>NC_142881.1:20290000-23181250 GCF_051225735.1 Oryctolagus cuniculus | reverse complement strand
GGACCAGGGAAAGCAGAAAATTGTACAAGTACTTGAGCCCCTGCCATCAAAGCTGGAGACCAGAATGGAGTTCCTGGCTCGTGACTTCACTCTGGCCCAGACCCAGTTTTTAGGGCCATTTGGGGGAGTGAACCAGTGGATAGATGACTCTCTCTCTCTCCCTCTCTTGCTCTTGCTCTCTCTCTCTCTCTCTGTGGGTGTGTGTGTCTTTCCCCTCTCTCTGTCACTATGCCTTTCAAACAAATAAACATCTAAGAAAATAAAACACTAAGGAATGATTTTAGGTCTCACACAGGTCAAGATTCAGTTGTTTAACATTGTATTTACCAACTGCTTTCATTAAAGTAAAAATATACTCATAAATTTAAAAAATTAAAAAGAAGAGGGGGAAAACAATAGAAAATGAGACAGAAACTACCCAAAGGAGGTACCACCTACTCAGCCTCATCATTTGTCACGTTTACCTGAATACTGAACATCTACCAAGAACAAGACAAGGCCATGGCTGGCTCCCCCAAGCTAGCTTTCTGCTTAGCAAATTTTCTAGGAAGAACTCTACAGAACTCTAAGTTTAGTTTAACCTTCAAATGCCTCATTTTTTTCAGTTTACACTTGTTTAATCCTAGTAAAGAAAGAAGCCTCTTTTATCATCAGGTTCACAGAGTCACAGAATTGTAAAGCCATCAAATCCATCCTTGCATGGAGTTTAGAAATATCTTCCACAGCTCTCGTTAACTGTGGACAGCTAAGCGCTGATAGAAAACTTCCAGGCACAGAAAACTTCCTACCTTATAAGGCCACTGTTCAATTACCAGGGACCCTTAATTCTAAAACGTTCTATCTAGAGTACAAACATCTTTGTTCGCTGAGAAGCCCATTTATTGCTTTCAGTGATGCTCCTTGAAACAGCCCATGGTGCATTTGACTCTTTTTTTATTTGAAACTCTATCAACAAGGTGACAATAATTATTAGAATCCTTTTAACCTAAAGAAATGCCAGATTCTGCGATATGCATATGTATACAGTTAGTAGCCATAAAGTTCCCAAGAGGTAATGTTACAAAAATATGGGGCCTGGGGCCGGGGCCATGGCTCACTTGGTTAATCCTCCTCCTGCAGCGCCAGCATCCCATATGGGCACCGGGTTCTAGTACCAGTTGCTCTTCTTCCAGTCCAGCTCTCTGCTGTGGCCCGGGAGGGCAGTGGAGGATGGCTCAAGTGCTTGGGCCCTGCACCCGCATGGGAGACCAGGAGGAAGCACCTGGCTCCTGGCTTCGGATTGGTGCAGCGCCAGCCGTAACAGCCATTCGGGGGGTGAACCAACGGAAGGAAGACCTTTCTCTCTGGTTCTCTCTCTCACTGTCTGTAACTCTACCTGTCAAATAAATTTAAGGAAGGAAGGAAGGAAGGAAGGAAGGAAGGAAGGAAGGAAGGAAGGAAGGAAGGAAGGAAGGAAGGAAGGAAGGAAGGAAGGAAACAGAATATGGGGCCTGCCCCTTAGCCCTGTGCATGTTACTTTATTTTAGTCTAAGCTTTCAGGAAGGCCTATGTGGATCTGAAATACTAATGACTCCATGGGATAAGTGCAAGCTCACCAGTCGAAATCGGCCTCTGTGCAGACACAGGGTTCAGATTCCATAGCTCCAGCGTACTTCCCTTGCATACACTTCCGTTCTGATTTTCGCTTCTTATATATCCTTTTTGCTCCCATGATGCATGCTTCCCCCTGGAAGGAGACACGGATCACAGTCGGGCAGAGTCGGGACTTTCCTTGCTGCATATCCAGGCAGTTCAGGGAGATGGTCCCAAACGTTGGTGTAATGTGGGAGCACACTTTGGACTAACAGCATTTTCTTTTTGGTGAATAGAGATCTACTACAGAACATGACTGGGAAGGCAATCCTAAGAAGCACTGGAGGTATGTCAAATACAGACCTAACTTTTCAGGTATTCAGTAAAACTGTATTTGGCTAGGTGTTAAGGGCAGTGCCATGAGAGACACACAGATAAGCAAGACTCAGCCTGTAACTGGTGTATTGCCAACAAACCTGCAGTAATTAAGTGTAGCTCTTCTGTAATGAAAGACTGACACAGTTGGTCATATATAAGCACAAGGAAGAAGAGGATTGCTAGGAAATATAAAGATACATTTTGCTCCGATTTATTATGCTGCTGCCCATACAACTTTATAGCACTGACTTTATGCTCGTCTACCAGACAAGCAAGAGAGCTAAATTCATTGCTTTCCCATGAAATAAATAAAGGCTTTGAATATCGCCATGCTTATGCATCCCATAGAGGAAAATTCAGCAATGTAAATGAGAGACTATTTTATTGCTGAATCTCTGAATAAAATGAGTTTCTAGCTAATATAGTGCTGAGAACCACAGTTCCCATTGTGTTTCTGAAAGACCAGAGCAGAATTTTGTTTAATCTACTATGTACCACCTTTCCTAAGGAAACTCACTGTAATTGGCTCCATTACACACCCATATGTAAATACAGTTCTCAGTCTAGGGTTAGAATATATATGATATTTCCCTGATTATGGTGGTGACTTTGCAGCAAGAAATTCTACCAGATCCTTTGAGAGGGCTGCAGGATGACTTCTACCTTGGGAAATAAGAACTAATCGCTTTAGCTAAGCATTTTGATATTTGCTGAATAATTGAGAGTGCAGGGTATAGGAAAATTTCCTATTAAAAAATCTTCATTTTTGTACCATGAGTATCTGGGAAGGAGGGAAGAAGCACTATAAAATCCCAGAGAATCAAGGCAACAGGGAGGACGGATTTTCTTGGCACTGCTCACCCAGCATAATTTTGTTATTTTATGTCTCACCTTTGCATTGCTAGATAAAATTGAAGATCATCTCTTTCCCCTCCCCCTACCATGGGACACGCTCCAATAAATTATGTTTGGATCTCAGTGCTGAGTTGGTATTTCATTTTGGGTTGTAAGTTTATGCCAAGCACATTTGAATTTTATCTCATTATATCTTCCATAATAAAAACAGAAATGACTTCACAAGCAGCTTCAAACGTTGAGTTTGTTCACTGCTGTGAAACTCAAAACATGTAGATGGGTATCCTGGTCTGGAGAACTCCACCTCCCACACCTTCAGGACTTGTCATCCCCCAACACCTCCCATGCCTCCTGCCAAAGGCCCAGAGTCAGGTATTTCCCTCCTACCTGGCTGTGCAACTGCCATGGTCTGTAGTCCTCCTCGGCACAGCGCCTATCAAAAATGGACTTGTAGTCCACTTTGACCAGCTGCCATTCAGAGCGGTGGCTGAAGTGTCCAAACACTCTACAGGGTTCACGATGAGAAATATAATCACAATAATAACAACATAAGAACAGTAACTGCCACGTGCGGCTTATTGTGAGTTGAGTGCAATGCTATGCACACTACATGCTTTATGACATTTAATCCTCAAAATACATTTATGGGGAGGATAATATTACTGGCTCCATTGCACAGATGCATAACTTTAGGCTCAAAGAGTTTTGTCAACATGTGAATGCCACAGTCTAGCCACTTACCACTGGTACAGCCAGAACCACAGTGACTGAATCAAGAGCCCTACTGTACATATTTTACCAAAACAATGGTTGAGAAAACAGTTACAAATGGTGTAACATATGTGGTTCAAGTTGACCACTCTAATGTACATGGTTCCTATACTGCCCATTCCATTATAACTTCATGGTACTCACGAAATTGTCATGGTTTCTGTGGTTTTCATGCAAGTATACCTTCCTACCAGTCTGTAGGGGAAGCTGGCAGCAGAGTCAAGTAGTAATAACTATTCCTACATTGTGCATTCTACTCTCTTTACTCAGGGAGTCTCTGGAATTTAATGAGGCATTTGAATCACCAGTCATAGGTGTGGATAAAAGCCACAAACTGGCCTTTTTGGTCAGCTTCTTAAGTCTGTTTTTTGCAAATATAAACATTGAATAAAAACAAATTGCAGGGTAAACTGTTACCTAGCTATATTTTCCTTGAGCCAAAGTGTAGCTATTAGGCATATTAAATTTTTATTGTCATTTTCTACCATTGAAAAAAGTGTAGAGGCAGATATTTAGGAAATAGGCCAACTATTCTCTTTGATTTTAAAATTTTCATTAATGATGAGATCAACTATTTAAAAATCTCCTCTTGGTGTTCTCCATGTCCAGTTTTCCAAAGAAAGGAAATATCAGTGTTTCATATTTCAAATTCAAAGTCCATATTTTGAAACCTGCAAGCAGCTGAGTCATTAATCAAGTCTTTCACAAATTAATGATCATCAGTTTCCAGGCAAGAAAGCATAAATGAAATTTCACGAACAGATTGTTCTCATGGCTTTCCTAATATGCCTCACAATTGAGTTAGGTAAAGAGCCATGGAAAAATAAAATTCTTTGTGGGGTTTTGATCAAACATTGTATTCTGACTCAAAATGAAATCATTCTCATATGCCTAGATTTTCTAAATATTGTTTGTTTATTATTAAAGTTGCAAATGTATAGCTTTATTTTCCATTGAAATAACCTCTTCTGATTTCTCTAACTCACTGAATATAGAAAGAAAATAGCTTTGCCCTTCTAGTACTCTTTGTTTGGGTTTCCTAAAAACAATCAGAGTCAAGAAAGGAATTGCCAACATTTTTGTTTCTTTGCTGGATACTCTTGCAGTAAGAGGCAATGATTTTATTAACAACTTCAGACCTCAATGACATCAAGTCAAATAGGCTTAGCTATAAAAACGGCTTTCTGGGTTTACCCTCTTAGATGATGGAACATTTCACCATTTTCTACTTACGTCATGATTAGAGTCTCTTCCCCAGGCTCACCAAGAACCCCATCCACAAAGAGTGGAATAGATGTGAAACTGTATTTGCTCCACGATCTCCCTTCATCGAAACTCAACCTAAGGACAGAAGAAGTCAAGTCTCAAAAGGGAAAAGAAGTCTTTTCAAAGAGAAGATATTATCAAAGAAAAGAGAATACATTTGGAAAGTACCTGGGGCACTGTCAAAGTGAGCCTTTCAAGTGAATAAATGCTCTTAATTAAATCAGACAGTAGAATTACAGTTAGCCAAGCCATTGGAACCCAAATGTGTTAAAACACCAATAAGGGAAGAGTTGTATGAAATGGAAAAATAAGTCTTGGCAAGATTTTTGTAAAATTCTTGTCCTTCATTAGGCCTTAGACTTCCATGTGACACTGCTACCTAGCACCAAACCTCACAGGTGATCCTGAAGAGCAATGACTTTGCAAGAGTTGCTAACCAATCCCTAAGTGACTAAGTCTTCAGCATGTCCTTCATACTTAAAATACTGGCTGACTTCAGTGAATGAATTGGAATGAATGAATTGGAATGAACTGGAGTGAACTAATTGATCTTAAATGCAAGAAAGATATGTAATTCTGATAGTCATTGCTGGGCTCTGAATGTCTAGATCCTCTCCCAAAAATCCCTATTTAAAACTCAATCGCCAATCGCCAATGTGATTACATTAGGGGGTGGCACCTTTTCAAGGGTCAGCGACTACATCATGAGAGTGGACTCTCATTGATGGGGATTGAGATCCTTATACAACAGAAAATGGCTTTGTCTCTTCCTCCTTGTGAGGACACAGTAGGAAGGTATCTATGAACTAGAAAGCACAGCCCCACCAGACTCCAAATCTGCCAGCATCTTGCTCTTGCACTTTCTAGCCTCCAGAACTATGAAAAATAAATTTTGTCATGTATAAGCTGCCTGTTTCATGGTGTTTTATTATAGCACTCCACACAGTTTAAGTCACATGGGATCTTTGCTTTCACTCTCTTTGTCTGTGGATGCCTTTCCCTAAGGTAACCTTTTGTTTCTCTTCTGCAGTTTCAAAGCAATTGACAGTAGAGGGAAAACTACAGTTTTGAGTTTGAATAAGCTCACATGTAGAGAGAACTACTTTCATAAACACAGGTGGCCTGTGCCTATTGGAAACCTTTGAAAAGGCAGGCCTTGCACGTCTGTCTGTGGAGGACCCTCCAGCAGAGGTGCAGAATGTCACATCAAAAAAGGAAGCTCAGAAATTAACATCTGAAACAATGATATGGGAGAATGGTCATGAATGGCTCATCTCTGTCCGGAATGTGCATGATGAACAGAGATACCAAACTCCAGGAGACACTGACTGGGAGAGGTGACAACAAAATTTAAGATACTCAGAGACTACCTAATAGTGAACTGTGTTCTACTGCCATTGTGCTAAGAGAAAAAAGAACTGACAAAGGCACTGTCACATTTGAAAACCATAATACAATTCCTCTCTCAGGGGAGAGACCTCTCTTTCTCCTTCTCCCTCTCTTTCATCTCCCCTTCCTAACTCGATCTCTTCTTTTTCAAAATTGCTGTTGGTAGTCTTATTTTAATGGAACAAAGATATAAATGATGTCCTAATAGACTTTGACATTTTCCTATATACACAGTGCTGGTCCTAGACTAGCAGGAGCAGTACAGAACCAGCAGGTGCACATATCATAGCTACCAGGTGCCCTTACCAAAGATGTCGAATTGGGAGAGATGTGTGCTTCATAGCAACCAGGACACCACCTTGATCCAGGTACAAAACACTGTGCTCTTCTTCAAAGATCTAGATGAGGAAAACACATATATGTGGACACACGTCCACATCCACACAAACTCAGGTTTCAGAGAAGCAGTCTTCATATGTAGACTAAAATCCCGCCCATGTATATTTTTCTAAATCTTTGGGAAATAGAGAACAATCCTCCCAAATGTGGACTACTTACCCATAGTGTTAAACAAAATGATTTTAGTTGTATGCAAAAGAAACTTTAGAAAGAATGGTATGTATCCATGCTTATACTCTCCTATATTCTACTATATTCTCCTATATATTCTACTGAATATGTCATGAATGATTACATCTCTAGAGGAAAGGAACCTTAATGATAAAGTTTACTACCAAAATTCTCATTTTTGCAGATGAGAAAAGTAAGATTTACAGAGATGTGCTGACTTAACTAAAATCACACACATAATAATTGAAAGAGCTGGGGTTTAGTGAATAAGGGTACCAAATCAAGACTTGAATAATTTGAAGAGTCCAAGTATTATCAAAGAAGAATATTCTTGTTTAATTCATGGATGTTCTACCAAGCCTTTCATAGTTCTAATAAAAATGGAATTGTCCTCTTTAGGCACAAGTGTCATTGAATGCTTTTCCATGTACAGAAGAACAAATTTGAGGTCAAAAGGAGACATGCAGGAAACAATATTTAAATCCTCTTTATAAAAGATGCATGCTGTTTTCTCAAATTGGCATAGCCTCATCTGGAGTTACATTACTGACATATTCCCCCCTGAAATGTACTTTGTTTACATCTCATACCCCAAATGTATCCCAGGAATATAGCAGTAGAGACTTGTTTTCTTCATTTGGGGTACTGGAAGGCAGAAGATGGGTTCCTGGTTGTCTAACTCTTCTTCAGAGGTAGCTTATTTAGAACAATCCATTCTCCTTCAATTGCCAAGTTCAATCTCCCTGGGAATTCTTAAGAAAATTTCCTCTCCATCCTTCTCTCAAAATGTGAGAATCTCACTGAGGACCTACAAAGTATCTAAATCCAAGCAATGGCAACTGAACTATAATACTTTAATCTCTGTTCAGAATGTAAAACAGTGTGCCCTCACTGTCAAGTGTGATTACCTGTTCTTTAGCTTTCAATTTACAGAGCTAGGTAGTATATGATAATTAAACGTCAGTGGGTAATTAAAACATATTTATTGAAATGTTACAACCATGCATTAGACACATATCTTGTTACAGTTGCTAAAACTCATTAAAAATGTCTATGTTATAAGCTATGGGTATCTACCTTTCATTCAGAAGAAAGACAGCATAAGCTAAACACATTGGTTGAAAGTGATTCCATTTCTTTTCTGTTTAACATATGCATCCCAGATTATTACTCTGGCCTTTGCACATGAGATTTAAAGGTCTCAAAATAGCACCTGGGTAACAGCTATTTCTTTATTACTGGATTCTCTCTATTTGGAATCCCTATTTACACTTCAGCAACTTGACCCTACATATTTTCTTACCTGCCTCCAAGTGTTCCCTGCATCGGAAGAGACAAACATGCTGATATCACTGTCTGACAACTCAGATCCTATATTACCTAGAAACAACACATTGCCATTAGTGAAAGGAACTTCTTGCAAAAGCCAATCATGGGTTCCATCAGGGTCTGCATTGCTGGAGAATGGCTTTCACAGCCAACATTCTGTCTGACAGGGCTTTTCAGCATACTTACTTCAGGGTCAATGGTTTAGGAGCTTTACAATAATATTTTTATACTGGTCATTAAGTTCCAAGCACAAACATTTAGCTTCTTAAAAGAAACGCAATTTAAAACAGCAAGCGAAGCAAGGAAGCTTCTTACCTGAAGCCACTATGATGCTTGGAGCTGTGTCTCTGCTGGCAATAATCCCTGAGGTGTAGGGATTTTCAGAGACCTTCAGGTGAAGGTGTAGTGAGCAATATGGCTGAAAAGAGTAGAAACAAGCATTAGAAAAGCATAAAATCTAGATGGTCATTTAAATTCAGAGCACCCACCCATTCATGCATCCAAGCAACCATCCCAACTATCCACCAATTCATGTACTTCTCCATCCTTTCACCCATCCACTGCATTTCATTCCACAAATATTTACAGCCAACTAAATGTAAGATAGCTAGGAAGTCAGTAAAAAAGGGAAAGCCCCATTCATTTTAGTTCCAACCTTCTAACTTAATTGCCATTTGGTTACTTAACAAACAATTTGCGCAATAAGTGATGCTTATGAAAGAGTCACAATGACTAAAGTTTAGTCTCTATCATTACAAAGTTCACAATCTAAGTGGATGACATGAGATCTTTCTGTGGATTACCACAAAAGAGACTATATCGACAGCTGTATGATACGGAGAGGTAAAATGTAGATTCTAGAAGGTGAACAGACTAGGTCCAACTTGGATCAAGGATGTCTGCAAGGTGCCCAAGCAGAGCTGGGTAGACTTTGAACTGCAGGTGGGATGTTCAAGAGGTTTAAGGGCATTTTAGGCCTGAAACATGTCAGTTACAAAGAAAAAGAAGGCAAGGAATTAAGCAGTATGGATGTAGTCAGGTAGGACTGAAGAGGAAAAAAAATATGAGCTCAGAATGAAGGTTCAGTCAGGCTGGGAAGACTTTGAAGGAGTCAGTTCACATTTCTTAGTATCTATTTGAGACCTTAGTCTTTGCTGTATAGAAAAAAAAAGTATAACTTGTAAAATTGTCCTAACACCCCCAACAAAAGGCATAGTATTTACCAGTGTATCATCAGAAATAGTATTATTTAATATCAAAAACATATTTATAGATAAAATGCACTGATAATAACAATTTTAATGAAAAATTAAGGGACTTGTTTATCTGTATGTAAAAGCCTCAATCAATTCTCTAAGATACCAGCACTTGACCAAAAAGAAGCATAATCAATCTTACATGAATTTTGTTTAAAATAGTTCTTGTACTGAGTTGTCAAAACACAGAATTTGTATTTGAACCTACATTTCTTTTCATCTCTCAGGAAGATTACTTTCTAATCTTATCAACTTGAGTTTTTGGAATCACCAATGTATCTCTGTTATTACTTTTATTCTGCTCCATAAGTTTCAGCCAGCAGATATTCAGAGAGCTACAGAGATACAATGATTAAATTTATATAGGATGGAGTAAATGACAAGCCAAAAATGAAACTCAGGGACAGAATCAGCCAAAATGCTAGCAAAATAAAATAGCAGATCACAATAAGGTCTTCTCACTGTCAACAGAGAAAGAAAAAACTTTCAAGGAGTAATAACAGAAATAAATTATTGGCTTTGCCTGGAAACCTCATGTAAAACTTTCAAAAATGGTTTGCACTTTATAATATTCTGTGTGAGTAAGGAAGACAGCCTAAATAAGAAGAAACATCATACTGAAACACGTGACTTCCCTTTGTCCAAGAGGAAGACGAGAACAGGGCTTCAGATCCCAGCACAGCATCATGCAACACTCAGCTGATGCCAATCAAGATAAAGCAGGGGTGTCAAGCCTTTTATTGATAAAGTTTTCCAGATGACAATAGGATCTCCTTTTCTCTGACTTACTACAATATATTTTTTCTATGCACAATTCTGTATTACCTATTTGAGGTATGTAGAGTTTTATCAACCTAAGAGATACACTCCACAAATAAAAATAACACATCAGTACTGAAATGCCAATAAAAGACTGCAATATCAACCAATGATTTTTTTATTAGGTCATGAAAGACATTGCAATTTGACACAGAACAATGCCAGGAGCACATGGGATTGATTAGGAACTATACAATGTCAGCAATGAGTAACTCCACGGCAATCCAAGAAGTGCACTACTGTTTGGGGATGATCCCTAAGCACACAGGCTGAATGGAGGGCATCACCTGGTAGAGAAGGGCATTCCTGCCAAGGGAGCACCCAGCTTGCAATCTTAAGTCAGTTGCTAGCCACAGATGAACACTGTGAAGCTCAGTGGCCACCAGAGCCAAGAACTACTTAGTATGGGTGTTTGTCATGAAAAAGGGAAGAGGGCATTTTCAATAGGCCTTCTCGGCACTGCACTGTTGCTAAGGTTTTCAGAGAGCAGAGATGTACTAATCTGCAGAGAAACAGCACCAATTCTTGCAGTAACAGCGACATTAGAAATGCTCTTTTCGGCACACTTTTTCTCCACTCTCACATTTGTAGTACTGGAATGCCCCCAGCTGGTACAAGAAGAATATTCTGCGGCTTTTTATTTCTATCGACTTTTTGAAGGAATTCACACACGTCTGTAAAGTGACTCATCTTCACTATTTTCACTTAAACTTTCACACCTGACAGTTTTTGGATGTTTGTCAAAGTGAAATGACCAGACGTTAACAGACAGGTTTATTATGGTGGATATCTGGCAATCCCAAACGTCTGCAGGACGGAAGATAGGGTTCTGCAATTCTTGTGTACACATGGCAAGGGGCACGTTGTAGGCCTCTTTTTTCCTTTCACTTTGCCTACCTTCCCCCTTTTCTTTCATTGGCAAACACGCACTGAATACCTACTGCATACTGATAGTCACAGCTGTCACTTTTATCCTCTCACAGTTGTCTCCAACTCAGAGTCAAAGCACAGCCTGTTCCAAGTAAGGCTCTCTGTTTTCCAGTTCTGTTCACATTAAGAAAATACAGGGATGTATACTGAAACCACTAATGGACTAGCAGCTGATGCACAGAGGATGGAGGAACCAGCTCATACGTCTGGAAGCTGCACTTTGTGTCATTTTTCACACACTGTTATAGACCATGGCCTGTCCTCAACCCACAATTTGAGGAGCAATAAAATTCCTAGTCTTCAGTATTTCAAGGTCAGACACAAAGTTCGAGGATCTGATACAAATTAAGGACAAAAACCACTGAACAGTGTTTTCCATTTAATTTCCAAAATTTACAGATCTCTGAAGTCCACCAGTGGACCTGGAGATCATAACTACTTTCATTTGCCTAATTCTTTTTCAAAATTTATTTGTTTATTTTAAAGATTTATTTGTTTATTTGAAAGTCAGAGTTTCACAGCTGGTTTACTTCCCAGATGGCCACAGCAGTAGAGCTAGGCCAGGCAGAAGCCAAAGGCTTCATCTGGGCCTCGTATCTGGGTGGCACAGGCCCAAACATTTGGGCCATCTTCCGCTGCTTTTCCCAGGCCATTAGCAGCATAGAGCTGCATTGGAAGTGGAGCAGACAAGACATGAACTGGCACCCATAAGGGATGCCGAGGTTGTTGGTGGTGGCTTTACCTGCTATGCCACAACACCAACCCCTTCCTAATTATTTTATATTTTATTTTAACCAACAAAATCCTTTAGCCATTCCAAGTATTTATTAAATGTTTGCTTGATCTAATTGATCCATTAACTTTTACATCTCTTGTGTAACGGAAACATTGTGCCCTTGGACCAACACCTATCCTCCCCAGTACTCTGCCACTGTTCTCAGCTGCTGTGAATCTGATTACTCTAGGTTTCACACAGACATCGAACATGGTACTTTTATTTCTGTGTCTGGATGATTTCACTTAGCATAATGCTTTCCAGGTGATTCATAAATTATCTGCTGCATTTCTAGCACTGTGGATGACCACTGGCAACTAACCAAACGATAGAAGACATTCTCCTACCAACAAATAAACCAAATTTAAAAATTATTACAATCAGATTCAAATTCCACTTCTTTCTTCCCAACTTCTGTATCAATAACCTTTAGATTCCATCTTTATTGTATTTTTTATCTCTGTGACTGTCAGGCTGAGAGTTGTATTGGAAAGAAAGATCAGAACTCTTCTAAATAAAAAAACAGTAGGTAAGTTTCCAGGTAGTATCCCCATTACCACCCCTCCTCCAAATACACACACACACACATGTGCAGAATTACTGACTCAAAACTGGAGCTGGGAATCAATTAGATTCTCCGAGAAGGGTCAATGGGAAAGAACAGGGAGGCCCCTGGTCCAGTCGGCTGGGTATGAGGCATTCAAACCCCACTCCAATCCGGCACTACATTTCCAGTCACAGACAGTGCAGGGAAAGTGGAAAACAGTGTCAAGAATCTCCCGGGGCAGCTGCCTGCTCAGATCCAGTAGAAAATTGTCACATGAAGCCATAAAGAAGTCAGGGCCTCTCTCCATGTAACACTGTTCTTTCCCCAGAGGCCCAAGGATTTGTCACAGGCCCAGCTTAGCTCTCATCTTGCCTCTTGGGAGCCCATTCCTGAGGCTTTGGATGCAGGTGGACCATGACCTGTAATACCTTACCTAATTGTACAATGCGTTCTTCAGAAGAAAGAAATCCCAGCTGAGCCCTCCAGGCAATCAGTCTAAAAGTCCTAAAAATATAGCCTGAAATTACCCTGGATGTCTTATTTCTATAGAATACATTTTACCAGGAACATTCCATTCGGGGCTGTAATTCTGAACTTGTTCCACATTTCTAACAGCCCTGCTGGAAAACCTCTTTTCTAATCACTAGAGGCTGTGCTTTCAGCGACACTGTCACATTCCAGGTACTCACAATCTGAAATCACTTCTCATCTCCTCTCTGCCACCAGTTTCCAAGTCTCAAGAAGGTTTTTAACAGCCTGAGTAGAGAGTGGCTCAAAGATTTTCTTGCTTATTTTGTGCCTTTGGCAGATTTTTGTGAAGTGATTTTGGTTCCTTGTCATTTTCCCCTCCTCACCTTGCTCCCTGCTCTTTAAGGCTCAGATTGAAACTACATTAAGCAACAGAGTTAATGAGGGAGGCAGGCCAGACGACTCCTGGACACCATACATCTATCTCCCAATAATTCATTTTTTTCCCATAAATCTTAATGAAACTCCTGAGTTTGTTAACTCCAAAGTCAACTTGCACCCATGAGCTTCAGAAAGTAGCGATTAGGACAAATCCTCCACTGTAACTGCCAGAAGCAATGAATGGGTTCCATTCCTGTGCATATATTCTATATATGCATATAATATATATGTAAAATTCACCATATGGCAGACATGATTCTTAAAACTGATACTTTGGATCGGCCAAAAAGATAGACACCGTCCCCACGGAGAGTTCATGGAGCTTACACTTAGCAGAAGATGGGCAATAGTCACTGAACACATTGGCTGATTTTAAGGACTTGATAAGGGTCCCGAAGATAAGAGTTGGGACAAATACAATGGTAGAAGATGCTCAAAAAAGCTCTGCCATTAAGGGAACCAAACAACGATCTGAATGCCAAGAAAAAGTCTAACTAGGACAACGACAGCACTTTAAGAGAAATAGTAGTAAGTGCAAAGATTTTAAGATATAAACAGTGAAATAAACCTTTGTACGATCATTGCTCATTGTAAAAAAGGAAGGAGAGAGTTGCTGGAGACCACACAGGAGAAGCAGAAAGGGCCAGATCACACGAGACCCTGCAGAGGAGGACAAAGTGTTTGACTTTATTCTACCTGACTTAGAAAGCAATTACTAAGTACAGAGGGAAATGATCTGATTTTCTGGAAGTCCAACTTGACAGCATTTACCCAAAATTTTATAAAACAGAAATTTAGATTGTGGTAAAGAAAAGCTAATCAGTGGTTGTCTGGGTCTAGAAATATGGGTTTTAACTGACAAGGAATTAAATGAAATTTTTGGGGTGACAGCAATGTCATGCCTTGACTGTGATGGTTGTTACATGGGTATACGGAGGTACTTCAAAAAATAAATGTAAAGTGAAATTAAAAAATAAGTTCACTTTGGTACATAACATTTTAAACCCATAGATATGAGGGGATTTTCAAAAACTGAGTGAAAAAATGCATGTGAATTTCAAAAGCTTTGAAGCTAAAATAAATTTACTTTTTAGTGCCATCTTTTTTACGAACTTTCCGAAGCACCCTCATATACAGTTGTCAAAATACATCTAATTAGGTGTAGCAATGCAGTAGATGCTTGAGATGCCCATATCCCATCCAGGAGTGCCTGGTTTGAGTTCTGCCTGTCTTGCTTCCAGTCCAGCTTCCTGCTAATGCATCCTCAGAAGAAGCAGAAAATGGCTAAAGTACTTAGAGTCCTGCCACCCACACAGAAGTTATGGATTGAGTTCTGGACTCTTGGCTTTGGCTTGGCCCAATTCTGGTGGTTGCAGGTATTTGGGGAGTGAACCACAGGACAGAAGACCTGTTTATGTCTCTGTCTTTCAAATAAAGTAAAAATTTAAAAAACTTCACTGAATTATAATTAAAATGGATATTTTTAACATATAAATATTTTATCTCTGTAAAGTTGATTTTCTAAAAAGTCACACTGGCTACTCTGCAGAGAATGAATTTCCAGGTAGAAATGGGAGATTCAGTTAGGAGGCCAACACTGTAGGCCAGGTGAGAAGTTCTGGTGGTTTGGATTAGGGCAGTCCCTGTGGAGATAAGGAAGTAAGCTATTATGTCATTTATATTTTGGAGGATAGCAATAAGACTCTGTGACACTGAGTTGGGGGTGCAGCAGGAAACACAGTGCTAAGAGCTTTATTTAAGAGTCAGTTTTAAGGGTCCATCCATTCATGATGTCAGAGTACTCAGGCAAGCCTATTAGGTGCCATGGTGAATTCCCTATTATAGGCACTTAATTTCAAGAGTGCACAGTAGAAATGGGGCACCACATTAAGGTTCTGGTGCATTGCATACATCTTTGGCTAAGTATCACCATGCCTCCAACTTAGAACAGCTAAAATAGGAAGGCAACTCTTTTTTTTTTTTTAAATGCCACTGCACTGTGCATTACATAGGGTAAGTATTCAATAAGTTGCTGTTATATTTACTTCTGTCACGGGCTTTGTGCACTTACTGTAACAACTGGCTGTCTTCCCTCTGTAAGTTACTAGTCATAAGGATGGAAGCTGAGTGGAAGGCTGAATTTTAGACTGCTTCCCTGATGCACAGTGACAACTGCGATATCCTCTACAACTAATAAGGTCAAGCTATTGCTGCTGGCATCCTCTCAAGTAGGAGGGTGACCCACCTACAGTTGTGTGAGATGAACCTGCGAAGTGACTGTGCACACTTTGTCTAGCTGAGTTTGGATAATGACAAAGTAAGAGTTGTATGAAGTGTGAACTACACACACACACACACTTACCAAGCTCTTCTTTCTAAAATGAATTGGGCTTTCCTCTAGATTTACATACTGGTTTCTCCCTTTTCTAAACTTAAAAACAACTTCTGAACTGTTTTACAGAAATTAATAACAATACTTTGTTTTGCAATTAATCTCCCTCCCTCCTGCATTCACTCTGTATTTATTGGTATGTCAAGCATGCAGCAGACATTAGAGTTTCTATAAGTGAGATGCAATTCTACAACATTTCATTTATTAATCTAGCCTCACTCATATAGACAGTAGACTGAAAACTCCTTATAGACAAGACCCATCTTCCTTCCTCCTCTGGGACACCCCTCCCATCATCAAATATATAAATAAATTCATACAGATAGATTCATTGCTCAAATGTAAGATTACTAAAAAACTCTACACTGCTTCAAATCAGGGGTAAGCAAAGTTTTTTAAAATGATAAAATATAAATATATTAGGCTTTTTGGACCATCCACTTTAGAGTGAAAGTGGACATAGACAGTAAATAGACATAAATGGATAAGCATGGTTGTGCTCCAATAAAATTTCATATAGAAAACATGTGGTGTATTGTATTTCCCCCATAGGTCACAGTTCTTTTTTTAAGATTTTTATTTATTTATTTGAGAGGTAAAATTACAGACAATGAGAGGGAAAGACAGAGAGAAATGTCTTCCATCCACTGGTTCCCTCCCCAAATGGCTGCAATGTCCAGAGATGGGCAAATCAGAAGCCAGTGCTTGGGCCATCTTTCACTGCTTTCCCAGGCCACAGCAGAGAGCTAGATCAGAAGAGGAGCTCCTGGGACTAGAATTGGCGCCCATAAGGGATGCTGGTGCTGCAGGCAGAGGATTAACCTATTGTGCCACAGCGCCAGCTCCCAGGTCACAGTTCTTACCAATCCCAGCTCCATAGGATAAGATAAATCAATATATAACATAAGTAAAACAAATAAAGGTTTAAATCAGTGGTTCCTATCTTTTTTCTGTCATAAACTTATTTGAAAATGTGATTAGACATCTCCACATGAAAATACACCCACACAGTTCTATATTCAGTTCATCAGTTCTACAGCTGAGATTATGCATCATTAGATCTGAACAGGTTATCTATGAAAAAGTAAGGGTGTTTAGTGCATATCTTTACCAGAGATGGAAATTATTGTATTCCTCCTCAAACCATCATTGGAGATCTTCTTAAGAACACGGGTTAGAAATGAAGATGTGGGAAACGAGCAAGACACTTCGCCATATTCTCTTATCTCATTGGCCTATCACAGAACAAGCACGGTGACCCTTCCCTATACACTCAGCCTTCACACATTCCCAGCCCATTTTGTTCAGCAATTGAGAAACAGTCAAAGGGCTCCCTTGACCCCTCCTGCATGACACATCCTACTCTCACACGAAGACTCACCAGCAAGCAGTGCACAGGGTCCCCTCTCAGATCCGTGTCTGGAGCCTGCAGCAATCGCCAGTCTCTGCCTTTGTTGTATGTGATGAAAGTTTTCACTTGGTTGTCAATCTTCTTGTTAGCCAAGAACATTCCCTTTATCCCTGCTACCTGGGAAAAATTGACATGGCTGAAAAATACATCAATTTCAGAAAGAATATATTTGCTTACTTAAAAAAATTAGACTGCCAGATCAGTTGAAAGCCCTTGTCTTGGAAGAAAGAGAAGATGAGTTGATATGATGGAAGTGGGGGTGCGATGCATATCGGGAAAGGGTCACTGTACAAGTTTGATAGCTTACGTAGGTTGGTAGTAGCCTGCAGTTGCCAGGGGATAACCTTTGGTTCTTCAACTTACTTTTATTATTACTATTATCATTGAATTTATTTTGAAAGGCAGAGTTACAGTGAGAGAGGGCAGAGAGGTTTTTCATCTGCTGGTTTGCTCCCCAAATGGCTGCAACTACAGAGGAAAATAAGCTACATTCTGGCCAAAGCCAAGAGCCAGGAGCTTCTTCTGGTTTCCTACATGGGTGCAGGGCCTCAGTACTTAGGCCATCTTCAGCTCCTTTCCCAGTTGCATCTGCAGGGAGCTGGATTGGAAGTGGAGCAGTTGGGACTTGAACCACTGCCAATTTAGGATGCCAGAGCTACAGAATGCAGCTTAACCCACTGTGTTTTAATTTCTGTTGCTTGGTAAATGATAAATAGATAGGAACTGCTTTATATGCTAGCATAGCACCCAGAGTCTTAAATACTTCATCTCAGCTAATCTTTATAATAGTAGCTTGGATAAATATCACTTATTCTATTTCACAAATGAGTAAAAGCCACATTCATCCAGATAATGATTTGCCCAAGGTCACAGTAACCAAGGACATCCTGGTAGTAAGTACCAGACCTGAGATTTTAACCCAGAACTCTAAGGCTTCACAGCTCATGCTCCTGAAGACTATCTAAATTATTGAGCTTGCTATAGCCATGGGCAATTCAAAGAGGTCAGTTAGAGCTCCTGATTCAATTAATACTGCTTTTTTTCCCCCCTGTAAAAGATAATTCTGTTAAGCCACAATACACCGAACACAAGACAACAGCTTTTAAACTTAACAGTGGTTTCTCTAATTCATCGAATAATCCCTTTGCCTTTCTTGTAACACTGTTGTTCTCACCATCAGCAGTTCTTAATTATTTAACTCTGAAAATACAATTATTTCTCTTCTGCTATTTGTTATGACAGAAATTACAATTAATAAATTGTAGAAATTACCCACAAACAAATAATTAACTTGCATTTTATTTTTTGGATATTTTAGAGTACATTAAACACATGCATGTGTATTTTACCATGCTTCAGATAATCATAATCCAAAAGAACAGGGGGACATTGAGGAGAAGGAATGAAATGTATTGAGTAGTGCATTCTCAAGCTACATAAACATTAATTCATTTAATGATCACAATACCCTAAGATAGAGTTATCATCATCCACAATTTGAAGATGAGAAAAAGGGGACTTAGATGTAACAGGTGTTTGGAATATAAACAGGGAGTAAGTGAATAGGAAAGCAGGCATATCTGAGCCCATTTATCTGAACTCAGGCCCTTCAGCTCATGATTTGAGAAACTGTCAGTAGAAGAATCCTTGTTAAATACCAAGCCCAATGGTTCAAATTTTATATATAAAGCATCCAGTATACACTACAAACCTGTGTAACAGCCTTTATCCCAATGTGGGAGAAAACTGTGGTACAGGCAAAATTTAATTGCTTAAGATCACACAGTTGGGATTTCTATTCAAAGTTGCCCAACTCCCAATCTTCTTTCAACAAATCCAGCTCTGATTTTGTCAATGCAGAGAGGTCAGGTTTCGATCACTAGAGAACACATAATTTGCCTTTGCTTTGACATAGTCAGACCTCATTAGATTGTACCTGCTGATTTGGCACCTGGGGTAATTTAGAGTTAGGCCAAATTTGTACTCTATTGGAATGACAACTTTGTTAAACAAATAAATGCTATAAACGAGTTGCTGAAGGAATACTTTGAACTACACAGGAAAACAAACCACATTCTGGGCAACCAACAGCAGCCAGAACAATTCTTTGTGCATTATTGATTCTCAACCAGTGTGCAAGGGTTTATCTCCAGGAGCCCTACCTTCCAACAACAGTGTGTTAATTACAAATACTATTTAGTTGTTCACTACTGCAGCTCCACAAGGGCTGCTCACCAGGGAACTGAGTTTTAGTTTTGTATATGTTCAAAAGGTCATTACATACTTAAATATAATCAAAATACCAATTGCTTAAAGCTTAAATTTCATGTCAGAGTTCTCAAAAAGTCATACAATTTTTCTACATCATACCCACAAACCAGCAAGAACTCTAGCTGTCTTAGCCATCTGCTGCTCTAGAGGGTTACAGTAGGTGCAGAAGGAATGAAAAAGGCACTAATTGCAGTGGTTTCATTGCCATTTTCCTTCCTGACCTCTCCCTCTTGTGGCAAGGGTGTCAGCACAGGGTTATACTTGTTTAGGAGCTGGTTCATTTGATTTGCAGAAGTGGTGACTTTATTGGCCCCCAACTGCTTGGCATTATCAAATGCCAATTGAGCAGAGAGCTGTGCTTTGTAATTCATTGCTGGCAACTTGGCCTTCAGGTTTATCTTGAGGAATAAAAGCTTGGCATAGAGAGGGAATGTGTGTCAACAGAGGACAGAGCTAGAGAGGGTCAGCTTATATCCATTGCAGCCAGTGAACTTTATCCATTTGAGTTGTCCTTCTTTGTTTCTTTATTTCACTCCTTTGATCTGGTCTGCAGAGATGATCACCCTTGCTCTAGGCTTTTACTTTTTTATTTTTTTAAAGATTTATTTATTTATTTGATAGGCAGAGTTACAGAGAGGCAGAGGAAGAGAGAGAGAGAGAGGTCTTCCATCTGCTGGTTCTCTCCCCAGATAGCCACAATGGCTGGAGCTGTGCTGATCTGAATCCAGGAGCAAGGAGCTTTCCGGGTCTCCCATGTGGGTGCAGGGGCCCAAGGACTTGAGCCATCTTCCACTGCTTTCCCAGGCCATAGCAGAGAGCTGGATTGGAAGTGGAGCATCTGGGACTCAAACCAGCACCCATATGAAATGCCAGTGCTGTAAGCAGTGGCTTTTACCTTGTACGCCACAGTGCCGGCCCCTGCTCTCAGGGTTTTGTACCATTCACTATTACTTTTGCTCTGAGCTTGAGAAATCCATCTTGCTGTGTGTCTCACTCCAATCCCTAGGTGGGATGCACTTTCCTCCAGTACTCTCGTATAGGATCTTGTCATTTCTTTCTTGAAACCTCTATCTTTTCATTGTAGAACTTTGGATATCAAGTAGGCAGCATTAGTGTCCAAAGTGTGTGGATGTACACGTGTGCATGTGTGAATGCATGTGTGTGAGTGTAAGGTCTGGGGTTCCTCTGAGCATGAGAAGCTGGGTTAATGTTACCTGAGAACTTCTCCCTGTATATATACCACATATAATTTACAGAATGGGGTGGAACTGAGGGATGGCAAGAATAGGGAAAAGCCTTCACGCAGACACAGAATTTCCTAGGGAAGCTATTCCTATGGGAATAATATATCCTGCTGCTGGATGTCTTTCTTCCTGTGTAGAAAGATCTGGTGTCTTGTCTGTCTTCTGAAACCATCATTACGAGTTTTTAGAATACCAGCCCGCTGGGAAGCTACTTTTGTGTTTTTCAAATGGAAGAATTTGCTACCAGAAGGTGATCAGTAGATACTTCTTATTAGTTAACAACATAGAAAGCAGGGTACCATGTTGATTGGCATTTAGATATGAAGAACCTCCAGCTCAAGCCTGAAGCCTAACAGAAAGCATAACAGCAACACAACGGTCTCAAGGCACTGCCTTCTCTCGTGTTGCTCTCTCTGCCATAGAGACCACTTCCTCCCGTGGACTACCTCCCAATGCATCTCTACCTGTTCACCCCTCAAGGTCCAGCTGGCTCAACGACCCTTTCCCAGCAACCAATCTCTTTTCATAACAACTGTCTCCAATATTTATCTGCTTTTTTTTTTCGTTTTTGCCCACATACCTATATCTTCATTCTTAGCACATGGGCATAATCTTCCCATAAGCTTCTCCAGTACATCTCTTGGGTTTTTCATGTTTCCTCTAGATGGCTCCCTCTTGCACAAAGCATTCAAATGTTCCATGTACAGGCTAAGTTGAGGGGATTTTTGTATAGGAATTTTTGCCTGTGATGTTGCTGGGGAGATGATTGTTCCCATCTTTTCAGTCTCAGATTTAAATTATAAATCTTAATTATCAAAATTTGAAGAGAACAAAGATAAGGTAATTGTGCAAAGAAAGAGAAACTTTTCTTGACCATGATGTCTTTGGGCTTTGAGAATGGAATATTTTTCCCTTCCAAAGAGATGATCCCAGTAAGGACAGCCATATACTCAAAAGGAGCTAGGGGTGCCTCTGAAATCAGAGAATCCTTTTACCAAAAAAAGTCTGCACGTTCCTTCCTTCACCATTGTCTTCATCAAACATCACTGGCCTTCTAGAAACTGTAGTCTTCAGTAATTAGATGGCAAATTCCATATCCTGTAACAAATATGTCTTGGATGGGAGAGCATTTCACTCCTAATTTATATACTGTCTTGCAAGAGGAAGTCTTTCCCTAGGAAATCAGGGCATAAGTTACATCCGTACAACTATTGAGAGGGAACTCATAATGTTCAGAAGGAGACACCATGTACATAACAGAACGTGCCCTGGTTACTAGTTACATCTTTTATAAAGCCCACTGTGGCTCACTCACACACACACACATTCTGCACCTTCTGAATTTGGTGGCATTCCTAACATGCAATGGCCACTATGAGTGTACCAGAACATACCATGGCCACTACTCATATCTTTCATGATACCGACTATGGCTCACTCATGTTATATGCATAGTCTTGTGCATCATGAATTCGTCAGCCAGGTGGCTTCACTCCCAATACAACTCTGTGTCATTGTCTGTTAAGCCAAAGTATTCTTCATCATCGTTAATTAATATTTCCTTCTCAAAGGAAGTTAGATATTGCCCAAAGCTGTCAGACTCCTTATCATCAGCACCACACAACTACACTAGGAATCATATGTCTCAGACATGCTCTTCATTTTTCTGCTCTAGTCCGCATCAGGTATGCAGTCTTCTGTTCCCAAATCCACTAGAAGCCTCTGGGACATTTGCATTATTCAAAAATGAGAAAGTTTTAGGACACTTGTTTTTAGGCTTTTCTTACACAATTTAATCCACTAGACAAGATTGGGAAAGTTTAGCTGTAACTCAAGACATGATTCAGAAAGTAGTATGTAGGGGGCTGGTGCTGTGGTGCAGCAGGTTGACACCTGGCCTGAGGCACTGGCATCCCATATGGGCACCGGTTCTGGTCCTGGCTGTTCCACTTCTAATCCAGCTCTCTGCTGTGGCCTGGGAGGGCAGTGGAGTCTGGCCCGGGTCCTTGGGCCCCTGCAGCTGCATGGGAGACCCGGAGGAGGCTCCTGGCTCCTGGCTTTGGATCAGCCCAGCTCCTGCCATTGCGGCCAATTGGGGGGTGGGCCATCTGATGGAGGACCTCTCTCTCTCTACCTCTCCTCTCTCTGTGTATCTCTGACTTTCAAATGGATAAATAAACTTCTAATAAATAAATAAATAAAAGAAAGTAGTACGTAAACCAGAGCACTCAACTATTGATTCTCTTTGTGCTGACTTTAACCCCTGTCACTGCTGTACAAAGTCCAACACTGTTTATCCTGTATTTCAGTGTCTTTCAATCTTGGTGCTACTACTTATCAAATACAAAATATTGGTTATTATTACTATGATAGTCATCAACAAAAAATCTATTTCTAGTACTTTTGCTCCTTAGCCACCTTGCCTACCTTGCATTTCTTGACTCTTTGGAATGAGTCTGTGTGCAATAACCAACTAACACTGAGAGAAAATTCCAGTATTTCAATAAATACACCTTGGGAGATAGTCCCCAAATACTTTGTCTCCAACATTTTGCCATCTCATCCCATATATCCCATATGCATGTATGGCGCTAATGTAGACAGCATCATATTTGTATCCAGTTTTCAATGTTGTGTTCAAAAAATAGTTGGTTTTTTAGTAAGAATTATGCTTCCTTCTTCATTTCCCACACAGACCGTCAACTATGCCTATCCTTGAGGCAGAGATACATCTACACATTTACACATTATATAGTTTGCCTCTACTAAAAGAGCTTAAGGAGCACCAATGCAGAAAGTAGGGATTTGGCACGCAGAAGCAGGCAAAGAGCGAATGTCATTCTCCTCAGTCACCCCAAACGTGAGCAGACATGCCCTCCAAGTATTTTATCACAATCACCCCCATCTTGTGTGCTGCTCATTCTTGCTTCTCATTAATTCATTTATGGATTTTCTTACTTTTCGTTTATCTCTAAGCTCTCATCATTCATTGCAATTCTACTGGGAAATTCTTACTGGATGGCTTTCAGATTCCTGCAAGCCAGAACAATCAGATTTAAGGGAAAATTTGTGCCAGGCTCTGTGTCAGCCAATATTCTTTCTTTCTATGTAATCAGCAGATACGGCACTGCCGTTCTGATCACATCAATTTCAATTCAAGTTGCTATGAACTGTCAGGGTAACAAAACAAAGTCCCAGAATGCAGAACACCTTTCCAGAATGCAGTCACACCACTGCTCAGAGTGATGACAAACAGTGCCAGCAGTTTCCTACAAGTAGCCAACCACAAGAGAGATGCAAACGGGGACAGGATTAACAAAGGGATGTTTGCCATGTAAAGAGGTCACCCTGTTTCCTCTTCTCACTCCATATCTGTTACTGACGTTTGAATTCAGGAAAGCATTCATGAAAATCGTTGCAAATAACAGAACACTGCAAAGTCATTCTTGCCCAAATATGTCATTTTTTCTATCATCTAGGGACCAATTAAAATGATCTCTGTTTTTGGCAGAAAACAAAATTTATCCAGAGAATTCATTCCATGTTGAATTGAGGGGCAAGGATAATCAGTAAAGAAATAAAGCAACCTAAAATCAAAAATGTTTTTGAGAGACCAAGGACAGAATTAGGCTCAGGAAAGCAAAGGGTAACATTAAGTCAGGGAAGCTGCTTTGTCTTCACATCAGCCAGATCCTGGGAGCCAGCTTCTTCATTGGTAAGTGCTGAATCAAGGCAACGCAGTGCATAGCATTTCAATGCAGTATATATCAAGTTTAAACGTTTTTAAGGAAGTTACAAACGAGGAAAGAAATATGGCAATTTACACTTGTTTATAAGAAGACAAAGAATTGGTGTTGAGAATGTCATATGGCAAGGCTAACTGCAATAAGGAAAGAAGCAGAAATCTAAAACAACGGAAATGTATTGCACATGGGCAGATTTTAAGACTATATGAATAATACATTGGTGCTTAGACACACTAGAACATTATATTAATTATGCTATCTTTAATTTGTTGATATTGCTGTATTTCAGGCATAGTGTTCAGCACTTTATAAGGATAAACTCACTTCATTTTCAAAGAAATGCTATCCAGCAGGTACCATGTTTATCTCCATATTTAAAAACAGGAAATCAGAGTTTAGATGATATTGAACTTTTCTCAAGAACATATACAAGTAACCTAGCTAGGATTTTTTTTTAAAGATTTATTTGTTTTGGCCGACGCTGCGGCTTAATAGGCTAATCCTCTGCCTGCAGCGCTGGCACCCTGAGTTTTAGTCCCAGTCAGGGCACCGGATTCTGTCCCGGCTGCTCCTCTTCCAGTCCAGCTCTCTGCTGTGGCCCGGGAGTGCAGTGGAGGATGGCCCAAGTCCTTGGGCCCTGCACCTGCATGGGAGACCAGGAGAAGCACTTGGCTCCTGGCCGCAGCGGCCATTGCGGGGGTGAACCAACAGAAAAGGAAGACCTTTCTCTCTCTCTCTCTCTCTCACTGTCCACTCTGCCTGTCAAAAAAAAAAAAAAAGAATAAAAAAAGATTTATTTGTTTATCTGAAAAGTAGAGTTCCAGAGAGAATGAGTGAGTGACTGAGTGAAGAGGGAGTAAGGAGGGAGGGAGGAGGGAGGGAGAAGAGTGGGAGGGAGGGAGAGAGGGAGGGAGAAGAGTGGGAGGGAGGGAGAGAGGGAGGGAAGGAGAGGGGGAGAGAGAGAGGGAGAGAGAGAGAGAAAGAGAGAGATGGAGAGAGAGAAGGAGGGAACTTCCACCCATTGGTTCACTTCCCAAATGGCCACAACAGCCAGGGACATATGAGAGTTAGCAGACAGAAGCTTCATCGGAGTCTCCAATAAGGATACAGGGGCCCAAGCACTTGGGCCATCTTTCAGTGTTTTCCTAGGCACATTAGCAGGGAGCTGGATCTGAAGTGGAACAGCTGGGACTCAAACCAGTACCCAGATGGGATGCCTGTGTTGCGGGCAGAGGCTTAACCCGCTACACCACAGTGCCAGTCTCCTAGCTAGGATTTAAACCCATGCAGCCTGAATCAAAAATTAAATAAAATTTTATCTAAAATAAATTGGAAACAAAATCATCAGAATATGTAAATGTTTTCTAAAACGCATGTTCAATTTGAGGGTAAGATATATGATACTATATTTATCTGAAACATGGGCAAGAGAGGAAGTGGGAAAATATGTGAAAGTATTAAAAAGTTTGAAGTACATTTTTCTAAATATATACATACAAACTGCGCCAATGCTAGTCTGTTGTAGTCTTCATTACAAGTACTTGGACTCCAAATTGGGTATAAAGTTTACTAACATGCCATTAACTAGACAAGAAGTTTAAATGCTAGAAGTAAATCCTGACAAACTCCAGGAGAAGGAAGATAGAAAGCTCTAAAAGGGATTACAACAGGTTTACATCTCCTAAGTGAAATTTGATTCTTTTACACTGAATATAACTGACTTCTTGAACTTCATACTCAGCCAAATGGAGGAATCATTATGTCTGCACATAACTGAATCCATTTTAGATTTTTTTACACAGAATATAGGTGTATGATTGCACTTCCCAAATTCTGAATATGTTTTTAAATGCCTCATTTTAAATCCTTCATGGCACATGACAACACTGACAAATGGCTAAAATCTATCTCAAAATCACGGCTTCCTTTCTACCTAACTGTGCCTCCAGCAGCAATTAAAGTTGGTGTTTGTCCTGGAAGGTGAATGATCCACCACAGATGGTTTTAGTTTGAATTCTGGTAATTTTGAGGAACAGGAGGAATCTGGTAAACTTCGTTTTGTTTTTGTTGTTACTGATGTTGTTATTGATTGGTTTAATTTTCCAATTTAGGAGAAAAGCCATCACTCCCTGTCCCTATGGGAAAAGATCATTAGCCAGGGGAGGTTATTTAGTTAGAGTCGTCTTCACATCCAAAGGGTGTGACTACTTATGGAATGGCCATAAACCCCTTTCTCCTTCTTTCTTCTGAGAGAGCAAGGGAATGCTGTTTACCACCCCTTCACATAACACCCTGTCTACCTTTAAAAGCTGTTTCAAATATAAAACGCACATGATCACTCCTGTTCAAATGCTTTAACTGGGGGCTGGCACCGTGGCTCACTTGGTTAATCCTCCGCCTGCAGCGTTGGCATCCTATGTGGGCACTGGGTTCTAGTTCCAGTTGCCCCTCTTCCAGTCCAGCTCTCTGTTGTGGCCCAGGAGGGCAGTGGAGGATGGCCCAAGTGCTTGGGCCCTGCACCCGCATGGGAGACCAGGAGGAGGCACCTGGCTCCTGGCTTCGGATCGGTGCAGCGCCGGCTGTAGCGGCCATTTGGGGGGTGAACCAACGGAAGGAAGACCTTTCTCTGTCTCTCTCAGTGTCTATAACTCTACTTGTCAAATAAAATTAAAAAAATCCTTTAACTGTCTGACAATCTCCCAGAAACTCCAGTTTCTCTGGAGATTCATGTCCTGTAGATATGGTCAGAAAAGAATCCATCTTAGAGATATTCTGTGGGTTCAAACTAAATAAAAATGTGCTGCATGCTGCAAATCTCTCCCTGTCTTCCACGTGCAATGAGTTCACATAGGAACCAACATTAGAATCGTCAGCGTAACAGCCCACGTTGGCCCTTCACTGGCCAGGGTGAGTACCGCTGTCACTTGGGACCAGGTACGCCTTGTGACATACCTCATAGAGGTCGATCATGACATTCCCCTCGGGGCCCCTGCTGCTCTGGACATTCTCCAAGGCCAGGGTGAAGTAGACTCCACGCGTGTCTGAGATGTAGAGGTTGTACGTGTCATTCTGGTTCCACTCTTGAACTGCTGCGAACACTTGGTTCTCATCTGTGCTGATGACGTGCATATCCTGAAAAAAGACACAAGACAGGAAACAAAGAAGAGTTTTATACATTAATCTGACAGGCATCCAAAGAGTGTGGAGTCCAATAAGGAATATCAGAATAAGCACTTTAATGGGAGACAATTTCCTTCTGCATATGTGAGAAATAATAATTATTTGGTTAAGTGTCACTTAAGGCATTAGGCAGAGAGGCCATGAGGAAAATAAGAGGGATAAGCGTAGCTCAGTTGTAATCTAATTGACTCAACAGATAAAGAATATTTTCCTGAATATTTATGACAGTGAAGGATCAATCATTTTTATGTATTTGCCAACCACAGACATAGTATTTACCCAGGAGGCCTATGTGGGGCACATATGAGGAAAAGCTGGAGAGACAACCAGAAAACAAACTCTGCTTCTCGCCACGTGGTCTATACCACCAGTATGGACATCACCTGAAAGCTTGTTGGACACATAATACTTCAGGCCTCAATTATCAAATGAAAATCTTAATTCTAGTAAGATCCCTGAGTGATTGGTATGGATCCTGGAGCTTGCGAAGCTCTGCTGCAAGGTTCAGCAGACCCCACCGAGCCCACTGGAGGGAAATGTTCACCCAGGAATCCCCCAGCACTCATCTCATGTTGTGACTGTCCCAGGACTTGGCTGCTTATTTAAAAGCTGCACTGCGATGCTCTGCAGGAAACCTTAGGTAAAGAAGAAGAGTGACAATTTTAAGAATAACTGATGCCGTTAGAGCCCTGTGTTCCTGGAAGACAGAAACAGGGCATGGTAGCATGGTAACAGAGAGAGGACGCCTAGAGATAGATTCCATATCCCTTCTCCTCCCACTCAGAACCCCACAAAAGTAGAGGCCAACACAGACCACAGCTTGCTATCTCAGACCAAGGCTTGCTGTTAGGAGATAATTTTTCATATACTCTTGGCTGCCTTTTGCCCTTTGACCAAAGCATTAGACATGGGGTAATTTTCAAAACAAAAATAAAACAAAGCAAAAAAAAAATCTCAAAAACAGTTAAAAACCTCAGAGTGGTTTTGACAAAATGGCAAACAATAACAAAGCAGAAGAATCATTTAGAAAGATTCTTTTCCTTTGTGTAGCTTAGAACTCAGTTCACCCAGGATGGACACGAGTGCATCCTTGAAGAACTTCAGGAGATCTGACAATCTTCCATAGTAACAATCCCGAGGAGTTCTATCTAACTTAAAAATTCCTCATTCTAATATACACCTATGCTCCCTCCATTAGTCAATCAGCAATTCAGCTCTAACTCTGATCTAGAAATAGAGACACAAGACTCTCCCACATCTTTAGTCTTGAACACAGTTAACTCCTATGATTCCAAAAGGAAGAAGTCTCCCACAGGGCTTGTGTTTCTCACCTTTATTCAGTCTGCACATGACATTTTCTAGAGTTTGGAAATGTTTTCATAGAATTAATTCCTAGCGGAGAGGCCCAGAATGAATCATACCCATTAATTTCATGCTATTAATAATGCAAACAAAGGTTCAGGATGGAAGTTGGCTACTGCTCATATCAGCCTAGTGTCTATTTATGTTTCTTCTCATAATTACAGCTTGATGTTCTTTGAGAAAGAACCTTACCCCTTTAAGACCTATTTTCTTCCTGTATCCAATCCAAATTCTTCTGGTACTTTTTCTACCCTCAACACCAGAAGTGAGCTTTTATGCCTAACATTCAGCATGTTCAATGTTCCTAGCAACAGTAACCAAATCAGGGATGGGCCTGCAACACAAGCAAAAAGAATAAGACATATTTCTAGAATAACTAGGAAACTATTGGTGGGGGACACACTTTTAATTAGTTTGTAAGCAGTAAAAACAAGAATTTTTTCTGCTTACAATCTATAGAACTGCTGGAGATGTATCTCGGGGGCAAAAGGAAGTCAATCCTGAAAACAGCATCAAAAGATAGAGACTGGCACAAACCTGTGACAATCTTTGGGTCCTTGGATGTAAACATCTAAGACACACATCTCACCTTCTTCCTTATCAGCAGATGCAATATAATCCCTGAATTCAAGTTTAATATTTCAACACTATCCTGGCTCATACATTTCTACCTTTGTGTCTTTGGAGTAAATTTTTGCACTAGCGAACCTCTGGTGTCCTCTCAATAGATATTTGATTAAATAGCATTAGGTTGGAAGACTAAAGTAAATCGCCTACACCAACTCACCTTACACAAACCTTAATTTCATAGGTTTGGAACTTAAAATACAGACACATTGAGCTTTTTTTTTTTTTTTTTTTTTTAAATCTGGGTCACTTAGAGAACTGGATATATCATGATAATGGAAAAGATGGCTATCTCCAGATATGAGCTGACAGTCAGTCTCTCTTTCTCCTCCTATAATCTAACTTCATTGAACAGACTTTTCATTTTTTTTTTTTTTTGACAGGCAGAGTGGACAGTGAGAGAGAGAGACAGAGAGAAAGGTCTTCCTTTTGCCGTTGGTTCACCCTCCAATGGCCACCATGGCCGGTGCGCTGCGGCTGGTGCACGGCGCTGATCCGATGGCAGGAGCCAGGTACTTATCCTGGTCTCCCATGGGGTGCAGGGCCCAAGTACTTGGGCCATCCTCCACTGCACTCCCGGGCCACAGCAGAGAGCTGGCCTGGAAGAGGGGCAACCGGGACAGAATCCAGCGCCCTGACCGGGACTAGAACCCCGTGTGCCGGAACCACAAGGCGGAGGATTACCCTATTGAGCCACGGCACCGGCTCTGAACAGACTTTTCAAAAATGATATGTCCCGGGGGCTGGTGCTGTGGCTCACTTGGTTAATCCTCCGCCTGCAGTGTTGGCATCCTATGTGGGCGCTGGGTTCTAGTCCCGAATGCTCCTCTTCCAATCCAGCTCTCTGCTGTGGCCCAGGAGGGCAGTGGAGGATGGCCCAAGTGCTTGGGCCCTGCACCCGCATGGGAGACCAGGAGAAGCACCTGGCTCTTTGCGTCGGACTGGCGCAGTTCCGGCCGTAGCAGCCATTTGTGGAGTGAACCAACGGAAGGAAGACCTTTCTCTCTGGTTCTCTCTCTCACTGTTTATAACTCTACCTGTCAAATAAATAAATAAATAAACAAGTAAATAAATAAATAAATATGTCCAAATATTTCAAATGACATAATTAAATACATTTTATTTTTTCTTACCTAAATCCTCTTCCTCTATCAGGAAAATATGTTTCTTCTCCTTTATGTCGAATGCTTTCACTGAGTCACAAAAAATTTTTAGCAAATGTGAAATTTTATAGATCCTCCATCAGAGAATTTGCTAAAGTCTATTCTGTAGAACATTATTAGAATTCAATAAATTAAAAAGGGGAGCCAGGTCCTTTCTTAACTGTTTTAATTAATTCTGAATTAAGGAGCTTTCTTGACCATAGGACATCCCAGAACCCTTAACACCCTACAGAGCTGCTGTCACATAGAATGAACCCAGAATGGAGTTGGTTTTTTAAGAACTTAAACCAAATTTTCAAGAAGGATCAGTAAGGACATTTTACTCCGAGTAAACACTGCTGAAAAAATATTGTTGTGAACATCAATTCCTTATTCAAGAAAAATGATAGAAAGAAAAATTGGCCAAGCAGCTCAAGGTTTCAAAGCAAGTTAGTGACAAATCCTGGTCCAGAATCCGGGTCATCTGCTGTAAATTGGGCAGCCTCTGCACCACTGGTATCCCTGTGCCCATCGATCTTCTACCACGGAGACAACCAGATCCATACTAATAATAATATTACCTTGCTTTTATAGAGTAGCTGTCCTCCAAAATGCTCAAAGCACTTTCATATGTATTGCCTCATTTATCTCACTTGAGTAGCTCAGAATGAGCTCCAAGTAAGTTACAAAAGGGAAGACTGTCACTCCGTCTCCCTGTCTGGAGTGCCACATGCTCTCAGAGGCATCAGTAACATTAAAATTTACCCATCACCTTCCCTGGTCATTCTTTACCACTATCTTATGAAATTTTTTGGCACAGATCAGAATAACTCTTCTTTCAAGAGCTGAAACAATGGCAGTGGATGGTTAAAGAAATTTGACATGTTTGTCCCAGTTCCTTTGGCCAGCATGAATTTTTGCTTACGTCCAGCTGCAGCAGTTCTGCTCTGAAAGAAGGCGAGGAAATATGTATGTCTTTACTACAGATCAACACCACCCAAGGCTGGGGCTTCTCTTTGTAGGTGTAAATGCATTGTGATGAAGAATCTCATTGTCTTCATAATAAACCTGGACCAAACATCCCATTTTTTGCTGGATTGGCTCCTGTTTTATGAGAACAAGCTAAATTATTCACTGACTCTCCCACCTGTATAGCATACATGAAGCTGAGTAAAGGAATGCACTTATCTGGGAGAACAGGGGGAGGGGAGCAGACACCCTATTTCAGGTTCAAAGTAAAATTGTTCCTTCCATATTGGCAAGATACTACTGGGCTAACTGTCAGCAGTGATCTGTGTGATGGCTGTGAACAGGCAATGCAAAGTATCTGTTTCCCGAATCTCCAGCAATGGGTCCATGAAAGCTTCATTGAATTTAGCCTACCAGTTCTGGGACATTTTGTATTGAAGCTCCTGCTAGTATTTCAAATTTGGGGTGGGATAGAAATAACTGCATGGTTTAATAACAAGTTTTTAATTTACCCTGAAGGGAAAAATACATAGTATAAAAAACACTAGCTTGGAAGTCAAAAGACTTGAGTTCTAGCCTCAACTCTGCCGCAAATAGCTTTTGCTTTTGGCCAAGCCTTGTTCCACTTAAAGAGTATACTCACTCAAAAGTGAGCATGACGTCACTCAATTCTGCTCATTCCTGATTTTGTCTCAATTTCTACACACATCTTGAACAAGAGAATCTCACTGCACTGAGTATAATTCTGGCTTTTAAAGGTGCAAATCTTGCAAGTCAACTACTTCATTTCAATGGTCAATGGGGAAAATACCAGCTCTGTTACATTTACAAAGGTAATGTGTTCATCTCCCCATAGACCTTCCAAGGAGCTCACCAAAGAGAATTTTAACAGTTTTCCTTTTTTATACTGGCTTCCTAGAATTTAAATCTCAGGTACAACTTCAATGCTGTTACATTCTTGTTTTATTGGGCAAAAGGCAAACAAACAAAAAACCTAAGCCAAATCAAGAGAAAAATGCATTTAAATGTATGTAGACACAGCTACAGGACATACAGCCCTTGGAAATTACTGGTAATTAATCTTTTAGCATCTAAAAATAATGATTTCTAAGATAGATGGAATTCTTTGAGTCAATAGTTCAATTTTATGAATGTTATTGCCTCTTATGGGCTGAGGTGAAAGAGGCATTCACTGTGTTAGGGTAAGGGTAACACTCAAAATCAAGATAGAGAATTCTGTCTGGAGAAGCCAGAGCAGTCTGTTGCCATTGACTCTATCTTGTGTATGTCTATCATATAATTTCCTGGTCAGCCAGCTGTTGTCGCTCCAAGAGTGCATACTACAAAGTCAGGGCTGAAAATACGAGAGAAAAAGACACAACTGCCCTCAAAAAGAACAAAAAAGTTCTTCACGTTATTTTTGCTCAATGAAAAGTTGAGCTAAAATTCTCTTTAAACTTGTAGAGTCTTCTATTACAAGCCATATATATTTCCTTGCTCTAAGATGAAGGAATACTAGGTTAAAATATCTGGTCATTAAGTAAACTGAAAATAGATCTCTGTAAAAATTAAGAGAATATGAGAGTGAAGAGGAGGAGGGATGGAACATGGGCAGGAGGGAGAGTAGGGGGGAAGTGTCACTATGTTCCTACATCTGCATATTTGAAATATATGAAACTAGTATGAGTTAAATTTTAAAAAATTTACAGTAAAAAAAAATGCCACAATGGCAACACCACCACATACACTGCTTTGAGCGCCCGTGTCAACTTGACCTCCACTAGGTGGCGCTCAATATTAAGGCAGTCCTTCAGTGTTTCCCAAAACTTAACTAGGGATGCCAACAGTGAGGATCTTTCACTTTTCCTTTACAGCTGCTTCCAAAAACCTATGTCTTTAGGGAAGTTTTTGTTTTTGTTTTTTTTTTTAATTAGCTGTGACTCAGAACTCTGACTCTAACAAGCCTTGTGAGCTCCAACGAGAAAAAGAGCCATGTTGCTGCAGCAATTCTCAATAATAACGTAACAGAAACAGATCCCTGCTGATGCACTGATAGACCATGAATTCAAATATTTTTTCTGTCTTGATATACACCTAATTTATATGGTTTGTAAACATTTCTATTGATAAGCAAAATCAAAACAATGATTATTTGGATGCTCTTACAGAAAGAATTCTAAAGAAAGGAAGAAACGAAGAAGGGGTACTGACGGGGGAGGGAGCTGAGAGATAAAGGTGAATCATGTGACTGGTAAAAAAAAAAAGCAGCAGAGTAGTGGAGAAACAGAGGTAATATACGACGATGAGAGCCTGACAGGGCCCCTGCAGAGGGGGGTGGACTATGTGAAATCAAAGGAAATGGTGAAATGCAGAATGCGACTCAGGCCATACCTTGGGCAGAGCATATTTCGGAAGTTTCATTTGGGCAAAAGCATTCCTTCGGTAGGACACATAGTAGTGAGGTCTTCCTCCTGATGTCAACTAGATCAGAAAAACAAGACAGTGAGAGGAGCTACTGCAATGGTCACAGGTCAAGAACAGTCCCCCAAGTGCAAGGGGTAGCTGTCAACAAAACAACAGAGATGCCTATAGTGGACAAGCATAAACAACTGGTATTCAGTTCAAACTCACTTCAACAGTGTATGTGAGTTGGTCAGAGGGCCCAAATGCAATCCCACTGGATAATAGCACAATTCTTTAACATGAACTATCTCAGAATCCAGACACATTCTCAGCTATTTTTCAAATGATATAAGCCTCCGGGAATACTGGCTCATTGCCTATCAGCAGCCCAGCTCCCAGCTCCAAGTCAATTATCCTACAAACAGGTCCTCATGTCACATCACAAGGAAACGGTCCAGATCAGAAAATGGCAGAATGGGAGCCGTACAACTCTGGGCACTGAGTTCCAGTTTAATGGTATCACACTGATGATTATGCACTTGTTCCATACACAGCAGTGCCGGCATGTTAGTTGGAAAGCCAAACCGGGGTCCCGCTATAAATCTACTCTTGTTCTCCAACTCCCGGAACAAGTGTGTGAGCCCACTCCCCTGATTTTGTCCATGACACACAGCCCAACAAAACCTGGTGTAGGTGGGGGCAGGTGAGAGGAAGCAGTCTCCACCTTGGCATGACAACATGCAAGTCATGATGTCAAGGGTAGTACTGCCAATTCGCTCTCCTTGGAGCCACTCTCAACCAGCACACATATGCTAAGGTAGCTAGGTAGACATGAGCCTAGGTGTGGAAGAGGGGTGGAAGAAAATGAGAATATTTAGAGAAAATGAGGAAACAAGCCCTGAAAGCAGACCAGCATTTATACCTGAAGTCACTGCACTTGTGCTATAGCCCTGTTAGATGGGGTTAAGCCCTCCCGCTGGGGATTTTCCCCTGCCCTGAACCACAGAGGCTATTAGGTACAATAACCCCATGCTGAACACATCCTGGGAGGATTTTCTGGAACTCTATATCCAGAAATCCCCTACTCACCATTTCCCAGAAGGGGGAGGAGGGGAGAAGGAACAGGGGACTCCTAGTCATGTCCATAAAAACTCCAGTCTGAATACAGACTGGGCTCTCAGCCCTTTCGTGAGATGCCTGCCTGGCCTGTGAGGTGTACTCTCTCCTCATTATTTCTCTTCATTATACTTTGCTACCTGGCTTACCACTACTCTGTCTCAGGAATGAACTGTCCGTTGTGCAAAGCACCCCTGAGCAGCCGATCTCTGGTAGCATATTTGGCACCCACCATCAGCTGCAGTCTTGCCTTCTCAGAATGTAGATAAATGCTTGCAGTGAATGTTTATCAGACACTTGGGGATATGACTGGAATGAAACAGTCTTCCCCACTGGGTAGCAGGTCTCCACTTAGCCCTAGCGCTAGCTTCCAAGATCATATTCATAGTGGCATGGGTAGAAAATATATGAAATTCCAACTGTTGAATTGATTCTTGTTTGTAAGTCATATGTCTGGATTTTATATAAATTGTCACTAGAAACCAGAAAATATTCCTGGGATAGAGAAATGAATTACAGACAGAACCAACCCTTGCAACTGTTTGAATGTCATTTGATAATTTGATACTGAAATTATCAGAGTACTGATTACTCATTTCCTTGAAGAAAATGGAAATGAGGTAGGCATGTGTGTATATAAAACCACATGTGAAACAATTTAAAAGTACACAGGCTAATGTCAGGCATTTGAAAAAATTTGCTTTCCAAAAACATGTGATTACATATTGTAAATTGCAATTTCTGATCCACATAATACAATCACGTGTGTTTTAGTTGTAGTGAATATGTATATGTCAGCTACTTAACGATTCTATCTTTGTCATTTTTAAAGTGGAAAGCAGTGAGAAATTTTAAATGCACTGTCCAAGCAAGGCAAAATTCTCCTTAAATGTTGAGAAGTAGCAAAGCATTCTCGTTCCCCAGTACTTTTTAAGAATCTGTGAAACTTCAGCTTCAAAAACTGTTTCCCACCCTTCTTTAGAGGTAAAACGCCTGGCTGAGCACATCTCTGGCAAAGTCCTTTTACCACTGCAGTCGGTGTAGGACAACAGAGGCTGCTCCCCCTCTCTCTTGCAGGGGCCTCCCCACACGGGTAGCCACCTCACCACTTCTGCATGGCGGTGTCGGGGAGGCGGCTGGTCTGATTACTGCCCTGATAAGCACAGATCGCCACACCTGCTCAGGCCTCTCAGTGCCCAGGAGCTTTTGTGGAATGCAGGCAAGGGGCTGAGTGGAAATGTGCACCCCTCTGAGACAGTCTTAACACTCAGCGAGGCCACCATGACCCCATGTTTACAAGGCCTCCGGACTCTGACCGAAGCAACTCACTACTATTCGACTGGTACAGAATCTTCTATCCTCAGTAACGCTCCTTTGCTGAAAAGGGAACACTTTATTTTTACTTCTGTTTTTCCTTCATCCACTTTTTGGGGAATGTAAGCAGCAGAAGCAGCTGCGATAGGAACAGAAGTAGGAGGCACGCATGGCTTTGAGACGATCAGTAGAAGTGGCTGTGTCATACCTGCACAAACACATAATCATCCTGGACAATCAAAGAGTCTGGGTCAATGTAGCCCGGGAAAGGTTTATTCTTGTTGGTCTCGGTGCAGTTCTGCATTCGGCAAGTTAGGTATTGTGAATCTGAAAAATCAAAAAAACCAGGTGGTTAGGCAGGGCATACACACAAGTGAGCCTTCAAGAAGTTCAGGAGAAGTGATTTTTATGAGAAGCTGTACGTGGATCTCACCAAAAAATAGTTGCATCAAAATACACATCTGTGAATTCATTTTTTCATGAACTATTTGAAGTCCCCTTGCACAGAGCTTTAGAGTCAAAGTGGATATTTTCAACTTCCCTTGCTATCTCCAAGTCTTCAAACAAACTTCACAATCTGTATTTAATACATTATAGCTATCATTACTGCTAAAATTAATCTCACTAGTATTGTCCTCCTTTGCTATCACCATCAGCTCCCAATGCTCACACCAACTCTTGTCATTCTAGAAAACTAAAGTCTTGTTCATTAATTTTCCCAACCAAAAAAAATTTTTAATTTTATTTGTTTATTGGAAAAGCATAGTAACAGGGAGAGGGAGAGGCAGAGGCAGAGGCAGATCTTCTGTCCTCTGGTTCCCTCCCTAGATGCCTGCACCAGGCAGGGCTAGACCAGGCCTGGAACCTGAAACTCAATCCAGGTCTCCCACGTGGGTGGCAGGAACTCCAGCACTTCAACTGTCACTTGCTGCCTCCAAGGTGCACATCAGCAGGAAGCTAGAATCAAGAACCAGAACCTGGACTTAAACCTAGGCATTCCAGTATAGGATGTGGGCACCCCAAGTCATGACCTAACCTACTGTACTAAAAAGCCTGTTCTAGTCAAAGACACATATTTTGAAAGTTTGGCAGTAATATTTGTGACTTTATAGTCATTTTTTTTTCTCATGAGTAGGCTCTTTACCTCCCCTAACTCTGATCTTTGATAGATAAATAGGGAACCACACATACACGTATCCATTTCTCAACCCATGGCAGAAGTGCTGCTTCCAATAAGACTCTATATTATGATATAAGCTTTTCTTATACTCTTAATTAGAAAGGACACAGAGTCCAAAAGCTTTGCTGTCATTTTATAAATAAGTAACTCTGACACGGATTTCACCCGAGACTGTACACCAGCCAATAAAGACAATATCATGATAGTGATGATAGCTCTTAGATTGGTTTGTTCTCTATTGCTAGAAGTAGAATGTATCAGGGAGGCTGTCTCTGTTTTCCATCCACGAATATTCTGGCCTCTGTCCAGTCAGATTATGTCACTCCCTTACTTAATACCGCTCTGCCTCATTGCATTTAAAATCAATTCAAGCCCTCCACTGCCTACAACAATTTGCCCCTCCACCCATGCTAAGCTGTGTTAGCATCCCAAGCCACCTCTAGCATGGCTGTTTCATGTTCAGGACTTGGCCAAATTTCCTTCAAAATCTGTCATTTGCATTCCCTCTGCCTACAATGGTTCTCTCTGGGTTGTAGACAAAGATGGTTCTGGATTTCAGCTTACTGATCTTCCACTGTACTCTCTAGAACACACCATCCTGTTAATTCCTTCTATGGAATTTATCCCAATATAGAATTACCTTATTCATTATCTATTTCCCACCTTGTCATGATTAGAATTCAAGCTTGATTAAAATGAGTACCTCCTTTTTTATTTCCTTCCTTTTTTTTCCCTTAATCTGTACCCTGGATCCTAATACCATACACACAGTAGACAGTGAACGAGCATCTGTTACAACACATTTCTTTATTGAAATATATCTTTTTAAATTTATTTTCAAGTGAGAGACAGATAAACAAATGGAGAGAGGTGTTTCATCTCCTGGTTCACTCCCCATATGCTCACAACAGCCAGGGCTGGGCCAGGCTGAAGCCAGGAGCCCAGAACTCCATCTGTATCTCCCACATGTGAGGCAGGGAACCAAGTACTTAGACCATCATTTGCTGCCTCCCAGGGTGCACATGAGTGACAAGTTGGATATTAAGGGAAGGAGCCAGACTCAAACCAGCCACTCTGATATGGGATGCAGACCCTCCTCTATCTCTATATGGTACTTTGTTGCGATGCAATACTTAGAATTGCCCTAGACTTCATGTTTTACAAGAGTCTGTCTTTCAGTGAAGTTGCAGAGTGTGATAAAGAGAAGGAAAAGATCTGTTCCCTGATGATATCATTGAGCCATTGCACTACCTCTCTGATTCCTATGTGAGATCATGAACAAAACCATTGATTAGAGAAAATTTAATCAAATGTTCTTGATTAAGAATCTTTGGGCCAGCACCGTGGCTCACTTGGCTAATCCTCTCTCTGCCTGCGTCACCGGCACCCCGAGTTCTAGATCCGGTTGGGATGCCTGATTCTGTCCTTGTTGCTCCTCTTCCAGTCCAGCTCTCTGCTGGCCTGGGAAGGCAGCAGAGGATGGCCTAGGTCATTGGGACCTGCACCCACGTGGGAGATCAGGAGGAAGCACCTGGCTCCTGGCTTCGGATTGGCACAGTGCCAGCCATAGCGGCCACTTGGGGGGTGAGCCAACGGAAAAAGGAAGACCTTTCTCTTTGTCTCTCTCTCTCTCTCTCTCACTGTCTAACTCTGCCTGTCCAGAAAAAAAAAAAGAAATCTTTGGTTTCATATTACAAATGCAACTCCCATTACATTTCTAGGAATGGCACTTAATGAAGACTTCAGATGGATACCATTCTTGTCTTATTTATAATGGTTTCTAATAGTTTATTTCTTCCAACTGCAATCTCCTCTTCAGAGATCCATAAAGAAACATAAGGTGGAAATATAAACATATACTTTTCATATTTATAACTCATTTGTGTATCAATTATGAATGTGAAGGAATTAGGGAGGAAATAAAGGAATACAGAAACCAGTATTTGTTGACCATCTGTGTGCCAGGCACTCTGCAGCATGCTCACTTTATTTAGTACATTTATAACAAAACATAATATAACAATTGATTTTGCAGATAAAGAAAATGAAGCTCAAAGTGACAGTGATTTGCAGAAATGGCAATATGGGATTTACACTTCATTTGCATAGCTCACTTCTACTACAGTATGTTTCATGAAAAACTACTGTAAGCTTGGTGTCAGATTTTGTTAAGCATTTTTGGTTTCCATCTAAATCAAGAGGCTCACCAAAATACAAAACAAGGCCACCAGCAAATTAATAATTTCCATTGAGTGATTTGGCATTATGGATCCAGATACTTTTATCTCAGATTAATTACTTAGAATTTTACCTAAGGAAATCATAATCTGGCAAATATATAGACACTAGTATTGGTTATAATTTTCTTAAAGGCAGTGGATGTTTTAGGTAGCAGTAAAACATCTATGTTCCATATTGGAGAATCTGGTTCAATTCCTGGCTCTGGCTCCTGATTCTAGTTTCCTTGCCAATACAGATCCTGTGAAGCAACAGGTGATGGCTCAAGAAATTGTGTCCTTGTCACAACGTGAGAAAACTTGGATTGGGTTACTGGCTCCTGGCTTCATCGCTCCTCTAGATTTGGTCATTTCTGGTAGTTTTGTTGTGAACTAGTGGATAGGTGCTCTTTAAATCTGTCTCTGTCTCCATCTCTCTCTCTCTCTATCTCTCTCTCTCTAAGTAAAAAAAAATGTTTGAAGTTCATGGAAAAATGGAATTAGAAGATAAATATATTTAGAAAAACAGAGCTTGAAACAAACAAAATGGCCAGGAAAAGAGAAATAACTAAAGAGCGGAACAGCTATAGGTTGTGTTAGTTTTAAACAATTCACCAAAGTTATCCAAAATGTTTATATTATCAGAAGCTTGGTATAGAGTCTATGTACTCTGAACCCTCCCAGAAACTTTCCTGTTTATCAAAAATTATTCCAAAATAAAAGTTTTTTAAAAGTAGGCTACCAAAATATGTATATTATGAACCTGAAATTCATACTACATACATATATATATATATATATACCCATCTATATATAGATATATTTACATATGTATGTCTGCACAAGATGATATCTATCTATTTCTAACGTCAACAACAGTGGAGATGCAGTAATGTGAGAAGTCAGGCAACTTGAGTACAATTTCCCAGTCCAGTACCTCTCAGCTTGCTGAGTGGCAGGGAGTCCCAGTGGGTCTGTGAAACCAACTGTCTCTAATTCCTCTGAGGTTCTATCTTCCTCTATTCCTTTTATTACATACAATGGTCGAGCTGTGCAATGGGCCAGTCTTTGGGCTGAGAATTAGAGTTGCACTAGATGACACAAGAATAACCTTTGCAGGAAGTCTTCAAACCAATTCTTACTCATAGGGGCTGCAAGTGAAATCTTCAGGTTGAAGAGGAACTGATCAATTTGGAGTAGCCTGTCCATGGAAAAGTATTCCTGGTTTGTTCCATTTCTACTCTTAAGGCAAACAGAAAGAAACTGGCTGCACTTCATAATGAGAGACCAATCACTCTTATTACCCTAGGGGCTTGCTGTAATAGCATTAAGCATGATGAACTCTTTCCACATTCAATTCCAGTGAGTGTATGGTGCGATTCCACAGAAAGCATACTGTAATTTGGCATTAATTAATGTCAATTAATGTATGCAACTGCTAGATGTTAGAATTAATTTCATTACCTTGCCTACACAGATGTTTTCCTTACCATAGGTAATTAGGACACTGTATTGCTCCTTTCAAGCGCGCTCACTCTTTGCAAGAGCTGCTGCTCTGAAAAATGCAACTTCCATCCATCCAAAACCTGTGTTAATCTAGAGTAAGAAATCTTGGTTTAAATGGCCAGGTTTTGAGCAAAAGAACAAGAGTTTCAGTGAAGGTCCAGAACCTGGCAGCCTGGTGCACCTAAGCTGATCACTCAGTCTCTCCACATTCTGAATGACAAAATGAACATAAATCATGGACATCTTGCTGGTGGCTATATAGACCAACGGTCTTAGCCTTGAAATGTGCTTAGTCTGGTGGCTGGCTAGACTATGCTCAAATAAAATATTAGCTCTAGTTGTAAATTAAGTTCTCCCTCTGTAATCACCAATACTGCTGACTGTATTTCAAGGTTTTTTTTTTTTTTTCTTTTTCAAGTAGAAGCACAAGACACCTCTAGCAGCCAAAGTAATCTTAAAGAAGAAGAACAAAACTGATGCATCACACTGCCCGACTTCAAAATGCCTTAAAAGTTATAGTAACCAAAACAGCATGGTACTTGTATAAAACAAATGCCTTGATGAAGAGAATAGAATGGAGAGCCCAGAAATAAACGCACACATGTGTGGGCACTTGTCTTTTTTTTTTTAAGATTTTTATTTATTTTATTTGAGAGTTAGAGCTACAGTGAGAGGGAGAGACAGAGAGAAAGGTCTTTCTTCCGCTGGTTCACTCCCCAGATGGCTGCAACTGCTGGAGCTGCGCCGATCCAAAGCCAGGAGCCAGGGGCTTTTTCCTGGTTTCCCATTTTGGTGCAGGGGCTCAAGGACTTGAGCCACTTCTACTGCTTTCCTAGGCCACAGCAGAGAGCTGGATCGGAAGAGGAGCAGCCGGGACTAGAACCGGCACCCACATGAGATGCCAGAGCTGCAGGCAGAAGATTAACCACTGTGCCACGGCGCAGGCCCCAGCACTTGGTTTTTGACAAAGTTACTAAGATCACACAATGAGAAAGGATAGTATATTCAATAAATGATATTGGGAAAACTATGTAACCACAGCAGAATGAAATTGGACTTGTTCCTCATATACAAAAATTAACTCAATATGGGTTAAAACCTTAAACATAAAGCTTGAAAGTGTAAAAACACTAGAAGAGAACAGGGGAAACATTTCACAACGCTGGTCTGAGAAAAGATTTCTTAGATATGACCCTAAAAGTATAGGCAACAAAAACAAAATGAAATTGGATTGCATCAAATTAAAAAGCTTCTGCAGAGGAAAGGAAATGAAAGCAAATAGACTATCAAAGATTAGGACAAACTATTTGAAAATCATACATTTGATAAAAAGCTAAGTATGAAATATATAAAGATCTAAATAATTCAATACCCACAAGGAAATGCAAATCAAAGCCACAGTGAGATATCACCACATGCATGTTTGAGTGGCTAGTATCAAAAAGACTTAAAATAACAAGTGCTGGTAAGGGTGCAGAAAAAGGGAACAGTTATGCACTGTTGGAGGGAGTGCAAATTAGTACAGCCATTATAGAAAACACTGCGGAGGTTCCTCTGAAACCCTAAAAATAGGATTACCATGTGATTCAGCATTTCTACTTCTGGGTATACATCCAAAAGGAACTGAAATCAGTGTTTCAAAGAGACACGCGAGAACCCATGTTCATTGCAGCATTACTCACGGTAGCCAACATATGCAGTCAACTTGTATTTCCATCAGCAGGTGATCAGTAACAGGAAATCTGGTACATACACACCGCAGAATATCACCCAGCCTTTAAAAGGGAGAAGTCCTGTCATTTGTGACACCATGAATAAACCTGAAGGACGTGATGCTAATGAAATAAGCCAGGCAAGGAAGGCCAATGTCACATGAAGTCACTTAGACATGGAATCTTAAAAAGTCGAATTCACAGACTAGAAAGTTTGATAGTGGTTACCAGAGGCTTGGGCTGGGCAGTAGATGGGGAAAGGGAAGATATTAATCATAGGGTGCAAAGTTTCAGTTAAGCAGGAGGAATAAGTCTTAGTGATGATAATAAATAATAATGCATTGTTTACATTTCAAGATTGCTGAAAGAATAGACTTAAATATTTTCACCAGAAAAAAAAGGTATGTGAGGTGATGGATCTGCTAACTAGCCTGCACTCTTCATTGCACTATGTAACTACAGATTAAAACTTAACATTGCACCTTATCAACATAGAGAATTATTTATAAATTTCAAATAAAAAAATTTAAAGTAATTTTTAACATACTCTGATAAATATTCTTGTATAAAAAATACTTGGTGTAGGCAGGTCGACATAGTAGCCAGTGGTAAGAACCGTGAAATAAGTAGGGCTCAGAGGAGGCAGCGGCAGTCACCTTGGTGTCCAGCACACAGGGCAGGCCAGCAGACAGTCACATAGTTATACAGGTGTTCCCCATCTCTGCTGGAGTGATCTTCTGAGCCCTAGCTCCCTGCTCAACAAGCCGTGTGACTGTGCGAAGGTCATTTTCTTAGCAAGCCTTCAGATGCCTTCTCTATATAATGAGGGTTATTAGATTTTAGAACTATAAAGGTTGCCAAAAATCAGACTATTACTTGAAGACAGAACAGGTCATTACCATACCTTGACCACTGAAACCTGCTTCCTTCCCACTCCTGACAAAGCAAAACAAAGCTGTGTGATGCTGTGGGTGAGTTTGTGTCTGGAGGGCTTCTGTTATTTCCAGACAGCACGCTCACTCCTGGCTGTCACCCTGTGCTCATTCCGAGAGTCCTGCTGGGTTGAGCTGCCGTACTTTTCCTGTCACGCTCTCCCAATACTTCCTGGGTCTGGCGTGGACTGTTCCCTGAGGCTCAGGCAGATCTGTCTCTTCCTAGAACTTCTCTACTGATAGCAGCAGCAGTACCATTAATGCCCAAGTAACCAGAGCAACTTCTCCTCTGGGTCAGGAGTTATGCTAAAGGGGTCACATGTTTGTTTTCCCTCTTTCAAACTTTTTAAGAAACTATCTAGAGAGAGGTATTTCTTACAAGTGAAGAAATCCAGACTTAGTGGGAGATTTTAAATGCTAGTGACACAGCAAAAAATTTATCAGATTTTTGGGATGCCATTCTATCACTCAGTAGGTATTTATTTAGCAACAAATACTCTAATACCCTAATAATGTAGAACTAAAATTATGAACAAAACTGTAAACTATGTAGGCAAACAGGTATTTTAAAACTCCCCCATCCCCCTAAATTTTCAACTTTAAAGAAAAATCCTTTTTAAATTCTTTATATTTATATATGAACTTCTCTTTTTTTCTATTATTATATTACTTCCTTAATGCATCCTATTAAATTCCTCAACTCATTTCACACATACACACACATACATACATTTCAACAGCTGCTGTTCACATACAATTTATTCCAGGCTTCAAGAGCCCTTTGTAGCATGTACTAATTAGAAACTGAGGTCTTCAAAAGTGAGACTCTAAAGTTGGCCCTTGAAAGTCTATGTAGAGAATAAAATATTCCTGTGAAATGTATACCCTAATACCAAATGTTCTCCTCTGCCATGATGAGTTGGTGACGTAGCATTGATTTTGTCTGAGCACTCTCTTGATTTGTAGCCAGGGTAACTTATTAAATGTTGTGTTTTATTGTTGGCCTTTGGATATTTAGGAGGCCATGGCTATTACAGGGAACATTCTGAGATCATAAATATTTTGCCAAGCTTCAGACTAGGATTTGGGGACATCAGAGAGGACAACAAAGCATAACAACTAATGCATATGCAGAAAAGTGCCAGCCAATTACAATGGAGTGCATTAAGTATATCCTAGGAGATTTGTAGCTGTGATGAGTCCAGAGCTTACAGACATACAATCTTCATACCTCTGTATAGACGTTCTAGCCTGTTCTATAAACTTCCACGTGCGCATTTATTTAATAGAATGGTATACATGTTTAAGGTTTGTTTATTTGAAAGAGGGAGAGGGAGAGGGAGAGGGAGAGGGAGAGGGGGAGGGGGAGGGGGAGGGAGTGGGAGTGGGAGAGGGAGAGGCAGTGGGAGAGGGAGAGGGGGAGGCAGTGGGAGAGGGGGAGGCAGTGGGAGAGGGGGAGGGGGAGGAGGAGGGAGAGGGGGAGGGGGAGGGGAGGGGGAGGGGAGGGAGAGGGAGAGAAATTTTCGACCTGCTGGTTCAGTCCCCAAACTGCCACAAGAACCAAGGTCTGGGCAGGCCAGAACCAGGAGCCAGAACCCTATCTGGGTCTCCCACATGGGTGATGGGGGCCCTAGCACTGGACCATTATCCACTGCCTTCCCAGGAGCATTACCAGGAAGCTGGTTTGGAAGTGAAGCAGCTGGAATTGGACCAGCACTTGGATATGGGATGCTGGAGTCATGAGCAGCTGCAAAGTCCGCTATACCACAACACCAGCCCCGGAATTGTGGATTTGTTATACCCAATGATCCACAGTACTTCACAGTACTTTCAAGGTTAGAGATTATATTATTATTTATTCTATCCTGCTGAGGGAAAAATTACCTCCAGGACGGGCATTTAGCATAGTGGTTTAAAACTCTGCTTGGGACAACCATATCCAATATCAGAGTGCTTGGGTTCAAGTCCCAGCCCTGGCTGCTGACTAAAGGTTTCTGATAATGTGCACCCTGGGAGGCAGCAGGTGATGGCTCAAATAGTTGGATCTTTGCCTCAGACATGAGAGACAAGATTGAGTTCCTGGATCCTGAATCTGGCCTGGCTCAGCCCTGGCCATTGCTGGCATTTGGGGAATAAACCAGTGAGTGGGAGATGTATGTCTGTCTATATGTTTGTGTATGTGTGTGTGTCTATGTGTCTTTCAAATAAACAAATTTACTGAATATAGCTGTTGTCTATATTCCCACTAAGGTCTTTTTGCTTTTTACTTGGTAAATTTCTTATTAGGTAATACATTAAGCCCTTTTACTGTAATGTAAATTTAAAATATGTTTTCTTAAAAACTAAAAAAAAAGAAAGGAAGGGAGAGAGGGGGAGGGTTGGTGAGACAGAGGGGGGACAAAAAGAAAAAGGGAAAATAAAAAATATAAAAAATATATAAATAAATAAACAAATAAATGAAATTAGACAGAAGTTATCTCTGTCGGGGTGGACACATACATGCAAGAGTGAGGAAAAGTCCAGAAGGCTGCTGGGAATGCTGACAACAGTAAGTATCATTCCAGAAAGAGGGATCCGTGGGCAAGAGCACAGACTCACGAGACAATGTGAGTTGTGTTTGGGAAACATTAGCTGTGTTTGTGAGGAAGTCACTCTAGAAACTAGTTTAGTTGAGCGAAGACACAATATACAAATCTCACTCAGGCATGAAAAACTGACAAGCACATTTTTCCTGTATTTGCATAACTTTTCCAAATTCAGTTTACAAAGAAAGTGGTAAGGGGTTACCTGCCCTCCTCCCCCGCAAACACACACTCACCTATGTTTGCGGGGGTATAGGGAAAAGGAAGAAAGAAAGGAAAGAATGCAGAAATGAAATTGGAAAAGAGAAAAGTATGGACTGGAGGGAGTAAGAAATGAAAATAGCTTGGTAGCACACTTGGAATACGGGAGATGCTCAATGACGAACAATCTGGAAAATCCCTGTCTTTCATCACGAATTAAGTGTGAACAGATGACGCATTCTCCTGTCCCTCTCTATCTTCTGGCCACCTGCTCCTCCTGACATGCTTCAGCCATGCCAAGAATGCTCACACTCCATATCCTTTGCACGTGTGATTCCAACCGCTTGGCATGTTCTACCATCAAGATGCACGGCTCTCTCCCTGACTTCCACAGGGACTAGGCTCAAATACCAAATGCCACTTTATCAGAGTTTTCTTTCCAGACAGCTCTCTCTTCCCCAATCACTCCCTTTTCTGCCTACTCCATTTTATTTTTCTTACACATTTGTATACACATTTCTTGGGCAAATTCACTTTGTACTTATCCATACTCGGTCTCTCCTAAGTAGAATGGAAATTCTGTGAGAGCAGGGCTTTTGCAACATTCCTCCTGTTCAAGCTGAGAAGAGTGCCTGGTAGATTTACAACAAGATTTATTGAATGAATGAAGGGCGGAGCTGGACTGAACCAGACCTGCTTCAAGCCCTAGTACTGAGATGGTGAGAAAAGGATTTTACATTTGTAAGATTCATTTTCCTCATCATTAAAATAAGGAAAATCACAATAGTGCCCACCTTCAAGGATTACTGTTAGTAATGCATCTGCACATGACCTACAGCAGCAGCATCAGGCAAATAATAGAACTAGAATGTATGATATCAGCATCATTATTGTTTGAAAATGTGCGGAACAAAGGAAGGAAATGCACGAGGAAGTTCCCAGGTCTTTATGATGCTACTTTAAAAAAACAAAATGTAAAAAAAATCAGAAATATTGGCATTTTTCCAAACACCTGGAAATTGCCACATATCTGGCTGCAACACCCTGAGGGATCCAGGAGATCCTACAGATATCTGGAGTGAAAAGTGCCAAGTTTTCCTTGCACATCTCTGTTCTCTCATCCTAGGATGGGCGGTCAAGGAACAGATCTCCTGGCAGGTGGAAAGGCACAAAGGAAGCAGAGCACAGTGGCCATGAAGGTCCCCACATGAAGGCTGCCCTGCTGAGCCTGTTACTTTGCTCTTTCTGCCAAGGTTTTCACTGCTGTGTGGGGAGGTCTGCGCTATCTTATTTCATGCTTTTTGGTTTGGTTTTTTAGGGGCACCTGTGGATTATTAAACCAGAAAGGCCAAGAAGAAATCACTAGTAGATGAAATCAAGAGACTTTCACAAGATGAAAAAAGGAGTTGAGATGACACCACTAGAAAGAAAAGCAGGGTTTAGGTGCTGCTGAACCCCTTCAACCTTGCTGCTTGACTTGAGGACAGAAGACAGGAACACCTGCGGTTGTTTGATGCATTGGGAAGAAGTGGGAATCTATCTGAATCTGAAGCTGCCCCGAAATGGCAACTTACAGTGTGTTCCAGGGCTCCACTCTGGAAGCTTTTAATAAATTGACTGCAAGAGAAGGTAAATGAAGACTAAAGTGTGGCATCTGATAATGCCAACTACTGTGCTAGGGTTGGGACTTTGGCTGGAGTGAGGATAGCAAGTTTGATCTTTTCTAGACTTTCATATAAATGTCAAGGTGTGACTCTAAAGTATTAAAGAGATTCATTGTCTTTGAAGTTTACTAAAGAATCAAAATAGTAAAGAAAAAATTTAAAACTCTAAATCTCAATCATAATAAAGTCATTTAGAGTTGTTATTTCAGAAAGGCTGTGACTGCATTAATGGAAATATACACTGCACATGGTCTCTGAACCAGGGATTTCCTTCAGCAATTTCTTTTAGTTCTGATTACTGCTTGCATGACCTTGAACACTTACTAACTAAATACATGATGTGTGTTCATATATAGGTATTCACACTGTTTGAAACAGCTAAAGGTCTACACGCCTATTAAAGAGATACTGATTATTAAATTATTGCTGATTATATAACAGAGTTCTTTGTAATGATTATTTATGAAATTGCTAAGTTTATATGTTCTGATATGGAAAGATTTTTAACTTGCAGCTTTACAACTTAAATGTTTTTTGGGTATGGATGTGCCTGTACTCATCCAAATGAGCCAAAATAATGTCTGTAGAAATACAGCTATACACACACAGAGACAGATGCATGTGTGTTACATGTGTGTGCATGTAAACCACTATGTCTTAGAAACTGGAATAAAGGTCAGGAAGTTGATTTTGCTTTTCAATTGATTCATTGGAGGATGGCTTATCCTTTTTATTGCTGCTGCTTTTGTTGTTTGTATAATAGCAATCTACACTCATAGTAAAACCTCCACTGCACTCCATAGCTTATAAATCCAGGACCTTGAGCAGAGTTCTCATTCACCTCCACACAGCATTCCATCAGGTTTGCCTCATCCAGATACTGACACACGTGCTGTTAAATACGGAAAACACAGGACAGGAAGCAGAAATGAGATTTCTAGTTCTTACTCAATATCAGAATGAGTGAAGTAAATAGTTACATAAAATTGCAATGTTCATTTTACGTTATTTCAGCTTGTAAAATGCTACTTTGAGGTTCATTCACAAGGGTTTTGGGGCAGTCACTTTCACATTTGGTTAAAGGGTCAACATTTTTTCCCCCAGTGAAAGAGATTAGTCCTTGAGTAAGTTGTTGCAAGGTTATTTACTCATGCAGATAGAGACACTGAAGCCACTAACTGTCCCCTGTCCCCTGTTCCTGCTGGCATGGCTCACCACCAGTACACAAACATTCAGGTCATTGGCTAGGCCTTTCATTTCATTTCAGAAGGAAAAGAAAGAAGTAATAATGCCTAACTTTGTTGTAGGTTCTCTTACCAGATCTATGCTTCAAGATGAGCACATATATATATATATATATATATATGTGTATATATATGTATATATCTCATATACATCTATATATTAGTACTATGTGAAAAATTATTATAAAATTAATGTTCTTTCCTCCAAAGCTACACAAATATAAACTGTAGCACCCAATTTCAGGGAGTTTCTTGTGCTCCTCTGTTTGCCCTGCAGGACTCCGCATCCCTAACATGGTTAATGAAGACTTGTCTTTAAGAAGATATACATGTGTGGTTACACACACACACACACATTAATCCAATAAATACTATGTGCTTCAGGCTTTAAACTGTTTTTGAACCAAGATTAAACAAGATATGATTTTGTATCAAACTTTCTCAATCCAAGTTTGATCAGCATTCTCTAACTATATACACTGATGCCAGGTAAATCGTTAGGATGTAAGCTTTCATTGTAGTATTTTAACAACTGGATAGAGGTAACACAAATATACACACACACAAATACACAGAAGATATTTGGCCACTGAAATCTCTGTTTCCTGATAACAACTTATCAATTTATGCTAAGTTCAATGTGGGAGCCAATAACAAATTCCACAACTGGTATTTACACTCACAATTTTCTAGCTGTATTTCCTGTGATTGACTGTAACTGAGCTGTGTCTTTTCCGCTATCTCCCCAAGGCAGAGTATGACCAGGAAGAACAGCATCCTTGACAGAGGTCAATGGCAAGACACCCATATTTCAGAGTAGAGATAAGAGATGTCTGTGTCGTTCACAGAGTCTCACAGAACAAAAGCTTTCCAGAGCTCACTCTCCCCTCAAACAAGCAGTTTTCAAATATATACAGAAATAAACTATAAAAAGAAATCTAAGGACATTCGAAATGAGATCAAGGCTAAACTAAATAAAAATCCCAGATAAGCATTAGCACCGCATTCCCCTGCCTGCCTGGCAGTCAAATCAGCTAGTGAGAGATTTTTCCTGACTCAAAGGTTTCAGTATCTTGCCCACAAAATTCCTGAACACATTAACATCATAAAACACATTTTGTGTTCAAAGTCAAAAATATTATTTTAGCATATACCTTACAAGATACATGACTCAGAATATAAGTAGTGGACCCAATGTCTTTAAATTTTACATGAAACAAGAATGAAGAGATGGAGAAACAAGGAATGATCACAATTAGGAAACAGGTGGAAGATGACAGAGGGATACAGGAAGTCTTGGAACCACTGACCAGCCTGGAGCCTGATTTTGATGAATATACTCTCAAATCATTATCAGTTACATTTGCTAACTTCTTGCTGTTCTGACCTCCCTGTTCTCTGTCTTTCTTTCTTCCTCTCTGATTCTCTTACCTGGAGCCACAGTTACTGACTGCGTTAGAGAAGGTGTGTGTTGGGGGCCTGATTATGATCCTGAGAAAATCTCACTGTTTTTTACAGTCAGGTGAGGTGTTATGCTTAGATCTTTTATTTCGATTGGTAGGCAAGTTTTTCTCTTTTGTTTTGACAGGGATAACTTTTCAAATTAAATCCCTTTATTGAATTTTCACCCTTGGATAGTTTCTGAAGATGCTGCCTTTGCAAAAAAAAAAAAAAAGTAAAATAAAATAAATAAATTAAAACTGATATATTTCATGCCTTGTGAAAGTTGAGCCCAAGATGACAGTTTGGCATTATCAACTGCGATGCCTCCAGGGAGCAAGGATAATGTTAGGTGTAAGAAAACGGCAGACCAGGAATTGCAATGGCCTTTTTGCTTTTAGGATGTGGGGTTACGTGCATCACACGCCACAAAACAGAAAGCAGCATTATCCCCAAAAGCTTGACAATGAAAGCAGTCTGGGATGCTATCAATTCCACCTAGAGTCTTCATAACAAAGGGTGTAGTCATGGGAGACAGACCCGAAAGCTCTTCTATCAGTTTTCTGTTGTGGGACTTTGCTACTCAGTGAGTGTTCTGCAGATGGGCAGCATCGGTATCATCTGGGAGCTTGTTAGGAATGCAGAATCTCAGGGTCCTCCTGAATCAGAATCCACATTTAACAAGATCCCTGGGTGGGTCACATGGCTGCTCACGTTTGAGATGCAATGTTCTAAAGTTTTCAGGCAACTTGGTGAAGGAGGTAAGATAGCCATCCAGTTGGTAACCCTGACAACTGCTCAACTAGGCATTCATTCAAATATCTGCTTAGCAAGCTCCCTCTACATGAAGACACTGTAGAATGAGCTGGAAATATAATATTTTTAAAGATTTATTTATTTATTTGAAAGGCAGAGTTACAGAGAGGCAGAGGCTGAGAGAGACAGAGAGGTCTTCCATTTGCTGGTTTACTCCCCAAAGGGCCACAATGGCCAGAACTGAGCTGATCCGAAGCCAGGAGCCAGGAGCTTCCTTTGGGTCTCCCACGTGGGTGCAGGGGCCCAAGCACTTGGGTCATCCTCTACTGCCTTCCCAGACCAAAGCAGAGAAGTAGAAAGGAAGTGGAGCAGCTGGGACTCAAACCGGTGCCCATATGGGATGCTGGCACTGCAGGTGGAGGCCTTACCCGCTATGCCACAGCGCCGGCCCTGAAATATAATCTTGAATAAAGATACGCACAGGCCCTACTCTCACAAAACTTGGAGATGGTGAGATGTGATCAAATAATCAGGTAAATGGAATGCACACAATTTCAAGCTGAGATAAATGCAGTAAAGGAAAACTTAGTTGGATGAAAGAAAACAAAATAACAAACTGGTTTAGATTGGGAGCTCAAGGGAGGCCTCCCCCATAGCCTGAGGTGTGCACAGTCCACCTAAAGCAATTACACTGAATGGGTTCGGGTGAGAGGAACGGAGGAGGGCATTCCAGGCAGGACAACAGGTGGTATCAGGTCCTTGCAGCTCAACACAGAACCCTGCTTGTTCAGGACCTGAAAGCAAGCTCAGAATCCTAGAGGAGTGAGGGAGGAGAGGTCAGAGTGAGCTCAGGCTGAGGTCAAGGCAATAATTTTCCCTTCATCACAGAGCACTGGAAAGTCAAAAAGAGCTTTAAACCAGGTGAGGCATTATTATCATAGCTTTAGGAAAAAACTGCTCTGTTGTGTAGTAAGAAACGGACATTGGCATCGAAGATAACATCATCTGTTCCAGGAAATGGAGGGGTCACTGCAAGCCTTCTGCCTGTAGAGGTGGCAAAGAAGCTCCTGACTGCTGAGCTCATGTGACAGCAGGCTCAGTACTGGGAATAACCCCTGTGGCAGCCACGCCTGCGTTTACAGGGCACAAACGTTATGGCCAGCCTTAGACACCGACTCTGCCAAGGGACATATTCATGCCCCCAGAGGGGAAGCAGAACGTCTAGAGATGAAAGTCTCCTGGTGTGTGCATAGTCAAAGAGCACGCATGGCTTCTGGGGAGTCTGGGTTGCAGAGGTAACCTGCTTTCTTTAGTTCTGAGCTGGTGAAGCCAAGTGTCTTCTTCTTTGCATTCTGAAGACTTAAGAACACGTTGTGAGATGCAAACGGCAGTGGTAGAACGCTTTAGAATTGTGAGGGGATATTTTAGAAACAGAGAATGACTCCAAAATTAGATTTCCTCTCTTTGGCTCAATGCTGGGCAAGCTACATGTTTATTACTGCATGGTAATTGTGCATAGTCCATTCTCTTTCTCTCCTCTAGACTGGATAACTCTTTCTCCCTTTTCTTTTCTTCCCATATTCCTCCTCTTCTACATCCTTTCTCTTTTTTCTTGTTTTCTTTTGTCCTTCTCACCTGTGGGCTCTACCTCAGCAGCAGGGATATTTGCTAATCCTTTTGAGGACCCTTCTGGGCAAAGAAGAGGTAAGAATCTTAAACTGTTGTTGAAGTGTGTGACAGGTCAGGTGCTCTCTGCTGTATTTTATATGCATTGGCTTTTCTAATTCTCACTGGCATGGGTTTTACTGTCCTGACATATATCATATAACCTGAGGTGTATTATTATAAACTCTCTACGCCTTCATTTCCTAATCTGTAGAATGGAAATAACAATATGCAAAGGTGCCATGAGCATTAATTGTGTTAAAATATAGAAATTACTTAGCAGAATTCCTGGTATGGTACCTGCTTAATCAATGTTAGCTGCTAAAGTAATCATTGTTATCAACAAATTTAATGTGTAGTTGAAGCAACAGAGGCAGAGTTTAAGTAGCTTTTCCAGGGAGATACATTTAGCGAGTTCACTAAGGAGACCTTCAGACATGGGTAACTTTCTTCCCTCTATATCTCTACCTAAAGCCACACTTTGCAGCACACCCAAATCGACTCAGTAAGGACTAACAAAGGGTAAGCAATGGACTCAAACAACTTCCTCTTCTGTTTCTTAGGATGGGGATATAACAGGATGCTTCTCTCTTTTTTCTGCCCCCCCCCCATGTATTTTGTGAATCACCAAATGAGACAATGTGGCTCTGCCTGGATGATATTTGACAAAATGCAAAAATAAAGCACAACAACATTTGCAAATAAAACAATAATTATAACAAAAGAGCTTAGAAATCAGATATGTAGAATTTTGTATTTACCTAGAAAGATAATTCAACTGGGTTACAGGGTTGTGCTTGATGGAACAAGGACATAAGCCTCAGTCATTCTAGTTCATTGCCCAAAAGATAGATAAAATCAAGAATTTATCCCTTGTCCCTGAATCCCAATTCACTCTCATGCCCTATCGTTCCCCACCCTACCCTTGCATTCTTCCCCAGGTTTGGAAGGGTGGTATGGGGAAGCTCACTTCTAACTACTGCCCCCGACCCCACCTACGATATAAAGAGGCCCAGCCTGCTGAGGTCCAGGCCCTCAGTTCAATCTGCATGCTCGCTGAAAGTTGGTCAACCTCTGCAAGTTTATTTTCTTTGAATAAATCTGGTCTGGCTGTGAGTTTGTTCCCTCTCTTGGTTTCTGCCCCTTACATTTTCTTTACAGTTGGTGCCCGTGTGAGGAGGCACCAATCTGTGCCCTTTTTCCTTACCTCTTTTCCTTACAGTGCTCATATCACCACTATCCAAATATACCTGGAATATATATCCATATAATTACATTTATGAAAATTATTATGATAATCTAGAAAACTAAATACAGGAGAAGTCCTCCTCCCAAGTGACTTGGCTCACTGCTGCTATGATGAAAGACTCAGTGCATGACAGACTGATAGAAACACCATTACTACAGACAGTGGGAGAAAGCTGATTTACTTACGACCGTCCACAGTTCTGGCCTCAAGATGCACCAGGTCTGGCTCCTTGTTTGATGCCATCACAGACCTAAACATAGAAAAACATGGAAAGGAACATTCACATTATGGACATCACACACGCCCCCAGGGGCCCCCACCATTCATATTCCCACACTCCTAAACCACAGTGCTTGGAATATATCTACCCTGTATATGTATATATGTATATCAGGTTATATGTATATAACCTGATAGCAAATTTTCACTTCAAATAACAATAATAATGGAACCTGTTCTTGATGAAGGCCAGTTTGAATTCAGCTAAAAATAATGTATGTTATTAGTCAGACATGCAAATAAAAGTCCAGAACATGGAGCAAGTGTACTTTCCTAATAACTCCACTGATAGCATATTAAACTATACCAAGCATATATCTTTGGCTGGGTGACTTGAACAATGATTTACATAGCAAAATGATGAGATTAATTTTTTCGATTGACATTGTAAGACTACCTACACCGGCCTATGAAGCATGAACAAACCCTGTGACCCAACCAATGCAGCAGCACTAAACAAAATGACCATTCTCTGTATTGTTTAAACCAGAGCACAAGAAAAACACAGGTGCATTTTACTTCATGATGTGTACCTGAAGCCCTATGTGTAACTAATATTAAAGTTGACTGAAAATGCCTTGGAGGCACATATTATTTTGTGTTATCTTGCAGTGAGCCATACTAAATAGAAAATAACTATTCTGTTACATAAATAATGTGTCCAATCATATTGTATCTATGTAATTTTTATACTGCAAGATTAATTGAGCTTGGGACTTTCTGTACTTTTATAAGGTCAGGATTTGCAGAATTGTAATTAGCTCCATTTTTACATGGAAAGTAATCAAATGCCTCCAAATTGGTTCCTCTGCTGCTCCTCAGTCACTCAACCACACCATCCAATGCATACTAGAATAATGCAGATGTTGAAAGCACTCATCACATTTAGGACTCAGGTATCCGAATCCCGATACTGCATGCCCGCCTCAATTTTTGCTGCCCCTACTCATGCCACACTCAGAGATGCTGCCATTCACTGACAGTGTGACATTCCTTTCCTTGTCCCTTCCCCCACTCATAGCTTCTGTCCTTAGCTCCTTCTACAGCTTCACTTCATCCTCTTTTACTCTACTTAAAGTACAGCTCAGAAGTTACTTTCTCTGTTGAAAATGTGCTATTAGCAACAAAGAAAGCATTTCCCGTCAATCAACCAATCCTCTGATACATATATCATAGGGTCAGGTATTTAGCAGAGCAGTTAAGAAGTCTACGCTTTTTTTTTCTTTTTTTTTTTTTTTTAATTTTTTGACAGGCAGAGTTAGACAGTAAGAAAGACAGAGAGAAAGGTCTTCCTTCCGTTGGTTCACCCCTCAAATGGCTGCTACGGCCGATCCGAAGCCAGGAGCCAGGTGCTTCTCCTGGTCTCCCATGGGGTGCAGGGCCCAAGCACTTGGGCCATCCTCCACCGCACTCCCTGGCCACAGCAGAGAGCTGGTCTGGAAGAGGGGCAACCGGGACAGAATCCAGTGCCCCGACCAGGACTAGAACCCAGTGTGCCGGCGCCACAAGGTGGAGGATACCTAGTGAGCCGCAGCGCCGGTAAGAAGTCTATGCCTTTTATTGGCATGCCTGGGTTTATGCCCAGCTCCAGCTCCTGACTTCAATTTCCTGCCAATGTAGACCCTGCAGGACAATAGTTATAGCTCAATAATTGTGCCCCACTACCTACTTGAGAGACCTGGATTGAGTTATTGGAGCCTGGCTTCAGCCCTTGCCTAGTCCAGGCCATTGAATACATTTGGGGAATAAAGCACTGGATGGGAGTCTTTCTGTCTCTCGCTCTCTCTCTTTCTCTGTGTTTGTATGTGTCACTCTCCTTTCTTTTCAAATAAATAGACAAACATATTTTAAAACATATTAGCAGAGTTTATTGTAAGTCATGGTTTCTGTCATTTTCCAAGTGTAAATAAATACCCTCCCTCAGCACAGACACAGATACACAAACTCACACAGTCACCAAATAAAGCTAGCAGAGGAGCTCCACTGTAAACATTTCACACTGACACTTATAAAACTACATACATACATACTGATAGGTAGGCAGACTGCAGGCAGGGACAGAGGAAGGAACCAAGAAAGATTAAAGAATAGAAGGAAGGAATCAAGGGAGGGAGGGAAAGGAAGACTGTATAAAGGTGTGAATTCCATGAAATAAGTACATTAATCTTTGTCCTAGGGTAGTTTCTAAAGCTTTTTCCCAACATAGGGTCTGAGGCTTAGCTGCTTAGTCACTTTTTATCTATAGAAAGGAGTTCTCCTTCAGGCTCTATTATTTCTGTTTTCTCTGAAGATACAAGGCCTGACATTCAGAGTCTATGCTCAAAATATTAAATCCTGCTTTTTCTTCTTCCAAAATACAGAGATTTCCTAATAAAGGTTTTGTAACTTCCCCCAAAGAGACATGTGGCATCATTTGGACATTTCACATCCACTTGGATACAGTAGGAGGTGACTCTTTCACCATCATTCCAGTTAAGGGCTGCAGTGACTCTGTCTCTGGGAGGTGGCTCTCCATCTTCCCACCTGCAAGTGCTGATTAGATTTATGGGTGACCTCTTCTGACAAGGCCACAAGCCAGGAGCATTAAATAGAGAAAATAAGCTGCCTGAAAAATGTAAACTAAAAAGCTCAGCAATTAACCGGTTTTTCAAAATATTAATGCGTAGTTACACGTTATCTATCTGCCTGTTTGCCTACTGCTCTGAATTGCTTCCTTGAAATGACTACCACCTTTTATAACCAGGAGAAATCTCGCATCCTGGAAATACAATGTTAAAAACTAGCAGATCGGGGCAGGCATTTGGCCTAGTGTTTAACTGCTATTGGAGTATCTAGATTTCAAGTACTGCCTACACCCCAAATTCCAGCTCCCTGATAATGCAGAAGCTGCGATATAGCAAATGATGGCTCAGTTAGTGGGGTCCAACACTCACATAGGGGATCTAGATTGAATTCCAGGCTCCTGTACTCAGTCCTGTTACACGCATTCAGTGAGTAAATCAGTGGATAAAAGTTCTCTGTCTCTCTCTCTCTCTCTGTGTGTGTGTGTGTGTGTGTGTGTGTCTTTTTCTCCCAGCCTTTCAAATAAATTTTAAAAATTACAAAAAATAAACCTAGCAGACTTTCTGACTTGCCTTTGCTTGCTTTATGGCTAGTGTCACCAGAGGATAAAATGACTGCCTGGATCTGGTCGCAGCTTTGTAACGGCAGAAGTTGTTGTTTTAAGTAGCATTCACTCCCTCCCCCCTTATCAACTAAAGTAAAAGAATAAAGTGTAAAATAGAGTCCTTTGTTTTTCCAAAATCTAGTGTGGCTGATCAATCTGCTTACTCTGCCTAAACTTTTTTCCACCTACAATAAAACAACTACAACAACAAAATAAATTTTAAAAATCAAAGTCAAACTCAGCGTATCCAACCATTTTTACTTGCCAGTGTCCTCACCCTTAGATCTAGTGTTCTAGGAGAATCCTGAATACTCAAACATGACATAGAATGACTTCTGCTTTTCCTGTATGGCTCCCCTGAACTCTAATTCCCGAGGCCAAGCAGTTCTAAATGTCCGTCTAAGGGCTGGTTCTGTTGGTCTGACGTTGACTAGGCACCTTGGGCAAGAACATTACTATAGTTAACTCAGATGGTGTAATTTGTCCAAGCCCACATATGCCCCCATGTTTTAGGTGCAGTAATGGAGTCATGTAGTTTTCTGTGTGTTTTAAGACCAACTGTTGGAGTTCATCATGATCATCATCATCATTGTCATCAAAAGCAAATGGAAACATAACATTTATTCAGAAAAGAATTCCGAATGGTCTTATTTGCAGAGTGAGATCTTCAGACTGGCTTGAAGCATCTCTACCCAAATATGTTATTAAGTTTTACTTCTAGTATTAAAAACAAAGTGTTAGGGAATCTTTGCTTTATGCTTCTTGATCATTCTGTACACATTGTTCATCATAGTTTATTGGACCTCTGCATAAATGACTCTTACTACACTGCAGTACAAGAAGGCAGGTGCTCTGTTAGTACTGGATTCTCTGTGCATGCTACAGCACAGAGAAGTGTGCTTCATCAATAGTATATTGACAACATTTTTGCACTAGCAGATAATTAATATTATATCTGCTATACCTGGTTATTCAATTCTGGGACTTAGAAAAATCTTTCCATACAAATACAAAATGAAAATTTTGGTTCAGAATTCTTTAATTATACAAAAAGGTCAAAGGTGGGGCCGGTGCCATGGCTCACTTGGTTAATCCTCTGCCTGCAACACTGGCATCCCATATGGGTACCGGGTTCTAGTCCGGTTGCTCCTCTTCCAGTCCAGCTCTCTGCTGTGGCCCGGGAGGGCAGTGGAGGATGGCCCAAGTGTTTGGGCCCTTCACCCCATGGGAGACCAGAAGGAAGCACCTGGTTCCTGGCTTTGGATCGGTGTAGCTCCAGCCGTGGTGGCCATTGGAGGGTGAACCAACGGAAGGAAGACCTTTCTCTCTGTCTCTCTCTCACACTGTCTATAACTCTACCTGTCAAAAAAAAAAAAAAAAAAAAAGGTCAAAGGTAGCTGTGTCTTATCTATCTTTATATTGCATTTATGTCTAACTGGGAAATTGAAATCCCTTCTTGAATTGAATCTCATGGAAGGATTAAAGGGTTCTCATGCCTGTGCATATCCTGGTGTCTACCTGGAATTCTCTCTCACCATCCTTCTGCTTTCATGAACTCTTTTTACTACGGCTCAGGTGCAGATGACTAAAGTTGAAACTATGCCACTTATGCAAGTTAGTTATCCCTTGTGAGACTTCCACAACCGTGCATATACTTGAACACAACATAAAAATGATTAAATAAATTTTCTGGGAAGATACAACTTCAAGTACCTAGATAATTTCTGAAATATAACAAGGGTTCAAAAATTCAGCCAATTCCTTTCTTTTCCTCTTCCTCCTTATTTCAAGAGATGGGTGGGGAATATTAGTACTTATGTAAGAAACTAAAATTAATCTTGGTAGTAAAAACTTCTTGGTATGACACCATAAAGTCAGAAATGATTTATAAAAATTATTATAATCATAAGTCAATGGACAAAATATTAATGCCTCAAAGATCAATTATATGAAAAATATAAAATTCAGATATTTATTCACTCACTTATTCCATGAGACATTATCAACCCCTATTACATGATGAACACAGGAGTTACAGATTCCCTACTCTTAAGATCTGTAGGGCAGCAGATGAGACAATAGTCCAAGGAAATGGGTTGCAATATTTAAGGTGCTATTTGAAGACATAGAAAGAATGTCATTGTACCTGCAGATAGAGACAGAGGAGAAAGAAGGGTCAGAAAACTTTAGAAGCAAATAGAGTGAATCTTCAAGGATATGCCACAATACACTCAATGGACAGAAGGGGTGGAAGGACATCCTCTGTAGACATAAACAGCAAGTACTAAGACCATAAATCAAAGAGAAGAGAAGAGGAGCCAGTGGCCCCTACTAGTAAGGCAATAGGCTGGATCTAGAAGTAGAGCAGATGATAAAATGAAAGTTAACAGTGTCCAATCATGAAGCAACATTTGTACAGTGCTAAGGTTTTAATGATCGCAAAAGCCATGGAACTGCACCAAACAAAGTTAAGCATCTAAGTTTATCAACAGCTAAAAATAACTTTAGGAACTAAATTTCTCTCTTTGTGTTTCCCATCAAGGGACAGTCTCAGATGAAGTGCACAGGCCAGCCTGGGTCAGCCCTGTTGATGAAACAGGAAAGAGCTTGCTGCAGCCTCATGCACCCCAGCTTCCACTATCTTTAGACGGTGTTCACATTTAGGAGTTATTTAGGAATAAAACCTAAGGCTTATCAAAGACAGGAATACGAATAAAAATAAATCATACACTGATATAGTGCACCGGTGATGCGAGCAGTGCAGCCTCAGCCTTCTGAAATACAATCAGCACGATGCAGCCTTTGCAGACATTTTCTACAGAGAAACTCAGAAATGTCACCAGTTTATCATTCTCCTGGCATTTCGTCTGAGTTTATACCAGTTTAATATAGTGCTCAATAAATGCTGCAGATCCACAAAATGTCCTGATGTAGATAACCGCAGAGCAAGCATTAAAAAATAAACACCGTGACGGGATAGCACCTATTTATTCAGATTTAGAATTGCCGTTAATGGCACACAGAGGAATGAGGAGGTATCTGCAGAGCAAGGGAGGCTGGGAGGCTGGGCCCCGCCGCCTTCCCCCTCTCTGTCTGAGATGGAGCCTTCATGTTCCCTCAGGCCCTCTGCAGGAACAAGGCAGCAGGTGGTCCAATCAGCTACCCAAGGAAGAAACAAAGTGCTTGACAGGTATCAGTTTTTGGATACCTTGATTTCCTTCTCCACAGTCAAGGGTTTCCCCTTCACCTGCCACCACAGTTAGGTTTTCAAACATCATGAGGAAAACCCTGGCTAACGCCACAGCTTTTATTCATGAACAAAACAGCTTAGCCTGATGTCTCATCTGCTGCATACCCAGGGCAAACAGATTACTTAAAATAAAAAAGTAGTGTAGAGGTGTAGTTTTAAACTTTCTTGAGCCTAAAAACCACACTTGCTTTCTCTTTCTTTTCTTGTGGTCCCCAACTGTCACACTGTTTTTCCAAAACCAAAGTTATCCATTAAACAATAATAAAAATATAGACAAATAAATAAACCAATAGTAACAATGCTTAAGTCTCTTTGGTGCAAAAAGGGCAATTGAGAAACAGCATCACCTGCAATGTGAAGCCCACCACAGTCTGCCTGCATTTCTTATCCCAACATTTTCCTTGTCTGACATCTGCAACACCGTGTGTGTGTGTGTGTGTGTGTGGTGTGCATGCGCACGCCTATGTGTGTACATGTGACTGTGAGCATTTGTGCATGCGTGTTAACTGGAGATAAGTGAGGGAGGAGTGCCTAACTGTGAAAGAAGGTATACATACAGCTTACAAGGGCAGGAAGGAGGAGAGGATGTGTGTTGCTTGGTAGAAGTAAACTTGAAAGTGTAAACAATAATGCTGAGAAACAAGTGACACGTCTCTGGAAGCATCACAGTGCCCGAGACTACCTCGACCAACACAAATCTTTCTCTGGCAATTCTCCCTCCTCCCCCACTTTCTCCTCACTGAATTTAAGGGGTCTTCTTATTCCATCTTTGTCTGCATTTTTCTATTTCCTTCTCATGCCACCTTTTTTTCTTTCTTCCCCATGTCTGTCTTTGTTGACTCCCAAATCTGAATGTGGAGGTGTAAAGAGACTATGGGGACCATGACCTCATCAACAGGCCTGAGTCCACACACAGAAATCACAATGCCAGTGGAATGCAGAGAAATTCAGTTAACATGATCAAAGGGGAGAGGACTGGGCTTATAGTATTGTTTTTGAAAGATTTTATTTATTTACTTGAAAGTCAGATTTACAGAGAGGCAGAGGCAGAGAGAGACAGAGAGAAAGAGAGAGAGAGACGTCTCCCAAAGTGGCCGCAATGGCTGGAGCTGAGCCAATCAAAAGCCAGGAGCCAGGAACTTCCTCAGGGTCTCCCACACAGGTACAAGGGCCCAAAGACTTGAGCCATCTTCTATTGCTTTCCCAGACCATAGCAGAGAGCTGGATCGGAAGTGGAGCAGCCGGGACCTGAATCTGCGCCCATATGGGATGCTGGCACTGCACGCAGCAGCTTTACCCACCATGCCACAGTGCCGGCCACAACTTGCAGTATTTTTAAATAAGGTTTCTTTTTACCTTTTAAAAATTAGTGGTATCATACCCAAATGTTTTAGCTAGTTTTGGTCAATAATATATCTAGGAGGATTTTCCATACTAGAACAATAAATTAATGTGATTAATATATAGTTGCCGTATTATAAACTATTGAATGAAAATATCCAATTTATTTTGCTATTGTCTATTAATAGATGTAAAGAAAAATGTATATAAATTTAGGTAAAAGTACTGAAAATACACACAAAAATACTTGATTGTAGTCACTTCTAGAAGAATTTTGCAGTGAAGAGGATAATCCCAGAGAAACTTAGCCTCAGCAGTGATTTTTAAATTTCTATAAGGAATGGAGCCAGCATTGTTGCATAGTAGGCTAAGCCTCCGCCTGAGGTGCTGACATCCCTTGTGGGGTATGGTTCAAATCTTGGCTGTTCCACTTCCGATCCAGCTCCCTACTAATGTCTGGGAAAAGCAGCTGAAGATGGCCCAAGTCCTTGGGCCCCTGCATCCACGTGGGAGACCCAGAAGAAGCTCCTGGCTCCTGGCTTTGGATCTGTCCAACTCTGGCTATTGTGGCCTTTTGGAGAATAAACCAGCAGATGGAAGACCTCTCGCTCTCCCTCTCTCTGTCTGTCTCTTTCTCTCTCTCTCTCTCTCTGTCTGTAACTCTTCCTCTCAAATAAAATAAATAAATCTTTTAAAAAGTTTCTATAAGGAAGATCTACATATGCAATACCCTTAGAAGTAAAATATGTGTATTATTAATTAAAAAAAACAAAAAAATCTATTCTATCTGGAAAATAAAGTCTAAGGTGGGAACACAGTGAATGTGTGCACATCATAGAGAGAGAGGTGAGTGGGATTCATGCAGGGATGAAACCTGGAAGGCTTTCAAATACTAGAATAATTGGAATTCTGTCACCATCTTACTAAGAGTTCTTCAAAGACTAAGACTGGCTGTTTGGCAAAAAAAAAAAAAAAAAGCTAAGGACTATGGGGGAGGAGGGTGGTATTTGTGTGGATGTTGAGGAAGGGGCTGGAGGCTGTGTTTGGGACAAGAGGGGTCTCAAGAACAGAAGAGAAAGAGAAGACAGTATCTTTCCACTTCTCCTTTGCAATTCTGTCAAGGACAAAGGCCTTCAAACCAGAGAGTGGGGAGCAAATACAAGTTTAAACACTGGAGATCATCTGATCTATGGAAATTATATTCTATTAGAGAATTCCCAGAAACACCTATCTCCAAAGTTTTTGTCTGAATGTATCAGACAAGGAAAACAAAAAACAAATTCTCAATGTATGATGGTTTGTTAGTTTGTGAATTGTGGGAACGCACCAGAGTAGTTATATATCAATTTCAGAGAAAACAAACAAAAGAGAAACTAAATTGAAAGCCAGATGCAATCAGACATTCTAGAGTCACCTACCCACACCTCAGTGAATCCGCTGTGCACCCACACGGGATGCTGCAGGCAAGTCAGCACGGAAACTGTTGCTTGAAGCTGAGAATCCCTGGGATACCCTGAGCATTTCACAGGCAGGGCAGACAGATGAGCATAAACTATTGCTTTAATGGAATAATGAATGAATTTTAAAAACTTACAGAATATTCACATTGTGCTTCGCATGTTTCTAGGAATCAGCATTGAGAAAGAAGAAAACCCTTTTACCTCATTTCAATAGTGAAGTCAGGGAAATTAAAAAACATAAATAAACATGTATCTCAGATGCTGATAGCATTTTTGAAAGCGATGTGGGAAGAATGTATATATACTTTTCCCAAGGGATTTAACTAATCAAAACAAAATTGTTGCCATATGGTGTTGACCAATGGCTGGTGTCCATCTATTAAGTGTGGGATGGATGTCACACAGGGCTCCAAGGCTGTGCCCTTGTCAGTGTATGGCTCATCAGCTGTTGACAACTTGGATAAGAACACATTCTGTGAACCCAGAACATTTGCACATGACACAAATTGAAGAAAAATAATGACAACACAGAGGCAGTTTTAGCTCTGAAGGTAATTTACTTGCCTAATAGCGTATACCTAATAAATGATACAATCAGACTGCAGCTTAGGCCTTGTAAGTCCTCTCTGGCCCCATCTATTGTTTACAGAAATGGTAACAATAATAATAACATGCTATATACTATTATATGTAATAATACATAACAACAATGATAGTACTTCAGCATGAGATTGTTGTGAAGAGTCAAAGAAGGAGTATGTGCAGCCATTGCTTTCCTCAACAGGATGCATTAAGGCATCCTTTAGAGACGAACAATGTGTTAGGTGTCCACTGTCCAATCCTCTTAAGCTACAGTTAAGGAAGCAAAGACTACAAAAGATCAAATATCCTTGTCCAAAGTCACACTACTCAAAGGGCATCAAGGTTGAAACTTCTAGTTCAGGTCCTTCCTACTTCCAGTGATCCTTCTCATAAAAATAACAGAGAGAGAGAGAGAGAGAGAGAGAGAGAGGAAGGAAGGAAGGAAGGAAGGAAGGAAGGAAGGAAGGAAGGAAGGAAGGAAGGAAGGAAGGAAGGAAGGAAGGAAGGAGGGAAGGAAGGAAGGAAGGAAGAAAAAAATTCCTTTCATTTTACCTTTCCACGTCTCAGAAACAATTGTTACCTCATGAGGTAGCCTGTGTGGTTTGCGTTAAATGCATGAGAAATAATGGGGAGACCTCAGACATTTCAACCTCTTGCAAGGGTTACACTGTGCAGACTATGGTAGCATAGGCCCCAGTTTATTTGACAGTGTTCTATGTCCTAGAGATCAGAACCAAACTGGATCTTAATTTCTTGGACCTTCAAAGATTAAGGCTTCTAAATTTGAGCATAATGTCTCTGTGGATAGCAGCAAAATGACTAATACACTGTGACGCATGTCAGAAACACAGTGTCAGGCTCCACATGGACTGCCAGGTGCTGGCCCTCAGGCAAGGCTGGTTTAACCATCCTTGCAGTAGCCTCTCCATATTTTATCAGCTTGTTACTACACAAAAAGCATCCTCTTGCTTTACTGCTAGATGAGTGGTACTTCTGCAATACTCTCCTTAGAGAGTACTGCCTGTAGCATCTGCACTGAGAAGGGAAAGGGATCAGTCAGTAAAGCCTGGAGGAGAGCAAGGAGAGAACTGGGTTAGATAGAAGAGGAAATGAGATTCATCTCCACCACAGAGGCAGACATTCCTGGTGTGTCAAACAGCAGCCATTCTCTCTAGTGCTCTGTTTACCAGTGTGATGGGATCTGGAGCCGGCCAAACATGAGGATGCTACTCTGAAAATGCTTTAAAGTCCATGCCGGTTTGATTTTGAACTCATATTAACTGTGCAGTCAGGGAAAACAGTGAGATAATGTGCAATGAGAAACAGACCTTTCATATCTTTTAATTGTTTTTCTCAATTATCATTTCACTATAAATGTGACTTTCTAAATTAGACATTAAAATCTTAGTGTGACAGAAAGAAAGGATAGTGGAGGGTAAGGGGGGGGGGGAGTTGGGAGTTAGAGGGAGTGGAGAAGGTGACAGGGAAGAGAGGACAGGTGAGTAGAGGGGTAGATAAAGGGCCTAGGCACATGACGACGAGGAGAGGAGAGAGGAGGAGCAGAGCTGAAGGGAGCCGAGTTGCTCTGGTCACAGTGCATCACTATTGTTTCTCTCCCACCAACTGCTGAAACAGTGCCTCAAATAACTGGGCTGTTATTTTATTGGGGGGGTGAAGATTTATTTATTTACTTATTTATTTGAAAGTTAGAGTTACAAAGAGAGGAAAGGAGGAAGGGAGGGAGGGAGAGAGAGAGTATGTGTTATCTTCTGCTGGTCCACTTGTCCATTCCCCAGATGGCTGCAACAGCCAGGGCTGAGCGAGGCCAAAGCCATGAGCCAGGAGCTTCATCTGGATCTGTCACATGGGTTTCCAGGGCACAAACACTTGGGCTATCTTCTGATGCTTTTCCCAGGCCATGAGCAGGGAGCTGGATTAGAAATGGAACGGCTGGGACCTGAACCAGCACCTGTATACTATGCTGCTTTCGCTGGCATCAGCCTCAGTATTACAATGCTGGCCACAATGCTGGCCCCAGGGTTGTTCTTATTATCAATTGTTTAGAAGCAGAAAACAATTCTGAGTACTTATTTATTACAGGACTGCCCTGACAACCATGGGAAGAACCTGCTGTCAGGTGGCATCACAAATACATTCAGCCCTGAAGCTGTTGACACTGAGATCAAATGCCAGGTTTGTTCCTGACATGGCTGGCCCTGTGCTGAGTGGCTGTGGGATTCCTCACTTACGCAACTTGCCTTCCTTGGCTACTGAATTACTCAGAAAGGCAAAGTGTTCATAGAAGGCACAGAAAGGGCTGCTTTGTTCTCTGGGGTGGTGATGCAGAAGCCATCTCAGGCACATAAATATTCTCGCAAGTTTCATCTTGTCACAATAGAGTCATAAAGTTGCTCTGTTCAGTACATGATAATGGCTTTGTAATTCAATTATTGGTAGTATTTGTCTTCTGGGATTTATCTGCCTTTAACTTCAGCTCATGTAAAACCGTTTGCCATAAATCTCACAGATACAGGTTCTGTCCCCTAGCCCAGGGCACATCTTGCCATGCCTGTGAAAATCTCGACAGCTTTCTCTAAATTATGGAATTGTTCTGTTTAGAGGTGTTGCTGTTTTAAGTGCCAGAGCCAACAATAAAAAAAACTACTGGGACAGGTCCATTTACTCTAGTTATCCTCTTCAGAGGAAGACAAATCCTGACAGACAAGTTCCATTCTCATTCCATAAGACTCTTCTTATCCAATTCTTTGGCACTGTTTTGCAGGGATTCCTGCAATCCACAGGAAGTCAGAACATGGCTTTTAAATACTCCTTGAGTATTGAGATCTTTTTTTCTTTAAAGATGTATGTACATATTTGAAAGGCAGAAAGATCAAGAGACACAGACAGACATAAAGAGATGTTTCATCCACTGGTTCACTTCCCAAATGGCTGCAACAACAAGGGATGGGCCAGGCAGAAGCCAGGGTCTGGAACTCCATCCAGGTCTCCCACTTGGGCGAGGGGCCCAAATGCCTGGGCCATCTTCCACTGCCTTCTCAGGTGCATTAGCAAGGAGCTGGGTCTGATGTGGAGTAGCTGGTACCTAAACCAGCACTCCAATATGGGATGCTGGCATCCCAAACAGTAGATTCACTGACTGCACCAGAATGCCAGCACAGTAGATTCTGATACATAAATACATTAGGTCTGAGCATTCATGGATTAGCTAGTTTTAGAGCTGATTTTAGGATTTTTTTATATGTATACTCTGAACTCCTTCATTTTTCAGTCCTCTCTTCCCTCCAACATTAAATTTGCCATTCCACACCTAAATAGTTGTCTCTAAGAAAATCCTATCTAATCGTTGAATTGGGGATTAAATCTGACTACCTCATCTCCAGTATTCATTCCTTATTTTTATTTCCCATTCTTATTGTTTACTGAGATATATTTTCAACTGACTTTATACACATATGATTAACTCTATGTTAAGTAAAGAGTTCAACAAATAGTATGAAGAAGAGGGAAAAAAACCCTGTTCCTTGACAGTTAAGACAAAGGCTGCTCAAGTCATTGATTCTCAAAGTGTCAATTTCACTTCCACAGATTTCCTTTTAGGCATTCTATCAGCTATTTCAGATCAGGGGGAACATTTGGTATTTGATCCTTTGGGATGGGCTTATTTCACTAAATATGATGTTTTCCAGATTCCTCCATTTTGTTGCAAATGACCAGAATTCATTTTTTACTGCTGTATAGTATTCCATAGAGTACATATCCTACAATTTCTTTATCTAGTCTTCAGTAGACAGGCATTTAGGTTGATTCCATGCTTTAGCTATTGTGAATTGAGCTTCAATAAACATGGGAGCATAGATAACTCTTTTATTTGATATTTTATTTTCCTTGGGTAAATTCCCAGGACTGGGATGGTTGGGTCATATGGTAGGTCTATATTCAGATTTCTGAGGTATCTCCAAATTGTTTTCCATGGTGGTTTTACTAGTTTACATTCCCACCAACAGAGGATTAGGGTACCTTTTTCTCCACAGCCTCACCAACATTTGTTATTTGTTGATTTTTGTATGAAAGCCATTCTAACTGGAGTTAGGTGAAACCTCATTGTGTTTTTGATTTGCATTTCCCTGATGGCTAGTGATCCTGAGCATTTTTTAATGTGTCTGTTGGCCATTTGGATTTCATCTTTTGAAAAATGTCTGTGTAAGTCCTTTGCCCATTTTGTAACTGTGTTGTTTGTTTTGTTGTGGAATTTCTTGATCTCTTTATATATTCTGGTTATTAATCCTTTATCAGTTGCATAGTTTGCAAATAATTTCTCCCATTCTGTCGGTTGGCTTTTCATTGTCCTGAGTGTGTTTTTTGCAGTACAGAAGCTTCTCAATTTGATGCAATCCCATTTGTTAATTTTGGCTTTGACTGCATATGCCTCTGGGGTCTTTTCCAAGAACTCTTTGCCTATGTCAACATCTTGCAGGTTTCCCCAATGTTGTCAGGTCATAAATTTAGGTCTTTAATCCATGTTGAGTGTATTTTTCTTTAAGGTGTGTAAGGTAGGGGTCCTGCTTCATATTTCTGCATGTGGAGATCCAATTTTCCGAGCACCATTTGTTGAAGAGACTGTCCTTGCTCCAGGGATTGGTTTTAGCTCCTTGGTCAAATATAAGTTGGTTGTAGATGCTTGGGTTGATTTCTGGTGTTTCTATTCTGTTCCATTGGTCTATCCATCTGTTTCTGTACCAGTACCAGGCTGTTTTGATTATAACTGCCTTGTAGTATGTCTTGAAATCTGGTATTGTGATGCCTACAGCTTTGTTTTTGATACATAGGATTGTTTTAGCTATTTGAGGTCTCCTGTGTTTCCACATGAATTTCAGTGCCATTTTTTTCTATATTTGAGAAGAATGTCTTTGGTATTTTCATTGGTATTGCATTGAATCTGTACATTGCTTTCGGAAGAATGGACATTTTGATGATATTGATTCTTCCGATCCATGAATATGGAAGATTTTCCTATTTTTTTTTTCAGATTTTTTTTTTTTACTTTTATTTAATGAATATAAATTTCCAAAGTACAGCTTATGGATTACAATGGCTTCCCCCCCATATTGTCTCTCCCACCCGCATCCCTCCCCCTTCCCACTCCCTCTCCCCTTCCATTCACATGAGGATTCATTTTCGATTCTCTTTATCCACAGAAGATCAGTTTAGCATACATTAAGTAAAGATTTCAACAGTTTGCTCCCACACAAACATAAAGTGAAAAATAGATGATTTTTTAAATGATGATGAAATCAGATCAGACCTATTGTCATGTTTAATCCCAGTGAGAGTCAAGTTGGGAATTGATAATTTCTTCTCTTTTTTTTTTTTTTTTTTTTTTACAGAAGATCAGTTTAGTATATGTTAAGTAAAGATTTCAACAGTTTGCACCCCCATAGAAACACAAAGTGAAATATACTGTTTGAGTACTCATTATAGCATTAAGTCTCAATGTACAGCACATTAAGGACAGAGATCCTACATGAGGAGTAAGTGCACAGTGACTCCTGTTGTTGACTTCACAAATTGACACTCCTGTTTATGGCATCAGTAATCTCCCTATGCACCAGTCATGAGTTTCCAAAGCTATGGAAGCCTTTTGAGTTCACCAACTCTTATCTTGTTTAGACAAGGTCATAGTCAAAGTGGAGGTTCTCTCCTCCCTTCAGAGAAAGGTACCTCCTTCTTTGAAGACCTGTTCTTTCCACTGGGATCTCACTCACAGAGATCTTTCATTTAGGTGTTTTTTTTGTTGTTGTTGTTTGTTTGTTTGTTTGTTTTTGCCAGAGTGTCTTGGCTTTCCATGCCTGAAATACTCTCATGGGCTTTTCAGCCAGATCGGAATGCCTTTAGGGCTGATTCTGAGGCCAGAGTGCTGTTTAGGACATCCACCATTCTATGAGTCTGCTGGGTATCTCACTTCCCATGTTGGATCACTCTCCCCTTTATTTATTCTATCAGTTAGTATTAGCAGGTACTAGACTTGTTTATGTGCTTCCTTTGACTCTTAGTCCTTTCATTATGATCAATTGTGAACTGAAATTGATCACTTGGACTGGTGAGATGGCATTGGTACATGCCACCTTGATGGGATTAAATTGGAGTCCCCTGGTATGTTTCTAACTCTACCATTTGGGGCAAGTCAGCTTGAGCATGTCCCAAATTGTACATCTCTTCCCTCTCTTATTCCTACTCTTATGTTTAACAGGGATCACATTTCAGTTAAATTTCAACACTTAAGAATAACGGTGTATTAATTACAGAATTAAACCAGTCATATTAAGTAGAACAGACAAAAAAACTACTAAGAGGGATAATGTATTAAGTTGTTCTTTAACAGTCAGGGCTATGCTGATCAAGTCACCATTTCTCATAGTGTCCATTTCACTTCAACAAGTTTCCTTTTTGGTGTTCAGTCAGTTGTCACCAATCAGGGAGAACATATGGTATTTGTCCCTTTGGGACTGGCTTATTTCACTCAGCATGATGTGTTCCAGATTCCTCCATGTTATTGCAAATGACTGGATTTCATTGTTTCTTACTGCGGTATAGTATTCTAAAGAGTACATATCCCATAATTTCTTTATCCAGTCTACCGTTGATGGGCATTTAGGTTGGTTCCAGGTCTTGGCTATTGTGAATTGAGCTGCAATAAACATTAGGGTGCAGACCGCTTTTTTGTTTGCCAATTTAAATTCCTTTGGGTAAATTCCAAGGAGTGGGATGGCTGGGTCGAACGGTAGGGTTATCTTCATGTTTCTGAGGAATCTCCAGACTGACTTCCATAGTGGCTTGACCAGTTTGCATTCCCACCAACAGTGGGTTAGTGTCCCTTTTTCCCCACATCCAGACTTTTATTTATTTATTTATCAGGTAGAATTACAGACAGTGAGAGAGAGAGAGAGAGAAAGGTCTTCCTTCTGTTGGTTCACTCCCCAAATGGCCGCAACGGACGGAGCTGCGCTGATTTGAAGCCAGGAGCCAGCTGCCTCCTCCTGGTCTCCCATGTGGGTACAGGGGCCCAAGCACCTGGGCCATCCTCCACTGCTTTCCCAGGCCATATCAGAAAGCTTGACTGGAAGAGGAGCAACCGGGACTATAACTGTCATCCATATGGGATGCCGGTGCCACAGGTGGAGGATTAACCTAGTACGCCAAGGTGCCGGTCCCCTATTTTTTGTATATTCTTCTATTTCTTTCTTTAATGTTTTATAATTGTCATCACAGAGATATTTGACATCCTTGATTAAATCTATTGCAACTTATTTGATTTTTTTGTAGCTATTGTGAACGGGATTGATCTTATTTGTTCTTTCTCAGTCTTGGCATTGTCTGTGTATATAAAGGCTGTTTATTTTTGTGTACTGATTTTATATCCTGCTATTTTACCAAACTCTTCTTTGACTTCCAATAGTCTCTTGGTGGAGTCTTTTGGATCCCCAATATATAGAATCATGCCATCTGCAAATAGGAATAGTTTGACTTTGTCTTTCCCAATTTGTATCCCTTTGATTTCTTTTTCTTGCCTGATGGCTCTGGCTAAAACTTCCAGGACTATATTGAATAGCAGTGGTAAGGGTGGGCATCCTTGTCTCGTTCTGGATCTCATTAGAATGCTTCCAACTTTTACCCATTCAATAGAATGCTGGCTGTGGGTTTGTCATATATTGCCTTGATTGTATTGAGGAACATTTCTTCTATACCCAATTTGCCTAGAGTTTTCATCATGAAAGGGTATTGTATTTTATCAAATGTTTTCTCTGCATCTATTGAGATAATCATATGGATTTTGTTCTTCAGTCTGTTAATGTTATATATCACATTGATTGATTTGCAAATGTTGAACGATCCCTGCATACAAGAGATAAATCCTACTTGGTCCAGGTGAATGACCTTTCTGATGTTTTATTGGATTTGATTGGCTAGAATTTTGTTGAGGATTTTTGCATATATGTTCATCAGGGAAACTGGTCTGTAGTTCTCTTTCTTTGTTGTGTCTTTTCCAGGTTTAGGAATTAAGGAGATGTTGGCTTCACAGAAAGAATTTGGGAGGATTCCCTCTCTTTCAATTGTTTTGAATAACTTGAGAAGAATTGGAGTTAGTTATTTAAATGTCTGGTAGAATTCAGCAGTGATGCCATTAGGTCCTGGGCTTTTTTTTTTTTTTTTTTTTTTTTTTTTTTTTTTTTTTTTTTTTGTAGGGAGGGTGTTTATTATTGATTCAATTTCCACCTTGGATAATCAGTTTGTTTAGGTTTTCTATGTCTTCATGGCTCAATTTAGGTAGGTTGTATGCGTCCAGGAATCTATCTCTTTCTTCTAGGTTTCCCAGTTTGTTGGCATACAGCTATTTGTAGTAATTCTGATGATTCTGTTTATTTCTGTGGTATCTGTTGTTACACTTCCTTTTGCACCTGTAATTTTATTGATTTCGGTCTTCTCGCTCCTTTTTTTGGTTAGTTGGGACAATGCTGTGTCAATTTTGTTTATGTTTTGCTGATATTCTGCACTATTTTTTTGTTTCAACTGTGTTGATTTTTTCTCTAATTTTAATTATTTCTTTTCTCCTACTAGTTTTGGGATTGGTTTGCTGTTGTTTCTCTAGATCCAATTTCTTGATGTAGGCACCAATTGCTATAAACTTTCCTCTTAACACTGCTTTTGCTGGATCCCATAAGTTTTGATATGTTGTGTTGTCTTCTTCATTTGTTTCCAGAAGTTTTCTGATTTCTCTTTTGATTTCTTCTATGACCCACTGTTCATTCAGGAGCATATGGCTCAGTTCCCATGTGTTTGCATATGTTCTAGAGATTCCTGAGTTGTTGATTTTCAACTTCATTCAGTTGTGGTCTGAGAAGATGCATGGTATGATATTGATTTTTTTGAATTTGCTGAAACTTGTTTTATGGCCTAGCATGTGCTCAATCCTAGAGAATGTTCTGTGCACAGTTGAGAAGGATGTGTATTTGGCAGCTGTAGGGTGAAAAGTTCTGTACATATGTTAGGTCCATTTGTTCTATATTGTCAATCAACTCTGCTGTTTCCTTGCTGATTTTCTGTATGATTGATCTGTCCATTAATGAAAGTGGGGTATTGAAATCCCACATTACCATTGTATTCGAGTCTATATCTCCCTTTAGATTCCTTAACATTTCTTTTAAATAGCCAGGTGCCCTGTAATTAGGTGCATTATACGCTTACAATAGTTACATCTTCCTGTTGAATTGATTCCTTAATCATTACATAGTGCCCATCTTTGTCTCTTTTAACAGGTTTTGTGCTAAAGTCTATTTTGTCTGATATTAGGATTGCTACACCAGCTCTTTTTTGGTTTCTTTTAGCATGGAATATCTTTTTCCATCCTTTCTCTTTCAGTGAGATGTGTTTTTTGTAGGCAGAAAATAGATGGATTTTGTTTTTAATTCATTCAGCCCGTCTTTGTCTTTTAACTTTAACTGGAGAGTTCAGGCCATTTACATTGAAGGTAACTACTGATAAGTAATGACTTATCCAGTTTTCCCTGCAATTTTTCCATAAATATTCCTATTTTTTACTTTGGATTTCCTCTGTATTATTACTGAGTGATTTCCTTCCTTTAACTTCTTTGTAGTGATGACCATGTTTCTGTGTTTTTGTGTGCAGCACATCCTTATGCATCTTCTGCAGGGCTGGATGAGTGGTGACAAATTCTTTCAATTTCTCTTTGTCATGGAAGGTCTTTATTTCACCTTTGTTCATAAATGAGAACTTTGCAGGGTATAGTTTTCTGGATTGCCAGTTCTTTTCTCTTAAGACTTGGAATATGTCTTGCCCTTCTCTCCTGGCCTATAGGATTTCTGATGAGAAGTCCACTGTGAATCTAATTGGAGATCCTCTGAAAGTAATCTGGCATTTTTCTTGTGCACATTTTAGAATATTTTCTTTATGTTTTACTGTGAAGAGTTTGATAACAATGTGTCATGATGGAGATCTTTTCTGGTCATATCTTTTATGGGTTTTATGTGCTTCCTGTACTTGGATGTCTCTTTCTCCAAATTAGGGAAATTTTCTGTTATTATTTCACTAAAAAGGTCTTCTAATCCTTTCTCTCTTTCCACACCTTCAGGAATTCCTAGAATCTGTATATTGGGTCATTTGGTAGTATCCTATAGATTACCAACAGTGTTATATAGTTTTCTAAATTCTTCTTGTGTTTTGTCTGACTGTATAATTTCCTGTGCTTTGTTTTCTAAGTTGGATATTCTTTCTTCTGCTTCACTGATTCTGTTGTTAAGGCTTTCCACTGATTTTTTAATTTGTTCTATTGAATTATCCATTTCCAAGATTTCATTTTCATTTCCCAAGATCTCAATTTTGTGAGAGAAATTTTCTTTCCTTTTCATGTATGTATTACATTAGTTCATGTATTCGCTTCTGAATACTTCTAAGTAATCTTATGATGATTTTTTTCAATTCCATTTCTGGCATTTCTTCAATCTCATCATCTTCACAACTTAGTATTGAAGTGTTGTGTTCTTTTGGGGGCATCATTTTGTCTTCCTATTCTTGTTTCTTGAATTGGTGCATTTGTGATTTGGCATTTGTGGAGATACTCGTTGGCTTTTCTTTGTTTTTTCACTGTGGCGGCTTTTATCTTTGTCTGTGTCTGTGTGGATTAGTGGAGTGTCTGCTTTCAGGGAATACCTAGAGTCGTGTGGTGGATGTGTCCAAGGAGATCTGATTAGTTCTCCAGGATGAATGGCATGTCTGAGTGACACTCAGATTTGGCATGGCAAATCTCTCTCTCTCTGTCTTTATCAGAGGGGAGGTTTGTTCTTGTCTGATGGCATAGATTCAGCTGAGCTCCTCTCCTCAAAGGAGACCAGTGCCTGGGTGCTAGCTTCAGTGATGTATTATTTCTCTGCTCTGCCACAGGCACCACACTCTGCAATCCTCGAGGTAAGCTCAGATTCCCCAGTAATGCCATTTGCCAGGTAATGAGGGAGCCCTGATTGTGTGTAGTCTCCCACAGTGACTGCCCAATGTCCTAGCCACACCCTGAGTTCTCCCACACAGCCTCCGTCTTTTCACAGTCCCATTACAGAAGCTTTCCATTGTCACAAGCACCCAGCTACCTTTCTGTTCTCCCCACCAGACTCGAGAGTCTCAGCTTGGCTGGTTGCTGGGTGCAGCCACAAGCTGGCACAGCTGTAACGTATGTCCAAAATGGAGCCTGCTCTCTGTCAGCTTGTTACAGGATGGAGAGATAAAACGTGTTCCCCCTTTGATTTTTCTCCTCAATTTTGGCAGGTATACTATCCCCCACAGAGATTCAAGTTGGATTTCCTCTAGGCTCTTCCTGCAGCGTTTTTGCCAGTGACTGGGTCTGCTGCAGTCTGGTCTCACTCTCTAACACTGATGCAGAGGCTCTCAGCTACTGGGATTCTAAGTTGTAGGTGTCCTCGCTTTCCACATAGGTCCACTGTGTCCCTCCAATTTGTGTAGAGTTTCCTCTGCAGGTTTCTCCCTAACTCTTCTGTCATTCCTTATTTTTAACTCATTCACTAAATATTTACTGAGCACCTGTTTTATCCACTCTTCCTTTTTTCACTTTAATATCTCTTAAATCAGTAGGTGTGTTATGATCATTAAAACATTATAATTTGGAAGTTCACACTTAGCCTAACAGTTAAGATGTTCACATTACACACCAGAGTGAGTAGGTTCAATTCCTGGCTCAGGCTCCTGATTTGAGCTTTTTGTCACCCATGTGGAAGACCTGGAGTAAGTCACTAGATGAGAGTGAGCCAGGATCTCTCTCTCTCTTTCTCTCTCTCTCTCTCTGCTTCTAAGATAAATAAAAAATACTATAAAGTAATTTTAAAGATCTTATACTTCAACTTGCAGCAGCTTTTGGACTGACATAAAATAACAGTACATATTCATTTGATGAAATTTTAGATTTGATGATATGTGGTATATTGACTTTAGTCAATTTCTTCTCATCTGCATGTTTGTGGATATGTGTATGCAGACCTTTTATTTTTCTTCCTTCCCATTTCCCTGTGTTTAGCACATATATAAGATTATTGATTTATTTTGAAAAGCAAAATTACAAAGACAGAGAGAGAGGGAGAAACAGAAAAAGAGACCTTCAATCCACTGGTTCATTCCACAAATGGATGTCACGGCCGAGACTGGGTCAGGCTGAAGTCAAGAGCCTGGAACTTCATGCTGGTCTCCCAGGAGTGTGGCAGGGGTCCAAGCACTTTGTTCAGCCTCTGCTGCTCTCTTAGATACATTACCAGGGAAGTGGATTGGAAGCTGAGCAGCCAGGAGTCTAACCTATGCTTGTATGGCTCTGGCCCTGCAGGATACAATCTACTGCACAACAATGCCAGCCCCAGCATAAGACATGCTACAAGAGTTAATCCTACCTATCTGTGTCTGGGTTACAGGTTACAGAAAGGGGAAGTATGACTTAACCAGAAGAAAAATATCATCTAAATACAGATAATGTGATATATGAAAACTCTCTTATTTTTAAACATTTATTTAATTTACTTGAAAGGCTGAGAAGCAGAAGGAGAGAGAGAGAGAGAGAGAGAGAGAATCTCCATCTGCTATTTCATTCTCCAAATGCTTGCAATAGCTGGGGCTGGCCAGTCTGAAGTCAGGAGCTAGAAACTCAATCTGGATCTCCTACATGGGAGACATGGAATCAGCCACCTGAGCTACCACCTGCTGCTTCCCAACATGCACGTTAGCAGAAGCTGGAATCAGGAGCAAAGTGGGGACTCAAGTCCAGGTACTCCAGCTGATACAGGATGCAGGCGTCCCAGGCAGAATTGTAACCACTATTCCAACAGCCAAGCTTTTCACATTTTGGGGGAGATATTTACCATCTTTCAAGTTGTGCTGGGAGCACTCATGATGCTAGGTAGAAGCATAATTTAGTTTGTGTTTCTTTAAAGATTTATTTATTTATTTGAAAATCAGAGTTACACAGAGAGAGAAGGAGAGGCAGAGGGAGGGGAGAGAGAGAGAGAGAGAGAGAGAAAGAGAGAGGTCTTCAATCCCTGGGTCACTCTCCAATTGGCCACAACGGCCGGAGATGTGCCAATCTGAAGCCAGACCCAGGAGCTTCTTCCGGGTCTCCCACCGGGGTGCAGAGGCCCAAGGACTTGGGCCATCTTCTATTGCTTTCCCAGGCCACAGTAGAGAGCTGGATTGGAAGTGGAGCAGCCGGCACTCTTTTGTGGTTTTATGGGAAATCATATATGGTCTGAAAAGATGTGGACTGGTGAAAACTTTTCAAAGTATAGACTACAGTGATTTTTATATCAGATAAACTTGACTACACTAGAGCTATATTTTCCAGAGTCTGTACAATTTCACTTAAAATTGATCAAAAGGAAACATGGGTGAGGTTTGGGAGTCAGGAGAGAGACAGTGATCACTCCTCTCTGAAGTGGTTTCAGACCGGTGAAGCACAGAAGATAGGTCCTAGTTTGTCCACGCTCTTCCCTTCCCAATGCCGTGGCTGGCTTTTCTTCCAGATTGACAGCCTTCTGGCTTTAGGTTCCAAACATGTTTGGTTGAAATCATAGAGCAATAGCTAATTAGGGGTCAATATCTGTCCATGTACTTCTGCAAGAGCTCCTTTTACAGACCTATTAGGCAGCTGTAACTTACATGAGGGTAGCATGGTTTTCCAGACCACTGTCACCAAAATAGTAGCTTTTAGAGTTACTGAGTTAATGTTTTTGTTTGTTTATTTTTAATAAAACTGTAGTTAATGTTAAATGAATCAATAACACTATTGAGAAGTTACAAATAAAACAATAAGCTTATTTTCTACTCATTATTCCTGATTCTGGAGTAACAATACAAATTATATGAACACATTAAAAATTACCATTGAAAATGTAAATTATTAAATACAATAAAAATGAGATTATAACATTTCAGAACACATGAATACTCTAAGTTCCCTAATCCTATTTTTCAAAAAATTTATTTATTTTACATTTTTAAATGTTTTTGAAGGGAAGATCATGAAAAGGAAACACACACACACACACACACACACATGCACAATATTTGGTTTATTCCCAAAATGTCCACAACATTCAGGGCTGTGCCAGACCAAAGCCAGGAGCCAGGAATTCCATTTGGGTCTTCTGTGTGGTAGAAGGGACCCAAGTACTCAGGTCATCATCTCCTGATTCTGCTGACTCCTAAGGTGCATATTAGCAGAAAACAGAATCAGAAATGAAGGCTGGACTCCATCCTAGCTACTTCAATTTGGGATGTGGGCGTCCTAAATCGTGGCTTAACCCATTGCCACAATGCCTTCCTCCCCTAGTCCTCCTTTGAACAGTAGTTACCATTCATTCACCACATACTAGATTTGCTTAAACTGAGTTATCTAGTTTTAGTAAAACTAAATACACTCATATGAAGAAGATACTGCTTCAATGACCATTTTATTGTTGAAGACTATTAATTAATAAAGAAGTTAAATAGTCCCATGCCATAATCCTGAAAACAGAAAACAAGGTTCTAGAAAAGGCATTCAGACTCCAGAGCTCTCTATCTTTAACATGATAGATCATTTCTTATTGGCTAAAGACAACACTCAAAAACAGTTCATGATTAAGTGAGCAAGGATAACCAGATACAAAGCCATAACAAAAACCCAGAGGCCCTTGAATGTGAAGGCTAAGTGAGCTGGGATCACTACTGCCAAGTCAATTTCTTTTAATATAATTATAAATTAGGAAGCCATAATTGCGAGGATTATTCTTCCTCTTATTCACTCTCATACCCCTAATCTCTTGGACTCTGCCCTCATGAGAATTCACAGTTGAAATGCACAGAAGGGTCTGAATTTCTGTTGTTCAAAGATAGAGGAGCTGCAGTCCATGGAGACAGGAGATCAGCCAGATAAGGGGGACAGGAGTCAATGCTGGCCATTAGTGAGTGAAGGGTGCAGAAAACATGATGCACTCACACTGAAGCAGGAGACATGTAACTTCATTTCTGGGGAAAACATGCTTATCACAGACAAGATTCAGAAGTGGAGGATGGTGTAAAAGCTGGGAAAATGACTCATGTTGGGATCATTAACAGGAAAAGACAAACATGAAATTCCAGGCAAGGGTTATGTACATGCTGCTCTGTGGCACTCCTACTTCAGGCACTAGCAGTGCCCTCGCTGAGCTCCAGAGATGTGAGCTCAGGAATCAGTTTCCGCCACTTCTCCCTGCTCCTGACCCAGCCTGCACGCCATTCGGTACAGAGGGTAGGGACCTTGGAACCAGAAAAGACTGCCTGGGAGGATGAACAAAGACAGCATAAAAAAGAGGCTCTGAGGTTGATAAATAGGCTAACACAGAAAACTGCCTTCTATTGGTCTAGAATGTTCTTCCCTTCATATATTCTTCAAAGTCTTACAAGTCTAGCTTTTTCGTGATGGCTGGAAACAGAGACATCATCTATTATGGCCTCATAATTTAATAAACGAAGTCTAAGATGTATTTCAATTCCTATGTTCATAGGCTTATGTGGGTGCATATACATGCATGAGTAAACTTTAAAAAATTTTAGTACTATGTGTGTGCATGTGCACATGTAGGTGTACAACTTTCTACCGCTCCATTCACTATACTACACAACGTAGAGAGAAACGGGAGAGTTTTGGCCATTCTGGAACTTGTCTTCTAGTAACAGAGGAACAACAGGAAATAAAAAGACACACTTGTATGTGGAGAACACTTTAAGTGTTAATGATAGTAACCATGTCATTTGTAATTCTCAAAATAAGACCTTGTATAGGAATATTAAAGTTCAAGTGAACCAGGATTTTAGCATCACTCAGTTCCAGCTTGCATACACTGAACTGAACCATATATCCTTCCTTCCGACCCCATACAGAGACCTGTAACACAGTGCATGCTGTGGTTCATTAGATATTGTTTGTGACATAATCAAATTTAAATTCATGGGAGAGATTTCTCTTGCCCAAGAAAGCAGGAAGAAGCAACTATGTCTCCACCATAATGTGAACTTTGGCCTAAGACCAATAAAGTCCAACATTGTTATCCCATTAATGACAAGGATTCTTACGTGGCATCTTTGTTTTCAAAGACTAAATATGTTCTGGCACATATTAGGTGCTAAAAAATAATCACTGCTAAAATGAACAAGGACCATTTATTTCCAGGTAGGATTACATATAAAACCATCAAAATCAGAAGTATGGACAGGTCTATGCCTTCTGGAATTTAACATATGGAATCAGGGAGAGTGGTAGGTCAGAAAAAGTACAGTGAAGTCCAGGTGGGCAAGAAGCTAGTTAGGTTCTGATTCTTTTCCATTTTATAGTATAAATAATGAAGAATGAAAGAAACAATTGATTAAGAAAATTCCTGGCCGGCGCCACGCCTCACTAGGCTAATCCTCCGCCTGCAGCACCAGCACACCAGATTCTAGTCCTGGTTGGGGTGCCAGTTCTGTCCAGCTCTTTGATGTGGCCTGGGAAGGCATTGGAGGATGGTCCAAGTGCTTGGGTCCTGCACCTGCATGGGAGACCAGGAAGAAGCACCTGGCTCCTGGCTTCCGATCAGCGTATTTCCGGCCATGGCGGCCACTTGGGGGGTGAACCAAGGGAAGGAAGACCTTTCTGTCTCTCTCTCTCACTGTCTAACTCTGCCTGTCAAAAAAAAAACCAAAAAACAAAACAAACAAACAAAAAAAACCACACAATTCCTTAGGTAGGATGACGGTAGGAGGGACAGATGGAGAAACATGTTCATTACTGTGAGTAGTAAGGGTTGCTGAGTCACTGCAATGCCATCACAGCAGGAAGGCAAACCTGATGGGACCTGGAAACCCAAAGGTTTAAGTAGTGAACAGACGGAGTTGAATATCACTCTGAAGGGCTAATGCTGGGATGCAGGGAATATAGAAACACAGAATCTTATTTTTAAAAAGCCTGATTCTAAATGCTTGGGCATTCCATTGCTACTTCATGATAATTTGAAAGTGAGTGAGGCTGTGCTTTTAGAAGTTCTTGGCAGATGATGACCTGCTCTAAAGCTCCGCATAAAGGATAAGGCAGACTATCCTGACAGATTAAAATAAAACACTCTCTTCCTAATACGTCACCAAGATACCTGGCTATTTTGATGTACTTCTGTTTCTTCCTTTCCTTCCCTCTCTCTCTCTCCCTCCCTCTCCCCCTCCATAACATCATCATCATCAGACATCACCCCATTTCTATTCACAGAATTTGGGAAGCCACTAGTTACTGAATCTTGGGGCCGGGGGGAATGTGGCGCCATGGCATAGTGGGTAAAGTGCCTTCTGCACTGCCAGCATCCCAAACAAGTGCCAGTTTGAGTCCTGGCTGTTCCACTTCTGATCCAGATCCCTGCTCATGCATCTGGGAAAGCAGCAGAGGATGGCTGAAGTGTTTGGGCCCCTGAACCCACATGGGAGACCCAGAAGAAACTCCAGGCTCCTGGCTTCAGATTGGCCCACCTCTGACCACTGCAGCCATCTGAGGAGTAAACTAGCAGATTGAAAACCTCTCTGTCTCTTTCTGCCTCTTTCTGTAACTCTGCCTTTCAAATAAATAAATAAATCTATTTTTAAAACTCTGGGGAAAATAAAAGAGTTACAGCCATCTTATGCCACATCTCTTTGGTGAGGGAAGAGCTTAAAAGACAAGGTGCTGGCTGGCACCACGGCTCACTAGGCTAATCCTCTGCCTGTGGTGCCAGCACCCCAGGTTCTGGTCCCGGTCGGGGCACCAGATTCTGTCCCGGTTGCTCCTCTTCTAGTCTAGCTCTATTCTTGGCCCGGGAAGGCAGTGGAGGATGGCCCAAGTGCTTGGGCCCTGCACCCGCATGGGAGACCAGGAGGAAGTGTCTGGCTCCTGGCTTCGGATCGGCACAGCGCACCGGCCGTAGCGGCCATTTGGGGAGTTAACCAACGGAAGGAAGACATTTCTCTCTGTCTCACTGTCTAACTCTGCCTGTCAATAAATAAATAAATAAATAAATGAAAAAAGAAGACAAGGTGTTGTGTTGAGTGGCTGGTATATGTGAACAAGGAAGAGGAAAGGCCATGGTGATGGGGTGTAAATAAAGCAAACTAACCATCAAATGACATCAAGGTGAAAAACTCCATAAAATTGGCTCAGCAGCAACATTCAACAAAGATTTGAGAACAAATGGTAGTATGGTAGTGATATACATCACAATCTCAAAAAGAAACTATTCCATTTATATTCTGGGGTGTTTTCTGATCATTGATAGGTATTTAGCAAAATTATATGTAATTATATTATATGTATCTTCTATGTAAGGCTCAGCATCTGAGCTTAGAGAAAAACAGGGCAGGATTGCAGAAAAATGTGACTGCAACGATTGGCTTTGAGGCCAGTGGCTATGCAGCCAACAGGAAATCTCTGCCCAAACAGGAATTCTATATAAATAAAGAATCCGAGCCTAATTGTCTTGGTCTGGAGCCTAGGGTGGTTGTGCTGGTGTATTGAAGATTGAATAACAATAAGATGGTGCATAAGTAGCACAGGCTCTTTTTAAAAACTCTATCACAACAGCTGAGAATGTATAAAACTAGGCAAAGTGATTAAACCTTTCTTGGATTTTATTTGTTTATTTATTTCATTGATTTCCCATCAGAAAATGGGAGTTAAACCATCCACTGATAATGGGTGCCTCTTCTTAACGCTTTTCCTCTTCCTTTGGTGAGAGTACTTAGGTCTTCCCTGGAGCATCACCATTTCTTACATCTGTCCTTGTGGTTTACTAGAGTGGATGACGTCCGTGTCTATCCCTGGACATAAGCTCCATAATTAATTCTCAGAGTTTTGCTGGAACAACTAAGAAGGCATCTTCTTTTCACCTGCATTGAATCTAGGAAATGGACCAGCTAGAGGCCATCAGAAAGAGAGCCTGCCTGAGAGTGAACTAACATGGAGAAGAGGAGAGATGAATGGTGGGGAGACAAAGATCTGGTGCATTTAAAAGCCCCCAGAGCTAGTGGAGTCTAGATTACGTTAAACCTTCTGACTTTCCAGATCCATCAGCCAGTGTGGCTTTTCATGTTTTTTTCCTGTGCCAGGCTGCATTTATCTATCACATGTCTTGATAAAGTCTAGATCGACAAACTGCAATTGTCCCTTGGTACTCCTGGGGAGTTGGTTCCAGGACCTCATTACACTGAAAACCTAAGATTCCAAAGTCTCTCAGCTAAAACAGCACAGTGTTTTCAGTTAATCTACATACATCTTCCCTGAATACTTAAAGTCATACCTAGGTTATTTATAACATCTAATACAATGTAAATGCAATAAAAATGGAAGTTGTGTTGTATGTTGAAGGAATGACAAAGAAAAATTCGTGCATGTTCGGTACTGACACAATTTTTTTATACTTTTGATCCAAGGTTGTTTAAATCCAATGATGCTCAAGGGCCCACTTGTCATCCTTGATATCAAGGTTTATTAAAATAATACATGTAGAGTACTTAACACAGGGTGTTACACACAGTAAGTGCTTAACAAATGAAATGTTGACAACGATGTGGAATGGGAAGTCATTCACATCAACTGGCATTGAACTGTGGCAAAGAGTGAGTATGTGTATGCATGCTCCAATACACTGATTATGGAATTACAAGTATTTATTTTTTATTTTTATTATTTACTTAAAAATTATTTCACTTATTTGAAAGGCAAAGTGACAGGGAGAGGGAGAGACAGAGAGAGAAAGAGATCGTCCATGCACTGGCTCACTCCCCAAATGGCCGCGATGGTTAGGGTTGAAGTCAGGAGTTGGGACTCCATCTGGGACTCCTGTGAGGGTGGTAAGGACTCAATTACTTGGAGCATCTTCCACTGCTTTCCCAGGGACACTAGTAGGGAGTTGGATAGAAACTGGAGCAGCTGCAATTTGAACCAGTGCTCCATTATATGATGCCGGCACTGCAGATGATGGTTTAACCTGATGCACCACAATACCGGCCCCAGAAAAAAATGTTTCACTCTGCTATAAAATACGGCTGTCATCTACCCCTTGAGGGACACCACTGAATGACAGCTGGCATTCCAAAATAACAAAGCTACACTGTGAGATGACTCATACATTTTCCATGTATGAATTAGTTATAGAAAATACATAATCACCATACAGCTCTCCTTGGTTCCTTCCAGTTCATGCATGTCAAAATAACATAATCAATAAGCTAAGTCTGAAACCAATTTCTAATGACACGAGACATTCCCTAGACTGCCTTGTCTTTTTTTTTACTTAATAGCTTGTGGAACAGTTTATAATGAGAACTGCTTTCCACTGCTTTATCATAAACTTGATTCATATTCCAGTAAACCACCTTCTTCAACCTCTACTACAGAATTTGGCTTTTGACAGGAGCTGTCATTCCAGGCATTTGGGTACCACTGACCCTCCAATTCCACACTTGTCAATGCAATGTCAAATGCAATACCTTGGCTTTTAGTTACTGAACTGTTTTAAACTAAACAGTATATCATTTTAGGATTTAGGTTTTTTTTTAACATTATATTTTTTATTGGAGATGGAGGTGGGATACAAATCTTGATTTGGGGTTTCTCTTTACTGCTACAAGAAAGGGCCAGGGAGACAAACTGAGCTCAAAGCCCAGCTGTTGGGGTGGGCATCATTTGGCCTAATGGCTAAGATGCCAGAGGGAGATTCAGGTCCAATATTGGAGTGCCTGAGTTTGAGTCCCAGTTCTGGCTCCGAACTCTAGCTTCCTAGCAATGCAGATCACGGGTGGCAGTAGATGGCGGCTCAAAGGGCTGAGTCACTGCCACACACAATGGTGATCTGGATTGAGTTCCCAGCTCCCAGCCTTAGCACGGCCAAGTCCTGGCCTGGTCCTAGATGTTGCTGACATGTGGGGAACATGCTAGTAGAGAGAAGCTCTCTATGTCTGTCTATCTCTGGTTTGTGCTCTCTCTCTCTCTCTCTCTCTGCTTCAAATAAAAAATAACTTTTAAAAACCCTGGCTGTTACATATTATGTATTTTATGTTGGATAACCCATCAGTTTTCTGTTTCATCAAAATGGGTAGTAACTATTAGTTCAAAATCTTGTTATGAGGCTCAGTGGCAAGATTCATCTTGTGCCTAGACCACGCAATTACTCAACAAATACAAACCACTCCTGGTCCTTCACCTTGCTGAACTCAGCTCTCCCATCCGTGTTTTATGAGAATTCATCCTCTCTTCTTACAACAACAGAATAATTGTTTCTTTTTTTTGTAGAAATGACATCTTTTCCATCCTTGAACCACATACTTTGTGTCTCAAACCCACTCACTATCTCAGTTCCCAAGGTCAGTATCTGTCTGACCCACATAGGTAATATGTCATGCCATATATCCAAGCCAAGCCCCTCAGATTCAGTACCTAGAAATACAGGGAACAAGAAAGACTAGCTGGACAGGATGTCCAAGCCACTGGACCATAAGCCTAAAGCTGAGTGCCCCTCATTGCTGCAAAACAGGGAAAGCCAACTGAGAATGAAGCCAACACAAGAGATCAAAAGTAACAGAGATTCAAAGCCATTCATTATTAACATAATTACTATAGCTAGTTATTGAGCACTCAATAAAAGTCTTAGGCGGGGCCGGCGCCGTGGCGCACTAGGTTAATCTTCCACCTGCAGAGCCGGCATCCCATATAGGCACCGGGTTTTAGTCCCGGTTGCTCCTCTTCCAGTCCAGCTCTCTGCTGTGGCCTGGGAAGGCAGTGGAGGATGGCCCAAGTCCTTGGGCCCTGTACCCGCATGGGAGACCAGGAAGAAGCTCCTGGCTCTTGACTTCAGATTGGCATAGCTCCGGCCGTGCCGGCCATTTGGGGAGTGAACCAACAGAAGAAAGATCTTTCTCTCTCTCTCTCTTTCTCTCTCTTTCTCTCTCACTGTCTGTAACTCTACCTGTCAAATAAATAAATAAAAATATTTTAAAAAAAAGTCTCAGGCAACAGCAACAGGTATGTAACCAATACACAAGAAGCATGTAATTTAACAAAGTAGGTATTAATTATTTTACAGCAGAAAAAAACAGAGACCCACAGAAGTTATGTAACTTTCCTCATAATCCCTTACTCAGTGCATGGCAAATGTGGAACTTAGACCTCAGAATCCCTCAGCCCCTGAAGCTCCAGGATGTACTGCTTCTCCAAAGCAGAAAGAACAAGACTGCTATTGCTGTTAAATAAAAAGGACATCTATTCATTAATGGTAATATTGTCTAATATGTGTCTTGTATGATATCTTATGGATGTAAATCAGTTTTGGAAGCAATATGAGCTCCTTGAAGGAAAGTTCATACTTCTGATAGTTACAGTAATATTAACAGAACTGAGTGTAAAATAATAAGAAGTTATTTTCTATAATTATTCTACAATTGCCACTGATTGCTTCCATGGATAGTATGACTATTGCCACCAAATATAAAGATAATTCTCAAGTGTGCTAGGTGATCAGGAAAAGATATGAGTTAATTTGTACCTTTTCTCCATGGAAAAGCCTCTTTCTTACCTATGGTCATTTAACAATTGAATTTAAAAAGTATCTCTGAGTCCCATTCGCATCCCCACAGCCAAGCCCCAAGCATAAATGTTTAAAGAGGGTTTTTTGTAATTAAGTGTGCTTAACAATCATAGCTAGCCTCATGGTTCCTATGTAATTTGTGACATGTATTTCCAGGAGTGAGTCTGATAATTATTGTTCTGATTAACAACTTTGCAGCCAGCTGCAAGAAGTTTCTCAGAGTCAGAAAGCACACACTTTACAGGCAGGGATCAAGAGACTTTCATCAACACCAAGGGAACTATGTAATCTATAAAGTTTTGTCCCTTCAGTAGTACAAAACAACCAAGCTTGAAGCACCCGGGGGGTCCTTTTGCAAAGCCCAGGTATAAAGACAGTCAGGCAGGCACAGTGGCCACAGAGCCTTGGAATTTCGCCTTTCATCTGCCTTGCAGGCTGGATTTCTAGGGCTCACAACACAACCCAGAAAACAAGGCCAACATACAGGGAAGCAACAGCCTTCATTGATTTAGTAAAGCTTGGACTTTGAAGATAGTCCTCATTTGAATCCTGGCTCTGGCACATTCCAGCTGTGTGACCTTGGCAAAATTATTTAACCTCCCTGTCCCATAGATCCCCCAGCTATTAGTGATAACTGCAAAAAACTTACTTTGGAAGGAATCCATAAGGAATAAATGCCTTAAATTTGAATAGTCCTTTTTATGCTGTTAGGGATTGAATTGGGAAGATGTGTTTTCCTGTTTCCAAAGACAAACAGAGGAAGTTTTATTTATTTTACTTAACAGAGAGATTAATTAGAACTCACACACATAGCAATGTGTCAGGCTTATAAAGATAATAATTTCATGACACTGGGTAGCAAGGGCTTTGCTAATCAAGTTTGCACCACTCTTCAAGGAGTAGATAAGAAAGGATGGTAATTATCAATGGCTGAAGGAGGGCTGAGGTCAATTCACCTTGTAAAAGTGTCAAGTGTAAACAACAGGTCCAGTGACCTGGAAAATAGTGGGAATCATGTTCCTCTTCAAGGGAAATATTCTCATCTCAACCTTTTTTCCTTGTCCCTCCTTTTAGCCAATGCCTTTCTTTGTATCTATTGATATAGGAACAAGCTTCTGCAGTCTCTGAATTGCAATCTTCTACTGTCTATCTAGTTCTAGGTACCATGGGCAGATAATTGTAGTCATTCGGAAACAGAATGCAAGGAATGATTTGCTTCCCATAACTTTCTCATTGGCAAAACACAAGGTCTGTTTCCATGATAAAGTAAGAGGTCTATATGGGAGGACTTCACTTGTTGAGATTCCAAAGCCTTTCTATGCACTTACAGCATGAAGAAAAGAACTGGAAAAAAATAAGTGGCTCATCTTCTTCCCAAAACTAGCTTGATAATTTGTAGAGAAAACATGCAGAGACAAAGAGGTCTCATAAGTAAAAGACAAAATGAGTAAGGGGAAAGAGTGCTGACCACAGAAGCGAAGGCAAAGGAAAGCCACAGGTGAATTCCTGGAGATAAGAGACATTAATTTGGATTCTGAAAGCAACGCTGAAGTCTTTCCCTGAGCAGGAGCAGAAAGAGAAAGGAGGTAAATAAGCATCTATGCAAGGTTCTTAATTATAAAAGTCTCATTATGATAGGGGAAATTGGTATCATTCCATATTGAAGTCTTTATATATTATCTTGGAGCCAGTTTGTTTGCAAATGGCTTGTCTTTAACTTTTTCAGGCACTTTCACCAGCTTTTCCAGAGATTTCTCTAACATACTTCCTAGCTTTCAACTCCCGCAGGGGTTTTAGGGCAGTGTTTGAAAATGAGAAAGATAAAATGCATTCCTCTTAGAAGTTCATATGAAAGTAAGAGGTGGGGAGCTATTATGTGCCTTGGAGATCTGTTCTGCATCTAAGTCCAAAGGCTGGTAAGAGGCAATGTGATATGAAGAGGGGTAAAGGCAACACACTTTGGAAAAAAAAGAGATTTATTTATTGAAAAGCAGAGTAGCAGAGAGAGAGTGGGAGAGACAGAGAGAAAGACAGAACTTCCATCCACTGGTTCACTCCTCAAACATACACAAGAGCAAGACCTGGTCCAGACTGAAGCCAGGAGCCAAGAACTTCATTCTGATCTCCCATGTGGGTGGCAGGGTCCCAAATAACTGAGTCATCTTCCATTGCCTTCCCAGGTACATTCAAAGGAAGCTGGATCAGAGGCAGAGTAGTGGAGACTTGCACCAGCGCTCTGATATGGGACGCTGGCATCACAAGCAGTGGCTTAACCCACTGCACCATAACAGCAGCCAAAGGGGAAGAATGTTCACTACCCCAGTTGCAAGATGTTAATTGGCTGCCAGAGGCTCACTGTCCTGATCATTCTGAATGACTTGAATAAGGGTAATTTAAGCCATTGTCTCAGCTACTTCCTTGTAGCAAAAATCTGGAAATGGTCTAAATACCTTTTCCTTAGGCAGTTTAGATAAATTAGAGCAAGGTAAAATACAATGTCTTGCTAGAGATTATGAAGTAAATTCAAAAGGTATTGAGAAGTAACACCAAAATCACATGAGAATGTTCCCTACTTTGTTCTTTTCTTTAATGTTCACATATTTTCAGCAACATGAAAGGCAGAGCTACAGAGAGAGAGAGAAGAAAGCTAGCTTCCATCTGCTGGTCTACTCCCCAGATGATAGCAGCAGTGGCCAGCCCACAGCCAGGAGCTCAGAATTCCATCCAGGTCTCCCTCACGGATGGGAAAGTCTCCAACAGTTGTGCCAGCCTCTGTTGCTTCCCAGGTGCATTAGCAGAAGGCTGGATCAGATGCAGAGCAGCTGGGCTCAAATCGGCACTCACATACGGGATGCTGGCATCCCAAGCGGTAGCTGAACCTGCTGCGCCATAATGCTGACCCCATGCTTTGTTCTTATTTAAAGCTAGAATGTAAGGCTTTTGAAACTCCCTTCTTTTTCAATTTTAGCCACCCATTCCATGGACAGAGGTCATCTCGTGCTTAATTAGCAGTGTGGGCTGAGATGCTTAAAAAAAAGGATATTATTTTCTTTGCCTATTTTTTTCTCTATCCTTTCTTCTCTCCTACTCCTCCCTCTTTCTCTCTCTCCCCTATATTTCTCTTAGACACATCCCAGCAAATGAGGAGTCTTCAAAAAGTTCATGGAAATACATATAATCAAAAAACTATACAAGGATTTCAAAAAATTTTACAGTAAAATAAATTTATCTTCTAATTCCATTTTTCACGAACTGTTTAAAGTACCTTCATAAACAGTTCTTTTTATATTTCTCAAAGAAACCTTTTATTTAATGAATACAAATTTCATAAGTACAACTTTAGGAATCTTCCACCCATACTCCTACTCTTTCTCCTCCTCCCTCTCCTTCCAAGTCCCATTCTCCATTAAGATTCATTTTCAATTAACTTTATACACAGAAGATCAACTCTATACTAAGTAAAGATTTCAACAATTTGCACACACACACACACAAAGAAACTGTTTGAAAACAAGTTTTACAGTTAACTCTCATAACACAGCTCACTGAGGAGAGAAGTCCTGCATGGGAAGTTAGTACACAGTGACTCCTATTGTTAATTTAGCAATTAATACTCTTACGTATAACATCAGTGACCACCAGAGGCTCTTGACATGAGCTGCCTAGGCCACGGAAGCCTTTTGAATCCACAAACTCTTTCAGTATTTAGACAAGTCCATAAGCAAAGTGGAAGTTCTCTCCTCCCTTCAGAGAATAGTACATCTTTCTTTGATAGTTTTTAAGTGTAATATTTATCTCCATTCTGTGTTCTTAGAGTAAGATGATATGTAGTTATCTTAAAATGAGATGAGTATTTCTAAAATTCTATGGCAAATATAATTGAAAGACATTTATCTTGGTTTAGAAAAATTTTTAAATATTTTAATTAGCTTGGAGACAGAAAAAGACAGAGGCAGAGAAGACAGACCGGCAGAGATAGAGAGATCTGTCATCTGCTGGCTCATTCCCCAGATGCCTGCAATGGTCAGGGTTGGGTCAAGTCTGGGCCAAGCTGAAGCCAGAAGCTGGGAACTCAATCCAGGTCTCCCATATGGGTGGTAGGCACACAAACACCTGCACCATTGCCTGCTGCCTCCTTAGACTTGCCTTACCAGGAATCCAGACACAAGTTGGCACTTGGACTTGGATCCAGGCACTCTCATACTGGATGTCCTGTCTTAATGGGCATAGTAACTACTAGGTCAAACAGCAGCTCCAGGTTTTTGGTACAAAGTTTTTTGACATTTGCAGTTTTTTCATAATATTTATTTTCCAGGAACATTTAGAAGACTCCAATATATGCATAGTTAACTGAGTTGCCTTCAGTGTGTATAACTAATATTTATGCAAATGAAAATATCTGTATCTATGTATGTTATATATTGAAAGCTTGTGTTCTCCCAAATTCGTATGTTAAAGCCTTAACTCCCAGGGTTGTGAAGCTATGTGTACGTGAGGCCTTTCAGGTGTACTTAGGGTTAAATGCTGCCATGACTGGTATACGGTACTGGTATCCGTATAATAGGAAAAGAAAACTAAGTGCCCTCTCCTTTCCTACCACGTGAGGACACAGACAGAACCAGCCATCTGCAAGTCAGGACAAGGGTCCTCACCATTACCAAATCTTCTAGCACCTTGAACTTCCCAGTCTCCAGAATTGCCAAGATGTCCACTGTTCATGCAACTCAGTGTTAAAAGCAGTCTGAACAAAGTGAGACACCCCCCCCCCCATACACACACACAAACACACACAGATTTCTGGTATGATAAGTAAAACATTAGGAATACTGGTTGTGTTCCATATGGCACGGGAAATATCTAGAACTGAAATCAGGATTGGGGGATGGGAAAGAACTACTTTTACACTAAACAAGGCTGACATATCTGTACTGAAAACCTTCATTTGGATATATAATTAATATATGTGTATCAGATGCCTTCAGTAATAAAAAAACACAATTTTTTTAAAAAAAATGACCATTTTAAAGTTCCATCAAAATATACAAGTCACCACTTAAAAAACTTCTACTGTTTACTAACCTCAATAATCCACTTTAGATTTGTTAAGGAACTTGTGGGGCAACATTTAACATCCCGTTAAAATGATTACTACTCCAGTGTCACATCCTGACTTGTGGGGAGGTGTACACGTGCCAATAAGAACAGACCTGATGTGAGAGCCTGGGATAAAGAGACGCCAGTGCTCATTCCTAGGTGGTGTCTTCTGTGCTGCAAGATAAGGTGAGACTTACCAGTAAAACCTGTTGGGTACAACCCCTTCCTGGATAAGCTGCCATCTTCTCCCAAATTCAGCAGAGCTGTATAACTGAAAAGAAGAGAAAGTTCTCATCATCCAGGCTCTATGGTACACTGAATGCACAGAATCACTTCTCTAAATCAGTAACAGTAGTACCACTTATTGAATACCTGTCATTTCTCAGAAATAAACCACATATACACTGTCTCAATTCCTCACATAAATACTGCAAGGTGGATGCTAATATTCCCATTGTACCGTTGAGGACTTGTTGAAAATCACGTCATGTCAGCAACAGAATGAACTGGAATTCATACTCTGTGCCACCTGGTGATAAAAGTCAGCCGTCTGACTTGACCTAGCACTTGCAGAGAACTGTGGGAAATGTAAGGTGTATAATCTGCATCTACAAGAAGTAGAGGATATAACCTGCACAATGAAAAACAAATGGTGAAAGCACAGGGCAGCTAGCAGCACAGGAATGCTCAGGGCTCAGGAGGCAAGCAGGGAAGCTTCACAGATGTGGAGGATCAGCGGGGACCTGGACAGACGACAGCGTTCAGATTGACAAAAGTAGCACACTTCAGAAACAGAAGAGCACAGTTCCAAGTGGCGAGACAGGCAGGGCCAGGAAATGAACAAGCCTGCCTCAGCTAAGTAAGTTCGGATGCACATGATGAAGGCAACTTGGAAAGGGCTTTGAATAGAGAGGAAAGGGGATGGGAAGTGATGCCGCAGGCAAGAAGGAGCCAGCGCTGCTCTTTATAACAGGAACCCAAGGAACTTCAGATTATGAAACAGCCGTCTACACCAACTAAGCTCTTAGTATAAACCAAGTGTTTTGCATGCATGATCTGAATCTATACACCATTGCTGAGATATAGGAAGTGATTGTGGTTATTTATCAAATGTCTACACAGCTCGTAAGATTTCAAACCCATTAGTTACACAGTTTTACTTCTCTCCAAGACTCACTGTTGATGAGATAGGAATTTGCCCTCCACTTCCCTACATCCCCTAAATGCCTTCTTGCTCTTCTGTCCTGTTCTTCATTGCTCCTTGTCAACCCTAGAGGTCTCTGCTAAATGACATCTTCTGCCTCCAAGAGTGTCCTTTGAGGACATCCAGAATATGAAGCTAGGCACTGTGATAACCAAAAGGCATTAGGTTACTGATTTGAAAAACATCAAGTCATTTCTTTTCATTTTATATGCTTGGTCAATAATTCATTCACTTGTCCCTCAATAGTCTACCATCACAATTGCCAGCTCCCACAGTGAATGGACGGCGAGTCACGTCACTTCGAGTACCACTCTTTTTCTCTTTATATTCAGCCACAACATTCAGTGAGGCGTCAAATAACTCACCAAAGCTGCAGAAGCACCAGGCATGACCAGAGAAGAATTCAACTCAAGTGAGTGTTTACTGACGCTTGAGAGAACTTGCTATGACATTGTGTCCATTTTACTAAAACATGTACTGAAACCAAAAAAAAAAAAAAAGAAAAAAAAACCTAAAATATCTAGCAACCAAAGTATACAGCTCAATTGGCTGCAACTACACAGCATTTGAGCATCCAGCCAAGGAGAAACAATTGCTTTTTCTTTCTAAAATTTTTTAAATTATTTTTTCTTTGCCCAACATGCCTGAGGGAGAAAGATTTCCTGGGTACATTTCATGTTGGGTATATTTTAAGAGTGCCAAGGAAAGAAGGGGAGGCAGCAGGGGATAGCACAATCCACTCCTTAACTCATGTGTATGCCGGGCTGCTGTTCCCTAACACTTCCTGAACGCCTTGCATTTTAACACACAGTCTTGTATAACAGCAAGCCCCCAATCTGGGATTGGATTCTATTTCTCCCAGTCTTATCTCCTTTTAGACCCAGAACTACACTTTTTGTATCAGCTTAAAGGGAACAGAGTTCAGTCCACTGTCATGTGCTTTTGCACATATATCCATGAATGCATGCAAATCTCTATATTCATATAGAAAGATCAGTGCACATGTAACAGAATGAAGGCAGTATGAAACCATAATGATAATTCTGTGTATGAAGGCTGGACTCACATATACCCTGCATTAATCATACACAAATTCTAAGACCAAGGGATTGCCATTGCTGCTCCTATAGAGAATTCATCTCTGTGAGGAATCCTTCGGTGCTAGTATCTGTGTTCTGTTTTCTTGTTTCTCTCTGTCTTTGTAAATTTATCCCTTAGGCTGGCATTCAGAATCTGCAGCCCAGTCAGGTGTGTCCCTTGCCATTTGTTTATTTCTTCAAAGGGCTGCTGTGTTATTTGTGAGCACCTAGAGGCCTCTGGAGCAGTGGGTACACAAACTAAATCCAGCCTGTCTTCCTCAGCTCCATTCCACCTCTGGAAACGTTCCCTTTGGTCTTGGTGGGCTGGCCTTCTTGCTCTTCCACTCACGGTCAGGGGCATTATCTTGGGTATGCCTTCACTGACGTACCTACTCTGGCGGAGGTTGCTTCAAGACGTGCCTACTTCAGTGCCAACCTACTTTTGAGACAAAGATCAAAGGTTACTTCCTCTATGAACCTTCCCTTACTCCTACAATTCCCACTAGACTCATCTCCAGAGAACCACAGTACAGTAACAAATGTTGTCAAATCACAGGCTACATACTTATATTTAATTTTCTTGGTAATGTTTCGAGAGAGTCCTCTAATAATGCAAGGCAGGAACTCCTTTATAAATATATCATGCTGGAATACCTAATACTCTCTGCCTGTTTTATGAAAGTGCAAAGTTTTGAGATGTTAGGAATTCTATACTTCTACATCTATTGGTTCCTAGAACATAGTACGTAACCAAAGAAACAAGTACTAATTTTATACCATACAAATCCCTCGTCATGAATTCACATAGTAAGGAACTCAGAGTCTCCAATGATAGGATGAAGACAGTTTATCAGAGAAGCACTTTTTGCTTTTCTTGATCTATAGCTAGAGGCCTGTACCTTAACAAACAACTTCACGGGGCCGGCACTGTGGCATAGTAGGTTAAGCTGCCTGCAGTGCCAGCATCCCATACGGGTACCGGTTCGAGTCCTGGCTGCTCCACTTCGGATCCAGCTACCTTCTAATGTGCCTGGGAAAGCATTTTAAGATGGTCCAAGTCCTTTGGGCTCCTACACCCATATGGGAGAAGAAGCTCCTGGTTCCTGGCTTTGGATCGGCTCAGCTCCTGCAATTGTAGACATTTGGGGAATAAACCAGAGGATGGAAGATCTCTCTGACCCTCCCCCCATAACTCTGCTCTTCAAATAAATCTAAAAAACAAACAAACAAACAAACAACAACAAACTTCACAAATGTCATTACATTTGAAATTTCCAAGGATTTGCCAGCAGGGCCCTACATATTCACCCCTAGACAAAACGTCTCTACATATGCCACCTACTACTTCAAACACATTCTCCTGCAAGAATTTAATTGTCCAGCCTTGTGTTACACCAAAAAAAGAAGAAAACAACTCAGAGCTGTTCCAGTTAACGTGTTAATTAAACCTACAGACCCTGACAGCAAAGTTGGGAATGGTATCAAAGCAGTTTACCCACTGACTCCATCTCAGCTTTTTGTGTACAATGAGTCAATGTCCTTTAATAAATTTCATAGTGTTGGCAGCACCTACATAAGATTTATTTCCCTCCCTGCCTGTCTCCAGCTCCAAGGTTTCTTCTGACTGTCAGAACACAGACCAAGAACTATCATTACTATCTGTCACATCCGAGAAAGCAACAGCCTCTCTCTAGCCCTGCCGAACCGAGAGAGAAAGATGAGGGAGAGGAAGAAAGCGTGTTTGCACTAGATTACGGAGGGCAGTATTCAATGATGAATCCTCTGTCACACACCACCAATGCGATTCTTAGAGTTTTGTTTGCATTCTGCAAAATAAGGGAAAAGAATTAAAGGAGCAGAAATTTTAGGAAAGATTCTGGGTAACTAAGAAATCAAGGTGGAAAATTCTTTCTGTCTCAAATAGCTGAACCCTCTTCTCTTCCTTCATGAATAGGACATAATGAGCACATCCCCAACACTCCTCTGTGTTCAAGATCTATTTGCAGCTTCAGGGCCTAATCCTCCTCCTGGTCATTATGCTGGTCTGGGGCTGTCAATACTTCTTCCTGCTGCTCTCCTCTTCTAAAGGATTTTTCCCAAGTCTCTCACCTAGGCTTCTTTTCCTGTCATCTGCCTTTGTCTGCTCCAAGAAGAGTACAGACAAAAATACACTTAATTGTGAAGGATGCGATTCCAAGAGTTAGTTTTGTTATTGAGTGTTTAACCAACTGTCAAGCATCTCTGTCGCCCTCATCAGGACGACTGTGAAGCTGCAAGTTGGATGCTGGACACCAGGCAAGGGGTAAGAGAGGAATACTTGGGGTGGGAAAGAATGTCATGCGTTGGCTTTGCTCAGGAATGGGGTTTCCTAATGCAGAGTAGATTAAGATGCAGTGAGAGGAGCTGGAGTTGTGGTGTCGCAGATAAAACTACCACCTGTGACGCCAGCAACCCATAATGGTGTCAGTTCAAGTCCTGAGTGCCTCACTTCCAATCCAGCTCCCTGTACCTGCACCCACATGAAAGACCCAGAAGAAGCTCCTAGCTTCAGTCTGGCCCAGCCGTGGCCATCTGGGGAGGGAACCAGCAGATGGAAGATCTCTCTGTTTCTCTCTAATTCTGACTTTCAAATAAATAAAGTAAATTAAAAACAAAAAAAGGTGAGGTGAGAGAATGAAGGTAAAAAGAAATCCTGTGTCTCTTTGATCTTATCTCTTTTTAAAATATTTATTTAATTTTATTTGAAAGGCAAAGAATCGGGAAGAGAGAGACAGAGAGACAGAGAGAGATATCTCCCATCAACTGGTTCACTCTCCCAATGCCCTCAATAATGAAAGACAGATCAGGCCAAAGCCAAGAACAGGAACTCAACCCAGGTCTCCTGCATGGATGGCAAGGATCCAACCACCTAAATCTTTATGTGTTGCCTCCTGTGTACATGATCAGGAAGCTGGAATGGAAAGTAGAGTTGGGATTAAAGCCATGGAACTGCAATACAGCATGCAGACAACCCAAGCCGTGACCTAACTGCTGCACAAAACTTCTAATCGCTCACATGTTAATTAAATTCCTAGAAGAACGCTATCTTTCTACTAGTAGATGAGAAATTCAGTTTCCAACTGTCCTTATCTCGGAAAAGTCTTTTTTGTATTCCTAACTTGGATGAAGGTATCCTTTCTTTTCAGATTGTCAGCCAGGCATATATAAGTATTATGAATTTTCTTTTGCAGCTAGGAAATTGATGGGAAGCCATGAATTCCAATAGAAACTGGAGCGAGAACAATGCCATAGAAGCTAAGCATTGTGATAATATGACTTAAGTCTCTGGTTGATGGAATCAGATGCTGTTCACCACAAAACTTCCCAGTAGGACTTCTGTGCCTAGGTTGGGAGCTCCTTCCTGGGTATCCTCCACAAAGGCTCCTCCAGAGGTCTCCAGGTGGTGGAGCACTTCCTGCTGTCAGCTGTTTTCAAGCTTGCCTGCTCACTCCTCTTTCCTTCTCTGCCCTTAACATTTAGGAAGCAGGGGGCCTGCAAATTGCATTTCTTGAAAAGGCTGACAGAAAACCCTGCCAGTTCTATTTATTTGCCTCATCCTAATACAGCCCTGGGGATGGCTTCAGTACAAAGCACTCATCCACCTCATGGCTCTCCAGTTCTCACTGCTGTTCCTGCATTCTTTTAGCAAGAAAGAGATGGTACCTTAAGGACTTCAAATAAATTCCTAATGCTAGGCCTAAGGCATTGCAAGCATTAAGCTCTTTTTCTCTACCAGCCTCCATAGGAAGAAAGAATCAGTCCAGAGAAACACATGGTCTTCAGAAGGTGTTCTTACGTTTAGGTTCCAGCACACAGGAGGGGGCCAGAACTCAGGCTAACGGGAAACCAAACTCTGCAATACCCAAAAGGATCCCACAAAACTTTACTAAGAGCTGAAGAATCTTCATCTTGGCTGCTTAGTGCAGAGGAAGGAACCATGATGACCATCCCAGAATCTACGCCCTTTCCCTGTCCCGACAGATGTAAGGTTTTCAAAGAAACAGCTAGCTTGTCACAGATATCACAAACAAGGAATAGCAATGTGCAGTATTTGGTTCCGTGTTAGCACAGACTGTGTAGGAGAGAAGATTTAGGGAATTTTTAAAGGTTTTCAATGTGGGCCTTTGAATACAATTGAAATTTCTTAGAACATAAACATGGAGAAAAAGTATTCTGGGGGAATGCATCACTCTAAGCAACTAAACAGCAGCAAGGCTCAAACTGGTGTTTTTGTGATTCTTTGGCCAACAGTACGAGACTCAGTTTAGCTGTGATGCATGAAGGAAAGCAAAGCAGGAGCTGTGAGTACAAATGGAGTGTGGGACCAGGTTGTATAATCGCAATCCTACCAAAACTTCTGGGTAACTAAAGTGGACTGGATCCAAGTACCAACAAGGTCAAAACTCAACAGCACCAAGGCTGAACATTCAGGCTTTGCTGATGAAGAGTGAGCAGAAATGATGGCATGTTGTTGGCTTCATCAATCTCTCCTGTGGCAGGATTTATCAAATCTGTCACTGGCCATTCCTCAGCTGTCACTGAAGTCTGTCACAAGTCCCAAAATTGGACTTGGTACTTTGAGGCTTGGGAAATTAGACATACGGAACTAGAGCTGGCTGGAAAAGAGGGGTCAGGACTTGACCATGGGCCAGTTTGATATGTGGACACTTCCTGTTGAATTCAGGTCTGGAGGTACATAAGAAAATGATAAGGTAGAATCTTGGCTTTACGATTTCTAAAAGACAAGTGTTGGTGGCATAGAACAGATCAAGAGTGGGCTAAAAAGTTATACATACAAACATATAGCTCACTTCAAAGCCTAAATAGCCACCTAATAGTATAATTGTGCCTATTTAAAACTTAATCCCAATCACTTATTTTTAAATGTGCATTTCTCCTTATTCTTAAAGCGCATTTCTTTCAAATTGTTAGGAACTGGCAGATCAAATTGTTGCAGGTAGCAATTGAAAAATAATGATACAAGCTATTTAAACATGGTCTCTAAGTTGAATGCAGGCCTTTCTTGTTTGCATATGATGGCATTTCAGCTTGAGAATTTGTTTTATAAACAAGCATTGGGGTTGACATTTAGCAAGATCCCTGGTTTCCACTCTAATTGCCAGTTTTGTACTTGGATATTTAAATTATTTACATATTCATAAGATTAGAAATCAGCTCTGACATTGGGAAATTTCAAGCACATGGAAATCCTGCCAAACCAGCATGGTATATAATGATCACCGTATTTCTTATAAATAACAGAGTGCCTTTTTTACTTAATGCAGTGCCTTGGGGAACCGTGAAAGCATTAGGTGGATATCAGTTTCCTAAGTGTTTGTGGCTGTGCAAAAATCATTTGAATATCTCAAGGGGCTTGAATTTCAATGATCCATTTGTTTTTTTATCTCAATCTTACCCTTTTGACATTAAGACACTGCTGGGCCTATTCAAACACGAATAGAATGGCTACAAAGATAAATATTTCAACATTTAATGGGTTACCATTACTACGATCAATAATATTTTCCAGGCGAAGAACATCAGCTCTTCCTTGTTGCATGGTATCGTCCAGTGAGTGACTATAAAAGCATTTAACATTAAAGTACCTGTATTAATCCCCATATTGGAAAGACACTGGATTCAGGCAGCTTTTGCTAAGACTATGACTATTTCCTGCCATAGCATGTAAGACCTGCTGCTTCTCAGGTCACTGGATAATATAGTGGGTGCATCTATGTATTATTTTCTCTGTGCCAGCCTCTGTGTCAAGTGTTTTATAGACATTATCTCAGCAACCTCCAACAGTCCCAGGAAGCAAGAATAACTTCTTCCACTTACAACTTGAAAAACTACCTGGTGAAGTGACCTACTGATGGTCATGCAGCCAGGGACAGGGCCTGGTGGAGTGAAGAACTGACACCCTTACCAGCTTGCTCTGCTGTCTGTTAATGGTGAGAAACCACTGTGGCTGAGATTCTGAAATGCTGGCATCTATCCCCTAATCAGTCACTGTTTCCCAGGGAATGCCCAGCATTCGAAGCGGTCTTGATAAACATTGCCTCTCTGTTACAGTGCAGTCAGAAATAGGAAGTAGTGATTATAAATGGAAAAAAAAGGAATTTTAAAAAAATATTTATTTAAGTATTTGAGAGGTAGAGTTACAGAGAGAGGGAGATCCAGAGAGAGAGGTCTTCCATCTGCTGGTTCACTCCCCAGATGGCCACAATGGCCTGAGCTGGGCTGATCCAAAGCCAGGAGCCAGGAGCTTCTTCCAGGTCTCCCACTCGGGTGCAGGGGCCCAAGGACTTGGGCCATCTTTTACTACTTTCTCAGGCCATAAGCAAGGAGATGGATTGGAAGTAGATCAGCTAATACTTGAACTGGCACCCCTATGAGATGCTGGCACTGCAGGCAGAGGCTTAACCTACTATACCACAGCTCCTGCCTGCAAATAAATTTTTTTAAGGACATATTTTGAAACTGTTTTTAATTAAAAATCACAGGACTAGTACAGAGAGAAAATTGAAAGTATTTTTTAAATTTACTTACATACAAGTTTCTAAAATTTTAACATTGGCTATCAAGCACATTGACAGGTCCAATTTTATTTTCCTGTCAATACATGATTTTTAACCGAAAGGTATTCTGCACGTATATTGAGAATGCTGACTGCTAATATTTATGGTGTCCATGCTTTGGTTTTGTATGTATCTGACATTTATACAGAAATGCTAACAGGGAGGTCAACAGACAGGATTTCCCGTTTTTTACCATGAACAATGATTCCTGGAATCTACAGACCAGAAATGAAGATTTCTGACATGACTGCTGTTTCTCAGAATTCCAAAGTAAGTGAAACAATATATTTATTTAATATTTACACACAAATATTCTATAACTGCCACAAAATAAAAGGCGGCCCTCCAAACTGTATGAAGGTTTTCTCCTCCCTCCAAGAACTGGTCACTTGTTTGTATGTGTATTTTTTTAAACTGTGAAATAACTTAACATCTCTCAGAGTAAAACTGATAGATGGAGGACAACAAAGGTTATAGGAACAATGGGAGGAAAAAGAGAAAGGTAATTTTTGAACTAAACAAGGCTCCAGATGAGGTGTATTTGACTTAAACAGTGTTCCTCATTAAGTTTGTGAGTTAGTTGTAAACACTTAAAATAAGAAGATATCATATTACATACAAAGAAGTATTACTTCTCAAAAAAAAAAAAAAAAAAAGGCCTGACAGGTGACATCAGCCCTGCCATCCTCTCTGGCATGAATGCAGGCTGGAACTTGACATCTCTCCTCACTTCTAATGAACACCTACTCTCCAAGTTCCCGCAGCCTGAACTGCCCAGCAACACCCCTAGCCTGTCTGTGTAGGAACGGAGGTCATGGCTAGATGGCTGGATGCCTACCAGGGTAGTGAAGGAAGCAGCACACTGCACAGCTGTAGAGTGCTGTCCCTCTGCTCCTGGCTGGTGGCAGCGGCCGTTCTCCAGAACGAGCCCAGGTAGACCCTGGCAACCTGAGACAGCAGGGCAATGGCCTTTCCTCCTGAGCTTCTCAGGAGGATGAATGTGAGCAGTGTTCACTTCATTTCCTAACACTGTCCTCTCCCCTTTACAAATCAACCTCACCCCCAACGCAAACCCTCAAAGGGACAGTGCCTCAGTGTGGTCTGCAAGGCTGGGGGAGACACATATTCTTAGACTTTTCTCCATTTTTTTTTTCTTACAGTCACATCTGCTCTTTGTTTTCTCTCATTTCAAATGTTTCCCAACACATCATGTTTAGTGAGGTGTTTAAGACAGACTGAGAGATGCTGTTAGAGGCAATGTTTTATAGCACAGTTTGTACACTAGTTTATTGCCAAATTAAAATAAAGATGTAATCTGGCAGACTCAGCCTGCTGCTCAGCCTTCCTTGGGTGGCTTCCTGTACTGAAGCAAGGAAGCAGGGGAAAATAGCAAGGAAGAAAGCACTGTGTACTCTTTCTTCTATTGCTCCATCTCCAAGTGTGAATAAATAACAACCAAAGAACAGACAGAATGTTCTGCCTACTCCTCAAGCCACAGAAATAAAATAAATAAAGGCAGCCAAGATGTTGGTAGGACTTTTCATATTATCCATGGAGACAATTACAAGAAATACCAGAGTTGGAACTTTACATGAATAGTATACCTCTGTCCATTGAAAATAGAATTCTTATAGTCTCTATAATGTTCATTTTTCTGGGAATTCCAGGGATTTCCAAAGGCCTGTTCTCACAAACATCCTTCAAAGACCAAGGAGTTTAGTTCCTATTTCTATACTGGGTAAGTCTGAGGACAGGGCTTCCAAGTATTAGGGTACTTCTTTAAGAATTTTAGTTGGGGACTGGGGCTGTGGCATAGTGGGTTAAGCCACCATCTGCAGTGCTGGCACCCCAAATGGGTACTAGTTTGATTCAGCTCCCTGCTAATGTGACTGAGAAAGCAGTGTAGGATGGCCCAAGTGCATGGGCCCCTGCATCCATGTGAGAGACCCAGATGAAGCTCCCAGCTCCTGGCTCAGCCTGGCCTGGCCCTGGTCACGTAGCCATTTGGGGACTGAACCAGTGGATAGAAGACATCTCTCTCTCTCTCTCTCTGCGTCTCCCTCTCTCTAACTCCACCTTTCAAGTAAACGAATAAATTCTTTCAAAAAAAAAAAAAAAGGAATTTTAGTAGGAAAAAGGCTCCACTCATTTTTGCTTCAGTCACTCTAGTGGTGCCTGTACATGCCCACTTGAAAGTGTGTTGATCTACTGAGAGCCACTGAGATGGTGGGTTTTATGACAGCTGACTGGGCTAAGGTTTGCAGGGATAGATAGCAGACATTATTTCTGGGTGCAATCAGGGTGTTTCCAGAAGCTACTAACATTTGAATCAGTAGATGAGATTCATCTTTTTCAGTGTGAGTAGGTATCAAACAAAAGGCCAACAAGGGAGGGAGGGTATTGGGGGAAGAACTGCTATAATCCAAAAGTTGTATTTACGCAATGTATATTTATTAAATAAAAGCTTTCTATAAAAAAAGGCCAAGGAAGACAAACTCATTCTCCTTTTGGGCTGGGGCATTTCACACGTCCTGCCCTACGACACTGCTGGCTCTTGGATCTTTGGACTTGAATCAGGACTCACCTTGAGCCAGGATTGACCCCATTAACTCTATTACTACTCCGCATCCCAGCCTACTCAGTTCTTAACTTTTTGGATATGCACTTCATTACACCACTAGTTTTCTTCATTCTCCACTCTACAGGGCTACAGATGGTAGATCTTGGGACTTTTCGGCCTCCTTAAGTGCACGACCTAATTTTAGAAATCTCCCTCTCTTTTTCTCCTACTTCTCCCTCTTCCTCTCTCTCTTTCTCTCCCTGTTTTCTTTCTTAAATTTTCTTCCCTTTTCAATGACCTAGATAGTGAACATCCCCAAATATATTTCCCTCTCTAGAAAAAAGTCTATTACATAAAATCATCTTGAGTTGGTGAATTCTGAGGATATGCAGCCACAAAATTTATTTGATTGAGGAGAAGGCCATTTATTATTATCATTTTTTAAAAATGGCCTCCACTGGAACTGATGGCCAATAAGACTCTATCTTAGATGCGAAAGGCTACTCTACTCCACAGATTTATTTGAGTCTTCCACAATGCTCACGTCAAAAAAGCCTCTACTGGGAACCCAGGAATCCAAGAAGACACACATAGCACAGCACTGTAGCCTGTGCAGTCTCTACTCTGAAGGTCAAGACCCAATCTCCTCCATAGGGCCTAATCCCCATTCACTTAAGAAAAGAAAAAGAAATGCCAGGCAAATTAGAGTGAAACAAACGTGGCTGCATGTTCTGAGAGAGACAGTGTGCCACAGACACAGGGCGCACAGCAAACAAGGAAAGAGGCAACTGGAAGCCTCTGTTGTGAGGTGAAAGCCGAAGAGCTGCCAGCCTACCAAGGTGTGTTTCTACGACAGGTGCACGTTTACCGGAGGATTCTGTTCACCAGAATTTGATGCATAACTGCAGCCAGCAAAGTGAGTACTGGCACTGGGCTGGAAATTCTACAGCAGCAACACCAGCATCTTTCACAGAAAGACTCCTAAGCAGCACTTAAATGAAAAAAGGAAGCTCTTATTTCCTAGGAAAATATAGTCAGTGGGCATCAACGGCAACACATGACCCTCTGTGGAAGCCCACAGCTACATCTCATTCCATGACCCCAGGATGATGTCAGCCAAGATATCCATACCACTGACCCACCTGAGTGCCACAGCCCCTCTCAGCTAGATTGCCAGTCAGCACCATCAGCTGATGGTTCCTGTAATTCCTAAAGCCCGTTTTCTTCCAGCTAATGCCTCTTCTCAGTCTGTGACTCAGGCCTGGAGACACAGGAATCTCCTTTGATCCACTCATAGTAACAGGTTATCTTTATTTTCCAGGACGATTTATTCTTCATTCTCTCTTGGAAAAACAAAAACAGTAGTAGAAAGACTGGCTTCTGTCCAACTATCTCAAAATATCACCCCCAGGAAGGGGAACCCTACCATATTTCAGGTACGGCTTAATTCCTTTCATAGAACATTCACATGTGATTTTCTCTTGGAGAAAATTGATTAATCTCTCAAGTCTTTAGATCTTTGGCTCCCTACTTTAAATGGATGAATGAAGCTTCTCCCAGGTCTGAGATCAAAGGATTTATTGGCTTGTGGTTGCAAAAAGTACCTTTTGGTCCTGACCATCAACATCCGAGGCTAGACCTCCTGCAACATCATGCTAAATGGTTTCCTTGATGTGACCTCACGTTACCACAGTTTAGCCACCTGTTACTACCAATAGCATTGGTAACCTAGAGGCATTTCCAAAAGTTCCTAGTTTCAGAAAAAACTGTAAAAATCAGTGCATGTATATGTTGTAATTAGCTTTACCAAATTTCCTCTTCAGACAAATAAACAAATCAATACTATAAATATGTTTTTTCTCAACTTATAATACTATTCACAGTATTCTTCTTGTGAAAAATATGCTCTTTGTCAACAGAAATCAACTATATTTATGAAGGTTCAGGTGAACATACTTTATAAAACCTTCAGAGCAAACACAATACTCGATCCCTATCTTCTGAGTTTTGAACTCTGTTTCATATAAATGCATCCATCTTCTTTGTTTGTTATCTGCTTCGGATTAGCGAGAGGACTGCCTCTTAGACCACTCTTCAACCATTAGTGAACTCATGTCTTCATTTTCTGCCTCTAGACGGACTGAAAACTCCCTAATACAGTTATTTTATACCAACACTCTACAATGTAGAGCCTTTAAGACAGACATGAAGTTTAATACTTGGGCTTTTTTTAAGAAACCCTGGAAGAGACCCTGGCATGATAGCTATACCTAGAAACACCATTTAAGGTAAAGGAAGCCAACATTGAGCACTGTTCACCGTGAGGGGCTGAGCTGCAGCAGAGCTCAGGTGACCTAGCTCCTTCAGGTTATTCTCTGTGCCATAGAGACTGCCGAAGGCACCGCCTGAAGTGCTGGGATACAAAGGGTTACATTTCGGGGGCATCCGCCTCTCAGCAGAATTGCAAAGATGCACAGTTTTCACTTAGCCAGGTAAATCTGGCCTTTGCTGTGCCTCTGGCATCAGGAGAAAATAATTAACCAACTGTCGAGTAAAATACAATAACCCAGTGGATTAAACCACTAATACCGTGTCCTGCGCTGCTCAGCTTCTCCTCTGTTAATTGCGCTATCCTAGACCAGGTGCACTGTGGCTTGACTCCAGGAACAAAAATGTACGTTCTGCTAAAAGGATAGCCAGGATGCTCAAGAAGGTGCGTGGGGGGGGGGGGGGACTTTACCAGTTGTAATTCGCTTCTAAGGTTTAAGGTGCGTTTCATTTCACAGTAAGCATAGCATGAATAAAACTCCAATCCCAAGAATTTCAATTTGCTTCTTTCAAAATACTTCTGTCACGGAGATCTCAGGAAGTTGGGTACACCACTCCCTCACCTATGGAGGTCCCCACACGTGTGTATTACATCACACAGAACCCTAGAAAAGCCTCCTCACTCATGTGAGACCAGCATTCCTTTAGATATGTGCAGTTTCTGGGGCCAGTGCCGTAGTGTAGTGGGTAAAGCCGCTGCCTGCAGTGCCAGCATCCCATATGGGTGCTGGTTCAAGACCTAGCTGCTCTACTTTTGATCCAGCTCTCTGCTATGGCCTAGGAAAGCTGTAGAAGATGGCCTAAGATCTTGTGCTCCTGCACCCGCATGGGAGATCTGGAAGAAGCTCCTGGCTTCAGATCACCTCAGTCCAGCTGTTGAGACCATATAGGGAGTGAACCAGCGGATGGAAGATATCTCTCTCTCTCTCTCTCTCTCTCTGCCTCTCTGTAACTCTGCCTTTCAAACAAATAATAAATAAATCTTTGAAAAAAATACTTGTAATTTCTGGCCGGCGCTGCGGCTCACTTGGCTAATCCTCCACCTGCGGCGCCAGCACACCGGGTTCTAGTCCCGCTCGGGGCACCAGATTCTGTCCCGGTTGCTCCTCTTCCAGGCCAGCTCTCTGCTGTGGCCAGGGAGTGCAGTGGAGGATGGCCCAAGTGCTTGGGCCCTGCACCCCATGGGAGACCAGGAGAAGCACCTGGCTCCTGCCTTCAGATCAGCATGGTGTGCTGGCCGCAGTGCACCAGCTATAGCGGCCACTTGGAGGGTGAACCAATGGCAAAGGAAGACCTTTTTCTCTGTCTCTCTCTCTCTCAATGTCTAACTCTGCCTGTCCAAAAAAAAAAAAAAAAAAAAAAAAAGATACTTGTAATTTTTAACACCTGATTCCTCGAAGCAGCATTCTCAGAACAACTTTTCACTGAACAATGCATTTCAGAAGGTGTGTTACAATATTTCATTATTTTCCCTTTGATTTTTATGGCCAGAGTTGAAAAGATTACATTTGTTATGTATTTGTTATTTATTTTCATTTTAATTTAATTTTGTTTACTGTGTGGGGCTTTACTTCTACCTAAGAAGGTAAATTAATTAAAAGTAGAGACTCTATATCTACTTTTAAAAATACGTAACTGGGGTGTGTGTGTCTGTGTGTATGGGCAGTAGAGAGCATAAAAGATATAATATAGTATTACATTTTACAGGACAAATACATATGTGTCCACACACACAACAGCACAATAGCATCTAACACTTTCTTAAGTCAAATTCCGATCCTTCTCCTCTCTTGGTAGGACTCAAGCACACTGTATAAGTGAAGAGAACTGTCTTATAGAGAATGTGGTTCAGTTCCAGGGGGCTGACAAGGTGAAAGTGCAACCAGCACCAGTCTTCTGCAATGCCAGCATGACAGTGATGCTGCGGCATCCAGAGCCAGTCCTGAGGAGTGCAGCTGCTTCCCAGGGTGAATACGGGCTGTCCTGATGACGAGATATTCTTCTATGTGATGTCCTTCCTGTGTACCACTGAAATACCTTCAGAGCGAAAATGTACAATCACCAGCTGCTCGTTGGCTCACACAGCCAACACTTGGGAGCCCAGCAATGACTTCAAGAAAACTAAGCTGTGTTTGTTCAGCTCCAGACTGAGGTTAGAGGTCTGAGGAAAGAACAAGGTGCATATAATAGAATCTAAGTCCTGGAGGATGTCAGGAAGGACATTTTCCAGCCCTTTCTTGCACAACTCTGCTGTTCAAGTTAGCTTGCAATCATCAAGTCTTCCTAGTAAAGCCGCTTTCCATTAAAAAAAAAAAAAAAAAGTGTGATTCTTCTTCAGCTTTAACACAAACTGAAAGTCCCGAGACAACAGGATTCCAAAAAATGTTACCTACGTACATCATTAGTGTTCCTCTGCCCTTTTCCACTCACTGTTTGGCAAAACCCTAGTTAGTATTGTTAACCTTCTTAACCATTCAGGCTTATGCTTCTACTTTAAGGGTCTGACAAAACTGTGGGCACCTGACCCAGAGAACACATCACTGTCCACATGCAAAGTACACTGTGTCAAATTTTGTGGGGCTCAGCGCCTCCTATCTTAAGCATACAGGTTAAACACCACATCTCCACTGTCTTACTGAGTATTGAACCTTCACTCCGCACGCTGTTTCAGACATTTCCATAGTTTAAGGGAGCAACCTGAGAGCCTCCTTGCTTCTGTTATCCTGTTGGCACAGAGTTCAGGCTAGTGTACAGAACAAAAATTATGGAAATAAAATGTAGAGATGATTAACTAGAGGTCTGTTCCCAGAGAACCACGCACCACTTTTTCTAACAAGGTTGGTGTGCTCACCTTTTGGTCTTGACTATACGCCAGAATCCAGTCCTCTTGCTTGGGGTGGAAAAGCAGGCTCTGAATGTAGAAGTTCAGCCGGTACTTTTGATAGGTTGCTCCCTCATCTGAGCTGATCAACAAACTGCTCTCAATCTCTGGGTCTGTGAGTAACATAATCTGCAGCAAAGAATAATTGAAGAAAAAAATAACAAAGTTAAGTTTAAAAATGTATAAAACTTGAACACAAGCTAAAATTCTGACAAGGGAGGGACAAGGGCAAGGAAAGAATGGTTGACCAAACAAGAACCCTGACTCTGTCAGCTTAATTCTCCTACCTTGGATCAACAAGTGTCCTAAAACTATCTTCACTGAGAACTGAAAAGGGCAGGAGAGGTTGGAGAGAAGAGGAGATGGATGACTGCATTCTCTTCTCCTCTACAGGATTCCTTAGCTTTACCAAGGTAATTTCATTAGCCTGGAACATTTCCTACTATGACCCTCAAACCAATGCTTCCTGCTTTGTGCCCAGTGTCATCTCCATTTTGGAAGAATTAAAGAACAGGAATGGGTACTTCCATTGTGGGAAAGGTAGAAATAAAAACAAATGGAGTCCACTAGTTTCTTTTTCTACCTCAAGACCTTTTGTTCCACATCAGCCAGATCCCATGACGTCCTAACTTTTATCTGATTTCTGAGTCTTGAGTCAAAGTCTGGATTCTAAAAAACTCAAAGAATTCCACGGAGTCTATTTTATCTCCCAACCTTCAGCACCTTCTAGCCTGCTATAGGATGGACTTAATTTGCTTCTTGTCTGTGTATCTTCTACTAGAACAGAAGCTCCCTAAGAATAGGGATCTTTGCATGGTTTATCTTTTTTTTTTTTTTTTTTGTCCTCAGTACATTCTGAAGAGCTGTACTACAGCCAAGCATGTATTATATACTTGCTCAATGCTTGTCAAGTGAATGAACAATGTATAAATTAATGGAAAGCATTTTCAGAGCAGTCACATGGACTTGATGACCAGAACAGCTTGTGGGAAGATGAACAGAAGTTCCTTGGACAAAGTGGTTGAAGTCTCTTCACAATCTTCAGCATACAGACCCGAGAAGAAGCTACAAATATGTAAAACCACCCAGCTTCAGATGCTGTTCACTGTCTCATTGGGAGGCCTAGTTTTGGCCAGAGCAGTGTGACTGGTCCATAATACATGCAAGATGGAATAGCTGCCCAGAAAACTGCTCTGTATTTCTTCATTTTAAGCCCTTAAGAATGTGTGATAAAGCACCTCACCCTTGACTCTGTGTGGTCTCCTTTCACTCAGAGTACACACTTCACACCTGAGAGGTGGGCGGGCTACCCATTGACATTCCCCATCAACCTTTTACTCAGTATTTTCTGAGTTTGGTTGAGGGAAGCAGGGAAAATATGCTCAAAGTGTGACTGTACGAAGAGATATCCCTGCAGTCCAGAATTTAAAGATTAGCAGGTGAGAGAACAAGAGACAGAGGGAGAGGGAGCAAGAATGCACATAGAGGCATAGAAGGTTAAAGCCACTGCCTACAGTGCTGGCATTCCATGTGGGCACCAGTTTCAGGCCTAGCTGCTCCACTTTCGATCCAACTCCCTGCTAATGTGCTGGGAAAGACAATGGAGGATGCCCCAAGTGCTTGGGCCCCTGCACCTACATGGGAGACTCTGTGCAAGCTCCTGGCTCCTGGCTTTGGCCTGGCCCAGTCCAGCCATTGTGGTCATTTGGGGAGTGAACCAACAGATGGAAGATATCTCTCTCTCCTTCTCTCTCTGTATCTCTGCCTTTCAAATAAATAAACAAATCTTTTAAAAAAAGAAAATGTTCAAAAATAAACAAAACTATGACATAAAAACTCAGAAAGCCCTTTAGGAAGAGGTTTTTCAAGAATTTGAAAACACGCTTATTAAAACTTCAGAATTCTTAGAGGCATTTTTGAAAGCAGTATCCAGTCACTACCAATGGCACACAGAGGGGCTTAACAAACACACTCTGCCTAAACTCTCTTGATGATTTCCAGAATCAGTGCACAGTTCCTTGCTGCTCTTTCAACATCCTCTTGTTGAAGAGGAGACAAGGGATGTGGTGGGTGAGGGAAAGCTATGGCTGGCAGCTGCACTCAGGACAAGGTGGAAAGCACACACAAAACAAGCAGCTAATTGTGAAACCACTGCCCACCAACCACAAACTGGCAAAGTCTGGGTTTCTCTGTCACACATCCCCAAAGAAGACAGTGTCTCTTCATTGGATGGCTGACAAGGAGGCATCAGGGAGACTGCTAAGCACAAACACTCAGGGCTTTATCAAAATCTAGTGTATGCATTAAGCAAGATGTTTAGATGGCACCTAAATTCACGGAATTATTTCCAGGTGATTTCATAGTTATTGGCACATAAAAGCTGTCACTTTTCAAGTAACAAATAAGCCATCAAATAATCATATTGCTTTGTGTCTCCAACCACAATTAACAATAATGTATAACAACCTTTCCTGCACTACTGCCAACAAGTAATTTCCATGATAATATGAAGAGGTTCAATTTTATACAGCATCTATTGTCTGAGGCCAGGTAATTTTCCCCCCTCTGATTTTTTAGTCCCTGTTAACCATAATATGCTTTCATCTCTTCCCGTGAGTACAGGTCTCACCACCTGCTTCTGCTGGCTGGCTGCTTCATCAAAATAAAATTTCAGAAAAAAAAAATCAGAAACAGAGCCTACAGAATATCCCCCAAGCCAAAATAATTTATCATTTGTTTAAAATATTTTTGATAATCATTTATATTCCAAGTGATCAAACAGAGGAGATATACTGTAGCCAAGCAATATTGGGTGAGCACGGGAGAATAAAATGTAAATACTTTCTAGCATATGGACACTTAACACTGTATAAATAAAATCACAGTTTCCTTGACTTTTCTTCTGGACCCTGAAAATATGTAGATCAACTCCTGCCTTCTTTCTGTAGCCCTCATTCAAAACCCTCCTTTAGGGAACTTGATGTTTTAGAAATGACAGAGCCAGCGGGAAGTTCCCCAGGAGCTTTTTAAGTATTTCTCTACAACACAAATAGTTCAGTGGCTCCTCTCTCACATTTCTGCTCAAATCAACCCAAAACAAACAGGTCAATATGGATCATTCTTGTTTAGCCATTTTTATTGCACAAACAGCATTGGAAGACCTCCAGGAAAATTCAAAACAAAAGAAAAATAAATTTCTGTTGACACTATCACCCCAAGTTAAACTATGTTTGTGTTCCCTTCTACTTCTTTTTTCACATCTCCACACCATATCACAGATGAATATTTTATTTTTATAGTTTTTTTCACTTAACATAAGATCTGTATTCATTTTCAACTAAATCATAAACACATAAAGAAATGCATTCTCATTAACACCACTATGTACACTGTATTCCATTTACTTAATCACAACCTTCAAAGAAATTAGGTTATGCTTGGTGCAATGTTTGAAATGTAGTAAGTATTTAATGAATTATTGTTAACTGATTATGTACAATCTTATTATTTCACTCTTTAATTTTATAGTGATTTTAATTCAAATGAATTGAGGTTTGTGTTGACATTTGTAGGTCATAAAAATAAGTAAATTAATAAGTTAATAAAAACTTAATGAGATCTAAAAAGAAGAGATTTAACCTACTTGAGATTAAAAATAATGATAATAAATATGTTCCAGTAGCTAGACACGGATAATATTTGTAAGTGTCACCATTAGACAGAGATAATATTGTTTATAACTAAATAAATCCCATCTTTCCAACAGGGTGATCTAGCAAATATTTTCAAAATTGTAAATTCAAGTTATACTCTGCAAATGTAATAGAAAATATTTATAAATATTTACAATGACCTGAGTTTAAAAAGGTTTTTTTTTTTTTGCTGAGTTTAAAAAGTTCTCTACTCCCATCTGATATCTTCATGTGACTTTGAATGCATGCTTGTTGTGTTTAATCCTCTGTATTCTAGAGTATGAATAACAGTAATAATTCTGGAGTATGAGTAACAGGTTTTTAAGAGGACTTGGTAACTACACACAACCAATCTTTTTATGTTCCTGAAGTGACCTCTCTCAAAGGAAGGATGCATTGTTTGATCTGTATCAGATCCATTATCTTTGGAAATCAATAAATGGATCTTTTTCCGTCCTGTCTTCTGGTGAATGCAGTCTGGGGATTCCTGCAACAGTGGATTTTAATAAATACATGTTGTGCCACTTGGAGGCATGGAGGGAGAAGACAAGAGGAAGAGACTGCTTTTAACAGGAAAGTAATTAATCTGTGTTCAGATCAGCCCATGAGTGATTAGCGCCAGTTTACTTATGCTTTGCAAGGTGTGCAGATGCTACACCGACTGCATTTGCAGATGAATTGTTTTCTAGAGAAAGTCAATAATGGCTACACAGGCTCTCACCACCCAGCTGTAAGCAATCATTCATCATCCACCTCAAGAGTAGGAAGAAACTTTATTTGTGTTTCCTGCAGGTGACAAATGAACATGAAATGCAATTTATAGATTTCAAATACGCCACTTTTCCACCTTTTTATTTTGGTATTATTCCTTTTGACAGCTCAGTGCCATCAAAAATTAAGTGCATCTTCACTCTCTTGACTTGCTGCAAATACAACATATGGCTACATGATGTAATTCCACAAAGGCTGGCAGGCAGCTGTGTGATCCTTCCAGGTGACTGCTGCCCGCCTTCTCCCCGAGGAATGCTGCTACGTTTTAGTTTTCCAGATTCTGTTCCTAGGCGTGTTGTACTTGGTATTCAAGCATTTACCTGTTTAGATGACGTGGAGTTAAGAAGCATCACTTCCTCACCTTTGAACATACACATTTCCCCACAATTCCTATGGTCATAAGGCAAAAATGTTTTAATGTGTTCCTCATTATTTTTTTTTTTTGTTCTTTTGTCTATTCTTGCTCATTCATGGGCTGGAATCAAGCAGAGGTAATGTGCTGTGGCTACAGATAATTTCTCTTTCTTTGCTTAGGGCTTAACGCAGATGCAGATGCCCATATTGCAGGTGCATAATAAATGCTTCTCCCATTGAAAATGACAATGGCAAAGAAAAATAGCAACAGCAGCAATGAAACACTCCAGTTATCTACCCACTTCATTCAAACAGAAATAATTCTATCTATAACAGAATAAGTGGTTATTTGCAATCTTCTGGCCTCAAAATTAAAAATGAATTAAAACATAATCAGAGCGAAATAAGTAATTTGCTGACCAGTGTGGGCAGAAAGGCCACCTATTCCCAATGGGAGTTCGCATTTATCCGTCCCAGATGAGCAACACTTGCTTATCAGCTGACAACAGTCTGGAGGACAGCAAACATTAGGGAAAGGTTCACAGGACCCCAGAATGACCTGGAGGGAGGAAATCAAAGAGGAACAAACAATAGTGAGGTAAGGACACAGGAATGATTCAAAGGAGAAAGGGTCCATCAAGGATGCACCTGTAGGCTGTGGAAAAACGGACAGACACAACCAGTCGTCCTAAATCCTATCTTTAAAAACTCAGTGACACTCACCAACCCACCATCTTTGTCCAATTACGGAAGACAGTGCCATTCAACAGTGAGAGATGAAAAGAACATCTGCGAAACAGCCCATCCACCTGAGCCCTGAAAAGGGATTCTGTGAAATCACTGAGAAACTGGCATTTTATTCTAATGAGTTAATTCTGTGAGTTTACTTTTAAACTATTTTTTAAACAACAGTCAAAAGACTTGGGGCCGGCGCCTCGGCTCACTAGGCTAATCCTCCGCCTGCAGCACCAGCACACTGGGTTCTAGTCCCAGTCGGGGCACCGGATTTTGTCCCGGTTGCCCCTCTTCCAGGCCAGCTCTCTGCTGTGGCCAGGGAGTGCAGTGGAGAATGGCCCAAGTGCTTGGGCCCTGCACCCCATGGGAGACCAGGAGAAGCACCTGGCTCCTGCCATCGGATCAGCGCAGTGCGCCAGCCGTGGCAGCCATTGGAGGGTGAACGAACGGCAAAGAAGACCTTTCTTTCTGTCTCTCTTTTTCTCACTGTCCACTCTGCCTGTCAAAAATAAATAAATAAATAAATAAATGGCTTGGACCTTTTAGTAAAAAAAATTTTTTCAAAGAGTACGTAATATAATTTCAGTTCTTCACATGCATCTTAACTGCCTTTTCAGAAGACCACACCCCTTAATTATTATTTGTAAAAATAATGACAATTGAGTCTATGCTCCCTTGACCAGTCCTACAGAATACATAGGAGATAAATAAAGCTCACCAAGTATGAGAACATATGGGTTGTATTTCTTGGAGGGCAGTTTTAGAAAAGCAAATTTACCAGACATCTCTGCTAATGTCTTTTGGGACTACTGAGCATAATCCTCTTCTCTGAGTCAACTTTAAAACACCACTTCACAAGAGACTGCGCTTCCACTGCCGTGGATGGCGCTAACCCCGCACAAAGGAAGTACTGCAGTGCTGACAGGTTGATGTGCAGGATTGCACCTGGAGCTGATGCACCACAGCCTTGTGCTCCACAAGAGCCGCAGCCAAATCACAAACTAACTTTAATCAGTATCTTTCTGCATGTGTGCCCTTCCTCACAAGGCACTGGTCTAGCAGTTAAGACACCAGTTAAGATAATCACACTTCATGTTGGAGTGATTCATTCTGTAGTTTCGGCTCTACTCCAGCTTCTTGCTAATGCAGAGAACACTGGGAGGGACCAGGTTGTGCCTCAAGTGTGTGGCCCCTTGCCACTATGTGGGAGACCTGAATTGAGTTCCTAGCTCCTGACTCCTCCCAGGGCCAGCCCCAGCCTCAGCTTTTGCAGGCTTGTGGGAAGTGAATAACTATGTGAGAGCTCCCTCTTGGTCCTTGCTCCCCTTCCTTCTCCACTCTTAAACAAATAAATAAAAATTAAAAAAAAAAAAAAAAGAATGAATGCTCAGTAAAACCATTCATACCATGAGAAGGAAAAAATCAAACCCTAAACAGATACTAGTCACAGGAAACATTGCAGAGCCTGAGCCCAGAGACTTGGAAGTGAGTTTCTGTCCTATGACAGTTCGAATATCTCATAGTTTACTTAATATGTTTTTGAGCCTGGGTTTTCTCATTAAAGGCAGCAATGCTATAACTAAGTTGATACTTACTGAGCATCTGTTGTTATACGAGGCTCTCTGCTAAACCTTATATACATTATTTCATTATATTGTTTTTAAAAAACTATTTCTAGTAGATACTGTTATGCTCATTTCACAGATAAGGAAATGAGGCTTAGAGAAATGAGGAAATTTTCTCAAGGTCACACAGTCAGTCAGTGAGCTATCCAAGACACATTGCATAGGTTTGTGCGAAGATCAAGTAAGATCATCTGTGAGAATGCAGTATTCATTTTGTGCAAATGTAACGATTATTGCCTCACAAAGGATGGCACATTTAGTACTATATGTTCTACTGAAATATGATAGTTGAATTTCAGGAAAGAAAGAGAAACCTTGCATTACAAATATCTCATGGAAAATATTGCTTAGGTGGGGAAAGGAGGGGCCAACAAGAACCTGGGAACATTATAACACAGACTTTCAGGAATAAGATGCTAGTATAAAGATGGTTTTCATCTTTACATATAAAGTATGGTGTAAAAATACACAGTCCTAGTTCACATCTCATTTTAACAATGCCCCCTGCCTCTTTGTCATTCTAGCACTACTCCTCCTTCAGGCTGATTTTACCCTTTATTATAAAAATAGATTGGAAAGGGATGATATAAATCAACCAAAAGCTTTTATCTAATGATCATATAGGTAGTGAAAATTTTCTCCAAATGTTGGTTCCCAAAGCAGTTATGCTAAAACCAATCAGAATCATTATAATGTAACTGTTTTCCCAATAAATGTATCCTCTATCTAATTGGCATCTAAAAATATAGATGCATTTTGCTGGAGAAACAGCTGTTATACTAAGGTAGTAGATGGGAATTTGGGGCCGGTGCCGCGGCTCACTAGGCTAATCCTCCGCCTTGCGGAGCCAGCACACCGGGTTCTAGTCCTGCTCGGGGCGCCGGATTCTGTCCTGGTTGCCCCTCTTCCAGGCCAGCTCTCTGCTGTGGCCAGGGAGTGCAGTGGAGGATGGCCCAAGCGCTTGGGCCCTGCACCCCATGGGAGACCAGGATAAATACCTGGCTCCTGCCATCGGATCCGCACGGCGCGCCGGCCGCAGCACGCCAGCCGTGGCGGCCATTGGAGGGTGAACCAATGGCAAAGGAAGACCTTGCTCTCTGTCTCTCTCTCTCACTGTCCACTCTGCCTGTCCAAAAAAAAAAAAAAAAAAAGGGGAATTTGGAATATTGATTAATGTTTAGCATTGAGTCATCTGGTTCAAAAACTTAAACATGGTATTTTAGAGAAAAAAACATGATGTACAAATTCAACGGGCATTTTTATTATTGCAGTCACTATGGAAACTGATTAAATACCTTGAGAATATTTGAGCCACCTTTAAATCACAGCATTATTCCCCAGCCTCTGTTCAAATTCAATCAGAACACACTTCCATGGTCATTACAAGTCCTAGAGTAACTTCTCTCTTAAATCCCCCAAGATTTATAAATGCCAATAGGTTACATCATTTTAAAATGTGTGCGGCTATCAGAAGGAGCCGTGATGCTGGTGGAAATGGACATTCATCTTCTTTGCTCTTGGGAAACTTCACAAGAAATGATGTTCATTTAATGATAAGAAATTTCTTTATTCCACCAGAAATGATAACGGAAGGCAGGTGGGGAGGAAGCAAGAAGACGAAAGAGAATCTATGAGTATGTTTTTTAACAATGATTTAGATGAGAGAAACACTATTTTTCATAAAATCTCCAAGTTGTGCACTTGATTTTTAGAGTTTGATAAGTGTCAAGTTGAAAGTCAGAAAATGAAAGGGAAAACTCATAGGAATAAATCAGTTTTAAAAATTAGTGAAAAGAATGTATCTGCATTCTTTATCCCCTAATCTGGTTATATCATCATCCTGATAAGTATGTTTTAGTTTTATTTCCTCATATTAATGCTTCTTGGTAAGCTAGCAAATATACAGAGTGTATTGGGGAAGATTAATGAATCTTCAATAGCAAGATAATGTATTTGGCTATTAAAGGTTTCCTGAAAAAACTATGAAAGACCACCGAGGGTTTCTCTCAAACAGGATTTGTGGATTAGTGGAGTGCGAAGAGCTTCAGCTAGCTCCAGCAGCTCCACAGCAGAGCTCTCCATGAGAAGAATCAGCCAGGAAGTGCCTCGTGTTAACAAGGAGATCCACTGCATGTAATTTTCCCTTCTTTTCTCAAGTATTTAAAGACTGGCATTGATAATCTCAAAATTGAGAGGTGAAAAAGGGTGAATGTGTTTAATCAACATGCTCCTGAGTATAATTTTATCACTCACCACCTTTCTTTACCTTCAGTCGGAGCAAGCAATGCTGTAGTACAGTGTTCTGTGAAGATGAGTCCTGGCTCATGATTGTGTTTTCTACGCACTTTGGGATTTGGGGAAAATTCCAAAATTCTCAAAACACGTATCTTAGAAACAGTAAAATGACTACAACATATTAAACCAAAAAGGGTTCCTGTTCCACTTCCAAATTGTGTGACAAACTACTGAAGAAGAGTGGCTTGCAACAATCATTTTGTTTTGCCTAGGATTAGGTAGTTTGCTAGGTAGTTAGATCTACAAGATGTCAACGGTGGGGCCAGAGCTGGGCACCCCTCTGTAATGCATCTGACTTTAACCTTTTTCTCCAATCATGGTATCCCACCCCAGGTCCTCTCCTTGTGACTTGAACATCACAAAGTGTGAGTTTTGTGTTTGTTAGATTTCTAATTTGGTGCTGACTTTTTTCAGGGTGAGTGTCCCAATATCAAACATTCCAAGGGATTCAAGTGGAATTCATAGGGTTCTTATGATCTGTCCTCAGAAATCCAAGGTCGTCAATTTTGCAGCACTCTTTGGTCATACAAGTCACCAATTACGGGCCACATTTAATGAGAAGAGAAAAATAGACTCTCATGGGAGAAAGCATGCACTTGGGCACATACACCCACACACATACAAACACAGACAAGGAGGGCAAGGATTGCTGGCAGCCATATTGGAAATATATGGCCACACTATTTTCTTTACAACATGTCATATATAATTTTTTAAAAAAGGATGCGCTAAAATGTTATTACAATATTCAAAATGAATAAGAAAATCCTTATAATCAAAGCATGCTTGAGATACAGATAACTAAAGGTTGTCAGATCGTTTACTGGTTTCTACTGTAAAATAGCTCTGCTAACTTTAAAGTCTGTAAATTCTTAATTTTGTATCAATTCAAGGTGAGTAGAAGCACATCTACTGAATACCAAATGAATTTTATTGTCAGTCTGTGTCAGAATCATCAAGGGACCCAAGGTCAAGAAATTCCAGTCTCTGGATTTTCAAGGTACATAAATTTCCCAGATTAAATTATAAGAGGCTAGATCTGTTAAATGTCACTAAAGTGTGCATAAGTATCTCTCTAATAAGAGAACCTATATCAAAACATTTCAACTCTTTCAATTAATCAAGGTCTGATGCCATAAAAATGGATTTGATAAGAGCAAAATAGGCCTTGTCCCTCTGTGTTCATATCAAAAGTATCAGTATCAATTACAACATAACACTGAAATTGAAAACAGGGTGCTAAATGTTCTCTTCAGAGAACAGTCAAAATTAACTCACTGACTTGAAGGCACCCTTGGGCCAGCAGCAACAAGAGAAAGACATTTGGGTCTCAGCATGACTGGATCAAAACTCCAGAAACATTCCATAAGTTCAGTTTTTATCATATCCAGGCCCTTGTGAAACCACCCAAAATTTTTGTTTTATATATTTTTAAATTTTATTTGCATCCTAATATGTTGCTCAGTTGCTACCACTGCTATGCTATCCCTGTAAAACATTCAACTGCTCCAAGTTACCACCAACAGGAATCTATAAGAAAATGATGACAAAATTAAGTGGCATTTCTTAGTATCCTAATATAAGCATTTTGTGTTTAAAATGAACAAAAATCTTTTGTGTCTGGGCTAATATATTTTATGTAGCTAGTTACCACAATAGCTCAGAGGTGAGGCAGAGGTCTGGATTTTCAATAATCAGAATGATTTCTACTCATGGTGCTACCATGCAATCTAATTCATTTCAGGGCACCAATTCAATTTTATGGCTATTAAAAAGCATTTTCAGACCAAGGTTCATAGTCATGATGGGAAGTATAAGCCCAGAAACATACCATCATTTCAAGGTTGTCTCAGAGTGGGTGTTTAGCCTAGTGGTTAAGATGCACGCATCCCATATCAGCATGCTGGAGTCTGATTCCTAGCTTTGGCTCCTGATTTCAGATTTCTGTCAGTGCAGACCCTGACAAGCAGCTGACAGCTTAAGTAACTGGACTTGAGGCACTCCAGTTGGACACCTGGATGGCATTCCTGTTCCTAGAGCCAGCCCTGGCCCAGCTCCAGCCATTATGGGCATTTAGGGAGTGAACCAGCAAATGGGAGGGAGGGCTTTTTCTCTCACTGGCTTTCACTTGCTCTTGCAAATAAATTCTTAAAACATATTTAAAGGTTGGCTGATGTTGATTCAGAGGCAGACAGTACCTAGTAACAGGAAGGTAATTTTAAAGCCACTTGTGAGGTGTTTAGGGTTTACTAAATACAAATGTCTATGCCAAAGACACAATGATTCCTTCTTCTAACTTATTCATCTTGTTTGTTTTAAAGTGTAGTAACTGTGTCCCAATATGAGCAAGAATGTATGTGGATTCATTACAGAAATTTTTGAAACGTTCCCTGAAAATTTACTTAGTAAAAAGGAAGAACACTTAAATATCATTATCAGTAAAATTTTGATGTTTTTATCCAATCTCTGTTTCTCTCCCTATATACAGACCCATACACATGCATATGGAGAATCACAGAGAGTTCTCTGCAGGGAAAGCATGTTACATGATACTTGCTCCTTTTCAACTTGCTTTGCCCACTTTAAAACAATTCTGCAAACACTTTCTAGGTTATTAAATATTCTTCTGTATTACTTTTTATTGGCTCCACTGAATTTGATTCTAGCACTTGATGGATACATTGCTATGTAATTCATCTTTTACTAAAAGGTTTCCAATTTTCATTAGTATAATCTTATGACCTAATATAGATTAATATCTCTGTAAATCAATTATTTCTCTTCAAGTAATTTCCTAGAAGTGTAATTTATAGATCAAAGAATATGAATTTTGTTTCTGCTTTAGATACTCTCAAATGTCTTTCAGGAATAAAAAAAAAAAAAAGAGAGAGTACTAATTCAGTCTCTTGGCCAGGACTTTGGAAGTGCCTATCACTGACAAAAGGTTCTGTCTCTCTTTGTACGATGTTTTTTGAGATGACTAGGAAAAATGTATTTTTTAATACAGACTGATTTCATTGCTATGAGAAGGATTTGTTTCTTCATTCTTCTCTTTCATTCTTCTGTCATTTGTGCTTAGGTATCTGAATATTCTCATTTGATGAACTGCAAGTTCGTATTTCTTCAATATTTTAAATAATAGTCATTTCTCTTTTTGATTTATATAAACTTTCATTCGTACTTGATAGTCTATTTATAAGTCTGTTTATATATATTTCTATATTTATTATTGACATTCCTGAAAAAAAGAAAATAAAGTAGCATTCTGTGCATATTGTACATTATACATATGGGTGATCCCAGATGAATATTTCAAGGTTGAAAACAAAATACCAGAAGTTTTAAACTCTATAACAGTTTGACAATTGTGTTTCCTGAATAAAGAACTGCAGAAAATTTTCCTCCATTTTTTACCATGTCATCAATTCACAGTGAAGCTTTTCTTGTCACCCAGTTATCATAAATTGAAAGATGTTTTAAAAAATAGTTCACTGCACAAGAAATTCAAATTTTTCAAACTGCTATTTAAGATTTTATACTCACATGACATCTTTCATTTAAGCATTACACAGCACTTCACAAATGTTAATTAGGTTATTACAATTGGAAATTGAAGCAAACCTCAGGAGAATTAAATTAGACATTGAGGGGCACATAATTTCTAGATAATTCCAAAGCAACCTTCACATTTCTAGGGCTCACACCCAAGAATCTTGCTCCACATGCCAGAATTCTAAGCATCAGCTCACATAATATGTAGGTCTTCTAACCAATGACTATGGACTTCGTTATTAATCACTATATTTAAATGTGTCTGAAACACAAGAGAAAAATGTAAAATAAATAAAAATTATTTATTTATTTATTTATTAAACACATTTAATTTGCAAGATACTAAACAGAGCCTTGTAATCTGTTTTATCTACAATTTATTTCAACAAAAATATAAGAATATCCTCAAAAATTGAAATTCCTGAAATCTCTTTTTAACCATTTCAAGAACAAATAGAAAAACATACTGTTAAGAGAACAGAAGGCTTGGGGTTGATGCTAGTTTTTTTTTTCTATTATTATTTATGAAGCAGAGAGAGAGAGAGAGAGAGAGAGGTCTCATCTGCTGATTCACTTCCAAAATGCCTGCAACAACTGAGGCTGAAAGCAGAAAACTCAGTCAAGACACCAGGGAATCCTAACCACCTCACCTGTCATGCGCTGCTCCCTAAGGTCTACATTAGAAGGAAGCTGGAATCAAAAGCATAGCTGGGACATGAATCAAAGTACTGTGATATGGGATACGGGCATCTTATCTCTAAACCAAATGCTCACGGGCGCCGCGGCTCACTAGGCTAATCCTCCACCTTGCGGCACCGGCACACGGGGTTTCTAGTCCAGGTCGGGGTGCTGGATTCTGTCCCGGTTGCCCCTCTTCCAGGCCAGCTCTCTGTTGTGGCCCGGGAAGGCAGTGGAGGATGGCCCAAGTGCTTGGGCCCTGCACCCCATGGGAGACCAGGAGAAGCACCTGGCTCCTGCCATCGGATCAGCGCAGTGCGCCGGCCGCGGCGGCCATTGGAGGGTGAACCAATGGCAAAGGAAGACCTTTCTCTCTGTCTCTCTCTCTCACTGTTCACTCTGCCTGTCAAAAAAAAAAAAAAAAAAAAAAAATTAAACCAAATGCTCACCCTGGGAACTAGAGGTGTTTGGAATGAGTTTTTCACTCTTTGTGAGGTGATCGATCAGCTGTTTGTCATCCAACACTCATGCATGTTTTTTTCCTCTAATTATGTTGTTTATGGTGCTCAGTGACAGTGTCTGTGTCTGAGACTAGTGATGAAATCACAAACAAGACATTGACTAGATACTGGGAGAAAATGAGGACTCTTCAGAAAGTTCAAGAAAAATGCGTATTATTGAATGCAAAAAAATGCTCTTTTCACCCATATACAGTAAATTTTAAGGTAATCACAGAAAATTAAAACTGCAGTAGCATATTTTTTCATTCAATTATTGTTTACAGCCATTGTATACATTCCCACTAAACTAGGGCCTTTCGTTTTTTACTTGTTAAACTGCTTATTCAGTGAAGTATTAAAACTTTTTACTACAATATAAATTTAAAATGTTATCTCAAAAATTCCGAGGAGGGTGGGAAGGGGAGATGGGGAAGAAGGGAGGAAGGGAGGGAGGGAACATCATTCTGTTCTTCAAATTGTATCTACAAAGCACACTGAATCAGTTAAAAACTTACTAACAATCAAAATTTAAAAAAATTTAAATAACTTTAAAATCTTAAAAAGATCAGACATTTAACTTTAAACAAACTCCTTGCTGTGGTTTGAGTATTTGTCTTCCAGAAACTCAGTAGTTTAATTCCCAAAGTCTTATGTTAATGGTGGAGGAAAGAAACTTAATCCAATTATGGTGTTTAGATATGGAGACTTTGAGGAGTGAGTAGACTGCATTAGGTCATTGGACAGGAGCGTCTGTGACTGAACCCTGGTGGATTTATGAGGTAAGAGACAGACGTCCTGAGGTGCAGGTGCTCCTTGTCTCTTGTCATGGGATGCAAGGAGCTACCTTGAGACCATTATTAGAAGCTAAGCCGGTGGGCCTGCCAGATTTTGGAATGTGAACTTTCAAGGCTGTGAGCACAATTATACCTCTTTTCTTTATAATGTTAAAAAGAAAAATGAGTATGAAGAAACTATGTATGCCTTTCAAAATGTTTTGTACCAAAACAGACATCTTTTAATTCCATGTTTCTATGAAATATTGTGAAGTACCCTCACAAGTTCAAGTATGGAAAGTTACCCATATAGCAGATGTTAAGGAAAGTAGTCTATAACCTACTTAAATAACAGTAGAGATTATTACTTCTGAACCACATATACAGAATGTGGCTTTTAAAGCAGGGACACGGAAGATTTTAGCTCATTTAGAACAATGATTTTGAAGGTAATATAGAGATTGTATTAATGGCAGGACAATGTGGAAGCAGGAAGCTCAGGCGAGAGATTATAATTGTTCAGATGAGAGAAGTGCTTCAGAAATACACAATGGCTATCTTAGGCCAAATAAAAATATTTCTGAGGTTAGGTAGCTGATCAGTTCAGTATTATCTAAGATACATCTATGAGGTGTTACGCCATTCTTTAGAGTTATTTCCAGTCATATTTCTAAGTACTGGAGATTCTGAAAAGACTTTTTTCAAGCACACCACTTGGGAAATCACAGCTGAGTCTGACAACCAGGCTCTAACAGGATGGAAGAATAAAGAAAACATATGTCTCCCCAACTTAACACTTGCCAATGTAAATGAGCACATGTGCCTTTTTAATGTTCAACAAATTCTTCCAGCCACAGAATGTGGAACTGTCACAAACGAAACCATCAGGCTAAAAAGAATAATTTCATTGAGAGATTACTTTCCTTGGCAAATGTATAATGAAATGCAGACACTAAAATCCTATCATCCACAGGTTGATTCTGACCAGAATCCAAGCTTTGTTTGATGTATATATTGTTGACCCAAAGCCTTCTGTTTATCAGTAGATTCTCCAATCATGTCCAAATGCACTGGTCAGTATCCCTGTATGGCCATAATCAAAAGACCTCTAGAGCTACTATCCCATACTGAGAGGTCATTTCCTCTCCAGTTTACTTCATTCTCTGTATATTCTTAAATTAGAAGTTAACTGATAGTATTTCTCATAAACATAAGGGTACTTTAAAAAGTCTGCAGAATAATTAAATAAAATGTTTATTTTGATGCAAAAAATTGAAGTATATTTATAGCTTTTTCATGATTTTTTCTATGAACTGCTTGAAGAGCCACCCACATGCATCAATTTCAAATTTTTGTAGCAAAATAAACTTATCTTTTTAAAAAGTTTATTTATTTATTTGAAAGACTTAGTTATAGAGAAGGGAGAGACAGAGGCAGAGAGAGAGATATCTTGGATCACTCCCAAAAGTGTCTCAATGGGTGGAATTAGGTCAATAAAGCCAAGAGCCAGGAGCTTCTCCAGAAACATGGGCCCAAGCACTTGAGCCATCTTACACTGCTTTCCCAGGAGCATTAGCAAGGAGCTGGAACAGAAGTGGAGCAGCTGGGACTCGAACCGATGCTCATATGGGATTCCAATGCTGAGGCAGAGGCTTTTACCCACTATGCCACTGTGCCGACTTCTAAACTTATCTTTTGATTCCAGTTTTAATAAACTTTGTGAAGCATCCCCTATATAAAGTAAAGCTAAAATAAATAATCTGAGATAAAGTAAAACATCCTGGACTGTATTCTTGTGGCTGTTCAAAATGGGACATCAAAGAGTAGATCAGGAAAGCAAAGAACATGGTAGACACAGGTTATATTCTTTACTTCTCACAGTCCCCAAGATCAATTTAATTAAAAAATGTTTTGATATAAAGTACCTATGCCCAAGGAATCAATCAATCATCCCTTCACTCATCCACAATTTTCTACTCAAGCCAACAGCTATTTGAGCTGAGATATCTGTGGGAGTTAAGATCATAAACTTAACATTGGGTCTGAGCTCTTTCCAGTCATGTTGCCCTGGCAAATAACTTATTATATCTGCTTCTTTACTTCTATTGCTATGAAATGGGGTAACAATGCCCAATTCACAGAGCAGGTGTTTATTATGATTAAATGAAGCCAAAGTAATGAACACAGCATTTTCTAAGTGAAATTAATAGTCATACACCATAAATATTCATGCAAGTATGAGGAATAGCAGAATAAAGAAAAAAACTAGTCTTTAAAGTTCTTTTGGTTTACCAAAATCTCTAAAAAAGGGCATCCTCAGCAAAAATTGAAAAAACAGAACTGAAAGAAACATTTATTTTGTTGTAAGCATATTTTAATTTTATGCATACTTTTTTCATAATATAGAAGACCCTTCTGAAGACCTCTCAAATGTATAGATTTACAAAAAAAAAAAAACCTCTTGCACCAAAAAGACTTAACACTTTAACTCAATTTTCCATTTTTATTTTTATTTTTTAAGATTTATTTATTTGAGAGTCAGAGTTACACAGAGAGAGGAGAGGCAGGGAGAGAGAGAGAGAGAGAGAGAGAAAGAGAGAGAGAGAGAGAGAGGTCTTCCATCCACTGGTTCACTCCCCAACTGGCCACAACAACCAGAGCTGCGCCGATCTGAAGTCAGGAGCCAGGAGCTTCTTCCGGGTCTCCCACTCAGGTGCAAGGGCCCAAGGACTTGGGCCATCTTCTACTGCTTTCCCAGGCCACAGCAGAGAGCTGGACAGGAAGTGGAGCAGCTAGGTCTCAAACCGGCACCCATATGGGATGCCAGTGCTTCAGGCCAGGGCGTTAACCCACTGCACCACAGCACCAGCTCCTCCATGAAGTTTTTAAAATGCCATCTTATATCTGCCAAAAGTCTTCAAACACAAAATCCATTTCTACTCAGGAAGCGTCTAGAGAAAAAAGTGTCTGGGGAGCACACTCTAGAAACTAAGGATCCCATTTAGACTTGTATGCGCATTTCTGACTCTAAGCAGACACAAAACAGTTGCTGAATTGACCCTTGGAACTGAATCTGTAATTTCTGTCTTGAGATTAAGTTTAGTACTTACAAATTCATCTGTGAGAACAAAATACAAAATGGTGAGAGTGGGAACACTGAGGTGACATGTTTTGTTGACTGAAAGAGTGGCAAAAAGTTCTGGCTCCAACAGTCCCTTGTGTTTGGAGAGATGACCAAATCCATATTATTGTTATAATGAGCTTCCCTGTTATTAGTGGCATTTACAAAGATCAAGGTATTTGTTACCTTACTGAAGTTATTCAAAATGATTAAATTTAAGAAAATGTGTTGCAACTATAAAATTAGGAAAGAATCCAGCGTTTCAAATGTGAATGCTCTGTAAGCATGGGTCTCCCTCCTGAGAGGTGGGTGACAGGGGAGGGAGTTTGCAGCAGAATGGGAAAAGGAACCATTTCTGCCCAAAGTTTCCGGGACATTCAGAAAGTCACTTAGCCTCTGTGAGCACAAATTTCATCATTTTAAAGTACTGGATTGGAAAAGAAAGATAATCCGTGGTGTTCCTTTCAGGTCAAATGTTGCAGGAAATTTTCTGGGGTGAAAGATACATTCCAGCAAGGTTATGGGCAAGTCAAACATTAGTGAATCGAATTACATATGTCCATCAATGTGAGATTTTCCAAAACTGCCCTTGTTCACTTTTTTTTATCATCACATGGCACTAAATATCGGCATTTGTGTTCTAAGTTTTGCAGTCAGTTAGCAAAATGGACTATTCCCTAATATGCAAATAAAGCCTCTGCAATTTCTTTGTGCACAGTGAGTAATGGCTTCATTTACATACTCAGAGCTAACACTTCTGAAATCCAGGTAAACCTATGGTAACACAGACACAGCAGACAGGAAGTTGGTGTTAAATGGAAGCTGCCCATTAGTTGAAGCATCAGCATGCTCCTAAATCTAAGTATACAAAATTTCCAGAGTTAGATTTCCTTAACACTGCAGCATCTCTCACTGCTCCCTTTATCAAATTTGTTTTTCTCCCTGAAGGTAAAGTCTTTTAGTGCTGCATTATACTCCTACCTCTCACCCCACCGAAGCTCAGCTGCCCACTGTACCTGTAAGATTATGTTTACTTCTTTTGGCTACAATGTAAAGGTCACTTTGTTTATTAAAGCTCACCCTTGAGGCTAAACAACTTTTTTTTGTACTTTTCAAAGGGGGGGGGAGAGAGAAGGAGGGACATAAACTTGGAAAACAGAAAATGTTACTAACTGATCTGAAACAGCTCCCTGGATACTAACCAAATTTAATTGGGCTCATCCATGGTTTAATTAGACATTCCAACTGAAACCAAGAAGAAATCTTACCTCGAAGAGATAGCACCTTTCTCAGCTAGGAAAACCACTTTTTTTTTTTCCACTGTTCTATCATTTTTAAGAGATTCAGTATGATTATCTACTGGGGAAAAAAAACAGTTTCATTTTGTTCTGGCTCATTTTGTCTGTTTCTAGAGCTTTAAATACCTCCAAGCATTTTGGATTTTACCAGCAATGGGATTAAATTCCAAATACCTATATTTTTGAAAGACATCATTTGGTTAAAGGCTGTTTTTCTCTAAGATTGAATGAAAAGTAAACTATGCATCACTCTTAACTCCTGGGAATCTTAACCTGAAAAGCACCCTCTCTTTTCAGTCCAGCATCTATGCTTTGGCAATTTTCGTGAAAACTGCACAGATTTTCTTCCAAGCTACGAGTACAACCCTTTTCCAATTTAGTCTCTTGCTGAGGAGGTTTTTAGCTATGCCAGAATATGTGAAAAACACAAAGTAGGAACAAACAACCAGGTGCAACCATGAATTTTTAAATCAGGTCTGCCGAAAACCATGCAAAACAAAACCCCTCCAACCACCCTTGGGGTAAAACATCAATCTGAATACTATCTAGTCTCATCTCTGTTACGTGTCTACACCAGCCTCACACAGATGGCCAATTTGCTTTTACCAACTTCAGTCCATGCAGCCAGCCACTCCCATCTGATGGCTCTTCACAGGTTGGAAATCTGATTGTGCCATCTGGGTACTCAGGCAGCAGCGCACCCCAGAATGGCACAAGGATGTAGAAGGTAAAGCTAATTCACAAATCCCCAAAATAAAATAATAATAATAATAAAAGACAATGGACACAGATGAATGGAAAAGTAAAACTCTCTAATCCAAAACTTGACCTTTGAAATATGAGGGACCGGTTACTCAGGGTCCTATAAAGGGAATTGGTTTCTGTCATTTTATTCTTCAGTTTCCTGTAAGAAAGCCAAGGGTGCTTAAATTTAACAGTGGGCTGGCTCCGCAGCTCACTAGGCTAATCCTCCGCCTTGCAGCACTGGCACACAGGGTTCTAGTCCCGGTCGGGGCGCCGGATTCTGTCCCAGTTGCCCCTCTTCCAGGCCAGCTCTCTGCTGTAGCCAGGGAGTGCAGTGGAGGATGGCCCAAGTACTTGGGCCCTGCACCCCATGGGAGACCAGGAGTAGTACCTGGCTCCTGTCATTGGATCAGCGCGGTGCTCCGGCCACAGTGCACTGGCCGTGGTGGCCATTGGAGGGTGAACCAACGGCAAAAGGAAGACCTTTCTCTCTGTCTCTCTCTCTGCTTGTCAAAAAAAAAAAAAAAAAAAAAAATTACCAGTGAATTTGTAAAACCAGAAGCAGAAATATTATATGCATTGCTGCAAACGTAGCATTTGGCTAAAAGGATCAAGCAGGACCTCTTGTCGCTCCCCCTCTTCGTGGAGGAGCAACACAGGACCCTGCGCTGTTCTTTCGTCTGCTCGGCCCTCCCCGGGTTTGCTGCTGGTTCTTCCCGGGTTGGCTACTATCCCTTCCACCTCCGTGGAAGGGCAGTTCCCCCTGGCCACATTCCCCACTTCCGCAGGGGAGCGGCACACCGCCGGCCGGTTCTCTCGGGGGCTGCACGGGTTCCCTTAGATGTTCCCCATAGATGTTCCCAGTGCATGCCGTCTCTCTCCTCCTTTATAGTCCTCCTCCGCCAATCCCAACTCGGCTGCCCACACGCCGAGTACGCTGCTCTCCAATCAGGAGCAAGTCCTACAGTTTATTAGTTGAACTGGAGGCAGCTGTGCGGAAGCTGTTTACTTCTCTCCCAGCGCCATATTGTGGGAGAGCAGATGCATAGAATAAGTCTTAATTCGAGTAACTTAGTCTAGTCCGGATTGCTCCCCACACCTCTCACATGGAATCAGAATTGTCTGCTTGCACTATTCTGCTGCAATTCACACAGACCAAGCTTCCAATTTTGATGTATCAGCACAATTGGGTATGTTGTTACTTCTGGAACTGACTTAAGTGTGTGGTGATTTCTAACACTTTAGCTCTAAGCTATGGTTTTGATTGCTCAAGCAAGAAAAAATAGTCTGTGAGTAAATAATTAAATGCACCAGTAGGATTCACAGACCACATAAAGTAACTGCTTGCTTCCATGAGTCATTGTGAAAAATGAAAAAAAAATTCCCTAGATCATGCTTGCATAAAGCCAACATATGAATGTAAGACTTCCTAAAGGCTATGTCTGTTTTCCAGAACATTTGCAGGATTGTGTACAAACCAGATACAAGGGGCTACTCTGTCTTTGTGTTGTGGCTTACCAGTGAACCACCAACACTACAGACTTTGGGGCCAAATAACTTAAATGTTCTAGGTCACCCATGGTTCCTAACTCCAGCCCTGGATCTTACAGGCATATGAGTACTGAATTAGAAGATGAGAGTTTCTTTCTCTCTCTCTCTCTCTCTCTCCATCTCTATTTTTCTTAAGTAAAACAAAACAAAACAAAACAAAACAAAAATCCAATTGAATTGCTGGCTTAAATACAGAGATGGAATGAAGGAAGGAATGATCCTTCATCAGGGACTGATACCTCCTCTCTTCTGTTCAGACTGGCCACTTCTCTTTACATTACATCAAACGTGATGTGCTCACTGTTGGCAACACTTTAAAATCTATGCATGGTTTTTGCATAATACACATTTTCCAAAAACAAGACCTGTTATATGCATGGATTTCAAATCTTTTTAGCACTAAAGTAAGCTTATCTTTTCATTTAATTTCCATGAACTTTTGGAATCTCCCTTCTATGATGAAACCAACTTAGAGAGAGATCTTAGCTGCAGACCTCTGCTCACCAAAGCAAATCAGTCAGCTTGCAAGATCCAAAAGAAGTTTAACCAACAAATACAACTCACTGTTCAAGAATGAGGGTGGCATTCCTGATGAAACAGATTTACAAGGACAGAATCATTCCTCAGAATACCTTCGCTTTTACAAAGAAGCATATTTCACTGTATAAAAGAACCCCATAATGGTTCAGAAAATATGGAAAACTGGGGCACCTAACCACACTTGTAGCATATCTAGTGGCTAAAAATTGTTTATCTACACAAGTACACATAGAAACACACACAATCTTCTTGATACCCAGCACTAGTGCTTACTCTTCGAACAGTTTAAACATTTGAGTGATTGGATACCCTCTTGAGAGCATCAGTGGAGATTTTCACTCAAAATCCAGGCTGTCTTGGACCTTGGTAATGCTCAGTATCCCCTCTTGAGCACCTATCAGCTCTTCAGGTCTTATCATCTCAATGACACATTTTGGCCTCTCTCCAGCTGGTATATTGCTTATTGATTGATGTGAATAATGTAGGGAGAGTAGAACATTCTCTGAAAGTAAGGAACAACTGATAAAAAGGGTTCTGAATGTGGTGTCAGTTGGAATGCTAACAGTCACAGGATGCAACGAGATGCATTACTGTGTATCTTTTCTCAGCCTCCCAATCTAGGCTTACAGCAGACAACTGCCAGGGAAAGTTTCCTATTACAGCTGATTTCTACAAAGCCATTTTTCATATAAAAATCTCCAAACATCTACTGAACAGATGACTCCATTTAATGAATCTGACATCAAACCATTTAACAAGCAGCCTATCTTAAAGGTTAAATTTGAGGAGGATATGGGACCAATTTATGGGAATAGCATTGAAAAAGGAGGCATTTTGAAACCTGAGTGTTTTGTTAGAAAGAAAGTCAGCTGGGCAAGGCACAGGTAACCAAAACACATTGATGGGAGAGAAAGAGTGAAAGAAGTATTTGTCATAAGCGTTGCCACAGAGAAAATCCCTTCTTATTTCAAGGACAGTGTGCTTGGGGACTAATTTGGTTAGTTGCCATATCAGCTGCAGTTTGGAAACATAATTAACAACTGTGCATGGAAATAATTAATCCCGTGCTCTTGGGGGAAATTTATAGTGAAACGTTGTTTTTCAGAACAGACAATGGAGGATTATGTTTGGGGATTCAGACATCTGTAAACATCACTTGAAAAGGAGAAACTTCTAGGTCAGGGACATGATGGAGTGAGTTTTCATGTTGCTTGTGTGTCTTGATTCAAGCGATGGACAGAAGGTACACTAACTACACACATCCTAAAACCATGAAAGATCTCTGCTCTAGAAAAGCAAAGCAGCCACAAATATCAGGAAATCCCTCTGAAATCTAAGGTCAGGTAATGCTGTTCTCTTATTTGGGTTTGGGTTTAAATCACAAAAGCAAAATCCTTCCACAGAAGTCTTTGTGTCCATCAAAGGTTTTATCAGTAGGAAACGGATGCTTCTTTCTACATCTGAGAATGACAGTGTATGAATCTGAGAACACTAGAAATTCTCTATGGCACAGATTTCCCGATTCTTAGCCATTTACCACCATTCTTAGCCTTTTATTGAACATATGGTGATTTTATTCCTGACTTTCCTGAACCTCAAATTTTCTTATCACAATATTCTTTTATCAAGTTTCTGGTTCCAAAGCGATGGCTCTGATTACTTCATGTCTCCTCCATGATAGATGATGTAGACCTGGGGTTTCCACAAGGCAGAGGGTTTCATTTGCTGGTTCCTTTCTCTTAAAATGAGATGCTTGGTAAATGGAGATAAATCCTCTTTCGGAGGTCGCTGCACCAAGTTTCTGAACATTTTCTGCACCTCCACTCCTACCCCTCTCAAACTCCACGAAACAGACATCTCATCATATCCATTTGCTGCTTCAAGTTTCCAGTGCATTTTGTCATGAAAGACTCTACAGCACAGCACAGCAAATCTTTGCGATCTGATTCTTGCCTCCCTCTTTGAGGCAACTCTGTTCATCCATTTATAAATCTAAGTTACTCTCATGGACAACCCGTGAAACTCTTCTCTCTTGCTACTGTTTGCTGAGCCTTACATAGTCTCTCACCCTCTTCTAAGAGTGGGCTGATTGTTCTGTATTTTCATGATCCCCTTTATTTTCATCCCCCCATGGAATGCCTCCCAACTCTCTGCCGACCTTAAATTGGGCCAGGTAGCCCACTCATGTGCTTTTAAGGAACTCTGCCTCGGACCTGCAATAACCTTTAGGAATTAAACATTTAATATACATTGTATTATGCATTTCCTACCAGTTTGCAAACTATGGAGAATATGTATATTTTCTGTCTCATTCCATATGTAGACTATTTCCTCACTTATAGGAGATATTCAATCAATGCTGGTTGAAACAACAAGAGTACAGTCTCATAGGATATACAGTTGGGGACCTGGGAGAGGACCATAAAATCCTGACAAACATTGCTGAATGCCTAGGAGCAACTAGAAAACTTCTGGTAGGAGCTGTTTCCCTCTTCAGATACATTATGTATTGTCCTTTCAAGTGTCATCACCCCCACCTCAAAGTGGAAGTCAAATCAAAACACCTTGCCCATTGCTGCTGGTACAAGAGTGAAGGCGGTGTGACTTCAGGTCACATCCCTTCTTCAAGGGAGGCTCGTTCCCAATCTGGGAAACCACACTGACAGCGGCAGGGCACATCTCCCTGGGGCTCAGCCAGCCCCTCTGGAGGGAAGAGGTGGAGGTGGGGGAGTGGAAGCAGACACAGCGACAGCACGGTTGCTTGTTCTCTCTTCTTTTTTTTTCCCAGATATGAGAAGATATCCATTTTTACTCTACTCCAGGAACACTGGGCAATTCTATTCTGAAGATCCACTATGCAGCATCACATAAAGATATGACTTGTAAATTTTCATTCAAGAAATTTGTGTGAATCAAGCTAAAGTTTCATTGGCGAGGCAACAACAAGTGGTAGGCAATTGCCATCATTTAAAAGTGCTATGGATAGGAATCAAAAGTGAGGCAGGGAAAATTTATGGCATTTACTCATAATAAGAACGAGAATCCATAACAGTCAGATGCCACAAGTTACCATGGAAGGCACTAGTTAAGAGATCTGCCCAAGTCTTTGACTTTCATCAAAGGCCAACTAAAAACACAAAATATAATTGTTTGGGGGGTGGCATTTTGGTGCAATGGGTTAGGCTACCTTTTGTAATGCTGGCATCCCTTATTAGAGTGCCAGTTAAAGTCCTGGCTGCTCCACTTCTGATCCACCTGTCTGGGAAAGCAGAAGAAGTTGGCCTAATTATTTGGGCCCCTGCCACAGACTTGGGAGATCCAGATGGAGTTCCTGTCTCCTGGCTTCTACCCAGCCCTGCCCCAGCTATTGTTACCATTTGGAGAGTGAACCAGGAGAAGGATGATTGATCCTTCTTTCTTTCTCCTGCCCTCTGTCAACTCTGCCTTTCAAATAAGTAAAATAAGCGTTAAAAAATAAAATTTTCTTAAATTAGGTCTTTATAAAGGTTCATTTGTTTCTCATTTTGGATTTGAAAATTTCTCATTAGAAGTAGCAAAATGAAAACTTTAGCAATGTAGCTGCAAGAAAGCATTTGTCCAAGAATGATTTGTCATCCACATGGAAAACAGATACAAGAAAACTATGTTAGCCACAATAATATTTTTTAAAAATCAATAAAGAAAATACAAATATATAATTTAAATACCACAATCATTACAAAGAAAAACATTTAAAATCATATGAAAGAAATGTCAGATACAGAAAACTTTAATAATGACAGTGAGAATATAATTTTGAAATATTTAAATAAAAGATCAGCTTTTGTTATTTAGAAAATCCACTTAGAGCACAGATATCCATTAGCATGGTATGCCCACAAGCAATGCTGAAATATATGAATCTCTTAGTGACTGTGCATTACAGCTGAAGAACCTTAAAAATCAAACCAAGATGGAGTGACCTAAGCCAATACCATTAAAAACAAGAAGTTACCTTTGCGCCAAATAAAATTAAAGTTTAAAAATTACAGCCCTAAACTTTTTTCCCCAAAGCTAAAATTAGGTGCAGCTATAAAAATAAGGGACCCTATGCTTAGCTAGCTGCGACACTTGTGCCTGGCTGTGCTAAGACCTAACCCAGTTTGTATGCCTCCTAATACTCAAATAACGGTGTGGGAAGCAGGATGCCGCTCTCCCATCAGGGGAACAAAGGGAGAGAGATGTCGCCCCTCTCAGGGTGAACAAGATGGCGCTGGCAGGGAAAGGAACTACTAAAGAAGTAAACAACAAAATGGCGACAAGGTGCATGCCTCCCATGTGATCCCGTAGCTGATTGGACAGAAGACGCGTGCCCTTCACATGATCAGCTCGCGGATTGGACTGCTGTGTGCATGGACTCTATAGTGCTTTTGATTGGTCGCTGCGGGTATATAAACCGTGTGGCTTTGTGCTGGGGGTGCTCTCTGGACTCCCGAGTTCAGGAGGCCAGTCTGCGCAGACGCCAAATAAATCCTCTTGCTTTTGCATCAGCTGGTCTGGACTCTGAGTCTTTGGGGTGTGCCTCTTGACATGTTAGCATCCTCACTCCGAGGGTCTAACACAGCCACCACAGCACAGAAGTGTACTCAAAATTGAAGCAGGCGCCATCAGAGAGAATAGCATTGTTTCTAAAGATACAGCACCCATTTTATAGGAAATAAGTGCACTGATGTTAGGTTATTTGTTTAAATTTACTTCTGCAAACTATCTTTTTGTTACTCAGTATTTTCAGAACAACCTTTCATTGATGTGATAAAATAATGTGCAAACTATGAACATGAGATTGAATTTCAAAACTATTTGTATCACTTAGAATCCAACTGTCATCCCTTTCAAGACTTCCTGAGCACTACAGAGTTATCACTCCCCAGGCCTTCCAAAGTCTTGAAAATGTATTTAATCTCAACCTACAACATTCAAATTCATTCACTGTAATTGCTTGCTAATGGACATCACAGCTACAAATTAAACTAAAATGGTGTTCAGATGTAATAGATCAATTGGTCAGATTAAAGGATATTATCAAAAAAGTATCAGAAAACCTGATAAGGAACAACTGAAGAGATTTGAAAGGATTAACTTACTCCATGAAAATGTACCTCTGATCTTAGAAGGCTTGGAATCTATTACATTCAGGGCCCCCATGCAGGAAGTCAGCAGTTGCAAATTACCACTTAGTTTTACAAAGTAAAGGTCAGGTAAAGAGAGCAGACAGCACTAGACATCAGAGGAGCTAGAATATGTTAAGTAGAAAAAACCCTGTAGCATTAGATCTTAAGGTTAGTATCCATTTAACTCATTTAAAAGTAAAAAGATCCTATGATGCCAACCAAGCACTTTATTCCCACATGCCAGGAAGACTAGACAAGTGGCTCAAAGCCACTCAGCCTGTTAACTGGCTTACCATTCATAGTTCCCAGCGCTGGGCTCATGCCATCAGAGAACTGATTTACATGTGGTATCTGGGAAAACATTTATTATATATATACATATTATATATTCTATATAAAACAATGATCTAATGGAAAAACAGAAAAGGACGTTCTATGGAACAATCTCTTCCGTCATCTATTCAGAATAATACTAAAACTACAAATTAGATAGCAACCAAAGTTCTGTGAGACTAGAGCCCATCTGATTAGAGAAGAAGCCATTCAAATGAAGAAAACTCCACCTCCCCTATCACCCGTGACAAATGCATAATTGCTTGGCTCTTTTCAACATCCTGTCCCACTCACTTACTATCATACAGTAAGAGAATCTGAGATTCTGTATTTTAATTCCCACAGTCCTGAGCAGAATATCAATAAAGGCATGGGAGAAAAGCACCTATGTTCCCCATCCTATTTCTCTTTGCAGTTTAGCACAATGAGGTTAACTCAGAAGAACCCAAGGAGTTTTCCCTTTCTTTCTCATCTCCAGATTACTTCTGTAGTTACTTAGCTTGTACCGCAGTGTAGGTCAGCGACACCATCAGAAGGTTTTCTGCTAACATAATGATCTGCTTTGGAGAAAGAAAGAAGGAAGGACAGATGCAGAGGCAGGGTTTGCATCAGTCAGGAGGATTCAGGGACTGCAGATAAAAAACTTTCTCCTCCTAATGTCTATGTCTGGATAAAGACCAAATAGCAGCACTGAATGCTAGGCTGTCTCTTGACAATACAAAGTTCTGTTTAAATGGCACTTAGGACATGATACAATACATGGTTTCATTGACTAAGCACCAGCTCTCTGGATTACACCTGTCCTTCAAGAGCCCCTAGACCCTCCTGCCTGGCCCTCCCCTTTGAGTCCAGATAATGAATTTGCAGATCCACACAAGAAAAGTGCTTTTTCTTGGCTGGTGATTTCTGCTGTGGTTTTGCAGGATTTTCACTGCAATGTAAAACAGAGTTCCTGACCACTTAGAGTCATTAAGGCTCCCTGGAAACTTTCTGCAAGGGTAGTGATATTAACAGCAATTGCCCTGGCCAGATTCCATTCCAAGTAATTGCATTCACCAGGCGGTTCGTTACAAAAGCCACTTCCCAAGCAGTCTTCTTCAGCATCTCTGCCAGTAATACCCAGCAGCTGGGTCAAAACAGAATTTCTGAAGTAAAGCCATTTGGAGAACCATTTAAACAGCCCGAATCACCACGGCCTCCTTTGTCATCTGCAATGATTCCCTCTTTGTGTTGCAATGTCAAAAAAAAATCTTCACTTCTTCCCATTGTCCAAGATTCAGCTTAAACCACTTCTTTTCCAAAGAATCCTTCCAAAAGTCTGTTCTGTTGGGATCAACCATATCTTCTCCCATTTCCTTTACCTGGGGTAGTGCAGTTTCTGAATATTGAATTAAACTCAGTAAGTGCACATCCTTTTGTATTTCTGACTTCCTGCCATTCACTCCCACACAATGAGCTAACAAGATAACTGTCGTTATCTGTGTTCGCAGAAGCAGAAAGATACCCAAAACTGTATGGTTTTGCATGTATATGGGAAAATGTATTGAAGGCAAAGTGACCAGACAGCTTTCCTTAGCTGGGATAGTAATTAAAACCAGAAGATTCTGTGGCTTACATCACAGTTAGAGATCTCTGCTTTTACTTTTTCTCAAATTCCTTCTACTCCAGAGTGGCAAATTCTGTATATAAGTCAAAATAATGATTGCAAGATGTAAGTCTCTAACAATTTATTCCCTATAGCTTTTGTTTTACCTCCATCCATGTTTCTCCATACCTCAAACAATGCCTCTTCCAAAAATAAATGCACTCTTTTTCCCTGGAGTGATGTTTTTCCATAGATACGACTTGGAAATAATTAATTAAATTGATCTTATATTCAAGTCTGGCTGCTCCACTTTTTTTTTTTTTTTTAAGATTAATTCATTGATTTGAAAGGTAGAGTTACAAAGGGGCAGAGAGAGAGAAAGGGAGAGACAGAGAGAGAGAGGTCTTCCATCTGTTGGTTCACTCCCTAAATGGCCATTTGAAGCTAGGCTGATCTGAAACCAGGAGCCAGGAGCTTCTTCTGGGTCTCCTATGTGGGTAGGGTCCCAAGGACTTGGGCCATCTTCTACTGCTTTCCCAGGTCATGGCAGAGAGCTGGATCAGAAGTGGAGCAGCCAGGTCTTGATCAGGCATCTATACGGGATGCCAGCCCTGCAAACAGCAGCTTTACCTGCTACTCTACAGTGCCGGCTCCTGCTCAGCTTCTGATCCAGTTCCCTGCTAATGGTCTGGGAAAAGCAGCAGAAGATGGCCCACGTGCTTGGATCCCTGCATCCACATGAGAGAACTGGGTAAAGCTCCTAGCTCCTGGCTTTGGCCTGGCTGTGCCCTGGCCATTGTGGCCACCTGGGCAGTGAACCAGTACATTTAAGATCTCAGCTCCCCCTTTCTGTCTGTAACTCTGACTTCCAAATTAATAAATCTTTTAAAAAAATTGATCTTGTACATATAAACCAAATTTTTCAAATCCATTTTTCTGCAAATTTTCTAAGCAGAAAATAAACTTGGTTTCTCATCAGTTCCATCAAATTCAACACATTTTTGTTAAGCAAAGACTTCCTGAAGTACCCTCATAGACCATCTTTCTTAAGAATAGAGAAGAGAAATTCTCCTGTTTTGCAATTATAAGTTGAGTTTTTATTCAATAGGAGCTTCTGAATTTAACCAATGGATTTTGAGTTTGGAAAAGGCAAAACCTAGCACTAGATAAAATCTTGGTGCTGAGGGACAGTTATTTCATTTAGGGCTCACCACACCCTTCATCCACGCTATTGTTTCCACTGCAGAGGGTAGTGCATGCTCAAACAAGCACACCAGTGTTCCTGAGGCTGCAATCTGAGTGGAGCCTGACTGCCCCAGAATCTATGCCCTTGACCAAGGTTCAGCACAGCCGAAATGCAGGTAGGAGGAAGTCAACCACATTCTCAGATTCATTCAGCTCCTTCACCCTGCCACAGACTAGTGGTCACACCGCTTCTTCCTGTTTCCTACAAAACACTAAAGCTAAATCATAAGAGCAAAAGGAAATAAAAAGGGTATTGAACTTTTTCAGAGGAAAGCCAAGAGTGTCTCATAGCAGTTGTCTGCTTTACTTCCAGTCATAAAGAAAAGAAGATGCGAGATGCAATTCAAGATGTCAAACTCACATACAGTCTGCATTTTTATTTTATTGTTTTACCAAGACAGTTTCTCCTTTTATTATTTTTCAGTGTGTTTAGGGACCATACAGGCGTACAATTAAAAAAAAAAAGCTCCCAGACTAAAAGGCTCCTCCAAGTTCTTGGACATTGGAATTGCAGCTTGACCTTGGGCTTGGCACAGGGACAGATGGAGCCAGGGATGGAGGAACTGCCTGCTCTCTTGGCTGAGATGCTCTGTAGCCAGGCTTCCCTTTCGAGAAAACAGCATGATCTGATCTGCACAGTTCTCCCAGGAAGGCCCTCTCCTGTGCCAGGATCCCCTGACAGCTCTGTTCAATTCCACTTGTCACTGCAGGAACTTGAACGACATGACAACCAAACTGCAGAATGGAGATGAGTGACAACCCAGCTTTGGCAGCACTATGGCTAGTGAAGGCTGAGCCGCTGAGTGAAAAGGGTGGTGGTACCCAAACCATTTACTCCTCCAGTAGCTCTACAGTCTTCATAGACTCCTGAATAAAACTATAGAATGTATCTGGTAGACCGATATTAAGGAGAAAGAACCCTCTATTCATTCATATCTGTCTCTCCAAATAAGAGGTTTTTTCTTTATTTTATTTATTCATTTTTTAAAAGATTTACTTATTTATTTGAAAGTCAGAGTAACACAGAGAGAGGAGAGGCAGAGAGAAAGAGAGGTCTTCCGTCCGATGGTTCACTCCCCAGATGGCCACAACAGCCGGAGCTGCACTGATTCGAAGCCAGGAGCCAGGAACTTCTTCCGGGTCTTCCATGCAGGTGCAGGGGCCCAACGACTTGAGCCATCCTCCACTGCTCTCCCAGGCCATAGCAGAAAGCTAGATTGGAAGAGGAGCAGCCGGGACTAGAACTGGCACCCATATGGGATGCTGGAGCTTCAGGCCAGGGTGTTAACCCACTGTGCCACAGTGCTGACCCTTCTTTATGTTTTATTATTTCATTTTAAAGTACAGCTAGTGCCTGTGGATGGGAGAGGAGAGGCACTATAATCATGAAACTAAAGAATGTCCACTGTTATTGCCATCTTTATTTGGGAGGTAGGAGGATTCAAGTTCAAAGACAGACAACAGCTTATTCAATAGGTAATAGCTTACCCATCCAAGCTGCCTTAAAGCTGTCCTTTCAGTAGTCCAAGCTCACTCACTTTTCAGACAATGACACATGTTAGAAATTATTCTAGAATCGGTTTATTTTTAATACCTGCATCTTTTGTATTTGTCTTTTTTTTTTTCATGTTTCTCTCTGCAGAGCTCTCTGAATAGCAGTTGGTGTCTAATAAGCCTGTATGGGATGCCTGTGTTACATATCAAGACAGAGCCACTTGCTGTGCCAAGGAATGAAGAAAGAACCCTGGAAAAATGGAGTAAAACTTTCAAAAACCAAAATTCCAACAAGCCTTCCTCCCTGAGCTAAACAAAGGCCTTTGCACACACCATAGTAATAGCATCCTAGAGCTCTGCAAGTTTCAACTGCTGGCAAGCATGCTATGCCAGAAATGAACTGAGAATCACTGATTCCAGCCCTGATGTACTTACCTTCCCTGTGGCGGAGTGGCAGGCAGAGGGGCAACAGCTGCCCGTACCTTGTGCTTTCCTAATCTACAACTGAAGGTTATGGCCACTCATTGCCTTAAATTTGAGAGATATCTTGAGTATGTCACATGCTCTCTAATCCTCACCCAACCCAGCAGTCAGTCACATGCACAATACAGCTGTCTTTCTGGGAGAAAGAGAATGATCTCCAGATTTATGTCTCAGAAACAAATGGAGAGAAATCCTCTAATTCCAAACCAAATCGTGTACTGTCCAGTAGAGGGCAGCTGGTTACAAACATATACCTCCGATATTTTATACTTGCATCACCACACCAAGAGCTTTACTTACTGTTTATTTTTATAAAGAAAAATGAAACAGCTTCATTGAAAATTATGTCTTCCTGTTAGCAAAGCTTAGCTGTGTTCAGCAAAGTACAGACTTTTTTCTACATGTATCAGAATTCTGGGGAGATGGAAAGGTGGCACATGATTGTTAGAATGCAGATTCTCTGTGCACTGACCCAGAACTTCTGAAAAATAAGCCCTCAGAATCTATATTTTAACAGGCTCTATAGATAATTTTTATATATGCTGAGGTTTAAAAGTAAAAATTTTTCCACTTTGTTCCTGAAGAGCAGCTGTGTATATTGGGAAAAGCCAAAAGTATCAAAATATTTGGGCTACAACAGTCTGCTATCAATGACTACGAAACAAAAATTGCTGCTTCCATACACCCTGGGGGAGGTCGTACTCTTCAGTTACTATGTAGGAGTCTGGAGGCAGGACTGTGGCACAGTGGGTTAAGTCACCACTTGGGATGCCAAAATCCTATGTTGTAGTCCAGGCTCTTCAGGTTCAGATCCAGCTTCCTGCTGATGCACCTGGGAAGGCAGCAGATGATGGCCTAAGTATTTGAGTTCCTGCCACCCATGTGGGACACAACGATAGAGTTCTTGGCTCCTGGCTTTGGCCTTGCCCAGTCCCAATGATGCAGGTGTTGTGGGAATGAATCAGTAGATGGAAAATTGATCTATCCCTATCTTTCTCTCTCTTTCTCCCCCCTCCCTGCTTTGTGCTACTCTCCCTCTCAAGTAAATGAATAAATACATCTTTAAAAACAATGCAGGGAATGTGAATGTTAATCCTGAAACTTTGAGACAATCTCCATATTTCCAGGTCCCTGTGCAGTTACCAACTACATGAACAGGACAATTCACTATCTGAATTTAAGATCCTCAACTTTAAAATAAAGTTTATATTCCAGTGGTTTCATAGTTTTGTTTTGCTTCCACAACAACTATCATCATGCATGGGAATGTTGTCAGTACAATTCACATACAAGCACTGATTTGAGAAGCAAGAGCAACTGCTGTTCTGTTTCTTCTATGAGATGTGTCTGGGTTACTTCAATTCCAACTGAGCTTGGTATGCATCCCCAGTTCCAATTTAGGTCTAGTTGTAAGTAACTGCCTTTGTAATATTTCTCTTTATGTCTTTCTTTTCCATAGTTTAAACAGTTTTTTTTATATGTTTGATGTATAAAGGAGATGGAGAAAAGGAGGGAGCTTTTAATAGGTTTGGTGTGTCCAATATTTAACAGAGTAAATAATGTGTGCGTGTGTGTGTGTGTGTGTGCAGTGTGTGTGTGCATGGGTGTATGTGTTCCTCCTTTTGCTACAAAGGAAATTGCTTGTAAAAAGAGTATCTCTTTTCTAGGAAATTGAGAGGGAGTAGTAGCTCCTGCAGAGAATGCTGGTACCAACAGCTTCAATGATGATACATCTCAAAGACTAAAGGTAATGGTCAAGCCACAATGTCTAATAAGAATCTAAGAATAAAGTCATACAAAGGCAACAGCAAATTCTGCCCACCTATTTGGATGCAATGATGGAAGAGCCATTTATCAGTTGTGACTTCTCCCAGAAGCATGATTCAGAATGATGGAATCTATCTGCAAGGAGATCCTTGCACTAAACTATGGCCAGTTGTATCATTTCTCGTGCCACCGGCCACAGCTGTGATAAGCAGGATAGATATGTTTCTGCTATGCGTTTCTTCCAGTGCAAATAAACTACCCAGATATAGAAATGAAGATCATGAATAAACAGAGACAGCTTACTAGGCTGTCAGAAAAATATAAAAGCAGAGTAAGAAATTATGCCCAGTTAGAGGATAGGCATGTCAGAGTTGAAAAGTAATATGAAGGCCATTTTGTCCTTCTTCCCAGCATTGAAATATACCCTGATTATTGTTGGCTATTCTAATCTTAGAGATATTGAAAAAAAATCCACTAACTTCTTTTCATGCTTCTATTCATCCACTTCTTTATTTATTTTATTAGTAGATACTCCTCAAATTCTTCCTAGAAGCCAGTACTGGGATCTGCAGTTAAAATGAAGTTTTCTTGGGACCCTCTAAATGAAGCCCCTTTCAAGTTTACAAAAGCATCATGCTTATCCTATAAAGCTGTCAAGGCTGTTATTAGGAAAGGATTAGTAGGAGGCAGAATGATTTTATAAAAGCAGATTTAAAATGCGACATACAGTTTGCCTTTGCATTTTCTATGTGCCTTGCATTTTATCTGAGATCACATAATTCATATTTAAAACATGAAATTCACTGAAGATCTATCGAAGAATCAGCACTTAGCCTAAGAGCCCTAGTGAAAGTAACTCCCACAAAAAAAAATCTAGATCACTGTTTAAAAAACAGCAAACTGACAGAGGGATCCGAGACCAGAATTGCAAAAACTGGGTTCTTCTTCAGTACCATCAGTCACTAATTAGGTCTCAGGTATAAAACAACAATGCTGTAAACTCTCCTGCCCGTACCAGTTTTGCAGTAAGGGTGAGATGCTATGCACATATACCTATGCATTTCTGTGATCACTGTGACAATATACTATGTTGTAAACATAGAAGGTGGTCTTATTCCCTCCTTCATATAAATGATTTTTAGAAAGGAAGGAAAGGAGGAAGTAAGGGAAGGAAACGGCAGGGATGACAAAAGAAATAAAGGAAAATGAACTAAGCAGTGGTAGATAGGTAATATCCAACTTTCACATCATTCTCTCCCACTTATTTATTTCAGAGTTCCTTGTAACTCCCTGGAGTCAGGTTTGTATGGGAGGAACATAATGAACCATGGGCAAAACTCTGTATTTGTAATAAATGGTGCCAAATGGTTTGGACTTGATAATCTTCTGGGCTTTAGCCTATATGCGTAACCAGCTTCCATTGGTTGCTGGGTAATGAAGTGCTGACTTGGATCTCCAGGGAGCCAGATGGCTTCCAGCTCACCATGTTATACTTCCAGTCTACCCTATCAAGGACTGTGGGGTGGGAAAAGTGAAATGTTGCAGCTCTTGGGAAATTTTAAGCCCTCATACAAATATTATCTCCACAGGTCTATAAAATTTCACACAGCAAAGAGGGAGGAAAGGGGGAGTAATATAACTGCAGGAACCATTTTCTCCGCAGATCAAAGGAACAACTGCATTCTGTCAGTCTAGCTGCCAGCACTAATGGTGCAGGGAAGAGGTGGGAGAACCATTTTTTCATGAGGAGGATAGTACTGTCTAGCTTCAACCTGCTTAGATCTGGAATTTTAAACCAGAGAAAGGCAGATTTAAAGCTCTATTTACTTTTTGCAAACTGGGACTTCTTGTCTCAATCTGAGTATAGTCAGACTTTTTCCTGGGGCCACTGTGTTCATACTAAGACCATTCTACTCAAATTACTTGGTTGGTAGACTTTGAGTTCAAAGTCCCTGAAAATGTCAGCAGCATCATACCCCTAGCAGAACAGAAGATGGGACAAAGAGTTAAAGTGTAAAAAGACTACAAAGGTGGGCTGGCACCGCGGCTCACTAGGCTAATCCTCCGCCTTGCAGCGCTGGCACACCGGGTTCTAGTCTTGGTCGGGGCGCCAGATTCTGTCCCGGTTGCCCCTCTTCCAGGCCAGCCCTCTGCTGTGGCCCGGGAGTGCAGTGGAGGATGGCCCAAGTCCTTGGGCCCTGCACCCCATGGGAGACCAGGAGAAGCACCTGGCTCCTGGCTTCGGATCAGCGCAGTGAGCCGGCCGTGGAGGCCATTAGAGGGTGAACCAATGGCAAAGGAAGACCTTTCTCTCTCTGTCTCTCTCTCTCTCTCTCTCTCTCTCACTGTCCACTCTGCCTGTCAAAAAATAAATAAATAAATAAATAAATTTTTTTAAAAAAAGACTACAAAGGTGATGATATGACTTTGAATACATTTCCATGTTCACTCTCCTAAATTAACACATCTACAGATTACTATTTAGTCAGAAACACCAACTTTCCCATGGATGAACATCTGTGATTTTAAACAAACTACATCCAATTCTAAATGCCTTGATCCCAAATTTGATTATAGGGAAGGAATATAAATTTACCCAAAAGTCTACCATCCTAGCAAGGTAGTGGTAACTGATATAATTTGACAGACAGAAGGCCACCTGCCTGACTGTCCACACTCTGGGATTAGTCTTCAGCAGTCAGCCACAGAGAAGGTCCAGCTATGCCTAGGGCAGAATGGTCCTGCAGTCAGCAACACATCAAATCAGGAAGTAATTTGAGAGCTCTGCTGATACGTGAATCTGGGGTAAACCTGCAGGCAGTGTCCCAATTTTTTCCTAATTATTTTATTTATGTACTCTTCATTTATATTGACATAAAAGCTACTTAATTGGAAACTATTGTCATTGCTGGTGGTCTGCCTTTTCTTCTTCCTGAGAAAGCAGCCATTAGCATTTACAGGTCATTCTTCTTGTATGGAGAAGCAAAGAAGGAGGATGACAAAGAATGCATCCCACCAGTTACACTGGGCATTGAGCCAGAATTACAGCAAGCATCCCAGGGGTAAGAAACAATAGATTTTAATTGGTGCCGGGGGGTAAAGGTCAGTGCTCTTGGAACAATGGGCATCTATGGTAGCATTTGATGGAGTCCTCAATGGGAGTCTGTAAATATCAGTAATGCACAACCCAAAGGAAGCATTAAGAGCTGGGGCCCAAGGAACAAAGATGAGTCAATCAACAAAATATGTAAATCCCTTTGTTAAATAATACAGAAAAAAAGCATAAGGTCTAGATCCACATACGCATACCACTGAACATAAATTCAAATGAAAGTGGATTGCTTCCAGTAGCAGGTAAATGCTTCTGAAGATCCAATAATTCTGTCCCCAGCATAGGGGAGATCTTTTCCTAGAAGGTCAGGAATACAGATATTAACTGTTGGGTCAAGTTGGATGGGTTTGTCTCCTAGGAAAAGCTGCATTGCTCCCAGTGAGATGTTTTTAAAAGTTGTGGAGGGGCCAGCACTGTGGCAAGGTGGGTAAAGCTGCCGCCTGCAGTGCTGGCATCCCTATTGGCACTGGTTCAAGTCCTGACTGCTCCAATTCCCGTCCAGCTCTCTGCTATGTCTTGGAAAGCAGTGGAAGATGGCTCAAGTCCTTGGGCCCCTGCACCCGCATGGGAGACCCAGAAGAAGCTCCTGGTTCCTGGCTTCGGATTGGCACAGCTCCAGCTGTTCTGTTGGTCTAGATGTCTATTTTGTGTGAGTACCAGGCTGTTTTGAGTATAACTTACCTGTATTACGTCCTGAAATCTGGCATTGTGATGCCTCCAATTTTGTTTTTGTTGTTTAAGATTGATTTAGCTATTCAGGGTTTCTTTGTGCTTCCATAAGAATTTTAGCATTTTTGGGGCTGGCCCTATGGTGCAGCAGGTTAATGCCCTGGCCTAAAGTGCTGGTGTCCCATATGGGTGCCAGTTTGAGACCTAGCTGCTCCACTTCCTGTCCAGCTCTCTGCTGTGGCCTGGGAAAGCAGTAGACGATGGCCCAACTCCTTGGGCCCCTGCACCGGCGTGGAGACCAGGAAGAAGCTCCTGGATCAGCGCAGCTCAAGCTGTAGAGGCCATCTGGGGAGTGAACCATCGGATGGAAGACCTTTCTCTCTGCCTCTCCTCTCTCTGTGTAATTCTGACTTTCAAATAAATAAATGAATAAATGAATCTTTTTAAAAAAAAATTTAGCATTTTTATGTGTTCTGGAATCTCTGTATTTCCTCTATGCTTTCTAATTTGTTGACATAAAGCTGTTTGTAGTAATTCCTGATGTTTTTTTATTTCTGTGGTATATGTTGTTATACCTCCTTTTTCTTCTGATTTTATTTATTTGGGTTTGTCCATCTTTTTTTTTCTTTTGGTTAGTTGGGCCAATGGTATATCAATTTTGTTTATTTCTGCAAAAAAACTAGCTCTTTATTTCACTGATATTTTGTATTGTCTTTTTTGTTTGTTTCTATTTTGTTTCTTCTCTAAATTTAATTATTTTTTCCTGATACTAATTTTGGGTTTGGTTTGTTGTTGTTTTCTGAGGTTCTTGAGATGCATTGATAGCAAAAACAGACAAATGAGATCATATAGAGCTAAGAAGTTTCTGCACTGCAAAGGAAACATTCAGCAAAGTTGGGAAGCAGCTAACATAATAGGAGAAAATATTTGCAAACTACGGAACTGATAAAGGATTAATATCCAGAGTTCAAAAAGAGCCCAAGAAACCCAACAACAACAAAACAAACAATACAGTTAAGAGAAGGGCAAAGGACTTGAACAGGCATTTTTTCAAAAGAGGAAATGCGAATGGCCAACAGAAACAAGAAAAATGCTCAGGATAACTAGCCATCAGGGAAATGCAAATCAAAACCATGATGAGGTTTCATCTCACCCCACTTAGAATGACTCTCATAAACAAATTAAAAAACAATAAATGTTGGCAAAGATGTAGGGGAAAAGGTACCCTAATACACTGTTGGGAATGTAAACTAGTATAGCCATTGTGGAAGACAGTATGGAGATACCTCAGAAATCTGAAAAAAGGATCTACCTTATGACCTAGCAAACCTACTCCTGGGAATTTACTCAAAGGAAATGAAATCAGCCTATGGAAGAGTTACCTGCACCCCATGTTTATGGCAGCTCAGTTCACAACAGCTAAGATACAGAATCAGCTCAAATATCCATCAACTGATGACTGGATAAAGAAAATGTGGTATATATACACTATGAAATACAACGCAGCCATAAAAAGAAGAATGAATTCCTGCCTTTCACAGCAAAATGGATGCAACAGGACACCATTATACATACTGAAATAAGCCAGTCCCAAAAAGACAAATACCATATGTTTTCCCTGATTTGTGGTAACTTACAGAGTACAAAAAATATAATGTACGGGAAAGAATTTGACATTTTGCTATTTGACAATTGTTTACAGCCTTTGTCTTGTCTGTTGAAGTGCAGGGTTTTTTTCTTCTTACTATTTGTTGAATTCTTTACTTAGTATAGGGTTAATCTTATTAGTATAAAATTAACTGAAAGTAGATCATTGTAAAAAATTAAAGAATAAGGAAGGAAGGAGAAGGGAGGGTAGGATTGTGGGCAGGAGGGAGGGTAGGGTGGGAAGTATCACTATGTTCCTAAACCTGTGTATATGAAATACAAGATTCGTTTACTTTTAAAAAAAAAGTTGTGGAGAAAAAGCTGCAGTACCAGCTATAGGAACTCCAGAGGCCCTGACTGTTCTGACTCCCACACAGATGTTTGGCTGCTCATTTTACTGCTATGTTTCACTCCATTCTGCTCATTTCCCTGCCTCTCCCTATTCCACCTCCTATACTGACCCAGAGGGCCTCCTTGGTATCCAATAATTTTACAGAGACTTCATTTATTTTCTTTCCTCTATTTAGCTTGTTTATTTGAGAAGCAGGGACAACTGAGGAGGAGGCAGAAAACAAGGAGTGGGAGAGAGTAATGGAGGAGGGAAGAGGAAAGGCGAGAGAGAGACCAGGAGATAGAGATAGAGAGAGAGAAAAAGAGAGAATATGAATGAGATCTTGCATCCCTTCATTCACTTTCCCAAACCTGGCAACAGTCCTGGGGCTAGAACAAGGCTTGAGCTAGAAGCTCAACACTCAATCCCAATCCAGGTCTCCCACATGGGTGACAAGAACCCAATTACTTGAGCCATCACTGCTGTCTCCCATGGTTTGCACTGGCATGATGCTGGATTCAGGCACTCAGGTGTGGGATGTAGGCATCTGAACTGATAGGTTAAATGTTCACTCCAAGGGACTGAAGTAGGCAGGCACACAGGTTAAGTTGATTAGGTTTGTGAGCTGGAAGACCACACCTTTGCTACACCCCTACCTAGCCACACCTGGGTGCCCACCAGCCAATCAGGTTAATTAACCACTCCCCTCTGGAAGTGGGTTAAAAGCCTGGGACAAGGTGTGTCCCGGCCCTTCTCTCTTTGGCCCTGGCCTCTTTCCAGGAGGGGGCTTACTGTAGCCCTGCACCTCCAGGGCGCATGGCCTCTACGTGGCTGGTTCCTGGTGCTCGGTATGAACCCAGATTTACCTCTCTCTCTTAATAAAGCTCTCACTCTCCTATGCATCTTTCTCACTAAATAAAGGCTTAAAATGTACCATGCTGCCTTGTTTATCTGTGCTGGTATTTAGAATTCTCTAAATATTAGGCAAGAACCTTCTTGGGCCTATTAATATTGGGAATTTAGTAATAAGCATATGCTGATATCGTATGGCACCCCAAATTCCGGTAGCATACATGGCACCCCAGATAGCACTTCTGGGGAACTTTAAGGGGCCACATTTTTGTATAAATTTTAGAGGGTCTTCTCCGATTTCAGGACTATCATTTCTTTTTAAGATTTTTGTATATATGTATGTATGTATTTGAAAGGCAGGGCTAGAGAGAGAGAGAAACAGAGACAGAAAGAGACAGAGAGACATAAAGAGAGAAAGAAGGAGAGAGAGACAGAGAGAATCTTTCATCCACTGGTTTACCCCCACAATGGCCACAATGGCCAGGGCTGGGTACTGGGATTGTTGTCTCTAAATCAACAACTATGATAAATGGTGTGTCAAAGGAGCAGTTGATAAGCGTAGGAGTCAAAAGATTAGGATGTGTAATAGATCGTATCCAATTATTAGGAGTTCGGGAAATGAAAGGTATAGGTTCTGCGCCAACCTATACTGCATGCTCATTTCTACCAACATCTTTTCTGCCTTCAATCTGTGAGCTCTCTGTTATGTATGTTATTATTCCTACTGCCCAGAATTCATGTCTGTTCAACTAAATTCTTTCTGCTGTGAATGCCATGATACTGTGAGGTGGCAGGCTGACTAATAGGCAGTTAGGTTGAGTCCTGGTCAGAATGAGAAAAGGGGATGTCTCTTTTAGAGGGTGCAAAATGCATGCTTCTTCCCAAAAGCTGCCTTTAGCAATACAAAAGGTCACATTCCTCTGTTTCCAGTTTTATCACAAGAACAGCCAGGAAGTAGTGATTCTACACTTTTGAGTTTTAGTTTATCATGAGAATATAAAGGAGAAGTTACCAATCACACAATTCTGATGGCTTTTTTGTTTTATCAAGAGCCAGCTAGATAGGATTAAGATTCTGATTGTTAGCTGCTGTTCTGTTTATTCCCCACAACTCTGCTTAATCTCAGCTTCTCAGGTTTGCCTCTCTTGGAGCCCTCTCCTGGATGCTGGGGCAGGAGGTTTCTGACTTAAATAAATCTTGCTTTGCTCATTGCCTTGTCTGCATGTAAATTCTTCTCTCACATGAAAAAAGAACCCTGGTTGCCATAGTTTTCACCATTTTACCATAATAATACTATGTCACACCAGCCTGTTTTATTGACCAAATTAAGTTCTTTTGTATTACAGACCTCCCAAATTCTTGAAGCCACACCTTGCAACCCATTGCCTTATGTTATTTAAATTGCATTCCTGCAAGCAGATGGTAATCTTTGTAAAGATAGTACAGGGTTCACACTCCTTTTATATTCACCACTGTACTTGCAAAGAGCCAGGTACAAACCAGGTGTTCAATAAAATACGTGTCAATTGATTTCTCCTAAATATTGTACCTCTACATCTCATCAATAGCTGTGTCCAATCACTTACAATGAATGCTAAATTTATCAAATATATAATAAAGTGAATTTTAATTTTATGGATTCAACATTAGTAATGCCACTACTGCTCATTCATTTTTATAAGACAGGAAACATGTCAGTAAGAAAATAAAATATTTGATTATGTTAAAATTATAATTCAAATGAGTTATACAGACATTTGGGGGGTGTGGTTAATCATTATAGTCAGATATTAACATGAAATTAATATGCTTTCACAGTCAAAATAGACAGGCTTAATCATTTTTATTGACAAATCACTCCAAGTTATGCAGTGTACGGTACACATGCTGGTTTCTCATGGCTCATATACTGAAAGACAGTTCCATCTTCTTTTTCCCTTCTCTTCTGACAAATATTTGCTTCTCTGAGCAACCTTTCTGGAGCCCCCACAGACAGAGTTCTATGTGCACAGCTATTATGACACACACGTTCTGCACTATAATGGATTGTTAACACATTCATCTCCTCTACCAGACTCTATAATCCTTTTTTTCCTACAATCCTAAGAGCAAGAACAACGTCTTGTTGAAAGGAGCGGCCGAGAGCCGCCATAAAATGGCCTTAATAAAACAGTCCTGGGAAATGGGGAGTAAACTAAGTTCACAGAGAAAGCAGATAGCTACTAGCCAGAGATAAGGGCTACTACCCAGAGATAAGGGCTACTACCCAGAGATAAGGGCGACAGAACATCCTGGTATGCACATAAGCCCCCTCCCCTGTGCTTGTTCAAGCTTAACAAAGAAACCGCGAGACACGTAGGGCACGTAGCCACCCCTTTCTGCTCTTCAAGGACCCCCTCCCCTTGTCCAAGCTTAGACACGTAGGGCACGTAGCCCCCGTTTCTGTTCTCTCCTCCTCCTCGACGACCTCCTCCCCTTGTAGTTACCCAATAAACTTACGCCACCCTATGGTATGTTAATTTTGTGGTTTTGCCCCTTAAAAGCTGTGTGAGATAGCTGCTCGGGGCTCCTCTCGCTTGCTTGCTGCTTGCAGCAGTAGAGGGCCCATTTGTACAAATGAAATAAATTACCTCCTGTTCTATTGCATCGTCTGGTCTGGAGTCTGTGTTTCTGGGGTCGTCACAAGAGGACACCGCTTTTGGGGTCCTACATTTGGGGGCTCGTCCGGGATTTGGGGGACCCCAGACTCCCACACTCCATCGGCCTGACGGAGGTAAGTTTGCTTACTTGTGTATTATTGTAATTGTGGTTTGTACTGTTTGTCTTTGTCTGCCAGGGCGACGTGGAATCCGTCCTGGGGCGGTTTGTACTGTTTGTCTTTGTCTGCCAGGGCGACGTGGAATCCGTCCTGGGGCGCCTGTACAGGCTCAGTATTGACTGGACCAGTGGGGGAGACAGACGTGTCCTGAGACCCCTGGTTCAACCCTGGAGGACGCTCCAGTGGTGGTCTGGGAAGGAGGGAAAGAGGGAATTTCCCTTCTTCCAGGGGAGAGCCTGGCCAGATGGCCGCTCCCTTCTGATAGTTTCGGTTTTGTCTAGGTCTGTTGCCGCTCGGCTTGTGATTTGTGTTCTGTGTGTCACTGTTTTTGTTGTCCTTTATTTCTTACTGTCTCCCCCATCTGTTTTTATTGTTGTGTTTGATTGCTAGATGTATACTTGTATGAAAAATGTGTATTGTATTCTTATGATGTGTTAATTATGTCTACTTCTCAATGCAACTCTAGGGCCAAATGTAAGGACAAATTTTTGGAATGGAGAGGCTTGTACCTAGATTTGGCTCTGGTAACCAAGAAACTTTGCTGCCGAATGACCTTCTCCTGCTCCTTGGGAGCCTGGCCAGTTCCCAGGGAGGAGGATAAAGGAATGTTTTCTGATAAACAGGTGAGCATGCTTCATGTCTCGGCTCTCTGGCCAAGACCCGAGATGGGACGCACTGCTTGCCTAAAATCTTGGCAATGAGCCACCCTTGTCCTTGGGGGCTTTAAGGGGGAGCCGGAGCAAGCCTCTGCTGCTGCTGTTTCGTTTCGGGGGGAACACGCAGTCAAGCTGAATGTTAAATGTGCCCGTGATGATTACTAATAATGTTTAATTCTCAGTATGGATCCTTCTCCGGAGCTGTGTGAAGATTGCCTAGTGATGCCCACAGTACTGTAAATTCTACAAAACATAAGTACAACGTGGACATGATCAATTGGCTACTGTGACTGAGGTGTTCTGTGACAGTCCCTTTAATGAGAAATTAACAAAATGGATTAATAACAGGACATTCAGGACCTGACACTCTGCTTGGTATGTCATTACAAAAATCATCAAGGAGGGCTATGCCTGATAAATGAGGGTGCTATAAATGTGGGCAACAGGGACATGTACAAAAATTGTCCAGAAGTCAAAAATAAGGCTCTTCCTGGGATTTGCTTCCAGTGCTAAAGGGGAAGGCATTGGGCCAATAAATGTCACTCCAAAACTGATAAAGAAGGTAATTCATTAAAAAACAGAGTTCAGGAAACTGGAAGCGGGGCCAGCCTCAGGCCCTCCCTACAGGGATCAGTGGACCATCTTGCTATAGTATCATTAAAGCAATGGAGCCATGTTTATTGCAACATTCTGTTAATCTATGCTCCTTTACCATCTTTCCTGTAAATAATTTTAGTGTGCACTACAAGGCTTGCAGCGTATTTCTTGTGGATTAAACTAAAAGTAACTAAGTCTGTGCACAGCAGACAGCTGAAAAGTAATTTACTGTCACAAATTGGCATAGTTGGCAGGATCCGCAAGTATGCAAAGCAATGCCTTTCTTTAAAAGAAAAACTGAAGTTGCATGTGTAACCTGTGATGTTCCTGGCTGGAAAGACCTTCAGATCGCCTCTTTGGTGAAGGAATGGGCTCTCTGCTCAGAATCGAGTGAGAATTGGGATGGCAAGTTACAGAGTGCACAGCCTCCACAAGTTATTGAGGTTTTGCTATCAGTGCCGGTGGAAAAGGGGGATGAACTATAGGCTTTGGGGAGGTGAGAATGGATTTTGTTATCTGCATACTGATGCATGTATAAGCAATTAAAAAATAAGTACAGAATAAATATAAATTAAAAAAAAAATACTGCCCTTTAGAGTCAAACTGCTAGGTAGTGGTAAAAAAATTATATCAAGCTTCTGTACTGCTGCCAGGGCCAACTAAGGTTATTCAGTGTAAACAATACAGAATTCCAGGTGAATATGAGGAAATATCTAAAACAGTAAAAAAAATTATCTTAGTGCTGGAGTGATGATTCCCATAATCACTAAAAGGAATTATCTAATTTGGCATGTTAAGAAATCAGATGAAACCTGAAAAATGACTGTGGATTACAGGGAATTAAACAAAGTTACTCTCCCATTGACTGCTACAGTCCCAGATACCATCATTTTGATGTAAAAGGTCACAAACATAAAAGCGTGTTCTTGATAAGGAAAGTTAAAAGAAAGAGATACTTTTAAAAAGATATAATTTGTAAAAATTGTTTATCTTAATGGCTGGTTTATACTGGAATAAAAAAAAGAGGGGGGGAGAAGAGAAAGGTTTGAGCAAGTTACAGAAGGTGTGAGAAAGTCGCAAAATGTTATGGGAAGAAGAAATCTTTGGTTGTTTTCTTTGACATAAAATCAAAATCTGATCCTCTGTTAAAGCAATGAGTTAAAGTAATCTATTATGTTCTCTTGATGTCTCTGTTAAATTCTAACTGCTTAAAAACAGCTGTAAAAAGAGCAGTGTTAAAATAGAGGGATCCTATCACCAATCAATGGAATGGACCTGATCCAGTACTGGTATGGGACAAGGGCTCCTAAGGGATGGGTTTTTCCATGTAACCAACATGCCTTTACATCATTAGCCTCTGATAACTTCTGCAATTGCTCCCTGGGCCATGTGGCCCTGATGCTAACATCTGTATTTACAGCAGCGGATAGAGTACGTCAGTGGTGTGCTTTACCTGAAGACTACTATAACAATCATCCTAATAGGAGAGGACACTGCCCTTGCCATGGCTGCATCAGTAGTAAGTGTTCCTGGACTGGCTTTTGGAAATAATCGTGGACTATGAAGGCTTACATGTTTGGTGACCAAAGCAATCAATCTTACTGCTACTGTGCTATCCAATATAGCCAAAGAATTGCATCAAGTTCACTCAGGAGTGCTTTTAAGCCATGCAGCTAACAATTACTTGCTGTTAAAAAAAAATCATATAACTTGTAAATCTGTACCTGGGGGATGTTATTTTAACATTACTAACAATGTGCCATATATAGAGTCTGTTATTGATAAACTTAAGAGTAAAATGCAACATATGTTTATTACTAACCCACTATTCATTTAAGGGGTTTCAATGGATTCATTGGTTATTAATGTTGGCTGGACTGCTACTGCTTTTCCCACTTTGTATGGGATGTCTTCCGTGTGTTCTGCATTTTATGCTGACTTCCCTATAGTATGAATGGACTGAGATTCATCATTTAAAACTTCGTACCAAGCCTCCTTTGTAATCAAAATAATTGATATTTGGCTGTATGTTTCATCTCTCACCTAATGTTGGGCTGGAATGGTACTCAAAGACGGGTAAGACGCTCAGCATCCTGTACCAACCTAAGACAGGGCTCTAGGCCAAGCTGCCAGAGTTACCGATGACGGGTAAGGACAGAGATGACTGAGGGCAACCTAAGACAGAGGCCATTCTCAATTTAATAAAAAAAAAAAGGAGGAGATGTGGGGACCCATGGCTGGCCATGGGCCCACATGCTAAGGCCTGGCTTGCTGATCATTGGCATTAGTCCTCATGCAACAGTATCAAGCCCTGGCCACCAGTGACCGTATTGAAACCCCTCATTAACGGCACACAATTTTAGGATTAAAATTAGTTCAAAGAGAAAATGGGGGAATGAAAGGAGCGGCCGAGAGCCGCCATAAAATGGCCTTAATAAAACAGTCCTGGGAAATGGGGAGTAAACTAAGTTCACAGAGAAAGCAGATAGCTACTAGCCAGAGATAAGGGCTACTACCCAGAGATAAGGGCTACTACCCAGAGATAAGGGCGACAGAACATCCTGGTATGCACATAAGCCCCCTCCCCTGTGCTTGTTCAAGCTTAACAAAGAAACCGCGAGACACGTAGGGCACGTAGCCACCCCTTTCTGCTCTTCAAGGACCCCCTCCCCTTGTCCAAGCTTAGACACGTAGGGCACGTAGCCCCCGTTTCTGTTCTCTCCTCCTCCTCGACGACCTCCTCCCCTTGTAGTTACCCAATAAACTTACGCCACCCTATGGTATGTTAATTTTGTGGTTTTGCCCCTTAAAAGCTGTGTGAGATAGCTGCTCGGGGCTCCTCTCGCTTGCTCGCTGCTTGCAGCAGTAGAGGGCCCATTTGCGCAAATGAAATAAATAAAATTACCTCGTGCTCTATTGCATCGTCTGGTCTGGAGTCTGTGTTTCTGGGGTCGTCACAAGAGGACACCGCTTTTGGGGTCCTACATTGTGTTTCTATTCTCTTCCTAGTTCTTACAAAAGATCTGGCACAAAATAGGCATGTTGTAACTTCTAGTTGAATTGACAAATGACGGCAAAACAAATAGCCATATAATTTGAAACAGATAATAATAACAATGAGGCTAACATTTATTGAATGCTTGCTTATGGGTCTTTGCTTTTTTTTCTCATAGCTGCATTCTGGTGTTGATACAATCATTACACCTTACTTTACAGAGAAGAACATTGTGCCATGGAGAGGTTCAGAGCCAACCAACCAACAACAACAACCAAAGAAACTTGTCTGATGGCAGTCAACTAGGAAGTAGCTTAGCTACAATAGAAAGCCAGGCAGACTGTAGGATCCATTATGTTAACCACTCTACCACCACCAATAAGCCACTGAGTGAAAATTCACATTAACCACTTTTAATTAAAGTATAGTTCCACAGTGACTTGAAATAGGTGCTGATTGAGTACCTGTCAAGAATGGAAAATACAAGATTTTGCCCATAAATACAAAAGACCATTCCACAGAGGGATGGGAGAGTAGCAAAGAGAGGAGAGAGAGTGAGCATGTTAGGGGGTCTGGCACTGCAGCATAGTGGGTAAAGCCAACTTCCTGCAACACTGGGTGTTGGTTCCTGTCCTGGCTGCTCCACTTTAGATCCAGTTCCCTGCTAATGTTCCTGGAAAAAGCAGCAGAAGGTCCAAGTGCTTGGGGACCTGCCAACCATGTGGGAGACATGGATGAAACTCCCGGCTTTGGCTTAGCCCAGCCCTGGTCATTCCAGCCATTTGGGGAATGAACCAGTACATGGAAAATCTCTCTGTGTGTATCTCCCTCTCTCTTTGAATTATCTTAAATAAATAAATCTTGAGAGAGAGAGAGCGCATTAAAAGGAAGAAGGTTCATGAAGTGCAGGCAGCAGCAGTGACGTTTGAATCTGCCACTGGGGAGCTGGGAAGGCTACATCTAGGACTGCCACACCTCCACACTTGAATCATAATTGTGTTTTCCTTCCTGGCAAAACCAATTTCAGCTGCAGCCATCAACATCTTTTACCTCTGAAACCACTCAGGAAGAACAGAGATAAGGGTAAATTGCACTCCCTCTGAAAGTCTTAATAAGCTCCTGGTAAATTAGCCCTCCTCTCTCTGAGACATCTCAAGAGATTCTTAAACTTGTACTGCTAAAAATATTTATGATTTTATTACTTTTTTCTTCTACTGTCTTCTTTGTGCCCTTTGTATTAGCTTTCTCTCACCCCTACTGCACTACTTTAAACTCTTTATGTATCTCTGCTATCTTCCCTCTTGACTTCACATGTGTGCTTTTCCTACTCCTCCTCTGATCTGATCTGATCAGTAGGTTTTCCTTTGCCCTATTCTTTGTTTTTGGGATTCATCCATATTGTCCTTTTGTCCTCATTTAGGCATACTGATTTCCTGATGACAGATGCTGTCAATTGTGGCAACACTTGGTATTCTATTCCCCAAACACACACACACAGCCTCAGGCAGCCAAAGAAGAGCAGATTTCTCTCTCTCTCAGCCTGCTATGGTTTAGATGTCGTTTGCTCCCCAAAGACTCATGATTTGGAAGTTTGCTCCTCAGGGTGCCAGGGACATGATGTCATTAGAGGATTTGCCCACAGATGGAACTGATGTAGTTCTCATGGGACCCCGGTTAATTCTTGCAAGAACATTGTTACAAAAGGGCAAACCTGGCCTCTCTCCAGCTTCCTGTTTTGCTGTGTGATCTCTCCCTCGTGTACCTATTCCCACCATGTTGCCTTCCTCTATGATGTGCCATACATGGGACTGCCAAGTATAGAGTACAGTCTGATATTAGAACCTCAGCTTCCAAAACTATAAGCTTAAAAACTTCTTTCTTTTTTTTAAAGATTTTATTTATTTATTTGGCAGGTAGAATTACAGAGAGAGATAGGGAAAGACAAAGAGAGATGTTCCATCTGCTGGTTTACTCCCCAGATGGCTGCAACAGCAGGAGCTGGGCCTATCCGAAGCCAGGAGCCAGGAGCCAGGAGCCAGGAGCTTCTTCCAGGTCTCCCATGCAAGTGCAGGGGGTCCAAGCACTTGGGCCATCTTTCACTGCTTTCCCAAGCAACTAGCAGAGAGCTGGATAGGAAGAGGAACAGCCAGGACATAAACTGGTGCCCATACAGGAAGCTGGCATTGCAGGCAGAGGCTTAGCCTACTACGCCACAGTGGCAGCCCCCAAACTTCTTTACATATCATCTTGCTCAGGTGTTTTGGTGTAACAGCAGAAAATGGACTAGTACACAGTCATTGCATTACATATCCTATACTCCATACATTTTTACCTGTGAAGATTTAAGCCTGCTTTGTTAATTTCAATCTGTAGTTTTCTTTTATGAAAAACCTTCCATTTCAATTAATAACAATTAATTTGACAGAGAGAGAGCTTCTATATATCATTCACTTCTCAAATTCCCCTATGGTTGGGACTTGGCCAGGCCAAAGCCAGGGGCCAGAAACTCACTGAATGGCAGGAGCCCAATTACTTTTACTATCACCTGTTGCCTACAAGGGCCTGCATTAACTGGCACAGGAAGTCAGGGTACCAGATTCAGGTATTGAACCCAGATACTCTGTTATGGGATGTGGGCATCTTAACTGCCTGTCCCTGAAAAAATTATTTGAAGTTGTTGACGTGAAAGCATACTGATGTTAGAGAACCAGTAAAATACGGGAGTGGATACCCAGAGGAGCACAGGACAAAACCTTCAAAAGACTGTGTCAAGGGGAAGGTCAGATCAGCAAAAGGAATCTTTCAATGGAAACTATTTTGTCCCGGAGGGTGGTAGCATTCTTTTAATTTCTCCAGGGAAGAAAAAGTGATTTTATTAAAGATTTATCCATGTTGACTTTGTTTTCCTGACAGCACCACAAGAAAGCTTGGGGCAGATCTGATATATTGGAGTGAAACATCCCACCCTAGTAAATATGGCAAATTTCCTGTAGCGGCCACATTCATCTCCATCCATCATGAAAGCAGCACGGGCCATTCACTAGAAACAAATGTTCTAGATACAGTATGTCAAACACAAAATGATGGAAACCCCCGAGACCACAGGGAGTGTGCTGGGAGCAAACAGACCAGAATGCTGACAAGACTCTGACCATTCTCCACAGCACAGCATAACGTGGAAGCAACCTGAAATAATACATTTGACCTTCATGAAAGGGTAATGGATGGGCACTTAACATTAGGTCAGCCAGACTTGAGAGAATATGAGCTCTCATAAAGACAGATAATGAGGCAAAATAAATAAAAAAGTAGGTAGATAGATAAGTAAATTAAAAAATCCACTCCTCAAAGAGGTTAATCAGATAGCCAGTTATGCATATTTAAAGTATTGTCAGCCTTTGAAAAGCATGCTTTCATATTTGAGTATTTTTGATCACTTGGTCACAAAGACAGCCATCTTTTGAGAACCAGGAAGTAATACAAAAAATACATAGTTTTTGGCGGGCACCGTGGCTCAATAGGCTAATCCTCCGCCTTGCAGTGCCGGCACACCAGGTTCTAGTCCCGGTTGGGGCGCCGGATTCTGTCCCCGTCGCCCCTCTTCCAGGCCAGCTCTCTGCTGTGGCCCGGGAGTGCAGTGGAGGATGGCCCAAGTGCTTGGGCCCTGCACCCGCATGGGAGACCAGGAGAAGCACATGGCTCCTGCCTTTGGATCAGTGCAATGCGCCGGTCGCGGCAGCCATTGGAGGGTGAACCAACGGAAAAAGAAAGACCTTTCTCTCTGTCTCTCTCTCTCACTGTCCACTCTGCCTGTCAAAAATAAAAAATAAAAAAATACATAGTTTTCAGATCAATCTTACTTCATAATATGTGGAGATTAAGGGGAAAAACAAAAATAATTCCATTTTGGTTGACACGAAAGCACTATCTAAACTTAGGAAAGAATACTCTATGGACTCATCCATCACTTTTCTACCTATTTATAATGTAAGCAGCATATACCTTTTTTTGAAAAAACACAAATGTGGCTAACAAAGTTATGAACTATAACTTCTAGAGCTTATAAACTTGATCCTCAAGCAGATACTACTTGGTTTTTTAAAAAATCATCAATACATGAATAATACTTAATGTACTGCTTTTTATATGTGGCAGATATAACATCCTACAAATGAGAAATAACAGATAGGTAATGTTAATTATGCAGGAAGCTTCTTTCCAACAACAACAACAACAACAACAACAAAATATACTTAGTACTAGTTAATGTGGCATGACATAAAACAGTAAACTACTGATTAATCTGATCAGTTCTGAGAACCCAGGCAATTCAGATGATATGCTGGCTAGAAAGAGAAAGGGGGAAGGAAAAAGTAAGTTTCTGAAACTCATGTATGTTTCACAGTTTATTTTTTGAACTTCCTTTTTGAAAATTAAAATTTTTTTACAAGACCAGTTTTAAAGAGACATAGGCAATTTCTAATACAAATCAACTGGGTGCGGATTATTCAAAGTGCTAAAACTGAAAGGAATGTAGTTGGATTAGGATTTCTTGATTTATGAACAGTATAAAGTGCAATTGCTTGATTTATATACAATAGGATAGAGTTCACGGATGTTTTGGGTTTAGTTCAGTGTACAGAGAGAGTGGAGTGTCCTAGATCCATGTTTTTCTTTTCCAACTGTGTTTCACAGAGCCCAGTAATTCCAGACGGCTCCCCTGGGGGCACTTCAAGGCTACCAAGGGATACCCAGTAGGCACTGCTCCTGGCATTCCGCCCCTGCTTCAAAGACAGCACTCGGCATTACTATTCTGTTGCTTGTTTGAAACCCAAGGGCCTGGATAACTATTGGAAAATCAACCACAGGGACAAAAAAATACAGATGTGACATCCTTTATTCAATTTTATTTTTTTCATGCTCAAGAAGAGAACTGAACACTGTTTGATGGGCCAAAACAGTATAAACTCCCAAGTGTACCCAAGAAAGATCCAAGGATATGATCCTTCCCTTTAACCACTGTTCAACGTAGGGTAGTAAGCATTTATTCACTAAAAGAAAAAGAAGTCATTTTTACTGAAGTTCAGAAAATGCCACTCCCACTATATGTCTGTGTTCATGCATGGTACTTCTTTATGAATGAAATATATATTCTTTTAAAAAGATTAGAGGCAAACGGATGATCTTGTATACAAAGGGACAGATGAAAGAGTTAGGGTAGAATGAGCAAGCACTGATTGTACGCCAAGGGAAACGCCATGCACCCCTTTGATGTATTATACAATACACGGGTTCTCCTTGGCCTCAGCACATAATGTGGAGGGAGTGCCATGCAAAGTCTTGGGATTTTAAATATTAATCACATTATTCTGGGTTAGAAAAGTTAATATTATACATTATGGCCTAGAAATGACTAAAACCTATGGGGATTCTTTCTGTTCTTGTTTATTCACTTGAAAGAATTAATTTTATAATTAGAGAAAGTAAATGAGTCATTGCTGGTTTCATGGGGCACTTCCCTTTTCAAGTTTCAGCCAAGGAGTCCAAAACCCAACCTAAGTTCAATTCCAACATTCAGTTATGTGTTAGACACATACTGTACACTAACATTCATAACCAGCCTAATAAAAATTGTAAAATTGACCAAGGCACTTTATCCCTTCCATGACTTTGCATTCTAAAGAGGAGACTAGAACTGGTCAAAAGCAATTATAGTACAACATAATCAGAAGTGGCAGAAAAAAGAAACAAATGCTTTGGAATTAAGAGGGAGGAAGAATATCTTATTAGGAACACTGATCAGATTTTATGAAAGAGGTGGCATTTAAGCTTTATGTTCAGGGCCAAATGACCTAAGCTTTTCACTCACTAGTTAAAGATAACCACAGGCAGGTCACCACCTTCTCTAGAACTCCATTTCCACATTTTTTACATGAAAGTGTAGAATCGGAATATTCCCAATATCCTTTTGGTTCTGATTTAATGATTCTATGATTGTTCCTAAGAAAAGCAGACAGATGCTATCAACCACACCTCTTCTACGTCTCCAAATGTCACATACATGGTGCATGAACTGCTCAACCAAATGACAGAATGAATAAACCTCCCCAGGATCTGAACAGAAGAGGTAAGGCATCAAAAATCAAACCCTTAGTGAGTATGGTAACTGAAACCCAAGCATGGAAAAAATGCAAACAGTGTTTAATTCTGGCATGTACCAAGAGACCTGCAGGAATGATCAAGGTGTTCTGAGAAGCGAGGGTCCTATTTATAGGATGAAAGTATGAGAAGACTCACTCGGCAGGAATGATATTAATTACATAGTGATAACAGACATGAGAAGGAAGTGGGGTGCAAAAGAAGCATAGGAAACATAAAGAAAAACTGTCAAATTTTTTCTTTGCAGGGAAAAGAATGTGCAGAGATGTAATAAATAACTAGATATATTGGCTATTCCAAGTTTAACACACATGCACACACACACACACACATACACACCCTTTCTTTTTTCTTTTCTCCTCCAATGAATTTCACTTGGGGTTTTTATATTCTTTAATTCTTGAAAATACTGTATAATACCTCATGAAGCGAGAACACTAAGGTTGGTTTGAGGTGATGGGAAAGGTATTGCTGATAGATACACACAGAGTATAAAGAAGTTTTCTTTTTAGGCAGAATGCAAATAAACTAGCAGATAACTTTAGAGGAAGACTGAGATTTCAACATTTACTTTTTTTCTTTGCTACATTTGTGTTAGTTCTTCCCATCATCTTCTGTATCTTAGCTATTCCTATCAAGTACAAGTTAAATCTTCTTTTTGTATTGAAGACCATACATTTGTGTCTGATAAGCCTCTGATAACGCAAGCAAGACTTGGGATTTGTCACGAACTGCAGATGGGTGTTCTAACTCTGAGACAAGGTGATGGATAGCTAGCCTGCCCTTCTTTTGGCAATGGACCCATATTCTTTTGGCCCTGCCTCATTTATCAGAGGGCAGGTGTAGGGCTCCTCTGATACAGAGTATGAATGAGCTGGGATAATACCCAGGAGCAGGCTCTCTCTGTTGCTTAGTCAAGATTTTCTAGACTCACATATGATGAGATTACTGTTATAGACCTATCTAAGGAAAGCTGCTGTCATGTACAGCAGGCTTGCAGAAAAAGAGCCAGCCAATGGATGATCATCAGTTTAAACTATAAATAAGGGCCTGCTTTACTCTGGACTCTGATCCAAGTAATGTCCCTAACAAGCTGCCTGCAAAGCCAGGGCGTGATGCCTGCTGTTTGAGACATGATGATCCAAGAACTGCTCTTGTCCTCACAAACAGCTAAAAATAGCAGCACGACCAGGAAGGCAAAACAGGTTCCTGGGAACATACAGAGTTGCACTGATGTCAGTTTAATTCCAGTTGCTCCCACTGTTGTGAAAAGCACAGGGAACTATCTGCTACAAAAGATGTTAACTTGTTAGATAGCACCCTGGAGACCTGGAAGAATTAACACAATCCTTTAAAGGAGCCTGCCCTTTTCACTGGAGGATAGGAGAAATCTTAGGAGAATTGAAATGAACTTGAGTGCCTTTGTCCTGCATAATTAAAAGAGCCTGATACTTCTTCCTTTCTTCTTCTTTTTTTAATACATAAACTCTCATTGATTGGGAAAAACATATTCACACTCTAAAATGTCCGCAGCTCCTATCTCTTTGGTTCAAATATGTCCCTTTCTGGGGAAGTACATATTTCATGGTGATAAATTCACCTCATAAGTAGAAAAACTGTACACAAATATACTGCTGTGTCAACTTTATTGATTTTTGCACCATTGTAAAGACCTTCATCGTCCTCCAATATATCTTAAATCTATCAGCATCTCAGAAAGTGACCCTGAAGGCCTCATTTATCTGTAGAGGAAAAGATCCCTTCGTTTAGGTTCACTCATAAACATTGTGATTTAAACGGCTTGTGACCACCTCAGATTCTGGAAAGTAATAGGCTCATAGTCACAAAGAATGCTTTTTTTTTTTTTTTTTTTTTTTTTTCTGGAACTAGGGTCTGCCAAGTCTTAATTAAGATCAACTGAATACCCATGGCCAAATGCCCTTTTTAAAAGTCCTCCAAATAATGATCAATTAATTATGCAGCCTGATTAATATGGTATATTAAGTTGTGTGAATTCAATTGCAGGGCCCTTTACAGTCTTTGTTCATAGCTTCCCTTCAGCCTCTGGAACTACATCTGGACTTGAGAGTCTTGCTTTCAAGTTCAATTCCTCAAATCATTTGAGTTTTCAGAGTCTCACCGCATATTCTGCAGGTACAGAAGAGCTTATAATCACAGTCAATATCTGACCTCTTCTTTATCGTGCTCCTCTCGAACAGCATCACTAAAACAGAGACTACTACTGGTTTGAATGATTTTAAAATTTCTTCCAGTTGTAAATGCCTAGTCCTTCTATCGCTTTAAAGCTTTAAAGCTTCTATCGCTTTAAAGATAGAGAAGTATAAATGACTCATGCAAACTCTCCTGCTAGGTGGAGGCAAGCTTCAAGGCAGATATTTAGACTCCTAAATCTTTTAATTTTTTTTTAAAAATTTTTTGACAGGTAGAGTTATAGACAGTGGGGGGGGGGAGGGAGAGGGAGAGGGAGAGAGAGAGAGAGAGAGAGAAAGGTCTTCCTTCCATTGGTTCACTCCCCAAATGGCAGCTACAGCCGGTGCTGTGCCGATCCGAAGCCAGGAGCCAGGTGCTTCCTCCTGGTCTCCCACGTGAATGCAGGGGCCCAAGCACTTGGGCCATCCACCACTGCCCTCCCGGGCCACAGCAGAGAGCTGGACTTGAAAAGGAGAAACCAGCACTAGAACTTGGCGCCCATAAGGGATGCTGGCGCCGCAGGCGGAGGATTAACCAAGTGAGCCATGGCACCAGCCCTAGACCCCTAAATCTTAATCCAGGGATCTTTCAAATATATAAATCATATGGAGTTTACCACCAGAAGACAGGATTCCTGAGTGTGGGGTGCTTGTTTCTCCTTGTATCCTAAGGTGCAAGCATTTTGTTGATTGCTAAATTAAATTTACTAAAAATGTGAAGCAGAGTGAAAAAAAAAAAACAACAGAAATTACAAGAATTGACTCAAAACCAACCAATAACTGAACCTCATTATAAAAATAAAGGGTATACATTAAATTCCTCAATTTGAGTCTGAATATAGCAGATCACAACCATTTAGATGTAATTACTGCTGACACACCAACAAGTGGCAGGTAAGCAAAAGACAGGAATGTTGAGGATACAGCTCTAAATATGTGAATTTGATGTCACTGTGTTGTGCTGTCAAACACATGAGGCTTTACAAAATTAAACTAGTTAAAATTAAATGAGGCCTGCGCCGCGGCTCACTAGGCTAATCCTCCTCCTTGCAGTGCCGGCACACTGGATTCTAGTCCCGGTCGGGGAACCGGATTCTGTCCCGGTTGCCCCTCTTCCAGGCCAGCTCTCTGCTGTGGCCCGGGAGTGCAGTGGAGGATGGCCCAGGTGCTTGGGCCCTGCACCCCATGGGAGACCAGGAGAAGCACCTGGCTCCTGCCAACCGATCAGCGCGGTGCGCTGGCCGCAGCGCACCGGCCGCGGCGGCCATTGGAGGGTGAACCAACAGAAAAGGAAGACCTTTCTCTCTGTCTCTCTCTCTCACTGTCCACTCTGCCTGTCAAAAAAATAAAAATAAAAAAAAAATACAAAAATAAAGTTAAATGAAATTTCAAATTCAGTGACTCAGTTATACTAGGCATATTTCAAATACTCCACAGAAACAATCGTTAGCGTCTAGAGTACTGAACAGCTTAGAGAAACATTTCTATCATCACAGAAAGTTCCACCGGACACTACTAAGTAATCACTACTCTTCCTTCCAGTAATTATATGAAGCAGGAGAAAGAGGGAGATAAGAAAGGAGAATACAATGAAGAGAAAATACTGATTAAGGCTTTGCTACCCTGTGCTAAGCACTTGAAGTGTCTAATTTCATATAATCCTTACAACTTTCCTCATGAGGTAGGTACTATAATTATCCCCATTTAAATTTGATGACACTGTGCTTGTGAGATAAGTAAATCACTGCACTTGTACATGTGATAATTGGCTTAGCTGGGCTTTAACTCAAGTCATCTAACTGCAGAGTCTATGCTCAACTGTCAAGTTATGCTGCTTCTACTAAATAACTTGAAATGCTTGGAGATACAGGGAACATTAAACTTTACATCACTGGTTCTTAATCCTTAATACATATCAGAAGCATCTGGGGAGCTTTCTCCAGATACAGCTACCTGAGCAACAGGGATGGGACCAGGGCTGGCATCTTCGGGGACCACCTAGTGATTTCTGCATGCAGTCAGAGCTGAGGATCATAGCTTGAAAGACACTATTATCCACTTCCTACAGTCTAGGTGTATAAAATGCAGAATATAATCAAGGTCATTAACAGTACCTAATGACAAATCTAAGATGAGAATCTAGGTGTCAATGTTAACTTCATAACAGTATATGGCGTAGTAGAAATTAATGAGCAGAGCTTTTCTAGTTCCTGATGGATACTATTAGTTAATATAACTCATATGCTGCTTAGAAATAACATGTCAAAATTTAGAATTTGATAAACGCAAGTTTATAAAAATAAACATATGGATATAGTGCCAAACTCCTTCTGAGACAAACGCGTTTCCCATTTAAAAGCAAACATTTTCTTCCTGAGAAAATCACATCTCCTACGAGTACATAGGACTGCTTATGCATGTGGTGTGACACAATAGAAAAAGTAAGACTGTCAACCTAAACACTTGATAAACATTTGATTTCAATTTTAGTCTTGATTTTGCCTGTAACTGCAATGGGAGCAAACCATTTCCCTTATAATTCCATTTTTCTCATCAGTAAAATAGAAGTATTTTATGGGATGAACTCCAAGGCTCTTTGCAGCCAAGACCCATGTTCAGGAGGGAGTAATCTCTCCAGTGTTTGCAAGGCACTCATTTCTGCCAAAAACAGTGCCTCCATTCTGGCATGAATTAACTCAAATTCCAAGTAAGTTATTCATTCCATGCCAAGGGAAAACAGCGGCATCAGATGAAAACCCACCTTTCTTCTGAGGTGTCAAGGTTGACCCTGATTCTGTTGACTGACTCACCAGAGTCCCTAAAGAGGGTCAGTGGCATCCACTCAGTAAAACTCACTCTCTGCAGCTGCCTCTCTGAAAGGACCATGATCTACCTACCTGCACACTTCCATATGCACAGCTGCTGGCCTGGAAATCATGAAGTGGCAGACATTGTACCACCTTAGCACCCATCACCTTTCTTTACATCTCTACTCCCAGCTTAACTGTAATGCATTTTTACACAGCTAGGAAAGTTAGCCAACCAAGGCAGGAGCCACCTCATGAAACAGCATGCTGAACATACAGTGCTTACCTTACGCTTGTTGGTAGGACACACATACAGATAGCTCAAAATTGTTTTCAAACCAACTTTATCATTTAGCTTCTCATAGGTGGTCCCATAATCAGTTGACCTATAATTCAAAAGAGGCATTAATGAGGACAGAAGTACATGTCATGGTTGTCAGTACAATGCATGTTTTTCATAGTAGAATGGCTCTCAGGAGAATTCTAAATGATTCCTGTGGTATATAATGATGCTTAATTATGTACACAGTAGCATCATGTGAGTGCTTAACATTTGCATTTAAATTGAATTGGTAAAAATTAAAACTCCATCTCTCTACTGCCTCTTAATGTACACACATTGCTAAAGGAAATTGTTAATTTTAAAAGACTAAGAAATGAGAATGTTCTCTGAATTAATGAAAGAAATAAAGAGCTTTTAGTGAGATCTGACATTTCCAAATTTTTGCCTTATTTTTGGCACAGCAGAAAAGCAGGTTCTCTTGATTTATCTACAAATTGTGTTTTCTTTCATGAGTCATAGAATATATGGTGGGTCACTCTCCTCAAAGGTCATTCAGTCTTGTCCTATTATTTAAGAGCGAGAAAATGTCTTAATAATAAGCGAAACTTCACAACCTTACTTGATGCCCTTTTCTGTGTTAAGCAACCTAGAATTGCGAGGCATTGCTTCTTGACACTGACTCTGTTACAGATTATCTCATTTTTAATTATGCATTGGTCAATATGTTATAAATTCAGATTGAATAAATCAGCTTCTCTATAAAGGTCCAATTTTATAATTTTAATCTTATTAGGTCATCATGACAACCATGTATAACAGTATACATTATCTGTATTTCAGGAAAGTGGTCTCAAAAACTAAAGTGACACACTGAAGGGAAATAGCCTAATAAATGGGCCACCTAAGGCCATGGGGAATTTGAATCCAGGTATCCTGGGACTAAATTTATACTGCTTTCATTATACTGCGGGTCTTATCCTTTCAACTGAAACAGGATAGATACAAATTCCTTCTCAGGCTTCTTTTCCTTCAGAGGAGATTCCCAGTGAAATTCATTCAATCGCTCACATTTGTGGAGCACCTAAAATGTACTAGACACTATGATAAGTCCCAGGATTCAACATTCAGGTCCTCTTCTCAAGTATTTAACTGCTTTATTCGAGAGACAGAAATGTAAACAAATTATAATAATGTATTAAGTGCAATGATAGAGATATAAATTAATGTTCAGAAGATAAAGTTGTTTTAAGTAGAAAAATGCAAAAATGTGGTTATTTTAATTCATTATTGATAAAAGTCACAAATTCCTACAGGCCATAATGACTAAAGAGAAGATGTGTCAACAATCTCATTACTCTCTAGTAATAGTCTTCCTGAACCAGGTCCTGGAGTAAGAAAACTCTAGAAAAAAGATCCCAGAACTAAAGATTGATTCTGACTGGGGATTCAAAACATCATTCTAATAAAATTTATATACAGATGGTAAATATGAAATAATCAATTTTTTAACGAGTTTAAATGACATTTCAAATCATTATGGAATGGGGCATTATAATAAACTTCTTCACACACACACAAAAACTATAACCCTAAAAGTGAGTAGGAGTTTAGAAAAGGGAAGTAGGAAGAAAGCTATAGACTAGAAGGTGTGGAAATACACAACTGGCATTCTTCAGGGCCATTGTGCAACAACACAATCAAACCTGGGCTCCTTGCTGAGAAAATCTGAAAAGCTTTCCCAAGGAGACTTTTTCATGAGCCACCCACAAAAGTTCTCTTAAAATCCTCCTTCTATAGACATCTTCTTTCCAAATTCACTGCTGATGTGAGATTTTTGGCTATTTCTCTACTCACCCAGTCTATTCTTGGTGTTTGGCCTTTATCCTCACTCACCCTAGCCTTCCAAGGTCAACATTCTCTTTCTATAATAACTTGATTGTCCCCAAAATTCCACTAGTCTTTTTTCTGCCTCCCTTTATTGCGCAGGTTTTTGTATGCACTTCTCTTAACCATAATCACAAGTTCAAAGCCAAACAAATAGGTGCCAGCACTGTGGTGCAACAAGTAAAGCAGCTGCCTGCAGTGCCGGCATCACATATGGACGCCAGTTCGAGTCCTGGCTGCTCCACTTCCGGTCCAGTTTTCTGCTGTGTTCTGGGAAAGCGGTAGAAGACGGCCCAAGTCCTTGGGCCACTGCACCTGCATGGGAGACCCGGAAGAAACTCCTGGCTCCTGGCTTCGGATTGGCGCAGCTCCAGCCGTTGCGGCCATCTGGAGAGTGAACCAGTGGATGAAGATGGAAGAAATCTCTCTCTCTGTCTCTACCTCTCTGTAACTCTGCCTTTCAAATAAATAAATCTTTAGGAAAAAAAGATGGAAAGTCCACCTAGGGTCAGTGAGAGGAAGATAAAAAGGAAGATAAAAAGAAAATACTATTACATTAAAAAATTTGCTTAGTGCAAGGTGGAAATCAATAGGACTTCATTAGATATGAGAGAGCAGTTAAATTTTCCTAATGGAATAATGGGAAAGCAGCCTTGAGATGTAGGAACCAGTCTATAGAAGGTATGATCATGAGTTTCTTAAAAATTCAACTAATGTTGACCCCTGAGCTACTCAGTGAACACATTTACATTTCAAAAATACTCTACAAAAGTAAATGAGGATTATTCTATAAGTGTTCTATAAGGAATCATAATCATTTGCATATTTGTGTGTGTGCATGTGTGTGTACATTTAATTCTAACTCCAATATGACAAGATATAATATATCAACTGGCTCGCATTTACATTTGCAACCATTTTCTCAGAGAATTCACACTATGTTATTATAACAGTGTTTGCCCACTAATCCCGGTGCCTCAAGTTATCTGTGATTGTGTGTAGGTGACATATTTCTTGTTTGTACTAAACTCTATAAAAGTTTAGTTTTTATTTCACAAAGCTCAAAACTAAAATATAGTTTGTAAATTCTCAATTCCAGCAGATCTGCATATTTAAACATAATGGCTTTATAATAAGCAATTGATAAAGAAGACATGTTTTCATGCATTCAAATGGTACAGATTAGCAACTATCTAAGGTTGTCCCACAGGACTGGACTCTGACAAAATACTGACAGATGTCATGGTCTGGTGGTGTACAGGAGAGAAGAAAGTTCTCCAAGTAGCTGCTTCTATTAGTCTCATTGTCATGGCCTCTCTAGCAGGCACCTCTCCAGTATTTTCGGAATCCAGCATTCAAAAGAACAAGGGCTGAGGTCCTGAAGAAACTTGCTCCACCGTCCAGACTAGCACCTGTGCCATCTAAGTCAGTCAGCCTGTACCCAGCTCAGGGAGATAGTAACTTCAAGGTGGCATAGAAACCCAGAAGACAATGCCTTGGACTTATCTGCAAACCACAATTCACAGCAAACAGACACTGCCAGTTATTCCTATATGGCCGGTTGTAGGAGTCGTTGTCTCCCACAATGTGGGTTATGAAAGAACAGTGGAGGCTGACAGGCTGAGCAGCAGGGTGAAAGGAGAAACAATGTAACCATTGCTAAATACTTAAAGTATTGTCTCTAGGTTTAGAAGAGAGGAATATTTTCTAAGATCAAAAATATTGGGGCCGGTGCTGCGGCTCAATAGGCTAATCCTCCACCTAGCGGTTCTAGTCCCGGTCGGGGTGCTGGATTCTGTCCTGGTTGCCCCTCTTCCAGGCCAGCCCTCTGGTATGGCCCGGGAGTGCAGTGGAGGATGGCCCAAGTCCTTGGGCCCTGCACCCGCATGGGAGACCAGGAGAAGCACCTGGCTCCTGGCTTCGGACCAGTGTGATGCGCCGGCTGCAGCACGCCGGCCACAGTGGCCATTGGAGGGTGAAACAATGGCAAAAAGGAAGATCTTTCTCTCTGTCTCTCTCTCTCACTGTCCACTCTGCCTGTCAAAAATAAAAATAAAAATAAAAATAAATATTGGGAAATTCTCCATTAGATATAATTTAATTTCCTTTAAGACATTTCACAAATTGTACTTTTTAAATATATACTCAATTACTTAAGCTGTGAATTCCATGTGGCATTTTTTAAAAACAAGTTTGATTATAGAATCCATTGTTGAGGGCTAACTAATGAGATTAGTGTTCTGAGTATCACACTTTGGAAATACTATATCAGAGAAAAAAACCAAAATAGCTAAATAAAAACATTGATCCTAGCTTCACAAGAAAGCGGTGAAAACAAAAAGTTAAAATGAATGAAATTCACAGACAAAAATGTCAGCCTATGTTAAACATAAAGTGACTACTGTTGTAAAAACTGAAAAAAAAATATAAGGAAGCATTGGGGCCAGCACTGTGGTGTAGCAGGTAAAGCTGCCGCCTGCAGTGCCAGCTTTCCATCTGCGTGTTGGTTCATGTCCTGGCTGCTCCTCTTCTGATCCAGCTCTCTGCTTATGGCCTGGGAAGGCAGTGGAAGATGGTCCAAGTGCTTGGGCCACCTGCACCCATGTGGAAGACCCGGAAGAAGCTCCGGGCTCCTGGCTTCGGCTTGGTGTAGCCCCGGTTGTAGCAGCCATTTAGAGTGAACCAGAGGATGGAAAATCTCTCTTTCTCCCTCTCTCTACCTTTCAAATAAATAAAACAAATCTTAATAAAAGGAAGGGCTCTTTAAATATGTATAGCATGTAGTCGTATTTAGCGATACAGTATGTTGTCTTGATTTGTCATCTTATTAAAATACTACAAAGCAAGTTTTTTTATTTTCATTCTTTGCTTACAGATTACTTGCAGATGAAAACCAAACTTCTATCAACACTTACAGTGTGCTAGAAGAAGCTGAAAGCTTAAAAATTAAGCATTCCAGGAAAATAAATATGCAGCTGACTAAATCAAGGCTTCCCCCCTCTTGCTTTGGATTTTTAATCCTTATTCTACCCTGATTTATACCTTAAACAATGACTTTTAGAACATTCCAAAGCATCTATTTGCTATTTACATGGAGCTGAACTAGGCTGCCTGGGGAGGTGGAAAAATCATATTTGAGGCATCCTACCTGCCTTCCTAGAGCTTATGATCGCTCAGAGATGGCAAACTCCCATTACATCCAAACAAGGGATTAATACAGGATATGACTACTTTCTATAAAGAGTTGCAGAAATAAAATGTGTGATTAGATTTCTTCTACTATAATCGCATACTATCAAGTGAGATACTAAATAAGCACAGGATACACTGTAAACTCAATTCATAAAAGTGCTTAGAACAATAATGGACTTACAGTAAGCAACCTATAAAGATTTTCTTGATTTTTTTTGTATTCTTTGCCAAACACTTATTAAAATTCATAACAGGAATCCTCAAGGAAAATACCAGTCGCTAAAGATTTCCTTCATCTCATTTGCTAAGAAGAGAAGCCATTCATGAAGCTATTACGTTTTCAAATGTATCTGTGTTAGTCTACTGCACATGCGATTCAGATCACAGAGTTAATGGTAAGAACTGAAATACGAGAGTTAAAGATTTTGCACTATGCTTCCATAATAATTGTGTCAGAATTCTGTTGCTGAATAGACTATTATGTTTAAGAAATCTAAGAGATAGGACAATAAAAAATGCACATTGATAGGGTGTTTACAGAGTGATCCAAGTTTTTCAAATGCAAAATCCTATTAGACAGACACTGATACTGACCACATATTACATATAAGGAAGACCCAACGGTATAACAAATTTACTGAAGGCCAAAGTATTTAGAAGGTGCCTGGTCCACCAGGAGCCACCACAGGACCTGTATCCTTAACCTTTGCTGCACTGCTTTGATCAAAAGAAACCAAAAGTAATTCACAGGCAAAAAAGGAGTTGTATTTAGAAAACCTAGCTTTGAATATTTAGTAAAAGGAACCTGAACTGAAACTGTTTGAAGTTCTACGTAGTACAGACCAAAATCTGCCTTTCTTCACACGTACTAGCAGGACAGAGACTCAATTCTCAGGAAAGTACATGCAGATGCCCTCACAGGGCTCTAGGAGACCAAGAAGGCAACCTTCCACCTGGTCTGCTCTGGCTGCTGGGAAGACCAGAAACACTGACAAAGCAGCATCAACCTGTACATGATTTGGTGACACCTCATTAAGGTCACTGTATGTCTCAGCCTAATAGGAAAGGCATGTTCTCTTTGTAAGGAGCAATTCAGTAATTTATGTGAAAGGCAAAGCTATAGAAAGAGAGACAGGCAGAGATCTCCTTTTTCAGCTGGTTCACTCTCCAGATGGCTGCAATAGCCACGTCTGGGCCAGATTGAAGCTGGCAGCCTGGAAATCCATCCTCGCTATTCCACGTGGGTGACAGGGGTTTCTGTTTCTCTCTCTCCTTCTTTCTCTCTCTTCTCTGTCTCTACCTCCCTTCCCCTACCTCTTCTCCCTCCCAGAATGTGGTCTATCTTGATGAATGGATGAATGTTCCACGTACATTTGAAAAGAATGTGTAATCTATGCCTTGGATGACACAGGCTAGAGAGGGCCCTTTTATTCAGTTCATTGATGGTGCTGCCAAGTTCACACTGTCCATTTCTGACAGAAGGGTGTTAAAGTCTTTAAACATAATAGTGATTCATGTATCTCTCCTTGCATTTACATCAGTTTTTGTCTCATGGAGTTTGACACACTGTCATCTGGTCTACCCACATGAAGGACTGTCAAGTCTTTTGACTCACTTGTCAGTATGTAGTAGTCTTCTTTATACCTGATAGTTTTCCTTACTCTGAAATTAGTTCTGTTTGAGATTAATATCCTGCTCTATATTGATTACTGTTGTCATGTCTTATCTTTCTCTATCAATTTATTCTTTATATATCTGTATCTATAAATGTCTTTACATTTGAAGTGGGTTTCCTATAGACAACAAATCGTTGAGTCTTATTTTTTATCTACTCTAATGATATTTGTGTAAGTTGGTTTTTTAGAATGTTGACATTTAAAGTAACTCTTTTGTTTAATTTTTTTTTTGACAGGCAGAGTGGACAATGAGAGAGAGAGAGATAGAGAGAAAGGTCTTCCTTTACCGTTGGTTCACCCTCTAATGGCTGCTGCGGCTGGCGCACTGCGCTGATCTGAAGCCAGGAGCCAGGTGCTTCCTCCTGGTCTCCCATGCAGATGCAGGGCCCAACGACTTGGGCCTTCCTCCACTGCACTCCCGGGCCACAGCAGAGAGCTGGACTGGAAGAGGGGCAACTGGGACAGAATCCGGAGCCCTGACCGGGACTAGAGCCCGGTATGCCAGCGCTGCAGGTGGAGGATTAGCCTATTGAGCCGTGGTGCCGGCCTTTTGTTTAACTTTTATTTGTTCTACAAGTTTCATGTATTTCATATATACAGATTTAGGAACGTAGTGATACTTCCCATCCTACCTCCCTTCCACCTGCACTCTAACACTTCTTCTTACCTCTCTTATTCCCACTCTTAATTTTACAAAGATCTATTTTCAGTTTACTTAATACTAATAAGGTTAACCCCACACTTAGCAAAGAGTTCAGCAACTAGTATGAAGAAGAAAACACTGTTCCTCAACAGAAGAGACAAGTGTTATAACAATCATCAAATATCAACCTGTCCATTTCACTCCAATACATTACATTTTGCATACTCTATTAGTTACCCCAGATCAGGGAAAACATATGCTATCTACCTTTTTGGGATTGGCTTATTTCACTAAGTATAATGGTTTCCAGTTGCATCCATTTTGTTGAAAAACACAAGATTTCTTTTTTTTTTTTTTTTTTTTTTTTTTTTGCAGTCGAACAGTATTCCATAGTATATACCATTCTTGATATAGCTGGATTAGCATCTACCACATTTCATACCATTGTCTATTTGTTGCCCTTGTTCTTTGTTCCTATTTTTCTTTCACATGTTTCCTGTTTTTCTGGTTTTAATTGAACATTACATATGATTCCATGTATTTCCTTTATCAGTTATACTTTTTAAAAATTATTTTAAAAAGTGCTTGACTTTAAGTTTACAAAATATATTTGCAAACAACCCAACTCCATTTTTAAACAACACTACATCATTTCATGGGTAGTATGTGTATCATTTAATAGAAAATTATTTTATTTAATTTTTTTATGTATTTAGAGCCAATCCGGGGGTCAAACCCAGGTATTCTAATATGGAACATATGAGTTTTACTGCAAGGTTAAATGCTCACTCCAACAAAAACTTCTTAATTCCTCTCTCCCATCTCATCTATCATCGATGTTATTTGTTTCATTTATATATAAGGATACATAAGAATATATTTATGTAAATAAATACTCTCTATTATTATCTGCCACAAACCAGTATGTGTTACATCAATTAAGAAGAAAAATAAGTGTTTTTGTTGTTTTTCCACTTGTCATCCACAGATATTCATTTCTTTCTGATGATCTGAGTTTCTGACCTATATCATTTCCCTCTCTCTGAAGAATTTCTTTTCATATGTCCTTCAAGTCAGATCTGGCAATAAATATCCTAAGTTTTAACTGTCTGAGAAAGTCCTTATTTCTCCTCACTTTTTTTTTTTTTCCACAGGCAGAGTGGACAGTGAGAGAGAGACAGAGAGAAAGGTCTTCCTTTTGCCGTTGGGTCACCCTCCAATGGCTGCCGCGGCCAGTGCACTGAGGCCAGCGCACCACACTGATCCGATGGCAGGATCCAGGTGCTTCTCCTGGTCTCCCATGCGGGTGCAGGGCCCAAGTACTTGGCCATCCTCCACTGCACTCCCGGGCCACAGCAGAGAGCTGGCCTGGAAGAGGGGCAACCGGGACAGAATCCGGTGCCCCGACTGGGACTAGAACCCAGTGTGCCGGCGCTGCAAGGTGGAGGATTAGCCTAGTGAGCCGCGGCGCCAGCCCTCTCCTCGCTTTTAAAGGATAATTTTGTAAGATAAAGAATTCTAGAATTCTCATACCTTACATATTTTACTATCTTCTTGCCTGTATGGTTCTGAGGAGACATTTGATATAATTATTATTTTTTTTTTCTCCATAGATAACATGGTCCCCCGCTGGCTTTTTTTCAAGATTTTTCCTTCATCTTTGATTTTCTGATGTTTGATTATGATTTTGTACATGCAGTTTTTGCTTGTTTGACTTTTATCGTGCTTGGTATGTTCTAGGTCTGTGACTTAGTATCTTATATGAATTTGCATAAATGCTCAGTTATCTTTGCTTCTATGTTTCTGTTCCTTTCTTCTCCTTCTGGTATTCCCATTGGCTGTACATTGCATTTATATTGAATTTATAGTTTGTGGATATATAGTTTGTTTCTTTTTTCCTTTGTTCAATATCTCCCCCCCCCCTTTTTTAAAAAATTTTTTGACAGGCAGAGTTAGACAGTGAGAGAGAGACAGAAAGAAAGGTCTTCCTTCCATTGGTTCACTCCCCTAATGGCTGCTATGGCTGCAGCTGTGCCGATCCGAATCCAGGAGCCAGGTGCTTCTCCTGGTCTCCCATGCGGGTGCAGGGCCCAAGCACTTGGGCCATCCTCCACTGCTTTCCCGGGCCACAGCAGAGAGCTGGACTGGAAAAGGAGCAATCGGGACAGAATCCGGCACCCCAACTGGGACTAGAACCTGAGGTGCCGACACAGCAGGCAGAGGATTAGCCAAGTGAGCCACGGCGCCGGCTCCCCCTTTCTTTTAAGATGTGGAAGCTTCTGTTGAGATAGCTTCCAGCCCATAGATTCTGCCCTTAGCCACACATAATCTACTAATGAGCGTAGCAGAAGAATTCTACATTCTATTAGTGCTCTTTATCTCTAGCATTTCTTCTAAATTCTTTCTTATAACTTGCCTTTCTCTGCTGTCATCTGTTTTTGCATGCTGTCTATTTAAGCTCATTTAATTAACCGTATATAATTATTAATCATATATATATAATTATTGCTCTTGTTATTCCAACAATTCTGCTGAATCAGATTCTGATACTTGTTTAGTTTTTCTCAAACTGTGGTTGGTTGTTCCATTGTTTTGTTTTGGTGGGGGAGCTTTTACTATGGCTAAAAGGGTGATGCAATCTAGTGGGTAAAGCAGAACCATAGTTAATAGGCCTTTTTTTTTCCCCGAAGGTTTTTATTTAATGAATACAAATTTCATATGTACAGTTTTTAGGGGTATAGTGTTTCCTCCCACCATTCCCACCATCCCACCCCTACTCCCATCCCACCTCCTACTCACTCTCCCATTCCATTTTCCATTAAGATTCGTTTTTAATTGACTTTATATACATAAGACCAACTCTATACTAAGTAAAGATTACAACTATTTGCACCCACACAGACACACAAAGTATAAAGTACAGTTTGAAGACAAGTTTTACTGTTAATTCTCATAGTACACCTCATTATGGACAGAGTAATGTGGCAAGAAGGCCAGGGGAGCAAACATTCCATGGTTTTATGATGAGGTCTCAGGTTTCAGTGAGCCTGTGCCCCTGGACTGTGAACCAGGTTAGCTTTTCAGGGTTTTCCCCTGCTTAGGAGGGACAAATGGCTAGAGGAGGTTGCAATTTCCCTTTCTCCAGGCCAGCTAGGCTCTGATGAACTGCCAGGAGAGTAGACTCCTCTTTACTCATTTAGATAATTTTTTTTAAAGATTTATTTATTTATTTGAAAGGCAGAGCTACAGAGAGAGAGAGAGGGAGGGAGTCTTCAATGCACTGGTTCACTCCCCAAATGGCCACAATGGTTGGAGCTGGGCTGATCTGATGCCAGGAGCCAGAAGCTTCTTCTGGGTCTCCCAGGTGAGTGCAGGGGCCCAAAGACTTGGGTCACCTGCTGCTTTCCCAAGTGCATTAACAGGAATCTGGATGGGAAATGGAGTAGGCAGGACTCAAACTGGCACCCTTATGAGATGCCAGAGCTGCAGGCCAGAGCTTTAACTGATATACCACAGCGCCAGGACCTGTTGCGGTCCTTCCATCGTTGTGATTCTGTTTCTCCAATTTCAGTGGCAGCATTTCCCCCATGATTTTCTCCGTTTGCTCAGATTTTTACTTGTTATTAGGCAGAAGAGGTATCTTTTTTTTTTAAAAAAATTATTTATTTATTTGAGCAGTTGAGTTATAGAGAGAGAAGGAGGTACCTTTCTCTGAAGGGGGGAGAGAACTTCCACTTTGACTATGGCTTTGTCTAAATAAGATCAAAGTTGGTGAACTCAAAAGGCTTCCATAGCCTTGGCAACACATGACAAGAGCCTAGGGAGATTACTGACACCATAAACAAGAGTGTCAGATTGTTAAGTCAACAACAGGAGTCACTGTACACTTACTCCTCATGTGGGATCTCTGTCCTTAATGTGTTGTCCAATGTGACTTAATGCTATAACTAGTACTCAAACAGTATTTTACACTTTATGTTCTGTGTGGGTGCAAACTGATGAAATCTTTACTTAATATATACTAAATCGATCTTCTGTATATAAAGATAATTGAAAATGAATCTTGATGTGAATGGAAAGGGAGAGGGAGCGGGAGATGGGAGGGGTGCGGGTGGGAGGGAAGTTATGGGGGGGAAAAGCCATTGTAATCCATAAACTGTACTTTGGAAATTTATATTTACTAAATAAAAGTTAAAAAAAAAAAGAAAAGAAGAAAAAGAGAGAGAGAGGGAGAGACAAAGATCTTCCTTCTGCTTGTTCATTCCCTGGATGGTCACAATGGCTGGACCTGGACCAATCCAAAGCCAGGAGCCAGAAGCTCCCTCCAGGTCTACCACATGGCTACAGGGGCCCAAGCACTTGGGCCATCTTCAATTGCTTTCCCATGTCACAGGCAGAGAGCTTGATTGAAAAAGGAGCAGTGGGGACATGCACTGGTTCCCATATGGGATGCTGGTGCCAGAGGCTTAGCCTACTACAACACAGTGCTGCCCCCCCCTCCACACACACACTATTCACTTCTATACTCGAAATCGCCAGGACAGTCTCCATATGCAGGGGGTATGGCTGTGTGAATATGTCCAACAGACACACTTTGAACCATGGGTAAGCCAACTGATCCTTCAATAGGACTTTAGAAGGTAACCAAATGACCTGCCCTTCTCGTTTACCATCCTAAACCCTGAAGAGTGAAGATGGCCTATTCCAGAGACATAGCACCATACTCAAAGTCACAAAGCCAAGACTTGACCTACAGAGGAAACCTTGGGAATGGGAAGCATCAGGACATTACTCAAATCACTACGAGAAGCCCTGGAAGTACAACAGTGTTTACCTCTAAATCAAGCAGCTCTAGCATCTGTGTTTTGTTTCCTTCTCAAAATCATTAAGAACTTCTCCTATTGAACTTGGTGGCATAAAAATAGCTTCCCAAGTTAAAGACGTATTGGCTGCCTCACAGACTCTGCTCCTTAATAACTTAGGATGCATGAGGTTAAAGCAGTGAGAATAATTTAGGGTTCGCAAAATGTTTGCGAGTGAGTCGACATTTAAATAACTTCATTATCATTCATTGACAGATTTTTTTAACCTGTCAGTGCAATTGATATTTCTATTACCATGTTATAACAAACCCCTGCACATTTTAATTACAGTCACCGGATTCCATTAGTCTACCCACTGTCAAGAAAATATCTCCAAATCCATTTTTCATAATACCTTGAGAATATAATAGGCAATCTACATCAAACGATGACGTGGAGCTGAAGGAAATTGTCTCCTGCTTTCTAAGGATTCTGCCCTGAAATATGTTTGCCTGTCAGCCTAAATGTATAATTTAAATCTGCTGCTCAGATGTTATGGTGCATCCAGAGCTGAACAAGTTTCCTACAAGTTCACTTGCACACATAGCTAAGAAGGTTAAACATTTGGCTTAAAGGGATTTATGTAAATTTGATAGAAGTATATTTCTACCCTGATGTGTATCACAAAACATATAATATCACTCAAGTAACATTTTATTTGTTGATATAGGGATAGATATTTAGGTGTTCCTATGTTGTAAAAGTTCTCATCTTTCTGGCCTTTCATGCCATTTTTTCTTCTCCCAGTGGTATTTTTTGTGCTGTGATTTTGATGTTTCCAGGCATACAGGGCAGCTAAGATAAGAATTCTGAATATATTTCATTGGGCTTGTATGCATATGGCTCTAAGGAAAAGGTGGCAATACATGACATGACACGGCATGGCAGCAAATTTTCTGCTATAGGTAAAGTAGTTTATCTATGGTACACACACCAGTAAGGACAGAAGTCACAATTATCTGTGATGTGTCTGCTAGTCTATCCGCCCCCCCTATATATATACACACATACCAAAAATAAAATTGGCACTGATTCTTAAATCTCATTATCTGCTTAAGAAAGGAAGGTTAAGATAATTTAAGCCGAGGTCTGCTGTTCAGCCTGTAAGGAGCAGGTAGAGGTAGAAGTATCACTCATGGGGCTAGTCCTGTGGCACAGTGGGTTAAGCTGCCGCCTGCACTGACATCCCATATGGGCACTGGTTCGAGTCCTGGCTACTCTACTTCCAATCCAGCTCTTTGCTATGGCCTGGGAAAGCAGTATAAGATGGCCCAAGTGGCCCATGTAGGAGACCTGGAAGAAGCTCCTGGCTCCTGGCTTCGGATCAGCACAGCTCCAGCCATTGCGGTCAACTGGGGAGTAAACAAGCAGATGGAAGACCTCTCTCTCTCTCTCTGCCTCTCTTTCTCTCTCTGTGTAACTCTGACATTCAAATAAATAAATAAATCTTAAAAAAAAATAAAGAAGGTAGGACACATTTATGCACACCCTTTTACATCTCTCCATACAACAATGGTTGATTCTTACAGTTCACTAGGTGCTCAGTGTAACTGAATTGAAGACCCTACCGCCAATTTCCCCTCTGTCATCAGAAAAATATAATTTGAGAAATTTCACATTTGGTTTTGTCATTTCTTCCTGGAGGGCAGCAGAGCAAGAACATGTTACCATTTATAAAATATAAATGTAAGAGAAAGTAGGGATTCACTAAGGAAGAATTCATACAAATATATATGTAAAAGGCAATATATATATTAAATTTTTAAAAATGTTGTGGAAAGTATAATAAACATATATCAGCTATACATGTAAATATAAATTTGGGAAGGAAGAGGCATATAAAATTGTTTCTTTTTTGATACAACACTAATCCACAGGCACTTCTGCTCCAACATGTAGACCATCCATCACCACAGTGAGGAAAAATCTTCCCAGAATGCATTAGCTTACACTTCTGACTTACTATGCAAATAGCTCATGAATAGTAATAATGAACTTTATGGAATAGTTAAGACACAGCACACTCTAATATTAAAATGATTCAAATATTCTCAACATCCTCAATGTTATGGTTTGAACAGGATTAGGCTCCCCAATTCATCCAGATATTTAAGTCCCAGAGTCATGGATTGATGGTACTGACAGGATGGATAGAAGCTTAATCCAAATGTGAAGCCTAAAGGCGGGATCTTTGGGAGGAGATAGGGTTAGACAGTTGCTGGGATAGAACCACATGGCCAAGACATGATGCCTTTATCAGGAGAGGCTATAACGACGAGTACGCCTCCTATCCCTCTCTGCCTCCTGGCTCACCGTGTGATTGATTGTTCCTCCACACGTGCTCTGCTACTGCCAACCTTCCCCTTCCTCAAAGCCAGACACAAGGGGGCACTGGACCCTGGGCTGTGAACTCCAAAACAATGAGGTGACATAAACCTTCCGCCTTCCGAAGTAACTTGCCCCATGTAGTCTAATTGCAGTAGTGAAAAGCTAACTAATAAACTCACTTGTATAAGTTGTTCTCTGGATATCATGTTCAAAGGTCAACTTAATAGACTTTTTTTCCATAAATGATGGGATGCTCATTCTCATGCGATGGGTAGTTAACTGAATTTCTTCTACTTTTATTTTCTAAAGGTTAAATGAAGTGGAAAGTATGGATTATTCCATCCTCCTTCACTGGAGAATACTGAACGAGCTGATTGCTAGCCTTCACTCCAGGACTCATGAATTCCAGTATTAGAGGAAGTTCTGAGAAACTAACTTCCATAGGAAAGCTAAACATATTTCTGATGAGTTATGCTCATAGACAAATAGCATGCCAACATTGTTAGTACCAGCCAGGGGCTAGAACATCAAGGGAGACCTGAACCCTCTTGTATTTTTTTCTTTCTTTTTTTTTTTTTTGCTTTCAAACTTTTATTTAATGAATATAAATTTCCAAAGTACAGAATATGGATTACAATGGCTTGCCCCCCATAACGTCCCTCCCACCCGCAACCCTCCCCTTTCCCACTCCCTCTCTCCTTCCATTCACATCAAGATTCATTTTCGTTTCTCTTTATATACAGAAGATCAGTTTAGCATACATTAAGTAAAGATTTCAACAGTTTGCTCCCACACAGAAACATAAAGTGAAAAATACTGTTTGAGTACTCGTTATAGCATTCAATCTCAATGTACAGCACACTAAGGACAAAGATCCTACATGAGGAGTAAGTAAGTGCACAGTGACTCCTGTTGTTGACTTAACAAATTGACACTCTTGTTTATGGCCTCAGTAATCACCCGAGGCTCTTGTCATAAGCTGCCAAGGCTATGGAAGCCCCCTGAGTTCACCGACTCTGATCATATTTAGACAAGGTCATGGTCAAAGTGGAAGTTCTCTCCTCCCTTCAGAGAAAGGTACCTCCTTCTTTGATGACCCATTCTTTCCACTGGGATCTCACTCGCAGAGATCTTGTATTTTTTTAAGATTTATTTATTTATTTACTTGAAGGTCAGAGTTACATAGAGAGAGAAGAGGCAGAGAGAGAGAAGAGGCAGAGAGAGAGAAGAGAGAGAGAGAGAGAGAGAGAGAGGTCTTCCATCTGCTTGTTCACTCCCCAGTTGGCCAAAATGGCTGGAGCTCCGCTGTGCCAAAGCCAGGAGCCTCTTCTGGGTCTCCCATGTGGGTGCAGGGGCCCAAGGACTTGGAACATCTTTCACTGCCTTCCCAAGCCATAGCAGAGAGCTGGATCAGAAATAGAGCAGCCAGGACTCGAATTGGTGCCCACATGGGATGCCAGCACTGCAGACGGTGGCTTTACTGGATATGCCACAGCGCCAGCCCCAAATCCTCTTTTATTTTTTAATTTTTATTTATTTATTTTATTTGAAAGGCAGAGATAGAGGGAAAAAAAAGGAAGACAGAGATCTCTAATCCACTGTTTCACTCCCCAAATGCCTGTTAACAGCCAGAGCTGGGAGAGTTCAAAGCCAGGAGCCAGAAACTCAATCTAGGTCCTCAACATGGGTGGAAGAGACCCAATTACATGAGCCATCACCTGCTGCCTCCCAGGGTACACATTAGTGGGAAGGAAGAATCAGGAATAAAGCCAGAACTAGAACCTGGGCACTCTGTTATGGGATACAGCCATACCAAGACCATCTTAGGCATAATACCAAATATAAACTTCTAAGAAAACCGTCTCTGACAATTGCAACATCATTGTTTTCTGTTTTATACTTGATATGCTTTTTGTGATATGATTGATCCTGGTCAGAAAACAAGGTTTATCCATTACAACATATTTTTTTTCAACTTTTATTTAATAAATATAAAATTCCAAAGTACAACTTTTGGATTATAGCAGCTTTTCCCCTTATAACCTCCCTCCCATCCACAACCACCCTATCTCGCATTCCCTCTCCCATCCCATCTGCATCAAGATTCATCTTCAACTATCCCTATATACAGATCAACTTAGTATATACTAAGTAAAGATTTCAACAGACCGCACCAACACAGAAGTACAAAGTATAGAGTACTGTTTGAGTAGCAGTTTTACCGTTAATTTGTATAGTAAAACACATTAAGGACAGAGATCCTACATGGGGAATAGGTGCACAGTGACTCCCATTGTTGATTTAACAATTGACACTCTTATTTATGATGTCAGTAATCACCTGAGGCTCTTGTCATGAGCTGCCAAGGCTATGGAAGCCTTTTGAGTTCACCAACTCCCATCTTATTTAGACAAGGTAGGTCGTAGTCAAAGTGGAAGTTCTCTCCTCCCTTCAGAGAAAGGTACCTCCTTCTTTGATGGCCTGTTATTTCCGCTGGGATCTCACCCACAGAGATCTTCATTTAGGTGTTTTTTTTGTTTTGTTTTGTTTTGTTTTTTGTTTGTTTGTTTTTTTTTGCCAGTGTCTTGGCTTTCCATGCTTGTGAAACTCTCATGGGTTTTTTAGCCAGATTGAATGCCTTAAGGGCTGATTCTGAGGTCAGAGTGCTGTTTAGGACATCTGCCATTCTATGAGTCTGCTGTGTATCCCACTTCCCATGTTGGATCATTCTCTCCTTTTAATTCTATCAATTATTATTAGCAGACATTAGTCTTGTTTATGTGCTCCCTTTGACTCTTAATCCTATCCTTACGATCAATTATGAACTGAAACTGATCACTTTGACTAGTGAGAAGGCATTGGTACATGCCACCTTAATGGATTCAACTGGAATCCCCTGGCATGTTTCTAGCTCTACCATTAGGGGTAAGTTTAAGTGAGCATGTCCCAAACTGTGCATCTCCTCCCTCTCTTATTCCCACTCTTATATTTAACAGAGATCACTTTTCAGTTAAATTTCAACAGCTAAGAATAATTGTGTGTTAATTAAAGAGTTCAACCAATGGTATTAAGTAGAACAAAAAAATACTAAAAGGAATAAAACAGTCAGGACAAGGGCTGATCAAGTCACTGTTTCTCATAGTGTCCATTTCACTTCAACAGGTTTCCTTTTAGGTTCTCAGTTAGTTGTCACCGATCAGGGAGAACATATGATATTTGTCCCTTTGGGACTGGCTTATTTCACTCGGCATGATGTTTTCCAGATTCCTCCATTTTGTTGCAAATCACCGGATTTCATTGTTTTTTACTGCTATATAGCATTCTATAGAGTACATATCCCATAATTTCTTTATCCAGTCTACTGTTGATAGGCTTTTAGCTTGATTCCATGTCTTAGTTTTTGTGAATTGTGCTGCAATAAACATTGAGATGCAGACAGCTCTTTTATTTGTCAATTTAATTTCTTTTAGATAAATTCCAAGAGTGGGATGGCTGGGTTATGCGGTAGGGCTATATTCAGCTTTCTGAGGAATCTCCAAACTGTCTTCCATAGTGGCTTTATCAGTTTGCATTCCCACCAACAGTGGGTTAGTGTCCCTTTTCCCCACATCTCTGCCAGCATCTGTTGTTGGTTGATTTCTGTATGTAAGCCATTCTAACCGGGGTGAGGTGAAACCTCATTGTGGTTTTGATTTGCATTTCCCTGAGGGCTAGTGAACCTGAACCTTTTTTCATGTGTCTGTTGGCCATTTGGTTTTCCTCTTTTGAAAAAATGTCTATTTAGGTTTCTGGCCCACCTCTTTTTTTTTGGACAGGCAGAGTTAGTCAGTGAGAGAGAGACAGAAAGGGCTTCCTTTTTCCATTGGTTCACCCCCAAGTGGCTGCTACGGCTGGTGCGCTGTGCCCATGCAAAGCCAGGAGCCAGGTGCTTCCTCCTGGTCTCCTATGCGGGTGCAGGGCCCAAGGACCTGGGCCATCCTCCACTGCACTTCTGGGGCACAGCAGAGAGCTGGACTGGAAAAGGAGCAATTGGGACAGAATCTGGCACCCCAACTAAGACTAGAACCTGGGGTGTCGGTGCCACAGGTGGAGGATTAGCTTAGTGAGCCATGGTGCTGGCGGCCCATCTCTTAAGTGGACTGTTCTGTTGTGGTGGAGTTTCTTGATCTCTTTGTAGCTTTATTGGTTGCATAATTTGCAAATATTTTTCTCCATTCTGTCAGTTGCCTCTTCACTTTCCTGACTGTTTCTTTTGCAGTGCAGAAACTTCTCAATTTCATGTAATCTCAATTGTTAATTTTGGCTTTGACTGTCTGTGCCTGGGGTCTTTTCCAAGAAATCTTTGCCTGTGCCTATATTGCAGGGTTTCTCTGATGTTCTCTAATAATTTGATGGTGTTGGGTCATAGATTTAGATCTTTAATCCATGTTGAGTGGATTTTTGTGTAAGGTGTAAGGTAGGGGTCTTGCTTCATGCTTCTGCATGTGGAAATCCAGTTTTCTCAGCATCATTTGTTGAATAGACTGTCATTGCTCCAGGAATTAGTTTTAGATCCTTGATCCAATATAAGTTGGCTGTATATGTTTGGGTTGATTTCTGGTGTTTGTATTCTGCCCCATTGGTCTATCCATCTGCTTCTGTACCAGTACCATGCTGTTTTGATTACAACTGCCTTGTAGTATGTCCTGAAATCTGGTATTGTGATGCCTCCGGCTTTGCTTTTGTTGTACAAGATTGCTTTAGCTATTCGAGGTCTCCTGTACCTCCATTACAACATATTACAATGCTTTATGCTATCACCCTTTTTTGTTGTTGTTTTTGTTTCATACCTAGTACACTTTGAGGGAATCTGAAGAATTCTAGAAAGTTAGAACTTCAACAATACCTTAGAAATAAATTCATCTTTGTTCAATGTTTTTTTTAATGTGGTAGAAGTTCAGTCTCAACCTCAATTGTGTATCAGATGGATATGGAGTTATCCTCATTAAAACATTTGTCCTCCACCCCAATGCTGACACATATAGACTGTGTTATGTCTCTTAGTAAACTCTTTAACTCCTTCATAAAATCTCTTCAAATCGATGAAATAGTTTCTACAGATACATTAAGTCCAGCCTTCTGATTCTGTATATACAGTAGTTAAGACTTGGATTAAAGTAAGTCAAGCATTTAATTAGTCTCCAAGTCATGAGAGAAGCCAGATTTTCTGATTACCATGCTAAGATATTTCTTAGGATTATGGGGTATCAAATATGTGAAATTACCTTCATCTCATCATGAAAAAGATTTTTTATATAGTCTAGTCATCTTAGAATTAAATAATGCTTATTCCATAAGAAAGTAAGATAACACTATTCCTCTCTCATTCACTCAAAAAATAATATATCCTCCAACTCACCTCTCCTGAACAGATCTTCAATTTCAATAGCTGGATCCAATTATTAATTGCGCCAACAACTCCTTTAATTCAAGCACTTTGTACTTTTCTCACTCCAGAACATTTTATGTTTATATGCCTACTTCACAAGACAAGTGATTAGGGGTCACCCTTCCTAAAGAGGCAGTGCCAGCGCTTGTCACAGTAATGGGCTCTGAAGTCGCCAATGTAGCCTTTGCCAGTGACCTGCTGGGTGACCTTGGGCAAGTTGCCCAACCTCTCTGGGCTGTGTTTTAATACTGCTGATTGACCTTACAAGGTTGCTGGGAGGAATCACTAATCAACTTGATTGTGAAACACTCTGTCAATACAGAGCGCTTTATAAATATTTACTAACATACAATGAGCTCACTGCATCTGAGCACCAAGAGATCTGAATAATCAGAGAAAACTCAAGACGCCACAACAGTCAATACCATGCCTGGAATGATTCTTTGCTACTAAACACCATTTGCACTCTGGCATGGTTTAGGATTATAATCCTAAGTGAGGGGAATGAATCAGATCAGAGAAGCTTTAGTCACCAATTAGAAAAAACTGATTCTAGGAGAGTGGTAAAACTGCATGTGGGGGGTTAAGGAGCTCAATATAAAACTCTTAAAATGTGTACAACTGAGCTTTTCACTTAACTAATCAAATTAATTGGGAACAATATAGAACAGATCCTGCTCTGAGTATCTTGGAGAAAACAGTCAATGAAACAAACAAGGATCCTAATCTCAGGAGCCTACATTTTAACATAAGGAACAATCAATCCCACCAATAATATTTTCTTGTGTATGTTAGGATTAAGCTGAAAACAGAACAATGTTGGTGGTAAAAAGTGGCAGTGCAGTAGCTACTCTATTTTGGATGGCTCTGGGAGACCCAGCAGAGCAGAAGACATAAGCTGGGAATGGGGACGGCTCGGTATTGAAAGAGGAGACTACAAGCGTAAAGGCCATGAGATATATTGGGGGAACCAAAAGAGAGTTGTGTGCTTACAGCCCAAATGGATGGTGATTAGGAGACACACAATATTTGGTCATACACAGCCTTCCATGGCATATGGGACAAGAAGTTTGGGTTTTATGATGTGTGAGATGGAAAGGCATGGCATGAATTTGATCAAAGACATGCCAGAAAACTGGTAACATTTTTTAAGGAACATTTTGGCTGCTGTGTGGAGAATGAACTAGGAATTGGTACAAGGAGCAAAAGCAGGAAGATCAGCTAACTGATAATGATGGCTTGGATTAGGGACTTTCCTGGGCATGATTTTCTTAGATAGGATATAACTTCAATGATAAATAAAATTATCAAGTTATCATTCGCATGAAAAGTCTTTTATAATTATTTCTATTCCCATTTCATAACAATTTCTATCTATAGTCTTTTCTAGCTATAACCCACAATGCTGTCTTCAATTCATGGTCTTTTTCACCTCCTCCTGATGCAGTGCAGGAGTCTCTGCTCTCTGAGCTAGGCAATCCCTGTGACACACTGGCTGAAGGTAGGCTGTAAGGAATGCAGCTTCTCTGACATTGAGGGTGCGGTTTTATAATCAACATGAATAATTCAGCAGTATATTAGTTGTGCTTTATTATTATAGTTTGCTTCAACCTGAACTATAGCTTGAGAGTTATGGACTTTTTTTTTTTTTTTAATCAGCAGAAGCTCATCCATCACTGTGCATCTCTTGGGTCCACCAGGTTATAAAATTTGCTATTTATAGCAACAATTGTGATGTGAAATGAGAATCAGTATTTTGTTCCTCTGACGTCTAACCCTAGGTCAAGCACAGGATCTGGAGATAGATTTTTACAGGAAGTGAAATGAAAGCACATAGCTGGAGATTAATGCTACTCTGGGAGCTCAGGGGAATGTCCTCTCTGGCTGCTTCCCAGAAGAAAAATGGTCAGTAATGTGGATTGTGCGTCACAGCTACACAGACCGGCAGCAGCAGGATGATGGACAGGATGGCCTCATCTTTCAGTATCAGAGAGCATGAGTCTAGTTTTCTCAAAATGAACGATGATCTCCCAAAGTCCTCTTTGAGATTCCCTTGGGAAAGGAGTGTCCAGGAATCATTACTTAATTCACTCAATCTTCAACTTTTTCCAGGATACCATTTATGGGGGTTAGTTTTGCTCTGAATTCTTCTCCCATGTCACAATGCCAGTTTCTGTGTCCCTTGCAACTGCTACCACCAGGCACACCCACCTTGATGTGTCTTGCCTCCCTGGTGCTGAAGATGGGTATTTTCCTGTTACTAAGAGGCTGTTCTAGAGCAAGGCTCCGGAGGACAGAGACCATCCTGTGCAGATTCCTCAGAACAGCGTCTATGGTGCAGCCTTCAGTGCACAGACATTTACCTGATGTTTCTGATAATGTTAAGGCAAAGGAGAACCCACTGGTATTTCCATACACCTCCAAAGGCATTTCAACTCTAGTTTGCCTTAAAATCCTTAGGAAGACCTTTATTGTGGCCATAGCTGGATTTTTCTACAAATTATGGACAGTACCCAGCCTCCCTGAAACTCACGGAAGAAAACTCAGGTTGCTTAATGGGCATAAGTGGCAATTTATGCATCAGTTCCTTTTGAACTAGTAGAATTCTCTCTTTCCAAAAAAGTAGACAGTGGACAGAAAAAATGAGCCATTTCATGAATGATAGGAAGATTAAAAAAATATTTGCTTTAGATATGCCAGCCTTGGGATCTTTTAATTTTTTTAAGATTTAGTTATTTATTTGAAAGGCAGAGTTACAGAGAGGCAGAGGCAGAGAGAGAAAGGGAGAGGTCTTCCATCCGCTGGTTCACTCCCCAGATGGCCACAATGGCTGGGACTGTGCCTTGCCGAAGCCAGGAGCAACGAGCTTCCTCTGGTCTCCCAGGCAGGTGCAGGGGCCCAAGCACTGCTTTTCCGGGCCATAGCAGAGAGCTGGATCAGAAATGGAGTAGCCAGGACTCCAACTGCCACCCATGTGGGATGCCAGCATTGCAGGCAATGGCCTCACCTGCTATGCCACAGCGCAGGCCCCTATGAGCTTAGAATTTTAATGTGGAGGGGCTGATCTTATGGCATGGTGGGTAAAGTTGCCACCCACGGCACCGACATCCCATATAGGTACCAGTTTGGATCCCAACTGCTCTATTTCCAGTCTAGCTCCCTACTAGTGTTTGTGGGACAGCAGTGGAAGATGGCCCAAGTCACTGGGCATCTGCCACCCACATGGGAGACCCAGAAGAAGCTCCTGACTCCTGGCTTCAGTCTGGCCCAGTTCCAGTGTTGTGGCCATTTGGAGAGGAAACTGGTAGATGGAAGATCAACCTCTGTGTGTGTGTGTGTCTCCTTCTCTCTTTCTCTATATTATAAAATAAATATTTTAAAAAAGAGTTCTACAGTGGAACTTCATAATACACATGTGGCTTTGGGAGGCCACCTTGACTGTGCAGCTCCAGGGAACGACCTCCCTGTGAAGAGGAATCCTCTTTAAAATGCAGAGCCCTGAGATGGTGCTGTAGTTCAGGGAAGAGAAGCAATGGGCAGAGGCACGCCAGAGAAAAAACAGGATTCTTCTACAGTGCCTGGCCAGCTTCTCCTGCACACGATTTCTTCTATTACACATGATTAATTTAATGCTCCATGGATTGGGTAGGGTTTTAAATGTTGACTTTCCAACTACAAAATCCTAGCTTGTAACCTCTACTTTAGGTTATCTCTCCAAGAAGCTGTCCAAGAATGAACAGAATTTTGCTAGTCCCGTAATTCTTACTCCTAGTCTATGAGTATCTCCATGGGACAAATGGCTAGGTCATATGTGACTCAGTGACTTTGGTCTTGGCAAATAATTAAACTTTCTGAGCAGACCAAGAGCAGACAAGGATTCTTCGAATGATGCAGACAGAAATAATCTAAATTTTGAAGCTGAAAATTCTCTCATCCTGCCAGTGTTTCCCAGTTGGGGTGCCATTATCCTGTAGGGGACTCTATCAAGCTGTGGGATATTTACAATTTTTCATAATTGTGGATATACAGAGCAAGGGGCCTGGGTATATGCTGTGCTCTGTATGTTTTTCTTTGAAAACTCCCATGTTAAAACTGAATCACTGGGGTTGGCACTGTGACGTAGCAGGTTAAGCTGTCACCTGTGGCCGAATATCCCATATGGGCACAGGTTCAAGTCCCAGCTTCTCTACTTCTGATCTATCTGCTAATGTTCCTGGGAAAGCAGTGGAAGATGGCCCAAGTACTTGGGCTCCTGTACCTACTTGGGAGATCCAGAAAAGCTCCTGGCTTCAGATAGCCTCAGCTCCAGCAATCTTGGCCACTTGGGGAGTGAACCAGAAAATGGGAGATCTCTGTCTCTCCCTCTCTCTCTTAACTCTGTCTTTCGAACAAATAAATAAATTTTATTAAACAGCAACAACAAATCACCAATAGGACTGAACAGGGCAGTAGGGTCTTTGGGCAGTATTGGTTTTTAGTGTGGAGTCCTTGTGAATGGGATTAGTGACCTTGGAAGATGCTAGAGAGCTGCTTTGTTTCTTTCCACCACATGATGGTGCAGCCAGAAGTCACCATCTATGAACCACAAAAGGGGCTCCTACCAGACACTGAATCTATCTATATCATGACTTTGGAACTTCCACATTCCAAAACTGTGAGAAATAAATTTTTGTTGCTTATAAGATAGTTTGTTTCTGGTATTTTGTAATAGCAATTTGAGTAGTTTAAGACTAGAAGTTAGAAGCCATCACACATAATTCCCAAGTGCCCCAGCAGACTTTCATGGAGCTGAAAGTATATATACAGAAATAATCTCTATTTTACATATAAACACAGCTAACTTTATTTTGCATTTTAAGCATACACTAAATTTTGTAGAGTATGACTTCATGTAAGCTGAAGGAACGCTGTACTCTTTTTAAATTTTTATTGATATCTTTATCAAGGATAAATAATGGTGAGCAGGTCATTATTGACAACCAGATAACTCATGACCACATTGCTCATGGAACTTGAGTTTCCAACCCTACTCACTTGAATCATCATCACATATGTGATGTCTGAACATATTAAAAATACATTTGAGGGGGCTCTCACTGTGGTGTTGCAGGTAAAGTCGCCTCCTGCATTGCTGTCATCCAATATGGGTGCTAGTTCAAGTCCCCACTGCTCCACTTTCAATCCAGCCCTCTGGTAATGCATCTGGCAAAGCAGCAGAGGATGGTCCAAGTGCTTGGGCTCCTATACCTATATGGGAGACCCGGAGGAAGCTTCTTGCTCCTGGCTTCAGACCGGCCCAGCCCCAGCCATTGCGGCCATTTAGGGAGTGAACCAGAGGATGGAAGACCTCTCTCTCTGCCTTTGCCTCTCTGTAATTCTGTCTTTCAAATAAATACATCTTAAAAAATAAAAAAAATACATTTGAAACACATTTAATTATTAATCTCTTATTACAGTTACAGATTACTTATTTATTTTTAATTACATGTATCAGGGACTGTGATAAGCTTAAAGATACCTTTCCCTTAATGAACATGTTAGGTTAAAAGACAGAAAAGACTCTGTGAATTAAACTGGGGTTATTAATCGGTTTTCTTTAAAATCAAGAGATTATGCTGGATTTTCTGGGTAGACCCAATATAATCCCACATGATCTTAAAAGCAGAGGGGAAATTTAAGAAGAGTCCAAGGGTGAAAAGGATACCACCTGCTGTTGCTAAATTGAAGACAGAGATGTTAAGGAGAGAAGAAATGTGAGCAGTGTGCAGAGGCAGAAGACAGGCTTTAGGGAAAATCCAGTGAAGACACAGAGAACTCAGGCCTACCGCCTCGGGGACTGCACTCAGCACTAACCCAAATGAGCATTCCTCAGTGCTCCCAGCCTTGTGAAAACCTAAGCAGCAAAAAAGCCAAATCCACCTGGACTGCTAATATTGTGTATATGGATGCTCTTCGAAGCTGCTGAGTTTATGCTAATTTGTTAGGCAGCAATAGAAAAGGAATACAGTTTCAAGTGAGCAATTGGTTCTAATAAGACTGATACTGATGGGCAGGAGGCAGTCTGTGGCTAGGCTGGCAGGAGTGTAACATGTTGTCAGCATCCTTATTTACTGCCTGTGACAGACACTGATCAAATTCTAAAGGTGGTCCAAAAGGAAGCCTTTGCATTCATGTGAGAGTTCTATTTTAATTCTTATACAAGTGTACTCTCTTCTTGTTGACAAAGTTATGAAAAGAGTTATTTTACTCCAGCCATACATGTAAAATAAAGACTAGCTAAAGAACTATAAAATAACACATGCTCAATCGGACTTGCCCCAAATGGTGGAGTTAGAAATGTGCCAGGGGATTCCAATTCAATCCATCAAGATTGCATGTACCAATGCCGTCTCACTAGTCCAACTGATCAATTTCAATTCACAATTGATCACACTGATAGGTCTAAGAGTCAAAGGAATCACACAAACAAGACTAGTGTCTGTGAATACTAACTGATAGAATAAAAAAGGGAGAGAACGATCCAACATGGGAAGTGGGATACACAGCAGACTCGTAGAATGGCAGATGTCCTAAACAGCACTTTGGCCTCAGAAACAGCCCTTAAGGCACTCGGATCTGGCTGAAGAGCCCATGAGAGTATTATAGGCATGAAAAGCCAAGACACTCTGGGAAAACAAAACAAAACAAAACAAACCTAAATGAAAGGTCTCTGCAAGTGAGATCCCAGTAGATAGAACAGGCCATCAAAGAATGAGGTACCTTTCTCTGAAGGGGGGAGAGAACTTCCACTTTGACTATGACCTTGTCTAAAAAAGATCGAAGTCAGCAAACTCAAGAGGCTTCCATAGCCTTGGCAACTCATGACAAGAGCCTAGGGAGATTTCTGATGCCATAAACAACAGTGTCAAATTGTTAAGTCAACAACAGGAGTCACTGTGTTCTTACTCCTCATGTAGGATCTCTGTCCTTAATGTGTTGTCCAATGTGAATTAATGCTATAACTAGTACTGAAACAGTATTTTACACTTTATGTTCTGTGTGGGTGTAAACTGATGAAATCTTTATTTAGTATATACTAAATCGATCTTCTGTATACAAAGATAATTGAAAATGAATCTTGATGTGAATGGAAAGGGAGAGGGAGCGGGAGATGGGAGGGGCGTGGGTGGCAGGGAAGTTAACAGGGGGAAAAAGCCATTGTAATCCATAAACTGTACTTTGGAAAATTATATTTACAAAATAAAAGTTTAAAAAAACACTTTTTGTGTTAAAAAATAAGAATATCTACAAGCATACTTAGGAAAATATTTCTCTGTTGAGGAGCTCCTAAATGCAGTATTACTGACAAGCATTAAAAACTAACTATCCCAAGGACAGACTAGCAGACATTAATGAGAGGCAGGGAAGCCTTTTAAAATTCAGATTCCTAGGTCTCTTACTAAGAACTAATTCAGTAGGTCCAGAAAGTGCTTAGAAATCTACACTTTTGGAGCCAGCGCTATGGCATAGCGTGTAAAGCCACCGCCTACCGTGCCAGCATCCCATATGGGTGCCAGTTTGTGTCCCAGCTGCTCCACTTCTGATCCAGCTTCTGCTATGGCCTGGGAAAGCACTAGAAGATGGCCCAAGACCTTGGGCCCCTGCGCCCATGTGGGAGACCTGGAGAAGTCTCCTAGCTCCTGGCTCCTGTCTTTGGATTGGCACAGCTCCAACTGTTTTGGCCAACCGGGGAGTTAACCAGCAGATGGAAGACTTCTCTCTCTCTCTCTCTCGTAACTCTGACTTTCAAATAAAATAAATAATTCTTTAAAAAGTAAACCTACACTTTTATAAGCTTTATAGAATTAAGACTACCTACTTTGCAAAAAAAAAAATAGGTAAGGGAATTACATATAGGGTGTTTGATACTATGTAGGATGACCATGAAATAGGCTAAAAATATTAAGCAACAAAGCAGAAGAAAGAAAACAGAAGGCTGACATTTGGGGTAGCAGTTACACTACTTTGGATTCCTGTACCCCGTATTAGAGTGCCTGGGTTCAACTTATGAATCTGCTCCCAATTCCAGCTTCCTGTTAATTCACACCTTGGAAGGCAACAAGTAATGGCTCAAGTAGTTGGTTCCCTGCCACCCACATGGAAGATCCAGTTGGAGTTCCCAGCTTACAGCTTTGGCCTGGTCCAGCCATAGACATTGCAGGCCTCTGGGGAACGAACTAATGCTTCTTCTCCCTTCCCTTCTCTGCCCCCTTATCTCCCCCCCACCCCGCCTCTCCATTTTTCAAGTAAGTAAAATAAAAGTTTAAAAAGAAAAAAAAGAAACACAAATACCAGAATATCTTTTTGTACACATTTGCAAAATCAGCTACTACCTTAAGAGCAAAGCAATAACCCATTTAGAAAACCAGAATAATTCTCCTCAAAAGACAGGACAAAAGAGCCAACTGCTTTTAAACAGAAAAGCTACATGGTCCAGAAAAAGACCTTGGGCTCTGGGGACAACAAGACTTTCATTGATGTTCTGGCTGCTTCACTCACAAAATGACTATAGGTAATTTCTCCACCTTAAAGTATCAGTGTCTTCCTCTTCAAAGTGGGAACAATAGTACCTAATCCTAGGTTAGTGTTGAGGATGAAAAGAACTTCTATGATGTTGGCATATTGTAGTTCTTTAATAAATATCCCTTCTTTTCATCTGAAATCTGTTGCAAACAAAAGCTTTGGGAGTGATAAATATATTCCAAATTGACAAATTCCACACCTAGTCTTTAACCTTTTCACAAAGAAGAGCCTGTATCCCATTATTTTCAAAACGCCAAAAAAGGAAATTCATTAACATCACTTAGTCATTTGTTCCAGTAACATCAAATATACCTGGAATGCCTTCTTCAATACCTACCTAATAAAATTCAAGCCTATTATCCCTCTACAAAATGTACTCATGGATAAGAGAAAAAATAGACAGTTGATGTAATTATGGATCAACAGAATGAACAGTGAGAGTTGAGAAGATTAAAATTTGCTGCCATACTAAGCTATCATTCTCAGAAGAGATTTCTTTTTTTATCTTTTTTTTTTTTATTTATTTGACAGGTAGAGATATAGATGTGACAGAGAGACAGAAAGGTCTTCCTTCTATTGGTTCACCCCCCTAATGGCCGCTACGGCCGGTGCTGCACCGATCCGAAGCCAGGAGCCAGGTGCTTCCCCCTGGTCTTCCATGTGGGTGCAGGGACCCAAGCACTTGGGCCATCCTCCACTGCCCTCCCAGGCCACAGCAGAGAGCTGGACTGGAAGAGGAGCAACCAGGACCAGAACCCAGCGCCCATATGGGATACCGGCACCGCAGGCAGAGGATTAGCCAAGTGAGCCATGGTGCTGGCCCCAGAACAGTTTTCTTAATTGGTATCCTATCCATTTCCAGTGGGCTGGTTCATAATTACGCTACTATTTCCCCTTCGATATGCCTTAGTCATTTAACCAACATGTACTAAACATTCTATTGTTTGCCATGGACCCTGTAAAATACCATCAACACAAACAATGAATATCAATCGTCTGACTGTACTCGAGATCTCAGAGGCCAAGCTCACCTAAAGTGAAGTCTAAGTCATTGCCTCTTTCAGATACTCAACAGAGGCAGCAAATCCTGACCTCTGTGCCTTTGAATTTGCAGCAGGTGCTTCTTAGTTATCAACGCATCATTCTCAACAAGATACCTGCAGAATGGCTTGTAATTCTCCTGTTAGGCAAACTGCTAGAATGTTTAGATCAAGATTTGGCAAACATCTTCCTGCAAATGGCCAAACACTAAATACAATTGTCTTTGTGGGCCACAGGGTCTTTCTTGCAATTATTTAATTCTGTCATTGTAGCATGAAAACAACCAGAGACAATATGCAAAAAAGCACATCTCTGTCCTAATAAAACTTGATTTGTAGAAGCAGGTGATGGACAGAATTTGGCCATAGTTTACTGATGCTTCTTTAGATTCTTTGTACTAGAATTCTTATGTGCTCAACCTTAGCTTGCATCCTGAGATTACACAGAATACACATTTGGGGTGCTAATAGGGAACATACGACAAAACCAAAAGCAAAAGACAGTGGTTGTCCTGAAGGAGGACCTCCCATTCCTATTCTAAGAATAGGAAAACAATAAACTACATTGGATGGAGAAGTAGCCAGAGCTGGATTAAGAGGTTTACACTCAGCAACCTCCTGAAGAAAGCTGAAGTAGAAATTTTAAAGATTCAATTTAAAAACAACAAAAACAAAATTAAAAAAAGACTAGCAGAACTTTCATCAAATCAGATTCTATTGATCATACTAAATGGCTGTTATCATATACTTCACCTTTAAAAGTCTTATGCTATGGAGAGATAATTGTGGGAAAATCCAGAAGAGATTCTACGGAAGTTGTCCCAAGCATCCTTGGGATATATACACCCAGACTGCACTTTTATCATTTGTAGGAAGCCATTGACATTTCAGAGTAAGCACATGTCTTTAAATTTGATTTGATTTTAGAAGAGCCACTTGCACAACCTGACATATTCACCTGATCTACATAAGCATGCTATAAGCCTTAAAAGTGCTTCTGAATGAGGGGTGAGGTGCGTGAATTTAGAATATATTATTAGCAATGCTAATAACACTTTGACATTTTTTTCTTTTACCCTTTGAAAGGGTTTTCAGGTCTCTTTCATCTTGCAGATTCTGTGCCATACTCAAAGACTGAGGGGGAACACAGGAGTTAATGTGCAAAATCATAAAAGAGTAATTAGCAAATCTATTAACCAATGGTCTTGGCTCTATTGGGGTTGCCAGCTCCATACATTTCTTCTGCTTAAGCTTCTCTGACTCACCAGGATAAAGAAAATAATGATGTTTCTGACCTTGCACAGTTAAATTGACCTTTCATATAGAGGCACAGCAGGAAGAACCTGGCTTGTTCACTATTTTTATGTGTTGGCATCTGTAATCATGAAACAAAGTCCTGCTCAAACTTCATAATACACCCATAGCTGCAGCTCTGGGCCAATAAATTATTATTTTCCCTGCTGAGAACCTCACTCATTTCTTCGGCCACAGGATCTAAAACTGTGCTTCCTCTCCCTAATCCAGCCAACTACTTAACATGTAGGAAAGTTGTCAAAACTTACTCCTTCCTCCCTTTCTCTCTCCCCTTTCTTCCTCTCATTCTAAATTTAGTTATGGCACTGTACAATGTGATGCTAGACCTGCAGCTCTTGGGTTCCAATGATAAAAAATGAAGCATTTGGCCCCTCTAAAAAAGATTTTGAATACTATCAGTGCAAGTTACTGTGGAAAGAACAACAATCTTTCAAATAAAGTTCTGAGATAACACAAAGTTTACTCTTCCCTGGAAGTATCAAAGATTGTCCTTTGTCTTATATTCTCGAATAGCTTTCCCACTTGGTTGATGAGACACCTTAACCTTCATGTATGTGGATTTTTTTCTTTTACTTTTAAATTTATGGACACCATTTAGGGAGATTTCAATACCCATTAATAATATGGGCAACTGATCTACATTTAAGAGAATTTAATCATGTCTTTGTGACAAATTTAGCTTAAAGCAGAGTTTCATTTAGGACTTCCAAGTAAATTTCTGTTGAAAAGGTCAATTTCTAACATTTGTCAGTTAAAGTCCACACCAGACAAATTAAATGTTCTTCTCCTTTTCTGGAGCACAAACAATTTCAGCGCTGAATATCACCAGCAGTTGTCAATTAGGAAAACCACCCTAAACATCAAGGAGTGAGGACTCTTGAAAAAAAAAAAAAAAAGACCTGAATATTTATACAAGCATCATGATTTTGTTTCTTACTAAAAATCTATCTCAGAGTGGTAATGAAAAATAAAACATTATCTTTCTGGATAATTAAAATCAGTTCACTGCTGCAAGTATTTGAATATTGATTATTCTGGAAGGAGGTGGGGGAGGTGTTTCAGTCTTTACCGAAGGTCATGAGCCTTGCTAGGGATACAAGTGTTCCTAAACAACTGCAAGTTAACATGCAATCATCAAAGACAAAGTCTGATAAAATCGCAGTCCCTGTGATTTACAATAAAGTCTGGCGAAAATCTGTTGTTTTGGATTTCTATGGAGAGTTTTATGGAACAAAGAGGATATTGTAAACAGTTAATGTAGACAGAGATGTGAACACAACCATAGTAATTAGATTATAGGGTTTTTTTTTTTTTTTTGCCTCCTACTTGTTTTCTAATTTTATTACATTATATATAAATCTTTCATTAAACCAATAGATAAATTGAGAGAGGGGGAGAAACTGGAGTAGCACAGAGAAAGAGTGAGCAAGTGACCCTGAAGAAAAGGGAATGAAAAAAATGATTTTTCTATTTCCTCTAGTCAGCCTCAGATCAAACAGCACTGAATGTCCTAGCTTCTCTCCCTTTTTGCCCTCAATTATTAAATGCTTCATAATTTATTCTGAAGAAAAAGATTCATGGCCAAACATCTAAAAACGACTCTTGCCCATGAGGTCACCAGCAAACAGCAGAGACCTGGCAGGTTTTACAGGAAGACTGCTTCCACTGCTCTAGTACATCTGAGCAACCAGCCAGGCCTTTTTGGGGATAGAGAAGGAAAAGGCAGTCTCAGAACAGGGCAGCAGGGATCCCCTTTGGATCTTTTGGATGCTAATCTTCTAATTTTTTTTCTTTTTTTTTCTTTTTAACGTTTATTTAATGAATATAAATTTCCAAAGTACAGAATATGGATTACAATGGCTTCCCCCCATAACGTCCCTCCCACCCGCAACCCTCCCCTTTCCCATTCCCTCTCTCCTTCCATTCACATCAAGATTCATTTTCGATTCTCTTTATATACAGAAGAGCAGTTTAGCATATATTAAGTAAAGATTTCAACAGTTTGCTCCCACACAGAAACATAAAGTGAAAAATACTGTTTGAGTACTAGTTATAGCATTAAATCACAATGTACAGCACACTAAGGACAGAGATCCTACATGAGGAGTAAGTGCACAGTAACTCCTGTTGTTGACTTAACAAATTGACACTCTTGTTTATGACATCAGTAATCACCCTAGGCTCTTGTCATGAGCTGCCAAGACTATGGAAGCCCCCTGAGTTCACTGACTCTGATCATATTTAGATAAGGCCATGGTCAAAGTGGAAGTTCTCTCCTCCCTTCAGAGAAAGGTACCTCCTTCTTTGATGACCCGTTCTTTCCACTGGGTTCTCACTCGTGGAGATCTTTCATTAAGTTTTTTTTTTTTTTTTTTTCTCCCCCAGAGTGTCTTGGCTTTCCATGCCTGAAATACTCTCATGGGCTTTTCAGCTGCATCCACATGCCTTAAGGGCTGATTCTGAGGCCAGAGTGCTGTTTAGGACATCTGCCATTCTATGGGTCTGCTGTGTATCTCACTTCCCATGTTGGATCATTCTCTCCCTTTTTTATTCTATCAACGAGTATTTGCAGACACTATTCTTGTTTATGTGATCCCTTTGGTTCTTAGTCCTATCATTATGATCAATTGTGAACAGAAATTGATCACTGGGACTAGTGAGATGGCATTGGTACATGCCACCTTGATGGGACTGAATTAGAATCCTCTGGTATGTTTCTAACTCTACCGTTTGAGGTAAGTCAGCTTGAGCATGTCCCGAATTGCACATCTCTTCCCTCTCTTATTCCCACTCTTATATTTAACAGCGACCACTTTTCAGTTAAGTTTCAGCACTTAAGAAGAATTGTGTATTGATTACAGTATTCAACCAAAAGTATTAAGTAGAACAAACAAAAAAAATACTAAGAGGGATAACATCAAGTTGTTCATCAACAGTCAGGGCAAGGGCTGATCAAGTCACCATTTCTCATAGTGTTCATTTCACTTTAACAGGTTTCCTTTTTGGTGCTCTGATAGGTGTCACCTATCAGAGAGAAGATATGGTATTTGTCCCTTTGGGATTGGCTTATTTCACTGAGCATAATGTTTTCCAAATTTCTAACAGGGATCACTTTTCAATTAAAATTTAAACACCTAAGAATAATTGTGTGTTAATTACAGAGTTCAACCAATGGTACTAGAACAAAAAAAAATACTAAAATGGATAAAGCATTACATTGTACATCAACCGTCAGGACAAGGGCTGATCAAGTCACTGTTTTTCATAGTGTCCATTTCACTTCAACAAGTTTCCCCTTCAGTGCTCAGTTAGTTGTCGCCGATCAGGGAGAACATATGATATTTGTCACTTTGGGACTGGCTTAGTTCATTCAGCATGATGTTTTCCAAATTCCTCCATCTTGTTGCAAATGACCGGGTTTCATTGTTTTTGACTGCTGTATAGTATTCTATAGAGTATATATCCCATAATTTCTTTATCCAGTCTACTGTTGATGGGCATTTGGGTTGGTTCCAGGTCTTAGCTATTGTGAATTGAGCTGCAATAAACATTAATGTGCAGACAGCTTTTTTGTTTGCCAATTTAATTTCCTTTGGGTAAATTCCAAGGAGCGGGATGGCTGCGTTGAATGGTAAAGTTATATTCAGGTTTCTGAGGAATCTCCAGACTGACTTCCATAGTGGCTTAACCAGTTTGTATTCCCACCAACAGTGGGTTAGTGTCCCTTTTTCGCCACATCCTCTCCAGCATCTATTGTTGGTATATTTCTGAATGTGACCCATTCTCACTGGGGTGAGGTGAAACCTCATTGTGGTTTTGATTTGCATTTCCCTGATTGCTAGTGATCTTGAACATTTTTTCATGTGCCTGTTGGCCATTTGGATTTCCTCTTTTGAAAAGTGTCTACTGAGGTCCTTGGCCCATCTGTTAAGTGGGTTGTTTGTTTTGATGTTGTGGAGTTTCTTGATTTCTTGTAGGTTCTGGTTATCAACCCTTTATCAGCTGCATAGTTTGCAAATATATTTTCCCATTCTGTTGGTTGCCTCTTCACTTTCTTGACTGTTTCTTTTGCAGTACAGAAACTTCTCAATTTGATACAATCCCAAATGTTAATTTTGGCTTTGGCTTTGACTGCCTGTGCTTTGGGGTGTTTTCCAAGAAGTCATTGCTGGTACCTATATCTTGCAGGGTTTTTCCAATGCTCTCTAATAATTTGATGGTGTCAGGTCATAGATTTAAGTCTTTAATCCATGTTGAGTGAATTTTTGTGTAAGGTGGAAGGAGGGGTCTTGCTTCATGGTTCTGCACATGGAAATCCAATTTTCCCAGCACCATTTATTGAATAGACTGTCCTTACTCCAGGGATTGGTTTTGGATCCTTGATCAAATATGACTTGGCTGTAGATGTTTGGATTGATTTCTGGTGTTTCTATTCTGTTCCATTGGTCTATCCATCTGTTTCTGTACCAGTACCATGCTGTTTTGATTACAACTGCCCTGTAGTATGTCTTGAAATCTGGTATTGTGATGCCTCTGCTTTGTTTTTTGTTGTACAAGATTGCTTTAGCTATTCGAGGTCTCCTGTGTCTCCATATGAATTTCAGCATCATTTTTTCCAGATCTGAGAAGAAGGTCTTCGGTATCTTGATTGGTATCACATTGAATCTGTAAATTGCTTTTGGGAGAATGGACATTTTGATGATATTGATTCTTCCAATCCATGAGCATGGAAGATTTTTCCATTTCTTGGTATCCTCTTCTATTTCTTTCTTTAAGGTTTTGTAATTTTCATTGTAGAGATCTTTAACGTCCTTGGTTAAGTTTATTCCAAGGTATTAGATTGTTTTTGTAGCTATTGTGAATGGGATTGATCTTAGAAGTTCTTTCTCAGCCATGGCATTGCCTGTGTATACAAAGGCTGTTGATTTTTGTGCATTGATTTTATACCTTGCTACTTTTCCAAACTCTTCTATGAGTTCAAATAGTCTCTTAGTAGAGTTCTTTGGGTCTCCTAAATAAAGAATCATATCATCTGCAAAGAGGGATAGTTTGAGTTCTTCCTTCCCAATTTGTATCCCTTTAATTTCTTTTTCTTTCCTAATAGCTCTGGGTAGAACTTCCAGAATTATATTGAATAGCAGTGGTGAGAGTGGGCATCCCTCTCTGGTACCAGATCTCAGTGGAAAAGAAAAGACCCAGATCAATAAAATCAGAGATGAAAAAGGAAACGTAACAACAGACACCACAGAAATAAAAAGAAGCATCAGAAATTACTACAAGGACTTGTATGCCAGCAAACAGGGAAACCTATCAGAAATGGATAGATTCCTGGACACATGCAACCTACCTACATTGAACCAGGAAGACATCGAAAACCCAAACAAACCCATAACTGAGACAGAAATTGAAACAGTTATAAAGGCCCTCCCAACAAAGAAAAGCCCAGGACCAGATGGATTCACTGCTGAATTCTACCAGACATTTAAAGAAGAACTAACTCCAATTCTTCTCAAACTATTCAGAACAATCAAAAAAGAGGGAGTCCTCCCAAATTCTTTCTATGAAGCCAGCATCACCTTTATTTCTAAGCCACAAAAAGATGCAGCATTGAAAGAGAATTACAGACCAATATCCCTGATGAACACAGATGCAAAAATCCTCAATAAAATTCTCACCAATAGAATGCAACAACACATCAGAAATACCATCCACCCAGACCCAGTGGGATTTATCCCTGGTATGCAGGGATGGTTCAATGTGCACAAAACTATCAATGTGATACACCACATTAACAGACTGCAGAAGAAAAACCATATGATTATCTCAATAGACGCTGAGAAAGCATTTGATAAAATACAACACCCTTTCATGATGAAAACTCTAAGCAAACTGGGTATGGAAGGAACATTCCTCAATACAATCAAAGCAATCTATGAAAAACCCACGGCCAACATCCTTTTGAATGGGGAAAAGTTGGAAGCTAATCTTCTAATTTAAGAAGATAAAGTGGTGGTGGCCCTGGGAGATTCTTTTTTCTTTTAGAATATCTTAGAATCAAACCTCTATCGCCTTCTTTTCTCTCCCCTCCCATCCTCCTCTACTCTCTCTCTCTCTCTCAGCTGCCCACCCGTAAACCTTACAACACACACTCACCCCATATAGGGCGGAGAACGACACTGAGTTGTCCCAAGATTATAGAGGAGGCTGTCCTCTCCAACACACTGTGATTACTTACTATCGATCACTTCTGCTCATTGCAACTCAGCCTTCCCAGGCTGGTCATGAAAGGAGGGGTATTATTAAAGATCCTGTGCACCTGCTCCACAGCCACTCAGTAGCAGTTAAGTAAATGCACCCGTTTTCAGACACACAGAAAGACCATGTAGCAGATCTGTTCCCTTTCCAAAATCTAAGAGGCTCGAATGCCATTAAGTTCAGATGAATTTAAGCGGATTCACCTGTTTTCAAAGCATAACATAGAGGCTCACACTTACCAGACATTACAAATAAATGAGTAAAACAAAGATTAAAGTAGTTGGAGCCAATAACCAGCAGTTATTTATTGTTACCATGTGTCCAGGACTAGGTAAAAATACCAGTTACTGCAAATCTTACAAACAGATTCACAAACATAAATGAAGAACCAGCAGACACATACCAGTCATATAAGACAGAATTAATATATTAATGCTAATAATAATATAAACTAATATGGATTAACAATGGGGCAAGGTATAGTATTTCAATAAATTCAATAATACTGAATAAATTTTGACCCTGACACTAACCCACTGTTGGTGGAAATGCAAACTGGTCAAGTCACAATGGAAGTCAGTCTGGAGATTCCTCAGAAACCTGAATATAACCCTACCATACAACCCAGCCATCCCACTCCATGGAATTTACCCAAAAGAAATTAAATTGGCAAACAAAAGAGCTGTCTGCACCTCAATGTTTATTGCAGCTCAATTCACAATAGCTAAGACCTGGAATCAAGCTAAAAGCCCATCAACAGTAGACTGGATAAAGAAATTATGGGATATGTACTCTATAGAATACTATACAGGAGTAAAAAACAATGAAATCCAGCCAGTGCCACGGCTCAATAGGCTAATCCTCCACCTGTGGTGCTGGAACACCGGGTTCTAGTCCTGGTCGGTGCACTGGATTCTGTACTAGTTGCCCCTCTTCCAGGCCAGCTCTCTGCTGTGGCCCGGGAGTGCAGTGGAGGATGGCCCAAGTGCTTGGGCCCTGCACCCCATGGGAGACCAAGAGAAGCACATGGTTCCTGGCTTCGGATCAGCGCAATGCACCGGCTGCAGCGCACCGGCCGTGCGGCCACTGGAGGGAGAACCAACGGCAAAAGGAAGACCTTTCTCTCTGTCTGTCTCTCTCTCTCACTGTCCACTCTGACTGTTAAAAAAAATTAAAAAAAAAAAAAAAACAATGAAATCCGGTCATTTGCAACAAAATGGAGGAATCTAGAAAACATTATGCTGAGTGAAATAAGCCAATCCCAAAGGGACAAATATCATATGTTCTCCCTGATCAGTGACAACTAACCAAGCACCAAAAGGAAACCTGTTGAAGTGAAAGGGACACTATGAGAAACAGTGACTTGATCAGCTCTTGTCCTGACTGTCGATGAACAATGTAATACTTTATCCATTTTAGCACTTTTTGTTCTACTTAATACTATTGATTGAAAGCTTTAATTAACACACAATTATTCTTAGGTATTTAAATTTAACTGAAAAGTGATCCCTGTTAAATATAAGAGTGGGAATAAGAGAGGGAGGAGATGTACAGTTCGGCACATGCTCAATCAGACTTGCCCCAAACGGCAGAGTTAGAAATGTGCCTGGGGATTCCAATTCAATCCCATCAAGGTGGCATGTACCAATGCCATCTCACTAGTCAAAGTGATCAGTTTCAGTTCATAATTGATCAAAATGATAGGATTAAGAGTCAAAGGGATCACATAAACAAGACTAGTGTCTGCTAATGCTAACTGATAGAATTAAAAAGGAGAGAATGATCCAACATGGGAAGTCGGATACACAGCAGACTCATAGAATGGCAGGTGTCCTAAACAGCGCTCTGGCCTCTGAATCAGCCCTTAAGGCATTTGGATCCGGCTTAAAAAAAAAAGTCCATGAGCGTATTATAGGCATGGAAAGCCAAGACACTCTGGCAAAAAAAAAAAAAAAAAAAAAAAAAAAAAAAAACTAAATGAAAGATCCCTGTGAGTGAGATCCCAGTGGAAAGAACGGGCCATCAAAGAAGGAGGTACCTTTCTCTGAAGGGAGGAGAGAACTTCCACTTTGACTATGACCTTGTCTAAATAAGATCAGAGTTGGTGAACTGAAAAAGCTTCCATAGCCTTGGCAACTCATTACAAGAGCCTTGGTGATTACTGACACCATAAACAAGAGTGCCAATCTGTTAAATCAACAACAGGAATCACTGTGCACTTACTCCCCATGTAGAATCTCTGTCCTTAATGTGTTGTACAATGTGAATTAACGATATAACTAGTATTCAAAAAGTACTTTACACTTTGTGTCTCTGTGTGGGTGCAAACTGTTGAAATCTTTACTTAGTATATACTAAATTGATTTTCTGTATATAAAGATAATTGAAAATGAATCTTGATTGAATGGGATGGGAGAGGGTACGTGAGATGGGATGGTTGTGGGTGTGAGGGAGGTTATGGGGGGAAAAAGCCACTGTAATCCAAAAGCTGTACTTTGGAAGTTTATATTTATTAAATAAAAGTTAATAAAATAAAATAAATTGTGACCCTGATAATCTAACATGTTATAAATTACTTAAAGAAACTAAAAACGTTAGACATCTACTTGGGGGATGAAAATGAAATTAGGAACATTTATGCCATTTTGAGATAGCATCACTATTTTCAACTCAGCAATAATTCATATTATCATTCTTATAGCATTTTGAGTTAAAAATAGAGATCAAGGTGGCAGAATCACACATGACATTCTTTAATCTTGGACAGATCAGAGGGTTATTGGAAAACAAAAAATTTTATTACTTTGACACAGAGTTGCCAGACCATAAATTTAAATAATCTATCAATAAGGGCGCAGATATAATGTGCTTAGCACATAGTAGGATTTCACCAAATGGTAACATTTATTAGTAAGACAAGCAATTAGCTTGCAAAGTACCACCACAATTGATACAGAATCTCTCTAAAGAAAGAAAATAAAATACAGGGTTCAGTGTTGAGCACTTTAAAGCTCTTTTTCAAGCTACATTCTGTAATGTTTAAATGACTATACTTTTCATTAAAAATGCATTGTTTCCTAAACTATAGGCAATTTCCTGGTACACCTTGTATTTTTGTTCTTCTTCTTGCATACAGATAACACTGTGTATCTGTGAAGATGGAGTGGCTATGTAGAAACAGCTGCAAACTGCATGGTCACTTGAACAAACTTCTACTCGCCCCTCCAACAGTGACGGAGAAAACCCAAACCCTTTATGCCTCAGTTTCATCTATACATGGGGACAGTGTGGGCTCCTTCCTGCCTCCCATGGAGTCACAGGAGTAAGTGGAAATAGATTAGATAAAACTTTGCTTCCATTTTTAGAAGCTCGTTTATGGTACATAGGTTACAGAATGCATGGAAAGGAAAGAATAAAACATTTGTGGGCTAATAAAGACAGCCACTTCCTCAGCTTTCTAACCCAAGGCCTCCTCAATAAAATGAAACTGACCAAGGTCTACTATACAATCAGAAGGTATCTGGGCTTGCCTATTCATTAAACATAGTATATTTTCATGAAAAAGTAGAACGCAGGAGCTCATGGGCAACAAACGCATGGAAATGGTAAGGAAATGGCAATGTTAATTACTTGACTTTATGACTTCATATCATATACATGTATATTCCAATATGCCCTATAAAATGTACAAGTATTATGTGTTAACCAATAAATATTTTAATGAGTATAGAGCTTTCTTTATTTCTTCTGTGGTAGAAATAGCACAGACACAGAAGCTAAACTATCAAGACCATGAATAACACAAAGGAAAGGAGCAAGTCCGCCCTGTTTCCCACAGAGATGTAGGGTCAGTGTTCTGTCCAAAATAGTAGATAATCAATAAATACTTCTTGAATGAAAGTCTTCGATTGTGGTTTCTACTCCAGGGAAATCAATTAGCCTTGGTTACATCACGTGAAATGAGGGAGGGTGGCCTGTCAGGTTTTAGTTCATGAATAATTCAAGTGTCATTTCAAATAGAAACAATCTACAGTCTACTAGACTCAGTATTCTCTTTGCATATCAACAGAAAAATATAACTAAAAATACAAAGCATGAAATGTCCTATCCCTCAAGTAGAATGTAGTAGAGCCCATGTTCTAGATCGTTTTCCAAACATTAAACCAGACACTGCAGGAATGGAATAGAGCTTGTGTTCAATAAAGTAATTAACTACAGATGGGACAGCTTCTGGAAAACACACAAGTATGTAAAATCACAAGGCGCTGTTTTTAGGGAGGCTTTGGTGGCACAAGAACTACTGGAGTATAATTATTTGTGAAACCTCAAGTTTACTCCAATGAACAAGTTTTTTTTTTTTTTCTTACAGTAGGGGATAAATTTTTTTAAAATCTCTATGTTACATATTCAGAGATGCGATATAATTTTCTGCAGCTTCAGAGGATCATGGGGAAAGTCAAAATGTTAAATGCTGAGACAGTAAGCTGAAGCGTCCTGCTGTCTGGTTCCCCAAGCAGACAAGACATAGGCAAAAAGCCCAATTTCCTTGCCACACGACATTAAGTAGCTCTAATGGACAGACAGCCTGGCCACTGCCTCTGCCAATGGTCCTTTCAGCCAAGATACCACAGCTCAAAGGCTTTGCCACCCCAGGTGAATTCCCCTGACCTAGCAGCAATAGCAACTTCCCCTGAGAGCTTGCTAGGAGCACAGAATCTCTCACCACACAACATCCATAAGAAAAAGGTCCCAGGTGATTTGCGTGCGACAGAGAGCACATAGAGCATTTCCCTCTGCCTTGCTTGATACGGAGATATCCTCCAATGACTTTACACCAACGTTTCTCAAAGTGCGGTAGGCAATGGATGCACTGTAGGGTGAATCACGTCATATGTTTGTAAAAACGCAGATTTCTGAGTTTTACCACTGTTAGGAGATGAAGCTGGAAGATGCTGTTTATCAGGTTCCCGTGTTTTTGTACATGCCACCTAATCTCACTTAGGTGAGATTACATCACCTAATCATGCTCCCATATATCTGTCTATGGTAACTGATGTGATGGTAACCAACAGGTCTACTTGCTTGTATAGCTGCCCACAAGACTGTTAAGCAGTGGTTTGGCTCTGAGCCACTTTTGTCTGTAAACCCATTGAAGCAACTGGGGTGCATGGCTAAGCACAGCTGTCTGAGTATAGATGTAGACATGTATGTGGTTGCCTGTGGATGGATGTGGACATGTATGTGGCTATTGGTGGATGTAGCTGGATGCAGATGTGTGGCTTTGTGTGTATGTAGATGTCTGTGTGTGTGTAGGACCACCACTATGGACACAAAAGCTAATACCTTCTGTGGCCCCACCACCTTTTGGGCCAAATGGCTGTTTCTTTTGTAGTGCTCATGCCACTGTGAGTAAAGGAGATATAAACCCATAAACAGCTCTGAGTGTTCTCTGTCCTGTTGCAATCTGAATATATTTGTCCTGGACCCTAATATCCAGGCATATAATCACATTCCTCTTGGAGTCATTGGGGTAGAGAGCAGAAATCTCACTTTAAAAATAATCACTCCAACTGATTCTGGTGCGCACTTGATTCTGGGGACCACTGGGCTACTCGTCCATGGTGGATGACACTGAGGATGGCTGGCTGTACTTTCCTTCTCCCCCTCCCACTAAGAACACTGACCTTTCAGGTTATCTTTCTTTCCCTTCTGTCTACATAGATTGAAGCTTTTTCTTTCAAATCATCTGAGGATTGCGTTCCTTTAATAATAAATAATAAATAAATAAATAAATAAATAATAAATAATAAATAATAATAAAGAGTGGCTACACTCTTTATTATGGAATGTGATAAACCTGCTGTCAATTACTTTAATTGATCTGACAACCTGATTAGACCCAGAAAGGGGAAGATTTCCTCAGCAGAGCCTTATTAAAATCGGGAAAACAAAGGAAAGGCCCATGTAATTAAAATGTGATCGCTGGCAATGAGTATGTAAAATCAGGCTTGAAAGGCATTAATGATGGGAAAACTTTCCTAAATTACATCTTAGGAAGACAAAGGGACACAAAATGGTCAAATAAATCGCTGAGCTACCAGCAGAGAATGCTGAACAGAATGGCAAGAGACTTTACTATATCCTTAAATCACAGGTGGTTTTGAAATTAATGAGATCCATTCCTAGATTATGGTAGGGAGAATCCAAATACTGGCTGCATTTGTGACATGATGCACGTAAGTGGGATGACAGTTACCAGCACCACTTGTGGGTTTTGGGTTTTCTTTTCTGGACAACTGTACTGAAAGTACAATCTGGGGTCCTTACCAACAGGAACTGAATAATCGGTCTTTCGGAGCAGAGTTCACAGCATCAATGCAACATCAATGACTGCTCTAGCAAAAAACTTAGCACTCAACATGTATTCCTGAATCTAGGATAATTCCTTTCATAGTGTCTTTATGATACACTTTCTTCTCTGACACATTCAGTGGGTCAGAGCTTCTGAATTCATCCCACTCTTTAATAGCCCCTGGGTCTTCAAGAACGAGAAGGCAATATGGTGACTGTTACTTACACAACAAAAATCTCTAGGTCCCAAGAGTGCTGAGAAATAGAATATTATTAGCTAATTAGGATGAACTGCCACACTGGAGTGCTTGATTAAATTAATTAATCAGGCTGATGATTGGTCTGGAGGGGGTTGGAAGCTGTTTTTTAGAATGCACCTGGTAAAATATGCTATTCATCAGTATGCCCTTAGAAATATAAAGAAACAGTATTTTTAGATGAGAGATAAACAAGTTAGCACAATGTGGATAGAATTATCAGAATGAAAGAACATGCCTTGTGCATAGATGTCAAATACATGAATGAGTACAAAGGTTTGAGTTTCCTGATCTCTTAACCCACATCAATAAAATAACCTGAAGTTTCCATTGAGATCTTCTTTAAATTGGGTATAATGGTCCTATTTGACAATGACATGGAATAACGGATTAAAAGAAACCAAAAAAGAATCAACAAAGACTTGGCTTAATGTAGGGCTTTGAATAAACTGATCATTCATTTTTTTGTTAAGGAAATAAAGGAGAATTAAAGGACTTCTGGCCTCATTTGAAAATCTAGTCCATGCCTAACTCCCTTAAGTGATATATTGGACTTTGGTTTCCTTCTGTATAGAAAATAAACCATTCCCTCCACTACAGCCTTCCAATTTGGTAAGCAGCAACATTATCTTAATTCTGACCAATTCACTCCAAATATCATACTGTATGATACAGTAAGTTTGTGCAAGAACCCAATTATGCCTCACACAAAGCCTTTTCCATATCTGCAATAAAAGGTCTCTGGCACTTTACATCTTTGTCAATTTACTACTAGGCTAATCTGCACATGTGAAATTGAATAAAATGGACCAATATTTCCCCTACAGCCAAACCGACTGGGATACCTGTCAACAGGTCAGCAATACTCATAGGCGACTCTAAAGTTAACCAACAGTTCAACTAGGATTGCAGCTGCATTCTATTTCTCTTATTTTAAACAACTTTTAATCTAAACCACCTACAGTTTGAGTTCATTTAAACAGTTCTGGCTCTTTACCGATTTCAGATAGTCCCTGGACAACGCCCTCAATCACAGCATATCATTAAATGGAATACTCAAATAATGTGTTATTCTAATACTCTGTAAAACATCTTGCATACTTCACTATTCCATGATAGCATTTAACAAAGTATTTTCAGGGCTCAAAGACTCCACAGTGAACAACTGTTGCAGGTACACATGTTGGGATTTATCAAAGTCCATAATTCAACCATACATTTATTCATTCATTTACTTATTCAATTTTTTCCAAATTTACTTATTCACTTATTTAAAATCTTTTGTCTTTTTAAATAGACATAAATATAAATAAGCATAGTTATTTTTCTACACTTCATAGCATATTGATATTCTAGAGGCCTCTAAAAAAATTAAACGCCACTTAACAAAATAGATTACCTAAGGTCTCTGAATTTTCAATGGAAACAATATTTTGTCCTGTTTTAGAGTTTCCATAATTCCTCCAATAATATAAAAGGAAAATGAAGGGGCATTTGAAAACTTTTTAGCAACTCCCATTCTCTTAACACTTTTTTGGGGATAGCCCTTTTGTCATTTGATAAAATTTATTCACCTTCAATAACCATTTTTAAAAAGTAGAAAGGATGAAGTCAACAAAATGAATGAGAAAAACTTCTATTGTTCTAAAACATTTAATATGGCTCAATATTTCATAATGAAACAGCCTTTTAAAGCGATTTATTTTTTTCCTCTATTGGCCTATAAGCTCCAAGAGGGCAAGACCTATTTGTACTTCTGATCACTGAAGTATTATCTGTACCTAGCACAGGACTGCACTCAACAATTATTTATGAACATAATGAAATTAATTAATAATGAAGTAAATAACTGCAATATAATCTTATACTGCCAAAGTTATGAGCATCCCTAAATAACCTTACAACTAAAAAACACTGCTGCTATACACTGCACACTTTCTAATGAAAAAAAAAATAGAAAATGACTGCAGATAATTTTAGTGTACTAGGTAAAGTAATTTCCATTTTTAATTTTTTCCCTTGAAGGTTCATGGAGAAAAATAACTGAATGGAAAAAAAAATAGGAGAATAAATGAAAGAAGAATTCAGGTCAAATGACAAACTAAACATTTTTATTCAACATTTCATAGCCTTCAAAAATGGGTAATTATTTCTCTACCTCTTTGGTCCAGCAGCATGAGGTTGAATTCATCATCCGTTTTGACACAAAACATGAGTTTGCAAGTAAACAAGAAGTTTATCTCATAAAACAGAGCTTTATATTTGCATAGAAGCTTTCACTAATAACAGAGATGGACTTTCAACTAGCTACTCCAGCTGTGGCTCTCTCCCTGACATATGGAGGTTCTTAAAAGAAAAGAAATACAAATAAGGGGAAATTTTCAGCAAATTTAATTCCTTTTATCTCTCAGAGGGGCGGGTGGAAGCAGCAGGTGGCAAATTCATTTTTATCTAATAACATTTGGTCATGTGACATATTTTATTTCCACAGTTGATGTAACTTAATGAACAGCAAATTGGGCAAATCTGTCACCATGTGGGAAGTTAGCAGGGCGTCTATATGTAGGATGTGTGCGTATGTGGGGAGAACAGCAAGGCTTTTGTGGGAGAGAAAAAGGAAGAAAAAGTTTACTGTTCCATGTCTTCTGTAGGAAATCTTTTATGTTAAGTCATTAATTCCAAACCATGTTGACAGCAGTCTAAAGTAATTATAAGGGCTGGAAAGACAATCTTTATTAAACGAGACGTGGTGATTTCAGGCCAGGTCCTTAAAGATTAGACTTAGAAAATTAAACCACAAAACTTATAGCGGCAATGCTGGATACCTCCAAAATTGGGTTACAACAGTTGTGTAATGTCTGTAGTCTATAAACTTAAAGAAGAACAGAGGGTGACATCAACATGAAGATTCCCATCAATACACTGCTCAGGAGTTTCTAACTTATACCTAGCTTTAGATATATGTGATGCCAACAAAACAGTTTTATAAGAAAGTAACAAAAATGACTTGTTATGTCATAGCATTATAGATACTACCAAGGACACTAAACTACAAGAAAGCCAAGAGTTCTAGCTGGATTAAGAACCTGCTCACAGTCATTCTGGGCAAACTGTTTTCCCACAAGGCTTAGCTTTCTTAACCCACAGAATGGATAATCAGAGTATGTGCTTCATATGACTGCTTGGAGAATTACATGGATTTTTTTTGTAATCATTCCAAAATATTGCCTTTCTTCATCATAAATGTAACCCAGAATTCATCTGGGAGAATTCCTAATGGGGAAACCAAGCAAACTCTGTCTAGTCAAGCTTTCAGACTAACCTCATTTTGCTTCATTTTTCAAAGCAGAGTTTATTCTAAACTTTTATGGTTTTCTATTCACCATTCCCTTATAAATCACTCTTGCACCTTCTCTGCCTATTCTTTTGCTACCTGCGTTTTGAAACATCTGGTGCCTCCAGAAAACAATAGGAAATTACTGTTATAGCCATTCAACTCATGCTAAACATTTGTACATGGTCTGGGACCTTTCAGGTAGAGTAAGTTTTGTTTAAAGGATAAAAATGAATTTGAAGAGTATGTGGAAAAATTCGAATAATGGAACAATATTGTTGAATTGTGAAATTGTACAATGCTATGGAAATAGTACAAAAATTAAAAATATGAGCCAGAGGCCAGCACTGTGCTGTAGGTTTAGCTGCAACCTGCAGTGCCAGCAACTCAGATGGGCAGGAGTTCAAGTCCTGGCTGCTCCATTTCTCATACTGCTCCCTGTTGATGTGCCTGGGAAAGCAGTGGAGGATGACCCAAGTGCCTGGGCTCCTGCACCCACGAGGGAGATCTGACAGAAGCTTCTGGACCTGGCTTCCACCTGGCCCAGTCCTGGCAATTGTGACCATTTGGGGAATAAAAAATTAGTGGAAGATTTTCTCTCTCTCTAATTATTTATAAATAATCAAAATAAATTTTTTTTTGACAGGCAGAGTGGACAGTGAGAGAGAGAGAGAGAAAGGTCTTTATTTTCCATTGGTTCACCTCCCCCCCCCAACCAATGGCTGCTGCAGCCGGCGCGCTGTGGCTGGCGCACTGCACTGATCCGATGGCAGCAGCCAGGTAATTATCCTGGTCTCCCATGCGGGTTCAGGGCCCAAGGACTCAGGCAATCCTCCACTGCGCTCCCGGGCCACAGCAGAGAGCTGGACTGGAAGAGGAGTAACAGGGACAGAATCCGGCATCCCAACCAGGACTAGAACCCGGGGTGCAGGCGCCGCAGGCGGAGGATTAGCCTATTAGGCCATGGCACCGGCCCAAAATAAATCTTTAAAAAAACAAAAAATAAAAATAGGAGCCAGCATTGTGGTCCAGAGGTTAACTGCTGCCTTCAACATCAGCATCCCAGCGTGCATCCTGGCTACTCCACTTCTGATGCAGCTCCCTGCTAATGTGCTTTGGGAAGAAGCAGAAGATGGCCCAATTGAAAGACCCAGATTGAGTTCCAAGCTCTTGACTTCAGCCTGCACCAGCCCTGACTGCTGTGGCTTTTGGGAAGTGAAACAGCAAATTATTTATTTCTCCTTCTCTATCGCTATGCTTTTCAAATAAATAAATAATTATTTTAAAAATTAGAATTACATATGATCCAGCAATCTCACTTCTGGGTATATAACTGAAAGAACTGAAAGCACAATGTCAAATAGATATTTGCACATCCACGTTTATAGCAGTACTATTCACAATAGCCAAGAGCTAATGTGCACTGCTGGATGAATGGATAAACAAAATGTGACTATCCATACACATATTGGTATGTATATATACAGACTCTTCTCAGCTTACAAGACTACACCCTGATAAATCCATCATAAAATGAAAATATTTTAAGTCAAATACCACAATTTAGACTCGCATACCTGAAATGCCCTCAGAATACTTCAGCTAGGCATAAGAGATTATCATACTGAATGTCAATAGCACAGGTAAAGATCAAAATTCAAAGTGCAGTTTCTGCTGAATATGTGTTACCTTTAAACCATCACAAAGTAAAAAACTTTTAAGTCATACCCATGCATTCATCCAATCCCTCCATCCATATTTCTAAAATTTAATCTTAGAAAGGAAGGAAATAGTGGACCATGGGCTTTAGGTGAGAAGAAAAAGGGTAGCTCTATAATGAGTAAAGATTTTAAGATTTGAAAGATGGGAAATATCTAGAGATCTGCTTCACAGTGGTGTGTATGTACTTTCCACTACTGAAATGTATAGTCAGATATCACTAAAATCACAAATTTGATGTTGTATATTTTTACTATATTTTAAAGATTCAAAGGACTAAAATGAACTTTGTAGAAGTGCTATATCTGACTTCTATAGAAACTTTCTCCAGAGCCTATAACCCACCACAGATTCAGACGACCTTGTGTATTCTAGCTGGACCTCAGTGTTCTTGGGGCTCATGAAGAGAGGAGGAAGGACTTAAAGTCATAGGTTTAGATGCTCACATACACTACTCACTTGCTTTACACAATTCATGACCCCAGAACTTTTTATTCAGGTGTCTGAGCCCAGAAATGAAAGAGGTTTTATGAATATGCAGTTGTCCATGGTTGACCTGACATTTTCTTTCATAACCTTTATCTTTCAGTTTATCCTTAAAGTATGTCCTTAAGAAAAAGAGATATATCTTTTCTATTACTCCCCCTTGACCTGAAATATTAATATTTCACAATCCCATCATTAAAAATTCAGCTTTTTTTAAATCTTTTTTTTCCTTTTTTTTTTATTTTCTTTTTGACAGGCAGAGTTAGATAGTGAGAGAGAGACAGAGAGAAAGGTCTTCCTTCTGTTGATTCACCCCACAAATGGCCAATACGGCTAGTGCGCTGCGCTGATCCGAAGCCAGGAGCCAGGCACTTCCTCCTGGTCTCCCATGCAGGTTCAGGGCCCAAGCACTTGGGCCATCCTCCACTGCCTTCCCGGGCCACAGCAGAGAGCTGGAATGGAAGAGGAGCAACTGGGACAGAATCCGGCACCCCAACCAGGACTAGAACACGGGGTGCTGGCACCGCAGGTGGAGGATTAGCCAAGTGAGCCGCGGTGCCGGCCAAAAATTCAGCTTTTATTGATGGGTTTTCCTAACGTGTCCATGCTATTTCAACACTGGAAATCTGACCTCTCTGTGACTGAGTGTGTGTGTGTGTGTGTGTGTGTGTGTGGTATATGGGTATGTGTGTTGTGTGACTCAAAATATATTCATCCTCCCCTACATCCAAATTTCCTTTCAGAAAATTATTTTTCTACTAGTGAGAAGGGTTTGGAAGGGGGCAATTTAAAACTGATGTCTGTTTTTCTCTGCTGAATTCAAAGGTGTCAGGATCTTTTTCCTTCCATTCTGCAGAGCTATAAGGTATACCGTAGTCCAAGGTTTTCGTCTTTAAGTGAGAAACATAAGAATGGAAAAAAAAAACAGCTGGAGTTTGGGCATTTGTTGCAGCATCTTCAACAATGGTTGTTGGGGTTCCTATTTTCTATCTCCCTTGGAGAATCCTTGGCCACTGGCTAATTCTAAGCTAGAGTTTTACACAGGTCAATTTTCTGAATACCCACTGTCCTGCATATGAAGTCCCTTTAAATCAAATTACATAGAGTTGGCTCATGTAGCTTTCAGCCCGAAAATATTACCTGACAAGGTTTTGTTTTGTTTGCATCCACAACCTCTTCAAAATAGCTACATGGCAGACACTGCCTGAACAAGCTCCTAAAACAATGCAAAAGCCTCTCATTTCTTTGGTTCTTTCTGGAACAGTCTTGAAAACCTCCCGATGATTTTACTCTGAGTCTTGTCATTTTGCTCTTTAGATTTCTTTAAATCTATACTGATCAGCTGCTTGTCTGCCCAATGATGTCCCAAATAGTATTAAAATAAATCCACCCACAGCACTGAGCCTGCTAATCATCCTCCCACCCTATTAGATGTCTGACAGCAAACTTCTTTCAGCAGGATCTCTGTCCTTCTATTGGGCTTCCTATCCAGAAGTTTTACATGTAGATTAGCAACTTGTTAATCACCCACATGCATAATCTTCCTGTTTAGACTAAAAGAACAACCACTCCAACCATTCCAGAATCTCCATGGCACAGAAAGGTACCCTCCCACTGACCACTGACACTGATCAAAAGATGAATTTTTGCGAGGAAGGTGGGGACAACACAGAGTGCTGTCAGGGTGCAAATCTAGGTTACACTGCTAAGAAGATGTGGGTGGTATGGATGACGGGAGGTACAGCCAGACTTGTGGGGGAGTGAAAGACACAGGCTGCAGGCTTGATTACATCATTCTTATTCTCTTGTGATTTTCCTTTAGTTTTTTTCCTCAAATGAAATAGCTCCTGATTTTTATTTATCAATTCTGATGGTTCTTTTCTCTGTGCTAAGCCATTCACTAATGGTTTTATCTTCATTGTCACCTTTCCTCCACAAAATTTTAAAGCCCACACATTCAAACTTTGTTGCCAGCTCATAAGTAAAGGAACCTACTGCCTGGTCTCCAACTTCTCTTGTCAGGGTGGTGCTAGTGTTTAACAATTTGTCAGTTTATAGATGTACAGATTGTAGATTTTTCATGTTCCCTCATGGTTTACCAGGTAGTTTCTGAATGTACATGCCTTTCATTTCTCACAACAACCTTTTGAGGCTTTAAAGAACCCAGTCCAAGGCCCTACTTGTAGAAAATGGAACTGCAGAGATGAGAATGCAGAACCATGTCATGTTGTTTTCCATAATAGTGGAAACCTACTCTAACACATCTGTTCTTCCTGTCAGTCATGAACCCAAGTGCTGGCCATCACTTCCCAGTCTAGACTGACTACCAAGTTATGGGGATTAACAATATTTGGGTTGCCTAAGAAAAGTGAAACAAGCTCTGTCCAGACTGAGAATGTTAACTACCCACTGCTAAGGGAAGAGGTGGGAAGTGAGCACCATCCCACCTCACTACGTCCCCTCTCCATCCACATCCAAAACTGGCCATCTTCTTTTCAGTACTCACATGGATTAATTACATAAATGTGCAGTCATTTGCCTAGTCTCAGACCCTGAGAACCATGGTCTATCCTAGGCTTCTTACTCCCACACCCTCATGGTCTACACCATGTCCCCTTCATTCCACCTCTTTACTGTTATTTAAATCCATCTGCCACCAAGACTTGCTACTTTTTTGCCAAAATTTTCACAGTAGCCCCTGAACTCTACATCCTACTTCCAGGATCACGTTTCTACAAATATCTTCCAAACAACACTCAAAGTATTCTGCATTAAATATTTCAATGGCATCCAAAGCTTTCAAGATAGATTCAAAATCTCTTAAATTCATTCGCAAAGTCCTCTAAAGCCTGGAATCAGCTGGGCTCCCTGGTTGCATCAGTTACTAATGGACCAAACCAACTTCCCTGTATGTATGTGAAACTGCCTATATACACCAGAAAAAGCCATCTCTTAATCATTTTTCATGACTCAATCATGTTGTGTTTTGTGTAAACCTGTATACACCAGTGTGTATGTGTGCGTAGTCTTAATTTTTTTCTCCCTAAGATAGCCATCCCTTCCTCTTTTCAAGGCTGTCACCTACTCCCATTTCTAAAGGAATCTCAATGGACGACTGCCTTGGAACCACCCGACCCCAACCCACACAGCAAGCAGACAGAACATCTCTTTCTACACCATTCTGCTTTTCTTCCTAAGAAGTTCCACTGTACCCTGTTTCTACATTAGAGATAATGTGCCCCTATCAAGCTATTTGTCACTTCATTCTTGTGTTCATAAAAACCAAACTGTGAGCTACTTGAGTTCAAAAGCCAAGTCTTAGTCATTATACCCCCCAGTGGCTTTCACAGTGCCTGGCAACAATATCTGTTGAGTAGAACTGAAATCAAAGTTATACTGCTTGTTTTTGAGAAAGCGGACGATGATCACAGCAACACGTAGGTACAGCTGTTCCAGGGATCTTTAGTCTCTCTGGTATTAGAATGGTGCTCATATCTCCTTACCTTCAAGACTATAATGAAGGGGCCAACACTGCGGCATGGTAGGTAAAGACACCACCTGCAACACTGACATCCCATATGGGTACCGGTTTGAGATCCCACAGCTCCACTTCCAATCCATCTCCCTGCTAATGCACCTGGGAAAGCAGCATAGTGCTTGGGCCCCTGCAATCATATAGGAAATCCTGAATAAGCTCCAGGCTCCTGATTTTTGGATTTCCCAGCTCTAGCCGTTGCAGCCATTTGGGGAGTGAACCAGTGGATGGAAGATCTCTCTCTCTCTCTCCTTCCCTCCTCTTCCCTTTCTCTCCCTCTCACTCACTCTGCCTTTCAAATAAATAAGTAAATCTTTTTAAAATGAGAATTATGAATGGTTTCTTCTCTGCAGAGCCTTGCAATTTATTTTTTATTTTTTATTTTTAAAGATTTATTTATTTATTTGAAAGGCAGAGTTATAGGGAGGCAGAGGCAGAGAGAGAGAGAGAGCAGTCTTCCATCTGCTGGTTCACTCCCCAAATGGCTGGAGCTGGACCATTCCGAAGGCAGGAGCTTCTGGGTTTCCCATGTGGGTACAGGGGTCTAAGGACTTCGGCCATCTTCTACTGCTTTTCAAGGCCCTATCAGGGAGCTGGATTGGAAGTGGAGCAGCTGGGTCTCGAACCAGCACCCATATGGGATGCTGGCACTGCAGGCAGTGGCTTTACCTGCTATACCACAGCACTGGCCCCTAATAAATCTTTAGACATAAAAAGACTATAATGTAATAATAGCCCTACTTTAAAAAATATATTTATTTATTATCATTTATCTGAAAGAGAGAGAGAAAAAAGATCTTCTATCCTTTGATTCCTTCTGCCAATGTCCATAACAGCCAAGGCTTGGCCTGGTCAAAGCCAGGAACTTAGAACTCAATCCAGATGTCTCACATGGCTGGCAGGGCTCCAGGTACTTGAACCATTATCTGCTGCTTCCAAGGGTGTGCACTAGCAAGAAGCTGGATCAGAAATGGAGTGGCCAGGACTCAAACGGGCACTGTAGTATAGGATGCAGGTGTCCCAATCTGTGCACCAAAAGCCTTCCCTTAATAGCCCTGCTTTTAACTGGCCTGTCTCAGATAACTGAAATCTTCCTGTCCCTAATGATTACTCTGGCAAAATACATTAGAAAATACATATGCTCCTGTGACAGCTCTCAAGCACTGACTAACAAGACCTAGTGTATAAATAATCCAATTCCCTCATCTCTCATATGGCACAATTGAGAGATGTGTGTTCTACACCACCTCCCAGCCTTCCCCAGCAAGATTAACTCTAATCACCCACAGTAGACGCTGGCTCAATAATGCTCATCTATTGGCTGACTGCCCATCTCCGTCTAAACCTCCCCACTCCCCAAATTTTGTTTCCAGGGATCACTTCTCAAATAAAAGATCTTCTCTAGAATCGTACTCCTGAAACCTATTTCTGAGAAAACTCAATTTAAACAGTATCCAATAGTGTTGTTAAATTTAAAAAAGTTACATAACTCTATGAAGTAGGAGCTAATATTATGCTTATTACAAGAATGAGAAAATGGAGGCACACGGAGTTAACTTTGGAGTATGTAATTGAAAGGACATGCTACCATAAACAGGGCTCATATTTCATTCTGTATCACCCCCATCTCCCACTCCCTCACCTCCCAACCCCCATTCCCTCAGTTGCTTAGTTCTTCCGGTCTTTTTAGCATCTCTGATGAACAAGCTCACTGAGGGTGCCCTTGATTCTCAAGGCGGTCTTCTCTGGGGTAGGCTTACAGGCAGGAACTCAGAGAGTTGAGTCTGGCAGCTCACTAGAGTTGCACAGTGAACCTCTGAAGAGATCATTAGGGTCTAACGAAATAATCATTCAAGAGAGCCTGCGGATCAGTGCTGTTATCATGGCAATCGCCCAAATATGAAAAGCCTATTCACAAAATTAGCAAGCAGACAATATGATATACGAAATAAAAATACATTTCTGTTGCTGTTTCTTTTTTTACAGAAGCCAGATAAAGTAAAAAGACAGAGACCTGTCTACAACATGAAAGATGGGGAGAACACATTAAAATGTTCTTTATAAGCAATCCATGATACACAAAGCTTTAAAAATGAGGTTTTTATTATTTTAGCACAATACTAGCAAAGATTAAACTGTGATAAAATGGAAATATCTATGTTGCCTTAGTAAAACAGGTACCCTAGTTTAAAAATCAATGGGAACATGGTCATAAATTGATGATATCTATTTGAATATTTATTATGCATTTTATAGCAGATGCCTTAATATAGACCCTAAACTTTGACCCAGCACTTTTTTTAAATAGTCCCTAACCTATGGACTTGCCTTAAGAATGCACTTACTCACACATGTATACATGCAACAAAAATGTGTCCTAAAAATTATCACAATATTATTTAAAATGACCAATTAAAAAGAAATAACCTAAATATCTACCAAGAAAAATAAATAAATATCCAACATATATTAGAATACTTAATATAAATATTAATCCTTGAGATTGTGTTTTTTTAAAGATTTATTTATTTATTTGAAAGTCAGAGTTACACAGAGAGAGAGGAGAAGCAGAGAGAGAGAGAGTGATCTTCCATCCAATGGTTCACTCCCCAACTGGCTGCAATGGCTGGAGCTGTGCTGATCTGAAGCCAGGATCCAGGAGCTTCTTCCGGGTCTCCCACACGGGTACAAGGCCCAAGGACTTGGGCCATCTTCTACTGCTTTCCCAGGCCATAGCAAAGTGCTGGATAGGAAGTGGAGCAGCCAGGTCTTGAACTGTCATCCATATGGGATGCTGTTGACACAGATGATGGCTTTACCTGCTACCCTAATGCTGACCCCAGGGTAGGCACTAATTATAAGAACTCATGGTCCTGTATGAAGATATTTATGTTTCTAGTTTCAATTAGCAAGGCAAATGACAAGCATACAAAGCAGTGAAGTTGAGGCCATGAATCTGGTAATGAATTACTTTCATGAATTAAGAAAAATGAGGTTCACTATGAGTGATAGTGGCTTCTCATAATACCCAAGAGTTGCAGTAAAGTCCCTATTAGAAAATGCAAACCTATAATCCAAGATAATCCTGTTGTGACTTGGCTCTGTGTTCAATTGCCATATTACCATCTCCACAATCTTCCCCCAGAAACTCTGTAAATAAATGAATGAATACTGTTTGCTTTGGAAGAACAAACTGACTCAGCAGGACTTTCTCAGAGAGAAAAAAGTGTAGAAATTTTGAGGGAAAGTAACAACTAAACCAAATGCATTTTTAATTACCTTTAAATTGCACTGATAATAACATTCTCAGTGGGACGGAGGGATCAAATCTTATTCACTATGAGATTTTTGTGTCCTTTCTTCTTTCGTTGCTTTTGTTCGAGGAACAAATCTAGGGTTGTAGATATTTATAAATCTTAGTTTTTGTGCAGGTTTGTATGCAGGAAATGAGATGGCTTTATTTGTCTAGTTCTTGTATTCTCTTTGAGTCATGTGAGGGTTACATTATTACCATAGTTCTACTCATAATGACTTAGAAAACTCAATACTCTTCTCCAAGCCCCGACTCAGAGCATGGAAATCAAGACTCTTAGCTCTTGGAAAACAGCACTCTTTTGTGTTTGTAGATGAAGCAGAGAGAAGCTATGCACCTAAATTCACATAATTGCTATAGGAATTGTGGAAGTGATCCAGCTCTTTACATTTCTCTCCAGAATATTTTCAGCAGTCAACACCCTGAAAAGCTCCATTCTGTAGAGAAGCAACTCTGCATATTTCTGCTAGTCTCAAAGGTGGAGGGACTTGCCAATGGAAGCAGATTTACACCAAGTTTAAAATTTAGACTTACTCTCAACATTTACTCAACAAACCTTTCTTCGGCACTTGTGATCATGATGTACGCTCCAGTCTACATCAAGACATGAAAGAACCTAGAACAGCCTTCTAGGAATTTACTTTCTCTTGGAAAAGAGGAGAAAGACACAACCAATAGTTCAGCTCCAGAATGAGGAAATAGAAAAAGTGAAAGTAGAGCACACTGCAGTACCACAGGCGTTCACAGAGTACACCAATCACATCTCTCTCTCTCTCTCTTTTTTTTTTTGACAGGCAGAGTTAGACAGTGAGAGAGAGAGAGAGAAAGAAAGGTCTTCCTTCTGTTGGTTCACCCCCACATGGCCGCTACGGCTGGTGCGCTGTGCCTATCTGAAGCCAGGAGCCAGGTGCTTCCTCCTGGTCTCCCATGCAGGTGCAGGGGCCCAAGCACTTGGGCCATCCTCCACTGCCCTCCTGGGCCACAACAGAGAGCTGGATTGGAAGAGGAGCAACCGGGACTAGAACCCGGTGCCCATATGGGATGCCGGTGCCACAGGCGGAGAATTAACCTAGTGAGCCACGGTGCTGGCCCAATCATGTCTCTTGTGTTGTGTGAGGACTGTGGAAGGGGCTTACCCTGATGCTTAAACACAAACTTGAAATAGATTGCTGACTGTTTATGATAGAACTTCAGGACTGTGATGGCATCCAAATCTCCCTCTCTTCCCTTGGACAAGCCCATAAAAGCATGAAAGCTGTCTAACCTTAGAGGTGGGATTTCAGAATGGCACATTTGGCAAAACCCTACCTAATATCCAGGATGAGCCGAACCAATAGACCCCTTTTGGCCAATTTATATGGAAATACATTGTCTAGAATAGGGAGAAAAGTTGGGGCCTAGGACTTCTGTCCTTGAAGAGGAAATCAGGCTGTGACCAGAGACAAGGGGGGGAAAACAAGATTCTAAAGGAGGGCAGGTATCCTAATCTCGGTTTTCTGTAACCCCCAATCAAGTTCCCCATAAATGTGGTCTCAGGTTCCTCATGGGTGGTCCCGAGTCAACCAAGCCCATCAATGCTGTAGCTGTTACAGCATCTTCCTGATGAACCTTTAAAAATTGAAACAAACAAACAAACAAAACAAAAACCTGGGCTGGATGCTCAGTCTTGGGAAGGAATTCCATGTTAATAAACTGCTTCTGAGGCCAGAGTGCTATTTAGGACATCCGCCATTCTATGAGTCTGCTGAGTATCTCACTTCCCATGTTGGATCACTCTCCCCTTTATTTATTCTATCGGTTGGTGTTAGCAGATACTAGACTTGTTTATGTGCTCCCTTTGACTCTTAGTCCTTTCATTATGATCAATTGTGAACTGAAATTGATCACTTGGAGTAGTGAGATGGCATTGGCACATGCCACCTTGGTGGGATTGAATTGGAATCCCCTGGTATGTTTCCAACTCTACCAATTGGGGCAAGTCAGCCCGAGCATGCCCCAAATTATACATCTCTTCCCTCTCTTATTCCCACTCTTATGTTTAACAGGGATCACATTTCAGTTAATTTTCAACACTTAAGAATAACTGTGTGATAATTACAGAATTAAACCAGTCATATTAAGTAGAACAGACAGAAAAAAAATACTATGAGGGATAATGTATTAAGTTGTCCATTAGCAGTCAGGGCTATGCTGATCAAGTCACCATTTCTCATAGTGTCCATTTCACTTCAGGAGGTTTCCTTTTTGGTGTTCAGTCAGTTGTCACCGATCAGGGAGAACATATGGTATTTGTCCCTTTGGGACTGGCTTACTTCACTCAGCATGATGTGTTCCAGATTCCTCCATTTTGTTGCAAATGACTGGATTTCGTCCAACATGGGAATTGAGATACTCAGCAGACTCATAGAATGGCGGATGTCCTAAATAGCACTCTGGCCTCAGAATCAGCCCTAAAGGCACTAGGATCTGGCTGAAAAGCCCATGAGAGTATTTCAGGCATGGAAAGCCAAGACACTCTGGCAAAAAGATCTCTGTGAGTGAGATCCCAGTGGAAAGAACAGGTCTTCAAAGAGGGAGGTACCTTTCTCTGAAGGGAGGAGAGAACCTCCACTTTGACTATGACCGTGTCTAAATAAGATAAGAGTCGGAGAACTCAAGGGGCTTCCATAGCCTTGGAAACTCATAACTGGTGCATAGGGAGATTACTGATGCCATAAACAGGAGTGTCAATTGGTAAAGTCAACAACAGGAGTCACTGTGCACTTACTCCTCATGTAGGATCTCTGTCCTTAACGTGCTGTACACTGAGGCTTAATGCTATAACGAGTACTCAAACAGTATATTTCACTTTGTGTTTCTATGGGGGTGCAAACGACTGAAATCTTTACTTAATGTACACTAAACTGATCTTCTGTAAAAAAAAAAAAAAGAAAGAAAGAAATTATCAATTCCCAACTTGACTCTCACTGGGCTTAAACATGACAATAGGTCTGATCTGATTTCATCATCATTTAAAAAAATCATCTATTATTTTTCACTTTATGTTTCTGTGTGGGAGCAAACTGTTGAAATACTTACTTAAGGTATACTAAGCTGATCTTCTGTATATTAAGATAATCGAAAATGAATCTTGATGTGAATGGAAGGGGAGAGGGAGTGGGAAAGGGGAGGGTTGTGGGTGGGAGGGACGGTATGGGGGGGGGAAGCCATTGTAACACATGAGTCGTACTTTGGAAATTTATATTCATTAAATAAAAGATTAAAAAAAAAAGAAGGAAAAAAAATAATGTATATCTCAAGAGTAAGACACAATAAGGAAGACACACATTTTTCTTCCTTGGCACAAAACAGAAGGCAGCATAATCCAGACTTTGGAATGAAAAATATTTGGGATGTCATCTGGTTTCTAGCATTACTTTTTGTGTATGTGACTTTATGCTGTTTGTACATACATTACATAGATGGGAAATGAAGACACAAATAAGATTAAAATGGGAAAAAACCATTTGTATTGTATTCTAGACACTATTTTGGGTAATTTAATTATAAGACGATGAAATGAAATAGCATAGCATTAGATTAAATGAATTGAAAAGCTAAAAAAAAAAAAAAAAAAAAAAAAAAAAAAAAAAAAAAAAAAAAAAAAAACTGCTTCTGATTCTCCACTCAGCTCTGGTGTCTGTTTGAACTAAGGGAACTTCCCCAGCCCAGCTTTCTGTAACATCCTGACCTCATGTGTTGCCAGCTTAGGAAAATTACATAAACAAATTTTAAATGTTATAGTAAAAAATTGAAAATACTCTCCAAAAAAACAGGAAAGAGGAAATCAAACTACAATTATAGGCTAATTAGAAAATAATGAAAATTCAAACACTGTTATCAAAACAAGATACACTGGAGCCAGCGCCGTGGCTCACTAGGTTAATCCTCCGCCTGCGGTGCCGGCATCCCATATGGGTGCTGGGTTCTAGTCCCCGTTGCTCCTCTTCCAGGCCAGCTCTGTGCTGTGGCCCGGGAAGGCAGTGGAGGATGGCCCAAGTGCTCTCCCACGGGGGAGACCAGGAAGAAGCACCTGGCTTCTGGCTTCCGATTGGTGCAGTGCACCGGCCATAGCAGCCATTTGGGGGTGAACCAATGGAAGGAAGACCTTTCTCTCTATCTCTCTCTCATTGTCTAACTCTGTCAAATAAATTTTTTAAAAAAGATACACTATAACTCCACTGTAAAGATAAATATTTTATCTCAAATACTTTCACAATTAAAATGCAATTAAAAACTGTAAAATTTTAAAAGTAGAAAAAGAACTGTGCTGTCATGAAAAGCATGGGGAAGAAAATACCAAAAATAAAAGCATAAAACACTGACTTTGAGAAGACAAAGAAAAAAGAAAATCATTCAGTTTCTCAATAAATCTAGGAGTTGTTTCTTTGGAAAAACATAATTAGCATATTAACAATAAGCATTAATAAATGAATTTGATGAATTAATGGAAAAATCAATATATAAGATTGAAGATGGAAAAGACAAATGCACAATTTTTTAAAGGTTTTTAAGGCGTGTACTGTAAAACACTTTTTTGTAAAAGGTTGATTTATTTGAAAGGCAGAGTTACAGAGAGGGGGAGGCAGGAAGAGGGAGGTCTTCCATTTACTAGATCACGCCCTAAATGGCTACAAAGGTCAAGGCTGTGCTAGGCCAACACTAGGAGCCAGGAGCTTCTTCCAGGTCTCCTACTTGGGTGCAAAGGCCTAAGTACTCAGGCCATCTTCCTCTGCTTTGTCAGGTACTTTATCAGGAAGCTGGATCAGAAGTGGAGTAGCCAGTAGCTTTACCCGCTACACCACTAAGCTGGCCCCAAAGCACAATGTTCTAACATCAAATTCCTCTGTTCAATTTAATGTTATATTTTGAAAATCTATGTATTTTCAAAATTTATGTGCATAAAATGATGTAATTAAATGTAAAACACATTATATTACCAGAGTACCAAGCAAGACTATTAAAAATTAGCAAAACATCCTCTCCTCACTATTGCCTCTGTTCAAGATGAGGCTATTGTGTATTATTTTATGTGATGCACACACACACATACATACAGAGTCTTAAAACAATTCAGAGAAAAATGCATATTATGAAAAACTATATGGAAGCTTAAAAATTTTTTTCTTCCAGTAATTTTATAATTAAAATGAGTTATTATTATGGAAAGGTGAAGATTTGTATAAATAAGACCAAAGGGTTGGAGTTCTTGTTTTTCCAATAATAAAGTACATTATTCCACTTTGGTTAAAAACCTCCATTCCCTGAACCTCATTTTCTTCCTCTGTAACAGAAGCACTAGGTACAAGTGTGCAACAAAAGGATGAATTATATAAAATCTGATGCTAACTCTATTAGCAACCATCAAAACATCACATTTTAGACCTAAGAGGCTTTAGAATGCTTTAAACAATCTCACACTTTGTTATCAGTCTCTCACATAAAATACTGCAAACTCTTCGTACAATCTCTGAGATCATAAATAATTACTATCTCCTTATTTACAAAAAAAGGATTTATTTATGGACTTGAAATGCAGTTACAGAGAGAGAGGGAGAGACATAGGGAAGTAATCCTGTGGTTCACTGCCCAAATGACCTCGATGGCTGGGGTTGAGCCAGGCAGAGGCCAGGAGCCTGGAACACCATCCCAGTCTTCCACATGCATGACTGGGGCCCAGGTACCCGGGTCATCTTCTGTTGCTTTCCCAGGCACATTAGCGGGGAAGCTGGACTGGAAGTGGAACACCCAGGTCTCGAACCAGCATTCACTTGGGATGCTAGCACTGCAGAATGTGGCTTTCTCTGCTATACCACGATGCTGGCCCCTCAATTTCTATTCTCTTACAAACTCCATCTTAATTATCTCATATCAACAACTTTTTCCCCTTTGGGGAACATTCATTTCCAATAAATAAAAGTTATAATAACAGCCAAGTCTGGTTTAAAGTACAATGTCAGTGTCTAGAGAGCATGGAAATTCAATGTTCTACTTGGCTTCCAAAGCATCCCAAATCAATACAATGTATAATATTGAGCTGTAACTCCCTGGGGAAGGGGAAGAGTATGTGGCTGAAGGATGTGGGTAGTGAGTTAACTTGCTGCAACATAAAATAACCAGTATATGGATATTATAATGGTCAAAGGGGCCCCCCAAAATGATATTTCACCATGTCTTCTTTCCAGGCTAACAGACTGAAAAAGAAGGATAACACTGTAACACTGTAACATTTACACTGAAAGGCATGTGGGAAACAAGTGCTTGAGTATCTGGCTAGTAGGTATGGACTCATTTTCTCCTAACAGAAACCTTGGTAGGGCAAAAGATTTCATTTCAGTCTTATATAAAATAGTAACGTATTGAACAAAATGCAATGGATAATTTAAATGAGAAAATTGGTAAATATTTGCCATATCCCTTAAATAAATATTGTCACATGATAGAATCATGATATAGATTGACACTGATTGACATGGACATAGGAAAAATAAAGAATCCTGTTGAGATATATTACTAAACTAGCTATTTAATTGTCTACACACATAGAAGAGAAAAAAGTACATATATTTATATACAAACTTAAAAATATTAACTTTACAATCTTATGGTGCTGAGATTACAGTGGATTTCATATGCCTTTGTTTCTAGTAGCGAAAAGTACAAAAAGTAAATATTATCATGACAATCAGCAAAGTAACAAGGATGTTACCACTTTGATAACAAAAAATGAATATCCACAAATAAGAATAATAGACACAGACCATTGTCTTTCCTTGGAAGACTTGAAAACATCCATCATTTGTTTCTCAGTATAAGCTGCTTTTGAGTCCTTGTTAATCATTTTCTGTGTTACAGTTCTCCCTGTAGAGGTCAGGACTATGTAGCATTATCCATATAGTAGGCTTATACTTTTATGTTCTTCTACATATTAGTATCTGTGGTCTCCCCCAGAACATAGAGCATGGAAGCTTGCAGACTGTCATTACCAAGTATTTGCATTTGGTCTATAATACCAATGTACTGGTATAAGACATATGCTAATGTACATATATGCTATTACTCATTGTGCTAACTTTCTGCCAGTCTGGCCAATGTCTTAAATATGGAAAAGTTGCTGGAATTAGTTTCATGAACACACAATTCTGTAGCATATGGGTACCAAACATGAAGCTAATGAAACATGTCTATCAATAATGCGGACTTCCTGAAGTCCTAAACTGCATTCTCTTTTATTCAACTGATCATTTCAGTTCCTCCTCTAGATTGGGGTGGACAGTCTGGGAGGTATTTCTCTGGTTCAGCTGCCCAGCTGCAGAAGGTCACTGCTTGAGGAAATGTATCCCTCTAAGGCCCACACCAGATGCCTACTCAGTGGGATTCTTTCTGAAGGGCCCAATGGCTCCTGTACACTATTTATCCTGAACAGCAGCAGGGCCTCCCAACCTAACTGCTTGCTTTGAGGCAACGGAAGCCATCTGAGGTGAGCCGGTTGCACTACTCTCTGCTTTTCCAGTCACTCCACAAGAGATCATTCACGACTTCGAGAACTATCATCACTGGAGTCTACAGAAACCGAAATCTTCTGCATTAGGAATCTTCAGGGTCCACTCCCCAACTTCTGTGTCTTCAGCCATCTTTAACCATTCCATTTCTCCATATGTTGTCTTCATCTTTCTTTTATCCTGTCTGTGTTGCCCCTTCAGATACTTCAGAAGAAACAAGTTCTGGGGTCAGCCCTTCCCTGAGACACAAGCCTCAGCTCACCCCGCAACAGCCACCAGGTAAGCAGAGCGTTGCCCTACCCATCTGCTTCTTTCCTGGGCATGCAATCCCAGACCCCTCTGTATTTCAAACGGAGGTACACAGCCTTTTGAAACATCTACAAAAACACAGTCTTTGAGGACTGCATTCAATTCTACGCTGGCTGCCTGGCTGCCTGGTTTGCCCTCAATCCATCCCTCTCCTGCTGAGGACCCTCGCTGATTTCACTGGAGTGAGAAGAATGCATTCGCTTTTGTCAGGAGTCACCATATTTTCCAAAGCGGCAATAGGTGTAGAGTGGAAGAGGAATACAAATGACATCAAAAGAGGGAGAAAGACAACATAGTCAGGAATAGAAAAGCAGAGGGAGAAATGCAGACACACACAAAGACAGCTACAGACAGAGGGACTCTGCCCCCAGACCATGCCATCGCATCAACTCATGCCCCTACTTCGTCTCTGCCAAACAGCATATGGCTATGCCTTGAATTACTCTGCCTTACTGCTTAACTATTCCAGTTAACTACTTAAAATCCCTTTATCCTAGATCTTTCCCAAAATTCTTTTGTATTTCCAGAATGCTTACTTTTAAAAATGACTCAGTTGCAATCTGGTTGCTACAGCTGTCTTACAAATCACCTCCATTGGCTGGTCTCCTTCCTCTGCTCCACGAAATTCAGCCTCTTTTCCTTGACAATCTACACATATGGAAACACACACACACACACAATACCACAAAGCAATACACAACTGTCATATACACAAACCAAAAAATACTTGGCCAGATAAAATATTGGAAAGTATTTTTGTGCTTGTGGTTGCTTGGCACTGTGGGGAGGAATCCAGGTTGTATACTATGGAAAGAAAAGTAAGGATGGTTCTGTTTGTTTCAGTCTCTACCTCCAAATTTATATTGAATTCTACTACTCTTTCCATATGCAAAAAGTCTGTAACATTGATTAAGATGGACAAAAGCAAAGGGGAACTGGGCTGTGAAAACAAAGTGCATGACTTTTCTACTAACGTGAAAATTGGGGTAAGCCACAACAATTCTGAGCCTCTGTCTCTTCCTGTATACAGTGTGTGTGGTTAGTGACAGTATGGAGTCGTGGGGCTGCATGAGGGTGAAATGAGATGACATAGGAAAAAGACTCATCCAGTGTCCAGCAAAGACTAGATCAGCTTAGGTGTCCACCTTTAGCAGGGGGTCACATATGAAGACTCTTCCTGTCAGTTGCTGAAGAGGAATGTATGGTATGCAGATGTGTTATTACCAATGATATCAGATAACACAAGGACACACTATAGGACACACAAGGACTGACTCCGATAGAAGACACACAGGGCTCCTATAGAAGACAAAAGCAGCTTTGCTAATTTGTTAAGTTTTTAAACAGCAACGTTTTCTTTTCCCCTTAGCAAACCAAATTATTAGCTACTGAGCATAGGTATATATCCAACAATGGTGGGACTGGAGCCATGTTGCCCAACCACAGTCATTTACATGTCACCACTAGGATTCTACCTGATTCCAAGCCACGATGAATGCTGCTATTGATTTTTCTCTCCCTCTCTAAATCGACTCACTATTCTTATTCTTGTTCTAAGATAGTATCTATGACATGATGGGTATGATTTACTTTTAATCATTGTTTAATGTACATAAAATCAGTTGCAATAACTAACATTTTAAATCTGTCTAAGCAAGTTCCAACTATGAAAATTACTTGAGTATGGAGATAGACATTTAAGACTTCAATTACTCTCCTGGGTTTGATATATTCTTGATGTGTGTCCTTGGATAAATCATTTCAACTCTCTTAGACTCAGGTGCCTTGCTGAGTCTAGATCACAGTTAGCTTGTAAAGATCAAAGGGGAAAAAGTGTGTGAACATATTTTGCAAACTGTAGAGCACTGTACACCTGCAGAGTGTTAATTTTCAGTGGATGTGCATGAACTCCTTGTTGCTGCTATCTTTAGTTAAGTTTCAAAAACCAAGAAACTGGTCCTTCAAAGGAAACTGGGCTTTCGTCACTCATCAGCTCACTGGCTGATGTATCACCCACAGTAGAATATACTGCCAGCCAGTAACACACTGGGATTCCCTTGTAGTATTAATGGGGTAAGTGATGGTACAGATAACATCACAATGGAGTTTAAGCATGGAAACGAAAGCTGTAAATATCCTTTTGTACTCCAACCTTTTAATTTTTTTTCAGTGACCCATCTTCTCAACAGAGCAGCTTCATATCATCAATACCAGGGATTCAGGATCCTGAACTCATGACTGTAGAGTCAAAATCAAAATGGAGTGAGTGTGGCTAAAAGCTAATGGCAGATCTCTTGCTTCTGTACATATCAGCTTTGCTTTCTAACAGCTAAGGGTGTATCTTGTGAAACTATATGGGCCCAAATTCCAAGGAACTGAGAAGGGGCACAATCCAAGTATTCTGCCCAAGTTGACAGAAATGTACCCTGCACTGTTATCTTATAACCATATCTTGGGGTTGTTATTATTCCTGGGTTTGTTATTGTAAACTGTTATCTTACAACTATATTCTGGGTTTTTTTTTTAATTGTTCACTGCATACCAGGGGTTTGAAATTGTGAGCCCTAGTGGATAGAATATGATAAAAGCTGTGTAACTCACTGTTGGGGGCCACACTCTGGTGAGGAGTGTCGGTCCTAATTGGTTGCCTTGCTTCTCATTTTCAATAAAAATTCGTGTGTGACTGTCACTGGTTTTTATAATATTCTATTTTAGCTGACGAGTGGATACAAAAACTACAAGACAGTATGTTCCCCGCAGACAGAAATCTGACCCCACTCACACTATCAGTATCTGCACCCACAGCCCAGCACTGCACATGCTTGGCCAGTCTGAGAACTCATGCTTTCACCAGCGGTTCTCAATCCTGGTTATACATTAGACTCACAGGAGAAATTTCAAAAAGTATTAACTGGGGGGGCTGGCATGGTGGTGTAATGGGTTAAATAACTGCCTGCTAAGCAGACACCCCATTTGGTACCAGTTTTATTTATTTATTTATTTATTTATTTATTTATTTTTGACAGGCAGAGTGGACAGTGAGAGAGAGAGAGAGAGAATTGGTTCATCCCCCAATGGCTGCTGGGGCCTGCGCACCACACTGATCCAAAGCCAGGAGTCAGGTGCTTCTCCTGGTCTTCCATGCGGGTGCAGGGCCCAAGCACTTGGGCCATCCTCCACTGCACTCCCGGGCCATAGCAGAGAGCTGGACTGGAAGAGGAACAACCGGACAAAATCCGGCACCCCAACCAGGACTAGAACCTGGTGTGCTGGCGCCGCAGGCGGAGGATTAGCCTATTGAGCTACAGCGGCACCAGCCCTGGGTACGGGTTCTATTCCTGGCTGCTCCACTTCTAATCCAGCTCCCTAATAATGTTCCTGGGAAAGCTGTGCAGGATGGCTCAAGTTCTTGGGCCCCTGCATCCACATGGGAGACTCAGAAGAAGTTCCTGGCTCCTAACTTTGGTCTTGCCCAGCCCTGGCCAGTGCAGCTATTTCGGAAGTGAATCAACAGGTGGAAGATCTCTCTCTCTCTCCATCTCTATCTCTAACTCGGCCTTTCAAAAAAATAAAATAAATCTTAAAAAAAAAATCAATATGGGCCCCATCCTAAACCAACTTATTTAAGATCTCATAGTGGGTGTGAGGGCACAGGAATCAATGTTTATTAAATGTTTCTCCATGAAGGTTGCTTGGAAACCCAGGCTTTAGGTGGGCTATGGAAAGAAACAGGAGTGAAATCCAATTATTGTGCTAATTTTTCAAGTCCCATAAATCAGAATAATCAAAAAAGAAACAAAACAGAAACAGCAAAACAAAATTCTAACAACTAGGAGCCTGCCTGTACCAGCTTTGTCTTGAGATGATCCTTTCAGTTCTTACCCAATAAGATCTTGTGAAAGTATGGATTCTTGATTCTTACTCCCAATGACCAGAATGAGAGTCTCTGCAGAGTAGATAATTTGCATTTCAACAGGCTTCCTGGAGGATCCACATCCCCAAAAGTGCAGGACCACTGCTCTCTGAGTGATTGCTACAGAAATCTGTGCAATTCTTTTTTGGCAGTGTAATCCTTTTGTGGTCTTCTACAACACAGATAAATATAAAAATGAATTCCTGGACTCCACTCCAGATATCCAGCTGTGGTACTTGCATTTCTAAATATTTTTCAAAGCTTCATATAGAATTCTGACAGATGCTGAACCTGTGCTAATGGCTATGCCAGTAGACCATAAAAAGACAAAAAAAAAAAATGCAGGGAATGTGTGATTCAAGCATCTTTTTTTTTTTTTTTTCTTTTTGGCCAGGTATCATTTCCAAAACAAACTTCTCGATGTCAATTCATGTCAGAAAGAAAAAAAAAGTCTCTTTCCTGTCAATTTGCCCTTTGCACACAGAAAGGAACACACATTTAGAAAGCATTTAAAGCAGTGGGCACTCTAAATGTTCATTATTCAATGCCAGAACCAAAGGCTCCCCAGGCGTTATTAAACCAACTGATGAACACTGTGGCTGGATTTAAAAGAGGAAAATGCTGCTGGAAGTGAAATATGCTGATTCTTCATCTAAATGTCCTGTAAGTAAAGACTCAGGAACTGACTTCCCGGATTTTCACGTGGACAGTATTTGCATCTCAAAAGCCCGCTCTGTGGCCTTCTCAGTTATGCTACCTACTGGAGATTTGCAGAACATGCACAGGATGAAATGCAACTGCATTCTGTTAAGCAGAGATGGGTTTCATAGCTCACCCCACTGGGCGCTGTGCATGGTGAGGCAGTTATCCCGACCTGAACAAATGCAACCCCACGCCAATTACTGCTTCTGTCACTTGGTTTGCTTTTCCGTAGAATTCAGAGGCATACAAGATGGAATACTCCTCTGAGCTCATGACTTAACATACAAGGATCACTCTTCCTGTAAATGATGAAGGCAGAGGGAAGGCACAAGAAAACCTACGCTATGCACACTCAGCAGGTGGTTACTGGAACTAACCAGTTGAGAGAAAGAAGCCTAAGAAATCCCTTGTGTTTCACATTCTTTTAGGAAACAAAAAGGGGGGGGGGGACTCAGAGCCACCTGCCTGTTCACAGAAAAGAGGAAATACAGGTTGAGTCTTTGCTCTTCCAGTAAGTTCTCCCCAAACCAAACTGAACAACGCAAAATTCCAGTCGGTGGGCACAAGCTGGTGAGGCTTCCATCTGTTCCCAGTCTGTGACTGGCTTCACAACCCTGTTTTCAATGATCCTAATAAGCTCTAAGTGAAAGGCTAGCTAACACTTTTGACACTGAACTTGCTTCTTTAAGCAAGCCATAAATGGGCAAATTTGCATTTCCAGAGGGAAGGAGGAGAATGCTAAGTTTTAAAAACCAGTTTTATTAGTTTGTTTTTATGCTGTTTTATTTTCCTTCTCTCCTTGGGACAGTGAAAAACTAAAACTATTGGATGCTATAAAGAACTGCTCAACTCATAGTTTAAAACTCATCATTTTCCAAGCTATTCTTGATTTCAGTGGGGGTGATTTATAGTATATGCTAGCAAAAGCCATGGAAGCTTTTCTCTAACGAAGGAGGCCTAGGGCTATTGGACCAACATCTATACTTAAGGTGCCAGGCAGCGAAATAATATGTATGTCACTCTCTTCCCATCAAAATTTCCTCAGGACAGAGCCAAGTAGGGCAGTGAAATGAACTGAGGTGGATGGCAGACAAGCTTTGTCATTAGTGTGCAGGGTGACCTTGAATAAGTAATTCATCCTCTCTGGACTGGACCTCAATTTCAACTGTGAAAGGCATGTGCTGATTTAGATAACTTTAAAGGCCCACTTCCAAGCTACAGCCCCATCATCCAGTTAGCTCATCAGTTAGCACATAATTCATCAGCTACTTCAGGACTTCTGTGAATGACTAATTAGAGTCTTCAGTTCTCTGGTAGGAATGCCCCCCCCCCCCATACACCTCATGCTAGCAAATCTGATTTCTAACTTTTCCTTTTCTTCCTTCAACACATGCTAAACATTGACCTTGGATTTTTTTTATTCTTATTTATTTACAGATTTATTTATTTATTTGAGTTCCAGAGAGAGTTGAAGAGACAGAGCAAGATCTTCCATTCTTTAGTTCAACTCCCGCATTGGCTGCAAGCCCTAGTTGAACTCAGAAGCCAAGAGCTTATCGCCAGTCTCCCACGTGGATACAGGGGCCCACATGCTTGGGTCATCTTCTGCTGTTTTCTGAGGCACATGAGCAGAGAGCTGGATGGGAAGTGGAGCAGCCGAGACTAGAACCAGCTTCCATATGGGATGTGTCACTGCAGGTGGTGGCTTAACCTGCTGCACCACTGTGCTGGCCCCTGAAGTTGGATTTTTACTGTCTTTGACTCCTTGCTCAGGTTTGGGTAACTGGTGCTGCTGGCTGGCAAGAGTAGGCTTGGGGCTAGTGCTGTGGTACAGTGGGTTAATGCCCTGGCCTGAAGCGCCAGCATCCCATATGGGTGCCGGTTCGAGACCTGGCTGCTCCACTTCTGATCTCGCTTTCTGCTATGGCCTGGGAAAGCAGTGGAAGATGGCCCAAATCCTTGGGCCACTGCACCCATGTGGGAGACCTGGAAGAAACTCCTGGTTCCTGGCTTCAGATCGGTGCAGCTCCAGCTGTTGCAGCCAATTGGGGAGTGAACCATTGGATGGAAGACCTCTCTCTCTCTGCCTCTCCTCTCTTTGTGTAACTCTGACTTTCAAATAAATAAATAAATCTTAAAAAAAAAAAGAGTAGGCTGTATTCATTTTCAAGGGTGCAGATTAACAGAGACGCGACTGTGCTGGGGCAGGACGGCACTTTCTGTGGAAGGGAAAACGTGGATTACAAATTCTGGAGGAACATAGTGAATGCTTAACATCAGCTCAGACCTCTTATCATAGTCTCATACCTGCATTAAACTCTTAGATGTATCAAACTAACCTCAAAATCAACTTTCCTGAGATTTAACTTGTAATTTTCTTCTCCCAACATGGTCCTGTTCGGGAGTTTGTTTTCTGGCAGTAAATGGTATCAGTATGAATCGTGCTAGGCATACCAGGAATGTAACCATCTTTGACATCCTCCCTCCTTTAACTGGCTTATCCCCAAGCCTTATGGTTTAGCCCCTGAGGATTTTTTGAGTGTGAACATACCACTGCTTTACCACTAACACTACCTTAAAGTACGCATGACACATCTCCTTTTTCTGTAACATTCTCCTACATGATCTGACAATATTCCCTCTTGGATCTTTCAAAATACGTATTTGCCTAGTCCCCCTCCTGCCTCCCTACACTCCTCCCATCCTGCCCATCTGCCTCCTACTCTTCCCTATGTGGTCTCATTTCTCTCGCTGCTCCCTTTGACCGCTCTCCATTCTTGTAACATGGGAATCATTTCAGTTCCTCTCTCTTGCCATGCTGCTTAGCTCCACATGGTGCATCTCCACCCAGACATCTTTACGCCCGTCCTTCCTGCCTCACTTCACCTCTTGGTCACCACATTGACGAAAATGCCTTGCCTGTCACTCTTGCCTGTGTGGGATCTTCTAATCATAGGCTTTCATAAAGGCAAGGATGTGTCCTTCACCGTGCTTGATTCTGTGAATACTTTGTTGACATTTTGCTTTATTTTACTAAGTAAAGAGTACTAAAGTGTACTCTTGCCCACTAAAACGAAACACCCTGAAAGCTGAAACCACTTCTGATTTTGCTCACTTAATATGTTTCCAGGGTCTGGTTCATCAAAGGCACTCAAACATGTTTATTGAGTGAATGAAGTGCACAGTTGCTGCTGGCAGTAAGTTTTATTCTTCCTCCATCAAATCACCAGTCATTTCAGGTCCAATCCCTTGCATCTCAGTACATGATATTTTTTCCTGCTGGAGAGCCTATATTCATAAAGTTGCCTGCATCAATTCCTTTACCAAGAAGGCTTAATCTTACAGAATTTTGTTTTTTTGTTACTTCTTACCAGCTCTTTCTCAACTTAAACATCATTTTTCAGAGGTTTTCTCAGACAAATCAATGTAAGGAAAGTTTTTCTGCTACTTCCTCTCAGGGTATGTCTGACCTTCCCCTACAAATATGACGATCCAACATGCCACGAATTCGCTGTACGTTTGCCTTCTGAACTTGTGTCTTCTTCAGTAAATGGTAAGCTTCTTGGGAACATATGCTCTTCCATTCTGCCATCATTATGACTGACTATCATCAAAATCTTGCAGAGTCCTTGGTACAGAGTAGGTCCTCAATGAATACCACTGCATGAAGCATAATTTCCACTAACTGGCCTATAGTTTTGGTCTCCTACATATCAAGGCTTTACACCTCTTGAGGCCAGAGGTCATATTTCCTGTTTGCTTTGTTTCCCCTATAACCCTAATCCCACAGTTGGATTAGACTGGAGTTTCTTAACCTTACAGGCCAGAAAGTCTTCTTGGTGCAGGGCTGCCCTTTGCACAGTACGCTTGGCAGTATCCCGGCCTCCACCTACTAGATGCCAGCAGCATCCCCAGCTCTCAGTCACAGAACCAAAAAATGGTCCCCAGACATTGCCAAGTATTCTCTGCGGGCAAAAGTGCCCCCTCCCAACATTCTTCTGAGAATCACTGTATTTAAGTGTTTAATCCAGTAGATGTTAATTAATGGATTGCAAGCTGGCTTGGCAATCTTTGGATTCTAAAGAGTCCTTCAAACTCTTGGAGAAATTGCTCCATTACAGCCAAGGTATAGAACAAATATCTAAAAATACCTGACAGCTCCTAAGAGTGGTGCTCACTTCAAGTGCTAGAAACTGAAGCCAAATTGGCTGAGAGCCTATACTAACTTCTCTCTTCATAATTGTTTTCTCAATAGCTGCAGCTCATGTTGAACATCCTTGGAACACTAGGTGAATTTATATCTTGTTTACTATTCCCTGAATGCACCAATTAAGTCCTCATCATTGTAACTATTTTTTAAATCTGCTGTCCACTATGTTCTTCTGAGTAGGAATCCGCACCAGCTTTACTACAGACAGAAGAGCACCTGGAAAAAGTGGCATGTTGAATGTTCTCTCACCATTTTGTCATTTGCTATGCACTGTCACACGCATAAGCTAACCAGTGGGGGGGGGGCAGGAGAAGAAGGGAGAGGAAAGGATAGAGAGTGGGAGAGGGGACAGGAGAGAGTTTATTTCAGAGGTCTAAGGAATGAAAAATAAGCAATTTGCTCTCCACCAGAAATTTTAACATGTGTGCTCAGATGGATAGTAGAAGAAACAAGACTGAAAAAGTTATCTGCTACTCATTTTTGAAAATTTATTTATTTGAGAAGCAGAGAGAGAGAAAGAGAGAGAGAAAGAGAGAGAGCTTTCATCTACTGGTTCACTCCCAAAATGCACACAATGACCAAAACTGGGAGCCAGGAACTCAGTCCACAGTTTCCATGTGGGTAGGAGGAAACAAACTCCATGAGGCATCCCTTCAGCCCCTGAGGATCTGCATCTGCAGGAAGTTGCAATCAAGAGCTGGAACCGGTAATCAAGTGGGGTACTCTGGTGTGGGGTTCAGGCATCCCAATCAGTGACTCAGCTGTCAGGCCAAATACTGTTCCCTCTTTATTACTCTTCAGTGTGGTCTGCCGGGTAAGAGAATCTGCCAGGCCATCGTACAGGAACATGTGAGGAATCCTGGAGAGCCCCAAAATCTGTAACTCTGGCTTAACTGCCTTGTCTGGATCCTGACCAATGTGTGTTACCCACAGTCCCAGGGAGCATGAAGCAAATAAGCGGTAAATTCCCTGAGTTATTTGATTCATGGATCACTTAATGACGTTGCATAGTAAATGTCATGAAGCTGCCCAAAAGTGGACTATGCTTTTAGCTCCTGCTTCCTGCAAAGAAAAATAAAACACCCCTTTTTTTTATTAACTGGAACAGTAAAATATGGGTGGGAAAACCAGGAGACCACATAGGTATATAGTCTGGTTTGCTCAGAACAAACTTAATTTATTCCTGTCATCTCTGTGAGATTATTCATCATGACCATTTTCAACGGGTTCCAGTTTGAAATATAAATTATGTAGTCATGCCAAATATGGTTTGAGCTTCAAAACATACATGCTTGATTTAGTGTGATACCAGGTTTCAGAATGAATCACATTTAAAAACAGTTATCTATTTCCTCCCCACACATTGTTCAAGTTATTAGAAAAGTATTAGAAAATGGGTAGGAAATTCGTCCCCCCTCTTCCAAACTCACAATGTTACTTTCCATAAAAAGGGCTTTCCCTCCCAAAACCGTTTCCTCCTGTTACCCCTCCATAGGAGCACACAAAGACCCCTGCAAAGCAAAAAACAGACACTGACATTAAACATCCAGGAGCCACAGCACATTTGTGTGTACACATGTAAGTGCAGTTTTAGACAAACTCCATTAATGACTTAAAACATGAGATTTTCCTGACTTCTCTGAAAGTTTATTCTTTGGGAGCAATTGTCCCTCGTCCCCGGGTATCACCTGCGGCAGTTCCCTGGTCTTTCTGTTTGTTCTTAATAGATAGTCCCACAGTCGCTTTAAATCACATCCACTGTCTTAATTTAGAAAATATAAGGGCCAATTGAAGATAGTAATCAAAAACACATATTCCAGTGAATTAAATCCACTCCTACCAGCCTCTCCGATTCCATACCCACACCAACCCTGAGCTCCCCATCTCACCTATTCATCTGACATCTGCACTGCAGAAAAGGTGCACAGAAGGTCTCCACCATAAGCAGTTTAAAGGACCTTCCTGACTCTGCTTGTTGCCTCCATCCAGGAAAGCAGAAGGGTGAGGGTAAGGAGTAAGTGCTGTTCTCATGTGGCTGGTGGTTTCCAGCACTCTGAGACTGGCAGGTCGTGAATATGACTTATTCTTTTTGGGGCTCTTCAGAGCACCTTGTTGAGTGCTGTTAAATATTGCTACCTGGATGCATCTCCAGTCTAAACAATAACCAGAGACTCCCCACCCAGCTATCATTACCTGGCAGCACTGCTCCACCCTTTCTACCCTGAGGTCTACTGACTCCTTCAGACAGGTCTGCTTAAGAAGACCCCAGCCACACTCTGCCTGCATGGTCCTAGGAAAACATTCCCATTTCTCTGGCTACAAGATAACAAAGCAACAGCACCCTCCATCGTCTACCATTTGGAATTAGTGACCACTTGACCCTCTCACTAGGTTTACCAGGTGGGAATCAGACCCCAATCCACAAATCATTTGATAGTCTTTGTCAAGAGTCAGGTTCTAGCCTTCATAGCACCAAATTTGTTGAAGGTTATTCCTGTTCATGGGGTGGAACAGGACATAGCCCTAGCACTCTGATAACTCCATCACAAGAAATCTTCTTGGCTCAGTTCCTAACATGCAAGCCTCACAGAACGTCTCTGCTCTCCTGACCCTTACCAGGCTCAGCTGACAAGACAGGCATCAACCTCCAGAAATGGGAAGATGGGGGTCCAGAGCTCAGCCTTGTGATTTACTCTCACCTTCTTCTGACTTGCTCTGCTTTTACATTTTTTTTTTTTTTTTTTGACAGGCAGAGAGGACAGTGAGAGAGAGAGACAGAGAGAAAGGTCTTCCCTTACCGTTGGTTCACCCTCCCTGCTACGGCCGGCATGTTGCGGTTGGCGCACCGTGCTGATCCGAAACCAGGAGCCAGGTGCTTCCTCCTGGTCTCCCATGGGGTGCAGAGCCCAAGCACCTGGGCCATCCTCCAACTGCAATCCCAGGCCAGAGCAGAGAGCTGGCCTGGAAGAGGGGCAACCGGGACAGAATCCAGCACCCCAACCGGGACTAGAACCTGGGGTGCCGGCCCGCAGGTGGAGGATTAGCCTACTGAGCCATGGCACCAGCCAGCTTTTACATTCTTGATCTGACTCTGCTCTGGTTGGCAGAAAGGTTCAAATGTCCTGAAACATGTTGCAAAAGTAACCTGCCTTATAAAGCAATGCAAGGGAGACGGGGTGGGGAGGAAAGAGAATGTTCATCTCACTCTTACCTGTGCTGCATTGCTACCTCACAGGAAAAAAAGATGGAAAGAACTCAGTAGGAACTATAACCCCCATTTATGAACATTCATTTTAAGGGTCTGGTGCTCAGGAAGGCAAAACCAGAAAAGTAAGCCAGCATCCCTCCTCCACCCATTACATATTCACCCTGAACAATGCTTATTTCTTTCTTGTTTTGCCTGAGTTCCCAGAAAAGCTCTCTCTAGGGCCCTACCTCATACATTCAAAGCACCTTACTCCCACAAGGGAAATCTAAGAAATTGCTTTCCTATGTGCTATATCTTACAGTAAGTTGAGAAATCCCTTCTGATCTGCTGAACTTTTGAAGTCCCAGAAGTAGAAAACACTAAGAAATATATAAAAAGGTCAAGAATCTGAAAATGCCATTTGTAAATGGACAATCTTATTGCATAGACAGGTCTCCTCAGGTGGTGAACAAAGCTTGCATTAGGGCTTAAGAAAGAAATAAGGTTGTGGCACAGTAGGTTAATCCTCTGCCTGCAGTGCCGACATCCCATATGGGTGCTGGTTCCCGTCCCAGCTGCTCCACTTTCGATCTAGCTCTCTGCTTATGGCCTGGGAAAGCAGTGGAAGATGACCCAAGCACTTGGGCCCCTGCACCCACATGGGAGACACAGAGGAGGCTCCTGGCTCCCAGCCACCTGGGGAGTGAACCAGCAGATGGAATACCTTCCTCTCTTGTCTCTCCCTCTCACTGTCTGTAAACTCTACCTTTCAAATAAATAAATAAAATCTTAAAAAAAAAAAACCAAACAAACAAAGAAAGAACAAAGAGGATCCATTTCTTTTGGCATTTTAATTTTGAGCCAAGGACTGTTGCAATTCCCTCTATGCAGGTTCCACTTGCCATGTGCTAGACATAAAACTCCACTGAGCTAATGTAGATCCTTAACACAAGGAAACAACAGTGTTGCCTCACTAGAAATATGGGGGATAAGACTATTAGCTTTAGCTCAGGGTGAACACTACAGCTGGCTCTGTCCATTGCATAGATCCCCTGTCACCCTCTGAGGCAGTCAACAAACACAACCTGTGGATTAGAAAAGCAAAAGTTAAAACTATCACATAGCGGGATTATTCAGCCTTTTTACTTATTTATATTTTTAGTGTTCTGTTGAACCTCTTCTTTTAGAGTGGCATCTTGAGGTTCATGGCAGAATTTAGGAATTAAGTGGAAAGTAGAGTTCTCATAAGCCTTTCCCCCACCCCAAGCACACACAGCCTCCTCACTGCTATCACCTGTCCCACAGAAGTACATTTGTTACCATCCTTGAGCCAGCAGTGACCGACATATCCTTATCACCCAAACTCATGGTTTATATAAGGGTTCATCCTTAGTGTTGTATACTCTATGGTTTTGGACACATGTATAGTGACTTATGTCCACCATACATAATACAGAATAGTTTCACTGCCCTAAAATCCTCTGTCTCCCATTTATTCGTCTGTCTCTCCAACCCAGAACAACAACTGCTGCTTTTCCAGAATGTCACAGAGTTGAAATCACCTATTATGCAGTCCTTTCGGACTGGCTTGTTTCATAAGTAACAAGCACTTAATTTTCCTCCCCACATCTTCATGTCTTGATTACTCATTTCTTTTGGGCTGAAAAATATGCCATGGTATAGGTGTACCAAAGTTTGTTTATTCATTCCCCTATGAAAGGACATCTTGGTTGCACCCAAGTTTGGGTAATTATTAATAAAGCTTGCTATAAATATCCAGGTTTTTGTGTAGACCTAAGTTTTCAACTTGCTTGCAGCATGATTACCAGAACTTATGGTAAGATTATGTTGAGTTTTACAAGAAACCGCCAAACTGTTTTGCAAAGTCTCTGTACCATTTTGCATCCCCACCAGCAATGAATAAGAGCTGTCATTGCTCCACATCCGTGCCAGCATTTGTTGTATTTGGATGCTAGCCACTCTAACGAGTGTTAGTAGTTTATCATTATTTCAATTTAAAATTTCCTTGCATGCTGTTGAAAACCTTTTGATATGCTTGTTAACTGAATACCTTTCTAGCTATTCAGTTCTTTTACCCATTTTTAAAAAAGAAGATTGTTTGCTTTATGATTGTTGAATTTTAAGAGTATTTATAAATTTTAGATAATAATCATCTGTCAGACACATCTTTTACAATTATTTTCTCCCAGTCCGTGGCTTGTTCTCTTTTTGACAAAAGCTTTTTAAATTAGCATCTATTATTAATGAAAAACAATTTGGTTTAATGAGAAATACATGACTAGAAGTTCCTTAAGAATGGCTCAATGATTGAAAGGAAACATTTATTATTGGGTATGATAAAATGATACGATAAAATAAAACAAATAAATCTGATATTTACACTACAAAATCCCTAAAAAATTATTCAACTATCATCTAGCTATTTCTCTAGCTATTTATTTACCTATCTATCTACCTACCTATTAATCTACCTGCCTTAGAGGTATTACACAGGACATACTTGAAAAGCTATGGAGGCAAAAGACAGAGAAGAAATTGAAAACAAAGGGAAGTACAGGAACCCGAGGATGGGTGCTGTGGTAGAACCTTGTGACAAGCACTGCCTACCACCCTTCTATTCCTATAACTGCAGATATTTGTGCTGCGGTGGGATTGCTGCATATTCCCTGAGAAACAGGGGAACAGGCATCCTTTAGTCTTTTCGTTTTTCTTTTACTTTTCACATTTAACTGCTTGGATTTGTTTTGCATTTTAAGGAATGATGATTATATTGTGAATTAATGCTTTCTTCTATAAGTATACGCAAGCAAAATGTATTACTGTGTTACTCTGGTAACTAGGGTTTTACATAATTTTGTCTCTATTTTGTCAAGCATCAGGTATCAGGATCTATGCAAAACGACAATTATTTCACTGATTCTCAAGATATATTTATCCTAAAATGTACCTACTACAAAAATTGTTTTAAATTGTATTTTTATATGCTATATTATGCATCATCATACCTCATGCACTAAAATAATTTGGAATCACTGAGCTTTCACAAAATAAAATATCAAACTTCTGGCAGTACTGCTAGTTTGGAACATGTGAGAACTCACTATCCTGGGTAAATTATTATCCTCTATACATTGTTTTTTACAGCACTAAGTCCCCTTCCCCTATCCTGTCTTCCATTGCCAAAGCCAGGAACAGCCTGGGTTTTCTCTCAGGGCTCATTGAGGACCAACACTCATGTAGTGCTCCCTGTATGATTAACATTCCACAAAGCAGAGCACTCACTCTGTGCTTCTGGATTCCTGGATAGGACCACTACCATACTGAACAGACTCCCCCTGCAACTGAAACTTAGCGATGGCTTCCTGCTTAGCATGAAATCGGCCTTGAAATGCAGAGGTTAATAAGCAGTCCCTCTTGAGGACCTGTAATCTCTTTAGACCCCAGGACAAAGCCAGAGGCCTTTCCAATCCAGAGTAACAATCTTCCCTCTCACTGTCTCCTTGGTTAGCAATTGCTTCAGGGAAGTGAAATGTTTCAGTTCAGTCAATTAGCTTTTTTCTTTTATATCTAGACAACCTGAAACATGCAGCATTTCACATATAATTGCTTCAAGCCTAGATCTGTGTTTTTAGGATGAAATTCTCCCTTCCAAGCAAAACAGCACAACAGAAAACAAGCACCTTATGTCTGTGGGGGTAATACTAGGGCCCAAGAGAAGGTACAATCCATGGAGAACTGGCCCCAGGGAATTTGTTAGGATTCTCTTAATGACAGAAAGGAGCTGCACTGACTGGTTTATCTGGCTCTTCAAAATAGCTGTGTATCTGGAAAACTGAGCATAAAGATACATTAAAATATTTATGATGCTTTATAAAAATGCATTTCCAGAGAGCTGCTATTTAAATGATTCTAAAATATTTCAAACATAAAAAAGATTTAAAAATTATTTCCTAACTGGTAAATCACAAAGCTCATTTTGGACTGTGGATCACAGGAGTAGACCATAGTATAGAAAACATACTGGATCCTAACTGAAATACATAGTTATTTGTATCCTATGAGTTATGTTAACCACAGCATTCTTCATGGCAATGAAAAAAATAGAGATAATCTAAATGTTAAGCAGAGATTAATATTTTAAGATAAAAATAAATTAAACCCATATAAGAAGCTATTATACAGCTATTAAAATAGGTTCCTTTCTTTTTTTTTTCAAGGACCAGCAATAGAGATTTTTATGCATAAATTCTTGCACAGTCACTAACTGCAATGAAAAACTTTGGCTCGTACAAGCAATGTCAGACATGCAACATTTTAAGAGTGACAGATTTAAACAGTATAATTTATCCCAAGAAATTCACTTAACAAAGTATTACAACTGGAACACAAATATACTATATATTACTCTTTAATTGGATTTTTGTTTTACAATGTTCTCATCATTGGGACACTTCAACATGCTTAAACCTGATAGAAAGACATTTGTTTAAAATGTATCATTCAAAGAAAAAAAGCTTCAGAAGACCTCCTGTCCTGGATATGGTGTGGAGATGAGGAATACTACCATACAAACTCTTATTCCCTTCTTCTGGTGAGCACTTTCTCAAAATTTTTACTTGAGTCTACTGTTCTTTAAACAAGACTTTTAAGGCAGTTTCAGATTTACAATCTATATTTTGTTCCTAAGTGAGAAGTGTGCCCATTTTCATGACTATCTTCTACATTTTATTTTTAGGTTGTTGCATTCCGGGCAATTCACCTGGGCTGGCACATACCATAAAGTAGGAAATCCTATCTCACAGCTAATAACGTGCATTCAGTGTTCACAAGAGTGAGGAAAACTGCCTTAGAGGTGACATGGGAGTCAAAATGCTGACTAGAATGTTGTATTTGGGGAAACAGCCCTGGATGTGACCTTTTGGAAGCTCGTGACCTTTTGAGCAAATAGCCTCAGAACAAGGAGGAGGAGACGGCTTTTCAGCTAACTGTGCTGATCTGTCATCCTGTTCAACAATGACTATGAACATATCAACTACATGAACTATGAACCTGGCCATCTTGGCCTGGGCCATGGATCTGTCCACGAGGCTGTACCTACACAGGAGGGAGTGGGGGACTGAGTGGTCATGGTGACCCCAGAAGTGAAATACAGGGATTAAGGAGCTAAAATTCAAGTACCTCTTAAATATCACAACAATTTCTGGTGGATGACAACTTTGGGCTGTTGGTTTTGGAGAAGAAATGAAATTAATGTTCCTTTCTTTCAGCCAAAAGAATATAAAGGCTCTTCAAGGCTTTTTTTAATGATAATGTAAACAAATTTATTCATAAAGAGTGCAGGTTTAGGTGGAAGAACTCCAAAGAAACGAATTCAGGGATAGGCCTGTGGAGTCAGCCTCATATGCCTAAAGAATATGAACCTTTCAGGGCCAATCCAGTTCCATCTCTGCTGATGGTCTGGGAAAGCAGTGGAAGAAGGCCCAAGTGCTTGGGTCCCTCCATCCACTTGGGAGACCCGGAGGAATCTCCTGTCTCCTGGCTTTGGATTGGCTCAGCTCCTGCCATCATGGCCACTTTGTGAGTGAACCAGTGGATGGAAGACCTTTCTCTCTCTCCCTCCCTCCCTTTCTTTGTCTGTGGCTTTACTTATCAAATAAATAAATAAAATCATAAAACAATAAGAATGAATATGTACTTTTAAAGTCATTTGTGTACCTTGAATTCAAAATATCTAGGGGGCAGCACTGTGGCATAGCAAGTAAAGCCACAGCCTGCAGTGCCGGCATCCCATATAGGTGCCAGTTCAAGTCCCGGCTGCTTCACTTCTGATTCAGCTCTCTGCTATGGCCTGCGAGTAGTAGAAGATGGCCCATGTCCTTGGGCCCCTGCACCCATATGGCAGACCCGGATGAAGCCCCTGGCTCCTAGCTTCGGATCAGCTCAGCTCTGGCCGTTGTGGTCACTTGAGGAGTGAACCAGCAGATAGAAGACCTCTCTCTCTTTCTCTCTCTCTCTCTCTCTCTCTGCCTCTGCCTCTGCCTCTCTATAAAACTCTATCAAATAAATAAAATAAATCTTTAAAAAATATCTAGAACAAAAAGAACTGAGTTTTTGTAGTAGTTTGCCTCCTTACCAACCATTTAATACTGAACTGACACTTTATCTTCCCTGAAAAGTAGGATTAAAAACAGTAACCAGGTGGGTATTTGGCACAGCAGCTAAGTTGCCGGTTGGGACTCCCACACCCCATACTGGTGGACCAGAATCTGAGTCCTGACTCTTTTCACAATTCTAGCTTCCTGCTAATGTATACCTTAGGGAGGAGCAGGTGCTGCTCAAGTCCCTGAGACCCACATATGAGACCTGGATTGAATTCCCAGCTCCAGCTTTGGTCTGGCCCAGTCACAACCACTACAGGCACTTGGGGAATGAGGCAGCAATGGAAACTCTTTTTCTGTCTTTCAAATAAATAATATAAAATATGATCTACATCTGAAAAGTCCATATGATTAAAACTAATATAATAAAATATTAAGAAAGAAGACAAAATACAAACTAGAGTATAAAAATCTCACCCAGAGATACAAATAGGAACAAATATGGCAGTTTATTCTGAAGTAAGATAATTATTTATGGGCTTCAGTAGTTGTAGAATGATAGTAGATCAAGTCTCAAACCCACAGCCGTAGTCCTCCAGAATTTCTAAGGTGATACATATACTCAAGAGAAATGACCAGTGCCCCAGTGAGTCACAGTTTATCCATCCAGGACTAGGAGTATGACAGAAAAAAAAAATAATACATAGCTCAAGGTTGTAGCCAGGGTTTTCCCAAGCAAAGAGGAAAAGAGGCATGCCTCTGTACAGATCAAGATTGATTTTTGACTTGTGAGAGCATGTGCATGAAAACACATTAATAATTCTGTTACTTCAGAATTAACAACAGTTATACTTATGCCTATTTATACCTCTGGTTGAAATTTTATATCTTACTCACATGCTGTCTTCTATTAAATAGATATATACACTAGTGTTTAGGAAAAAACCTTAAATATCTTTCATTGCTGTTCCACCCAGTTAAAGCATACTATGCAAGTATACTGACAACAAAACATGAAAACATCCCTAAGAGGTGCACAGGATCTCACAGGTAAGAAATCAATGGCTCCTCCTGTGCTTCTTTGTCTCCATGCATATGTGAAACTGGTTAAGGACTGCTTCATGTTCAAGTGTGGCTTAGTCTTAGAAGAGGATATTACAAGGGGATTATTCTTGAAGATCAGAAAAGAAGAAATTTTTCTGTAACAAACGATTTCTAAAATCCTTAGAAATTGTGTGTTACTCATCCTATTTCCATCTCTTTCCCACTATGCATTATATGTAGGTCTCCTTTTAGCAGTAATAGAAACATTCAAGACATAAAAAAGAGAAAAAAGGGGAAAGAAAAAAGGCACGTGAGACCAGAATACAAAAAGATGTGAATTAGCCCATTAGAGAGAACTGAGATTCCCAGTTATGGCTTACATTTATTTTCCCTTGCTCTAAAAATGGTTTTTTTGTTAAAAAGAAAAAAAAAAAAAACCCTGTCCATTTCCACCCCCCTTTTCTTCTCTCTAATAATGAAGCCACACGGAGACAGGTTTAGAGTCCTAATCAGCTTCATGAAAAGCAGATCACCCCAAAAAGGCAGTACTGCAGGCTTCTGGTTCATTTTCCCTCCAATGTTTCAGTATCCCAAGTGGATGGAAAATCAAACTTTGTCACTTAAGCTGCTGTTCTTCGTTGAATTCTGGAACAGTCACAAGGTTCCTTTAACAAACAAATCACCATACACAATTGCTAGGGTTCACACACAAACAAACAAGCACACACACACACACACACAAATACACCACAGTATAAATTAGGGCACTCACTGGCTGAGATGCTACCAAGATGGATGAAAATAAATGGTGTCTGGTCATTAAAATTCTTGAACTAATAATTTTAAGTATGATATAAAATGAATGATGACTAGGGAAGAAGGGGTGGGAGGACCCCTTCTGTTTAAGAAAATTAATTAATTAAGGGGTTAAGACCGATTGGTTAGGAAATCACCAGAAAAGGTCACTCCAAACAGAGTCATTATGCTTAGAGTAAACAATCACCAGCTTACCCTGCAAAATAAGTGGCAGCGCTGCTGTATATCTGAATACAAATTATTTGCAGAGCCCTCTGCTACCCTTGTCTCATTTTCCTACTAGGGATAGATGGAAACTAGCATGTGAATGTGTGCGTTTTGTGCATTTCATCATGAACTGCTGCCTTCACATTACATTAAATAGCCGGCTCCTGGGCACAGCACCAGCACTGCAGAGCTCTAAGTTTTGCATGCATGGATCAGGAGAGCCTTGTTTCACCTTGCTTGGTTTTGCATTTTCTTGAGTAGAATTTGCGAAGACATATAGTCCTGAGGACTTGGACTGCATTTTTTTTTAATGATTTGGTTAGTAGGGTAAAGCTCCTGCATGAAATTTCTATCAGAAATTCAGGAAGCCTTGTGTCCTAAGGATTCACCACAAACTCCTCAAGAAACCACATGTGCTCAAAAGCCTTCTTAACCAAGGACAAAGCATGGAGGGATACGGCCTTCCAAAAACAAGAGGATTGCAGCAGATCTCTTTGGAGTTTTGCAATCAGAATTCTCTAAACTATAACTGTGGTGGGACCAGCTAGGTGATGGAGAAGTACAGACACTACAGCCTTTTGGTCCCCACAAATTGCAATTCTGAAAAAGCTTTGTGTGGTGGAGTAGAACCCTGGGACATATAAACCAGCTGCCTAATTTCTTTCCCAACTGTGAGAAGGCTCATGAAAATGCTTCCCTTACCCTTACTCTCCTGATAGACTCTCAAGAGTCAATAACATTTGAGTGGCAGCTTCACTTAGACCCCATCACGAGAACTCCAGAAATATTCCTTTGTATCTTCACTCATTCATTGATTCAAATTCATTCATCTAATTATTTTTTTTTTTTTTTTGACAGGCAGAGTGGACAGTGAGAGAGAGAGACAGAGAGAAAGGTCTTCCTTTTGCCGTTGGTTCACCCTCCAATGGCCGCCGCGGCCGGCGCGCTGCGGCCGGCGCACCGCGCTGATCCGATGGCAGGAGCCAGGAGCCAGGTGCTTTTCCTGGTCTCCCATGGGGTGCAGGGCCCAAGCACCTGGGCCATCCTCCACTGCACTCCCGGGCCACAGCAGAGGGCTGGCCTGGAAGTGGGGCAACCGGGACAGAATCCGGCGCCCCGACCGGGACTAGAACCCGGTGTGCCGGCGCCGCTAGGCGGAGGATTAGCCTAGTGAGCCGCGGCGCCGGCCTCATCTAATTATTATTAATGAGCCTACTTAATGTGCAAGACACTCCAGTAGGCTAGAGACATACAAAGAAACCCTGTCCTGCCATCATGGGGTTTGCAGCAAAAGCAGGACAGTCAAGTGCTGAAATACATTCAACGTGATGAAGCTAAAAGCAGTTGTAAGAGCAAGGTCTCAGAACTCATTGAGGATAACACAGAAGGGGGTCGGGAAAATACTTGGTAATAAGGGCAGAAAACTCTGTTTCACCATGCTGGACTCCAGTGCAGCGTTCTTTCTTGGAAAATTGGCTATCTCCCCAAGTGCACAAATACAGATGTTTGCTTGTTTCTAACTCCTGAACCGGAGAGCCACCAGCTCAGAGGCATCATCGAAGGACAGCCTCCTGCAGTTTTCATGGACAGGGCCTTATGAATAATGGAAACATTCAAGAATGATTTTGGTTTAAGAACAGGTATAAGTCCTGCTTGTGGAGCTATGCATGCCAGTACTCTGCCCTGGTAAATTATCAGCAGACAGCATAGTCTATCAAAATGAGCACACTGTTGTTCATTTTTTCTTGCCTGCCATGCAGTTTATTAACTAACATCCATTATTTTGAAAACATTTCTGGCATTAAAGGTAAGAGCAAAAGGAGAAACAAAGGGTGATAGGAGATAAATGCACAGCAAATCCTGGTTGCATTTACTGGTAAGATAAGGTGAAAAAGGGAAAAAGCAAGCAATCAAATTCTTCCATAATAGCAGAGATATGTTTTATTTATTTGAAAAGCAGAGTGACAGGAGAGGGAGAAGTGGCAAGACAGCACACTTGAATCCACACGTTCACTCTCAGTCCTCAAATGCATGAAACAGCAAGGGTTGGGCCAGGTACAAACCAGGTGCCAGGAACTACAGTTAGGTCTCTCACATGGTTGGCAGGAACCCCAAAACTCTGGCCATCATTTGATTTCTCTCAGCTGTGCAGTCAGATTGAAAGCAAAGATGAAACTCGATCCCAGGTTCTGGGATATATGGAATATGGGTAATCCAAGCAGTGGCCTAACAGACTGTGCTACAACACCTGCATCAAAAACCATGATATCCACAGGCTTTCATGCATCTAGGAGGCTCAGGAAAGTAAGGGCCTTGGAGACATTGACAGTTATACCTGTGTGTTGGGGGGGGGGTGTGCTGTTCTCATGGGGAAATGATGTGTCAAGAGGATCAGTATTCCATTTGATCCCCCATTTATAAAACAGTGACATTATTGAACTTCTACCCACTTCCATACTCATTGGTAATGCCCACTATAGGATGAAGTACTCTATATCATTGATCTTGAAAAATTGCATGATGATCTTTGAAATATCTAGAGATATCCTGAGGTTTATGAAAAACAGCAGAAATCACTGTCTTGAGTGAAAAATAACTTTGCATTTGGCTGCTGATAGCTCCCCTGATACCATATATTTGACATCTAATCCCCCTTCCTTGAAGTATCTCACATAACTGCTGTCACCCTGTGTTATTATGGGAATCTTGAGCTGTTATTTCACTATGTCACCAGTGACAAAGCAATAGTATATGTTGTTGCCTGAGAGTGATAGAAGCATTTCTCCCCAGTTCCCACCACACATGTGCATTTCTGTCTGTGGCACAGCTTGTATTTGCTTCGTGGACAAAATGACATCTTCGTGGGACTCGGGAACTGAGGAAGATTGATAATGTTAACAATCTGAGAAAAAACAAAGCAGCATAATTCCAAGGAATCCAGACAAGGTTTTGCTCTAAAGACACTCTCAACAAGCACAAAATGAACCTGTCGACTCTGCCCTTAGAATCAGAAATACCTTCAGGATGAGCACTCTCAGCACTCCCCTAGCAGCGATGGTAGTTTTTAGCTGGTTTGTTCCAAGATAGTTGTAAATGAGTTAAGTAGGCTTAGATTCCAATGCAAACCACCTTCTAGGCACTGCCTTCTCATTTCATAATGCTATAGAGTTATTACTAATAATTGTGATTTTGAAACAAATCTGAGATATAGGGCTCTGTACTTTAAAGCATTTCAGTGATCTTTGTCAACGTTAATTTTTGCCATTCTGATTTACACGTTTTCTTTTCCATATAAAAGGATCTAAGTTTATGATTTACATGGACAGCATGACTGTGTTTCAAGACTGGATGTAAAAGAGATCACACTGTTACTGTGGATGATAAATTTGCACCGTTGTTATATGCGGAATATTTTAGCCATGACAAATAGCAAGATGGGAGAACATGTTCACTGCGACTTGGATGCCCAGAAATGACTAATCAGCAACATAAGTGAGCATCTTAGTAAAGCAAGCCCAGGAAGACAACAGGCCAAGAATCCATCGACTCTATCTCTGCTTCACATCTTAAAATCACCTAAGCAGCTTTTAAACTACCTGTTGCCCAGTGTCCTAGGCTTACTTCCAGATATTCTGATGCAATTATCTAGGGGAGAGTATCATAGACGAGATTTTAAAAGTTCCCTAGGATATTTTACTGTGCCTAGGTCAGAGAACCATTGAGTATGAAATGTAATTATCATATTGCCAGGCTTAGATCAATAGAATAGCAGCTAAAACAAAATGAGCAATTTATTAATGAACTCTTTAAAGAGATAGTAACTGGGTACCCCCTGTGTAGTAAGCACTGTTTTCTTATCCAGTGCTATAAGGCAGAGACGTTGTAAACTAAACACACTCAAAGAATCCAATATCAAATTAAAACTTACGGAGAGTTTCATCTCCATTATAGTAAGGAAAGCACAAAGAGTGACTTTCCCCTGCTCCAATTTTCAAATAAGGATATGTAACATGTACAGAGCATGTTACAATCTGTGGTGTACATGGACCATCATACACTTATTAGATATTGGGGCACATATTTGACATAGTAGTTGACACTTGTTGGGATGTTTCTATCCCATATTAGAGTGTTTGGGTTCTAGTTCCAGCTCCACTCCCAATTCTAGCTTCCTGCTAGTACACATCCTGGGAGACAGCAAGTTATGGCTTAAGTAATTGGTTCCTGCCACCCACATGGGGAATCTGGATTGGCTTCTTGCTTCAGCCTGACACAGCCCTGGCTGCTGTGGTCATTTGGGAAGTGAACCAGCAAATGGGAGCTCTCTCTGTGTCTCTTTTCACGTCTCTCTGTCTGTCACATATATACACACATACAGACATACAGGCATAAAGTATTAATTTACCAGGTATTTACAGCAACTCTAATTCAGGAAAGAATTTTTAGATTCCACATTTTACAAAGGAGGAAAAGGAGGGCCACAGAGGCTTTTCAGTAAATGGTAGTTAGTGTTTTTCCTCTTCACCTTTACAACCAGAAGTCCTGAGTCTCAGTTATGTTTCTGCCTCTTATAATGTTCATGATACATTTTTACACTATTTTATTTACTCTTCTTAAAGAGTAAATAACTGCATAGAATTCTTATTATCCCAGGTATATGATATGGAAATCAAGAATCACAGATAGAAAGTAACATGGTTGAGTTAATTCTCTGCTCTCTACCATTTTAACTTTTTTTTATTTGACAGGCAGAGTTAGACAGCGAGAGAGAGAAACAGAGAGAAAGGTCTTCCTTCCATTGGTTCACCCCGCAAATGGCTGCTACAGCCGACGCTGCGCTGATCCGAAGCCAGGAGCCAGGTGCTTCCTCCTGGTCTCCCACGTGGGTGCAGGGGCATAAGCACTTGGGCCATCCTCCACGGCCTTTCCGAGCCACAGCAGAGAGCTGGACTGGAAGAGGAGCAACAGGGACTAGAACCTGGCGCCCATATGGGATGCCGGAGCCACAGGCAGAGGATTAACCAAGTGAGCCACGGCACTGGCCCCCATTTTAACTTTGGCCACAGGGTCTCTAATATAGTGGCCAAGAAATATAAGATGTCCTACCTGCAAAGTCATAGTGAATTCATTTGCCTTTGACTACTTCTAATCAATTAATAGTGAGCTATGATGGACAGGTGAGAAAAAAAATTCTAGAACAAAGAGGGATAGGAATATTTTCCTATTAGGATTTCAAAATATATGAAGACATCTTTACAAGGAAAGCAAATATTTGGGGCAACAATTACTGTAAATACAGAATGTTAGAGCTCCTCTGACAATGAGTTTGTCTGGTACAAAGTTTTTCACCTTCTAAATGATGAGGCCAATATTCCATGATATAAAACAATTGCCTAAGATCAGAAAATTAGTGGCAGTGCTAAGATTAGAACAGCCTGACATCTATTCTCAACATTCACTATTTACTTTTCATAGGATCTACCAAAACAGTGATCTCTTCAACAGATTTATGGCTTGGATTGTATTTGAATAAGTCTCAAGTGGATGATGCAAGTTCAATTTCATTTAGCATTTCCAGAAAGTACTTTGAAATTTAAGAATTTTTTTTAAACTTTTATTTAGTAAATAGAATTTTCCAAAGTACAGTTTATGGATTACAATGGCTTCCCCCCACCCCATAACTTCCCTCCCACCCGCAGCCCTCCCATTTCCCGCTCCCTCTCCCATTCCATTCATATCAAGATTCATTTTCAATTCTATTTATATGCAGGAGATCAATTTAGTATATATTAAGTAAAGATTTCAACAGTTTGCACCCACACAGAAACACAAAGTGTAAAATGCTGTTTGAGTACTAGTTATAGCATTAATTCACATTGAACTACACATTAAGGACAGAGATCCCACATAAGGAATAAGTACAGTGTGATTCCTGTTGTTGACTTAACAATTTGACACTCTTGTTTATGGCATCAGAAATCTCTCTAGGCTCTAGTAATGAGTTTCCAAGGCTATGGAAGCCTTTTGAGTTTGCTGACTTCGATCTTATTTAGACAAGGTCATAGTCAAAGTGGAAGTTCTCTCCTCCCTTCAGAGAAAGGTACCTCCTTCTTTGATAGCCTGTTCTTTCTACTGGGATTTCACTTGCAGAGAACTTTCATTTAGGGTTTTTTTGTTTGTTTGTTTGTTTGTTTTGGCCAGAGTGTCTTGGCTTTCCATGCCTAAAATACTCTCATGGGCTCTTCAGCCAGATCCCAATGCCTTAAGGGCTGATTCTGAGGCCAGAGTGCTGTTTAGGACATCTGCCATTCTATGAGTCTGCTATGTATGCCACTTCCCATGTTGCATCATTCTCTCCCTTTTTTATTCTATCAGTTAGTATTCGCAGACACTAGTCTTGTTTGTGTGATCCCTTTGACTCTTAGACCTATCAGTGTGATCAACTGAGAACTGAAATTGATCACTTGGACTAGTGAGATGGCATTGGTACATGCAATCTTGATGGGATTGTATTGGAATCCTCTGGCACATTTCTAAATCCACCATTTGGGGCAAGTCAGCGTGAGCATGTCCCAAATTGTACATCTCCTCCCTCTCTTATTCCCACTCTTATATTTAACAGAGATCACTTTTCAGTTAAATTTCAACACCTAAGAATAAATGTGTGTTGATTACAGAGTTCAACCAATAGTATTAACTAGAACAAAAGAAATACTAAAAGGGATAAAGTATTAAGTTGTACATCAATAGTCAGGACAAGGGCTGATCAAGTCACTGTTTCTCATAGTGTCCATTTCACTACAACAGGTTTCCTTTTTGGTGCTCAGTTAGTTGTCACTGATAAGGGAGAACATATGATATTTGTCCCTTTGGGACTGGCTTATTTCACTCAGCATGATGTTTTCCAGATTCCTCCAATTTGTTGCAAATGACCGGATTTCATTGTTTTTGACTTCTGTATAGTATTCTATAGAGTACATATCCCATAATTTCTTTATCCAATCTACTGCTGATGGGCATTTGGGTTGATTCCAGGTCTTAACTATTGTGAATTGAGCTGCAATAAACATTAAGGTGCAGACAGTTTTTTGTTTGCCAGTTTAATTTCCTTTTGGTAAATTCCAAGGAATGGGATGGCTGGGTTGTATGGTAGGGTTATATTCAGGTTACTGAGGAATCTCCAGACTGACTTCCATAGAGGCTTAACCAGTTTGCATTCCCATCAACAGTGGGTTAGTGTCCCTTTTTCCCCACATCCTCTCTAGCATCTGTTGTTGGTAGATTTCTTAATGTGAGCCATTCTAACTGGGGTGAGGTGAAACCTCTTTGTGGTTTTGATTTCCATTTCCCTGATTGCTACTGATCCTGAACATTTTTTCATGTGCCTGTTGGCCATTTGAATTTCCTCTTTTGAAAAATGTCTATTGAGGTCCTTGGCCCATCTCTTAAGTGGGTTGTTTGTTTGCTGTTTTGGAGTTTCTTGATCTCTTTTTAGATTCTGGTTATTAATCCTTTATCTGTTGCATAGTTTGCAAATAGTTTTTCCCATTCTGTCGGTTGACTCTTCACTTTTCTGACTGTTTCTTTTGCAGTACAGAAATTTCTCAATTTGATGCAATCCCAATAGTTAATTTTGGCTTTGATTGCCTGTGCCTTTGAGGTCTTTTCCAAGAAAAGAATTTAAGAATTAAATTTAAGAACTGGCAAAATTCAGTTCTTTAGAATAAATAACCCCCATTATCAGCTGATTAGGGCATATCTCGATGTTAACTATTCTTCACAGGCTCATGAAAGTCTGCAAAAGTCATTTCTGCAGTAGGGTACAAGAAGCTAACTATTCTTAAACACTGATTCACTGCTGAAAATTATACTTCCCCTCTTCTTGAATTTTTGACTTGGCCTCAAGCCAAGAGCTATGCTTTGCTTCTGTGACATAAGCCACCCAACAAGCTTATCCCTTCCTATTTCCATGTGGGTTTTAGCAGGAGTCTCATGGCTACTCAGTTGCACCATCCTCTAAGGCAGAATAATAAGACAGTTATTACCTCATTTCTCCAGGATACTATGCCCAATAAATAGAACAAAACTGAAATGAAATGTAGTGAAGCTCCACTCAAGTACAATATAAGGATAAGAAAGATGAAACTCAGAGTGGATCACATTAACCAAGTCTTGGAGAGATTAACCATCTCAAGTCTAGCTTCTGCATAAAGGTAAAGAAACCACAAAGAAAGCAATGGAAGCATTATCTCCGGTGGTTGTAGGAAGTAGATAAAATGGGCAATCAGTAAGGACAGCAAATCCAGGAAGTAGAGGAAAGAAAAACCAAAATCCACAATTTCTACCTGTTTTACTTAGTAAGGCCTAACTTAGGGACATCAGCTTGATGTCTGTCATTAAAAACTAGTTTGGTACCTGCACCTTGATCATTGCCCTACTGCAGTGAATCTAATACAATAAAGAGCCCTAATTTTCAGCCTGAATATATCCTGTAAAATTATCTGGAGAATAAGGGACATGGATAAATTAGTTCCCAAGAGCAAAGATGTCAAACTGATGAACCTCAGCCCACCACACTGGCTAGAAAGGCTATGCTAATCAGAACTTTAATAAAAGGAGCCATTGCAGCTGTTAAAATCTGCCTGGAGTCCAGAGAGTAGCTGAATTCAAGGTCTTCCTTCATGATCCTACATGATCCCTGGCGATTGAAGGGGTGATTATATCATGTGTTTAGACTTCCCAATGAGTAAATTAACAGGGTCTTCCAATTCTATAGATACTGTAAACTGACCTAAAGAATAACAAAAACAGAAGTATTTTTAAGCAGAGTCCATGGGTTCCTAAGTCATATCAGCACCAGAGTATCAGCCTCTGTGAACTTGGGAAAGCTGCCAAAAAAGGGGGGAATTCAGAGCCTGGACCCCTGTCAAGAGTGCAGCACTAACCAGAAGTACTTGGTGTAAGCAAAATCTGAATACCAAGTTATTATAGTGCAAGACCCATGGCTGCCAGCCAAAAATAGAGCCTCCAAGTTACAATACTAAAGTTTTTTTCTTTAACATTTCACTTATTTATTTTATTTATTTGAAATACAGAGAGAGAAAGAGAGAGGAAGAGAGTGAAAGAGGGTGAGAGGGAGAAAGAAAGAGAGAGACAAAGATCATCATTTCACTCCTCAAATGCTCAAAACAACTGAGGCCAGGGTAGAACAAAGCCAGGAGCCTAGAACTCAATCTGGGTTTCCCACAGGGGTAGCAAGGACCTAAGTATATAAGCCATAGTATTATGTCTGTCTGAGTGTACACTAGCAGGAATCTGGTATTAGGAACAGAGCCAGGACTCTAACCCAGGCACCCCAATACGATGAGGGAGTCCCAAGGGATATCCCACTGAAGCAAATGACAGCTCCTCATTTTAAAGAGACAAGTGGTTGGACTGCTCTATGCAACCCTAAAGAAGACATGTCCCATGCAATGTAGAAAGAAAAAGATGTTTTAAATTTCCACACAATGTTGAGAACATAACTAATAGATGACTACCTGAAGAAGGACAATAACAAATTGAAGAACAGTGATCCAGAAAGTTGGAAAATGATGGCAAAAAAAAGTGATAAAACAGCACAATAAATACTAATCAAGTCCCAGAGTTTCTAGACACAATTTTCCTTGTTCCACCAAGGAGAAATTACTATACACCTGCAAATATGGCTAATCCAAGACTCCACATTATGTCAATGAGTGTGCATTTGGCACATTGCAATGAGAATAAATTTCCCAATTAATTTGGTTTAAGATTGAGATGGGCAAGCCAGACTTTTATAGTTATCTTACTTCTTTCAAACTCAGGGTTAAAGCTAAGTTCACACTGGCCTGGCTCAATACTCTTATTTGAAAGAGGCGATGAAGCAGGGCATTCAAAGATACATCCCTTTCAAACAGCTCTTTTAAGTCTCGGTCCCCAGAAATACTGGCAGAAATAAATATACATTTTTTAAAGAAAAAAAAGTCCTATGCCTTTCATGAATTGATTGCATCTCCTGCTTCTGCAAGCTAAGAAGTCATAATCCTCTGCAATCATAGATTGTTTGAAGCCAATAAACCAAAGGTGATGACCTTGCTAATACATCCCAGCAGGAGAAAGAAATAAAGCCGTGCTGAGGAATAACTCTTCAGCACACTATTTCCCTTTGGAAGGAGGAGAACAGAGCCAAGAGTGTCCCAGCTTGATTTATGGATGAATGGTATTTTTGAAACTTCACCTGCAATAAGAAGAAAAGGGTTTTCTAAAGTTCCATGTTAACATTTCTTTCATCTTGCTTGTCCAACAAAGCACAGGGCAAAGCCTCCTACTCCTGAATACCAGCTTCACGGTCACACTGAGCTCCCACGACCTTTGCTCAAAGTTGAGCCAGGTTCATAATGGTGTCCCATATCCCCGTTCCTAAAGTATTTGTTGAGTGACATCACAATGTCCAATGCTTGAAATGAGGGGTTCAGTGGAGTGGGCATTGGATTTGCACCTGAAAAATGTTCTGCTGCTAACAGAAGGAAAAAATCAATAGGAAAAACTTGCCTCCACTTTATCATCATATTAGCTTTCAGAATTCATGGAAGAATCATTATGGACATACAGCATAGCAGTGTCAACCTGCATGCTGAAAATATAGTTGTCACCTGCTTAGAGCACAATGATAATAAATTAGAGACTAGACATTAAACTACTTCCTGGTAACCTTTGATCTCCTTAAAGCCATAGTATGGGACAAGCTTTAGATCAACTAATTAAATCCCTAGATTTTAACTTTAATATGCTTCCCTCAATAAACTTTTCCTGGAGAATACCTACTATGGGCCGAGAACTGTCCTTGGTGCTGAAGACATTGCATACGCTAACATATAACCTTTAAAATGCTCCTGTAATGATCATTCTCTCCCTTTTTTATTCTATCAGCTAGTATTTGCAGACACAATTCTTGTTTATGTGATCCCTTTGGTTCTTAGTCCTATCATTATGATCAATTGTGAACAGAAATTGATCACTGGGACTAGTGAGATGGCATTGGTACATGCCACCTTGATGGGATTGAATTGGAATCCCCTGGTATGTTTCTAACTCTACCGTTTGAGGTAAGTCAGCTTGAGCATGTCCCGAATTGCACATCTCTTCCCTCTCTTATTCCCACTCTTACATTTAACAGTGATCACTTTTCAGTTAAGTTTCAGCACTTAAGAAGAATTGTGTATTGATTACAGTATTCAACCAAAAGTATTAAGTAGAACAAACAAAAAAAATACTAAGAGGGATAACACATCAAGTTGCTCATCAACAGTCAGGGTGAGGGCTGATCAAGTCACCATTTCTCATAGTGTTCATTTCACTTTAACAGGTTTCCTTTTTGGTGCTCAGTTAGTTGTCACCTATCAAGGAGAACAAGTGGTATTTGTCCCTTTGGGATTGGCTTATTTCACTCAGCATAATGTTTTCCAAATTCCTAACAGGGATCACTTTTCAGTTAAAATTTAAACACCTAAGAATAATTGTGTGTTAGAATAAAAAAGGGAGAGAATGATCCAACATGGGAAGTGAGATACACAGCAGACCCATAGAATGGCAAATGTCCTAACAGCACTCTGGCCTCATAATCAGCCCTTAAGGCATGCGGATCCGGCTGAAATGCCCATGAGAGTATTTCAGGCATGGAAAGCCAAGACACTCTGGGGGGGGGGACCTAAATGAAAGATCTCTACGAGTGAGATCCCAGTGGAAAGAATGGGTCATCAAAGAAGGAGGTACCTTTTTCTGAAGGGAGGAGAAAACTTCCACTTTGACCATGGCCTTGTCTAAATATGATCAGAGTCAGTGAACTCAGGGGGCTTCCATAGCCTTGGCAGCTCATGACAAGAGCCTAGGTTGATTACTGATGCCATACACAAGAGTGTCAATTTGTTAAGTCAACAACAGGAGTCACTGTGCACTTACTCCTCATGTAGGATCTTTGTCCTTAGTGTGCTGTACATTGAGATTTAATGCTATAACGAGTACTCAAACAGTATTTTCACTTTATGTTTCTGTGTGGGAGCAAACTGTTGAAATCTTTACTTAATGTATGCTAAACTGATCTTTTGTATATAAAGAGAAACGAAAAATGAATCTTGATGTGAGTGGAAGGGGAGAGGGAGTGGGAAAGGGGAGGGTTGCGGGTGAGAGGGACGTTATGGGGGGAAAGCCATTGTAATCCATAAGCTGTACTTTGGAAATTTACATTCATTAAATAAAAGTTTAAAAAAATGCTCCTGTAATGATCATAAATGTACAGAAAGTGCTTATGTTTTGAAATAAAACATCCAAAAAAGGAAAATGTATTCAACATAAGGTTATCACATGAGCAGTAATTTATTCTCTGTGTGTAAGAGGGCATTTAAGGATGGGATTACAAAGGAGATGATCCCACTGAGGACTGTCTGGGCTCTGGAACTGGACATACTGTTTTAGCATCTCTTTTCCACTGCTTGGTATCCTTGGACCCCTATGCAGGTTTCTCTACCTCAGTTTCCTCAAGGCTCAAGTACTTGGGTTCCTGCCATCCATGTGAAAGACCCAAATTGAATTCTAGCCTCCTTGCTATAACCTGGCCTAGCCTTGGTTGTTGCAAGAATTTGGACAGTGTCCTATTGGATGGAAAGTCTCTCTTGCTTGCTCACTCTCTCTATATATATGAATTTATTTCCCCCTAAAATAAAAAAATTAAAGTGTATAATTGTAGTACCCATATTATGGACTTATTTTTAGGATTAGTTTAGTTAATATATATAAAGCACAAGAGAAGTGTCTGGCTTACAGTAGATAATATAAATGACCATCACTTTTATTTATTAGGCTAATCCATTAGTAAAGAAAAAGCATGTCAAGTGAAGGCCTCAGAAATAAAAGATTCAAGGTTGTTGTTTGTGCTTTGTGTTGGTGCGTGATAAGTAGGCAATACACACTAAGCACAAGTGTCACCATAATTCTACAAGATAATACTTTATAAATCTCCTCCATTTCAGAGCTAGTGAGTAGATAGAGTATGAATTCCAGCCCAGATGGTCCCACCCCAGAGTCCAGGAACTGACCCATGACATAAAACAGCCTTCTAAGAGCAGATGTTTCAATTGAGCCTACAAGTCGTTCACCACTTGGAACATATGATACTTTTTCACTTATTGACAATTTTAGAAAATAAAGTGATCAATGTTAGGGAATATGGGAACCCAATAGGATAGGAACAGAAGAATCCAAAGCAAGGTCAACTGAAACCCAACGAATTAAACTCTAAACAATGGCTTTTTACATGTAAAAAGAGAACAATTTTGGCATGGGTGCCACAGAAAAGTTATGGCAGAGAAAATAGTGACCAGAAAAGAAATTGGCACTACTTCCACATATCTGACCCAGGTACTCTAATCTCAATAAATGTCACAGTGACTGACAACTGTGGTTAAATATGCAAGTCTTAGGGCTTGAAGGAAGAACTACCTGGAGAGCATCTACCATGCCCAGAACAAAGATGGCTACTTAGTGCACCCCAGCAATGTGGAGATGGGTTGTTACCGATATCTCAAGAAGAGGGAGGTACCTGATAAGCAGTTCCAGCTGTTCCACAAACAAGCTGAAAACCACAGTTCCTTCCCTTACTTAATGGATTTCTTAAGAGCAGCTTTAACAAAAGACTTTTCTGATTAACTTTGCCTACTCTGACCAGTTTCCTTTCACAGAGTCCCTCAGGGGCTTAGATATGTTCTGAGCTTTCTATTATAAAAAGGCAAACTCCTCTGGATGTTATTTCTTAAGTGTTCTTTAGGCTTTTAGACATTCAGGTATGTATGGGACGTCTTAGTGCCTCACTGTTTGTTCTGTTCCCCACCCCTGAACTTTACTTTCTTCTCTTTGAGGACAGGATCTCCTTATCTTCCACTCAGCCCCCACACACTTTCATCCTCCCTGAGCAATTCCCAGAACTACAGGACCAATCGCTTTTTATGTATTACACCAGGCTCACTGGAACAAAAGCACAGTCATGCCCACCCCAGCATATGATCCCAGCTTGGATTTCAGCATTACTCTGCAAAATGTCTTCCTGTCCCTGCCAGCCCATCTCCCACTCAATGTGCACCCAAAGGGCAAATTATCCCTCAAGGCCTGGTCTTTCAGAAAAACCAATCTACATGAGCCCCTACTGTGGCCTTCCTGTATAGTTGAAGAGATGCCCGTGACACACTCTCCCCACTCCTTGCCCCACTTTACCATGGCTGGATAATTCCCTGATTGGAACTCTGATTCTATGCCCTCTCTAGGACTCATTTCCCTATCAGTTATATTATTTCCTAAATTTTCCCATTTTCAGTCTCTTTCCAATGATTTCTTTGTTGAAAATATAAAAACAGTAAGGTCTGTCCTGATGGTCAGAAAGGAAAATGCGCCTTTAGTCTCTGATCTTCTTAATGCAAATCTTTCCTTTCCTCTCCCTTCACAACGTCTTCCCTGAAACAGCTGTCTCTGCATCCTTTTATCCTTTTCCCCATTTCCTTCCTTCTCATTCACTGGGCATAGGTGCTTGGTGGCCATCAGCAGAGCAGGTGTGTGGCTGTTCTTAGCCCACTGCAACCCAACTTTGCCTCCACACCTCCACTGAGCCAGTAATGTCTGCAGATGGACTGGGTGACCACTTCAAAAAATGTCTTCTCTACTTGACTGTTCTGTATTGTTTAATGTTTTCCCCATATTCCCTGTATCTGCCTGATTTTTCTAACTTTCAAGCCACAGCTACTCCCCCTCCTCCTCAGACTCCCTTTTGTCTAGACACTGGAGATCTTTTCTGTTCTTCTCACACTTTTCTCCTGCCCCCTCTCTAGAGGGGCAGTGAGGCAGCTTCTATATAGTAATGCAGCTTCTACCATTCATACTATGCCTTCTAAATATCTGTCTTCACACCAGTCCCACTGCTTGGACTCCAAGTTCATACACACTACACCCATGACTCACTGAAAATTTCCATATAAGTTGTCTACCCCAGCCTCAACATGTTACAAAACAAACTCAGGATCTCTTCACTTCAGCCTCATCCCCCACCCCTAACTTCTTTTCTTTCTAACTTTCTTCTTTTAGGAAATGACCTCACCACCCACTGGAATAGTCAAAACACAAATAGGAAAGTCACTGTATATCCATTTCTCTCTCACTTTTGCACTACCCTAACTGATCCCATTCATTCTATGTCTAAAATATTATTATTTAAATTGTACATATTTATGGGTACACTGTGATAATTTCATGTGTGTATTCAATGGGTGATGATCAAATCAGGCTATCATTTACATCTCCTTTAACATTTAAACAATTTAATTAACAAATGATTATACATATTTATGGGTTATAGTGTGATTTTTAATTTTTTTAAATTTTGGAATTACATTAAATACCTGTAGTGCTTTGTGGTACAGTGCAATAGCCAAAGTACATAGAGCACATAAACAAATCATATTAGGCAACTAGCCTTTTCATTTCCCTTATGATAGACTTCAATTATCCTGCTGTTCTGTGATACACCAGAATCCATTACCTTTACCCAACTTTGTTTGGGTACCCATTATCCAATATGCCACCATTCCCTTATGCTTCCCAGACTCTAGCAATGACTACTTCAAATTCATATAGAATTTAAATACATAAATATATTATACAGATTATTAAACTATAAATTTAACTCCCACATATGACTGAAAATATGCAGCATTTCCTTTGTGTCTGGAATATTTCACTTAATATAATTACTTCTATCCTGTCCATCTTAATGCTAGAGTCAAGATTTAATTCTATTCTACGGCTGAGTAATATTTCACATTTTCTTTACCACTCATCTGTATATGAGCACTTAGGTTGATTCCACATCTTGGCTATTGAGAATAGCACTGTAATAAACATGGGAATTCAGGTTCACTTCCATATGTTGTTCATTTTCATTTTTATTTTACACCATTTATTGAACTCACCTTCCTACATCCCATACTCCATTCCTGCAAGACCTAAAATGTCAGCTCCTTTCCACCTCTTCCTACTTCACTCACTGCTGTTCTCATGGTAACCATTTTTGTTTCTTTTTTCAGTGAATGCTCAACATGACGCCAAGTACTATGGTGTAGATTACAGTTGAGTGTGTTGCCAAAAGTTTCATGTGTTCAAGTATGGTCTCCAGGGTGGTAATGTTAAAAGGTTGTGGAACTTCTAAGAGAAGAGGGACCTAGTAGCAAGTGCTTAGGTCGTTGAGGGTGCAGCCTTTGGAAGGGATTAATGTAGTTCTCATGGGCTTCAATTTGATAAAAGAGCAAGACTGGTGCCTCCCTGATCTCTGGATTCCATTCTTGCCTTCCATTCTTGCCACTCTTGTACTTGCTCTTGACATGGTACCATTTCTTTGAGTCCCTTACCACAGGCCAAACAAACAGGGCCAATCAATCTTGGGATTTCAGCCTTCCCAACTGTGAACTAAATAAATCTCTTTGCTTTATATACAACCCAGCTTCAGTTATTTTGTTACAGCAAGGAAAAATGTAACAACAGACCATCATAACTTTTCCCTGAAATCCATATTTTAATAACTCTTTGCCTTGCCCTCATCTTTCACAGATGCCTTACTTCCTTTGGGATACATATCAAAATACTTGGCACAGAAATGTAAATTGACCACTTCTACTCACAGACCATATAGTGATGTGGTGCAGTTTCCTCTGAAGAAACCATGCTAACAGTACCTACAGGTGCCTGAATGCAGTGTGTGCTGAGTAAGTAAATAATTAGCCTTCTTGCTGATCTAATTCATCCTCCTTCTTTGATACAGAGCTCAGGTCTCCTCTCCTCCAGGAAGTTATCCTTTTCCCATCCCAGTGGCAGCTCTATTAGGACACTTGACATAATCTAATCTATCATTTATTTATCCGTCTCCCCCATTACTCTGTGAATTCCTTCAGGGCAACAATCAGATCTTAGATGTTATTCACAGCTTTATTCACACCATTGAGCAAGAGTCCAGGTATGTGTCTATTTATACATTCAAATAATTTGTCAAATCTCACTTGAATGCCTATGTGTCAGGTACTTTCCTGGGAACTGAGAAAAATAAGTCAAATAAGGTCTCTGCCTTGAAGGTGCTGATGTTTTAGTGGTGGCATCAGACAACAGACAAGTAACAAGATCATTTCAGATCATGACATGCACAGTCAATGAAAGAAGAAATGGTAGAAAGAAGTAAGGGTTCATTTATAATAGTGTAGGTATAAATGGTTTTCTAAAGTAAGTATGTATTCAGGCACAGCCCTGAAAAATGACAGGGAGCCAGCCATGCTGAATGGAGAATGACACTTATGTTCCTAGAGGGCATGAAATTGTGTCCTGGAGACCTTTTGACTTGCTTTGTGCCTAGTACATAACTCTATTCAAAGAATGCTGAATACCCACTGTTTGATCCCCTGTTAATAATAAGCTAATTTTGACATAAAAGGACAAATAAATATCACATGAGTAGGAAAGTCCTATGAGGGGCTCTGAGGATGTGGAGACATTTGGCTTCTATCAGGAACTGAAGGGCGGTAATCTATATCTCAAGATATAAGATTTCACCATTGGTGATCCAAGGCACTGCAGCGAAATGAGAATAAGCATTCTAAATGCTTCCTGAATGTATAACCAGGTTGGACATCAGAATTCCAGTTACTTTGCTTTCTCTAGTAAAAATTTCCACAGTTGCTTCCTTAGCTCATATTGATAAAGTTATTAGAACATCAGTACAGTTTTGCTGAACTGTGTAACTCACCCATTATTTGCTAAAAAGAGAATTGGAGAACTCAGCAGAGAAGCAATCACGGAGACAAAAGAAGAATGCAGAGGAATAGGATGAGGAAACATTCCCACAGAGTCTCATAGACCTAAGAAGATAGATAAAGCATTTTGGGCAGATGGAGGCAGATCCTTATGGAAGCGGGCTTTGCGTGGTATGCAACAAGCCTTTGCTATTATCAAGGGGGCTGCCAAGAGTGCCCAGGACTCTGTGGACATAACCAGATGCCTTGACTGGAATATCTGCTTTCTTCACATTGGCCACGGGTCATGTTCTTCCTCCATGAGTGCAATGTGATGGTGTTTGACTAGATCATTTGGCACTGTATTCACAATTGAATCTCTAACACACAGGGCATTGATTAAAAAGGCAGGATGTAAATAAATGCTACTTTCAGCAATCTTAAACCACTTCTCAATATAGAGCTTCAAAGCAAAAAGTTTTGAGTATATAATAGCATCCAGGCTCTATTTTGGCTGTGGAGCAAACAGAAAGCTAAACAAAGGCACGGCCACAGTCTTTACAATTCCAGGCTAGCACAGAAACAGAAAGATGTCATAACATGTGCATAAACTTTCTACACATTTACCACATTTTGTTATTATCTACTGACTGTCAGCCCTTTAGTGAATTTTGAGTTTGTGGAAGCAAGGATGAGTTTCTTCATCACGGGACTATTACTTCTGATTACCTCGCACAGTGCTCCGTGCACAGTAGTCTTCTTGTAGATGTTTGCTGAACTGAACAAGATAAATATACAGTTGATAAGCACTTAAGACAAAGACAGATACATAAAGTATTGCAGGGTTAATGAAGAAGCAATTATCTCTCCCTGAGAACTACATTGCCAATATACACATGAAAAGATGCTCACCACAAATATTGTTTAGGGAATGCCACAAAAGTACAGTGAGATCAAGATAACGTTTTGACCCAAAATACTGGCAAACAGGTTAAATATTTAAAATACCCAGTTCTGGTTAAAAAAATCTGATGAAACTTGTGATTTATTATTGCCTGTGAGTTTATCAACTGTCCCTACCTTACATGAGAACACTTTCCGGTATCTATTTGTATTAAAAATATACATATTTTGGATACAGCACATCATCTTTAGGATTTTATAGTTCTTTATAAAGTTATCAAAATGTAAGGGCACATTAACAAATGGGATTATTGAAGCATTTAATATAATAGCAAACACTGAGGGAATTAAAGATCTGGCAGAAAGGTAGAGAATAATGCAATGTAGGCATTAGCAGCCTAGACTTAGCATACATGCCTGCATGACCACTGGGCTTGGTTCTTAATTTTTCTAAACCTTACTTATCACATCTTGATACCAGAGACATTAATAAGACTATTCCATAGGTTTGTCATGAGGATAAAAACACTAAGAATACTTCCTGGTATACAGAGAGCAATTTGTAAGTTAATTAAGCACACAGTTCTTCAACTTACTATGCAGCATCCATAGGGTGGGACGCTTATAAAATGACCCATTTTTGAAAATGTATTTCTCTGGTCAGATTCATTGTTTTATTTTTTTTAAGATTTACTTTTGGGGCTGGTATGCTGGTACAGCAGGTTAAGCCACCATCTATAATACCAGCATCCCAAATTGAGGTATCCTGGGACCAGAAGCAGGCCCAACTAACTTCATTCCACAGCTCCTTGATAGTACATACACACTAAACAAAACAGGAAGGAAGCCCACTGTAACAAATATTTGCCAATAGAGAACAAGATTTAGGTTTTGACTAAAACAAGTTAGGAAAGATTTGAGTAAAACTGCCCCTGCCTTCACAATAGCTAATGTATAACCACTACACTTGCTCTTTGGAGGTGACATGTTAGAGATATACAAAGACCCCATAGATTGCGAGACCTCAGTGGCCTGGTCTCTCTCTCTCTCTCTCACTCACTCAGCCCCTCCATTTCCTCAGAGCTTCTCTGTTTCTTACTCAAATCAAACATTGCTCCTTGTTTTTTCAACACAGTGTCTGGTCTTATAAATTGTCACTGACACCAGGACACCAACCCGGACTCATCTCACCAGTTTTCCTGCAACAATATGAGCACCAGTTCAAATCCTGGCTTTAACATTTCTGATCAAGCTTCCTGCTAAGGCACCTGGAAAAGCAGCAGATGTCCTGGGTACTAGGGTACCTGCCACCGACGTGGGAGAACCAGATGGAGTTCCTGGCTCTTCACTTCGCCCTGGCCTAGTCTTGGCTATTACGGCCATTTGGGGAGTAAAACAGCAGACAGGATCTCTCTCTCTCTCTCTCTCTCTCCCTCCCTCCCTATGTAATTTTGCCTTTCAGATGGAAAAAAAATTTTTAAAAGATTTACTCATTTATTATTGGAAGGTAATAACAGAGAGAGAGAGAGAGAGAGAGAGAGAGGTATCTTCCATCCACTAGCTCAGGCATCAACAGCTACAACAGGTGGGGCTGGATCAGGGTGAAGCCAGTAGCCAGGAACTCCATCCTGTTCTTCCACATGGGTGGCAGGAATGCAAATACCTGGACTAGAAGCTGTTGTCTTCTCAGGAACATTAACAGGAAGTTAGACTGGAAGTGGAGCTGTCAGAACTCAAACCAGTACCTGGTATTGGGTGCCAGCATCAGACACAATGCCAGACGCCATGACTCACTTTTAGAGAAAAAAGCAGGTGTCGGCATCCGGTGAATAGTATGTTCATATATTCTTTAACTAAGAAACAAAAAAAATAGTGCTACTACTCTTGCAGCTGGATTATAAAGAGAGGAACAGAACCACTCTAACTCTGAACGTCACAGACATCAGGAAGCTAGAGCTGTGTGAGAAGAAACTATGAGCACTTTCCCAAATTTGTCACTGCAATTTTGAACTCACTGTAATGAGCACAACACTACTGATTATTTTAATAAAATAATACTGTAAAACCAGGGACTGCAAGCAGCTCCATGCGATATAAACCTGGGACAGGAATGGGAGTTATAATACTTACAAGAATCCAGAACCAAAGGCCACAATCCAGAATATCTCTTGACCCAGGATGGAAGCTTGATTCTTTCCTGAGGGCCACTGAGGAGGCACTCCAGATCTGGATGCACAGGTAGGAGTAGCACCACAGGACTCGGGTAACACGAAGAATTCCCACGCAGGAAAACCATCAACCCTGGTTTTATCCCTTTTATTTTGGGGCTGTATGTCTCCATCCAATAGTCTGGTGTTCAGAGCAGAGTGAACACTGGATTTTGTAGCAAAATACCCTTCAAAGCAGGGATGAACAATCGGACTCAGACCCCCCTTGGTCTTCCCTCTGATGCAGAGTTGGGAAGAGAAAAGATGTTTTCTTTTCTCTTTTTTTTTTTTTTTTTTTTTTATTTATTTTTTGACAGGCAGAGTGGACAGTGAGAGAGAGAGACAGAGAGAAAGGTCTTCCTTTGCCGTTGGTTCACCCTCCAATGGCCACCGCGGCCAGTGCGCTGCGGCCAGCACACCGCGCTGATCCGATGGCAGGAGCCAGGTGCTTCTCCTGGTTTCCCAGGGGGTGCAGGGCCCAAGCACTTGGGCCATCCTCCACTGCATTCCCGGGCCACAGCAGAGAGCTGGCCTGGAAGAGGGGCAACCGGGACAGAATCCGGCGCCCTGAGCGGGACTAGAACCTGGTGTGCCGGCGCCGCAAGGCGGAGGATTAGCCTAGTGAGCCGCGGTGCCGGCCCGAGAAAAGATGTTTTCAACGAGTGGGGATCACCCACGAGGCTGGAGAAAGGCTCACAGCCTTCAGAGCAGCTTCCTTCAGCCTGAACCCCAGCAGCTCTTCAGACAGCACAGAGCACCAGCCCCCAGCTGCTGCCTCAGGGCACCCCTGACCCAGTCTGGGCCAACTCTCTACAGAGGCCACTCTCCTGAGGCGCACTGTGTAACATCCAGCTGACAGCAAAGCATGCCCTCGGAAGATGGGAAAACAGGACTGCTAGTGCAGAACCGCATAAAAAGCCCAACTCACTGCCTACTAGAACCCCATGCTCCTGTGTGCCCCAAACCATGTTTTGCCACCTAAGAATTTCACAGTGTCAGAGATTTAGTCTGAAACTTGCTTGTGCCTTACGTGAATCGGAGAATGGGGCAGTGAATTTGAGAAGTCAGCCGTGTCCGTCAGCCTCTAAGACAGAGAGGTGCTGCGAGTTGTGTCTCCTTTTAAAGAGAACACAGTATTTTCCGCTCCTTCCAGAACTGCCCAGGGCTTTCTCACCAGCTAGGCCTGTCTCAGCAGAGGGCTGATTCTACTGTACAAGGAGGAGAGGGATGAATATATTTCTTCTTAGAGATACTGTATCTAGATTTTGACATTTTATTTATCCCCACTTTTAAGCTTATCTTGCTTCCATATGGTAAAACCACCACACTCTACAAATCTCAGAGATTAATCTACAATGAGGTAAAAAGGGTTTTAAGGCGCAGTTAATTGTTTGGTGTCAGATCAGTCCTCTTTCCTCTCAGTTTGACTCCCTGAGTGAACAGCACAACACAAAACAAAATCCGCAACCTGCTCCAGGATTAAGGTGTAATCAATGACAAGACCAACTGGGAACAAATGCTCATTAATTTGGTCCAGCAGCTTCCCGCTCTGTCATCCCTGTCTTGTGGATTCACAGAAGGTTAAATCCCCGGGACATCAATGCAAGGTCAACCGCACGTTGGCCTCTCACCATTCTGACACCCCAAAGGTACCTGCCACTTGCCTGCATCTGAATACTCAGCTGATAAAACTTTTGAAGAATAAGAGCTGAACTGAATAGTATATGTAACTATTTTTTGGATAAAAAGCCATTTATCTGTTGCCCAGTGTTTTTGCAGCAGTGGGGCAATTTACAATGCAGTAATGCTGGGGCAGCACAGCCATGAATACACCACTTGGGAGGCCAATATCCCTTTTCAGAGTGCCTGGAGTCCTGGGTCTGTTTCCAATTCCAGTTTCCTGTGAATGTATACACCAGGAGGCAGCGGTGATAGCTCAAGTACTTGGGGCTCTGCCATCCAAATGGGAGACCAAGAATGAGTTCCAAGTTCCTGGATTGGGCCTGGCTGAGCCCCAGCTGTTTTAAGCATTTGGTATGTGAATCAATGGTTGAAAGATTATCCCTTTCTCTCTCTCTCTCTCTCTGCTTCTCTGCCTCTCAAATGTTGAAAAAAAGTCACAGTGATTTGAATCCCCTGTTCATATTCATTAGATATGGGATATTATATATACACTATATAAAATGATATAAAATGATACATACATATTTTTGTATTGTTTATTTGCTTAGATATTGAAATATCCTTCAGAAGACAGAACTCTGGAAAATAAATAAGCAAGGAACATATGGAATTTTCTTTTTTTATTCTAGTTATTTCCTTTTTTATTTAATAAATATAAATTTCCAAAGTACAGTTTATGGATTACAATGGCTTTCCCCCCCATAACATCCCTTCCATCCGCAACCCTCCACTCTCCTGCTCCCTCTCCCATTCCATTCCTATCAAGATTCATTTTCAATTCTATTTATATACAGGAGATCAATTTAGTATATATTAAGTAAAGATTTCAACAGTTTGCATCCACACAGAAACACAAAGTATAAAGTACTGTTTGAGTACTAGTTATAGCATTAATTCACATTGAGCAACACATTAAGGACAGAGATCCTACACGAGGAGTAAGTGCACAGTGAGTCCTGTTGTTGACTTAACAATTGACACTCCTATTTATGGCATCAGTAATCACCCGAGGCTCTTGTCATGAGTTGCCAAGGATATGGAAGCCTTTTGAGTTCGCCGACTCTGATCTTATTTAGACAAGGTCATAGTCAAAGTGGAAGTTCTCTCCTCCCTTCAGAGAAAGGTACCTCCTTCTTTGATGGCCTGTTCTTTCCACTGGGATCTCACTCACAGAGACCTTTCATTTAGGGTTTTGTTTTGTGTGTGTGTGTGTGTTGTTTAGTTTTTTTTTTTTTTTTTTTTTTTTTTTTTTTTTTTTTTTTTGTTACCAGAATGTCTTGGCTTTCCATGCCTAAAATACTCTCATGGGCTCTTCAGCCAGATCCGAGTGCCTTAAGGGCTGATTCTGAGGCCAGAGTGCTGTTTAGGACATCTGCCATTCTACGAGTCTGCTATGTATCCCACTTTCCATGTTGCATCATTCTCTCCCTTTTTTATTCTATCAGTTAGCATTCGCAGACACTAGTCTTGTTTGTGTGATCCCTTTGACTCTTAGACCTAACTGAAATTGATTACTTGGACAAGTGAGATGGCATTGGTACATGCAATCTTGATGGGATTGTATTGGAATCCTCTGGCACATTTTTAACTCCACCATTTGTGGCAAGTCAGCTTGAGCTTGTCCCAAATTGTACATCTCCTCCCTCTCTTATTCCCACTCTTATATTTAACAGAGATCACTTTTCAGTTGAATTTCAACACCTAAGAATAAATGTGTGTCGATTACAGAGTTTAACCAATAGTATTAATTAAAACAAAACAAATACTAAAAGGGATAAAGTATTAAGTTGTACATCAACAGTCAGGACAAGGGCTGATCAAGTCACTGTTTCTCATAGTGTCCATTTCACTACAACAGGTTTCCTTTTTGGTGCTCGGTTAGTTGTCACTGATCAGGGAGAACATATGATATTTGTCCCTTTGGAACTGGCTTATTTCACTCAGCATGATGTTTTCCAGATTCCTCCATTTTGTTGCAAATGACCAGATTTCACTGTTTTTACTGCTGTATAGTATTCTATAGAGTACATATCCCATAATTTCTTTATCCAGTCTACTGTTGATGGGCTTTTGGGTTGATTCCAGGTCTTAGCTATTGTGAATTAGGCTGCAATAAATGTTAAGGTGCAGACAGTTTTTTGTTTGCCAATTTAATTTCCTTTGGGTAAATTCCAAGGAGTGGGATGGCTGTGTTATATGGTAGGGCTATATTCAGGTTTCTGAGGAATCTCCAGACCGACTTCCATAGAGGCTTTACCAGTTTTCTTTCCCACCAACAGTGAGTTAGTGTCCCTTTTTCCCCATATCCTCTCCAGCATCTGTTGTTGGTAGATTTCTGTATGTGAGCCATTCTAACTGGCGTGAGGTGAAACCTCTTTGTGGTTTTGATTTGCATTTCCCTGATTGCTAGTGATCTTGAACATTTTTTCATGTGTCTGTTGGCCCTTCGGATTTCCTCTTTTGAAAAATGTTTATTGAGGTCCTTGGCCCATCTCTTAAGTGGGTTGTTTTGCTGTTGTGGAGTTTCTTGATCTCTTTGTAGATTCTGGTTATTAATCCTTTATCTGTTGCATAGTTTGCAAATAGTTTTTCCCATTCTGTTGGTTGCCTCTTCACTTTTCTGACTGTTTCTTTTGCAGTACAGAAACTTCTCAATTTGATGCAATCCCAAATGTTAATTTTGGCTTTGACTGCCTGTGCTTCGGTGGTCTTTTCCAAGAAGTCTTTGCCGGTGCCTATATCTTGCAGGGTTTCTCCAATGTTCTCTAATAATTTGATGGTGTTGGGTTATAAATTTAGGTGTTTAATCCATGTTGAGTGGATTTTTGTGTAGGGTGTAAGGTATGGGTCTTGCTTCATGCTTCTGCATGTGGAAATCCAGTTTTCCCTGCACCATTTGTTGAATAGACTGTCCTTGCTCCAGGAATCAGTTTTAGATCCTTGATCAAATATAAATTGGCTGTAGATGTTTGCATTGATTTCTGGTGTTTCTGTTCTGCTCCATTGGTCTATCCATCTGTTTCTGTGCCAGTACCATGCTGTTTTGATTACAACTGCCCTGTAGTAACTTGTCCTGAAATCTGGTATTGTGATGACTCCAGCTTTGTTTCTGTTGTACAAGATTGCTTTAGCTATTCGAGGTCTCCTGTGTCTCCATATGAATTTCAGCATCATTTTTTCCAGATCTGAGAAGAATGTCTTTGGTATTTTTATTGGTATTGCACTGAATCTATAAATTGCTTTTGGGAGAATGGACATTTTGATGATATTGATTCTTCCAATCCATGAGCATGGAAGATTTTTCCATTTCTTGGTATCCTCTTCTATTTCTTTCTTTAAGATTTTGTAACTCTCATCGTAGAGATCTTTAACATCCTTGGTTAAGTTTATTCCAAGGTATTTGATTGTTTTTGTGGCTATTGTGAATGGGGTTGATCTTAGAAGTTCCTCCTCAGCCGTGGCATTGCCTGTGTATACAAAGGCCTTGATTTTTGTGCAATGATTTTATATTCTGCTACTTGGCCAAACTCTTCAATGAGTTCCAATAGTCTCTTAGTAGAGTTCTTTGGATCTCCTAAATAAAGAATCATATCTGCAAAGAGGGCTAGTTTGACTTCTTTCTTCCCAATTTGTATCCCTTTAATTTCTTTTTCTTGCCTAATGGCTCTGGCTAGAACTTCCAGAACTATATTGAATAGCAGTGGTGAGAGTGGGCATCCCTGTCTGGTACCAGATCTCAGTGGAAATGCTTCCAACTTTTCCGCATTCAATAGGATGCTGGCCATGGGTTTTTCATAAATTGCTTTAATTGTATTGAAGAAGGAACATATGCAGTTTTCTAGCATGTCTATCAGCATGTGGGCTACTTCTTATAATTGTGTGACCTTGAATATACTCTAAAAATAAGATACAATAACACATGTCTAGCACTAAGTTCCATGACTGACACACTATGGGTGCTTCATAAATTTTTAAAAAACTATTGTTGTCTCTCCTACCATTTTCACTAGCAATATAACTATCAGTAAACAGCACACTGGACTTAAGGACACAGAGTCTATTCGAGAAGAGAAAATATACACATGAACAAAGTAAAAACCAACACTCATCTCATATTTTTATTGTAACACTTATGATTGGATGGCGTATTGTGTATTTGCATTAGATTTATCTTCAGGGGTTTGGCAATTCTAGATGGTTGCTTAAATACATTGTTCAGTAGAAGTATATAAGGCAGGTTACATGTAAGAAAATTTCTCTCTCACCTGAACTGTCCCCCTCCAGAAATTGTCATGTAAAGTACAGAGCTTATATCTGTGCATCCATACCTGCCCTCACCTTCCTTTCCCTAACCAGAGAAACCCATGGCATAAAGAAGTTCATCAAGATACCTTTAGTAAATAAACAAATGATAAAGCAAAGTCATCTTTGATGGCTGAGCAGTAGAAATACAATTGTATTCACTGGTCTATTCAAAAAGACTTACTGGGTGACATCTCTGTATTAGGTTCTATCCTCAGTGCCACTTATGCCATGAGGATTTCTATTCCACTGAGGGTTTCAATACTGAATTTTTGACCCAGGAAAGATTTCTGCATAAAATGTATGCATCATTGCAGGAGAAAATGCAGCCACACTCAACCATCTGGTTTCCCTGAGGCAAGGACGAACCAGATGACTCAGAACCATGGCAGGCTCCCTTCCTGGTTCTCTCACCATCCAGGACGGCTCCACTCCTCCTGAGTATCATCACCCCACAATGCTGAGAATGGTCACCATGAGTCATCCAACTACGCGAGTCACACCAAAACCTTTGTCATAAATAGTTTCCTTCTCATTCTCTCATCACTGTACTAAATGGCACTTTTAGGAAGATGTACACTCTTCTCATTCTTTCAGGGAGCTTTTAAGAATATAGTGCATCCACAGTAGAAATTCCTAATATACAACATATATGGCATGCATGGCAAATGGCTACTGTGGGTATATTAGAAAAGCATATTAAATACTTGTGAGTATAATTATACATACTGAAAAGATTGCAAAGTATTCTTGCTGCATCTTCCTGAGTTTCAGCCCATGACAACTGCTGCAAGGAGGCTCAATGCTGATGCAATGTGGTGTTTGTTTTATTTTAGTATTAAGATCAGAAAGAATGTGCTTCCTCAGCCACGATGCGAGTCACAATGCTCCATCAGAGAGAAGGCTGCACACTGAACCTGGGCTTCCATAGGCAGGGCAACCTGCTAGCTCACCTGTCCCATGGTGCAGTCAGAGACTTGGCTGCTACCAGCCTCAGTCCCACTCAGACAGAATTGCCTTTTAATGTCCTAATATGCAGACTACACTTGATATGGTTGATGCACTCCAGAATAGGAAAAAAATGTTGGCTTTTATTCTTATATATGTGCATACATTAGAGAGATATATCAAGGAAGCATCAGCTTATTCAGATGTGGAGATTCTGGTGAAGGGTTATTGAATTTAAATAATATCTTGTGTGCCAGGCCCTCTGATGCAGTAAAGAATTACCGTACTTCATTGATGCTCTTACCAAACTTCCCACACTTTCAGTCACACCACTGAATATGATCCCTGGGGTTGTCTCCACCCTATCCCTGGCTCAGAGCTACTCATGTGATCCAGGCCTAATCAATCAGAGAAGGTGCTCTCCTGGCATGGACAATTGATACTGGCTGGTAAGAATGACCAATCAGGAATAAGATGAACAACACAGATTTTCAGAAACAAAAAGAAAAAAAACAGAATATATTGAGTTTCTGATGAGTTTCTGATCCCTGGATTCAGACCCTGGGCAACCCAAGAGCACATTCACGCTGGTATTCAACAAGGTCCTCTGCACACCAAGGATTTGTACCCATTCATTTGAAAAGGTGTTTATTGCATATTCAATGTGCCTAAGGCAATGCAGCGTGCATCCCAGAGACAGTGGTGTGTATACAAGTGTGCAAGTGCATCTATGTGTGCTGCTGGTGACTGCAGAACCATGGAGAAGAAGCTGTGAATGTGTGGCCCTGGTGGGGAGCCCGTGTTCTACAATCCTCGAGCCTGAATTGTTCCCTTCTGCAGAGACCTCTGCTCTCCTGCTCCAATTAGCTCACTGATGAGTGACAACTGGGGCAATGAACTAATAAACAGTTTGGCAAAAAGATCTAACCGACTGAAAGAAGGGAAGGCTCTGGCCTGCCTGGGCATTGAACCCAACACATTGAAAAGGGAAGCAGAGAAGGAACAGAGGAAGGAAGGGGTGCACACGACCAGGAACCTTTCCACTAGGCAAAAGGAGGTGGGAGAGCGCAGTGTTGAGCGTGCTGCTTAAATAACAGTCATTATTAACTCAATTTATCCACGTACCTCCAAAGTGAGCTCTCCGTGATGCTCCCCAGGTTGTAGTCATAGAGCTTTGTCAAAATGAGAATCACCTGAAGGCAAAAGGAGAAAATCATGGTTAGTCTCAAACAATTACAATCTCTTAGAACGGAAATGGCCCAAGGGAGGGCTTAGGAGTCCTTTAATGGGCGCTTAACATAATTGAATGAATTGTTACAGCATTTGCTGCACTGGCTGGGGAAGGGTGAGCTTGCCTTCCGGTGAAATGTGCACCCCTTCACACACACACACACACACACACACACACACACACACACACACACACACCTTTCTCCCTGCCACCCTCTCACGGAGTGACCTGTATTTCTTCCCCTGATGTGTTTGACCTGACTTTCAGGCAAAGCTGGCAGACCTGTCAAGTATGCACGCCACAAGGCAGCCATTGAGCAGATGGTTGTGATGGAGGAGGAGCAATGATGCAGCTCCCAGTCCGAGTAGCTGGGGCACACTGGGCTGGTTAACTTCACTTCTCTGAACCTCAACAGCCCCATTTATTAAAGGGGCCAGGGAAAGGATAGTGCTATCTTCCAGAAAGTGTTGTTGTGAGCTGTTCAATTAGGTAATAAATGCAAATTACATGTCAAATAGCATGGTGTTCTTAAATGTTTGTTCCTCTCCTCTCTCCTTGTGACTTTGGGTTTTAACTGTTTCTTCTGACTTTCTAACTTCCAGAAAAGGAATTAGATAGAAGACATTCACAGCCATAGCAAGGCTAAGCAACAACACTTTAGCAGGAGCAAATTTGGATTGAAAGTAACTTGGGGGCCGGCACTGTGGCATAGTGGGTAAAGCTGCCGCCTGTAGTGCCGGCATCCCACATAGGCACTGGTTCGAGGCCTGGGTGCTCCACTTCCAATCCAGCTCTCTGCTGTGGCCTGGGAAAGCAATACAAGATGGCCCAAGTGCTTGGGCCCCTGCACCCATGTGGAAAACCCAGATGTGGCTCCTGGCTTCAGATCGGCGCAGCTCTGGCCATTGGGGCAATCTGGGGAGTGAATGAGCAGATGATAGACCTCTCTTTCTTTCTGTCTCTGCCTCTCCTCTCTCTGTGTAACTCTGACTTTCAAATAAAATAAATAAATCTTTAAAAAAAAGAAAGTAACCTGAACCTTATAGAATTCAGGGGTGGAAAGGCCTCTATTAGATACAAACTATTAAAATAAAAATTAGGAACAACTAAAAAGGTACCTGTGGAATTTCTTTTTGGAAACATAAGCAATCAAACCCTCCTCTGATTTTAAGCCATCATGGTTTTTGTCATCACATAGAGAACCCAAATTATTTAGTTCATTTTTTTCAGAATCCAACAAACATTTATTAAATATTTATCAAGAATCCAGGATTTTGCCTGGGCTACTTGGGCAAGAGACTTGGGAGTGCATGATCCAGCTGGACAGAAAGTGTTGCTAGAGAAAAAAGAGGGCAGTTAGAGCAGGGCTGATCCACCCCTACTCTGAACACTCACTCTGGTCTCCTCACAGTGGCTTGAAAGGGCTGCTGTTTTAGTGCCAACAGCAACGAGCAGGGGCCCCCTTATGACCTGAAGTCCAGGAGTACCAGGACCCTTGGGGGGATTCCACAGGGCAGCATCTTCCCAGGCCCAACTCCCATCCCCTGCTTCTTCACAGGCCAGGAAGGAGCGCGATGGGGCTGCGGAGGTTTCTATCTTCCTCCTGGTATTCATAACCTAGAACACTGGCCGGGCTCTGCTGCTTCCAACTCGGCAGAAGAATGTTGGCATCGACTTCCTGGAGCTTTTCATACAGCCGAGGGATCAGTCCTAGCTACAGCGAGCACGGAGCACCCTAACCTTGAGTCCTGAGGCAGCGAGCTGCTGGCAAGTGCTGAATCCTTCCAAGTTCCACTGTGCTAGCGCAGGGCTTGATTTACCAAAGACAGCATCAGGGAGGAGATTCTTAACACTTCTTTCCAGCAAGCAACCTCAGATTTGTTCTGAGTTCAAGGAAATGAAGAACTGCAGTAACCTCAAGACAGGCAGAGCTCCATGAGGACACATCTTCCAAGGCTGCCACCCTCCCTGAAACCACAGCACAGGTTTTCTTCCAGGACCTGCTCAAATACTGCTCCTTTAACAAAACGTGAGCATGTGCGAGGTGCGGGGCACCCTGTGGGCACATCAGATGGCATGCCTGTAGCGGGGGCATATGCTTAACAGAGTCGTGTGCCAATTAAGTCACTCTAAGTGCTAAATTTCAATCACCGCCATCCCAGGAACGCTGATAGTGGCAGCAGGGGGGCTGTTTGTTTGAAGACACAGAACGGTGTGGTTGTTCCACCTCGGTATGATTTTGCCCGACAGGGACTATAAATCCCCCACCAAGAAAATGGGGGTGGGCATCACGCAGTTCTAGGTAGCTGCTCCCGTGACACTGTCGGCACTAAGCTAAACAGTGTAGTTCAGCTGGTTGCAAGCCTTGTCTCCCATTCATCCAAGGAGGGAAATCAAAGGCGCCCCAGGGAAGGAACCTTTTAACCCAGCATGTAATGGTGTGGAGCCACTCACGCAGGCACACGGAGATTATTTAAGCAATTCCCAAGGGCGGGCAGGCAGGCAGGCAGGCAGGCAGGGAGGTAGCAATACTTGCCAGGCTAGTAAAACTAAAATGCCAGTGATACTTTGAGGCAGTTTATCAATACAGCACCAGAAGAGGCATCCTTTATGGCATTTCAAAGAATATCTACTTCAATCAATCTATTTAATCTTCCTGTTTGCAGAATGCAAGCAAGAATGAAGCGAGAACTGCTAACCTTTAGTTACGATTTCGATCAATTGTTTGAGATCTCTCCTCCTTCCTTTTCTCACATAACTGCCTAAGTGTGTGACCTACCACCTTACTCCTGGACAGTGATGCACCATCATTGTATTAGATCTGTTGTGTGGATTGTTGGTTACCTTTTCTGTTCTGGTTAATTAGCAATACTATTTAACAGAATCAGCACCTACTAAAGAGGCCACAGCCAAATTTACTCCTTTTAAATGAGGAAAAGTTAAAGAGGCAACTGCCTGCCTTGTTCTTATCCTATTGTCTACATTTTTTTTAATTTCCCAAAATATATGTTATTTTGAAAGGCAGTGGGACTGTTTAATCAAATGAAACATTATATTTGCTTAACTAACAAAAATAGTCATTCATTTGGTAAAAACTTCATGTACAGATTTAACTAAATTTAAGTGTATGGCAGCTATAAATTCAGAGAGAAAGCTGTTTTGATGAATACACACATAAAATAGAGTACTCACCAGCATTCCGTTTATTTCTATATCTTATTTTTATTATATAGGGCCCAAACACTCCTGTTTCAAAACAGTAAGTGCTGTATGTATGCTAATAATACTTTTAGGTTCCAATCTCAGTAACATATTATTTTTAAATAATATAATCTAAATATCCACGGCTTGATAACCTGCATGTTCATATACCAAGCCTTCGGATTCCAGTTATTTCCAGAACTTTGCACAATGTGTGATCTCAAGTACTTCCCCAACCTCTCTAGGAGTTGCTGTTCCCACATGGCATCTACAATATTCTTTGGCTGTGGTCCTTATTGCCACACTCCTTGCTTACTGTTTCGGGGGGAACTTCACTTTGTCCAGGTGCTATTCTCAAATCATCCATTCCTTACAAGAGAAGAAGATACTAGGACCAATGCCAGGTTTTGTGCAGCGACAGGTGAGGGTATTCAAGGGAGTGAGCAAGGGCTTCCACCCCCGTACGGAACAGAAGTTTCAAATCATAGCCTCACGAAATATTTTATCACCTTTCAGCCAGGGCCTTCCCAGATCCCTACTGAATAATTCCATTGACTCTGTACTGGGGTAGGAAACCATCATAAAAGACTCTGTGAGAGGAAAATATCAATTCACTCCTCCCTTCTGGCCTCAATCACTTTCTGCACTGGGCTAACAAACAAAAGCACTGGTGAAGATAAACAGAGACACTGGTATCAGAGGATTAATAAGACAGTTCACTGTGAATCAGCAAATGTTCATGGAAAATGTCCTGTTCTATCAAAATGGCAGCACAAGCCTTATTTCTAGGCATGCATTAAAATGAATTAACCTGGCAGCAGTATAAATTAACTGATAGGCAGTCTCTGCTATAAAATGATCAGTAATGTTACATCTTTGAATAAGACAGCATTTTTCATTATTAATATAAATGTAATTTTAAAATGAAACTCCAAACATTTAAGGAACCCTTATAATGACTTCCGGATCATCTAATGGTATATTTTGAACATGTCTGCATTAATTAAATATTAGATTGTGAAGAACCAAAATTTGCCTATAATTTTTAAGTGGAAGCACAGGAATTTCCCATTTCTTTTCTTAAGGAAAAACATAGGATTTCCTGCCTTACCTTTGCTAAACTACAGCAATCACCCTAAATGGGAACTGGGTGTCCTTGTATTTTGTAAAACACTTGAACTGGCCACTGCTGTGCACCTTATCTCAACTTAACCTCAAAGAAATGTTAGAAAAAGTGGACAAAGCTCCTCATTTCTCAGTTATTAGGGATCTGCATTCTGTGTCCCTTCTCTGTGTCCAATCATGGCAGCAGCATCTCAAGGAAAATCAGAAGTGTGTCTTTAGGCTGTTTACTCGTGAGCAATTTGGGCTACATGATCTTACGGCTTTTTCACTCCCTGTGCTCTGCAGTTCCAAATCCTCAATAATGTGGATGACAACAAAATCCTATTCCATAAAATAATCTGATTTCTTTTTTATTCTTCCATTCAATAGTGGTTTGAGGCTGACTTGGCAGGCATTCCTGGACTTGTATCTCATGTGGAGACTTCACAGAGTTCAAGTACACTGATGCTCACAGGTCCTCTCACCTGCAGCAGGTCACAGACTGGTTCAGATGAGCAATGTGAGGGGATATACTGAGGGTGCCAGCACACTGGGGCTGATGGTGAGCTAGCTACCCTCAGATTTCTACCACCAGCAGTCCTTGAGGTATCTTCATTTTACCTGCTCAAATGGTCACCCTCTACGTATTGCAGCAGCAGCTTGCTAAAAACCATTGAGTTGGGTGTATTTACAGATGTGGATAGAAGAAACAGACAACAGAGAACAGTAAGAGGCCTAAAGATGCTGGCTTTTTGGCACAGAAGGTTAAGGTACCACCTGCTACGTGGGCATCCCATATGGGCACCAGTTGCAGCTGCTCCACTTCTGATCAAGTTCCATTCTAAAGTGCCTGGGAAATCAACATAAGAATGGTCCAAGTACTCTAGCCCCTGCCATCCACATAGGAGATATGAATGGAGCTCCAGGCTCCTGGTTTCAGCCTGGCCCATCTCTGGCTGTTGTGCCATTAGGGGAATGAACTGTTGGATGGAAGACATCCTCTCTCTCTCTCTCTCTCTCTCTCTCTCTCTATTTCTCTCTCTCTCTCTCTCTCTCTCTGTGTGTGTGTGTGTGTATAACTCTGCCTTTTAAATAAAAAAAAGTTTAGATAAAAATAAGGGGGCTAAAAGACCTAGAATAACATTTTTATTGGTATTATGAAGAGTTGGATAAAAAAAGAGAGGTATTCGATAACCAGAAATTTCTTTTGTTTTTGTTTGTTTTCTTTGTAAACAAATTTTAAGGAAAAAAAGCAAACTCTCATTGGGTTTCTATAAAAATATGCCTGTTCCAGAATGTCTTTGGTTCAGGAAGCATTTATTCAGCTTTCCAACTTAAAGGTTTTTTTTTTCCTTTAGGGAACCATGATTCTTTTAAGAATCTGATCTGCCAGAATCTATGAGCATAAAACAATGAATATAACTTTAATGATATCACTGATCTCCTGAGTCCAAGGAGCTCATGAATCCAAGAATAAGAACTTCCGTAATTCCTAGAAAATGAGAGCTTTGTTAAGAAGAAAGGACTTCTAGATATAAAATTCTGTACACTTAATTCAATAAACATAAATTAAGTCTTGTAAAAGGCAGGAATAAAACATATATGCTGTGAGGACACAAACAGAAAAGATCATTGATTCCAGTCCCTAGAACCTCATAATCTGGTAGAGAGGCAGTTGTATGTACAAACCATTAAAAAATAAGGAAGAAAAAGGTATGAATCAGCAAGCAAGAAATGTCATCAGGGTTGCAGTATTCAAGACAAATCCCATGAGATGTGTGTGTTCAGATGGAGATGGAGGGTATAGACAGGGAACTTATTCTAAGGGAAGGGAGTATAAGAATAGTGAGATACCTGAAAGCTCAGAGAGCAAAAAGGCAAGAGTAAGTCCTCACAGTCACCTAAAACTTAGTCTATGAGTCGAGAAGCATAGACAGTCCAGATACATAAAAGCGAGGGCCTTATGTATTAGCCACAGCAGTGTGCTCTGGTAGAAACAGAAAAGGCTTTCAATCAGTACGAGATTAGTTTTCGACTCAGAATTCAGGCATGGTATTTTTGAAAGGCAATACGAAGCAGTATACTAAAAGTGATTCAAATAAATAAAGGGTGTGTTATCTCTTATAGCAGAAAGTCCAGAGTTTGTGCTGTTCCAGGACTAACTTAGGCTAACAGTGTCATCAAGGACCCAAGTGATGGCTATGTGTCCACTGTGACAGTATTGACATGCAGTGTCGGGCACCCTCTTTGTTTGCAAGGCAGGTGCAATCACAGCTGCATCCAACGGAGAAAAGAACGACCTCTGGTGTGTACACATTTTATTTTACAGTTTGGGTGGATATTCTTTCCCATAGCCCATTCCTGCCAACTTCCTTCTTTTTTTTTTCTTTTTCAGTATGATTTTCTCCAAAGAAACCTTTTATTTAAGGAATACATACTTCATACATTTCATTTCACATATTTCTTAAGTACAACTTTAGGAATATAGTGATTCTTCCCACCATATCCTCCCTCCCATCCACTCTTTTTTTTTTTTTTTTGACAGGCAGAGTGGACAGTGAGAGAGAGAGACAGAGAGAAAGGTCTTCCTTTGCCGTTGGTTCACCCTCCAATGGCCGCCACAGCCGGCACACTGTGCTGATCCGATGGCAGGAGCCAGGTGCTTCTCCTGGTCTCCCATGGGGTGCAGGGCCCAAGCACTTGGGCCATCCTCCACTGCACTCCCGGGCCACAGCAGAGAGCTGGCCTGGAAAAGGGGCAACCGGGACAGAATCCGGCGCCCCGACCGGGACTAGAACCTGGTGTGCCGGCTCTGCAAGGTGGAGGATTAGCCTAGTGAGCCACAGCGCCAGCTCCCATCCACTCTTCCACCCCTCCTCCTCCACCCTCTCCCATCCCCAGCCCCAATCTACACTAAGATCCACTTTGGATTAACTCATACACAGAAGACCAAGTCTATGTTAAGCAAAGAGTTCAACAATTTGCATGAAAAAAAGCAAAAAAAAATCAACAACAACAGAAAAAAAAAACTATTCCTCAACATTTGAGACAAGGGCTGTTCAACGTCATTGCATCTTGAAGTTAATTTCACTTCTTTTTTTTTTTTAAGAAATGTAATTAACTTTAAAGAAGCACCTAAGAATGATACATCTTTTGCAAGCATTTAGACATAATTATAACATAACATGTTGAGGACAGAGGCAGAGGTCCTGCATGGAAAGTTGGTGCACAGTGACTCTTGTTGTTAATTTAACAATAATACTCTTAAGTATGACATCAGTGATCACCTAAGGCTCTTGACATGAGCTTCCTAGGCTATGGCATCCTTCTGAATCCACAAACTCCATCAGTATTTGGACAAAGCCATAACCAAAGTGGAAGTTCTCTCCTCCTTTCAGGGAAAAGTACCTCCTTCTTTGATGACCATTTTTTTCCACTGGGGTCTCACCCACTGAGGTGCTTCATATAGGACATTTTTGCCACAGTGTCTGGTTTTCCATGCCTGAAATGCTTTCATGGGCTTTTCAGCCAGACCAGTATGCCTTAAGGGCTGATTCTGAGGTCAGAGTGCTATTTAAAGCGATTGTCATTCTATGAGTCTGCTGTGTGGACTGCTTCCCATGTTGGAGCATTTACTCCTTTTTAATTCTATTATTACTACCAGTCACTCAGTCCTATCCATATGATCACTTTAACACTTAAGATGGTATTTTACCACCTGGCCTAAGGGCATGTGGGGTCCTATGGCAAGTTTTTAAAGCAAACTTACCCTCACTAACAAGATGCAGCCATAGGCCCGGCACTGTGGCATAGCGGGTAAAGCCACTGCCTGCAGTGCCAGCATCCCATATGGGCACCAGTTCTAGTCCCAGCTGCTTCTCTTCTGATCTAGCTCTCTGCTATGGCCAAAGAAAGAGTAGAAGATAGCCCAAGTCCTTGGGCCCCTGCACCCACATGGGAGACCCAGAAGATGCTCCTGGATCCTGGCTTCTGACTGGCACAGCTCCAGCTATTGTGGCCAACTGGGGAGTGAACCAGCAGATGGAAGATGGAAGATTTCTCTCTCTCTCTCTCTCTCTCTCTCTCTCTCTCTGTATGTGTGTGTGTGTGTGTGTGTGTGTAACTCTGACTTTCAAATAAATAAGTAAATCTTAAAAAAAAAAAAAAAAACACTGTCACACCAGGCTGCAATGAAGACTGGGAAAACCAGGAGCTGGTGTTTTCACCTGGCATGTTCTCTGTTAAGAAGTATATTCTGCCAGCACAGAAAACATGGGGACTGGCAACCATATACAACTTAATAGGGTCTTCTACGGTGTGATCATAAATAAGTCACTTGAATTCTGAAACAAATGCCCTTATTAATGACAGGTAGCATTTGTTTGGTGTCTATTCTGTGTGCCAAAGTCCATTAGTAAAGACAGTGCAAGCATTTATCTTCTTTTTTTTCTGATGAGAAAATTGAGGCATATGAAAGCTAAAATAATCTGAATCACTCAGCTAGTAAGTAGTGAGCAAGTCTAACACAGCACAGACTGAGTCATAATCACTGTGCCAAATTGTCCTATAAGGCCTGCTGTCTGCAATGAGTATGATTATTAATGAAGGCAAGGCAGATCTACTGAAGTGCCCTCACTTTCTGTTCACTTCAAAAGCATCTATTGAAGACCTGTTAGCTGTCAGACTTGTGCTAGTCACAAATCCCTTCCTCTCACTCTGCCTGCTTCCAGACACTTCTGGAGGATGCTTTCCTTATAACAGACAGGTTTGAGTTTTAACTCTTTACTGACCTCAGGTTAATGACATTTAAACATTTTATCTATTTTTTAAGTTTTTGAATCCTAGCAGGATCCTCTTTGGCAGTTGATCCTTCTGTATAACTCATTCCAGAACTGGGCTAGCCTCAGTTCATGATTCCTCATCTGGAATGTCCACACACTTAACTGCAGATTTCAACAAGCTATCTGACAGCTTCATCATCTTAGCAAGATTTAAGTGAAGATATCATTGTGCTTCTTTCAACTGATCAAAGAGGTGAGAAATCAGTAATTGATCACCTGGATTAAGGTGCCCTTGAAGGGAGTTGAAATGTTGGTATGATGTGCATGCACATAACATACATACAGACACACATACATGCACTTGCAGTCATTGCACACAAATGACCTATCAAGTACAATCGCAATTGGAGGAGTGAAAACCCAACAGAAAGAGTGGGCTGAATATGGGGTTTGAGTTCATCTAGAAAATAATAGGATTTCCCTTCCAGAAAGTATTTAATCTCCAAATGACCTTCATTATTCAGAGAAAACCACACATAATTTAATACAATGTGTAATTATGTAATATGCTCTGTATGACACTGAAATTGACTGAGTTAACCAGCCACTGCATCTCCTCTGGGGAAATGAAATGACAAGACAACCAACAGTGATTCAGACAGAGACAGGGGCACATAGATAAATAAATCAATACCAGGTACACAGCAAATTGTAGCATACATAGCCTTTGTGGAAAAATGTAATATTTTTTGGTAAATTTGTTTGATCCTCCCTCAGAACTTGTTCATCCATAGCGCCAGCAGTCATTTGCAGCTAAGACAAAGACATAAGGCCACAGTGCCTTATGATGAGTGATGGTGTCTTGTCCCAAACTGCAGCTCTACCTCAAGGCAACCTCTCTCTCTTCTCCTATCTACTGAAAGCCAGATTCTTTGCTATTAATAATCAGTAAAAATATGATTTTGATAATAGACAAATACACTCCTGTTCTAGAGCCAAGTCTTGATAGTTAGCAAAAAAAAAAAATTCCAATTTAGTTTGTCATATCCATTGTATCTAAGGTGGCTTTTGATGAAAATCTTTTTAAAAATATTTATTTATTTATTTATTTATTTATTTATTTTGAAAATCACAGTTTTAAACAAAGAGAGACAGAGACACAGAGATCATCCATCCACTGGTTCACTCCCTAAATGGCTACAATGGCCAGCGCTGGGCCAGACAGAAGTCAGGGGCCAGGAGCTTCATCTGGGTCTCCCACATGGGTGGTAGGGGCCCAAACACCTGAGCCATCTTCTGCTGCTTTCCCAATCCACTAACAGGGAGCTGGAGCAGAGGCAGAGTAGCTGGGACTCGAACTGGTGCCCCTATGGGATGCCAATGTCTCAGGAGGTGGCTTAACCCTCTGTGCCACAATGAAAATTTTGAAAATATGAACTTTTGGGGCTACTACTTCCTATGCCGCTCCCTGCTAATGGCCTGAGAAAAGCAGTGGAGGATGGTCCAGGTACTTAGGCCCCTGCCACTCATGTGGGAGACCTGGAAGAAGCTCCTAGCTTCAGCCTGGACCTAGCTCCAGCCATTGAGGCCATCTGGGGAGTGATCTAGAGGACAGAAGATCTCCCTCTGTTTGTCTCTCACTCTCTCTCTACCTGTAACTCTGGCTTTCAAAGAAATAAACAAATTAAAAGAAAAAAGAGAAGAAAGAGAAAATACTAACTTGTTTGAAAGGTTCTATTACCCAAGTTGAGGGATGATATAAATAAAAATAAAATACTCTCTCTCCAAAATCTGCTAATATCACAATGCCAAATTAGACAGACCAATGACACTTCCGTCCCATCTTTCTCCCTCCACCTTCTCTTCTTTTGAATAATAAAATGCAGGGTAATTTACCAAACATATATCCATATCTAGTGGATAATATTGACAATTTCATAATCTTCTTTTTGGCAAATTATTCTGTCCCAAATAATACTATTTTAATCCTCTCCAACAAACCACAACAAGGAGGGGAATACTAATTTATGATACTTTTTTTCTAGACAATAGGCAAATAGCTACACCAACATAATCCCAAGAGTACCAAATTGATATAATTATATAAAATATGAGGAAAATGCATATTCAATATGATATTTCTCTACATATGAATGTTAAAATAAAAAAATTAAATAGACCAGGGGACCTAAAGCCAAAGCTTCAATACATGAAGCAACTGTGGTTAGGGAGTAGAGTGAAGCAGGCAATACTTGGTAAGGTAGAGTTCATGGAAATCGTGTAGAACATCCTGTCCTAGCCAACTGTTTTACAGTGAAAGAGACAAACCATATACCCTCTCCTCATCCTTTTCCACGGTGCTTAGAAGTAAGGGAGACTATATTCAATCCATCTTCCTTCTCTATTCAAATTAATTCACCTTCTACATAGCTTTAAAGACACAGACAAAGCACAGCATTCTCAATTCAGCATTGTAAAAACAGAAAGATAACCTTTTTTGCATTATCTTCTCTCTGGAAGTCTAGAAAGCAAAAGAAAGAGATGTGCTATATGCTTAAGTCAAAGGAGTAGAACCTGGGTTTGGTAGGAGATAGATGTAAGGGATGTGAGGAACGGAGAGATTGCCTTTCAATGTCCCAGGTACAGCGGCGTGGGAGAGACAGATATCCAAGCTCTCAAGTGACTATCTGTCTGAATTACAAACACTATCTAAATATTAAGATTCTTCCTGTGTGAGAACCCATACACCAAGTAAACACTCTATTAAGCACCAAACTGTGTGTTAATGATGAGAGGTCCTTCTGTTCATATGATTCTTTATATTTAGCTACAGTACAAGGAAATGAAGCAAGTTCTTCCCTTTGCTCTTCTCCATCTTGGTTTTTATGTTATTATTTATGAATCTAAGGATGTCAACTCAATCATAAAAATATCATTTTCAAGGTTAACACAAGATACTTACAGCAAGCTAATAAATAAAGGCATGAATTATTATGGTGATCTAAGTGTTAGAATATTAACCCCAATTTAACACTGAAATGCAAAATTGGAAGAATAAAAGCTTTTTTTTGTATTTTATTCTCTTACCATAAAGTAAAAGAATCAATTAAAAAAACCAGATATCTGATAAGCTCATATCAAATCTTTGCTTTTACTACAGAAAAATCTTAACATGGACCAAGAGAGGAATAAAAGCATTTTACTAAAATAGTGATAACACCTGCTTTCTCTATTGACAGATCTTTTCTTTGCCTTTTCTGGGTGCCAAGATATGGTGGGACTTAAGGGGAGTATAAGAAAATTCAAAGTTAAAAAACCTAGCTTAAACTTGAAATTAAAATAACACCTGGAAATCAGAGGTAAAATGCATTAATAAGTAACAAAGATTTCTGTTGTGGAAAAATCTCAAAAAGGTTAAATGATTCTTATAGTTTCCTTGCCTTTTAGTCACAGAACCAATATATTTCACTAAGATTCTATTTCTAATTCTTTGTAATGGCATGGTTAGTGAGTAAGTATAAAAATTAGCATTTAGCCACTTTAAAAAAAAAAAGAAACATAAGGCAAAATTGGAAGGGACTGGAAAGGTCACGCAATTCCACCTACCTCCTTTGAGAAACCATACAGGTTATATGTTTAGAAGAACTGGTTCTTACGTAAGAAATATCTGAGAGAATAATCTTAATCTAATATACTGATTTGTGCCCAGGGCAGAAGTTCCTTTGAGAAGGAAGGACTAGAACAGGCCAGAGCTGAGAGAGGAGAGTTGGGAGAGGTAGACTTAAGATTAGAATAGGTAGGACCAAGAACAGACTCTAGTTTTATGGGAAAAGACTTATACAGTGTTGAACTACCCTTTAAAGATACATAAAAGTAGGCCGGCGCCGCGGCTCACTAGGCTAATCCTCCGCCTTGCGGCGCCAGCACACCGGGTTCTAGTCCTGGTCGGGGCACCGGATTCTGTCCCAGTTGCTCCTCTTCCAGGCCAGCTCTCTGCTGTGGCCCGGGAGTGCAGTGGAGGATGGCCCAAGTGCTTGGGCCCTGCACCCTATGGGAGACCAGGAGAAGCACCTGGCTCCTGGCTTCAGATCAGCGCAGTGCGCCAGCCACAGTGCGCCGGCCGCGGCGGCCATTGGAGGGTGAACCAACGGCAAAGGAAGACCTTTCTCTCTGTCTCTCTCTCTCACTGTCCACTCTGCCCGTCAAAAAAAAAAAAAAAAAAGAGAGATACATAAAAGTATGCATACAATGAGATTTCAAAGTGAATATATGTATTAGAATAAGAAAGTAGATTTAAAAAAAGTATTAGTGCCTTAAAGATTTACATACTTTTCTTCTAAGATACCTTCAGGTTTTTTAGCAGGAAAAAGTAAATAGAAAGGCTTTCTGATTGCAATTTGGCTCCTCCTTTCCACCTGGAACAATATACAGCTTGCCAAATCTCCCAGCATACACAGGGACCTGTGTCCATGAAAACTCGGATTTTTAAGCTTCATTTATTTCATGGTAAATTTACCTTTGGACAGGATTCCTCATTAGATGCTCATTAAACCTTTTCAATGGAGCTATTCATATGAGCTGTCACAAAATATGAATCAGAAGATATGAATTTGAGCCTGAGCTCTGCAGCCAGCACATTATGATAGAGGAAGTCCAGGAACTTTTATGAGTTTCAGTTGCCTCCGTCTTCACATCACACGTTTGCTGGGCTCTTTACCGACTATAATATCATTCAATGCTGACTACCTCAACGACTTACTCTACCTTCAATGATGCCAGTCTCTGTAAACGCTGTTGTCAGTGCCTAAGCTGAGAATTCAGAGTCTTCCATGATTCAGTTGCCCCCTTCTTCCCTCCAAATATAACCAATCACTAAGCTTTCCACATGTGTCCTGTCCCACCTCACCTCAGCCGCACCAACTGTTACCTGGAGAACTGAAATGCTTCTGATACCTCTACCAGCATCTCCGCTTGCTTCGCTCAAGTCACCCTTCACACCTCTGCCACGACTTCCTTTAAAAGTAATCGTCTGTCTCCACTTTTTAAAACATGTCTGAGGCTTCCAACTGATGTGGAAATGAAGTTTAAATTTCATAATATGGCCAAGAATGACCTGGTCCCTGAATTCACATTCAAATCAATGTCATGGCAATGGCCCCTGTGCTCTCACAATTCCGTGGACATAAACATAATATTCTCTTCCTGACACTAGGAACTTCACTATCTGTTGATGGTCTGACTGACTTGCTGATTGCTGAAGGGCTTTTTCGGGCATCAACAACTTGCTTGAGTTATTTGGGCAATTACTGGTATTTTAGCTTATTTCTAGAGTTGAGTCAGATCCCAACACCCTGAGTAATTACAATACAAGAGCATTGTCATTCCATCAGATTCCAATTTTAGGAAAGATATTCCAAATACCTTGTATTCCTCTTGAGAGCTTAGGCTGATTAAAGGATTAAATGCTGCATGTAATTCAATGCTATGTATCTCTTTAGTGAGGGCTGAGTAGTTGTAAAACATGTCTCTGATCCAAGCCAAAGGTTTATTGATTTTTCTGCCCTTTCATTCAAGAGCTTTAGCTTTCATGCACAGATGTGCAGGATTTCTGAAGGTTGGCCAGGACACTGCAGAGATTCACTTCCCATTCTGTGAGTCTCTTCTGTCTAAGAAGACACAGCCATGGATAAATGCAAATATATTAGGGTGCAGATGTGGAATCTTAAGTCTGAATTCTAGGTGTTTTCCCCTGTCTCCTAGATCTCTGAAATCTTCCCCCGCAGAACTGGGGCAGTCAAATATAAGGTGTAAGGTTGGATCCTAAAGCTGGGAGTAGACAGGACTGGACATGGTTACAAACCCAATTTAAATACTTTTTTATGACCTTCATTAATTCATTTAGCCTCTTTACTTCCTTTATCAACTATTGATGAAATCAGACTTCCCTTTTCCAACTTGATTATTCTCGCTAATTTTTGAGTATTTTTATTTGTTTCATTCTGTTAAGCATTTTGAATAACATAATCTATGAAGCTTCTCAACTACCCTATGAAGCCAATACTTGTTCTTTTTATTCTTGCTGGCCATAGAAGAGAAAGTTTAAGTGACTTGCCCCAAATCAGCTACCATGTAAGTGGAAGACCCGGGATTAGAAGCCGAACAGTGTGAATCCAGAGCTCATGTGCTTGACCATCATGTTGCATGTCTTCCTTGGAGAAGAAAAGACTTGTTTAAAGCATTTCAAAGTTTCAGATCATACTTTGTGCTTTCAATCAGCCCAATGCCAGGCTCTGTCTGTCCTTTTGTCATCTCTCTATGTGTCTATCTCTCTACCTATCTACCTACCTATCATCTACCCAACTGGTCTCCCAAGTACTCCTACAGCATATATCTCTTCTGCTAAGTGCTATCAAGGATGCAAACAAGAAGAAAGAGAAACCTGCCCTTACTACATATCATGGCTGGATAGAAACTCACAGAACTTCCAGGTATGAACTGAATTATTTAGAGACTTACCACTGCAGGGAAAAAGGGAAAGTAGCTATCCCTCACTAGGTGTAGATGGGGACCTTTTCAAGAAATTACAAGAAGCTAAGTTGCTTACATAAAGCAGGTGTGAACAGGTTGTGACATTAGTTCTGCATACTTAGGTCTAGATCTTTTTGGCTTCTGATCTGGAACTGAGATCTTGATGGCTGGCCTGCATCAGCTCGTCTAACCATCCTGGGCCGAGGGATAACATCCATATGGCACTCACAGCATGTGCAAACTTTGGAGGGATTATGTTCAGAAAAGGATCGAAACTTCCCACAAATCCACAATCAACCATTTATATGCTTCTCTGCTATTAGAAGACTTCATAAAATGAAAATCCTCCAAATGTCCCTAACTCAAACAGGGAATGAGGCTTCCAGAAAACAAGCTTATGAAAAGCCAGAACAGAATGATATTTCTATTCCTTGTGGGAAACCAGATTAGAAAAAAATGGGTAAGTATGTCACTGCTGCTGCTTTCACTTTATAATCTTTTAATCTTAAATCAAGACACCAGTGAAATTTAGAAACCAAACACCCAGTCTGCTCCAAGAAATGCAAATCTCCCTGAGAAGAACCCAGTTGCATCCCTGCCTTGCAATAGGGTCCGGGCCACTGTGAGTCACACTCTGCCAAGGAAAGGAGTCCCACTGCAGTGCGAAGAGTGTGAGGGGTCCTTGCTCACAGCTGCTTCAGCAACTCACACAGTAATGGGGGCGGGGGAGTCAAGTGAGTCTGCTAGAACCCTCTGCTGTGCAGGCTACTGTAGGAAAAGGGGGTCTATATTCTCAAAAACGGAGCCACCTCTTTAGGCTCCCTCCTTTCCCCCTTTAAGCTGCCCAAGATTAATGTGGCAAAAACAAATTGCCCCACAGGCTGCTTATTTTGACGCTTACTACAGCACATAAAAGTGAAGAATTAGCATGGAATGAATAATTTATTTAGCACTTTACTGTTGTTTTAAACAAATCACTTCCATGAAAGCAATGTGTATTCAAGCAATAAATCACTGTTTAGCACTCTGTCACGAGGAAAAGATACCATTTGGCAGAATTATTGAATGGCAGTGCCGGAGTGGGAGGCAGGCACAAGAAAGATAAAGGTGATGTCTTTGCATAACAGGACTTTGGATCTGCAGCATGGTGGATTAGAGTGAGAATCAGTGCTGAGACTCTCTGCTTTGTCCACAAGGGTTAAAGGAATGCCCACTTGGGCTGCTGTTGTTGTTATTATGGCTAGGACAGAGTAAGTTATCATATCATAGCTATTATTATTTTATGATTACAATTTCAGTGGGCAAATCAAACAGCCTAAGTGTTGCAGATATTTTAATGAAACAGAATAATGAGTTCTGTGCTCTTGAACTGATCCCTATCTGGAAGCTTCCGATAATTTTATATAATGTGATAAGTATTACCATGAAGGTGTATACAAAATGCTGCCAGGACGTGCCTTACTGGAAGACAGGACTCTAAAAAGGTTTTATAGGGGTGGCATCAATGAATACAGACCTTGGTTTAGCCCAGGGGCTAGGAAAAGGGAAGAACACTTAGCACAGAAGTCTGATGGGAGCAGAGTAAGGCAAGAGTGTAAGTTCATGTGATAAGTGGATATGGTACAACTCTGTGCAGGTGGAGAAGGAATTGAGCGAAGGCTGCAGATGAAGAGGCTTAGGAGGGAACCTACAAAGCTGCAGGATAATGTTCACAGGCTCCAGACATGGTGAGCCCTAGATAAGTCAGCCCCAGACACCAGACACCAAGCCCTGATTCAATGTCCAAGGCAAGACAGCTGCTGCTGATACCCACGAGCCTTGCTAACTACCAGACCTATCTGCAACAGGAACAGAGTTGGCCAAACTGATTCAGGTAAAACGACAGGATGACTCTGGCAGTCTTCCTCCATTCAAATCTGAGGAGGAAGTACTCAAGTGCCCCAGCTTTGCAAAGTGCCCAGGATGAAAAAAGAAAAAATCCTGGGTTTTGCTAAGAAGGAAACAAAGCAGTTACCACAGAGCCAACCAACCTCAGATCACAAATTACAAAATGTCTCTTCTTTTTTAAATGCCAATGTCACAAACACTACTGAGATCTGCTATTCAATGCTGAAATGTCCGTGGCCCTCCCTGACTCCTAGCTACTCCTGACAATGAGTACAGGATGATCATTCTTGCTATTTAAAGTGCAAACACCAACGGCTTGGTTTCCACACATTTGGAGGAAGAACAAAATCCTTCCATTCGATCAGGTGCGACAGAAGTTCTCTACATTATCTCACTTCCCTGTGGTTTGAATAATCATAGTAACAGCATGTCACCCTCAAGGAGTTTAAAGAACAGATACTTCCCAACTCCACCTTAAACGGTTTACATGAGAACAAACTTTCAGCCTCTTTTAGGTAGCTTCAACTTTGCCAAAATTTTGCTGAAAGCTGAAAATAACACTTCTGGCTGCAGGAGTGAAGGTGACAGGCTCTCAGAAATGTCATGAATTTGATGCTTCTCATCACCTTAATGATATTTGCTGCCTTTTTTAAAAACTATCTTCGTGTCAGCATTTTCAAGCTCAGAGAAAACTCAAAATGTTGTTGGCTACCAGCCAGACATAAATGCTTCACCCTCAGGAAGAAATTAATCAATGAACAACCATCTATTGAATGTTTACTCTGCTCAAGACAGAGCTGGCAGACCCCGTGAGAGAAAAAAGATGCATGAAATGTAATTTCTGCCACCCGGGAATTTACAATCTAGGCAGAATCTGACTGTCACTCTTCTGTTCAGAAATACTCAAAGTTCCCCTGTCTCTAAAGGATTAACTCTTATTTCTCAATAAGACAGCCAAGGCCTTTTATTTTTAGCACATATCTTCGTCTGGCTCTATCTATGGCCACTTCTTTAGTCCTACAATACTATATCCTCTTTGCTCTTCTTTGAACCACCATGAACACTCAGGCCCCCGAGGCGTTCTCAAATACAATACCCAGCTCAAATATCACCTCCTCCATGAAGCCTTTCTAACCTGCCTAGGCAGAACCTGTTGCTTCATCTTTGTTTCTTTAATACTGTGTACTTCCATTATGGCCAAGCCATCATTTTTACTATTTTATTATTTTTTATTTCATTACAATGTGGATTCTTTGCAAATTTATCTGCTTATCTTCAGAATTACTTGTGCTAGGATATAGTGTGACATAAAGGAATCATCAGTATACTATCACTGAATTATTAAACAAAATACATAGACATGTGTTTAAATAGAATTCAATGCAAGCCAAATGAAATTATTTTTATGTGCAGGCCTAATAGCATACTTGACACATACTAAGTCTTTAGTAATTATCTTTAATTAGAATCATAAATGCTCAATGAATATCATGGTTCAAAGATGAACTACAAATTACATGAATGTTGCAGAACTGTAGCACATTCTCAAAAGGTCAGAGGTATCAGGAGCTTGGTACATTTGTGATTCATCATTTAGACCGGATTACAGATCACAATGATATTTTAAAAATTTGACTGGAAAGACAGAGGGCCATTTGTGGAGTTAAGTGAATTTCCCAAACTCACATTGCCAGTTAATGGTAGAACTAGTAACATTATTCATAATTTCAGGGTGCATTCCATCAAGAATACAATGAGGATGTCAGAAAACCCTAACAAAATACCAGTGTGCCATGAACACAGATTAAAAGATGACCATGGGGTAACATGTGGAAGCATTTTTTATGGGTTAAGCCCAAAAGTACCATACTCAATCTGACATAATAATTGGACATCTGTGGCTTACTGTTTTGCTGAAATTATATAAAGGTATTCTGAACATGTATACCACCAGTGGTGACAAGAGAGTAAAACGCAAGTCATAAGTCAAAGTAAAGTTTCTTGACTTTTAGCTATATTCTATCCCGGAGAACAATGAAAGGTAAAAATATTGGCAAAACACACTGGAGCAACTCTGTCCTGTTTATTAATTCTTAGTCCCTGCCTGTTTCAAAAGTGGAGGAGAAAAAGTGCTAAGTCAACCAACTTCAGCTAATTAATTCTTTCTATTTGGTGACTGTAAATCAATGACAAGCAGACTTCTAATACTTTCACCCTGGCTGAGAAGTTTTCTGCCACTCACCATCTATCACTTCTGTTGTAAGTGGCCTTGCCGAGCTCTGTCTAAATAGCATCTAGTGCTCTGGTTATATGCATTCTCTCCATTCTTCAGCCTACGAGAAAATATGCTGGTGGCAGCTATTTGTAATAAGCTAAAACCTTCATGGGACCAATTGTAATGCAAAGGTCATATTTTCTAAGCTGTTTATAGATTGCAATTTGTAAGGTTATAATGTCACATGTTGTCAATAATTCAAAGTGGAGAATTACAACTGCTAATAGGTCATCAATTCTTCATTCTTCTCGTTCAACATTCATTCCCCTAAGAGCTTTAATTTATTAAATTTAATCTTGATTCCTTGAACTCTGACTAGAGGTTTCATTTGTTTATGATAAAAAGAAAAGGGACTGGTACAATTCCTTAATAAGTTTCAAGGGACCTGAATCAATCATATTACTACAATCTAGATAGGAATGATTCACAAAATCTGTTTTCTGGGAGTAAAGTGTTCCAGAAAATGAGCTTATGCTGTTAGTATGCAAGAGGTTTAATGTCCAATCTTTCACCCCCAACCCCTCAAAAAACAAATAAAATGGGAGGTAAATGTTGCTAAAAAGCACTGAATATTGGAAGCTGTAAGAGTTTCTACCTATTTGCAAGAATGCATTTGTGGCCGGCGCCGCAGCTCACTAGGCTAATCCTCCGCCTTGCGGCGCCGGCACACCGGGTTCTAGTCCCGGTCGGGGCGCCAGCTGCCCGTCTTCCAGGCCAGCTCTCTATTGTGGCCAGGGAGTACAGTGGAGGATGGCCCAAGTGCTTGGACCCTGCACCCCATGGGAGACCAGGATAAGTACCTGGCTCCTGCCATCGGATCAGCGCGGTGTGCCGGCTGCAGCGCGCCAGCCGCGGCGGCCATTGGAGGGTGAACTGACGGCAAAGGAAGACCTTTCTCTCTGTCTCTCTCTCTCTCACTGTCCACTCTGCCTGTCAAAAAAAAAAAAAAAAAAAAAAAAGGAATGCATTTGTAGTAACTGTGCACAGCCAGGAGTATGCCCAAGTGCTTTATTTGGGAGAATAAATCCGTAGCACTTATTCTGTAGTACAATTCTGTAGTACTTATACCTGTAGTACAATTTCGAGCATGAGCATGGCATTTGTTGTTTTTGGATCTTCTGGGAGGTTACAAAATTTTGGAGTATCTAATAACAAATCTGCAAATGCACAATGCCAATAAACTAAATTCTGGGGCATCCTTCTAACACTCATTTATTCAACTGGTAATGAACTATGATTATAGGTTTGCAGATGATCCTTCTCATTAAACCAAGGTGCTTTCAAAACAGCCTGAGGACAGATGCAGAGGATGTCATGACTTCCCTTGAGTTCTTGTAATTTCAGAAGCTTCTAAATAATACTTGCTTTTGTCATTCTTTGAGTTCTTCTCTTTTCCATCTCTAAGATTAAACACACACACACAAAGATACATAAATATATATGTATATGTATATAAATATATATATCTCAGAGTATATAAAGTGGCCATCTTGAGGCCAGCATTGTGGCACAGAAGGTTCAGCCGCTGCTTGCTTCATCGGCATCCTACTTCAAAGTGCACGTTTGACTCCCAGCTGCTCTACTTCCAACCCAGTTCCCTGCCAATGTGCATAGAGAAAGCAAAGGATGACAGCCCCAGCACTTGGGCCCCTGCCACCCATGTGGGAGCTCGGATGGAGTTTTACACTCTGGGCCTCAGCCTGGACCAGCCCCAGCAGTTGTAGCCATTTGGGAAGTGATCAGGAAGATGAAAGATTCCCTCTCTCTCTCCCTCTCTCTCTCTCTCTCTACCTCATTTCATCCTTCCCTTCCTCCCTCTCTCCTTCCCTCTCTTTTTCTCTCGATAACTCTGAAATCTTTTTTCAAGAAGTGGCAGTCTCAGGAAAATAATCAAGTATCCAAGAAAATGTCAGTTGAATGCTCCTCATCTCAGCACCAGGGAGCATGTAAGAGACTGTTCTATTCTTTGTTTGTTCTTACTGTTGGTTATTCAATGTAAATGTCCTCCTAAATACTTCATTCTTCCAGTGCGCAGTAGGGTTTGAGCACTTTTAGATCCTGTGTGAGAAGTACACATCCATTGAGGCTACTTGAGTTTCTGACCCCAAGGTCCATTGAAACCTATGGGTTTTCACTGTTTTCTTGAGCTATAAGTCCCAGGTTACTAAGAATCAGACATCAGTACATTAGCTAAGGCATCGTATTTATTTCAGCGAGGATTTAGGTATTTGGAAGTAGTCACATATCACGAAGAGTTAGAACGTGATCTTTTATTATATTGTTAAAATGTTGAACTGAATACTTTAACCACAGAAAAGCCATTACTGAAGTCTGGTCAAAGAAAATATAATCTTTATATTCAACCATGATTTAACGTCTGTGATTTACACTGTGCTGAATTAAAAGTATAACATTAATTTGCATATATACATATAAGTAGATATAACTAAATAAATATTGATATAGAAGACTTGCTAACAAAGTTTAGCTTCTGCCTTCCAAGGTAAGGATCATTCTTTCTCAACATGCTGTATATTCATCAGCCAAGACAGTTTAGCTTGAGATTTCACAGTATGTTAATCTGTAGAATGTGGAAATGTAAACAGAGAACTGTGCCCGGTTTCAAGGATGAGCAAGCTAGTTTAGACTGGGGGGAGGGGAAGAGGATCACGTCTTTCCTCAAAGTATTACCATTTCCAGAAATACACCCAAATGCAACATTTAAGAAAAACATCTTTTCAAGACGCTCAACTGTTAAGACAAACTCCCTCTTGCCCTCTGTTTTTTATAGGTTCGACTTTAGCCTCAGTTCCTTAAAGGGATCAGTCTCACAGATAAAAGATACAGCAAGAATTATTATTAATTTTCTAGAAAAAAGAAAGCTCTGACTTGCTGGCTGCAATTTATTAGAACTTCCTTTCAATATTATCAGAGCTTTGTTAAAATTCACCCATTCCTATGCTGTTCCACCAGTATTAATTTCTGAGAAGAGGAAATAACCAAGTAAAGAACATTTGATTAGTCCTGAAGGCAGACTACTGAGAGCTCTTTGATGTTGGAGATCATTTTACATTCACATTACTTCACGAAAGCATAGCTTCCTGGAACAGGAGGAAAGTAACTGTTGGTCAAATTAATTAAATACTAAAGGTGCTAACAGAGGACATTCAAATTAGTACTGATTTTTAATATTTATTTTGACAGTTTATTACGTGATTTTTTCAGCAGAAATATATATAAAATTGCATTTGAATTACTTTCTTATATTATACACCTTATAGGGGGTGAACAACTAATGTATAGAATTCTAAAAATCAGAGACAATGGTTCTGTTTTTTGTAGAGAACAGTGGGGACTCCACGAAAACAGCACTGCATATTTCTGTGATGTAACTATTGAATGTAACTGCCCATCCCAGCATAAATTTTTCCAACTTTTCTAGGATTTATTTGCCTTTTTGTTGCTACCAGTGTTCCCATAAGTAAAACTCTTCACAGTCTTTGAAAACAACAGATTGTGCCCATATTAGTAGCCATTTTTTATGAACTGTTTTTCCTGGTAAACATGTTTTAAAGTTCATATAGTGCATTGCCATCTCTGTATTTCATTTTACTGCACAATTCTGAATGGAAAAACCTAATACAAAACAGCAGCAATAGCAAAACAGAAGCTTAAATTACCTTAACAGCAGAAACTGTGAGGAATTTTCTAGCAAGAGGAGGAAATGACATAACCTTTGTTGCCTTCGAGTAGTCCAAGCCCTAATGACAATTTGCAAAGGTCATCTCTACCTTGGAGCTCAAACATAGAGTAATACTTTAATAAGAAAGCTGGGAAAAGATTTGATTTGTTTATAAGATTTAGTTACTGATTTATTTATTTGAAAGTCAGAGTTACAGACAAGAAGGGGAAGAGAGAGAGAGAGAGAGAGAGAGAGAGAGAAAGAGAGAGAGAGAGAGAATATCTTCCATCTGTTAGTTCACTCCCCCAAATGGCCACAACGACCAGGGCTAGGCCTTGTCAAAGCCAGGAGCCAGGAGCTTCTTCTGAGTCTCCCATGTGGGTGCAGGGGCCCAGGGACTTGGGCCATCTCTTCTGCTGCTTTCCCAGGCACATTAGCAAGGAGGAGACCAGGAGGAAGCACACCGGCCATAGCAAAAATTTGGGGGGTGAACCAATGGAAGGAAAACCTTTCTCTCTGTCTCTCTGTCTCTCTCTCTCTCTCACTGTTTAACTCTGCCTGTAAAAAAAAAAAAAGAAAGAAAGAAAGAAAGAAAGAAAAGAAAAGAAAAGAAAAGAAAAGAAAAGAAAAGAAAAGAAAAGAAAAATTGTAAATACAAGAGCTAATGGCTTTTACTAATTCCTGGATTAATGGGAATTAGTAATGGCATATATAACAGAGGACCAGAACCACATATTTGACCAGGTTGATATATTTTATTTTTTTATTCTTATTTTTATTTTTTGACAGGCAGAGTGGACAGTGAGTGAGAGAGACAGAGAGAAAGGTCTTCCTTTGCCATTGGTTCACCCCCCAATTACCGCTGCGGACAGCACACCACGCTGATATGAAGCCAGGAGCCAGGTGCTTCCTTCTGGTCTCCCATGCGGGAGCAGGGCCCAAGCACTTGGGCCATCCTCCACTGCACTCCCAGACCACAGCAGAGAGGTGGACTGGAAGAGGAGCAACCGGGACAGAATCCGGCGCCCTGACGGGGATTAGAACCTGGAGTGCTGGTGCCGCAGGCAGAGGACTAGCCTATTGAGCCATAGTGCCGGCCCAGGATGATATATTTGAAACAATTATAAGAGAGGGAGGAGATGTACAGTTCGGCACATGCTCAATCGGACTGCCCCAAACGGTAGAGTTAGAAACATACCAGGGGATTCCAATTCAATCCCATCAAGGTGGCATGTACCAATGCCATCTCACTAGTCAAAGTGATCAGTTTCAGTTCATAATTGATCAAAATGATAGGATTAAGAGTCAAAGGGATCACATAAACAAGACTAGTGTCTGCTAATACTAACTGATAGAATTAAAAAGGAGAGAATGATGCAACATGGGAAGCGGGATACACGGCAGACTTATAGAATGGCAGGTGTCCTAAACAGCACTCTGACCTCAGAATCAGCCCTTAAGGCATTCGGATCCAGCTAAAAAGCCCATGAGAGTATTTCAGGCATGGAAAGCCAAGACATGTGGCAAAAAAAAAAAAAAAAAAAAAAATGACCTAAATGAAAGGTCTCTGTGAGTGAGATCCCAGTGGAAAGAACAGGCCATCAAAGAAGGAGGTACCTTTCTCTGAAGGGAGAAGAGAACTTCCACTTTGACTATGGCCTTGTCTAAATAAGATCAGAGTTGGTGAACTCAAAAGGCTTCCATAGCCTTGGCAACTCATGACAAGAGCCTCGGGTGATTACTGATGCCATAAATAAGAGTGTCAATTTTTAAATCAACAACAGGAGTCACTGTGCACTTACTCCTCATGCATGATCTCTGTCCTTAATATGTTGTACTATGTGATATAATGGTTAACTAGTTCTCAAATAGTACTTTATACTTTGTGTTTCTGTGTGGATGGAAACTGTTGAAATCTTTACTTAATATATACTAAATTGATCTTCTGTATATAAAGAGAATTGAAAATGAATCTTTTTTTTAAACTTTTATTTAATGAATATAAATTTCCAAAGTACAGCTTATGGATTACAATGGCTTGCCCCCCATAACATCCCTCCCACCCGCAACCCTCCCCTTTCCCACTCCCTCTCCCCTTCCATTCACATCAAGATTCATGTTCGTTTCTCTTTATATACAGAAGATCAGTTTAGCATACATTAAATAAAGATTTCAACAGTTTGCTCCCACACAGAAACATAAAGTGAAAAATACTGTTTGAGTACTAGTTATAGCATTAAATCTCAATGTACAGCACACTAAGGACAAAGATCCTACATGAGGAGTAAGTGCACAGTGACTCCTGTTGTTGACTTAACAAATTGACACTCTTGTTTATGGCATCAGTAATCACCCTAGGCTCTTGTCATGAGCTGCCAAGGCTATGGAAGCCCCCTGAGTTCACTGACTCTGATAATTTTTAGACAAGGCCATGGTCAAAGTGGAAGTTCTCTCCTCCCTTCAGAGAAAGGTACTTTCTTCTTTGATGACCCGTTCTTTCCACTGGAATCTCACTCGCGGAGATCTTTCATTTAGGTTTTTTTTTTTTTTTTTTTTTTTTTCCCTAGAGTGCCTTGGCTTTCCATGCCTGAAATACTCTCATGGACTTTTCAGCCGGATCTGCAAGTCTTGATATGAATGGGATGGGAGAGGGAGCAGGAGATGGGATGGTTGCGGGTGTGAGGGAGTTTATGGGGGGAAAAAGCCATGTAATCCAAAAGCTGTACTTTGGAAACTTATATTTATTAAATAAAAGTTAAAAAATTAAATAAAAAAATTATAAAAGAGAAGCATAAAAACAATGAAGTTTCAAGCAGGCATTATTCTAGTAATCAAAAAGTAGGACTTTAAGGGGTTACAATAACTATTTATAAGTGAAAGTAATTTTTTAACCAGCTAAGAACTATTTTTAGCAACACTAGCTTATTTACCGACTAACATGCAAACTGCTTAACCAAGATCTCAAATGAGTCTGAGAGTACCTCACAAAGTAGGCAGAGCTAAGCTACTGCTCTCAAATTAAGTTGCAATTGTGACTTTTAAAAAAAGATTTATTTATTTATTCATTTATTTATTTATTTGAAATTCAGAGTTACCAAGAAAGAGGAAGAGACAGAAAGAGAGAGACATTTCCATCCACTGGTTTATTCTCCAGTTGGCTGCAATGGCCAGGGCTGAGCCAGGACTGAGCCAGGCTGAAGCCAGGAGCTTCATGTAGGTCTCTCATGTGGGTGGCAGCGGCTCAAGTTCTTAGGCCTTCTTCCCCTGTTGAGTAGGATCAGAAGCATAGCAAACTGATACCATCTGCAATGCTGATGTCGCAGGTGGCTGCCTTATACACTATTCCACAACGCCAGCCCATGACTGACATTCTTAATTATAAAAGCTAGCAATCTTAACAATAAAAAGACGTGAAAGTGAATTTTATCTTTATGAGCACAATCATAGTCTTATCATCATATGCATTTTCCATGAGCTTTTCAAAAGTCCTTGTACTTATGATTTCAAATCTTTGTTACATGAAAATAAACAACTTTTAATTTAATTTTCCATGAACTTTTTGAAGTTCTTTCATACTTAATGAGTTTAGTTCATAGTGCCTTCCTTCTTGAAAAATCACTGACACATGATCACGATGAAAACATCAGTGAACATGAATCATCTTCTCATTAAGTTGTTTAAAACTACGGGTCAGCAAATAATCTAACTTCAGAGTTCTGTGGTTGCCAAGTATGTCCCCACAGTAGTGCAAATGAGTATTACATGAGTATTTTCAAGAAACAAATAGAAATGACCAGAGACCTTTGCTAAAAATTGGAAGGTGGACTTTTTTTCTCTCATGACATATACCCTATGTCTTATATTCCACAGGATATCTCATTCATTTATATTCAAAAGCATTCTTGAATGGCCAGAAAAGAATAACAGAAAGAATGAAGGAGAAGACAACGTATATATAGCACCATGTAGGGGCTAGACACTACAATACAGTAGTGTCTAGATACTTACTAGATACTTACAGTACAGTAAGTACTATCATCACATTTAAGCTTCGCAAACAGCTCTGGGGTTATTGACACTCTTACAGATGATGAAATTTAACACATACGGTCCCTTTTCTCCAGAGTTTACTCCTTAAGCATAAAAGCCAGAATTCAAGCTTTTTCTAGCATGCTTCCTCGGCAACCTTATGTTCTTGTGGTGATCACAGTATAACAAAAGTTCATTAAAATTAACTCAACATTCAATGATAGTCATGTTTAAAATCATTTTAGAATAATGAATAATATTCTTTAGCAATTTGCCTATTATATGGATAAGTGTGGTTTCCTTTAGATTTTTTACTACTTGGATTTTTCTGATTTTCTTAAGTATTTAAGATCCTAGAAATCAAATGTGAGAAATTTTAGCATATGTATATGTATAAATTTGTGTATGTATATATATATATATATACACAAACATGTATAATTATTTTGTACACATATTTAAAATTGCTTGATATTGTCACACGGGTCACTGAAATTCTTCAAATTTTTAAATATTTATCCTTCTCTATTACCTCCAACTGTTTATTTCTCTTCCCCATAGTTCATAATTATCATCCACAGAAGGATAGTCTAATACACACTACGCCAATTACTCCAGGGCTCCTTCTTAAAATAACAACAACTCTGACTTTTCAAGTGCCATTTTAAATCCTATTTTAAATAACCTTTGGAAACTATTATTATTACCTTTATTACTATATTATAAAATCATTTGCTCACTTATATTCTAGGAAGACAGTTTTTTCTTTTCTGCTTTTTTCCCATGGTGAATTCCTTCAGGGCTAACTTTAACAAAAAGTGATAAAAATAGAAATATATTGATACAGTTAGAGGAAAGGCCATTTCACCAGGCTCATCCTCCCCTGTGCTATATTAAAGAAGAATATGGGAAGCTATCAATCTGTCATTTCCTTCCATGCTCGGTGACTTTCCTGTATTGTGTCCAATTAAGCCATCAAAAGAAGTAATGGGAAAGGCACAAGTTCTCTATATCACAATCAACTCTGGACAGCACCTTTATTCTAGAAAATGAGTGTCACACCCTAATCACTTTCACCTGTAGCAACAGGATCTATCCACCTACTCCCAAGATCTAAAATGGGAGTGGGTTTAAATTACTAAAGGAAGAATCCACATCTTAGCTGACAAGTAGGCTGGTAGATGGAAAAATACAATCTCTCTGAATACCACTGACTAAGGCAAGACTGCTTAGGTTAACTTAAACCAGAGGGTTAAGAACTATACCAGTGCCTCAGCTCATCTGTTTAGTGTCCAAGAAAATCCCTATACTTCTGGAGAGAATTCCATTTCTAGGAAGCCATTGGGTTGAAAACTAAAAGTTAACTATTTTATATTTTAGTATTCTTGGCAAGAGAGTAGCCTTTTAAGGATAAAGTAGGACAGTTCCTAGGCAGCCTTTGACTGCTTTTCCATACTTATACACTCATATGGTGTCTGGGTATCAGTAGAGTACAAAAATGCATTAATATTTAACACTCACATAGCACTATAAATGGTTGCAATGCTCTACAATAAATAAAATCAGGTTTCAGAATGCACCTTTTTAACACAATTATAATGTAGAAATATCTTTAGAATCTGTAATAACCTCCCAGGGGGAAAAAAGCCAGAAGTCCCATCATTTAAAACCATAGCATACTCAGCAAAGTGGTGGAGAACATTCTATAAAATCTTGTACTGATAAGACAAGGAATAAATGTCCCTAGGAGGGGCTTTTTTCCTCTCATTTGAATGATGTTAGAATGTCTATCACAAGCGCCTTTCTTAAAACTTCCCTTGAGGCTGTACATCTCCCTTGGCAGTACCTCATTCTGTCAAGTTCACTAATGCTAAACAGGAACCTTGATTACGGAAGTTAACTGTCTTTCACACCCCTATTTCTACTGTCTGTAGTCAAGTGTGGTCTATTCCTTGTTTCCATTTAGCAGGGCATTCCAGACACTTCACTGTGGGGCACACTCAGAATGCAATTTCCCCAGCAGATACCTTCCCATTAGTCGCCATCACCACCCTCTTACTTATTGCACAAGTCTTTCAATTTAGAGAACTTGGTATTGGGTATTCATTTATATAATGCATTCTAAACCAGGACCACTCGTTTTGTGGTCCTATTTTCTTAATTCAGACTCATTCATGTTGCTGTTCATTTCCAAGTTGTTCAACATTTGCAGAAATGGTTACCTTGTAAATATATGGTAATGAAGATAGCTCTGAGCTTATAGAATTGATTTTAGAGAATATCTGCTGAAAGTAAAGTAACAGGAAGAGATATTCTCATTAGATCTATTCCAACTAAATCATCATTTATGTCAAAACCTGACTGAAACAAATTTTCACCCTAGTCTGAAAACAAATGCTTCCAACAGTCTATAGAGCTGTGGATGTCTACTGCATATTTCAATTTTTTTTTTTTCCTTCTGAGACCCAACACTGCTACTTTTATCAGATTTTTAGTGTAGGAATGACTATAACAATCACAAGGGTCAGTGTGGACCATGGAGTCATAGTTGAGAATGACAACACTTACGATGACTGAAGGAAACTACACCTTAGTCTGCCACTTCCCGTTTATACCTTGATCCTATTCACTTTAGATTCATGCATATTGTTGATGCTAGATGTCTACTTATGAAAGGTTGCCAGTCAACTGATTCCTAAAATTGAATAAACAGAAACAACTAAAGATAACAGGACTATAATTTCATTAAAACAGTTTATAATTCAAACACATTTATATTTACTTATTCCTTTTTTTTTTTTTTTTTTTTTTTTTGACAGGCAGAGTTAGACAGTGAGAGAGAGAGAGAGACAGAGAGAAAGGTCTTCCTTCCGTTGGTTCACTCCCCAAATGGCCGCTATGGCTGGCAAGCTGGGCCAGGAACCAGGTGCTTCCTCCTGGTCTCCCATGCAGGTGCAGGCCCCAAGCACTTGGGCCATCCTCCACTGCACTCCTGGGCCACAGCAGAGAGCTGGACTGGAAGAGGAGCAACCAGGACAGAATCCAGTGCCCCAACCGGGACTAGAACCTGGTGTGCTGGCGCCACAGGTGGAGGATTAGCCAAGTGAGCCACGGCGCCGGCCATGTATTTACTTATTCTAATTGAGACATATTACCCTTTACAGAATGAATAGTGACCTTTCAATCTGTACTCTTTAAGGTTCTAATATTTGCTAAAATACGTTTGCTCCCAGGGAATCTCATCCATAGCCACTAAAGACTGGAATTCAATTCATCTACATCATGTCAAAAAGAAAGCTCCCAATTATTCACCTGCTCGGTATTCCATGAGACTAACTAATCTGACTTATGCGTATGTTCAGCCATTTGTCAAATACCAGGTACAGCATACAACTTTATGTTCCACTGCCTTTGACTTACGTTTTATATTTGACATGAAAAGCCCTCAAGATTTAAGAGAGTTTTCCACCCAACCCAAATGCCTATTCAGCACGTGCTGCAGAAGTGAGAGTGTTATTTTAGCATTCATGTTTCCTGGATGCAGAAGTTAAATGGCCCAATAATTCTCTCCACAGTAACATGTTTGACAAGTTGGAGAGGGAGAAGGTACCTGCATCCTAGCTGTTTTGTTCCTCAAATACACAAGTAAAACCTCAAACAGTGAGAACACTTTTTATTTGGATTCAACTGGTGATCTGGGATAAGATGTTTGAAAGTACACAGATCTTAATTGCAGTGGGAAAATTCTTGCTTGAAAATTGATTTTCTCAAGACATGTATTCTCTATGTCACTCCTCAACTTAAGCTTGCAGCGTCACTTACAAAAATAGCCATGCCCTTTGGAAGAGAACCAACAGAGCCAAGGAAGGGTGAATCCATGATTTTCGGCCCTGAACATCACTAAAAATTATTTGTCTTTGATTAAAAAATCATAACCCCTGAAGCAGAACTGGACTTTAACTTCCAGGTATGTTACAAAAAAAAAAAAAAAGACACTAGAAAGAGGAGAGGGAAAAGAGAACAGACAAAGCAGAAAGAGAAGAAATAAGAAATAAGAAAAGCAAGAGAACATGAAGTTGAGGCTGTGAAAAGTCATCTTTTGCATTTTTTTTCTTTTTGTCACTTCATTTTAAAACTATGCAAACGTCTCATTAATTTCTACATTTAGAATCTGATTCTGAGGGTGAAAGTAAATTACTTTTTTGGGCCTTTTAATCTCTACTTCTGTCAGCAACAGATCTGAAAGATAAAATATTTCATGCAATTAAACATTGTATGTTAGAATGTGACTCAGTGTGAATACTGCCTCAATAACTTTGCATAAGAGAAATACAGGAAATGAAAAGGCGAGGATTGAGCAAGCCACACGGGATCACAATGGACAGGCTGTTGGATGTTTGTTTGTATTTTCTTCTATGCACTTCTGTAAAGAACTCTAGTCTGCGTGAACTTAATAGCACAGGCAGTGACAAAGAGCCCCTGGTTTCTCCTACATCCATGGTGCTCAGCCTTCCTGTTCGTGTCGTGACAAAGAAGAACTGGAGCAATCTTCTGCATGGGCTCAAGCCGGGAAAACGAGACGGACTCTGGACTTCATTATCAACTGTCTATCACAGAGTGAAAAAGATAATTTGTTTACCATAGATTTTTCCAAGGATAAGAAAGCTACAGAGTAGTCCTTATGATCTGTATGGCAGACCCCCTACTAAGCTTTCTTCTCTGAAAGAGTTAACTTCTTTAGATGCTACTATTGGGCTGAGACTCTAGACCTCCTCAGATCCCCACATAGCGCTGGAAACTCAACCCCATGTGTCTCTTTTCAGGAGATCTCCCTGCATGCAGGAACTCTGACAGTAGGCTCCTCACTTGCTTCAGTTTTTGACAACATTTTTGCATGAAGCTCCACTTGTGGTTTTGGTTATATTTAAGTGCAAACTACACTCATGATTTAATGTAACCCTCAAAGTGGCTCTATTACTATTTATCATTCCTATTTTACAGATGAGAAAGTCAAGGCTAATGAGATAAATAACTTGTCAAGAATATAGGAAAATGATAAAGGCAGAACTTGAATTAATTTTTTTGACTTCTAGAGGACTAAACAGGAATTTTTACTTCCTACAAATACTTTTTTAACATCAAAAACTGGATAGTAGTTTTCGCTTACTGTTATAAATAGGATATGGTATCTTTCAGTTCATAGCTGAAATTATCAAAACTTTATTTGAGTGTATGTATGGGAAAATATTCTTCCAGAAGCTGAAAATAAACCAAGTAAATTTTATTTTTCTGAGAATGTGATATAAGGAAAGGGAAAACTTGATATAAGGGAGGAAATGTGAGAATCAAACATATACTTAATTCATAGTCCTGATGAAAAAAATAAAGCTTATTATTAATATAAGCATCTTTTAAAAATATTTATTTTTTTACTTAAAAGGCAGAGTTACAGAGAGGCAGAGGCACAGGCAGAGAGACAGAGAGAGGTCTTCCATCTGCTGGTTCACTCCCCCCAATGGCCGCAATGGCTGGAGCTGTGCTGATCTGAAGCCTGGAGTCAGGAGCTTCTTCCAGGTCTCCAAGTACTTGGGCCATCTTCTACTGCTTTCCCAGGCCATAGCAGAGAGCTGGATTGGAAATGGAGCAGCCAGGACTCAAACTGATGCCCATATGGGATGAAGGCACTGCAGGTGGCAGCTTTACCTGCTATGCCACAGTGCGGGCCTCAATATAAGCTTTTTCAAATTCTAAATACTAAGGAGTTTCAAAGAACCTGTATAATATCGAAATTCTCCTACCCACAGAATTGTTTTTTGAAATCAGCTTTTTATGTAAAATGATCACAAAATGACAAAAATCCTTTGGAAATATGTAGAACATCTCAAAAATTTGGAGTCAGACAAAAATAATATAATCAGGTATGTGTTTCTTTATCACTATGTGTTACTATTCCGTGTGTAATTCAGTTCTCAGTAATCAGAGAATTATATCATACATGTAGCAAATAAAGACTGTATGAGGAGCCAGTGCTAAGGCGAAGCAGGTAAAGCCACCGCCTGCAGTGCTGGCATCCCATATGGGTGGCAGTCCAAGTCTCAACTGCTCCACTTCTGATCCAGCTCTCTGCTATGGCCTGGGAAAGCAGTAGAAGATGGCCCAAGTCCTTGGGCCCCTGCACCCACATAGGAGACCCGGAAGAAGCTCCTGGCTTTGGATGGGTGCAGCTCCAGCCATTGCAGCCATTTGGGGAGTGAACCAACAGATGGAGGTTGGAAGACCTCTCTCTCTCTCTCTCTGGATCTACCTTATATAACTCTGTCTTTCAAATAAATAAAATAAATCAAAAAATTTTGCATAGGTACAATTATAGCAATTGACCCATATTTAAGCCAGCAGACAATTTGGGAACAAACTTTGAAGACTTACTTCTTGAAAATGCTATCAATAACGATGACTTTTATTTTATTAGCTGATTAAAACTATTTCAAATAGTAGTATATACCACCAGTCTGTTGTTGTTGTTGTTGTTTCCCACAGGCCGAGTGGACAGTGAGAGAGAGAGAGCTAGAGAGAAAGGTCTTCCTATTTGCCATTGGTTCACCCTCCAATGGCCGCTGCAGCCGGTGCGCTGCGGCCGGCATGCCACGCTGATCCGATGGCAGGAGCCAGGTGCTTCTCCTGGTCTCCCATGGGGTGCAGGGCCCAAGCACTTGGGCCATCCTCCACTGCACTCCCTGGCCACAGCAGAGAGCTGGCCTGGAAGAGGGGCAACCGGGACAGAATCCTGCGCCCTGACCGGGACTAGAACCCGGTGTGCTGGCGCCGCAAGGTGGAGGATTAGCCTATTGAGCCGTGGCGCCGGCAACCAGTCTGTTTTTGCCTTGATGTAAAAGCAATGGCTCAACATAAATTTTGGTGACAAACATTCTATTTATTTAGCATTACTTGAACATGAACGTCCTGGTGAAGCTTAAACAACTGAGGATATAATAACTTTCTGACACAGTGCTGAACATACTGAAGAGAAAGGAAGATGTGGAGGCGATATGGCATTGATAGCAATTTGGCTAAACATTGGCAGATAACCCAGGGGCAGACACCAAAGTACAATGTGCCTTCTCTTCCTCCACTGTGTACGGAAAGTGAAGCCAACTAACCAGTCTATGTCATAAACGTTAACTGGAACCCTTGCAATAGAGTGACTTTTAGTAATAACTGAAGGGAGGAAAATAAAACCTGTATGGGAGGAGTGAACACTAGTGGTTAAAAAGGTCAAAATAATAAAGAAGAGAAGAGGAGGCTTAGGAATGGTTTAAGGTTTTGAATCAAAAGATATTGCATTTGGGAGTCAGTCATTCATCTGGGTGGGAAGGAAAACTAATGGGATTAGTTCAGCAAGCTGTATCTATTTTTTTTGTTTGTTTGTTTTGTTTTGCTATGGTCTCATGCACATTCCCAAAGTACAGCTAACGTCAGGTTGTTCTACAAGTTGTGTAGAGATTGTGTCTTTATTTTACCAGGTGTGGCATGGTAACAAAAATTTCCTGAAGAGTTGCTTTTCTGGAGCACAAAAATGCTCTTTTCTTTTTAAATTAGAGATACAAGAGAAGTTGGGAACCAACACTGTCAAAAATAAAGCAATCCAAAAATATACCAGTGGCTATTCTCCACTGCAGCAGCAATAACACAGTGTTAAAAGATGGTTTTTTTAAAGAAGATAATTCATGACTCTCATATGGGTAAAGAAGTTCATGGCTAAAGATTTTATTTTATTTATAACAACAGGACATGATAGATGTTATAACCAACCAAAGAAGTCCACAGAGTACCACTTAATACACATGAAACTAATGTTGAATAAAATGTGTAATGCGGGGAAAGCTACTTTAAAGGTATGGAAGGAGTCAACTGAGACTGCCAAGGATAGAACAGAGATTACTTGTCCATAGCCAAAAATTATTTTGCAATCTATCTTTCAGCTATAATTAAAGAGTTAGAAAATAAGACTCAAAAATTCAGAATCAGAAAATTACAATGTGTGCTATAAGCAATGCAGAGTTTCTCAATGAGGCACAATGGTTTTCCTACATCAGTGAATTATTTCAGCTCAACCTGAAACCCTAGGATTCTTAGAAATCAGTTAGAATTCCATGTTAACGTCACAGGCATAACTTCCCTCAGACATCACTCTGACCACTACTCTTGTTTCTTTGTACTAAGAAATCAGAAGCGTATTGTTTTCAGAGCTACAATTTTCTCATTGGTGAATGAGGCATCACAATGACAAAACAGGAGGCAGGCAATGTGGTGATCACTCTGGTTGTGAAGAGTGCGTCACCAACACGATACAATTAGTGCTGATACTCTCTGGGGAACATGATAAAGCTCAATTTGTAAAGGACTGAACTTTGAGTCTCTGATGCTCAGGGAACCTTGCCTATTGCCTGTATGTCATGTCCATAATGTTTTCTAAAAATGAAAGGAAATGTGTTTAAAATTACAAGAGCATATGGGACTTGATTTCCATTGCTATTTTTTTCTTGGGTTTTCTCTTCATTTAGGAAAAAGGAAAGAGGTAGGAGGAATGCATAAGGTTCTTTCTACCTCCTTTTTTTTTTTCCTTATAAATCTGCATCGGAATAGCCTAGTGCCTGTCAGCTGCTGGGTACAGTGCTTCAAACATAAAATTACCCTCTAATATTCTTTCTGCCTGGAAGTTTAACTCCTCAGAGGGCAAGACTGTGCATTCCTCACTCAGCACAGTGTGGCCACACAGTGGCAGCCTGCACCCTCTTCTCACTGTCCACCTGGAGATATTCTGTGTGCGTGCCTGCCCTTGCCTGTTTGCATTCTCTGTGCCTGAATGTCATTGTTTCTGAATTTCCAACTCATTTTCCCATGCCAGAAGCTTTGATACACTCCTAAAACTTCACTGCTGGCACCAGTTATCCGATTTGACCCGTTGCTTTTTTTTTCCCTAGTCTATATCTGAACCATACGATTCTTGTTCTGCTGCCATAAGACAATATTTTAACTCAGCTCCCAGTAAAATAACTGCCTCAATCCATCTTATCTCTAAGCATTCTACACTCATGCAAAATAGAAGCCAAGTTTCAAATTATCTAAAGAAAGGTTATAACTAAGACAGAGAGGATTCCCTTCTCCAGGAAACCTCCCACAGGAGCATCAGGAGTTAGAGAAATATGTGCCACTCTACTGAAGGTGTTCCCTAAGTGTCTATACAGACATTGGGACTTAAAGGGTGAGAGTATAATTTAGCCATGTTGTAGGGTAGAGAGATCTGTAAGTTAATTAGAACTGTGCTTTAGTTTAGTGAACTACCTATCTCCACCACACCAACCAGGACTCTTTTCCCCACTGTCTTCTAAGTGCCCTCTCCACTACCTCAAAAAATCCTCCTCAGCTGCCCACTCCCCTAACCCACAGCTGCTGCACAGGTGCAGAGAGGAGAGAGGAGGACTTTGTGTTGGAGATCATTTATTCTTCCCAGAGATCCTGCAGATACTTTCACTGTCTGCTTTTAATTAAGTATAAAGCCTTAACTGAATGCAGCAGATGAGCAGCCTTGCAAATAGAGAACAGAAACTTAATGGACAAAAATCTCAGGCTCATTGTTAACATATATGCCTGCCACACATGTTACCTCCACGGCTTCACATAGTCTGTCTCCTATTAAACTGTGCCTGAACCAAGGGCAATATAGAACTATCCATGCAAATAAACAGCTTACAAGAATAAGCTCAGCATCTGAAAACACACGCCTTCTTACTATCAACACCACAGCACTAATATAACCGGCCCAGCCACCTGAACTACTACGATTATTTGTGTCAGCCTTTCTTTTCATCAGGATTCCCAACTTCTGGCTTCTTCCATGTCTTAAATGTCCAATTCAGAAATACATTTTGTTTTTGCAAGAAGACCTGGGTAGAGGTGGGGTAAAGGAGCAATTGAACATGATTTTCTCTCAGACTCCCTTTATTTGTAAAAGTGCAATTTAATATGACACTCTTAAGCTACTTTTAAAGGCTGGCCTGATCTGAAGTAAAAATAAGCTGTAGCAGATACTTTCAGAAATACCGTTGAAGCGAAATGGTCATTATCTTTTTTGCATTAAGAGAAGGGCAGGATGCCATCCCCTTCATTTCTCCAGTAAATCAAATTGAATTATTCATTAGCACTAAATGTTTCCAAGCCACTCCCCTCCCCTGCACACACCATTACCTCATTTTAAACAAGGAGTAATTTTTGTCTCTTCTAAAAATAACCTGATACATTCAGCTTAAGTTTTGGACTTTGCAAAAATTAGTTTCTGTGGGGGGTTAGTAAAGCTAACAGTCTCTAGAGTAGAATCAAACTGTAAAGACAATAAACGAGCAATTAAAAAGCAACTCCTTGTATTCTTTGTTACTTTGCCCATTTGTCACTGGGCATAAAACTTGGTGATAAATAATAATTGGGATCTAAGTTGCAAGGGATGACTCTCAGTAAAATTGTGAGAAAATGACAATTGAAAAAGTTTCTGAAGTAGTGTGTTTAGTCAAATGAAGTCAGATCCTAAAATACTTATATTTACAAAATATAAGCTTTATATTACATAATTCAAGTTTAATGGGAATATACAAGTAATGACCAGCACCATCAGACCAGTAAGTATACAGATTCACATACTCGTCAGAACCACATAAAGTGCCAAGAACACACACACAGAAATGGAAAGAGAGAGAGAGAGAGAGCGGGAGAGAGAGAGAGAGAGAGAGAGAGAGAGAGAGAGAGAGATTGTCTTCCTGAAGATCAGATCTCTAGGCACTAAAGTCCGTATTTCATATGGAATCCCATCTTCTGTCTTTTAGACTGAGGATTTTGCATCAGTGGTGTCCTGTTTCATTAACAGGAGCTCATCAATGCCACATCAAAAAGTGAAGATGTATTGTTTCTATTATCACTTATAGCACCATTTGTTTCATTTAAGAAAATGTGCTTAGTTGCTGGTCTTAAATTACATACCAGAAACAGGATAATTGTGTTCACGGTAAATATTTATTCTCCCATCTCTTCACTTTGTCAGAAGAGAAATCAATTTGAGTCGACTTACAAGACAAACTGTTTCCATTTGCTCTAGCAGAAGCTCAGCTCTATCAAACAATAACTTAGTTTCAGGGACTTTGGAGCCATTCTGGTGCTTCCCTCTTTAATTCAAGCCTTACAAATCCAGCCAAGGCTGAGCTCAAATGTACTGTTATGTGATGAGAATGGGATTTCCCAAGTGTCACAAGACAGGCAAAATTTTTATTATTTTTAACAATTGACACCAGAATTTCTCAAAAGAGGAAAACTAATGTTTGTTCAAAATATATCTGGATCATGTTTTTTTTGTTTGTTTGTTTCTACGTCTGAAAAAGACCTCAACATATATCAACTGTGTCAGACATTTCATGAAAGAAATTCCAGAGTTTCTGGAAGAATTTCTGGAGAAGCAGGTGAGGAGGAGAGGAGTGGCGAGGGAGAGCAAAAAATGATCCCACTTGTGATAGGGCGCCTTGTGCCACCCCTTGTTCCCCAACCACCGCTAAATCTTTAATTGCGATTTGATTATTGTTTAGGGCCCTTGTCTATACTCCTGAGGAGCAGTGGCTTTACCTGCGAAATCATTTATTTGGTGGAGGGTTAAGCTTGTGATTACAAAAAAAAAAAAAAAAAAAAAAAAAAAAAAAAAAAAAAAAAGGAAAGTATGTCAGCGTAAAACTTAAAGGAAAAACCAGAAAGAAAGTTGAAGGGAGGGTAGGAGTGAGTGACAGAGGCTAGGGTGGGAAGGATCATTATTCCCTTAAAACTGCATATATGAAACACATGAAATTAGTTCCCTTTATATAAATAAAAGACCAAAAAAGTTCACAAAACTAACAAAAGATTTGAATTGTTATTCTATGGTGCTACCGTGGATATCAGAGAATTATGTGTATGAAGGGACTTCAAAAATGCACATTACATTTAATTACATTTTCCTAACAAAATTTTCAAATCCCTTTGCATTTCATTGTAGGCAGTACACACATAGAATTGAATGCTGCAGTGGTCCTGAAACCATTCTGGTGCTTTTCTCCAAGAATTGATAGAAACCTTGGAAAAGTCTCTTAACTGTGAGAGCCTATTTTACTTCCAACTTAAATTTCTATAAGCATCAAACTAACACATGGCTTACCCAAAGTAAATGTTATGATAAGTTTGTACAGGAAATACTGAATAAATAAACACAGTTGATTAAGTCTAACTCTGCTTAGAGCTGCACTTCAGAGGATCCGTGGGATGGACATCCAAGTTCTGTCCGCAAGGAGTCTACAGTCCAACAGGCAAGACAAGATATGCATTTAAATACTTCCACTGTGAGGCAGAAGCTGAAGTATGGGAGCAGGGATGGGAAAAGGAGAAAGGTGTTTGGGGCAGCCTTGAAGGGAGAGTCCAGTGAGCACTTTGAGAAGACACTGGAGAATCAATGTATTCGTGGAGGCGAAAACAGTAGTGGGTGGGACAGCAGCATTGTGACGCAGCCCATATGAGTACCACCAGCTGAGCCCCAGCTGCTCCACCTCTGATCCAGTTCCCTGCTAAGGCACCTAGGAAAGAAGCACAGATTGACCCAAATACTTGGGCGCCTGCTACCCACACAGGAGATGTGGATGGAGTTCCAGGCTCCTGGCTTCAGCCTGGCTCAGCCCAGCCAAGGCAGCCATTTAGGAAGTGAACCAGCAGGTGGGAGATCTCTTTCTCTATCTCTCTGCCTCTCTCTGTCACTCTGCCTTTCAAATGAATCAATAAGTGTTTTTTAATGGTGGAAGAGAGATTATTACTGTTATTGGGGTTCATCTTCCACATTGGACTGCAGGACTGTAAATATGCCCTAATTCCTATCACCCCAGTTTCTGCAGGGCCTGCCTGATGCCCTGAGCAGAGTTACTTCCTTAAAAAATGTCTAACCGGCCGGCGCCGCGGCTCACTAGGCTAATCCTCCGCCTGGCGGCGCCGGCACACCGGGTTCTAGTCCCGGTCGGGGCGCCGGATTCTGTCCCGGTTGCCCCTCTTCCAGGCCAGCCCTCTGCTGTGGCCAGGGAGTGCAGTGGAGGATGGCCCAGGTGCTTGGGCCCTGCACCCCATGGGAGACCAGGAAAAGCACCTGGCTCCTGGCTCCTGCCATCGGATCAGCGCGGTGCGCCGGCCGCAGCGCGCCGGCCGCGGCGGCCATTGGAGGGTGAACCAAGGGCAAAGGAAGACCTTTCTCTCTGTCTCTCTCTCTCACTGTCCACTCTGCCTGTCAAAAAAAAAAAAAAAAAAAAAAAGTCTAACCGAGTTCCAGGCTGAGGCTCAGCACCCCTGCAAACAGAAAAGGGGCAGAGCACGGGCATTTCGCACACAGAGTTTGCCTAGAATTGAGAATGTGTTTGAGGAGAAGGCTGCAAGGAAAATGTGAAGATGTTGAGCCGGGAGGAGACGGAATTTCACTGTTTCCTTCAAGCAGTGAACAGCACAGTGCGAGGATCCTTGACAGGGAGTATATAAGGTCGCGCATTTCACACCAGCTTTTCCAACAGCCCATGCAGACCACGTGGGGTGAAGTTTGCTAGAGGGAAGGCCTAGTAGAAGCCATTTCAGTCATCTGCTTATTCGTGAAGCCAGGGAGGTTCCACTGGGTTAGGGGTAACAGGAATGAAAAGACAGAAATCAGCTTTCCATAAGCCGGGGCTCTCTTCAGGTCAGTTTAATAGCTACTTACTGAAAATTTACTGTGTGCTGCCACTGAAGCAGCTAACCTTGCTCTAAAAGATACATGCCAAACTTATTACTGGTGATATTTTAGATTTCGGTAGGAAGAGAAGGAATTTATTAACTTGAACCTTTTAAATTTATTTATTTTTAAAAATTTTTTCAAATTAAACTTTTCAAATTTATTAACTTTTTAACTTTTTTCTTTTCTTTTGACTTCTTAGAGTGGTGATATGTCACTGTTATTATATCAAAGGGAAAAAAAAATCCAAGACTGTAAGAATTATTAAAAAGGTGTTACATAGCAAATGAGCACAGGGAAGACCACTGGATCTGCATGCCAAAGAACGGAATGGCTTCCAGTGAATGACAAATCATCCTTATGTCATCATTAAAGCAGGCCCAGGAACATCACCACAAAAGGTGTTAAGATAGCAGTTTGTGGTTTTGAATACAGCCCCAAGTCATAAAGCCTTGTTTCAATTTAAAATGTTACATTTTTTCATGCCTCTCATTAAACCAAACTAATATCTCTCTCAGTAATTCTGAATTTGTAAAGTTGGATTATGTTGGAACTAAAAATAATTATGGAGTAAATGACTCTTCCCAATTTTCTTTAATTACTGTGTCAGATCAGGGACCTGGGAAAGCTCCTACCTGCACACTAATTTAGGAAGCATGAGAAACAGTCACCCTGTCGGGCTATTAGATGCCTGTCTCTCCTGCCACTGTCTCTGAGTGTGATGCTGCCTCCAGCCCACACAGCACACAGTGAAGCAGAAACTATAGTTAATGAGTCCTCATTTCTATAGCTGCAAGCACCTGGAAGAATTTAAGAAAACACAGCAAAACTTCCCTGAATATGCTACATTACACAGATTGTATGTATCCTGGAATTGCCTACTCACGAACTAAGATAATTACATCTAGCTGATGCAGGCCATATTGTGGACAGACTCTCATCTGTATCTATCAAGAGCTCAACCGGTAGGTTTCACTATTGTCTTTTCATAATGCAAAATGTTTGATTTTAAATCCTAGAGGAAGTAACATGGACTATTTTTACAAGGAAGTGTAAAGGTGCCATTTGACTTTTGTCCTGGCATGCATCATTCAGTGTGGGGGTTGCTGCCAAGGTTCCATTAGGGAACTGACACTGTGACAGAAATCAGCTTCAGGTTGTATCACTAGGCCCACTCATTACTATAAAAAGTTGTTTTACAAAAGGTACCTAGCTACATACATAACATATCTGTACCCTGTATTTACATTCTTCCCATGTAGTGACCATACAGGAACACGATGCATGTGTGTGTGTGTGTGTGTGTGTGTGTGAGACAGTGTAATAATCTGGAAGAGACTCATGTCCTGCTCTACCTATTTCATGAAGCAAGGATGCTAACTGTCTAAACGAATGCCTGGGAAAAAATATTGGATCTAATGTTTTCTTAGGGTCTCTTTCAGATCTTAAATCTAATCATAAAAATGCATTAACGCACTGTACTGCAATCCTCAGAGACGTGACATTATCCGCAGTATCTGGAATTTGGGATGGAGCATTGGCCTGCTGTGCAGGCTGCTTGGAATGGCGGCCATCGTAGGGAAGGCCGACCTCTGGCTCAGGTCCTTTGCACCTCTCATTACATAATCAACATGGCCCAGAAGAGCTGGGAAGAAGGGAGGGAGGGAAATATTATGACTATAGAAACTCACATTTCAAAAACAGTGCAGCAAATTTCTTTGTAAAGTAGGTAATACTATCAGCATCATGCGTAATGACTGGCAAAATCCAAGTATGCAGTTTTGAACAGGCCTCTCCAATCATTCTTCAGTTTCTTTATTTCCCAATTATAGATTATGAGTTAGTGGAAGTGCTCCCTTTCCTGGGAAATCTCCCACAGATTTAATGGAACCATCATTTGGCATGTAGGCAGGACATCTGTAATTGAGGCATTTATAAAGGATAGAATACAGTGCATATGTTTGTTCTAATGGTTAAGACACTGGTTGGGACACCTGCATTCCATATTTCAGCACATGGTTTGATGCCTGCTTCTAGCTTCTGACTCCAGCTTCCTGGTAAGCCACCCTAGGAAGTAATGATGACTGCAGTGACTGTGTCCTTGCCACTCACATGGAGACCTGGACTGAGTTCCTGTCTCCAAGCTTCAGCCCCAGCAGAAGCCTGATCAGCCATTTGGAGAGTGAACCAGGAGATGGGAGAACTTTTTCTCTCCCCCTCTATCTATTTCTGTCTCTCTTCCTCTACAATATATTTTTTTTAGATAACTATGTTGTGGGGTGTGTGTGTGTGTGTGTGTGTGTGAGAGAGAGAGAGAGAGAGAGAGAGAGAGAGAAAGTGAATTTCTAAATATTACATAGAGTTCTAAGCCCTTTCCACTAGTTCTTTAAGTCTTTGAAAATTATCTTCACCCAGTGACCCAAAACAAACAAAAAAACACCACCTCATCCAGCCCTGAAGAAACTCTTTCCTGTTGCTTTATAAGAATTACCTGAGGCCGGCGCCGCGGCTCACTAGGCTAATCCTCCGCCTTGCGGCGCCGGCACACCGGGTTCTAGTCCCAGTCGGGGCGCCGGATTCTTTCCCGGTTGCCCCTCTTCCAGGCCAGCTCTCTGCTGTGGCCAGGGAGTGCAGTGGAGGATGGCCCAAGTACTTGGGCCCTGCACCCGCATGAGAGACCAGGAGAAGCACCTGGCTCCTGCCATTGGATCAGCGCGGTGTGCCGGCTGCAGCGCGCCGGTCGCGGCAGCCATTGGAGGGTGAACCAACGGCAAAGGAAGACCTTTCTCTCTGTCTCTCTCTCTCACTGTCCACTTTGCCTGTCAAAAAATAAAAAAAAAAAGAATTACCTGAAAATCTATGTTAATGCAAACTGCTGAACGCAATATGCCTGTCCATAGCAAGAGCCCTAGAATATGCATGATTGTTAAAGAAACCCTAGATAAAATAACTGATTCTAAGGTAGTAATTGAAATATGGTAAAAAATATGTGCATAAAGGAGTTCATCACCACATTATTTAGCATAGAAAATTAAATGCTGAGTAACATGAAACTTTTAAAAGCATAGATTGATCTAAGTACAGAAAGTTTATATAATGGAAAAATATAGACATCAGAAATAATCATTTCTGGAAAAGTTGTAAATGAAAAAATATTGAAGATAAAATTGTAACTGAATGATGTTGGAATTTTAAAAACCATGTAAGAAGCAACAATCTAAAACTGTATTTTCTCTCAAATTTTCCATATGATTACATATACAAGTAAAGTTTATATTTTTTATATATATAAATGTCAACATCATTATCTCTTGATGAAATTCTAGGGCATTTTACTTGACTTTTTATACTTCTCTGTACCTTATGTATTTTCTTTTTTATTTATTTGAAAGGCAGAGTTACAGAGAGAGAAGGGGAGAGAGGGAGACAGAGGTCTGCCTTCCACTGGTTTACCCCCAAGAAAGCTGCAATGGCTGGAGCTGGGTCAATCTGAAGCCAGGAGCCTGGAACCAGGAGCCTCTTCCAGGTCTCCCACCTGGGTGCAGGGACCCAACCACATGGGTCATCTTCCACTGCCTTCCTAGGGACATCTAGCAGAGAGCTGGATAAGAAATGCAGCAGCTGGGACTCGAACTGGCTCCCATATGGGATTCTAGCTTTGCAGGTGGAGACTTAATGTACTATGCCAATGCAGTGGCCCTGCCTTATGTATTTTCTACAATGAGAACATTTTACTATTTGTAATAACAGGCAAGTTTATTAATGAGATATCATTAAAAATAGATAGAAATGGCCACAACTGCCAGTGTTGGGCCAATCCTAAGCCAAGAGCCAGGAGCTTCTTCTGGGTCTCCCATGTGGGTACAGGGGCCCAAGCACTTGAGCCACCCTCCACTGCTTTCCCAGTCCATAAGCAGGGATCTGGATCAGAAGTGGAGCAGCCAGGACTCAAACTGGCACCCAAATGGGATGCTGGCACTGCAGGCGGGACTTAGCCTACTATGCCACAGGGCTGGCCCCAGCAAGTTTTAGTTATCCATGCATATCTGTCTCTCCTACTAGATTTTGAGTTTATTAAAGACTGAAATTTCGTGTACTCAATATATCCTGATTGATTTTATAACAGAGTTGGTGAAAAAACAGTGGGGGAGAAAAGGACAATGATCTCTAATTTATTTCTTATATCTCTGTTTCCCAACTAGCCATATATATGGTGCCTAGTAATTTCTAAACAAGCATTTGTGGAAGAGAAGGAGAGAGAAGCAGGGATGGAGAAAAGAAAGAAGGAAGGAAGGAAAGAAGTGAGAGAGGGAAAATGGATTGAATTAGAGCAACTGAAGAGTAGCTGGAACAGAGACACAGCATGTCACACACATACTGAAGATAAGCCCAAGAAACCCAAAAGGATGACAGGAACTATAAGGAAGTTCAAAAAGTTCAAGCAAATGTGTATGATGAAGAAAAACTATGCATAGATGTCAAAAATTGTTGCAGAAAAATAAACTTATCTTTTCCATTTTCCATGAACTTTTTGAAGTCCCTTCATATGTATTTGCAGAAATAAAAAAGAAACAGGTTTTCAAAAAAGAGTACATGAAAGTAACAACTTTAAATTGTTTCACAAAACACCTCGAAGTCTTCTACTATACTCATCTCTTTTAAAACAAACTCTACTTTTTATTTTATTTTTAAATTTTATTTAATAAATATAAATTTCCAAAGTACAACTTTTGGATAAACTCTAAGTATTAAATATTTTCAATAGCTATCCAAATGTTTTCTACCACAAATATTAACATTCCAGAGATAATCAAAATGTTCATTTTCTTTTGAATTAAATCATTTTCCTTGTATTTCTGTATCTCAGCTATCCCTAGGCTTTGTACCTTGTTCCTTCTTGATTTTGTGGTAATTAGTTTTTGTGTTAGCCTCAGTCTAAGATTTCTCTCCATGTAATTACTTGGAATCTTTCCAAAATGTTCATTGACTATGAAGGTTACATGTCTGGGTGGAAATTAATGATGGTCACAGGGGTTGGCACTGTGGCACAGCAGATAAAGCCGCTGCCTGCAGTGCTGGCATCCCATATTGGGGCTGGTTCAAGTCCTGGCTGCTCCACTTCTGATCCAGCTCTCTGCTATGGCCTGGGAAAGCAGTGAAAGACAGCCCAAGTCTCAGGCCCCTGCACTTGCATGGGAGACCCAGAAGAAGCTCCTGGCTCCTGGCTTCAGATCCGGATAGCTCTGGCCGTTGTGGCCATCTGGGGAGTGAATGAGCAGATGGAAGACTCTCACTCTCTCTTCCTCTCTCTGCCTCTCAGTAACTTTCCCTTTCAAATAAATAAACAAATCCTTAAAAAAAAAAAAAAAAGATGGTCACAGATTCTTTTTCCCAAGGAAAAGGAGGCTCTTGGGTGCAGGTTCTATGACTGCTTCAGCAACAGGATGCAACAGAAGTGATACTATGCCATTTTCCAGATAAGGAATTAGCAAACTGACAGCTTTCACCTCTAGCCTTTTGGAACACTCATTTTGGAACCTCAGCTGCCATGATATGAGGAAGGCCAATAAACACTGTGCAGAGGGGCCCAATGGAGAGGGACGAAGCCTCCTGGCTGACAGGAGACTGTCACTCCCATGTGACAGGCATGCGAGTGAACCACAATGAAAACGGATCCTCCAGCCCCACAGAGTCAACACCTCAAGAAACTCCCACTGCCACACCCACCCAAACTGCAGATTTATGAGCAAAATAGATAAATGCTAGAAATTTTTATTAATTAACTTTATTTGAAAGGCAGAGACACAGGGAAAGAGAAAAGACAGACAGACGAAGCTCTCCCATCTGGTGGTTCATTTCACAGGACAAAGCTGGAAGCCAGGAACTCAACCCAGGTCACCCACAAGGGTGGCAGGGACCTGACTCCTTGAGTCACCTGCTGCCTCCCAAGGTGCACTTTCGCAGGAGGCTAGAATGGAGAGATGGAACCAGAACTTGTGCCTAGGCATTTCTTTATGGGAAATGGGCATCCCAAGCAGTAAGTTAGCTACTGTGTTAAATGCCAGTCCCTATGTTGGGATTTCAGACCATAAAGTATTTTGGTAGTAAATAGCCAAGAAATAGATTTGTACATCATTCTGCATGAGTCTTGAAAAAAATCTTTCAAAAACTCAGACCTGTGCTTGGCTAGTACACAAGTGTCTCAATAGTGAATGCACATTTCAGCACACTGTGCTGTATCTAGGTAAGTGTCATGCAAGATGCGGCACTTTGTCATGCATGTTTGTAGTTGTATAAAAGGCAATGAATTCACCAAGTATTCTTACAGAATTTCAATGCTTTTTAAAATCTCAATTCCTACTATGATGATATAAAGTTTGTTGTATGTTGTCTAAATTTATTTATTTATTTACTTATTTATTTATTGTGGGTTAAGTAATTACTCACATTAGAAATAGGCCACAGTTCTATGGAGAATTTTTAAAAACTTAATAATGACTGCAATGATACTGATCAGCTTCAAAATAAAAAAGCAACTTATCCCATATCAAAGGCAACTTCAATAGTACATAAAATAGTAGTGTCCTCAATAATTTTCATAAAGTCTTTCAAGAAAAGATAGTATAGTGAGTGCTTGTCATCAGCTTCACTTTATAAGGTGATATAGGTGCAAGTCCTCAATGTAATTTATGCAGTTTGATTTTGCAAAATATTTCAATTTTGCAAAATATTGATCCAGCAAAGTCACACAGTCACCTTTATAAAAAGTGCAAATATTTGTTCTAAATTTTCTGCAAGACAACTAAAAATGCAAACAAACAACATACTTCAAATATATTGATGAAAATGAAACAGGAACATTGTTCAAGACAAATTGTTCCTTTCATGTTAGAAAAAGTTAGCACCTCTGATAAACTGATGAACAGTTTGCGCCAAATAGTACAATTAGAAGCTATTGAGCAATATTATCCAAGATGGAGCTATGAAAATGGACTCTACACACTGGACAGGTTTACTTAAATCTGGGATATAAGGGGTCATCAGAATTCACATGCACATGACAATGGTTATTGTGAGTCTCTCTGTTTTGCTTGTTAAGTTGCATTCACAGAAAGAGGTATCAGGAAGAGGTGTTAGTTGGTTAAAGTATTCCACATCTATACATCAAAAATTATTAAGGGTTTGTGTTAGGTTTTTAACCATAGCATCAACTACAGCAAAAATGTAGTTATACCTGTAAGTGGATATTGGGAAATAACAAGAGCAACAAAGATTGCAAAACACTGTGGCTCTTGTAAAACTGTTCCCCCAAATACAATCACAACAGTCCTTGCAGGTCGCATGGAAGAACATCACTTTTTAAGAGGGCATCTTCTATCAGAACTGCTTGGATGATATGATGTGTACGGTTTACTGAATTATAGACAGTTTTGAATTATCAGGGCAGTGAATCCCAGATTTTTGGGTTTTAAAAATTTATTTATTTTACTTGAGAGACACCGAAGTCCAGACAGACACTGATTGTGAACTCTCATCTGCTGGTTCACTCCTCAAATGCCCACAACAGTAGGGGCTGGGCCAGACCGAAGCTGGGAGCCCACATAGGTGGCAAGGACCCACCTACTTGAGCCATCATCTGCTGCTCCCAGAGTGCTCATTTGTAGGAATGCTAGAATCAGAAGTGGAGACGAGATTTGAACCCAGGAACTCAAATATGTCGTTCCCAGGTACTGTCTTAACTGCTACACCAAATACCTACCTCAGATCCTAAATTTTTAAGCAAAGTTTTCAAGTCGTCTTATTAATGCAAGGTGCAATTTGTTCCTCTCTAAAATGAGCCAAAATTGTAATAAGATTCCCATGAATCTTGAAGTTGTTAGTCTTGAGAAAAGGCACAGCGCCAGGCACATTCTTACTGAGTTTAGAACTATGCATAAAGTGGGTAGAGTAACTAGCAAATTTAAAGTTTGTATTCAATCTACTTAAAGAAAATAAATTTTCCTGTTGTGAAATGTTTAAGTCACTGACACACAAAAATATGCAAGATTTAAAAATTAATGTGTTTGAAAAACCACATCCTCAAAATATAGAAAAATATTTTCTATAAAAACTTTTCAATTTACTGAGGGGTCTATTTTTTTAAGTTTCTTTTAAATTGGAGTTTCATCTACTGAGAGATACAAATAATTCTTAAGTGATGATAGTGATTCAATTTAGAAATAAGGCTCACAGGAAACCTAAAGCATGAGACTGAAATTTGAACTGTTGAAAAACTTATGATGTGTAACTATTTAACTCTGTGAGCCATTATAGTCTCAATTCTGGGAAAAGAAACTAAAATAAATGACTACAGCATCAAACATTTCTAAAGACAATAATAGTCATAAGTAATGCCTATTTTCAAGTTTCTGTTCATTAAAATATGCTCTGTGCTTCAAGTTACAGATTTTATAAGTACATGTAAATCTGAATGCAGAAGTTTGTTAAATGAAATGTTATTTTAATCAGTTTTGAAGGGTGGAGTAAGGGAGATTTCACAAAAGATTTCGTTTATAAAATCAGTTCCCTGCTAAATGAGTTTGAAAACCCACTGGGCCAGAAAATTTTTCACACAGTTGCTCAGTAGGACAGAATACGAAAGCAAGCCCCAGCCACACTTGATCATGCTCCACTGATCTGAGGCCTAGCGACTTGCTCATAAGGCAAAGCATTTTTTTTCCTTCCAGATTCTATGAATGACTCTTGAAAAGCAAATGCCATTCACTGAACATCCTGCATCAGTGAACATTCATCACTCCAGGCTTCTCTCCTGCAGACAATTTATCCACAGCTCTGTGACGTCAATTGGGTGGCACCAGCCTCTACCAGACTCTTCCCTTATCCACAAAACACAAAACTTGAAAAGTCAGCCCCCCCTTAGAAAGGTGAATCAGATCAGATGGAACCACAGAGTTAACCTCAGGACAGTGGCCACTGAGGGAGGTCCCAGGCCTCCACTAGATTGGCTGTCCCTTCCCTCCTCAAAGGTTCAGCTCATGGCAGCATGAGGTGTAGACAAGGGGCAATGGCAGCCCCACTGGCAGAGCCGTCCTGTATGGTTTTTTCCACTGAATCGAACACATCTTGCAGATAATTTTAGCCTCTCTCATGCTGGAGCTTTCAAACCAGATATTCCCAACAGAGACAGGAACACAATGATTTTTCACACGCCCCACCAGAAAATGCATATGTCAACTGAACCATATGGAGCTGAGCCTTGTTATTCTTCGACACACTCTAAGATCTGCTTAGGCTGACAAGGGCAATTCTCACACGCTGGGCTGAGCAAAAGGGACAGGAACCTCAGCAGGAAAATGAAATAAAACAAAACCAAAAAACAATAACTCTGCCCTAATCACCAAATAATGCCAACAGGTGCATAATGAATAGTAGATCCTTTTATTGACCCTTCAACATTTTGGCCATGAACAAAATGAACTTCTCTTTTTAGCTTTGTTTTTATACCATCACTCTCAAGGAACAACTTCTCCAGTGGAGAATTTGCCAGTGGACATTTCTCAAAGCACTGTTAACTCCTTATTCAAATTGTTACCTCCAACAAAAAGCAGTCTTGGATGCAATAAAGATCTCAAACTCACCAAGGGCAGATCACAAAGAAGGAAACCTCCTATAAGGGATGGACATTTGGCACAGCCGTTAAAATAACTCTTGGGATGTCTGCATTCCATATCAGATTGCCTGCCTTGAAGTCCAGCTTTGCTTCTGACTCCAGGCTCCTGCTCGTGCACATCCTTTGAGGAAGCAAGCGACGGCTCATCTACTTGGGTCCTAACTATACACCGGGCACACGAAGATTGAGTTCCAATCTCCTGGCTTTGGCTGGACTACCTGCTGTGGGCATTTGGGAAATCAACTGGTAGATGAAAAATCTCTTCTATGTCCGTCTGTCACTATGCCTTTCACATGAATAAATAAAAGAAATGAAATCCTTTCAAAATAAGAGAATTGCATGCCATTGTCTCAATATAAATCCATGCAAGAAGCCTTATTTGAGGCTGATCTGTGCTCTCTCTCTCTCTCACCCCTGTTGTGTCCTTGCCTCCGCCATGTAAGCCACTTGATAAGCATTTCCTTAGATGACACATGGACCCTCATCCACCATCTGCATCCACAACATTAACTTTGCAGCTGCTGACAATTCTGTGAGAATTCCAGTTTTCTGAGGTTCTTGAAAATCCTTCCCTCACCTCTCACATAGTCCACTTATATGCTTAGAGAGTCATCAGATAATAAAACAGAATGCAGGGAGAACACAACTGTCTCCTTCAAAACTCCTGTTTAGTTGTTGTTTACTTCTCCTAACGCAAAAAATCTCTGATGTGTCTTCCTTAAGTTGCTTTCAGCACAAGTCGTGGAGGTGTACTCCTAGACTACTGGGGTATAGAAAATATTATTTAATATTTACAAAGTCCATAAAGATAAGATTGTCACTTCTAAAAATAAAATAAAACAAAACAAAACAAAACAAACACAATGTTTTGGTGATGTTTAATATCAGAAATTTCTTCTGGATGGCATGTTCACCGTGTGGCCAGACAACAGGCAGAGGGAGCAAACTGTGAACGCAAGGGATTTTGGTTCGTGAGTTCCTGTTATGGGGACATTAGCTCAGCTACAATTCCAAACCCACCTTCCATTTTGCAGACTGTGGTCTGGTCTCAAGCCTAGACGTTTTAGATTTGCCAACAGAGGTTTGTGGGAGTACACTGTGGTGCAGTGACTAAAAGTCGCAGTCCTGAAGTCAGGCAGGCTTGCAGAGAAAATCTAAGCAGGGTATTTATAGCTCATAGGATTTTGGGGAGGGATAACAAGGATGATGCCTATTAAGTGTTTCACAATAATAATAATGGCGGCTATGGATTACTTAGCTCTTACTACGTTAAGCCCTTTCCATATATTAATTTACTTTGTTTTCATAATGACCATGAGATAGATATCATTATCCATATTTTACCGGTGAAGACAGACACAGAGAGGTTAAAGAACCCTTACTGGAAGGTAAATTACTTAGCCAGGGTCACAGAATGAGTTCATGGAAGAATGTGAATTTGAACCCAGGCTGTCTTCTAGTGTCCATGCATTCTATCACATATAAAACACAGGATCTGGAGAACAGTGACTGACTGGTAACTCACTAGAATCCTTTTCCTCCAACACTTTCTTAATATTATACTTCCCCACAGACACCTTGTAATTTATCATCTTTATGTTTTTATTTATGACATCTTGTCTGTACTTGGCAAGCTCCTCTGTTTCCCCACTTCCCTGACTCACTGACAGCAAACATTAAGGATGTTTCTCAAGATATCACTTGCTTTAAGAGGCCCTCACCTGCCTCTTCCAGGCTTACCTGCTCACTCCTATTCTATAACCCCTAACACCCCTTCATTTCCCTGCCAATATCTGTCAAAGTGCCCAACTTCCTCCATTGATGAGCTCTTCTGGGGTAGAGGTAGAACAACAACCAGCTCCATATCCCCAGAAATTTGCAGAGTACCTGCTACACAGTAGGAAGCCAATTAATGTTAAATGAATGAACAAATAGAAGTGCAGGCACTAGTCTTTGACTTCTGGCAGGCTCTGTTCACAAACTAAAGTGCACCTGCTTCAAGTAAGTGTGGAGAATGGAGGGCAAGGAATCAAACCATGAAGAAAAACTGGGTAACATGGGTCATATTTCACCTAGAGCCCAGGTCTCCTTGCAATTCAACAAGAAACCTTGCAGAAGTTAAAGCAAATGGCATGAAAAGGTTTCAGATCCAGCCTGGAACTCCAGAGAGCACTGGAAGGCAACCTGCACCACAGAGAAGGTAATTAGAGCTGAGGTAACCTGGAATCACAGGTAGCCAGCAGGAGACCCACTTTTACTTTGGATAGGCTAATAAGAGGCCATTACCCATCCATATTTTATTTCATTGCTATTCTCTCCCTTCCTGCATTAGCAGTAGGGTTAACATCAATAATGGGACTCTCTTCGTATTTACACATTGTAATTAAGCATAGGTGAAACCCAAAGAGCTCTTTAGAGATATTTATTAGCATGCAGAACCACCTCAGCTTGCAGACTTCCTTTGGCTAGTAGTCAGAAGACAGAATTAAATAAAACATCATCTGAGCAATGACATTATAAATCCCCTCCAGATTGCCTCCTGCTAGCCAGCCTGACCTCCTCACTCTAGGAGGATGCGGGTCCAGGTGGCTGAAGATGTTGTTCCTAATAAGCTCTTCAGGGCTGGAAGGTCTGCACAAAAGACTAAGCCATGTGACTCTTGACTCCAGCCCCTGCTAACTCAGACTCCCTGGATCCCCACACGAAGGCCCACCTTATTATTTCTGGCTATCCTTGGAGGTGACTCACACGGAAAGAAAAAGAAAGGAGAAATCTACAGAAGGGAAAAACAAAAGGGAGAAGGAAGTACCTTCCACTCTTTCTCTGGCCTTTGCTTACTGCTGCAGGACATCAAAGCTCTCCTGGGTGCCACTGTCCACATGTCTGGATGCTTTGCAACTGTCAACATGCTTCCAAGTATCAAGAAAGTATTTTGCAGCACAGTGAGACTCGGGAATGCCCAAATGCTTCTTCCTTCCGAAAGGTCATACCCAAAGGGTACTGAAGCTGAGCTCTCTTGCTTTCTAATACCTCAATGTAACGATTCTCAGAATCTGCACAACCCAGGGACTTGTAAGAAATACAAATTATCTGACCCAATGATAAAAAAACACCACTTGTGGCACCCAGGAGTGTGCATTTTAACAAGTTTTCCAAATGATTCATGTATACACTGAAGTTAGAGAACCGTCATTTTACAGAATTTCTGCATGAAAAAATTAATTTTAGTTTAAGATTTATTTATTTACTTGAAAGGCAAACCAACAGAGAGAGATCAGAAAGAGATTTGCCACCAGCTGGTTCACTCCACAAATGGCCATAACAATCAGGTCTATGCCATTATGAAGCCAGGAACCTGGCACTCCATCCAGTCTCCCAGGTGACTGGCAGGGGCCCAAGTACTTGGGCCATCATCTGCTGTCTTCCCAAGCATGTTAGCAGGAAGCTGGATCAAAAACAGAGAAGCCAGGACATCACTGGCTCTCCAATATATTGCAGCTACTTAACCCTCTGTAACACAATGCCGGATCCTATTTTATTTATTTTTTACTGCATATATATTTACTGTATAGAATTAAATGAGTTTGGACACATGCATGTTTTTAACCTGAATTGTTCATCACTCTTAGAAGCTGATATGAACTCCTATAGAAAAGAATAGTCAGTGTCCAAATAAGGTCAGAATCACCTTTCCTTTGCAACCATTAAGACAAAGTATCACCGAATCAAGATGCTCTGCCGAGATCAGAAGGAGTCCTTTCTAGGAGCCTTTTCAGTTTTTCATGCACGCTGACCAGCTTCCCTAGGGCAGCTGCACCCCTTCACCTGGCTGTCCCCTGCATGGCTAAATCACAGGAAGAGATGCATTAGTCTTAATCCTATAGTTCTGTGCAGGAAAACTTTCATTCATTTAATTCATTGTACAAATATTTGTTAGCAGCTTTTATGTGCAAGGTAGTGTTCTCCTGATGGGATGAATGAGCCAACAAATTCAAGACCTCTGCTATTGTGATGAGACAGAAAACAGATGGACTCTAAGTAGTAAGTACATTGCATGAGATGTCAGAAAGTGGCTCATATTTTGGTGATAGCACAGAATGCAGAGTAAGCAGGTCAGAAGTTACCTCCACAGGTTTCATTGAGAAAGTGGTATTTGATTAAGGACTTGAAAAAGGTGAGGGAGATATATCTGCCAATAACTGAGGGAAAAGCATTTAAGAAACAGGACACAGCCGGTACAAAGGTTCAAAGATCAGGGACAGTTTCCCTAAATCAAAATAGTGAGAAGTGATGTGCTATACTTGACAATAATATCTGGACACACAAATAATATTGAAATGGTAACTATAATAACACAGTATCATGTAACACAAGGCTTCCTGGCTCTCTGAATGAACTATGGCCTTCAGCAATGAAAATGGATGTTTTGCAAGGAATCTTCCCACTGTCTTGGGAACACATGCAAAAGAAAAAAGAATCTCATTCCTTTTTTTAAAAAAATATTTATTTATTTATTTGAAAGGCAGAGTTGGAAAGAGAGAAAGAGATACAGAGATGCAGACAGAGAGTGAGATTTTCCATCCAATGGTTCAATCCTCAAAAGGCCATAATAGCCAGGGTTGGGCTAAGGCAAAACTAGGAGTCAGCAGTTTTATATGAGTCTCCCATATTGGGGTAGGGGCCCAAGCACTTGGGTCATCTCCCACTATTTTTCTCAGGCACATTAGTAGAGAGCTGGATTGGAACTGGAACAAATGAGATTTGAATCAACATCAATATGGGATGCTAGCATCACAGGTGGCAATTTAACTGATGCACCACAATGCCAACCCCAATTAGAGTTTCATTTCTATAATTTTGACTAAGTTGACACATTTGTAAAGGTATCAAAGAAGCAACTTTGGACTAGAAAATACCCATATCAAAAACAACTCCAAGGGCCAGTGCTGTGGAGCTGTGAGTTAACCTGCTGCCTACAAAACCAGCACTGGTTCAAATCTCTACCGCTCTACTTCCTATTCAGCTCCCTGCCAATGTGTCTGGGAAAGCAGCAGAAGATGGCCCAAGTGCTTGGGGCCCTGCACCCAGGAAGGAGATCCAGATGAAACTCCTGGCTCCTGGCTTCAACCTGACCTAGCCCAGGCTGATGTGGCTATTTGGGGAGTAAACCAGCCGATGGAAGATCTCTGTTTCCCTCTGTCTCCACCTATCTCTGTGTAATTCTGCCTTTCAAACATTGATAAATGTTAAAAAAAAGAAATCAAAACAATTGGCCAAGAAGATAGAATACTATTATAAATAATAAAAAAAATTTTAAAGATCTATTTATTTTATTTGAAAGGCCCAGTTGCAGAGAGGAGAGAAAGAGATCTGCCATCTGCTAATTCATTCCCCAAACGGATGCAACAGCCAGCACTTGGCTAGGTAGAAGCCAGGAGCTAATAGACCCACTCATCCAGATCTTCCAAGTGGGTGCAGTGGCCCAGGGACCTAGGCCATCTTCTGCTGCTGTCCCAGGAGAATTAGTAAAGACCTGGATGGGAAGCAGAGCAGCTGGACTTGAACCTGTACCCATATGGGATGCCAGCGTCACAGGCGGTGGCTTAACCCATTACACCACAATTCTGGCACCAATAAGAAAAAATTAAAGCACCTATGATACCAGAATAAATATTTTTTAGAAACCTACAACTACAATAGTGTAATAACATAGGAAAATAGACTGATATGAAAACCAAAAAATTCAGAAATAGGATCACATTATACAATTATGTGATTTCTGACAAAGATTGCACTGCAGGATCAGTGGGGTTGGGCAGAGAAGGCCTCTTCAATAAATGTGGCAGGGTCAATTGGAAATATCCATATGGAAATAAAACGAATTTTGACCTTTAACTTGCCCTGTACACAAAAATCAATTCTAGATGGATTGTAGATTGAAATGTGAAAAGCAACATGATGAAATTACTAAAAGAGAATATAAAAGAACACCTTTGTGACCTATAAGTACACAAGCGTTTCTTAAATATAGCACATAAAGCACTAACCATAAAGGCAAGGCATGATCAATTGACTATTATAAATGAAAACCCTCTACCATTAAAAAAGAAGCATTGGCAGAGTGAAAAGAGCAGGTGTCTTATGGAAGAAGATATTTGCAGTACATGTAACTGATAAGGGACTCAGTACATATGACTGATAAGGGAAGTGTCGCTCCCCCTCTTCGTGGAGGAACGACACAGGACCCTGCGCTGTTCTTTCTGTCTGCTCGGCCCTCCCCGGGTTTGCTGCTGGTTCTTCCCGGGTTGGCTACTATCCCTTCCACCTCCATGGAAGGGCAGTTCCCCCTGGCCACATTCCCCACTTCCGCAGGGGAGCGGCACACCGCCAGCCGGCTCTCTCGGGGGCTGCACAGGTGTTCCCCTTAGATGTTCCCCTTAGATGTTCCCGGTGCATGCCGTCTCTCTCCTCCTTTATAGTCCTCCTCCGCCAATCCTAACTCGGCTGCCTACTCGCCGAGTACGCTGCTCTCCAATCAGGAGCAAGTCCTACAGTTTATTGGTTGAACTGGAGGCAGCTGTGCAGAAGCTGTTTACTTCTCTCCCAGCGCCATATTGTGGGAGAGCAGATGCATAGAATAAGTCTTAATTCCAGTAACTCAGTCCAGTCCGGGCTGCTCCCCACAGGAAGAATATCTAAAATACACAAAGAACCTTTTAATCCAAAGAAAAGGTAACCTAACAGGGAAAAAACAGAGAATATAAAGAAGAAATTCACGGAACACCATGTAAATAGCTAGTAATCAATTGAAAAAATATTGAATTTCATTATTTTTACATAAATAGAAATAAAAAACATAGTGATATTCCTGCACATACTCACTAGAATAGTTATTTTAAAAAGACATGAAAATAATGTGTTTATAAAATGTGGAGCCACTGGAACTATCTTACATAACAAATACAAGTGAAAATATATTTACCTACTTTGGAAAGCTGTTTGGTGGTGTTCATTAAAAGTAAAGATTGTGGGGATTCTAAGATGGTGTAACAAGGAAAATACCTGTTGGTTTTAACCAGGGGAAGACAACAGAAGAAAGACGGAGTAAGTGCATTCTCAGGGGAGAGTTGGAGAGAAGTTTGCAGTAGAAATTCTACAGAAAGAAGAGAGACACCGTGGAGCAGTGTGGAAAGTGCAGACACACAGCACTGAGTGGGGACAATCCCCAGGACTCCTGCAGCAGGGGATGGAGGAGAAACCAGCTTCTGAAAGAGAGGTGAAAGCAGACTTCAGCAGCCTGAGCTACTGCTGATACTTCCTGAGGGAGAACTTGCAGACCATACTCTGGAAGGGAGCCCTAGTGGGGGACAGGATACCCACCTAATCCAGTGAAGGAAAAACACATTTTTTTCTCACCATCCCCTGAGAAGGGTACCTGGCAACCAGCACAGAGAAAGCACCATCTTAACACCAGCAGAGGCTGCAGTGACTCTCACTCATATGCTACCAGGGCCAGAGGAAAAAAATAAACCATACTCTTCAATGACTTTGAGTCTGGACCAGCTGAGTGTTACCCTGGATTCTTACCCCACCCTTGAGCACTGATCAGAGCTCCCTGGCCTCACACACCTTTAGACATCCTCTGAAATAGACACTCCACTAAGTCACAGAGGATAAGATCAAAGACAAAATCCATCAGAGGACAAAACCAACAAGTGTTCCCATAAATACTTAAATACAGAAATACAAGGAACAAGAACAAGGAAGACAATATGACTCCCCAAAAGGAACACAACAATTCTTATATTAGATTGTAAAGACAGAGATAAATGAAATGCCTTAAAATGAATACAAATGAATGATCACAAAATTACTGAGAAACAGAAAGAAGGAAATTCATGAGATAAAGAAATCCATACATGATATCTATGAAAAATTTCACCAAGTGTTTGAGATACTGAAGAGAAATCAAACTGAAATATTAGAAATGAAGGATTAAATAGGTCAAGTATAAAATACAGAGGCAAGTCTCAACAACAGACTTGGTGAGACAAACAAAGAATATCTTATCTAGAAGACAAATTCTTGGAAATATCTCAGAATAAAATAAAGAAGAAAAATTTGGAAAAACTGAAAATAATGGTTGAGATTTCTGGTATACTATCAAACATACAAACATACGTGTGTTAAGTGTTGTTGGAGAGACAGAATGGATAAGAGGGCATACTCTAATATGAGACCAGAAAATTCCCTAATTTGGAGAAAGAAAGGGACATCCAAGTATATTAAGTATATAGAACTCCCAATAGACACGATCAGAAAAGATCTTCACCACAACAAATTATAGTCAAACTTCCAACAGTAAAATATAAAGAAAACATTCTAGAATGTGCATGAGGGAAATACCAAATAACGTTCAAAGGATCCCCAAATAGACTACCAGCTGATTTCTCATAAGAAACCCTACAACAGGCTAGGAGAGAATGGTTAGACATAGTCCAAATCCTAAAAGAAACTGTCAACCCAAAATATTGTACCCAGCAAAGCTTTCATTTATAAATGAAGGTGAAACAGAAATCTTCCAAAACAGAAATTGAAAAAATTTTTATTACTCATCCAGCCTTAAAAATGATGCTTAAGTATACAGTACACATAGAAACAGAGAATGATGGTTATCATTGTGAAAGAATGTGAAAGCATAATATCTCTGTGTAAAAATACAAAATAAATTCAAAGCAATCAATAACAATATTTATGGGAAAATGGCAGGGCCAGGTTGTTACTTAGACTAGTATCCCTGAACACAAATGATCTAAATTCTCCAATTAAAAGATACAGACATGGGGTTGGCACTGTGGCATACCAGATAAAGCCATTGCTTGCAGTGCCTGGCATCCCATATGGGTCCCAATTTGAGTCCCAGTTGCTCCATTTCCAATCAAGCTCTCTGCTATGGCCTGGGAAAGCAGTGGAAGATGGCCCCAGTCCTTGGGCCCCTACACCCACATGGGAGACCTGGAAAGAGCTCCTAGCTTTAGATCAGCACAGCTCTGGCCATTGTGGCCATCTGGGGAGTGAAACAGTGGATGGAGGACCTCACTCTCTCTCTTGTTCTCTCTCTCTCTCTCTCTGCCTCTGCCCCTCTGCAACTCTACCTTTCAAATAAATAAATGAATCTTTAAAAAGATATAGACTGGCTGAATAGATTAAAAAACTAGGCCCATCTACTTGCTGCCTATAAAAAGCATACCTCACCAACAAAGATACACTCAGATCGAAAGTGAAAGGATGGAAAAGGACATTTGATGCTAAAAAAGGAAAAATGAACAGGTGTAGCCATCCTGTTATCAGGCAAAATAGACTTTAACATAAAAATCTTAAAAAAGACAATGAAGGCCATTATGTGATGGTTAAGGGATCTATTGAACAGGAAGATGTGATTATTATAAATGTATGTGTACCCTATACCAGGGCACATGGTTATTTATAACAAATGTTAGTGGATCTAAAGGGAGATATAGACTCCAATTCAATAGAATAGAGGATTTCAACACCCTACTTTCAACAATGGACAGATCAATTAGACAAAAAATCAATAAACAAACAACAGAGCTAATCGCAATATGTTCCAAATGGACCTAACTGATATCTATAGAACATTTCATCTCACAGTTGAAGATTACCCATACTTTTCATCAGGGCATGGAAAGCTTTCTCTAGGGTGGAATATATGCTAGGCCATAAAGCAAGTCTCAGCAAATTCAAAAAAACTGAAATCATATCAAGTATATTTTCTGACCAAAATGGAATTAAGCTGGAAATTAAAAACTTATAAAACTAGAAAATTTTCAAACACATGAGTACTGAGCAACATGCTCCTAAATGAACAGTGGGTCATAGAAGAAACCAAAAGGTAAATCACAAAATTCCTGGAAACAAATGAAGATGACAATACAACATATCAAAACTTATGGAATACAACAAGAGCAGTGTTAAGAGGGAAGTTTATAACAATTGTTGCCAACATCAAGAAACTGGAAATGCATCAAATAAATGAGCTATCTGTGCATCTCATGGACCTGTAAAGACAGCAACAAACCAAACCCAAAATTAGTAGGAAGAAAAAACTTATTAAAATTAGAGAAGAAATAAATAAAATTCAATCAAAAAATACAAAAGATCAGTGAAATGAAGAGCTAGTTTTTTTGAAAAAATAAAAAAAAACTATTGGCTTTACAAACTAAAAAAGAAGAGGGAGAAGACCTATATCAATAAAATCAGAGATGAAAAAAAGAGATGTAAGAACAGATATCACAGAAATAAGAAGAATCATCAGGAATTACTACATCTATATGCCAACACATTGGAAAATCTAAAAGACATGGATAGAATCCTGGATACATACAATCTACAAATACTTAGTCTTGAAGAGATAGAAAATGTAAACAAACAATAACCAAGACAGAGATTAAATCAGTAATATAAAAACTCCCACCAAAGGAAAGCCCAAGACCGGATGGCTTCACTGCTGAATTCTATAAGACTTTTAAAGAAGAACTAATTCCAGTTCTTCTCAAATTATTCAAAACAATTGAAAAGAAGAAATCCCCCCAAACTCCTTCTATTAAGCCAGCATTACCTTTATTCCAAAATGAGAAAAAGATACAAGAAAGAGAACTACAGACCAATATCACTGATGAACACAGCTGCAAAAGTCTTCAACAAAATACTAGGTAATCAAATTGCAAGAACACATAAGAGAGATCATTCACCTAAACCAAGTTTGATTTATCCCTGGTACACAGGGATGGTTCAAGATACAGAAATCAATCAATGTGATAAGCCACACTAACAAGTTGAAGAATAAAATATGGTTATCTCAATAGATGCAGAGAAAGCATTTGATAAAATGCAATATCCTTTTATGATAAAAAGTTTAAACAAACTAGGCACAGAAGATATATTACTCAACACAATCAAGGCAATACATGACAAATCCACAACAGGATCCTATTGAATGGGGAAAATTTGGAAGCATTTCCACTATGATCCAGAACCAGACAAGGATGCCCAGTGATGTTATTTAGTATAGTTCTGGAAGTTTTAGCCAGAGCCATTAGGCATGAAAAAGAAATCAAAGGGATACAAATAGGAAAGGAGGAGGTCAAAATATGATTCTGTATATAGGGGAACCAAAAGACTCCACAATGAGACTATTGTAACTCATAACAGTGTTTGGTAAAGTTGAAGTATATAAATCACAACACAAAAATTGATAGCCTTTGTATACACAGACAATGCCATGGCAGAGAAAGAATTTGTAAGAACAGTCCCACTCACAATAGTTACAAAAAATCTAATACCTTAGAATAAACTTAACCAAGAAAGTGGAAGATCTCTATGATGAAAATTACAAACCATTAAAGAAAAAAAAACAGAAGGAGATACAAAAATGGAAAAAACTTGCATGTTTGTGTTTTGGAAGAATTAATATAATCAAATGTCCATACTACTGAAAGCAATTTACAGATTCAATGTGACATTGATTCATATACCAACAACATTCTTCTGAGATGTAGAATAAATGATTCTAAAATTCATGTGGAAACACAAGAGACCTTGAATAATTAGAGCAATCTTAACAACAAAAAATCTGGAGGCATCACAATATTGGAGTTCAAGACACAGTACATGGCATCTGTAATCAAAACAGCCTGGTACTGTCACAAAAATAGACATGTAGACCAATGAAACATAAGAGAAACCCCAGAAATTGATCCATGCGTCTACACCCAACAAATATTTGAAATTAGCTGAAATAAATCTCTGGAAAAAGGACAGTCTCTTCAAAAAATGGTGCTGAGAAAGTTGAATCTATGTCGGAAGTATGACAAAAAGTCCAAAACCAACTCAATGGATCAGGAATTTAAATCTATGACTTGATACCATCAAATTACTAGAGGAAAATATCAGGGAACCAATGCAAGAAATTAGCATAGACAAGGATTTCTTGGAAAAGATCCCAGAAGCATATGCAATTTAAGCAAAAATGAATAACCGGGATTATATCAACCTAAGAAGCTTCTGAACTGCAAATTAAATACTCAGCAAAGTGAAAAGACAACTGGCAAAATAAGAAAATATTTGTAAACTATGCACCAGATAAAGGATCAATATCCAAAATCTATAAAGAGCTCAGAAACTCAACAATAACAAAACAATCCAGTTAAGAAATTGGCAGGCCAGCACCGCGGCTCACTTGGCTAATCCTCTGCTGCAGCACCGGCAGACTGGGTTTTAGTCCTGGTTGGGGCGCTGGATTCTGTCCCGGTTGCTCCTCTTCCAGTCCAGCTCTCTGTTGTGGCCTGGGAAGGCAGTGGAGGATGGCCCAAGTGCTTGGACCCTGTACCCACATGGGAGACCAGGGGGAAGCACCTGGCTCCTGGCTTTGGGAGGTGAAGCAACGGAAAAGGAAGACCTTTCTCTCTCTCTCTCTCTCTCTCTCTCTCTCACTATCTAACTCTGCCTGTAAAAATAAATAAATAAATAAAAAGAAATTGGCAAAGGACTTGAATAAGCATTTTTTAATAAAGAAATTCAAAGGCCAGCAGACACATGAGAAAATGCTCACATTAACAAGCCATAGAGAAATGCAAACACAAACCACGATGAGGTTTCACTTCACCTCAGTTAGAATGGCTTTCATCCAAAAATCAAAAAACTATAATTGATGGTGAGGATGTGGAAAAAGGGTACCCTAATGCACTGTTGGTTAGAATGTAAACTAACACAATCAATTTGGAAGACAGTATGGAGATTCTGCAGAGGTCTGAAAATAGATCCACCATATGACCCAGCCATCCCACTGCTGGAACAAATGCAATAAGATTTATTTGTACTCCCATGTTTATTGGAGCTCAATACACATAGCTAAGATATGTAATCAACTCAGATGTCTGTCAACTGAGAATTGAATAAATATAATATAGTATATACACTATGGAATACTACTCAGCCATAAAAAATAATAAATTCCTGTCTTTTGAAACAAAATTGATGAAACTGAAAACCATTATGCTTAGTAAAATAAGCCAGTCTCAAAAAGATAAACATAATATGTTTTCTCTTATATGTGGCAGCAAATATAGAATACAAAAAAAGTATAGGAATTGAGATGGTCACTTTGGAATATGATTTTCATTTTCATCTCATGTTTATACACCTGTAGAAATGTGGTCTTCCTAATTTTCACTTGTAATATTATGATTAGTGATGAATTAAGCCTGTGAATATAGAATGGATTAAAATTGTGTCTTTGCAAAAACTGATGAAGAGAGGTGAGGGAAGCAGTTGGATTGAAAGGGAGCAGGGGAGTGAGGGAATTGTGGTTGTCCTTTTGGAACTGTACTTGTGGAATTCATAAAATCTATTCTCTGTTTATTAATAAAAATAAATTTATTCCTAAAAAAGTTGACATTGTTTACAACTCAGAAATTCTACTCTTGTATTGCAAAAAGGTATATGCTCATATCTAAGCACTATAAGACATGTAAAAATAAGCATTATTTGTAGCAACTGAAAACAGAGAAACTGATAAATTGTGCAATATTTATACTGTTAGCCCTCCATGTCTATTGGTTCCATCTGTGGATTCAAAGTATTGAAAAAATTAATGTGTTCAAACTGAACATTTACAGACTTTTTTTCTGGTCATCATATCCTATAGAATATAGTATAATAAATATTCACATATTCATAATGTGTTAGATATTTCACAAAATCTAGAGATGATTTAAATTACACTGAGGAGATGTACAGATCACATTCAAATACTGCACCACTTTAAACAAGCAACTTGAATATCTGCAAATTTTGTTATCTATAGAAAGTCTTGGAATGAGTCTTTCTTGGTTAGTGAGGGATTACAGTACAATAAAATACTATAAAGGAATGCAGTAACCAAACTACAGCTACATGAAATAACTGACATGGAAATAAATTTCAGTAACACAAACTGAGCAAATCAAAACAGGCACAGCATAATACAGAGTGTGAAATTCCATTTAAGGAGAAGACAACAAAGAAAATCCATGGAGCTGAAGTCAGGAGAGTGGTCAGCTCTGGGGAGAAAGGCAGTAATAGGTTCAGAGTCCCTACCCTAACATGTGGTACTTTGGCATTTGAGGAAACAATGGATGCAAGGAGGGTCACTCTATGACCTTTCCCTAGTCTTCTCCCCTAAAATAGGCCACAAAAGTGTTTTTGACCTTTCGATAGTGAGACCCTCATCTAAGAGGTGGCCGTCCTGTACCTGGAGGAAAGGATCATCCTTACCTCTGAGAACACAAAACACAAAGAATCGGAACAATCCCAATCTGCCCTGTTCCCCACAGTTTATTACCGTTAGCTCACACCCATTGCATCCAATCATACTTCTCTCTGACTATCCATTCTTCAACACACCTAGGCATAAAAATACACAGTCTCCCCTGATTTTGGGGGGGGGGGGGGTCACATTTCTAAAGGCTGTTGTGTTACATTAAATTTGAATTAAATAAACTTAAACATAGAGCTGTTGTTGGGTTATAATAGGTTAAGCCACCACCTGCAACGCCAGCATCCCATATGTGTGTCAGTGGGAATCCTGGCTATTCAACTTCCCATCCAGCTCCCTGCTAATGCACCTGGGAAAGCAGCAGAAGCTGGCCCAAGTACTTGTGTCCCTGCCACCCACATGGGAGATCTGGATGGAGTTCCAGGCTCCAGCCTGGGCCCTGCCCTGGCCATTTTGTGATCTTCTGGGGAATGAGCCAGTTGACACTGGAGATTCTCATTCTCTCTCTCTCTCTCTCTCTCTCTCTCTCTCTCTCTCTCATCCACCAATGCTGCCTTTCAAATATTTAAAAAAAAATTTTAAATATTTATTAAAAAATTAACTTCTGGGCCGGCGCCGCGGCTCACTAGGCTAATCCTCCGCCTTGCGGTGCCGGCACACCGGGTTCTAGTCCCGGTCGGGGCGCCGGATTCTGTCCCGGTTGCCCCTCTTCCAGGCCAGCCCTCTGCTGTGGCCAGGGAGTGCAGTGCAGGATGGCCCAGGTGCTTGGGCCCTGCACCCCATGGGAGACCAGGAAAAGCACCTGGCTCCTGGCTCCTGCCATCGGATCAGCGCGGTGCGCCGGCCGCAGCGCGCCAGCCGCAGCGGCCATTGGAGGGTGAACCAAGGGCAAAGGAAGACCTTTCTCTCTGTCTCTCTCTCTCACTGTCCACTCTGCCTGTCAAAAAAAAAAAAAAAAAAAAAAAAAAAAAAAACAAAAAACAAAAAACAAAAACAAAAAAGAGACAAAAAAAAAAATTAACTTCTATTATTTTCTCTTCTGGATCTGTCTTTTGTGACAGATGCCACTGCCATTAAACTAGTGACACATAAGAAAAGAACATACACCCTCCCACAGAGGGGACAGGGCTTGCTGGAGTGCTGGGAATGTAGACCTCTTGGTAGGGGTGAGAGTTGTATAGGAATGTTCCCTTTGTGATTACTTGTTGGGCAGTGAATTCATAGTCTGTATATCTTTCTGTGTGTGTGTTTTACTGTAGTAAAAAGTATATTTTAAAAATTGAAAGGAAAAAAATACATAGGCTTGTAATAACATATGCTGGTCAAAAGGACATCAAACAAACAAACAGAAAAAATGGAGTTCCAGGTTCTAGTCACAGCTGTTATTTAGTAGCTCTATAATTTTAGGGAACTCACTTTGTCACTCTGAGCCTTGGTTTCTGCAGCTGTGAAAGGAATACCAACCCATCTCCTGTAGCTGTGAAGATGCAGTGAGGTAACCAACAGTGAACTGCGTTGGAAACTCCTGAGCATCACTTATGAAGAGAATTCAAACAATCAGGAAAATGCATGTTATGAAAAAAAACTATGCGTGGATTTTAACATTTTGTTGAATCAATATACCCTGTTTCAATATTTTTATCTTTTGAAAAATAAAGTTGTCTTTTAATTCCATTTTTGACAGACCTTAAAAGCATTTATTTTTATTTATTTGAAAAGCACACTAATGGGGTATGAGGAGAGAGAGAGACAGAGAAAGAGAGACAGAGAGAAAGAGGAGAGACGTCTTCTATCTGCCGGTCCACTTCGTAAATGCCTGCAACAGCTGGGGCTATGCCAGGCCAAAGCCAGGAGATAAGAGCTCGATCCAGGTCTCCCCTGTGAGTGGCAGGGACCCAAGTACTTGGGCCATCATCTGCTGCCTCCCAGGGTGATACATAAGCAGGAAGATGCAACAGAACCAAAGGTAGGACTCAATCCTAGCACTCAGGCATGGGATGCAGTGGCCCAAGTGGCTGTTTGTGCTACAATGCTCATCCCTGAATTTGGTTTTCCCTTTCACAGATATAAAATGTGCACTGGTGACCACATTGTAATGTGGATTGTAGATCTGAACTACAGACTTCATATATGGCCAGTTGTTTTTGTTTTTGTTTTTGTTTGAGAGAAAGAGAAATATCTCCCATCTGCGGGCTCACTCCTCAAATTCTTAAAATGACTTGGGGGCTGGGAGCCAGGAACTCATATCTCCCACTTTGGTGACAGGAAGTGAACTACTTGAGCCACCACCGCTACCTCCCAAGTCCTGCATTAGCAGGCAGCTGTAGTCAGGAGCTGAAAACTGAACGAGGGATTCCAACATAGGACATGGGTATCCTGACGGATATCATAACCACCAGACCAAATGCCCACCCTTCTACTTGTTTTTTAATAAACATTTTTGTAAAATCAGAATACCTTTAGTTGAAAAATACTGGTTTTCAGATAATCACGGTGATGATGATTTATTTTCTAACATTTGCAAATTTTGAAATCCTTGGCTCAAATTCCTGATGGCGACGAGTGAATGATGTTAAGCAATAGCTGCTCCTTTTTCAATGGACCATATATTCATTCATTCAACACTGTCCCTCTCATTCATTTTGTCACCAGAATGATTATTGTAGGAAATTGAATTTGGGATCCACAGAATATATTACTAAGATTTTTTTAAACTGTCTAAATCAAAAAAGAAAAAAAGCCTATCAAATTGCAGATTTCCAGACTAACCCTTTGGTTCACAATCTGCTGAGAGAGAGAGAGAGAGAGAGAGAGAGAATCCTTCATTTACTATTCCTTTCCTGAGCTGCAGAGTTCAAGTTCTTCATGCATCTTCTAGAAGGCATCCCTTTAAAGCCCTAACATTCCATGCAGAGAAAATGCCATTCAATCAAAATGTACAGCTGGAATTTTGCAAATGCCAAAGACAAATGCAGATGGGTTGTGCATTCAGTTCAAACAGCAGGTATCTGTCGGCCTTGTTGGCCACTGCACTGAGTGTGGTGTGCTGTACTGAACTCATTGGGACTTGATTATCTCTGCCCATTTGGAACTTACCGTCAACTTAAGGAGGCAGCTCCAACAGGAGAGTCTATTGGACAGACAAGGAAAGCAAATGCCAGAACAGGAGCTGCAAACAGAGTGAGTGCTCTGGGGCTCCAAAAAAAGAACAGTCACTGTGAACTGCTGAACATCCGACACGGCTTTTATGAAGTAATGGAATCACTGATGACATTGACCTAAAATTCAGTGAATCAAGGCCATCCCATGTCTTCTTCCTAGGGACAGTCACCTCTTGTCCCCTTTGACAATGACCACAGAGTTGAAGTCAATTTCAGACAAGTGCTTTTACCTAAAATTGTCCTAGTTACTCTGCCCAGAAAAGAATGATGAGAACAAGATATGAATGGGACAGATGCCTATACCTTTTAAATGTACAGGCCTCTAATCTTGAGCATTCACTCATGGGCTTTTAGAATAAAACATACGTTTTTTTTAGAATTCATACAGTAAATGTACAGTAGTGTGGAATCAGAACAATGTCAACATGACTTGGCCTGTAGGAATCTCTTCAAAATGAATCCCAGGAAGTGTTCTATGAAAAATCAGTGCTCTGCAGCGCTTTAGGGAGGAGGCAGGAGAATGGAGTATCTGGAGTCCCACTTCTGTTCCTGTAGATGTTAGCATATTAAAGACACCAAAGGTACTACAGAAAGGAAACCGCTTAACCCGGCATTTCCAAATGTGTTTCTGATTAAAGTAATCTATTAACATTCATTTGATCAGTGTTCCTCAAAAGGTGCTTTAAGAGAATTCTGTTTCAGAATTTATTTTTTGAGTTGAAGCCCTCAGACAGTGTAGAAAAAATGCACTTAATTTGTGGTCAGGCTTTCAACAAACAGACCTTTCTAATAGATTTTGAAAGCTATACAAAATTTCAGATTTTGTGTAGCTAATACAGGGGGAAAAGCTATTTAAAATAATTTAGGACAACACAGAGCAGCAATGCCTAAACTTTCAGATAAGAGTTCCCCACCACCATCACCCTGAGGAACTACATTTTCAATTCCCTCTCACTTTTTCTGCCTTCACTTTGGCATTTAAGCTTTCTCCCTTCTGGATTAAAATAAGTAAAAATGGGGATAGGCATTTGTCTCAGTGGCTAAAACACAGTGTAGGATGCCCAAGAGCCCATGGCAAAGTGCCTCAGCTTGAGTCCCTCCTCTACTTCCAATTCCAGCTTCTTGCTAATCCGAACCAAGGTGGACAGCAGCTGATTGTCCAAGTACTTGGCTTCCAGCCACCCATATGGGAGACCCAAATGGAATTCTAGCCTTCCAGCTTCAGACTGGCCCAACCCTGGCTGTTGTGTGTATCTGGAAAGTGATTCAGCAGATGAAAGATCTCTCTCAGTCTATACCTCTCTACCATTCTTTCAAATATATGAAAATAATATTGACATACAAAATTAAATTATTTATGTAAATATTATATAATATGAAAAAGTAAATACATTTTTCAAAGGGAGGGAATCTTCCCTTTTATTGAGTACCTATAATGTGCCATATTTTGCATACAAAATCTCTATAAAGCCTCATAATTTAGTAAACAAGACAGTTAAAAAAACAGCAACTACAGGAATGACAAAACCCACCAGGATTTGACTTTAGGTTAAAGCTCAGGATAAGGGTGTGTAAGTCTGTGTGTGTGTGTGTGTGTGTGTGTGTGTGTTAAAAGCACAAGATTTGAGTACACACACGAATGATTACCATAGGGGCCGACAGCCCTACATTTTGTAGAATGTTATAAATGCAAACATTGAGCATGGCCTGTCAATAGCAACACTTCAGAAAGGATAGCTAGCTGAGAAAACTGCAGATTTATTTTTAATATAATTAAATGTGCATTTGCCTGTCTCCCACAAGGCTCTAGCTTTATTGAGGGGGGAAGAAGTAGGCCTTGATATTTCTTCTTTTTAATTAAGTAATTTATTTGAAAGGCAGAGATACAAAGAGAGAAGGAGAGACAGAGACAGAGAGAGGAAAGAGAGCAATGTTTCAACCATTAGTTCACTCACCAAATGGCCACAACTGCTGGGGCTGGGCCAGGCCGAAGCCAGGAGCCAGAATTTGAGAGATTTGAGACAGAGACACACAGAAAGAGAGAAAGATCAATCTTCCATCCACTGGTGCACTCCCCAAATAGCCACAACTGCCAGGGGATGGGCCAGGCCCTAGCAAGGAGCCAGGAGCTTCTTCCAGGTCTCCCAGGGACCCAAGGACTTAGACCATTCTCTGCTGCTTTCCCCGGCGCATTAGCAGGGAGCTGGATAGGAAGTGGAACAACCAGTACTTGATGGTATCCACATGGGATACTGACACTGCAAGCAGCAGTTAACCTTTTACACCACAGTGCTGGCTCCTCTTTGCAGATTTAAGGATAAGTATATTTCCCCAACTGCTTCTTTCCATGGCTATGCAGTTTCGAAATTTCACCCTTTTTTGTGACTTCCTCGGTGTAAGAATTGGTTAAGAACAACAGCATTAGAGTCTTGTAATTTTAGTGTTGATAACTAATTCTACCACTTCAACTTGTATGATGAGTAACATCACCTAAGTGTCTTATCTAAGAGTTAGAATGTCCAGAAATAAAATTGCACAAGCTATTTCATTAGCCCAATTGACTATTTACATGGCTTCCAGATGCTCATGCTAACCACCTTTTGCTTTACTTTAAGAAAGTGTCTTCTATTCTACTTTTTATGATTGGAAAAACTATTTTTATAAATACTATATTAAGATTTTTAATGAACATAACTGTTTAACAACCATAAAAGAATGACATTTTCATGACATGGGAGCAGAACAGTTGGCAGATCCCTCCTGGTGGAAACAGTCCTCATCTCCCATATTTATGCCACCAGCACCTGAGTTCTCCCTCCATGACAAAAGTGTTGATGGCATTTTGATGGGTTGTATCTCTCCCTCATTTTCTTGATGGAGAAACAACAAACACACTAAATGAAGGACAGCAGAGGTTTCTGAATCCAAAGCAAGGGGTTCATGACACTCCTTCAGCCACATGTGTATTGTAGGCTTTTCTTCTTTTTTCTACTTGGGATGTTCACCTGTTTTAAAGAATTTTATGAAGGCAGGATTAATTTATTTGAGATGTCATTTAGATCACTTAGAACACTAGAAATGATGACACATGTTGGCCCAGAATCTAGACTCATGAATCAGCAAGACTTCAAGTTGGACCATGACTAAGGTTAAACGGTACCTCTAAAGGAAAAGTGTGAGATGATTTAGCAAAATTATCAAAGGTGAGCTTTAGTGAGGGCTTGGAATCAACATGCATGGAGACTTCATGTGTTTCAGGTCATAGGCACTGTGCATACAGAGGGCTTTAAATCAGGTTCACAAGAGAGTAGAGTCACAGATCTCCCACAGTGATTGGTTTATGTCTGAAATCTTCAATGACGAGTATAAGAGGAGACACAGTTGGCAGGGAAGCATGAAACAACTGATTTACTTAATTCTGTACAGAGTACTCAAGGTTAGAACTCAATGATTACACAGTTTAACCCTACCTTTACTATTGTACTTTGTCTATAGGATAGCCGAGGCCTATAGAAATGCCTGGCAAATTGATCAGACAAAAGAATAACACAGCAATGGGTTAGACTTTAGGACAAAAACCACACCTGAATAATGTGTTAAAATGCAGATTTCTGGGCAACACTTCCCTGATTTTGATCCAAGTGGATGAAGAGGGAGGAGTTTAAATATCCTAGGTAGTCATCCCTCATGTTCAGAAGACCATGCCTCAAACATGGAGACTGACTTCCAGAAACAGAGGAGGCCGGGATTTAATTCTGATGTGACACATATTCAGAGAAATTAAGCAATCTGTCCATGATCACAGTGAAGCATGCATTCAGGAGAAAGAGGGTAACCATAACTACCTGCAGTGTTCTTGTCTGACATCAGATAATGTATATACATTACGGAGCCAATGTAATTCTAGCCATCATCTACAAAGCTTCACCGTTAGTGGCAGGACATGCGATTCATGGCTGCAGAGAGGGGACTCAGCCCCAGGTCTCAGGGTTCTCAGTATTGCACTCTTTCACCCCTAACAGTGCATTCCAGGAAACACTGCTCCTCCCACCCTAGACTGTAAAGCTCAAGGGCACTCCTTTATTCTAACAAGAACTTTTCTTCCATTTTTCTGTTTATCCTCAAACTACTTTTGTGATGTTTTAATTGGTTGTGTTTTAACATTTCATAATTTAAGCAATATCTATTTTTTTCTCAAATTGAACCACATAAACGTAAAAGAATGCATATGGATACAAAAAACCTAAGGCATAGGGTCTGACATGAACATTTTTAGGCACAGAAAAATGATACAGACACAAATTTAAACAAACAATTAAATATAGTACATGGCTATAAAACTATATATAAATGAACAAAGGGTCTAGCAATGCTTAGAATAATGAAAAATGAATTTGTACAGAAATGAGAGGAAAAAAGTTCAAGGAGACCAGGGAACTGGAATTAGGCAAGGAATGATGGGAGGAATATGTTGCTGCTGGTTTGGAAAGTTTCAAATATTCACAAAGAAGGGAATATTTAACCCCTCAAAGCTTTCAAATGTGTGGTCAGAAAACCAGCCACATCAGTGTCACCTGGATTCTTGATAGAAACACAAAATTCTATGTTGAATTTTAGATTCCCCTGATTAGATGTTGTATTTGACAAGAATGTCAAGTAATTTATGCATGTTAAAAATTGAGACATATTAGTATAGTAATGCTTATCATCCAATTTCAACAATTATTTACATAGTCAAGCTTAATTTATTTGTATCTCTGCCCAATTTCTCCCCTTCATTAGGATTATTTTAAGCCCTATCATGTTATCAGTAATTGTTCCATGAGTGCATTTTTAAAAGATGAGGTCTCTTCAAAAATAATAACTAGAATATATTTACCATATTTGCAATGTAATAACTGTGAAAATATTCCAGGAGGTTTGAACAAGTAAGGGAAAAGAAGGACATTCCATTTTGTAAAGACCAGTAGAAATCTAACCACCTAGGTTGCAAGTGTGGGTTAGTATTACCAGTCCTAGAGAATTATAAAGCCAAATTATCACCCAAAACATCACCTGATAGAAAGGGCAGTGTGCTATCAACGATATATAAAATGACTTCTGCAGGTATTGTAGAAGCATTCACAAAACCAAAATCTAAAAAACAAGTGACACATTCTTAAAACTGGCTTACCAAGGGAAAAAAAAGGCATTTAAAATACTAAAATACTAAAAATAAATATTTGTGAATAGTCTGCAAAGACAAATTTATAATATTCCAGCTTAAAATTATAACAAAACACAGATTTAGAACTTCTAGGGTATAGTAAAGTCTGTCTAAAACAACTGATCAAAGCCAAGGAATGCCAGCTTATAAAAAGTTTCTGAAGAATCAAGAAGACTCCAGGTAAGGTTTGTAACCTCAGAGGCTTAGAAGTTTATTGTCCATCTTTTGAATCAGTTGAGTAAAATTACAACAGAAGCTTAATCATGTAAACCATCAGAAACTATTTTGTAGAGAGGAAGGGTTAGGTGAGAGAGAGGTGTGGTGCTATTATTTTATAATATTTAGTACATCTGTAAATAGAGAAGATGAAGAAAATTGGGTACACAGGACATACAACCCAAAATAAAATCAACTGATGATAGAGTATAACAAAATAGTCAATTGCTGTGTCTCAAGGTTACTCCAAGGAGAATCTGAAAATGTGGTTTCAGGAAGATAAACTCAGATAGGCAAAGATTAATTTTTGGAGGGCCCAATATGTCAAACTGAGGAGCTGGAACTTAATTCTATGGCAGCAAGAATCCACGGGAGTCTTTGATGGGATAAAAACAGCCCTTCAGAAAGGTGCGTCTGCCAACAGCAGTTAGCAAGAGCAAGAGCCTACAAGTGGGAGGACCAGTGAAGGGATTGCTGAAATAATCCTCACATGAAGAGATAAGCCCTGGAGAAGAGATAAGCCCCAGAATGCCCGAAGAAGGTCAACTGAATGTCAGCCTCGAGGATACATCAGCCTCTCTTCACACAAATCAAAAGCTGTTCTCGCTCCCATCCATGACCCCCATGATTGCCAATCTGAAAACCAACCATCTAAAACAGGGATGATACCACCCACAGGGAAAGGAAGTCTCAGGCATCATGGTAAGGAACAAATGACTCTAAGTCCTCAAAGACTTTCTAATGAGTTTGACTTAAATTTCCTTTCCACACTGGGATACTTCTGCAAGTGCAAGCACAACCATATGGAAGAAAAAAATTATACCCCCCTGAAGAAATTCAGGTGAATACATCAACAAATTTATTGGGGAGAGCAATAGATTTGTTTGGAATGGGTGCTTTCTTTAAAACTAGTAGTAGAGGCTACCCCTAAAAGATATCTTTCGTCCTTAGAAGGAAACAAGCTCAGGTGTTATGAGTGTAGTGTGACGTGACAGCTCACCATGATTCTTCATATAGGAAATAAAGTTACCAAACTTACAAGATAACTGAAGTAGGTTGACTTGCACGTCTCTGGTATAAACCAATTAAACGGCTCAGTGTCAGCAAACCTGAAATCTAGCTTATAAGTGCAATTAAATTTCTATAAGTCAAATATGAGAGCTTTACTTAAAGGAACTCTCTAATGAGTTCTTTAAAAATATGAATAAATCATGCTCCAATTTATCATGTTGGTAATTAAGGGGCTTGTCTACCGGGTATTCTTATGTTGGGGTGGTTCTGCTTCTCCCTCCTGAAGGCATGGCAAGCAAAAGAAAGCCTGGTTACACGACTTGTAAAATATTCACTCTTTAAAATAGGGCCGGGGTGGGGGAAGAAGGGAAATTTGGAGGCCTTCCAGGATCTGGCTGAGTGATGCACCTCCTCTCACCTAGATAATGATATTGTCAGGAGCTGACTGAGGAATGGGCGAGGGGACGGTGACTCTCCATTCCTCACCAACGTCCCCGTTGGAGCATTCATTTTCTCATTTACGATCTCCTTGACACCGACTCTATTTACATGGCATCGGGATTAATCAGCCAGGAGTTTTTTAGCTGCAGGAATCAGGCAATCCGTGTAACTCAGCGTGACAGTGTGACATTATCACCAGCTAAGCAATATTCCTTCTGTATGATCACCATCTCCAGGGAACTTCCTGTGAGATAGGACTTCAGGTGCTGAAGTCATAAACCATTACCCTCATCTCCCAAGCAGCTGTATGACACCCTTCCTCAAGGACAGCCACAGGAAGACACACAGTGGATCCTCGCTGATTTATCAGCAGGATCAGCAAGGGCACTGCCGAAGCTTTGGTCACCATCTGCTGCAGGGAAAGGCCCCCGGCCTCAGTGCCTCCGGCAGGTCGTCATATACAGAAACAGTGAGGCCCCAGACACAACCCACGGGCTCTGTGGCAAATGGACTTCTGTCAAGGTACCCATAGCACAGCTACACAAGTAGTTGTTGGCCTATCACCCTTCCGTGAGAACATGGACACCTTGAAGAATAGAGATCTATTCATTTAAATCCTAAGTTATCCCCCTGAGGTTTGGCACAATAAATGTCTTCCAATATGTCTGGTGTCTGAAAAAAGGATTAAATAAGTGAGTTTCAGTGAATTATGTAATGGTTATTTTACCAAAGACAACAAGAAGTTGTAGTTGAATTTACTCCTTTCATTGTCTTATTTTATCCTTTAATGAACTAATCAACTGTTATAGATAGGATGGAGGTGCTTTCTAAATAAACTGACTCCTGCTAAGTGGATCAGTGATCACTCAGAAAATGAATTCCGGGTTTCAACTAACACATATCAGAAGTAAGTACTAAATAGGTTCTCATCTGACTAACTTTCAATGCTGAATTTCCAATCCCTTCCTCTTAGGAAACAGCAGACAGGGAACAGAGAGGTTCGTATTTAAAATATCTAAGCTAGACTCTTCTCTGTCCTACTTCCTATTTCTGTAACCTTGGCAGCCTATTGATTTCTTCAGAGTGTAGTTTCCTTATCTATAGAATCAGAATAGAAATTTATAGCACATGCAATAGTGGTCACTACATTTTAAATGAGATATTGAATGTGAAGTTTTAGCATATTGCCTAGGACTTAATAGCTGCTTTGTTAAATAGAAGGTAAAAGTGTTAATCCATTTTCTTGAGACAAATTAGCAATACTTGGTTAGTGGGAGTAGTTAACTGCATTGTTTAAATCTTCAGAACAACAATAAAACACAATTGAGTGTCAAACAACTAACCAACCATTAAACAAACCATGGGAAATGTTGGTGTACCCCAAGGTTCTCAGCTCTAAGTAATTCTACCTCCTCTTCCTCTTTCTCTCTCTTTCTGTCCTCATAGAAGGACATAACAAATAATATATGCTTACTTCCTAATTCAGGAATAAAATGTGTCACCTTTATAAGTCATTTCAATTGACCTCTCTTTAGTCATAGTTAAAATAAATCAAGTGGACCAGACAATTTCTTCTGGCTCAATAGTCTGTGATACTAGGAAATCAACACTCATTGTTCTTAAATAACCAAATCAAAAAGTCATCCCAGTTAAAGATATTTAATCAAATGAAACTCAATAAATTCCATAATTTTAATGAGGAAATACTAATATTCATAACACACATAGGATGTACAGACATTGGGAAAAATACTCTGATATGAAACTTCAACCAATAGTTACACCCAATTAAAGTAAATTAACTAAGGAAAAACTGACTTCATGTTTGATTGTATAAGATGGTGTTTTGGTCGTTAACTGGGAAAGTTGTATCTTTCTGTAATTTTGCAGAAAGTACCAGAGAGACTTTTGTATTAGGATGAATATTACCCTTCACTATTGAGGAGGAAGCACTCTGGTTTGGGAGCATGTTAGAAAAAAGACCACCTAATCTACCTACCAGAGAGCTCACAGTCTCATTCAGGCATTGATCTGCAAAGCTCAGATTTGGTCTTCCTCACCAGCAATTCCCCAAAATCAAAATATGTAATGAGCAAGCATTCAAAATCCGTTAGCTCACTCCTAGCAAACCTCAAGAGTGAAAGCTGGGTCTCTCCTTTTTAAGCCTACTACCTAAATTCTCAATGTGTCATTCAACTGACAATAAATATGTACTGAAAATTTTCTTTGTGTCAGACCAGAATTAGGTACTCTGGACATGAAAGGAGTAAAAAAATTAGGTCACTGACTTTGCAGACATTAAGATTATGGGTGGGAGACAGACATTAATCAAATATACACATGCATGCATACAATACAGAGTTGCATGTATGCATACACATGCCAACTACATTTGCCTCTAAGCTACTCTTAGTCATGCTCTGGACTGGCAGCTAGGCTCTTCTTCTTTAGTTTTGCAAGCAGAAGGTACATTTTAGGGAGAAAGAACGGCTTGTGTGACATCTAAGCAGGAAGGAAATCATAGCGTTTAAATAGGCAATGGTAGGCGTGTCCAGAGACTAGCCACAGGAAAGCAGAGGAAAATAAGGTGAGCTTTGGAGAAGTGTGCAGGTCTAGGAGGAGTACCATTTCCTATAAGAACTTAAGATATTTTAAAATTATTTCAACCATTTTGTACTTGAAAAATTAAAGGCAAAATGAGAGGTCTATTCTATGTTACTCCATTTAGTCATAAGAATATCTCTACTGCTGGTCAAGGGCCAGTCTCCACCTTCGATACTTAGGTACAAGATGACCTCAGCAAGCCTAATAATAGCATTATTAAAAAGAATGGCTGCCATTTATCAAAAAGGCCTAAAGATCTGGGCTAAGTACTCCACATGCATCACATATTCATAGTACTTCATCTTCCATCCACACCGTGAGGAAGGCAATATTTTTATCCTTAAGTGACAGATAAGGAAATGGAATTAAATATCTTGCTTGAGGTCAAACAACTGTTACTAAGGAATTGAACTACATCTCGATAAATCGCCTGTAAAATTCAAGAGTCCTCTGTGCTTTTACCTGTGCCTCACTCTTCGCATCTCAGTTCTCCATATCCATAGATCTTCTGCATGGATAAAGGAAGATCACAAATATGACAAGTACAGATATTTAAAAGATTCATAGAAACTGGGATTAAAATACATTTATTTTGGTGCACAAGTGTCTGAAATCCACGCATATGAATAGTCTTTAAAAACTCCTCGGAAAATGCATATGTTGAAAAACAAGGGGGCTGGGCATTTAACCTATGGGTTAAGACACTAGTTAGGATGTGCACATCCCACATCCAAGAGCCTGAGTTAAGTACCATCTTCACTCATGAATCACCTTCTTGTTAATATGTACCCTGGGAGGCAGTCTGTGAGGGTTCAAATAGTTCCCATTCTACCCCACACAAAGAAGGACCAGACTGAGTTCCTAGTTCCTGGCTTTAGCTTGGCCCAGTCTTGGCAACTATAGACATTTGGGGAGTAAACCAGGAGATGGGAAGTCTTTTTCTGTGTCTGTCTGCCTCTCGAATGAAAGACTAAAACTTTAAAAGAAAAGAAAAACTATGTGTGGTTTTCAAAATATTTGCACTAAAATAAACTTAAATTTTAATTAAATCTTCCACAATGTTTTTGAAGTCACTTCATAGTAATAAAATATTTGAAAATTGAATTTCATGGAAATGAAAAGCTAACTTTCATTAAGCAGTGCTATTCTTGATTTGGCATGATATTGAAAGGTTTAGATAAAAGCACAGTAATGACAAAATTCACTTGATTTTGAAAAGAAACAAAACTCTGCTGCATTAATACAAATAAATGCAGATCTCATCTTTACGATATGATGTTTAAAACTGAAGAGATTTTTGAAAACATAAGGGAAGAGAAGTAGAACTAAAGGAGAAAGAAAATACACAAAGAGAAAACAATTAGATGGTAAAGAACTAAGGAAGAAGTCAACAGAGACAAAGAACAAGGAGACACAGCAGAAGTAAAACGTGCCACTTTGCTCTCTATGCCTGAGTGTCTTGGCATAGAGAGTCATAACAAACCACCCTTCTCCTAACCTTTGTTATAACTGAAGATCATGGGAACTACTATTTTTGCCAATAGTTTCTCCTTTCATTTTTGGTTAAGCTGCCTCATTTGGTTTAATCAAAAAGTAGCATTGCAGTGATCCTCACCAACCCCAACCAGTTTTTTTTTTTTTCACATTTCTAATGCACCATTTTTCTAGCCATGGTTCATAATATTCATCAAATTAGCAATCCGAAAGCCACTGATCACACCCATAGTCATTTTAGTAACCAATGCCTAGAGTTTAGAGGCACAGGGTAAAGTCATTTGGCAAATTGCCTTGGATGACTTTATTTCTATACTTATTGAAAAGGACTAATTTTTCTGGATGGTTTCCGTATGTTGATATAAAAGAGGAAGATTGCATTAACAGTCTTAAAATGTAAATGACACCCAATCTATATTCTGAGCCATGGTCTTTAGGTCACTATTTTTAACTGCTTAGATATCATCCTGTCTGGGCTTCAAACCTGAGTTTTTTCTACATTAAACTCAGCATTCCCTTTGCTTCTTGTTAGTTTCCTTTCTCATAATATTTTTCTTCAATAGGACCCTATGTTTCTGCTTTCCAAAGTCAGAAATCTGGACTTCGTCTGATATGTTATTCTTCCCCATGTTATCCCATCATGTTAAAACTCACAGACAGACGCATACTCTGGTGGTGCCCATGGAGAGAAAGGAAAGCCCACATGAAATCAGCTACAACCTCTTGAAATTTGGAGCTGAAATCAGAGCGCCCCACTGCTTCTCTGTGGTACTAAGACTCTGAGGGATTGCATTCTGAATTGGATCTGTTGCCCTGAGCGCCACTGTACATGCATAAATAAACATAAGATACAGAGACACATACATCTATTAATAAGGACTCTTGTGGATGCAACAATTAACAGGCATCAGCTGGAAATAGTTCAGGCAAGGAAGAGAAAATAAAGTGGAAGTTATTATGTGCATAAGGAGACATGGCATGGATCAAAAGCCTTGTGGGCTGAAATCCAGATATGAATACAATCAGGATCCCCGAAGGGCTCCTTGTCCATGCCTTTTTCTGATTTTTCTGTGATTATCTGCATATTTCCCTTCTTCTGCTCCTCAGGCTACATGCTGGGTAGATAATGGCACCCAAAAACTCCTATTGCATCTACCAGTTATAAACATGGCCACTGCCCTTCAATTCCAATTCCTGTTTCCTGGGGTGGGAAATCAGATTGCCTTCCACAAGCAATGAGGTAGGAAACAAGAGTCATTTCCTGGAACCAAGCCTGCTGGTAACCTCCACTGGTTGCCCCATGGATACAGGAAGACATCTCTTGAAAAGAACTGGCTTGTGATTGGAGTCCTTCTCCACAGTGTCTTACAACAAAGCAACGACAACAGAGCTGTTGTTGCTGAAACCCTTCACTGTCAGAGGCAGTCACACTGAGCTGAAATAACATAACTAAAGGCTTCCTCTGCCCTCTCTTCACTCTGCACACCTCATCTATGTAACACTCTCACACTTGTTACTGCAGTCATCAGTCTAGAAACAGGAGTTGATGATTCAGAGGAATTTGGCCACAATCATCACCAAACCTGTCCATACAGACGTCTGCCTGCAGAGCAAGCTCGCCATCTTTTTTTTTTTTTCTGGAGGCAGGTTTCCAAGACCCCATAAAATGCACTACACTTTCCCAGTCCTCAACTCTCATCAAGCCTCAGTCTCACAGCTATGAAAAGGCAGTAGCATGATTCTTGTCTGAGGCATAGACACAGCTTATTTCTAATCTCTACAGCAAATAGGTGATAATGAAGACCTTAAACAAAAGGAAGTAAATATCCATATTTATGTGCCAAGAACCATGCCACCCTCTTACCCCAGGCAAATTAGCAAATTATCACAAAATGACTCAATTAGGTAGAGACAGAAAAAGGACCCATCAGAGAGATTAAACACTTCCATCAACAATATAAAAAATATTCTTAAGAGTAGCTGGATGGTTGTTATTCCCTCCTTTAATTTATGGATATTTTCCTGTTTTTCTTAAATCTTCAATCCTATTGCCTTATTTTCAGAGTTTCTATCTTCTACAGTACAAGTGTGTTTCTGTTTCCAGGAAACTTTCTGCCATGTGGAGTGAGGCAGCCTGGAGCTGGAAGCTTTCCGATAATGAAACACAGAGCTAAGCAAGGCAGCTGCATGTGGCACATTAATCACTCCCCATGCTCTGGGAGAAGTGAGATACAATTATAAATCAGTTAATCCCCTCGTTCACTGGTAGTGAGGTGGGGAAACTGTTAATCAGCATCATAAACACATTTGGAAAGAGATTTCCAAAGGACAGCCCAAAGAGAACAGAGATAGGCAGATCAATTCAACAGGAAAATCTCTTATTTGTCACATCTGGAAGCGCCCTGGTTAAGCCTTAATTAGATTGTGTAGTAAAAAAGATCTCATAAACAGAAATGGTGTTGAAGGCTAGGGAGGGAGCGCAAGGCGGTTGAGTCAATGCAGTTGGCCATGCTCCAAGGATCAGAAAAAAGCTGTGAAGGAGGAACACAGAGGCTCCAAGTGTGGGACAGAAGCATTTGTGAATCTGCCACCTTTACTTCCTCCACATTTCAGTAAAAAAGCAACACCAATCCAGATGTGTCTTTGCTTACCGTTGGGGTATGTCCTGAAAAGCTCCTAAGTCGGAAATATTGTTAGTCACAACTACAGTGAATCTGCAGGACAGTATAGCTTGTCAACCCAGCACACTGCAAGTTACTGGCTGTTGACCATTCTGACAGCAACACTTGCTAGGAACTGGGGATCACCGTGGCTTCCTAGCATCACCAGAGAGTACTGTCACTAGTGGGGAAAAGATCAAAATATAAAGTACAGTTTCTACTGAACATATATCATTTTGACACCATTGTGAAGCTGAAAACTCCTAAATTGAGCCATTGAGGACCATCTGTAATTTTAACAAAAGAAACTGAGATTCTCTGTTGCTGCACCCAAGATCTGAAGGGGCTGAGTTACTCAGACATGGACTCCTAACTTTTGTTCCACCAGAGCTCCTTTCATGATTTTGCTCCATAAACACCATGTTTTACTTCTCGGGCAGGAATTTGGCCTAGTGATTAAAATGCTAGTCGGATGCCCGTGTTCTATATTAGAGTGCTTGTGTCAGTTCTGATTTGTAAGTCCAACTTCCTGCTAAAACAGATCCTAGCAGGCAGCAGCGATGGCTCAAGTGGTTGGACTCCTGCCACCTGCATGGGAGATCCTTACTGAGTTCTGGCTCCTGACTTTGGCCCAGCCCAGACCCAGCCATCATAGGCATTTGTGTAATGAAACAGTAAATGAGAATGTTCTCTCTCACTCTGCTCCTCAAATAATTAAATAAATATTTTTAAAAAGTTAAATACAATACAATTGATCTATTTACTCACTTTTCATTAAATGTATCAAAATGCTAACCTAAACTCTAGATTACTATGATATAATCAATGTAATCATCATCACGTTGAAAGAATATCAGCCGAAGCTGAATGATACAGCTTTTGTGTATAATCAAGAATGGACAACTTCAACTGGATATTTTTAATATCCAAAAAAAAAGCTTAGGTACTACTATCTTTTTTATTCCAATCAATATGTAGACTGGATGGAAGATGCTGACCCAGGTGAACTTCAGGCTCCCTAAATATTTGTAGATTTGGGGCCCTAGATTCCATTCTAGTGTAATTTAAGGCACCCAAGAGCATCCTCCTTTACTGAATTTTTCCAGGAAAAAAAAAACCCACATCTGATGTTTCATAATACAAGTTATTCTTTGAGGCAAAGCACAGTGAATCAAGTGTTTTGTTTCCCACCAAGAATGTCTTTTCATATGGATAAGTAAAGTACCTTGACCTGATGCCAGCGGCTTAGTCTCACTGGTCAGCCAACTCCCACCAGCAGGACCATGCTGTAGGAGAACAATGGAGTGAAAACCTCATATTTACCATTAGTAACAGATTAGAAGCTAACCGGAGCATTGTGCATAGTGTTTAATCATCTGAAGCTCCATGGTTGATGAGGTTTTGTATAGGTAAGGCCTTGGGCTTTTTGATTGACTACAAGCATCACATACAACTGGGGTTTTTCCTTCTTTAACTTGTTTTGCCTGTCCATGGTAAAGCTCATATCTCCCTTAAAAGCTCTTTCACATCTGAGGATCATTAAATCTCTAATGTGTTTTAGAACAGATTGATAGTTACAGGGATGACACTTCTAGAATACTGACACTCTAAGTACTTTACCTGGATAGTCTCATTTAACCCCCACCGGAGCTGACCTCATCAAGCTATCTGCGTTTCTTGGCACAGAAGTTCATTGTTTGTCACTGAAATGGGTCCACATGACTGTTCTTAAAGGCAGCTTCAACACAGGAGAGAAGTACAGCTGCCTGAATCAGCCATTGCTTCAAGTCCAAAGTATAAGGGACCTCCTGAGACAGAACTTCATCCCCTTTCTACAACTCCTGAATATTCCCCACTCAAATATTTCAGACAACCTAAATATCATTTGCGTGAAGGAACCATTTTTAATAATTATTCATTTATTTATTTTCATATACATGAAAGGCAGAGCAACAGAGACAGAGTGAGAGAGAGATAGGAAAAGACAGAGAATGAGATTCCATCAGTTGGTTCACTCCCCAAACGCCTGCAATAGCTGGGGCTGGGCCATGCTGAACCCTGGAGCCCAGAACTCCAACTTGGGTCTCCCACATGGGTAACAGGGAACCAAATATTTGAGCTATCATCTGCTGCCACCTGAGATGCACTAGCAAGGAGCTTAATCAGAAGACAAGACGCTGGGATGTGAACTGGTACTCATATATGGGATGCAACAGTCCAAGAGGTAGCATAAACCACTATACCCACCTCAAAGAAAGATTTTGCTTAAGAAAATTTTAAACTTTTAAACATTCAAGTGAGTCCTGTAATAATTCCATGTTCATTTTTTATTTATTTTTGACAGTCAGAGTTAGACAGTGAGAGAGAGAGAGAGAGAGAGGGAGAGAGAGTGAGTGAAAGGTCTTCCTTCCATTGGTTCACCCCCAAATGGCTGCTACAGCTGGCACGCTGCGCAGATCCAAAGCCAGGAGCCAGGTGCTTCCTCCCGGTCTCCCATGAGGGTGCAGGACCCAAGCACTTGGGCCATTCTCCACTGCCTTCCCAGGCTACAGCAGAGAGCTGGACTGGAAGAGGAGCAACCGGGACAGAATCTGGCACCCCAACCGGGACTAGAATCTGGGGTGCTGGCGCCGCAGGCGGAGGATTAGCCTAGTGAGCCGTGGTGCCGGCCCCATGTTCATTTTTAAAGAAGAGTCCATTATGTTGTTTTTCTATAGGTCATTTATGTATTAAATTAAGAAACAATATGAATCTAGTCTTCTAAAGATCTTGAAATGGATTGTAATATGCTCCATGGTGACCCACATATGTAAATAACCATGAAGTACATGAGGGCATGCTGATATGCAAGCTCTTAGAGAGAAGGGAGGGGCCATTTGCTCACTTCAGGGCTACCTACAGCCCCAGTATAGCTCAGTAAGAATTAAATAACCATAATATGTTTGCATTTCTATTTGGCTCCTAGACTCAAAGAAGCTTGAATAAATACTGGCATATTTTATACATGAGCTATGAGAGTGGGGAAACCCCAGTGTCTGTCTCAGATAAAATCAGTTCCGGGTGAAATTGTGAGAAACGTTGGTCCAATTCTCAAAATATTGAACTTTGTATTGTTTTTCCCATAAATGATTCATCTAATTCTTTTAACGTCCTTATGAGGTAAACACCAGAAAAGAATCATTAGTCCCAGTGGCATTAGCTAGGAAGGTAAAAGGGGAAACTTGGTCATCAAATCCCATAGAAAATTTTCAGGGAGAACTTTCTATATGCTTTGTTCTCAGGACACTTTTTTATTGTTAATTCTTCCATTTAGTTATTTATAGCAAAGTGGCAGCAATCAAAGCAATAGAATCAAAAGGTAGATTCATCCAAGAGCACCAAATCAAAACTTCATGAACTTCACTAGATGGGAAAATAAAATAGAAAAACAAATTTCTTCTTCAGCTATAGAAAGTGTGTGGGGAAAAAAATGGGTGGTGGGGACAGAAAGGAAAGTTAAGCACTCAGCAGTGTAGTGCCCACAGGTCACTGCTGAGAAGATGAACCTGGGAAGATGAAGACATCAAGTTCCCACACCTTTTGCCCCGCCCCTTTAACTTTGTGCTCCCAGATCCCTATCTCTCTCTGGTATCCAGTGTCATGGTAACCACCAGATCCACCTGCTTGGCTAGCTGCCCACAGTCCTATTATGTGATGGTTTGTTTAGGGCCTCTTTTGTCTTTAGGCCCATTTAAGCAACAGGGGTCCTGGCTAGATGTGGCTGCTAGTGGATGGCTGTGTGGATGTGTGGCTGTATGTGGCTATGCGTGACTGTAATTAGATGTCTGCTTGTGTGTCTCACTGCCACCATGGACACAAAGGCAGTTACCTCCTGTGGTCCCACCTCTACTGGGGGCAAGTGGCGGTTCCCTGAGCATTTCTCACTGCCACTGTGAGTAAAGGAGAAACAAACCCACAAATGCTTCCAAGCTGTTCTCTGACCTGTTGGAATCCGGATCTGCTTGAGCTGGGCATACAATCCTGGAGTCAGACACAATGGTGTTCTAGCTTAGACTCGGGTGCCTAATAACTATTTGGTCCCATGCAAACTCTTTAACCCTCCTTTGCTTGTAACAAGTGAAATGGGGATGAGAACCAAAGCAGCACCTCCCTGGTTTGGTGGGAAGATGGTGAGGATTAACTGAGATAATACACCTTTAACACTGCCAACTGCATAACACACATTTTAAATGCAGTACTGGTAGTAATGTAAGTACTTTTAGAAATCAGTTATACATTTCCATGACAGACTTTGACAAACTCCAACTAAATAGGCACCATCTGTGGGAGGAGAGTTGGCTTTCCATCCGCTGAATCATTTAAGATGTGTATACTATTTAATGTTGGGCTCACTCTTCTACTCCCTGATAGCAGGTCAGTGAAAATTGTTGTTTATTTGTTTAAGATAGTAGCAAAGACACCAAAGTTAAAGTTGATCAGAATCCTTTTAAAATGCTATGGAAATGCCCTATGAGTTTATGCAAAATGAAGTCATTTATAAAAGCAAAACATGAATAAACTACCAAACACACATAAATTGCTCAATATGAAGGTAATCTAAACACTGAAACATCAAAAGGAGGCCAAAGTTGTGAAAGGATGCCAAGCTGAATGAAAAGTCTATCACTCTAACAATATAATGCTGCCCTTCATTTTTTCTACAGAAACTTCTACAATTTAAATGAATCAAGAATATTTTAATATTCTCTAGCATAAGCCACGGTAACTTAAATCCATCTGGTCCAATTCTTTGCTGATTCTCAGAATAACCAGAGCTCAGCCCCCCCACCCCTTTTTCTGGCATATTTGGAAGCAGCTTCCTTGCTCTCTCGCTCTCCTCTTGGTTCAGCTGGGAGGCATGGGGTGCCTTTCAGTCTCAGCAGCTACCAATTAGCCACCTCCTAAGAGCTCAGCAGCTGGCCTACTTTTTAAAGAGACCAGACCATCTTCTACCACTGCTGTCTATGTTAACCAGTGCTAAACATCTGACCACAATAACTGAAGGTTAAATAAACACATTTCCTTATAGGATTAAGTAAAATAAGGCTGCTTAATTCCAGCAGAATCTAGGAAGCTCACGCCCACAATCATGAAAAGTGTGCATGGCTTTAACTAATGGGCTAATTTTTAAATTTTCTCCTTGCCATGTGAATTTTCTCTGGATGCTTATGCTCATATCAGTAAGAACCTCTGTAGCAATTTTCTTTTATGTACTCTGCATTTTGTTCCACACTTAATTATGCCAGATAATAACTAGAAATACTGCCTGGAATTCAAATCACAGATCTGGAACACAGAGATGTAACATTTGGAAATCCATCCCTTATCATATTTAGCCTAAGACTCAGGGTCAGATTTCTTCCCTGAGCAGTTGGGATGTTCCAAGTATGTACTTCCTACCATTAGTAGGCAAATCTCATCTTTAGTTAATAAAGGCAAGACAAACACCTTTCCAAATTTAGGCAAGAGACTAGAACTCTCTAAGCTTTAGTGTCCTCTTTTGTACAATGATAATGAGAATCTTATTATGCACTTCATTAACTAACCTTATTAGGATTGCCATCAGGATTAGATGAGATGGTATAGATAGAACACTTGGCAGAGTACCTGTTTAAGTGACAGAGTATTCAGTAAAGATTTGTAAGCAGGGGCTGGTGCTGTGGCATAGCAGTGGTAAGCCATTTCAAGTCCCAGCTGTTCCACTTCCAATCCAGATGCCTGCTAATGCACCTGGGAAAGCAGCAGCAGATGACCCAATCCTTGGGCCCCTGCACCCATATGGGAGACCCAGAAGAAGCTCCTGGCTCCTGGCTTCTGTCTGGCCCAGCCCTGGCCATTTTGGCCATTTGGAGAGTGAACCAGAATATGGAAGATCTCTCTCTCTCTCTCTAATTCTGCCTATCAAATAAATAAATACATCTTTTAAAAAACACAAAAAGATGTATTTATTTTATTTGAAAGGCCGAATTACAGAGAGAGAGAAACACAGAAAGAGGGTGATCTTCCATCCACAGGTTCTCTTCTTAAATGGACAAAATGGCCAGGGCTGGGTCAGATAGAAGCGAGGAGCTTCTTTTGTGTCTCCCACATGGGTGCAGGGGCCCAAGCACTTGGGTCATCTGCTGCTGCTTTCCCAGGTGCATTAGCAGGGAGATGGATTGGAAGTGTTGCAGCAGGACTCAAACAGGCTCCCATATGGGATGTCAGAGCTGTAGGAGGTGGCTTTACCTACTACATCACAGCGCTGACCCCCCAAAAAAAAATTATAAACAGCACTAGCAGCATTACCACCTGGAAAACTAATGAGGCTGGAAAAACTCCTTGGAGGTCAAGTAATACTTATCAAAGCTGGAAACGCCTGTAGTTTTTAATGAACAGCTCCGCCTCCTGGTTTCTATCCCAGAGAATTGATCTCATAGAAAACCCAAGAGGCATGCAAAAAATCGTTACTAAGATATATTTTCTGATAGAACCAAAAAAACTCACATAACTTAGACATGCATTATTGGCATAACTGTTAAACAATTAATATTATACAATGTAATATTCTGGAACAGTGTAAAAGAATAAGGTATATATATACCTCATAAGGTATATATACATATTTTTTTTGTATTAATACATACAAAATATCTATATGACCTTAATTGGGGAGGAAAAATGCAGGCTTAGATCAAATTGCAGTATGAAATAATCTGTATCTATGGGACAAACCCACTAAGCTACAATATATTTGCCCACATATATTCCTACATAGTGATTCACTGCAGCAGCACACGGTCCTAGCCAATGCATGGAAGGCAGTCACAGACCATTAACAATGTCTGTGGGAAAGAGGGTCAGTCCCTCTGCCTAGGTGAAGCGTTTCATGACTTTTTGTTTTCTCTGGCCCCTTCTGGGAACACACCTCATTTAGAGAAACACTGCAATGAAAGTGGAGAACGACATGATGGGCATGTGAGCTAACCAGTAGGATGCCTGCATCCCCTACTGCAGTACCGGAGCTCATACCTGGCTCTGCTCTTGACTCCACCTTTCTGTCAATGCAGCCTGTGGGAGGCAGCAGTGGAAGCTCAGGTTCTTGTGCTCCTGTCTCCCACAGAGGAGACCTGTATTGCATTCCCAGCTGCTAGCTTCAGCCCTGGCCTAGTCCCAGCCATTGTGGGGATTTGAGGAGTGCACTAGTGGAAGGGGTCTCTCTCATCTACTTCTCTCTATGTTCCTCTGCCTTGCAAATAAATACATTAAAAAAAAGCGGGCAAAGGGTATTTCTGATGACTTTAGTGCCAAGATACAAGGAAGCCTAAAGTTAGGTCCATCTCTTGATATTTCAGTCCAAGAGTACTACTTCCCTATTAGGGAGTCAGTTTGAGTCCTATTTGTATTTTCATCTGCAAATGAAACATACCCAAACTCCTACCTTAATTTTCCTTCAACTACACCAACAATTTTTAAAGATTTTAGGCTTTATACTCAAACACAGATTTATATAAAAGACCAGTTACACAATAAAGGGAGAGGAGGCTGAGATCATACCTGGAACATTTCATTAGCCAACTGCTCTGGGTGCTGTGTTTCCAAAAGGGTTTTCAGGGTAAATATCTGTGTTTTTCTAGACAAACCACCTACATTTTCAGTGCCTTGATTTCTTCATCATGTATGGGAATAATAATACATCCCCTGCACCTGTTAGGCTTTGATCAATCAGAAAATAACCGCTCTTAAGTCACTTTGGGAAAATGCAAATCTTTCCTAAATTGGAAATCGTTCCAGTTTCACATCTGAGTCCAGAACAAACGTTCACTTAACTTTTGTATTTTTAAGATTTATTTATTTATTTGAAAGGCAGAGTCATAACGAGGCAGAGGCAGAGAGAGAGAGAAAAAGAAAGAGACAAGTCTTTCTTCCACCAGTTCACTCCCCAAATGGCTGTAATGTAGCTGGGCTGATCGGAAGCCAGGAGCCAGGAGCCTCCCATGGGTCTCTCACTTGGGGACAGGGTCCCCAGGACTTCAGCCATCCTCTACTGCTTTCCCAAGCCAAAGCAGAAAGCGATCAGAAGTGGGGCAGTCAGGACTTGAACTGGCGCCTACATGGGATGCTGGCACCACAGGCGGTGGATTTACCAGCTATACCACTGTGCCAGCCCAGGTTCACTTAACCTTAAAATGCACCATTTCAAGTAAGGAGATGGCAGTATTCAACACTTTACGATGCTATCAGTCCTGGAGTATATCAAACCGTTAAACAAATCTCCTGTTAAAAAATGCTTGAAATAAACATAGTAAATAAAATAAAGAAAATAAAATCAGTCATGCTCTCCTGTTGTGGTTTACAACTTATATAAATCTTACTTTGTCTTTGAGTCTGCTGTAATCAATTCTGGTATTATGACGGGAAAAATTATCCAGGGTCAACAAAACCTAGAACTAGGATGACAATAATAAAGGTAGCTCTCTGGAAAGAAAGAGCCTGACCTCTACCAAATCCCGAAACAAAAGCTTCAAGGTTCTCACATCATCTAGACTTTTAGAAGAGCCTTGGCTAGAATCTAGAAGCAGGCTGGCAGTAAGTTTTTTCTCTTATACTCACTTGGATCTATTGGCAGAGAATACTTTCTGAGGCTATTATCTTGGGTCCACGTAAATGTGGTGACACGGACAAACAACACCTGCCTTTGGCAACGGGGAGGTAAAACTGCCAGGCTTATGCAGTATACAAAGAAATTTCCAATTTAGCCCAGTCTTCCCCACTACCAGTGGGAAGGGATGACTGAGTACTAAATACAGACACAGCTGCAGTGGACAAAAACTCCATGTTGGAGATTCTGCAGGTATCCCAAGATAAAACTTGTTTGTTAAAATATTTGTCCTAGATTGCTCAACTTATCCCGAAGATAAGGCAGGCTTTTCATTCATTTCTCATCATCGGCTGTCGCCCTTCACAGATAGAATTAAATTCAGTAAAGAAATCTTTGTCAGCAGAGGGGAAAAAAAGAATCCTGTGAGACAAGCCTGTCTGACAGCAAGAAAACTATTTCCAGGGAAATAGGGAGACCTCTGAATCCTCACTCATTAAAATATGAATTGGGCAGAGTTTGAGAGCATCTTAGAAGGGAAGATCCTTTTTTTACAGTTTCTGTCCTCAGGGAGGGGGACTCAGGAATGGACAGTTTAATCGATCTTTTCTCTCACAGGTTTTCATTCAACCTACAGGTTTCATGTTGGAAGATAAAGCTTATCATGTAGTTTTTAACAGTTTAATAAATGCATGTTCTCCCTTGCTAGAAGTGACACTCTTTCTGACGTAAGGAGGGTGGTAATTCAAAGAGAAGCTGAGGGTTATCAGCACCTGAGCCACAGCCTCACTTTACACTGAGCCCCATGTGCACCACCCCAAATTCCACTTCCTTTCAGGCAGACCAAAGCTCAAGGTACCGAGTACAAATACCAATACAGCTGCAGGCAGTGTCCTACTGACGACTTTCAGCACAGCATAATGAAATCATGATGGTGGACACTCCCAACTCCTACCATGCACCTGACACCAGGACATTTCTGACATTTCCAGAAAAGCACAAGGAAGGGAGCAGTAGTCAAGCCCCACCCCATTCTCCACCCGCTTTGAACATTCAGTTTAGCCTCACTCCAGACACCACCTACTGTGCCTCCAGATCATATAAAAAGGCAACCCTGACCCTTACTGATTGTAGCTCACTCTTTCTGGAGCTTGCTCTTATTATTCCTTGAGTGTGTACTTTTGCTTTAAATAAATCTTGCTCTTCTGTGTCTTTTTCTATGTCTTGTTCTTGAATTCCTTTTTGTGATGGAAACAAGAAACCTGACCTAGTACACAAAAATAGGAAATAGCTGCACTGAGTTTATAGGAAGAACAACTCTCCAGCAAACCAAGCAACAAAGTCTTTCTTATTTTCTTTAAAATTATTCAGTAAGTTGATGAATCTTTTTTAGCACTCACTGTGGTAGCCATCTTCTCTTCAGGGGTTCCCCAAATTTGCCAAGTACCCAATTTATCCATTGCCTTCAACTATTCTAAGATATCATGGCCTTCAAGCTAAACCCCTATTGTGAAATTCTGGTTCCATTTTTATTTGTTCAGCCTCATGTTTCACCACCACCAGCTCCTTTGGTTACAGCTTTTCTGTTAAAAAAAAAAAAATCAAAAACAAAAAAATTGATTGCCATGCTCAGTGAGTTGCTGTTTAATGGTGGGATTTGATGATTCATGTCTGTCTGCCTAACTCTAGACTAAAACCCTCCAGGAAGGAAGGTCTGTGTCTTTGGGTCAATAAATACTCATTGAACTCAAGTAAACAGAAGTTCCAAGATCCCTGCTCAGTTTACTTTCAGGTGCTTGGTCATGACATCTGCATTAGCATGAGTTCCATGAAAGTCTGGATTCAACAGCTTGTCCATTTTTGTATTCTCATGTCAGGTTCCCCACTTCTACACCAACAGATCATCTACAACAGTGAGTATTGCTGTTTGCTTTCTATTTGCCATATTGCTAAAAAAATAACATATCTGTGATGGAGAACTGTCTACAACGAAATCAAGAAATGCTCATTTTTAACCATTTAGTTTCAGTATCTTTCTGGTGATTTTCATCTTGCTTGATAACCACAATATTATTTAATTCAATATATGCCTAATCATTTGCTACTTGAAGAGAGGTGAGAAGAGGGTAGGGAGTATGAAACAGCAGTGGAGTGGAGAGAAATCAAGATATCCTGAGGGGCCAACGCTAAGGCTCACTTGGTTAATCCTCTGCCTGTGGTACCAGCATCCCAAATGGGTGCCAGGTACTAGTCCCGGTTGCTCCTCTTCCAGTCCAGCTCTCTACTGTGGCCTGGGAAGGCAGTGGAGGATGGCCAAGGTGCTTGAGCCCCTGCACCCGCATGGGAGACTGGGAGTAAGAACCTGGCTCCTGGCTTCAGATTGGCATAGCTCTGGCCATAGCAGCCATTTAGGGGATGAAAGACCTTTCTCTCTGTCTCTCTTTCTCACTAACTCTATCTGTCAAATAAATTTTTTAAAAAAAGAAGATATCCTGAATGATTAACACTGGCTAAAGTTTGTGATTAGCCTTTGAAATTGAAAACATAAATAAATACACATATACATATAGGCCAAAATAAATAAACTAATAAATATTTCCTGTTCTTGAAAAAGAAAAAAAAAACAAACATTATGATTTGTAAAATAAACAAATAACAAGTAGACTCTGCTTTAAAGAAATGATCCTTGGGGCTGTACTGCTGTGTAGCTGGTAATGCCACAGCCTACAGTGCCAGCATTCCATAAGTCTACCAGTTTGAGTCCCTGCTGCTCCACTTCCAATCCAGCTCCCTGCTAATATTCTGGTAAAAGCAATGGAGAATGGCCTAAGTGGGCCCCTGACACATATGGGAAACCTGGACAAAACTCCTGGCTCCTGGCTTCCACATGGCTCAGCTCTGGCTGTTGTCATCATCTGGGTAGTAAAGCAGCAGATGGAAGATCTCTCTCTGCATGTCTCTCCTGCTCTCTCTCTTTCTGTAACTTTGACTTTCAAATAAATAAATCTTTATAAGAAACAAAGAAATGACCCCTATAATTTGTAGGAGAAACCTGACAGCTAAACAGATGCAACAGTGTATCATAGATGCTATATAAGATCTATGGGAAGGCACAAAGAGAGGCCAATTTTATACCCAGAGTTCAGTGCAACCTTAACAGAAGCCGTGGCATTGGTGCGAGTATTTAGGAACGCGACTAAAACTAACACACCCATGTAAGAAGGAGAATTTAGGTCCAAAGAGAAGAACGAGCCTTCAGCATGGTTACGGATTAGGACATCAAGCTTTGAGGTGTGCAAGACCTCCGGAGGAGCCCAATCATACATTTGTTTTGCTATAATGTCTTTAAAGACTTACAGGTCTCAGACATTGACAATCTGATCCCAAATGCCTGTGCTATTAGGAAACTGAATTTTAATTGAATCTGGTGGTTCTCATGGAGATGCTCTGAAGTCAATATTTTCCTAAGCTTACTGAAAATAGGAAATTGCAGCTGCCACTACTGACCAGAATGAAAAGGTCAGTAAAATGAATCTGACCTTTCCCCATATTCCTGCTGTACAAATGGGAGGCATTTTCAAAGTACGCAACATCTGACTTGAAGTCCATATTCGCAGTCTTATGGGGCACAAACAACTGTGGGCCCAGCCATGCATCCTGGTTTTCAATTCAGATTATCACCAGTTCTGCACAGAAAACAGAAACATGAACCTACCTGTTAGGCACAGTACAGGGAGTGCCTAAGGCTCACAATACCTTTAGGAGACCATGTCAATATTTTACCTGAAAATCTGAAGAAAAAAATTAAGATTGAGAAAATGTTTAAAGAAATAATATGTTTGTCTCCCTGTCAATACCTTCATATTATATTTTCATACATTTTTATGGAGAAACAGGCCCTCAAGGCAAAGGGGCATAGGATCCACAAGAGTCAACATGCAGCCAAGTCAAGTGGGAGCACACAGAGAATTTAAAGCCCTTTACACTGGGCTTCAACAGTGGACATTTCTTGCATGTCAGTGTGTGGGAAAGGAGACGTTCCCACATCAACAACAAGCAAAGGATCTGGAAAGAGGGAGAATCTGATTCCAGAGGGGAGATCACTTGGCATTCTAAATTCCTGTATTAATGGTTGGGATTCAAAATCCTTCCAGAAAATGCAATTTTTTATTAGGATCAGTCTCCTCTGAGGACTCTCAATGCTCTAGGTCTATCATTTTGAGTAGAAGATGTAAGAAAGATAAAGAAAGCTTCATGTCTCTCAAACTGTCCCTAAGTCGTCGTGGTGATTACAGATTTGGATTTCACAAGGTTTCCGGGAAAAAGCCATCTGGAATACAATTTTATTTTAAGTAGACCCAGATGTCAATAGAATAAGCAAGTGAAAACAAAACACAACTGCTGTAGGTGATGTCAGTAAACTTATATAATATTGTGCAACTCTTCATTCTGAGATGTCTATTTCATTACTGTAGCTCTTATTTATTTTTAAAAATATTTATTTATGTATTTGAAAGAGTAACAGAGAGAGGGAGAGACAGAGATAGAGATCTTCCACCCACTGGTTCACTTCCCAAAAGGCTGCAATGGACCAGGTTAGGCAAGGCCAAAGCCAGGAGTTTGAAGCTTGGGCCCAAACATTTGGACCATCTTCTACTGTTTTCCTAGGCACATTGGCAGGGAGTTGGATCAGAAGTGAAGCAACTGGGACATGAACCGGTACCCTTATGGGATGCAAGTGTCACAGATGGTGGATTAACCCACTGTGCCACAGCACTGGCTCTTGTAGCCCTTATCAACTCACCTTTCTGCCTGAAACCTTATTGTTGAGATCTTGAATTTTATGCAATGAAAATGTATTATTTTTCTCATAAAAATGTTTGTTTTTCGAAGGTTGCTCTTACATTCAAACAACTCACTCTGGCAACTAAAGCCCTTCAATACTTGGCTGCAATCTAAAATTACACTGCTCTGTCAATCAGATGCTTCTCTTTCACTGCACTCTCGCCAAAATGGACCATTTATTATTTCAGTGCATGGCCCATTGTCTTCTCCTTAATCACCTCCACCTGTCTCCACTATCCCTCTTCTAGGAAGCCTTCATATCCTGCTACCTGGATGGGGTCTTTTCCTCTCCTAAGGCCTTTTAATACTGTTCTGTACTCCTCTTGCTGGCTCAATCATTTTCAAAATTGTGTTTCAGTTATTATCATATATTCCCTATCTCCATTAGCAAACTAAACATGAATTACAGAGAGTGGCTTTAGTTCAAAGAAGTGGTGTTCAGCAATGCCCACTAACCTCCTCTTTAACAATGCAAATAACTTCGGCATTATCATCTCACTGTCTTTCTACCTATTGTATCTAGCTTTTCTTCAAAGCACTGGACACCACTTGAAAACTTATATCCTATATGTTTTTGTAAATGTGTGTTGCAGTCAGGGTGTAACCTCCACGATTTCAAGAGCTTGCTGTTTCATTTACTATTGTATCCTCAGTGCCTACAGCTTTCCTGGGATGCAATATTTGCAAAGCAATGAATAACTGATAAGTACTTATAAATAAGTATTTTATAGGATATGTGAATATAAGATACTTTAGGATTGCGCTGTCTCCTTTATGTAAGCTTTTTACACCTACTTACACTGGAGGTGAGAACACTGGATGACATAGAATAGTAATCTATACTTCTACACCAGGGTTAAAGGAAAAGCCATGCAACTACACACTAGCAAACAGAGAGTTGGCTTTCATGTGGGAGTTGTTTTGATGAGGCCAGCAGCTAACAAGAGCAGTGAACTGAGTTTGAAAACCCTAAGTCAAGGAATGTTAAAAATGGAGAAAAAGTAACAGAAATCCTTATTAGATTACTGTCTTATTTAACCCGGTAAAGATCAGCTACTTTAGGCACTTTAGAAGTCTGTGGGTCTAGAGATTCTTAGTGTCCAGATCCACCCAGACAGAAACAGGAGGAATTATAAAGTACACTCCCATAAAGTCTGTGATAACGAAAGGACACACACAGCTTGGGAATCCATGAGACCAGGAGTCAGCACAGCAAAGGAATTTCCATTCATGGACTGAACAAAAGCCTCCAGAGTGTCTACTTGTGTCAGAGATGAATTGCACAAAAGCTACAATCTACAGCGTCAATGAACTGTCCTCTCCTTGAGTCCTTCTTGGCACACACAGTATGGACAACAGGATGAGTGAGACAAAGATACTGAGGTCAAGAGGGCATGGCTGAGAGAAGGGCAGGAGATAGGCACCCCAGGGCAGGCGGAAAGTTCTTTTGGTTGAACCATAAACTTCAGTCATTGAAGCAAATATTCTGCCTTCGACACATCTGGCTTTGGGCCTGTGGTGAGTTAAGTGCTAAAACTTAGTCATTTGTACATTTATATTAATAGGAAACTCCATCTTCTATAACATGAGAAAACTTTCTTCTTTGTTTTTTTGCTAAGCATTGAAGTTTATCTTTAATGTATTATTCAAGTTGGGGCAATGATTAATTAATCAGAACCCTTTTGTACTGGGAGAATAGAAGTAGGCTCTCGGCTAAATAACACCAGATGCTCCAAGTTACACTCTGTCAAGAGGATGACAGTGTCAAACATTATTATTAATTATGCAGTAAAAATTATAAGAATGCAGAGAGGAATGTAGATTTTTAGGAATAGAACATTTTCCAGTACCTAGGGCATATATTTGATGATGCTAAAATTTAATGTGTTAAGAAGTAATAATCAATAAACAAATAAAAGATGCTTCAGTTTAAGATTTTGGCTTTAGGCCCATTTAATAACGGATATCAGAATGTAAAATTGACTTGTTTTTCCCTGAGCACACATGCACATCCCTAGAGTTTCAAGGAACCTGGCCCACTAATGCATGATCCTGAGGGAAGAGTTCTAATCAACCAGAAACTATATCTTTAAAAACCAACTTGGCCGCCACCACGGCTCACTAGGCTAATCTTCCGCCTGCGGCCGGCGCCGGTACTCCAGGTTCTAGTCCCGGTTGGAGCGCCAGTTCTGTCCTGGTTGCCCCCTTCCGGTCCAGCTCTCTCTGCTGTGGCCCAGGAGGGCAGTGGAGAATGGCCCAAGTGCTTGGGCCCTGCACCCGCATGGGAGACCAGGAGGAAGCACCTGGCTCCTGGCTTTTGATCGGCGCAACACCGGCCGTCGCAGCCACTTGGGGGGTGAACTAATGGAAAAAGGAAGACCTTTCTCTCTGTCCTCTCTCTCTCACTCACTGTCTAACTCTGCCTGTCAAAAAATTAAAAATAAAAAAAACAACCTAAGGCAGAGATTCAACCAAACACCCACATTTCTTAATCGATCTTTCTGACTTGTAAATATTGGTGGATTTGGCCCAACAGCTGATACTTACACATAAGAGTCAGCTTCTTTTCTTTTTCATTCTTCTCCTTACCATCCAGGACTGACAGGCTTTTAGAGAAAATGGTCACTTATAAACATCTGACAATGAACATCAGATGCGAGAAATGAATCAATCAAATATGAACAGGAATGCAGGCTTCAGTCAAAAGGAAAATTCCTTTTCCCACTCATCAGAGGCTCATTCCTCTTAGGAGGAGACTCTAAGACACTCAGTTCTGATTTTGAAGGATGTATTTTGATTGTAGAGCAGTTGAACAGAAACCCTGGGATAGGAAAACACTCCATTTAGGCTCTATTTCAGAACCATATAGTCCTGCTAAAAGGAGATACCATATGGCTTCAGTGGAACCTCTCCTCAAAACTGAACTCCAGATAGAACTCAACTTGCCAAGAGTTCATCTCGTCAACAGCTGAACCAAAGCTCCTGTGGGTATCCAAGAAATGGACCAACAGACAGCTCAGTCTATTTTTACAGTTCAGGCGAAATGTGCCTGGGCGTTTCTTTTTCGGAACCAAAAGCATTACCCAGGATTACTTAAGAAATGCACTTGTATAAAAGCACTTACAGGCTACAAAGTAAGGCTCTATTGTGCCACAGCAGAGAGGGCGGACTATCCCATTGCTCAGCCATCATTCTTTCCACATTTTCACAGCAGTCTGAGTAAGTCTTACTTATTCACACATATATTCTTTACATTTTTCACTCAGCAAATAATTTAATACATAATATGTGAAAGTTTGTGTAAAATAAAGCTCCTTTCTTCCTTTCTCTCCCTACTTTATTTTTTATGCACTCCCTTCTTTTCTTTTTCCCTTCCTTCCACAAGCAACAAAACACCTGCTCATGATCAAGCACTCTCTCGTATATATAGAAGAGAGCAAGAAAATCTAGGACACTGCTCTCAAAGAGCTTAATGTTTAATACACGACAGCATAATAGTAAATAGAAATAATGAATAAAAATTTCGAATTTCACGGTCATATGTTTTGAGGATAACAAAGCAAAGTACTATGATTAAGATTGCCTGAAGTTGATGTACTATATTAGATCTGTCCAAGAAGCTGAAATTTAACCAGTAATGAAAATATCTGGTGGATGAGAAACTGCTTAGGCCCTGAGCAGAAAGCCATCTGAGCATGTTGAACACGCAGGAAGCTCAGAGTGTGGCTACAATACTGAATAGGAGCTTGCAAAAAAGATCAGAGTTAGGCGCAGAGGATTTCAATGGATTTACAGTAGTCATCACCATGGGATACATGGCACAAGGTTCTTCATTAAACACCCAGGTGTGAACCTAGGCACATAACAGATACTACAGTGTCTCAGGGATTCCTTGAGGTCCATCTATCTGTTAGCTGAAGATTCAGACGGTTTCTCCAGTGAAAGATACAGTGACTTTTAGTATTACAATGCTATTCCTAAAATGACTGAACCAACTGATATTGAGTTGCATATCTGTGCCAACTATTTTCATTTAATATTTATATTAAATATTTATTAATTTAATATTTACAAAAGACAAACTGTGAATCTCAGAGATGCAATGTGTTGCTCAAGACAGGCTAATTCATGAAAGGTCCAGAATTTGAACACAATTCTTCGGATGCTAATCCTGTCTTGCCCCTATCCTCTCCCTGATTTAGGATCTAAGGAAATTGTTGCCACAGACTTTCTAGTGACAGTAGTCATTTCTGTGCCCACCCCACCTTGGTCTTATGAATGCTGAATTATTATACAATTCATCCGAATTTGACTTTTTACATTCAGGCCTCTGCTTATATTGTATACTTTGCTATTCGTGCTTCAATTGTTGCTTCCCACTCCTAAGAATTTAGAATCCAGTGTCATATGCAGGTTTCCTCCACAAGCTGCTTATCACAGCCCCTCCAGGTCATTAATGGAGCTATTAAATAAGTCTGGTCCCAGACGTCCCTGTGGAGACCTGCTGCTTCCCTAGGAAAGACTCATTTATCATGTCTCAGCAGCAGAAATCGATGGACAGCAACAGACATGGATATTGGCCAAATCAAGAATCATTTTCAGATTTCAAAATTGTTCAATCAGTTACATCCCAGGAAACCATGCTTTGACAGGAAGGACTCATTGTTTCCAAGGAAGAAACCATGTAATTTACCAATCCACCAGGTAGTTTTTGAGAGGGATATGGTTGCTAACCTGACAACAGAAATAGGTTGAAACCCTACAGAATAAACCACCTTACTTCTGTGCATCTTCAGATTCAATTATCATTTACCTCAGTACCCACTACTTGGCAGGTGCAATTGCTATATCATATCTTCAAAGGAGAATGAAAAGATGCAGTTTAAATTCCAGGATCCAACTATTCCATTTTTGTTATATGCCATGACTTCATTTTCAATTTTACATTATGAAATCCTGCCATTGGCAAAAGCATGAATTGAAGCAGAAGACATGTTAAATAGAATAATCCAGGCAAAGAAAGACAAATATCACATGTTCTTACCCATATGTATAATATAAAAATGTTGATATTAAAGAAGCTGAGGACATAAAGGGGAGAGTGAGGGGGGAAGTTTGGTAAATGTGTACTAAGTTATGGACAGGTTAAATAAACTATGATGTTCATGGGGCCGGCACCGTTGCCCACTTGGTTAATGCTCCGCCTGCGGCACTGTCATCCCATATGGGCGCTGGTTCTAGTCCTGGTTGCTCCTCTTCCAGTCCAGCTCTCTGCTGTGGCCCGGGAGTGCAGTAGAGGATGGTCCAGGTGCTTGGACCCCCGCACCCGCATGGGAGACCAGGAAGAAGACCTGGCTCCTGGCTTCAGATCGGCACAGCACCGGCCATAGCGGCCATTTAGGCGGTGAACCAAAGGAAGGAAGACCTTTCTCTCTGTCTCTCACTGTCTATAACTCTACCTGTCCCAAAAAAAAAAAAAAAAAAAAAAAAAAAAAAAAAAAAAACCAAAAAACTATGATGTTCTATTGAACAGTAGGGTAACTATAGATAAGGATGTACTGTATATTTCTAAAAACCTAAAAGAAAGTATTTGAATTATTGTATAAAAAAGTTGCAAATATTTGAGGATTTAGGTGTACTTACCCTAATTTGAACATTGTACAATGTATATCTATATTGAAGTATCACCTGGTACACCAGGTACACCATGAGTATGTATAATATTTATATGTCAATTAAATAAATGAGAAAAATGTCTAGCTTCCATGGTCACAGAAGCACTTTCAAAACAATGGTATTACAGAATTATTGCAATTTCCATCATCTTCTAACTTACCCCTGTGAAGTCTTTCCTGCTGTCTGTCAACTTCTTTCCTTTCATGGGAATTTTTTTTTCAATGAAGCGTTTAGATTACATTCAAGTAAAACAGACCCTTGTTAGACCATTAGTGACTTCAGTATTTGTACCACATTATCTTTCCTTTCTCCTTGAATTCTACAGAAAACTCCCATCAAACAAAGGAACACTGCCCCCTCTTCTTAGCAGTTTCACTGAAAGTCATGTGGCTCACCATTATTGCAGGGATAAATCTGTACCCAGCCAGATGTCATCTACTTTCTGAGTGCAGGAAAGTCATGAGTCAATGACATATCTAATGTGTGAGTACATTTTATATCTGTAAATTAAAAGCTTACAGGAAAAACCATTGCTTTCCCCTCATGTAAAACCACTCAATCACTCACTCAACTGCTTAAGAAACCCTGTACCAAGTCAAATTCTGCTATCTGCACTCTTTAATTGGGATTTCCACTAGCAGAGATGCATTAGCCTGTCTAAATATGGACCCTTAAATTAAAAAAAAAAAACACATGCTTACTGGGGGATCCACTCACACGTTTATGATTTATTATATTGAAATAAGAACAGCTTTTAGCAGGCTTTTTGTCATCACTGGAAATCTTTAATTTTAAAAAGAAATCACATCACTTTTTTCTGTAGGTAAATGAAGTTCAACAGACAAAGGGTTAAGCAGGTAGTTGTTTGTGAACTGTAGAATGAGTCAAACTTGAATATTTACTCCTTGTCAGTTTGTGTATTTTCTTGAATAAGAAAAAATATTTTAGTCAATTGAAAAAGTGACTCAAACTGGAGAAGAGGGTTGACTTATGATTTTGAAAAGCCATAATATTTGAAACTCACCCATGCATGGCAATACAAATTCCTCCTACTGAGTTGACTGAAAGTACTTGCAAAAAGTCTGCCTTGGGCAAAAGAAAAGGCAAATCAAATGATTCAAAGAGGCTTCATTAAAAATGCAAATGAATAGAAATGATGATGTCTCCCACAGATACTGGTTTCTTATCTTCACTTCTAGGGTGTGTAAGAGCTTCTTCAATTATATACATTCACCTCCTGCTGCAGGCTCCTAACTTGCATTTCTGAAATGCTTGTACTTCTTTGACAAAGTCAATTTCTGTACAGAGTTCCTATAGGTGCAATTATCGTTTAAGTTAGTACTTCTCAATTTTCAATACACTCTGGAATTCCTTGAGGGTATTAAAAATGCTGATACATGGTACCTACCCCAAATAGATTCAGATTTAATTGATCAGGAGTGAGACTCAGTTTTCAGAATTGGCTAAAGCTCCCTACTAGGAAGTGGAAACCTTCACAATAGGTAGTATTCAAGTGGAATTGTGAACAAGAAAATAAATATTTTTAACTTTACTGTTTTCCCTGTGAAAGGTGGTAAGGACACAATTGTAAGTGAAACAGCTCTGGATCCTGGAACAATGCAGAATTCTAACAGCAGTAACTTTCGTTAAAGAAAAGGTGCATGGTGTTGTGGCCATTGTCCTGGAGGTTTTTCTGGGGGCATATCCTCAGGAAGAATCAGCTGAGATACTGAGAAGAAATGAATCCGCTGAAGTGAGGATTCCAGGCAGCTGGATCAGCATAATTTATCGCCTGTGTGACAGAAAAGTGTTGGGCAGGTTTGGTGGACAGAAAGATAGACTGGTTGAAGCTGAATGAAAAAGGGAGAGATTTTAACTGGGAGGCAGGGGTAACCAGGAAACTGTCACCACCAGTGCTTTGCTGAAAGAGTAATTTGACAGCTTATGGTAGGGAGTTAACCGGTCGGCTAAATGCTGAGAACTCTTCTCCCTCAGACGTTTGCTAATCAATAGCGAAGCAGTCACTGTGGGGCACAGCTATAGGCACTGACTAGACTGAGTTCTGAGTTGTCAGACTCATCCCAATATTTATTTCCTGACTAAGTTGAACAAATTATTTACCATCTCTTTGCTGTATATGTAAAATTCAGTATCCGGTGGATATCCTGTAGGGTTACAAGGTGAAGATCATAATTGTTGAGCATGGTTATTAATAAGATTTGCCTAGTGTTAGCTACTCTTACCAGGACTGAAATCGCCTAGCAGCTAGTCAGGGACACACAATAAACACAGCTACCTGATCCAACAGAGAATGCACTGGGGACTACAGGGAGCTGAAAGAAAATGCTGTGTGAACACAGAGAGAAAGAGGATTAATTCTGAATCACTGGAATAGAGAAAACTTCATGGGGAGAGAAGATGTCTGAGAGAAACACTGAACAGTCAACAGCAACACCTTCCTGTTCTCATTTATTTGTCCTGTATCACCAACTCTTTCATCTCTGTTACTTTTGGGTCCTGAACACCACCAAAATACTTAATAACAAAACTTAGGCAAAATAACAATAATAACAAAATAGGCAAAACTTAGATGAGAAGAAGATATCTGATACAGGAAAAAAGCATTCACATAAAGAATTAGCCCATGTGCTCCAGTTATAAGGGCAGGACGCACCACAAACAAGAGCTGAAGACACGCTCCGAGATGTCCTGTATTACTTGCAATCACAATGACTGTAGTACATTTTTACAACTTATAGAAAAACATTTTTTATAAAACACTTTTTCAAAGCAAACTCAGCCTTGCACTTCTGCCCTTGACCAGTAAGCAGGGATTACGCCTCTAAGCATATTAGAGCTGTTGTGTATGCTCCACAGGATCTGAGTAGGTGATGGAGTTTGTCCATTACCACACAGAAGTCTGTGCCTTTTCCTCCCAGGCAGCAGCAAGGGCAGTTTCAAGCACAGAGAAGGGAGACCAATCAGGGTGATAGGAGACTAGGCAAATAACACAGCTGGACATTTCTAATTAACACCTGGAGCTGCCCCATAGTTGCTTCAGAGATAATAAAAGGATACCCTAGTCTGCTGAGAGCACAGCCTATCTCAACCTAGCCTATGTCGGGACAGAAAGAAGCAGAAATATTCTGTTCATAAGAGCTACTGACACAGCCAGTCCATAACTACCTTCTCTGTTCTGAAGGCTGAAGTTGCCTGAGATCGCTTTGAGAGATGATCCTTTTCTTACACAACCCTCTTCAAGAATTTGAGCTGTCATGCAGAAAACAAACAAACAAACAAAAAAGCTATTTAATTTGAGAACCCCATAGTTTCTTTATGACATTTGGCAGAAAAAAAGTGAAAGGCTATAGAATGAGCTCCTTGTAGACACTGGTTCTCCTGAGGGCTTTAATCATGATAAACATCCCATCAGCCATTATTACAAATGCACTCAAGAATGAGAAAGAACCTCATCAAAGAGACTAGATAAAGTGATGTACTTGCATAGTTCAGTGAGCTGAGCAATGGGCCATGACTCCAGAGACTCCAAACCATCACTTGTTCCTGAAAGGAAAAGTCACTCGTAGAACTCTGCTCACTTGGCTCATTAGGAAAGCCTGCAGCATGACTACAGACTACCCTCTTGCAGGGTGACCAGAAGGAGAGCTACGGACCACCACTCTCCAAGACACATATACCAGGGATCTTGCAAAAATTCATGGAAAATGCATGAAATAAATTGAATGTTATGAAATGAATGAATGCTATGAAAAACCTTCATGAACTTCAAAACATTTTGCATCAAAATAAACATCTTTTAATTCCATTTTCCAACAAGCTCAAGTACCCTTGTATAATGTCCTTTCTTCCACTGAGATTTTGTTTTAATTTTAATTGTTCTTTCCCAATTTAGAAAAGAGAACAACATGCCAGGTATTCTAGTGACAGACAAACTTCACTTGGCAGAAGGAAGTAGCTGATGATGGGAAAACTATTTTATGATTAGTACATAGCCATTGATATCTAATTCAAAGATTTACAGAAAGTTAAAATGCTTCTCTTTTATTTCAACTCATTTATAGATGGCAACAGTCAAAAGGACAAGAACTGGAGTAAATAAAGTAATCAAGTTCATGGATCCAACAGTAAAGCTCACTCTCTGCTCCCCAAAACTTCCTCCAGAGCAGAGAGAGAAAATGGAATTGTGACTCAAATTTTGCTACAGTTTCAGAGTAAATACCCTTAGCCTAATAATGTAGAGGAGGCTCATGTCATCAAAAACCCATAATTAACCGACATTCCTGCAAGAGGACATTTTAAATTGAATTAATTTCTATTTTCCATGCATGCTCTTTCTGTCCATGTCTCTTTCACCATGCCTTGGGTGGCTTTCATTTCAACAAGGTCTTCCTTGGCAGTGCCAGCATCCAGTCTCCCCTTCCCAAATTCTCAATTGTTTGGCCACTGACTTTTCCTTGTTCTAAGTATCAGGGTTAAAACCGTCAAAGAACACAAATGAGAAACACAGAGAAATGAAGAACATTCCAGCAGAACACAAAAGACAGTGGAAGGATGAAGGAAGCATTGATTATTCTTAACTAATCAGTGAATTACCAGGTTATTAAAAAGATGTATCCCCAGAAAAAAATAGCTCATAAAATGAATTTCTGGAACACAAACCTTGTTTTCAAATACCAAATGTATTTTTCAAATACCACCAAACATACAATTCAATAAATATTTAGTTCATAGAGAAAGGGGCAGATGATGGCCTGTCCTGTATATGCCTGGAATTATAAAATGTTACCAGTCTCTGCCTCTTAGAAATCATGTTCCCAAATCAGAAACTCATCCCTCCCACTAGGTCTCTTCTCCAGTGAGGGGCCAACTGAACTGAGCTACTAAACTGAAAAAAAAGTAATTCTTTCTTTTTTATTATTATTATTTTTTTATTTTTTGACACGCAGAGTGGACAGTGAAAGAGAGAGACAGAGAGAAAGGTCTTCCTTTGCCGTTGGTTCACCCTCCAATGGCCACCACGGCCAGCTCGCTGCGGCCGGCGCACTGCTCTGATCCGATGGCAGGAGCCAGGTACTTCTCCTGGTCTCCCATGGGGTGCAGGGCCCAAGCACTTGGGCCATCCTCCACTGCACTCCCTGGCCACAGCAGAGGGCCGGCCTGGAAGAGGGGCAACCGGGACAGAATCCGGCACCCCGACCGGGACTAGAACCCGGTGTGCCGGCGCCGCAAGGCGGAGGATTAGCCTAGTGAGCCGCGGCGCCGGCCAGTAATTCTTTCTTAATGCTTAACTTAGTCAGGCACAGAGCTTCCACCCGGGAGCTATCACTATGTCTCCTCTCTCCTCTGTCCTCCTTCTGTGTCCATTCCACTCTCTCTAAATCTGGGTTCTTACGAAGCCTAACAGGACTAAGCTGCAGCATCTTAATTTGCTGACAGAGTCCACCATTTAACAAAGGGATATCATAGAAAAATATTGAAATGTGACAATATATGTTTTCAATTTGGAAATTCCAAATCCAAACAGTCATTTCATTTTACAATTTTGTACTTGCATGAAACACAAAAATAGAAGTCTATGAAATCAACACGCTACTATCAATTCTTCCCTCTTAATCAGAATTGCAATATGGAATGAGAACTCTATATCAAAGGAAACAACAGATTATATCCCTTGTTGTTGAATTAATCAGTTTTACTGTACTTCCTCAATAATCTAGAACAATCATTTGCTAAGCAGATCCACCTCAGGCATCTTCCATCAGTCAGAGTCCCAGAATTCAAATTTAGCACACTTTATACTTTATGGGAGTCAAACACCATTTGACTTGAAAAACACTTCTGCTGTAGTTTGATGTAAACAAGAGTACATATATACTTACTAAAATTTAATTATCAGGGCTGGTGCTGTGGCTTAGTGGGTAAAGCCACCAGCTGCAGTGCTGGCATCCCACATGGGCACCATTTCATGTCCTGGCTGCTCCACTTCCGATCTAGCTTTCTGCTATGGCCTGGGAAAAGCAGGAGGAGATAGCCCAAGCACTTGAGACCCTGCACTCATGTGGGAGACTCGGAAGAAGCTCCTGACTCCTGGCTTCAGATTGGCCCAGCTCTGGCCATTGCAGTCATTTGGGGGGGGGGTGAACCAGCAGATGGAAGACTTCTCTCTCTCTCTGCCTGTACCTCTTTGTAACTCTGCTTTTCAAATAAATAAATCTTTTTTTTTAAAAAAAAGAATGCAATTATCATAGGACAGGAAAAATAATCTTTCTGTACTGAAAATATGTCCACTGGCACTCTTTTAAAGATATTTGAGAGACCCACAGCCGACTTTAGTTAAACAGGACAGAAAAGTAGGGATTCTGGTTAATTGATATTCTGGTTAATATATTTTTTACTTAAATACTAGAAAATATTGACATTTTAAAAATAGAAAGTGTTATGGTATTATCAACAATGGAATTACCTTGACTACAGTTTTCTTTGATAATTCAGGAAGCACTCCAGGCTGTTGTACCTGTCTCTGGAAGAACTCCCAGTTCAGAAAGCTGGAGTTTGAATCCCAGCCCTGTAACTCAAGTGTGAGGGCTTGAGCAAGTTGTTCACAACCTCTGTGCTTCAGTTCCTTCTCATTAATAATAATAATACCTCAAAGGGTGATGTGTTAGTGTGTATAGAACTATGCCTGTCACATAGGAACCAGAAAATACAGCAACTGTAAATATTGTACATACCAAATACCATTATACCAATTGTCCAAGATTTTTTTTCAACTAGTACAATTCAAAGCACTGCAAATATTAATCTGTTTAATATCAAATAGTACTGGGGTAAAGATTATTTTGCAATATTTTCCAGATAACTAGCGAAATCCCAAACGATAAAAGCACAGGGCTATTAACATCGCTCTGGTGTTTTGGCACATGCTGAAACTCCTCCCTGTAATGCATTTTCTGATGGGAAACCAGTAAGTCATTTTTATATTTTCATTGATCTGAATTTGTTTCCTTTAATTGGTGTCTATACAAAAATTCCTTAGCATCATCTAAACTATCTCTAGTGTAGAACATAAAACCTGTCTTTGTTGTTTTCTTGATGGGGCCTAGGGTTATAGGCAGGCCAGCCAATAAGCTCAAAACAAGAGACTTCACTACACAGATCTAGCTCCTACAGTGAAGCCAAAAGCAATCCCACGCACACATTATAAAGACACTCTTTCAGCAAAAGTGACAAGTGCAAGCAGTCTAGTTTCACTAAAACTGTGACATGATATGGCTGCAGTTTCCCACACGATCTCATTTTTCCATGTTTTCTATTCCAAGATAAGGACCCTAAAACAAAAGCAATGACTTTGCTATGTTTTACACTATTTAAAAGGCATTATCTCTGGTTGAGACAGAGGCTCAATGCTGCCTGGTAACCACTCAGATGGCAGAAAAGACACAAAATCCCAGTATAGCAAAAAGCCCCGATTTCCTGTGAGGTCACAACTGACAAGGAAAGGAAAAGTCACAGAAACACTGTGGATGTCAGAAGCAAGGACCTGCGGCTCTGTTGTAAAGAATCCAGGGGGCTGTGCATAAAGAAAGGGCCTGTTTAGTGCTTTGACTGTGAGCTTTATTACGAAAGGACCTTTGGAGTGATAGGAAATGAGACAACAGTGGATTCTGTAAAATGTAAAATTCTGCTCCTCAGAAGTGTGTCAGGCCCATGACTGCACCATCAAGCAGCAGGGTTATGATGCACAATCTAGACAGTGAAGACCTTATTCTCGTTTATGGTTTTGGAAGTTAAGAAAAAAAAATAGTAGAAACTCAGTAATCTACTTACAGACTTGAGTAGACGCTCTACCAAATGAAATAAAATTTAATTACAAAGTACGTTAGGATGCCAGGGATTTGTTATTATGAGGGTCAAAGAATGCCCCCTCAAATAGGGATCTTTAAGTTATCATTTGTCCCCATACACAGAATCCTTATTGGTGACAGCACAGAGCTCTACTGTAGCTAACAAATCTCTTGCCAGAACTCTTGTCTCTCACACACACCATCACACATGTACACCTGTACACTGAATATCAAATGTAGACACAAGGACTGAAATTGCAATAAGTGTTAACTCTGCATTCTACTGATCTCCAGGACATTCTATCTGATTCTTTTTTTTTAACTTTTATTTAATGAATATAAATTTCTAAAGTACAGCTTACGGAGTACAATGGCTTCCCCCCCATAACGTCCCTCCGACCCGCAACCCTCCCCTTTCCCACTCCCTCTCCCCTTCCATTCACATCAAGATTCATTTTCGATTCTCTTTATATACAGAAGATCAGTTTAGCATACATTAAGTAAAGATTTCAACAGTTCGCTCCCACACAGAAACATAAAGTGAAAAATACTGTTTGAGTACTAGTTCTCGATAACTGACAGCCTATCCAGAGGTACGTTCTTTCCCCATCGAAAAGTGGGATGATGACCTGAGGAGGCCTCCTGTGAGTGCACAGGAACGTGAGTGTCTCTGATACAGTTCTCACTGTCATGCACTTCGTGATGTCTCCGGTGGTGGAACTGGGGGCTACCTGAGCTCCTCCACCCTCAGCACAGACTGTTCAGTCTTTCTGTTCCCCAGCATGGCCCCTGCCCTCCAGCATCCCACTATCATCAGGCTCATCCCCACTGTGCTCCTAAGAGGAGCTGCCCAATCCACATCTTTGCAACAGTGCTTTTCCTTCCCTTCCTGGTATTTGTGACCTCAGGCTCCCAGCTGACAATTTCCTCTCTCTTTTGACACCTGCGGTGATGTTTACTCTAACCTAGACAACAATTTTTACATCGGAAAAAAGCAATGAATGTAACTCCTTGTGGTATTTCCTCTACTGCCTTGCATCATGTCTTACTTTTCCAGTAGATTTTAAAGGAGCTTAAAAAGTCATAATTATATAAAATTGCTAGCATTTAGGCCAAGGCCTTGAAAATGATCAATTCATTTATAGTGAATCAAGTATTCACATTTTCAAATATTCCTTCATTTCTTGTTCCAAGTTAAATCAAGAAAATGTATCTTTCCTCTACACTCTAGCCAGATACATATATGAGTAAAGATTAACAGAACTCTGGCTTGATAAGTGCAAGAGGTATGTCAGTGATGTACTCCATCAAGAAAAGGAAGAGAGAACTTTAAAGAAAATTAGACATAAAAACGAGCTAACTGAAACTGTCTGCAAAATAATGTGACAGCATTTAGCAAGAATTGTTACCAGTTATAATCTATTTAAGGGAAGAACACACACAAATAATCAAGGGATAAAAGAAAAGGTAATCTGTTCAAAAACATCCATGATGGATGCCTATAACATGAAAAAGAAAACGCCTACGTAAATTCTCGAGCTGAGCTTAGTAGGGCATCATAACAAAATACTCCATATCTCATTAAAGTGTTTACTTAGCTTATGAAACATAGGGAAAAGAACAGCAAAATCTAAAGCAAAGTAATATACATATATGTACATACAGTAAAATTGATAATGAAGATATACCACCCATTAGGTTTTCCAACATTTCTTATTTGTAAAAGCCAATGCAATATATCTCATTTAGATTGTAATATAAGAAAAAACAAAGCACTATGTTTAAAAAAATTATACTTCCCTTTGAGAGTAAAAGCTCCACCATTCTTATATTTTTTATCTTGCCTTTCTGTGGGCATTTCAAAGCAAAATTCAAAGCTTCCATATAATAACAGCTTTTCTTCTAAGTTCTGCTACAATTAGTCTTTCTCTCCTTTACTTATTTCCTCATAGTTTATTTCCCTTGTCTAACTTACGGTTTCATTTCAACTCTATCATATTATAAAATATCTTACAGTTATTTTGGCTTTAAGTAGGGTATAGTAAATACATGAATCGGGCTGGTGCTGTGATGCACTGGGTTGATCCCCAGCCTGCAGTGCCAGCATTCCATATGGGTACAGCTTAGAGTTCAGGCTGCTCCACTTCCGATATAGCTCCCTATTCATGTGCCTGGGAAAACAGCAGAAGACGGCCCAAGTCCCTGGGTCCCTCCCCGACATGGGAGACCTGGATGGAGCTCCTAGCTTCTAGCTTCAGCCTGGCCCAGCCCTAGCTATTGTGGCCATTTGGGGAATGAACCAGCAGATGGATGATGTCTCTCTCTCTGTTTCTCCTTCACTCTGTAACCCTACCCTTTAAATAAATAAATATTTAATAAATACATGAATGAATCATTAAAATTGCAAATATGCTGATTACATTGTAATAAACAAATACATTAACAGAATAGTTATGTGAATGACGTATGTGAAACAAATATTGGAACCTAATGTAAATGGATACAATAATAGTATCTAATTTTATTGAGATTTTATTCTGTACCAAACTTTTAAAAAATATTTATTTATTTGAAAATCAGAGTTATAGAGAGGCAGAGGCAGAGAGACAGAGAGAAAGGTCTTCCATCCACTGTTTCACTCCCCAAATGGCCCCAACTGCTGGAGCTGGGCCAATCTGAAGCCAGGAACCAGGAGCCAGGAGCCTCCTCCAGGTCTCCCATGTGGGTTCAGGGGCCCAAGGACCTGGGCCATCTTCCACTGCTTTCCCAGAGAGCTGGATCATAAGTGGGGCAGCTAGGACACAAAATGGTGCCCATATGGGATGCCAGCACTGCAAGTGGAGGCTCCACCCACTATGCCACAGTGCTGACCCCCCAAACATTATTAAATGTACTTTACAATTTATTACACCAGTCAATCTTCACAGTCTCTAAGTTGGTTATGTTCCTCATAAAAACTGAGGAACAGAGAAATTAATTAGTATGTACAAATTCACGCAACTGAAAGGGTACAGATATAAACTTCTAGTATGCAGTTATTTTCTTAAATTTAAGAAAGCTGATATTTATGTAACAATATTTATTGATATCTACGGAAAAGTGAAAATTCTTCTTTTTAAGTTTTCAGTATATTTTGTTAACATTAATGCATGTTAAATTCAACAGTATAATTTCCTTTCATTTTAAACACAAGTTGCAGATGAAGTAGGTAAAATTATTTTGTTGTGAAGCATATTTAGGTTACAATTTCCATAAGCCACCTTTTTCGTTCAAATACTAATGAAAGCAGGAAATGTGATGTTGGAAGCTAGAATTAGTGACAAGCCACCTGCTATCGCTGGGTTGAAATTTTAGGACAAAGAAATCAGAAATTCTTCAGACATTCCAGAGAGACTCTGCAATCAGTCAGTGGAAAAGATACTCTCTGTCTCACAAGCACCTCAGTAGATGAATATCCGTAAGTACCAGAAAGATGCTCAGAGAGGGGTGTGTGCTTGTGTGTGTAATTTTATTCCTACATGTATATTTCTGCACAGATGTAATGAATACATATAGATGCAAATGTATACAAATAAAGAAGTATATCAACATATCAGAAGTTAAATGTATACAAATAAAGAAGTATATCAATATAGCAGAAGTTATTTGAGTCATGAAAATACATGAGCTTTTGTTTTCTGCTTTATTTGACTCTATGGTCATGTTCTCTAAAATAAGTAAGTAGCAATTCTATAATCAAACTGTCTTAGAAAAACTTTTGAGGAAAATCAGCATTTTAAAAGTTTTGTATTATGATTTCTATCACTCCAACCTTATGGTTAGCTGACCAAGTTCTGCTGAATATATCATTTAAAACTATTTAAAAGTAGGTGACTTTTTCCTATTCTGGTTAATAAAAAGTAACCATGTATACCATATCCAGAAAATCAATTCTCAAAAACTAGGAGGTATGACGCTAAAAGATGTTTAATGTGATTTAAAATATCCTTTCGATAATTTGAAAGGCAATTAAAAATCTCACGGTTCCTCATGGCCACAGCAATAAACATAAATTATCTTTGGCCATGAATCTAAAGTAACCCTGGTTATATGAGTTTTCATGTTTACATTCTCCTTGAAAAGACTTAGATTTTATATATTTATTCATATATTTGAGCATAGATGGAAAAAAAATTTATATTAATCCTTTTTGTTTCTCAAACCAAAGTTAGCTGAATAAATTTGTAACTTCTTTACTCAAGAAGAAATTTCTCTGTATTCTCAACTAAAAATTGAAACATTCTGGGGTCTTGCATATAGTCAGGACAGTAATTCTCTGGTTGCAAACAATATCTGAGTGAATTTTAAAATTTTGAAATGAATATAGAATGTGAAGAACAGTAAAGATATCAGTCAACTGTTCAATGGAATTCAACATCTGCTAACCCTTGCTGAGTCAAGACATTAACTGGCTGTCTTCATAATTTATGACCCTATTTCTTCAGTATTTCCTCTACGATTAGTTTTTATTCACAATGTTTGAAATCCTTGTAGACTTGTAGACTAAATACTGCACCAGCAGTTAGCCCTTACCATCCTGGAATCCTGAACTCTAAACTGGAATGGACATGAGAAATGCTGCAGCTTTATCTGCCCTACCCCCATGTCCCCCAGCCAATTTACACATTTGGCTTAATTAATTCTAAGTTTTCAACAACCTCCGGCTGGAAGATATACTTTTCCTACCTGAAGGTACTAGTAAAGAGCAGCAAATCTACTCCAGCTAACAGTTCCATCTGTTCCCAAGGGAACACTGGGATCCAGAGGTGATAAACCAGTAAAGTGACTGCTCTTTGAAGCCTTTCCTTCCACCTACTTCCCATTACAGCCTGTGCATTAATCTGCATTTTATATGCTGGTATTTTATTCACATTTATTTCTCTGAAAGTGTCTTAACTGAAGACTTACCCAATGTGGCATCTACTTTCCTGGTTTCACCCAATGCTCCATAATCATAAATACTTTCCTCTTTGCCTTTTTCTACAGCAACTTGTTATGGTGTTGATGCATGAGGTTCTCTTTGTTGCTTAGTTGTCTCATCTCTATAAGCCCTGTCTACAAGACTTTATTGTATACTCCCAGTGGTCTTGGTGAAGATTAATAAAAAATGTGTTAATAGTACAGTGCTTGAGGCCGGCGCTGTGGCTCACTAGGCTAATCCTCCGCCTTGTGGCGCCGGCACCCCAGATTCTAGTCCCGGTCGGGGGGCCGGATTCTGTCCCGGTTGCCCCTCTTCCAGGCCAGCTCTCTGCTGTGGCCCGGGAGTGCAGTGGAGGATGGCCCGAGTCCTTGGGCCCTGCACCCGCATGGGAGACCAGGAGAATCACCTGGCTCCTGGCTTCGGATCAGCACGATGTGGCAACTGCAGCACGCCGGCTGCGGCGGCCATTGGAGGGTGAACCAATGGCAAAAGGAAGACCTTTCTCTCTGTCTCTCTCTCTCACTGTCCACTCTGCCTGTCAAAAAAAAAAAAAAAAAAATAGTACAGTGCTTGAAAAGAGCTTCCATCTCAAGGATCTTAATCTGACTTCAAGGCAACCGTGAAAGGTTGGTTACTGATTTCCACTTTACAGAGGAAGTAGGTGAAATTTAGGGTTCTTGCCTAAAGACACCATTTAGAGAGTGGCAAAGCAGAGTATAGGACACAAATGAAGGTGATGCCACTTTTGAAATCCTAGAAATGTCTGTAACTTGAATGAGCACTCTCTACAACTCCACTGAACTAAGAGAAATCTGCAAATGGGTACCATCCCTCAAAGCCGTGTTTTCATGCAGCAGTGAAAGTAAGGCAAAAGAGATTTTAATAGGGAAATGCTAGACATTTAGTGATTGGTTCAAAGTTTCTGGTTCCGTGCTGGACATTTTCACACACAATCTTTTTAAATCCTGTAAGAAACACAATGGATGAGTTCTATTATCTGCCCTCGTTTTATAGCTGCCAAAACTGAGGCTGAAGTTCCCTAGCTCAGAAACTTGCAAAGACAGCATTCAAACCCAGTCTCTCTGATTCTGGATTCAAAATGTCATTCTAAGACAAACCTACTTCTCATTTTTCACAAAAGAAATTTCCGTCACTAGGAAGACCGCATCCTTGAAGATAAGTGAAAATATTAATGATCCTTATTACTTTATGACTTTTTTTACTAGTCTTCAGATTGCAGCAAATCAATGTGGATGGCTTCCTTTATGGAAGGAATCTGTGATGGACAGGGCATTCATAGCTCTGAATCTACCCCGGGGTTCCAAGCATCATGGCCACTTTCTATTGCCATCTGGCAATGAAACAGCTTCCATATTTCACTCTGGAATTGCCTCCCAGCCCTTCAGGCAGAAAACTACTCTGAGTCGCTACTATGTTCATTATCCTCCAGTCACTTAACCAAATGAAATGTTTTTGAGTGAAATGAGAAAGTGCTATGCAAACCGTAAGAAAATCTGGAAATATCACTTAGTATCTTTAGTCTTTCTATCGAAGATATTATCTGAAAGTGAAAAGCCAGCCATCTGCTACAAGGCTCCACAAAAGAATTTATTGTGCTAGACAGAGGAGACTCAAGGCTAGAGACGAATGAGATGCAATGATCAAGAGTCATTTAGTTAATTCTGTTTAAGACTCAACTCTTACATCATGAGATTCAAATGCCTACTTTGTTGTAATAATTTAATCATTTCTACTAATTTTTGGAATGCTGTTCAAATCCTTCTGGGGAAGAAAGTCAAAACGGGACTGAATCCTCTAAAAAATGTAAGAGATATAAAAGGAAGAAGATTAAATTGTGCATTCCAAACCATGTAAGTGAAAAGAGAATTATCTATCACCACTGGAATACAGAAAATCCTGTCTAGCTGTAACTGGGCCATCTGTAATATAATTTTGCTTACCTAATTTGTGAACCTTTACACTGTGGGTTAATACTGAGATGTTCTGGCCTCCACTGTATTAACCAAAGATCTTGGCTAGTTAAGAAACTCAAACAACCCACGGAGAAAAAAATGAGACACAGTGTGCATATGATCCAACTGCAGATGTTTCACAGGGGAGCATGGTTTTCCGGGAGCCGGCTGGAACTCAAGGTCACTCGGGAGATGAGGCAGCTCCAGGGGTTTCAATCTTCTTCTCCTGAGCAAACAGGTTACTGGGCATTCTTGGGATATACATCTAATGATCATCTTCTGATGCTTGCCTAGTGGTCTAGGAGAAGTTAACATTTTCTCTCAGATCCAGAACAAGACAAAGATGTCTGCTTCCACTACTCTTATCCAATATAGTACTGGAAGTTTTAGCAAGAGCAATTAAGGAGCAGAAAGAAATAAAGGGCACCAAAATTGGAAAAGTGCAAGTCAATTATCCATGCTTGCAAATAACATGATATTGTACATGGAAAAATCTAAATGCTCCACCAAAAAAAAAAAAAAAAGTTAGAATTGATAAACCCATTGAACAAAGTTGGTGGTTACAAAATAAACATACAAAAATACAGTAGCTTTTTTTAAAAAAATGATTTATTAATTTATTTGAGAGGCAAAGTTACAGACAAGAGAAGGAGAGAGAGAGAGAGGTCTTTCATCTGCTGGTTTACTCCCCTAATGGCCACAACTGTTGGAGCTGAGCCAATCTGAATCCAGGAGCCAGAAGATTCTCCCTGGTATCACACAAGGGTTCAGGCCACCTTGGGCCACCTTCCACTGCTTTCCCAGGCCATTAGCAATGGGCTGGATAGGAAGTGGTGTAGCCAGGACATGAACCAGGGATACTGGCTCTGAAGGCAGAGGCTTAACCTACTATGCCACAGCACAGGCCCCAAACCAGTAGTGTTTTGGTGTGCTAATAATTCACGCAAAGAGAGCCGGCGCCGTGGCTCAATAGGCTAATCCTCCACCTTGCGGCGCCGGCACACCGGGTTCTAGTCCCGGTTGGGGTGCCGGATTCTGTCCCGGTTGCCCCTCTTCCAGGCCAGCTCTCTGCTATGGCCAGGGAGTGCAGTGGAGGATGGCCCAGGTGCTTGGGCCCTGCACCCCATGGGAGACCAGGAAAAGCACCTGGCTCCTGGCTCCTGCCAGGATCAGCGCGGTGCGCCGGCTGCAGCGGCGGCCATTGGAGGGTGAACCAATGGCAAAGGAAGACCTTTCTCTCTCTGTCTCTCTCTCTCACTGTCCACTCTGCCTGTCAAAAAAAAAAAAAAAAAAATAATTCACGCAAAGAGAAATCAAGAAAGAAATCCCATTCACAATAGCAACAAAAAAAATCAAATATTTAGGAATAAATTTGACTAAAGGACTGAAAGCTCTCTACAAGGAAAATTATCAAACATTGATGAAAAAAATCATCAAGGACACACACCAAAAATGAAAAGGTCTTCCTTGCTCATGAATCAAAAGAATCAATACCATTAAAATTCTATACTATATAAAGCAATCTACAGATTCAATGCTATCTCTATCAAAATAACAATGACAGTCTTCACAGAATTAGAAAAAAAAAATCCTAAAATTCATATGGAATAACAAAAGATCCAGCACAGACAAAGCAATCCTGAACAAGAAAAATCAAGCTGGAGCCATCACAATACCTGACTTCAAAGCATATTACAAAGGTATAGCAACTAAAACAGCATGGTACTGGCATAAAAACCTATACATAGATCAATGGAGCAGAATAGAGAGCACAGAAATTAATTCACATACATTCAACAAACTGATTTTTTTAAACTTTTATTTAACAAATGTAAATTTCCAAAGTACAGGCAGCTTCCGCGAATCACACAGCCTAGCTTACGTTTCCACCACCGGTACTCAGTCTAAGTTCCCCGGGCTAACCTGGAGAATTCAACCTAGCTCACGTCTGCGCCTTTCGGTTTGGCTTCCCGTCTTTTGCTCCCCGGGCTAATCTGACGGATTCCAACCTGGCTCACGCGTCTCCGCCTCTGGTTTTAGCTTTTCGCCTTTTGCTCCCCGGGCTGACTTGACAAATCCCAAGCTAGCTTACGTCTCTGCCTCAGCCTGCCCCCGCAGCTTCATCCTCCCTAACATTTTTCTCTACCCGGTATGTTTCCTAACTTTTCTTCCAACAACATTCCCCTCTCATTTCTCCTGGCTTCTCCCCACAGTCCGTATCCAAGTCTAAGTTTCTTCTAGGTTTCACTTTCGCTTTCAACCTGCAGTCCGTATCTGAGTCTAAGTTTCTTCTTGCTTTCACTTTAAATCCTAGCTTTCAATCCTAACTTCTTTCCCACAGTCCGTATCCGAGTCTATGCCTAGGCTTTCAATAGCTTCTTCCGGCACCTTTTCCGTCCGGCTTTTCCCTAGGCTCTTTGCTAGTCTCTCTCTCCGGTATTTTCCCACTTTTTCCCATTTCTTCCCTCCTAGGTTTCCTATCCGAGTCACGGCACCATTATGTTGCTCCCCCTCTTCATGCAGGAACAACACTAAACCCTGCCTAGGCTTCATATCCGAGTCACGGCACCATTATGTCGTTCCCCGTCTTCGTGGAAGAATGACACAAAACCCTGCCTAGGTTTCCTATCCTAGTCACAGCACCATTATGTCGCTCCCCCTCTTCGCGGAGGAACGACACAGGACCCTGCGCTGTTCTTTTGTCTGCTCGGCCCTCCCCGGGTTTGCTGCTGGTTCTTCCCAGGTTGGCTACCAACCCTTCCACCTCCGTGGAAGGGCGGTTCCCCCTGCCACTTTCCCCACTTCCGCGGGGGAGCAGCACACCGCCGGCCGGCTCTCTTGGGGGCTGCTCAGGTGTTCCCCTTAGATGTTCCTGGTGCATGTTGTCTCTCTCCTCCTTTATAGTCCTCTTCCACCAGTCCCAACTCTGCTACCCACACACCGAGTACGCTGCTCTCCTCCAATCAGGAGCAGGTCCTGCTGTTTATTGGTTGAACTGGAGGCAGCTGTGTAGAAGCTGTTTCCTCCTCTCCCAGTGCCATATTGTGGGAGAGCAGATGCATAGAATAAGTCTTAATTCCAGTAACAGTCTAGTCCGAGTTGCTCCCCACAGTACAGCTTATGGATTACAGTGGATTCCCCCCCCCCCATAACTTCCCTCCCACCCGCAACCCTCCCATCTCCCGCTCCCTCTCCCATCCCATTCACATCAAGATTCATTTTCAATTCTCTTAATATACAGGAGATCAATTTAGTATATAATAAGTAAAGATTTCATCAGTTTGCACCCACAGAGAAACAAAGTATAAAGTACTGTTTAAGTACTAGTTATAGCATTAATTCACATACTACAACACATTAAGGACAGATATCCTACATGAGGAGTAAGTGCACAGTGACTCCTGTTGTTGACTTAACAAATTGACACTCTTGTTTATGGCCTCAGTAATCTCCCTAGGCTCTTGTCATGAGTTGCCAAGGCTATGGAAGTCTTTTGAGTTCGCCAACTCCGATCTTATTTAGACAAGGTCATAGTCAAAGTGGAAGTTCTCTTCTCCCTTCAGAGAAAGGTACCTCCTTCTTTGATGGCCCATTCTTTCCATTGGGATCTCACTGCAGAGGTCTTTCATTTAGGTGTTTTTTTGTTTTTTGTTTTTTGTTTTGGCCAGAGTGTCTTGGCTTTCCATGCCTAAAATACTCTCATGGGCTCTTCAGCCAGATCCCAGTGCCTTAAGGGCTGCTTCTGAGGCCAGAGTGCTGAACAAACTGATTAATGACAAAAGCACTTGGACCATACTGTAAAGGGAGGATAAACTCTACAATAAATGGTACGCACCGAACTGGGTGTAGAAATAGATAGATAGATAGATAGATAGAGGAATGAAATTAGATACATACCTCACACCATTTACAAAACTCAACTCAAGACGGATCAAAGTCCTAAATTTGAGAAGTGAGACTATGGGGCCAGCTCCATGGCACAGTAGGTTAATACTCTGCCTGCAGTGCCAGCATCCCATATGGGCTCCAGTTCTAGTCCCAGCTGCTCCTCTTCCAATGAAGCTCTCTGCTGTGGCCTGGGAAAGCAGTGGAAGATGGCCCAAGTGCTTGGGCCCTGCACCCACATGGGAGACCGGGAAGAGGCTTTGGATTGGTGCAGCTCTGGCCATTGTGGCCATCTGGGGAGTGAACCAATGGAAGGAAGACCTTTCTCTCTATCTCTCCCTCTCACTATCTGTAACTCTACCTCTCATAAAAATAAATAAAAATCGGAAAAAAATAGGAGACTATGAAGTTGCTAAAAGAAAACATAGGGCAGAAACTCCAAGACATTGATATAGGGGACGAATTATTGGATAAGATCCACAAAGCACAGGAAACAAAACCAAAACTAAACAAATGGAACTATATCAATTCAGAAGCTTTTGCACAGCAAAGCAAACAATCAATAGAGTGAAGAGACATTCAACACAATGGGAAAAATATTTGCAAACTATCTATGTGACAAAGGATTATTATCCCAAATATATCAGCAACTTAAAAAACTTGAAAAAAAAAAAAAAAACAAGCAACCCGGTTGAGAAATGGACAAAGTACTTCAGTAGACAGTTCTCAAAAGAAGAAATACAAATGTCCAACAAATATATGAAAAAATGCTCAACATCACTAGCCATCGGGAAATGCTAATCAAAACCACAATGAGATATCTCCTCACCCCCGTCAGAATAGCTAAAATCCAAAACACAGAGAGTAACAAATCCTGGTGAGGACAAGGATAAAGGTGAACATTTATACACTGCTGGTATGAAATTAAGTTAGTGTAGCCACTGTGAAAAACTGTGGAGATGTCTTTAAAAACCAGAAATAGACTTGCCATGTGATCCAGCAATCCCACTACTGGGTATTCACCCAAAAGGCCTGAACACTGGATCTAGCAGATGCCCGTACCATCATGCTTACAGCAGCAGTGTTCGCAATACCCAACACCTGGAATCAGCCAAGGCATCCATTGTTAGATAGGTAAAGAAAACGTGGTACATATACATAATGGAATATTATTCAGCTATAAAAGGAATAAAATGCTACCATTTGCAGTAAAATGAACACAAATGGAAGACATCATTTGAGTGAAATAAGCCAGACCCAGAAAGATAAATACTGGATACTTTCCTTGTACGTAGGAGCTGGAATTTAAAAAAAAAAAAAAAAAAAAAAAAAAAAAAAAAAAACAGAAAAAAAAAAGAGAAAGGAAGCAAAAAGAAATGCCTTAGTGTATCAGTACTGCTGCAAATAAAGTTTTGTAAAACTTTTATACTTTTGTCAAACCAATGGTTAAGAATGTTATACTACTATGGTTTTAATGATCTGTGATTACTTTAAAATTTACTGTATATGAGTGAAATGGTCATTTTTCCATTCAATTATTGTTTATAGCCATTGTCTATATTCCCACTAGGGTCTTTTTTGCTTGTTAAACTTTTTAGTTAGTGAAGTATTAAGCCTTTTATTATAATATAAATTTAAAATATATTATTTCAAAAACTAAAATCAAGACAGGGAGAAGGAAAGAGGGAGGGAGGAAAAGAGAAGTCAGTGGAGAGAGTGAGGAATGGAAAATCATTAAGTTCTTTGAACTGTATCAACAAATCACACTGAATCTATTGAAAACTAAATAAAAATTAAAATTAAAAATTAAAAAAGATGTATGGAATGCTATGTGCTCTCTGGAGGATCAGGTATGAAATTCAGAGCATAAATAAATATGTTATATGAACTATCATTTTCCTTATTTCACATAAGATTTAATTTATTATTAAAAGAAGCATGCAACATACTGCTTAATAAGAGTAACTGGAATCATTATGTCTGGGTTTAAACACCTGTTCTCTCAAGTATTAGCTGGGTGACCTTAAACAATTCACAGTAATCTCTGCTGCTTTGTTTCCTCATCAGTAAAATATACATAATAAATAGTATATACCTTATTAAGTTGCTGAGTGAAGGAAATAGTGATACATGCAAAGTGCCCAGAAAACACATGAAACAGTAAGGGAGCTATCTTAAGTGCTGTGTATAATGATGATGATGTTCATGATTCGAAGTCCCTAACTCATAAAGCTGTCGAGAGGAAAATGATCTAAAAAGCAAGACAGACTGGCTCTGAGCTGGTTTCCATCGGTACAGATAATTTTGCTAGCCCTCCCAGGACCCCCTTCTCTAATTCCCTCTCAAAGCTTTTGCTACTACTACCACTAATGCTACTGATGCACAAATACTACTGGTATGTCGGGGGAACAAGTGGGAAAAGGGCTTTTGTAACCATAATCCTCACTCCCTTCCCACATGTGGAGGAACTCTTTCTAATCTGTTTTAATAAAGTCTTGGCCACAAACCCAGAGTTCACTCTGGGCTTTAGGAAAGAAAGACCTGGATGTTTTGTTAATGACACTTTTTTTTCCTACCAATTTCCTCATTGAAGCAATAGAAATGGAAGCAGGAAACCTGAATGGATTCAGCGAAGCAGTAGAAGGAAACGAGCAACAACAGGTAATTATTCAAGATACCATGAAGCCACACATGCATTTAACCAGTGATACCTTCTGATTAAAAAAAATGAGGAACAAATATTAATGTGGGAAGTACCTCTGGGAAGGTGAAGTCATTGATAAGTATTTGAATAATCAATACTCTGTCGTAAGTCTACCTGACTCTAACCCTTGGAGGTTATTTCCATCTATCTCAGACCAGGATCTTTTTCTTTCCTTTTTTGTTTTTTTGTTTGTTTGTTTGTTTGTTGGAGGCTATGGGATGCGGGGAAAAGACATCATCCCTATACAATAAGCAAGGATATATTAAACCCAGCTGATGAGAGAAAGCATACTGCTACAGATTCTCAGGAGTCTGTGAGACAGGCACTTGCTATTGTACAGTTGAAGCTGGTAATTTCTTCTGTCTTTTTGACTGTAAACTAAGTTCACAATCCAAAAACTCTCTTTAGTTTGGTTTGACAACAACAGTAGAGCTAGAGGTCGGTGCCATGGAATAGCGGGTAAAGCTGCCACCTGTGGCACCGGCATCCAGTATGGGCACGGGTTCATGTCCCAGCTGCTCCACTTCTGATCCAGCTCCAGGATAATGTCCCAGAAAAAGCAGCATAGGATGGCCCAAGTGCTTGGGCCCCTTCTACCCACACTGGGAGACTAGGAAGATGTTCCTGGCTCCTGGCTTCAGCCTGACCCAGACCTGGTCATTGAGGCCATTCGGGGAGTGGATGGAAGAAGTCTCTCTCTGTTTCTCCCTCTCTCTCTGCAACTCTGACTTTCAAATAAATAATTTTTTTTAAAAAAAGGTAGAGCTATCAATCTAGTAAGCGCTTGCAGAGGAGCTCCACATTCCCCAGCTAACGGGATTTTCCAGTGCGCGCTGAGGGAGCTACGTCCTGCGAAAGGGGTGTGATCACAGAACTAGGAGACACTCATGCTGACTCCGTCTCACATATGTTATGTTCAGGCTTCTGAAATTCCACTGTAGACCACATTTTAAAAATCATGTGCTATCCAGGAAAACCGCTTTTGAGCTGGGTAAATTAATAAGGCTCCATTAGAAAGAGAACGAGTATAGAATTCAAGCAGTGTTTCATGCAATGATCATCTCTTTCAGTGCAACTGACTAATTTTTATCAACCATTTCTTAAAACAATAAAATAAGTTGAGATATAATTTACATACCCTAAAACTCACTATTTCAAAGCATGCAATTCAGTGCTTTTAGTATATTCAGAATCTCATTCCAGAAGATTTTTATTATACCAGAAGAAACACCACGTGCCTTAGCAGGCATCCTGAATTCTCCCCACCACCAAACCCACAAAACCATTTACCTATTCTCCCTATATATCCTCTATAAAACTGCCTTTTCTGGATATGTCATATAAATAGAATCATACAGTATGTGGCCTTCTGTGTCTAGCTTTCTTCCACTAGCATACTATTTTAAAGGTTCATTCATGCTATAGCATGGATCTCTCATCCATTAAATAGCTGAATAATATTCCGCTGTGTGGATAGAGAACATTTTGTTTATTTTTTCACCAGTTGATTTACATTTGGATTGCTTCCACATTTTGCTAGGTAAAACAATGCTGTTATGACAAACATGTACAATTTTCTGTGGGGGTCCATGTGTTTCAATTTTTTTTTTTTTTTTTGCAATGTAGACCTAGGAGTGAAATAGTTGAGTCAAACATTAACTCTATGTTTAACTTTTGGGAACTGTCAAACTATTTGCCCAAGCAACTGCATCATTTTACACTCCCACTTAACTGCCTCTTTTTCCCTAGAATGACAGAATAAGAGTTAATAAAAATGACAGATTGAATTACAGAATTTAAAAACTCAGTTTCAAGCACTTATCTTCCACTGAAAGCATTTTTTCCTAGGTCTCCCACTGTGTTCAGAATTGGTGGCTGCAAAATCAGAGTTTCCAAAAACATAAATAACTTACTTTTCCCTCATCATTTTTATGAAATTATTTCTTTGTATTTTTAATCCAGTCCACTGGCTCTCATATAGCATGAGTAATGCAGAAGAATAATACATGGTTTGTAGTAATTTTAGAGCCTGTAGATAAATTCAACAAACTAAAATGATCACTACAATTTATTGATAATTATGTCATTGAATATTTTGGAGGAACAAATATATACAAATACACACAAAATCATCCTGTGAATATATATGCTATATAAAGAGGGTAATATATGTCTCCCAATGATTATTTCAACAGAATAAGATGCCTAAAATATATATTAGTCACATAAATGAGGCTTGCTATTAAACTGGACCCAGTGACCAAAGTATTTTCATTTAGTAACTCCTAGGTGCTTTACACTGGATAGTGCGAACATGCAAAATGCACACATTTGCTCTGGTTACATCCAGGCTAAGGCCAGCCCAGCAGTCTGACCAGCCCGAGTCACAGTTACAGCCCATCTGCTTCACAATCACACTGCCTGAGGAGGGTGCATGATGGACGCTGGCAAGTCCATGAGTTTATCTTCCCCAGTGTCAGCCTTTAGAGCAGGGAAAATGCTGGTATTTTAGCAAATTTGTTAATTTTACTTGCATGTATTCCCCAGATAAGTCTCAGGTAGCATTTTTTTTTAATCTATCTATAAGAGAACTGTTCCAAAAGTTCATGGAAAATGTGTACCATAATAAAATTATGCATGGATTTCAAAATTATCTGCACTACCATAAACCTGTCGACTCCATTTTTCATTATTTTTCCTCCTTTTGTTTTAGTTTTTAATTTTTTCTTTATTTGAAAGGCAGAGTGACAGAGTGAAAGGGAGAGACAGAAAGAGATCTTTCATCTGTTGGTCACTCCCAAAACGGCTGCAACAGCCGGGACGTGGTTAGGCTAAAGCAAGGAGCCTGAAATGCCGCCATCTGTTCTCCCGGGTAGGCGGAAGGGCTCAAGCCTCTGGGCCATCCTCCACTGCTCTCCCAGGCGCAGCAGCAGGGAGCAGCCAAGCCTTAAACCAGTGCTCCAAGAAAGGAGCTGCCTCACAAGGCCAGCCCCTCCATGAACTTCTCAAAGTCAGCCTCTCACCTCCTTTCCTAACAAACCCTTCTCTAACAGTGTCTCTTAAGCTTTCAGGGCTCCATTGAAAACTTACCAGAAAGAAAAGCCTTTCCTCTGAAAGGGTTGTGCACTTATCTCTTACACAGAATTTTGGAAGCTTATGTCAATCTCCAAAACCAACCTATTTAATCTCTTCAAGGATACCTACCTGCCTTATGGTGAGTCATTTTACCCCTTTAGTATTTGCAGTGGATGAAAGAGCATCCTACAGATTTTTCATGTTTTCATGATAAATGTGATCATTTTTTGTTTGTTTGTTTACATATCATTGAGAACACCTTATCCCTGGAAAATCATTCCTCTATTAAGCCACTTCCTTGGACCCAGAAAACTACCACACAACTATTTTGCCAACTGGTACTCACTCTGCACTATTAGGTTCACATAAAATACATATCATGCAGATCTCAAAATGTTTTTATAACAAAATAAACTTAACTGCATTTTTCACACAATCGAAGTACCCTTGATATGTACATAGTTATAGGCATAGACAGACATAAGAGAGCACATGAATTATTTTGATCAACTCCAGAGATCTAATATAACACTTATTTCTGAACAAATCAAACAAAAAAGCAAATAAACAAAAAACTTCCAAGTTGCCGTCGCCGTGGCTCACTAGGCTAATCCTCCGCCTTGCGGCACCGGCACACTGGGTTCTAGTCCCGGTTGGGGCACCAGATTCAGTCTCGGTTGCCCCTCTTCCAGGCCAGCTCTCCGCTATGGCCAGGGAGTGCAGTGGAGGATGGCCTAAGTGCTTGGGCCCTGCACCCCATGGGAGACCAGGAGAAGCACCTGGCTCCTGCCTTCAGATCAGCACTGTGTGCCGGCCGCAGCTTGCCGGCCGCGCCAGCCTTTGGAAGGTGAACCAATGGAAAAGGAAGCCCTTTCTCTCTCTCTCTCTCTCTCTCTCTCTCACTGTCCACTCTTCCTGTCAAAAAAATAAGTAAATAAAAAATAAAAAAAACTTCCAAGTTACCAAAACTAGGAAATATGAGTAACTATTCTAGAACCCACATGCAGATCTAACCCCAAACACTGTGCTCTTACTCCATCTATATTACTACCCACAGTCAGCAAGAGACACACCAGACCTCTGTGTAAAGGCCACTTTCTCAGTAGGAAGCTCACTGATACTCAACGACACTGATACAAAGGCCCTTTGTGCCTAATGCTGCAGGGTTACTGGAGTTCATGGGCTGGGAAAGCACCTGGAAACTGTCTAGCTGGTGTCTGCCCCGCTGTTGCTGAAACTTATTCATGGTGTGGTCTCAATTACATTTAATTACAATGAGCTACTGCTTCAATGGCATGGAGCACAAATACTTTCACATAAGTCTTTCCTAAAGATACCATTCTCAGCAGAGAAAAAGATTTGCAGAGATAGGATTAGTCAAGGTTCAAAGGCTATGAGTAAAGAGATAGAACTACTTTTCCAAAGAGCACTTACCTGACCTTCACACTTCTTTAAAAATGTGAACATACAGCAAAATACTGTGAAAATCTCCACAGACATTCATATAACTCATTTATTTAACGCAAATATCTATCCAGTGCCTATAACTTGCCAGGAAGAGGTAAATCAGGCTTGGTTATTGTCCTCAAGGAGTTTGCAAGCCAATTGGGAGTAGATTCATGAATCCAACAATAACTACTGTTATGTTACCTGCTAATCTCAACCACTGGATCACTCATTGTTCGAAGTGTCCCATGTGTCCTAACTCACTGAACACTCACAATGCATAAGGGAGAGATTCTTAGTATCCCCATTTTACCAATAAAGAAGACAACACACAGAAAATTTAAACTACTTTGCCTAAGTCACACAGTAAATAAACAGCAAAGACAGAAATTAATACAGGCTTTTTGATTACTAATCCTCTGTGTCTACCCAGAACACAGTGCCTCTTATAACAAAGAAGTGTTAAACATCAGAAAGCACTATTCACACTTAAGGCCAGAGAGATATCTTCCAAACTGGGAGACAAAAGATTACAGTAAGAAGGTAACATCTGGGGGCCGGTGCCGTGGGGTAGCTGGTTAAGCTGCTGTCTGCAGTGCCGGCATTGCATCTGGGTGCTCTTCAAGTCCAGGCTGCTCTACTTCCAATCCAGCTCCCTGCTAATGCACCTGGGAAAACAGTGGAGTATGGCCCACATACATGGGCCCCTGAATCCACATGGGACACCCAGACAAAGCTTCTGGCTCCTGGCTTTGGCCTGTCCCAACCCTGGTCATTGCAGACATTTGGGACTCTCTCTCCTGTCTCTCTCTCTCAGTCTCACCCTCTGTCACTATAATTCTGGCTTTCAAATAAATGAAGAAATCTTTTTTTTAAAAAAGATAACATTTAATCTGGGCTTTTAAAAGTCTATATATACTTAGAAATTCTATATATATTTATATTTACTTCTATAAGTCTATATATAAAATATATTATTTAAATATGTATGTAATCTTACAACATATGTAGAGTTTATTTTTAGAGTGATTTCATGTTCACATAAAATTGCATGCAAGGTACAGAGATTTCCCATATAATCCCTGCCCCCGCACTTTACAGAGCCCCATTATAAATATCCCTCACCAGAATGATGCATTTGTTTTAATTAGTGCACTTTGATCAACACATCAATCTCCAGAGTAAATAGTTTACATTAACATTCACTCTTGGGATTGCACATTCTGTGCACCTGGATTAATTTCTAATAACATGTATCCATCATTATAAAATCATACAAAGTACTTTCACTACCCTAAAAATCCCATATACTCCACTTACTCATCCTTCCCTCTCTCTCTCAGTCTTGCCATCCTTTGGTGTTTTTAGTGTCTCTAGTTTGACCTTTTCCAGAATGGCAAATATATATGCATTTGGAATCATATGCTATGCAACATTTTCAGGCTGCTTTCTTTCTCCTAGTAACAAGTTTAAGTTTCCTCTATGACTTTTTGTGTGCTTATAACTCATTTCCTTTTTAGGCCTGAATAATATTCCATCGTCTAGATATACCATACTGTATTTCTCTATTCACCTAATAAAGGAGATCTTGTTTGCATCCAAGTTTTGGAAATTATGAATACACTGGTTACAAATATGCAAGTGCAGTTTTTGTGTAGACATAAATATTCAACTCCTTTGGATAAATTCTGAGAAACTGCTGAATCATATGGTGGGAGTATGCTTTGCTTTGTAATAAACCATGAAACTGTTTTCTAAAGTGGCTGTACTGTTTTCCATTCCCAAGAACTAACCAGAATTCCTGTTGCTCCATATCCTTGAGAGCATTGGTGCTGCCAGTGTTCTAGATTTTGGCCCTTTGGACAAGTGCATGCTATCTTATAGCTTTAGTATGCATTTCCTTATGGTATATGATAGGAAACATTTTTTCATACACTTGTTTGCCATAGTCTATCTTCTGTGGTGAGGTATCTATTAAGGTCTCTGGCTCGTTTTTCAACCAAATATTTTAATGTTCAGTTTTAGATGCTTTTTGAATGTGTTTTTAAGTAAGACATATTCTACGATAGTTGTCACTGATGATGGAAATTTACCTTTATTGAACATTAAATATTTCTTTGGAAATAGATATTCAAGAGTACCTATACAAAAATGGATGGCCTATGTCTATATGCAGCAACAATACTGATTTTTATTCTTATCAAATACGTTCACCTTTAAGAAAACACCAGAACAATCATAATGGATTTCGTAAACTGGGTAGAGTTCAGTTTATAACTAATCTTACAATATTGAATTTTAGACATGTAAGACCTGAGATGCTGACATACAAATCAGAAATGGTGACTCCACAATTAATCCTAATTTAAAAAGCCATTTACTCAGTTGCAAAAAGCTTCGTATAGTGGAGCAAATTTGGAAGTAGGCAAGCTTTCCTTTGAATCCCTGGTATCAACTTCTCTGGACTCCAGTCTATTTGGCTATAATGTGAAAGTTCAAAAATTTTTAGAATTAGTCTTAACAAAGGACATAACACACAGTACCTGAACAGTACTACCTTATGGAAGTGGTATTATTAATATTCTCATAGGACAAATCATTAAGACTGTCAGAAATGCCCACATTCACAAATACAGATACTCTTCCTCAGGCTCCTGAACTTCCCCATTCATCTGTCTCAAGCCATGTGCTCTCTATGCATAGTTCTGCAGGGAAATTACCCAGCTTTGTCACCTTCCAGCATTGTTCTTCCTTTGTATGGAAAGCCACCTTTGCACTGGCTAGAAAACTTAGTGAAATCTTCTTTTATCTTTCTTTCCTGTGTCCACACAAACCACGGGGTAGGCGTGCTATCATCAAGAAAAGCCATAGCTGAATTAATTTTCTACCTTTTAATATCCCTACAGTTTCCATTTTCTGGCTAAGATTTTCTTAGGGGGCTCCATATGCACTTTATTATTACCAACTATACCAGCTGGCTTTCTTTGGTGCTCTGTTTTCAAAAAGAAACAAAGCTTTATTCCTTCAAAAAGGGTGACACCACAAGAAAGAAAAACCAAAGACGTGGGAATAGCTGAGATGACTAATCAAGCTACTTTCTGTACAGTGCCCAAAACGCAAATGCTAACTTTGACAAAATTACAAATTATCCCATATTGTGGGTTTCTGAGGGTTTCCCACCGGTTAGTGAAAGTGTGACTATCACAGACTCTGGCTAGGTTTCAGTTGATGTTGGGTAGAACATCTGGACTATGAAGTACCCTAAGCTGCAGTTAATAAGTGTAGCAACATAGCCATCTTGGTGTTTCACAGATCACCCTTGAACATCAAGTTTATGAGGCCCTTTATTTCAGAAATCTACTTAATACTGCAAGGGCCAGCATAACCCTAACATATCTGACTACTCTTTTTAACATTTTCATCAACATGTATTAATATCCTGAAGCACTGATATTCCCCACAGAAATCCTTCCTTGTAAACAGGAAGCATATTATGCCAAAAAGGGCAAAAAACTAGCTCTACCAGGCATTACACACAATACTAAAGCAAATTTTAGTTCATTCATCCAACAAACATTTACTAATAATTAATATATGAAGGCGAGTTGTTTATTCACAGGGTTCAATTTAAGCACAATTCACTCTGCTCATCTCAGAGTCAACACTTAATGAGCCCAGGATTGAGCAGCGTGTAGTTCTTTGTGAAAAAATGAAAGAAATTATTTTGCTTTAGCTCTCAATGAGGTGAACATCAAGGTGAGGTGGACTCTATTAGGTGTTCCTGGAGTTGACTATTGCAATTGTTTTGGTTTTGGGTGTTAGTTCATTCACATCCCTCACATCATTTCTCAATTTAGTATATGTCTGGAATCTTGCAATGATAAAGAGCTTTCATCATGAGGATAGTTGATTCAATACATTTAGCTCCTTTGTTTAAAACCATATACAGCAGTGCTCACATGTGACGTGCACACGTTAACTGCTATGCATTCTCAGGATGAAAGCAGTTTGGTGATCATTTGCCTCTATTAATTCTAATGCCTCTATCTCAGAGGGATTTGCTATTTTTTGACATCCAATTCTTCTCTTCCTTCATATTTAACTGTCTTCATTGACCTAGAATGTCAAGGGTTTATGTTATTTTCCCCTGTAATGTTTTATTAGTTTTTCTTTATTATTATTATTCTTTCTTATCTTTCAGGTCTTATTTATGGTTTAGCTATTTTTCCAGATCTATTTTTTCTTTATGTTGAGCTCCTTATTGAGAATACATGTATTGACTTATTTTATTCTATTTTATTTTTTAACTGATACATAAAAATTGCACATATTTATGGGATACCATGTAATGTTTAGGTATATGTATATATTGTTTAACATACTATCTTCTCAAATAGTTTTCACTTTATGCTAAATTTATCCAAAATCCTATCTTCTAGTCTTTTTTAAACTGTATATTACATTATAATTCAACAGTCACTTGACTGTGCAACAAAATCCTACTTCTTTCCCTCTGATCTTTTTGGGGTTTTTCTCTCATAATAACTCTGAGGTCTTAAATATGATATAGTCAGTTTATTGAACAATTAAATATTTAATTAAGTAATCAAATGCTCAACACTGAATAACAACATTTTTAGTTAAATTAGGTGACATATTTAAGTTACCTGTTATACAGATTCTAAATTCACTCTCAAATGTTTAAAACATGCTATAAAAACATATCATCCGTATAAACTACTACTACTTTCCTAGCACCAGTTATTATCAAATTTATCAATTAACAGGCATGACTTTACTGCGATATTTTCTGGATGTTTAGATGAACACGAGTACAGGATGAATCATAGGGAAACACACAGAGATCTTTTAATTTATACAGTTATTGCTAATTGATGATGTTTATTTAACACTTATTGCACAGCAAGCATTTTATTAAGCATTTCACATATCACATATCATGGAATCCTGACAAGAATGTCTTACAGAAGCAACATTACTGTATCCATTTGACAGTTAAGAGAACTGAAAACCAGAAGAGTTGTATATCTGGATCCAGGCCACATGCTGAGAAATACAGAGCCAGGTCTCAAAATTAGATCTCTGTGACTCCAGAGCTCTGTGTCTTCACCACTAGGATTCATTATCTCCAGTTAATGATAGTTTGGTCTACATAATACATAAATATGAATATATAAATATATACATATAAATATATCAAACAGAAAGAGATGTAGACAAAAAGAGGTTCATTAGGAAAGAAGGAAATGTTTAAGAAGAAGGAAGATAAAAATTTAGGAAGAGAAATTAGCATGAGCATTTGGGAAATCAGGAAAAATCTTTCCAGTGATTTTATAATTCCAAACCATCACTTAATGTCAAGAAAACTCATAGTTTCCATCAATTAAAGAGAAATGTTTTTCCTTGATCACTTACACTCAAGATAAAGTATTATATGAGTAAAAGTAAATTAGATAATTTTAAAAATCTGTCCAATATCAATTTCAAAATGTCATTCCTATGTTATATTCAACATTAAATATTACTGTAAAATATTTTGTGAGAGTAATTCTATTGTCATTTATTCCTCTATAAAATCTTCCACTACAACTGTAACTTCTTTGAGAAGGAAGCCAGGGTTAAATAACATACAGCCAGAAAAGGGATTCAACCCTGGGGAAGTCGAAGTGTATGGAATAATAATAATAAAACTCATTCAATTCTGCATAGTTCTAGCTCAGCTTGCAGAGCATTCAAAATAAGATTAGAAGCAAGAAGGTAATTTATCACTGAAAGAGAAACTTGTCTTTGACATTGAATTATGGGATAAGGATTTTGCATGTGAACCCTTTCTGCTTATAGCAGTCTTACCCAGATCCCAGACTGAAGCATTCTCTGGAGATGAAAACAATTCCAAATATAATGCCTTGGCTTGGGCACACCTGTCCCATTCGGTCCAGTTCCCTAGCCTCCCACACCATGGAATCTTCTAGCAAATGCTACTTTCTCCATTTTTCTCCTCCATCTGTGCCTAGGATCAATACACATTTTTAACTGTTTCTGTCTGAGACAGCAACACCCCTCACCTCTCAATGTCCAAAGGGACTATAGCCCATACCCACAATCTAGCACTAAATATGAGGCCATTTATTGCTTCACTGGGGTTGTACCTGTGCAAAGTACTCTGTGCAGCTCAAAATTCACTGAGGCCAGCTACCCCATTTTACCTTACTGTATCCCTCACAATTGGTCTAAAAGATACTCAAGCAGTTAATTGATCAAAGGTGATGTTGATCACAGGGGGAAACTCAGGAGGGTATGATTCCTCTCACAAGAAATCCCTTTCTTTAGAAAAGTTCCACAGGTAGACCCAATGAGATACTATGTTGGACTGAGTCGTTGGTGTTAAGATGTTAAGAACTACGCAACTGTTAACATCCCCATTCTGTGATGCTGGTTCGAGTGCAGAGTTGGCTTGGACGCCTCTTCTCATCTTAGCACTTACTCTCCTTTGGGAGACAGCCAGGAAGTGAAAGTCACCATTCACTTCAGTAACCAGCTCTGCTAACTACTCCCATCTGCATCCTACCAGCGGCAGGTAAACGTCAGATACACAGAATGACCGCAAATGCTGCAATCGGAGCTAAGTAAACCTCCAAAGAAACTTTGCCCTCCAATTCTGCAAATGGATAATAAAAATTTGAGTCACATGTTTTCCAAAAACAAACCAGGCAGCTCCTGAGTGAGAAACTCATTCCACCAGACTGTGGATGTCTGTACAGATGCCACACAAACATCTCCAAAAGGAGGACTCTAAGCTGTCATAGCACCTGAGATTTACTGGCCAATAATAAAGGTACCTTGGATAGACCACAGTGCTTGCCTTTGGCATGATTACAACTTTCCTCATGAGCTGCTCCTAGCTAAAAGATTATTAAAACAAAATATATGATAAAAAACAAAAAGCGATTTAGCTCTCAAATTGTAACGTAATTATGCTCATGCAATCCAAATAATTCTCCCTAGTCTGAAATTCCTCAGAGACCCAAGTGAATATATTACAAACACTCCGGTCGTAAAGCCCATGAATCCTGGCAATAAAATTGCTGCAATAAACATTTGGGTTCTTTTCCATTTTTAGGACCATTTTGAACAACCTGCTTCTAATGTATTTTATTAGCTCCCTCAAAGTCTTCCAATGAATGACAAAACCCCCAGTGCTTTGTCTGAGTGGCTAACATTAAAACATAATGATGTTTTTCAGCGTGTAGGCTTCCCACTGCCAAGTTAGAGCTTTCTCTTAGGTTCCCCTGCACTCAATCTCTCTCTGAAATATATTTTACAATCTATAGTCAACTAGTACAATGAGATTATCTCCCCTGACCCCAAGTCATTCCAACATAAGCCAGAAGAGATTCTGAACACCAATAACATCTCCAATTTCAAAAGAATTTGCTTTTTTTAGATCAAAAATTCTTGTATCCTTTGAGCAACCACACACAAATCCTTCCCCGAGTCCCTGTGTGGTCTGCTAACAACATACTTATTGATAAGATTGTCTGCTTGGTAATCACACAGTGTATCATTTTATAAAGAGCTTTGCTCATAAAAGGCCTTCAGCAGTACTATGATCAAAACATTAAGAAAATGTTGCACTTCCATCAGAAGTGTTTTACTTACAGGAGCTACACATTGCTTCATTATTAACAAAAGTTCTGCTATTTGTTCAAATAAAAAACTTGATTAAAACAACAAAAACAAATACACAGTCTCCTAAATTAATTTTAACCTATAGCTTTAAAAATTAGATTTCCAATAAAGTAGTACAAGAAACTCAAAAGGCTCCTGTAGTCTCCAGGGTCCCAATCCTTACCTAGAGCCTTCTCTGTTTCCCACTTTCTATCTTTTCAGGATTTTAACTAAAGTATCCCTTAAGAGCTAGTATGTTAAATTCATTACATTGATTATATCATTTAGTGACATTAAACCCCTTAAGAAATATCATAGGTATTTTTATTTTATAAATGAATGAAAAGATTTAGAGAAGCCAATAAACTTGGTCACAAAGTTAGAAAAGTACTCACTGTGGTTCATTTTCTGGTTTGCCTAATCTAGAACCTGTACACCTCCCTAAACTCTCTAAATCATCTCTTTAATTTTTCCGTGTGTTCTATGGAATCCAATCTCATCATAGCTTCACGATTCAGTGGATCACGCTAAAGTAGGATAACATCTGTAAATTTCTCGTGAAAAATTGTTCAACAAGTCTCAGACTGATCCCAAATAAAATTTTCTAAGAACTCTGCATGAGTTTCTTCACAGTGAATTTTCTGTAATTCACTTAAATAGAGAAAGTTAATTTGATTGTTTTCATATTTGGTGACTAGATTTTTACATATATTGCTTTTTATATAAGGTATAAACATGCCCAACACTATTCTAAACCATCATAACACTGACCCAAAAGACTTTTAATTTGGAAAACTAGTCTCAACTACATCCCAAGGCTACATTATGTAGATGAAAGACTTGAGAACCCCTTTAATGCTGCATGTTCTGTTTGCATCCCTTAGGAATTGATTCCCGCCTTACTCAGAAGGGGCCAGTGCTATGGCTTAGTGAGTAAAGCTGCCACCTGCAGTGCTGGCATCCCATGTGGATGCCCGTCTCATCCCATATGGGCACCTGTCCAAGTCCCAGCTGCTCTACTTCTGATCCAGCTCTCTGCTATGGCCTGGGAATGCAACAGAAGATGGCCCAAGTCCTTGGGCCCTTGCACCCACGTTGGAGACCCAGAAGAAGCTTCTGGCTCCTGGCTTCAGATCAGCCCAGTTCCAGCCATTGCAGCCATTAGGGGAGTAAACCAGCAGATGGAACACCTCTCTCTCTCTCTCTCTCTCTCTCTGTCTTTGCATCTCTGTAACTCTGCTTTTCAAATAAATAAATCTTTTTTTTTAAAAGTTAACCATATTTCATATATTGACTGCTCATAGCAATTACTTAGTCTATTTATAGGTACAGTGGATGTTTTAGGGTCAATAATTATACAAAGACCTACAAAGAGAAAGAGGAAAAAATATGATGAGGGAAAAAAAGTAGAATAAGACAACTACATGAGTAACCCAACAACTAAAAAACCAAGAGAAATTCAAAGATTATTAGCTCTTGGCCGGTGCCGCGGCTCACTAAGCTAATCCTCCACCTGCAGCGTCAGCACCCTGGGTTCTAGTCCCGGTTGGGGCGCCAGATTCTGTCCCGGTTGCTCCTCTTCCTGTCCAGCTCTCTGCAGGGCCCGGGAGTGCAGTGGAGGATGGCCCAAGTCCTTGGGCCCTGCACCCACATGGGAGACCAGGAAGAAGCACCTGGCTCCTGGCTTCGGATCGGTGCAGCGCACCGGCCTCAACGCGCCAGCCGTATTGGCCACTTGGGGGATAAACCAACAGAGAAGGAAGACCTTTCTCTCTGCCTCTCTCTCACGGTCTAGCTCTTCCTATGGCTATCCAAGCTACCAGCTGACAACATGAACCAGACAAAAATAAAGAGTCCATGTGGTTAAACACTGCTGTGAGCTGCATGGACCAGTGGGAAAGCGCTACAAAAATCCTCTTTTTAAAAATCAACCCACGACAAAGATAACATGCAAAATGCTGTGCATCTACGCCTGTGAAAGAAGAAATACAGTGAAGCTGATAGAAGAGATCCCACACAGCGACGGCAGTCGTTTCCATTGGGCAGGCTTGAAGCTGCCGTGCCGCTTCTAAATTGTTCTATTTGTTGTGGAATTGTACAGTTTTCTTTCATTTTAATTTCAGGGTTTGTTTGTTTTTTAATCACACCTACACTGCCAGAAACTCTCAAAGCAAAGATTTTCCTGTCCTCAAAGCACAGTTTCCCAGCTGTCAGAACAGGGCTTTTCTGCCCTCCGGGCCTCTGAGGTGGGAAGGAAATGGCCTAACACATTTGGAACTTGACTGTGACTACTGTTCAGGAAGACTACTGCCTCTCCTTTCATTTTTCTCTACCTTTTTAAATGTTTTTTTGGTTTATACTTTTCAATTACAATTTTCATTTTATTATTTATTTTTATTTTTATTTTTTTGACAGGCAGAGTGGACAGTGAGAGAGAGACAGAGAGAAAGGTCTTCCTTTTGCCGTTGGTTCACCCCTCAATGGCTGCTGCGGCAGGCGCGCTGAGGCTGGCCCACCGCACTGATCCAAAGCCAGGAGCCAGGTGCTTCCTCCTGGTCTCTCATGCAGGTGCAGGGCTCAAGGACTTGGGCCATCCTCCACTGCACTCCCTGGCCACAGCAGAGAGCTGGACTGGAAGAGGAGTGACCGGGACAGAATCTGGCACCCCAACTGGGACTAGAACCTGGTGTGCCGGCGCCGCAAGTGGAAGATTAGCCTAGTGAGCCGCAGCACCTGAAACAGTCTTTTACACTTTATGTTCTGTGTGGGTGTAAACTGATAAAATCTTTACTTAATATATACTAAATCGATCTTCTGTATATAAAGATAATTGAAAATGAATCTTGATGTGAATGGGATGGGAGAGGGAGCAGGAGATGGGAGGGGTGCAGGTGGGAGGGAAGTTATGGGGGGGGAAGTCATTGTAATCCATAAACTGTACTTTGAAAATTCATATTTACTAAATAAAAGTTTTAAAAACAAAGTTGTTTCTTACTAGCTATTTGGTTTTACTTGCTTAAAATCCAAAGTCCAACAAATGGATGGTCTGCTCTGAGAAGCAATCCTTTACATTGAGAACCACCGTCTAGAATATCTGCAAGGCTGTAATGTTTCTAAAAGAAACACAGAGGTGAGGGTTTCCTTGTTGGCTCATTATCACCATTGAGAACTATGAATTTTGATGGGGAAACTTGAAAAGAAGTCTATTTAAATCTAATGCAACATCCTAGGAAGTAAAATCTATCTAGAGGACTTTCAACTTATCATTCATATATTTCAAATCAGCTTTCTGGTTTTGTTTGGTTTCAGTGTTTATCCATCATGTTTCCAAATGATCTTTGTCAATCTGTTTTTTTCCCTTATATTATTATTAGAATCTCATTTCTCAAACATGCTTTTTAGTTAACCTCCTTCATGACTAAGACACAATCATTTAGAAGATGAGTGTTATGGGTCATACCTATTTTTTTAATCCTTATCTTCAGCATACTAAAATGTGCTCACAACCATTTTGTGAACTTACGTAATCCTTCAAACCAATTACCTCCCCAATTCTAAGAAATAAAACCTATTTTAAAAACTATTCTAAGTAGAATAGTTTATTCCTCATAAGGAATCTACATTGTTACAAGAAAAATAAGAGATATGCTAGGTCAGCAAATGGACACCAGAGAGTGAAACATTTGAGGGAGGGGAGTGAGTGAGGCCATTCTATTTAGATTCTTACTTCAAAGAGGTCACAGACATGAACATAACATATACCCTCCTGCCTTGCTGTTAAGGGTACCATATAAGGAAAGGTGCTGGATATTAACCAAGGACTGGATAACTATGAGAGGCCATACCCTGATTAGGCTGAAACAGCTTTCTAAAGTATATATCTAAAGCTATAAAATATATTACCTAAAGCTAATGTGAATGCCCATGGTAGGGGAGAGTAAGGGAAATGTTCTAAGTGAGAAGAATTATACTGTTCCTAATTGTTTGAAGCCAAATCAGTATATAAGTCACAGTATATATAATGAACACAGCTGTTGTGTGTGTGTGTGTGTGTGCATGTGATGACAGAGCTAGAAGAAGAGGAGGAAGAGAAGGAAAGAGACAAGAGAATTGAATTTTCTGTTGTAAAAAGACAGGACTTAGAAAATTGAAATGTAATTTCATCTATTAATGGTCAATATTAGTCTACAATGGTTACAAACCCAAGCTAATCAAATCTACGCTTTGGTCTATAGTTTGAAAGGCAAATAGAAATACACTAATGAATTCTTCAGTGTGTTTCTTAACTAACTTCTTGCCCTACAATGAGAATAAGTAAATGAAATAAAACCATAAATACAAATTACTTGGATGTGCATTTATCTAAAGCAATACAACTTCCAAAATTATTCGGGGCCTCTAATCTATTCAATTTACTGAAAAACACTAGAATCAATGGTTCATGAGAACTTGATTACAAACATTAAAACATTGATGATCCACCAGATAGAACTGGCAGGGATGTAACATTTCAAAACCAGGGCCTCTGTAACCAATATTCAAACTTAATGAGAGTTTAGAGCAGTATAAAGCCCTCAAGGTCTTCGTTTTATTGAAAAGAAACCAAGTTCTCGAAATCTTGGGAGCAAAAGAGGCAAGTCCCTTAGTCTATTCACATGTGGGGAGGGAGAGAGAGAGAGGGGGGGGGGTCACTCAAGGTCCTTTCTCTTTCTAGGCTCCTCTAAATCATTAGATCTCAAAGAACTCTGAAAATTACATTATATGATTTTTAAGAAAAGCCTGATTTACTTTTAAGAAATCCCATTAAAACACAATAAAGAAAAACTGGCTGAAAAAAAAAAAAAAAGCTTCACGGGTGAAATGGTCATTTTTCCATTCAATTATTGTTATAGCCACCATCTATATTCCCACTAAACTAGCGTCTTTTTGCTTTCTACTTGTTAAACTTCTTATTTGGTGAAATATTAAACTTTTTTACTATAATGTAAATTTAAAGTATGTTATCTCAAAAGCTAAAAAAAAAGAAAGAAAGAAAGGTAGGAGGAAGGAGGGTGAGAGGGAGGGAATACCGTTACATTCTTACACTGGTATCTACAAATCGTATTGAATCTGCAAAAATAAATTAAAATTAAAATAAAAAATGAAAAAGAGACATACTGGCTTGAGAATGAGCATACAATTGCTAAGGTGATTCCACATGAGTCTCCTCAAATTCAGGCGACTTATGAGAAAAAACAAAATGGCAACTCTTCTGCAAGTAAACATGAAATGTTCTACAGGAACATTATTAAAGCTCACTTCGCAGTCTGTCCTTCGTGGACAATTCACATCATGCTTTATTTTATTAAACTGTTAAATAATTTATTTACTAACAAATGACACCCTCATTAGAGCTACAAATAAGGGAGGCATGATGTGACTATGGTGGAGATGTGGGAGAAATGCCAGAGGTTCTGTTGAAGAGAATATGGCTCAATAAAACAAGTTCCCAAGAGCATTTCCTAGCCCGGAAATCACAGAAGTTTGGTGACACCCAAAAGTATGTCACACAATTAAGATACATGTGAAAGACCCCACTTGGCTGAGCACTGCAGAATTGTAAGCAGAATGCTTTTTAACAGCTATAAAATGTTCTTCTCAGGAGACGCTGAAAATGAGCATTTTGTATCACACCAAGACAACTGCATTACAGATAGCAGCCCTCCACTTCACAATCACTCACACAGCAATTGGGATTTGACAATAAAACAAACCAAGGCCTTCTCCCCATTACCATTTCTAAGCCATATTGTTCAAAAGAATATGGCTGAATAAAGGAAGTCCAAAGCCTGGAAGTGACTTGGGGTTTAAAGTACTTCCACAGATGCTGTCGAAATAAGGATTTTCAAAGCTTGCTTTCACGGTGAAGAGAATTTGGGCACTGGAGAACCATCTGTGTAATCTCATCTAAGCACAATACCTAGAGGGCTCATTGTGTTTCAGAGACACAGAACCATATAATACTTTCACAATTCACACTGAAGTCCTAATCCACTATATTATAGTAAAACCTAGCCAAGATCACAAAAGGGCCAGGTGGCAAATATTTAGAAGCAAAATTAATCCATTTCTCAAACATCTAAATTGAGTAAGTGATGTGTTTAATGATGTAGGTGAGTTCTTTGAGGGGGTTTAGTGGGAATACCTAAACTCATTAAAATAGTTTTTAATAAGTAAGAGAAGTCACTACTGAACAGCTTAAATTTTTGAGATATACTAGAATTTTTCTGAGATATTTTAGATTTTTTTACAAACAACAAATTTATGAAAGTATATGCAATTATGGCATAGTGGAAAGACCAAGAATTGCCAATCCATAGGTCATTGTCAACATTTTGACATTACCACTTTTAGTTGATTAATTTTAGACAAACTTAATTGATCTCTTGTTTTTTTTTTTATTTTTCATTAAAGAAAAAAGCAACTAAAGAGCACATATGAAATGAACAGTAGAGGAGAGAAAAATAATGCTCACTAAGGTCTCCTCCTCATTGTTATCAGAAACCTATAGCCTCTGCCTGTTTTCTGTTGAATTGTTAGAAAATGTTGAATTCATTAAAAAAAAAAAAAGTTTTACATGGTATGAGTTTTGCTGTTCCTCACCCCTCACCCTTTGTCCAAAATCCTATAAACAGGTTGCACAGGTGGTAGTTAAATTCACCATTTTATCCCTATATCTTATAACTTTAAGACAAGTTTAATACTAACATTAGGTAGGCAAGCACATCACCAAGGAAACTCAGTGACTGACAAGCATCTTTTATTCCTTGCACCACGTCTGGAAACATTCTTGGATGGGTGGGGATGAGAGGCAGTTTGTTGTCTGCTTGATAGCTGGTTTGGGGTAAATCAGGGTGTCTTTGATGCATATGGAAAGTTGTGAAAATGCACTTGGCAGGCCCAAAGTGTAATAAAGTAGGTAAACTTGTCACTTGTCTCAGCTACCTTTTATCAGAATACCAGCTCTCATAGCCATTACAAGGGCATCAGTAGTAGTAGTTGTTGTTGTTGTTGTTGTTTTTGTCGTCCCTGCCTCCCTGTGTACAGATCACTGGAAGAGATATAGACAATGAACCAAAGAGGGGCAATTAAGAGTGTCTCTCACATCATTTAACTTAGATCCAGAGGTTGAAGTATATCAAATGGTAGGGCCCGAGAATAAACCTTGACCAACAAATTCTAATGCAGTCTCTGGTTTGCTATGTTTCTCCTTTTCATGAAACCTTTCTTCTCAGTTTTCTTATGATTTGAGAGACCTAAAATCCTTTCTAACTAATGCCTCCTATATCTAGGCTAATTTGAGCAAGTTACTATTAGTTATTCCTATTGTTTACTACTACTATTATTTTCTGCTATTACTAGTATTAATAGTTACTCAAATTTCAATTAGAATCTTATAATATGTAGAAGCCATTCCTGGAAAATTGTTTGGAACAGCCAATGGCCAAATTCTCAAACAACAACAGGTGTAATTACCTCAGATCAAAATCTTATTTTTCATTGATGTATATAACAAACTTTGCCATTTTTTAAAATAAATTTACTTGTTGATCTTTTTTTGTCTGTTTATTAAAGTAAAATAAAAATTAAAGTCGAAGTCTTCATAATATTAAATAACAAAGTAAAAGCTAGACATGTGACACGAACTAAGGATGTTCAAAAGTGGCATGGATACGTCAGTTTTTATGTAAATTCCATACAAGTTATATAAGTTGTAGGCACACTCTATTCCTCTGAACCTCAAGGAAGACCAGCGTAAATTATTCTAGATATTCAGAAATCTACCTTGTCTTCAAAAATTTACAAAAAGTAAACACTCTCTTCCATATCTTTTGAAATCATCTAACACAGGCCACCCACCTGTATCTGAGAGATCAGAAAACATCTCTCCTTCCCACTGCTCTGTCCCCATCACACAGCACAGAGCCAAACCTTGAGCAGAGGCTTAACCTAGTGCTTAAACAAATAAGTTAATGAAAGAATAAATTCATAAGTCTAAGAAAAAGACAACTGGACTTACATTTAATGCTCACAGGCAAAGGGCAACTGATATTAAATATAGAAAACGATTTTTGTCACCTCTACTCCTTCCCACACTCCATCTCCATCCACAAGAAGCACTGAACTCAAAGAAGATAAGCACAAAACTAGATTCCGGTTAATGTATTTTCTTATAATCCTAAAAGAAACCCGCTAATGTCTAACCAATATGTATTCCATCTATTTTTGCACTTTTTAAAAGGATCTAAGCTTGCTGGAGCTCTTTTTCAGACATAAAATCCAGAAAAAATAAAGTAGGAAAAAAATAATTATCCATAGACCCACAAAAATCCCTTAAATCTGTGTTTATTTCACTGCATCATTCAACTAACAATGACACAGGGGCATAAAAGAGTAAAGAGAAAGGTGGACAGCCCAGACAGCTCCCAGGCGAAGGAGCTCAGGCCTCTCTCGGGGTGAATAAGTCACTCTGATCGCCTCCCCACTCACTAGTTATTGTCTGTAACGAGATGGGGAGCACGAGGGCACCATCCCTCAAAGTAACCTGTCAATCTCTCCATCCCTAGACACAGCCCTGGGAAAGCACAAGTCTAACCAGACACCATGAGGGAGGAGCTAGCGGAGGGCAAAAAATGGGATGGGAGGGGTCAGTCTCTAGTTTCCATGTAAAATGGGGAGACGTTAAACGTTTCCGTGGTGTGGCTAATTTTTTTTATTTTTTTGTAGTATTGTCCCTGTAGGAAGAAAGAAGAGTGGTTTGTGTTCATAATTGTGGCTGGGTCACTGCTTCGCTGAACTCTCTTTCTCATGCATGAAATAATGGTAGTACTAATGATGATAATGATGGCTGATAATAATAATAATCGCTTCCATCTTCTAATATTTTGGAGGCAGTAAATGAGAAAAGGTAATTACTCCTATTTCAGGAAATTTAAATCTGTGGGTAAATGTTAGTTATTATTTTTCAACTATGTGGAACCTCCTGACTCTAAGCCTGCATGATTAGCTGGGCTTAGGAGATTCTAGGCATAGGGGAGATGGCACAATGATAAATACTAATAGCCTCGTTGATAACATACATATTTTGGACCAAAGCCTTTATTCTGGTGAACAGGGTTCTGGAAGGGCTAGGCAGGAAGATGCTGAGCTGGGAGGTAGAACCCAGGTCTGTGGGACAGGCAAGCCAGGCTCTGCTCTGTGTGTGTGCTCCTGCTCTTCACTACCCCAAGATCTCACAGCTGAAGTGATAGAGAGAGAAAGACTCTGTCAGAAGAAACCCTGTCAGAAATCTTGTCTGGAAACTGCGGCTGACACAACTCCTCTACTAATCTCTTCCAGCCTGTGCAATGGAGCTAAGGAGTAGCTCCACTTGAGCCCTACATGATAAACCCCTTAAGCCTCACCACCTGCTTATGAGCCACCAGCACCAAGATGACTGATGCCCTAGAATCCTATGTAAATACTGCAGTTCTCTCTCCTTTCTATGGAATCAGTCTTCTGATGACAACAATTCATTGTTTGATCATTTAATGTGGTCATATAAATACCAGTAGTATGGGTTAGGTTAAGATGGGCCATTAATTTCCATTTCCTGGAGGATAACTCTTCCTGTGTTTCTAAATCTGTATCCCTGGCCTTCTGACAGTCCACAAACTCAGGGAGATGAATGCAGTGTCTGCTTTAAAGTCATCTTTAGCCATTTGTTCAAGGGCATGGACTTGAACTTCTAAAGACTGACTGAGTTCATTTGTGGCTACATTAAGGGAGCCAGGTTGAGAATAGGTCAGTGAGACAGAATCACCTTCTACAATAAGGCTTATCTTAGAGTCCCTTGCCTAAATGCCTTTGAATGCTGAAGATGTAGTTAAGCACACAAGACCCCCATCCACCTCTCACAGCTGGGCTTTGCTCCCTCAAAGCCTGAATGGTCTACATGTCTACATTTTGTTTTCTTCAACTCATTTCACTATCTAAATGGTGAAATAAAAATAAGCCTCCAAATGTCCAGTAATTGCCACATGGTTTCATGACCCATCACTCACTCTGTGCTTCTCTGTATTTATGTATGAATGAGCCACTAAGTGATGTCATCAGAGTGCACAACATTCTGTACATCAGTACCTGTGAGAACACCTGCAGAACCAAAAGATTCCAGTAAATCTAAGAGAATTCCGAGAAGAGCTGCAAACATGATTTAGCAATGTTGAAAGCTGATTTATGGAAGAAGATGGGAAGATCTCTTGCTTAAGCCAACTATGAAAATACGGCAAGGAGAACACATGCATTCATCAGAAATGCAGACAGGCTTTGTGAGAGGACTGGAAACACGCAAGAGGCAGATGGAAAAACTGAAGTTAGAAAAGACAGTGGCCCACTAACTGTGAGATTTGTGCCCTGCTAAATTATAAAACACCAAGATCATTTCAACAGTGGATGTTGCCTAAGATTCAAGTGAGCTACCTTTCATGAAAACCAGAGCTATACACAAGAAATTTCCAGGGATTGGCAGCTTTTGTGTTTAGAAGCTCAGTGGTGTTCAACCTCACTTATCTGGAAAATGGGAAATATAATCAGTGTTTCAGGATGAGAGTTAATGTAATAACACAGAGCTTGGCATACACTGAGCTCTGAAAGCATGACAGCTAGTAGTACCCTATTCTCAATGGTACCACCCTTCCTGACTTGAACATGAGAAGGCTGCAGCCCAAAATGTCTGACAGTCAAATGCTGAGAGCTAGCATCCTTCTTACTGATCTCCCATTCAAGAACTAAACTTCCACTACGTATTAGCAAGGAATTGGCTTAAGGAGCAAGCAACTTGGCATTAGAGAGCGATCACAACCTTATTCTTATATCCTCTTTTCTCAATAGCCATACACTGCCAAGGCTGTCTTTTTTGTGGTTTTTGACTTCAGAAGCAAGTACAGGACTTTAGAAACAGAAGGCTCAATATTTTATTTCTAAGCACCTATGCCAGACAAATCCTGAAAGTACTTTGCTTTTTGGGAAATATTCCCAGATTCATGGGCTGAAAAGAAGACCATAAGGCAAGGAAGCAAACAAACAAGTCCCTAAATGCTTTATGATTCCAACTTAGCCTTTCTAAGGTTCAACAATAAAATCAACCATGACAATAGTAATGCCAAGTAATAGTTTGAGTTTTATTAGATAGGAACTGTCTTTCGTACATTGCAGTCCTTCAAACTTAATCTTCACAGAAGCCTCATGAGGTTTAGCTGGTAAGCACTTGAATTGCAACTTGAATCCAAGCAGCCTGGCCAGAGAGCCATGTTTTCTGTAAGGTGATGCAGTATCGGCTCCTAGTTTTCCATTTATATCCAGCATATATGCACCATCCTGGACCTGCAGGGCTACATCCCTGATATGTGCTACTTTAATTTCTGAAACTGTCTCTTGAATGGAATCTCTCCTTCCTACACTTCTCCCTTCTGTGTATACTAAACTAGAGTAATTGAGTTAAAATGGAGTCAGTCACATCATTCCCTGTTTAAAATCTTTCATTGCATCCTCAAAATAAAAGCCACACTCCCTATGATGGCCTGTAGGATCTTACACAATCTGCCAATCACTACCTCTCCCACTGGGATCCCTCTGGCCTCATCCCGTTCTATTCCTTCCTTCTCTCATTCTGCTCTAGCTGTTAACTCCATCTCCCTGTTTCTTGAACACTACACGGTCATTCCAGCTTCAGAAACTTCACGCACCATTCAGGGAGCACATGGCTTACTCCCTAAGCTCCATAAGATTTCTCAAACATCACTACTCTCTTTAAAACTCCCAAAACCCTGCTTATCCAAAATTTCTATCAGACATCCTTACTTTATTTTCTCCCTAATGATAATAACCATATAATGTCCTGTGAGAGCAGGTAGTTTTGGTCTATTCTCTATTCCTTCCTTAGTACCTCGAACAGTGGTGCATGGTAAGTATTTATCATATGAAGGCATAACATACAGCTTTAATATTCTAAGGAATATCCTTCAGTCATATAGAGACTCTTAACTCACTGGGAAATCCTTTCCATTACGTATTCTTCCAAACTGACACTAATGTTACACATTATAACATTAAACATTATAACAATGTTTATAACTATTAGCCAAATCATATTCCTTCTTAGTAACTTTTTCATTTAAGCAATTCACTTCATTAGTAATAGGCCATGGGGTAGAGAACATTATCTCAAAAGAGGGAAGAACAGATAGAAACTACAGGAAAAATAATCGATATTCAGCTATTGCTTCTAAAATACTTCCTTTTTCTCAAGACCACAAGCTACACAAGCCACTTTCATCCCAAGATAAAGGTAATAAGTTGAAATTATTTTGAATTTAAAAAAATTTTTAATATAATCATTTATTGGTAGAATTAGAGGTACAGAAAGTAGGAAAGGAGACAAGAATAGTTAACTAGACCGTTAGAAATAGCAGTATTCGATCTGGTGGGAAGAGCCCAAAAACCTGAGAAGCAACATCATTAGATACAAGGATAGCCAGCCCTACACTGCACGGAGTGAACACCTTCGGGTGGGAAACAACAGGCGCTCCACTGACAGGTTTGATGACATATGGGCAAGGAGTCATGGGAGAGAGACGACAGTCTTTCAGAATTCTTCACAACAACATGGGGCAGGCCCACAGTTCCAACAAGAACTGAACATTTTCCTTGTAATAGTGTAGGATGAGGATTTTACCTAAGGGCTCTGGCTGGTCATTAAGGCAAGAGCTTAAGTGATATAGAGGAGTTAGGACGCATTGTTCAAGCTAGAAAAAAAAAAAAAAAAACTGCAGTCACAACAAGTCTTTAGGAAAACGTTACAATGGCAAGCATTAAGATAGGACTGAATATATCAGAGGGTTGATAACAATGAGTAGCAGAAAACAATGTATTTCATCTGCATCAGAGACAGAGTTAATATAGACTAAGGGGCAACATTCTTTTGTGGAAGCCTACAGCAAATCAGACAGTACACCCTGACCTGATGCATGTCACCATTTCATCACACGTAGCCCATAAACACTTTCACAGTCCCCTTGAAGCTAAGGTACAGGAGACACAGGCAAGGTAAGGGGGGGGGGGACCTCTGAAAGACTGTATGTCTGGGTAAAATGTCAGATTTAGCCTAAAAGCAAAGTATTACAACTGAGAGAAAGAAAGAAAAATTCAAGTGGCATGAGTATTCCTTCTTAAGTAGAAATAAGGGCTGTTGAGCAAGCATTATTCAGTTATGGAGAAATAAAGTTGTATTTCTACACACCTAAGTCACAGTGTATAAATTTAAAATTCACTCTATATGTAAAGGTCTGTGATTTATCAGTACAGTTTTACAATAAAATAAAAATTTAAAAAGTTATCAAATGGCTAAGTATAAGGCTGAAATCATGAGGAATATAAAAAAGTTTCCTCTCATCCAAGGAGAAGCAGGGTAAAAGTGATGCAGCTAAATATAAAAAACACTATTTGTCCTACTTAAGATGAACCATAGGACCCAACCTAGTTATTTCCAAGTAGTGTGTGGGATTCAATTTGCATAAAAACCCAAGAATAAAGACAAATTTTACAACTTACCCAGGAATTTTCCTCCTGTATTTATGAAACCCTCACTGCCAACCAAATGGAAACAATCATAGCCATTATAAAATATACTATGATGACACAGTAACTACTCCATATTTTGATAACAGACAAATCTCATCTTGTCCACTGTTGGCTATTACCTGTGTATGCGCATGATAATAATATTGTACTGTAGAAACAAGAAATAGACAAAGAAATATTTCATCTGCACTAAAGGAATAAGGAGTAAGATATTGAAGACTTTGTGTTTTGCTTAAATAAATGTTAAAAGTTAGAAGGTACCAGCTATCAGGTAAAACTAAATGATCAGATTCAAAATCCTGTTATATCACATACTGTTGATAGACTTTCAACTTCTTCCTACTTTCCTTTTCTTACCTGCAAATGACTGAGTACTTACCTATAGCATACACAGATATCATGTACATAAGGACTTAGCTTGAGCAAAATGGCTTGCTATATGATCACATGCACTAGGTAAAGATTTGCTAATACTATCAACATTTTAAAAGCCAAATTCCTAGCATAACCAATCATAAAATTACTATTAAACCAATATTTCTCCATAAATTCTTTTCCCCTAATTTAATTTAGCTAGCTTAGTTCATTTTACCCACTAACTTTTCTAATCTGCCTCAACATTTATTTTCCCCAAACTTCCATGTGGTAGTAAATGTACTTTTAGGAAAATAACCTCTCTCAGCATTGAGATATTTGCAAAAAGACACCAAGAGATGAACTCACTCTGGCTGTGTTCATTTGTGATGAGTGAAAAGTTCTGGGACGTGATTGTCCAGTGTTCAGAGAGACCTTCAGTCAAGAAACGGACTTGCTTAAGGGATGAAATCCAGGAGCCTAGCCCAATGTGAATTTTATTTTAAACAAGGGAAGCTGAAATTGAGAATATAAAAAACAAATTCTGGGGGGCCCAGCATTGTGGCCCAGTGAGTTAAACTGCCACCTGTGATGCTGTCATCCCACACTGGAGCACAGGGTCGAGTCCCAGTTCCTCTCTTCTAATCAACCCCTGCTTGTGCACATGGGAAGGCAGGGTAAGCTGGGCCCAACTTCTTGGGCTGCTGCCACCCACACAGGAGACGTGAGAGTTCCTGGCCTCTGGTTTTTACCTGGCCCAGACCTTGCTGTTGCAGCCATTTTGGGAGTGAACCAATGGATGAAAGATCTCTACCTCCCTCCCTTCTTCCCTTGTTCTGTGTCTCTCTCTTTCTCTGTGTGTGTGTCTCTGTTTCTCTTTCTCTCTCACTCTGCCTTTCTTTGAGAGTTCTTATTTATTTTATGCATTTTTGCACATTTGATACCACAACAGTACATCTTCAAAACATTGACCTTGTGTGTATTATGTGTGTACAAAAGTTTACCAGAGTTACAGGGAAAGAGAGAGACAGAGAGAGAGAGAGAGAGAAAGAGGCAGAGAGAGATCCTCCATCCATTGGTTCACTCCTCAAAAGCCACACTGGCCACAGCTGGGCTGAAGCCCAGGAGCCAGGAGCTTCTTCCAAGCCTCCAACATGGGTGGCAGTGTCCCAAAAGCTTGAGTCATCCTCCACTGCTATTCCCAGGCCATTACCAGGGAGCTAGATTGGAAGTGGAACAGCTGGGACATAAACTGGCAGCCTCCTGGGATGGCAGCTTAATAGGCAATGGTTTTCCCTGCTACGCCCCAACACTGGCTCCAATAAATAAAACATTTTTTTGGAACTAGAAATCTTCAATTCCTCTGTTACAAGTCTTTAAGAAAATCATTTATTTAATCTGGGTCACAATTTCACTATTTGTAAATAAAGGTCAAAAACTGGCTCAATCATCTCCACCTGCCCCTCCAAATTCCTTCCAACCCATCTTCCTCTTACTATGCGTCTAAGAAAGCATACATGGAGGATGTTACCATCTGGCCACTAAGGCTTCTGGTTGAGCCTATGGGAGGAACTGGTAGAAGCTCCAAGGCTGTAAAAAGAGACCTAAGTTTTTATACCCCAAACCACTTCTACCGCAAGCCCCCGCCACCTACCAGGCTGCTGAGTAGTCTCAGCCACATTCCCCTACCTCTTTCTATAGCTCTTCTGATGTCTTAACCAAAAAACTACAGATTCATATAAAAAAAAAAAGTACACATGAAGATGACTGATCGTGATCTAAAATCATTCCTTCATTTATTTTGATATGGATTTACCAAATACACATTCATGTGCCAGGCATCATACTTGGAATATGAAAATAAGGAGAAAACAGACATGAATTCTGATCTCATTCATCTTAAAGCCTATAGGGAATATAGAAAATACAACACATAATTTCAATAAAATATAATTATTTACTCTTACCTTTAATTTAATAGTTGCCATCACAATGACAGTGGCAACTCTGAATTTGCCCATACAAACAGAAGCACACATTTCTGTCCCTGAGAAGGTACAAACTTTCTGAATCATATAAACTATGATGTAACCTAAAGGAAAATTTTCTTTTTGTTTTGTAGATTTCTAAGGTCATGGTTTATTAATTGGCCCTTAAGTGATTTTATTAATGTTTTGTTTATTTGAAGAGCATAATGACAGAAAAAGAGACACAGAAATATCTTCCATCTGCTATTTCACTCCCAGATGCCTGCAAAAGCCAGGACTGCACCAAGCCAAATCCAGAAGCCAGGAACTCCACCCGGGTCTCCTATGTGGGTAGCAGGAACTAAAGTACTTGAGTCACCATCCGCTGCTTCCCAGGAGCATCAGCTGGGAGCTGCATTTGAATCGGAGTCCTCAGGATTGGAGCTCTCAGACCTGGAATGCAGGCTCCCCAAGAAATCACTGGAACCCAGTGTCTGCTCCCGTTTATCTGTGCTTCCACCAAACAGAAATGTATCAAACATGGCCATATTCTGTCAACTGTAATAACGGGTAAGTAAATAGTCTCTTAGGCAAGCTTTATTATAAAGACAGGCTATCTGGCATCTAGAGACACAAGAAAAAACAACATTCAGTGGGAATCGCAAAGAAAAGATATGAAAAGCAGCCTTTGGCAGGCCTGGTTTAAAAGTCATCCTAGTCAGAATGGGACAGTCTTATCTTGATCTATTCATGCTGAACATTTTTCAGAGGAATGAGAACCAATTTTTTTTTTTAGTAGAAAACTTTTACTTAATAAATATAAATGTTGAAAGTACAACTTTTGGATTATAGCAATTCTCCCTCCTATGACCACCTTCCCACCTGCAAACCATTCCATCTCTACTCACTCTCCCATCCCTTTCTTCATTAAGATTCATTTTTAATTACCTTTATATACCAAAGATCAACTCTATACTAAGTAAAGATTTCAAGAGGAGAACCAATTCTAACCCAGGACTTGGTGGTTAGTGGGCTGGATCCTAATTATCCTTCTGACAAAATTTTAAGATGTAACTCCTATAGAGGAGTCAGGAGAAAGAACAAGGAAATAAATAACAGCAAAAGCTCATCTATTAATGTGTTTAACAATATTTCAAACTTCTCCCTCCTTAACAAAATATAAATTTTTCTTTGGAGAAATAATGGATACATGTTCTTTATTAACAGAAAACAATGGGCATATGGTCTCTTATTTGAGTGTCAGAGTGTGAGAGAAAGGGACGCAAGGAGGAAGGGAGGGAGACAGAGAGGGCACCCATCTAGTAGCTAATCTCCCAAAGACCTGCAATGGCTGTGGTGAGGCCTTCCTGATGCTGGGAAGGAGGAACTCAATCTAGGCCTCTTACAGGATGGGCAGGAACCCAATTACTTGAGCCATCACTGCTGTCTCCCATGGTCTACCTTAGCAGAAAGCCGGAGCCAGGAGCCGGAGGCAGGCATTGAACCCAGACACTCTGATGTGCGACACAGACCCAGATCTTAACTCACTCCAGATACACATTCTTGAATGAAAAAGCAGCAACCTCAAATTTAAGAATGCTAAATAAAATATTTCCAGAAACAATTTTTCCATGGGCTAAATGTACATGTGTGTGTGTGTATGTGTGTGTGTGTGTATGTCTGCAGAAACTTGACTAACTGGGATGTGTTTAAGAATGACCTTTTTCAGTTAACCACAAGTTCTGTAATTCCCTCTAAATTCACAACTGACCCAATTTGTACACATATATAAGTTACCTGGCCCCTTTAGTCTTCTGAGTTGCAATCCCTGATCTTTATTGAGTGTGCCTATTACCTCTGTTTGATGTCATGAAATATTCAGGGTGTATCTTCAACATGAACTGGATATACAGGAAGAGAGTTCTTGAGACCTAACAGTCTGTATCAATCTTACTTTTCCATTAATGACTAGCACAATGCAGCACATAATAAGCATTTGCTGTACCAATAACTAAAGAGAGAATGAAGGCATATTTAGTAATAGTCATTGCATTACTGAACCTTCATAATTTTATTATTCATTCAGACCCTGTGGAGCTGGTCCTGATACGACAGGATTTAAAAAAGAAAACTTGTGGTGTTTTTCTTTCAAACCACACTGTGTCTCTCCTTCCTGGAGCTGGACTTCAGGGCATCTCTGCATATGGGGAAGTCAAGGAAAATGGTAATGTGTGCTGGACTAAGAAGAAAGAAGCAAGTTTTACCAAGTGAAGACTGCTTCCAGCAGTGGCACAGTATTGGACCATCAGTGGTTGATAATGTTAACGGTATCACCTCTTTGAGTTACAATTGAAAAGGAAATCTAACTGGAATTTGTTAAAGGTATTTTATTTTTCTTCTTATAGCTCAGTGGGCATTTCATTAGGGGCTATCCTTCAGCACTAAAAAGCCAAAGAGAAAGAAAGAAAAAGCCTCACAAAGCCAGAGAAGTCTGAGCACCTACCTATTAGATTTGGAGCTATGAATTATGGTTCTTCAGCCTAACTCAGCCTTTTCTACTCTGATAACTGAATAAGCTAAAAATGCACACACAATTAGAGAGCCAAGTAAGGATATATATCCTCACAGACATGACTGATTTTTTAAAAGTTTATAGAAAAGGAGATTTCAGAAAACATTATGCATGAAATGCAAAAGAAATTTTGTACCAAAATAAACTAGTCTTTTAGTTCCCTTTCCCACAAACTTTTTGACATAAACACATGTGTGCATGTGTGTGCATAGTTAAGAGCAATACAAAATTTTCATTTTGTGATCAGAAAAATATACTATTATTAGCATCTACAATATTTTATTAGCATTATGTTGAACATACAGAAGAGTCACCAAGATTGCTATAACATTGTCTCTAGATGCTTGTTATCAATCATCATCAGCCGTTTTTATTCTTTTTGTCTCCATACCTCTCTCCTTTCCACCCTTTGGCCCTGGTACTTATCCAAAGTTACAATGAGTTCACAGAATATTATCAGAAAGCACATGTAATTTTTATAATTCTTTAGTCATTACACCTTCACATAGTTTCATAACTTAGATATGGGCATTTTGATTTAAATCAGGGACAGAATTCAGTCTAATCTGCAATTAATCATGTCTACAACACGTTTTCCACAAAACAATATAAAAAAACAATGAATAGGGGCTGGTGCTGTGGCGTAGCAGGTAAAGGCTCAGCCTGCAGTGCCAGCATCCCCTATGGGCACCGGTTCAAATCCCAGCTGCTCCACTTCCGATCCAGCTCTCTGCTATGGCCTGGGAAATCAGTAGGAGATGGCCCAAGTCCTTGTGCCCCTGCATCCATGTGGGAGATCTGGGGGAAGCTCCTGTTTCCTGGCTTCAGATCAGTGCAGCTCCGGCCATTGCAGCCATCTGGGGAGTGAACCAGCAGATGGAAGATCTCTCTATTTCTGCCTCTCTGTAAGTCTTCCTTTCAAATAAATAAATAAGTCTTTTTAAAAATTAAAAAATGAATAGGAGTCATCTGAGCCCAAGCTTTGATGTGCAAATAATTGGTTTTGCCTGGCTTTTGTCATCTGGAGGGCAGTGGCCCTGGCTAAGGGTTATTAATATGTGCTCTCTTGACAGAGACACTGGAAGCTCTGCAGTCCCCAGGCCCTGGGAAATTCGCAGGGCATGCCTCGGCTTTTCTTGCTCATTCTTGTCACCACAGCTTCCTCTGCATAAGCACACTTTGTCCAAAAATACTGATTTTGATCTTACTTTTAAATACTGTGGAGTGCCTAAGGCTTGAAAACTACATGTTTCTTTGCTCTTGGTTCAATATGCTCAGTGGGAGAAATTTGTCATCTGAGTTGTTGCTGTTGGAGAAATACAGATCTCTCCTTTCCCCTCAGTCCCTAAAGCACCTGCTGCCTGGACTTCTGTTTGTATTAATGAAATATGCCATCTGCATTGTGCAGGCTTTACATTCCAGTGGAAGCCAAGAAGGAAGTCCCAGTGAGGAGTCTATTAGCCCTTATAATGTCCCTTTGTGCTCCTTCACACACAACTCACAGACCAAATCCCTCTAATCACCTGTGGTCACTGCCAAGGGTCCCACTTTAGAACAGGGGAAACAAACTAGAAGAGGCCATCACTTCATTGTGAGTTAACTCAAAGGCCACTCTTCTATTTGGACAAAATATTGCAGATATGGCTCTAGCTCTATCTTAAAGGATGGCAGATTAGTCAAAAACATTTTAGATACAAATGACAGAAACTCAACTCGATGACGCTCAAGCCCGAGCAGGATATATTGCCTATGCAACTAAAGTTCAAGGCATGACTCCTCAAGTCTGACTGCCTCAAAATGCTAAATGACACTGCTATGAATCACTTCCTAGCCCTCGGCTGCATTTTCTTTACCATTTGGTTATAGTCAAGCAAATTTTCATCAGGTACTAATCCTCTTGCACTAGGCTTGTATCTTACCTGCTTGGCAACTGTTAGCTGAAAGTAATCCCTTTTATTCATGAGTTCCAGCAAAACATCTGGAAATTGAGTATCTTTGCCTTGAAAGAACTGGCTTCCTCGGAAACAATGTTTCTGGCAAGCGGGATGCAGACTGTGTCACTCCAGATCAGACTGTAGGAGCCACTCCACTGTAAATACATGGACTGACAGTGGCAAAAGGAGGGTCAGGAAAGCATTAGCCCACAAGGTGATATGTCATTTGAGATCTGAAAGGCATATAAAAGTCAGAGCACAGAGGTTGATTCAGAAAGCAAACAGTCTATACAAAGATCCTGTGGTAGGTATGAAAAGGTGGTGATCTAGGATTAAAGAGGAATTATTGTTGGCTAAAGCAACACATCTAGAGCCGTATCTGCAATCTTTTGTCCAAATACAAGAGTGGCCTTTGAGTTAACTCATGAGAAGGTCAGAAAAAGGAAAGTCCATTAGGTTAGAAGAACAAAAGCAACAGTCTTAACACACTGTACTAGATTTGGATTTCCTTGAACTGCCCCCCAGGACCTATCACAACCAAAGACAGCTGTGCAGCTGCTGATGAGTACAGCTGATGAGAAGTCAGGATTAGGATCTCCTCATCAAATATTCTTTCCTGATGCTATGAACATTCAGATGATAAAAATGGGATCACTCTTAAGATGATATTTCAGTGGACAAACTTGACCATCATTCCACAGTTAAGCAAGGTGCTTTTCACAAATAGGAATCATAGCACAGGTCAATAAATCCAGCTCCAAAGTGAGAAACTAATTCTGGTGCTTCCCAAATCTAGCACAATGCTTAATGTACCACAGGCTCAATAAATGTTCACTGAATGGGTGTTATGAGCAAATGAATATTAAATTCCTTTCACCTGTAATCAAACCAGACCTGCAAACTTCCCATTTGTTCCATATTTATTTATCTTCTGAAGAAATACCTTGCTTGCGCGAACCACACACCTAAATGTTGAATGGCATGATAGAAAAGAGACACTGCACTGTTGGATATCTGGGGTGGTTTCTGTAGAGTCTCAAGGAAAGAATCACACTCAGCACTAAGTATCAGGAATAAAGATTCTTTTAGTGTTTTTAATTAATGAAAATTGTTAATAATATGAATAGGTGCTTGCTATACAACAAATGTTTGTGTTTCATCCCCCTCTTCCCTCAGCCAAATTCATATGTTCAAACTTTACTGCCAATCTCATAATATTGAGAGGCAGGGCCTTTAGGAAGTGATCAGTTCATGAAGGTGGATTCCTCACGAACGGGATTAGCAGGCTGATAGAAGAGATCCTAGAGCGCTCTCTCGCCCCCTCGCTATGTCAGGTCACAATGAGAAGATGCCCATCTATAACCAGGAAGCAGCCCCACACCAGATGCTGAACATGAGGATGCCTGGCACTTGTACTTTCCAAAACTGTGAGAAATAGATCTCTGTTTGGAAGCCACCCAGGATGAAGTATGTGGTAACAGCAGTCATAATTGACTAAGTACACTTTAGCTACTATAAAAGTCTTCAGTTAATTTGAGAAACAATAAATCCATCAACTGAATAGAACCATATCATATGCACACAACTGACAAATTCATATTTGGGTTATATTATTTTCCTGCACTGATTTACCAAACATGCTTTTATTTTAAAATTATCTCTATGTCATTTCATGCATGTGTGAAAGAGTTCATAGAAATTATTTTTTACAGAAGGATAAACAGATGAATGGATGAATACACAGATGAGCTGACAAAAAGGTAAATCATCCTTTTTACGTCTTTATACTCTTACCCATTTTTACTTCCTCTAAGTCTTGGAGAATACCTGGACTACTAACCATGCTTTTCCTTTATCAAAATAACCAGATACTGAGCTATCAGAATCTCACTAGTTTCCTCTATTTCAGGTCACCATAGGGGACATATGACTGGGTCTGGAAAATAAAGCATGGATAAAATGTGACACGTATAATTTCAGGTCAGAATATTCTCCAACATACTCTTCTGCAGTCTGAAGAGCCAGCAAAGAGGCTGATTATGAAAACCTTAACACTTGGGACCCTGAGTGATAACGATGCACAGAAGAGCTCCCCAAAGACCCACATCAGTTGGAGAGTAAACACATGACAGGATTCAAACATTCACTGCTGTTTTTCATCAATATTTTTAATTCTCACTTATTTAGAAGACTGAGAGAAAGAGTGAGATAGGGAGTTTTTCATTTGTCAGTTCACTTCCCAAAATGCCTACAATAGCTTGGAATGGGCCAAGCCACAACCAGAAGCCCAGCACTCCACCCTGGTCTCCTACATGGCTGGCATGAACCCAAGTACTTAAGTCATCACTTTCTGCTTCCTATGATGCACAATAGCATGAAGGGAGAACCACAAGTGGACCTGGGACTCAAATCCATGCTCTCCAACGTGAGATGTAGACATATCAAGTAGTATCCTTGATTCTGCACCAAACACCTGTCCAACTTTTGCCATTTTAAGCCACTGACAATTTGGGGTTGTCTGTTTCTGAAGTATCAGCTGTTCCACCATGACGGCTATGTTGCATAATGAAATGCAACAGATAGGCAGTAAAATGGAAGTATTCCACTAGACTTCAAACTGGTAGGGCAGAAAGTAAAACACAAAAGGAGAACTGGTAGGGTGGAAAGTAAAAGCAAAATTATCAAAATTTCACCATAAAATTTGAAATATGCTTTCAAAACTGCAGAGAAGAGCTGACAAAGGATTAGAGTTGCATAATGAAATTAGGATAGATATAGATACAATAAGGAAGTTTACCTGCAGAATGTTGCTGCCTTGTACCATATATTCAGTTGAGGCATGTAATTTGTTTTAAAGAAAGTACATGGTGCATAAGGTTTGCATTGCAAAGGTCTCTTGCAATAATCCAATTTAACCCTTCAAGGGAATAACAAAAACATAGACTTTTGATTCAGAGTGTCTTATCAAGTCTGAGGCTTTGAAAAAGTTCTTCTGTCTTCCTTGGCTTCAATTTTTCTTTAGTAAAAAGAGAATATTGCTGCCTTTCTACAGAAATGTTGAGACAATCAAATTAAACAATTCAAGTAAAACCCTCAATCAAGAAAGAAGTTCAGTAATTGTTAGAATCCTCTTTAAACTATTTATTTCACAAATGGAAAGTCTAATCCACAGAGAGGCTAACCTACTTGTCCATGTCCTGGAGCTAGTCAGTAAAACAAAGAAAAAAGTCTCCTTATTATTCATATCTGCTAATTATTTTTCTAATTTCTGGAGGACTAAAGAAGGAGGTCTGAAATAAATTAAGTCTATATAAATTTCAGGAATGTAAAAGAATCATTGTATTGATCATCCTACAAAAGCGGTGGTAGAAAATGTAGAAAGCTATTAGAGCCGAGACATCATAGTCAATGAAAATCTGCCGTCATTTAACCAAAGCCTTTTACTAACTTCTTCAACTTGATTCTGATATCTTTTTGACATATCATCCAAAAATTATCAAGCTTTCCATCTTGACCTGCCTGATAATGTACCTCCTATGTTACTATCTTATTGTTAAGTCAATTTCAAATTGCTATTATCTTTGAATATACTCAATGACAAATAATTACAGCTCAAGCTTCCTGAAAGTAGGTATTGAATGTTAACTACCTGCATCATCATACAGCATACATAAATGCATAATACCTCATATTTTGATACATATATTACCTTGTAAGTATCTCTTACAGTGCTATGTAGAAGCAGGCGGGAAATTTGCATTTGTTTAATGAATAATTAAATTGATGAGTGAAGAAAAACTAATAAAAATAATCACTACTATATGTACATGTATGGAAGAGATGATGTGTAGTACCACATTATTCTATTCTCTGATAGTACGAGTCTGATTTGTACTAGCATATTGAAAACAAGTAGGAGGACATTCAGACTAAGCAGATCACAGCAGTGATACTTATTAGTTTACAGAAAGAGACCAAAGACTTATAACATGGGTCACTTGAAATAGGGATCAAGCACAGGCCCAGAAAATTCACAGCAGTAGCAATTTCATAATACACAGGATAATCTAATAGATCTTCCCCACCTGTTATTCCTCCAAGGGAGGATTTTTTCCATGAAACCAGAAATTACTGACTTGGAAGGCAAAGCATGATTCCTTAAACCAGTTATGCAATACTGGCAATAAACTGCTACAACTGAAATTGCAGAAAGCAAGCTAACTACAGTCAGGAAACCCCATTTAATTTTCATAGAATATATCTTCTTGCAACACGCTCTTTGTAGGGAAGACACAGCAAGGAAATCCTTAGGTTCCATATTTCAGGTCTCAAGTACAAAAAGCAGGAAGTAATTTAGTAAAGATTTATTTATTTGACAGGCAGAGTAACAAACAGGGGTGTGTGTATGTGTTTGCAGATGGTGGGGGGGGGGATGAATCACTCCCCCAAAAGGCCACAATTACCAGCTGTCTAGAACTCCATCTGGATCTCCCACCTGGGTGGCAGGGGCCCAAGGATTTGTGTCATCTCCCACACCAGACACATTAACAGGAAGCTGGATCAGAAGCAGAGCAGTCAGTTCTCAAACCAGCATTCTGATGTGGGATAACAATATTGCAAGCAGTAGTTTAACCCACTGTGCCAAGATGCTGACCCAGTCAGAAACTATTGATCTATATGGAGGAGAGAGAGATGGGATTGGAAATCTTTGCTTAGAGTTTGTATGCTGAAATAAAGATAGAAAATAAAACCAGCACTTGGAAAATAGTCGTTAGAATATAACATGGCATATGAAAATCACAAATATCTTTGGAGCCAGAGTACTTAAATTTACAGTGCACCCCATTATCTAGTGGGTACCCTCTCAAGTAGGTGATTTCAGTTCCTGAGCTTCAGTTTCCCTTAAATCACTTAGGACAACATCACCTGTTTCTCAGTATCACCATCGGATAGCATGAGATCAGTCATTAATGTGCTTGGCACATAGTTGGAGCTCAGTAAAACATAATACCTTTTTATCTGCCTTGACAACCATATTTGATAAAACAAAAATATGTGGAATATTTAAAATAAATATAAAATGCATGGATACAGGCAAACCAGGGACTCAGAGCTAGGGCTGACCATAAGGACAAAAGCATTCTTCCTGTTTTCAATCAAGAACTTGGGATCTCAAGAGCAAAACTTATACTGGTGTATTTGGACTCATCTCATCTAGCTTCTAAGTTGTTTGAAGAGAAGTAAAACCAAGACGATGGAATGGTGTCTGGTTTCACACTAATGTTAAGCCTGGAGGGGAATCCATATAAAATGGTTAACTAATTTATCCACAGTATAAAATAACAGCATTCCAGCGTAAAAACCACAGCACATTATTTAAGAAGGAACATTATGGCAATTTCCCAGGGAATATCATCTAGCAAATTGTGTAATAGTACATATAATTTGACAATATGAAAGGCCCACTTTATTTATTTTCCAATATATGCATTTCCATGTACAGCAAATGTAAAATGTCTTAAAACATACACAATAGGGGCCAGTGCTGTGGCACAGTGGGTAAAGCCACTGCCTGCAGTGCTGGCATCCCATATAGGTACAGTTCGAGTCCCGGCTGCTCCACTTCTGATTCAGCTCTCTGCTATGGCCTGGGAAAGCAGTAAAAGATGGCCCAAGTCTTAGGGCTCCTGCACCTGCCTGGGAGACCCGGAAGAAGCTCCTGGCTCCTGGCTTCAGATCAGCCCAGTTCTGGCAGTTGCAGCCATGTGGAGAGTAAATGAGCGGGTGGAAGACCTCTCTCTCTCTCTGCTTGTCCCTAACTCCGCCTTTTAAATAAATAAATATTTTTTTAAAAAAATACACGGTAGCTCTCTTTAACTCAGAGACTGTTGTTTTGGTATATTAAGAAAGGTATCAGATGAAAGCAACATTTTAATCTATTAGTTTTATCTTTTACAACAAAAATGCGTCATTGTATTAATTTTATAATAACAGAAGGAAAAGAAGACATGAAGGTGAGCATACCTACATTCAGAAACTGGATGGTGGGCAGGACAGGCCTTGGCAGCACAGGGGCATCCACTGGATGACTCCGTCAATGCAGATGTGCCAGTCTGTGAACAGTGCCAGGTTTGAGGAGTGCTGTCAGGGCCGGTACCAGAGGTCGCAAAGAGGTCATCTCATGAGGGAAAATCTCCTTTCAAGTGACATCCCTATTTCCATCTCTCTATTCTCACTCCTAGATCCAAACAGCCAGGTGTCAGCCTTTTCTGACCTTGGTCGACCCTGATAAATTTTCCATGTAATTTTTTTTTCAAATAAAACTGTCAGATGTGTGGTTTTCATTTCTTTCCTCACTCATTTTTTTTTTCTTCCAGAAAGAGAACTGCTGAGCAGAAAGTAACAGGAATCTTCCTCCAATGTTTGGGTTCTGTTGTCCTTGTTTGTCTGATGGCTTAACTAGGAGAGGTGCGGGAAAGAAGCTACTTAAATTAATTACAGCTAAAAATGGCATGGTATTTGGCTAATTTTAAGTGATGCAAAAGGAATAGCAGTAGTATTGATTTTACAGATAAAATAGTTTTTAACATCCATTTTCATTAGCTTTGAAATGAGTGGCACAATAGCATCATGGTTCCTCTGAATCATTACAAAATGTCTATCACCTCCGTATCGACATAAAGACATTCCTCATTTCATTGTCCAGTAAGTGTCCACTTAGCACTTGTCTCACAGTCTGAAGTTGCAGCTGGGGATCAGCTATCAATGGGACATGAAGAGGAACAGGAACGAAAACTCAAACTGGAATTATGATAAGCAGATTCCTAGTGCTGCTGATGTCATCCTGGACACAGTTAGCGGGACAGACAGTATCAGTCACTGTGACGGCCCCTTCTGGTCACTGTTACTGCGTCCCATGACCATTGCTTTCACATTCACAAACAGAAAACATGTTCCTTTCACCTACAATTTCCTTTGTCTCTTTTTCTTTCGTCTAACACCTAAAATTCATAGAGAAAAACAGGCAAAGGAAAAAAAAGAAGAAGAAGAAGAAAGAAAAAAGAAAAGGAAGGAAACAAAATGGAGTGAGACTCAAAAGTGCTTGAAGAACTAAAGAAGCCCCCAGCTTCTACGGGAGTGCGGTGTACCTTTTAGATGAAGTTGCATTGCCCTACTAAGTCATGAAACAACCGCAACTTGGGTTCACAGTTTCACCCACAAGTGGTGTTGAATGCTTAGAGGAACTCACTCACATGTATAATGAAGCAATACAGTCTATGACACAATGTTCAGTAAACAGTAAAAAAAAAAATGGGGTGAAACTATCTGAATGCTAACTCTTGAAAGTTAAGTTCAACTAGAGAACCTTGAAAAGGATTGATGAAAAGTCACAAGGCAGAACACCGTGAGAGCAGGGAAATTCATTTGTATACCCCTAACAATTAGCGCAGCATGTAGCAGAAGAAACACACATAACAAATACACCATAACCCAGAACCAAGTTGTAGCAATTATCACACATTTAATGTGACCTTCATTATCTAATATATTCACAAATTCCTTAAAATTTATAAGAAGAAATTATAAACAAGAATCTGGGTTGTATACAGAGTTGAGGATGAAATTACTGGATAATTTTTAGAATGTTTAATTCAACATGTGAGATCTAGGGCGGGCGCTGTGGCATAGGGGGTTAAAGCCCTGGCCTGCAGTGCTGGCATTCCCTATGGGTGCCAGTTTGGGTCCCAGCTGCTCCACTTCCTATCCAGCTCTCTGCTGTGGCCTGGGAAAGGAGTAGAAGATGGCCTTGGGGCCCTGCAACACATGGGAGACCCAGAAGAAGCTCCTGGGTCCTGGCTTTGGATCAGCTCAGTTCTGGCCATTGGGGTCATTTGGGGGAATGAACCAGCAGATGGATGATCTCTCTCTCTCTCTCTGGCTCTCTGGCTCTACCTCTCTCTGTAACTCTTTCAAATAAATACAATAGATCTTTTTTAAAAAAAATGTGAGATTTTACTTTAACCTATAAAACATAGCTCAGTATTCTAATTTGCAGGTCCTGGAGACAGGGAAATGTATGTTTAAATCTATGCTTTCCATTTACCAGCTAGGCAACTGGAACACACAACTCATCTAAGCTTTAGTTTCCCCCTTTGAAAAATGGAAACAACATAATCTATGAAGGTCGGAGCAAGACTTAAACAATATATGAAAACTCTTGTACACCATGCATCAGTGCTAGTACGCTTACAACATGCGTGCTTTACTCTTTGTCCTGAGAACAGCAAACTCAAGGAGCAAGCAGAGGTATGCAGCTGGCCTCAACATGAATGACACACTCCCACCCTGTCTCCCAGTTTTGGCTACTGTCTGCAGTGGAGACAAAGCTCTCTGAAATGCGCTTAAGTTTTGTTCTCTCCAAAACTGTAGTTCCAATATTAAAATCCGGTATGTTAGAGCAAACCCGTTAGTTGATCTAAGACAAAATCAGGATCAGTCATCCTTTGAAATTTATGTTGTTCTCCCAAACTGAAAAAATAGGAAGGCAGCTCCAGAATGCTCATAACTGAACACAGAAAACTGAAAAGGAAGATAAATGAACCCTTAACAGCCCTGTGCACTTTTTCCTGGGGCCTGGTAATCAATTGATCTGAGCACAAATGTAGTTACTATCAGGGCAACACAACACATGCACAGATACAATGTACACACACAAAGAAAATTTCACACACAGAAAGATAATTAATAACAAGTCAGAGAACCATCAACTTGGGGAATTAATTATAGTAAAACCCAAATCCCAAAACAAACAAAACAGAAAACCAACCAAAACTAGTAAATGCCCAGATTGGGTGTGGAGTGTGTAATTTTCTCTATACAAAAATCACAAAGCAGATAGCATTTCTTCAAGCTATTCAAGAGAGGTATTAGCATCTTGATCAGGAAATACAGGTTGTTGAGAGCCAAATTCTCCCTCACTGACCAATTTTCCTAGCTTTGTTAAAACACAAGTGAGCACTGACTTTATTTCAGAAAGGCCTGGAAGCTTCGTCAATTTTCTCAGATAGGAAGTTACAAGGATTATAGTGATATTTGAACATTTTGACACAAAGATGACTTTGGCCTTCCCACTGGAAGCTGGGATCAACCTAAAGATTTCTACCTACTTGTGCCTGATGCAGGAAGGCGTCCCTAGAAACATCATACCAGAAGAGCTTGCCTATCTGCACATTCTCGTTATTAATTACAGAGACAACTGATACTGGGCCTCATCTAAGCTTGCTAAATCAGCTTTTTATTTTATCAATGTAATATTAACCAATTACAAACTAATGATAACCAAAATAAATCAATTCTCCAAAGTCCAGGAGTATCATGATTAAATCCAAGCTAGATTTCCTACAAAATTAATATTATGACTAAAAGACATATAACAATGAAACAGGATGTTTAAAATATAAATTATCCAGGGAAAATCCACTAATACATCACATACAGATTCTATGGGGGTTTATGTATTCTTGATTGTTTTGGTCTTTCCTGGTATTCATAGAACCACTTAGCACGACTGTGTTGCACAGATCTTAGAAGGATCCTTAGAAACCATTTAGGATTTCTATTCAATGTATGCAAGAAGAGACAAAAAGTGGTCTCAGAGATTAAGGATTTGACCATCACAGAATGTTAACAAAGCTGATCCTAAAACACAGCATTGTTTGAGGGTAATTTTCTCCTTTTTCCGAAACCTGTTGAAGTGAAATGGACACTATGGGAAACGGTGACTTGATCAGCATAGCCCTGACTGTTAATGAACAACTTAATACATTATCCCTCTTAGTAGTTTTTTTGTCTGTTCTACTTAATATGACTGGTTTAATTCTGTAATTAATACACAGTTATTCTTAGGTGTTGAAATTTAACTGAAATGTGATCCCTGTTAAACATAAGAGTAGGAATAAGAGAGGGAAGAGATGTACAATTTGGGACATGCTCAAGCTGACTTGCCCCAAATGGTAGAGTTAGAAACATACCAGGGGACTCCAATTTAATCCCATCAAGGTGGCATGTACCAATGCCATCTCACCAGTCCAAGTGATCAATTTCAGTTCACAATTGATCATAATGAAAGGACTAAGAGTCAAAGGAAGCACATAAACAAGTCTAGTACCTGCTAATACTAACTGATAGAATAAATAAAGGGGAGAGTGATCCAACATGGGAAGCGAGGTACTCAGCAGACTCATAGAATGGTGGATGTCCTAAACAGCACTCTGGCCTCAGAATCAGCCCTAAAGGCATTTGGATCTGGCTGAAAAGCCCATGAGAGTATTTCAGGCATGGAAAGCCAAGACACTCTGGCAAAAAAAAAAAAAAAAAAAAAAAACAAACACCTAAATGAAAGATCTCTATGAGTGAGATCCCAGTGGAAAGAACAGGTCTTCAAAGAAGGAGGTAGCTTTTCTCTGAAGGGAGGAGAGAACCTCCACTTTGAATATGACCTTGTCTAAACAAGATAAGAGTCGGTGAACTCAAAAGGCTTCCATAGCCTTGGAAACTCATGACTGGTGCATAGGGAGATTACTGATGCCACAAACAGGAGTGTCAATTTGTAAAGTCAACAACAGGAGTCACTGTGCACTTACTCCTCATGTAGGATCTCTGTCCTTAATGTGCTGTACATTGAGGCTTAATGCTATAATGAGTACTCAAACAGTATATTTCACATTGTGTTTCTATGGGGGTGCAAACGATTGAAATCTTTACTTAATGTATACTAAACTGATCTTCTGTAAAAAAAAAAAAAAAAAAAAAAGAAGAAGAAGAAGAAATTATCAATTCCCAACTTGACTCTCACTGGGATTAAACATGACAATAGGTCTGATCTGATTTCATCATCATTTAAAAAATCATCTATTATTTTTCACTTTATGTTTCTGTGTGGGAGCAAACTGTTGAAATCTTTACTTAATGTATGCTAAACTGATCTTCTGTATATAAAGAGAATCGAAAATGAATCTTGATGTGAATGGAAGGGGAGAGGGAGTGGGAAAGGGGAGGGATGCGGGTGGGAGAGACGATATGGGGGGGAAGCCATTGTAATCCATAAGCCGTACTTTGGAAATTTATATTCATTAAATAAAAGTTAAAAAAAAAAGTATCAAAAAAAATTCACATTCCTTCTGCTCTGGTAATACAATAGACTATTATCAGTTAAAAAATTTTTTTTTCTCCTTTTTCCAAAACATATTAGAATTTTTAGCTTATTTGCAAAAAAAAAAAAAAAAGATTGAAGAGGCACATGATTTGCTAGCTTCTTAGAAGTTGCTAGTGAACTGAAACTGATCAGTTTGACTAGTGAGATGGCATTGAATTGGAATCACCTGGCACGTTTCTAACTCTACCATTTGGGGCAAGTCCAATTGAGCATGTGCCAAACTGTACATCTCCTCCCTCTCTTATTCCCACTCTTATATTTAACAGGGATCACATTTCAGTTAAATTTCAACACCTAAGAATAACTGTGTGTTAATTAAAGAGTTCAACCAATTTTTGTTCAACTATTAAGTAGAACAAAAAAAAAATACTAAAAGGGATAAAGTATTAAAAGTCAAAGGGATCACATAAACAAGACTAGTGTCTGATAATACTAAGTGATAGAATTAAAAAGGAGAGAATGATCCAACATGGGAAGCAGAATACCCAGCAGACTCATAGAATGGCAGATGTCCTAAACAGCACTCCAGCCTCAGAATCAGCCCTTAAGGCATTCAGATCTGGCTGAAAAGCCCATGAGAGTATTTCAGGCATGGAAAGCCAGGACACTCTGGCAAAACACACACACACACACACACACACACACACACACCTAATTGAAAGATCTCTGCGATGAGATCCCAGTAGAAAGAACGGGCCATCAAAGGAGGAGGTAACTTTCTCTGAAGGGAGGAGAGAACTTCCACTTTGACTATGACCTTGTCTAAGTAAGATCAGAGTCAGTGAAATCAAAAGGCTTCCATAGCCTTGGCATCTCATGACAAGAGCTTCGGGTGATTATTGACACCATAAACAAGAGTGTCAATTGTTAAATCAACAACAGGAGTCTCTGTGCACTTACTCCTCATGTAGGATCTCTGTCTTTAATGCGTTACACTATGTGAATCAATGATATAACTAGTACTCAAACAGTACTTTACAGTTTGTGTTTCTGTGTGGGTGCAAACTGTTGAAATCTTTACTTATATACTAAATTGATCTTCTGTATATAAAGAGAATTGAAAATGAATCTTGATGTGAATGGGATGGGATAGGGAGCGGGAGATGGGAGGATTGTGGGTGGGAGGGAAGTTTGGCAAGGGGGAAAGCCACTGTAATCCATAAACTGTACTTTGGAAATTTATATTTATTAAATAAAAGTTAAAAAAAGAAGTTGCTAGTGAGTGATACACAATTGCCCCATACACATAAGTCAGGTAGCAGCATTCAGTTCCCTAGTCTCAGGAGGCAATATCTCAAACCCTGGAAATATCGTCCCATTTATTCTCTGCAAACAAAGGAGGCAGAGAGGTATGGATATTCACTAATAGTCATTGTTCACCCATCTTGCTACTGGTGACCATATCATCTTTATATACAGAAGAAATTGTTTAATGCATTTGGACATGAGCTAACTCCCTGCAAAATCAAGCTACTGGGCCTGCATCAAAAGGGTAAGATGTTAATAATAAAAGTGAATAATGGGGAAAACAGGATTTTAGCCAACTTGAAAAGCACTATTTCTTGGTCATAACAGGAAAACTAATTCAGTGCCACAGACATCTGGTCGTTTGTGACTTAATTGAATCACTTAGGTATTTTTCTCTTTTTTTGCTCCCTCTGCAACTAATAATGGAAGTTTAATGGGATTTTAACATTTCCAGCAAGGTGGCACACCTCCCCAGCTCTGGCAGTAGAGGTAATTGACCAAGATTGTATTAAACCATCATTATGGGAAATGCTTCAGGTCCCAAAAGAAATGCTACCAATGCTTCTGAATTGGAATGCTCTTCTTCCTTTGTCCCTAAGGTGATTTGCCAACAAACTAACATGTTGGGTAAATGTCTAAAACACATGATTAAACATGATTCAATCCAATTAAATACCTAATTAAAGTCACATTTATCTCAACTTGGCTTTATTATCTCCTTTTTGACCTATTTGCCCGTTTTCTTTTCTTACCTTCCCATACATGCCTTTACTTAGAAAGAGTCCTTTGAGTGACAAATGTCTCTTTTGATTTTTAAACTCACTTTAAGCTTATTCCTCTCCAAGGAAACCAACAGTCACATCACCACATGTAAAATAAACAAACAAGAAAACACCCTCCAATGTTCCTCCTAACTTTGAAATTATATTTAAATAAAATACTTAGAAAAAACTAATTTCCTAAACTTCTAGGGCATTTGGCCTTTGAAAATTTACCTGTACCACCCAGAATATGGTGGTTTATAAAGAAGAAAAAATCTTACATAGGTAGGTATCTGTTTTATTAAAATTTTTAGATTCCAGATTATAATCAAATGAGAACCCAAAATAATCTGACTTCCTATCAACCTTTGAAGGAGAAAATCTGTGTCATATTTTGCATACCATTAACTTGATCTAAATCATTTTCAGCCTGTGGGATGAAGTCAGAATTCTTCCTTAGAAATCTCTCCTGCTCGTCTGTCTGTGGAGGGCCTGTCTCCATGCCTCCAGCTCATTATGAAACACCAAGGAGAGGGGAAACAACCATTTTGCTCATTGCCAAGGCACTTCTTTTGATGGATGTGGATTTTATCTCCTCTAATTGTGGCATATCCCTGTACCACAGTTAGGAGGGAGGATCTGTGACCTCAACATAATTGTATTAATGAATCAATTCCAAGCAGAAGGGACACAGTCTGTCCACGACAGAAAAAAAGAGCCTCAAAGATTTGTTAGGAACTAATGAACAAATTGGGAGAAAACTTGTAAGGACTCAGCTCGCCATAAATAGCAACACAAGGGAAGGGTGTTTCACTAAGCGCCATGGGCAAGCAGCTTCTCCTCTCCTGCCTGCTCATTTGAGTCCAGCACTGGTTAACATGATTTACACATCTTTGGTGGCTCTGGCAGCAAATGAGATGCCAACCTCGATCTTGTCTGTGACAGGCTGATTATTCAGAGGAGATATGTAACTGCAAAACAGAAAAAACGCTCATGGTACATTGACTCTTCAAGGAGGCTTGCTGATAATGAGCCAGATCTTGCCATTAGGTAAAAGAAATTCTGGAGTGAAATTAACTGATGCAGGATTTTAAGTTGTCACTTAGATCATTTCTTATTTTTATGTGCCTTGGACCAATGGATGTGATTTTCACTTGAAAATAGCTCCCTTCCTTTGTGCACCATATTTGAGATTCCAGTTCTCCAGGTTACATCTATCTGGGTCTCCTTAGGTTCAAACTGTGCTATTACCTTGATGTGTTTGGAAGATGTGTTGTTTATAAGCACTTCTATGTCACTGGTATACATTTCCGTTTGCTTTCGTAAGTGTTTTTGTGTCCTTTTTGTTATCTCTTTTGCACACGGCATAATCTCACCTACTGTCTGGTTAATTCTCAAGACAGTAGGAAAATGGGGTAATTTTTCAGGAGACAGCACAAGAACTTAAACAGAACTGCTCCTATCGAGGACCTATGCCTGTCTGATCCTATATCCCCTCATTTCTGCTTTCTTGCTACACAAACCTCGCACTCCCACCCCTGAGCTCAAACTCTGCATTTCCTTATAGCTCTGCCCAAAGCCATACAGCCTTCCCTGATCTGCTCCTCCTCATAAGCAGTGCTCATTTCCTCCTCTCAATCAGACAGCACACTGCCTTATGTATTAGGAAGTGAGTGCAGTGGCAGCAGAGAATAGCTTTGGAGTCAGGCATACCTAGGTTTAAATCTTGTCTCTCTCCGTACTGTGACCTTCGACCAACAATGTATCATCTAAAAACCTCAAACTCCTCATTGTAAAATGAAGGTTACTGTGATTTGAGCTGTTTCATGGGTTGAGTAACAGCATTTCTGCAAAACAGCTATGAAAGTGACTAGAACTCAGGAGATTCTCAACAATATTACTTCTGATGTTTCCACTACACTGTATGCTCTTCAATAAGAAGACATTCTTACAAATCTTCATCGGCATGTAACAAATTCCACACATTCACATTTTTACTTGAGTGTTAATCTGGTACTCCAGACAATTGGAAACTAAGCCTAAATAATACTGTATATGAGAAAGAAGTTGCATAACACAAACAGCCCCCCTAAGTTCCATTCCCCTTTTGCAGTTAGGAAAACCTACAAAAATCAAGTATCAATTTTCTCAGGCCTTGGAAAAAGAGACAAAGGAGACTTGATAGTGTGGTTAAAATTTTTAGAATCCTAAAGTCTGTGTTTGCCTGCACCTCTGCCATCTACTGGTTATCTGGCTTTGGATACATTTCTGAATCCTATGTAGCCTCAGGTTTCTCACCTGTAAAATGGAAGTAACGAGTACTCTGTGAGGATTAAATCTCATGAAGAAATCCATGCCAGGTGCTTATTACCAGAGCAAACAAATAGCAATCCTAACCACAGCTTATGGCATGAGTGAATGACTGCCAACGTGATTTCCCTAGGACACATGTTCCTGACTGGGACTTCATGCATCCTCACAGCCTTTAACTTGGAGAGAGCATTCCCGCTCTTCCTTCCTTGTTCTGTAATGCTGACACATACATGCTGTTAACATTGGTTCATTAGCGTTTTTCCTCACAGCCCTTTAGCTCTTATCCCAGTATCTGATAAGGTTTCCTGTTTTTCCCCCCGACACAATCCTGCCATTTCTAGTCATGAAGCTCTAAGAAGGAACACATTGCAATTCTACAAAATTGTTAATAAGACAGGTGCCTATAAACAAATAATACCCATTTCAAGCCTCATTTAAACCAATACATTATTTGCACATAAGGATTCTCTTTTGCACCACCAATCTTTGAGAATGGATTTCTGTACTATCAAGGCAATATCAAAAGTTTCCATTCATATTCAAGATGCCAGGCACAGGTCCTGCAGAAGCGGGCTCCTTCAGCTGGTTGCTACTGACAGCAGACTGGATAAAACTGTTCTGAAGTACCACATGCATGATAATAGCTGTCTGGATACAGCAAATAGATATAAGCAAATGAATGGTCTTGGAACTGTCTGCTGTCATTCATTTAAAAGAGAATCTCCTGGAGGCTGACTACCTTTGTTCAAAAATAAATTTAACTAGAATTTAGTTGCTGTGGGACGAAAGAACATGGAATAAATCAGTCAGGCTCAAGCAAGAGCTGCCAGTTCTTTCAATGTTAAGAGAAATACAATGATTGGGTTCAATTGCTCACTGGCATAAAGAGAAGGGAGGAAAAAGAATGTACAAATAATTCTGTTGTTATCAAAGGCTCCGCATGAGCCTGAGCAATAATGCAATTGCCTTTGCTCATTAGGAAGAAACCAGGTGGAGAAGGTTTAACTTATTAATTAGGGAACTGTTTCACATGAGCATGATTTAGGTTTTTATATTTTATCTACTCTTTGCAACTTGCGATTTAATTTGAAGATGGGCGTGTGTTCTTGTCATCTCATATTCCAGAGGATTCTCTGAACAAACCTCTTCAAAGGAAGATCTTTAAGGCCCTTTCCAACTGCTCCTCTAATTCCCCTTTCTCACTGCTCCTAATAACCTCTTTGATGCCTTGGTTGAAACCTCTTTTCTTTATTGATTTTAGTTTCCCCATCACTCATATGACTGCTATTGTTGGATTCTACGTGAGAGACTGTTGATCGTTTTCTCAACTTTACAAAAGCTTTACTTTGCTCAAGTTGGAGTTTCCAAGCATGACAATGTAAGCTATTTTCTGGAGGTAGAATTGTGATGTTCTGCATTCAGATGACGTCACATCCCATATAAGGAAAGTCAAGGCCATAGGCATGTCTTTGATATGTCCAAGTGTTCTGCACATGCTAGAGAAAAGAACAACCTATCAAGAAAGGAAGAATGACTGTCAGAGGCAATAAAGGACTGTCCAACAGGAAGAAATCACACTTTTCCAATCCTAACCTTGATGCTTTATTGTGAATTAAGAGGATCCAAACAGTCTAGGTGGAATCACCAATACTGAGAAAATAAATCTTTTTTGTTTTAAGAAAATCTTACAGCTACTTTGACTTGCCCAGGGAGCAAGCTGACTCTACTATAGAGTTACAGACTACATAGCAACTAATAATTGGAGTCTTGAAATCAAGCTTGATATGACATATTTTTTAAGATTTTTTTAATAAATTTTGATAATTTATTTAATATTAGGATCCAGAAATTCTGTTATTGGATATATATTTGAGAGACATGAAATCATTGTATCAAAGAGTTACAGCACTATTCACAGTAGCTAAATATGGAATCAATGGAGTTTCATTATCAAATGAATGCATAAAGAACATATGATATATATACACAATGGAATACTACTCAGTCATAAAAAGGATGAAGCCCTGTCATTTGCAGTAAGATGTTGGAAACTGGAGTTCATTGTGTTAAGTGAAGCAACATGAATGGATATTGTAAAGAAACATCACATGGTATCCCATAAATATGCAAACCTTTAAAAATCTGGCTGACATTTCCCCATACTGACTTCCTTCCTTACATTTAGCATGTCCACTATACAACTCCTGTAAGCAGTGAAATATGAGGGTTTGTTTATTAATAATTGCATGTGTATTAATAGATTGTATGTGTATTAATAGTACTAGATTTACATTTTCAATATTACCAGAGAAAGGGTAGCTTTATGCCCTATCTGCATTACATAGGCCTGAATGGAATTGCAAGGTATCTTGACTACATTTATTACTAAAACAATTATATTGAGTTTCTAAATACTGTTTCCAAATGGATTCTTTTGAAAACTCTAAACATCTTTGTCTATATTTCAGTATACATTCTTAAAGGAAATTTTGTAAGAATGCACACAATTTAAGTGAGGCAAATTTGTTGTCTTTTTTGCTCTTTATCATTTGAGAGGTAAATGGAGAGACAGAGAGATGGAGAAAGAAGGCAGTAACAGCTCCCTTACACTGGTTCATTTCCCAATTGTGCACAAGAACTGGGAATGAACCCCTTGAAACCAGAAGTCAGGAACCCAATCCGGATCTCTTATATAGGTGGTATGAATTGAAATACCTGATCCACCACCTGCTGCCTCCCAGGGTGTCCATTATCACAAAGCCAGAATCTGGAGTGGAAACAGGACTCCAGTCGAAGCATTATGACATTGGATGTGGGCATCCCAACTTGTGACTTAACTGCCAGGCCACATACACATTCACTTTTATTGTTTCTCTCTCTCTCTTTTTTTTTTTTTTTTTTTTTTTTTTTACAGGCAGAGTGGACAGTGAAAGAGAGAGACAGAGAGAAAGGTTGGTTGCCGTTGGTTCACCCTCCAATGGCCGCCATGGCTGGCGCGCTGCAGCCGGCGCACCGCACTGATCCGATGGCAGGAGCATGGTACTTATCCTGGTCTCCGATGGGGTGCAGAGCCCAAGTACTTGGGTCATCCTCCACTGCACTCCTGGCCACAGCATAGAGCTGGCCTGGAAGAGGGGTAACCGGGACAGAATCCGGCGCCCTGACTGGGACTAGAACCCGGTGTGCCGGCGCCGCAAGGCGGAGGATCAGCCTATTGAGCCGCGGCACCGGCCCTTTTACTGTTTCTAAAATTTATTGACAGTCCAAGACTCTCAAATTACAATATTTTATCATGTGTCTTGAAATGAATTTCTCTTGTAGTTTGTACTCATCTTCAATGGATTGAATGTCACATTTTATTCTTTTTTATTATGAGGATATGCATCTCTATTTTCTTTTATAATCATTTCTCTCATATGGTACACCACTGTATATGGTAATTTAGACAAATTTCTACTGACGTCTTTTTTTTTTTTTTTTTTTTTTTTTTTGACAGGCAGAGTGGACAGTGAGAGAGAGAGACAGAGAGAAAGGTCTTCCTTTGCCGTTGGTTCACCCTCCAATGGCCGCCGCGGCCAGCGCCCTGTAGCCGGTGCACCGCGCTGATCCGATGGCAGGAGCCAGGAGCCAGGTGCTTTTCCTGGTCTCCCATGGGGTGCAGGGCCCAAGCACCTGGGCCATCCTCCACTGCACTCCCTGGCCACAGCAGAGGGCTGGCCTGGAAGAGGGGCAACCGGGACAGAATCCGGCGCCCCGACCGGGACTAGAACCCGGTGTGCCGGCGCCGCAAGGCGGAGGATTAGCCTAGTGAGCCGCGGCGCCGGCCATCTACTGACTTCTAAACATAACAGTTTGTAATAGTTTTTGATTACCTTGTTTTGTATACCTCTGATTGGTATTCCAATAGGATATCTCTGTACATTTGTTCTATAATTGAACTTTTTTTTTAACTTTTATTTAATGAATCTAAATTTCCAAAGTACAGCTTATGGAGTACAATGGCTTCCCCCCCACAACTTCCCTCCCACCCGCAACCCTCCCCTTTCCTGCTCCCCCTCCCCTTCCATTCACATCAAGATTCATTTTCGATTCTATTTACATACAGAAGATCAGTTTAGCACATATTAAGTAAAGATTTCAACAGTTTGCACCCACACAGAAACACAAAGTGAAAAATACTGTTTGAGTACTAGTTATAGCATTAAATCACGATGTACAGCATATTAAGGACAGAGATCCCACATGAGGAGTAAGTGCACAGTGACTCCTGTTGTTGACTTAACAAATTGACACTCTGGTTTATGGCCTCAGTAGTCACCCTAGGCTCTTGCCATGAGCTGCCAAGGCTATGGAAGCCCCCTGAGTTCACCAACTCTGATCATATTTAGACAAGGTCGTAGTCAAAGGGGAAGTTCTCTCCTCCCTTCAGAGAAAGGTACCTCCTTCTTTGATGACCTGTTCTTTCCACTGGGATCTCACTCACGGAGATCTTTCATTTAGGGTTTTTTTGTTTTTGTTTTTTATTTTTTGTTTGTTTGTTTGTTTTGTTTGTTTTGTTTGTTTGTTTGTTTTAACAGAGTGTCTTGGCTTTCCATGCCTGAAATACTCTCATGGGCTTTTCAGCCGGATCCACATGCCTTAAGGGCTGATTCTGAGGCCAGAGTGCTGTTTAGGACTCTGCCATTCTATGAGTCTGCTGTGTATCTCGCTTCCCATGTTGAATTGTTCTCTCCCTTTTTTATTCTATCAGCTAGTATTTGCAGACACTATTCTTGTTTATGTGCTTCCTTTGGCTCTTAGTCCTATCATTATGATCAATTGTGAACAGAAATTGATCACTTGGACTAGTGAGATGGCACTGGTACATACCACCTTGATGGGATTGAATTGTAATCCCCTGGTATGTTTCTAACTCTACCATTTGGGGCAATTCAGCTTGAGCATGTCTCGAATTGCACATCTCTTCCCTCTCTTATTCCCACTCTTATATTTAACAGCGATCACTTTTCAGTTAAGTTTCAACACCTAAGAATAACTGTGTATTGATTACAGTATTCAACCAAAAGTATTAAGTAGAACAAACAAAAATACTAAGAGGGATAACGTATTAAGTTGTTCATCAACAGGGCAAGGGCTGATCAAGTCACCATTTCTCATAGTGTTCATTTCACTTTAACAGGTTTCCTTTTTGGTGCTCAGTTAGTTGTCACCGATCAGGGAGAACATATGATATTTGTCCCTTTGGGACTACTGGCTTATTTCACTCAGAATAATGTTTTCCAAATTCCTAACAGGGATCACTTTTCAGTTAAAATTTAAACACCTAAGAATAATTGTGTGTTAATTACAGAGTTCAACCATTAGTACTAGAACAAAAAAAAAATACTAAGATTTTTTTTTATTTGTTTATTTGAGAAGTAGAGTTACAGACAGTGAGAGGAAAAGGCAGAGAGAAAGGTCTTCCTTCCATTGGTTCACTCCCCAGATGGCCGCAATGACCAGAGCTGAACGGATCCGAAGCCAGGAGCCAGGTGCTTCCACCTGGTCTCCCACACAGGTGCAGGGGCCCAAGAATTTGGGCCATCTTCCACTGCTTTCCCAGGCAAAAGCAGAGAGCTGGATGGGAAGAGGAGTAGCCAGGACTAGAACCTGCGCCCATATGGGATGCCGGCACTGCAGGGGGAGGATTAACCTACTGTGCCACGGCGCCGGCCCTGATATTACATACTTAAAAATGTAAACAAAATATTCCTAATGCACAGTAGAAGTTAAATGACTTTGGATGAAATGATTAACCACAAACTTTCCAAGCTCAATCCAGAAAAGCAGTGGCTGGGAACAATGTGTTTGAAGTTGCAGGTGTTATCTAGCATCCTAACAGTGAGTTTCCATGGCTAAGAAGAGTTTCCTTCCAACAATAATAATAACACAAAAAATCTTAAGTTGCAGAACTTCTCTGATATCAACTTTAGCTCCCATTTCTGGCCCTTACCCTATGTACGGTGAATGAATTTCTCTATGGACTCTGGACCTCAGAGCTTCAACACAACAAGGAGTTATTCTGTTAATCCTGAAAAGACTAGATTTTTCTTTTTCTCTTGCATATGTATATACACTTATATAAAATTTACCATTCTAGTCATTTTAAATGTACAGAGAGTGGTAGTAAAAGCATTCTCCAGGTTGTATGACTATCATTACTCACTATTTCCACAGCTTTTGCATCATCCCAAACAGAAGTCCTGGAGCCATTAAAAAGTAACTTTAGGACTAGTACTGTGGCATAGTAGGCTAAGCCTCAGCCTGCAGCACTGGCATCCTGAATGGACTCTGGTTTGAGACCCAGCTGCAGCACTTCTGATCCAACTCCATGCTAATGGCCTGGGAACGCACTAGAAGATGGCCCAAGTGTTTGGGCCCCTGAAACTGCATGGGAGAACTGGAAGAAGCTCCTGGCTCCTGGCTCCCGGCTTCAGATTGGCCCAGCTCCAGCTACTGCAGCTATTTGAGGAGTGAACAAGCAGATGGAAGACCTCTCTCTGTGTCTCTTCCTTTCTCTCTAACTCTGCCTCTCAAATACTCAAATAAACAAATAAAAATCTTAAAAAAAAAAAAGTTGTCGCTCCCCGTCTTCGTGGAGGAACGACACAGGACCCTGCGCTGTTCTTTCGTCTGCTCGGCCATCCGCGGGTTTGCTGCTGGTTCTTCCCGGGTTGGCTACTGTCCCTTCCACCTCCGTGGAAGGGCGGTTCCCCCTGCCACATTCCCCACTTCCGCAGGGGAGTGGCACACCGCCGGCCGGCTCTCTCGGGGGCTGCACAGGTGTTCCCTTAGATGTTCCCTCTTAGATGTTCCTGGTGCATGCCGTCTCTCTCCTCCTTTATAATCTTCCTCTGCCAATCCTAACTCGGCTGCTCACACGCCGAGTACGCTGCTCTCCTCCAATCAGGAGCAAGTCCTACAGTTTATTGGCTGAACTGGAGGCAGCTGTGTAGAAGCTGTTTTCTTCTCTCCCAGCGCCATATTGTGGGAGAGCAGATGCATAGAATAAGTCTTAATTCCAGTAACTTAGTCTAGTCCGAGTTCCTCCCCACAGATCCCCCTTTCTTTTTATTTTTTGGCGTTGATACGCGCCTGTCTTCAGTGTCCCGCGGCACACACTCTGCTCTACTTGCTAGAGTTGCCACAGGTTCTTACAAGTCCTATCAATCAGGCAAACCGAATCCGGGTCCTCTCTTCGCCATGTTGTGAGGAGGTTTTTAGGCGCTGATGCGTGCCTGTCTTCGGTGACCTGCGGCTCATACTCTGGTCGAGCTGCCTGCTGGTGCTTACCGCCTTACTAATCAGGCAGACCGAATCCAAGCCTTCTCATTGCCATATTGTGGGGAGGCCTATTGGTGTTGATTCGTGCCTATCTTCGGTGACCTGCAGCTCATACTCTGGTCGAGCTGCCTGCTGGTGCTTACTGCCTTACTAATCAGGCAGACCGAATCCAAGCTCTCTCATTGCCATGTTGTGGGGAGACTATTGATGTTAATAACGTGCCCGTCTTCGGTGACCTGCGGTGCATAAGCTGCTAGCTGCCCGCAGGTGCTCATCGCCTCACTAATCAGGCAGACCGAATCCAAGCCTTCTCATTGCAGTATTGTGGGGAGGCCTTTCTATTTCTCTATTTCTCTATCTCCGGGCATTCCTATTTCACCCATTTTACTTCTGTCTGCCAACATTCCTATTTCTCTCATTTTACTTCTAAACTTCTGTTTCTCTTATCCCCGCGGCTTCCCGGCGCCCGCCCCGAGGCTGCTTCTCGGCGGCTTTCCAGCTCTGAGCCGCTTCAGCCCGCGCCTCTCTCATCTGCGCGGCTTCGCACTAGCCCAGCGTTCCCTATCTACTTGAGCCCCGCACGCTCTGTCTGCGCGCGGCAGCCTCCGCGAGTCACACAGCGTAGCTTACGTCTCCGCCACTAGCATTCAATCCAAGTTCCCCGGGGCTAGCCTGGCGAATTCAACCCAGCTCACGTCTCCGCCCCACGATTTGGCTTCCCGTCCTTTGCTCCCCGGGCTAATCAGACGGATCCCAACCAGGCTTACGTTTCCGCTTCTGGTTTTAACTTTTCGCCCCCTATTCCCGGGCTAACTTGAGAATCCCAAAGTGGCTTTCGTTTCCGCCTTGGCCTGCCCCCCGCGGCTTCAATTTCCCTAACATTTTTCTCTACCCGGTATATTTCCCCAAGCTTTCCTCCAACAATACTCCTCCCTCATTTCTCCTGGCCTCTCCCCACAGTCCGCATCCGAGTCTGTTTGTTCTAGCTTTCACTTTCGCTTTCGACCTTAGAGATTTCTCCCAGCTTCCCCCCGTAGTCCGTAGTCCGTATCTGAGTCTATGCCTAGGCTTTCAATAGCTTCTTCCGGCACCTTTTTCGTCCGGCTTTTCCCTAGGCTGTTTGCTAGTCTCTCTCTCCGATATTTTCCACTTCTTCCCGTTTCTTCCCTCCTAGGTTTCCTATCCGTCCTAGGTTTCCTATCCGAGTCACGGCACCATTATGTCGCTCCCCGTCTTCGTGGAGGAACGACACAGGACCCTGCGCTGTTCTTTCGTCTGCTCGGCCATCCGCGGGTTTGCTGCTGGTTCTTCCCGGGTTGGCTACTGTCCCTTCCACCTCCGTGGAAGGGCGGTTCCCCCTGCCACATTCCCCACTTCCGCAGGGGAGTGGCACACCGCCGGCCGGCTCTCTCGGGGGCTGCACAGGTGTTCCCTTAGATGTTCCCTCTTAGATGTTCCTGGTGCATGCCGTCTCTCTCCTCCTTTATAATCCTCCTCTGCCAATCCTAACTCGGCTGCTCACACGCCGAGTACGCTGCTCTCCTCCAATCAGGAGCAAGTCCTACAGTTTATTGGCTGAACTGGAGGCAGCTGTGTAGAAGCTGTTTTCTTCTCTCCCAGCGCCATATTGTGGGAGAGCAGATGCATAGAATAAGTCTTAATTCCAGTAACTTAGTCTAGTCCGAGTTCCTCCCCACAAAAGTAACTCTGTATTTTTCCCTTCCCCAACCCTGGGAACTTTCGCTTTTGCTTCCTGTCCCTAAAGTGAAAGGGGCTGCAGTAGGAACTCCTTTTGCAATGCCTCCTTTTTGCACATCCCACAGTTTCCCAGGCTCTGGGTACTCTCTCCTGTTCCTGACATTACACTTGCTAGCTACCTTGCATTTGGGCTCTCTTGTTTGTTTAAAATGTCCACTGGTGCTGGCCTACATATTACTATTGGCCTGGTTTCCTTCCTTTCTTTGGGTTGTCTCCTGAGAGCTTTCTTGTAACTAACCTCTAACTCCAGAGCCACTTTTGTGATGGCTGTTCCCACAAGTCTGGCAATAGACCCTCTCTTGCATGCTGTGTCCTGAAAGGACAGACTCACTTCCAGCCTTTGGAATAATTCTAGGCAGAATCTAGGCTGCACAAAGGGTGCTCTGTGACTGGGTCATCTCCCACCAGTCAGCCAAGACACAATCATAGTGAGAAAAAGCCCTTACCCTTCTTATCCACTGTCTTCAGCCACCTTCCAACATGATCCACTGATGACGATAAAAAGGTAGAAAATTCATTCTCCATCAGTGTTTCTTTAACAAGCAATAAAATTAAACCTAAAAATTAAACCTCTCAGATGCAACTGAGTAATATATTGTGATAATTCTCTTTTGCCTAGCCTTTAGGCATAAAACTTGCAACATCTTTTGGTCTGGTGCTGCCAAGGCAACCAGAGACAGGACTCAAAATTCAATAAATCCATAACAGGCTAATATTTAAGTTATAATTTTGTATGGCATGCATATGATGCTGCAAGTAACCAAATGGCCCTTGCTAGAAAAAAGGTTCCCTACCCCTGCAAAAGAGATTTCCAATAGTGGTCAGTATGCCCCCTTTCTCCTTCTCCCTTTCTCTCCTACTCCTCTCTCTCTCACCATCTGTACTCCTTATTCTTATCTCCTCACCAGAGTTAAGTCACTACAAACTCCAGGTAATCCTATTATTAATCACTATACTCATGAGTAGAAAGCAACCCTGCTTTCCTATCCAACCCAACCTATCCATACACATTAGAGAACTGGCTCCATTCCTGAAAGCACTCTGCCCCCTTCTCCGCCCTCCTACAGTCCTGTGTTATGTGTTCATTTACAGTGTGTAGCTCTTAATTTTTAAATTAGTTAACATAGTCTCCTTAGTTCTAGACTCAAGGTCCTTGATGTCATACAGAGTTATTATATCTTACTTATATTATCTATCCGTAATGGTTCCTAGCAATCTCTAGCACACAGATTAGAAAACAAATACTTGTTGTTTGATTGAAAATTCATCTACAGCTGGGCTGAAACTTATCTCCTTATAGTCAATGAAATAACGGGCTGGCTAAGCAAATTAATACAGTAAACACCAAGAGTTTGGCCTACTTTAATGCGAAAATCAACATTCCATTTTAAGCAGCATTTCCGAGCCTGCTTCCGTTCAAAGAATCAATGCACTGATTGTGATTATTGTCTGTTTGTTAAAGCATTAACAAGATTCACTAAGATTACCATGTTCAACAGCCCTGTTGTTACTCCATGTATAACCATATTTCTGCTTTTTTCCTTTCACATATATTTGATGAAGAAAATCAAGGGAAATGAGCCCTTGTACAGCTTCCTTCATCACACATACAGGATTTTTCTTTACTTCAAAACAATAATCACAATTTTGGAAGAGTCCTAGTGAAGGTTTGCTCCCCCTGCTCCCCGCCCTGCTCAAGATGCCTTTAAAGAAATTAGAAACCAAAGTGCAGGAAGGACTTTGTGGGATGAACGCCCCACCCAGATCCACCACCTTTCTTCTCTTTGGGTCTCTATCCCATCAGGGTATCCTGATGGGTGCAGGTACATGGCTGTTGATCCTGAGAAACAACTTTTAGAATTCTCTGAGAATCAGAGCTCCAGAAATATGCAAACCAAAACAGAATGCAGCCACTTCCATGTCAGGAACGGCAGTTTTAAATGGATCCTTAGCTTTCAATTTTCGTAAAATAATTTTCTTCTCCTGTCTTTTTTGTGTCTGTCTCTAACATAAACAGCTTACTCAGGCAGTCCTTTATACTAAGTGTGAGAGGGCTGCTGAAAGAAGGAGTGTATGCAGAACTATGGATTCCAACAACCTCTGCCACAAATTGCTAACATTTCTGTGTGAGTCACTGACATTCTTCTGCCTACATTGTTCCAGCTACTGCTACCATTAATAATAATTACAAAGGAGTCAGAGGGTCTTGCTGACCCTGGGCAAAATAACTAGCACTCTAACAGGGGCAGAGGAGTGGGAGTGAAAAATAGGCGGTGAGGGGAAGACAGGGAAGATGTTAGTCAGGTACAACAGATTGTATGAAGAGATAACATTGTATTACAACTATTTTACAGCATTTTAACTGTGTACTTTTAACTCTTACCAACTAGCTTTCTCTCCCACCACCTCTGACTAGCAAGCATCATTTAAGATTTATACTCCATCATTCCATAGTAGCTGAATGTGGGTGGACCACAATGTGAGGAGTGGGGAGTAGCGGGAGAGGGTAAGGTCAGCAGAGGACAGACCGTTATTGTTCTCCACTACACAATAGGGAGCCCTGTGGGACATTAAGGGGTGTGATAAAATCAAGATTATCTTTAGAAGTCTAACTCTGGCTGCTCAGGTGCGTGCCTTGGCCATTAGCTGAATGACAGCTGCTTTGTCTATAATGAGACAGCAAGGTGGAAATTTGGAAAAGAGGAGAAGGTGTTTTGGAAATCTTGTCCATACTATTCTTCACATAAATATATAACTATATGCCTTTATCTAAACTGCATAAATTATACCTTTTCTCTAACCTCTCCCTGAGGATCTTGTCCTATTTACCACTGTAAACCCAGCACTGAACACAGAGCCTAACACATAACAGTTACTTCCGAAATATTTGGGAATTGAATTCAAATGGCTAAAAGAAGCCTATGAGAAAAAACTATTATATAACAGGTAGCTCTTCATTACAGTAAATTTATTCTGGTGAAAGTAAGGTCATCAGCTTCTTTTAATCATATACAACTTCCAGGACCTAGAACAATTGGAAAATTACTTGCACTATATACATATAATTGCCTCTCTCCCTTATTGGAATATGAGTTTTACAAGACTGAAAACTATTTTTAACTCATCTCGCATGGCACTGAGCAGTGTTTTTCACATACTAAATTCAAAATGAAATGCACTGAAGTACAACAATGGTCTATATCCTCTTCTAATTAAGCACTCAAAAAACAGCAGTACCAGACACACAGTATCCTACACTTCTCTCAACTAAGGAGAAAGATTCCCAGATAGTTATGTGGCCATACCTGACCTTAACTATACAAAATAAACCCAGAAGCTGCCAATCTAGAACAGTTCTCCCTACAGGAACTCTAACACAGGTCGTGCGCTAGGAGTTTCCAGAGGTTCCAGCTATCTATAAATTGTCAGATTAACACTATATATTCTGGAAATCAATTGTCCAGGCAATATTCCCTATATTTTTTAAAGAAAACAAAATTACAGTTAAATGACACATAGGAAACACCCAGTAGGAGACCCACAACACTTGATAGCCACTGTTCCATTTATGATTCTTTTTCTAGTATTGTTAAAGTCATATGCCTGTCATAAAATGATCCCTGTGATTTTTAGAATCAGAAGCCAGAAGATATATTAGAGATGCTACTAGAAGCAAAGAGGGAAGAAAATACAGATATTACATATGGTTGTTATAGCAACTGAAAGAGTACCCTGATCTCCCTCTCATTCTTTCCCACCCCTTGCCATGATCCTATTTCCAAATACATAACCTCTGGTGTTTCTTTTAAGTTTGTCATCAAGATGAAAGGAAAAGGTAGCCTGTGTTTAGCAGTAATGATTCTGCAGTCCTTGGGGAAAATTTCTTTTAAGAAACAAAAAAGGAACGAAAAGATGACTGTAAATCAAGGAGGCAACATCCAGCAATCTGTTAATGCAAAACTTAGGGGAGCAGTTTTCATCAAATACTTCTCACCAGAATGACTTTCAACCCCAAATGCGAGGGAGAGGGGCAAGAATCTTGCTTTCCTTCACATAAGTAATCTGCTGAAATCTTAAAAACCAAAACGAATGGGAGAATAGAGCACAACAATAAATCTTTGTTTTCCTAGGCCAAGTTAGGGCTCCGTGCAGTCTGAGCTGAAATCCAAATTCATCCCATTCAGATTACATGCCATGAAAGCAGGAAGGCAGTGGGTTCCGCAAGACAGATTTGGGGCTGTAGTGGTCAGAATTGGGAATATACAAAACATAATTCTGCATCAGGCTGGATGATCATATGCCTCACTTTGGGAGAATCACAAATGTTACCATTAGGAGCTTTGCAGTTGAAATTGAATTTCAGAGAGGAAAAGTGACTTGTCTAAAGTTAGAGCTGGTGAGGGAGGGGCTACAACTAATAACAACACCCAACACTTAGAAGATACTTTTGCAGATGTTCTCTAAATGCCTTGTATATATGATTCAATCATCACAGTCCCCTTGATTATTTTGTACAGGTACATATCAGATAACAGTATCCTGGGACAGGGGGAAGTGAGTTTAACATTATACCCATGATCACCCTGTAAGTAAACAGGAGTGTGACATTTCAAACAAAGGTTATATGACCTCAGCATTTACATTCTTAACTAACTCAGTCCACTCTAGACAATTTCCTACACTCCAGTAAGCATCCTTTCATTCTCCCACTTTCATTTACAAAAATAATTTGGAAGAACCCATCAGCTCCATCTGAAATTACATAGAAACCACTTCCCTTCAAATCATTTCACCTTAAACAAGTCCAAGACCAAAGTCCAGCCACATTCCCTAAAGAAAGAAACGTTCTCAAGCATTCATTTTGAATAGCAATTTCTTCCTGTATGGAAGATTCAAGAGTTTTGTGGCCACGGGGTTCCCCACAGCCCCTCTCATGCTGCTACCACCAGGAAATCCCTGTACTCTGCACTTAGCACTTGGAGCTCCAGCCATCATTCCTCCAGATGGAGAGGCAGAAGACAAGGGCTGCGCGTAGAAATGGCAGAGAGGATGGAATAGATGGGGATGTTATATAAACAGCTAACAACACAGGATCTATGGGCTTTGGAGACCCAGTGCACAAATGCCACTAGACCCCAGCCATTCTTGCTCTCCAGTGGCACATCAATCCAATTTCCTCCAGTCTTCCAGCGTCAATAGATACCATAGTTACTGATAAATCCCCTCTTCTTGGTATAGCGCCTAACACATTATTACTTAATGTAATTAAAATTAATACTTTTTTAAAATAAAAAGAATTATTTTAAATGATCTCTCCACCCCTTTCTGAACCTCATGCCTAATCACTCTGATTTTCATTATGACTTATCTTAGTTCACCCTGGACAGAATATCTTCTAACTCCCTAATGCTCATAAGAGAAGACAATATTTGGTGACTAGGAAACACACTCTTTTACAGATCTGTTATTTATTATTTCTTATGGAAATCAATCTGCCCAAATGAATGTATTTCCTTACTCTGTTCTTCTCACATGGTCTCACCCCCTTCTAGCCTCCCCTGCCTGGTTCAACGCTCAATAATCCTACCTCCCTGTGAACTCTTCCCGGGGCTGATGGTCTACACCACTCATCAATCTTTCACCAGCCTTCCTTTTAAGACATGCAGACAGTCAGAGACAGCAGTGCACATTTACATTTCATTTTTCATGTAGATTATGCACACTTTGAGGACAGCATATCTTCTTTCAAGCTTAAAAGTTATTTTTCCAAGTAAAGATTCTCATGGTAATTTGATTGATTGTGAGCACACTTCAACCTATGCAGAGCATGGCTTAAAATTTTAGGAGACTTTAGCCTGATGACAAAGAACATATTGTGAGCAACAGATATGCGCCGGACTCCTGGGAAAGGGAAACTCCAGCGCCTCTGTCTGCTCCAGTGACTGTCCCTTCCCTCCAGACTGACCCCCACACACAGGCTGGAACAAGAGCTCATTGCTGTCAGACGTAGTCCTGGGGACAAAAATGTTCCGTTCGCAGACTTCCCACTCTTGTCCCCTTCTCTCATCACACAAGATGGAGCTTTGTGTGGCAGAGAAATTCCTCTGGTGCCAAACACATGAGAGTAAACAAAATCCGTTTCCCCTGGCAAAGTTTCTCCAATCTAATTTGTGTAATTACCTATCTCTCTAATGGTGTGCTTGTTTACAGATTAAAGCTATGAATCTAAGCACAGAAATAAGATTAAATCTGATGAATTAAATTCCCATTTGCTTAAATCATCTGGATGTTCTTTTTTTCTTTAAAAAGAAATTCCAGGTGGAAAGAAGAATATTCACGTGGCTGGTTTTGAGAAGACACAAACACAATTTTAGAAATCCAGCTAGTAACGGGCCGTGGTATACACTCCTTTTTAGCCTTGCTGATGGAAGACGGGCTTATTTGGAAAATCTAATGAAAACAGGCCAAAATAAAACACAATTTCCACTACTGTTTATCCTTCTAAAATCTGTTCAAATGAAATAAGAGCACTGCCACCCAGATCCCACGCTCTCAACCTGCAATCGATCTGTGACTTAGCAGTGAGGATCCGGCACGTTTCAAGGTATGCCAAGGAGAATGGGGAGAGAGAGACTTAAAAAAAGTGGAAAGATAGGAAAAAATTGAAAGAACGGTGAGTGAAAACTCAAAAGTACAGTCAGTTCCTCACATACATACACAAGAATTAGAGATTGGGGAAGCCTGGATCCATGAGGCCACCCCACTCCCAAATAGCCGCTGCCATCCGTGTCGTTGACTCTTCCAGCAAGCTCTTCTTGGAGCTATTGATAGTGACTGCACAATCATTCCTGAGAAACCTGGAGCCACCAACACATACCCACAAAAACCCAGACACACAGCCAATATTAGGAACTGGCAAGAATTCAGCACCTCTACATACCTGGCCAAGACCTAAGGGCATCACATATGTCAGCCCATTTGTCTGTCACACACTCCTGTGGAATCGCTGTTACTGTCCCCATTTTGCATTTGACATAATTGAGGTCTAGCATGTTAAGCTAATTTGTGCAAGATCACCCACGTAAAAGGCAGAGGAAAACTGAAACCCCAGGTTTGTGAGCTTATGTAGTGATTTTCCTAATCTTGACATTTTACTCTTCCATATAAACAAAAACTAACACAGAAGCATTCATACTAAAAATCATCATAAAACAATCTGAATCTTGATATCACTGAAGTCATTCATATTTTTCACTTGTCTACCATACAAAAAGAAAATAGGTCTATAACTATGTTTATCTGAATATACATTAAAGTTCTCCAGACAAGGCAATTCAATTTTCCTTGGAAAATATGTGAAGTTAAGTTTACCACCAATATTACAATTATTTCTTATATACTGATTCCAGCAATACAGTTTCAAAGAAGACTTTAAAAAGTGTGTTATGTTAAAAGCTGTTACAATTCAAACTTCTAATTTCATGACATATGCAGTTTTACTGTCAGCAATAATTTCACACTATCATTTTTGTGGTTTGCTTCTCTGTGGCTGACTTGTAAGTGTTGAGTTTTCCAATAAATGAACAAACATTTGCTCTTATTGGACCATGTTTTCACAGATTGAGCTAAAGCTCTGAATGTTCTCAGAGCATGATTATAATGTTGTATTTTTAAGTGAAATGCATTCTACAAGCTACCTTCAGTATAAAATTGTTACATTATAAAGTCAGCTAACTTATAAATCTTTGAAATGAATGAATAAATGTACATATATATGTATATATACATGCACATATACCAGTAACAAATTGTTTTTAATACATCCACTCAAAAATTCATTCAATACTCCAACATCCAATATACATGGTACTTAATTTGGGCTGGGCATTGGGCAAAACATTTTACATACATGATCTCTTATAATTCCCAAGCTAACCCTGTTAGGTCGATACAATACCAGTTTCATAAGGCAGCTATCTTGGAGAAACTAAATCAGCTATCCAGTGTTTCCCAACTAGCAAATGGCAGAAGCAGAAACTCTAATCCAGTCCTTAAACATCTTATTACACTACCAGTGTTCTGAACCCTTTATGGAAAACAAGGGCATTCATACCCAAACCTTCACAGTATATTTCCTTCCGTCTCTCTGGTCCTCAGATTTCTCATCTGTAAAGTGACGGCATTGAAGAAATGACCTCAGAGATCTTTCTGCTTTGTAAGGAACCCAACATTTCACAACATACATTTACCAAACTCAGACTGGTAGAAAGTCAAAAAATAAAAGAACCTAGCAAATCCCACGTGCATACCAACTGTGTTCATAAGAAACAATGCTAAGCATCTCCTGCAAAGTTTTTTTTTTTTTTTTTTTTTTTTTTTTTGACAGGCAGAGTGGACAGTGAGAGAGAGAGACAGAGAGAGAAAGGTCTTCCTTTGCCGCTGGTTCACCCTCCAATGGCCGCCGCTGCAGCCGGCGCACCGCGCTGATCCTGGCAGGAGCCAGGAGCCAGGTGCTTTTCCTGGTCTCCCCTGGGGTGCAGGGCCCAAGCACCTGGGCCATCCTCCACTGCACTCCCTGGCCATAGCAGAGAGCTGGCCTGGAAGAGGGGCAACCGGGACAGAATCCGGCGCCCCAACCGGGACTAGAACCCGGTGTGCCGGCGCCGCAAGGTGGAGGATTAGCCTATTGAGCCACGGCGCCGGCTCATCTCCTGCAAAGTTTTATCCTGGCCACTTTTCCAGAGAGGAGCAACATGGAGAGAAGGGCACACGCATATCTTATTTAACAGTGGAAAAAAAATAAGGTGATTTCTTGTCTCCTCCACACTGCCTTCCGGAGCCAACGTTAACACCGTTGGCACTCTCCACCTCGGGATAGAATGCAGTGTGCCCAACATGGGTTATTGAACTATTTTTCAAGAAGATGGTAGTTAGAGGACACAGACTTGCTTTGGAACAGTGCTCAGATCACTGACTAAAAACCTGTGCTTGGATCTTTATCATATTTTTAAAAAATAAAATTATTACTGCACTTGCCAGTGTGCATGCAGAAGTCCTGGCAATGTGGAGTAGGGAAGGGCACGGGGGGAGAAGACTCCCTGGGGTTCCTAGTTAAGGGCTTAATTGGGCCTATTTTAAAGACTGGCAGTAACACAGAGGAGTTTTTGCCTTTGAACACAACTCCCCAGATGCCTGGTTTCATGCTGAACACAGGAGCTTCCCCCACACAGTCCCAGCGGCATGGCCTGCTCTGAGGGAACTGTGCTGAGGCAGCAGGGTCATTTTTCCTCTGAGGCAACATCCGTTGACTTCGCTGAATACTGCACAATCAAAAGCACCAGTGGCCACCTTCTTGTAAAATGGCCCCATTCTTCCCCTGACTCGCAGTACTCTGGGAAAGCAGTTCCCGACTACTTAAAACACTTGCGGCACCTGCGCTCGCAGAGGAGGTGGAGGAGGTAAGGAGATTGGGGTACCTTACCTTGTGCACGCCAAGCAAAGGAACTGCTTTGTTTAATCTTCCATAGCTTTTCTATAGAGTTCTAGGAAAACAATCCTGGGTTAGCCCTTTCACTTGCTGCCTCCCACCTGCCAGTCTCCAATTTCCTCTGATTCACAAGTGAAGCCCTTGGCAAAGGTTTGGGAGAGGAAACATTCAAGTATGAGCCAGGGAGAAGTGAATTCTAGCAGAGTTCTTACTATGAACATCGAATTGGGCTGGGAGCTTGGACTTCGTGGCACAGAGAAACTGGGCTGTAAGAAGCAGAAACACAAGCGCTGTTTTTGCATAAATGTTTGCTATGCTCAAAAGACAATTCAAGTCATCTTCATTAACTGACATTTCCCCAACACCAGGGTAGGAAAGGCCCTATGTTCAACATGGTGACTACAAGAAAATGGATCTTCCGTGTTCGTTAAAGTTGCTTAATGTTCACTTGGACATGTATGCTCAGCAGAGTTGCCCATTCCTATGTATAGGTTTCATTTGTGTACAAGTCAATACTACATTTCTTGGCACAGTAAAAATCCATACTCTGTGCCCACAAAGTCATCTCAATCATCAGTGCTTCAGTCTAACACCCAGGTTCACGAATAGTCCTCTGCCCAGCTCTTCTTAAATGCCCTTTCAAGTCCTTCTCATGATTAAATCACAAGAAGGATCACCTTGGGACTGATGGCATTGTGCAGCAGGTTAAGCTGCTGTGTGCAATGCCACCATTCTATACCAAAATGCCAGCTGGAAGTCGGGCTGCTGTACTTCTGAACAAGCTCCCTGCTAATGTGCCTGGGAAAGCAGTGGAAGATGGCCAACCTGCTTGGGCCCCCGCCACCCATCTGGAAGACCCTGTTAGAGCTCCTGGCTTTGGCCTGGCCTACACCTGGCTATTGCATCCATTTGGGGAATGAGCCAGCAGATGGAAGATATCTCTCCTATCACTACCTTGCTCTCATTCTGTCACTTTATCTTTCAAATAAATAAATCTTTTTTTGCTTTTTTAAAAAGGAACACATTTACAGGTTTATGGAACAGACAAGACCTTAGCTACTATACAGCCTGGCATCTCCATTTTTGAATCAAGGAAAAACCAGAGAATTAAAAAAGACTATTGTTAGGTGCATAGGGCGTTTGTGGTGGAACGGAGGTCAGGACTGAGATGTCCTAACTCCTTGCACAGGCCTCCTTTCTATCAAGCTCCTGGCATTGCTGAAATAACATCTGCTACACTTGCAGAATCAAAGGAAGAAGCATAGCACAGACAAGAGCTATCACTATTGATTATCCACATTTTTGTGACAGACTGTGTGTGCTGACCCTGCCCTCTAGAGCGTTAACTTGAAGGAGGATGGGTGGAAATCACAAAGCACCCAAGGTCTGATAGCTGCTCCCACCTGCCTATAAATGGGCCCAACAGAAAAATGAACTCTACAAGTAGATTTTTTCTGATTTCTCCTTTTCCAGTACGTAGCTCATCTAACTCGTAGCTTTTCCTGACTGGCACGCTGATCACATCGATCCCCAGTATCTTTAGAATGCTAGGCCCTTCCTGCCATGAGGCCATTTCCCCCCTCCCCTCAACCTCAATTCCCTCCCCACCTTCCACTCTGTGCTCTCCCTGCCCTTCAAAGGCCCCGCCCTCTTGTGCCCTGAGCTACTCCACGCGCTTATCTTTCCATCTGGAATACTTTTTCTTCACCTGAAATATGCTAGTATCCTTTACATTTACCAAAGACATCTTATGTGACCTCTTCCTGGAAGTCTGCTGATACCAGCTCCATGTACCCCACTACCCTCTGGCCAGAGCCTTCTCCGTAAAACCCCAGGTATTACACTTTGCAAATTACATTTCAGTTATTTATTTCTGCACTTAGACCGTGGACCACTTGAGAGGAGAACTTCTGTATTCTCAGCCCGAGATGACGACTAAGCACATGGAAGACTTAACAATCCAACAACAAAAGGTGCAGTATTAGTAAACAGAAACCTTGGACCACTACCGCTCACATTTCTAACCCCTCTCCTCTCCTTTCTCTTATACATCTTTTCTGATTTTCGATGGTCCTAAGTATCAGAATGGGCCACAGAGGTAGGCACTTAGTTTCCACATCTGATCATATACAAGGTCTAACCATGTGGAGCATCACCTCGGTATAAAGACAGAGCAGGGGATCTGCTGGCTGCAGGACTCCATCAAATAAACAAGAACCCCTGGCCTTGCCCCAGTGGCAGGCAGTGGTGAGCAGCTAAGCCCTAACTCAGGAGCAAGGTTCAGCACAGTCTGATAGGGAACAGCTCCACCTGCTGAATTCCTTGTTACTCCTCTCCCCTTTCAGCAGGGCTTTCTTCTAACCCACATAGAAGACACAATTATTGAGGAACGACAGTATCAGGGTGGAGACAGAGACCACTGTGTAGTCAGACACTTGGCTGCATTTTGTACAAGATTATAAGGAGCTATATGAGACAGATATCCTCATTTCTTAGAAAGAAAAAAAAAAAGAATGGTTTTGCCAATATGCCAAGGGCTTCTATAGTGCCTCTTTTAAAGAATGAAACTATCAGCATGCAGAATGCTATTTAATCTATTTTCCTCTTCAGCAAGGTGGCAATAATCTCTGTCTTCCCATGGAGGAAGGGGGAGACTTGGAAGCAATCAGATCTCTGTGCTCATTGCCATCAGTAAACAATGGATAAACACCAATGTGGGTGGTGGGTGGTGGGTGGTGATGAGGGCAAACAATGACTAAAACAGATTGCCTGGTGGGAAACCTTGGCCAAACCTATGAGGCATTTCTTGGTGGTGCAAGTTAGTTGAACTACCAGGAATACTGAGAGAAAAGCATAAGTGAATTGAAATCACCTAAAGCAAATACAGGGACTGGAGAAAGGCCAGAGACCAGAAACTTATGGGAAGGAGACATTTCGCTGGTCATCCCAGAATGGCAGATTAGAGAAACGGTCATGTTTAAAAGATGTAAAAGCCATTTATTATCTTGGTGTTCTGTCTTGATGGTGATCTAAATACTGCATTTTAAGAAACTCTGTCTTTTACTAAATCACTGTGCGGAAAAATTTACTCACATGCACTAAAAGTTTTAATGAAAAAAGAGAATAGATATCAATTGTAAACCCACAATTTTGCAAACAATTTAACATAAATACAATTTAAACAACCCTAAAAATAAGAAAGTCCATTAAAATATAAACAAATTGGCTATGGAGTAGTTTTAATAATAAATCAAGGACAGATAATTCAAATTTGCTCTGACTGAATTAAGGCAGCTTGGCTGTTATGGTGAAATATAGCAGGTTGTACACATGCAATGGAACTTAGTCCCTAATTAGGAAAAAAGGAACCAAGGATTCCTTTTTAAATAGCAACATTTTTTAAGTGAGAGAAGGACCTACTGCAAAATGAAAGGATTCCAAATTCTTTATTAAGTAACTATCACATTAGCTCTATTTTTAAGCCAGTGCGTTAGCTACTTGTGGGTTTTAATATTTTTATCATTTTTTTCATGTACATATGAAATGCTTGCTTAATCACACAACTGGGGACAAGGACGCTGGTTTTCACAGGAAAGCAACCCTACAGTTTTATTATAATTTTATATAACAGAATTTGTCTCAAAGTTTAAAGACAAAGCAGAGACACTGAATGAGATTATTCTACTATCAGTACACGTTTAGCTGATAATATAGATGTAGAGGCAGAAGTAGACTTTTTTTTATATATACATTTTCTTCAATTATCCACATTTATACACAAATTCCAGTTGGCAAATGTCCATGGTAAGAGAATCCTAACCTTTTTTATGTCTCTTTTGATAGAATTTTTTTTTTTTCAGGCAGAGTGGACAGTGAGAGAGAGACAGAGAGAAAGGTCTTCCTTTTGCCGTTGGTTCACCCTCCAATGGCCGCTGCAGCTGGCGCGCTGCGGCCAGTGCACAGCGCTGATCCGAAGCCAGGAGCCAGGTGCTTCTCCTGGTCTCCCATGGGGTGCAGGGCCCAAGTGCTTGGGCCATCCTCCACTGCACTCCCTGGCCACAGCAGAGAGCTGGCCTGGAAGAGGGGCAACCGGGACAGAATCCAGCGCCCCGACCAGGACTAGAACCCGGTGTGCCGGCACCGCAAGGCGGAGGATTAGCCTAGTGAGCCGCGACACCGGCCCAATAGAAATTTCTGTAAATGCAACTTTACATTACTTTGACCATGCCAATTAACACTTCATTGCCTAAAAATGTTCATCTTCTCTTTAAAAATGATTCTCTTAAATTGTTTTTCAATTAACTCCTAAATAATGTGTAAGCTATTGAAGTTTTGAAAAGTCTTCTCAACTCTCAATCCCTACAGAGTCAATGGGTGGGATACCAGGCTTGAAGCTCATGTGTGGCTTTTTCTGGTTTTGATCATGAATAAATTCTCAGTGCCTAGCATGTATTAGATACTCAGTTAATAATTCTTTAAAAACAGGTATAATTTGAGGTTACAAACATATGAAGTATGCCACATTGCCTGGAGTCCGGGCTTTTTGTACTCCAACTTCCCAACTCCCAATTCTATCATCTGCTGTATATTGTGACCCTGGTGAGTTACCTAACCTCTTGTTCTACGCACTTTAACACTCAATGTCTAGGGAATATTGACCACTCCTACTTCCTATTATGCTAGGAATACTACAGTTCCTAGTATTCAATTCTAGGGAACGAAATAACTAGCTATTCCCAATTGTTGATACGTATATCACCTTGAATAGTGCTTGCCACATAGTAAACACCCAAAAAGTGTTGGTTAACGTTATATATAATATTAACTACTATCTCGGCCCTTAATAAATAATCATCTTTCTCTACTTTTAATGCCTAAACTCACTTGGACAGCCCAGAAATTCACAACTTACCCATTCAGGTAAATGTGCCTTGAAGGAAAATGTAGGCTTAATCCATAATTCTTTTTTCATTGTCATGGTGCCCTCAGTTCAGCCCATTATCACAAATGCAATTTTCTCTCTCTTACAATGCAATATGTCCTCATCGTTTCTCAAATGCTCTGGCCCTGCTGCGGCTTTGTACCATGGGGGCTGGTTCTCAATTCAACTCTGTAAATGAGGAGCGTGAAGTTATTTTCTCCCTCAGGCCTGAGGCAATGCTAGCCTCTTTCAGCCATCACCGCATCCTGGCAGCTGGCCTCATCGAAACACGTCCCTACCACTCCTGCTATTCGGAAGCCATGGCTTCCAATGCAGTTTGATTTATGTGGCCTGGAAATCCCCCTTTCTCTCTCCTCTCTTCCTTCCTTCCTCCCCTTCTCCCTCTCTTCAGCTACTTTCCCCTATTTTTCTCCATCAAATTTGGGTCACTTTTGCAGAAATATTTGGATGAAGCAGTGCAGATAATGCATACTTCATGAATCAGAATAATAGGAAAAAATACACAGGCAGCCCATCTTCATATCAGTGCTGATCATTTGTTATCTATACCAAGCAATGTAAATAAAATGATCTTATACTGCTTTCATGTTCTGAAAAGCTGTGGTTAGGCACCTGCTAAGTGCTATACAGTGCCATATGACAATGAATCAGATGGAGCCTTGTCCTCAAGGAACTCAGCATTAATTGGAACACATATGAGATCACACTTAGTGCTTGGAGGGAGGCATAGAGAAGAATGACCTGGCTCATTCTTCCTATAACATCTAGGTATCCCTTTTTCTTGGAGTTAATGAAGTACTCAGAAAGGAAGGCTACCTGTGGGGAGCAAACCGGACTAGACTGAGTTGCTGGAATTAAGACTTATTCTATGCATCTGCTCTCCCACAATATGGCGCTGGGAGAGAAGTAAACAGCTTCCGCACAGCTGCCTCCAGTTCAACCAATAAACTGTAGGACTTGCTCCTGATTGGAGAGCAGCGTGCTCGGCATGTGGGCAGCCGAGTTAGGATTGGCGGAGGAGGACTATAAAGGAGGAGAGAGACGGCATGCACCAGGAACATCTATGGGGAACATCTAAGGGGAACATCTATGGGGAACATCTAAGGGGAACATCTAGCTGAAGGAACACCTGTGCAGCCCCCAAGAAAGCCGGCCTGCGGTGTGCCGCTCCCCTGCGGAAGTGGGGAATGTGGCCAGGGGGAACTGCCCTTCCACGGAGGTGGAAGGGATAGTAGCCAACCCGGGAAGAACCAGCAGCAAACCCGGGGAGGGCCGAGCAGACGAAAGAACAGCGCAGGGTCCTGTGTCGTTCCTCCACGAAGAGGGGGAGCGACATAATGGTGCCGTGACTCGGATATGAAGCCTAGGCAGGGTTCAGTGTTGCTCCTCCACGAAGAGGGGGAGCGACAGCTACCCAAACGAAAATTGGAAGAAGAGAGAGGACTTAACTGAGCACAGCCGTGGCAGATTGGGTTTCTGGGCAGAGGGAGCAACTTCAACAAAGGGAGAGGATCTGGGAAAGAATGAATGAGAGAATGGCCTACCTGGTGACTGACATTTGCAATGGTTAGTGGGACACACAACTGTGAGGCAAGAAAACCAAGGTCAAAGGACCACTCCCAAGTTGGCATGAGGATAACAACTATGTTATCTGTGCCTCCCTGCTGTATTCTCTCCAAACCCCTAATTCAGAGGTTAGCAAATGTTCCCTACTAAGGGCCAGAAAATAATCACTCTAAGTTTACAAGCTATTCAGTCTCTGTCATCAGGACTCAGTGTTATTGTAGCACCAAAGTAGCCATAGGTGATATGAAAATGAAAACTATGGCCATACTGCAATCAAACTTCATAGTTTTCATGAGTCATAAACTATCTTTTTGATTTTCCCAACCATTAAAATATAGAACCTATTCTTAGATTACAGACCATACAAACACAGGCACTGGGAATGATGTGTCAGCTTTGCTCTAACCTACCTCAGTCCCACGTGCAATAGAAAGACTGAGTAGTGTCTCGACGTACCCATTCTTTACAATTATTTTCGAAATCCGCATCTTCAAGGAAGAAGAGGCACTAGGGTACTTACAGAGTTGGTGAGTTTTTAAGGCAAATTTAGTTTTCTCTTCCTTTGCCCAAGATTTTAATATAAATTAAATGAATATCAAGGAGAGTCTAACATAGGAAATTAAACCAGAGCTTAGGTAATTAGAAGGCAGCTCACTCAAACTCTTCAGAAATACTCGTAAGTTTCAGGGCAAGTTTAGCAACAACTGAAAAGTTCCTCCCAAGTCATTTTTGTCCCCAAATAATGAAATTCTTGAGTTGATTCTAAAACGCTAGGCAACAGTTCCCTACTGACAATACCCCCAAAACAGATCTGGAATCTGCAACGTGATCTCTAAGAGCCACCTGCTGAAAACTATGCACAGATAAAGGTGGAACTCCAAGACCACAAAACTAGCTCTTCAACTACTCACCGGCTACCCAGCCAGCCCTGAGAGCTTGTATCCCCAGGTCTCTGGCCATACTTTTCTATCTCCCCACTTTGTTTTTTTTTTTTTTTTCCTAATTTTAACTAAAATGTTGACAAGATATACAAAAAGGCCAACTGACTGAAAACTAAATTTGTTTCCTGGGAATGTCCTCTGTATTTAATTTACATATGCTCTTATTTGCAAGGCATAACTAATTAAGTACAGGTAATACTGGTGTAGAATACTGCACTGCATTCTTACTGCCTTGAAAACCAGAGTTCAATACTCAGTGCCCATCCAACTTACACAGCCTCATTCTGTCCCCTTTATTGATCTGAGATGAAAGTCCAAGAAAAAGATATCAAAGCCAGTTTTAAAGGCCAGACACAAACAGAATGACCAAGAACCAAGAAGAAATCCTGTCACTGTTCAGTTAATCAACTATTTCTGTGAAGAGAGGAGATAATGTTTCAAAATTGTGTGTGTGCGTGTGTGTGTGTGTGTGTGTGGTGTGAAGATTTAGGGAAACAATTTATCTTTCTGGCAAAATCAGATTCCTTTGTCCCGTTGAGGCCAAGAATTTACTTTAAAATATTGTTAGACTTGGTTCCAAATATCTCAGACACCAAGATGATGGATAAAAGGAACTGCAACCCCAATCACAGTTTGTTGATTGCACCAATAAGCTGAAATGAACCCAAAACCTGAGATATGGGGAGTCATAAACAGGTATGAATGGCCTTTCCTCCTACCCTATTCTGTCTGCAAAATTCCTAAACTTGTACAGCATAAATGTCACTTCCTTTTAAAACCTTGCCTCCTACTCTTAGGCAAAATTAGTTGTCCCCCACTCTTCTTTGCACCCATAGCACTTTGCATAAAACTCTATTATAGCTATTATGCACTTATCACACTAAATTGCAATTTATCTGTTTATGTGTCTGTCTATTTCCACCAGAATATGCAACCTCAAGGGTAAAGATCAGGTCGTATTTATCATTGTATTTCCAGCGCTTAGCAGTGCTGACACAACAGCCACTTAAAATATGTTTTAGTATCTTTATTATTAAAGAAATGCATGCCCATGATAAAAATTCAAAACAGCACAGGCTAGTATAAAAGGAAGGGTTAGAAGCTGTCATTTCACCATCAAAACCATCATTCGCACTTCCCAAAAGAGATTACTCTTAAAAGATTCTAAACAATGCATAATACTATACGCACTGCTTCCAGTCCGCCCCAGCTAACCAATGCATTGAAAGCCATCACGTGTGCAAGAACGGCTGTCTCTGCTAAGCAGTTGATACGTGATATGCCTGAGTGCAAAATCTCTCAAAGCAAAAGGCCAGAGAAATAGCGCACAGTAGGAAGGGTACAGTGGGCTCAGGACCCAGTTCTACTCTACACTTTTCTATGTCTTGATTATGTTCCAATACTCTATTCACTGCCACTTTTTCTCCCTTATTTTCATCCCTTCTTTCTTTTGATGGTTTCCCTCTCTGTATCTATCTGCCTCCATCACAACTCTTCTTTGTTTTTTTTTTTTTTTTGGTCTCTCAGTCTTTCTGTTTGTCTTTTCTAGTTCCTCTGCTTTCTCAGTCTACATCTGCTGTCTTGCTCTCTGCCTTTCTCTGCTTCTGTAATGCTCACGTGTTCTCACTCTCTCCTTTCCTACCTCCCATCCTGTCCTCCTCCCCACTATCCTATTCTTTGTCTCTCTCTCCCTCCACCTTTCTTTTCTACTGCTTCTCTATATCTGTTTCTTTTTCTCTCTCCTTGTTCTTGAAATCTTTCTCTCAAATCTCACAATCAGTAAATGTCTTTATCATGGACTTGAATGTCAGGTCTTGGTGATTAAGTTGCTAAGAACACATGCTGATATACAAGGGGGCACATATTTTCTGTGTATGCATTCATATGTACACATGTGATGGACAGATGAAGATCAAGATACACACTGAGATTTTAGTTGAAATATATGTCTTTTACAGGGGAATGGAGGTCACTGGAATTTCTGGGACATGTAGTTAGGTTGGTGAAATCACTTCCAGATCTCTTTCTAGAATCAACAACCAATGTGATACACGAAGGTCTGGTGGCATTTGCTGCTTCATATCCTGGGATACAGAGAGGTCTTCTGGATGGTTTGCAAAAGTTCTGCGCACAGACTGCCCCAACAATAGGAAAAAGGCAACTGAATGTGGGCTCTTCAGTCAGATCCAGTTGCCTGGAATTCAGTTCTTTTTTTTTTTTTTTTTTTAACTTTTATTTAATGCATATAAATTTCCAAAGTACGACTTATGGATTACAATGGCTTCCCCCCCATACCGTCCCTCCCACCCACAACCCTCCCCTTTCCCACTCCCTCTCCCCTTCCATTCACATCAAGATTCATTTTTGATTATCTTAATATACAGAAGATCAGCTTAGTATACATCAAGTATGGATTTCAACAGTTTGCTCCCACACAGAAACATAAAGTGAAAAATAATAGATGATTTTTTTTAAATGATGATGAAATCCGAGCAGCCCTATTGTCATGTTTAATCCAAGTGAGAGTCAAGTTGGGAATTGATAATTGATGGCATTGGTACATGCCACCTCGATGGGATTGAATTGGAATCCCCTGGTATGCTTCCAACTCCACCACTTGGGGCATGTCCCAAATTATACATCTCTTCCCTCTCCCATTCCCACCACCATGTTCAACGGAGATCACATTTCAGTTAATTTTCAACACTTAAGAATAACTGTGCAGCAATTACAGATATAAACCAGTCATATTAAGTAGAACAGATAAAAAACTACTAAGAGGGATAATGTATTAAGTTGTTCATTAACAGTCAGGGCTATGCTGATCAAGCCACAGTTTCCCATAGTGTCCACCTCACTCCAACAGGTTTCCCTCTTGGTGTTCAGTCAGTCGTCACCGATCAGGGAGAACATATGGTATTTGTCCCTTTGGGACTGGCTTATTTCACTCAGCATGATGTGTTCCAGATTCCTCCATTTTGTTGCAAATGACTGGATTTCATTGTTTCTTACTGCGGTATAGTATTCTAAAGAGTACATATCCCATAATTTCTTTATCCAGTCTATCGTTGATGGGCATTTAGGTTGGTTCCAGGTCTTAGCTATTGTGAATTGAGCTGCAATAAACATTAGGGTGCAGACCTCTTTTTTGTTTGCCAATTTAAATTCCTTTGGGTAAATTCCAAGGAGTGGGATGGCTGGGTCGAACGGTAGGGTTATCTTCAGGTTTCTGAGGAATCTCCAGACTGACTTCCATAGTGGCTTGACCAGCTTGCATTCCCACCAACAGTGGGTTAGTGTCCCTTTTTCCCCACATCCTCGCCAGCATCTGTTGTTGGTAGATTTCTGCATGTGAGCCATTCTAACCGGGGTGAGGTGAAACCTCATTGTGGTTTTGATTTGCATTTCCCTGATTGCTAATGACCTTGAACATTTTTTCATGTGCCTGTTGGCCATTTGGATTTCCTCTTTTGAAAAATGTCTATTGAGGTCCTTGGCCCATCTCTTAAGTGGGTTGTTGGTTTTGTTTTTGTGGAGTTTCTTGATCTCTTTGTAGATTCTGGTTATTAACCCTTTATCTGTTGCATAGTTTGCAAATATTTTTTCCCATTCTGACGGTTGTCTCTTCACTCTCCTGACTGTTTCTTTTGCAGTACAGAAACTTCTCAATTTGATGCAATCCCAATAGTTGATTTTGGCTTTGACTGCCTGTGCCTCCCGGGTCTTTTCCAGAAATTCTTTGCCTGTGCCAATATCTTGAAGGGTTTCTCCAATGTTCTCTAGTAACTTGATGGTGTCAGGTCGTAGATTTAGGTCTTTAATCCATGTTGAGTGGATTTTTGTGTAAGGTGTAAGGTAGGGGTCTTGCTTCATGATTCTGCACGTGGAAATCCAATTCCCATTCACAATAGCTACAAAAACAATCAAATACCTTGGAATAAACTTAACCAAAGACGTTAAAGATCTCTACGATGAAAATTACAAAACCTTAAAGAAAGAAATAGAAGAGGATACCAAGAAATGGAAAAATCTTCCATGCTCATGGATTGCAAGAATCAATATCATCAAAATGTCCATTCTCCCAAAAGCAATTTACAGATTCAATGCAATACCAATCAAGATACCGAAGACCTTCTTCTCAGATCTGGAAAAAATGGTGCTGAAATTTATATGGAGGCACAAGAGACCTCGAATAGCTAAAGCAATCTTGTACAACAAAAACAAAGCCGGAGGCATCACAATACCAGATTTCAGGACATACTACAGGGCAGTTGTAATTAAAACAGCATGGTACTGGTACAGAAACAGATGGATAGACCAATGGAACAGAATTGAAACACCAGAAATCAACCCAAACATCTACAGCCAACTTATATTTGATCAAGGATCTAAAACTAATTCCTGGAGCAAGGACAGTCTATTCAATAAATGGTGCTGGGAAAATTGGAATTCAGTTCTAATGTGGCCAAGTTCACAAACTCATTTTTTTCTCTTTGTTTTCATTTTTCAAATAACTTCTTAAATACAGCTCAAGCAATATATATTTATTGAGAAACAACAAAAAATAGGGACAAAATAAAAATCACAAACAATCCCAACATTTACTATAATCACAGGCAAACATTTTTAATGATATTCTTCCTGCAATTTTTTGCTAAAAATTTAATTTCATAGTATATAAGAGTTGGAAAAACCACTGAACCCCTATTATGCCCAAGGATACTTGTGGGGACTTGAGATACATGAAGAAATAACATAGACAAAAAATCTTTGATTCCCTGGGCACTCAGCTGTGCTATTTTACAATCTGTTTTATTTTTCTTTTTTGGTGTTTCGTGAGAAACTTCCTGATTAAAAATGTATATTTTCCCTATAATCAGTCTTTCTACCAATCTTTTAATGTCGTCATTATTCTATGACAGTACAAGGTCATGAGTTGTTGGTACCACTTGAAAAGCCAGTATTCCCCAAACTAACAGCAAATATGATAGCAAATACTTGGTAAACAAGTGTTATGTGCAAATAACTAGATATATTGAGAGGGATGCCAAAAACATCAGGGCAGTGTCCCTCATGATAAGAAAATAGAACCAGGCCCACACCGTGGCTCTCTTGGCTAATTCTCCTCCTTCGGCGCCCACACCCCAGGTTCTAGTCCCGGTTCGGGCGCCAGGTACTAGTCCCGGTTGCTGCTCTTCCAGTCCAGCTCTCTGCTGTGGCCCGGGAAGGCAGTGGAGGATGGCCCAAGTGCTTGGGCCCCTGCACCCGCATGGGAGACCAGGCGGAAGCACCTGGCTTCTGGCTTTGGCTTGGTACAGCACACCGGCTGTTAGTGGCCATTTGGGGGGTGAATCAATGGAAGGAAGACCTTTCTCTCTGTCTCTTTCTCATTGTGTATAACTCTCTTTCTCGCTCTCTCTCTGTCTAACTCTGCCTGTCAGAAAGAAAGAAAGAAAGAAAGAAAGAAAGAAAGAAAGAAAGAAAGAAAGAAAGAAAGAAAGAAAGAAAGAAAGAAAGAAAGGAAAGGAAAGGAAAGGAAAGGAAAGGAAAGGAAAGGAAAGGAAAGGAAAGGAAAGGAAAGGAAAGGAAAGGAAAGGAAAGGAAAGGAAAGGAAAGGAAAGGAAAGGAAAGGAAAGGAAAGGAGGAAGAAAGAAAGAAAATAGAACGAGAGTGAAAGAAACAAAAGCACTATCCAGAGCAATGTGTTGAAAATATCTTTTAGTAGAACATGCTTGAACATTATTACTATTTTCTTTAATATTAATGGGAATGATGATAATAACAACATCTAACCCTTATTGTTTACTTACTAAATGCTAGATGCTACCTTCAGTATTTTAACACTCAACTAAGAGCATATACCATAAGAGCACGGTGTGTCACTCACTGTTACCTTCATTTTACAGATGAGGAAACTGAGGCACCGAGATACAATGTTAATCGCCCAGGTTTACATATCAAAAAACTTCAAACCACTTTCTTAGAAAATGTGCATTATGAAAAAACATGCATAGATTTCAAAATTATTTTTCACCCTAATAAACTAACCTGTTTATTTTATATAGATTCTTACTTTTATATAAAAGGATATGTTTTATACAGTGTCATGTGGTTTTTTGGTACATGTACATATTAAGTAATGTCCAGTCAGGACAAATACATCTAATTCATCAAACACCATTTCTTTATAGTGAAAATTTTCAAGATCCTTTCTTTTAGCTTTTTCTCTTTTTCAAAAAATCATTAATTGTCATTTTGTATAGTCACCTTATTGTGCAATGGAACACTGGAAATTTTTTCCTCCCATCTAGCTATAACTTGGCAGCAATTAATTAACCTTTCGTCAAAAATGTATCAATTAATTACATTTCCCATAAATATTAGGAAGTAGATAGTGGGGCAGGGCCTCAAACCAATTAATGAGGGTTGTGCTATATTTGAAATAACATACCCTTTTTGTTACTTAAAATAAATTTTGCCCATTGTGTGGACACCCAGAATACAGAATGTTCTAAAATACAATGACTAATAGAAACCTCAGGTCATACTGCCCACCGAGGAGCTAAGGAAAGCTGAGGACTTTAAGTCCCCATGGGAAAAACTAAAGCATATTATCATAAAATTATGTAGACAATGGAAGGGACTCCAGCTCCTTAAAACTCATATGCAAATCTTAAGGAAATGATTTTCAAACATAAAGGGTCCAGAGAAATTCCTAGGGAATTTGTAAAACATAAAGATTACTGATTCCTGCTCCAGACCCCTTGGGAACAGTACTTTGAGAAATACTGCCCTATGTATCCATAAAAGAGCCCATAGAGCCCAGTTAACAATTAACACCATCATTTCAGGAAAATGCAAGTCGGGGCAAGAGGAGTTCAGATGATAGATTTCTAAACTGCCGGCCGGCGCCGCGGCTCACTAGGCTAATCCTCCACCTTGCGGCGCCGGCACACCGGGTTCTAGTCCCGGTTGGGGCACCGGATTCTGTCCCGGTTGCCCTTCTTCCAGGCCAGCTCTCTGCTGTGGCCAGGGAGTGCAGTGGAGGATGGCCCAAGTGCTTGGGCCCTGCACCCCATGGGAGACCAGGATAAGTACATGGCTCCTGACATCGGATCAGCACGGTGTGCCAGCCGCAGTGCACCAGCCGAGGCGGCCATTGGAGGGTGAACCAACGGCAAAAGGAAGACCTTTCTCTCTGTCTCTCTCTCACTGTCCACTCTGCCTGTCAAAAAAAAAAAAAAAAGATTTCTAAACTGCCTGTAGAGCACACCTAAAATAGCCTCCTTCTTAATGATTCTAATCTGGGGTGTGTGGTGGGAGTTGCTGAGCTAACAAGAAGACCTCCATTTTATCATGGTCCCCTCCCCTGCATAAGCCCTGGAGCAGAAGGATTAATGGCCCAGGATTTTGTGTCTCAACAGCCCCTGACACTCTGGTTAGGGGAAGATGACTAGAGGCATCAATCCAGTGGCTCAAGGGCACAACATGATTAGCTGGTGTCTGATAACATGAGTCTTACTAGTGCTTTCTTTAAAAAGTATACAAATTGTCCACATTGCTTCAAGAGGGTCATTAGCCAGCAGGGAGAAATCAAACAGCACATCCCACACACCCTCCCAGGATAACAAAATGACATGCATTGTTAACCCCAGTCCCCCTGCTCAGGGGCATGGGCAGAGGTTAGGGCTTCAGTCAAGCTGCATCATGAAGCAGCTTATTTCCAAGCAAAGGGTACAAGGCCAGTGACCTGAGAACAGGGGGATGGAAAAGGGAGAGTGCTAACATGAATCACTCAGACCAGGAGTTCCCTGCCACCTCTCTGGCCTGACCTGTGGGGTTCTCCCCAGAGAAACTCAAACATAAACCAATACAAAGGGGCAGCGTGGTTAGTGGGGAGAGCTTTGGTTCTAGAAAGGATATAAAGCTCTAATTAAGCTCTGCCACTCTCTAGCTGAATAACCTTGGGGACATTCTTTAAGCCTTGACTTCCACAGCTTTAAAATGAACCTGGCTTGCAAAGGCGCTGTAAGGACTGAGGGAAACAATGTGTTGATGCTTCGGAACTCGCTTTGGAGGAGGCAGGTTGCTGAATTGGTGGTTATTTCACTGTGATCATCCAGAGGACCGTGACAATCACCATGTCTCACCTGGAAACAGACCCCAGTACTCCGCCAAATCCCTTGTGCTTTTGTCTCCCTCCCATACTGCCACACATTGGAAGAAGTAGAGAAAACAACAGCTGGTGACTTGGGTACATCCTCCGGAAAGTCAAAGCCACTGGTGTCAACAGGCACTCCTTCACCTGCTTCAACTGAGACCAATATTAATTTTATTTTTAACTAATTTCATCTGCATAAGACAACTACAGAGGGGAAGAGGTCGGGTCGCTAACCCCCTCTAGCCTGCCATCCCCCTGGACCATGAGCCCAGCCATGCTGACGTCCCTTAGTAGTGGAATGCATATGGTACATAAATTACTGCTGGGAGCCTCGCATCCAACATGTCCTACTGTCTTTCTCTAAGGTCATGTTTTAAATGCTTAAATGATATCAAGAGTATGATTTTTCAAGAGGTTACTTGCTCAGAAGTCCAGGACAAATAACGTGGAGAGCTGAACCTAGAACTCGCGAGTTCCTTTGCCAATATTCACACTTCTTCCTGTGCTGGTGAACCTAAGCACAGGTGCAGAGGCTTCAGACAGACCACAGGGCTAGGATGCACCTGGATTTGAACTCTTACACTCTAAACAGTAGAGAGCCAAACCAAGAATCAGTTGTACACTGTAATCAAATGTTTCTGGCCTTCTTCCTCCATTCACTTGCCTGGTGAACAGTGGTGTTTTAGTTCCCTTCTCTGAGAAATGTAGATGATATTTGTCTTTCCTATCTTAAAGGATAGTGAGGAGAATAAAAGTGAAGTGACGGAAGTAATGTTCCAATTGCCAAAAACGGAAGCATTTTGCAAAGAGAAAAAAGGGCCATAACTGATCTAAAGTGGTATAACAACATTTAGGAGTGCTATAGCAATAGACAGAAGATCTTTTATACACATGTAAAATTTCATGTAGGATTTCCTACAGAGCATTCACATCCTTTTCTTTCCTCCCTGATTACATTAGAGAACAGGTGGTGTTTTCTGATTATAAACCTCGCACAGTAAGATTCCAGCTTGTTTCTCGCCATTCCACCTGGACAAAGGCGGCGCTCCCCAAGAGCAGTCAGGACGCTTCCACGGTGGGTGCGCAGGTGCCGAGCACCCCTCACATTCTCTACACCCACTGCAACCATGGCAGAGATGCTGTCTGGACAGACTGCCCTTCAGGAACTTGAGGTGGCTTTTCCTTTTCCACATTTTCTTGCTAGATACACAGGGCAGTAATTGAAACATAAACAAAGGACAAAAACTTTACATATACTTAACATAAGCTGGTAAGGTGGTAAATTCATTTATCCTCCAGGCAGCCAGGATAGTAACGTGTCTGACTAAGAACAACACAGAAGAAAGTCATTTCATGAAAACTGTGTGTATGGAAAAATGGCAAAGTAAAAATGAAACAATGATGACTCCAGCTGAGTTTTCATGTGCAAATATGGGCAGTCATGTCTTTCAGTGACTCTACAGGTTTTTATTTTCTTCTTGGGCTTGGGATAGCTCCAAACTTACTACAAGATTGATGTGTAGATTGGGACTTAAATTGTATATTTATAACTATCTCTAAGCTTAAAACTTTAAATGTAGTTTTTAATTAAGTTGGATTATATTTCTGGTTGTAGACAGAAATGTTTACATCTCTTCTTTCAACCTCTACACATAATATCCAGTCAGCTCAGGAAACCCTTATCCTGATTTGCAACTCTTCGACTTTTCTCCATATTTCAAGGTTCAGTCGGAGCACCCACTCTGCAAGAAAGCTGGAATAGCACCCCAGCTGGAAGCCACAATCCCTCCTCAGGAAGAGACAGCATGCCATGCCTCAGAGGACACAGATTTCCTGTTGCTACTTAGAATTCTTTGGGTACAAGACTGGGCACTGATTGAAGGCAGGGACTATCTCCTTTCATGTTTGTGCACCACTCAGCAAATACTGGTAAACCAGTGACTGAAAAATATTAGGAGCTCAGAATATATTTGTGGAATTAAAAATAAATACGATAATTTCTGTAAGACTTTTAACATATGTTGGCACACAGAAATTACTCCTTACATGTCAGCCATTGTTAGTCTCTTAAACAAATCAGATTATTCTATCTGCTTTTATACCCTAGCCTATGTGTTTCTGGAGTTTCTCTTTAAAATCATGTGAACTTAGTTCCAAAGACAGCTTTTCGTTTGTTCTAGAAAATCCCATATCTAAGATAAATTTACTTCTCAATTTCACATAAAGCATTTATTTTTGGTCCTAAGACAGAAACATCCTTAAGTTTCATGAAGATGTGATATAATAAATCTAATAAACTATGTTTGGCTGAACACCTGTTCAGATCTCAAATTTCTTGATTTTGCATAAGTAGATATGCATATAAACTGTTGGAAAAAGAAGAATCTGTGTGAAATGAAAGGTCTGTTCATTGGTATGTCAGGTCATTGTTTATATCTGCATACCTAACATTCCCAGGGCACTTTATTGAAATGTAGTAAGATCACAATAACTACAAATTAAACAAAGTGCAATGTTAACATCAACATGTAATAGTTTTCCATTAAGTGTCACTGTACAGAGGATGAAATTGAAGCTCACAAACGTTCAACATGCCTGACTACCTATTTTGATACACAACTAGAATTTTAACCCAGTAGTCTAAGTTCCTAGTACAGTACTTTATTCATCTAAAAAAGGAAATAGTATTTATTAAGCACTTACTACATACAAGTTAACTTGGAAACATAATGTTAAACCTTCAAAGGAAGCATGCAAAAGACATACTATCCCTATATTTTAGATGAAGAGCACAAGGCTCAAAGAATTTGTCTTGCTCAAGGCAATGTGCCATTAAACAGGAGTGCTAAGATTCAAACTCAGATAGGTTTGCTTCCAAACCTATTACCTTCCATGGCAAATCACATTAGCATCCAGTACCAGGATACTGATCAGCAGAGGAGTACTATGGGCTTACTAGAAAAAGCTAAAATATTTGATTTTACTTAAGAAAAAAAAGATTCAGAAAAAAAAACTGTCAAAATGCATGGCAAAATTAAGTGTTCATATTCAACCTTTCTATAAGATCAGATTTCCCATTAAGTAAGATTCAAAAAGGAAACTACTGCTGAAGAACACAGCTTCGAAAGCTGAATGATAGCAGCATGCATTGTGCTCACTGAATCACCAGGTGCAGATCCCATCTCTCACTGAAGATGAAGAGGTGGGTGGAGAACAGAACACCCAAATCACTACCTAAGGTAAAGAGTGCAATGTGACAGGCACATGTGAACATCCTTGTTTTCCTACAAGGAGATGGAGCTTCTAGCTGGTTGATCCAAAATCAACTCAAGATAGGATTATTTAAGACAGATGCCAAAAGGTCAGCGTTTTTCTGTACTACCTAAAAGTTCATAAGAAAAGCAATTCTGTGGGGTTAGGGAGTAAGATCACTCTGAACACCAGCCCCCACCTTGCCTCTTACCACCTGTATCCACTTGGCAGTTCACTGAGCCTTCCAAAGCCTCCGTTATGCCCTGCATGTGATGGCAACAGTAATAATACCTATTCATGATATTGTTGTGAAAATTAAGTGAGATGATGAATGTAAGGCATCTACCTAAAAATGTGACCCCTCTCGGGACTCAATTTACTCATTATGGTTGGATGAGACATGTCAAATCCCAGAACAAGAAGAGACAAAGTGGTACAGGAAAATCAGCCAGACCACCATGCTGATAATAAACAGAGCATTGAAGACATCGTAATGGCAAATTATAAGTCAAATAAAAGCCTCTGCTAACAAATATTTTTACACAATTGCCAGTGAGAAAGGAGCAAAGAAGTGGACTGAGATACTCAAATTAACTCCAGCACAAATCTTTTAAAATAGATAAATTAACATTTGCCATCTACTTACTACCTAAGAAGGATTTTATGAGGATTAGTGAATGTAGCACTTTGAAACTGGTTGAAAATAACATATAAACACATATACCATTATGCATATATATGTATACAGGAAAATATATTTTTTAACACTCTAAGGATTACTACACAAATTTAGATCAGGGCACAGCAGGCCTGGGATGAGTAGGGTGGGAACAATATGTTCTTGCTTACGACACCAAGCTCATGACAAATGATTCATACCCAGCACCTTTCATGCCAGAAGATCCCCCCCAGGTGTTCCACCAACTCTAGCAACCGTTTCCATCAAGCAAAAAGCCTGCAGTCTAGAGGAATCACATTACACCCACGGATAGGCAAAACAGTCATGTCTTAACACAACTGCACAAGTCCAGCAGCTGAGGGGGCAGAAAAGGGAAGGGGCAGAGGTGAGTGAACAGAATCCCGCACCAGTTTGACAGGTGGCCTTTAATTACCATACATTTGCACCTCCAGTGCAGGTGTTATTATAATCAGAAGCTCTTCTTACCAAAGGATTCTAGCTAAAGCTGAGACAGGTTCAGGTGATAGGCATTGCCTGTGGCCCTGAATGGGCGGGAGGGCAGATTTATGGGGAGGACATCTAAATGGGAAAAGACGGGGGTGCCCAATCTTGTCCTCAGGTTTATTTTAGTGAGTTTCTCGCGTAGGAGGACAGTGCAGCGCTCAGAATTCCAAAAAGGTGCACAAGGCTTTACAGCCACAGTGCCCTCTGATGTGTGTCCGGGCATGTAGTTTTCTATAACTGATCTGACAGTCACCGCCCCCTGCCCTCCCAGGTGAGGAGAGCCAGGCTCAGAGCACAATCAACTTCTCAGGTTTAAAGTAGAAGTAGAATAAGAACTCAGCTCTCTATTCTCCTTTATTTTCCACAGAGTCAAGAAAAAAAAGTTTCTGCCTACCTTCCCTTTAAAAACATGTTAAATTTTGTCTCTAATATGAGCCTGGTCCACATAAGTAGGATGGGAAGGCTGTGTTTAGTGGACTTGAATCAACACTCTTTCTCCACTATCTGTATGCACAGGTTTTTAAAAGGCCCAATTTGGGCTGGGACAGGGTGGTGCTGTTATGGAGTGGGAGACTTCTGGAGGTAGAAATCTCATCCCATTAGTTAAGACGCTTTGAGTTCTCAAACCTTTAACACTTGCCACTTTATTTCCTGCATTATCTCAGACCTTCCTTGGTCTCCTAAGCTGTGACCCTAACAAGGCCTGCTGGACTTAGGAGCACCATTAAATAAGAAAGAGAGAGAGAGAGAGAAGAGAGAGGGAAAGAGTGGCAGCGTTTGGCACCCTTTCCTAAATGGAGGGTAAAATTTGCCAAAGATGCACTCCCCTTTTCTCACTCTTTCCAAGATCTTTCAAAGATGAACATAAGTAGAGGTCTAATGGGTGAGTGACATTTTACTGCTTGAATTACATTAAAAGCCAGAAACATTTTGAGCGCAAAGTCTCTTTCTTCTTAGTACAACAAGATCTAACATCCTGATGTGTTTAAAATTAAGGCCAGCAGCTTTGTGTTCATCACTGAAAGCAGCGCAAAAAGTTGTTCCATCAGTTTAAGAAGACTCAAGTTCAAAGCAGAGGATTCATTTCAGCGGTTACGATACTCCACACACGATAATTACGGTCAGGAATGAGGGCAAGGGTCTCAAGACTTGAATGGAAGGAATTTCAGCTGCAGCTGTTTGACTAAAACACTGCTGAGAACCCTACGCAACCATGGCCTCTGCGTGAAGACAGAGTGGTAAGCAAAACTGCAGGTACTCACAGCACTGGCATCAAGACAAAACACTATTTCCCGTGATTTGCCTTAACACAGGGAATCCATACAAGCGACTGTTATATTCAAATCTTCACAACTGCCATTAAAAAGCTGACAACGAGCACGACTCACTAAAGTGGCACCTCTCTGGGTGGCTAGGTTTCCAGCCACATCACACAGGAAAACACTGTGCAGGGTACCAGGCTGCACAGACTGTGCGTACTACAAACGCTATACCCTCCATTACCCGACTGGGGCTTCCTCTGGGGTTTGTCATTTCACCAATCTTTGATTTCTAACGTTCTTCTTGTTAGCTTCGTGGCAGCTGGAGAACTTTCCACACATTTACAGCATCTTCAGCCATGACCAGCAAAGCTGCTGCTTTACTATTCCAGCCCATTGAAGTTTCTAGGTTTAGTTTACAGGGGAAGAATTCCTTCCTGTCCCCTAGAATCTCCTTCTGGAACACAGCAACTCCTTTCCTTGGCTTCATCCAGGGGACCTATGCTTCACTAGCGTGGGCCAGGCAATAGGGAAACCAAGGAGTCCTCCCTGGGCTCTAGCTGATCCTTCTGAACCTGACCACGACAGGAAGCCACTGCTGGTGCCCAGCCTGGGGAGCCCTGCTCTCAAAGCACACTTGCTAGTGCTGGAGACTTCCAGACGTGGAACTTGCATCACCACTCGCCCCCCAAAACAGAGCCCACACGAAAGGACACGTTATCTTTCACTGCAGTTCTCCCTTGTGGGGAAGGAGTTAGGGATCTGCAGAAAAATAAAACACAAAACCTACCTATGTAGGCTTGCTCTGACTTGAGGCAGTCCATAAGTCTGCAAGTACAGGGAAAAGTCACTGGAGGGAATGGCAGCCTACCTGAAAATTTAACCCTTTCCTCTCTGTATTGGGAGTACTTTTCTTTAACCCCCTCTGTTTACCTGGTCTCCAGTTCCACACAGGAATGCCACCAAAGAAAACACCAAATAGGAATCTGCCTGTTAGTTTGAGGCTTTGTTTGGCATTGGCAGAGGACAGGGGAAGGGTGGAGGTTGGTCTCCTAGTAGGTAGTATGAACTCCTGGGGGCAGGCCCACGGGGCGGGGGGGAGGGGGGGGCTCTTCAGCTTGCAGCATCCCCCAAGTCCGGAAGCCCCGTTTCCCCAAATTCCCCGTCAGATCCCACAGTCGACCTTACCCCCTTGCCGTCTTCCACCCGTCTGCCCTCAGCCCCACTGTACTCACGCTGCTGTTGTGGCCAGACCAGTGGACCATGGCTTGGTTGTGTGCGGAGTCGCCGGTCAGCGCGAACGTAGTGCTGGTCAGCCTCAGCTCCTCCATCCGGAAGCGGGTGGCTTTGTCCGGGTCCCGCTCCCGAGTCCCAGGCTCCTGCTGCCCTGCATCCCTCAGCGCTCCCCGGGGGCTCCTGCCGGCGCCCTCTCCGCCTTCTGCCTTCTCCTGATCCTCTCCGCTCCGTCTCCTTCGGCCGGAGCGTGCAGCAACTGCCAGCGACGCCCCGGTGCCCCGGGCCCGCTCCAGGGACAGCGCTCGGTCCCCGGGGGCCACTGTAAACAGGGGGCGCGCAGGGAAGGTCAGGGGCGTGGCAGGAGCCCTGCTCGGCGGCCCCCGGTGAGGAAAGCGTCCCAGGGTCGGGGGCCAGCGGCCGGCAGCGCTGGGATGTGGTGGGGGGCAGCAGGAGCCGCCGCCGCAGGCGCCCGGGGCGCAGAGCACCAAGAGCCCCGCGCCGGCGAGGAGCGCGCTCAGCCCGGCTGAGGAGCCGCCGCCGGCGCCAACTTTTCCCATCGCGGGAGCGGAGAGGAGCGGAAAGAGGGTCCCAGAACGGAGGTAGCGGCGCGGGGCTCTTCTCCGCAGGCAGCGGTGGCGGGGGGCGGCGGCTGGCGCTCAGGATCCTAACTCCATCCAAGTTGGGCCGCGGCGGGGCGGGCGGAGGCGGCGCCGGGCAGGTGGCAGCCGCTCGCCGGGGCTGGGTTTGTGCCGAGCGCGGGTTCGGACGGAGCGAGCCGCCGCCACGCGGGGGTGGAGCCGAACTGAAGTCACAGGCGGAGCGGGCGCTGGCGCGCTGGCGGGAGGGCGGGCGGGCGCTGCCGGGGCTCGGGGAGCCGCGTCCCGCTGCCGAGCTGCGCTGCGCACCCGGCCGCCGGGACTGGCTGCGCCGCCGCCGCCGCCGCCGCCGCCGCGGACCCTCCCCTCGGCTCGCGGGCGCTGCAGTCGCGAAGCTCCGCGCCGCCTCCCGCACCGCGCCCCCGCGGGGCCCCGGGAGGAGCCCGCGCACCCTCCCCGTGGGGGCGGCCGCCCTGGGGCTCGCAGAGCTGCCGCTGTGTGGGGGCTGTTCCAGTCCCGCTTTCTTTCTTTCTGTCAGTCTCTGCTGCTGTTTCCGTCTTCCACTCTCTTTCTGGGGCGGGGTGGGGGGCTCCCGTCCTTGCCCCCCTCTTATCCTCGGTGAGTTGGCGTCGTGACCTTACTCCGAGCGAAGCCTGTGTCTCAGGAGGGGAGAGATCCGGAAAGGCAGCGGCAGAGTGATGCAATTAAAGGCTTGTGTGTGTGCGTGTGTGGGTGTGGGTGTGTGTGTGGGTGGATGGGGGTGTGGTAGTTTGGGACTTTGCTCATCAATTCTCACCCTTGGCTGTCTTTCCTGACCTCCTCAAGCGCTCACTGTCTTTGAACCCAATCTTCCTGGACGCAATTATATCTGAGAGAACACTTTTCCCAAAACTAAGATTCCACCAAGTGGTGCGTAGGCGGATTTATATATCTTGGCTGCCTTAAGAGACTGCAAACTCATTGAGGACAAGAAGTGCGATGTGAGCAACTGGGAAGAAGTGACCCGTTTATTTTGTTTCCCATTTTATCCTTAGTGTTTGGCACAGGACCCCGAAGGGTGGGAGAGCTGGCAGTCATTAATTCTATAAATATTTATTACAGGTCTGTGAGGGACATCTACATCAGATAAATGCAGGAAAAGAGGCACGGTGCTATATTTATCTTGTATCATCTGAGGTCTAGCCCAGTGCTACTAACACATGCCTTTAAATCCCTGACAGCCAGTCAGGGCTGCCTGCTCTGCCCCTGGCTTGCTGGGAGACCTCAGACAAGTCACTCTCAGCTTCCTATGCTTTAAAATTAAGTGGTTCCATTGGATGACCTTTAAAATCCCATCCACTCCTAGAACTAAATAAGTGTGTGTTACAGTATCTGCCCAGCCCAGTTCCCTTGCTGCTGTTCAAAAGTTCAGATGAGGATTTATAGTACGTGAATGTGCTTTGAAAATTACAAAGACTCTCAAAACTCAAGCCCTTTCCAAATAGGTATTTTGCTCTTAAGAGTTGAGATGCATAGTCTTAATATTAGTAAATAATATGCTCCTATGCACATCGTTATTATGAAACTATTTAATAAATACTTACTGATTGAATAAATGAAGGATGTAACAAAACCACACTTATTTCAGTTTATAATTACATTTTTGGCTCATTTTCACAATTAGAATGGTAACCTCACTGGAAAAATCTGAATTGTGTGTTTGGGCTGAGACCAACTTGAAAGTAATAAAGACTGACAATTACTCTTCAATTAATGAAAATTTCTGATGCTGTCCAAGAGAAATTTTCATTATATCAGTCCAGAGAGGTGTTTGGAAAAGATTCACCTAAATTATTATTCTTATAGAACCAATGCAAGGGAATTCCAAATGCAAGAAGGGCAGGCTTGTCAGCCATTAAACTTGAATGGCTAAAAGGACAAAGAGCGTCCTGTTTGTCACTAAAAGGCACAGATGGAGTGTTCTTCCAAAAGCACCTTCACTGCACAAGCCTGGATCATCCTGACACTGAACACTGGCTGCAGGGTTTAGCTTCTGGATGGGGAAAAGAGCCAGCAGTCCTCCCTCCTCCCCAGATTCCAGCTTCTCTTTGTCAAAGCCCAGCGCAGTCCTCTTCCTTTCCTCAGAAAGGGTTTTAGAGCTTTGCAGGATCATTTGCTTAATGACTTCTTTCTATGCCCTGCTAACCTCCTTTCCAGTCTGGATAAGTGTGTGGGAATTCCTCCAAGAAAGGAAAACCAGATTAAAGAATCAGAACCCAAATAAAGTCCCATCCAGCTAGAAGACTGAAGACAGCAAAATGGAAAAGAAGAAATTAGTGGAGGAAAATTTTCTGGCATTAGTCATTGTTTCAAAATGAATCTCTTCATGAAGAAAATTGGTATAACTAGGGCTGAGTTTTTCTTCCCGTAGTGTGCAATTTTCCTCTTTCCAAACACTTGTTAGAATGATGTCTTTAAAGTGAAAGCATTTGCAGTCCATTTCCTGGGAGTCCACAGAGGTCAAAAAATCTTTTAAGAATTTGATTATTCATTTGAGAAAACAGTTACACAAATATCAATTAAATTGGCTCCAGATATTATATATATTTTTTATTATACATTTTCTCTATATATATGTATATGCATGTATAAGAAATTTATAGACACACATATACACAAAATGTAAATATATATATATATATGTATATAACTACTCTGATTCCCAAAGACTTTTGTCAACTGCAAAATGGGAAAGTAACAGTTGTTCCTCAAATGGTTACTCTTTTCCAGAAGACTATAAGAATGAGCTAGTCATAGGGAAAAATCTGTTGCTAGGTATTTTTAATCCATCAATTCACTAAGCCACCCAATAGGTTTTATTATATATATATAAAAATACATTAAGAGTGGTCACTTATTAGGAAAACAATACTAAAGTTCAGTTGGGAACTCATAGATCCATAATTCAGTAAGGAAGTTTTCTTTCATTGCACACATGAAAAAAAATGCTACAGCTTAGTCTAAATTAGCATCATTCCTCACCTGGACTAGCACAACAGACTCTCTGCTGCTCTTCCTACTCCACAATTGTTGTGTTCCTCCATTACTCACTAACAGTCGTCTCCAAAGTGGGAAACAAGCACCCAAACATCAGCACTAAATGGATCCATTTCTTGTACAATAAGCAAATAATAGAACTTGATGATATTTTAATTTTAATTAAAAAATAAAATTTAGCTGTGCTCATATTTAATTACTCATTACATAAATATTATATGTAATTTTGAATATAATACCTGTGTGCATGTATATATAGAGAGATAAATTAAATATGACTATTTCAGTAATCAAAGAAATTTGGCCACATTTCCCAACAAAGAAACAAAAGTAATTTTTAAAAAGAGTAAGAGATAGAATTTCTTGTCACTGATTAATACCATGTACCAATTCACCACTGCAAACAGAATCGTTTCCAACCACCTCACATTGCCTATCAGGTACTTTTCCCCAATCACATTTGGGCCAGGCTCTCTCCTCTCTCTCCTCTCGCCCATATGCCAGGCCATTCTGGGCTGTAGCTTCCTCTGCTGTGTGGAGTATTTACCTCACTCAGGACCTTCACTTGTGCTGCTCCAGCTGCCCAGAATGCCCATCACCACTCCCCCTTCACATGGTTGATTCTTTTCTTTTGAGAGTTTGATTTTAAATAGTTATCGTTGGAAAGACTTTCCCTGATTGCCTGCCTAGGGAAGAAATTCCTTTCTTATTTCTTCTTAGTATAGATTATTACCTCTTACTTTATTTGAATCTGTTGTTTGTCAGTAATTTCTTCCCAAGATTTCATGTGACTAAGGACCATATATTGTTTATTAATTTGCTCTATGCTCATTGTCTTCCTCAGTGCCTGGTTCATTAAGTGTTTGATAAATAATGACTAGCTGGACAAATGGCTCCTGTGTAGCAAGCCAAACTGTATTACTTCCAGTCACTGACACTAGAAACTATGCTGAAAATGCTAAACATACTAGCTCATGCATTTTCTTCTTGTTTTTAAATAAGTGTATTTCAGTTAAATTTCCCCTAGCTTACAGAAGATGTTACTACCCAGTGTCACAGAACGATTTAGTGCAAGGAATAAGCTTATAACAAAGATAGCCTAAGTCATAATATGTTCTTGATTTATGCAATACTCTCCCTCCTCCAAATTGTACAGGTGAAAGATAATATTTATTGATGATTTACTATATGTCAGGTACTCTAATTAGCACCTTGAATTGCTTTTAGTAATGTCCAAGTAATTTTAAAAACAAGGGGAAAAATTTGTTTAGGTTAAGAGGAAATATTGATTCTCCATTTCCATTTGTTTTTATTTGGTATGTGCATGGGGAGTAATGTTCAAGAGTGGTGTATATACTACTCACATACTCACAGACTGCAGGAGCTACAGGTTAACTGTCACACTGGATTCCCCTTTTTTCCCCTCTCTCCGTGTCTGACAGATACCTTGGCTTCAGCTTGCACTTAATCACATTATATGCTTCATCATTAGAACAATGTCTTTTAATAGCTCTCAAAATACTTGGCTCCCCTTGGATACCATTGAGACAAGGTGTCTTGCATTTCAGATCAATTGCATGAAGAACCACAGAAAGAATCATATGCAGCCTATTCTCATTGTATGCCAAAGGGAAGATGGGGTTTTAAAAATTGCTTTTAAAATATTGTCAGGTATCAACAAACAGTGGCCTACGTCTGAATCCAGAAGTTGTATCTCTTCTCATATACCCTTACTAAGTGGCTTTATCAGTAGGACTTAAACTCTTTTATCTGTATAAGCAGGATCAAGATTACCTAACTCGCTGAGATGTTAGGAAAGTTAACTTTGTATACCTCCTGGTGGAGATAACAATGCTGCCTCTTTTATATATGTAACTTTCTCATCAGACCTCTAAACAGTTTTTGTTTTGCTTTTTTTTTTTTTTCACTTGGTTTAATAAATCTTGCAGCAGCTCCAAAAGATAGGTAGGGGGCAGTTTTTGCCTGCATCTTACAGAATAAAAAGACATTTATCCAAGGTCATAGAGTTAGAAACAAGACTTAGAACAGAATTTCCTCTCCTCCCCCCACAACTGTTTAGTTCTATTCTGTCTTCAATTTGTATACACATGAATTATAAATCCACATTATTTTGGTTTAGCTATTATGCATTGCTTACACAATCATTTCAGGTTTCACAGGATGGTTTGTATAATTAAATAGCAAAAGAAAGCATGGAATAATATCACTGTCATTGTGTTAACTCATATGCATATATATTTTTTCATTTACATATTCCTGCTTAATGTGAAAGAGATAAAGTGTGCACTATGACTAAGTAATTTTATTTAGAGATATTATTAGACTTTTAAAAATACACCTTTACCAAAAACTCTTAGAATGCATTAGCAAAACTTCATTATAGTTTTAAAATGATCTCAAAACTGTAAAAAGTAACTTATATGATCTCTCTCTCTTTTTCCCTCTTACTCTTCTACTCCTCTCTCCTACTCCCTCTCCCTCTCCTGTCCTCCCCTAGACTGTCACTACAACATGAAAAGAATTTGATGTAGCAAACCACAAAACCAATTTTATAGCACTTCTTCTAGTTTAACTTCTCTGAAAATACAAATAGGAAAACATAGACCCGGGTATCTAAAATTGGGCATATATTTCGCTTTTACTGCTTTGGGAATACAGACAGGAGAAGAGGAGGAAAGAAAGCTTCAATATCACAAGGGGGCTTTATTTATTTTTGTTTCTTTTACAAAGAAGTGGTCCAAAGATGAATGAGATTAGTACTATATCCAAATTCAGTAGACCCACAGGGCATGCAATGTAAGCAGAATGCAGTGCCGCAAAATGTTCATTGCCAAAGACCAACATGATACTGGGGACTTCTCAGTGTATGAGCGCATCAGCTGTGTCACCAGCAGAGGTGATCCAATACACCCCATCTAAGAAAGCAGTTTTTCCTTTTTAAGCTGGTACTGCATGCCTGTTATCCATACACCAGATTTCTTTGAGGTCTGAGGTCAATTCCATTTCTGCATCTACTTGTCCAACTCCCTGAAAACGTGTCTTGGCCCTGTTGTATACTTGGCTTACATGAAATACTTTAATGTCCTCAAGATCTACTGATCATGGATTTAACCTTGAGTTGCTGTCCTCCTGGTGCCCACCAGCCTTCTTTCTATGTAGAATAATTCTCATTCACTGCCTGCCATGGCCAATGCCATTACTAAATACAGTCATGATACAAGTATTATTGAAAGTTTGGAATTTATGCATACATAAATTTTTTAAATATTTTTATTTATTTATTTGACAGGTAGAGTTACAGAGAGTGAGAGAGAAAGAGAGACAGAAAGAAAGGTCTTCCTTCTGATGGTTCACTCCCTAAATGGCCACAATGGCTGGAGCTGCGCCGATCTGAAGCCAGGAGCCAGGTGCTTCTTCCTGGTCTTCCATGCGGTTGCAGGGGACCAAGCACTTGGACCATCTTCTACAGCTATCCCAGGACATAGCAGAGAGCTGGACTGGTAGAGGAGCTAGACTGGTAGGGACTAGAATTGGCCCCTGTGGGATGCCGGCACCACAGTCAGAAGATTAACATAGTGCGCCACTGTACCAGCCCAGTAAATGTTTAAGCATTCCCATTATAGAGGTCATCTTGAATTTGTGTGTGTGTGTGTATCGTGTTCTAGTTCTAAGTACATAAACATTATCTCTTTTGTGTATTTTCTTGGCACTCTGCCTATTCTGACTTTGTACTTTTATTTTTTATTTTTATTTGTTTTTTTTTTTTTTTTTTTTTTTTTTTTTTTTTTTTTTGACAGGCAGAGTGGACAGTGAGAGAGAGAGACAGAGAGAAAGGTCTTCCTTTTTGCCGTTGGTTCACCCTCCAATGGCCGCCGCTGCAGCTGGCGCACCGCGCTGATCCTGGCAGGAGCCAGGAGCCAGGTGCTTTTCCTGGTCTCCCATGGGGTGCAGGGCCCAAGCACCTGGGCCATCCTCCACTGCACTCCCTGGCCATAGCAGAGAGCTGGCCTGGAAGAGGGGCAACCGGGACAGAATCCGGCGCCCCAACCGGGACTAGAACCCGGTGTGCCGGCGCCGCAAGGTGGAGGATTAGCCTATTGAGCCACGGCGCCGGCTCTATTTTTATTTGTTTTTGAAGATGTATTTATTTACTTGAAAGGCAGAGTTACAAAGAGAAAGAAGGAGAGACACACAGAGAGAGATACATTGATCTTCCATCCACTGGCTCACTCCCAAATGTCCACAATGACCATGGCTGCGCCAGGCAGAAGCATGGAGCCAGGAGCTTCTTTTCAGTCTGCCACATGGGTGCAGAGGCCCAAGGACTTGAGGCATCATCAGCTCCTTTTCCAGGTGCATTAGTAGGGTGCTGGATGGGAAGTGGAGCAGCCAGGATTCAAACCATTGACCACATGGGATGCCAGTGTGGCATCCTGTCTTTAACCTACTCACCATATCACTGGCCCCTGCACTTATTATTCTCATCATCTGTCTATTTCTCTTCCATTAAACTGCAAATTCCTTTAGGTTAGTGGTCATATCATGTAATTCTTTCTTAGATTCAGTACATAACTCAGTGCAGGCACAGAGAAGACATTCAGTGTTTGCTGAATGGGTGAATGCCAGAGCTCATACTCTCACGTCTTTGACAGTCTTTGGAATATGGTCAGATGATCAGCACTGGGATGACTCATTGACAGATACTACAAAGCTTGTAGAAAGCTAAATTCACACATAAGAGAAAAGTTTAAATGAATTAAGCAATTTAAGACAAAACGTCGTTAACAGAAAAAGCTCATCTTTGCAATCTGCTGTTGTTTAAGAATATTTTCCTGGGGCCAGCATTGTGGCATAGGGGGTTAAGCGGCCACCTAAGATGGCAGCATGCCACAGGGCCCCCAATTGGTATCCTGGCTACTCCACTTCCGATCCAGCTCCCTGCTGGTGGCCTGGGAAGACAGTGGAGGGTGGCCCAAGTGCTTGTGCCCCTGTGCCCACATGGAGATTGGAAAGAGCTCCTGGCTTTGGCGTGGCTCAGCCCTGGCCGTTCTGGCCATTTGCCAAGTGAATCAGCTGATGGAAGACCTCTCTCATCTCCCTCTCTCTGTAACTTTGCCTTTCAAATAAAATTTTAAAAAGAAATCTTTTTTAAAAAAGAAACTTTTTCCTGCCTCATCTTCATGAATATATCTTGGTTTTCTAACAATTGAATTGTTTTATTTATTATATTTAGATTATCAATAATTACTTTTTGCATGTACAAGTACAACATGAGATAAGGTTGAAGGTTCATACTGTGTCTTATGGGTACCAATTAACTCAACATTGCTAATTAATTCTCACTGTATTGCAGAGGCACATTTACTATAAATCAGGTAACTCTGTGTATGTGATTCTGAATTTTCTTTTCTACTTAATTGATTAGTTTGCCAAACTATGCTAACAAAATACTTCTTAATTACCATAGTATTATGACAATTCTTGAAATCTGTTGCGAAGTCCTCTACTTAGTTCTTCCAGATTGTTTCAGAATCACCATGTCAATTCCTAAAAATTATGGACTTTTTGATGGGATTGCACTACATCTAAACACCAATTAGGGAGAAATTCACATCCTAAAAATTGGCCCCTTATCCATAACTATATTATTTTTTTCTGTTTTTATTTGAGATCGTTAATTTCTTTCATCAACACATACTAGTTTTCAGTATAGAAATCACACATAGCTTTCAGCAAATTTGTCGCTAGCTATTTGGCGACATTGTGACTATCATCTATATGTCTTTGGTTTTAATTAGTTTTTCCTAAGGTACAAGAACAAAGTTGATTTTTAAATTTATTTTATATTTAGTGATTTTATTAATTGTATTTACAAATCATAATAACTATAATCTTTTAGAATTATGTGCTGTATATTATGTGCAAATTAAACAATTTTTACAACATATCTATCATTGATTATTGTTTGGTTAAAAAGACAAGTATGATACTGTTCAGAAAAACTGGTAAGGTACAATTTTGTATAATAACAATGAGCTCACAAAATTGAGGGAGAAAAGCTTACATCACCTCATTATGAAATATGTTGTTTACTGGGGATCTTTTTGCAACACTAACTTTATTTTAATATTAAGTTACTTTTATAAATCATGAATAGGTTTCAGATTAATTACATGCTTTTTCTGCATCTTCTGAAATGGTCACATATTTTCTTCCTTTGTTCTGTCAATATTAATTGATTATGAAATCCCTAGCTAATCTCACATTCCTGGAACAAATTCCACTGAATAAAATCTACTAGTGTATTATATTAGTGAACCTGATCTGTTTAAATATTGTTTAGATTTTTTCCAAGCATATTCGCGAAACATTCTGTCTTTTAGCTTTCCTTTTGCATAAATTTTGAAGTCCATATTTTGACGTCCAGATTATGTTGGCTTTCTTTACATTTAGGGGGAATTTCTATCAGGTGTTATTCTGATTTGGGTGATTTAAAACATTGAGGTAATGTGAACCTGGAATTTACTTTGTGGAAAATTTTATTTACATACAAATTTTCTTAATATATATCAATCTACTTAGTATATTGGTACATTGTCTTATTCAAATAATTTATCAGTTGCACCTGGATTTTAAATATATTGATGTAATTTTGTTTTATTATTCTCTTATATTATCATTACCATTTTACTGTTTGTTAGATATATTTTAACACTCAAATTTTTTTAACATTTTTTTACAAGATTTTATTTATTTATTTGAGAGGTAGAATTACAGACAGAGAGAGGGAGAAACAGAGAGAAAGGTCTTCCATCCACTGTTTCACTCCCCAGATGGCTGCAATGGCCAGAGCTGAGCCATTCTGAAGCCAGGAGCCAGAAGCTTCTTTCAGTTCTCCCACAAGGGTGTAGGAGCCCAAGCACTTAGGCCATCTTTCACTGCTTTCCCAGGCCATAATCAGGGAGCTGGAAGAGGAGCAGCTCGGACATGAACCAGCAACCAATGGGATGCCAGAGCTGCAGGCTAAGGCTTAATCTACTAGGACACAGTGCAGGCATCCAACGCTTATCTTTTGATTGCAGGTATTGTTAATTTTTGTTTGCTTTTTTAAAATAATTTTATTTATTTCTTTGAGAGGCAAAGTTACAAATAAAGGGAGAGACAGAGAGAAAGGTCTTCCATCTACTGGTTCACCCTCCAAATGGCAGCAACAGCCAGAGCTGAACTGATCCGAAGCCAGGAGCCAGGAGCTTCTTCTGGGTCTCCCATGTGGGTGCAGGGGCCCAAGCACCTGGGCCATCCTTCACTACCCTCCTGGGCCACAGCAGAGAGCTGGATAGGAAGAGGAGCAGCTGGGCCCATATGGGATGCCAGTGCTGCAGGCAGAAGCTTACCTTAAGCCACAGCACCAGGCCCTGCTCTTATTTTTATAAATCAAGTTTACATATCAATGTTTTCAGTTTTGTTAATTAAAATAAAGCATTAATTTAAAAGTATATTGATCAACTAATAATTATTGAATGCAAATTCCAGCTATAGTGATTTTGTATATTTTGCTTTATTTCTGCTTTTTAATACATGTGTATTAATTTAAATATATGTGTACATATATTTAAAACTCCATATTCCTCTGCAATCACTGTTTCAGCTACATCCCACAGGTCTTGGTAAGTTCATTCATTATCATTGAGTTTAAAAAACTTAAATTTCTATTGTAATTCCTTTTCTGATACATGAGCTATTATTAAAATTATTTTTTTAACATGTAAGTCCTTGAGTTTTCTAAGTTCTTTGTAAAAACTTACTTTCACTGTGATCTGGTTAAAAAAAACTACATGAAATCTTGTTGGAAATTTGTTGTTATCCTTTTACTATTTTTTTAAAGATTTATTTATTTATTTGAAAGTCAGAGTGGCACATAGTAGAGAGGCAGAGAGAGAAAGAGAGAGAGAGAGAGAGAGAGAGAGAGAGAGAGAGATCTTCCATCTGCTGGTTCACTCCTCAATTGGCTGCAATGGCTGGAGTTGTGCCGATCTGCAGCCAGGAGCCAGGAGCTTCTTCCAGATCTCCCACATGGGTGCAGGAGTCTAAGGACTTGGGCCATCTTCTACTGCTTTCCCAGGCCATAGCAGAGAGCTGGATTGGAAGTGGAGCAGCTGGGTCTTGAACCGGCACCCATATGGGATGCCGGAGCTTCAGGAGTGGGCGTTAACCCACTGCGCCACAGCGTCGTCCCCATCCTTTTACTTTTATTAAATGATACTCTTAGTCTCTAGTGTTATTTCTTAACATTGACTTTATTGATATAGCTGTGAGTTTTTTAAATACTGAATTTATTTTCCATTTTTTTTACTTTCAATCTTTCTTGATGTCTGTCTTTTAAAACAACAAATACATGTTTCTGCCTGTCATTCTCATTTTGTTAAAATTAATGTTTTTTATTTAATTCTTTTACTTTGTATACATGAATCGCATTTTGCAATCTCAACTCCAGGAAACCATTGCAAATATATTTGATTTCGTATTCTATAATTAGATCATTTCAGGAATGATGTACAAAGGGAGTTATACAGTGTGTAACCTCTTGGGACCCCCACTTTTTCATTCAGCATAATTCTCAGGAAAGAATTCAAATTGTTATGTCTATGGAGCATTGTTAAGCCAATCTCTCCATACCCTTGCTAGCATATAATGTCACCAGTTTTAATTTTGGCCATTTTTATAGGTGTGTAGTGACAATACATTATGGTTTCAGTTTGTATTTTCCTTATTATTGATAGTATAAATTTGATAGTATAAAAGATTTTAGGAGTATGTATTTTTTTATAAAAATATTTATTTGAAAGAGTTACAGAGAGAGAGGTATGCTCCATCTTCTGGTTCACTCTTTTTGTTTTGTTTTGTTTTGTTTTGTTTTTGACAGGCAGAGTGGACAGTGAGAGAGAGAGACAGAGAGAAAGGTCTTTCTTTTCCGTTGGTTTACCCTCCAATGGCCACTGTGGAGGGTGCAACGCACTGATCCGAAGCCAGGAGCCAGGTGCTTCTCCTGGTCTCCCATGCGGGTGCAGGGCCCAAGCACTTGGGCCATCCTCCACTGCACTCCTGGGCCACAGCAGAGAGCTGGACCGGAAGAGGAGCGACCGGGACAGAATCCAGCACCCTGACTGGGACTAGAACTCGGGGTGCCAGTGCTGCAGGCAGAGGATTAGCCTATTGAGCTGTGGCGCCGGCCATGGTTCACACTTCAGATGGCTTCAGCGGCCGGGCCTGGGCCAGGCCTAATCCAGAGGACAGGATGTTCATCCAGGTCTTCCACATGGTTGCAGGAGTCCAAGCACCTGGACCATCTTCTGCTGCTTTCCCAGGCCATTAGCAGGGAGCTGGATCAGAAGTAGAGCAGCTGGGACTCAAACTGGCGCTATATGGAATGCTGGCATTACTGGTGGCAGCTTTATGCAGTATGTCACAATGCCCATGCCGAAATATGTTTTGTTTAAGTAAAATTACATTTTATATCTCATGCTCGTAGTCTCCTTGGATAGTTTGATATTTTCACTATAGAATCTTGATTGTGTTTTATCTATTTTAAGATTTCTACATTTATTCAAAAAGTACCAGAGATATTTTCCATTTGCTGCTTCACTCCCCAGATGCCTGCAATAGCCAGGGCTGAGTTAGACCAAAGCCAGAAACTCAGTTGGGGTCTTATACGTGGGTCACAGGGGCCCCAGCAACGCGAGCCATTTTCTACTCCATTCCTGGGCACCTTAACAGGGAGCTGGATCAGAAGCAGAGCAGCCAGGACTCAAACTGGCACTCTAGTCTGGGATGCTGGCATCACAAAGTGGTAGTTTAACCAGCTGCACCACATGTTGGGCCCTTCTATATACTTTAAATACTGGTTCTTCATGGGATGAATGGCTTGCAGATATTTTCTCTCCCTCTGCAACTTATCTTTTCATTCTCTTCCTCTGATCTTTCATAGATATTTTTTTTCGAAATTGGAAAGTGGAAATCCAATTTATCATTTATCATTTCCCCTTTATGGATTATGCTTTCGATGTCACCTAAAATTTGTTTGCCTAGGACTAGGTTTTCAAGATTTTTCCTTATTTTTTAAAAGTACATTTACATATAAGTCTATGATATATTTTGAGTTCATTTTTGCATAATGTGTTGCACATAGGTTGGGGTTCTTTTTTCATATTACTTTTTATGGATTTCCAGTTGCCCTGCCTCTCTTGATTTAAATGAACCAAGTTGTTGTAGTACACCTGGTAAACTTGTTATACACCTGGTAAAGCTGTTGTAGCACACCTGGTAAAGCTGTGTCCTGCAAACTATCATCCATATGGTCTCCGGTTTGTGTCCCAGCCGTTCCACTTCAGATTCAGCTCCCTGCTAATGGCCTGGGAAAAGCAGTGGAAGACAACTCAAGTGCCTGGGATCCTGCCACTGTGGGAGACCTGGAAGAAGCTCCTGGCTCCTGACTTCAGACTGGCCCCAGGGCTGGCTGTTGTGAACACCTGGGGAATGAATCAGCAGTTGGAAGAACTCTGACTCTTCCTCTCTCTCTCTGTAACTCTGACTTTCAAATAAATATATAAATAAATAAATCTTTTAAAAAAATCCAATCTGACACTATATCGCACCCCCCACCCCAGGAAAAAAACAAAGGAAAAAAAGGACTTGGGATCGCTTTCATTTCTGATATTGATAATTGATGTCTTGTCTATTTTTTCTTGTTAGTCTTTCAAAGAGATAGTTTTGTTTGATTAATGTTCTCTGTAATTTTCTGTTTTTAATTTCAGCAATTTGTTTTTATATTAATTTCTTTTTATTTAGAATTGATTACTCTTTTTAATTTCTTTTTTCTTAAGATTTATTTATTTATTTGAAAGGCAGAGTTTTCAGAGAGGGAGAAACAGAGGCAGTGAGAGACATCTTCCTTCCACTAGTTCACTCCCCAAAAGGTCACAATAACCAGTGCTGGACCAGGCCATAGCCAGGAGCTGGGAGCTGTTACCAGATCTCCCATGTGATGCAGGGGCCTAACTACTTAGGCCACCTTCTGTTGCTTTCCCAGGTGCACTAATAGGGAGTGAGTCAGAAGTGGAACAATCAGGACTCGAACCATTGCCCACATGGGATGCTGGCATCGCAGACAGCAGCTTGACCAGCTACGCCACAATGCCAGCCCCTTATTCAAGATTCTTGAGGTAAGCATTTACATTACTGACTTGTGACTTTTCCTGTTTTCTAATACATTATAAACACTGACACTTAGTAATATTACAAGATGTTTTCTATACTCCTGTGGAACAGTGGTCTTTCTACTTTTTATTTATTGAACATTATGGTTAGGGGTGCATTAAGCCTATGATTATGAAGTAGATTCAAATTACAATATTACAAAAATTATAGAATAAAAAAGAAGGAAGGAGATGGATTGAAGGAGGGAGAGAGGAATGCAAGTATGGTTATCATAGAATTGCATCTATGAAATACATGAAAACTGTTTTCTTTATATTAATCAAAATTTTAAAAAATAGTAAATAGATAGTATGTAGGCACTGTGAATTCTGATCAAAAAACAATAAAAAACTTGATTGCCCCATTGAAAAACAAAACAAAACAAACAAACAAAAAAACCCGAAGTATGTTCTCAGCACTGCTTAAGGTGAGTTCCACAGATTTCAACAAGATGTGTTTTCTTTTGTACTCAATTCAATGCAATTTTTCAAATTTGCTCAAGACTTCCTCTTTCTCTTTGGATTCATGAATTATTTAGATGTGTGTTATTTAGTTTCTAACTGTTAGGAGTTTTTCAAATTATCATTCTGTGCTGATTTCTGGCTGATGCGTAATGGTCAGGGAATACAATGTACACTATGTTTTTTTAATTTGTTAGTTTGTTTCATGGTCACAGCAATGATCTCCTTTGGTGTATACTCATCAGGCACTTGAAAGGAGTGTGAAACTTGCTAATGTTGGGTGGTGGATTCCATAAACTTCACTAGATCCCTTTGGTTGATGCTGTTGGGGAGTTCTTCTATATGATCTTGACCACTGTCTCTCTACTTTTCTATCAAATATGTAGAGAAGTCTCCAGCTATAATTTTGGATTTACCTATTTCTACTTTTATCATTTTTTTCTTCATATATATTTCAGTTCTGTTGTGTGGTATATTCCTGTGGAGGATTGCATTGACTTCTTGGTCAACTAACAGTTTAATCGTCAGCTAATATCCTTTTCTGTATCTGATAGTTTCTTCTTCTTTGCTCTGAATTCTATTGCATCTAGTATTATTTCTTTCATTACTAATTTCTTTTGATTAATGTTTCAAATAAGTCTTAATAACAACAAACATCTCTGTTTCTCTGTCTCTCTCTCTCAACATTGTTGTGGGTTACTTGAACATTGTTGGATTTCCATTTTGATTAGTTCATCTCCTTTCATATCAGTGTGGTTGCCCTGGGAACTATATTATGTGTTCAAAACTTACCACAATTTACTAGCAACATCATCTAGTTAAAAACAGAATGAATGAATTTTAGAAATCTTAACTCCCTTTATACCTTTTTATAATCTCCAGTTTATAATTTGCTTGCCCTAAATAGTTCCTCTACATATATTTAGATGCATATTATGGAGTGTGATGACATCACTATCCATTGGCAGCTTAATTATAAAATGCAACATGTGAAAGAAAATCTATTGAATTAACTAATGTTTTGTGACACTTTCTGTGGCTTCCATGATGGCTGTTGGAAAAAAAAAAATCTGCCGTCACTTTCTTCTTACTGGTTAAGTGCCTTTTCTCTGTAATGAATTTGAAGATTTTTCTTTACATTAACAATGAACTATCTGAAAAGGAAATTAGGAAAACAATTGCATTTAGAATACCAAAACAAATTAAAACATTTAAGAATAATATAATCAAGGAAGCTAAAGACCTATACACTGAAAACTAAAAAAAAAAAAAAAAATACCAATAAGAGAAATTAAAGAAGATACAAATAAGTGCAGAAAAGCCTTTGTTCTTGGATTGGGGGACTTAACATTGTTAAAATGCCCCCTGCTACACAAAATGATCTACAGATTCAATGCAATGTCTTCCACAATCGTAGGGGCATTTTATTTTTCTACAGAAATGAAAAGAAAAATCCTAAACTTTATGTGAAACCACAGAAGACATTGAACAGCCAAAAAGAAATGAATACGAACTAAATGGTTCTTTTACATATCTATATTATACCCCTGGGTTCAAAATACATTTTTCCAAGTTATTGGAATTTTGACTATTTTTATGGCTTGCTGATTTTTCTGCAATTAGTCATCTTTTCTTCTATTTTCTAGAGCATATTAATTTTAATTACTTTGAAGTGCTTGTTTTTGTGAAATGTGAAACATCTCTGTGTCTGTTTCTATTGTCTGTTTCTCTGTCTCTATCTACATCTTCATCTCTATGTCTATCATTCTCTCTATCTCCCCCCACCCACAAAGTCTATGTCTGTGTATCTTTTTGTTCTGTTTTTGTTTGCTTGTGTGTGTGTGTGTTTGCATGTCTTATACTTTTGTTTGGATCCTAGACAAAATACAAAGACTCTAGATGATGGTATCTTTATCACAATTTCATAAACTTTCCTTCTACGTTGTTACAGTATACATGACATTTATCAGGTGAGATTTGGCTTTAGGGTTTTGTTAGAGCTGCCCTAATGTCAGTCTGGCCTCATCATTAAGTCGTGATAGTAAAGGGGCCTCAAACAAAACTGTGAAAACAATGGGCCCCTCTTGATTGGCCTTGAACTTTTGATTTTGCCAGAAACATAAGGTGGATAGAATCACTGTCCAGTTAAACTCTGTAATCTTAGTAGCTGCCACTTTCTATTACTTTTCTTAAGGTTTCTCCTGCAATATGGAAGTCTTGTTTGCAAATGACCTGAGAGGAAATTATGCACATGTAAAATCTTTACTAATGTTATATGTTCTTATCTGCAATATTTGCCCTTAAAATCCTAGTTACTTTGTACTCTAAATGCAAGCCTTTGTTCTCTTTGATCAAAGTGATTGTTTTTCTTAGGAAAATAGTCCCCCAAACAAGAATTGACAAATGGACTCAGCAATAGAACCCTGGGAATGGGAAGCTTATTGCACTGTATGAATTGTAGCCCCTTGAGCCCTCTATGCATAGCTTACTTAGCAGGCCTTTTATACAGTTATTTTACATTGCATATATTTTATAATTGTTTTCAACATAAGGATTACTTTGATTTATTACATCTTGACTATAACCAAAAGGCCAAAGTATGGCAATGCTCTTTCGTGCTTGTGTACCCACCAAGCTGTTTATATACATCACCGGATTTTAGTCATTGCCAACAAGAATAGAACACTTTTATTCTGGGGACTTATTTTTATTGACAACATGATAGAAATTCTTGTCCATCACTGTCACAAACAGTCCTTAACTTGATTTTGAAGGAGCCAATTGGAGGAAAGAGAATAATGAGAAAAAGAGGGTTGGTTGCAAGTATAACCATCAGTGAACTCTATTTGCAGTTTTTCATCATTAAAGACAGTCTATGCTGGGCTGCAGAAACAGCACCCCTTTTCTTCAGGAGACACATGATTTCAAAACAGTGCATATGGAGACCTCCATCTTAAAGACAGTGTCATTATTCCTTACATTTGAAAACTGGAAAGTGCAAAAAGAAATGCATGATACTGCCAGAGAGTTAAGAAGTGTCTACCTATATTTCTTCAGTAACAAATAGGAAGCTGTTGCAGGTATATACTCTCATGATCTATCCCATATCTACTAGCCTACCGAGTTAGAAACTCTAAGGGTGGAACCGAGCCATCTGTGATTTACAAGCCCTCCAAGTGATTCCAAGATATTGAGAACTTTGAAAATATTGAGAACCACTTGCTCATGCATTTGTTCCAGAGACTACACTTTAAGAAACACTGTCCCAGGAAACAATGTCTGGTACACAGTAGGTGATTAATAGATGTTTATAGAACAATTGAATAGATGATATTGATAAACCAAATTCATTCATGCTGCTAGACTGCTTACAGTTTTGAAGCAAACTTCCTAACTCTAAATCCAGCACTAGAATCTCAGATAATGGGAGGAAGGTTTACATTTTTTGAGTCTTCTTCTATTGAGTCTGATACAAGAATTTCACGTTTATGAACCTATTGTTTCCAAATAGCAGTACCACAATGGTACTAGAGGAGAACTATCCTTGCATTATGTTACCCTATAGCATTGGTTCTCAATGTGGGTACCCAAAACAGCACCATCAGTGTCTCCTGTCTACCTATAAGAAATGCAACCTTTCTTTCCTTACCTAAACTTGTGAATTAGAAAGCTTAAAGACTTTCCAGAGGATTATGATGACCACAGAAATTTCAGAATCACTGCTGTATGATATGTATCTTCATAAACTGGCAAAGAATCAGATGGAACAGTTAATTATAACTGATATTCCAACAAGGTACCAAGGCAAAGAGATCAATCCTTCCAAACTTTCTAAATTGATGCAAGGGTATTTTGAAAAGTTTGCGGAAAACAGAATTTAAAAATAAATTAATTCTGGGGTGCAAGTAAACATTGAAATATATACATAGTTTTTCATTTCCCATGAACTTTTTGATGGCTTCTTGTATATACAAAAGTTCAAAGAAAAATCTTTAAACTATTTCTACAAACATTGGATCTGACATCTATATTATATGAGTTTATGCACAAACACCTGTATTTTTATGTATCTATCTATGTGTGTGTATAAACATACAATATATACATAAAAATATAAAAGTAGGGATTTTGTAAGAAAGATACTGCAACTCAAGCAGAGTCTTGGCATTCCTTGGCACCAATCTTTATCAAGTCTTTCTGAAACAACACAGAAAACTCAATGTATGGCTTCTGAGATCAAAGGTCACAGTCTAACTGCCACAGATAAAATACAGATAGGTCTGGAAAAGCTGCTTTGTGGTTATCTTGCAATAAAACTGCACACCAAGAATCGGTCAGTTCAGAGAGTAATCAATCCCAGACTCACTTCAGGTCTATTCTTTTTTTTTTTGAAAATTTTTTTCTCAAGATTTATTCATTTATTTGAAAGGCAGAGTTTCAGAGAGGCAAGGCAGAGTGAGAGAGACCTTCCATCTGCTGGTCTACTCTCCAAATGGCCACAATGGCTGGAGCTGGGCCAGTCCAAATCCAGGAGCCAGTGTGTACAGGGGCCCAAAGAGTTGGGCCATATTCCAGTGCTTTCCCAGAACATAGCAGAGAGCTGCATCAGAAGTGGAGCAGCCATGACTCTAACTAGCACCCATATAGGATGCTGGCCCTTCTGGCAGAGGCTTTACCCAGAACGCCACAGCATTGGCCCCAACCTCAGGTCTATTCTAGTTATAGCACTAAGCAGTTTCAGAGACAAGAGTTTCATGTCTTAACAACAAAAATTAAGGGGCAGTCTTGGAAATCGAGGATTTGCCACTGTCCACAATATGATACCCAGGGAATAAGACTTGGCAGTTGGACAGTCTGGGTAAGAAACTCCAGTGTCTCTAACAGTGTCCAAAAGAAAAAAAAAAATCAGCTCTGAATAGTTGCTAAGCTCAGAGAGCAGAAAATTAGCTTATAAAACCACCATTTCACTAAAACATTCCATTTTTCTTTTCCACTCCACACTTCCTAACTGTGTAAGACATAGAAACCACCTAGCAAGGTAGGTTGGGAGAGTGAAGTATAAAGTAATTGAGTAGAAAAGAAGTCAACCATATCCCACCTTTCCATTCAAGGCTTCTAGGAGATGCAGGCTTTTGCAGGCTGGGGAAAGCTTTCTAACTCTAAATCAATTCCAAAGTCTAGTAATGTCTTAAACTGCACATTCTAATATTTGAATTGGGCCCAGTTACTTACTTAAAGTGACTCCAGGCTATTTTATTCCTGAACAAGGTAAACAAAAATATCATTGGCTTGAAGTTTTCTCCAGGGGCAGAGAAACATTATCAGCACTAAACACATTTTCAAAGGATGTTAGAGACAAAAATAAAGTTATGTTTTGATTATGTCAAGAGTTGTGCTTGTTCAACACACTGGTTACACACAGACCGAGCCTAAAGCAATTTGGTTTAAGTCGAACGATTCTAACAAAAACATAAAGTAAAGAGAGCTCTGTGCCTGTGTAGTCTGTCCTCCAAGCCTGCACGTGGACATGATGCCCAGATGCCCAAAGAAATGTTGACTGTGAATTTTATATTTAAAACCATTCATTAAAAAAGGGGGGAAATTTCATACAGGCCAAGTGGTTTAATGAACATGGGGTCCACTTGCATCTCTTGCAGTATTAGATCTGTCACTCACTGGCATGTGATTACATAATTCATTCCTTGGGACACTATTTCTTCCTCTACAAAATAAACGGCTGGGCTAGATCATTTTAAGTGCTGGTTGTTAGGATTCCATGATATCATTATAAAAGCCAATTAACAGGTGAGATGCACATTTAGTTCCGACTCTTGCCATTAATTTCCAGTGAGATTCATCTTTAGAAAATTTCCCAATTTCTATAGACTACATTTGTTTACCCATAAATCTCCTCCCTTGTACATCTATCAAGCGATTATTCAACTCAAAAAGATAATGTCTTTATAGCATAGAGGTGGCCTCCAAGGATGCCCATGTTCTAATCCCCGGGAATTGTGAAAAGTCGAAAAGGGATTTAGCACGTCATTAGGTGAAAGATCTGGAAATCAGCAGGTAATCCTGGATTATCCAGGTAGGCCCCACCATAATCACACAGCTCCTTAACAGTCAGTCAGCCAGTGCCAGGTATGGTCAAAGGGAGGCTTGTTTATAGAAGAATGGTCAGAGCAGTGCAAAATTGCTGGTGTTCAAGGGGGAGAGAAAAAGAAACAAGTCAAGGGATGTGCATGAATCTGGGGCTGAAAATGGCAAGGAGCCTTCAGAAGAGAACATGGTTCCGCCACTGCCCTCATTGCAATCTAGTAAGACTCAGACTTTTCACCTCCAGATAATAAATCTACTCTGGTTAAGTCGTGAATTTGTAGTAATTTAATATGGCAGCTGCAGAAAACGAATAGAAGAAGTGTGAACATTTTGAAAAGTTCAAAACCCCATACAAACGTAGGCTCTGCTGGTAGCAAAGATTAAAGTGACATGAAATTAACATTGATTTTTTTTTAAAGCATCAGAATGCTACCAAGAATGGAGAAGAAATTCTAAAGGTTATCCAGAGAACCTGCTCCTTCCTCTAAGGCTTGTTCTTCTTATCCAGATGGTATATTATCTTCTTAAATATTTCATGCACAGAAATTCAGCAAATACTCTTAGTCACCAATTCCAGAATATCACAATTTTTTATTATAGCAAATTCATTTCATCTTAATTAGGACAGATTTTTAAACCACATAATTATTTCATTCTTAATTGTGCTACCATGAGTAAAGGCTAAGTCTTCTCTACACATTAATAGGGGAAACTAATCTCATATGAAAAAGTTTTGAGGTAATTGCAAAGTATAATCCTTTATTCCTATTTTTAGGTAGGCAACACCTGTAGTTTATTAGCTATTGGGCTTATTTGAATTTTTCCATTTCTGGTGATTATCAAGATAATGTCTCTCTTTTTAAAACCTGCCCACACTCTGCTCTGTGACTCTGGGCTTAGGAAGGTGCAAATTCTATTTTTGCTGGCTGCCTTGATATTAGGTCTTACCAACAAGGAAACCAGCTGGAATTGTTAATGACTGGAGCATGACAAACTCATTACTTAATTTTTCTCACCACGGAAATGGTTTATCCCAGCTGTGGTGGCTGTTTTCTGGATCAGGGGTTAATTCTTCAGGTTTTTTTTTTCCACAGTAGTTTTAGCCCCTTGTATCTCTCCAGAAATATCAGTGGTGGGTGGAGCAAGGTAGCAACTGAGTAAGATGTTCCAGGGATCATCTGCCCTGGACATACTTATTTGATGAACTATTCCTGCAGCAAGTCACCTTCACAAGAGCTAAGGAAGCCAGACTAGAAACTAGAGTGCCTAGTTTTAGTATAATAATAATAATAGGTACATTGAAGAAAGCAGCAATGAAAAAGTTAGTATCATTTCACCAAAGTAGTACAATGTGAAGAGAGGTACCTCCTCCTACCTGAAGGAGGCTGAGGGAATTCAATTAGTTAATTAATGGAATTAAATAATTGAAACTCATTTACCAGGTTTATCCTGATAAAAACCAACGCCAGACAGGGAATTACAGTGTTTCTCCCCAGGCCAGCACCTGCAGAATGAAACTTTGGATGCTTCTTAGCCAGGCAATTAAGGAACTTCTCCATCACTCTTCCCCCAACCTCTGGCAGACAGTGCAGCAAGACTCCAGCCGCTGGGAAGCAGGGCAGGAAGGGGAACATAGGACTTGGCCTTGGAGATCAGAACTAGGTCCACTGCAGTGAGTCCCAGTTCTGGATAAAATTCCAAACCTCTGCCTACAGCCAGTGCCTGCAGATAGACATTCTAGATTTGTCCCAGCACCAGTCAGCAGCCTGTGCTTCAACAGATTGGAGTTGTTCAGATGTATACCATGGCCTGTCTCTCACGAGCCTGGCTAGCACCCCCAAGTCTGTGCAAACCCTGTTAACTATGAGACTGAGGTAGGACCTATCTTAATGCCTGCCTGGGCGGCTGAAACTTGCCTTTATCATGCTTCCTTCTGACCTCGGTGAGACAGCAAGAGTCCACACAACTGTTTCTTGAGACTGAGTGCAGAGCTGAGCATATCCTATTGGTCGCCATCTGCAGGCCAGTGCCACTGCAAATGGAAACACTGGAGCTGCCCTGCTACTGAAAGGAATCTCATGGCCCCAGTTGATCAGACACATATCCCAGACACATATCCCAAGAAGATGTGTTTACCTGTGGCTGGTTGCAGTAGTTTTAGGATGTGGATACACCTCAGTTACAGAGCACCCATAGGAATGTGGGCGTTACCTCTATCCTTGTGCTGTGCTAGCCTTGGGAGTCTCTGGGCTCTGAGTGTGAGCTAGCACTTCCACACTGATAACCACGTGACTCGGTGCTCAAACCGACCTCAGCCCCAGCAAGAGGCTTGTAGGAATGATTACCTCTTCATAGGAACTTTCCCAATCCACTCTGAACAACATACCACCCAATGATTTGCGACAAATGTAGGCTTTGAGCATCCTCTAGAGCTGTAAGTGTGACAACAAACCAACTCTGGACTTGTGACAAAGCTTAATTTAGGGCACTATCTAGTGCTGAAATAGCAGGCATACCCACAGGGTCAGAGATCTAATCCTTCAGTGTATAGATGATGTTATATTCCAGAAAGTGTCAGGAACTTTCAGGAATCATTAACTCACCCTACAAAATAAGGTACTTAAATGAAGAATTCAAATTTGCTGTATTAATGAAAGTCAGCAAACCTCAAGATAACACGAGTAAATTATTGCAAAAGTAAAAAAGGGAGGGAATTCTACCAAACTCATTATATGAAGCTAACATTACCTGGTTGTCAAAACCAGACAAGGAGAAAATGAAAAAGCAGGAGGTTAATGTACTTGATGAACAATTATGCCAAAATCTTCAATAGTTATACCAAAGTACCAGCAAACTGAATCCAAAAGCACATTAAAAAGATTATTCACCATGATCAAGTATTTCCCCCTATGTTTTCTTATAGTAAAGGTGTCATGGTAGAATGTCTTTAAGTGTCTTAGTTGACTTTTGTACATGGTGAGAGATAGGGAGATCTAATTTTATTCTTCTGATTGTGGCTATGCAGTTTCCCCAGACTCATTATTTAAAAGACCATCCTTTCTTTAATGTGTGGGTTTACTTCTACGCTCTCTATTCTGTCCCATTGGCTCTATGTGTCTGTTTTTATGATAATATCATGCTGTTTTAATTACTGTAGCTTTGTAATGTATATTAAAGTAAGAGTATAATGTCACATCCTTTTTTCTTTTTGTTCAAGTTTGCTTTGGCTATTCAGTCTATTGTGGGTCTGTACAGGTTTTAGTAGTTTTTTTTGCTAGTTCCATTAAAAATATAATTGGTCTTTTGATAGGGATTGCGCTGAATATATAAATCACTTTGGGTAGTAGAAACATTTTAGCAATAATCATTATTGCACTCCCTGAACATAGGATGTCTTTCCATTTCATTGTGTTCTCTTCAATTTCTTTCATCGATATTGGTTGACATGGATTTTATGGCTTTTCTCATTTAATGAGACTGAGATACTGAACTTTCTTGGAATAATATAAGGAAAACAATATAAGGTTTTGGGGAGATGTAAATATGGAATAAAATTAGTATTTAAGGTTTGCATATTCACCACCATCCTCTCACTGCCTGCTATCCTCCAAAAAGTCCCAGGAGATAATCAATTCACTTGGGCATTCAGTTAAACATTAATAATGAGAGCACCGGTATTCTTGGTAACCTTTATCCTTGCTCACCTATCAAGTCAGGCCTGGGGATGGGTGATAACTCCCTGATTTCAAAGAAAATATAGGATCCCAGAGAAACAAAAGACAATTGGAAGCACATGATCACCTTGGAAAAGGTGGGAATATTTGCCAAAACAAGTAGTAGGCATGTAGTAGATATCAAATTGCTTGGATCTATAGAGAATTTTTATGTGATTACTTTATTATAATAACTCTAGGAATAAAATTGATGGTTAGACTAATATGTATTGCTTGAGCTAGGTAAAACATATACCTTCCATTCTGGTAGGTTTTAACTGCTATCTTGTAGAATCATGAATACTCACAGTTTTCACCTCATAGTTGGTTCACAGATGTGAAGTTAGTTATATCATAAGTGGTGTGGCCTCTTAAGGATTGGGTTTTGCTTCATTGCCACAAATATATATGTAATATTCCTTCTGATTTTCTCCAAGGGGCTTGAGGTACTTTAATAAAAGTGAATAGGAATACTTATCACTTATCAGGTTCATTAACTATCAGATTATATTTGATCTAACAATAATTTCTTGGAATCTCTAATGTGACAATTGTCATAAACTAATTAAGGACCAACAGATTTTAGGTAATAAATGGACTTTTGGTTAAAGTTTGAATTACAGCAGGTTCAGTAGTTTTATTGATGCACTTTGAGTGTATTCCTCCAGTTTCAGAGTGAATAATTGTAATAAAGAACAATTGTAACTTGAAAAATGTCAGAATCCGCATGTTGTCTCTCTGACCTATTGATTGACTGCTATTGTGAAAGGAAAAGCCAAGTGGAAGCATCTGGAATTTCCCTTTCATTACCAGAAAAATAAAGAAAAAAAAAATGATACCTCCTCCATATAAGAATTGCAAAGGTTAGCAGCACCACTAAAATGCCGAAACACTCTTCAATGCTGTCACCTATATGCCTTTTAGTTTTCCTATTTAGCCCATAATAAAGGGAGGTATATCTTTAAGAATTGTGATTGTCACAGGCATAATTAGGTGGCAACTGTAATTGGAGCTGCTGCTCCTGATATTGCGATGTAATCAACATAGCCCCTGGTACCTAGAACACAGCTCTTCAGCTAACAGCTGCTTTTTTTTTTCTCTAGTCCAGTTTTCAAGACTCATCCATCCAGACAGCTTTTTCTCATAATCCATCTTCACAAACTTGCCTCATGGCTACATCGAATATTTTGCTGTCCATCTAAGATAATCTGCAGAAATCTTCAATGTCGTAATAATGTCCACTATGCTGATGACATTGTACTGATCAGATCAAATGAGTGGAGTAGCAATTACTTCAGTTGTTTTAGTTATATTTCAGTAAACCAAATGGTGGGAGATGATCTCTATGGACTTTCAGTAGTGCATTATCTTTGAATTTTTTTTTTTTTTTTTGACAGGCAGAGTGGACAGTGAGAGAGAGAGAGACAGAGAGAAAGGTCTTCCTTTTACCGTTGGTTCACCCTCCAATGGCCGCCGTGGCCAGTGCGTGCGGCCGGCGCATCGCGCTGATCCAAAGCCAGGAGCCAGGTGCTTTTCCTGGTCTCCCATGGGGTGCAGGGCCCAAGCACTTGGGCCATCCTCCACTGTACTCCCTGGCCATAGCATAGAGCTGGCCTGGAAGAGGGGCAACCGAGACAGAATCCAGCGCCCCGACCGGGACTAGAACCCGGTGTGCCAGCACCACAAGGCGGAGGATTAGCCTATTGAGCCACAGTGCCGGCCTGAATTTTCTTAATGTCTAGTGGTCTGAAGTGTGTTGAGTATCTCTTGTAAGATAAAAGAAAAGTTACTTCCTCAAGCATCATTACTATTAAATGGGAGTGCAAAGTTTAATGAGACTTTTTATCTCTTGCAGGTAAATTATATACATATTTTAGTATACTACCCTCTGACTGTTTTACAGAGGCACCCATGCAGCTAGAGTCATCAGCTGTCCAGCACCCTGTTTTTAGTGGTTTGAATTTCAGCTCCACAGAATTTGACTTCCAGGCTCCTCAGCTCCCACCAATACTCTAGCAGCAACCTCTCACCAGTGGTCTTAGTCCTAGCTCCACCAGAGCTCCCCTGAGATCTGAGCTCCTAATACCAGCCAAGTAGCAAATTCTTCTAAGACTTGAGCTTCAGCTCCCCAGAGCTACTCCTCCCATTTAGTACATTTAAACAACAGCGACTCCTTCCCCTTCTTCAACAAGCCCTACAAGTGGTATCTGTTTACTCAGTCACTACTTTTTTATTTATTTGCAAGCATTTCATAAATTTCAACATTAGGAACATAGTAAATTTTTCCCATCATACTTGCCCTCCCACCCTCTTTCCCACCCCTCTTTCTCTTCCCTCTGATGCTTCCTGTTTTGTTTTTTACCAAGAACTATGTTCATTTAACTTAATATAGAGAGGATTAACTCTATTGTAGGTAAAGAAAAAAAAAGAAACTGTTTCTCAACAGTCCAGACAAAGGTTATTCAAAGTTATTGTATCTTGAAGGTAATTTCCCTTTTTTATCTTTCTTCCTTCCCCCACTTTCCTTTTAGAAACTTAATTATCTTTAAAGAAGAACCCAAGAATGATACATCTTTTGTGAGCTCTTAGACATCACTATAACTTATGAGACATAAGAGTAATCTCCATTTAATATACTAGAAGGGAATAATTCTTTGGGAACAAGTTTTACTGTTAAATCTCATAATACTCTTTGGAGACAGAGGTCCTGCATGGGACGTTAGTGCACAGTGACTCTTGTTTATTTAACAATTAACACTCTTACGTATGACATTAGTAATCACCTGAGGCTCTTGACATGAGCTGCCTAGGCTATGGAAGGCTTTTGGATCCACAACTCAGCAAGGCCATAAGCAAAGTGGAAGTTCTCTCCTCCCTTCGGAGAAAAGTACATCCTTCTTTGGTTGCCACATCTTTCCACTGGGTCCTCACCCACAGAGAGCCTTCATGTAGAATATTTTTTGCCACAGTGCCCTGGCTTTCCATGCCTGAAATGCTTCCCTGGGCTTTTCAGCCAGATCAGAATGCCCTATGACCTGATTCTGCAGTCAGAGAGCTACTTAAAGCCAATGTCATTCTATGAGTTTGCTCTATGGATTGCTTCCCATGTTGGAGCATTCATTCCTTTTTACTTCTGTTTATTATTATTACCAACAAACATTTGATCCTATCTATATGATCACTTTAACACTTCATCCTATCTATATGATCACTTTAATGCTTGATCCTATCTATATGATCACTTTGACACGTAATCCTATCCGTATGATCACTTTAATCACTACTTCTCTGATAGCCACATAGTTCTCAGTTTTGTTTCTCCAGCTCTCTCATTCCTAGCTATTGGTACACTCTGTTAAATTCTTTCCTTAAATCAGCAAGTCTTCTGGTTGGAACCTGATTGCCAGTTCAATAGAAATATATTTGTGAACTTTTCTAATGATTCCTGTTTATTTCTTATTCAGAAACTGAATAGGGAAATGTTTCTAAAGAAGAAATTAGAATTATTTGCTATTCAGTGTTAAGACTAACAATAACTATGTTGCATGTACACAAGTCTCTCACTTAACATCTTAGGTTATACATGTGTGTGTGTGTAAAACATTTATCAACAATGGCTTAGATAAATTACATTTTTATTTGATTCTATGTATTCCTATAAAGTCCTGTTAAAATATTCCTAAATTTAAAAATGGAATTCTTTTTCTCCAGACTTTTGACACAGCTAGAGTTCTATTCTTCCTGGCATCTGTGGCATCAAATACTCTTAGCCATTAAACATCAGTATTTTTTATCATCCAAATTGTTCTCTGGTAGCTTCCAATCTAGACAAAGAAAATGTGGTACTACATGCATTTGTTTTTAGGGCTTAGTCTATCTCTCAGAGGGGAAGTCTCAGATTTTATTCAGTCTCAGGGTATTGCAGATTTGGGGGGTTGAGGATGATTGGTACTTGGTAAAAGAAAGTTTAATTAGTTCCATGAGGGGATTTTGGCATATCTGTGTAATAATGTTAGGATTATTGTTTGTTATTGCTCTCAATACTATGATTCATAAACAATGAGGATGTACCTGATTTCCTAGTTTTCCATTTTCCTTTTTTTTTCCTCCCATGGTACCCATGCTGGGTTCTTATAGAAAGGAAATGCTGCTGCCCACTGAAAGGCATGAGTGATCAGAGACGTAGCATTTCCCAGGATCTGTCTTAGAGACCCGAGCCTCCACACTGTGCTAACCTCTCTTTTCCTCCAGCATCAAAAGTGCTGGCAGGAATTTCTGGGGCTGTACACCGAGAACTCAGGGGTTGTCAATAACATACACATGTCCAAGGTCACCTGCTTCATGGAGTTAAGATTTTCAAGAGAAAGGTATATTAGGACACACACAGTTTCCTTTAGAAAAATTCTTAGAATTGCCCCTCCCCTCCATTTTTCTTCAAAGACAAAAAAAAATAGGTTTGTAAAGTATGCAAATGCTACTTTAAAGAACAGGGAAGGGTTACAGAAGAATCTAGACGTAAGTGAATAGCTAAGTAATTTGGAGAATCATTTCTTTTTTTTAATTTTTTTTTTTTAATTTTTGACAGGCAGAGTTGACAGTGAGAGAGAGAGACAAAGGTCTTCCTTTTGCCTTTGGTTCACCCTCCAATGGCCACTGCGGCTGGCGCGCTGCAGCCGGTGCATTGCGCTGATCCGAAGCCAGGAGCCAGGTGCTTTTCCTGGTCTCCCATGCGGGTGCAGGGCCCAAGGACTTGGGCCATCCTCCACTGCACTCCCTGGCCATAGCATAGAGCTGGCCTGGAAGAGGGGCAACCGGGACAGAATCCGGCGCCCCGACCGGGACTAGAACCCGGTGTGCCGGTGCCACGAGGCGGAGGATTAGCCTAGTGAGCCGTGGCGCCAGCCTGGAGAATCATTTCATGTGCTTTGTTTCTTCATTGTTTATTGGAAATGTGGCAGTGGCAGAGAGGTTCTGCTTTAGCACAATAAAGAGCAAAGGGAGTTAGATTCTAAGTTGTATTGGAGTTACTTAAACTATGGAAATAAGCACTTTCTTTGATGTAAGACTTTATACAGATTGGGCAATGGCAGGAAATGTTCTATACACTGCATGCCATCACTTAGGATGATATGGTTCAATGTTTAAACTTTAGAGGCAGGCAGAAAAAGGTCAGAATTTCAGCACAAATTCACCAAAACTTAAAACCATTCAACAGTTTTGTCCGGGTTACATTTTGTTATGATGACAGGTAACATTTTAAAAAACAAGATATTAGATAGGGTTTGGAGGTGGTGCCGGTGGCTGCCTGGAGTCGGGATGGGGCTGTGGCACCAGGATGAAAGGCCTTCTAGCCTTTGAGTCACTCTTGCTATTTGAGGGAGAGAAGCAGCACTGGTACCATCAAACGGTGATGTGGACAGTGTCCTGCCAAGGTATGGAATGGGTCAGAGACAGTAGTGCGTGGCTGACAGGGTCTGACTGAACAGGGATCTGGCCTAAGATTCCTCCCAGCTGCCCTGCTTTGACATATGCACCACAGGTTGCCCCCGCTTGTGAGCTCCATCACCAAGAACGCGTGGTTGGACATGTGCCTCTCCTCCAGGAGCCAGATGATGTTCTTTTTTTAAAAAAAATTTATTTATTTGAAAGGCAGGCGGCCGGCGCCGCGGCTCACTAGGCTAATCCTCCACCTGCGGCGCCAGCTCCCCGGGTTTTAGTCCTGGTTGGGGCACCGGATTCTGTCCCGGTTGCTCCTCTTCCAGTCCAGCTCTCTGCTGTGGCCCAGGAGTGCAGTGGAGGAGGGCCTAAGTCCTTGGGTCCTGCACCTGCATGGGAGACCAGGAGGAGGAACCTGGCTCCTGGCTTTGGATCTGCGCAGCCGTCTTAATGCTCTGGCTGTAGTGGCCACTTGGGGGGGTGAACCAACGGAAAAAGGAAGACCTTTCTCTCTATCTCTCTCTCTAACTCTGCCTGTCAAAAAAAAAAAAAAAAAAAAAAGGCAGACCTACAGAGAGGCAAAGGCAGAGAGAGACAGAGGTCTTCCATCCGCTGGTTCACTCTCCAGATGGCTGTGATTGCTGGCGTTGCACCAATCTGAAGCCAGGAGCCAGGAGCCAGGAGCCTCTTCTGGATCTCCCTCATGGGTGGAGGAGCCCAAGAACTTAGGCCATCTTCTACTACTTTCCCAGGCCATAGCAGAGAGCTACGGGGGGCCCTTGCTGACTCTGGAAAGACCTTCTATAGACTCGTTTATTCCTGGAGACAGTAATGAACTTGGCACTAAGCCCACCTTTCATATGGGAACTAACCAATTAGAAGATTCCACGCCTAACTCATGCTAAACCAATATGCCCCTTACCTGAAATCTAGCTACAGACAGGGACCAAACAACTAGGGGCAGATTTTGTGCCCCGGAACTCATGGAATTACACACAATATCCAATTCTAACTGTGGACCCTGCCCTACCTTAACTTTCCCACAGAAATCAAAGGCCATGGACAATGCCTTCCCCTCACTTTTTCTGCATCCTAACTGACAATGGAGGTTCCCTTTTGCGCTGAGGGGTACTTCACGTCTCTCACTTCTAAAATTCTGATCCACCATAAAGTTTTCTTTCAATGGCTCTGAACTCTCTGTATCAACACTCAGTTACCTCTATTAATTAAAATCTCATTGGCACGTTTTGAAACACTCACCTCTGTCATCAAAAGATGTGTTTGATTTCCTCATCTATTTACTCAAGAATTGGCCATGAGAGTTACTTTGGACAAGAGCCACCAGCAAAGTAATGCTTGAAAAGTGTACATTCCGTTTTCCTGTTGTGCTGCCCCAGACCTTCATGCTCAATGGGAGATGATCTATCCTACTGGCAATGGGAGGATTCATGGGAGAGAATGGAAGCATCCCACCTGCTAGGCAACACAGTGACTGGCGAATTACATCAACAATTAAGCCCGGTTGGGATAAACAGAAATACCACCCGATGAGCCACAGCATAGGAAATAGAAATAAGTCATCATTTCAATTAAGCCAGGAAGAAACTGCAAAGGTTCTGCAGACAGATAAATCTTTGGGAAACAAAAGGGAGACTATACTCAAAACTGTTTACATATTTTTTGACCCAACAGCATTCTCTATACCTTATGGCATGGTGTGTGAGGGATGGGGTATTGGGGGGATTCAAGTGTAAAATAACAGTCTTACTGACTTGAAGGATCAGACTCTAGAGAAAATTAAGGGGGCCCATGGTATAGTATATTGATATATGGTCTCTCAAATTATCTTTGTCCTAATTCTTGGAACGTGTGAATCTTACATCACAAAAAGGGATTTTGTGTATATAATTAAGTTAAGGGCCTTGACTTGTGCCTTTGTCCTGGATTAACAGGGTGAGCCATAAATGCAGTCCAGTGGATCACTATAGTGGAAATAAGAGAGATATTTGACACAGGCACAGAGTAAAAGGTGATATGAAGACAGAGCATAGTGAGATTAGGAGATGATGGCCTTAAAAAATAAATTGATGCAGCCATAAGCAAAAGAATTCTGGTAGTCACCAGAAGCTAGAAAGGCCAAGAAAATGTTCTAAATCTAACCTGGTAGTAGCATAACTTTTTCAACTCTTGAACTTGGACTTGTGATGTTTCTTTTAGGCTTCCAGCCTCCAGAACGCAGAAAGAATACATTTTCTGTTATTTGAAGATATCATGTTGTGGTAGGAAACCAATCTGGTGTTAATTTAGTAAAAGTAAACTAAATCTAGCAAAAGAGGAAGCCATAGATTGGAATGACCCAAATATGCACATAAAATTCCACAAATCGTTCACTTACTTGTGAACTTATCATGGAGGAGCTCCAAGATACATAGCAAAAAATAGCAGTGTGAAGTTAAAATTACTAAGCAGAGACATTTTTTCTTCCTACTACAGGGCAGACAGTTCAGCCAAAATTTAAAATGTCAAGGAAGATAATACACCAACAGTCTCTATAATAATTCACTACACATGTAAAAAATTAGGGAGATTGTGTTTAAATGGAAAGAGAAACAAATCAATAAAGAATAATCCCAAGATTATTAATATGTCAGCAATAGCACAAAGGTCAAGAAATTTATAAACATAACTCTATGTTTTTACTTCAAGAAAAATATGATGATGATGATGAATACACTAGAATTATCAGCAGATAAATGAGGTTAAATTTTAAAAGAACCAAATAGAAATTCTAGAAGATAAGTATAGTGTCAGAAATGAAACCTGGATAAATGAGTTTAATGGTAGTTTGAGGATGGCAGAAAAAAAAAAGACAGTGGAATAGGAAACACAACTCGAATAATCTAGTATGAAACGAATAAGAGAAAGTTACTGGGAAAAGCATGAATAGAGCCCTGGTGACCTAGGGGACCATATCAATGGATACAGTATAAGTATAATTGGAGTTCCAGGTGGAGAGAAAGAGAGAATGGAGAAAAGTATAGTCTGAAGAAAGAATGACTGATAATGCTCAATCTCTTATGAAAAACAAATTTATATGTTAAGAAAATCAGTGAACCTCAATTAGAATATATATACAAGGAAAACAAAATCAATCCACATCAACATTAAACTTTTGAAAAATGAAGAAAAAGTATAAAAAAAAAATCTTTGAAAACAACCAGAAAACACATAAAGGAAATAAAGATATCACAGATAGCTTACTTGGCATCTGGAGGAATAAAGGTAGAAAATAATGAAATGGTACTAACAGAATGATGCTTAATATACAGAAAAAAACAAGCAACCCTAAAATCTATATTCACCATAAATATCCTTCAAAAATAGTAGTGAGATAAAGATTCTTTCCATAGGATACACAAAGCATAAACCACATAAGAGAAAGGGATTAAATAGTGTGTGTCATCAAAAGACGTTAGGAAAATGATCAGGTAAATCAAAGACAGAAAAATATTAAGCTAGTGACTTTACTGAGCGTTTTTAAGCAATTCCTGTAAGTCGACAACAATAAGATAAATAACCCAAATAAAGCACATAGACAAATATTTCACACACACACATACATACACAAAAGGCCTATATTAGTTAGCTGAGGAACTCATGACTGAATGACTTAAGAAACAGAAATCTATTCTCTCATAAATCTGAAAACCGAAAGGTCAGGGTCAAGGTATCAGCAGGGGTTGTGTCTATCAGAGCTCTCTGTGGGTTGCAGACTGCCACCTTCTACTAGTGTACTCACATAGCCTTTTCCCATTGTGTGTGTATGTGCCACAGTGTATGTTGAGAAAGAGCAAGTTCTCAGGTATCTTTTAATGAAGACACTGATCCTATCAGATCTGGGCATACCTTTGTGATTTTATGTAACTTTATATTCGTACAGACCCCACACCTAACTGCAGCAACAGTAGATGCTCAAGTTTCAGCATGCGGAAGTTTTGGCAGGGAGGCCACAAATATTAAGTCCACAGTCATTTCAAAATGACCAATAAATCCATGAAACAATATTGAATGTCGTTTTTTGTAGGACAATACAAATAAAAGCCACAATATATAGCATGTCACTCCCACTGGGATGAATGAAACAAAACAAAACAAAAAGCAAACAAACAATCTGACAACACCAAAATCTGGCACAGAGGTGGTGCAGCTGGCATCCTCACTCTCTGATGGTGTGAATGAAAAACCGGGTGTTAAAGGTCTTCTATAAAGGCAAACAAAGGTAGTTGGCCAAAGCAAATGAAAAGATATGTCTATAAGAAGTTTATATACATGAACATTATTCATAAGGATCAACGGTAAGAAACATGGAGACAATATAAATGTACAGCAGTAAATGTAAAATAAATGGTTATGCATTCAAATAGAAGAATGCTACTTACTCATGGAAAAGCATGGATTACTGTTCTCTACAACACCAGAACAGATCTTAAAACATTGTAATAAGTGAAAGAAGTAGTACAAGAAAGCATATGGGTATGAGTATATTTAGATATCATTTTAAAACACTTGAATTGAAAATATGGAGTATTTATTTGCAGGGGGAGTGATGAACATCTGCAGTATTAGTTTATTTATATATCATCCTAAAGCAGTCACATTTAATACAGAAAAACATTTTATTCGCAAGGAGGCATGATGAAGTGACAAGGAGCGTAAGTGAATTTTCTGGGGTGATAAAAATAAAGGGATTTTTAAAAAATTCTCAAATTTTATACCTAGAGTTTGTGAATTGCATTGCATGAATATTTTACTAAAAGAGGAGAAAAAAACCACAAATATTTAATTCTAGTTAGTAGGCTTATTTTTGTCCATGACATATTTGCTGTTGTTCATGTATTCTGGGACTGAGCAAATGAGTAAATAGATTGAATGTAACAAGATCCAGGATTCTTCCTACTGGGAATAAAATTACAAATATGGAAGAGGGAAAGCTCAAATGTACGATATTGTATTGGATTAGACATGGATGTATTGGGGCTGGCACTGTGGCATAGCAGGGAAAGCCGCTGCCTGCCACATAGGCATCCCATGTGGGCACTGGTTTGATTCCTGGTTGCTTCACTTCCAGTCCAGCTCCTTGCTCATGTGCCTGGGAAAGCAGCAGAGGAAGGCCCAAGTATTTGGGCCTGTGCTCACATGTGGGAGACCCAGAAGAAGCTCCTGACTTCTGGCTTTGGATCAGCCCAGCTCTGGCCATTGCTGCCGTTGGGGAATGAACCAGCTGATGGAGGCTCTCCCTCTCTGCCCCTTCCTCCTGTAACTCTGCTTTTCAAATAAATAAATCTTATCCTAAAAAAAAGAAATGAGTATATAATATTAACATACTGGTATGAATATGAATATGGATTAGAATTGGATATATCAATATAAATATACAGACCATCCCCTAATTGCAATGATGATTTATTTAAGAATGTTGGTGTTTATAGTGTAAATGCTATATGCTTCAGTAGAGGTTATACTTTGAATTTTGATCTTTTGCCAGATTAGTGGTATGCACTATGATCCTCTCTCACTGTGATGAGCAGTGGAAATCAGCCACATGTCCCATTCAATCATGTGAACATCAGGATAAACAACAGATAGCCTACTGTGTACTATGTTGCTAAGCTATGGTATTCAATAGGCTAGATATATTAAATGCATTTCCAACTTAACAATATTTTCAACTTCCACTGGGTTTATCTGGACACAACCCCTTTTTAAGTTGAGGAGCTTGTGTGCATATATACACACTTGGGTCTTTTAGAGAGTCTGTCCCATCATAAACCTAGAATCCCAGCTATGATCCCTCTGTAACTTTTTTTTTTTGACAGGCAGAGTGGACAGTGAGAGAGAGAGACAGAGAGAAAGGTCTTCCTTTTTGCCGTTGGTTCACCCTCCAATGGCCGTCATGGCCAGCGCGCCATGCTGATCTGAAGCCAGGAGCCAGGTGCTTCTCCTGGTTTCCCATGCGGGTGCAGGGCCCAAGCACTTGGGCCATCCTCCACTGCCTTCCCGGGCCATAGCAGAGAGCTGGACTGGAAGAGGGGCAACCGGGACTAGAACCCGGTGTGCCGGCGCTGCAGGCGGAGGATTAGCCTATTGAGCTGCGGCGCCAGCCCCTCTGTAACTTTGCAGTTCCAGTCTTATGATATATGTTCTGTATGTCTCTAGAAATGAAAACCAAACCACCCATGGAGCTTCCTACAAACAGCCTTCCTGTGAACTGGTTGGTCTCATAGATCTGCAAGCCCCCATAGTCCCTGAATACTCTGATGGTTTTCTATCTCTGCCACATCTCCAGGGAATGACCTATTGCTGTCTTTGCTACTTTAAACAGGCCCCAGTTTGGCCAAACGAGCAACTGTTTCTGTTATCTGGTGAGCTAACCCATGCCTTTCCCAAAGAGGTCTGTTGTCTTTAAAAAGTCTGAGCTTCCTTAGGTACTCAGCCTTCAGCTTTAGGATAGAATATGGAGTGTCCATCTATCTAATAAATATCCTCATATTATGGATAGTAATTTTTCATGTTAAACCTCTCCACATGATCAAAACTAATTTGTGGCTTTTGAAATGTTATACTAAAAGAGACTAAGAATGTCACATTTCTGCTAAGATTATATAGTCTGAAACTAATCATGAGAAAATACTAGACAATCTTATATTGATGGACAACCTAAAACAATAACTGGCTTCTATTCTTCACAAATATCATAGTCAAGAAAAGAAAAGAAAGATTGAGAAATTTTCCGCATTAAAGAAGACTTAAGGGATCTGACATCTATAAAGTTACTTCAGAATGTTCTTGTATAGGATGGGCACTTGGCCTAGCTGTTAAGATCATGGTTAGGATGCCCTTGTTCTACATTGCAGCGCCTGCTTTTGAGTTGCTCTTCGGGCTTCTGAGTCCAGTTTCCCACTAATGCCAACCCAGGCAGGCAGCAGGTGATGGATCAAGAAGAAGTGGGGTTCCTCCTGTTTGTGTGGAAAGTTGGATTGAGTTTCTGCTTCCAGGTTTGGGGTGGCTGAGCCTTGGACATTATAGGCATTTGGGAAATTAGCTAGCAGAAAGGCATTCTATCTGTCTCTCTGTCTCTGCCTATCAAGTAAAAAAACAGAAACAAAAACCAAAAACAGTTCATGTATGATACCTATTATAAATACAATAAGCTGTGCACAGACTGAAAATGTTTTTTTGTACCAAAACAAACCTCTCTGTTAATTCCACTGTCCGTGAACTGTTTGGAATATTCTCATATATACAATGGTTGATTCTTTTGTAGGTCTCAGATTTAGTACAAAATATCTGTAAGGAACATTGTTAAAACACTTGATATAATTTGAATAGCATCTGTGGATTAAATGATAACATGTAAATGTTAGATTTCATGGCTTTGAAAATTATACCATGGTGATACGAAAGAATGTTATTCTTCCTAGAAATATACCCTGCAGAATTCTGGATAAAGGAGTGCAATATTTCCAAGTTGCTCTCAAGGAGCTCTGCAGAAAGGTACATTTGTATGTACACACGTGCACACAGGTGATGGGTAGGGCAAATACGGCAATATCTTAGAGAAACCGAGTTAAACATGTGTGTATGTGTGTGTGTATGTGTGTGTGTGTGCGCGTGTGTGTATTCCCATTTCAAGTTTTCTAACTTTGAAATTATATCAAAATATTAAAAAATAAGTGGTGAGCCCAGACTCTAGCATGATGTAGTTGCTGAACGGTTAATCTGTCTCTGTCTCCACTGGAGGGTCTCCCCTGAATTCTGCCTCCACCTAGAACAGCGTCGTCCCCAAACACTAGGCTTGAACCTGCTCCCTCCCTAGCTACATCACCTATGTTTTCTTTTTCTTCACTTAAGATTCCTTTCTTCACTCTGATTATCTGAATCCTTATGGTCAAAACCAAATTTAAACCTATGTTACTTACACCAGTGTAGGGGCCTTCCAGCTCTCTCATTTAGATCACATTGATTTCTCATTCCTAAAATTTTATCCTAATCTCTACCTAATGCCTTGCAATACTAGTTTAAAATATATTATTACGGTTTGCATCTCCTTTATTTTGAAAGATCTGATGCTTTATGACCTAACGTATCAGAATCTTAACTTTGTATGACTTCACAAATCAACTTCTCAACTGATTACCTCTGTAACTTCAAGAAATCTGCTTGACTTCTTGTATCTCATTTAATTTGTAAATGGGAGAAACAACAGACCAATGTTGGAATATTTAAAAGGTTTCTATATGAGGTGATATTCATAAAGCACATAGAACAGTGTCATTCATAGGGTAAATGCTATGGAATATTTTATTTTTAAAGTGATAGCAGGACCTGGGATAGGAAACAGATGTCCATTATATTCTTGTTGATAGACTGATTGAGTTCAGCCCTAGCCTATCTTTGTTGATAGGTTAAGATAGTCTTCACTTTTCCTCATATTGTGAAATTTTAAAGTCACAGTCACATCCCCTTTATTTTAACTCTTCATAGCAAAAGCAATTGTACTAGAGCATTAAAGAGTTTCTTGTAAAGGTAATGAAACTTGCAAACTGGTAATGCCCTAACAAGCAAGAGTAAACCCTGCTATTTTCATAGTGTGCTTCTGAAAGATGAAAAGACTGGTTAAAATCAAAGAAGATGAAGGCAAAAAGAAATCTCTTATATACAGTAATTGATAATCATTGTTATTTCTGGTTATTTTCACACATCTTAACACTTGAGGTTGAAATCATTTCAGTTACAAAACTTCTCTCAGTTGAGGAGCCTGGATTCCTGTTTATAATTAGTTTAGCAGCAAGGAGACCTAGCAGTTTTATTTAACATGAGAAGAATCTTTTCCCAGAGAGTCAAAGCAATGAGGGAAAAGCTACCTCACAGTTGGGGTCTCCGAAATGCTCTTAGAATCTGTTGAATTCAAAGTCAGTATATTGGGCATGAATAACATGCCACACTCGCTGAGTTCTTGTGGGGACAAAACCTATGGCTTAAAGTAACTTAACAACCCTCTTATGTGAGGATGAAGGCACTGTGTGACTAAATTCTTTAGAGAGACACAGAAGGGTCTGTGGATTCTGTGCACACATTGATCACAAACACCTGAGGACCAGTGTTCAGCAAAAACTCTACAGATGCAGTATGTTCTGAAGCATGACCTTGATGTTTGGGTGGGATTTCAGCTGAAGAAAAGGGCAAGGAAAAGCTAATGAGTTGTGTTTGGATTCATGAATATGTTAAAGCTGGCAAACAATGAGACCTCACACTCAGGAGATAGTCTGCTCACTTTAATTAAAGAGACAGAAATTAAGAGAAATAGATTCAAATATTTAATTAGAAAGCCTTTGTTATATGGAGAGTATTCCCAACTAAATTATAACTCAAACATCTCTCTCATAAGCCATGGAAAGGTGATTAAAATCACAAGTAGGTAAGAGCCTTATTTATCAAGTTCTCTAACATGACAGATAGTTCTGTTGCATGAACTAGAAATTTAGAACTCCACCAATTATTGGCATTGATGCCCTCGATAGAAAGCAAGTGGGCTATTCTGTCCTTATGAAAATAGTTTCATTGCCTTATACTCAGTAAGTCATTAGCTCTGAGATTTTGCAGGGGTGGTGGCACTCTGCCAGCTGGTACTGTTTGACAATGACTCACATTCACATAAAGGTCATCACAGTAGGAAGTCTGTAGCACAAGGACATTGTGAACCTGGTCAGCCAGTGATGTCATGGAACTGCCCACCAGATGATCTGGGAGCTCCAGTCTCTAGTAGGAACCAAATGAAATGATTAATCACTACTGACATGGCACCATATTTTCAAATTCCTGGCAACATGGTGATGACCAGTTCTCCAGTACTTTTTTTCTTTGCTATTTTCACGAAAAGATAGTATCTCTGGTGGCCAAAAGGCCAGTCCTTGCACTGGCAAGGATATACTTGGAATTGATTCAAAATAGACTCTTCTTTTAGGATAAGATATAGCAATGTAGCAAGTGACTGGCACACAGTAAGGGAGAAATAACTCAGACTGAAACATTACTATTACCTTTTACTTAATATGTCTCTCTTCTGACCATGCAGTTCTGTTGCCTATGTTGTCTTGAATAAGAGTCTTCAAAAACATTCTACATTAGATTTAAAAAATAAAACATTAGTTTTGAAATTTATTTATTTAATAAGCAGCAGAAAGAGACAGATGGGAGTGAGCTCCCATCCACTGGTTTGTTCACCAAATGCTCAGCTGAGAAGTTGATCGATGTTTCTCACGTGGGTGGTAGGAACCCAACTACTTGAGCCACCACCTACCACCGCTCAGGGTGCACATTGGCAAGAAGCTAGAAATTTAACCTCTGCCTAGAATCCTACACTAGCTTCCCATACTTCTTGAAACAAAGACCCTATAACATGGAGAAGGATTTGAATGATTTGGCATCACCTCTCCTCTTATTCCTTATAACACTGCCTCTAAATCTCTTTGACGAGTTCCACAACACTTCTTGGAGCTTCCTACATAGGCCTTGCACCTGCTCTCTTCTATGCTTGGACCGCCCAGCTCCTCCTCCTTCACCTCCTCACCTCCCAGTCTTCCTCACATCTCAGCTGAAGCACATTTTCTCAGGGATGCTCTCCCAGACCACCCAGAGGAGCCAAGGGAAACCCTCATATCACCCTGCATCACTCCTGCACATTGCTCCTCTGCACTTACTGCAGCTCTGAGTCTCCATTTATTTCCGTGGCTCTCTCCAATTTCCCACCAGACTGTCAACTCCACGAGGACAGGGACAATGTCATTTTTCTTAATATTGTATTCCAGATCTACTATAATACATAGTACATAGGAGCATCATTTATAATGTTCATCAAATACATATTTAGTGATTACGATGCAAGTAGATTTGTGACAATTGCATAAAAGGAAAAGAAAAAGAAAAATGGTTAACAGAAACAAAGTAGAATTGATATAATGTTAAAAAGAGAAATGTACAAAAGATGAAAGTTAGTAAATCAGTTTTAATCTTCTGCAAGGGAAATTTTCTCATCTGATTCATTTGTATGTGTGCCTTCTATTGTAAAATTGTTTTCCCAGTGACTACACATTTATTCTTGTAACCAGAACTACTCTGGAGATACCAAACAGTAGTGGAGAGTTGTTCAGAGCTGTAGAAAAATCAATATATGGAAATGATTTATATGTGTGTGTGTGTGTGTGCAAAATTGTATGTTATTTAATTGTACAAAATTGAGTGAGTACTAACTTGCTAATATACACTAAAGTTATGAAATAATTGAGTAACAATATCTGGAAAGAAATAGCACTTGACTGTACACAAATCATACAACCAAAGGATTGAATTTTCACTGAAAAAGAAGTCTGTAGACAAGGCCTTCTTATGTCATTTTAGAAATTTTAGGAAAAAGTGTATTTCAGACTGAAAAATAAAAATTTCCAAATAAAAAGCTAATATTTAAGGAAAGATTTGTTTTTACTAACATGCTTGAAGGCATCAACTTGAGTGTTTGTGTCCATAATTTCCTGAATTGTATAAAATATAGACTATATGACATCTGCCTGAGGCATTAGTTTGTAAATATTTCATAACTTTAAAAATGTGCCATGATTAGGGCCGGCGCCGCGGCTCAATAGGCTAATCCTCCACCTGCGGTGCCGGCACACCGGGTTCTAGTCCCGGTCAGGGCGCCGGATTCTGTCCCAGTTGCCCCTCTTCCAGGCCAGCTCTATGCTGTGGCCAGGAGTGCAGTGGAGGATGGTCCAAGTCCTTGGGCTCTGCACCCCATGGGAGACCAGGAGAAGTACCTGGCTCCTGCCATCAGATCAGTGTGGTGCGCCGGCCGCAGCACGCCGGCCGCGGCGGCCATTGGAGGGTGAACCAACGGCAAAGGAAGACCTTTCTCTCTGTCTCTCTGTCTCTCTGTCTCACTGTCCACTGTGCCTGTCAAAAAAAAAAAAGTACCATGATTAAATTTGTTTTAGTAATCGACTGAATGATGTTTTACAGCATGAAAATGAAGAAAAAATTTCTTCTTGTGATTTTATCTGGGAGCCTTGAATATACATCAGAAAGTTAATTTTATTTCTTATATATTAAGACCAAAACCAAAGTTCAGAGTTTTGGGAATAGTAGAGAGAGAGAGAGAGAGAGAGAGAGAGAGGGAGAGAAATGATTCCTGAGACTAGGATCCACAATTCTTCCCTTTTCCTAGGAAAAAAATACTGTAAACATTGTAATTACAAGTCCTCAGCTGGCCACAAATTTGTTTTGGTATCTGTGGTTTAAAAGTAATAGTTTCCACCAGCACCACAGCTCATTAGGCTAATCCTCTGCCTGTGACGCCGGCACTCCAGATTCTAGTCCCGGTTGGGGCACCAGATTCTGTCCCAGTTGCTCCTCTTCCAGTCCAGCTCTCTGCTGTGGCACAGGAAGGCAGTGGAGGATAGCCCAAGTGCTTGGGCCCTGCACCCGCATGGCAGACCAGGAGGAAGCACCTGGCTCCTGGCTTCAGATCGGCACAGCGCACGGCCATAGCAGTCATTTGGGGGGTGAACCAACGGAAGGAAGACCTTTCTCTCTGTCTCTCTCACTGTCTAACTCTGCCTGTCAAAATAAATAAATAAATAAAAATAAAAGTAATAGTTTCTAAAGATGTCCAGCACCTAATCCCCATACCTTTGAATATGTTATCTTTCATAGACCTTGCCATGTGATTAAATTAAGGTTCCTGAGCTGTGATGTGGCAAGGGTACATAGTCACAGAGAGGTTGTCATATATGCTATGGGCTTGAAAATACAAGAAGAGGCCATATGCTAATGAATGTAGGAATATTCTAGAAGGTGAGAAATACACATCTTTACTAATACATCGTAAATTTTGTAATAGTCATAGGTCATTAAAACTAGAGTAGTATGTAATTTTTAACTATTTTTGACAGATTTAAAACAAAATTTGAAGAAAACACCATTTTCAGCAAAACTGATACAAACATTTTTTTTCTTTTTCTAATTTTAGCTCCCACATATGAGGGAGAAATATGGTATCTCAAAAATAAGAAATTAAATAGTTAAAAATTAATGTATACCTTATAATGAAAATTAAAAAGATGCATCTTGATAATACCATGATTTTAGATCAGTGAAACCCACTTCAAATCACTCACACATTTAACTACAAGGTATTAGGCTCATTTTGTTTAAATCCACTAAGTTTGTGGTAAACAATAGCAAGACTAATAGGAAACTAATTTAGTGTTTTGCATTTGGTATTCATATTTTTATTTAAGTACATTAAAAACAAGTTAGAAAAAACTTTAATATTAGAATGGTCTCTAGCATAAATTTATCAAGTAGATGAAACCCAATAAATGTTTCTGGGCATTTATCTTTCAGTGTCTTTTGTAGTCAAAGTTATCCATTTAATCGACATGTGACTTGGGTATTTTGGAAATTTGGAAACACAGATAAGTTTGTGTTGTACTCATCAATCCTATAGAGATCCAAGTCTCTCTGGCCATGAAGGAATATAGTGTTCACTAGAAGTGGTAAGACAAGTTCGGGAATGATTACAGTATAGGAGAGAAGTAACATGGACATAAATATTCAGGGGATGTAAGGAGTGGAAGAAGTACAAAGACAGACAGGTCTTTAGGTGGGAGAATCAAGGCTGAGTCCTCGGAAACAGGAGTTTTATACACGCTGTGGTGAATACCTTTACAAGCAAAGGAAACAGAATGAGTAACTGTGATATTAGGAAATCATAAAGCAAGAACAGAGAAAATATGTAGTTGTGAGGCTAAGATTGGAAAAGCAATAAAAGGCTAGGCAACTATAGGCCCTAAAAGACAGATTCAAGATTTTGGTTTCCTTATTCTGTGGGCTATGGATAAATTCTCCACAATCATGTAATATAAAGTCCTTTCTTGTCCTCTTTCACCAATATTAAAAGAAGCACTTACGATTTCCTTGGGGGAGTGGTAGAGGAGATAAAAACCAATAATTTCCAAGTGTTTGTCCCATCATCTGACAATTTAGAAAATTATACAGAATTGGAACTGATCATTCTGCTCTATGAGAGTGTGAAGGTACATACATCCTCAGAGCTAGATGAAAGGAATTCCTTTCTTTCTAAACAACAAAGACATAAAGAGACAGAGTTACTCAGTGCTTCATGGCTTTATTCCTTGACAGGAAATAGAAGACCATGGCACAGAGTGTATGGGCTAGACTGTGAGTGTGATACATACTTCCTCATTGGGTAGAGTGACATTTTAGTTTTGGAATGTAAGGTGTTTTTGGAAAGAAATTTTTCCCCCTGTCTGGCTACATAGGATTCTGAAAGCCCAGGACCCAGAGGTCACATGGTGAAGATTATGGAGTCTCTAATTTTTGTACAAGGAGAGACAAGCTTTTGTTTGGTATACGTTTGGCAGCTTGCAATGCAAGGAAAAGAGGTAATGATTGCTATTTCCAATAGAACTTCCTCATGCTCTTTGCTAAACAAGTGATTTGTAGTCATGTGGGCCTGGGATTAAAGCACTAATAGATGCCTTAAGAAAATTGCTTTCAACTTTCTAAAACTAATTTCAAAGTGAGGCTGAAATAATTCTGATAGAACAAACTTCTGAAAATGGAACGAAATGTGAAATGCCCATGGTGTCCCCTACACAGTGGACATTCATGTCAGCTCCCATGAAGTGTCCCCTCTGTTGAAGAAACCCAGTTGACTGAACTCATACATCTATTTGTCACTTACAACTTAAAGTGAACTACTCATTCAAAGACTAACTCAAAGTAGATTATACTATTACCCTCAAAGTCTGCTACCTGGATACCTCTAACTTCATCTTGTTTTATAAGGTAAAATCAACCTGTTTGTTAATAACAGTTCTCGCGCTACTCTTACCTCCCTGCCTGGTCCTCCAATCCTAACCGTCTCCATTCCTACTTCTTTTTTTTTTTTTTTTTTTTGACAGGCAGAGTGGACAGTGAGAGAGAGAGACAGAGAGAAAGGTCTTCCTTTGCCATTGGTTCACCCTCCAATGGCCGCCGCGGCCGGCGCGCTGCGGCCGGCGCACCGCGCTGATCCGATGGCAGGAGCCAGGAGCCAGGTGCTTTTCCTGGTCTCCCATGGGGTGCAGGGCCCAAGCACCTGGGCCATCCTCCACTGCACTCCCTGGCCACAGCAGAGGGCTGGCCTGGAAGAGGGGCAACCGGGACAGAATCCAGCGCCCCGACCGGGACTAGAACCCGGTGTGCCGGCGCCGCTAGGCGGAGGATTAGCCTAGTGAGCCGCGGCGCCGGCCTCCATTCCTACTTCTTCCATGATACCTTAAACCATAGCCATCTTTGTACAAATACTCTGCTTCCTATTGCCCATAGTATGCATTACTTAAATTGTCTACTTACTTTACATATTTATGTAGTAAAATGTGACACACTGATATATATATACAATGTGTAATGATCAAATCAAAGTAATTAACATTTCCAGCTCCTTAAACATTTAACATTTCTTTATTGGGAACCCTCAAACTATTCTAACTCCTTATAAAACACAATAAATTATTGAGAATTGTAGTGACCTTACTGTGCTTATAGACCATTAGAACTTATCCCTCCTATAAAATTGTATTTTAGCATATGTTTTTCAACTTTCTACACTTTCTCCCTCCTAAACTTCCTAATTTCTAATGACCACTGGTCTACTCTGTACTTCTTTGAAATCCAACTACTTTTAGGTTCCACATATAAGGTAAAACATGCAGTATTTGTGTATGCCTGGCTTATTTCATTTACACATTGTCCTCCAGTTCCATCATATTGCTGCAAATGACAATAAACCATTCCTTTTTATGACTAGTCAATATTCTATTGTGTTTATTTAATATATTTTCTTTTTCCTTTTACTCATTGATGGACACCTTGATTGATTCTATAGCTTGACTACTGTGATTAGTTTTGCAATAAATAAAGTACTGGAGATGTCCTTTTCATATACTGATTTCGTTTCTTTGGGATATAGACACAGTAATAGGAAAGTTGGATCATATGGTGGTAGTAGTAGTAGTAGTATTTTTGGCTTCATATGGAATCTCCATTCTGTTTTCCATAATGACTGTACTAATACACATTCCGACTAACCATATGAGTTCTACTATCTCTACAACATGACTAGCATTGTTATTTTTTGACTTTTTGGTTATAGACTTTCTAACTGATGTGAGCTGATACCTCATTATGGTTTTAATATGTGAATTTTACATATATTATCTTCAGCTTCAACTTTGGAATGTATTAGGGGAAAAATGAATAACATTAATTCTTTATCCTCATGATTTAATAAAATTATTTGTTTAGAAGACTTTGATTATAACCCTCTGGCCATTTTCTTGTTAATTCCTGGTTATCTACTCTGCCTTCTCAGAAACAGAGTCTAATAAAGGGCTATTTCACTAAAGGCTTTTTTCCCCTCTTCCATTGTACTTGGGTATCATCAAGTGAGCTTTATCCCCAATTTACTTGAATTTTCAGATAAAAAGAGAACTTGTATTTTCTTTGTTAAATAGTATTGTGTGAGAATAGAAAAGGAAATGATTAGGGCATGATGCTTAGAACTTGATTCATTAGCTTTTAGCCAGTTATATAACTTTTGGCTAGGCCAGTTTCAACTTTACTCAGTTGTAAAATTTGGGTAATAGTAATCTATTCTTCATTCTTTTCTGGTTGTGAGCAGTTAGTTGGTGTGGTCAGGTATTTCACAAGTATTAATGATTGCTGATGTAGATTTATAAAATCGTTTAAACCAGAAAGTTTTAGAAATCATTTATTCAGAGTGCTGTTTAGGACATCTGCCATTCTATGAGTCTGCTGAGTGTCTCACTTCCCATGTTGGATCACTCTCCCCTTTATTTATTCTATCGGTTAGTGTTAGCAGGTACTAGATTTGTTTATGTGCTCCCTTTGACTCTTAGTCCTTTCATTATGATCAATTGTGAACTGAAATTGATCACTTGGAATAGTGAGATGGCATTGGTACATGCCACCTTGATGGGATTGAATTGGGATCCCCTGGTATGTTTCTAACTCTACCATTTGGGGCAAGTCAGCTTGAGCATGTCCCAAATTATACCTCTCTTCCCTCTCTTATTCCCACTCTTATGTTTAACAGGGATCACATTTCAGTTAATTTTCAACACTTAAGAATAACTGTGTGATAATTACAGAATTAAACCAGTCATATTAAGTAGAACAGGCAAAAAAACTACTAAGAGGGATAATGTATTAAGTTGTTCATTAACAGTCAGGGCTATGCTGATCAAGTCACTGTTTCCCATAGTGTCCATTTCACTTCAGGAGGTTTCCTTTTTGGTGTTCAGTTAGTTGTCACCGATCAGGGAGAACATATGGTATTTGTCCCTTTGGGATTGGCTTATTTCACTCAGCATGATGTGTTCCAGATTCCTCCATTTTGTTGCAAATGACTGGATTTCGTTGTTTCTTACTGCGGTATAGTATTCTAAAGAGTACATATCCCATAATTTCTTTATCCAGTCTACCGTTGATGGGCATTTAGGTTGGTTCCAGGTCTTAGCTATTGTGAATTGAGCTGCAATAAACATTAGGGTGCAGACCGCTTTTTTGTTTGCCAATTTAAATTCCTTGGGTAAATTCCAAGGAGTGGGATGGCTGGGTGGAATGGTAGGGTTATCTTCAGGTTTCTGAGGAATCTCCAGACTGACTTCCATAGTGGCTTGACCAGTTTGCATTCTCACCAACAGTGGGTTAGTGTCCCTTTTTCCCCACATCCTCGCCAGCATCTGTTGTTGGTAGGTTTCTGAATGTGAGCCATTCCAACTGGGGTGAGGTGAAACCTCATTATGGTTTTGATTTGCATTTCCCTGATTGCTAATGACCTTGAACATTTTTTCATGTGCCTGTTGGCCATTTGGATTTCCTCTTTTGAAAAATGTCTATTGAGGTCCTTGGCCCATCTCTTAAGTGGGTTGTTGGTTTTGTTTTTGTGGAGTTTCTATTCGGATCTGGCTGAAAAGCCCATGAGAGTATTTCAGGCATGGAAAGCCAAGACACTCTGGCAAAAGATCTCTGTGAGTGAGATCCCAGTGGAAAGAACAGGTCTTCAAAGAAGGAGGTACCTTTCTCTGAAGGGAAGAGAGAACCTCCACTTTGACTATGACCTTGTCTAAACAAGATAAGAATCGAAGAACTCAGAGGGCTTCCATAGCCTTGGAAACTCAGGACTGGAGCATAGGGAGATTACTGATGCCATAGACAGGAGTGTCAATTGGTAAAGTCAACAACAGGAGTCACTGTGCACTTACTCCTCATGTAGGATCTCTGTCCTTAATGTGCTGTGCATTGAGATTTAATGCTACAACGAGTACTCAAACAATATATTTCACTTTGTGTTTCTATGGGGGTGCAAACTGTTGAAATCTTTACTTAATGTATACTAAACTGATCCTCTGTAAAAAAAAAAAAAAAAGAAAGAAAGAAATTATCAATTCCCAACTTGACTCTCACTGGGATTAAACATGACAATAGGTCTGATCTGATTTCATCATCATTTAAAAAAATCATCTATTATTTTTCACTTTATGTTTCTGTGTGGGAGCAAACTGTTGAAATCCTTACTTAATGTATACTAAGCTGATCTTCTGTATATTAAGATAATCGAAAATGAATCTTGATGTGAATGGAAGGGGAGAGGGAGTGGGAAAGGGGAGGGTTGTGGGTGGGAGGGACGGTATGTGGGGGAAGCCATTGTAATCCATAAATCGTACTTTGGAAATTTATATTCATTAAATAAATGTTAAAAAAAAGAAATCATTTATTCAGTGATGTCACTCCACAGATCAGAAAAAAATGAATGAAACCAAGCAAAATAATAATAATAAAAAACCTCTGAGGCTCATGGAGTTGACTAACTTTCCCAAGGTAATATGACTTTTGGAAACTAGGTCAAAACAAACTTTCAGATCTCCTGACTTTGGACCTGAATATCTTCAACCACAACATCCCTAGATCATTCTGGGGAAACAGACAACAACAAAATCTCTACCATTGTGTTAGTCAAGCTCAAATGTGTTTTCAAATTCTGGTGTTTTGTTTTGTTTTGTTTTGTTTTTTACCTTTTCCACATTCCATTCTCTAGGTAGGGGAACTGGTTAGTATCACTGGAAGTTCCTTATGTGTATTCCTGTCAATATCATTTTTAATTTAGTAAAGACATATTTAGGGTGGTAACTTGTCTGAAGTTTATAAAATAACTGATTGATATTAGCTTCACAAAACTCAAGTGAAGGCATCTTGCTTCTAGGAAACTTTATCCTTGGTGACTAGTGAAAATGCTGTAATTAGTAATATTAAAGGCTAAAACAAAATGAGAATTGGAAGTGTCTCCCAAATATCACCATGTTTATGTAATGATTCAAAAGTGTTTATTGCATTAATGACAAGGGAGGCTATATTTACTACCTTCTCTAGATAACACTTATATTTTCTTTTTTAAGAAAAGTGGAAGCTTTGAGTGTGTGGCTTAAATGTCAACATACTTAAAAATTACCTAGAGTGTTTATGCATTGGAGATTTGGACAGCTAAAATGTATTGCCATTGCTGACCTATTCCTTAAAATCAGAAGTTGTGCGAAAGTCATAATTTTTGTGAAATATGAGCTTTTAAGAAAGTAAGTCAGTTACATAACTTTCTAGGAGCCAGTCCCACTTCACATATTAGTTCTTTTTTTCTTAAAAGAGCAAAAAGCCTGTAGCAAATGTACAATTTTGTATTTAAAGATAACATACCTCCCCCATGATTTGGTACTACTCCAAAAACTTGACCTTTTCACTTACTTCTATAATTCACAAATGATAAGCTAATCAAATTTAACAAATTATAATTTCCTACATACTTACCTTTGATTTTCTTAAACAAAGAAATATTAAGAAACTACTATGTGTCAAATCCAATTTTCGGCTTTTTAGGTGGGAAAATACATGATTCATATTTGTTAAATTATAGTCCAGATTCACAAAAATGTATTGATGGTATATTGTGATCTAGGCTATCTGACAAACTGGGAATGGGACAATGAAGGAATATGCCATTCATGAACCCTGCATTTGAAGAACTCTGAGACTAGCTGAGGTTTTGATGAGGTTGATGTTATGATGGTCACAAGCAGTTATGGATCAGGAGAATAATAAGAACTAGTTTCCTGGAAAAGGTACCTGCCACATGATTGCTAAAGAATGGAAATATTTAAAAATACATTGATGAGATGGAGAGTTGGAAAGGGTGGATAACTAATACCAGTTCAGTGTTGCTTCATAGAATGGAAACCTCTGCTTTCTCCTATCTTAAATGTCTTCAACATTTCAATCCTGAGGTCCACACATGTGTGTTCTTCTCCTCCTATTCTTGATTAAAATACTTGACCAAAACACTACCTACTGCTTGAAGTATTTTTGATGTTTCTGCTGTATGTTAAAATGTCTGTAAATAAATTGGAAAGAATTTGCCAATAGCATCCATACTTATTTCATGTGTTTCCACTGTATTTCCTAAGTGATATAGCCAACAAAAGTTGCATTCTCAATTTAATTGTATTCATTAAAACTCAAATGCCATATCACTATGTTTGGGTAAGTCTTACATTTTCCCAAATTTGTTAGGTTTCCATAACTTCTTTTAATTACACAGTTTTATTGTTGACTACTGTTGGGTAACTGATTTCATAACTTTTATTTTTTCATACTGTAGTAAAAAATTAATCTTTTAAAATACGAAAGATGTCACTGAAATGTAGTGAACAAACAATTGCTTTTTAAAACTATAATAGTGTTGGTTCAATTAGATATTCATATTTTAAAAGTTATTTTGAGCCTTTCTTCATAATACATGCAAAAATTTGAAATATTCTAGAAGAACAAATAGGATGATAACAGTAGTATTGAAATAAGTATCTTTTCCTAAAAATAATACAAATATACACTAACTGTAAAATAAAACATTTATGATTTGGACACTGGGTGGATTTATAATGTGATACTCAGATCCTCTTTCAAGAAAAGATTTGTCGCCCCAGCTCCTGGGAAGGCTGACAGTGTCTGTGGCCATTCTGCTTTAGGGATTGCCTGAGGTGCAAAGAACCATTTACCTATGACCATGCTCTTTCAAGGGCAGCTTCTAACCAGTAACTGATTAAGAGAAGGTACAAAATTCTACCATTTTGGATCAATGCAGGAAAACTCTGAGAGGATACATATTCTCTGATTGGCTGTGAGCATTGGACTGAGATCATGGCTTCCCCATTTTCCCTTTCTTTCCCTGGTAGTGGGTCCAAAGGACAATCTATAACTATCATAAAGACTAAACTATTTCAAAGTCAACTGGAAAGACCAAACTGTGTTAGAAGTCATTCAAATTAAAAATTTGTTATCACTAACATATTAAGAGAGTAAAATTGCAGGCTATTACCCAGGAGAAAAATATCTGAAGCATATCTGAAAGCTGTATTGCATCTAGAATAGATACAGAATTTCTGGACACATCAGTAGATAAGAATTGCATTAAAAATGGAAAAAGGACTTGTTGAGTTACTGTTCAAATAGCATATCCACATGACATGTAGGAATGAAGGTGCTCAATTCTTCAGTCATTAGAGAGATTTAAAAAATAGACAAAATAGCCTAACAATAACCTAACCTCTCGCTGTCTAATTCTGTCAAATAAGTAAGTAAACAAACAAAAGAACAAAAAGCAAAGCAACCAGAAAAAATGTAATACCACTCTATGCTCACTAGAAGGCGCCCAAGATTACAATGATTGAGATTGTGAACCATTGGAAATGATGTGGAACATCTTCATAACCTATATATTGCTGGTAGAAGTGAAATTTGTTCAACTACTTAAAAAAACTTAGGTATTATCTATGAAAAGTAAATAAATAACTATCAGCTACTGTGGGGAGCAACTCGGACTAGACTAAGTTACTGGAATTAAGACTTATTCTATGCATCTGCTCTCCCACAATATGGCGCTGGGAGAGGAGTAAACAACCTTTACACAGCTGCCTCCAGTTCGACCAATAACCTGCAGGAGCTGATCCTGCTCCTGATTGGAGGAGAGCAGCATACTCGGTGTGTGGGTAGCAGAGTTGGGATTGGTGGAAGAGGACTATAAAGGAGGAGAGAGACAACATGCACCAGGAACATCCGGATAACATCTGTGCAGCCCCTGAGAGAGCCGGCCGGCGGTGTGCCACTCCCCCGCAGAAGTGGGGAAAGTGGCAGGGGGAACCGCCCCTCCACGGAGGTGGAGGGGTTGGCAGCCAACCCCGGGAAGGACCAGCAGCAAACCGGGGAAGGGCCGAGCAGACAAAAGAACCGCGCAGGGTCCTGTGTCGTTCCTCCGCGAATGGGGGAGCGACAAGCTACCTATTCTGTTCCTTAACAATTCCATTACTAAGTATATACCCCAAAGAAGAATATGTTCATTTTTCAAATGACTTGTACAAGATGGTTAACAGTAGTAATTTTTAATAAGAAAAATTGGAAATAAATAAAACATCCATCAGCCATAACTTGATTTAAAAATCTGTGTTGTTGGGGCCAGCATGTAGTGTAGTGGGTTGAGCCACTGCCTCTGACACTGGTACCCCATATGGGTAGTGGTTCCATTCCCAGCTCCTCCACTTCCTATCCAGCTCCCTGATAATGTGTCTGGGAAAGCAGTGGAGAATGGCCCATGCACATGGGCCCCTGAACCTACATGGGAAACCCAGAAAAAGTTCCTGGCTCCTGGCTTGGAACTGGCCCAGTTTGGACGCCTATGGCCATTTGGGGAGTGAACCAGCAGATGGAAATCTCTCTCTCTCTCTCTCTCTCTCTCTCTCTCTCTCCCCCTCAGATGGAAATCAATCTCTCACTCTCTCTCTCTCCACCCCCCTCAGATGGAAATCAATCTCTCCCTCTCTCTCTCTCTCTCTCTCATTCCTTCTCTTTCTGTAACTCTGCTTTTCAAGTAAATAAAATATAAAAGATTTTTTAAATCTTTAACAAAATCTGTGGTGTGTTCACATAACATAATAATGTTCAGCCATGGTAAATTAATTAACTCCATGAAACATTATGGTTAACTTGCATATGCTTACTATTGAGGGAAAGAAACTAGACACAAGACATACTGTTTCATTGTAGTTATATTAAGTTTGAAGATAAGCAAATCATGGAATGGTTACTTTGGTGGGAGGGGTATTGATTGGGAGGGATACTGACAAAGCCTTCTAGAATGGTAGAATTATCTTACTATATTCTCTTCCAAACATTTAGTTGTATGAATGGGAAACACTGAGTTGTATGTTGAATTTTTCACTTCGTTCCTCATATATTATCTCTTAACAACAATAAATATAACCTGGGGACCTATATGTGTGTATGTGTGTGTGCGCACATACACACAGATGTGTGCTTCCATTTTACTTTGAAAAGTATCCTTAGTGATTATTGTTATTCTAATCCATAGCCAATGTTAAGAACTGTCGCTCCCCCTCTTCGCGGAGGAACGACACAGGACCCTGCGCTGTTCTTTCGTCTGCTCGGCCCTCCCCGGGTTTGCTGCTGGTTCTTCCCGGGTTGGCTACTGTCCCTTCCACCTCCGTGGAAGGGCAGTTCCCCCTGGCCACATTCCCCACTTCCGCAGGGGAGCGGCACACCGCCGGCCGGCTCTTCTCGGGGGCTGCACAGGTGTTCCCCTTAGATGTTCCCCATAGATGTTCCTGGTGCATGCCGTCTCTCTCCTCCTTTATAGTCCTCCTCCGCCAATCCTAACTCGGCTGCCCACACGCCGAGTACACTGCTCTCCTCCAATCAATAGCAAGTCCTACAGTTTATTAGTTGAACTGGAGGCAGCTGTGCGGAAGCTGTTTACTTCTCTCCCAGCGCCATATTGTGGGAGAGCAGGTGCATAGAATAAGTCTTAATTCCAGTAACTCAGTCCAGTCCAGATTGCTCCCCACAAAGAACCATCAGTCTGATGAATTTTTTTCACATTATCTACTCCAAGTGTAAAAAAGTCAACCCATACAATCAAGTGAAGTGACACCTAAAGGAGCAAATGACAAATCTGGTTGGTGCCCATGCTGGCAGGCACCACACACATTTCATAGCTTATATTGCTCTTTTAACTATGACTGCTTTGTACTGCCTTTCTCCTCATGCTACCAGGTAAAGATATCTTCATTCAGTGCTTTCTAAATCCCTCCCAAATCCTCACTTCACATGAGAGCAAAGGACATCATCCTGAGCCTCTCATCTTGGTTTTGTTAAGTCTACCTTGATGTGCTTACATTTTATGAGGGACAGAATTTGTTTTTAAGCAGAATCACACTATATTTCACAACACAGATACTTTCACTTCTGCGGATCCAATAATCAGCTGCCTATAATCCCAGGGATACCTACAGTAGAGAATCTTTACCAGGACAAACCTCTACTGGATTGCTTCCCTCTCAGGGTTTTATAAGGATTGAAGGAGATAACACAATAGAGTTTTTAGCACAGTATGTGTTCAATAATTGATAATGATCATAGAATAATTGCAATACACATAATGATGATTTTAATTATTGTTGACATAATCATAATGCAGTTGTCAATTTCAGTTAATTGAACACCAGTGCAATAGTTTTACTAACTAACTAATTGTGTCCAATTTCATCAGTTGATTCAGAGTATGCTTAATGCATTATTTTCCCTCTAGACAGTTCCTAGTCTATAGTCAGGTATTCATTCTGTTGTCAGGATTTTCTTGTGTCCTCTTATCTTACATATTTCCACAGCCAGTTTTTGTTACTATTGTTCATAACATTAACATTTTGAAAGAATAGAATTGCCCTAATTTTTTAATATATTCTTATTTATTTTGTGTTTGTCTGATGTTTGCTGATAGTTCAGTAAGGATATGCATTCCATCGCATAATATAGCATAGACAAAATTATATTTTTCTCAGTGTTTCACATCTAGGGACCCATGATGTTCATGTCTCTCTCACTGATATTGCAAACTTTGATTACTGAGTCATAAAATTATCTTACATTTGCATTGCAAAAGTATTTTTCTCCATTTCCAATAATAAGCCATTGCTAAGGAGATTAAGATGATGCAAATATCCTGGTTTGTTATAATTTTTCCCCTTGGATTAGTACCCACTGGTGATTTTTTCCTAGTCTAAACCTTACTTGAGGGTAGTTCAGTGAAGACTTTCCATCTCTAATCCTCCTTCTAAAATTACTTGTTGGTATTTGATATTTTATTTTAAGCAAGAGCTTCCCATTTTTCCATTTATTTATTTATCTCATTATTATCCAAATAATTCACAAATTTCTGTTTTTCCAATGCTTTATAGTTAATTTGCATATTCAATCTGTGTTCAGATTGTCATTTCAAGCTAATGTCTTGGTCATGGTGACGTGCCCTCCTGTACCTTTTTCTTAATACTCTTTATTTGTCCCTCAAACCATGTTCCAGGTCCCCATCCCTGGAATCAGCCATTTCTTTGAGGAGTTCCTTTCCTTTCAGAGGTATGATTGGTCTTTTGGAGTCAGTGACACAAAGAGTAACAAGTTTGGTCATCCAAAAAGCTAAGTATTTCCCAATCACTTGCCAGATATATCACAGCATTGTAGCACAATCCCACAATCTCTCTGTGTTAGCCAGGTTGGACTCTGGACATCCCTGTGTGTTGTGTCTTAATCTTTCTTCTCTGTCTTTGATCTGTGGTTTTCACCACCATGATGCCCTCTTCAGACAGGGAGAAATCTTGTGTGAACGTTCATTGTTCCTTAGTGCTGTAAGTCCCAACCAAACTCTTTCTTCCTCCATGAAGCCACACCTGACTGCTGTGGAAGACTGTGGATGCCTCTGAATTGTTCTGCCTACCTCCATGTTTGCCCATTCTTTCTTTTTTTGGGGGGGGGGGTAGTAAAGCTAGCAGACAAATTTCAGGCAAACTTCACAAATTCAAGGAACATGGTGAAAGATCTTAATGATACCTTATTGAAGCTAAAAGACAATCTTCCACTTGGGTCTAATGAAGCACTTCAACCAGGATCTGGAAGCCTTGGAAAACAGCTGCTATTCTATGCATGGCCTTTCTCCTCTCGCTCCTCCTCTCTACTTTCTAGTGCACATTTTCATTATTCTGTACTTACAGTCAGGTTTTCTGAGCTCTGTCAGGCATGGATCCCAGTCAGAATCAACTTATTTCTTATATTTGAGCTGCCAGTCTGATAAATTCAGGTGACCTGCTTAAGGAAAACACGCAGATGAGACAGATGCTTATTGTTGATTTTTAATTCAGGTGTTTTTAATTCAGGTTTTGTGGAAGTATTGGAAAGATCTGGACCACGTGGAAAGAGAAAAGCAGTTAGCATGGGCTATAATGGCAATCCTAATAGTAGTCTACATTAGCATTGATAAAACATTGTTTAACATGGTCTCTGGTTTTATAACAAAATCATCACAGACTTTCCCACGTGAGGGACAACTCTCATTTCTTTTCTGTATTCACAGCATGAGATAGAAACTAATGTTCTTCAGGTTGATTAGATAATTGACAGATCGGGTCCTAGGACAAGGAAAAGTTTTAGAGATGCTCTTGTGTCCCAGTACATGTAAACATGTGTGGTCAGATATGCTAACTCCTAACCATGGAGACACTGTGAAAGAAGATTTGCACAACAAGGATCCCTAATCAGAGCAATATGGGATCCAGTGAGCAGGAGCTGGAATAAGCTGTTCATCTTGAATGAAGTGAAAATAACTCACAAAATAACCATAAGAGAAAGAGAACACATCATCTATGTGGTCAAGTAATGAGGTACTACAGTTTCCAAATGACACTCAGATCAGTGTGAGACAGCAGGTAGATGTGTATGTCATGGTCTCACTATTGCCATAAAGCTTCATCACAGGTGACTGAGCCATTGGAATAAGACTTTAACCACAGCTCTCTTTTCTAGATGAATTTCTATGTTGGTTTCCTGCTCCATAAGAATATTTCCCCAGGTATTTAAAAACTCATCCTGAGAAAGAATAAAGAATGTCAGCTACATGAATGAAGACCACACGGATTGTGGAACCAGTAGTGTTTGCCTTGCAAAATGTGTAGATTAAGAAAGTTTGTTTCACAGGATTTGAAATCCCCAAGACTTTTGGCAGAATCATTGTTTCTTTTGTGATTTTCCAATAGTTTTCTTCTTTGCCCTTCCTATCCCCATTTGGTGCACCTGTCTACTCCTCATGAAACAAATTGTGAGTGGGAGTTGGAATCAAGAGGACAAGGGTTGCCAGTGTCAAAATAAATCTGAGATAACTGTTTTTCTCTGTTAACAGAATTTCAAGGTTCAGTAGGGGAGTGAAATTAGATTTAGCTGTGTAGTTGCCTCTACTGGATACTGTCTGGATAGGTTTTGTTGATTCTGTACCTGTGATGTGAGAGCTTGCAACTTTAACTTGCATCAATAGCAAGATGATTTCTCAAAAATATAGAAAAAAGAGAATAATAGGAACAACTCACACTCACTCATTATTTAACATGCTATACAATATAAATAGCCACTTAAAATGTACTTGTTTTCACTTATTTGAGAGATGGAGAGCTAGAGCTAGAGCTAGATCTGGGCCGTCTGCTGGTTCACACCCCAAATGTCCATGCTAGCCTGGGTTGGCCAAGCAAAAGCCAGGAGCCTGGAACTTCATCTGTTTCCCCTAGATGAGTGACAGGGACAATTTACCTGCTGCTTCCCAGGGTGCACATTAGCAGGAAGCTGGAACCAGAAGTAGAGGAACCAAGATTCAAATCCAGGCAGACACTCTGATATAGGATATTGGCATTCCAAATGGGTCTTAACTGCTGTTCTAAATGTTGTATCATAAATATCCATTTCTTAAGCACCCACTTCATGTCAGGTGCTATCACACACAATGGAGAGTTCAAATCAAATTAAAAATGTCACCCATAAATAGTTGTACATAGGTTTACAATTTTTCCTCAATATTTTTAGAAATTCTGAGAAAATTTAATTGCTGGGTTTTGTCAGGGAGAAAAGGCCCAAACAAACAAATAATTTTTTTTTTTTACAGTACAGTGGGGTTTATTCCCCTTTTTACAAAATTTTATTTGTAAATGTACAACAGGCTCCAAGATAACACTTAACTCTTAACACTTCATTCTAACTACGGTGGCATAAGATGTTATGGCCAGGAATCGAGATGTTTAGCTAGGAATGCAATCAAGGGCGTCATCACTTCAGGTACAAGGAACAGCTTACTTTTTGCCAGATTTCTTAATTCCACCTGTGGCCAGGGGGCCCTTCCCCGCCGCCTTCGCTTTTAGCTCCTCGAGTTTCTTCTGCTCCTCTTTCTGTTTTTGCTTGAAAGCCTTATCTTCCTCATCCATCTCCTTGGCCTGCTTCTTGGGCTGTTTCAGGGGCTTCTTCTTGCCACCTTCCCGGCCGGACATGGTGCCTGCCGCAAATAATTTTTTTTTTTTAAAAAACAAGACCATCTTGAATCTTTCCCCACATTTTGAGCAAAGTGTTTTTTTCAAAAGTTCTTTATCATACACCCATTTTTCTTCCCGTCTCATCACTCTAGTTCGCTTGACCCCTGAGCAAAGCAGGACAAAGAGATCAGCTTCATTCTTTGAGAAAGACGTTTGCAGAAAGGAAGAAAATCCCAACTCTGGTGAACTTTGAAATTTTTCTTCTAAAGACACCTGACCTCTTTAGTCACAGAGTTGGAATTGTGGCCACAGAAAATTTCTATGACATTTTCTTTAAGTTATTCCAAGCTTAGGGAGCAAATGATGGACAAGTACAGCCCCTCCATGGAGGCCACTTTTGGGAAAAATATGCCTACATTCCTTTACATTCTCTTTAATGATTTCTGTGTGCTTTGCTGCCTTCAGCAGCAAGAAGAGAATGGAAATTAGTAAGGTACTGAAACCTTATTTTACTTATTTCCATTGTTTTTGTTATTCCTCAACTCTCTAACAGGTTTTTCTAGAAGTGTCGTATCACTTATACACAAATCTTCATCCCAAGGACACTTAATGTAAGACACTGGTAGCAGAAGTAGATCTAGAGGCCAGCACTCTGGCTCACTAGGCTAATCCTCCGCCTGCGGTGCCAGTACCATGGGTTTTAGTCCCAATTGGGCCCCGGATTCTGTCCTGCTTGCTCCTCTTCCAGTCCAGCTCTCTGCTGTTGCCCGGGAAGGCAGTGGAGGATGGCCCAAGTGCTTGGGCCCTGCACCCGCATGAGAGACCAGGAGAAGCACCTGGCTCCTGGCTTTGGGAGGTGAACCAATGGAAAAGGAAGGCATTTCTCTCGCTCTCTCTCTCACTGTCTAACTCTGGCTGTCAAAAAAAAAAAAAAAAGTAGATCTAGAAAGATTCTTTATTTTAAAAAATGTGTTTTCATTTTATTCAAAAGAGAGACAGAGACAGCTAGAGAGAGAATTCATCTGTTGGTATACTGCCCAAAAGCCTATAACAAGGGCTAGACCAAGCTAAAACTAGGAGTCTGAAATTCAATCTGGGTACATTAGTGTACATTAGTAGGAAGCTGGAATTTAGAGCAGAACTGGAACTGAATACAGGCACTCCAGTAAGGGATGGAAACATCCCAAGTGACATCTTACCCTCTGTGCCAAATACCAGCCTCTAGAATGCGGATTTTACCATGGGAATTTGGAGTTGCATCACTCATTGCTGAGATGACAATAAAGTTTCCATGGGGCTGGTGCTGTGGCATAGTAGGTAAAGCTGCCACCTGCAGTGCCAGCATCCCATATGGGTACTGGTGCAAGTTTCAGATTCTCGACATCCTATCCAGCTCTCTGCTAGTGTGCCTGGGAAAGCAGCAAAAGATGGACCAAGTACTTGTGTCCCTGTACCCACATGGAAGACCCACAAGAAGTTCTTAGCCTCAGCCTGGCCCAGTCTTGGCCATTGTAGCCATTTGGGAAATGAACCAGCAGATAAAATTTCTCTCTCTCTCTCTCTCTCTCTCTCTCTCTCCTTCTCTGCTGCTGTCTCTCCTCTGTAACTCTGCCTCTCAATTACATAAATAAATCCTTTAAAAAAAAAAGACCTCATTTATAGTGCTACCTGAAGTTTTAATAGCTTCAGCTTGCTGCAGCAGTGTAATTGCTAAAACTTCCACCAGGGACAATTTGAGAATGCACTAACTTATGCAATATATGACACTTGGAAGTGAATATAGGAAATGGTAGTTGCAATATATTAGTCTACTTTTCATTTCTTCAATTAACATATTTGAGGGGAATGACTTTGGGAAATAAAAAGTGTATTTCCACTTACAATTGAAGATTATAGTTCAAGATCTGGCGGCCCCATAGTCCAGCACCTGATGGAGGCTGGTCAGGTGGGTACAGAGGCACAATCATATGGTGAGCCAGAAAGGAAAGAAGGGACCTTTTCTGAATTTGAACTCAAATAATCAAATCTCTCTTAAGAATCACCCTCTGACAGCAACCCCTAATGACCCAAAGACCTCCCATTGATTCCACATCCAAGCTATCAAGTCTCCACTCTTGGTCATCAGCCATCAATATTAAGACATTATAGTATAAACAGATAAATATCTGCCAGAGTTTTGGGAAGAGAAGTCCTGTTACAGCAGTAACATATGTCAGTGGAATTGTTTGGTTGTCATTAGGTGTCACTAATTGAAGAGATAAAATTAAAAGCATAAGCCAATGATTTGTAAACTTAAAGTGTGACTTGAACATGTTTGGTGGTATTTAAATAGAGCATCATCTGCACCTGAAATATTAATAAATATTTATTATTTATTTTCATCTATTGAAAATGCTGTCACACACACAGAATGAGAGAGAGAGAGAGAGAGAGAATCTTCTCATTTTGTTATCCCACCCCCCACAGATACCCCAAATATCTAGTGCAGGGACAGGCTAAAGCCAAGAGCCTGGAACTATATCCAGGTTAGGAAAAACTTATTAACAAACATAAACTCCTTCAGATAATAACAGAAAACATTTCCCAACAAAGGGCCAATATTATCTTTACAGTAAACAAGAAAAAATGAAATTTAAATATCAATATCCAACAGCAACAATAGAAGCATAAGTTCTTAGTAGAAATTTCATATAAAATAATCATTTATCATGATGGAATTAAGTATCCCAGAAATGCAAGGTTGGCTTAACGTCTGAAAATCACATCATGCTTACTGCTATATTATGAATTTGAGTATGTGTCAGAGAAGTACATAAGATGTGCAAAATAAGCCCCTGACAGAACTCAGCACAATTATGATAAAACTTTTAGGAACATAGTAATCAAACTGAACTGTATCCAAGAGCAACCATCAGATCCTTCAGATAGTGTCATTCTTAAGGAGAAAAACAGACTTCCTCTCCTTCCTATTTGGAGTAATGGAAGGATATCTACATTCACCATTTCTATTCAATGAATATTAACAGTCCTAGTCAGTACACGAAGCTAGTTAAAGTTGTAAAAGTATAGAGCTTGGTAAGTAAAATGTGCTACCAACGTTGTGGCCTAATGGGTTAGGCCATTGCCTGCAACACTGGCATCAAATGTAGGACCTGGTTTGAGTCCTGGCTGCTCCACTTCCTATCCAGCTCCCTGCTAATGTGCCTGGGAAAGCAGTGGAGGATGGCCCACGTGCTTAGGACCCTGTACTCATGTGAGAGATCTGGAAGAATCTCCTGACTCCTGGCTTCGGCCTGGCCCAGCTCTGGCCATTGTGGCCATTTGGGGAATGAACCAGTTGATAGAAGATCTCTCTCTCTGTCTCTCCCTCTCTCAAATAAATAAAATAAATCTTAAAAAAAGAATGTAAAAAGCAAATTTAACTTTTATCAATAAATATGATGAAAAATTTTAAATAACAGCAAAAAATCAATCATTAGAACTAATAAATAAATTCAAATTTAACAAATAGAAAACTGCACGTATAATCAATTTAATGTTGTAGAGTAGCAAGGAACAATTGCAAGGTCACTTTAATAAAAACATTCACAATAGCAGCAAAATTTGAAACAACTAGGGATAATTTAATGAGATATGCATAATATCTGTGCAATTGAAGTGAAAAGAAAAACAAAAACAAAATCCAGGAAGAAAAGATAAGCCAAATAGACATGAACTGTGTTCATTAATGTGACTTTTCAAGATTGTTGTATTAATTTTTCTCACATTGAGTATAAAACACATTAATGATAAAGTGGATTGTTATAAAGTTGACAAGCTGATTCTACAATTTGTATGCGGTTGTAAAAAAACTACTGTAGCCTAAATAATAGTGAAAAAGCACTGAAATATTTTTAAGGCTTAATATGAATTTATGGTAATCAAGAAAGTGTCCTGTTTGTATAAGAATAGGTGTATAGTTCAGAGAAACAGAATATAGCCTAGAAGTATATCCATAAACATATGGTCCCTGAATAAATTAGGTGTGAATCAGAGATGAAGGCTATGCAAGCATGGATACAGTAGATAGCTACCTCCCACCAAGGCTGATTAGTGATGCTGCTGATAGAAATGCAGCCAACAGGTAGCAAAGGCAAACTTGAGCATTTGTTATGATGTTATTTTATAAGGATACCAACTATCTACTTTTTCACCTTGAAAAAGGGAAGTATTTATTTTGACCAGGATTCAGACGTATTGTGAGTATGGTTTGCCTTTCCTGGTGGTACAGGTGAGCACCACCATCCAGCGGTTCATGTGTTGATTGGATCAGTGTCCTACACTGGATACTGACCTCTTTGAGTCATGGAAAGCACGGCTATAGGCATTGGCCATGGACCCACTTGATCTGTTTCACACTGGGTCACACAATATGTTCAACGTGTATTTACTGTGGATGTCTCAACCTTGTTCACTTTGTTATCTTATGTTTTCTTAAGTACAAGATATAATGTTTCCATTTTAGCTCAGTAAATGACAATTGTCATTCCACATGGAATTTATGACACACTTTGTTTCTGTCATAAAAAATACTGTGCCAGTTGAAGTATTATCTTTTTCATCCCCACTATATGTTGCAGTAGTAATATGTGTTCATTTTAAATGCAAAATTGCATTCATACTTGCTTCTTAAACTTGAAAGATAAAGGTATCATATTCAAATAAAATAATTATTTCTATTTAATTACGAATTGTAAGCCTCACAGGTATCCCTGCAATTCATGTTATTTGCATAAAATATTCAAATATGCACATTAAGATTTTATACTAGTGCAAAAAACATTTTAATTAAATCAATTTGTTGAGACTGCCTGGATTGGTAGTTTATGTATAATGCTAAAAATTACATCCATGCCTTAAATGAGCACTACCACACACACAAAAATAGAATTTTTCCACTCTTAAAGTGCATCCACCTAAATACAATCAGGTTTTGTTCAATAATAACAAATCACATTGTTTAATCTTTAATTTAATTTTCAATTTAAATTAAGTAAAGTTAAAAATTCCATCCCTCAGCTACACCAACCACATTTCATTTCAAATGCTCAGTAGCCACACGTAGAGTAGGGCTTGCCATACTGGACAGCAGTTCTGTAAGTAGGACTATGTATACCAGAAGATATGATATAAGCCTCACTCAACTTAGAACCATCACTGCTGCCTGAGCGGCTTGTTCTTCTGACAGTGAACTGCAGGCCAAGAAGGGAGGTGCCATGCTAAAGAGATAACTGGCTCTCCTTGTTATAAGATAACTTTGCAGCTGTATCAAGGAAATGGGCTGGAATATGTCACTCAGGTGATCCACTGGGATCTTGAGGTTTCCTTGACCATGTGTATCCCCTCACGGAGTAATTCCACAAGTCATGGCCTGAGAGGTGGATGGTATCCTGGAGTTCGGGTGCCTCAATATTTAAGGTCTATATAATGCCATCTGGCAAGTCACCTAGACCAACAAAAGTGCGAGCAGAGGGTGAGTGGAATGGGTTGGCTCCTTTGGGGAGATGGAAGTGTGAATACTTGTGACCTCCTAGACATTAATTACTGCAACAGGGACCATAGCACATCTTGCTCAACTTCCTCTTGAAATTCTCTCTCAGAAATTGCCCAAAACAAGCTTGAAAACATATCACAGGACACAATAAATGTGCTGTGAGAAGTCAGCTGGCTTTAGCAGCGTCAGCAGCAGACTACAGCTCACACTGGAAGTGCATTGCTCTCAAGCCCTCACAGCCAGCTCACTGGCCCTGTGAACTCATTCCTAGCTTCCTTGTGCTTTGCTCCATAATGATCCACCCCTGTGACTTTCTGCGGAAGACTGACCCTGAACTATTGGAGCCTCTTCACTGGCAGACTCAGAACCAAAAGTCCCTGGGAGCTTTTATGCAACTACCAGCCTTCAATGGCTGACAGGTGTATGAAGCTCTGGCTTTCTTGTCTGGAAGTGGAACACTCTTAGTTGTAAATTTATGTTCCTGAATGCCCTGGGGGATCAGGCTGATGTGGTTTTGTTTGCTAATAATCATACCTCTTGTGGCTCTTTCCTCTTCCCTGTTTTGTTATCGCTCACTTTCTTCCTGATTTCTCCTGGGAGTATGACCTTAAACAAAACACATCACTTGCACACCTTGTTTCAGGGACTGCTTCTGGGGAACTCAATATAAGACACACAGACAATTTCTATTTTCATTTAATTAATACTGCCAGTGAGATGTGTATATGCTTAAAATTCAATTTTTTAAAGCCATTGCCTCCTATACAGGTGTCTTTTAGTCCTGTTTTTATATAGATCACAATTAGAGACTTAGTGCAGATAGAAAAGTCAGGATTATTTTTCTCAAAGTAATGGTAAGTCAAAAGTGTGTGTGTGTGTGTGTGTGTGCATGTGTGTATCTATGAGTACACAGATACAGAGGGACATAAAGAGGCAGAGGAAAGACAGAACAAGAATATGAGGTGGGATGGGGAAGGAGGGAGGGAGAGAGAGAGGAATAGACAATCGAATATTATTTCAAAGCATTTTGGCACATATCCATTGACCTGCCAACATATATGTGGGATGGTTACACATGAGTCACTGTGTGCCATCTTAGACCTCACAATGTAATGAAGAGCAGATATGTAACCTCTAGCAAGTCCTAGTGATGGTAGTCTATCTAAAGCACTCTAAGGAGGGTGATAATTCCATGGTCCCCATGATGATGGAAGAATGGTAATCAGTGTGCACTCTCCAGAGGATCCTTGAGAATATAGACTTTAATAGAGCATTTGAATCTCCAAGCATACCTTTTTACCAGCAAGGCTTATAAAAGCTATGGATCTAAACTCATCACATGTCAAGTAAAAACTTTCACTAGGTTCTTATGTGTACCTAAAATTTTATAATAGCTAGTGGGAAGTTTTAGCGAGGATTTTGAGTAATTTCCTGAGTTTGCAATGTGACTATGAAATGATGACTGATTTATTTAGAATCATGAACCATGATTCCTATAAAAATGGACATTTCCTGTGCCTAAAAATTCTAAGTCTCTGGCTCATCTTTGCCTCCTTTGTGAAGCAGAGAATATAATACCTCCCTTGCAAATATCAGAGCTTGAGCTTTACTTAAAGTCCCTACATCAATTCATGTATAAAATATTGTCAGTAAATTTCTTACTGTGGTTTCATTATGAAGTGCATCATTCCCACTTTGTTATATTTTAGGGAATTACTATAAGCAAATAAAACAAAATCGTTCATGTGCATCAGTGCCATACTAAGCCATATTAAAGCCTGAGGCAAAAGGAAAAGCCAGTAACACTCATCCTGTCTTTATTTAAAACTGTGATATGTTGTTCAACATAAATTGTTTTTATATGAATGTTGACTTAAAATATATTAAATTAAAATACTACTTTTCTCTTGAGACAAGTGCTTTGCTTACCTCCATGTAGTTCCTGTGTTGAACAGGTTTTCATACCTTGTAGATATTCCTGTTATGATGTTGGATGTTGTCCTGTGCTGATCAGGTTCTTCTGGTTAAGGATTTGAGTGGTGGCTCCCCTAGAAGCTACCAGTAGCTTATTGCTGACTTCCCTCAAGAGATCACCCTTGACTACCAGTAGCTGCCTTGTCTTGATGACATTGCCATTCCCAGGTACATCCACATGTAGTGATTGTAGATGTGGGGTACAAGGTCCAGTGCCTTTGCCCCGGTTTGAGAAGATGCTATAGGGCCATTGGAGTTCCCCAGAGAATTGCCTGAAGACTTTGCGGTGGCTTCCTCATCTTCCAACCTTCCCTCAACCCAACTTTACTTCCTCCATTTCCCCGCAGTTGTTAATTCTGAGAGCTCTTCCCAGCACATTTCCCGCATTCTGATCTCCATCCCAGATTTTGACGCCAAGATACAAAACCTGTGACAGTTGTGTCCCGAGTGGTCTGAGACAGCTAGTTGTAAGATGAGATTTTGGAGTGGAAGTGTCTGCTGGAAAGCAACAAGGGCCCCACCACTGAGGCCGTGCAGAACATAGCTGATCCCCGACGTGAGATAGCAGGATAACTTTAAAATGTTTACTGGCAGTGGACTGAGGTGGTGTTTTTGTGAAAGGAAATGCACTAGTAGGTTCAGTCTATCAGGTATCTATCTGAGAAATAACGGGAAACAGGAATTAGAAGAACACAATGGGTGCAACAGATGCTTTGAACAAGAAAATACAAGGCTGAGAGTGAATTAATTCATCAAGTAAAAGCTGAGGATGGAATCCAGAGGGCACCCTAGAGGTCAGAAAAGAAAGAAAAATGCCCAGTATTTCCTCATGAGACTAATAGAGCTTCAAAGAGAGCTGGGTTCTTAGACCCTGGAGGTGTGCTAGGCTGAGGTCAGAATCCTCCTTGGGAAGGAACAGGACTCCTAGAAATGGGATAGGTTTGATGAACTCAAAAATGTCAACTCCTCAGGCTCCCTTGAATTCTCTATGTCTATAAAAGTGTACCACTTCTCCCTGTGACTCCATTCCTCAGCCCTTATTTAAAGACTATGCAGAAATCTCTATCTTACCTGACAGCACCTCTATTCTGAACCATTATGGTAGTAGGTAGGGTTACTGTAACTCAATCAAAAATGTTGGGATTGTTAAAGAAGAAAAAGACCTATTTTCTAAATGAGCTGCCAGATTTAGCAAACTTAGATAGGAGTTTGAGGAGTAAATATGGAACTAGATACTAAGGGTGTCATGTTGAGGGCAGCAGAATAAAGACCTAGGCTTGAGAATATGTTACCACAGGGATATTCCCACCAAAATTGATGTGAAGAAGAAATGCTGGAATTTTTGTGAGAAGATATATGAAGAAATCAAGACAACTTGTAGAAATTGACTTGCTAGAGTTGTATATCATGCAAGTCTTGAAAACCTACCAAATGAATATTTTTCCATGAGAAGCCTTAAAAGACCATCCACTGGCTGGCGCCACGGCTCAATAGGCTAATCCTCTGCCTGCGGTGCCAGCACCCCAGGTTCTAGTCCTGGTCGGGGCGCCGGATTCTGTCCCAGTTGCCCCTCATCCTGTCCAGCTCTCTGCTGTGGCCTGGGAGTACAGTGGAAGATGGCCCAAGTGCTTGGGCCCTGCACCCGCATGGGAGACCAGGAGAAGCACCTGGCTCCTGGCTTCAGATCAGCTCGGTGCGCCGGCTGCAGTGGCCATTGGAGGGTGAACCAATGGAAAAAGGAAGACCTTTCTGTCTCTCTCTCACTGTCTAACTCTGCTTGTCAAACAAACAAACAAACAAAAACAAAAGACCATCCATTAACTAAAGTGATTAGGAATCTGCTGATCAGCAGGCAACCTGCATCACCCAGAAGCTCAGAGAGACTATTTTTTCCTGCCCTGTGTTACTACATAGTCTCAAGAGATCCAGGATATCTGGATATCCCTTAGAGCATCACAGTGATAAACTTGTTTATGATACAAAACCAGAGAAGAAGGATCTGACAAGTTCACTGGACAATTTGTTGAAGACATGCACTTCAGAGACCAGGAGATAAAATCCATGAATATTCAAGAACTTACTATACCATGAATTACTTAGAGATCCAATGATCCTAAATTTCAGGACATCACCTGAAAACTAAAGAATGCTATTGCGTCTTACAATGCCTATCATGAAGAAGGAAGCACCATTCTGGGTTAGTGCTCTTTTGAATACTCTACCATTAGGAATGCTTCACTGACACACAAATTGGGTCACATTAAAGGCATCAGGAAAGGTTTTTGTAACACAACCAGGTCCTGGTGTAAGCAGCCCTATAAACTGGAAATGACATAGGAAAAGCTGCCGGAGGAATTTCTAGTAAGCCATTCCTACTATTACACTAATGCTTCTCCACCATTCCCCACTTGTGTCTTCATGAGGGGTTCCCTAAGAAATCCAAGCATAGTTCTTAGATAGGTGGCCATGTTGTGTGGGTGCAAATCACAGTGGACTGTCATTTCATTACAAATTTATTTTAGGGAGAGAGGTCACAGCACCCTTAACGAGTGGTCCCAGAACTTGCATGGAATGAGTGAATCTGAGTGACTTGGTGTAAGGAAAACTCCAATTACCCAACATCAGGACTGACATCCTCATTCCTCCAGTTACAGATGGTTTTGAAAATTAAGATTTTGCTGCAAAGTACCCTTCAGATCTTAACCATTGTCTGAATAGAAATATGGAGGTTTAGCATCCTCCTACCCAAATCTGGCACACCTCTTTAGGGTCATTCCAATCTTATAACTCCACATAAAATCAGCTGAGTCCTTACATATGATCACCTCACAATCCAATTTCCCTAACAGTTCTGCTTTCTTTACTTCTTCCACAGATGTTAGTATTAAGAGCCCTTTTAAATTACCTGAAGATTCTACTTCTTGGGTATCCTAATTTTTTACAATTCCTATCCCCAAACTACACCATATCTACCATAAAATTCAGTCTACTTCTAGTCTCTAAGTTACTTTTATAATGTCAAATTGTCTGAAATGACAAATTCTACCTTTGTCTTCCTAAAAATGTGAGGTCTAGTTTTCTATCTGTAGGACTCATCTTGCTTTCTCAGGTCAAACTTGCCCTCTGTGCTTAATTTCAAGGTTGCAGTTGCTGTTTCCAAGTGAAAGTAAGAGCATGATATGTATTATTTACCTATTTCAATAGTGTAAAACCTCTTGCACCTGATGCGTTTGATAGATTCTAAATTGAGAAGCATCTAAAAGGAGAAGACCAGAGCCCTGTTAATGCACTTGTCACTGCTGAGACATCATTTTCAAGAACTATATGAGCTGAAGGTACACATAGGGTACATGGCCTGAATGAGTGGAACAGATGAGTCATTTAGGAGTTTCCTGAATTAGTAAATACAAAAGCCCAGTTCAGCCTACATGGGAGAAATCAAAGGGAAAGAAGCCAAGTTTAGCCTGAAATTCTCTCTCAGAAGGGCCACTCCCAAGACATTCCATGTAAAATATTGAAAAGATTTTTAAAAAATAACTCTTGATTTTTTCCAGCATAGTCAATTACTGTCACCCAGAACGGGACTACCAGTCATTGGAGCTGACATCCTTTCTCTTATAGTATTTAGCAAAATTAAACTGTCAGTCTTCATTTCTCCTGATGGCTCCAGTGCTGCACCCATTTCTAACTAAGTTTTTTTTTTCTTTTTCATTAACTTTAAAGAAGGCCTTGGTGGATTCAAAGATGTTATTTCAGATTGACATCTTGAGATGATACTAAGGATACTGGAGGCAAAGACATCAGGACAAATAAGGGCTGGCAGCTGGGAAGAAGAAAGGATTTTCCCCCTTTACATAGTGAGAAAATCTCTAAGGAGAAATTTCTGGAAAGTTCCAGGCTCAGAGATGCCCTCACTGTTAACTCAGGTGGGAAGGTGGGGTAGGATATGGATATCTATGAACTGTGCCTCAAGATAATATCAAGAATATCGGATTGAAGATGAGCAGGGATCTTTTTACAAGAGAGTCTGGGTTGATAGGAAGAAAAGTATTCACTTACTCAAGTGATAACCTCTCCAAACTGCTGAAGGTGGCATTATGTCACTTTCATATTGTTTCAGACATCTGAGTGACATCAGAGTATGTTTCATGGATTCTGGACTTGACTCAGACCTCTAATCAATTGGACTGCCTGAATACAGCAAGTCAGAGTAGAAATACTTGAAACTGCCATTGGATTTATTCAACTTCTCATACTCAATCACCTATCCTGCTTGATTTTTTATTAAATCACCCAACGGATCAATTGCTGCTGAGGGCTGTCTACACAATTTCTTGGTCTTCTTTGACCTCTCTTTTTCTCTTTAACACAGACTCCCAGGACACTAATGCTGCTTTCCACAAGACCATCCCAGGCCCACGTTCTATTCTTCCCCTACCATTGTGATGATCAACTCAAAACCATATCCTTTTATCCTCCCAATAACCGGTTGACATTCCTAAGTATGAACAGAAAGTATCAGGCAGTTTTACTTCCATAGGAAGAGCTTCGGTTAGCTAAGAGTTAGAGAAAAGCAAACTAACAGAAGAGACAAGCATGAAGCTTATCATTAATGAAGCACTTACTTTTATATTTTTTGTATTTTTATTTTATTTATTTGACAGGTAGAGTTACAGACAGTGAGAGGGAGATACAGAGAGAAAGGTCTTCCATCCGCTGGTTCACTCCCCAAATGGCGGTGATGGCCGGAGCTGGGCTGATCCAAAGCCAGAAGCCAGGAGCTTCTTCCAGTACAGGGGCCCAAGGACTTGGGCCATCTTCTACTGCTTTCCAAAACCATCAGCAGAGAGCTGGATTGGAAGTGGAGCAGCCAGGACTAGAACCGGCACCCATGTGGGATGCTACAGCGCTGGCCCCCAATGAAGTACTTACTTTTATAGGAGAACTCATACTCAACTAAAACTGAACTCCCAAAAGACATTGGTATGCTTTATTTGAGTTTCTGTGTTGCTCATATTCCATGTAGCTCCTTGGATTTGCAGTTTAAAATCTTGAGTTTTTGTATCAGGAGAAATGCAGATTCTGGTTTTGGCTCCCATATAGATGGAGTAGCATGTTTTGGTCAAGTTACGGAACACTGCTGAGTTTCAATTACCTCATCTATAAAATGAAGATAATAATATAGTATATATTTTAGGTTGAATGTGGGCATTGAATAAGATATTTATGAAGTGCTCTGCATAGTGATATTTATGTAGCTAACACAGGTAAATAATAATAGCAATAGTAATAACAATACAAATAATTTTTTTCTCTCATGATTGTGTATTTAGGATTAATTTAGTGGGTTAATCCTGAACTATTTCTTTGATGCCTTTAAACTTCAAGAAAAATAGAATTTTGCATATTTAAAATGCAATTATCACTTTATTTCTATAAATAATACAAGAGAGTGGGATCATCATACTCAAAGCTTATTAGAACAGAGCAGAAGTAGGTAAATACCTTAAATTTTGAGGAAAACACAAGTAATAAATGAGAAGCTAGAAAGGAAGCTGTTGAGTCTTTGAATTTAATGTGAGTTTCTCTACAGTCATTGTATTTTCTTTCATTGGGTTATTCTGAGGATGTGTCCACAGCAGACTGATTATGACACATGATAGGCCATTTGAGAGGCTCACCCCAACAGAAGATATGAAAACATGAACTCAATGCAGTGGTGGCATTTTGAGAGGTGATGTTAGGGAAATCTGTCTATGCCATCAAACTCCTTCAACTTTACCTTAGCCTTTCAGACTAAGTGAAATCAACAGCTTTAAGACAATTCTGGTAACCTCCACTTCCAACCAGATTTCACTCTTTAAAAAATGATAGAAAATAATAGTAGAAACTGTCACAAATCTAATATATTAAAATGGGCAGAGCAACCAGAATGGAACCATCATCATTGGCCAAGATTCTCTAATCTCTGAAAGGTAACTAATGGACCAGGTCATCGAACATACTGATTCTCAAAGATTGCTGAAACATAAACGTATTTATATAGAAACTTATACTAGTTCAATTTCGATCTCATAACGATAACAGATGGAGCATAGTTATAAATTGCCCATCCTTCACTACCTTAACCCTAGATTAATTTGTCTGTGATCCCATAGTAGTATGTGGGCTGTTTTTCCTCCTTATAAAAATTAAGGATATAGGTGGGAACACAAATTTTCAAACAAAGCCAAATTGCAGGAGCCAGTCAATCATAGCTTCCAGGAAATCATGAAGGACATAAAACATGAATAAACTCTACAAGAATTAAATCCCAGCTTCAAATGATACATTTTCACTTCAATTACATTTGCCTATTTGTGTTATGACTATGTTCATAACTGCTATGATTTCTCAGTACGGAATAATTTATTTCCAAAAGTAATAAGGCTTAAAATAAGGAACTCCAACAACGGTTTGTTCTGAATAGCCATTTTAAAGGCAATTTATAAGGCAGTGTGGTGTTTCTTTAAGGAATCTCAAAGCAGTTAATTGGCCAGAGCTTGAACACTTATCTTTGGGGAGAAAGACCTTGTGAAAGAATACTGAGTTGGACCTATGTTTTATATTTAAATAGTTGCCTGTCCTTTGACAGGTGCTGCAAATTACGTAACTCTGCCAGGCCTCCGCATCAGGTGTCCCTCCCTTTGTCCCAAGGTCCTCCTGGTGAATTAATCTTCTTACTTCAAGTTTCACCCCTAACCCACATTTCCTTTGATTTCTCTATGTATAGATGATTATCAAATGATCTAGAAAATATATATTATTATCAACATGAATGTAAAATTATATGATGTTATTAGGGTCCCTATAATATTTTACATTTTAATTTTCTGTTTATGTACCCATCTTCTGTGATAGACTGTTAATTTCTCAAGAGGGAAATGGACTTTGCTTAACTTTATATGTTCAGCACAGTGATTAAACAGAATAGACACAATAAATATTAATTAAATCTCTGCCTCCATTAAGTAAGGAAAACAGTATTGGTGCTTTGCATCTTGCAGAGTTGTAGTAAGAATGTGGTGAAACTTTTGTGTTAACCTAACCTACTGTACACATGTTGGAAATTATGATGATCTCCCAATTAGACTGTTATAATACGTGTAAAAAAAATCACAAAATGACCTTTGATGCAACAGATCTAGGTGTGTGGAGAACCCAGATTCCTTTTCTTAGCTGCTCAATAAGAGAAAATTCTAGCCTTCTTATCTTGCACTAAGAAAGGAAAAATGTGTCCATTTGTGGTTTTATATGGGAGATGTAGATTGTGGAGTGATGCAGGGTGTGGCAAGATGATAGATTTTGAACAAAAATTTCCATTCCATACCCACCTACAGAAATTTCTCTCCATAGTACACTTTGAAGAACAGGATTTCCTGTGAGATGCATGGGTTTTCTCCTCTTCTAAAGGAGTTAGTTAAAGAGATAAAGATTATATGGCACTGGCTTTGTCACCATGATGGATGAGAATGTGCATCAGCCTAAATGTTTACTCACACTGAATGAAAAAAATACAGTATACAGATGTAATGCAATGCTATATAGCAATTAAAATGAGCTATTTCTAATGCTATAACTTGAGTGACTCACAGACACAAAATTTAGCAAAGAAGCTGGCATCTTAAAAAGAAATCTACTACGTGATTCCACATAAGTAAAGTTATAGATGATGCAAAAATAATGTAGTGGTAATGGAAATCAAAATATTATTTAATTCTGGGTATATGTTTTGAGTGAGAAAGGGTATGAGAGAGCCCAAGAATACTGAAAATGCCTATATATGTAGAAACAAATTATTGAGCTGCCCATTTAAGATTTGTGCACCTTAGTCTGTGTGTATAATTCCTCAGTAAAAAGTATCACAGAACAAAGGAAAGTAAAACTGTTTAGGCATGAGGTTCATGTGAAAAGAACATGAGAAGCAGACATACACTGATACACTCCTCTCCGCCTAGATTAGACTGAATGCCCAGAAAGGAAGAAATTATGTCTAGCTTACTTAACTCCATCTGTCTATAAACATACACATTCTTTCACTGATAGACACTTTGCGCTGCTTTCCATCTGTGTTATCAGGAGTAACGCTGCTATGGTCATTGTTCGCATGTCCTTTTTGTTATCATGTGGATACACCTCTGTTACGGTGTATGTAAGAAGTGCAATGACATGACATATAACAGCTTAGCAATAGTCATTTCTTGCTAAATTTGGATAAACAGGGGAATGAATAAATAATTAATTTTGAAAAATGACTCATACAGACAGAAGGGAACTCAGCTCTGTTTGGGGGGATAGTATTGCAAGTGGGTGGAGACAAGGGGAGAAAAGAGATAAAAAATAGGTTCCTAGAGGACCCAACACTGTTAACCCAGGGACTGACTTCAACCCATAAAAGAACATCCCTTGACTCTTTCCTCAGCCCAAGATCCAAGCTGGAGCAACTGGGGCTAGGAAGAATTTGCAGGCCTGCATCTCTCAGCAACCAGGGCTACTTGTCCTCTACCCTGATGTGTGTGTGGCAGCTGGATTCTTGCTGGAGGAGAAAGACATACACAGCTCTGCCTGTAGACACTGTGTGGTCTAGAAAAATCAATTCCGTTTTCCGAGTGCCCCTTTTTCTCATCTCAAAACTGGTGAAAAAGCAGCTCACAGAACTCTGACGTTTCATGACAGAGAGAAGGCAAATGCTTGTAGGTTGGAGAACAAACTAAGCAACTTAGAATCAGCAGCAATATTCTTTGCAACGTTGAATTTTACATTTTAAGTTTATGAAACTTTCTCATTTGAATTTGTGACACATAAAGATTTTTTACAAAGGCATAGAAATAACCCTGGAACCTAAACTGTGTTTACAATTCAGTGTCCAGGGTCCATTGGTATTGTCATCCTGCAGCATGAAGTCTGGTTAGTTTACATCTAGGTCTTCAAAGCAGACAGTTCCTCAAGCTGAAGTAGACAAATTCCTTTGTCCCCTCAAAACAAAAATGGACTAGGTATTAATTCACTTCTATTTCTCGGGCATCCAGTCTAAAACTTGATCCTTGATTGGAAACTTACGGGCCAGCAAACTTACACAGGTTCCTTTGTTATATCACTGTGTTCAATAAGTATCATCTATTGATCAATTAAATTCACATTTTTATGGCTCTTTTGTGGCTCAAAACCTGTGATCAAGTTGGGTAGAAATCATTCAGTGAAAATTCTCTCCAGTTTCTAATAATAACTCCATGAACATTCCTTGGTGTTTATAACAGTCGACTTGCTTGACACAAAAGCTGTTGAAAAACTTCACTTAGAATTTTTACTCATTATTTTCATGTATTTTTGCCCATAGTAATTAGATTTATAATTGCAAGACTTGTTCTGGCAATAGTAAACAACTGTGTTTTCCATTTAAGAAGAGTGCCTGTGTTTCTGAGGATTAATAGATGATGACAAGTAGTAGGATTATGTAGCAAAATAATTCTTTCTAATTCTGAAGCTGTTGGGGATGCTTTGCTGGCTGTCCTCCTCCTGTTGTCTCACAATCAGCAAAAGCCCACTACAGGCCAGTGAGAAATTCTGCCTGGGTTGCAGCCCTTGGGAGAACACCTCTATTATCAGAACATTACACCCACCCATGGGGCAGCAAGGGAGAGCCTGAAGTCTGAAATGAAGCACATTTGCCAAGAAAAATATTAAAAATAAGTCATAATTGCTAGGTTAGAGGAATGCCACAAGGACACATTCTTGAGACATCACTGGTAACAACTTTATTCCATGAAAAATAATAATTCTGATTCAGAAAGCCAAATGATCAGTATGTAGTCTTTTGAGGAAATCCATTCCAAACAAGAAATGAGAATGAACCTGACATGAGAAAACATGTGTGGTTGCTTCTGCAGCAGATTCTTCATTTATGTTTGCGAGCACGTGCCATGATTATACTCACTGAAAGAGAACCCTAAAGTCAACTCGTTTCTCATGTAGCAGAAATCCATACTTAGGGGTTGTTGCTGACCGAATACTTCCAAATCCGTGAACAGAATCTCTGTTGCTGATTGGATTGACTTCTTGAAATCAGCATCATATGTTGTTGACTTGAGCCAAAGGAAAGTAAGTAAAAATGTGAATGGGCATCAATTATTGATGGCCTTCTAAAACTTTAGAACTCTGTCTAAAACATGAACTAAGGGGGACTGGTGACAACATCTCAGCCTTATCACCATTTAATGATGGTCATCTTAATTTTATTTAGATTTTAATCATAAATTAATTATTTTATGATAAAAGTAGGGTTTATTTTCAAGATGGAAAATAATTGCTTTCATCTGGATTTAGGCAAAATTTAAATGAATACATATATATATATAGTGTATACTTGTGTGTGTGTGTATGAAAGCGCTTCTAAATTAGATGATTAAATGTTAACAGTGACAACCTAAAGAAGGAAGCGATGTTCAAGTAGGTGATGGTGCCTAAAGAGAGAGTGAGAAGAGGAACAAGAGAAACAAAATTTGTTTTGGAAGCAGGATTTTAAAAGTTATCTCTATCATCTGTACGTGGAAGTACTCAAAAGTCACTGATATTTGTCATACAGTTTTGTGATATATTATCATAGTAAGATGTATAACCATGCATATATTCTTTAAATATTACATATTCAAAATATTCCCTTAGATGTTGCATCAATCCAGTTTTTTCCCTTCTCCTTGCTTGTAGTTCTCAAGAATAGCTGTAGAATGTTCGGGGAATACAGGATCTTGGTACAAGGAGAGGCTGGTGTTAATAGCCTGCGCTCCTGTTCTGGTGCTCTGCCTTGAAATAGCATGTCCTTCAAAGCTTTTATTTTTTTAATTTTTTTAAGATTTATTTTTTATTTATTTGAAAGAGCTACAGAGAGAGGTAGTAACAGAGAGAGAGGTCTTCCATCCACTGGTTCACTCCCCAGATGGTCGCAATGGCTGGAGCCACACCGATTCAAAGCCAGGAGCCAGGAGCTTCCTCCTGGTCTCCCATGTGGGTGCAGGGGCCCAAGGACTTGGGCCATCTTCTACTGCTTTCCCAGGCCATAGCAGAGAGCTGGACTGGAAGAGGAGCAGCCAGGACTAGAACCGGCGCCCATATGGGATTCCAGTGCTTCAGGCCACAGCTTTAACCCACTGCACCACAGCGCTGGGCCCCCTTCAAAGCTTTTGACCCAGTGAATAATATGACCCTGAGGTACAGAACTCACTGTGGGGTGTTTTTTAGGAGTCCCTTAGCTACAGTGTGAGCAAGGAACATGCACATGAAATTTTGCCTGACCAGGGTAGTTTTCGTGATCCTTGGGAGTCTGGCTTATAGAAAATCCCAGGTCTCCAATGTCCCTTGCTGCCTATCTTTAATATATAGTTGGAATACATACCTGTATTATATGGGACACAAAATAATACATTAAACCATAATTTTGGTGAACATAAGCTAATAGATATCAAAGAAAAACTGCACCCAACAGAATTAAACAAGGAAGGAAGACTTCAATCAAGATTATTGCAATAGGTGAGGGAGATTGAAGTCAATACCACTAAAACAAAAGGCAGGTAAGATATTTAGCTCTGGGCTGTGCTAGTGGAAAAGTACTAGAGGACATTAGGGGCAGGGGGACTGATCTATTTGATTATGCCACTTGTGTTTGCTCATTACTTTTTATTGAAGCCTACTTTCCCCACAGAGAATGGGAGATACGAGTCCTATCTTATTTTATGATTACATTTCAAAGATATAGTTCCCAGGTCCTTGACAAAGACTTCTGATGTAAAGCTGGCAAGAGGCTTGGAGAAGATTTATACCTCAGAATGGCAGAGAAAGAATTTACCATTGCAAATTTTCGAAAGCATTCCCTAGGAAAAGGGTGGGTAGGGGACTACCTTCAGGAAGTTTAGTGAGCCGAGGGAAACATTAGAGGCATCTTGGTCATAGGAAAGATGTTAAAATATTACCTGATGCCACCATGACTGGTTGATTTTCTTTTTCATTGATTTTATTCTATTCTGCACTTTCCAAATGTTTTCTTATGTAAAGAATGTCTTCATCAGTCTCATGTATTGCCATCTACTAATATTTGAAAACTTATTTATGCAAAGCAAATATTACAGAGCAAAACCTTGCTTTTCTGGGTAACATGCCTCAGAGGGAAAGGGATAAATGAGGTCAACAGACAAAGGATTTAAGTCAACATTTACTGTTCACCCCGAGATCATGTCAGAGACTAAGATCAAATTATCTGCCCTCCAATCCTTCTGATCACAATGGTGAAATATATAGTTTTCATAGAAATGTGTCTAAATACAAATATATTTAGAGACATATTTTGTTATTAGATATGATCATCATAACAGAATATGAGAAGAAAAGAGAAATAAGCAAAGATTACATCTCAAAATCAGGATTATTTTTAAAATGCTGTATAACTACCCTGGAGACACTTTATCTCAAGAAATGGTGCCAAAATTTATTTGAGGGGCAGCAGGTGCTTGGCTTAGCAGTTGGGCAACCAGTTGGGATGCCTGTATTCTTCATTGGAGTGACTGTGTCCATGCCTTCCGCCCCAAATCCAGCTTTCTGGTAATGTACACCCTCAGAGGCAGCAGGAGATAGCTTAAGTAGCTGGGTTTCCTGTTACTCATGTGGGAGACCTGGATTGAATTCCAGGTTCTTTGATCTGGCTTGATCCAGTCCTGCATTTTGTGGGTATTTGAGATATGAACCAGTAGATGGAGTCAACCTTTCTTTCCCTCCATCTCTCTCTATCTGCTTTTCAAATGATTTTTTTAACAAAATGTCTATAAAGTACTTCTAGACGACTTGAATAAAATGTCATGCTCAAGGAGGTGAATTATTTATTATGAGCCTTATGAATAATTTTGTACCATTTATGGTTGAGTAATTCTTTGTACGTAAATGTAATTGTTTGTGTTTGTATGTGTGTATCTTAGTTCACTTTCTTTTTCTATAACTGAATATCACAGTTTCACAGACTGTAATATAGAGAATAAAAGTATACCCAGCTCACAGTTCTGGAGGCCAAGAAATACAAGAGCATGGCGCTGACCCCTGGTCACAACCCTCTAATTGCAATCGAACATGGAAGAGGGCATTGTATGGGGTACTGTGTTTAGCCTGTGTTTCTCTTCCTCTTCTTATAAAGTTACTAATACCATTTGGGGGCCCCATTCTCATGACCCCAGCTAGTCCTAACTGCCCCCCAATTACTCACCTCCATTAATTAACATGTAAATATGAAGTTTTTAATACATGAACTTTTGGAGGACATATTCAAATCATAGTGGTGTGTTTTTTTGTGTGTAAATCCTATTTATCATACCATGAAACTGATATTCTGATTCACATAAATTGGAATTCCCAAACTCAACTGCCTACAAGGACAAGGAATAGATAGCTCATGTCTAAAGGAGACAAAGTTGGGAAGGACTTAGACAAATTGAAAATTGCATATTCAGAAGAATTGACAAGTCGCTGCTCTGCTCCCGCTGATCACTACTACTCAGAAATTTAAACATGGTATTTTTAATTTTTTTCAAGAGAAAATAATCTAGACATTCACATGAGATATTCCTATTTTTAGATATTCACAAATAACCTGAATGTTTTATGAACAGAATGTAGGTTAAAATCATGACCTGCCAACCAGAGTCAATTTATAAGTTGCTAATTCATAACCTAGGAGTAATATGCATCTGTCAGTTTGTTATATCTTTTGCATACCATAGTATTATGGAACTATTTAAATCATATATAATTTTTATGTACATAAGGAAAATAGTCATATTTTTTATGTGTATAAGGAAGATAATCATAATTCATTTATTGAACATTATTTATCAGGCACTATGTTGAGCAGTCAAATCCATAATATTTCATTCACTCTTTAGGAAGGTATACATGCTTATCTCCTATTTTCAGACCACAAAATGGAGGTCTTTATATAGGTTAAGTGGCTTGCACAAAGTCAAAAATGAGTTAGTAGAAGAGACAGGATAGAGGATGTGCTTGACATTGTCTGAAAGCTTAAACACTAATGTTTTGTTGCATAATTGCTCTCTTCCATAAGTTGGAGTATACATAATGTATTTGCAATTAATAGGTCTTTAGTTTATGTGGTAAAATAGAAAATTGTTGAGAGCAGGAACTATGCTGATTATATTTTCCCCATACCCTAAAATGGCCTTTATCACTGAAGATTTTTAGCAAATGTTAATTCAGCCAATTGATTTTTTAATACGGCCTCATTTATTTATTCTTGTACTACTACAGGAAAGAATACATAAAACTGAGCATATTATTGCCTACCAGTAGATAAAATCAACTCTATCTTTAAGCTAATATTAAAGTAATAGAGGGTGGCAGATGATGTTTGATTCTTCCTGAAAATACTCTTGAATGTGAAGTAATTTGAAGTCATTTTATCACTAACTAGTCACTGCAGGCCTTTTCATTTTTAAACTAAGAACATTGCCTTAGGCACTTTTCATGACAATAACTCCATGGTTGGTTTACATTGTCTTGTGATCAGACTTAGGCCACTTTCTATTCCAAGTATTAGGAAACCTAACCCAAGTTATCATTAAAAAGAAGAGTATGTTTATTCCTAATTGATGCACAGCACTTGTACAGACTTAGAGAGTACAGAGTAGCCTTTCAACACATGTGTACAAAGTATGAGGATTAGATCAGGGTCATTGACATATCTGTTATCTCAGGCATTTATCATTTCCTTGCCCAACCCAAATTATATAAATTATGAAAGAATGTACTGCCTCTTAGAATAGTTATGTCAAGACTTTGTTCATGTATGGCTTCAACAATGGCCCCAGGATTCTGTTCTCTGCATCACTCAACTTAGCATTGCCTTCCATTTTTTTGACTTTATTCTTAGGTGGCATGTGCTTCTTAGTCACAATGGCTACAGCAACTCCACATTTTTATCAATTTGTCCTGAGGTCCAGATGAAAAGAGAGAACTTCTTCTTCCCTGGGCTTTGACAGCTGCATAGGTCGAGGCTCTCATTCACTGCCTTCAGTTATGTTGAAATTCCATCTGTGATGGGCCAGCACTGTAGCATGGAAGGTTAAGCCTCTGCCTGCTTGGGCCAGTCTTGATTATTATGGCATTTGGGGAGTGAACCAGCAGAAGAAAGATCTCTCTCCTCTCTCTCCTTCTCTCTCTGTTTCTCTGCCTTTCAAACAAATAATCTTTTTTTAACAAAAGAAATCCCATCGTTGAACCACTTTTGCCAGTGAGATTTAAACTGTTGATAAGCTTATATCAGAAATTCTGTCTTGGATTTACATTCAAATCTCCCAAGGAGCTTGAAAAAATATAACAAAACAAAACAAAACAAAAAAAACCTGCATGCTGCTCTTTACCTTAGAGAAATTAAGTCAAATTATATAAGAGTCAGAAATTAAATATTCTGTAAGCTCAATCTGTGATTTTAGTGTGAATTCTTGTTTGACAAACACCATTTCACATCATTTAGGACTCCACCCTGGAGTTGTGTCCAGTTTATTTCAGACCCAGGGGCTGAGCCTGGGTAAAGGATGATTCTGAAAATAAAATTTGGGCAATGCTTTACCAGAAGGCATGTGATGGATGCTGAAATTAAAACGCAACTGGGTTCCAATATACTGAACCAGACAAATGTGGACTCCCTCTTCTTCTATTATGCCTCCTTTTTTCTTTCCAATTTGGGTAGGGAGTTAAAAGTGAGACACCCATGGGCTTCCACAATCAGGAGGCCTGGCGTGTTAAGCAGCCTGAGGGTTGGTGCTTGAAACCTGAGAACATTTGAGTAGTCACGCTTCTTCCAAGATGTTATTGTCTGTACACTGATTGCCAGTAGATGCAGCGAGGCCCTTTTCAGAGATGGCTCTTGAAAGCATTTCCCTCTGCTGCATAGTTACCTGTTTGTGACTTCCATCCACAGTCCTCACATCATTCCAGTGTTCTCTAGAGATTTGATTCTTCTCACAAATAACGGACATATTCTCCTGAAGAAAAAAATGCATCCCTAGCTTCATGAAAATGTAAATTTAGATTTTAAACCTCTAGTCTCATAGACTGGACTCATTCTCTGGGAATAAACTATGTCAGAGCAATATAAAACAAACAGAAAGAATAATCTGAACCTTAAAATAATACCCAGGCCGGTGCCGCGGCTCAGTAGGCTAATCCTCCGCCTTGCGGCCCTGGCACCCCGGATTCTAGTCCCAGTCGGGGCGCCGGATTCTGTCCCGCTTGCCCCTCTTCCAGGCCAGCCCTCTGCTGTGGCCAGGGAGTGCAGTGGAGGATGGCCCAAGTGCTTGGGCCCTGCACCCCATAGGAGACCAGGAGAAGCACCTGGTTCCTGTCATCAGATCAGCGCGGTGCGCCGGGCGGCGGCCATTGGAGGGTGAACCAATGGCAAAGGAAGACCTTTCTCTCTGTCTCTCTCTCTCACTGTCCACTCTGCCTGTCAAAAAATAAATAAATAAATAAATAAATAAATAAATAAATAATACCCAGACACCTGCCTGCATCTTCTAGCAAACAGGGACTCTTGCCAAGGTCCACGCTGTAGGACCTCAGAAGCTCTGAAATGCTTGCATCTCCCAGGACCTACTTTGTCATCCTTTCTGGGCTGTAGCACCTGTGGACCAGGTAAAAGAATTCCTCCACAGCCTGAAGAGTGAAATGTATCATACTTGAAAGCCCACCTGGGTCTGACCTTCTGGCTTTTCTGTCTCTGGCTTCTCTGACGTTCTATGCCGCGGCATCTATTCAATTTACCATGTCTTCTACAAAGATGTTCAGTGTTGTAACAATTGAAATAAATGATTATAAACTAACATCTGTGATCCGGCGGGCACTGAACTAGTCCATGTAGTAAATAATGTCATTACAGCTATCTGTGTTGAGTAGCATTCTAATCCACATTTAAAGATAAAAACTTGTGATACAGAAAAATAACGTTTTGATTTTAGACAGCTAGGAAGTTGAAAATCAGGTTTAGAACTGGGAGCTTTTGGTGCTACCAAGTCTGAAGTGTTAACCTATCCAGAAATCTAATTTACTTCCTACAAGGACGGTCAGTGTCTGAGGTTTTGAAATTGAGAGCCATACCTTGTTTATTGCTGAGTACCGTGGACCTGTCCAGTCCTCAGTGCAGACTGGGTGTACCTTATAAAGCGGCTGGTTGAAAGATCACCAGGTCGGGTAGTGAGTTTGTTTTGGCTAAGGAATGATGTTTCAGTCTCCTTCCCTTTTCCCTGATACTCAAGACTGATAGCTCATTGACCAGCAAAGTCTGTTATCACCAAGGAAATAGAAGAGCTCATGTTTCTCTGGCAAGTTGGGGGAACTAGAGCATTTCCTTTAACTTGCTGTCAGGCCAAGAGTGTCACAAAGCACTTCCCAAACTTTAGCACCACTTCTTTCTTGCCTGTTTCATCTGATGTTGCTGCTGGACCTCAGTGCTAAATCAGCACTTACAAAAAAACAGATAGCTTGAGCGCACATGTAGAAAATAGACCCATCTGAAAGTCAATGACTGGGACGTTCTGTTGTAAATATGGAGAGAGAAGAACAAATGAAATTTGCAATAAGTGCAAGAAGGAAGCAAAGTAAGTATAGAAATCAACAAAATAGAATAACATAGTCAATTGGAAAATAATTAAATCAACATATGGAACTTTGAAAATTGCATCAGTATTCCTATGGTTAGACTGATGAAGCACACACACACACACACAAATTGACAGTATCACAATGAAGAGAAGATATTATTACAGATTCTATAGTCATTAACAGCATTGTAAGTGGAGTTGTTCCACTTCTGACATGGTTATGTGAGAGGTTCTGTGGATCTTCCCCCTGCTAAATAACCACAGCTGGTGGGCATTATTAAAAATAATGATTACATTGTCCAGAAATTGTACTATGAACATACTACAAATAAAGAGTAATTTACCCACAGAAACCTACCAAATCTTAGTGAAGAATGATGAGCCAGTGTTTCTAGAATTCTCTCCACGTTTTTCATTCATCACGCTGCACCCTCTAAGTGGGCATAGCAAAATGGCAAACTTCCCTCTTCCTACAGTTCTCTGTCAAACAAGTTAACTACCTTACTGCATGAGCATATCTCCGTAATTTTGTATCACCAGTCAATTACAAGTTGCAGAGACTAAATTCCTGACAAGTGTCTTACAAATCGGAGAATATCTTTTCACACCCAATCCCAACTTACGCCCATTCCTCTCTCGCAAGTGCTTTGAGCTGAGAATGTGAAGGCCTTTTTGCATCTTTGCTTAGCTTGCACGTAAGATGGGGAGTACAGGCTGCTTGAGGCAGGACAAGACGTTCAGAAGCTACTGACTCTGCACACTGCATTGCTCACAAAGTAGGGGTGTCCTTTTAAGAGCAGCAGACCACTGGCTTGGCTCACAGCTTTGAAACTGTGCCTCAGACATTCTGCTCAAGGAAAGTTGAAATCCTTCAGGGAAGAGACATCAAAAGTTTTCCCAAAATATTCTGGTGTCACTTGAAAAAGAATGCAGTTAAGCTGAAACTAAGGTTATTCTTGAACAATGGGAATTTTGCTGATAAATAATGAATATAGGCCTACAGAAAAAAGCCTTGACAAACCTGAAGATAGGCTATTAGTGAATAGGCAATCTGAAGAATGGAAATCAAAAAGAATGAAGGAAAATAGAGTCCCTGGGAGCGTGAGATGACATTTATGTAACAAACATATACATTATGAGAAAACTTGAAGGAAAGGAGAGAGTAGAAACGGAAAAGTGATCCAAAGAAGTAACTGGAAAAAGTTTACAATTTTATGAAAAACATGAATCTACTCCAAAAACCCAGTGAATTCCACATAGGACAAGTGTAAAAAGATTGACAAGATGCATCACTACTCTGTTCAAAGACAAAGGGGAAACTCGTCAATGCAGCAAGAGCAAAATGACTGGTTGCTTATAAGAAATTTGCTTAATGTTCATGGCTGACTGCTCATCAAAAATAACAGAGACCAGAAGGAAGGAAAAAGCTATATTCAAAATACAGAAAAAAACGCAACAAAACAATCTTGTGCACAACAAAATCATCATTCAAAACAAAGGAAATATAAAGACAATTCCAGATAAACAGATAAACCTGTGAATTCGTTACTAGCAGCATTGTTTTACCAGAAGTAAGAAAATATTTTTCAGACTGAAGTAAAAGGAGACTAGACAGTAACTAAAATGTACAGGAAAAACAAACAAAAAAGACTAAAGAAAAATAGGAGAGTAATTTTATCATTAAAAGACAGTATAAATTTATTTCTCCTCTTAAATAATTTATAAAGCAATTATGTAATACAATATTTATTGAACCAATTACCATTTGAAATGTAATAACTCAACAATAATAGCAAGCTAGTAATAGCAGAGCTATTATTATGATAATTATTAATAGCACAAATATCTATTAGTGGAAGCAAGCTGTAATTGAGTAATGACACTGTATAGTAACTTGAGTTCAAAGGAACAAATTACAAGAACAAGAAACTGTATAAAAGGAGGCTAATATAACAAGCTGTATAACAATATACTTGCTGTTTCTTCTATCAGCTTCTTTAATTACTTAAAATTATATTTTGTATAAGAATGTATTGTTTCATTTGTATGTAAATATAATATATATAACAAACAGTATAAAATTGATTAAAATGGAATAGAATTCTTGTGATATTTCTAATTATAATTGTGATTAATTTATCATAAACATGAAGTAGCTTCTGATAAATTGCATGGTATGCCCTAGAGCAAACACTCAAAAAATTTAAAATAATAAAAAAAGTAAAATGCTACACCAGAAATGGTTTATTTAATACTAAAGTAGGCAATGAAGAAATAGGTTAAAATGAGAGAGAAAACAAATTGCAGACAGAAAAGCAACTACATTAATAATGACATTAAATATGAATGGATTAAATAATCCTTCTTATAGAAAGATTATATATCTTGTGTGTTAGGAAAACATTCCAAAGATCTAAGTGTATACTGTCTATGAGAGACACATTTTAGTTTTTAAGATACAAGTAAGATGAAGGTAACTGTAGAAAAAGACATATTGTGCAAGCAGCAGATATGAGTTTGAGTTTCTATACCACTATAAGACAAAACTGCTTATAAAAATATTACTAGAGATAAAAGGGATTTTTTACTATAACAGTTAATTCATTAGGAAGACATATCAATTGAAGCAAATATGCATCAAAAACAGCCCTCAAAAAACAGGAAAAGTAAAAAATTACAGAATTGAGGAAGGAAATAGATAACATTAATAGCAAAATTTAGAGACTTAAGTGCATAGTTTAAAATAATGGATAGGAAAAACTAAGCAGACTATCAATAAGGAAATGGAAGATTTGAATAACACTAAAAAACAAACTTACCTATGAGATATCCATTGCAAATAACTACAGAAAATGATGTACATGGAACATTCTAGATAATACCTCATTTTCTATGCAATAAACATTGTTCAATGTATTTAAAAAGGTTGAAATCATATAGAGTATGTTCTCCAAACACAATGAAGTAAAATTAGAACTCTCATAAAAAAGTGAGACGTTTGCCAATGATGGTATTAAACAATATACTAAATAACGAATCGATCAAAGACAAAATCACAAGGGAAATTAGACAGTATTTTGATGTGTTTATAAGAAATTACGACATAAAAAACATAGGAATCAATGAAAGTAGTGCTTAGATGAAAATCTATAGCTATACTACATAAAACCTTCAGAAAGATCTCAAATCAGTAATCACATTTCCCACCATTTATGCACTCGTAAAAGAAGAAACAAAACATAATGCAAACTGAGGCAGGAAATAGTAGAGATGTGCATGGAAATTAATAAAATGATTTGTAAAAATATAGAGAAGGCAAGAAATCCAAGAATTTGCAATAAATAAATATATTTCTGATAAGCTCATTGTAATCTGAAAATATAGTAAGTCAAAGATGCATTTGGCATGTGGGCGGGGAAGCTCCTTGGGACACCTGCATCCCATAGTAGAATGCCTACGTTTGAGTCCCAGCTCCGCCTTCCACTCCAGCTTTTTGCTTATGTACATTCAGGGTGGCAGAAGGTAATAACTAAGCAACTGGGTCCTTGCCACCCATCTGGGAGAACTCAGTTGGATTCTTGGCTCCTGGAGTTTACCTGGCACAGCCCTAGTTGCTGCCTTTTTAAATAAAATAAGTAAATAACTACATCAAAATGCTTTCAATATACTTCATCTGCCAAACATTAAAACTTAGCAACACAGTACATTCTACATTATTGGCTGTTTATCTTCATGATTGCTTAGCTTACTGGGAGGCATGGCTGACTGCCACTGCTCAACATTCTGGAGTGAAACATACTATGTGAAAAAAATAAAAGCTTAAAATTTGAAGTACAATTTCTACTGATTACATTTCACTTTTACACCACCCCAAAGTAAAAAAAAAAAAAAAAGTCATAAACAGAAACATTGTAAATCAGGGACTATTTGTATGTAAGTATTTACAATGTTAATTGTATGCCAGGGGCTAGAACTGTTATGGAGCTGGTAAAGCCAATACATGTATCACTGCCATCCCATATTGGAGCACTGGTTCCAGTCCCAATTGCTCCATTTCCAACCCCTGCTAATGTGCCTAGTGGGGGCCAGTGCTAGGTCCCAGTGGGTTAACTCCCTGGCCTGCAGCACCAGCATCCCATAGGGTCGTGGGTTGGAGTCCTGGCTGCTGCACTTCCCATAAGCTCTCTGCTAAAGGCCTGGGAAAGCATTGGAAAATGGCCCAAGTGCTTGGACCTTTGCCCCAGTGTGGGAGACCTGGAAGAAGCTGGAAATCTTGCTATAGGGCGAGAACTCTCTTCCTGGATTTCAGAGAGCTTTGTTCCTTACTGTGCCCTGACAGCTTTGGTGTCTCTACTTATAATGGCACCAGTCCTGTTAGATGAAGGCACCAATTTTATGACCTAATGAGACATTAATTGCTTTATAAAGGACTCTACCCCTGAATACAGTTACTCTAAGGTTTAGGGTGGAATTTGGTGGTGATGGGAGATACAGCCCACTCCGTAACCCCTATAAAGTTAAGAAGATTTAATTAGTTTCCTGAAATCTCAGGCCCAGCTAAATTCATTGGTGAATTCCACCAAAAATTGTGGAATTAATAGCACTTCTTCATAAATTCTTTAAATAAATATAAGAAAGTTTCAAAATAATTCTGTGAGATCAGTTTTACCCCAATACCAAAACTAGAAACAGATATGCAGTAAAATATCATAACCTTATTTTGCTTATGAATATTTCAGTATCCTCCACAAAATACTAGTAAACCATCTTCAGCAACATATACAAAGAATTATACACTATGGCCCAGTTAAATTTACCTCAGAAATACAAGAGTCTTTAACATCTGAAACAAGTAATGCAACACATCCATATTGACAGAATATTAAAAATGAATACATAAATATATGATCAACTCAACACATGTAGAAAAATTATTTGACAAAATTCAACATCCTTTTATGGAAAATAATCCAACAGACCAGGCATAGAAGAAATCCCACTCAATAAAAGTCATCAGTGAAAAATCCCCAGTTAAGATCATATTTACTGGTGAAATACTATGTTTGTTCCCTGATATCAAGAACAAGACAATGATGACTACCCTCTACGCTTTCTATTTTTTGCTAAATATTCCAAAAAAATTAGGCAATATATGTTAAAAAGCATCAGATCACAAAAGAAATACACAACCTCAATTTGCATATAATATCATTTTGTGTATAGAAAATCACAAGGAAACTACTAAAAATTTTGTTAAAGTTGGTAAGTTTAGTATGGTTGAAGGATAAAATATCAATATACATAATTTTTTTCTATATATTGTCACAAACAACCCAAAAATAGAAATTGAGAAAGCAATTACATTTATAGCATCAAAAATAATTAATACAGAGTAATAAATTTAATATAAAATATAAATATTTATATCCTAAAAACTACAAAACAGTGAAACTACTGTCACTAAACAGTGACAGAAGTTAAAGAAGACCTAAATAAAGTTTTAAAATCTAACGTTTATTGACCAGAAATCTTGAACTATTTAAGATGAAAATACTTTCCAAGCTGATTTTAAGATTCAATGTGGGGGCTGGCTTTGTGGCACAGTAGGTTAATCCTCTGCCTGAAGTGCCAGCATCCCATATGGGCGCCAGTTCTAGTCCCGGCTGCCCCTCTTCCAATCCAGCTCTCTTCTATGGCCTGGGAAAGTAGAGGATGGCCCAAGTCCTTGGGCTCCTGCACCCGCACTGGAGACCAGGAGGAGGCTCCTGGCTCCTGGCTTCGGATCTTCGGATCTGCACAGCTCCAGCCGTTGTGGCCATCTGGGGAGTGAACCAACAGAAGGAAAACCTTTCTCTATGTCTCTACCTCTTACTGTCTGTAACTCTACCTCTCAAATAAATAAATAAAATCTTTTAAAAAAAAGATTCAATGTGATCTTTATCAGAATCTCAGCTGCCTTGTTAGTAGAAAATAATATGCTAATCAAAAATACCTATGAAAATTCAGGGGGCATAGAAAAGCAAAAAAGTCTTGATAAGAAAGAACAAAGGAAAATTCACTTTTCTGGTTTCAGCTACAAAGTTACAATAACCAAGATAGCCTAGTACTCATATGGATTTATAAGTAGGTTGATGTAATACAATTGATAGTTCAGAGATAATCTACCTCTATGACCATTCATCTATGGTCAATGGATTTTCAACAAGACAATACATAGGAAAAAAAAGTCTTTTCAGTAAATAGTGCTAGTATAATTGAATTTTGTCATGCAAATGAATGAATTTGGACTCCATACTATACAGAAAATTCACTAAAATTTGATTAATTTTGTCGGGGAGGCTGAATCCGGAGAGGCCTGAGGAAACTTTCTGAGCCTGCCTCGACTTTGAAAACCTGTCTTTAAGTTTCAAATCCCTGGTAGTTTTTGCCTAAAGATCATTAAGGTGGTATAATAGGAGTAGCTAAGACCATTTTGCATCACAACACCCCACCCCTTGCCTGCAGCCGCTCCTCTGCTCTGTACCATCTGATCTGTATCTCAGCTATATATACACCTCCCTTTTACGATAAAGTGAGACCCTACTTTGCTTCGACTGGGCTCCACACTGGGCTCCACACCGCGCCTGATTGCCCCCAGGTTTGGGTTTGGGGAAGGCTGAGTGGCGGGTGGCGCACTTCCCCTCCTCAGCCAAGGCAAGCTGTGGGCAGCCTGCCTAATTCTCTGGTGGTGACGGTAACTAGGAAGAGTCACTGCATAATTTGACTATGTAAATATAGCACCAAAATATTTAAGATAAAACATGGGCATAAATCTTTAAGACCTATACTAGGCAATACTCTTTTAGTTATAACAACAAAAGTACAAGCAAAAACACAAGATAGTAGATAAATCTGACTTCAACAAAGCTCAGAACCTCTGAGTTTCATAGGTTGCCAATAAGAAAGTAAGCAACCCACAGAAAGGTTTAAACAATTGAAAATTATAAAAATATAAAGAATATAAAGAGGATATATAAAGAACAATTATAAATCAAAAATAAAAAGTCAACAAACAATTAAAATGGGGAATGTATATGAAATTATATGACCACAAAGAAGATATACATTTGTTCAATAAACAAATGAACAATTTGCACAATAGTATTAGCCATAGTGAGATATTATTTCATACCTATTAGGATGGTTAAAATAGATAATAGGAAGTGCCAGCAAGAATCTGCAGGAATTAGTGCCCTCATACATTTCTGGAACAAGTAGGTACATCCACTTAGCAAAAAAATCTGGCTGCTTCCTAAAAGGTTACCTGTGAAGTTACAATATGATCCAACAACTCCATTCCTATGTCTATACATCAGAAAATGGAAAATATATGTTCACACAAATGCTAGTACAAGATTGTTCATAACTCCATTAATCACAATAGCCATAAGGATATAAAGCCCAAATAGGCATCAGTTGAGAAATGGATAAATAAAAATGGTATATTTACACTTTGGAATATTTAATCAACAATTCAAAAGGAAGTTATGGGGCAAGAGTTTGCTGCATGGTTCAGATCTACTTAAGAGGCCTGTATTATATATGGGAGGACTCTGCTTATGATCCAGCTTCCTGTTATTAGAATGCCTTAAGTGATGAATCAAGTACTTTGGTCCTTGCCATCCAAGTGTGAGATTCAGATTGAGTTCTGGGTTCCTGGTTTAGGCCTGACCCAGTCCAAGCTGTTGATCTCTTTCTCTCTCTCCTTGCCCCCCCCCCCCACCTTGCCTTTAAGTAAAGTGAAAATTAAAAAAAAAAAAATGAAGCTCTAATATATGGTACAACATATATGAAGTCTGAAAACATTATGATAAGTGAAAAAACAAAATTACAAAGGACCACATATTGCATGATTTCAATTACATTAAAAGTCCAGGGTGGGCAAATACATAGAAAAAGTAAATTAGTGGCTGCCTGGGATTGGGATTTGGAGGAAGAAGAAAGGAAAGACTCGTGACTATTGGGATTTTTTGGGGAACAAGGTGGAGGAAAATGTTCTAGAACTAATTTTGACCCTGGTTGCAAAGCTTTGTGAATGTAGTTTTTTAAAAAAGCAAACAAGCAATTGTACATATAAATGGATGGGTTTTGTAATAAGGAAAGTGTACCTCAATAAAACTGTTATTTAAATCCGTGAATATTATTTAAAAAAAAGCTAAACCCATAAATTTGACAACATAGTGTAAATGTAAAAAATCCACAAGAGACACAAATAATCTAAAGTAGTACAGGAAGAAAATAAAATAAAAACAATCCAATATATAGTAAATACATTGAATTAATAACTTATTGACTTCTAAAAAGACTATGGGTCAAGATGGTTTTACTGTTCAATCCTATCAGATATGGTGAAATGATATGACTACTACAGTTACTGAATATAGAAGAACAATAAACATTTCTGAACGCAATTTGCTGAGACCAAGTTTATCCTGAGAGGAAACTAGTTGTAAATAAGTTATCATTTTATTCATAATATAAGCAAAAAACCGCTATGATAGTATTAGAAAGCTTAATATGACTGGTTTAATTCTGTAATTAATACACAGTTATTCTTAAGTGTTGAAATTTAACTGAAATGTCATCCCTGTTAAACATAAGAGTGGGGATAAGAGAGGGAAGAGATGTACAATTTGGGACATGCTCAAGCTGACTTGCCCCAAATGGCAGGGTTAGAAACATACCAGGGGACTCCAATTTAATCCCATCAAGGTGGCATGTACCAATGCCATCTCACTAGTCCAAGTGAACAATTTCAGTTCACAATTGATCATGATGAAAGGACTAAGAGTCAAAGGGAGTACATAAACAAGTCTAGTACCTGCTAACACTAACCAATAGAATAAATAAAGGGGAGAGTGATCCAACATAGGAAGCGAGATACTCAGCAGACTCATAGAATGGTGGATGTCCTAAACAGCACTCTGGCCTCAGAATCAGCCCTAAAGGCATTCGGATCTGGCTGAAAAGCCCATGAGAGTATTTCAGGCATGGAAAGCCAAGACACTCTGGCAAAAAAAAAAAACCTAAATGAAAGATCTCTGTGAGTGGGATCCCAGTGGAAAGAACAGGTCTTCAAAGAAGGAGGTACCTTTCTCTGAAGGGAGGAGAGAACCTCCACTTTGACTATGACCGTGTCTAAACAAGATAAGAGTCGGAGAACTCAAGGGGCTTCCATAGCCTTGGAAACTCATGACTGGTGCATAGGGAGATTACTGATGCCATAAACAGGAGTGTCAATTTGTAAAGTCAACAACAGGAGTCACTGTGTACTTACTCCTCATGTAGGATCTCTGTCCTTAATGTGCTGTACATTGAGGCTTAATGCTATAACGAGTACTCAAACAGTATATTTCACTTTGTGTTTCTATGGGGGTGCAAACTGTTGAAATCTTTACTTAATGTATACTAAACTGATCTTCTTTTAAAAAAAAAAAAGAGAATAAATTAGCAATTCCCAACTTGACTCTCACTGGGATTAAACATGACAATAGGTCTGATCTGATTTCATCATCATTTAAAAAATCATCTATTATTTTTCACTTTATGTTTCTGTGTGGGAGCAAACTGTTGAAATCTTTACTTAATGTATGCTAAACTGATCTTCTGTATATAAAGAGAATCGAAAATGAATCTTGATGTGAATGGAAGGGGAGAGGGAATGGGAAAGGGGAGGGTTGTGGGTGGGAGGGACGTTATAGGGGGGAAGCCATTGTAATCCATAAGCTGTACTTTGGAAATTTATATTCATTAAATAAAAGTTAAAAAAAAGAAAATCAAATCCAAGATATGAAATATTGATAATATATAATTTATACCAAGAATGAAAGGTTACTTTAACATTTGAGCAAAAATCAATTTAATTTACCGATTTACCAAAACAATGAAGACAAACCATACAATTACCTCAACATATGTTGAAATAGTATCCAACAGAAGTCAACATAGCTTCATTATATAAACTATATGAATAAAGAATAGGGAAAGACACACTAAAATTGACAAAGGGTATTTATGAAAATCCTGCAGCTAGCATCATGCTTTAAAATGAAACAATGAATGCAATACACTTAAGATTAAGGATAATGCAAAGTCATGTATTCTCAGCACTGGTGGTCCTAAGCAGCATCCAGATGGAAGGAAAATAAATTAAAGATTTACAAATTAGAGAGAATTAAAGTTGCCTCAATTCACAAATGATATGCCAAGGGATTAAAAAATAAAACCTACTGGACTAAGAGGTGAATGGAGCAAAGTCACATGACACAACTTTTATAATCTTGAATTTTTTCCATGTATCCACCAGAAAATGGAAAATAAAAATACAAAAAAATAGTATTTAAAATCACACCAAAACATTGAATACTTAGATATAAATGGAGAAAAAGGTTATATGGCCTATTGACTGAAAACTGACAACTGAAACTAATATTCCTGTGAGAAACTTAATAAACCTAAATAAGTGGAGATATATGCCGTAGTCATGGATCAGATGACTTAATATTGTTAAAATGTCAGTTTTGTCAAAATTTATCTACAGATTCAACACAATCCCTGTCAAAATCTGAGCAGGATTTAAGAAATAGGAAAAAAAGATTGTAATATCTTATGAAAGTGGAAAGAATTCAAAATATACAAACTAATTTTGAAAAGAACAAGGAGGGACTACACTACATGGTTTAAATATTACTATATATGTAAAGATGATGTTGTATTCATATTTATATAGATGTACATATATACTGACATAGATCAGTTGAACAGAACAGTGCAATCAGAATGATATGTGTGTCTCTTCAGTTGGACTTATTAAAAGTGTCAAGGGAATTTGAGGTGTGAGAAAGAGATATTTTCACAAAATGAAACAGGAAAAAATAGATGCCCAAATTTGGGGAAAAAAAGAACTCTGATCCTTGCACTGTATGTAAAATTTTATCCATTGATAATATTACTACACTAAAACCATACAATGTAAAGAAATTTCAGGAGAAAATCTTTGTAAGAACCATAGTTTTCCCAAATACTTCCTAAAAAGCAAAAACTTTAAAAGGAAAAAGGCATTAGCTATGAAACTTAAGATTTTATATTTTATAAAATGTCCTAGGATATCCAAGATAACTTAATAGAGTGTAGCCATGCTGACTTCAGCTTCTTGGGGATCCAAAAAGAACAAAAGAAGGACCATGTTTCCATAGACCTGACTGATGGAAATTCTCAGCAGAGAAGTGACAAAACAACAAAGACTGCATGGGACAAGAGGTGTGAGGACACAGATGCTGCTGTGGCTGAGCCATGTGGCATAGCCAGCTGCAGGATGGATGGCCTCAGGCTAGGTAGGAAGAAATTGCCATACTCCTTACTGCCCATGGCTTTAGCTGAGAGAATATTCCACAGTCACTCACTCGGACTGTTACTGCAACCTGAGGCACTGAGTGGGGTGAGTGCCAGCTTGTCTTCAGGAAGGGAAGCCACAATTCCTCCCTCCCCTCCTGCACTCCCACAGAGTGCTGACCCCCGTGGAGTCACATGGTGGATCTCTGTAATGCTACTACCAGAAGCGGACAGAGCCAAAGTCAGTGCAAGTTGGAGAGGAGACAACAAAACCCCTGTATCCTGAAACTGAAGGAACTTGGGCATTTGCCCTGGAGCTGTGATCACCCACGCTGTGTGATTCAGAGGAGTCCCCCCTAGCTTCTGAGGCTGGTACAATCAGCAGCCCATAAAAAACTACCAACATCCTGGGAGATCTGGATAATGACCCCACTGTATCCTATGATATCAAGACTGTCATAATCAGTTCTAATTTCCTCAGTGCCACTGGAATCTATCCAGTGGATCTAAGGAAGAACCCAACTGCCCTCCACATCCCTGAACTCATACCTGCCAAAGCAAAATGTCCTGTACAACTTACAGTCATCCTGTAGGCCTGGAGGACTGGAGCAGCGTTCAGTTCATATCCCCTAGTCCTAGGACAAGGCATTATAGACCACAGCATCAGCTGCACTCTCCTAGCAGGAGCTGAAGAAGGGCCCATCCACATCATATAATCCTAGAGCCACAGCAATTGGTATCACAAGCCCCAGCATCTCTTAGGATTGCCACTGGGTCAAGGAGACAGCCACCTTTGTCTTCCTCAGCACCAAGAACAGGGCCCTGTCTGTTACAATAAGGGTGACTGTCACCAATCTCTCTGTGGGTAGAAGATATATACCTCAGAAAACCCATTTTCATCTCAAAGCCACACTAATATCCCTACTAACTAGAGCAGACTAGCCCTACTTTGTCACTTATGGATATAACTAACTGCTTATAACAAAAGAAATCACTTAGGTTGTATATTTCTGGGCTTACCTAGAACCAAAGCCAAAGCATCAAGCCAAGTGATACCCTGCATGCCTTCTAAACCATAAGCTCTTTTCAAATAAAACCTACTTCATGAAGAAGAAGGGACTATTAGAACAGATGCACAGACACTAGTATAGGAATACCAGAGCTGTGAAGAAGCCAGGTAGCAGGATGCCTGCAAAAGAATACAACAATTCTCTAGAATTAGATCCTGAACTGGAGGAAATCTATGAAAGCCCAAATATCATTCAAAATGATTGTTGAGAAACTCAATGTAATACAAGAGAATACACATAGATCAAAGAAATGAGGAAATCAAATAGTGACATGAATGAAAATATTACTAAAGGGATAGAAACATTAAGAAGGAATCAGCTAGAAATTTCAGAGGTGAAATATACAACCAGCAAAATTAAAAACGTGATTGAGAACTTTAACAGCAGAATAGAACAAGTGGAGAAAAGAATTTCTGAACTCAAGGACATTTTTGAAATAACCCAGTCAGACAAATATGAAGGGAAAATAATTAAAAAGAATGAAGAAAGTCTACATGAAATATGGGATATTATTAAATGACCAAATATGTTATAGGTATTCCTGAAGAAGAAGATAAGAAAAAAGATGTTGAGAACTTTTAAATGAAAAATATTTGAAAATTTCCCAATTCTTAAAAGGGGTATGTACCTCCAGACATAAGAAGCTCTAAAGAGGGCTGGTGCTGTGGTACAATGGATTAAGTTGCTGCCTGCAATGCCATAATCCTTTGTGGATGCCAGTTAGTGTCCTGACTGCTCCACTTCTGATCCAGCTTCCTGCTAATATGCCTGGGAAAGCAGCAGACGATGGCCTAAGTGTTTGGGCCCCTGCACCCATATGGGAGGCTTAGAAGAAGCCTGGCTTCTCGCTTTGGCCTGGCACAGCCCCAGTTGTTGTGGCATTCGGGGAGTGAACCAGCGAATGGAAGATCTCTCTCCCTCTCTGTGTATCTCTGCCTTTCAAATAAATAAGATAAGTCTTAAAAGAAAAAGAAAAAAAAGCTCAAACAACCCCAAGCAGACTCAACCAGAAAATATCTTTTCCAAATTGTCAAAAGTTAAGAACAAGGAGAGAATCCCAATGACAGTAATAGAAAAGAGTCAAATTACATACAATGGAAAACAAACTATTCCATCAGCGGACTTCTCAGCAGAAACACTTCAGGCCGGAAGAGAGTGGAATGATATATTTAACTTATAAGAAAAAAAAAAAAAATCTTCCAACCATGAATGTTGTATCCACTGAAGCTATCCTTTAGAAATGAAGGAGAAATGTGGTATTCTCCAGCTAAATGAAAACTGAGAGAATTCACCACCACCAGACCAGCCTTACAAGAACTGCATTAGAAGTGAACACCTTGAAAACACAGGACACCATAATTCACTTATAGAGTTGGTGTAATCAGTATCTAAGCAACAAAATGGCAGGTGTTAATTTTAATTTATCAATAGTGTACTTGAATATAAATGGATTGAATTTTCTAGCCAAAAAAACTTTGGTTGGCTGAATGGATTAAAAAAAAAAACCCAAGATGCCACTACATGCTTCCTACAACAAATTCCTTTCATAAACAAAGAAACAAACAGACTGACAGTGAAGGGTTGTAAAAAGATATACCAGATAAATGGAAACTAAAAATGAGCAAGAGTAGATATCCTCAGATTAGATAAAATGGACTTTAAATAAAAAAGCTTTAAAAAGATCAAAAAAGACATTATATTCTGATAAAAGTTCAATTCTACAAGAAGACAAAACAAACATAAATATATACACACCCAATATAAGACCATCTAGATACACACAGCAAATGCTATTAAACCTAAAGGGAGAGATAGACTGCCCTACAATAACAGTAGGTGACTTCAAAACCCCATTTAATCAATAGACAGATCATCTACTCAGGAAATCAATACATTGGAGTATTGATTGAACCATACTATCAAGCAAATGGACCTAACAGACATTTATAGGATATTTCACCAAACAACAACAGAAAACACCTTCTCATTAGCACATGGAGCACACTCTAGGATAGAACATATATTAGGTCACAAATCAAGTCAGTAAATTTAAAAAGATTGAAAACACACTGTGTAACATCTCAGATCACAGAGGAATGAAACTAGACGTCAACAACAAGGAGAACATTAGAATACTCATAAATACAATTAAACAAGATGTTACTGAATGACCAATGGACTGATGCTGAACTTAAAATTGAAATAAAAAATTTTCTTGAAATAAATGAAATGAAAACACAACAAATCAAAACATGTAGGATACAGCAAAAACAGTATTAAGAGGAAAATTTTTAGTATTATATGCTTACATTAAAAAAGAGAAATGTCTCAAAAGATGTAATGATCTGTCTCAAAGACTTAGAAAAACAAGAACAAACACATCCCAAATTCAGCAACAGGCAAGAAATAATAAAAATCAGACAAGAAATAGATGAAATTGAAGCAAGCAAAAATACAAAAGATCAACCAAATGAAATGCTGGTTTTTTGAGAAGATAAAATATATAAACCTTTAGCTAGACTAACAAGGAAAATAAAATAAAAAACTAAAATAAATAAAATTAGAGTTGAAAAAGGATATAATACAACTGATACCAAAGAAATAGGAAGTATCACAGGAAACTACCATGAAATACTATAAGTTAAAAAACTGGAAAACTTCAAAGAAGTCCTAAATTCATATAACCTACCACGATTCAATCAAGAAGATATAGATAATCTAAACGGACTCATAACAAGCAATGAGATTGAAGCAGTAATCAAAAGTCTTCCATCAAAGGAAAGCACAGGTCCTGATGGCTTTACTACTGAATTTTACAAAACATTCAAACTGAAAGTAACTCCAATGCTTTTCAAACTATTCCAAAATATTAGACAAGATGGAACTCTGCCAAGATCTGAGGTCAATATCACTCTTACACCAAAAATGAACAGACACAACACAATTATCAATCTGTATCCTTGATAAACAAAGATGCAAAGATTCTCCTCAAAATACTATCAAACTGACTTCAAAACCACTTCAAAAAGATTGCACATCATGATTAAGAGCAATTTATCTTAGAGATACAAGCATGATTCAACATTCACAAATCAATAAATAATAATAAATCAACAGAATGAACAGCGAAAATCATGTGGTTATCTCAATGTATGCTGAGAAAGCATTTGATAAGACTCAACTCACCTTAATAATAAAAATCCTCTAAAAATTAGGTATAGAAGGAACATAACTCAAAATTATAAAGGCTATACATGACAAAACAACAACCAATATATTGAATGGGGAAAAGCTGAAATCATTTCCCCTCAGATCTGGAACAAGACAAGATGTCCACTTTTACTATTATTATTCAACATAGTACTGTTAGAATTGATAAACCAGTTCAATAAAGTTACAGCTTTCAAAATAAACATTAGAAAAAGTAGCTTTTTGGCCAGCGCTGTGGCTCACTAGGCTAATCCTCCACCTGCGGCGCCAGCACTCCCGGTTCTAGTCCCGGTTGGGGAGCCAGTTCTGTTGTGGTTGCTTTCTGCTGTGGCCCGGGAAGGCAGTGGAGGATGGCCCAAGTGCTTGGGCCCTGCACCTGCATTGGAGACCAGGAGGAAACACCTGGCTCCTGGCTTCCGATCAGTGCAGCATGCTGGCCTTAGTGGCCATTTGGGGGATGAACCAACAGAAGGAAGACCTTTCTCTCTCTCTCTCATTGTCTAACTCTGCCTGTCAAAAAAAAAAAAAAAAAAAAAAGAAAAAGTAGCTTTTTATATGCTAATGATAAACTCACTGAAAGACAAATCAAGAAAGAAATCTCATTCACAATAGCTACACATGAAAAAAAATCAAATATTTAGGAATAAATTTAATCAAAAAATAAAAGCTCTCTACAAAGACAACTATAAAACACTGATGACAATAATCAGCAAAGATACACAGAAAAGTAAAGATATTCCCTTCTCATGGACTGGAGGAATCAATATCATTAAAATGTCTACACCAGCTAAAGCAACCTATAGATTCAATAGAATACCTATCAAAACACCAAAATCTGCTTTACAGAATTAGGTAAAAAATCCTAAAATTCATATGGAATCACATATGACCCAGAATAGCCAAAGTGATCACAAAGTGATCCAAAATGATCACACTGGGTGCCAGCATGTGGCCTAGTGGGCAAAGCTGCCACCTGTGACACCACCATCCCATACGGTCACTGGTTCAAGTCCTAGCTGCTCTATTTCCAATCCATCTCCCTGCTAATGGCCTCAGAAAAGCAGCAGAAGATGATCCAAGTACTAGAGTCCCTGCCACCCACGTGGGAGACCTGGAAGAAGCCTGGCTGCTGGCTCCTGGCTTTGGTTTGGCCCCACCCTGGCTATTGCAGCCATTTGGGGAATGAACCAGTGGATGGAAGATTTGCTCTCTGTCTCTCTTTCACTAGAACTCTGATCTTCAAATAAGTGAATAAATTTTAAAAAATCAAGCTGAAGTCACAATACCTGACTTCAAAGCATACTACAAAGGTATACTAATTAAATTAAAAACCAACACATAGATCAATGGAATGGAATAGAGAGCCCAGAAATTAATTCATGTACACATGGCCAATTTATTTTTTATTTATTTACTTGAAAGTCAGAGTTTCATAGATAGAGAAATACAGAGAAAGAGAGCGAGAGCAAGAGAGAGAGAGATCTTTCATCTGCTGATTAACTCTCAGAAACTAGAAAAATGGAATTATCATACCTTTCACCTTATACAAAAATCAAGTCAGGGTGGATCAAAGACATAAATTTAAGACCTGAGACTATGATGCTCAAGGTAAACCTAGTACATTGATGTAGGTGATGACTTCTTGGTTAAGACCCCCAAAGCACATGCAACAAAATAAAACTAAAGAAATATATGGGAATGTATGAAACCCAGAAGCTTTTGCACAGCAAAGGAAATGATCAACAGAGTGAATAGACACCTGAAAGAATGGGAAAAAATATTTGCAAGCTATCTATCCAACAAAGGATTAATATCCATAATATATCAGCAACAAAAAGACAAAAAATCCAATTGAGAAATGGGTAAGAGACCTCAACAGATGGATCTCAAAAGAAGAAATACAAATGGACAACAAATATATGAAAAAATACTCAATATCACTAGCCATCAGGGAATACAAATCCAAACCACAATGAGATATCATCTCATCCTTGTCAGAATGACTAAAATCCAAAAGACAGAGAGTAACAAATGCTCGCAAGGATATGGCAAAAAGAGAACACGTATACACTGTTGGTGGGAATGTAAATTAGTGAAGCCATTGTGGAAAACAATATACAGATTTCTTTAAAACCTAGAAATTGATGTGCTCTATGATCTGGCAATCCTACTTCTGGGTTTATACACACGAGACATGTTGTATCAAAGAGATGCCTGGACCACAATGTTTATAGCAGCACTGATCACAATAGCCAATATTTGGAATAAAACAAAGTGTCCAGCATCAGATGAATGGGTAAAGAAAATGTATGTATATACAATGGAATATTATTAAGCTATAAACAATAATGAAAGTCTACCATTTGCATCAAAATGGATGAAATTGTAGGACATTAAGTTCAGTGAAATAAGCCAGACACAGAAGGACAAATGCCTTATGTTCTTCCTTACATGTGGGAGCTAAAACAAAATAATAAAAAAACATACAAAAATGAAATGCCTTTGTGTATTAGCATTGGTGAAAATACAGCCTTGTCAAATATTGTTTTATATCTTATTGAATCAATGGTTAAGAATGTTATATTAAGGACTAATAACCAGAATCTACAAAGAGATCAAGAAACTCCACAGCAACAAAACAAACAACCCACTTAAGAGATGGGCCGAGGACCTTAATAGACATTTTTCAAAAGAGGAAATCCAAATGGCCAACAGGCACATGAAAAAATGTTCAAGATCACTGGCAATCAGGGAAATGCAAATCAAAACCACAATGAGGTTTCACCTCACCCCGGTTAGAATGGCTCACATACAGAAATCTACCAACAACAGATGCTGGCGAGGATGTGGGGGAAAAGGGACACTAAGCCACTGTTGGTGAGAATGCAAACTGGTCAAGCCACTATGGAAATCAGTTTGGAGATTATTCAGAAACCTGAATATAACCCTACCATACAACCCAGCCATCCCACTCCCTGGAATTTACCCAAAGGAAATTAAATTGGCAAATAAAAGAGCTGTCTGCACCTTAATGTTTATTACAGCTCAATTCACAATAGCTAACAGCTGGAATCAAGCTAAATGCCCATCAACAGTTGACTGGATAAAGAAATTATGGGATATGTACTCTATAGAATACTATACAGCAGTAAAAAAAACAATGAAATCGGTCATTTGCAACAAAATGGAGGAATCTGGAACACATCGTGCTGAGTGAAATAAGCCAGTCCCAAAGGGACAGATATCATACGTTCTCCCTGATCGGTGACAACTAACTGAGTACCAAAAAGGAAACCTGTTAAAGTGAAATGAACACTATGAGAAACAGTGACTTGATCAGCCCTTGCCCTGACTGTGGATGAACAAATTAATACGTTATCCCTCTCAGTATTTGTTTTGTTTGTTCTACTTAATACTTTTGGTTGAATACTGTAATCAATACACAGTTATTCTTAAGTGTTGAAACTTAACTGAAAAGTGATCACTGTTAAATATAAGAGTGGGAATAAGAGAGGGAGGAGATGTACAATTTGGGACATGCTCAATAGGACTTGCCCCAAATGGCAGGGTTAGAAATGTGCCAGGGGATTCCAATTCAATCCCATCAAGGTGGCATGTACCAATGCCATCTCACTAGTCCAAGTGATCAATTTCTGTTCACAGTTGATCATAATGATAGGACTAAGAGTCAAAGGGATCACACAAACAAGACTAGTGTCTACAAATATCAACTGATAGAATAAAAAGGGAGAGAATGATCCAATATGGGAAGCAGACTCATAGAATGGCAGATGTCCTAAATAGCACTCTGGCCTCAGAATCAGCCCTTAAGGCATTCGGATCTGGCTGAAGAGCCCATGAGAGTATTTGGGCATGGAAAGCCAAGACACTCTGGCAAATAAAAAAAATAAATAAATAAATAAAAAATCCTAAATGAAAGATCTCCGCGAGTGAGATCCCAGTGGAAAGAACAGGTCATCAAAGAAGGAGGTACCTTTCTCTGAAGTGAGGAGAGAACTTCCACTTTGACTATGACCTTGTCTAAATAGGATCAGAGTCGGCAAACTCAAAAGGCCTCCATAGCCTTGGAAACTCATGACAAGAGCCTAGGGTGTTTACTGACACCATAAACAAGAGTGTCAATTTGTAAAGTCAACAACAGGAGTCACTGTGCACTTACTCCTCCTGTAGGATCTCTGTCCTTAATATGCTGTACATCGTGATTTAATGCTATAACTAGTACTCAAACAGTATTTTACACTTTGTGTTTCTGCGTGGATGCAAACTGTTGAAAGCTTTAGTTAATATATGCTAAACTGATCTATATATAAAGATAATTCAAAATGAATCTTGATGTGAATGGAAGGGGAGAGGGAGCGGGAGAGAGGAGGGTTGCAAGTGGGAGGGAAGTTATGGGGGGGAAGCCATTGTAATCCATAAGCTGTACTTTGAAAATTTATTTTCATTAAATAAAAGTTAAAAAAATAATTTTATATTACTATAGTTTAATGATTTGGGGTTACATTAAAATTTACTACATATGGGTAAAATGGTCATCTTTCCATTTGACTATAATTTATAATCCTATCTCTATTTCTGTTAAGCTAGGATCTTTTTGCTTTTTACCTGTTGAACCCTTACTTGTTGGAGAATTAAGCCCTTGACAGTAATGTACATTCAAAATATCTTATTTGAAAAACTAAAAAGAAACAGAGAGAGGGAGGAAGAGAAGGAGAGAAATGGAGGGAGAAAGGAAAAATCATTATACTCTTACAATCATATTCATTAACTATATTGAATATCTTAAAAACTAAAAATTTAAAAACTGAACAAAACAGCAAAAATTATCTGAGATTATCTAATATATGTGAGGGTATTAACCACTCTGAGGGATGTTATAAGCAGAAGGGAGCATACAAAGGGACTTCCGTTGTGCTTTTATTTATCTCTCTAGGTCTATGATATGTTTCAGTAAAGTTGAACACATCTGGAATTCCATTTCCCCATCATTCAGAATACTTTTGTGGTATTAATACTTGTAAACATAAAGTCTCCATTTATTTTGCTGTGTGTTTAGCATGGCTAGGGATGAAGAACTTGGAATCTCCATAGCCTCATGTATGAGTGCTAATTAATTGGAAGGAGAAGAGAAGAATTCTTCCCGTTTCCATGGATACTATTTGTTATTCACGTAATCAGTGAACTTTCCATTGTGGTTACGTCAAAAGCTGAAAGAGGTGCAGCAAGATATGTTTAAAAAGCTAATATATTAGGCACTGTACAATATGGTTTGTATCTGTTGTCTGCTAATATAATCTTAATGGAACTCTTGTGAGTTAGGTAATATCCCTAACTTATAGATAAGGAAGCTGAAGTTCAAGTAGATCCACTCAGTTAGTACATGAATTACCTTGTATTTGGTCCAATGCTACCTTTATTCAATGTTTCTTCATTATATCATGATCACGAAATTAGCTAATTGAACTAACTCAAGTTCATTCACGAATCAGTAATAAAGTAGATAATATAATCAAGCAGATACCACATGACAAACCTAGTAGCAATGAACCTAACAATTTCATTCTGAGAAAGTTTCAAGGTTATATAAGACACCTATTTTTAAAACAATTTTAAAATTCATATAAGATAAACAAATTTCATATTTCTATATATACAGATTTTAAAGTATAGTGATACCTCCCACCCTCTCTCCCTCCTGCCCATGATCCCGCCCTCTCTCCTCCTTCCTTTCTTATTCCCTTTGATAAATCTTTGACCAATTGGAACCCCTGAAATACCTTGGATCACAAAATCAGTTAGCTAAGAGGGAGATTGAAAATACTTCAATATTTCAATTTGATTCTTTCCCGTTAGAGATCAGGGATCCTATATCCCAAAATATAAAACACCTTGCCCAAAGTCATGTTGGAAAAATAGAGGCTTAGTTCACTAAATCCCAAATTCTGTCTTCTTGCAGTTGTTCCAGCTTTCTCCTATAATTTGCTAGGTACAAATCAAACAAACAAACAAATCGAGAGAGGATGGGAGTGCACAGCAAATCAAAGGAAAACAAGCAGTCCTGGTGGCTTTCCTTACCACACACTAAGAACAGCAAGGATGTAATAGGAGTAGGCAGCAAGTCAGTCGGAGCCTGCAGTGTGGAGGAGGTGGGTGAACAAGAAAGCAAATATCATTAGCATTTGACGTTGGATGGACAGCTTATTGATTTTCTTTTCACTTTAGTCACGATGCACGTTGGTAAATAGCAGATCATGTCCTGGGAGCCAAACTGGAACCTGGCAACATCAGGAAGAAGCAAACCTTGAAGCAGAGGCTGCCACTTGCAGCAAACATCTCACGTCCATGGGTCTCTCATGAGCAGCTCTTTAGGTCAAAGAAGGTAACTTATTCTGGCATTCTGCCAAAGACTGCAAACTGCTACAGTTTCCTGCCTGTAACTCTATAGTTCTTTCAAGTATTCACAGTTACATGAAAGCAATGAGAAAGTGTGGTTATTTCCTTCCTGAGAAATGTTGGAAGATCTATTTGCGCTATGGAGGGGCAGATGTGGAATCTAAGCACAGATCCGTGGAGAATCTATGATGCTGTAGGTCGTTTCAAGGTCCTCAGACCCACAAGAGCCAGTGCTTGCTAAGAGAAAACAGTTCTGGGTTCTGTAAGTTCATAAATCTTGACTTTTTATTAGCAAGGGTGCTAATAAATTGCAAACCAAAACTGCAACCCAAACATTGTGAGTGCCTCAAACCATCAAGCAAGAAAAATTGTCATGATCTTATCACCAGAAGAAGTTAAGGTTATTGTTATAAAGTATGGCAGGAAGGCATAAGTTTAAAATATAAATGATCCGAATGAGTAGCTTTGGGGGCAGCTTTGGTAGAAAATGAACAAATGCAGAAACTCCATCCAGAACAATCCTGATAACTCATTTAAGAATGGCAACGTGAGTCACGCACCGGGCAATTCACTTCTACTGGCAGAGGCCTTATAGCATGAATGGAATACAAAATGTATGGCAAAGAAAATGAAAATGGTAAGCAATAGTTCAGGCCTAAAAATCAGCAGTGTTAGTGAGGATCCCAATTAATATCACAGATTTCAAATATTCCATCTATTTAGAAAGAAACTGCTTGCCAGAATCACGGATAAGCCACTCTGAGAAGGAACACGATTCAAGTACATCCAAGTGCCAAGAGGTGGACTGCAGGAAATAGAGTGCTGCATTGCCCAGATCTGATGCTTTTAAAACTGAAACACTCATTCTCTCAGCTGCTGCTTAGGCTAATGGTCAACAACAACTCAAAGCATGGCTTCTTCTCACAACATGTGCACTTGTTGAGGAGAGCCATTTTGTCTAGAACACACCCATTTCCCGAGGCAGGCTTTACAAAGTGAGGAGAGGGTAAGCGGGAAGAAGTCTCTGGAGAATCAGCTGACCACCTTTGTTATTACTGCACAGCAGCCAAATTTCTTCCTAGGCATGATCCTGCTTCCTTTACTCCCAAAAGGAGTTGATTCTGGAAGCACTTTGCACTGTGCCTCCTGTCCTCTCCCCAGAAAGCTAACCTGGGATATCTTCATGTTTTCTCTGTCCTGTGCCTTTCATTTTTTGCCTTTCCTTCCTGAGAAACGTACCTCCATACTATCATCATTCATTCCAATGCACTTCCACTGCACTTCCCTGGCCACAGCAGAGAGCTGGCCTGGAAGAAGGACAACCGGGACAGAATCCGGCGCCCTGACCGGGACTAGAACCCGGTGTGCCGGCGCCGCAAGGCGGAGGATTAGCCTAGTGAGCCGTGGCGCCGGCCATATTGTAGTACTCTTATACTAGATTTGATTTCAAAGTCTTCATATCTGGCTAAATCTATTAGGCTGATAATGTAGAATAACAACCTGCCTGGATTCACATCTCTGGATATCTACTGAAGGAGCAAAATCTTCACCAATCCAAAGAGGTACATTTCAAAGACATAAGCCCTCAGAGGAGAAAACCAAAATGTGTTCTTACAGCTGCCTAAAAATAAACATATAAATACAAGAAACATGAACAAGGAATACACTGTGACACCTCAAAAAAACAAATATTTCACTATAATGTTAAAATGAAGTGATTGATGAAATGCTAGAAAATGAATTTAAAACAATGACTATGAGATCACCCAAAAACATCAAGAAGCAAATACTTGAGTTAAAGATAGCCATACATGACATGGGTAAGAAATTCTGCCATGAGATAAAGCTATTCAAGAAAACCTACCTGAAATATTAGAAATGAAAAAAATACTTTTCTTAGAAGTTCTTGAAATACAAAAAGACAGAATGGATTAGAAGATCTATAAATGAAATACAGCAGAAAATTTGACCAACCTCACAAATGATATTTATGGATATGCAACACACAAAACAGAGATAGATAATCAGCATCATGAAAGACTTTTAAAGCAGAAAACCTCCTAATAATATTACAAAGGAAATTCAAGACAAACAATAAGGATATTTACAAAAGAGAGGCAGGAACAACTCAATAGTTATCAATAATAACCTTGACTATAAATTATCTAAGTTTTCTAATTAAAGGATTCAGAGTAGCTGAATGGATTAAGAAACATCTATTAAGACCGATCTATGTGATGTCCAGAAGAAGCATACCTCACTAACAATGATACACACAGGCAGAAAGTAAAATGATGGAAAAAGATATTTCATGCATATGAGAATAAAAAATGAACTGGAGTAGCCATCCTAATATCAGACAAAATAGACTATAATATTAAAAGAAGGAAACTATGTAATGATTAAGGAATCAATCCAACAGGAAGGTGTGACTATAGTAAATATAAATGTACCCATTGCTAGGGCACCTTGCTATTTAAAGCAAATGTTAATGGATCTAAAGTGAAACTTAGACTCCTATACACGAATCATGTGGGAATTCAATACTGTACTTCCATCAATGGATACATTAACTAGACAAAATAATCAACAAATTCAACAAAGAAACAACAGAGCTAATCTACACTATTGACCAAATGGATCTAACTGATATCTGTAGAGTATGTCATCCCACAGCTTACAGATAAACATTTTTTTCATCAATGCATGAAATTTTCTGAAGGACAGAATATATGCTAGGCCATAAAACAAATTTCAACATATTCAAAACATTAAAATCATACTACGTGTCTTTTCTGACCACAATGGAATAAAGCTGGATATTAACAATTTAAAAAACTCTTGAAAGTATGCAAACACATGGAGACTGAACAATATGCTAGTAATGAATAGTGGGTGGTAGAAAAAAATCAAAAATTGAATCAATGAATGACGATTATGATACAATATATCAAAACTTATTTGATATAGTGAAAGCAATGTTAAGAGGAAACTTTATAATAATTAGTGCCTACTTCAAGAAATTGGAACCTCATCAAATAACTGATCTAACACAGCTCAAGGGTCTAGAAAAAAAGGAATAAACCAAATCTGAAATTAGTTAGAGGAAAGAAATAATTAAAATTAAAGAAGAAAAAAATTGAAAAGACCAACACAAATGAAGAACCAAAAGAATTGGTTTTCTGAAAAAAATAAGCAAAATTGATAGATTATTGGCCCAAGTAGCCAAGAAAAAGGGGGGAGGGAAGAGCCAAATTAATAAAAGTAGAGATGAAAAAGGAGATATTGAAACAGATACCACAGAAATAAAAAGAGACATCAGGAATTACTATAAATAGCTATATGCCAACAAATTGGAAAATCTAGAAGAAATGTATAGATTTCTGGATACATACAATTTACCAAAATTGAAGCATGAAGAGATAGACCAAGATGGAGATTAAATCAGTAATGAAGACCTTCCCAATAAAGAAAAGCCTAGGACCAATGGCTTCACTGCTAAATTCTACCAAACTTTTAAATGAGTATTAATCCAATTATTCTTAAACTATTCAGAACAATAAACAGGGAGAGAATCCTCTAAAACTCCTTCTAAGAGGTCAGCATTGCCCAAATTCCAAAACCAGGAAAAGATACAACAAAGAAAAGAAACATAGATCATTATGAGCATAAATGCAAAAATCTTCAAAAAGTACTAGATAATCAAATTCAATAATGCATCAAAAAGATCATCTACCTGGACCAAGTAAAATTTATCCCTGGGATGCAGGAATGGTTCAACATATGCAAATCAACAAACATGATACATAACATTAACAAACTGAAGAATAAAGTCACATGATTATATCAATAGCTGCAGAGAAAACATTTGATAAAATACAACATTCTTTCATGATAAAAACCTTAAGCAAATTGGGAATAGAAGGAACATATACAAAATAATCAAGGCAATACATAACAATTCCACAGCTATTATTATATGGGTGGGGAAATGTTGGAAGCATTTCCACTGACATCCAGAACCAGACAAAGATTCCCACTCTCATTACTACTATTCAATATATTTCTGGAAGTTTTATCAGAGCCATTAGACAAGAAAAAGAAATCAAATGGATACAAAATGGGAAAGGAGGAAGTCAAATTATCCCTGTTTGCTGAAGACATGATCATATACATATGGGAACCTAAAGACTCCACTAAAATATTATTAAAACTTATAAGAGAGTTTGGCAAGTTTTAAGTTATAAAATCACACAGAAAAGTCTATAGTATTTGTATATACAAGCAGTGCCATGACTGAGAAAGAATTTGGATAATCATTCCCATTCAGAAAAGCTATAAAAAACTTAAATGCCTTGTGATAAATTTAACCAAGGATGAGATTTTCAACACTTTAAGGAAAGAAATAGAAGACACATTAAATATGGAAAAATATTTTATGTTTATGGATTGGAAGAATTAATATTGTTAAAATGTCCATATTACCCAAGCAATGTGATCCCAAAGAAAATACCAAGGACATTCTTCTTAAACCTAGAAAAAAGTTCAGAATACATATGGAAACACAAGAGACCTTGAATAGCTAAAACAATCTTAAACATTAAGAAAAAGCAGGATTCATCACAATATCGGATTTGAAGGCCCTATTACAGAGCAGTTATAATCAAAATATGCTGGTACTGCCACAAAAATAGACATGTGGAACAATGGAACAACTTAGAGCCCCAGAAACTAATCCACGTATCTACAATCAACTAATCATTGACAAATGGTACTGGGAACACTGGATCTATGTGTACAAAACTATGAAACAAGACCCCTACCTTAAACCTTAACCAAAAATCAACTGACAATGGTCAAGGAACTGACAATGGATCAAGGATTTAAATTTATGTACTGATACTATTAAATCACCAATGGAAAACTTTGGGGAATATGCAAGACATTGACATTGGCAAGAATTTCATGGATAAGACTGCAGAAGTGCAGGCAATAAAAGCAAAAATAGACAAATGGAATTATATTAATCTAAGAAGCTTCTGCACAGCAAAGGAAATACTCAACAAAGTTAATAGGTGACAGAGTGTAGAAACTATTCACAAATGATACATCTGATAGAGGATTAATAATTAGAATGTGTAAGGAGTTCAAAAACCTCGACAACAAAACAAACATTTCAGTTAAGAAATGAGGTAAGAACATGAGCAGGCATTTTTCAAAGGATGAAATACAAATGGCCAACAGACACATGAAAAAATCCTTAGGATCACAAGCTATTAGGGAAATATTAAAAAAAAAAAAAAACAGTGAAATTTTTCCTCACCCCAGTTAGAATGGCTACCACTCACTGAAAAATATGAAAATTTGTTATATGAAAAAGTAACAAATTCTGGTGAGGATGTGGAGAAAAAGAACCCTAATACACTGTTGGTAGCGATGTGAACTAGTACAATCAATATGGAAGCAGTATGGAGATTCCTCAGAAATCTATAAACAGATCTGCCATATGACCCAGCCACCGCAATCCTGGGAGGGAAATTAAATTAACATATGAAAAAGTTATCTGTACCCTCATTTTTATAGAAACTCAATTCACAATAACTAAGATGTAAAATCAACCCAGATGTCAATCAACAGTTGATTGGATAAAGGACTTGTTGTATATATACACAATTGAATACTGCCCAGCCATTAAAAACAATGAAATTCTATCATTCACAACAAAATGGATGCAATTGGTGACCATAATGCTTAGTGAAATAAACCACACCCAAAAAGAAAAATATCATATATTTTCTCTAATTTGTTGTACATAATATATAAAGTACAACAAAAGTGATGTATATGAGTAAAATTGATATTTTGAGATTTCATTATTGTTTATGGCTTTTATTTATGTTCTTGAGAAACCATGATTTTTTTACACACAACTTTATACTTGGGCCATCTTCTTCTGCTTTTCCAAGCCAATAGCAGGGAACCAGATTGGAAGTAGAGCATCTAGGGCTTACATGAGTGCCCATATGGGATGCCAGCATTGTAGGCTGCAGTTAACCTGTTACACTGTAATGCTCCCTCCACGAAATTTTTGAAATCCTTCTTATAGTTCAAGAAAGTTACCAACTTTGAAAGCCAGTCATGAACTCTAACTTTCTCACACTTGTAGAAAGAATATTTGCTTATGATGAAATCCAGGTCATGTATGGGTGACTACCAGAATATATACTTAATTTCTTTGAAGTTCAACATTCTCATATAAAAATGTGAATATTAATGCATGCTTGCCAGGGTTTATGCCAAGTGAGAATATGAATTAAATGTTCTTATTTTTACTAAAGGTAAATATTCAACAAAGCATACTCTTATTACTGTTTTAATATTATTATTGTACTTATTTCTATGTTATTACCATTATTTACAATGGACCCAAGTAACTAGAGCAATTCCAGATTCTTTATTTCCTTGCAACTTCTCAATAATCCTGAGTGTTGCCTGCTGACTCACTCTTCCCTGGAGCCTGGGATTCCGTTCTGTTGGCTGTCTCTGGATGCAGCTGTTTCCTACAAAGGCAAGTCTTTTTTCAGGGATTGATGAGATTAGATAACCACAAGTTAAAAATGTCATTATACTTATTTTATTCTGAAATGATTATTTGTTAAGAATCAGCAGGCAGCAGCCAATAACATAGGAACTGTTAAATGGAAAAAGCTGTATAATAGATTAGAGGCACAAGTGCTAGGTGGACAGGTGACAGTGGCAGAACCCTTCCTGTCAAGGAGACATGAGGAGCAAATGACCTTGAGGTGCCACTCAGTGGAGATCTGATTATTTTCTTTGTTGAGGCTCATGTTCCTGCTGAGCTGTGTTCATCATATTCAAAGTATGCAGAATATTCCACATTTCCAGCAGTTTGATCCTTTTATACTTGACATTGTTTAGGCCAGAGCTTTTAGGATTTTGATGGTTGCATAGGATAGTGAAAAGAACCAACCACAGCAGGACATGCTCTTGCTCATGAGCATGGCTGGTAAACATTGCCTGGCCTCCCTGTAAATCTTAGTCCACAATAAATTGTTGCTACATCCATGCACAGCTTTCTCAAAGACGTAGAAAAGTTTCTCAGTGCCCTGATCTGGGGGAGTCTGAGGTGATAGAGAAGCCAGGGAACAGAGACCTCCTGAGAGGTGAGCGCAAAGGTGCTCAGGTGCAGCGGACATTTCTTCATCTGGATGACAACAATTCTACATAATTGTAGTGAGTTTTTCTGGAGATAAACTTGATTGCAAGTAGATAAGAAACTATGGCTTAGGGGGCAGTGATTAAAATAACTGTATGTGGGGGCCAGAGCTGTGGTGCAGCGGGTTAACGCCCTAGCCTGAAGCGCCAGCATCCTATATGGGCCCCGGTTCGAGACCCAGCTGCTCCACTTCCGATTCAGCTCTCTGCTGTGGCCTGGGAAAGCAACAGAAGATGGTACAAGTGCTTGGGCCCCTGCACCCACATGGGAGACCCGGAAGAAGCTCCTGGCTCCTGGCTTCGGATCAGCGCAGTTCCGGCTGTTGCAGCCAAATGGGGAGTGAAACATCAGATGGAAGAACCCTTTCTTTTCTCTCTCTCTCTCTTTCTCTCTCTCTCTCTCTCTCTCTTTCTCTCTCTCTCTCTCTCTTTCTCTCTCTCTCTCCTCTTTCTGTGTAACTCTGACTTTCAAATAAATAAATAAATCATTAAAAAAATATTTGCCTGTGGTTCGTTGGGCCAGTGTCTTAGTCCATCCAGAATGCTATAACAAAATTCAGTAAACAAGGTGGATTATAAACAGCAAAATTTCATTTTTCAAAGTTTTGGAGGCTGGAAAGTCTACAGTCCAGGCATTGACAGATTCAGTGTCTGGTGTGAGCTCATTTCCTGGTTCATTGGTGGCCAGCTTTTTGACATGTCTCCACTTGGCAGAAGCAGAGCAGGTTCTTTAATGCCTCGGTGCACATTTACAAGAGCATTAATCCCCTGTAATAGGGTGCTCTGCCTTTATGATCTAATGACAATCCAAGGGCCCCACCTCTCCATATTATCTTACAGGGGATCGGACCTCAAGATATAAATTTGGGAGAGGAATAAGTACTTAGTCTATAGCACAAGTCATACAGAGAGTGAGAGGTGCTGGTTACCTACCAATAATATTGATCTGAATTTTTCTGGAGACGAGGACTTTAACATATTAGAAATGTCCAACAGATATAATGGAAAGAGACTATGGCCTTGGAACACATGTATTTTGGAACACATGTATTCTCCTGTGTTCCAGGCCTGAGTCTTACCAGTTATGGAACATTGAACAAATTTATTTTGCCTATTGGAGCTTCAGGTCACACAGACTATCTAAAGATCCAAATTGGAAATAATTTCTCAGACACAATTATTTAAAATAGTAATGCTACCTCAGGAAGCTGTTTCACAGGCCAAATGACAGGATCCTTGTGAAAGAACCTCTATTAACTGGTCATTGCTGCCCTAGGACGATTTTCACAAATGTAAAGCAATGTGCATTTATTAGTTTACAAAGCTGTAGGATAGAAATTTAACACAGGTGTCAGTGCACTAAACTCAAGGGGTCAGAATGGCTAAGTTCCTATCTGAAGACTTTGGGGAGAATCTGTTCATTCGTCCTTTCCAGCTCCTGAAGACCATCTGCCTTCCATGGCCCAAGGGCCCTTCCTCCATCCGCAAAGCCAGAAAGTATGGATCGAATCCTTCTCTGTCACATTGCTCTCAAAGCCTCTTCTGCTCCCCTCATTCACGTGTAAGGACTTTGTGACAATATCGGGCCTTCCTCTCTAATCCAGGAAACTCTCTCCATTTTCAGATCTTTGACTTAGGACATTTGCTGAGACCCTTTGGTCATGTAAAGAGGATGTAAGCATTTTTAGAGTAAACACTCTTCTGTCTAACACAGGACCCCATACAATGAGAGCTATGCAGATTACACTATTGAATTATTGGATTTCTATTTTTAAAAATTGGAGAATGATAAGGGCTATGTTTATTTCAGTCCTTTTATTGCCAGAGAAAGCACTTCACCTTTCCTTGAGTTGAGAGTGCTAAGTAATGGGGTGGTGGTTTTACTTCAGTGCTTTGGTGTATATTTAAATATGTAGGGTTAGAGAAGTTTTCTAGACCATTCTGCAAATGATGCCAGGTATGGAGACAATGAGCTGAACTAAAATTTCACAATCTTGCCTCTGTTCCCTACTGTAATAGTACACACAAAAGGCAAAAGAAAAAGGTGCTAGCTTCCTAGGCTTTACTTTTATGCATATAAGAGCACAGGCTAAAATGTGATGACTTGTTGTATAGACCAGGAAACCATCTCACCTCTGAGGAGGGCTGAAAAAAATGTTTTAACCTTTTGATGGACCCAGGAGGCCAAGGCAAAGGGGAGGGAAAAAAACTGGGAGTAGAAATATACTCTATTTTATTTCAAAATTGATGACAAAATTATATATATATATATATTTATGGGGTACAATGGAATGTTTTGATATATGCATACATTCTAGAATGATCAAATTAGGATGATTACCATATATTGCCCCTAAAATGCATATTATTTATTTTTGGTGAAAACATTTGAAGTCTGTTCTTTTATCTATCTTGAAATATGATTATAAACTTATTAACGACAGTCACCATGCTATGCCCTAGTTCAGCAGATCATATTCTTCCTGTCTATCTGAACATCTCATCCTTCCCTGTCCAACGTTCCCACTAGCCCCTAGTAATCACCATTCTAATCTCTATTTCCATGAGTTCAATGTTTTCAGATTTCACAAATAAATGAGATAATGCAGTATTTTGTCCCTTTGTGACTGGTTTATTTCACTTGGCATAATGCCCTCTAGATTCATGCATCTTGTTGAAAAGGACAGAATTTCCTGCCTTTTAAAGGCTGAGTAATACTACACTGTATATAAAGACCACGTTCTAAAAATCCGTTCATTTGTGATGGACTTTGAATATGACTCATGTCTTAGCTATTGTGAATAATGCTACAACGAACATGTGATTGCAGATATCTCTCCGACACACTGATGTCCATTTCTTTAGATATATATCCAAAAGTAGAGTTGCTGGATCATGTGGAAATTCTGTTTTTTTTTTTTTTTTTTTTTGAGGAACTGTCATTTTGTTTTTCAAAATGGATATAATAACTTACAGAATTGCCAGCAGCATACAAGGTTCTCATTTGTCTATGAGAAGAGTGGGAAACACAGAGTCAGAGTGAAGGAAAGTGCTTTAGCTAAGGCCTCTGAGTGGGATTTCCAGGCAGGAGCTCCTGGGAAGTGTCTCAGAAGACAAGCTGAACCCTTGAGTGCGACTCCTTGCAGAAGACTGGTTTTGCTGCTGGACTGGTTTAAAGAGGCCTACAGAGGAAGATTTCCTATGGTAATTTCCCATGGTAGGAGCTGAAAGCTCACAGGTAGGATTTAAAAAAAAAAATTTTTTTTTTTTGACAGGCAGAGTGGACAGTGAGAGAGAGAGACAGAGAGAAAGGTCTTCCTTTGCTGTTGGTTCACCCTCCAATGGCCGCCGCGGCCGGTGCGCTGCGGTCGGCGCACCGCGCTGATCCGATGGCAGGAGTCAGGTGCTTCTCCTGGTCTCCCATAGGGTGCAGGGCCCAAGTACTTGGGCCATCCTCCACTGCACTCCCTGGCCACAGCAGGGAGCTGGCCTGGAAGAGGGGCAACCGGGACAGAATCCGGCGCCCTGACCAGGACTAGAACCCAGTGTGCCGGCGCCGCAAGGCAGAGGATTAGCCTAGTGAGCCGGGGCGCCAGCCCACAGGTAGGATTTGAGCAGGGAGCCAGACTTTCTGGTTGGTACATATTATAAAAACAAAGTAAGAAATACACACATAGAACCCGGAATAATTGCTGTAATACCTTGCAGTCTAAAAATAGGTGCTTTCTTGTGAGAAGAGAATATTTCTCATTTGTGGACAGAAATGACACTTAGAATTGCAGGAAATGATAAATAACTAAACACACTTTGTCGGGAAATGTTATATGCTGACTCTTCCTGTATGATTTGCACAGAATTGCTATAGAATCAGGAGCAGACCGGGAATTAGAACTTGAATTTTTGCCTCTGGGTCTAGGCTTTTTGATAACTGAAGAAACTATCATTCTTTTTTTATATATCTCTCTAGTTTAAGGAATGTAATGACAGAGCAAATGAGGAATCTTTTTGTCTATGGATATAGTTGATTTTAACAGGAGCTATAGATTTTAACTTAGAGAAAAAGTGAGGCGAGGATGGAAAATAAATTGTTAAGGGGCCAGCACTGTGGCATAGCGGGTAAAGCCGCTGCCTGCAGTGCTGGCATCCCATATGGTCGCCTGTTCGAATCCTGGCTGCTCCATTCCCGATCCAGCTCTCTGCTATGGCTTGGGAAAGCAATAGAAGATGGCTCGAGTCCTTGTGCCCTTGCACCATGTGGGAGACCTGGAAGAAGCTCCTGGATCCTAGCTTTGGATCGGCACAGCTCTAGCCAGTGTGGCCAATTGGGGAGTAAACCAGCGGATGGTAGACTCTCTCTCTCTCTTTCTCTCTCTCTTTCTCTGCATCTACTCTCTCTGTAACTCAGAGTTCCAAAAAAAAAATTCTTAAAAAAAAAGAAAGGAAACTATATGTTCATTTTCTTCATTCTCACATGGCTGAAACAGCAACATTCCTGGTAGCCAATCTCCCCTGCCTTGGTCCGGTTGAGTTTTAAACAACTCAGATTGCTACCCTTTTACCATTTCCCTTGGGATCTAATCTACCATATAATGGAGTTGAGTATGAAGAAGTTCTGAGTTCAATCTTGGGCTCAATTGTGGCAAAATGTTCCTTTATTAAATTCTACCTCAATTAAGTGGTCAATAAAATAAAAATTAAAAATCAAGTAAAGAAAGTTGTAGTGAAATGGACTGGGGTAAGGGAGTGGGGTTTCTATTTGTGTATTTATTTTGTTTAGTGTTGACTGGAGAGGAGGAACAAAGGAGGCAGCTAGCGCCAGAGCACAGTAACAGAAAGAATGACTTGGAGACAGAGGAAAAAACTCTCGTCCTTCAGCATGGATCGGAAGTGGCAGGAGCAGCCGAGAATCAATAGCAAATTCTGTGTCTAATTTCTTGCATTTTCTGTGTGAAATCAACCTCAAGGTGCTGATTTTGTTAATTTCCGTGAATTGGGTGAAGTCTCAGGATGTTAACTTCAAATTGATCATGAACCATGTAAAAATGCATTTGTGTTTATATTAACTTGCATAACAAATGTTTGATTATTAGCCCGGAAGGGGTTGGGGAATCAGAGGGAGAGGTGTATTTCAGTCCCTTCCAGATGGTGACACATCAGTTGCCTTTTCTCCCCACTACCAAGCACTTCTCTCCCTGCCCCCACACCAGAGGGCGCTCATGTGCTCATCACTTTTGGAAGTTTTAGTACTCAAAGTACTGACAAGAAGTTGGCAGTTAGCACGCATGAAGGCTCTCTCATTCCTCAAAGGTAAGGATGCTTTGGGTTCTTCCTCACCCTACTTGTCAGGGCATATGGGGTAGACTTTCCACATGGGTCCCGCAAAGATAAAAGCATCCAAAGAACTCTTCAGGTCTCTTTGTAAAAAGTTGCCCAGGCACAGGAGTGGTGTTTGAAGAAGGATTTCTCTGTGCTGCTCCCAAGCCAGAATCTTTATGTGGAATCAGGACCCACCCCAGTGTATGTACTTCTGGTGTCATAGTTTTGAGATCCCCTAGGGCATGACTCCCCAGTTCACCTTCTTTCCAAACGTCATGCCCCAAGGCTAGTCCTGGTTTTAGAATAAAACTCCAGATCCTCAACACCATTCAGCAGACCTTGGTGGCTCTGGTTCTTGTTTGTTTCTTCAGCTTTGTCTTGGACTGTCTCCCCACCTCCTGTCCACACTGGCTGTGACCAACCTTCTCAAATGTGGCACATGCCTCCACGTCTCAGAGGCCTCCACATGCTGAAGTTTTCTTGGCTTTTCCTGGGTTGTCTAATACCTCCCTCTATCTCTAGTTCAACCCTATTTACTTTCCGTATTATTGCTTAATAAATATGTCTCTATCCTCCTGACTCCAACACTAGATTGATTTTCCTGTCAAGGGCTCTTGCACATATCCTCTAAAGCAAGTATAATTAATCACAGAATTGCATATGGAATTATGCAGATGTATCTTTTCCTACTGGATGGTCCTATTTTCCTGGTTCAATACACAAACTTACTGAAATGTGATGGGATCTTTATTTTTTGCAGCAGAAATAACGTCAAAAATACCTATTCAGTGTGCCAACTCATATTAACATTTAAGAACTGACTGTGCACTCTTACTGTTTGTTCAGATACGTCGAATATGTATCTGGAAGCGAGACAGAGTGGAAGATTTTCATTGTGGAAACAGGCAACCAGAAGAAATTGAGGCTGTTTTCCCTGGAGAGTAAATATTTACTAACTAAAAACTGGTCATCATATGAGTTAAAGATAAAAATAATTGCCTATATGTTAAGAAAATTAAGAGATTTTCAGAGATATCTACATTAGTGAATCACTATTATATAGGAAATTGAGATTTTAGATAAAAAGGGTGAACTGATTATCTGTTAGAGATAGTCAAACCTCAAGATTTAGTAGCTGACTCATTATAAAAGATGGGAATAGGCTGGCGCTGTAGCTCACTAGGCTAATCCTCTGCCTGCATTGCCGGCACACCGGGTCCTAGTTCCGGTCTGGGCACCGGATTCTGTCCTGGTTGCCCCTCTTCCAGGCCAGCTCTCTGCTGTGGCCCGGGAGTGCAGTGGAGGATGGCCCAAGAGCTTGGGCCCTGCACCCCATGGGAGATCAGGAGAAGCCCCTGGCTCCTGCCTTCGGATCAGCACAATGCGCTGGCGCCGGCAGCCATTGGAGGGTGAACCAACGGCAAAGGAAGACCTTTCTCTCTGTCTCTCTCTCTCACTGTCCGCTCTGCCTGTCAAAAAAAAAAAAAAAAAAAAAAGGCCGGCGCCGCGGCTCACTAGGCTAATCCTCCGCCTAGTGGCGCCGGCACACCGGGTTCTAGTCCTGGTTGGGGTGCCGGATTCTGTCCCGGTTGCCCCTCTTCCAGGCCAGCTCTCTGCTGTGGCCAGGGAGTGCAGTGGAGGATGGCCCAAGTGCTTGGGCCCTGCACCCCATGGGAGACCAAGAAAAGCACCTGGCTCCTGGTTCCTGCCATCGGATCAGCATGGTGCGCCGGCCGCAGCGCGCTGGCCGCGGCGGCCATTGGAGGGTGAACCAACGGCAAAGGAAGACCTTTCTCTCTGTCTCTCTCTCCCACTGTCCGCTCTGCCTGTCAAAAAAAATTTTTTTTACCAATTTCCTTTATTCCCATCTTTTTTTTTTTTTTTTTTTGACAGGCAGAGTGGACAGTGAGAGAGAGAGACAGAGAGAAAGGTCTTCCTTTGCCGTTGGTTCACCCTCCAATGGCTGCCGCAGCCGGCGCACAGCGCTGATCCATTGGCAAGAGCCAGGTACTTCTCCTGGTCTCCCATGGGGTGGAGGGCCCAAGGACTTGGGCCATCCTCCACTGCACTCCCTGGCCACAGCAGAGAGCTGGCCTGGAAGAGGGGCAACCGGGACAGAATCTGGTGCCCTGACCGGGACTAGAACCCGGTGTGCCGGCGCCACTAGGCGGAGGATTAGCCTAGTGAGCCAGGGCGCCGGCGGAAATTGGTAAATTTAAAATCCAGAATTTTCAGGTGTCCCTGTAAGAAACAGGAACAATGTTAGTAATCTGGGGAGGAAAATCTATTCTGGAGTTACTACTAGGGTGAAAGTAAAACCCCAAAGGAACAAATAGTATTCAATGGGATTTTTAAAAGAAGACTAAGGAGCTTGAAAATTATGCAGACAGAAGCATTGGAAGGGTCATTGTACTAAGCCTGGATTGGTGGATAGCATTCTCCACAGAGATGCTAACAGCAGAAAACATAATGAGCCAGCCTCAGAAATAGGATCTTGTGGTCACAATTGTTAGAAAACTTCTGAGCTGGCACTAAAATTTTAGCCAAGGATAATACCACAGCAATCTAAGTTGAACTTCCAAGGCCAAGACCTAATGACCCAATAAAAGAGGACCAGAGAGGAATTACGGGTTGCAGGGCAGATCTCTGGCGCCTCGGTGAACAGATGCCAGTCTCACTTCCTCTGTGTAGTTGTACTTGCTCCCTCAGCCCTGTGATCTCTGCCCAACTAGATTATTGCTCTCCATGCCTATTGTGCTCATAAAGCACTGACGTTTTGTTGCTTCTGAGAGTCATTATCTTCAAAATGTAGCATCTTCAGCTGTTCTCTTTGTTATCATTTTGCATGGCACAAAGCATGGTGCCTAAAGATGTCTCAAGTTTGAAAACAGCCATTCTCTTCATCTAAGTCACATTTCATCATTCCTGCCTATACTGCCAATAATTTCCAGGCACATCCTGCCAACTCTCTTTCAGTGTGTTGGTTTCAATGCTGAACTGGCACCTGCACTGTTGTGAATTCTCAGCTGGGATACTTCACGCAGACTCATAGAAACCGCAATGTGTCTCTCTTGGAGCTAACTAAAGCACTGGGATTTCCCTTTTTCTTTTATTCTATCTGTTTTGAGCAAATACCAGGTCTCAGTGATGTAGGTGGTCCAGCTTTGTTCACTCCTGTGTTTTTTAATTGAGCTTGTTTCTGGGTATTTCTGTAGGTACCCAGCTGAGTGTTCCTGGATCCTAAGTTTTGTGGTGTTTCTGGAAGGGCCCTCCTCTTCTCTTAGTGGAACCGTCAAAGTTCACTGACTTTTATATATACCCAGTCTCTAAGAATTTGTTTGGTTCACACTGGTTTTGAAATCCTCCCACTGTTATTTCTGTCTGCTGCTTGTGAAACTTCAGATATAGAAACACACAAGCTAGAGCCAAAAACAACTGGGGAAAATAGATATTTTCTCATGTCATTATTATTATTGTTGTTGCAGCTTAACTTTTGTAGTGATTTTAGCTAAAAAAAAAATTGGCAGGGAGCTAACCAGAGACACTTGTTCATTTTCAGACATTAGGTTGCATAGTTAACGGAAATGTAGACTAGGAGAGAGTGTGATCTTAGCCCTGACACTACTGCGCTCAGTGACCTTGAGCAAGCCACCACATCTTTTCAAGTGTTTGTTTCTTCATCTGTAAAACGAATTACTCTAAGGTTATTTCTGGTTCTAATATTCTATGAAGACATAGCACAGAAGCAAGAAAGCCCTGGAGAGAGAGCGAGAACTGCTGTAGTACAGTGAATATTTGGATAAGACTGAAGGTGAGATCAATAGATATTAAAATGTCAAGAGGTAATGTCTTTATTTTTTTCCTTAAAAGGTGCATCATCTGTAATATATCTATCTAGAATATTACTGCAGCAAGGCAAGACCTGAAAAAATAGTAGAGGAGATAAAAACAAAAATTGCTGTTTGTCAGACACTGCTCTGAGCACTTTGCTCATGCCATCTCCTTATGTGACAACTCCTTAGTGCAGGCATTATTATTTCCACCTTACACATAAACCTTAAAGAGGTTAATTTGCTAATGTCAGGTCACTAGTAGGTTTTATATGTAAATATTCCAATTAAATATATATTTTCCAATTACAATCTTGAAGTAAATAACACTGGCAACCCAGAGGGAAGGAGAGTCCATGTTTTTTTTTTTTTTTTTTTTTGCCAAGTGGCTTCATTTAAAACTCAGATGCTCTCTGGAGAAACTTCAGTCTGAATATCTTAGGAAAGACTGTCAGTTTTGTTCTGAGATGTGTGAAGAGATCTGGAATTCATGTGATTTTGTTAACAGTGTGCACTATAAATCAAGTCCCTACTCATATCAGACAGCTGCTGCTTGTCCCTTTGCATCTCTGCCATGTTCACCAGCAATATCTCCAAAGATATGACCCTTCAACTTATCATCCTGTTTTCTGAAGAGGTGAGAAATGGCTTAAGGTGATGGATTGAGTGATCCTGTGCCCAGGAAACAAATAAGCAATCTTATCCCAGAGAAGCGTTGTGCACATAGCTCATTGCTATCTGCAGACATCCATCTATAAAGCAAATTTGTTTTGCTTCCTGTTCATTCCTTGACTTATTGTTCATTTTTTTTCATGCATAGTTTAAAAACACAATTGTGAAGTTAATGTGCTTACTCTGGACCCAGAAAAGAGACACCCAGCTGTACTCAATGGCTGTTACTGCTCTATCAGGAGAGGGTGTACACATTGAGTTCTTTGCAAAACATTGAGTCATCCACCACTTTGGGGAGGTCTTCAATGACATTGGAAAACACTTTCTAATGTAATGAAGGAAGTGCCTTTTCGAGATAGCCAGAGACACCATAGGGACCTTCTCTGGAGCATCTAAGTTAGAAGTCTTATCTAGATTGTGTAGTCCAGACTCACATTGGCCAGAAGTAGGTTGTTATATACTACAGACATCTGATATTAGATTTTTTGACCTCTGTAACATCCTTCTGTATTCATTGATAATATTTATTTTTAACTTACAGGAAAACCTCTAAGCTAGTTTAAGAATGTGATTGAAATATCTTTACATGATAAGAGAAGGTCTTAAGAAAGAATTCAGCTTCAGAATCTCAGGAAGACACTGGAAGTTGGAAAAGGAGAAGATTCAGGAATTCAGAGAGTCCTTTGTGTCTCTAATGTTTCTGTTTAATGTGGTCATTCTACGACATTCTTCACTTTCCCTGTAGATCATCTTTCTCCTATCCCCACATTCAATTTTAAGGCAGAAAGTACTGTTCTTGTGTTATTTAGGTGAAGGGTAGCTGCTCAATGTCAATGAAAAGTGCTTTGGTTGGCCCAGGATCTACTGAATGCTGTAGGAGATGATATTATGGCCTGAATTTATCAGTTCCCTGTAGAACAGTAACACTACACAGACCCTGGTTATGTCTTCATGGTGGGTGTACGCTAGTCTTTGGGCTATGGAATTTGATGTGTTTGGCTTTGACGGATGGAGTCTAAATAGACATGATAAAGGCAGAAGTTTAAACTGTGTTTAGAGTGCATCAGTGATCTGCCATTAGGAATATGCTGTGAACAGTCACTTCCTCATATGTGGAGCAAACATAAACCAAATCTTCAGGCTGGAGGTGTGCCAGTCTAGAAAACTGCAACTGCAACTGACATGGAGACCTATGTACTAAGAATATATACTCATTGTTATAACCCCTTTTCTTCTGGGGGTGAGGTGTTATGTAGTGTTATTCTCCAATAGTTGACTGATACAGAAATTGGTAATTGTTATTACAAGAGAAGTCTAAAATCTTGTCTTCGGAGCTGGGGTTTAGCAATGAGAAAATACCTATAGAAAGCTTGAGAAGGGGCAGCCCATGTTATCTGCTGGTAAGATATTTAGTAAATGTGTCTCTTATCCATGGTAGCTTGGAAGACAGTAAATGTGTTTAATAAACTTAAGCCTTCGGGTAGTTGGTTTGGAGTTCTAATGTCGAAAGCTGAGCTGAATTTATTTTTAAAGGTTTACTGACTTATTTGAAAGGCACAGTGACAGAGAGAGGGGGGAGAGAGGAAGAGAGAGGGAGGGAGAGGGAGAGAGAGGGAGAGAGAAAGGGAAGGAGGGAGGGAGGGAGAGAGAGAGAGAGAGAGTATCTTCTTTCCTCTAGTTCATTCTCCCATTCTCCAAATGCCTGAAACAGCTGGGGATGCACAACTAATGTGCACCTTGAAAGACAGAAGATGATGGATCAAGTAACACACTTTATGTACTGAGTTCCTGGCTCTTGGCCTTGACACTAACCCATACCTTGCTACTGGGGGATAAACCAGTGGACAGCACACCCTCTCTAAACATCTATCTCTCTGTCTATTAAGTAAATAAATAAGTTTTAAAAAATATTGTCTTAAGATTTAATGAAGACCATAATATGATTGTATTATCTTATGATAAGAATCTCTGCAAGAATTGGCTATACCGAAAGAGGTATTAAGCATATGAGGCCATAGAAATATGACAAATCCAGTTTCCTTAATTAATTCTCTCTAGAAGCAGAGTGACACATGTATGTAAAGAAGTGTAAATGTGACTTTCGGCACTCAGTGTACTCTGGAACTCAGTTACGCTCATTTTGATATTATTACAGATTTTTAATTTGTGCTATATAGATATAAAATAGACATCTTAAAAATTCAATTGCCCAAGGGATTACAGGTGATGTCTAGAAGTATTCTGTACACCAATTTGGCCTGGGTTTCTTTGACTCAAGAAACCTGGCAGACAAGTGGATTTCTTAATCCTGCCCAGTCAAAATCTAAACCTTTTCCTCAGTTGTCTTTCCTAGTGCTGAGTAGATAATGATAGAGGGGGCAAAGAACAACAGAGAGGTCACCTACAGGCTTCCAAGTAGATGGCTCAAAGTCAGAGGAGACAAAATGCTTCAGCATTTTACTGTATTTTTGAAAATTATCAGAATAGCTGGGCAGACCTTTAAATAATAAGTTCTGGTCAGTAGAATGCAAAACAGGAAATACGAGCATCTTTCTTTTCCTTCTTTATCAATCATTAAACTTGAAATATACAGTGTTATGGAGAAGGGACTCATCAATAATCTGTTTCCAAGTCCCTACTTGACAAAGTTTTGCTGATGACCACGAGGAAAGTTAGGCAACAGGGTGCTCACACATCTTCACTCCAAATTGTCAGTGACTGGACAGTATGAAGCTCTGGGGTTTCTGCTGACTTTGTCCACAGGTGCTTGTTCAGATGTGTGTGCTCAGAACTTCCTGCAGGTATGGACATTCCTTTTATCACCAGAGGAAGTAAAATGATTACTAGAGTCAATCAGTGTAGGAGTGGTTTACCAACATGTAGAATGCTTAGTTTCAAAAGACTTGTTCTCTGGGATAGCTTTAATCCAGTCTACACAACATAAAGGTATTTCTAGATTTTTCTTTAGTTTCGCCATCTGTAAAATGCAGAATAATTAAAAGTGAAGCAAAGTGCTTCTGCATTAGAATAACAGGTTCCCTCCCACTTATCCTGAATGTGAATTATAAGATTCAGGCTTAGGCTTTGCCTGTCTCTATTAACACTGAGTTTCTGGAAGCAAAATAGGTGCTTCCTCTGGTTCTTCTCCATTATTAGAGAGCAAAATGGCCTATCCTGAAGTCTTCACTGGGGAGATTGTGATGGACTGAGAAGAATAGACTTCATTTATATTGCATATTTTGGCAAAACAATGAAAAAAACTATTAGAAATGATAGTTTTGAAAGATATTTTTGAAGACACTAGGAAATGCTAGGTTATTCTAGTGGGACCCTTCATTTTTTTTTCTTTTCTATTTAGCCTCTTCTGCCATCCTTGGCCATCACATATTTTCTTCCTTGAAGTAGCAAAGTAAACCAGTGTTTGTTTATTTGAGTTTGCACTTGGGGACACTTCATCTACCAAATATTACTACCCTAAGAAAATTTTTCTTGAATAACTTGTCATATTCCCCACCCTAGAACTTCTCCCTAGAAGACTCAGAACTAAAGACCTTGCTGTGTCCACATCAAAAAAAGGCCTCCGTTTTCTTATTCCAATAAATACATGTGTTTATATTATTAGGATATTTATGGGTTATTTTTCTTAAACGATTTCACAGTATTTTGTTAGCTTATGCTCAACAAACCTAAAATTAACTCCCCTCTACTCCTGTATATAATCAGTCCTGTAATAACTGATAAGAAATCTCAAAATGCAAAATCAGTGAGGTTGTCCCCTGACTTCTTCCTGTTACTACCAGGCTTAGCAGACTCCTCCCAAGGCACATGTGCTGTGTCACAGAAAGGAAACTAGATGACCGCTATTGGCACCTCATCTCACATATTGGATTATAATTTAGTCTTTGATGTGAGAGATGGTTAGAGGCATGAAAGTTATAGTTGTTGCCAAAGGGGATTACTTTGGAACTGGTGGGAAATAAAATAGGGCCATTAGACCTGAAACAATATGGCTGGGTTATTAGTCAAATTAATTGATGAAGAAATAACTAAAATTCATAGAAAACTGATCATTCTGGTAACTGTAGCATCACCAGAGACATTTCAAATGGCCCACAGAGAAGAACACACTATCCAAATTAGCGGCCTTGTAAGTCTTAGAAGTCATCAGGAACTAAAATAGGAGTTTTCATTTTCAGGTTTCAAAAAATGTTTATTTTCTTGGGAAACAGTTAACAAAGTGTTAGAAACTGTAAGGCTGCAGTGGGCATTTGGCACAGCAGTCAAGATGCAGCTTGGGACGCCTGCATCCTGTATCTCAGTGCCTGGGTTTGAGTCTCGCCAATTCCAGCTTCCTGCTCTTGCATACAGTGGGAGCCAGTGGTGGTGGCTCAGTTGGGTGGATCTGCATGTGAGAGACCTGGTGTGAGATCTGCGCTTTTGCTTTCAGCCTAGTCCAGCTCTGGATATTACAGCCATTTAGGGAATGGATTCGTGAAAGGGTGAAAGATAACTCCCTCTCCTCCACCGTCTCTCTCTCGCTCTTGCTCTCTCTCTGTCTCTGTTTCTCTCTTCATGCCTCCCTCCCTTCCAAGTAAGTAAAAATTGAAAAAAAAAAATAAGAACTCTAAGTACTGCTATAGAAATATCCAAAGGCAAAAACTATCAAATAGTGAAGGATTGACTTTCTGGTGTGTAGTGAGATATTATGATTATTAATTATTACTCTTTTCAAAAATGTTCCTGTAGGCAAAGAATTACCACCGTTATATAACCTAAATAAATTCATGGGAAATGCCTGTTGTTTTTTGGATCATGCTACTGTTGATTAACTTCTACCATACTTTTTTCTTTTACTATTAGGCAGGAATTCTTGCTTGTCAAAGAATGAGTGAAGCTACTTCTGAGTAACTGAAGAAAAAAGCCAGTGTGTACCCCGACTCTCCCTACTGTATGAACATGATGTTACTGTGTGTTTCTTTTGTATTAGCAAATTTTGGGGAAGATTTTCATACCTTATTTGCTCTTCTTTCCCAATAAGAAATTTGAAAATGGAATTTGGGTATACAAATATTTGTGATTTATTATGAGTTATTGTTTTACATATTTTATGTTTATAACATTAAGGGTTTTTAGGTATTTTTGTGTTTCTTACCAGTGTAATGATTATCTTAACAATAACATATTGGAGAGGAGCTCCAAGATGGCGGAATAGGGAGGGAGCACACTGATAGTCCGCAAAAAGATAGTTTAATAAAAGTGGAGATACTATACTCTCAGGGAAGAGTTAGGGAAAAAACTGCAGAGGAAACTCTTCTGGAACTAGTGGGACATGGTGGACCTACGTGGAGGGCACAGGTGCCCACGGCTTGGGACCCCAGCCGCCAAGTCTACACAAAAGCACTGGAAAGGGAGGTGAGGCGAAACCTCAGTAGCCTGAGACACTGGCAGAAAGGCAGCAGGAAGAGCCTAGAGGGAATGAGGCTTGAAGCACCATGGGGGAAAGTTCACCAGGCCTAATGAAAGGAGAGAAAAAAATAAAAGGGACATGTATGGACACGATTCTCTCTCACCACTCACCTTACAAAGGCGGGGAAAATAATACAGCAGGTGCCATTTTGGACATACGTAACAGCTGTGCCAGCTCAGGGCTGTGCCCACCCTCAGCCAAGCAGAAAAACCTGACTCTTGTGGGGAGAAATAACAGGAGGTTAAGACCTAGTGAACTGGATGTGTGAAAAAAAGAAAACAACAAAAAACTGAGGGTGTGTGGGAGAATGCACGGTGTGGCTGAGACGTGAGTAGTCTCGGTGGGAGAACCACAAACTTGGTAACCTTGGCAACCCAATGAGAAACATTGCAGGGGAATCTGAGCTGACACTGAGTACTGCACGGATCCTTTGTGTGGTCCTTGGACAGAGCTGATGAATATTATACCCACTGGGGCTAGTGCTCAGGAACTGATTGCCATCAAGGAGAAGAGCTCAGCTGAGCGGAATTACTTCCCTTCTGAATAAAGAGAGAGAGAGAGAGAGAGAGAAAGAGAGAAGGAAAGTTAGTTTACCACGCCAAACCTGGGTGTGTCACATTTGATACATCCTTAACCCTGAAGAACTGAACAGAGCTCCCTGGCCACACCCATCACAAGCCTCTAGAGATTCACCAAAATCAGACAGTCTATTTAATCTAGAGTCATAGTATAATGAGAAAAGCCACCACAGCAAGGAAAAAAAAAAAAGAAACCAAAGAATATCTCCACAATGACAAACAACAAATGCAGAAACAGAGGAAACAAGAACAAGGGAAGACATTATGATGCCCTCAAGTGAACATGACACTCCAATTCAGGATTATGAAGATGATGAGATAGAAGAAATGCAAGATATGGATTTCAAAAAATTAATGATAAGAACATTTAGAAGTTATCAAAAACAAATTCATGTACTACAGAAATCCATACTGGACAGGACAGAAAATCTCTCTCATGAAAATGAAATCTTAAGGAGGAATCAAAATGAAACGAGGAATTTAGTAAAAGATGAAATTGTAATATTGAAGAGAAATCAAAATAAAATGAAGAAATCAATAGAAGAAATGACAAACACATTTGAGAGCCTTAAAAACAGAATCAGTGAGATAGAAGAGAGAATATTGGACTTAGAAGACAGAGCACAGGAAAGTATACAGTCAAACCAAAGAAAAGAAGAGGAAATTAGAAATCTAAAAAATATTGTTGGGAATCTACAGGATATTATTAAAAGAACCCAGCATTTGGGTTCTAGGAGTTCCTGAAGGTATGGAGAGGGAGAAAGGATTAGAAGGCCTTTTTAGTGAGATATTAGCAGAAAACTTCCCAGGTTTGGAGAAGGACAGAGACATACAAGTACATAGAACCCTCAATAAACATGACCAAAAGAGATCCTCACCACGACACGTTGTAATCAAACTCACCACAGTGAAACCTAAAGAAAGATTCTAAAATGTGCAAGAGAGAAATGTCAGATTACTCTCAGAAGATCTCCAATTAGACTCACAGCAGACTTCTCATCAGAAACCCTACAGGCTATGAGGGAATGGCGAGATATAGCCCAAGTAGTAAGAGAAAAAAAACTGCCAGCCCAGAATATTATATCCTGCAAAGCTCTCATTTGTGAATGAAGGTGAAATAAAGACATTTCATAGCAAACAGAAATGGAAAGACTTTGTTGCCACTTGTCCAGCCCTGCAAAAGATGCTTAAAGATGTGTTACACACAGAAACACAGCCACCAATACAAAAGAAGGTAAAGGAAGAAAACCTCATTAAAAGATTACAGGAAGTTCAAAGCATGTATTAGAAAGATCTTTGGGAAAATGGAGGGCAAAGTCACTACTTATCAATAGTCACATTGGATGTTAATGGCCTCAACTCTCCAGTTAAAAGACACAGACTGGCTGAAAGGATTAAAAAACAAAACCCATCTACCTGCTGCTTACAAGAGACACATCTTTCCAACAAAGATGCATGCAGACTGAAAGTGAAAGGTTGGAAAAATATATTCCATGACAAGAGAAACCAAAAAAGAGCTGGCATAGTCATCTTAATAGCAGACAAAATAAACTTTAACACAAAAACTGTTGAGAGAGACAAAGAGGGTCCCTATCTAATGATTAAGGGATCAATTCAACAGGAAGATGTAACTATTATAAATGAATATGCACCTAATTACAGGGCACTGGTTTATTTAAAAGATATGTTAAGGGACTTAAAGGGAGACTTAATATTGGGAGACTTCAATACTGCACTTTCAGAAATAGATCAACCAGTCAGAAGATCAAAAAGGAAACAGCAGATTTAATTGACACAATAGCCCAAATGGATCTAACAGATATCTACAGAACTTTTCATCCTACACTTAAAGAATTTACATTCTTCTCAGCAGCACATGGAACCTACTCTAAGATTGACCACATACTAGGCCATATAGCAAGTCTCACCAAATTCAAAAGAATTGGAATCATACGATGTAGCTTCTCAGACCACAGTGGAATGAAGCTGGAAATTAGCAACTCAGGAAATGCTAGAGCATATGCAAACACATGGAGACTGAACAACATGCTCCTGAATGAACAGTGTGCATAGAAAAATCAAAAGAGAAATCTAAAACTTTCTGGAAGTAAATGAGGATAACAACACATCAAAATTTATGGGAGACAGCAAAAGCAGTGTTAATAGGAAAGTTTATATCAATAGGTGACTACATCAAGAAATTGGAAAGGCACCAAATTAAATGAGCTTTCAATGCATCTCAAGGATATAGAAAAACTGCAGCAAACGAGACCCAAAACTAATAGGAGAAGAGAAATAAATTAAAATCAGAGAAGAAATCAACAGACTTGAATCCAAAAAATCATTACAAAAGATCAGCCAAACGAAGAGCTGGTTTTTTGAAAAAATAAACAAAATTGACCAATTACACACCACTGGCCCAACTAACTAAAAGAAAAGACCCGAATCAATAAAATCAGAGATGAAAAAGGGAATGTAAAAACAGACACCACAGAAATAAAACGAATCATCAGTATGCCAGCAAACAAGGAAACTTATCAGAAATGGGTAGATTCCTGGACAGCATGCAACATACCTAAATTGAGCCATGAAGACATAGAAAACCTAAACATACCCATAACTGAGACAGAAATTGAATCAGTAATAAAGGCCCTCCCAACAAAGAAAAGCCCAGGACCTGATGGATTCACTGTTGAATTCTACCAGACATTTAAAGAGAACTAACTCCAATTCTTCTCAAACTATTCAGAACAATCGAAAAAGAGGGAATCCTCCCAAATCCTTTCTATGAAGCCAGCATCACCTTAATCCCTAAGCCTGAAAAAGATGCAGCATTGAAAGAAAATTATAGACCAATATCCCTGATGAACATAAACACAAAAATCCTCAATAAAATTCTGGCCTATAGAAAGCAACAGCACATAAGAAAGATCATCCAGGGATGTATGTGAACATTGAACCATCACTGCATACCAGGGATAAATCACAGACCAAGTGGGATGCAGGGATGGTTCAATGTTCACAAATCAATCAACATGATACACCACATTAACAAACTGCAGAAGAAAAACCATATGATTATCTCCATAGATGCAGAGAAAGCATTCAATAAAATACACACCCTTTCATGATGAAAACTCTAAGCAAATTGGGTATAGAAGGAACAATCAAGGCAATTTATGACCACGGCCAGCATCCTGTTGAATGGGGACTAGTTGGAAGCATTTCCACTGAGATCTGGTACCAGACAGGGATGCCCACTCTCACCACTGCTATTCAATATAGTTCTGGAAGTGTTAGCCAGAGCCATTAGGCAAGAAAAAGAAATTAAAGGGATACAAATTTGGAAGGAAGAAGTCAAACTATCCCTCTTTGCAGATGATATGATTCTTTATTTAGGGGATCCAAAGAACTCTACTAAGAGACTATTGGAACTCATAGAAGGGTTTGGAAAAGTAGCAGGATATAAAATCGATGCACAAAAATCAAAGCCTTTGTATACACAGGCAATGCCACAGCTGAGAAAGAACTTCTAAGATCAATCCCATTCACAATAGCTACAAAAACAATCAAATACCTTGGAATAAACTTAACCAAGGATGTTAAAGATCTCTATGATGCGGCTCAATAGGCTAATGCTCCACCTAGTGACGCTGGCACACTGGGTTCTAGTCCCGCCTAGGACGCTGGATTCTGTCCTGGTTGACCCTCTTCCAGCCAGCTCTCTCCTGTGGCTCGGGAGTGCAGTGGAGGATAGCCCAAGTGCTTGGGCCCTGCACCCCATGGAAGACCAGGAGAAGCACCTGGTTCTTGCCTTCAGATCAGCACGGTGCGCCGGCCGCAGCACGCTGGCCCCGGCGGCCATTGGAGGGTGAACCAACGGCAAAAGGAAGACCTTTCTCTCTCTCTCTCTCTCACTGTCCACTCTGCCTGTCAAAAAAAAAAAAAAAAAAAAGAATTACAAAATCTTAAAGAAAGAAACAGAAGAGGATACCAAAAAATGGAAAAATCTTCCATGCTCATGGATTGGAAGAATCAATATCATCAAAATATCCATTCTCCCAAAAGCAATTTATAGATTCAATGCAATATAAATCAAAATACCAAAGACATTCTTCTCAGATCTGGAACACATGATGCTGAAATTCTTATGGAGACACAGGAGACCTCGAATAGCTAAAGCAATCTTGTGTAACAAAAACAAAGCCAGAAGCATCACAATACCAGATTTCAGGACATACTACATGGCAGTTGTAATCAAAACAGCATGGTATTGGTACAGAAACAGATGGATAGACCAATGGAGGAGAATAGAAACACCAGAAATCAATCCAAACATCTACAGCCAACTTATATTTGATCAAGGATCTAAAACCAATTGCTGGAGCAAGGACAGTCTATTCAATAAATGGTGCAGGGAAAACTGGATTTACACGTGCAGAAGCATGAAGCAAGACCCCTACCATACGCCTTACACAAAAATTCACTCAACATGGATTAAAGAGCTAAATCCATGACCCAACACCATCAAATTATTAGAGAGCATTGGAGAAACCCTGCAAAATATTGGCACTGGCAAAGACTTCTTGGAAAAGACCCTGGAGGCATAGGTAGTCAAAACCAAAATTAACAACTGGGATTACTTCAAATTGAGAAATTTCTGTCCTGAAAAAGAAACTGTCAGGAAAGTAAAGAGGCAACCAACAGAATGGGAAAAAATATTCGCAAACTATGCTACAGATAAAGGATTAATAACTAGAATCTACAAAGATATCAAGAAACTCCACAACAACAAAACAAACAACCCACTTAAGAGATGGGCCAAGGAGCTCAATAGACATTTTTCAAAAGAGGAAATCCAAATGGCCAATAGGCACATGAAAAAATGTTCAGGATAACTAGCAATCAGGGAAATGCAAATCAAATCTACAATGAGATTTTCACCTCACCCCAATTAGAATGGGTCACATTCTGGCCGGCGCCGTGGCTCTTTTGGTTGGTCCTCTGCCTGCAGTGCCAGCATCCCATATGGGCTCTGGGTTCTAGTCCTGGTTGCTCCTCTTCCAGTCCAGCTCTCTGCTGTGGCCTGGGAAGGCAGTGGAGGATGGCCCAAGTGCTTGGGCCCTGCAACCGCATGGGAGACCAGGAGGAAGCACCTGGCTCCTGGCTTCGTATCGGCGCAGTGCCGGCTGTGGTGGCCATTTGGGGAGTGAACCAACGGAGGGAAGACCTTTCTCTTTGTCTCTCTCTCTGACTGTCTGTAACTCTAGGTAGAGTCAAATTAAGTGTCAAATTAAAAAAAAAAAAATGGGTCACATTCAGAAATCTACCAACAACAGATGCTGGCGAGGATGTGGGGAAAAAGAGACACTAACCCACTGTGAGTGGAAATGCAAACTGGTAAAGACACTATGGAAGTCAGTTTGGAGATTATTCAGAAACCTGAATATAACCCTACCATACAACCCAGCCATCCAACTCCTTGGAATTTAGACAAAGGAAATTAAATTGGCAAACAAAAAAGCTGTCTGCACATTAATGTTTATTGCAGCTCAATTCACAATAGCTAAGACCTGGAATCAACCTAAATGCCCATCAACAGTAGACTGGATAAAGAAATTATGGGATATGTACTCTATAGAATACTATACAGCAGTAAAAAACAATGAAATCTGGTCATTTGCAATAAAATGGAGGAATCTGGAAAACATTATGCTGAGTGAAATAAGCCAGTCCCAAAAGGACAAATATCTTATGTTCTCCCTGATTGGTGACAACTAACCGAGCACCAAAAAAGAAACCTGCTGAAGTGAAAGGGACAATATGAGAAACAGTGACTTGATCAGCCCTTGTCCTGAGTGTCCAGGAGCAACTTAATACTTTATCCCTTTTAGTATTTTTTTTTGTTCTACTTAAAACTATTGGTTGAACTCTTTAATTAACACACAATTATTCTTAAGTGTTTAAATTTAACTGAAAAGTGATTCCTGTTAAATATAAGAGTGGGAATAAGAGATGGGTAGATGTACAGTTCAGCATATGCTCAATCAGACTTGCCCCAAATGGCAGGGTTAGAAATGTGCCAGGGGATTCCAATTCAATCCCATCAAGGTGGCATGTACCATTGCCATCTCACTAGTCAAAGTGATCAGTTTCAGCTCATAATTGATCATAATGATAGGATTAAGAGTCAAAGTGATCACATAAACAAGACTAGTGTCTGCTAATACTAACTGATAGAATTAAAAAGGGAGAGAACTGTCCAGCATGGGAAGCAGGATACACAGCAGACTCATAGAATGGCAGATGTCCTAAACAGCACTCTGGCCTCAGAATCAGCCCTTAAGGCATTCGGATCTGTCTAAAAAGCCCATGAGAGTGTTTCAGGCATGGAAAGCCAAGACACTCTGGGGAAAAAAAAAAAAATGACCTAAATGAAAGAGCTCTGTGAGTGAGATCCTAGTGGAAAGAACAGGTCATCAAAGAAGGAGGTACCTTTCTCTGAAGGGAGGAGAGAACTTCCACTCTGACTATGACCTTGTCTAAATATGATCAGAGTCGGTGAACTCAAAAGGCTTCCATAGCCTTGGCAGCTCCTGACAAGAGCCTAAGGTGATTACTGACACCATGAACAAGAGTGTCAATTTGTTAAGTCACCAACAGGAGTCACTGTGCACTTACTCCCCATGTAGGATCTCTATCCTTAACGTGTTTTACTATGTGAATTAATGATATAACTACTACTCAAACAGTACTTTACACTTTGTGTTTCTGTGTGGGTACAAAGTGTTGAAATCTTTACTTAGTATATATTAAATGGATCTTTTGTATCTATAATAATTGAAAATGAATCTTGATGTGAATGGGATGGGAGAGGGAGCACGAGATGGGATGGTTGTGGGTGGGAGGAAGTTTATGGGGAGGGAGAAAGCCATGTAATCCAAAAGCTGTACTTTAGAATTTATATTTTTAAATAAAAGTTAAAAAAATAATATATTGACTTTCAAGTATTTTAAGGAAAACAGAGTTGAGTAGGACCCAACCAATACTCTCAAAGAAGTTTTAGATAAAGGAAAATAAGACAAGAAAAAATTTTCAGCATATGTCAAGTTATTTATTTCACCTGTGGCTGCTTATAAAGGCCAAATTTCAGCATATAAATCTGTATTATTGGGAGGGTTGTGACTACAACTTCAGTCTCTTTGTTATTGTTTTTTCAGGTCTTCAATTTCTTCTTTATTCAGTCCTGGGGACATTTTTTTCTAGGGATTTATGCATTTTCTGTGTGCTATTCAATTTGTTGGCATATAATTGCTCATAATGGATTTTATGATCCTTTTTATTTCTAATGTTTCCTCTTTCACTTCTGATTCATTTGTGTTTTCTCTCTTTATTTTCCCTTGTTAATTTAGTGAAGGATTTGTCAGTTTGTTTCCTTTTTCAAATAATCAACTCTTGGTTTTATTGACTTTTTCTATAGTTTTTCTATTCTCTGTTTTATTTAGTTTTATTCTAATCCTCATTACTTTATTTCATCTATTGAATGTATTTGATTTGTTCTTGTTGTTCTGGTTTCATGAGGTATAAAGTAAGAATGTTTATTTAAAATCTTTCTTCTTTTACAATGCAATGTTTACTGATATGAATTTCTCTTTTATAATTGTTTTGGCTATAGCCCATTCAGTTTTCATGTGTTGTGCTGTGATTTTCATTTGCTTCTATATGTTTTTATAGTTTATTTTTATTTCATCTTTGTCCCAATGGTCATTCAAGACTGTGTTATTCAGGTTTCATATATTTGTGAAGTGTTGCATGTTCTTGCTGATAAAGATTTTTAGCTTTGTTCCATTGATTAAAGATCTAAATGTAAGACTGAAACCATAAATATCCCAGAAGAAAATATAGGGAAAAGATCTTAATTTTGGCCAGACTAATGATTTTTTTCAGTATTACAGAAAAAGCTCAGGCAAAAGAAAAGCAAAAGTAAGCCTGTGATAGTACATTAAACTAAAAACTTCTGCACAGCAAAGGGATCAATTAACAAAATAAAAAGGTGCCTTTGGAATTGGAATAAACAATTTAAAGCCACATATCTGATTCAGGGTTGTTCAAATAATATAAATAACTTACCTAACTCAATAGTAAAAGAGAAAAACAACAACATCAACAACAAATTCCCAAATTTAAAAATTGGCAAGAGGCAGAAATTTGGTACAGTGGTAAAGTCACCGCTTCGGAAACCGAGATCCCACATCAGAGTCTCAGCTCCTCTGTTCCTAAACCAGCGTCCTCCTAATATGCACTCTGAGAGGCAGCAGGTGATGGCGCTGGGAGTCAGGTTTAGCTGCCTGCACAGGCGATTCTATATTGAATTCCTGACTTCTGGCTTCCCCTGGCCCAGTCCTGGCTGTTGGAGGCATTTGAATGCAGAACTAGAGGATAGAAGATATTTCTCCCTTTTTGTCTGTCGTTCTTTCTCTGTCTTCCTGTACCTCAGCCTTTAAAATATATAAATAATTTTTAAATGAACAAAGAACTGCATAGACATCTTTTTAAAAAGGTCTAAAAATGACTACTTGTTACATGAAAAGGTGTTCAACCTAATTAATCATTAAAGAAATGAACATTAAAATAAAATGAGATGTTATATAATACCTGTTAGGATGGATATTATTAAAAAGGTAAGAGATAAGTATTAGTGAAGGAGAAATAGAAACTCTTGGCTGTTTTGAAAGATATTATGGGGAACCCTCAAAATATGAAAAATAGGAACTTCATATGAGCCATCATTCCCTTTACTAAGTATATAACCAAGGGAAATGCAAGGAACACCTCACGGTGATATCCATACTCCCATACTCAGTGCACTACTGTCACAAACATTAAAATATGGAAACAACCTAAGTTTCCATCAGTAGGTGAATTGATATGCCATGGGATATAATTCAGTCTTTAAAAATTAATATTTATTTTCAATGACACAGGTGAACCTAGAGGACATGCTGCTAAGTGAAATAAACTGCCAAAAGAAGAAAAAAAATCAGCATGACCCTACTCATATGTGAATATAAAAATGTCAAATAAACATACAAAGAATAGAATGGTGGTTACCATGTTCAAGAAGAGAGAAGATAGTGAGAAGTGGGTCAGAGTATAAATTTGCACTAGGGTAGAAAGAATAAGTGCAGAGATCTGTTGTATAGTATGAGGATAATAGTTACAAATTTTGTATTGTATCCTACAAACTTACTGTGACTAGATTTTATGTGCTCTTACCACAAATAAAAAGGTAACTATGGAAGGCAATGGGTTGTTTGTTTGACTGCAGTAATAACTTCATTATGTAAATATATGTCAAGCACCACGTTTTACTCTTTAAATATATAAAATAAAAATAAATTTCAAAGGCTGTACCTGACATAAAAACTCAACTCATTGGAAGTTGTGAGATGACTCATAATTTAGAACAATGTCTTTTGAAAACTTGCTCCTTAAAATATTGCTAACAGCCTCCTTGAAGCTAATAATGTCCTTTGATCTGCATCACATTACCCTGTATTTTCTACATAAATACTTCCTAATTATACAAATACAGAAGAAGCTGAAGATTAAATAGAAATTTAAGACATATTAACACAAAACTGTTAACAGTGTGTGAAACTATGACTTTAATTTAAATATGATTTAAAATTTATATCTTAATGATGTTGCATATTATTCCTTTCATAAACAGAGCAATGTGCATTTCAACATCCTCATTCACTTGGATGCCAATAAAAATAATTTGTGAGTCACAGACATTTTCCTTTTCACTTGTTTTCCCTAATGCAATGGCTTTGTTGAATAAGAATGGGAAAAGTACCCAATGTTACGATGTTCTAAGAGGCATCACGAAACCTACTCATAAAGTCTCAGTGGCTGTACTAAAAGAGCTGATATAAAAAGAAAGTGGAGTCGTTATTGTCACAATATATTCACAGGTGAATGTTATGAACCTTTCCATGCAGGGTTCTAAACACTATGGCTTTCTGAAAAGTGTGCATTCTTAAATTATAGTAGCACTTCTCTTCCATTGCTGATTATGACTTATGGTGCCATGATCCCCATACAGATTCCTTTTCCAAAGATAATTTATATAATGTCAGAGCTATTGTTATGACCAATCCTTCAGCAAGGACTGCTCTAACTTTGCAGCCTCATTTTCTGTGATTTCCCCACAGATTGAGTACCATTCTAGCTCCAGTCTTGGTTAAGATCCTGCTGACCCATGAATGTCCTCTACATGTCCTTTCCTACATGCGATAGGACTTACAGTCAATGAATGATTCTGGGCCCGAGATAACTAATACCTGATTTGCCCTTCTTTTGAGTTCTCCTGCTGTTTTGCACTCACTTTAAAAATATCTTGATGACTTCCCATAAAATCCAAAGTCCTGGTTATGTTCTGCAATGTTGAGTCATAGATTCCTATGTAACCCCTCATCTATCAGTCCACGGCTTTCTCCCAACGCAAATGGTTCTGCCTATATTGACCTTCTTTCAATATCAGAAGCTAAGTAAGCATCAAGGTTTTTGGCAATTCTATTTTCTCACCAAGAAAATAGCACCTGTTTCTTTTTATTGTTTACTTATTTACTTCCTCTTACTCTTGGGTTATCAGCTTCAGTTAGAAGCATCCTGTGAGAATGTTTGATAGTGTGTACTATATTGAAAAAATTATTCAAAAAATAAAAAATTTACTTCTGAACTCTTTCTCTTACTTGAGTTTTGACCTTGTAAAAATAGCCAAATTTCTAAAGCTTTAATATCCACTTAAATTAAATGAGAATAATACTGTTAAATAACTAAATTGTGAAAATAGTAGTATATTCCAAGGAATTTCTTGAAAATGGAAATGACAATATAATTTTAAAACCTTTCCAATTTCCCATAAAATGGAAAGACTATCCATATAGCAACAGAGCTGCAATTAAACAACATACCTTGGAAAATGTATATATCAACACCATTAAACTTTTTTTATATGAAGCACAAAATACAGGAATATGAAGATAAATGACTATTAGTTACAACAATGATGAGAAAGAATTTGTAGACTGACACAATGTGAAATAACAATGTATCTCTGAGGGTAATGAATAATCATCAAAACACAAAGAGAGCTACAGGTGAATTGACATATGCTCACTGGACAGCTCAGAGAGCCAGCGTAGAAGAGGTTAAGAAACTGGAGACATCTGGAAACTCAGAGGTGAGTAAATCCTGGAGGTTTGCATATTTCCTAAGGGGTTAAGACATCTGAGTTACTTGAGTTCTCTTAGTTGGTCATGCAAATCCATCATTCAAAGTGTTGTTTCAGGAAAATTCCCCCGAGAAGAGGAGTCACATAATCAAAGGAAAGAGAGCCCAGATGAAAGGAGAAGAAAGAAGCAGGGTTGTGTCTAAGAAAATAAGGAAACATATTTTGAACATCACACCAAACAACAGAGGAGCACCCTGGAGCCACAATGTGAAGAGAAAAAAATTCTTCTATAATGAATGACAAATGGATTAAGATAAATTTTGAAGTGTTCTTAGGAGAGAAAAAAGAATGAATAGTAGAACATTTCTATATCAATGAAAGTATGCCAGAAAAATATGGCTACAAAAAAGCTGAGAATCATAACATATTTCAAAGGAAGAGAGTCTATATAATGATGTCACAGAGTGAGGTGACATAAATTATAATTAGAAACACTTGGACATGTGTTATATGTTGACAAGGCATGCGTTATATGTTGACAAGGCATTATTATGAATAAAATTTTAAAAACATTCGAGAAATTAAAATTAACATAGAATGAACAGAGTGAATTAAAAGCAAAAAAAATTAAGAAATACAAAAATGATTTGGAGAGAAGGGGTAAATTTAAAAATATAGAAGATTCAGCATGATGTAATAAGTGCCTCAGAAGAATAATAACAAAACGTAAAAACAGAGTAAATAGTGAAAATTTATATTTCTAAGTAATTTCTTGAACAAATTACATATTAAAGACCCATTGCATATGTAAGAAATATTGAATTGAATAAGATTTTTCTTCAAAATGATTGACAGATTAAAACTGAGATACTTGGTAAAATATCTAGACTTAGAAAAGGAAAAAAAAAAAGCAAAAAACATCCCTGGATACCTCAGCAAAGTTACTTATGGGAGAAAGAAAATCATCAATAATACATTTTTCCAGAAAGATATGTAGTAAGAATTTTTAATATTCCCAGAGAGAGAAGATAGAATATAATGATGTAGGCAGGCAGATAGGATAAAACTGATTAGATTTGTGAGCTGGAGAACCACGCCTGCACCACACCCCCTGTGTGATTTCATGCCCCTACCTGACGACACTTGTGTCCCCACCTGCCAACCAGACCACATAACCACTCCCCTTTGGGAGTGGATAAAAGGCCTGAAACACAGTGAGCCCAGTCCTTTTTTCCCTTTTTCTTCTTCCTCGCTCTTTTGCTTCATTATGGACCTTTGTTGTCCTGTGCCTTCGGAACATGTGGCCCACCGGCTGCCCGTGCTCTCTGACTTTCCTTCGTTGCCCGATACGCTGCTAGTAGTAGCTGCTTTTTTTTATATAGAAAGCTTTTATTTAATAAATATAAGTTTCATAAGTACAACTTTTGGATTGTAGCGGTTCTTCCACCCATACTCACTCTCCCACCTGCAAACCATCCCACCTCCTACTACCTCTCCCATCCCATTTTCATTAAGATTCATTTGTAATTATCTTTATATACAGAAGATTAACTCTATCCCCTTGTAGGATCTCTTTCCTCAATGTGTTGTACCAAGAGAATTAACGGTAAGACAGGTCTTCAAACAGTAGCTATTCTTAACCAAAGGATTGCTGTATGTGGCTCTTGACCTGCTCTCTGCTCAGTATGGCCCCAACTTAATTTTTGGACTTTCCTTTCTCCCTTAAAGTCCTCACTCTCCTATGCATTTCTCTCACTGAATAAAATCTTAAAAACTTACCATGCTGCCTGGTTTATTTGAGCCAGAATTCAGAACTGTTCTCTGAATTCCTGGCAAGAACCCACACAGCTTATTAATTTCAGGAAATATTAATAAGCAAATCATTATCAATAAGGATTTTACATCTATCCAAATTGACTTCCAAGTTTGAGGATGGAAGAGAAATTGTTATCAGCAACTCATAGCTAAGAGTACATGATTCACAATAGTTCTTCTGGAGAACTGTACTAAGAAATGAGATTCAGACCATCAAAAACAAATACAGAGACAGACATCAGCATAAAACACAGATGCAGAAAAAGAGATAATCTTGATCATTTTTATAAACAATTGGCACAACTTTTTATTGTGCATATGCTTGGTTGTTGGTAGGGCAGTAGGGGTGACTCTAAAGAGGCTTGATGCAGTGAGAACAAACAAAAGATGGAGGTGAGTTGGGAGGGGAATCAGAGACTGGAAGGTAGAGAGCCTGCAGACATTAGGAGGGTACCAGATTTGAAATGAAAAGAATAGGCAGGTAGAATAACCAGAGTCATCATATAGGACTGCATTTATCTGGGAAAAGTCAGGGTAGAGATAGCATCAATTAGACTTGCTGGTGAGAAGGCTTCCTTTGGCAGGCACCAGAGTTGCAGGTAGGAAGATAAACAGACACTGGAACAAAGATTCTCCAGCAACAAGTTTAGGAAATAAGCAAGACACCAGCACGCAGGAATGAATCTGGAAAGATTTTCATAAACAGCTTTGAAGCTTTCTCAATTCCTCTTTGCTTCTGAAAGTACATGTTGCTTCCAGGAACGCCTAGTTGTTTTAAAATTTCAGAATTTGTTTTAAAACTGGATTGATTGGTATTTAAAAAGAGAGGATGGCATATGGATGAGATGCCTTCAAATATTTCATGGGAAAATGGAATTCAAAGGCAAGATTATTTTAGTGTAAAAGTGTCTGAAATCTATACATAGTGTTTCATAATATACACTTCCATGTATTTTGGAAAACCCCTACCATTTGTTTAAAAAATTAAATGTATTTGGTAACAATGATTGCTGTGATAGAGAGAAAAAAAGAAATAAGAAACTAAGATTTTTGTAGTTAAGCTAGCGGATAGCAAATAGAAGCTTTTTTTAATACTTACAGAGGCATTCAGTTGGTACAGTTTGGTTATTTTCAGTTTGCAGAGCCCTTTATCCAAGTGAAAATGCTAAGGAGTTAGATGAAATTGTGAGGAAAGGTCCAGGCAGAGATAGAGATTGGACAGTAATTGACATCTAGATTTAACAGATTTGAATTTTTCCATTTGAATACCAAGGATAGTTAGGGTCTGGTTAATTAATGATATTTGCCAGGTAGAAAATAACAGATCATTAACAGATCATAGAACATTACAAGATGAAAGTATTGAGTTTGACATGAGAAGAATAAGGACAGTGAAAAAGTAATAACAGCAAAGGATTAGAGATTGTAGTGAATCAGAATTGGTGAAATAAAGTAGCACATGAGTGATGTGGAAATGCAGGAGGCTGTGGTCATAGGCAGTCAGGAGCCTCCACTCCAGCACTACACGTCCTGTTTATTTTCCAGTCCGTCTTGACTGTGGTGGGAGTGGTGTCATGGTCAAAGATGCTGTGATAGTTCATTTTATGTGTCAACTTGACCATTCCAGAACACACAGACACTTGATCAAATGTGGCCCAGGTGTTCCTATTAAGGATTTTTTAAAAGATAAGATCAACCTTTAAATCAGTGGACTTTGCACAGAGATTACTCTTTGTAACCTTTTGGGCCTCATCTAATCAATTGTAAGCCTTAGTGTAAGGAAACTGAATTTCCCCAAGCAAGAGGAAACTCATAGTTGACTGACATTAGACTCAACACGCACTCTGAGTCTGCAGCCTGATGGCCCTCTCTGCAGATTTTGGACACATCAGTCCCTACAATTGTGGGAATCAATTCCTTATAATGCATCTCCCCCCATACAGAAGGGATCTTCTATCAGTTGATGAAAATTTTGTATTCTGCTTTTTTAAAGTGAAACTTTAATTTTTTGTGTGAGTAGTAGTATTATATCCTTCTGAAATATTAACTTATATTAGGTAAGAAGTCAGAAATGAGCTTATGTGTGTGTGACAAAGGCCTCAGGAATTGACATCTACTAGCGGTCCAGCATCCACATCTCAGTCATCCTGATAACCTTCCAGGTGCAGCCCAGTATCTGCACTTCAAAAGCACTGCCCGGATCCTGATGACCTTCCAGGGAGTCCTGCCCCTTCTACCTGATAATCATCCTTCCTCTAAGGTGGGATGAAGCCAACCAGGCTTCCCCTGTCTGGTAACTTCAATGGGAAAAAATCTCAGAAGGGAAATTTTTTATATTTACATCCAACAAATCCTTTGTTCTGGGAGGAGAAGGAGAGGGGAAGGGAAGGTGGGAAGGCAAGATCCATCCCCTTAAAAACCCCAGCCTGAATGTGCACTTTGCACTCTCTCAGATTCTGTCTGGAGAGGTGCACATCCGTTCTCACAGATGTCACTACCCTAATAAGCCTTGCTATTTTGTTTTCCACTACTCTCTGTCTCACGCCTGAATTCTTTCTTGCACAAAGACAAGGACCCTTTGCTTCTCTGGTAACACTGATACTGTGTCTCATTCCAGACCTTCACTTGATTTATAATAAACTGTTCACTTGTGAAAAACTCATGAAAAAGCTATGCGTGGATTTTCATTTGTTTTCACTAAGATAAAATAATCAAACTTCCTACAAACTTTTTGAAACACCCTCACATGTGGAATCTATGTGGTCCTCTGTGCCTTCACTGCTCTCATCTGTGTATGCCGTAACTTCTGTCAATGAAATACTACAGGAATCTAAGACATTTCCTCCCAAATCCTAAAATCGCAGTACAATCTTTCTCACCTAATTTTTTTGCTCCATAGCTAGAGTGATCATTAGAAGCATAGATCACATGATTGTTATACTTAAAACTTTTCAGTGCAATCTCCCACTCATTAATGTGTGAACATAAAACTGAATAGCTGCCGGCGCTGCGGCTCACTAGGCTGATCCTCCACCTGTGGTGCCGGCACCCCAGGTTCTAGCCCCGGTCGGGGCACCGGTTCTGTCCCGGTTGCTCCTCTTCTAGTCCAGCTCTCTGCTGTGGCCTGGGAAGGCAGTGGAGGATGGCCCAAGTGCTTGGGCCTGCACCCGCATGGGAGACCAGGAGGAAGCATCTGGCTCTTGGCTTCGGATAGGCACAGCATGCCAGCCGTAGTGGCCATTAGGGGAGTGAACCAATGGAAGGAAGACCTTTCTCTCTGTCTCTCTCTCTCTCTCACTAACTCTTCCTGTCAAAACAAAACAAAACTGAATAGTTACTTTGAAATATGGCTTGATATTTTCTCAAAAAGGTTGACATACACTTACCATGGGCCCAAGAAATTTCACTCTCAGTATTTATCATAGAGAATTTGAAAACTCATATCCACATAAAATCTGATATTTCTATGAGCTGTGTCTGTAAAAGCCAAAAGCTCAAAACAATTCAATACCTTTCAATGCATAAATGGTTAGACACACTGGAGTACAATCATGGAATGGAAAACCAACCAGCACTAAGAATAAGCTGTTAATACATGCACAACTCTACAAACAGAGCAGCTTCTTATGTTGTTGTAGCTCCTCTTTTATAGGTTTGGCAAATGTATGCTGATGTTTGGGTGAAATGCTCTTCTTGTTTGTGGAAAAGCAACAGTGACTTCCAGGAATTAGGGACCCACTTATTTTCTCTCCTTATGTATTCACTTTCATACGTTGTTATGGCAATCATAAATTGTCAGGTTACAAAGGGTAGTGGGTTTTACATTTTAAGATATTATAATGAGGGCATAATGAGAATTTTGCTCATATTGAGGGCAGATTTGGTGCCACCTTGGATCCAACTGATTTGAACCTATTCCTTTGTCTCAAATTTTTTGTCTATTTCTGGGTGGGTGGAGCTGAGGTTTGCCAAATTACCACAGAGGTATACCCTGCTATCCTCAGAAGGCCTAATTATGTGAACAATAAACATTTATAAACAATCTGGATTAGTGGGTGGCATTCAAACCAAATTTTGGATCAGGGCCCATTTTACCTCTGCAAGAGGAATGAAACACAAGGTTTTATGTTGAGTGAAAAAGCCAACTGCAAAATGTTATGTGAGGAGTCAGATGGGTTTATAGGTAGTCAGGGTGGTGGTCCCAATAGAATTTGGGGTGTAAAATATTTGCCAAGTTCTTTTCCTTCAAATTATACTTTAAAAAACCCCAAGTGCTGCAAGTTTCTTTGGGTTTTTCCTTCTCTTGGAAGCACCCCTCCATGTCGCTCTGGCTTGATGAAAGATCTCTGCGAGTGAGATCCCAGTGAAAAGAACAGGTCATCAAAGAAGGAGGTACCTTTCTCTGAAGGGAGGACAGAACTTCCACTTTGACTACGACCTTGTCTAAATATGATCAGAGTTGATGAACTCAAAATGCTTCCATAGCCTTGGCGACTCATGACAAGAGCCTAGGGTGATTACGGATGCCATAAACAAGAGTGTCAATTTGTTAAGTCAACAACAGGAGTCACTGTGCACTTACTCCTCATGTAGGATCTCTGTACTTAACGTGCTGTACATTGTGATTTAATGCTATAACTAGTACTCAAACAGTATTTTTCACTTTGTGTTTCAATGTGGGTGCAAACTGTTGAAATCTTTACTTAATATATGCTAAACTTATCTTCTGTATATAAAGAGAATTGAAAATGAATCTTGATGTGAATGGAAGGGGGGAGGGAGAGGGAAAGGGGAGGGTTGCAAGTGGGAGGGAAGTTATGGGGGGGGAAGCCATTGTAATCCATAAGCTGTACTTTGGAAATTTATATTCATTAAATAAAAAATAAATAAATAAATAAAATAAAATAAATGACAAAATTATAGCAATATATAAAAGATGAGTATTTGTAAAATGATAGCATGAAGGAATTTCTTCAGGTGATGAAGTTGTTCTAAATCCTGACTCTAGTGATGGTTGTATGCATCTATACATGTGATGTAGTTTCATGCTGCTACACACACACACAGAGTACCTGTAAAATTGATGAAACTCAGTTGTAGCTTAGTTAGTAGTATTGTATCAGTGACAGCCTGCCCTGGTTTTGGGGCAATTTCTTGCTCCAAATTTGGAGCCATTTCTTGGTTTATATAATATACTTGTGTAGGTGTTATCATTATGGAGAGCTGGTTGAAAAGTGGGAACAAATTACCCCTAAAAGCCTGGAAGGCATTCAAGAGAACACCTACTGAGACTTAGCTGTGCATTGGTCAGCTGTATCTTATCCATCAGTTCGATTTGAAATGGCTGATGTGCACAAAGGATCTAATTTGCCTTAGCTATCTGGAGCAAGTTTGAGCACTCCTTTGATTTTTTATCTATACAGTAGGCTCTTTTCAGAGCCTGCTTACCTCCAGAGGTGTTTTTAGCCAGTTGTATTCTAGATCTAATCACTAGCAAATTTGAAAAACACCCTCCTTCCTTTTCCTAAAGCCCACCTTCTTGGGCCAAGAAAACGTACACTTGCTGTGTAATATCTAAATTCTATATAGAAGTTGACCACTTTGGAACACTTCTCATGACCCATTGAAAGCTGCTGGTGTTATGTCTCCCAGGTCTACATCACTCATATCTGCCATAAATAAACCTTATATTAAAAATTTTTTTATAGTTCTTATTGTTTCCACTGAAATAACAGGACAGCTCTAATCAAAATAGGCTCTTACTGGCACAAAAATAAACATGTAGATCAATGGAACAGAATATAAAACCCAGAAATCAATCCATGCAGCTACAGAGATCTAATATTTGGCATATAGACAATTTTTATATATTAATTTTCGCAACTTCTTGTTAGGTTATTTGAAAAGAAAAACAAAACAAAGATACAAAAAAAAAACCCTCTCTGGTGTTTTCTCTTCTTATAATAAAATAAGAAATAGACATTAATATTCCAACATCATCTGTCCCTGTCTTCCTCCATAGTCTCATCTCCCATTATTCTCCTCTTTTTCTCACTGAATAGCTATATGACTCTCTCCTGTTAGCTGGAACATGCCCAGCTTATTCTTATCTTAGCAGCATCAAGAAAGTTTTTCTTCCTGTCAGGTCTATTATCTCACTGGGTTTTCATTTAGTATTCAGGGACCTGTACTTAAAAAATAAAATCCTAATGTCATTTGAAGTGCCTGGGGAAGAGAAGGCCTTTGATAAATGCCAACAAGAAACAAATCACATATTTTGATTGGAATCTCACTGAATCTGTAAACTGTTTTTTTTTTCATGGACATTTTGATGATATTAATTATTCCAATCCATGAACATGAAAGTTTTTTTTTCCATTTTTCTGTCTTCTTCTATTTATTTCTTTAATGTTTTGTAATTTTCATTGAAGAGACTTTCACCACTTTGGTTAAATTCATTCCAAGTTATTTTAAAATTTTTTGTAGATATTGTAAATGGGACTGATCTTACAAGTTCTCTCTCAGTCATGACATTTTCTGTGTATATGAAGGCTATTGATTGTTATGTGTTGATTTTATATTATATCCTGAAACTTTACAAAACTGTCTTAGGAGTTCAAATAGTCTTAGTAGACCTTTTGGTTCCCTAGATAAAGGATCGTATCATCTGAAAACAAGGATAATTTCACTTACTTTTGATATCTTTTTCTTGCCCAACGGTTCTGGCTAAAACTTCCAGAACTATACTCAATAGCAATGGTGAGAGTAGACATCCTTGTCTGGTTCTGGATAATAGCAGAAATGCCTCAAACTTTCCCTCATTCAATATCATGGTGACTTTGGGTTTGTCATATATTGGCTTGATGGAGTTGAGGAATATTCCTTTTATAGCCAGTGTTCTTAAGGTTTTTATCATGAAAGGATGCTGTATTTTATCAAATGTTTCTCAGATATAGAAAAAAAGGATGCTAAACTTCATATGTAAACACAAGAGATCCAAATAGCTAAGGCAATCAAATAAAAACAAAACTGGGGGCATCACAGTACCAGATTTCAAGATATACTACAGGACAGTTCTAATCAAAATAGCCTGTTACTGGCACAAAAATAAACATGTAGATCAATGGAACAGAATATAAAACTCAGAAATCAATCCATGCAGCTACAGAGAGCTAATATTTGGCAAATGAGCTCGCATCAGTCCCTGGAGAAAGGACAGTCTCTTCAAAAAATGGTGCTGAGAAAGTTGGATCTCTACATGCAGAATTAAGAAATTAGACCTTAACCTTATACCTTTTGCAAAAATCATCTTAAAATGGATCAAGGATCTAAATCTATGACCTGATACAGTCAGATTATTAGAATAGAACATTGGGGAAATGGTAAGACATTGACACAGGCAAAGATGTCTTGAAAAAGACCCCAAAAGCACAGATAATCAAAGCAAAAATAGACAAATGGGATTACAACAAGCTAAGAAGCTTCTGAACTGCCAAGCAAGCACTCAATATATTGAAAAGGCAACCAGAATGGGAGAAAATAACTACAAACTATGAAACTGATTATTATTAAGATTAATATTCAGTATCTATAAAGAGATCAAGAAACCCAGCAATAACAAAACAAATAACCTAGTTAAGAAATGGGCAAAGGACTTGAATAGGCATTTTTCAAAAGATGAAATTCAAATGGCCAACAGACATGTGAAAAAAGGCCCAGGATCACTAGCCATCAGGGAAATTAAAATAAAAACTCCAATGAGCTTTTACCTCATCGCAGTTCTAATGGCTATGATACAGAAATTTAAAAAGAAAATTGCTGGTGAGGATGTAGAGAAAAAGGCACATTAATCCATGTTGCTGGTAATGTAACAGTATGGAGATTGCTCAGAAATCTGAAGACAGATCTGCCGTATAACCCAGTCATCTCACTTCTGGGGATTTACCTAAGGGAAATTAAATTAGCATATGAAAAAAAATTATCTGTACCCCCATGTTTATTACAGCTCAATTCAAAATAGATAAGGTATGGAATTAACCCAGATATGCATCAACTGGTTACTGGATAAAAAAAAATGCAGTCTATAGAATGCTACTCAGCCATCAAAAAGAATGAAATCCTATTTTTAAAACAAGAGCTGCAACTGGACACAATTATACTTAGTGAAATAAGCCAGTACCAAAATAGACAAATATCTATGTTTTACCTGATTTGTGGTAATGAATAGAGTATAAAAAATGTAATGTATATGAGTGAAATTGATATTTTTAGATTTGATTATTGTTTACAGCTCTTGTCTCTACTGTTGAGGAACAGTGTTTTTTCTCCTTACTATTTGCTGAATTCTTTACTTAGTGGAGGCTTAAGCTTGTGGTTATAAAACAAACTGAAAGTGTGTCATTATAAAAATTAAGATAGAATAAGAAAGGAAAGAGGGGCCGGTGCTTTGGCTCAGTGGGTTAAAGCCCCAGCCTGCAGTGCCAGCATCCCATTTGCATGCCAGTTCAAGTCCCAGCTACTCCACTTCGAATCCAGCTCTCTGCTATGGCCTGGGCAAGCAGAAGATGAGCCAAGCCCTTGGGCCCCTGCACCCAAATGGGAGACCCAGGAAAGGCTCCTGGCTCCTGGCTTCGGATCAGCACAGCTCTGGCCATTGCGGTCGTTTGGGGATTGAATAAGCAGATGGAAGACCTCTCTCTTTGTCTCGGTATACCTCTCTCTGTAATTCTTTTAAATAAATAAAATAAATCTTAAAAAAAAAAAAAGTAAGGAAGTAGGAGGGAGCGTGTAAGTGTGGGTGGGAGGGAGGGAGCATTCAGTGGGAAGTATGTTCCTGAATCTTTATATATAAAATACATGAAAAATTTTCACCTTATATAAATAAAAAATTGAACAAAGAAAATAAATAGTAGCACATTAATGTAAATGAAAAAAATGAAATATTGTTTACAGTTTTACCTATATTTATATATGTTTAAGATAAAGTTTAAAAAAAAAAAACAACAAATGAGGCCAGTGTGGGCAGGTAGGGCAGAACTGCGTGATAACATGACAGATGAGGTAGTAAATGATGGCTGAGCTGGATTTAACTCTGTGAACAGCAGCAGAAAAGAGTTCCACACAGAAAGTACTTGCACCAAGGCCATAGAACTGATAGGACAAAGGTGTGGGAGAGAAGACGAGTGTCACAGGTTGTGGGATAATAGTTAGGGACCTGGACAGAGTCAAACCATTTACAATCTTACAGACTAACAAGGAGGATTTCACTGGGGTCTCGTCAATTGCACGCTCCTCCTAAGACTGGCTGTTTTCTGAAATCTCTCTCATAGTAACTCATTCTTTTTGACTGAGAACTCAGCACACAAGGGAGGATATATATATATATATATATATTTTTTTTTTTTTTTGACAGGCAGAGTGGACAGTGAGAGACAGAGACAGAGAGAAAGGTCTTCCTTTTGCCATTGGTTCACCCTCCAATGGCCACCGCAGCCGGCGCACCGTGCTGATCCGATGGCAGGAGCCAGGTACTTATCCTGGTCTCCCATGGGGTGCAGGGCCCAAGTACTTGGGCCATCCTCCACTGCACTCCTGGGCCACAGCAGAGAGCTGGCCTGGAAGGGGGGCAACCGGGACAGAATCCGGCGCCCCGAGCAGGACTAGAACCCGGTGTGCCGGCGCCGCAAGGCGGAGGATTAGCCTAGTGAGCTGAGGCGCCAGCATACAAGGGAGGATATTGCACTGATAACTTGATGTAAACGACCTCTGGAACAGGTGTATCAGGGTGGCCTGGATGCATTCTGCCGTGGGAGTCCTGAGAGATAGAAACAAAAACCCTGCAAGACTTCTCACTGGTTCACAGAGACCTCAATGGGGACAGAAGAGCAAAATATTTCCCTATCGGCTGAAGCCTTCCTCCTCTTTGGAGGGCACAGAACTTTAACATGGAACCAATGGGTAGGGAGCAGCCGTCCAGGGCTGTCTGGATATGGTCAGAAGAACCAGAGCTCTCAGGCCAATATGACATGGAGAGTCTGCTGAGTTGCCATAGTGCCTGGGATTTTACATTTCCATAATTGACAGGATACAGGATTCAGTTACTGTTTCGAGTTGCTGAGTGATTGTAAATAAGAACGACACTGGATTTTCCCTATGTTAGCTAGACTGAAGACAATTATAGACACATCTGGTTCTATATGTCTACTTCTTCTGTGGCTTATGTTCCTTGATTGATTTATTTATTTATTTTAACTTTTATTTAATGAATATAAATTTCCAAAGTACAGTTTATGGATTACAATGGCTCCCCCCCATAACTTCCCTCCCACCCACAACCCTCCCCTTTCCCTCTCCCTCCCCCCTTCCATTCACATCAAGATTCATTTTCAATTCTCTTTATATACAGAAGATCAGTTTAGCATATATTAAGTAAAGATTTATGTTCCTTGATTTAAAGTCAGTTTCCTTTTACTTTAATTCTTCCTGTCTTTTCTCTTGTTTCTCACCTGTTTCCTCCAATCTCCTCATGCTCTTATCCCTTATTCTGAAAAGAAAAGTTTCACAGACATTCAGTAATTCAATGCTTATTGTATATCTTACGGTTCCTAGCTGGACCATCAACCTCAAGTTCCAGAGATCACAGACATTCACCATTTACAAGTATTAGGGTCAGCTGTGCTTTCCAGAATTACTAGAAGACTCCTTCCTGCAGTCAGTTCTAGGAATATAAACTTCGTCTTGCCTCGTTTATCATCCCACATACTTGTTTTCCAAACCCCTGCTTCTTTAGGTTCTGGGGCCTCTGTTGCAATGAATTAAACTCATGACTGTGCCCTGAAAACTACTGGCAGAGAGAGGACATCCCATGTGTGGATTGTACAGACCCTCCAGTTCGCTAGGATGGCCTGGCAGGAGGCCAAAGGCTCACTTTAATGAGTGGGATGTATTTTCTAGTGATTAATCACTTCCTCCATAAATTAAGGAAAAAGCACCTTAGCTGAGGCCAATGAGTTATTAAGAAGTCTTTCAGGAAGTAAATCCTCTCCCTCACTGTTATCTGGACAGTAATGGCATTGTTTAAGTCATAGAGAAATACAGAGCTGCCCTTGCTGAGGCAACAAGTCCTGGATGGCAAATTTTGTTTGTTAAAGTCACAGCAGGAAGAACTTTGGGCCTATCAGGAACTTTAGTCAGCAGCCATATCTCCCCCAGTCCTCCTTTAGCAGAGAATCCTGGGCAACCTGGAAGGGATACAGAATTGGGATTTTTGAAAAGCTGAACTATGGAGAAACAGCGCTTTAGGACGCCTAATGGCGTGAATCAAAATGAGTAATTTCCTCTTAGGTTTGTAGTTGGCCAGAATAGTTGACTGTTGACTGATACAGAAAGGAGAGAGAAAAAGTGGAGAGGGCAGACAGAAATGAGGGGTGCCCAGTTACTTGGTTCAGTTTGGACCCTGAGGAGAGAGTGGTTAGGGGAGACAGTGAGGGAGCTATTTCAATGGGTACTCTGTGGGTCTGTTGCCAAGGGAGTGTCAGTGACAAAACACTGTGAGAAACTGGGAAAAGACCATTTTCCCAGTGCTGCAAGGGATCCCTGTCCCCTTCAGGACTGATGGACCTGGGAGCATGAGGGGCTGGTTCCCCATGCATGGCTACTGGTGACCTCACAAGAACAAGTGGATAGGCATGAGACAGGTCACTGAAGAAAGATTAGAATAGCTAACACTGGCTGGTAGATCTGAGACCCTTAGAGATTCTTGGAGTGCTCTGATGAGACACTTTCTCACTTTGTTTTCCTTTAATTAAACACTATTGAGGAGTTGAGCAATATTAAGTAGAGTTTGGGGCCCTTATGTAGAAAGGGTAAGGCTAAAGTTTGGAGTTCAAGTCCTGCTTGTATGATTAACACAATAGCTGCTTGAGAATTTCTTTTTGTGGGCTGTAATTTTTTTTATTTGATAGGTAGAGATAGACAGTGAGAGAGAGAGAGAGAGAGAGAGAGACAGAGAGAAAGGTCTTCCTTCCATGGATTCACACCCCAAATGGCCGCTATGGCCGGTACCGCACCAATCTGCAGCCAGGAGACAGGTGCTTCCTCCTGATCTCCCATGTGGATGCAGGGCCCAAGCACTTGGACCATCCTCCACTGCTTTCCTGGGCCACAGCAGAGAGCTGGACTGGAAGAGGAGCAACCGGGACTAGAACCCGGCGCCCATATGGGGTGCGGGCACCGCAGGCGGAGGATTAGTCAAGTGAACCACAGCACCGGCCTGAGGGCTGTAATTTTTTTAATCTTAACATAGAGAATTTGGGGTGAAAGATGTATTAACTTCTTCCTGGGGTCTAAATACTTTTCTATTTCTTAGCCAGAAGGATCCTTGAAAACATTAGAAACATTCATTTCAAATTGTTCCCATGCTTAAAACTGTCTAGTCACTTCCCATTGCCTATCAAATGTCAGGCTTGGCAATGAAACTCAAGCCTGACTCAGCATCTTCACGTTCTTCTGACCTTGCCCAGGCCTCCCTGCCTCACCTCCTCTCCAGCTACTCCTCCTCAAGTCTCCATTCTCCACTTGCACTGGCCTTTTGTCTGTTCTTCTAATGCTCTACATTATTCTCATCCAAATACTTCTGAACTTGCTCTCCCTTCTACCTGGAAGCTTCTTCCTAGAGACTGTTACAAAGCTCAACTCTTCTCATTATTTAGAAAGAGATCAAACGCTCATCAGAAGGACTTACAAATAAAATGGTAACCCCCACTCAGACATTTTCTCTCACATTTTCTGATTTTAGTTTATTGATAGCACTCCAGATAGTCTGTAATGCTTCTTTGCGCATTCACTCTGACATGATTAGAATTTAAACCTTTTAAAGAATAAGAACTTTGGTTGTCTTGCTCTGCACTTAGAACACAGACTAACCTGTAACAGGTGTTCAAAATCCTTTATTTAACACATCAAGTAAATGAGTAATAAATATCACAGACTCTTAATTATTGATTGGGCACAAAAGTATCTCACAGGCAGTAGAATCTGTAAAGATTTGCACTTGCAAAGGGATCCTTTGTAATTTTAGCTTAGATTTTCATCAAATTGAGATCCAGAAGCAAAAAAGGATGGTTTTGAAATCATAGAGGTAACAACAATAATTATTGATCATTTTCTCAAATTAGGCCCTGGGCAAGCTGAAATAGTACTGTTACCTACTTTAATCTTCCACCAAATTTGTCATAGAAATGTTTTACTTCCTATTTTTTCAGATTAGGAAACTGAGGTTCAGAAGGGATAAGTCACTTTTCTGAGCCTTCCATATGGTAATTAGCAGCCTGGGAATCACAAATTAAAAAAATCCAGAGAGAGCCTCCACCCAGAGGTTCACCATAAACTTCAGATTGTTAGTGCTACCCATGAAGAGAATGAGTTTCCTGACATTTTGGGTCTAAGTAGTCTCTGGACCTAAATCCATAAGGAAGCTGAATTTGACTTCTATTTCTAGCAGACAACTGAGAGAAGGAAGGTGTTGTCATTTAGAGGACACATAAAATCAAGGTCCTTGCCACTTACAGTCAATAAAATCTTCATGATGCATTTTCCACGCTGTTCTGGATTAATTCCAGTTGGAGCATTTAGCATTAATGCCTTCAAATGTCCCTAACAGTTTAAGTTGCTTAGTGTATTCCAAGTGTCCTCCTAATTTCTACTATATTACTGACCATGCACTGTGAATGTCAACTTCCTCCAAATTTCTGAAGAGAACACATCCCAAGGAGAAAGGAATAATGTAATCAACATATTGTATTAAGCATGAAGGGTAGAAACTCATGAGGATAGGAAGGAGGGAAGAAGGAGGAGGAAAATAGAAAGGCAGGAGAGCTAAAGAAGGAACAAAATGCTTGTATGTACAGTCATTATAATAATAACCATGATCGTAGTAACAAACATTTATTAAGTTTGAATTCTTATGTTCTAGTACCTATTCAATGAATTTTCAAGTGTTAATTCATTTATTCTTCAAATCAATAATATGAAACTGATAATACTATCCCCATTTGTAGATGCACAAAAAGAAAATTACTAACTTTCCCAGGTCACTGTTCTATTAGAAAGGTAAGAAGAGATTAGAAGCGATAAGCACTGGATTCAGAGTAATCATTTTAAGCAAATGATATAAAATCTGAGGGCACGACCAGCCTTATGTATGTATCCCTGGGGGAGAGATAAGAGAGAGAATTGTTTGCCTGTGTCTACAGTGCTTTAAAGAAATCTCCTATCCTCAAGTATATCACATTCCGGGCTATCGATGATACGGGAAATGTCATAAAAGATACATTTTACTGTGATGACTAAGATACAATTTTCTATTTCAGTACAAACACTGTCTACTTTGTTGTGTATGTTAACTGTGAGTAGCCCTCTACTCTTTTGGGTTATAAAAGTCAATGAGAAAGATGGTGAAGCACCATTATCAGAACAACTGAAATGGACAATCCAGTTTAGGTCACAAGACAAAAGAAGGCTTTCTATCACTTTCTCCACAGAAACAGGCTTCACTTTCACCTAGGGACAAAGGAGAACATGGGGGATGGAGGACTTGCTTAAGCAGGTGTAGTCTAGTCCATTCACTAAATGCAAAACACAGCCAAAGTAGATGCCGAAGGTTTCTCTCTCAACAGAGCAGGTACCAAAGGCCAGGAATTAAAGATAAGTCTCTCCCCTCCTGTTGGGAAAATAGAATGTGGAGCCACAGAGGATGAGAAGCACAGTTTCAGTTTTCTTTTGTCATTCCTGAAAGCCAACAATTAGAATAGCTGGTACTCCTTGTGAAATCCAGTAGCCCTTCTCAACCAACACCATCTAAGAGAAAATAATGAACAGAGACAGAGCAAGAGGTAAGGATGAGTCAGTCTGGTGGAACTGGAGATGTGTTGCTTGTGGATTTCAATAGAAGAGGTCAGAACTGGGAATGAATCCTTGTGTGTACACAGAACACAGCATGAAGATTGGCTTTGACTGTGGTGTATCAATGTGATGCTACATACAGGGAGGAAGTTTGAAAGGAGAATTGGGGGAAGTTCTGAATATATCCTGTCTTTAATTTGACTAGTGGCATCTGACTCCTATGTGAAATGAAAACTGAGAGATCACATCACATTACGAATAACAGCTTCAACTGTCATGATATCACATGTTTTTCTAAGAAGTATTCCACATTTAGTTGCTTCTGTTTATAGATATTAAATACATCTATCATAATAATGCAGAGTAGGTAATCTCATTAGTAATTCTCAAGGTATTCAATATAATGCTGTTAATATATTGGCTTCTTTGGGTATCAAGGTACCCAGAAGATAACATGTTATTTCCTAGTATTTCATTGCCAATATGTATTAATCAATTACAGCTAAGTACAAATTTTAAAATGAAATATTCCAAGGTTGTTTATGATAGTGTCAATGGAGACAAAATATGGTAGTATTGTAGATGTCATTAAACATTACTCAGAAAGGACAAGAAAACTATTAAGAATGCAGGAGGCCCAATTTACTTTGTTGAAAATGCACTGAGCTAGGGCTGGAGCTGTGGTGTAATGGGTAAAGCTGCCACCTGCAGTGCCTGCCTCCCATATGGGTGCAGGTTCGAGTCCTGGCTGCTCTACTTCCAATCCAGCTCTCTGCTATGGCCTGGGAAAGCAGTAGAAGATGGCCCAAGTCTTTTGGGCCCTGTACTCTTGTGGGAGATCGAAAACAAACTCCTGGATCCTGGCTTCTTATCTGCCTAGTTCTGGCCATTGCAGCCATCTGGGGAGTGAACCAGTGGATGGAAGACCTCTCTCTCTCCCTCCCTCCCTCCTTCCCTCCCTCCCTCTCCCTTTTTCTCTCCCTCCTTCTCTCCCTCTCCCTCTCCCTCTCCCTCTCCCTCTCCCTCTCCCTCCCCCTCTCCCTCTCTGCCTCTCTGTAACTCTTTCAAATAAATAAATCTTAAAAAAAGAAGAAAGTTCACTGAGCTTCTCTTTTCTGATAAAATTATTTGGTTTGGGGTATGTATCCCTCCAAAATCTTTGTGTTGGAAATTAAGCCAGAACTTGATGGTATTATGATGTAGGTCTTTATTTATTTATTTATTTATTTTTTGATAGGTAGAGTTACAGACAGTAAGAGAGAGAAAGAGAGAGACAGAGAGAAAGGCCTTCCTTCCATTGGTTCACTCTCCAAGTGGCCGCAACAGCTGGAGTTGTGAAGCCAGGAGCCAGGAGCTGCTTTTGGGTCTCCCATGCGGTTGCAGGGGTCTAAGCACTTGGGCCATCCCCCACTGCTTTCCCAGGCCACAGCAGAGAGCTGGACTGGAAGAGGAGCAACTGGGTCTAGAACCGGTGCCCATATGGGATGCTGGCACCACAGGTGGAGGATTAACCTAGAGTGCCACGGCACCGGCCCTGAGGTAGGTCTTTTGAGAGGTAATTTGATTATGAAACTACTGTCCTCATGGGTGAGATTTGTGCAATAATTGAAGGATTTGAGTTAGTTTCTTTTGTCCTTCTTTTCTTCTACCATAAGAGGTCATATGTTTGGCCCCTCTGTAGGATGCAGCAACATGGAACCACATTGGATCCAGAGAGCAAACTTATCACACATCAGATCTGCTGGTGCCTTGATTCTGAACTGCTCATCCTCCAGAACTATGATAAATAAATTTATATTACTTAAAAATTACCCAGTCTTTTTTTTTTTTTTTTGACAGGCAGAATTAGACAGTGAGAGAGAGAGACAGAGAGAAAGGTCTTCCTTCTGTTGGTTCACCATCCAAATGGCCGCTAAATGGCCGCTATGGCCGGGGCACTGCGCCGATCTGAAGCCAGGAGTCAGGCTTTAATACTTTGTTATAATAGCAGGAAATGACTTTCATTAGATTTATAACTATCATTTGTTGCACAGAGATTTTTCTTTTAAAAATCTATATGCATGTGTTATTTTAAAATTATACATAGTCAAGACCAATGAGTACCACTCATCAGATTAACAGTGTCTCATTGTTCCTCAAAATCACTGATACACCAATCTTTATGAACTCTTTTGGCAGGAAGAGTAAGTTCAGACACAACGTATCGATAAGTAAATGTTGCCACACTACAAATTAATAATCGTTATTCTCAGGTTTACAAGCTAATAGCATTGAGACTTAATAGCTTATCATCTCTTTTCCTTGATTTATGCAAGCAAAAATGAATTAATAGAAAGGGCTTCCCAGTAAATGGATATGTATGCTCTAGATGATCAATGGAATAGAAATGGTGGGTGGGGTGAGGACTATTTTTTTTTTAAATACATAACTACTAAATCTTCTTGTAGGCTGTAGTTAAAATCAGTTTATTTCAGTAGTTTCTATTTGTTAGTGTTTTAACTCTATTTTTCATTTTCTTCTTTTGTTCATTTACTCCTTCTGCCATAAATGTATAAGATTAGTAAATATGCAGAACCACAGATCTGACATTTCAGATCCTTAGAAACCAACTGGTTCTCAGACAGCAAAACCCTCTAAGAGTTCTAATGTCACACAAAAGTTTGAAGCAGAGTAGAAATTATGACTCAGTTTCTCTGGTGTTGAAGATATTTCTATTATACAATCTTTTTGGGTATGTTTGCCTAAATTCAAAGGTAAACATGCTTTAACTTATATGATTGACTCCTATTACAAACCAGAAGCTATGCAATGGCTCTGGGACACAGCTGTAGACATGGGAGATATAAATCCTGATTTGGGGATGAGGTAGGTCATTACAGACATTAAAAAAATTATAAAGGCATTAGGACTCTATTGAAGTACCTGAGACAAATGTAGGAAGAATTAGAGGTATGTATTGCTAGACTTGTGCTGTCTTCAGAATGCAGAATGGAATAGATGGATAAGAGAATAGTCAGAAAGCACAGACAAAGATGGGGAAAATGTTGGATATGGAAATTGTTTGAGAAATACATCCAGGATTACTTGGAAGTAGGGTAAGAATAGAGTGAGGAATAGAAATGACTAGCTTCTTTGATAGTGTTGATTTTCACAATGGTAAGACACTATGTTCACTTTTGGTGATGTACCCAAAGAGAAATGTCAAGTCAGCAGATGAATACTAAAGTGTGGACATAAACAATGGAACTATTACACTATGGGCAGTTAATGAAACTTTAATATCAGAGTGTGCTCTAATAGATGAAGCAGGGGTGCTGAAAGTCTGTCCCACAGGGCACAATAAGCCAACAAAGTCATTTGATCTGGCCCTGCCAAGGCAATCGTGGATGCACTGAAAATTCAATAAAGTTATAGCACGCTCATTTTTAAGTTGATAATTTTATATAGCCCATTAATGGTGTTATAAATATCCAAATGGCCCTTGGCAGGAAAAAAAAAAGTATTCCCCACCCTTGATAGACAATGTTAAGGAAGACAGCCCAGGGAACAAATCTCATAGCGCCGTGAAGTAAAGAATGAAGAAAGAAATTAGGGAGAAAATCCTGCAAAGAAGACTGGGTCCTAGTCACAGAATCAGAGTGAAAAATGAAAGAGGTTAATACTCACAAGTGTTGTGGGTTTTTTTGTTTTTGTTTTTGTTTTTGTTTTTGTTTTTGTTTTTTTTTTTTTGACAGGCAGAGTGGACAGTGAGAGAGAGAGACAGAGAGAAAGGTCTTCCTTTTTGCCGTTGGTTTGCCCTCCAATGGCCACCGCTGCCAGCGCACTGCGGCCAGCGCACTGTGCTGATCCGATGGCAGGAGCCAGGTGCTTATCCTGGTCTCCCTTGGGGTGCAGGGCCCAAGCACTTGGGCCATCCTCCACTGCACTCCCTGGCCACAGCAGAGAGCTGGCCTGGAAGAAGGGCAACCGGGACAGAATCCGGTGCCCCGACCGGGACTAGAACCCGGTGTGCCGGCGCCGCAAGGGGGAGGATTAGCCTAGTGAGCCGCGGCGCCAGCCTCACAAGTGTTAATGTCATAAGAAATATAAAAGATAAGAAAGATGGAAGCTGAAAACATTCCAGTGGATTTTTTTAAAAAAAGTTTTTTTGAGCAAGGATTGCAATGTTTTGTGACATTATAGGGAAATGGCTGGACTATAGTGGGTTGAAGGAGCTGTAGCTACAACAGACATGGAACAGTATTTGAAGAACTTCCTTTTTGAAGGGCAGTACTGCAATCGGGTTACAGGGAAGGCTGTGAGATCCTAGAAAGACATTTGAACTACTTAAAAAATTATTTAGGGGGCTGGCGCTGTGGCGTAGTGGGTAAGGCTGGGCTGCTGCCTGCAGTGCTGGCATCCCATATGGGCACTAGTTCGACTTCAGGCTGCTCCACTTCCAATGCAGCTCTCTGCTATGGCCTGGGAAAGCAGTAGTAGGTGTTCCAAGTCCTTGGGTCCCTGCACCCACATGGAAGAGCCAAAGAGGCTCTTGGCTCCTGGTTTTGTATCAGCCCTGCTCCAGCCATTGTGGCCATCTGGGGAGTGAACCAGTGGATGGAAGACCTCTCTCTCACTCTCTGTGCTTCTGCCTCTCTGTAACTCTTTCAAATAAATAAATAAATCTTCAAAAAATTATTTAGAAGAGTAAGTGAATATAAAAGGGTAGAGAGGTAACCAAGAAAACAAAGTCCAGAAAGGGCAGATAGGTAAGATTTTAAATATGTAGTAGGTAAGATTTTAAACACGTAGATGAAGTGCTTAGCCTTGGAGAGAGAATGCACACAATTCTTACTAAACCAAGAAGGAGGAGTGAATGTGTGCTGATGAAAGCTATATTATAGGTATCATGTCTCCATGCTGAATTTTTTCCTAAGACTTCTATTTTCTTCTGAGCTTTGGGTGAGCAGGTGCTTTGATGATGGGTCGCCATTTACACAGGCAATTCCCTGTGTTCTACCTGTATTGTCCCTCAGTCCTTTCCTTGTGTATAATTTCACACATCAACCAAAATAAATTCTGCAAAAACCTACCTGGAAAGCAGACTAATAGGCAGCAATAAATGCCACACATACCAGTAAGGAATCTTCCTGGTTAGTTTGGCAATAAACTCACTGGAAATTGTTATAAATGCAAGCCCAATACATATATGTGGACTTGAAAGAATTCATGGAGAATACACATTATGAAAGAGTTGCATGGATTTCAAAATTATTTGCCCCAAGATAAACCTATTTTAAGTTTTTAAGCCCCTTATATGTCTTATCTTCCTTTTCAGTTTATTCATTTAAGATTTTACTAAAAGCAGGTTTTCTACATAGTGACTATGTGACTGTATACTCTTCATTTAAACTTTGTGACTCAGAGTTTGCATCAATAATATTGTGAAAATAACAGGTTTAACAGGCATATTGTGAAGAGCACATCAGAAAATACATGGAAGGGTAAGCACGTGGCACAGCACAATAAGCCGCATCTGGGGATGCCTGCATCCTATATTGGAGTGTTGGTTTCAATCCCAAGCCAGGCTACTCCTCTTATCCAGGCTGCTGCCAATGCACCTGGAAGACTGTGGTTGATGGTTCAAGTACTTGAGTCCCTGCCACCGTTTGAAAGACCCAGATGGAGTTGTTGGATGCTGGCTTCAGAAGGGCTTACCAGCAGTTCAGGGTATTTGAGAAGTGAACAAACTAATGGAAGATCTCTCTCTCTCTCTCTCTCTCTCTCTCTCTTTCTCCCTTTTTCTCTTTCCCTCCCTCCCTCCCTTACTCCCTCCCTCTCTTTCAAATAAATACATTTTTGGAAAATCTAGTAAGTACATTTTAGTCACAAGAAAATGAAATATGAGACCAACTACCTTCAATAAAAAAGGAAAAACTTCAGTGGAGATGGGGCTGACACATGGAATTCAAGAATAGGAAATGTGCCAGCTTTGGCAACAAAGGAGTTAGGGACTTCAACATCACCAGGGTTCTCTCTGGGCCTCATAGCTTGTTTGTTTCATAGTTCCTTTATTTTTCCTCCTTTCTATGTAACCCCCCTGTCCATTTCTCTGGTCCAAGGAAAGAAAATGCTGTCACTAGTAATTCCAAGGTATCTATTATCTCTCCTTTGGACATGGGGAGCTATGAGAAATTTACATCAGTCCAAAAACTTCATGGGAACAGAATGTTATAATTGCTTTTAGTATCTAACCTAGATCAATCAATTGTGAGAAAGGGTTCAGATAAGTGTGTGTCAAAATTTTGCTTACTCCATGGTAACCATGAAGTTGATGATGGGGATGAGGGTAGGGTAGAGACTGTTTTCCACAAATATGTAGATTTGGACAAGTGAAAGAAAATCAATACATAAACAATGATGGACTATATCAATAAGTGATGCAGTTTAAATATAATTAAATGATTATCTATTATGACAGTATATCATATACTTTGGTACCTGTTTTCCCATCGATTGTCTTTTTCTCCTGCATCAAATGAAATCATCCTTGCTCAAGCTCTTTTTTCACTTTCTCTTTTATCATAGGGTACTGAAAGTGCCCCTCCTTCAAAAATAAAGACCACTCCCACAAGCAACACACACACACACACACACACACACATACACACACACAGGAACAACCCAACCCACTTTTTGTATCTTTCTCTGCTTCACAGCCCCCCTTCCATACTCTTCTACCATTGGTTAGGTGTGCTCTTGGAGTGTTATTCTGAAGAACATCAAGTTATTCACAAGGGTAAAAAGAGCACTATAACTCACAAGCCTTCAAAAATCCCAATGATTTTTCTACTTACTTCTTTACTTTAAAAAATAAATAAGTAATAGAGATTTATTGTAATTCAAAAGAAGTAGGAGTAAATTATAAAGCATTCTTGCATACCTGGTCTTAACATGTTGCTTCTTATGTAAACTAAGCTTATTTACTTCCATAAGTTTTTCTTTTTAAGATTTATTTGAAGGGCATAGTTACAGAGAGGCAGAGGCAAAGAGAGAGATAGGTCTCCCATCTGCTGGTTCACTCCCCAAATGGCTGCAACAACTGGAGCTGTGCTGATCTGTAGCCAGGAGTTTCTTCTGGGTCTCCCACGCGGGTGCAGGGGCCCAAGGACTTGGGCTATCTTCTACTGCTTTCCCAGGCCATAGCAGTGAGTTGGATCAGCAGTGGAGCAGCCAGGTCTCAGACCAGCACCCATATAGGACGCTGACACGGCAGTTGGCAGCTTTACCCACTACACCACAGTACCAGACCCATTCTGTAAATTTTTGAAATCTGTTGAAGTCAATTGGAATATTCTCCTCTGCCAAAATTTATATACTTCCCTGACTCTTTCAAGTCTCTGCCCAAACAACTGCTCCCCAGAGACAATGTTCTTTCTTCCTGGATAAAGAGTAGTGTTTAGTATTGCCTGTCCTGTTAATTCTTCAGGACGTATATAAGTTCCACAACATCAGTGATCTTGCTTGTTTTCTCGCCATGGTATCCCAAGAACTTAGAACAATTTCTGACACTTAGGAACATGCAAAAATGTTTTTGAAAAAATGTAAACATTAATTCAATCAATCAATAAGAATGTTAGAGAAATTATGTAAAGAAGAAAATGTCTTAAATCCATGATTATTAGCAAAATGACGTAAATTCAGAAGATGCTTGTGGTCGACTCTATCACACCACTGATGAGGACTGAAGAGAACAGCAGTGAAAACACTGTTTATGGCTTTTCTACAGCACGTGTTGCAAACACTGTACAATGAAGCATCATTGCGACCCTATGGGAAGGAAACTGATTTAGTATATGGGTCTGTGAGTCACAGAAAGTTTGATTCCAATTCTGTCCCTCCACCAGGGCCATGACTATGCACTAGTTACTAAATCTCTTGGGTCCCTTCATGAAGGTCAGTAAGAATATCTACCTCACGGAATAGTTGTAAGGCCCAAGGGGACAAAGCTATTCTTTCTGCTCAGACTGTGTAAACCCTTATTTATCAGGTTCTACTATTGCTTTTTGATGAGGGACTTGAGGCTGTTGCTGGAATATGGTGTTTGTCCTTTGGATGCAGTTTCATTTTCCCATAAACATCCCTGCCTTCCAATTTTACACCTGTAGGTCAAGGGAATGGTACAGGAGTACAGACAATGGGGTTCTGCTTCACTCATTCTGCCGGGAAATAGGGAATAAATTGGGACAAGAAGAGTTACAGCTTCTACCATTTTCTGATGTCTTTGGGGAATTTGGCAAAGCTCTTCTCTAATTTTCTGCACTTTAACTCAGGTTGGCACAAAGTGTAGTGTTTTCATGCTGCACAAGAAAGTTTGGGGCTGTTGTTGCCAGTTACATCCGGCAGAAGCTCCCTGGCTGGGTGTCCAGGTTCTGCTTTTGTTTGTTGTTTATCCTACTCAAGACACCATTATTTCCCTCCCCCTCATCGGAAACTCTCTTTCCTAGGTAACCTGATTACATCATTGCCAGATCGCTTTGCCAAAATTAATAGTTCTTTGTTATTTTAGAAGCTAAATTTAATTACAGCAAATAATACATGAATATTTGCTGTGGAAAAATTCTCAAATAGAGTGAGAGTCTGGCTGCTTGCTCACCAAACCTATTTCATTTTCATGGTGCTCTGCCTTACATCTAATTCACTCTTCCAGGTAGTGGCTCCGACTGTGGGTCTGCTTCCTCCTCTGCCAGCTGGAGGCCTAAATTTCAGCCTTTTTGACTTAAGAATCTGTAAACTAGTTCAAAGGGAGCAAGTGGGCTGCCTTGGACAAAGGTTGCCATCTCAGAATGATCAAGAGAAACGTGGAACTGATAAAATTTCCATGAGCTGCCTCTCTAAAGTTATCCTAAGGGTTGGAGGAGATCAAGGAATGAAGGAGACAAAGAAATTATAAAATAATAGAACCATATCCGAAAGGAAAATAGATTTCAGGGAACAGGAGGAAGTTATTCACAATTTCTTCATTCTATGCTACTCCATAAAAATAACTGAAAATTAAGAGGAAAGCACAACAGAATGAAATGGAGAACACTGCAGATCTGTCGAATATTCTGTAGCAAACTGAAAGCAATATAAAGAACAATCGATGAATGGAAGCAATAAAGAACCAAATTACCATAGCTCTGAATTGATAACTGACAGAAAGGAGAGATTTAAGCAAACTCAACAAAAGTATATTAAAAAAAATAAAAAAAGAAACTGATAAGCACATCCCAACATAAGGATAATAAGAGTATACAGGTGAATATAAAACAGAGAATTCATTCAAATATGTAATACAACATATCCTGAATTTAAAACAAATGTATTCAAATATTGAAAGACTGGTGTATGGAGGCTTATGATCCAGAAGGTAAGACACTTGTATCCCTCGTTGTGGTATACAGGTTCAAAACCCAGCTCCAGCTCCTGATCCCAGCTTCCTGTTACTGTATGCCCTGGTGATGTCTCAAGTGATCAAATTCCTGCCACCCACGTAGGAGACCCACACTGAGTGCTCAGCTCCAACTTTGGCATTGCCCAGTTGTTACAGGCATTCTGGGGGAGTGATTCAGTGGATGGAAGCTCTGTCTCTCAAAGAAATAAACAAAAAATTTAAAAAGAAAAAATGAAAAAAAGTCATAACATTCAGTCTAAGATATTTAAATTAAGCTACGGAGCATTGAGAACAAAGATATTTTGGAAGAAAGCACTTACCAGATTACAGTACACACATGCATACACACACACACACACATCAGGTGGGCCTTGGACAGATTTCTGTAGAACAACAATGTCCTGAAGACACATAAGTTGTGACCCTAGAATATTTTAACTACTCAAGGTATTCAAATATAAAGATGACAGATAGGCAGTTCAAAACATGAAATATTCCAAGAAACAAAGCACACACAAATTCTTCTAATTAAAAAAAGTTGATAATCAAACCTTGTGATTTAAGATATTAAGAAAAAGTCCTAGGGCCAGCCCTGTGGCATAGTCGGTAAAGCCGCTGCCTGCAGTGCCAGCATCCCATTTGGGCGCCAGTTCATATCCTGGCTGCTCCACACCTGAACCAGCTCTCTACTATGGCCTGGGAAAGCAGTAGAAGATGAACAAGTCCCTGGGCCCCTGTGCCCATGTGGGAGACCCAGAAGAAGCTCCAGGCTCCAGGCTTCGGATGGGCGTAGCTCTGGCCATGACAGCCATTTGGGTGGTGAACCAGCAGACGGAAGGCCTCTCTCTCTGTCTCTCCCACCTCTCTACAACTCAGCCTTTCAAATAAATAAATACATTTTTAAAAAAGAAAAAGTCCTTCAGGTATTGATAAGCTATGGAAAAAAAAGGATGGATTAAAGGCAGTGAATACATTTATATATAAACCTACATCAAGCTTTTGTTATAGAACAGACTGTTTAAAATAGTAAAATAATAGTGCAACTGAAAACATCAGGAGGTAAGAGGGAAGAGAGCAGGTGAAGTGTGAGGAGTCTATTACCCTTAGCTTTCACAGCGGGAGTGAATTCATACCACACTGAACTGAAACTCAAGGTGAAAGAAACATCTCAAGGATTTGCTTTTCTTAATCTATTGTTTTAACTTTTAAGTTATCATTCAAAAATATTCATAATCTCTCTAAAAAATGTATTTATTCAAAACACAAAAACTCCTTTAATTTATTCTCTTATTAAATATAATTTAAACTGATACTTTCTATTGAAAAAAACCACATCATTATAAAGTATGACATCTTCTGTAGGAAATAATCCCTGTTTAAGCCATCTTTCTAAGTTATGTCCACCTAATACAAAGGATCATTATTTTCTGAGGGGTGTGTCCAGTTTGTTACTTTTGTTTATATGTAACATGTATAAATTTTACAAATGATAAAGTAGAAGTAAAACACATAGTTAATGTTAGTTAACTAACTGTAACTTTATGAATATTTTTTCTCATTTTTAAAATTTCTCCTTTGCTTCTCTCTTAAACAAAAAATATATATATTTAAAATTCTTTTTGTTAACATTCAAAATCTTGTTTCCAGCCTAGGGAAAGCCACATTACTACTTTGGTATGTCTCCTTCCAGACTCATTCGATACATGTTCTAATATACTTCAGTATAGATTCTATTCTTCAATTGTGTTATAATATTTTCATCCTGCTTATTTTGTCCTAATGTTTTCTCTTTTGAATTGTTAAGTTATGAAGAGCTTTACATAGAAGGTAAAGATCTACTTTGTTCTTTGAAGGAGGTAAAATATTTCATAATATAAACATATCACAATTTATTGAACATTTTCCCCATTTCTTGTCGTTTAATTTAGTTTTGGATATTTGCAATTTGAATAAATGCTAAAATAAGCAGCAGTGTGGATGCAGTCATGGTGTATATTTCCCTAAGTTAGTTGTTCTGAAGTGAAAATGATGGATCATTAGGAGCACCAGCTTTTTCCTTCTTGCAAATGCCATCTAATGTGTCTTGACAAATCCACACTCACAATACAATGGTACTTTCTAAATTAAATGCTTCCATTCTCCAATGCTAGTCCATGTACCTAGTCCCTACTTCAACTGACATTCTGCAAATCTTCTAAACAGTGAATCGATGCTGTGATAAATGTTAAGACTCACGTGTGTGTGCATGTGTATGAGCATGTACATATGTGTGCGATTCATGGCTTCAGGGACAACAAAGTAATATTCATGAAATAACTGAGCCATTATATGATGAGTGCTCTATTGCTAAACCAAAGGAAAAAAAATCAGCCCAAGTTTTAGGGTGTGCCAAAGGAATTTAGAATCGTTTTAACAGGAAAGAAAGTGGTCTCAGTGTAATGAGAGCCTGGGCTTTCTTGGAAAATAAAAGCAAAATATTTGTAAAGTAGAGAATGTGATCTCAAAAATATTTTGAAGCCAGGTAGGCAACAAAAGTTGGTGATATTGGTCAAGGGTCAGGAAAATAGCACTAGAGGGAAGATAATGCCCTGGCCTCATTGTTCATGGACAGTTGGGAGGCTGGAGCAGTGGCACACCGGGGAGCTCAAGATCCACCCACAAAGTAAGCAGTGACCATTGAAATCATCACTGCAGAGGCTGTGAAGAGACCATGTGTCCAGCACGACTTTGCATCAGAAATCCAAATGCAGAGTAACTGTACATTCTGATTTTTATGTAGTATTTTAATTCAAATTTATGTTTTTAAATACTGTGTAATTCAAATAAAAATTCCACAGTGAGGAGCTCATCTTTATTTTGAGTTTCAAAACTGAAATTCCTGTATACCAGGAGAACTGGGACAGTCGACCAATCTGATTATAAAATCTTTCTAGGGTAAATCCAGCCCAAGGGCTACATTTTGTAGCTCAAAAGAATAAAATTCTTCATTTCGAGGACGCGTCATGGTTTTCTTTTTCTATTATGAAGTGCTTTTAGAGGTTAGTGCTACAGAGTGGGCATGAAGAGATTCACAGAAGCAATACCTCATGTGCCTATTGTTTTACAAGAAATAAGAATTGTACTTCTGAACAACCACCTGGAAACTTCATTGGAACATGAAAGCTATTCTGTAACTTCCGGAAGCCAAAATTTCCCAGATAGTTAGTTGGTTGATAGTAGAAATAAGAACAAGAGGTAGGTTGCTCCCAAGTCAATCAATGATGCTCTGTACAATAATATTTTCCAATTACACGGAGACTTCAACAAATTCATGGGAAATACATATTATGAAAAATAACATGTGAGTTTCAAAAATATTTCGAACCAAAAATAAATTATTCATTAATTGAATATCCAATATTCAATAATTGAATATGTTTAATTTTTGAGAGAATCTTATATTATGTGCTGCTAACTTGGAATCTTTCTTCCTTGCCTCTGTTTCCTTCAGTGTAGGATATCCCACTCTGTATTCTGATTCAAAAGTACCACCAACCACCAGCTGTTAGGTTTCTCCTCAACCCCAAAGATGCAGAGGAACAATAAGTATTATTTTTGATGAGAACAAAATTCAGCCCTCCTATCTAAAGATTCGAGTTGCACTGATCACCATAGTAACTAGACAAAAATATAATTTGGATAATACATTTGAAAATGATGTGGCACAGAGGCCATGCCTGAGAGGAACAGATGAAAGAAGAGGGAGCAGGAAATCATAAAATTTTAGGCCTTTATAGAATAATGCAAATAATTAACGTACAGAATACTAGAGTTGTTTCATTAAGAGTTCATTTTGGAGTAGAAGGAACTGAGATCCAGAGAGGTTGTGTGACTTCTCCATGGTTACTCAAAAATTAAAACTGGGGCTTTAAATTCTCTCTCCTAAGTGTAGTACTTAAAAAAAAATTGAACATTTACCCTTAAAGGCAAGATGAACTGATTTAATGACATATGGTCTTTGCTTTTTCTCAGAAACACATTGAGTATTATTGTATATTATACTTTGTTTAGTTTTATTCCAAAAACCAACTTTGACATAGGAGTTTCACTTACAAAATGATTCTACAACATATTGGTATGGAAGTGCAGGAAGACCTAAGTCAGAGCAGGCAGTCAAGGGAAGATGGTTGTTAAGCCAGGAACCATAGGGTGCACAAGTCTTAACCCCTCTGAGAACTCTTGAAGCAGTGCAATATGTGTGTCTCAAAGTTTTTTCACCCAGAGAATAAGAAAGCACCTGTATATTACCACTCCCTTGTCTGTTGTTTAAGGTTGCTCCTAGAAGGTTGCTGAGCTTATAGAAGGTCCAGCATACTGAAGTTGTAGGCACAGCAGCAGAATGACCAGAGAACCCTTGAAGCAAACACAGGCGTATGGCTGTACTTGGCAGGCAGTATGTATTAGAAAGCATAGATGCTGGGTATGACAGCACCTGGGACAGTCTATCTCCTGTGCCACACATCTCAGCACCAAGTTAAATTTGTATCATCTTGTCACTGATGGGGAAGGGATTACAGTTTATGCTGCTGCATTTGTTTCTAAGGCATCCACTCCTATACAATCCCCCCACCGACCATCCTTAAGTCCCTCTCAAACTTGTACAGTACTTTGGCTCATCTTGATAGAATAGCCTGTGGCATAAACCAGATCTATATCCCTATGGGGCATGATGTATTCATTATGCTCTCATCAAGATCTAGTTGTTCTATTGCTCATTCTTGGTTATTATTGGGGACAGAAGTACAAAAATAGAACCCAATGAATGCCCTAAATTACAAATATATATCTTCTTTTCCATTATGTAGCAACAACCAGATCTCTTCATGATAATTAACAAGATTACCACTACTGGAATAGCTACTACTTCCTTTGCCTACATATAATAATGACTATAAGAGACCAAATGACCAAAAACATCTGTATTCTTCAGTTTAATAGTACTTTTATTTTGTTCCTAGCAGAAGCATTATCATCTTGGAAAATTGCACTTAAAATACTATAGAGAACAAGGTCAATAAATGTACTCCTAGGGTTATGATGTGGATCCATTCTTAAAATCACTTTTCTGTTATCCCCACACATGTGTTTTATCTATTGAGCAAATTACCTTATAGAACTACTATTGTTTCGTGATCTAAAACAAAATTTTTAAAAAGAGAAACACCTTAACCTCACAGAATCGTCTGCATCTGGAGACCTGGATATCCATTCATGAGGTCATTTCCATATTCTTTTAAGCGGTAATATCTGAGAGATGTGGTATATGGTAAAATTTCTTGATCATTTGCATTTTGTTGTACCTGCTCCACAATGAAATGGATGTGTATACTCAGCAAATGATGCATGGCTCCAATCATTTATCCACTTGATTTCCTATAGTCAGGTGCTTGGTATACACAAAACTAGGTAGCATAGACACTGTTTGCCTCATTCATTTATTTATTCATTCATATGTCCCTGCATTTTTCATTTATTTAAGTGTAACATGCATAGCATAGCAAACTAATCTTATAAGCACAGTTCAATGAAATCTTATGTAATTACCTGTGTAAACACCAAAACTTAAAGATATACATGATTTCAGAACCCCGGAAATTAATCTTCTCAAGCATAAACTATTTTAACCTTTTCCTTAGCATCATGTAAGCAAAGGGATGTGTCAGGCACTGGTTTTGTTTCTGGCTTCTTTTGCTGAAAGAAAGTTTGTGTCATCCGTGTTACTATGTTTATAAGTAAGTTGTACTAGTGATAGCTATGCAACAACTTCCTCATTCCATTGTTGATGGACATTTGTAATATTTCTAGGTTTGGGCCATTGTGAATGAATTCATACTCAAATTTTGATGGATTTATAAACTCAATTCTCTTGAATATGTTCCTAAGGGTGGAAATGCTGAGCAATAGTATAGGGGTTGTTTACCCTAATGAGCTCCACAAGAGTGAAGTAAGTTACACTCCCAGCAATGTTTGACAGTTCCAGTTGCTCCCATTTATGTCAGCATAGACATTGTACATCTTTTTATTTGACTTAACAGGTAGTCTATTGTGATACTACATTATACTAACATTTGCATTTCCATCAAGAGTAGTGATATTGAGCAACTTGCTATATGCTAATTAATCATTTGATTATCCACTTTTGTGAAAAGACTGCAAAAATTTCCCCATGCTTTAATTAGGTTGTTTGCTTATAACTTGTGTTTGAATATCATTTAGGTATGTGGATATAGGTATTGTTAAATAAATTCTCTAAGTCTATGGCTTACCTTTTCACTTTCTTAAGGACATACTTTGATAAACAGGTATACCTAAATGACAAATAGATAATAAAAGACAAACATATTTGAGAACACCTGCTTATCAGAATAGATCCTTAAGAAAGGGAAAAGGCTTTATAAAGGGTATGAGGTTCAATCTACCTAGTTATCTACTTATTTTTTTATCTCTTTCTCTCCTTCTCTCATCCCTAGTCCTTCCTCCTATCTCTTCCCCTCCTCATTTATTCTTAATCAAGTTTATCATGATTTATTTCTTACAAAAACTTTAAATTTTTTTTTATTTTTTTATTTTTTATTTTTTTTATCTTTTATTTAATGAATATAAATTTCCAAAGTATGACTCATGGGTTACAATGGCTTCCCCCCCCATACCGTCCCTCCCACCCACAACCCTCCCCTTTCCCACTCCCTCTCCCCTTCCATTCACATCAAGATACATTTTCGATTATCTTAATATACAGAAGATCAGCTTAGTATACCTTAAGTAAGGATTTCAACAGTTTGCTCCCACACAGAAACATAAAGTGAAAAATAATAGATGATTTTTTTAAATGATGATGAAATCAGATCAGACCTATTGTCATGTTTAATCCCAGTGAGAGTCAAGTTGGGAATTGATAATTTCTTTTTTTTTTTTTTTTTTTTTTACAGAAGATCAGTTTAGTGTACATTAAGTAAAGATTTCAATCGTTTGCACCCCCATAGAAACACAAAGTGAAATATACTGTTTGAGTACTCGTTATAGCATTAAGCCTCAGTGTACAGCACATTAAGGACAGAGATCCTACATGGGGAGTAAGTGCACAGTGACTCCTGTTGTTGACTTTACAAATTGATACTCCTGTCTATGGCATCAGTAATCTCCCTATGCACCAGTCATGAGTTTCCAAGGCTATGGAAGCCCCTTGAGTTCTCCGACTCTTATCTTGTTTAGACAAGGTCATAGTCAAAGTGGAGGTTCTCTCCTCCCTTCAGAGAAAGGCACCTCCCTCTTTGAAGACCTGTTCTTTCCACTGGGATCTCACTCACAGAGATCTTTTTGCCAGAGTCTCTTGGCTTTCCATGCCTGAAATACTCTCATGGGCTTTTCAGCCAGATCCGAATGCCTTTAGGGCTGATTCTGAGGCCAGAGTGCTATTTAGGACATCCGCCATTCTATGAGTCTGCTGAGTATCTCACTTCCCATGTTGGATCACTCTCCCCTTTATTTATTCTATCGGTTAGTGTTAGCAGACACTAGACTTGTTTATGTGCTCCCTTTGATTCTTAGTCCTTTCATTATGATCAATTGTGAACTGAAATTGATCACTTGGAATAGTGAGATGGCATTGGCACATGGCACCTTGATGGGATTGAATTGGAATCCCCTGGTATGTTTCCAACTCTACCGTTTGAGGTAAGTCAGCCCGAGCATGCCCCAAATTATACATCTCTTCCCTCTCTTATTCCCACTCTTATGTTTAACAGTGATCACATTTCAGTTAATTTTCAGCACTTAAGAATAACTGTGTGATAATTACAGAATTAAACCAGTCATATTAAGTAGAACAGACAAAAAAAAAATACTATGAGGGATAATGTATTAAGTTGTCCATTAGCAGTCAGGGCTATGCTGATCAAGTCACCATTTCTCATAGTGTCCATTTCACTTCAGGAGGTTTCCTTTTTGGTGTTCAGTCAGTTGTCACTGATCAGGGAGAACATATGGTATTTGTCCCTTTGGGACTGGCTTATTTCACTCAGCATGATGTGTTCCAGATTCCTCCATTTTGTTGCAAATGACTGGATTTCGTTGTTTCTTACTGCGGTATAGTATTCTAAAGAGTACATATCCCATAATTTCTTTATCCAGTCTACCGTTGATGGGCATTTAGGTTGGTTCCAGGTCTTAGCTATTGTGAATTGTGCTGCAATAAACATTAGGGTGCAGACCGCTTTTTTGTTTGTCAATTTAAACTCCTTTGGGTAAATTCCAAGGAGTGGGATGGCTGGGTCGAACGGTAGGGTTATCTTCAGGTTTCTGAGGAATCTCCAGACTGACTTCCATAGTGGCTTGACCAGTTTGCATTCCCATAACAGTGGGTTAGTGTCCCTTTTTCCCCACATCCTAGCCAGCATCTGTTGTTGGTAGATTTCTGTATGTGAGCCATTCTAACCGGGGTGAGGTGGAACCTCATTGTGGTTTTGATTTGCATTTCCCTGATTGCTAGTGACCTTGAACATTTTTTCATGTGCCTGTTGGCCATTTGGATTTCCTCTTTTGAAAAATGTCTATTGAGGTCCTTGGCCCATCTCTTAAGTGGGTTGTTGGTTTTGTTTTTGTGGAGTTTCTTGATCTCTTTGTAGATTCTGGTTATTAACCCTTTATCTGTTGCATAGTTTGCAAATATTTTTTCCCATTCTGTCGGTTGTCTCTTCACTCTCCTGACTGTTTCTTTTGCAGTACAGAAACTTCTCAATTTGATGCAATCCCAATAGTTGATTTTGGCTTTGACTGCCTGTGCCTCCCGGGTCTTTTCCAGCAATTCTTTGCCTGTGCCAATATCTTGAAGGGTTTCTCCAATGTTCTCTAGTAACTTGATGGTGTCAGGACGTAGATTTAGGTCTTTAATCCACGTTGAGTGGATTTTTGTGTAAGGTGTAAGGTAGGGGTCTTGCTTCATGCTTCTGCACGTGGAAATCCAGTTTTCCCAGCACCATTTATTGAATAGACTGTCCTTGCTCCAGGAATTAGTTTTAGATCCTTGATCAAATATAAGTTGGCTGTAGATGTTTGGATTGATTTCTGGTGTTTCAATTCTGTTCCATTGGTCTATCCATCTGTTTCTGTACCAGTACCATGCTGTTTTGATTACAACTGCCCTGTAGTATGCCCTGAAATCTGGTATTGTGATGCCTCCGGCTTTGTTTTTGTTGTACAAGATTGCTTTAGCTATTCGAGGTCTCTTGTGCCTCCATATGAATTTCAGCATCATTTTTTCTAGATCTGCGAAGAATGTCTTTGGTATCTTGATTGGGATTGCATTGAATCTATAAATTGCTTTTGGGAGAATGGACATTTTGATGATGTTGATTCTTCCAATCCATGAGCATGGAAGATTTTTCCATTTTTTGGTATCCTCTTCTATTTCTTTCTTTAAGGTTTTGTAATTTTCATCGTAGAGATCTTTAACGTCCTTGGTTAAGTTTATTCCAAGGTATTTGATTGTTTTTGTAGCTATTGTGAATGGGATTGATCTTAGCAGTTCTTTCTCAGCCGTGGCATTGCCTGTGTATACAAAGGCTGTTGATTTTTGTGCATTGATTTTATATCCTGCCACTTTGCCAAACTCCTCTATGAGTTCCAATAGTCTCTTAGTAGAGTTCTTTGGATCCTCTAAGTACAGAATCATATCGTCTGCAAAGAGGGATAGTTTGACTTCTTCCTTCTTGGTTTGTATTCCTTTGATTTCTTTTTCTTGTCTGATGGCTCTGGCTAAAACTTCCAGAACTATGTTAAATAGCAGTGGTGAGAGTGGGCATCCCTGCCTGGTGCCAGATTTCAGTGGAAATGCTTCCAACTTTTCCCCATTCAATAGGATGCTGGCTGTGGGTTTTTTATAAATTGCTTTGATTATATTGAGGAATGTTCCTTCTATACCCAATTTGCTTAGAGTTTTCATCATGAAAGGGTGTTGAATTTTATCAAATGCTTTCTCTGCATCAATTGAGATAACCATATGGTTTTTCTTCTGCAGTCTGTTAATGTGGTGAATCACATTGATTGATTTGCGAATGTTGAACCATCCCTGCATACCAGGGATGAATCCGACTTGGTCTGGGTGGATGATTTTCCTGATGTGTTGTTGTATTCTATTGGCCAGAATTTTATTGAGGATTTTTGCATCTATGTTCATCAGGGATATTGGTCTGTAATTTTCTTTCAGTGCTGCATCTTTCTCTGGCTTAGGGATTAAGGTGATGCTGGCTTCATAGAAAGAATTTGGGAGGATTCCCTCTTTTTCGATTGTTCTGAATAGTTTGAGAAGAAATGGGATTAGTTCTTCTTTAAATGTCTGGTAGAATTCAGCAGTGAATCCATCTGGTCCTGGGCTTTTCTTTGTTGGGAGGGCCTTTATTACTGTTTCAATTTCTGTTTCAGTTATGGGTCTATTTAGGTTTTCTATGTCTTCATGGTTCAATTTTGGTAGATTGCATGTGTCCAGGAATCTATCCATTTCTGATAGGTTTTCCTGTTTGCTGGCATACAGGTCCTTGTAGTAATTTCTGATGATTCTTTTTATTTCTGTGGTGTCTGTTGTTACGTTTCCTTTTTCATCTCTGATTTTATTGATTTGGGTCTTTTCTTTTTTTAGTTAGTTGGGCCAATGGGGTGTCAATTTTGTTTATTTTTTCAAAAAACCAGCTTCTCGCTTGGCTGATTTTTTGTAATGTTTTTTTTTTGGATTCAATCCTGTTAATTTCTTCTCTGGTTTTAATTATTTCTCTTCTACTAGATTTGGGTTTGGTTTGCTGCAGTTTTTCTAGGTCCTTGAGGTGCGCTGAAAGCTCATTTATTTGGTACCTTTCCAATTTCTTGATATAGGCACCTATTGCTATAAATTTGCCTCTCAATACTGCTTTTGCTGTATCCCATAAGTTTTGATATGTTGTGTTGTTGTCTTCATTTACTTCCAGAAAGTTTTTGATTTCTCTTTTGATTTCTTGAATGACCCAGTGTTCATTCAGGAGCATGTTGTTCAGTCTCCATGTGTTTGCATACTTTCTGGGGTTTCCTGAGTTGCTAATTTCCAGCTTCATCCCGCTGTGGTCTGAGAAGCTGCATGGTATGATTCTAATTCTTTTAAATTTGCTGAGACTTGCTTTATGGCCTAGTATGTGATCAATCCTAGAGAAGGTTCCATGCGCTGCTGAGAAGAATGTGAAGTCTGTAGATGTAGGGTTGAAAGTTCTGTAGATATCTGTTAGATCCATTTGGGCAATAGTGTCAATTAAATCTGCTGTTTCCTTGTTGATTTTCTGTCCAGATGATCTGTCTATTTCTGAGAGTGGAGTATTGAAGTCCCCCAGTACTATTGTATTGGAATCTAAATCTCCCTTTAAGTCCCTTAACATATCTTTTAAATAGACCGGTGCCCTGTAATTAGGTGCATATACATTTATAATAGTTACATCTTCCTGTTGAATTGAACCCTTAATCATTATATAGTGTCCCTCTTTGTCTCTCTTAACAGTTTTTGTATTAAAGTTTATTTTGTCTGATATTAATATGGCTACACCTGCTTTTTTTTGGTTTCTGTTGGCATGGAATATCTTTTTCCAACCTTTCACTTTCAGTCTGCATGCCTCTTTGTTAGAGAGATGTGTTTCTTGTAGGCAACAAATAGTTGGGTTGTGTTCTGTGAGCCAGTCAGCCAAACGGTGTCTTTTAACTGAAGAATTCAGACCATTAATGTTCAATGTGACTATTGATACGTAGTGACTTTGCCCTGCCATTTTCCCGGAAATATTTTCTAGTATATGCTTTGAGCTTCCCATGCTCTTTTACTGGTAGGTGTTCTTCCTTTCCCTTCTTTCATATTGATGGCCGTGTTTCTGTGTTTCTGAGTGTAGCACATCTTTAAGTATCTTTTGCAGGGCCGGACGAGTGGCCACAAAGTCTTTCAATTTCTGTTTGCTATGAAAGGTCTTTATTTCACCTTCATTCACAAATGAGAGCTTGGCAGGATATAATATTCTGGGCTGGCAATTTTTCTCTCTTAGCACCTGTGCTATGTCTCGCCATTCCCTCCTAGCTTGTAGGGTTTCTGATGAAAAACTTTAAATTTTTAAAACCTTGATGCTGTTTTATCAGTTTTATCAATTTTATTCATTTCCATCTCACTTTTTCTACTTCCTTTGCTTTGATTTTCTTTTCTTTAGGTCTGTTCCACCACTGGAATCTGAGCTCTTCAATATTCAAAACTTATTTTATTTTCAACATGCATCCATTAATTTGAAAGGCAGAGTTACAGACAGACAGACACACACACACAGACACTGAGATCTTTCAGCCCCCGCCCCCCAACCAAGGACCCAAACAGACAGAGGTGGGCCAATCCGAAGCCAGGAGCCCCGAGCTTCTTCCAGGCCTTCCACATGTGTACAGGAGAACATGTACTTGGGCCATCCTCTGCTGCTTTCCCAGTCACACCAGCAGGGAGCTGGATTGGAAGAGGAGCAGCTGGGAGTCCAACCAGTGCCCATATAGGATGCCAGCTCTGCAGGCAGTGGCTTTACCTGCTGTGCTGCAGTGCTGGGTCCCGTTTATTTTTTGAATTTTGACTAGAACTTCTGTTTTTTAAGTTTCATTCATGTATTTTTAAGTTTTATTTATTTATGTATTGGAAAGACAAAATAACAGGTAAAGTGAGACAGAGAGACAGAGACAGAGAAGGTAAAAGAGAGACAGAGTGAGAGAACTCTTCCATCTGTTGGAAGCAGTTGGGTCTGAATAAGGAGCCAGGAACTCCAGCCAGGTGGGTCTCCAGTGTGGATGGCAGGAACTGAAGTACCTGGACTTTCATCTGTTGCCTCTCTGGCACATTAGCAGGAAGTTAGGTGCAAGAGGAGGTAGGACTCAAGCCCGGGCACTCTGATACGGGATATCAGCAAACAAGCAGTGACACACTGCTATGCCAACACTCTGTCCCTAAAAATTTCTCTACTAATCACTGATATAATTTTCACAATATTTTACTGTGATCATTTGAAATACATGATGGTGATCAAAGAGTTTTTTATTGTTCAACTCATATTCATCATTCATATATATATATTTAAAGATTTTATTTATTTATATGAGAGGTAGAGTTACAGACAGCGAGAGGAATACTGTAATCAATACACAGTTATTCTTAAGTGCTGAAACTTAACTGAAAAGTGATCCCTGTTAATATAAGAGTGGGAATAAGAGAGGGAAGAGATGTGCAATTCGGGACATGCTCAAGCTGACTTACCTCAAACGGTAGAGTTAGAAACATACCAGGGGATTCCAATTCAATCCCATCAAGGTGGCATGTACCAATGCCATCTCACTAGTCCCAGTGATCAATTTCTGTTCACAATTGATCATAATGATAGGACTAAGAACCAAAGGGATCACATAAACAAGAATAGTGTCTGCAAATATTAGCTGATAGAATCAAAAAGGGAGAGAATGATCCAACATGGGAAGTGAGATACACAGCAGACCCATAGAATGGCAGATGTCCTAAACAGCACTCTGGCCTCAGAATCAGCCCTTAAGGCATGTGGATCCGGCTGAAATACCCATGAGAGTATTTCAAGCATGGAAAGCCAAGACACTCTGGGGGAAAAAAAAAATCTAAATGAAAGATCTCCGCGAGTGAGATTCCAGTGGAAAGAACAGGTCATCAAAGAAGGAGGTACCTTTCTCTGAAGGGAGGAGAGAACTTCCACTTTGACCATGGCCTTGTCTAAATATGATCAGAGTCGGTGAACTCAGGGGGCTTCCATAGCCTTGGCAGCTCATGACAAGAGCCTAGGGTGATTACTGATGCCATAAACAAGAGTGTCAAATTGTTAAGTCAACAACAGGAGTCACTGTGCACTTACTCCTCATGTAGGATCTCTTTCCTTAGTGTGCTGTACATTGTGATTTAATGCTATAACTAGTACTCAAACAGTATTTTTCACTTTATGTTTCTGTGTGGGAGCAAACTGTTGAAATCTTTACTTAATTTATGCTAAACTGATCTTCTGTATATAAAGAGAATCGAAAATGAATCTTGATGTGAATGGAAGGGGAGAGGGAGTGGGAAAGGGGAGGGTTGCGGGTGGGAGGGATGTTATGGGGGGGAAGCCATTGTAATCCATAAGCTGTACTTTAGAAATTTATATTCATTAAATGAAAGTTAAAAAAAAAACCATAGCAACTGCCAATGTGGATAATGATTTAAGAGGGTAGAGAGACTAGAGGAAGGAAGACCAACAGTTACAACAGTTTAAGAAACAGAATACTAGAACTGATCGGAGGTAGCAATAGTAAAAACTCATGACAAGAGCCTAAGGTGATTACGGATGCCATAAACAAGAGTGTCAATTTGTTAAGTCAACAACAGGAGTCACTGTGCACTTACTCCTCATGTAGGATCTCTTTCCTTAGTGTGCTGTACATTGTGATTTAATGCTATAACTAGTACTCAAACAGTATTTTTCACTTTATGTTTCTGTGTGGGAGCAAACTGTTGAAATCTTTACTTAATTTATGCTAAACTGATCTTCTGTATATAAAGAGAATCGAAAATGAATCTTGATGTGAATGGAAGGGGAGAGGGAGTGGGAAAGGGGAGGGTTGCGGGTGGGAGGGACGTTATGGGGGGGGAAGCCATTGTAATCCATAAACTGTACTTTGGAAATTTATATTCATTAAATAAAAGTTTAAAAAAAAAAGAAAGAAAGGTCTTTTATCCACTGGTTCAAACCCAATGGCTGCAATGGTCGAAGCTGCACCAATCCAAAGCCAGGAACCAGGTGCTTCTTCCTGGTCTCCCATGTGGGTGCAGTGGCCCAAGGACTTGGGCCATCTTCTACTGCTTTCCCAGGCCATAGCAGAGAGCTGGACTGGAAGAGGAGCAGCCAGGACTAGAACCGGCGCCCAATAGGGATGCCGGCACCACAGGCAGATGATTAACCTACTGTGCCACAGTGCCGGCCCCTTACATTCATATATATTTTAAAGATTTATTTATGTATTTGAAAGGCAGAGTTACAGAGAGAGAGAGAGAGAGAGAGAGAGAGAGAGAGAGAAAGAGAGAGAGGGAGAAAGAGAGAGAGAGAATGAACATCTTCCATCCACTGGTTCATTCCCCAGATGGCCACATTGATCTGGGGTGGGTTAGGCTGAAGCCAGGAGCCAGGAGTTTCTTCTGGGTCTCCCACGTGGGTGAAGAGGCCTAAGAGCTTGGGCCATCCTCCATGGCTTTCACAGGCACATTAACAAGGAGATGCTTTGGACATGGAATAGCTGGGACTTGAACCAGTGCCCATATGAGATGCCGGTGCTGCAGGCCATGGCTTAACCTGCTGAGCTATAGCACAGACCCCTCAGCATTCATATTTTACTATTAACATTTCACTATATTTGTCTGATGCCTCTCCAAAATTCACTAAGTTTAAATTTTATCTTAACAGTATTGTAGTTGGGGCCTTTAAGAAGTGATTAAATCACTAATGCTTTTTACTCATGAATAGATTAATGCTGTAATCTCTGAGTTTCTTATCTTGACCACAGTTCCTGATAAAAGGAATGAGTACTGCACCTTTGCTCTCTGTTTACTCCTCTCTCGGGGTTAGGACACAGCACAAGGACCTTGCTAGATGTTGGTGCTAGGCTCTCAAAATTCCCAGCTTCCAAAACATGAGCTAAATAATATGTCTATTGTTTATAAATTTCCCAGTCTGTGGTATTTTATTATAGCAATAGGAAACAGACTAACATCAAATAATATTCCTCCCTCCGTTCCTTCTTTCCTGCACAAGGGTACTTCAAACATTTATGGAAAAATGAACATAAGCATTTTTAATACCTAACATATGTTATCTTCATAACAAATTATTACTATGTCTTATTTTCCATGCATTTGAAAATATTTTGAATACATCTGTTCAATATCTCTAATAAAATCAGCATTAGTAAAATTAACTAGCATTTGCTATTTATGTATTTTTTCCTTTCACACAAAATTACATTAAATAAAATACAAAATCTTTGGATTATATTCACTGAACTCTGATAAATGCATACAGATATGCAACCTAAACCCTACTGAGATATGTAGTATTGCTATCTAGGTTTTTTCCAGTTTGAAGCTTTTATAATTAAAGGTAGAGGGTGGACACGTGGGCCAGGGTTTAGGCTGCCACCAGCATGCCATATTGAAGGGTCTGGGTTCAAGTCCCAACTACGCTTCTGATTCCAGCTTCCTACTTATGTGCAGCATGGGAGGCAGCTGGCTACTCCAGTACTTGGCTCCTTGTTATCCACATGGGAAACTTAGATAGAGATCTGGGCTCCTGGCTTTGCCCTGGTGCAGCCCCAGCTGTAGGAGACTTTTATGGGAGTGAGGTGGCAAATCTAAGATTTCTCTCTGCCTCAGTCTCTCTGATTATCAAATAAATAAAGATTTTTAAAATTTAAAGGTAAGATGTAAATTACTCACAATTACTTTATATATATATATATATATACAAAATTTATTTGACAGGTAGAGTTATAGACAGTGAGAGAGAGAGACAGAGAGAAAGGTCTTCCTTCTGTTGGCGGAGGATTATCCTAGTGTGCCATGGTGCCGGCCCCTATTTTTTAAGATGTATTTATTTATTTGAAAGTCAGAGGAGAGGGAGGGAGGCAGAGAGGGAGGGAGAGAGAAAGGTCTTCCATCTGCTGGTTCACTCCCCAATTGGCTGCAATGGCCAGAGCTGCGCCAATCTGGAGCCAGGAGCCAGGATCCAGGAGCTTCCTCCCGGTCTCCAATGCAGGTGCAGGGGCCCAAAGACTTGGGCCATCTTCTACTGCTTTCCCAGGCCATAGCAGAGAGCTGGATCGGAAGTGGAGCAGCTGGGTCTCAAACCAACATGGGATGCCAGCACTTCAGGCCAGGTCCTTAACCTGCTAAGCAACAGCACTGGCCCCCTCACAATTACTTTTATAAATATGTTTTCATCGATCTTCCTTTTTTATTTTATTTTTTAGAGATTTACTTATTGGGGCCGGTGCCGTGACTCACTTGGTTAATCCTCCGCTTGCGGTGCTGGCATCCCATATGGGCGCCAGGTTTTACTCCAGGCTGCTCCTCTTCCAGTCCAACTCTCTGCTATGGCCTGGGAAAGCAGCAGAAGATGGCCCAAGTGCTTGGGCCACTGCACCCCCATGGGAGACCAGGAAGAAGCCCTTGGCTCCTGGCTTCGGACTGGCGCAGCGCCGGCCATAGCAGCCGTTTGGGGGGTAAACCAATGGAAGGAAGACCTTTCTCTTTGTCTCTCTCTCTCACTGTCTAACTCTATCTGTCAAATAAAAAAAAAAGATTTACTTATTTATTTGAGAGGCATAGTTATAGACACAAAGAGCAAGAGAAAGAGAGATATATTACATCCAGTGGTTCACTCCCCAAATGGCCTCAATGTTTGGAGCTGGGCCAATCTGAAACCAGGAGCCAGAAGCTTCTTCTGGGTCTCCCACATGGGTGCAGGGGCCCAAGCACTTGGGCCATCTTCTACTGCTTTTCCAGGCCATAAGCAGAGAGCTGGACTGGAAGAAGAACAGCCCATATGGAATGCCAGCCACAGTGCCAGCCCCTTCATTGATCTGAAGTCATCACCTGGAAATTGAATGCAACACGTGTATTGAGTTTCGTAAGAAAATGCTAGAGGGGCCAGTGCTGTGGCACAGCAGGGAGAGCCACTGCCTGCACTGCCGGCATCCCATATGGGCACTGGTTCGAGTCCTGACTGCTCCACTTTTGATCCAGCTTTCTGCTATAGCCTGGGAAAGCAGTAGAAGATGGCCCAAGTCCTTAGGCCTCTGCACCCACGTGGGAGACATGGAGGAGGCTCCTGGCTCCTGGCTTTGGATCGGCACAGCCCCGGCCATTGTGGCCATCTGGGGAATGAACCAGCGGATGGAAGACCTCTCTCTTTCTCTCTCTCTCTGCCTCTCCTTCTCTCTCTGTATAACTCCGAATTTCAAATAAATAAATCTTTAAAAAAAAAAAAAGAAAATGCTAGAAAAGTTTCCCAAGTGGAGATTGGACATAGCATTTAACATCTTCTTCTACAGTATTTGAAAATTTCAGTTGTCCCACATCCTTGCCATCATTTGTCACATATATAATGGCCAATTATCATAGTATAAGCATTAATCACTAGGAAGCTACATATTAAATGAGACACAATAAAATGCAACAATATCTCCTACTGCCTCAGAGGAACCGAAATTTAAAAATCTATTACATCTTTTTAGAAGCCTATTCTTTGTCTGATAATATTGTAATCATACTATATTTCTTTTTTTAGTTCTTGATTAGTGTGTAAATTTTATGTCCTTTTAACTTCAATTTTGTCTTTTAAAACTTAAAGCATACTTCATTTGTAAGTATAGATGGAATGAACACTGTGAAATCTTCCTCTTTAGGAGTTTCATTTCATTTACATTTAGGTCAAATTCGCAAATATTTGGTGTAGCTATATCACCTTACTATTTAAACTTTTTAATTTTTGCTTCTCTTAATTACTCATCTTCTTTTAGATTGACTATTTTAATAACTTTATCTTATTCACTATTTGTCTTTTAGTGGGTTGTTTGAAAAATACTTGAAAATTCATCTTTAATGTATGTAGTCTGATGTATATAGTCCATCCTTACATTTTTTAAAAAATCCATCTTTACTGTGTATGGATCACATGTTTAAAGCTCTGATGTTGTTCTGTTACTATCATGGGATGTGCTGTCACTCAGAATTCTGTTTTAAGCTCCTCCAGAGTTTGCTGCTTTTATTGCTATAAATATTCAATAGTTTCATATTTCCTGATATGTATTTCTCATGTTTATTCTTGCATACTGAAAAGGGAATATAATCCTACAGGTATGAAAAAGAAAATAAAAATCTTTATGTTTTAAAAACTTATGCCAGTATTTTTACTACATTAAGTAAGATACTCAAAAAAAAGTCCAAATCTGACAGTAAAATTAATAAAAGATTCTTACATATAATAATTGAAAGAGTTATTACAAAAGTAAATATCCCCCCAAAACTTTAAATCCATATAAATTCATTGGTGAGTTTTTCCAAATATTCTAGAAAATAACATTATTAGTCTTGAACAAACATTTCAAAAGACTTTTAAAAACAAAGCAGTGAAAATCTCTAACTTTCTTTTTTGAGGCCAGCATAGTTCTGATTGCAAAGCCTGACAAGAACATTACAGGAAAGGAAATTGCGGACGATACCGGGAATGCTAACCAATGTCATAAGACAAACAAATGAAAGAGAGAGGACACATGGGTTGGAAAGGAAGCAATAGAACTGTTACTGTTCCCAAATGCATTATTCTTTTGTACCAAACAAAAAAAAAGAAGTGTAATAAAATTAAAGTTAATAGGCCGGTGCCGCGGCTCACTAGGCTCATCCTCTGCCTGCCCCGCTGGCACACCGGGTTCTAGTCCTGGTCGGGGCGAGCGCCGGATTCTGTCCCGGTTGCCCCTCTTCCAGGCCAGCTCTCTGCTGTGGCCCGGGAGTGCAGTGGAGGATGGCCCAAGTGCTTGGGCCCTGCACCCCATGGGAGACCAGGAGAAGCACCTGGCTCCTGGCTTAGGATCAGCGCAGTGTGCTGGCTGCAGCGCGCTGGCCACGGCGGCCATTGGAGGGTGAACTAACGGCAAAGGAAGACCTTTCTCTCTGTCTCTCTCTCACTGTCCACTCTGCATGTCAAAAAAAAAAAAAAATAAATTAAATTAAAGTTAATAAGTTAATTCACTTAATAATGTCCCTGCTTCAAGATCCTCATATAAGCACATTTTACTCAATAACCTATAAACAAAAGGTGAGAAAAAGATAATAAAAATTGTGCTGAAGAATACTTTAAAATATTTTTTACTTTTGAATAGTTTTATATTTTCCGAAAAACGGTAGTTGTGAAGGTATTACTGAGTTCTCCTATATGCTGTACATAGCATATAGGAGTAACAATAGTAACAAATACACCCTTAGACTGGAGTATTTGTTACTATTATTCAGCCAATGTTGAAACAATATTATTAACTGAAGTTCATATCTTATTTAGATTTAGATTTTGAAAAAGTTAGTTTGCTTTTTCTCTTGTAGAATCCAATCTAGTATACCTCATTCCGTTACTTTTTTAATATATGTACTTATTCCACATTCGAAGTAATTCATAATGTAAAACTGCAACATTTTTAAAAGACAAAAGAATTTGTGGTTTTATTGCACTATCAAAACAGACACCTGTCATTTCTCATTTCTTCTTAGACTTCTCTGGGTGGCACTAGATGGAAGATCTATCTCTCTGTGTCTCTCCTTCTCTCTGTAACTCTTTCAAATAAATAAATAAACCACTAAAAATGCAAATACTTCCAAAATTAACCCATTATAACATAATTCAAATAAGCTTCCCAATAGTTTTCCCAAAAATTGATCAGCTGTTTTAAAATTTACATGAAAATGAAAGGGCCAAGAATGAGCAAGACAAGTTTGAGGAAGGGTGAAGCTGATGGACTTTCACTGCAGACACGAGTAATTTTAAAAGTCTTTAGTAATAATTCAAGGTGACCTTGGCATAAAGGTAGAAAAAATGAACAGTGGATTAGAGTTTCTGGAAATGAATCCATGATTACTTGGTAACATGATTTATAATCAAGGTGGAAAAGGGTGGTCTTTTGTATAATGAGGCCATACAAGTTAGATAACCATATTGGGAAAATGATGAATTTGGATATTCATTGCATAGCATATTTAAAAATAAGTGCCAGATTGCTAAATTAAGAAGGACAAATAAAAGCTCTAGAGGAAAGCCAAGGAAAAAAACTTTATTACCTTGGAGTTGACTAGGTTTTCTCAAACAGTGACACGTGAATACTAATCAAAACAGCAGAAAGATAAATCATGCAATATTAAAATTTAGAACACTGATTAAAATGAACAAATAGAAAATGGAATTCTGAGGATTAATAAGACACAAGTGATATATTGAAGTAATCATGTTTATCATTAGGACCTAAAATTCAATAAGACAAACACACAGATATTTTATAGAAAAATGGATAGAAAATATGATTAGGCACTTCACAAAATAAGATACACAATTTTTCACTAAAAGTATGAGAAAGTGCTCAGATTCATTTATCTTTACAGAAATGTAAATTGAAGCTATAATAATTTAATGCTACAAACATTGGAAGCACTAAAATGTTGGAAAACATGGAACATATAAAATTTGTATTAAAATATCAAGTGAAATTCTTACATATTTTATAGTGGGAGGATAAATTGGCAGTATCTACTTTGTCTACTCAAGTTGGATACATACATTCTCTAGCAACAGTATCATTCTTAGTTCTATATCTAATAGAATAGTGTAAAAAATTCTAAAATGGGACATGCATAGCGACTTTATGTTAAAAAACACTTTTTTAAATTAGTTGATTGATTGATCTGAGGAGGAGTGATGGAGACTGAGAGACAGACAGAGAGCGATCCCATCCACTGATTCGTTACTGCAGTGAGTACTCTACTGGGCCAGAGCCAAAGACGGGAGCTAGAACTCAGTCCAAGACTCCCGTGTGCATGACCTGAACCCAGTTACCTGATCTATCCCCACTGCTTCCACGGGTTCATAGTAATAGCAAACTGGAGCTGGGAGACAAAACCAGGAATCAAACTCAGATAATTTGATATGGGAGGCAGACATCTTAACCACTAGTCTAAATGGCTAATTCAGTGGCTCTAATTTGAATGGGCAAAACTGGAAATTATGTAAATTCTAATTAATAGTTGAATGTGTAAAACAATTGTGTCTCACTCACAAATAGAATACACTGCAGCAATGAGGATGAATGCTATATGAATTATGCTATCATTGGGACAATCTGTATCTTACAAATACAGTGTTAATTGAAAGAAACCAGATGGAAAAGAAAATAAAATTCCATTTACAAGACAAACAAAACAGGCAATACAATACACACTGTTAGAAGTCAAAGTAGTGGTTAGCTCTGGGGGATGGTGACAGGTGACAGGTGAATAGAGCTTCTGGGTACGATGTGGGCAGTGAGTTAAGTTTCTCAATCCAGGTTCTTGCCTCCCACAGACATAAAAATAGGAAGTGTAGACTGGTATCGTGTGCAAATTGGAACACTGTGCATTTGGCAGTGAGGGAATAAAGGTGCATTCAGTTGGATGCCCCACATAGAGAAACACCCGAGATGAGTGGGTCAAAGAATTGCCAAAAGCTAGAGAGAAAAGACAAACCAAAATCATGCTATAATTGGGAAGCTCCATCCAAGAGCAAGAGAGTGGGAGAGTGGGAGAGTCCATCTGAGCTCCATAGCCAAAGAGCATACAAGAGGCCACACATCCCAATGTGTTCTGTGATATAAAGAAAAAAAATGTGAGTGGTACCTCTATGAGAGGTCCACAGTAGAAAGAAAGTTCTCTTCCCCGTCCACCTCTTTTTATAAGCAAGGCAGTGGTACCCCAACAGGACACAAAAACAGGGTGAAGGACATCCTGGGGAGGAGGGATGTATCAAATAAATATTTAAAAGCAGACAACATCATTTTGCAGGGATACAAGAGTTCTAGCTTGCCTAAAGTTTAACTAACTAGTTATATCGTACTAGCTACTATTAATACTATTAATCCTCTATCTCTTTTTCTCAACAGCTTTAGTTTCAACAATTCACTAAGCTGCAATGCTTGTGAATTATGTACTGTCCTTCAATCATATGAATTGTCAATATTTTTAGACACACAAAACTCCCTTTTTTGCTTAAACTCCCATTTTTGCTCACAGCTGTGCAGGTATACAGGTACCCAAGTTCCTGCTACATTAGACCCATCAATGGCTCTTCCACACTGGTACCACTCTGTCCTCCTTTTCTGTATCACCGACTTTCAGAGTTTTGTTTCCTGCCTTTCATTTACTCCATGTCTTAAAATCTTCAAAGAAAATGCATTCTCTTTAGGCCCTATAATTTTATTTCTTGACCACCTATCACCCTGCTCTCATCTTTTCTGTGTTGTCCCCCCTCAACATACAAAGCAAGATTTTGCATACAAGAATCTAGACACAGCTCCCAGTGAAGCCATGATTTCCCTAGGGAAGTGACAGAGAATTATCCACCACAGGCTCTTTGAGACATAACTCTGTCCAAGGAGCAGGAGAGAAGTCGAAGCTGGCAACACCTGCTTTTATACACCACCAGCAGTCTGGTGGAGTCATCCTTCTGTGTTAGGTCAATGTTCCCTCAACCAAGTGGTCAAGTAGGTGTGGTTCCCTCTCACCATCTCCATAGATGTTCTGAGTCATTCCCAATAAGGCTTCCCTAAGCTCCCCAGGAATCATGTGCTGACAGTCTCCCCCAGGAAGCCATTTCTTCACACTATGAAATATGCATCTAAGTTATATAGCCTCTGCTAACACGATTCATCTTATCCAAACCGTCTACTACTAATACAATGTGTAATCCACAAATGCTTTGGATGGCACTACTCTGATTGACTGTTATTTAAAAGCACACTTCAGAAAAATGCCATAAATCATGCCTCCTTAGTTATTTTAATTTTCTTTTATTGCATCTTGGCAATGAGCAATAACCATTCATTGAAACAGTGAGACATTATATAGCATGCATTAATTACAAATATATTAGAAGATACTGTCACAGTGCCTTTGGAGTTACAATGACAAACTCAGGCAAAATGTGAAAAATTAATTAGCAATTATCTGCTATTTTTCCTCCCAAACAAAACAGAAGTTATTAAATGGTTTGATTGTTTTCTTCAGTTTCCAAGACAGGAACTCTTTTTTTTATTTTTTTATTTTTATTTTTTGACAGGAACTCTTGTTCAAGACAAAAGATAGGAACTGATGACCTTCTGCTGGTGAATCAGGTTATTCTAGAACAGAGAAGCTATTCAAAGGGCTGTTTCAGCAAGTGTCACTTACACATGTGATTTATTTATTGGCTGTGGCTCTTTCATTTTTTTTTTTTTTTTTTGGCAAGAAAAGAGAGGCACTGGACATTTTGTTCAGTTCACCCTCGACCTTTTGTAAAATCTGCATAGTCTTTCTTCAAATGTCATCTTTACTGGTCCATCTATCCACAAGGGTCACAGATCGAGATAACCCAGCATTGTGGTTAGTTACTAGCACATGCAAGAAGTCCCAATTTGGCTACTAGCTGTAGCTAGTACTCTAGGCAACTTAGTCTGCGCCTCTGAACTTTAATTTCTAATCCAAAAAACAGGTGATCCATTATAGATATTCCAGATAGTCACCATGGGATATGCATGAATTTGCATATTTTAATATATGTAAAATGATTAGCCGCTATCATATTTTTGTCAGTTATGATACTGCAAAATTGGTCTTTCTCAATTTAGAAACCATTCCTTGTCACACGTCTACTTAACTGCATACCCCTAAGAATATCTCAATTGCTGGATGATGGACTATTGCGTTAGCCATAGTTCTCAGAAATAGAACCAATGAGGGAGAAGTAAGTGGGAGTATGGGAAATTTAGAGGGACAGACATTTGAACAGGCATTTAAGACTCTATTTTGGACATCTTCAATCTCTAGAAGAGTCCTTGGTTTGAGCCCCAGCTCCTCTACTTCCAATCCAATTTCTGATAATGTACATGTTGGGAGGCAGCAGATGATGGCTCAGGCATTTTGATCCCTGAAACCCACAAGAGAGATCCTGGGTTGAGTTCCAGGCTCCCGGCTTGTACCTGGACTGGCCCTGACTGTTCTGGGCATTTGAGGGAATGAACAAGCAGAAGGAAGATCTCTCTCTCTCTCTCTCTCTCTCTGCTTTACAATTTAAGTGAAAATAAATAAAAAATTTAAAATATAGACAAAAGTCAATATAGCTTTAGATATACAAGGGAAACTGAGGCCGGCGCTGAGGCTCACTAGGCTAATCCTCCACCTGCGGCGCCGGCACCCCGGGTTCTAGTCCCGGTTGGGGTGCCAGATTCTGTCCCGGTCTCTCTTCTTCCAGGCCAGCTCTCTGCTGTGGCCCGGGAAGGCAGTGGAGGATGGCTCAAGTGCTGGGCCCTGCACCCCATGGGAGACCAGGAGAAGCACCTGGCTCCTGGCTTCGGATTGGCGCAGTGCTGGCTGTAGTGGCCATTTGGGGGGTGAACCAATGGAAGGAAGACCTTTCTCTCCGTCTCTCTCCCTCACTGTCTAACTCTGCCTGTCAAAAAAACAAACAAACAAACAAACAAACAAACAAAAAAAACCAAAAAAGGAAATTGACTCACACTATTATGAAACTGAGCAGTCCCATGATATTCCATCAGCAAGTTACAGAACCAGAGAAACTGGTGACATGACTCTGTCCAAATCCAAAGGCCCTCGAATGAGGGAAGCTGACTGTGTAACTCTCAGTCCAACACCAAATGCTGTAAAGCCTGGAGTTACAATGTCCAAAGGCAGGAGCAGAAGACCGTCATAGCACCAGAGGAGACAATGAATTTGTTTCTCCTCTGTCTTCTTGTCCTATCCAAGCCCTCAACTTTTTGGATGCTGCCTGCCCACGATGGGAGAGGGTAGATCTTCCTTACTCAATCTTTTGATTCAGATGCCAATCTTTTCTGGAAATGCCCTTACAGATATCCTCAAAATAATGTTTTACTGGGGTCACTGGGTATCCCTTAATCCCAAATGAACAATGTAAAATAAACCATCAAAGCCATCCTTGAACTCTTTCTTTAGTGTGTAAAAATAGAACACTGTTTCTTTCTTGTTTATTTTTTTATTCAGATGCCGCAGGAGAACCTCACTGTCTTTAAATATTCAGGTTAAATGGATTTAAAACTAATTTAAACCAATTTAACCTCTTTCCCCAGTAGGATATGTAAAGTGCTATCCAAGATTTCTAGTGAGTGACATGGGACACCGGATTCTGCATCAGTCTGATTCTGCAGTGCTTTGACTTTTTGCTGTAAGTCACCATACTGTTGCTTCCTTGTGTGCACCCTTCCCTAACAACTATCAACTTAAACGAAATCCAAAGTCTCCTTGTGAGTTAGGGGATTTTTAGAGTTCCTGAGAGAACTCCGCAGGAACAGGGTTTGATACTATGTCTTGCACAACTCTGTATCACTTTTCTGATTCATCTGTCCTCTGCCCATCAATTTTCTTTCTTTCCAGTTTGTTCTGTACTGTTCCCAAGAATTCTAAATTCTTTTGTATCTGTAATGCATTTTCTCATCTACCTGATATTTAGTCACCCTGGCACCCACTTTTGCGTTTTATGCAATGCAATCATCAAGATCTTTCATTACAAATAAAAGATTGTTTTTTCCCTAAGGAAATTTCAAGCATCAGCTTTTATAATATCATTGTTCTTATTGAAAACCTATACAAAAAACTATGAAATACATCTCCTTTAGATAAAAATGTAAATTTGAAAGACGAAAGACACTGATTTGGTTTGCTTAGCACACTAGAAGGGTTCAAAATTCCATTTTCCCTACAAAACCTTTAAAATTTATGTGATTCCAAAAGAAGTACTAACAACATTTTTATGGTGTTAGAAAGTTTATTTTGATATTTGTATGGAAAAAACAAACAAGCAAAAAAGTTTAGAAAATAATGAAAAGGAAGAGTTATGAAACAGTTAATCCTTTTAGATACGGAAACATATTACAGAGGTTCTTCATGGAAACTCTGAGGTGCTTACAATTAGCAGGCATGACAACATGGTAGGGTAGGGTAGAGCAGAAATTCAAGAAATAGACCCTAGTAATGGAAATTTTCTGTGTGAAATATACGGTAATTTAAATGAATCAATCAGAGATAAACTTTAAAATAAATAAAGCATAATTATTTTAGAATACAAAATACCAGATCAAGTCTTCATATGAAATAGAAGCAAATTAAGAAATATTCTAAAAAAAAGCCTTATTTCTTTATAAATTGAATTTAGGAAATGCTCTCTAAATGATTTAGTCCATAAAGACTGACAAAATTCATGAGGTAAATTTAAAATAAAAAAATCTTCCATGGCAAAGACTTTACAAGCAAGGACTAAACAAAAAAACTAGGATAAAATGTAACATATGTCAAAAATAAAGGTTAATATGCTTATTATACAAATAATTTTTTGAAAATTGAGAAAATAACTAAAAATCCTATAGCAAAGTAGGCAAAAGATGCAAAAAAATAAGCAACAGATGTGAACAAACTACTCATTGGGAAGTTATTAAAATGGACTTTTAAATTTACGAGATGGTCAAGTGCAAATTACAGCTAAATTGAGACACCAATTTCCTACCTACCATCTTGACAAAAATATGAATGTTAGTGTAGCCTGGGGAAGGAAAGTTGCCTCTATCAAATAAAACTATATATGAATTTGAGTTTCGTCTCAGAAACGACTCTTTTAGGAATTCATTCTGAGATACGTGCCCACCAACACAAAATTCATATGCAAACATTTCAGCATTATTTGTAATTGCCAAACATTGGATTCCTAAATATTCAGAAAAGAAAAGTTGAATAAACTATTTTGTGTTTACAAATCTGTAATCAAGATGAAAGAAAATTATGAATAAAATGAAGTGATTTCCATTCTGAAGGGTTAGGGTTACAGCAAAGTTTATGGAGGGGAGAATCAAGCAGAAAACAATGGCTCTGATAGTTACAAGGAATTCAGAAGATGGGCAGAAGAAATAGAGAAAAGAATGACATTCTATGAAACAAAATGAATACATTCATAATAGGGATATATAAGTATTTGTTTTGGCTAATTGAAGTATGTTGATTTTCTATAAAAACTAAAAAGAAAATCCACAAAGAAAAGGGAGCTAAAACCAGGACATTTATGAATGTGTAGTTTCTTTATTAAAAAATCATTTATTTACTTGAAAGAGTTACAGAGAGAGAGACAGAAAGAGAGAGAGAGAGATCTTCCATCAATTGATTTGCTTCTCAGATAGCTGCAACAGCCAGGCCTGGGCCAGGTGAAGCCAGTAGTTAAATCTTTTTAGGGTCTCTTAGGTGGGTAACAGCAGCCCAAACATTTGGGCCATCTTCTGCAGCTAGCCCAGGCCGTTAACAGGGAGTTGGATTGGAAGTAGAGCACCTGGGACATCAACTGCCGCCCATATTGGATGTTGGCATTGTAGAGGGTGCCTTTACCTGCTGTGCCATAATGGTGGCCCCTGAATGTAACTTTTGCCTAATAAGATGGATTATGTTTTGACACATATGAAACATATAATTTGAATGACACTATACCAATTTAATGAAAAGATACAGGAAGGGTCTCTGAATGTTCCCTCTTCTTTAGGGAGGAACAAGGCTCCTCAGCTACAATCACAGGCCTTACGTCATGGAAAATGAGGGGGGGGGGCCTCCAGAGTCTGGGGAGAAAAGGCGCAGAACTCCACTCATGTGTGTGATGCATGAACATGAGAAATGACAGAAAAAGAACTTTCTTTTCACATTTTGTTTCTATTTATTCATGTTGCCCATTCCTCCCCAATATCAAGAAAAACTGAAAAAAAAAAAATCAAACAGCTATTGATGTTATATCTATAAAACACCCTGCTAGTTGGTTCTTCAATCTTCTGCCAGTAATTATTCCTGAATAGATTCAACAGATTTCCATAAAATTATGTTGAAATCCTATATGTTTACAAAAGCAAACCATGAAACTTTCTTTCAAAAATTAGTTTAGAAAAAAATGTTAATTTTGTATTATATGCATTAGAATCTTGGAATATTTTTGTCTATTATATGGAAAAATGTGGAGAAAAATATGGGATTAAAAAGTATGAACATTTGCTGTGTTTACAGGTATTTATGTCATTAATTTTTTTAAGGAATGCTTTATAGCTTTCATTGTATTTCCCCTCCTTGGTTAAGTTAATTCCCATGTAGTATATTTTTTGATGCTATTGTAAATGAAATTGCTTTTGTCATTTCTTTTCAGATTATTCATTCTTAGTCTATAGAAATGTAAATGACTTTCTTGTGTTGACTTTGTATTCAGCTACTTTACTTGATTCATTTATTAACTCCAACAGAATTGTTGGTAAAATCTTTAGGGTTTTCTAAGTATAAGAACATACTATCCGTAAAGAGACAAATTACTTCTTATTTTCCAGTGCAGATGTCTTTTATTTCTTTTTCTTGCCTAAGTATTATAACTAAAACTTCTAGTACCATACTGAATAAAAGTGGCAAAAACAGCATTCCTTGTTTTGTTCCTGATTTTAGAGGAAAAGCTCTCTTTCACCATTGAGGACATTGCTGTGGCTTCTCATGTATGGTTTTACTGTGTCAAAATGGTTTACTTCTATACTTAGTTTTGTTGAGGGCCCCTATGATGAAAGAGTATTGAATTTATTTGATGATTTTTTCTGCATCAATTAAAATAATCATGTATGTGGTTTTTTTCCCTCCAATCTGTTTATGTCAACACAGTAAAAAGGCAACCCATAGAATGGGAAAATATATTTGCAAGTCATGTATTACATACAGGATTTGAATCCAGAATATATAGAGAACTGCTAAAACTTACTAATAGCAACAATAAAATAAATCTGACTTAAAGATGGGCAAAGGACATTAATAGATGGTTTTCCAAAAAAGATACTCAAATGGACAGTAAGCCATGAAAATAGCTCAATGTCACAAGTCATGAAAGAAGTGTGAATGAAAACAACGAATTCTCATATTGCATCCACTAGAATGGTTACTATGTGTATATACATATATATACATATTCATATTTATGTTTATATTAAATTTATATATAACAGAAAACTTAAGTGGTAGGGGTAATTGGAATGTTTGTGTCCCATTGATAAGAATGTGAAGTGTTAGAGCTGCTGTGGAAAGCAGTCCCAGGCAGCAGGTGTTTGGCCTAGTGTTGAAGAGGTCGGTTGGGATTCCTACATCCCACATTAGTGAGCTTGGTTTAGAGTCCCAGTCCACTCCACATTCCATCTTAATGCTAATGTACATCTTGGGAGACAGTAGGTGACGGCTCAATTAATTGGATCTCTGTTACCCATGTAGGAGACCTAGATTGAATTACTAGCTCCTGGTTTTGGCCTAGCCCAGTCCCTGCCCTTGTGGGATTTGATTAGTCTATGGATGGCATCTTTCTCTCTCTCTTTCTGTCTCTCTTTAACTCTCAAAGAAATGGAAAAAATTAAGGGAAATACTCTAAATATGTCAGTTCTTCAAGAAAATTAAAGACAGAATTGCCATATGATTCAGCAATCCCCCCTGCGAATGTAGGATATCAGAGTAATATTTGTATCTTCATGTTCATAGCAATATTATTCACAGTTAAAATGTGGAAGAAAACCAAATGGACATTGATGGGTGAATGGGTAAACAACACATGGTATGCATGTACAATGGAATATCCTGAAAAGGGAAGGAATTTCTAGCCATGCTACCAAGTGGATGAAAACTTGAGAACATTATGCGAAGTGAATTAAACCAGTTACAAAATGAAAATTACTGTATGAGGCCAGTTATATAAAGTACTTGAAGTTTATGAGTGTGTCTGTTTCATTAGGATTGATTTTAATTTAATCAGCATGCATTGGGTTGAAATACAAAGTTAATAATTCTCACAGGATTTTCTGAGCCCCCAATCTCACCTACAGAACCCCTTTAACATTATTCTAAAAATACGTCAACCTTTTGTACTTGTTAAGCCTTCTTTCACCATATTTCTCTCTGACTTCTGTTGGAGTTCACATCTCACTTTATATTCACATAACAAATGTTCCTGTCTATTGCCACCCCAGCTTTCCATCAAAGCAGGTCCAAAAATTTGTATTATTTGTGGAGGAACAGTCACTGCATTGCACTGCTATATTCAACTCCACTCTAACATACAGAGAGAGGGCGGAAATGATGACACTGTTTTCTGGGCAATGGGCAAAGAAGCTATAAGAAGAGCGACACGATCCCTTAAGAATGCCACTGCACCGAGGAAACTTCAGTTTACTTATCATCTAACAGCGTACGAAAGATTAAGGCTTTGAGATGCCTTTTGGGAGTTATGCTAAGCGAGATAATATAGTTATGTTTTAAAATCATAGCTACTTTAAAGATTTTATAGAAGTTATATTTAAATTGCATTCTGAACTACTGGAAATATCTTCAAACTTTCTGGATGTCTATCAATGTATGAATTATCATAGTAGATTGCTATGGAGAGGTTTCAAAGATAGGAGAGACTTAGTTATCTTTTTAGAGGATAATTTGAATTTCAACATCTAATTTTCAAGAATGTGTATCTGTAATAAAATTCATACCATTCCTGTGAGACAATTAACAAATTAAAGATTCTTACATCTACAGTCAATCACACTTTCTTCCTAGGAACACTCAGCAGTTCTTCTGAATACAAAAGAACTCTGCTGCAGAATTCTTGAATACATCACTGTGCTATAAAAATGTGTTCTACACAAACATCATTCCCACAAATCTAGGAGAAATTAGAATATAAATAATAAGTACAAACCACTGCTAATAATTAACATCTTAAATTATAGTGACATTTATAGTAAATTTGAAAATTTGAATGCTGACTATTTGTAAGCATGATAGAGTGTCCCAATATTGTCCTTAATCACCTCAGTTCTTTCTATTACACCACACTCTCTTTGATAGTGATGTCATTCCCTATGTTTACAACATGATGCCCTCCTTCAAGCACTGATTCCTCCTGGGAATCCAAAACAGGAAAATGAGGGTGGAGGAAATATGGTTTCCCCTTATATTTGCCATTTTATCATGGAGTACAGTACTTTCTGGAAACCCTCATATCACATTGAGTCTTGTGTTTCATCTATCAGAACTGGGTCATAAACACTCTTGTAGACTCAAGGAAGGGTGATAGAGTATCTTGGCTTCTTTTAACCTCTGAAAACATGCAGCAGACCAAAAAGTAAAATTCAGAAAGCATGGCACCTAATTCAAAATTTATCAAGCATGAAAAGAAGCAATAGGGCCAGCATTCTAGAGCAAGAGGTTAAGCTGCCACCTGTGACACTGGCACCCCATAGTGTGCTGGTTGCTGTCCTGGCTGCCCCACTCCTGATTCAGCTCCCTGCCAACGTGCCAGGGAAATCAGTAGAATACAGCTCAAGTGCTTGGGCCCTTGCAAGACCCAGATGAAACTTCTGGCTTTTAGCTTTGACTTGGCCCAGCTGTGGGCATTGTAAACATTTGGGGAGTGAACCAGTGTATGGAAGATCTCTCTATTTCTTCCTCTGTCTCTGTAACTCTGCCTTTCAAATAAGTAAAATGAAATTTTAAAAACAGAAAAAGAGAGGCAATTTTAAAAACCCATGAGGAGAAAAATAAATGAATAAGAATATATCCAAAAATAATTTTAAAAATTATAAACTTAGTAGACAGTGGCATTGTGACAGTTATAAATATTATTTCCACAATTATAAGGATATTATACTTTCAAGAAGCTAAAGTTTGAAGGAGAACCATAAAAAATACATATAAAGGACCCAAGTCAAATTTCTAGAGACGAAAACTACAATGTATGAAATAACAAATATATAATAGATGGAATTAGAGCAAATTAATAGTAAATTATAATATGTTTTCATATAAACCATCTAAAAATGCACAGATGAATAAAATGACTGAAAACGATTAAGACACTAGTGAGTTGTATCAGGCAAACAGTCTGGTAAAGAAATTGTTGAAATCCCTAAGAATGTACAAACAGAAAATGAATAGAGAGAAAATATTTGGAGAAAAAATGGGGAAAATTTTCAAAATTTCATGAAAACTATAATCCCACAAAAGTACAGGAAATATGAATAAAACTCACCTCAATCAAATTATTCAAAACCAAAAAGAAAGAGAAATTCTTCAGATTAGCTGGAAGTAAAACAAATATTATACTCATATACAAAAGAAATAAGAAAATCAGACAGGCTTCCACTTGGAAACAACAACATTTTTTACATACTGCAAAGAAATCTGCCAAATTAATATTCTATATTCCATCCACTGGTTCACTCTTCAAATGAAAAAAAAAATTCTATAAAAAATGGGGCCATTTTCATCTATCCAAAGCTGATGGAACTCATGATCAGTCAAGCATAGAAAGTATTACAGGAAATTCATCAGGCAGGAAAAAAAAAACAAAAACAAAAACAAAAAACAACTACCAGATGGAAATCTGGATTTATATAAAGTACTCAGAATAACAAATATTTATTCAATAACATTGATTTTTATAATATTTCACATCTAAAGAAATTAAATGAGTAGTTAAAAATTTCTCTAAAGAAAATTCCAAGTATATATGGCTTCACTGGCATAGAATAAAAAGCACACAGGGATGAATAATATCAGTTCTGTTAAAGAAATCATTCCAATAAAATAAAGAAGGATATACTCTCTCAAATCATTCAATGAGACAAGCGTTCAACACCATTCTGATCATAATACTAGACAACATTATAAGAAAATGAAAAATAACAATGTCTCTAAAAAGTACAGATAAGGGAAAAAATTCTTTTTTAAAAAATATTTAGTTATTTATTTGAAAGTCAGAGTAACAGAGAGAGAGAGAGGGAGAGAAAGAGAAAAAGATCATTCATCCACTGGTTCACTCCCCAAACGGTCACAATGGGCAGAGCTCGGTCAGGCAGAATATGATTTTCTACTTTTTTCTGATAGCAAAAATAATGTCAGGAAAATAATTTAAAGCCCACACAGAGTTTGGAGTGGTATCTTAAATACCATGTGGAACTCAGAAACTCAGTTGTAATATCCAGGTAACCAATCAAAGTGCAGAGTAACTTTCAAGACAGGATCTCAACACACTTTCCTCTATCACTTTACCCAGACTGTGCATCATCTGTCTAGTAAGAGAATCTGGTGGGAATGACATCATGTAATATGCATAGAAGATGGCTGACTCTTCAAATGTATCTAGGCATCTTGTTAAAAATTAAAAATCTCTGAAACCCTAATTTCAGCAGCATGAAGTTAGATGCTTTGGAAATATAGGTTTCCAACTAATGCTCTAACAATCAGTGCTCAAAAATTACAATAGAGATGCTAATTTGGTCTAGCAGTTAGGACACCAGCTAAGATGCCTGTATCCTACATCAGAGTCCCTGGGCTCCATACCCAGCTCTGATTTCTGACTCCAGCTTCCTGCTAATGCAGATCCTGGGAGGCAGCAGGGAATGGTTCAAGATGTAGGGTTTCTGCCACCTACATGAGATTGAGTTCCCAGCTCGTGGCTTGAGTCCAGCTCAGTCCAAGCTGTTTTGAGCATTTGAACAGTGAACCAGTAGATCAGAGTTCTCTTGCTCTGTCTTTCCTTTCTGTCTCTCAGCATCTCAAATAAATAAATAAATAAAAATTTAAAAACATTATACTGACAAAGTAAAAAACCATTACAATAATTTTTAAACTAATGATATGATTCATGGATAATTTCCTCTAAATAGCTCAGATATGTGAATGAACGAATCATATAACATTGCAGGAAGAAATTCCTCTTGGTAAACCCTGCCTGCTGGACTATAAATTCATTACAGACTGAATAAAATTTTTATTTGAAATAAGTATTCTCCAATTGATTTTGAAGCAAAACCTAAGCTCTAAAGGGAGAGGATTTTGAATATATCTAGAACTTTCCAATTTCTGGAAGCAATTGTGATTCAGTTGCAATTCTTATGTGCACTGTAATTTGGTGAAGTTTTTCAATGTCATAAGTCATTTCCAACATCTATTTAGGTTTCAATCTCCTTAAGGTCATTTGGCTTTTTCCTGATGAGTTGCCCTTGTGCAAACATCTTAACAGTGTTTCGCTGTCATTCTATCTCTTCTTTGCAATAAGGCACAGGTATATCAGTGTTAAACAGGGAGACTTAGCAAATCAAATGTCAGTCTCTAAAAGTTTGCAAGGGGAAATTAAATTCAGCTGAATTGTAGAGAGTCTTTTTTGCATCTTTGGATTATTTTTTAAAATATTCTAAAAGGAATTATATAGGAAAATTGGCTTTTACTCTAGTGTTAAAAAGTAATAATGTAAATCTCTCCCCTCAAGTTAAAACAGAAATTAAGCAGATAATGCTTATTTAACTGCTTCTTTTGCCTGACTTGGTGTTTGGTGTGAAGAATGAGCAAATAGTTTGCAGGAAGAACTTAAGTTTGAGAAAAAAAAAAGAGATATATAAAGCCAAAACCTAGACCTCATAGATATCAGGTTTTGAAAGAGTCTTCTACTGTGCCTTCTTTTCACTGAGTTCAAATATATAATCAGCTTTATGCTGAATCTTGTCATGAGTGTTGTTCTTGTCTGTTATATGGAACATGGAGTAGTTTCCTCAGGATGTTATGACAAAATGCCACACTCTGGAAGACTTAAAGCCAAAGATGTTTTTCTTCTCAGTGTTCTGGAGGCCAGAAGTCTGAAATGAAGGTTTTGGCAAGGCTATGCTTTCTCTGAACTTGTCAGGCACAGTGCTTTCCTACTTCATCCAGGCTTCTAATTGACATCATCAGCCCTAGTGTTCTTTGTCTTGCTGCTTCATCTCTGCTTCTATCATCACGTGAAATTCTGTCCGCCTTTGCACAGCTGTTTTCTTCTGAAAATATTGAACATATTTAACCTGCATCTACTGTGCGAGCTCATCCTTTAACTGACTCTGCAAAGACCCTATACCCAAATAAAGTCATGTTCACAGGCACTAGGGATTAAGACTTCAATGCTTTTTTCATAAGGATAGAAGTAATCCCCATCAGACTACAAACATTTTATATATGTGAAAACAGATTCTCATCCTCTTTAGAGTCAACTGTGTCTTCTAATATAGTGAAGAACTGCTATTCAATATGTGGTGCAATACAGAATACTAATTTTGCTGAATATTGACTTATGGCAGGTAAAAAGACCCACAGATGAGAAAGCTTCTTTGGACAGATGAAGAAGTTTGGGAGTGTTCAGTCACATATTAAGATCCATCCAGTAAAGGGAGCATCAGAGTCTTGCATAAGGGATCAGATGATCTGGCCTATTCATAATAATCAATAAATTTTTCAGACCTTGTACAATGTTTCATCATCGTTCAGAAGAGCTGATATCTCTTCTTTCTATTCCACTTGGATGTTATGAGTAGAAGAGACATAATGGATGGGAAAAATGTTTAATGCCATGCAAATCCCTAGACATTGCTATGAAAATAATCATATGGTCTGTAATGTTTCATGGAGTCTTGTAAAAACTATGAAGGTAAAGCAGAAGACTGGTGATCTTCCCAGACTGACTTGGATTCCCTTATGGTCTCTGCAATCACATGCCAGCTTCAATAATCTCTGCTGTTCAGTGTTTCCACTCTTAAAAGCACACCCATAGGTAGTAGAGGCACATTGCTTTTATGAAGATCCAGAAATCCCTGAGGCCTATATAATTCATTCTATCCTATACTAGTTCACAGCAAGTAAAAACTTGGTAACATGATACAAAGGCCTAGCTTTCTTTTATCAATATGAGGAAAACACTGAAGAGTTCAGATTCTAGGCCGGCGCCGTGGCTCACTAGGCTAATCCTTCGCCTTGCAGTGCTGGCACACCGGGTTCTAGTCCCGGTCGGGGCGCCGGATTCTGTCCCGGTTGCCCCTCTTCCAGGCCAGCTCTCTGCTGTGGCCAGGGAGTGCAGTGGAGGATGGCCCAAGTCCTTGGGCCCTGCACCCCATGGGAGACCAGGATAAGTACCTGGCTCCTGCCATCAGATCAGCGCGGTGCGCCGGCCGCAGCGCGCCAGCCGTGGCGGCCATTGGAGGGTGAACCAACGGCAAAAAGGAAGACCTTTCTCTCTGTCTCTCTCTCACTGTCCACTCTGCCTGTCAAAAAAAAAAAAAAAAAAAAAAAAAAGAGTTCAGATTCTAGATCTTCTAGTACAATTAGACTGAGGACTAATGAGGCACATCTGAAATTCAGTCCTACTTTGGTTTCTTCTCTTTCAGGAATGTACCTTTCACCACTCACTTACGAGTTTACTTTCTAACTCTATATATGTTTTTACAAATGTGACCCAGGATGGTTGGCACTTTGAAGAACAGGTTCCTAGCATTGAACACCCACTTGCCAATTAGAAATCAGAGACCCAGCGGTCACAGAGATTGGTTTGCTATTGTATTACAACTGGTAAGATGCTTATTTCTGTTGGATTTCAGTGAGCTACAGATGGAAGAGGTTGTATAGTATTTCTGAGATGTGCGATATATGGGGAAATAGTAAAAATAAAGGCAATGAAAATAAGTGATTGCTACTGAGCATAACTGAAGCACTAGTTAACAATTTAAGAAGATACTTGCATTTGAAATCCTAGTGGTTGACACAGCACCATTCAAAGTGTCCCTTACCAGCAGCCAGACAGCAAAAGCATAGTGAAGAAGGGAAGAAGTGGAACACGTAGACTTGTGATGGAGGTGTTTGCTTGACTTGATTACAGACATTGGTTCTCCATATTCCCCTGTAGTCTCTGTGCCTGGACATGTAATGTACTTGCCCGCTAAAGAGATTTCAGCCATTATTATGACTGAAGAGTAGGCAGGGACATCCAAAAGACAGATTTATACAGAGGTTTCCCTCTGAATATGAGAATAACTACCAAGATCAAGTCTTCCTCTTTGGGAAAGTGCTATGTCACCTAAGGAGAGAGAATTATATTTAGAGATTATATATTTAGGAAGACTCAAAAAACATAAAAAGGCAGTACCTGAACATGATGCCTTTGGTAGTACATCTTTTATACAGAGTCTCACTCTGGAAACTCATGACTTATTAATAGGGTTGGAATTCTGAGAGCTGGTTCCTAACATGATTCAAGGATGGCTGTTAGAATGCTGAAAAATATTTTGGCTCCCATTAGGTGAAACACAGATGCCAGACTACTTTGGCAAAGTGTATAGGTAGAGATAAAAATGCTCAGTCAATCGAGAATGTTAGAATGCACCTAGCTTATAAGACCTGAAAAATCATCATTGAGCTATGCTCCTCAAGAGGACTCAAAAGAAATTTCCCCCAATAAGATAAGAGATGTGTTGGTGGGAAAGGTGTGACATTTGTAAGCAGCTTGGCCACAGATAATCCTGTGTGGATCAAGATGAAAACAGGGTATGATATAAGGATACCATACACCCTGGCATAAATGAGATGAGGGAAGAGAGGAATAATTATGATAAGACATTCAGTGTGATTTGATTAGTAAGGATTTGTAAAGAAAACTAACAGATTGTGTTTTCTTGGGTTCAAGAAACTTGGACAGCTGAGTAGACAACAAAGAATGGCCATATGTCTACTCGACATGTACTAAGTGATAGACAATGCATTAACAAATCTGGTATCAACCATACCAATAAGAGGCGAGATGTCATGCCTATTTTCCAGATCTGAGTCAGTTCTCAGACACAGAACATATTATTTGAAAGAGAACAAACACAAGCTTGAGAAAACAAAAACAAACTCCTACAATAGCACAGGAATCAAAGCAACAATGTGTACTCCCCAAAAGAATGTTCTTCGAATTGTTACACATAAGAGAAAACAGAGTGCCCAGGTCTTCTAAGACCTGTTCCATGTAAGAGTTGTTCTAACAAACACAAGAGGAAGCAAAATGTCCTAATGCTCAGTGAGGGTTAATTTTTTTTTTGTTAGTTTTGCTGAGAAAAGATGCCCAGCTTTGTGGTCTAACATCATTCTGGATGTTTCTGTGAGTGTTTTCGGATGAGATTAACATTTAAATTGGGAGACTTTGAGTAATGCAGATTGCTCTGTATAATGCTTTCTCTAATCAGATTAAGGCTTAAATAGAACAAAAGATTGACCTCCTTGGGGCAAGAAGGAATTTTTGCCAGCAGAAGGCTTTCAGACTTAAACTGCAACTTCAGCTCTTCCTGTGTTCCTGTGTCTCCAGCTTGGGTTTCTAGTGTGTTGGCTCACCCTGCAGATTTTGGACATCCTGTAGGTTCTGTTTCTTTGGAGAGATTTGTTTAATGCAGGCTCTTTCCAATAGAGGATCTGGAGTCCAACTAATAAATAGAATCCAGGTCTAGGTCTATGTCTTAATGAGTTATTTCACTGGTTCATAAATGTCTACTTATAATGCTGGGAAACCTGAAATCATTCAGGAGATACTGATTACAATACTGAGTTCATATGACAGCTTCAGATAATTATTAGGAGAACCAAAACATTGGTAGGGATTCTAGATAAAGTGAGAGGATATTAAGGTCAAGTAAATCATAGATTTCTGGCATTAACTGCAACAGGTAGTTATTTATCAGGCTCTGCTTCCCAAATGCATAATAGTAATGAACACAATTAAAAATGGGCAGAAACCTCACATTGGGTCTTTGATATGCTGAAGTAAGAGCTATTATTATAGGAAAGGTGAAAACCTATGAAAACACCTGCTTTGGATTTATTAAATCAAAAGTAAGGCAATTGCAAAGGCAGAGATTAGCATATCTTTTTTTATACAAAGGATAAAAGTCTGTGATCCTAGTTACTTACTTCTTTAATTCTCTTATATAATACCCCAAAACTGGATGGGTCAGAATAGATATTAATCAATAACTGCAAACCAACTAATATACCACTCACATGCAGTTTCTGCAGCAGATATAATTTTTTTTCTAGAACTGATCAGCTTAACATCTGATTAATGTGTTATATCCAAAAGTCATCAAGAGAAGCTATCAGAAGAGGGTGATATTCAATGAGACAAACAACAGTAAACACTCATTCTATAAGCTATGTTATTCTCCTACTTTGTTGCAGTACAGTATGAAAGGACCTGGATCATCTGACCATTCCAAATATGTTGAAGGTGGTCATCTGTATTAGTAACCTTAGACATAGTAGACAAAAATTATCAGGTGCTTTAGCAACCTAGTATGACTCATGTACTCCAGAGCATAGGTGATAAATCCTACAATGATTTATGGCTCTGCCATCTTGATGATTTAGGGCTCAAGTGGTTTGGACCACAACAAGATATCCCTGTAAGGTAGGTGGCAAGTTATTGCACTTTGCCTCTTATCAATAAAAAGAAACACAGAACTTACTAGGTCAGTTTGGTTTGGACATACTGCACCTAGGAATCCTACTATCTTTCACTGAGATGATGTTGAGAGATTTCAGTTTTGCATAAAGGCCAGAGGAAGAGAGAGTTTACATTAGTTTTGGGCTGTGGTAGAAGTATTCCTTCTTCTTGAACCATTTGATCCAGGTGATATCATAATAGTTTATCTATATTGGACAGGTAAAGAAACAATATTACACACCTTGAGAGGTTAAAATAAGCAGTGGTGACCCCTAAGGTTCTGGAGAAAAGCCATGATTCTAGCACAGAATTTACTGATTTCATAGCAGTTTCATGTGAGCTGTTGTACTATGTAAAGACCAAGCAACTGACCATGGGATAGTAAGTGAATATGCAATTGGTGTTTCATGAGCTGAGATTTCATACATACAATCAGAATATCAGGCAGGGACACTAACAAGGTGTATCCACGGCCAGGTGTGTATCAAGAATCAGTCCTCAGCAGGACCAGGTATGAGAACAAAGGGCTTGGACTCCCACATGACCCATTATTGTTGCACAAGTACTGCCTCTATGCAACCATAGCTCCTGAGGGATTTCACATGACAGCCTGACACAGGAGGAAATATATATGTAGGCCTAGTCCACAAATGGGCTATCTGTGTAAGCTGTTCTAAGGCAATAGATTAATAGTGTACTGCATCCTACCCATGGGCAGCCTTGAAAGACAGTAAATAAGAGAAATGCTTTCAGTAGGTAAAGCCTAAAGCAACACACTTGGTGTGATGGAAAAAAAGAAGCAACCCGTGGGATACTGGAGAGTGGCAAATGACTTACTTGTTTCCTCAGAGGCCCTGAAGGACTGTGATTAGAAAATCAATAACAAAAGATTCTAGAAAAGAGGTATATAGGTGGATTTATGGGAAAGGACACAAATGTGTCACTTTTTAATTTCCACCAGAAAAAAAGAAAGCATTTTAGAAACAACAAGGAGATAGGAATGGGAATGGATTTATCATGTGCAAGCTGCACACCCACACTCCAGCTACCTTCTCTCTAAAGGCTCAGAAAATACTTTATTCACTAAGAAATTGCTAACTGTGTTAGTGAGGAGAATACTCGCAACCTTGGAACATTGTGTTTGTAAGACAGGTGTGACCACAGAAAATTCATCCATTCAATTAAGCGGACTTTCTCATTTCACCGTTACTATGGTATCCTGGAATAGAAGAGTCAAGGTACTGAGATGGATACGTTTATTACTAAAGGAAGGGAGCAGAGATCCTTCTGAACTAAAGATACAAATCTAAAGTTGTTTGATCATAATTTTCATAGGAATTATATAAATGAGAAGCCTACCGGAAGTTATTATTTATTTATTTGAGAGACACAGAGAGAGGGACAGATAGAGATGGAGGGCTTATTCCTGTTAGCTCATTCCCCAGAGGGTTGGATCTGGGCCAGTGTTGAAGCTGGGTACCAGGAACTCAGTCTAGATCTCCCAGTTAGGTAGAATCTAATTACTGAGTCAGCACCTCTGCCTTTGTCTATACTCCTGAGTAACAGTGGTTTTTCTACTTAGTACTTGTTAAATTCATTATTTAGTGGAGCTTTAGCTTATGATTATAAACTAGATTGAAGGCATATCATTGCAAAAATTAAAAGAAAAATTAGAAAGGGAAGAGGAGAGTGATTGGAAACAAAAGAGGGAGACAGGGTAGGTTGGGAAGTATCCTTGTGTCCTTAAAACTGTATATATGAATTATAAAAAGCTATCCCCTTTACATTTTTCTTAATTGGCACCCAAAATAGGTAGTGTCAGCAAAGAAATTTCTGAAAAAGTACATTTTAATGTAAGAATGATTACTAATGACAAAGAGGGAAATCTCATAGTGATAAATGATGACTCCAAAATAAAGATACCAAAGCCTACTTTACTCAATAACAGTTTTAGAATCAATGAAGCAACACTAGATAGAACTAAAAGGAATAGTGGAAAATCCACAATTATTATTTTTTTAAAGATTTATTTATTTATTTTGAAAGGCAGAGTTATAGAGATAAGGGGCGGAGAGAGAAAGAGAGAGAGAGATCTTCCATCCACTGGTTCACTCTCTAGATGGCTGCAACAACCAGTGATGGGCTGAGCCAAAGCCAGGAGTTTCTCCTAGTCTCCCACATGGGTGGCAGCATCCAAGTATATGGGTAATCTTTCACTGATTTTCCCAAGCCATGAACAGGGAGTACGATTGAAAGTGGAGCAGCCAGGACATGAACTGGCACCCATATGGGGGATGCTGATGTCACAGGCAGAGGCTTTACCTACTATGCCACAATGCTGGCTCCCAAAATCCACAATTATAATATACAACTTTAGTAGACCTCTCCTAACAGCTGATTGCGTAAGAGTAAAATCAGTTTATTGGATTATGCCTTGACAATTGGGCTAATGAATTTCTCAAGTCCCTTTCCACATTGTTCTAGATTGAGATGACCAATATAGGATCTTACATGAAATCTGGAAGACAAAAGATTGACAGCAAACACTTCTCATGGGAGTTGTTCACAATTAGACACAGTGATGGACAGTTGTGGAAATACCTCTACATCCTGTTTGCTCTGGTTGCTTGTCCTTCAGTCAGATTACCAACAGTAACTCTAATACAAATGTTTTTAGACAGATTACCTTGACAACCAACAGTAACTCCAGGACTAACACTTGATGCAAATCTATAGTAAATTGCCAGTGAACAGACATGGAGAATGATAGATACAGAGGTGCTCAAAGTGTCCCAAAAATCAAAGACCAGGGGCTACACCTTGCAACATCTACCAGGATAAAATAAATGCTCTGCTTCGGATCCTTTTTGGATTTTTAAGGTAACATAGACCACATTTGATTCTGTGAATTCAATCCATCTACTAGTAAAATCAAACTGCTCTTTGGTGGTTCTTGCAAATTGATAGGAAGAAAAAAAGCATCAGTTAGATCAATGACTCACTACTTAGTGTCAAGATCTGTGCTTATTTACTCCAGTAAATCTAAATTTGGATTTACCAGCTAATTAGGATCAATATTGTCAACAGCTGTTGTCCAAAATCCATCCAATATATTCACAGGGAAAATAGCAAGTTGAATGAGTATTGATGAGTATCACCACCCACGAATCTCTCGTTTTTAGTAGTGATACAGATCTCTAATTCCTTAAGGAATACATCGCTGCTTCTTGTTACTGCACTCAGTGGAGAGAAAATCCCATGGTCTTCTCCTTAGGCTTCCCTTTTGAATGACTCTCATCTCGTGTGTCACAGAGCCCCTGTGGAAGCACATCAGTTGGCAAGTACATCCATTTCAGTCATACATTCAGGAGTTGGGGAAATAGCCAAAGAATAGATCTTTGGAGCAGCTGGGCACATTGAAATGGAATGAGAACTAAAACCATCTCAATCACTGCTTTGGTCTTCCATACTGGCATTCTGTGTCAAGAGGAAAAATGTGTATTGAGACCCTGCATCTGGTAAAATTAAAAAATGTCTGAATATTCTCCTTAGTGCTCTGCACATTCAGTGGGCTAAAGTACCATGAATTCCCTTGAGGAAGAATTGGAAAAATATTTAAAGTACATGCTTGCACAGTATAGTGTCTATTTGAAGATGACATGATGATACATACAGAAAACCCTAAAGACTCCACCAAAAAACTGTTTAGACTGATGGAAAAATTCAGCAAAGTTGCAAGATAACCAAATTTATATATAAAAATTAGTAGTGTTTCCATATAGTAAATTCATAATATCTGAAAAAAGAAGTCAAGAAAGCAAACTCATTTGTTGTAAGAACAACAAAATAATTAAATACCTGAGTATAAATTTAGCTGAGAAAGAAAATGACTGATATGCTGAAAACTATAAAATATGGATGAAATGAGTCAAAGAAAACATTAATAGAAAGGAAAAACTAAAAATACAATGAAATACTACAATGTCTGCAATAAAATAGGCAAACTAATAAAGTTAAAGATATCGTGTTGTAAAAGATGAAGAATCATCAAACTCCTATAATATTTGTACTACTGGTGGGAGTATATTGGTGCAACCACTTTGGAAAACCATTTAGCAGTATCTATAAAAGATTGAGCATGTATATATTTCAGATGACCCAACATTTCTATGTTATTTAAAATAAATGCATATATGCATAATTTGTGGGCTATGTAATATAATGGTCACAACGGCATTGCTTCTAACAGCCAAGAGCTAGAAATTACTCAAATGCTAATCAACATTTGAAAGCGTAACAGTGAAATCCTTTAGAGCACAGAGAATGAACAACTTACAACTACATACAATATTGATGAACTGCATGTACCAAATGTTGAACAAAAGAAGCCAACCACAAAAGAGCACTCATAGCTCAAAAACAGTCAAAATTAATTGAGAAGTCAGGGTAGCATTTCTCTGATATGGCCCAGTGACTGAAAGAGAACACAAGGAAAGCCTGCTGGTGATAGTAACAGTCCAGTTCTTCATTTGGGGGCCAGCTGTTTGTGACAATCTATAAACATTGTGCTTAATTATGTACAAGCAGTTTTCTGTCTCAGCATGACATCATATATATATATATATGTATATATAATCATTTATAATCATTGAGAACATACACCTAATAAAAATGTAACTGAGTTGTTCAGCTCTAAAAAGTAGAAAAAATCTTTTGTGAAGTAGATGCAATTCATGCTGCATTGTATTGCTGGTTTTCCATGAGATGTAGAACCACAGTGTGATAAGTTACCTGCAGCCAGTTATTGCAAAGCTGATGGAGCTAATGTGGTTCTTATTTTGATATGAACCATTATGATGACACCAAGCCTACCAAAAGACAAATGTTCAAGTGGCTGAGGAGCAATATTCTTAAATCTTTCTTTTTCCTATAGTCAAAAATCAGAATAATAAAGTACACCTCAATATCACCCTCCAATATATATTATGAGGAAGAACTAACTCTGCCATCTGCCTTTCTTTTGTTCCATACTATTTTCATATTTGGTCTGATTGCTGCTCTTAGTTAGGCTTTGAAACCAGGAAGACATTTACAGATGAGATGAGAAGTGCTGCTACTGTCCCAGAAAGGGGTAAGAAAGATCCTCAAGGAAATGTTCCTTGAACAAGGATTTGTGGCTAATGAATGTTGCTTGCACTAAGCTGCGGCCTTTCACCTATCACCCTAACCACAGGTGGAAGCCAGTCTTCATTTCACAGCTCAGCGGAACAGGGACCCTGGCTGCCAGGGCATGACAAGTTGTCTCATTTTAGAATCATTCTTTTTCTTTTTTTAAGATTTATTTATTTATTTGAAAGTCAGAGTTACACAGACAGAAAGGAGAGGCAGAGAGAAAGAGGTCTTCCATCCGCTGGTTCACTCCCCAGATGGCCGCAATGGCCGGAGCAGCGCTGATCTGAAGCCAGGAGACAGGAGCTTCTTCCGGGTCTCCCATGCAGTTGCAGGGGCCTGAGGACCTGGGCCATCTTCTACTGCTTTCCCAGGCCATAGCAGAGAGCTGGATCTGTGTGGAGCAGCCAGGACACCAACCAGTGCCCATATGGGATGCCAGCACTGCAGGTGGTGGCTTTACCCACTATGAAAATCATTCTTTTTCATGGACAAAACAAGTGAATATTTAAACCAGAGTACACTACGACCATGTCCAGTAATTTGGGCTTGTTTCCCACACTCATGTGAGATTGGAAGCCCTGGAGTCAATGGTGTGGCACAGCAGAGTAAGCTGGGAAGGCAGCAGAAGGTAGAAGAAGTCTTGGCCACTGCTACCTTTGAGGGAGACCTGATTAGAGTTCCGGGCTCCTGGCTTCAGCTTGCCCCAGCTCTGGCCATTGCAACCATTTGGGGAGTGAACCAGCGGATGAAAGATTTATTCTCTCTCTCTCTCTTTCTCCTTTCCTCTCTCCCTCCCCCCTAATCCCCACTGTCAGCAACTCTGCCTTTCAAATAAATAAATAAACCCAAAAAAAAAAAAAAAACCAACTTTGGAAGCCCTTTGCTGTGGAAATGTGGAGACCGAATCTCACATCATAGTTGTTACAATTAAATAGCATTTGATCTTGCTACTTGCTGTGTCTCAGTTTCCATATATGAAAAATGACTACAATTTGGATTAAGAGAGCTCTAAGATCCTAGCCTCCTTTGACAATCTTGAGCAAGGGAAGCATACTTTTACAGCAACATACTTATTTTTGAATAATTTACATGTTGAGAGGATAAGCATGCTGGTAATGTTAGGCTACTCTTTTGCATTCCAGATGTCTAAGAGGTGTTTAACACAAGAGTAATATTGTTGCTGCCATAATCTGCTTCAGGTTTTTCTGCCTGGCATTTAATGAAGATGGACATCTTTAAAAGTATGACAAAGTCATATGCCTTGCTCATTACTCCTTATTTATTATTGTTGATGGCTCGCTTTTTCTCATTAGCATTAAACAGGCTATAAAAATGGAGGCATACTTTTCAGCATTATTTAGGCAAATTCTATCTAATGAGCACTCCCTGTCCATCTCTGGTGTCACTCAGTAACATGTGGAGTAACCTTGGCTAAATCATCCCATGCTATAGTTTCCTGTCTTACATATTAGTGAATCTGGCTCAGATCAATATTTCCCAAAATGCATCTGGCGAGACAGAGTGATAGCTGAAAGAATTCTGTGATGGAACAAATTTGAGGAAAAATGTATTCAATATATCTTATCTTTGCACTCAAAGGATGATCGTAAATACCCTGAAAGCCCAAAAAGTTCTGTGATACAGAAACCTGCTTGAGTTTATTTCACTGAGTTTAGTCAAGTTTATTTTGATGGCATCGTTTATTTCTGGCTGACAACCATTAATAACATCCTCACAGATGAATGATCTACTCAACATCCTTTGGGTACCCCAAACTTGATGATAGCTGAGGTGTCTCTTGGTTCACATTAATGTAATAATGAATGGTAGTTCCAGGGGTGTACTAAAAATCTAGTCAAGTACGCTTGAAGCCAGGCTTCCTTGTTCTGCATTTGGTTTTTCAATGGCCAATGTGTGACCTCAGGGATTTTCTCTTGGCCTCAATTTCCTCATCTAAACATCTTTTCTTTAAAGTAATGCTATACAATGAAAATAAAAATATGGATACATATGTGAACTCTAACTCAAAATCAAATAGCTTGTCATGCTGTACGGATGACAACAGAGTACAGGGCTGGGTTTGAAACTATGAAAAGGAAGTCTTGAGGAGAGCACCTTAGACATGCTCAGTAGTTTCTGAGACATCCTGAGGATGAAACTACTGAGAAACAGGAAAATTTAAGTCTTCTTTGAATTGCAAATGAAGTAGGTTCAGTACAGAAAAGAAGGTCTTCCCTTCACATTCACAGGAAGACCCCTAGACATGATCACTTTCAATATTATCCCATGAATTTTCTACATAAACAATTCATCAGCAAGCACAATAGATCATAGAGATTAGAGATACCTATGACAAGGAGAGTACAGAAATTCTCAAAAGCAACCAGCGATTTTTTAAAGCAAAGCCCTTACTTGCTGAGAGTTGAACCTGATGGATACCAGAACTTATACAACCTTTCTGGTACTGGAGCCACTCCCCACAGAGGGCAGTAAATCCCTTCTATTCAATCCTTTAAAAATGATTATCAAGGACATTGAACCCTCCTACAATAAATCTCTTGAGTTTCCTGTGCAGAGAAAGACATACTTTTGTCTGATCCCATATGTTCTTATAGAAAAAGTTCTTTGGGTAGAAAAATAGCTACAAATACTACCTACCACAAGACATCATGATGACTTATTCATACAGCTTCTGCCACTGATAGACCTCCAAGAAGAGCATTGTGGTACTTAGACAAAGTACACAGCACTGAATGGAAATCATTCCTGGTGCAGGATTTCAGGCCATTGTAAGAAATGCTAGAAATAACAGGCCCAAATGGGGGCACTTGTCAAGTTAATGGATTCTTCTGTATCCTGCAAGGAAAAATGAAGGATTCAAAGAGGGTTTTATTTTTCCTGTGCTCCTGCTTCATATCCATAATTAGCAGAGTTCTGGAGAGACCCCCCTATATATGGACTATTGCTTAAACCTGCATCTTCACTTTATACAAGGATTCCTGTTCATAAATTTTATAACTTGTTTTTAAATTTTGCATTCCTAACTAAACTAAATCCTTTGTGAACAAGAGAGCAAGGGAAACACTTTGTATTTCTCTTATTTTCTTTTAGCACTTAGAAGGAGCATTGTCTTACAGGTTAAGATCATTAAATATTAGCTATACCTGTTTATATATCTACATATCTGAATTGATGAAAGAATTTATAAATATTATTTAGTAATTATAACACAATCTACCATCTGTAAGCTGGAGAACAGAAAAGCTGGTGATATAATTCAGTTCGAGTCCAAAGGCCCAGAATCAGGAGATGCAATTTTAAGGACAAGAGAAGATGAATATCCCAAAACAGAAAGAGAATGAATTCACCCTTCCTCCAAATTTTTGTTCCATTGGTGACCTTAATGAATTAGTTGCTGCTCTTCCATACTGGTGAGAATGATCTTCTTCACCAAGCATACCAATTCAACTACTAATCTTTCCAAAAACACCAACACAGACACAACCGGAAATAATGTTTTACCAGTAATTAGGGCATCTTTAGCTTAGTCAAGTTGACATATAAAATTAAAAATCATACAAATGTATAAACATTTATAAAAATAATATGAGCACTAAATGTACTACTTGGAACCTAGAAAGAGAACACCTACATATGGCTCTGCATACTAAGAAGTAACTACTGGATTTTCTGTTGTGAAATAGCATGTAAAGCTACCACCTGCAACATCAGAATTCCATATGGTCATAGGCTCATGACTCAGCCACTCCACTCCTGATCCAGCTCCCTGCTAAGGCCCTGAGGAAAGCATTAGAAGATGACCCCAAGAGTTTGGGCCCCTGCCACTCATGTGGAAGACCTGGATGAAACTCATGGTTTTGGCTTGGCCCAGCACTGGTTGTTGTGGCCATCTGTGGAGTATATCAGTGGATGGAAGATCTCTCTGTTTCTCTATCTTTCTGTGTCTCTCCCTCTCTTTCTGTAACTCTTTCAAAATAAATAAATATATATATTTTTAAAAAGTATTATACTGATTTTGTTGATTTCATTATTATGCAAATTTACATGTTTATTACTTGTTTTGGATGTCTGAAACAGATTATTATTTTACATGTTTTTAAAATGTCATACATGCATTATAAGGCAGTTTATTTATTTATTTACTTTTTATTTATTTTAAAGGGAGAGAGAGAGAGAGAGGGAGGGACCTTCCATTTACTGATTCCGCCCCTCCCCAAAACTCACAATAACTAGACTGGGCAAGGCCAAAACCAGGAACTTGGAACTCAACTCAGGTCTCCCAGGTCAGTATGTCAGGGATACAACTATTTTGAGTCCTCACTGCTGCTTCCCAGGGTGAGCATTTATCAGGAAGCTGGAGTTAGAAGCAGAATCACAAGTCAATGCCGGATACACCAAAATGCTGTGTGAGTGTCCCAAGTGACATCACAACCTCTGTGCCAAATGCCTGGCTCACATAGCGGTTTTATATATTCTAATGCAGCTTACTTTTTGCAGTCCACATTATGTTAGGAAATAAAATCAGACTGTTATGCATGCCTAATCTGGGAGTGTGGAATGCTGTCATTGTTTCTTGATAGACTCTCCAAATTTAGCTAATCATTCCTTTGGCAACTGGGTATGTTGGCTGATTGCTCTCAATAAAACCTTCTCCAAACATTTTCTTTTCTCGAAGTTACCCTTGGTCAAAAGGAACTGCCTTGCCCCAAGCTATACCTTCAATGAAGCAACTGTCCAATGCCAGGAAGCTGAAGTTGCAAAGGCGTAGCCCCTTCCCTGGAGTTTGAATGACTTTGGAAAGCTGTCCTGATTTCAGAGCTCTACCTAGAATTAGCAGAAGATTTTGTTCTGATTGTATCACTGAAGAACATCTCTTTCTGCCAAATTCTGCTTTATTTCTTTATAGGTTTTGTCCCTCAGAGTAATCTCTGATAAATAGACTGTGTGCAATGTATGACTCAGAGTCTGATTTCTGGGGAACATGACCTTAAGCAATGCTCGTTTATGTTTTCAGTGATGAATAGTATTCCATTGTACCACTGCACTACAATTATTTATTCAATCTACTATTCATGTAAATTGATATTGCTTTGAGTTTTTTTTTTTTAAATTGGATACTGTCATAAATATCTCTGTGTACATATGTGAGCACATTTCCCTAGGGATACTCTTCAAGATACAATTGCTGGACTATGAATTTCCTTATCCTGACTTTACAATGGATTAGGAAGGTAAATTTATGAAATTGCTGGACAATTTGCACTACCATGAATCTTCATATAACAAATTTTAGCGTTCCAACAATATCTTGGGCCTTAACTTCTACCAGAGGTTATATTTACCCCAAACTTGCCAAGTGCTGTGCCTCAATACCCTCAAGAAAGCTTTGATTTGAGGATAAGGTCTCTAACTCCCTTGATCCAATAGGATACCTATTCCCCACCTCAATGTCTGATCAAAAATTCCTTGCTCATAACCTTCAACTGTTTAAAGTGTTTCAATTTTTTACATAGGTTCTGACATAATTGAATTTTCCTTTAAACCCAAACAAATGGTTGTGTTCATCTAAATCTCCTTGGTGAAAGCAAGGCTTCTTGCAATGCAACTGTTCTTTTTGTGTTCCAACACCCTTAATTTCCTGTTATGTCATGTTCTGGGATCCTGACACCCCAAAGGGCAACACGGCTGCTAAGATTCTCTGGTCTATGTAACATCCTGGGTTTCTACTCAGGGATTCTTATCTTTAATTTGTTAATAACATGACAATGTTCAGAATATAATTTGTTAAAACAATTGAGCTCTATTGTCGTCAGGCTGTTCTGCCAAGAGAAGTCTATGCTGCCTGATCATGTAAGAATGTACTGCATCAAAGAGCTCAGATTGTCTCAGAATTGACATTATTAGTGGAGTCTCTTTCCTTACTAGCCAGTAATTATTGTTCCTAGAGTTCCCATACCAATCTGTAATGCTTACAAATGAAGTGGAAATTCCTAGGGGGTTTGAGTAATTTTTGTTTTACATTTATACATATTCAGATGTATTTAATAAGCCTTTTTCAAATGAGGATTTAAGTTTGCTGGTAATTATATCTGAAAGTTAAATAGATGTAAATGTGAATTAAACAAACTATTTTCTTTATATTTGACTTCACTGAGGCCAAGAGCATAGAAACCTCCCTGCCAATGTCACTCCAGGAGGCAGTGGATGTGTTTGATCTTTGGCCTCCTGGTACTCTGTCCATGGCCCGTCTGCTATGTCCGGTAGATATTCTTCTGCTCTTCTCTTCCACTGAAATGCAACGAGAAATCCTGTGATCCTCAGCATGACATCATTATGATTATACTATGGAGGCCAAGGAAGTCCAGTTTCCACTCATTTGAGTTATTTCCTTGTCTGGTGACTCTGTGCTCCGCAGGCTTCGTGACTCTGTCACATGAAATGGAAAACCTGGGCTATGGAGATAGCACTCAGTTCTTTGTGTATGAAGAGAAAAATATGAAAAAAGTACTTAAAATTTTCATTAACTCATATGTTGGGAATTCTTACATAACAATTTTTGCTATATGTGCTGTTTTCTGAATAGAAGTAATCATATCATATTGATAAACACATCAATCATGGAAGAAAAAAATTAAAAATAAAAACCATTCAACAACTTAGAATCAGGAATTGGGACCTATAAAATATACCCAGTTTTCCTGATTTAAAGCATAGCCTTTTTGCTATGCTATACTCTGAATATTTTGCTTACTGAGGTTTCAGTATGGAGTTCTGTAGCAGACAGGGTTAAAATTTCAGAAATAGATCCACTAGATTCTCAATCACAATTTTGTCATGGGTGAGCTGCATGATCTTGGATCCCCTCTTCTCTTTAATTCTTGTAATTGTTTATCTGTTTTATTTTTATTTTCTTTTTACAGAAAACATAACATTCTCTTAAAGGTTCATGATTAGGACTAATGAAAACATTTAAAAATAATTCAAATCAGAGCTTCATTCATAAAAATACAATGATAAATGACAAATATACCTAAAACTAATTGTGTGACTCCAATTGTTTTCAGTGCTTCTATGAATATTCTGATTCCACCCTTGAAATGCAAGTAAGTAGCAGCCAATATTCTCCATTTACACAACCTATCTCATGAAAGCGATTGTTAGTGGTAAGGACCACACGTATCTTCAGAACAGGGACTCTTCTGACAGAAAGAAAGATATATACCACGGAAACAAGAAGCAGTGATTGGCCAGTGCCTCTGGGAACACGGAGAGCAAGCAGCCCACTCAGCTGTAACAGAAGCCAAGGCTCCACCAGAGGGAATCCAGAGGCAAGATCCAATTTCTTCCTTTGGCCACCTCTTTCCTTTTGTAAATCCAAGTGACAGCTGTCACACTGGGGCCTCCAAGACTCCTCTACAATCCTGTTGATGTGGGGGGCTTCCCACAGGGCTCCAGAGAGAAGTCTGCTTGCCACATTTGCCTCCCTGCATCTGTGCGTTTGTAAACACCTGGATCCCTTCACTGGCGCACTTGCCGTTTTGCACATGGTCCATTTTCCTTTCTTCCCTCCTTCCCCCCTCCCCCATGTCCTTCCCTCAACATACCCTTCCCTGCCTTCCCAATGGCAGGCTCCACAGAGAATCAAGAAACCCCATGGAGGAGGTAAACTCAGCCAGGAAAATCATTAGGGACCGCTTGGAGTGACAAGGCAGCACTTGCTTCCTTTCAGGCACGGAATGTTCATTTTTCACCTTGACGGCTGCCCCTGCTATGATTTTTCTGGCACTCAATTCACAGTCCTGAGAAGAGAGGTGCTGTGCTGAGAACTCAGAAAGTTGCCTGGATTTGCTCTCTTCCTCAGACTCCCTGGCACTCAGGTCAGAGTAGACAGAACCGTGGATATTTCTGAGTATTTGCCTATGGGATCTTCACTTACTGAGAATTTCTTAGCTCCCACCCTTCAGAAAAGAGAGGGCAGACTTAGGACCCTATCACCATCCTTTCTGAAAATTGTGCGTCCTCGCACACTGCTGCCTAATTAATCCCTCAGTTACATGCACTGGCCTTGGAGTCATGGTATCTAGGACAGATGTGAGCTGTCACTCATTTCCTCCCTGACCCTAGGAAACTTACACAGCCTCTCTGAGCCACAGTTCTCTTATTTTTGAAAAACATATGAGCTCCTACCAACAGGGTATTTGGGGGGGAGTACAAATTAAAATTGTTTGATGTGTATGTGTGTGTGTATGCGTATATATGTGTGTATATATATAAATACACACACACATGCACACACACATACATATATACAGAGAGAGATGGTGTTTTATAAGAATTAGACAAAATTAAAAATCATGTAATTCTTCCACTCAAAAGGTATGGGCCCAACTTCCTCTGTATCTTACAAAGTTATCCACAAACTCAGGCTGCATTTATCTGACCTCGGACTTCATAATCCCCCAATATGTATGTTATTCTGCATTGGCTGATCACCGTGTTTTGTCTTGCATTTGCCGCGTGCTCCCTACTCCCTCATTACCTGGACTGATTTCATCCCTACAGAGCTCACCTCCCCATAAATTTGTTGACAAAGAATTTGACAGAGCCACAGAATCCAGTCACTTCCACAGGTGGGTGATGATTTTTAATTATCAACTTCACATTGATTCAATCCCTTTTTCAATATATTATTCCCAGGACTTTGTGCGAGACACACTGTTTGAAATTCAGGGGTGAGTAAGGCAGACATGGTTGCTGCTTTTAGGTAGTATAAAATCTAAGGGAGGAAAAAAGGAAAATGGAACGAGGTAGGGAAATTGCTTCACCTTGACAGTTGAGCAGCAGATTCCCTTTTATTTGGACAATGATTTGTCAGATGATTTTAGTTAAAATAAACTGGGAAAGAGTCTGAGGCCTGTTGCTGACTGAGGGTGATAATAAGCTTCTAAAGGAAATGGATTTGGAGCTCCCAGGGCAGAGCTAGGGGGAGTTGGGGTTGGGGGGGAATAGACATAATAGTACAGAGATACCAGACTTTTTCTATGTATTCTGACCCCTTCTTCTGGTTTCCCTGATATACCAAGTAAAATATATTTTACTCAAAAATATGTGTACCAAATGCTACTCCCTAGGATACTTATGCAGCTACCCTGGGGACCATACTTTGAGAATGATTGTCTTCTAAGGGATCAGAAATCTGTTTCTCAAAGGATGAGCCATGATAATCTTTGGGAATAATATCAACAGAGGAGACAGGGCTACTGCCAGCAAATCTGTGAAATAGAAGATTGTTTTGGTTGCCTGTTCCTACAACCATTATCACACTAACAAATGCCAGATACTCGAATTTGTTCATCATAGCTCCTCGAACTGCCATAAGGCCAACACAGTTATGATTTTTTTATGTCATTCCTCGAACCTTCCGTGCCCCTGTGATTTATTTTCCACCGGTGGCAAGAACAAAAGATTTGGTAGTTATGTTTCCATTCAGCATGTAAGAGGTGCTCCAAATTTCTTGTGATGTCTTCCTAAGGAATATTTTAAATAGCACATTGATATTTCAGGTCCTGAAGTAGAGACTGGAAAGGGATATTTTGGGGTAGGGGTCAGAATGAGAAAGAACCAGGTCATATAGAAAAGTGATTATCATAACTCGTGGTCAATGGGACGCTTGTGCAATTACTCAACTTGAGGCCCACCTACTGGTGAGATACATTTTTGTTTATGACAAGTCACAGTCTATATGCTGATATGGGCACACACACACCCCACATGCCTGCATGCAAATTAACACAAATACACGTATCCATACCCCATAGCAAATAAAGCAAATAATCAGTCTTGCTCCTTGTCTTGGTAAAATATCTATTCTGCTGGACTTATGCAACAGGGGAGAGGATATAAAAATAAATCCCAGAGTTTCTTTGTCGAACTAAATTTTCTCCTCCACACTATAAATAATTTAAGTGGAAACTGCCATATTTATTAAAAGAAATGTATTATTTGTCAGGTTTCTTATTTTAAAGCTAATAATATTTAATTGAGTAATTGTGGATTAGAAAAATATTTAGTCAGTAGATGGCTTATTTCACTTAATACATGTAAAAGATGGCTTTTAAAATAGTGATATAAAAAGAGGCTATTAATTTTACTGGATCATGTAGATGTTTCTAGTTTTGCTAGGGAAAAAATCTAGACTCTAACCGTATTTTACCTTATATGCCAAATGTTCATGTTAAATAGCAGCAAAGAGTGAAATTGGCAATTTATGATCTAACTAGGTTCCATTAACAGATTTAATGCAGCAATATCTTGGGCTTCAGGAAATGCAAAGCTGGTGACAGCCCTTTCCCATTTCCTACATCTACATTATCATCCTCAGCTTCAGCTGGGGATGGATACGTGGTTATATCCATTTTCATAGCCACTGTTCCAGACAAATCCTCATTCTTTCTCAACTGGATGAGTCCCACAAGCTCCTAGCTGGTGTTCTGTGGCCACACTCTCTAGCCCAGTCTTATCATCGTGATTTGAGTTACCATTTCCCAACACAAATAAGATAAGAAATGGTAAGCTCGTCTTTTTTTTTTTTTTTTTTTCTTTTTTTGCCAGGCAGAGTTACACAGTGAGAGAGACAGAGAGAAAGGTCTTCCTTCCGTTGGTTCACCCCCCACAAATGGCCACTATGGCCGGCGTGCTGCTCTGATCCGAAGCGAGGAGCCAGGTGCTTCCTCCTGGTCTCCCATGCGGGTGCAGGGCCCAAGCACTTGGGCCATCCTCCACTGCACTCCCGGGCCACAGCAGAGAGCTGGACTGGAAGAGGAACAACTGGGACAGAATCCGGTGCCCCAAGCGGGACTAGAACCTGGGGTGCTGGTGCCGCAGGCGGAGGATTAGCCTAGTGAGCCGTGCCGCAGGCCGAGCTCATCGCTTTAAAGCCCCTTAATGACTTCTCATAATTTCTATGGTAAAAGTACATGTCTTTAATATGCTCTGTAAAATGCCGTCTTTTATTCCATCTCCTCTTGCATCTTGAAACTGTAGAATCTAAAACTCTGTAGAATCTGACAATTGGTCTTTTCTCATTTGTCTCAGAGGATCCATACCCAACCCCTTCTTGACCTCTGCAGATGCTTTTCCGCTGCCATGAATAATTTTCATTTGGTATTCTCATCCACCCCTTTATCTAGTTATCTTCTCTTTACTGTTTACATATTTGTTCAGTAATTCCTTACCCACAGAATCATTTTTGGATCAGCTTGTCCCAGTCATATCCCTAATTACACTTGCTCATAACACTTTTAAGATACTTAGATACTTCTGTACTTACATGTTTTATAAATGAACAACTTTATCCTTAGACTATAATTTCTGTCAGTGCTGGCATGTGTCTCTTGCCCTTACCACTGGGTCTCATTTGCCTACATCAATGGTTAGCACAAAGAAGAAGTTCGATAGATTCGAGAGGAAAATGAGACTCAGGGTCACCTCTCAATGGCTTCTTATGAAGATGTGCTAATAGTATACCACCTTTTATCCCTGAGAGATACCTGAAGGAGATCCAAAATCATAGTTAAGCGTAGCCTAGCCTCTCAGCAAGGATTCCCAGTCCTGCCATTTATAAACTCAACTCAGCCTTTCCAAGCACACGTATGGTAAGTATCTGAACTCCCTTTCTGTGTCTGGGGAACTTCCCAGCTCATAAGTATTGGTAGAAGACAGAATTCCCTTCCCAATAAGAGGCGAAAATGCCAGATTATCGTCTCTCAACTGTCGGATAGCTAGAAGGCAGAGATGTGACCTAGTCTATGCTAACTATTAGTTCTATAGCTGGTAGGAGAGAAGGGACATCAGAACAGGGTGGAGTCTGTTTTGTTAAGAGCAACTGCTGAAAAAGCCACTCCCAACGCGAGAGGCAGAAGTGGTATCAGTGGTAACAGTTCACTTACCATTAACATCTATATGCAATGATAGCCTCATGGGCCATAGGGCATGATTTCATCCATTTATCTTCAGTTACATGTTATACAAGCATGACTGTTTTAATTCTCTAGGAAGTTAGGTGAGTTATTCAATATCCTTAGGTAAATTTATTTCCTGATCAGATTATACAATTAGTATCTATTAATTATAACAGAAATACCTGACTTGTACATCACAGTCTGTAAAAATTAGACATGCAAGTGAATTATAAAGTAACTGAAGAATTTATTAAAATGTATTTAGAGCCGGCGCCATGGCTCAATAGGCTAATCCTCTGCCTTGGGGCGCCAGCACACCAGCTTCTAGTCCTGGTCAGGGCGCTGCATTCTGTCCTGGTTGCCCCTCTTCCAGGCCAGCTCTCTGCTATGGCCCGGGAGGGCAGTGGAGGATGGCCCAGGTCCTTGGGCCCTGCACCCCATGGGAGACCAGGAGAAGCACCTGGCTCCTGGCTTCAGATCAGCGCGATGCACCAGCCGCGGCGGCCATTGGAGGGTGAACCAACGGCAAAAGGAAGGCCTTTCTCTCTGTCTCTCTCTCTCTCACTGTCCACTCTGCCTGTCAAAAAAAAAAAAATGTATTTAGAAATGGTCAATATTTCCTGCCTTTACCAAGTCCCAAGACATGATAGATTCACCAGTTGCTTGCCAACTATATTTATGGGAAGAAAGAATAGCTTGGCAAAAACAACATTGCTGATAAGAGATAAGCTTCCCCTTCATTGGCTAAACTTTGAAAATACATGTGCCTTTCCCTAGAGGCAAGGATTCAGTGGGGAAACTTTCATTTAGTCATATTGTTTGTCAAAAGACCTCGGTGCTATAAGGGACCCTATAAATCACCCAATCCAAACCCGATTCCTGAATTCTTTCACCTCCCTGCCTCGCGCTGTGGCACAGTGGGTTAAGCCGCTGCCTGCAGTGCTGGCATCCCATATGCCAGTTCAGGTGTGAGAGTCCTGGCTGCTCTACTTGTGATCTACTTCCCTGGGAAAGCAGTGGAAGATGGCCCGAGTCCTTGGAGCCCTGCACCCATGTGGGAGGCCCGGAGGAATCTTCTGGCTCAGTCTGCTCTGGCCCAGCCCTGGCTGTGGGGCCACATTTAGAGTGCACTGGAAGTTTTAGAGTGCACCAGAAGATGGAAGATCTCCCACCACCCCACGGCTCTCCTTCTCTTTCTCTGTAACTCTGACTTCAAATAAATAAATAAGTCTTATAAAAAAATAGAAAAGGGGGCTGAAGACAATGCAAATTTTTTGTGGATGGATGAGGGAAGAAATGTACAAACAAGTGTTGGGAGTGTTAGGAAAGTGGCGCAGTTTTATGTATGGTGCGATCTATACCCTGATTTACATTCTAGGCCCTAGCCCCCGCTGCCATTGCTGGAAGCCAGGTGGCTACAGGGCCCAAGCGCTGTTGTCAAGTTCCACCCCCATCCTAATGGGATTTGCTGTTCCTGCTTCCCTGCCTGCCCTGGGGCAAAGCTTTTTTTTTTTTTTTTTACAGGCAGAGTGGACAGTGGTCGCCGTGGCCAGCACACCGCGCTGATCCGATGGCAGGAGCCAGGTGCTTCTCCTGGTCTCCCATGGGGTGCAGGGCCCAAGCACTTGGGGCATCCTCCACTGCACTCCCTGGCCACAGCAGAGAGCTGGCCTGGAAGAGGGGCAACCGGGACAGAATCCTGCGCCCCGACTGGGACTAGAACCCGGTGTGCCGGCGCCGCAAGGCGGAGGATTAGCCTAGTGAGCCGCGGCGCCGGCCTGGGGCAAAGCTTTAAAAGGACCTGTTCCCGAACACAACACGTGGCTTTCTTGGTTCTTCTCTCCTGCTCTCTTGGCCCCTCTCTGTTCTCCTCTCCTCTTTTTGTCTCTCTTCTCTCTGTCTCTCTCTTATAGTCTCCTTCTCTCTTTTTCCCTCTTCGCCCCTTCCCTCCGGTCGGCTGGGTCTTCCCCAATAAATGCTTTCCCTTACTCCGGTGTTCGGTGTGTTTTGTGATGGTATAACAGGGAGCAGACCAGTATTGCTCTTGTTCAAAAACCTTGTTCGGTGGGTCTTTTATGTGATTGAATGAGAGAAGAAATATGGTAGCAAATGAGCATTTACATATGAAAAATCTTGTTGGGGCCAGTGTTGTGGCTCAGTGGGGTCAAGCCCTGCCCTGCAGATTCGACATTCCATATTGGTGCCTATTCTAGTCCTGGCTGCTCCACTTCCAATCAAACTCACCACTAAAGTGCCTGGGAAAGCAGCGGATGATGGCCCAAGTCCAGGGGCCCCTGCACCCATGTTGGAGAACTGGAAGAAGCTCATGGCTTCCACTTCATTCTGTAATATTTGATAACAATCTTTGCCATATAGTAAAATAGGATGTAGGACAGGAAATGAAGCATGAAAATACAACTCATAATTAAGAGGTAGATTTTTAAATCTGACTTACAACCAACCTGTACACTGAAGTAAGCAGGCAAGGGTCTGATAGGTACATATTGCCTACATGGAAAAGAATTTGGGGCAAGAGGTAGATACTGGTGAGTATATGAGGAATTTAGGTAGAAAAAAATGGAAGTTTTCAAAAGTGCCTGTGGAGAAAATAGCCCAAGTCCTTGGGCCCCTGATACCCATGGTGGAGACCCAGACAGTTTCAGGCTCTTGGCTTCAGCCTGGCCCAACCCTGGCTGTTGTAGCCATTTGGAGAGTAAACCTAAACCACTGAATGGAAAATCAATCAATCAATCTCTCTCTCTCTCCTCTGTCTCTGCTGTTCTCTCCCTCTCCCTATAACTGCCTTTCAAATAAATAAAATAATTAAATCTTTAGAAGAAAATTCATTAGAAAGGCTTAGCATCAAAATGATGCTGAAGCAGAAAGATAGTTGAACTCAAACATAGGTAAATAGAAATGATCTAAACTGAAAGTCAAATATAGAGAGATAATAAAATAAAGCAGGCCATTAGATACATATGGGATTAAATACAATAAGTCAATTCTTTGACTAAGAGTTGCACATGCAGATACTTAGAAGATACAATGGGAAAAGCACCAAAAGTAAAGAATGACATCAACCCAAAGGTCTAAGTATCTCCCAGCAACCTTCAAAGATTGTTATAGCAACGTAAATCATAAACAAAGAACAAGTCATAAAACCGGCAGGAGAAAGATAGACATACTACATTTCACAGAACAAAAATAAGAATGACATTTGACATTTTATCAGGAAGAAAAGACAATGAAATGGAACCTATAGGATGATTATTTAAAAAAATGAAATCTAAAATTCTATATTGTGGGAGAGAAAATGAAACCGTAATAAAGTTAACTTCATGAAAATAATAGATTAAAGTGTTCAATGCCAGAATGCAAAAAGAATTTCTTTAGGTTAAATGGAAATGATCCCAGATGGCAGGCAAATCTTCATGAAGCAATGAAGTGGAGCAGTCTGGCAAATGCGTGGTACAAAATTATTTTTTAAATTTATGCTTAAAAAGTGAGTGGTTGCTGAGAGCCAGAATTACAAAGCACTGAAGAATTCTTAACACATGAAGATGGAAATATTAGGACTTTAATTTGTCCATATCCTTGCCAATACTAGTTTTTATGTGGGTTTTGGATAATATCCATCCTAAGAGTTGAGAAGTGATATCTCATCATGGCTTTTATTTTCATTTCCTTGATATTGCTACATTGTTGATAGGAATGCAAAATGGTATAGCCTCTATGTAAAACAGTACAGAAGTTGTTCAAAAATTAAAAATAGAACCAACATATGATCCAGCAATCTAACTTTTGGGTTCTTATCCAACAGAATTGAAATCACGAACTTGAACAGTCATGAGAATTTTAGTGAGACATGGTTAATGAAGAAAAGCTTGTACATATTTAACATATAAAATTTGATAAGTTTGGACATAGGCAAACATCTGTGATTCCATCACCAATATTAAAGTAGTAGACACTTTCAATACAAGCAAGTTAATGTTATTTAAATGAAACACATATATATCTGTGTCTCCTGGCTGGAAGGCTGCATTTGTTTCTAAACACATTTCATCCACGTCTCAATAGTATTCTGCACACTTCTTGTTGCCTGATTACTTAATTATTTAGTTAATTATTCTTTCACCAGTTTTTTAGTTATATTCACAAGAGGTACTGGTCATCCACCATTTACCCTGAAGTGTTACTTAGGCACTGGTGCTACAAAACGAAAAAAAAAAAAATATGTCAAAGAACTTACAGTCTGCTTTCTCTATTTATATATTAAATATTATATATACATCAAGCTCCAAACACATTGCAGTGTGGTGGAAGGTAGAAAATGTGGACATTCTGGCATTAAAAAAGTGATGGCGCTGCACAGTCTTTGCTGTGTGCCTTGAATAATTTGCAGGCACTCACCTTAAACAAAAGCTACTGCCATGAAGATTAAACGAAACATTTGAAACACTACGATTTTGTAATAAATGCTTAATAAATGTTTACCAGTATTTAGTGAAATGAGAGCAGTATGTTCTGGGTGTGATGAAAATGCAAAGGCAGGTTAGAAGGTAAGCAAAGGTAGACAACAACCTCCTTCCTTGGATACTCAGTGGCTGGCAAAAAGCAGCGTGCACCCAGCCACTTCAGTCTTGTCTTCTTTTCCATTTTTATTCCAATTTTCTATCCAGTTAATTTGCTCAGCATAGATCCCGTGCACTCCACACAATGACTCACTGAGGAGCAAGTGATTAGAGCAGAGGTTTAAGTTACCACTTGGGGCACCCACATCGCCTATTAGTGTGCCTGGCTTGAATCCCAGCTACCCTACTTCTGATCCTAGCCTCTTGCTAATATGCACTCTGGGAGACAGAAGATGATCACTCAAGTGTTTGGGTTTCTGCCACCCATACTGGTGACCACCGACTGAGTTCCTGATTTCTAGTTTTGGCGTGGTCTGCCCCTGGCTGCTGGGGGCATTTGGAAAGGAAACCAGCAGATGGAAGATCTCTTTCTATCAGCCACTTTCCCACTCTCCCTTCTTTGAAATAAAACGACAATCATTTTAAAAAATGGATTATGGCCGGCGCCGCGGCTCACGAGGCTAATCCTCCGCCTTGCGGTGCCGGCACACCGGGTTCTAGTCCCGGTCGGGGCACCAGATTCTGTCCCGGTTGCCCCTCTTCCAGGCCAGCTCTCTGCTGTGGCCCGGGAAGGCAGTGGAGGATGGCCCAAGTCCTTGGGCCCTGCATACCAGGGGATTCCAATTCAATCCCATCAAGGTGGCATGTACCAATGCCATCTCACTATTCCAAGTGATCAATTTCAGTTCACAATTGATCATAATGAAAGGACTAAGAGTCAAAGGGAGCACATAAACAAGTCTAGTACCTGCTAACACTAACCGATAGAATAAATAAAGGGGAGAGTGATCCAACATGGGAAGTGAGATACTCAGCAGACTCATAGAATGGCAGATGTCCTAAACAGCACTCTGGCCTCAGAATCAGCCCTAAAGGCATTCGGATCTGGCTGAAAAGCCCATGAGAGTATTTCAGGCATGGAAAGCCAAGACACTCTGGCAAAAGATCTCTGTGAGTGAGATCCCAGTGGAAAGAACAGGTCTTCAAAGAAGGAGGTACATTTCTCTGAAGGGAGGAGAGAACCTCCACTTTGACTATGACCTTGTCTAAACAAGATAAGAGTCGGAGAACTCAGAGGGCTTCCATAGCCTTGGAAACTCATGACTGGAGCATAGGGAGATTACTGATGCCATAGACAGGAGTGTCAATTTGTAAAGTCAACAACAGGAGTCACTGTGCACTTACTCCTCATGTAGGATCTCTGTCCTTAATGTGCTGTGCATTGAGATTTAATGCTATAACGAGTACTCAAACAATATATTTCACTTTGTGTTTCTATGGGGGTGCAAACTATTGAAATCTTTACTTAATGCATACTAAACTGATCCTCTGTTAAAAAAAAAAAAAAGAAATTATCAATTCCCAACTTGACTCTCACTGGGATTAAACATGACAATAGGTCTGATCTGATTTCATCATCATTTAAAAAATCATCTATTATTTTTCACTTTATGTTTCTGTGTGGGAACAAACTGTTGAAATCCTTACTTAATGTATACTAAGCTGATCTTCTGTATATTAAGATAATCGAAAATAAATTTTGATGTGAATGGAAGGGGAGAGGGAGTGGGAAAGGGGAGGGTTGTGGGTGGGAGGGACGGTATGGGGGGGAAGCCATTGTAATCCATAAGTCGTACTTTGGAAATTTAAATTCATTAAATAAAAGTTAAAAAAAAAACTGCATGAATTCAAAACCCAGCTCTTTCTCCTGCAAGTCATCTAATTTGGGGCAAATAATTGTGACACTCTGTGTGCCTCCATTTTTTTATAAGGAAGCTGGGGCAGATCATAATGCCCATTGTCGCTCCCCCTCTTCATGGAGGAACGACACAGGACCCTGCGCTGTTCTTTCGTCTGCTCGGCCCTCCCCGGGTTTGCTGCTGGTTCTTCCCGGGTTGGCTACCATCCCTTCTACTTCCGTGGAAGGGCGGTTCCCCCTGGCCACTTTCCCCACTTCCGCGGGGGAGCGGCACACCGCCGGCCGGCTCTCTCGGGGGCTGCACAGGTGTTCCTTCAGATAGATGTTCCCCTTAGATGTTCCTGGTGCATGTTGTCTCTCTCCTCCTTTATAGTCCTCTTCCACCAATCCCAACTCTGCTACCCACACGCCGAGTACGCTGCTCTCCTCCAATCAGGAGCAGGTCCTACAGTTTATTGGTTGAACTGGAGGCAGCTGTGTAGAAGCTGTTTCCCTTCTCAGCGCCATATTGTGGGAAAGCAGATGCATAGAATAAGTCTTAATTCCAGTAACTTAGTCTAGTCCGAGTTGCTCCCAGTTGCTCCCCACACCCATTACATAGATATGAGAATGAAATGAAAGAGGAAGAGAAGAACATCAAATGGTTCATGTGACTATTTACTTTTTTCTGTGGTTTGTTTGCTATGCATTTAAACTTTTTTTAAATCTGTATAGTTCTGCAATTTTTTTTTCTTTCACTCATTAGGTTTTGATATCAGGTAATGTTATTTTATGAAAATGAGTTGGAAAGCATTTGAGTCTATTTTCTGAGAGAAAAAATTATTGTACTATTATTCTTTCTTTAAATGTTAAGTAGAAATCATCAATGAAACTATTTAGGCCTTAAGTTGCCTCTAGGGAAGAGTTAAAAAGGAATTTAATATCTTAAATACATATGTGGTTATTAAAATAGTTTTCTTTCCATTTTCAATTTTCTGAATCTGTGATTTTAAAAATATTTATTTGAAAGGGAGAGCAACAAGGAGGAAGGGAGGGAGGAAGAGAGGAAGAGAGAGGGAGATGGGGTAGGAGTGGGGGGAGAGAGAGAAAGAGAGATATCTTCCATATTGATTATTTCCCCAAATGGCTGCATTGGTGGAGTGGCTGAGCTTGGGCAAGGCTGGAGCCGGGACACTGGACACTCCACCCAGATCTCCCATGTGGGTGGCAGGGCCCCCACCTCCTGCTTTCCCAGACACACTAGCAAGGAGCTGCATCCAAGACTGAGCAGTTGAGACTTGACCAGTGCTCTGATGTTGGATACTGGTGTTGCAAGTGGTAGCCTGACTGCTGCATCATGCCAGTCCCTGAATCTGTATTCTTGAAAAAAAAAAAAAAAAAAAAAACAGAACACTTCACAAAATTGCCAAGATTACTATCTTCCGTAAAATACACCAGACAGTTTTTACACTCAGGGTAAAATTATTCATGTTTCCCTGTTGAACAAATACATGTAGCAATCAACTGAATAAAACAATTCTGTGGTACTTTATGTGGCTACCACAACACTGCTTTTTTTGTTGCCATGAAAATCTCCCAAGTTCTTTGTGGTATTCTTGAATAGAGTGAAAATTGCATTTCAGGTTAAGTTTCTATGTATATAGTTTAAAAGCATCACACAATCTTTAGTCATTTAGGCTACTCCATCGGAATAAGAAGGACTACCCTCCAGTCAGTGCCCATCAGTGTGACTGGTCTCAATTCCCACCTCTGCCAGATGTCACCAAGCTGCTGACTGTCAGACCACTAAGCATTCACCGTACCGGGGGGTGGGGCATCCGTCCACACATCACCCATCTTGTCTCTTATTCTCCCTAGAAAGGGGCTTCCTTACTAAACTTCCTGCACACACTGACCATAAAAAAGACACTGTTCTGTAATCACACCTAGCTCTTCCTAGTTCTTTTTCTCAGTTTGGGAGGCAATTCAGATGAAGGGTACTTTGGTACAGTAATTTAAACAAAATTTTTCTCTGCTGTTGAAAAATTGCCTTAGAATTTGAATTGACAGTTTGGGATGGATTTGGTTTCATGGCCTGCCCATGGATTGTACTGCCCGTTTCTCTAAAAATAGGCACAACATACATTACTCCCACAATGCTTTCAATGGTGCTGAGTCTCTCAGAGAGATACCTGTGGCAGGCACTGCACCATCACCCACAGAAAAGGGGTTTGGGGGCTTCTGACAACAAAAAGGAGAGGATTCAATTGTGAAGTCCGTTGGAATTGACCTTCCTGTTCCTCAGACTGCTAAAGAGAGGTAAAAGTGCTGAAGTGCTTTCTATATCTACATAAATTTCTTGAAAGATTTCAGACTGATTAAACTTTACTCCTTCCCGATTTAGAGGCATAAAGTCGCTTACTTGACTCCTACAAGCAAACATTTTGTGTTATGAGCAATTTCTTACATGAAATGATACTTGAAATGGTGGTAGAGGAGGATGAGGAAGAAGAGAGAAAAATATGAAGTAAATAGTGCTTTTAATACCTCCTTTTAGTTTATCTTATTTATTTATCTACTTAAGAAGCTGAGGGCAAGAGAGCAAGGTCCTATCTTCTAGTTCTCTCCCCAGATACAGCTGGGTCTCGGCCAGGACTAAAGCCAGGAGATGAGAACGCAATCCCAGTCCCCCAGGAAGGCGACAGGAACCCAATGACTTGAGCCATCACCACTGCCTCCTAGGGTTTGCATTGGTAAGATGCTAGAGCCAAGAAATGAACCCAGCCACTCCAATGTGGGACACAGATGTCCCATATAGCATCTTAACTTCTAGGCTAAATTCCTGCCTTCCAATTTTGTTTTCTTTTTTCTTCATGGGATGACAGGAATTTATTTTGATGGTTTCTGGGCATAATTGAATGAATTGTACCTCAAAGACCATAATGAAAAGTTTTGACAGTATTTCATCCATTTACTTATTTTCATATTTATTTGTTCATTCTTTAATTATGAAATATTATGTGTTATTAGCACTGACTCAAACCCTGTGCAAGGCTCTGGGAAACAGTACTAAATAATTTATTATACCTCACTCCTTAGTGGAGTTTATATTATAGTGGCTGATATGGGTAGTTGACAAAGTAGTAACAAAATGAATTATTGGAGTAATATGTATTAAGAAGGAGAAAAATAAGTTGGTATAACAAAGAACATTGAGAGGTCTAGGAAAAGATATAGCAAATTCCACCCAGTGTGAACACTGACTTGCCTCTTCTGATTATACATCCCAGAAAGAAGTCAAGTGTTCGTGAAACAAGAAAAGGACTGTTTGTCCATGTGAAGAGATGGTAACTTAGCAGAATAGGATGTTGTGGGATTGCCAACAGGAGACATGCAAAGCAGAAAACTGTCTGGTGTATTTTACGGAAGATAGTGTTTAGTGTTCCTGATAACGTAGATTCACCATCAAGTTTCAAAAATTAGACTCTTCAAATGGAATATATATCTGGTATTGAACTGACTGCACCTTTCAATGCTTGCAGAGTTCCCTACTCTATGTTTGACCTAAGAGGATGTACACAGTATGAACTTATCCCAAAGGTTGCTCATGAAAGTCCATGTCAAATGAAAGCTGGACTTGAACTCTGAGATGAGAATTGCTGTGTGTGCCTCTGAGTTAAGTGACTGGTCAAAAAAGGAATTTACCCACATCCATCTTGAGTTTCAATTTTGTAGGTCAGTTTATCAAAACCCTGGCCTGTTATCACACTCATAATATGCCCAGGCTTCTTTCATACTATTTTTATTCATTAACCCTACAATTCAATTATAAACAGTTACCTTGAATGCCCTCTTCACTCACAATCATGCATTAATATGGTATGGCAAAATCCTGTTGAAATTTATACTTGTATTAAAAAGATGCTATAAAATAAATATTTAGATGCAAGGATAGGATATAAGAAATTCATCTGTGGGAAAATCTGTGTTGTTCACAGGGACGATATAGATAGACTAAAACCAGCTACTATCATTAAGGAATCTAAGTGTTGGTGAGAATGCAGATTCTCTTAAATGTGTCCTTAATTTCATGTAATATTTGTATGCTTTTCCTATCGTATTATAAAATCTCAGTCTCTGGATTGGCACCCCTTATAGCCCAGTAATCCTCTGGTCAGTAAATTCATGTGTAGACTCTCCTCCTGTGATTTACATTGCTCATAGGCACATGGAAGCATACCTTTCAATGCCAGTGGTTATCTTTCTTTCCTAAAGAGTTGATCCAGAATATTGACTGCACCACTGATGATCACAGAGAGGTTGCTTCTCTCAGAGCTAAACACCCAGCTATCAGTTGATTCCATCTCTGTAACTCCTTCCTCATTTATGTCTGAATTAAGATTCTATTTCTAACTGTAAGCCAGAGTTAGGCTTGTGGATCTCTTCTAGCTTGCAGTTGATTTTCCAAACCCCCTTCTAGGTAACTAGGTGATGATTCAACGCAACACTCAAAAAAAAAAAAAAAAAAAAAAAAAAGAGAGAGAGAGAGAGAGAGAAAGGATGCTTACTTTCATCTTATTTTACAAGAATCTCTGCAAATTGCCCTCTAAAGCTTAATTCAGTGATCCAAGATCAACTGAGACAAGACATTCTCAGGCTTCCTACTAAAAATTCTTGGTAATCTTTTATTTCATTTATTGATTTTTTTTGACAGTAGTGACAGATTTGAGCCAGACCTACTGCGAATATTCAATTTGCTTTCTGTGGTCCATCAACATGATAAATGATCAAGATTTAAATTACTTTGGTTTCATTTATGAGATAGTATGTATAGAACTGGGAGGTATACAATCTGACTTTTAGCCCTGACCATTGAAAGGCTGATTGATCTATCCAGGACTGTTCATTTTTTTTTTTTTTTAAGTTGCACCACATGATCTGGAGTGAGTTTTATGCAACCTTGAAGTATTTGGATTATAAGACTCTTAATTTGTATGTTGAGAATAGAAACCATCATGGAACTGACAAAAAATTAATGTTACTTGTCAAGGCCTTAGGAGCTAGACTAGAGCTCAGTATTTTATGTATATTATCTTAATAATTTTCACAAAGCCCCATGTGATAGGAATCTTTATTGATAGGAATGTTTATTAACATCATAGATAAGTCTTGGCTTCTTCTTCAGTAAAATCAGGTTAATACACTGACCAAGAATTAATAAATTGATGCTAATAAACTTTTCATGCAAGTGGCCTAATGCTAAGTTCTGAGTTTGACCATGTAGTTGCTTAATGCAAAACTCTCCATAGGAAGGCCAGAAGGAGAATAGGTACATGTCTTAGTGTTTTCTATTATGTAGATTCTGAATGAGTTAGGAAATTGGATATTTCACAGTCAATCCATGAAGCTTCTGATGAGTCCCCATGACAGGAAGGCGATGAGGCAGTACACCCAGCATTTCCTTCTCAGAGAAGGAAAGAAGAAAAGAGTTTGACTCCAGCCCTCTAAGAGCTTGCATTCAAACAAGGGTGAAAGCAATGGAGTTTAACAGAAAATGTTAGTTCTTTTGGCACAACCAGATAGAGAACGCAGTGGAAAGAAGTAGGAGAGAAGAGTGAATTTGGCCTGCATTTAGGTGAAGTGAAGGGATTACTTAGTGGCAGAGGCTTTGGTTTTTACCTTGAGTCATGCAGAGGTTGCTATAATGCAGAGGTTGAGCATACTTCTTTTTCTATGTTTGTTTCTTCAGGCATAGTATCTAGAAGATTACTGAGATAGACTAGAACAGGCAGAAATCAACACAAGGAGGGATTTTAGAAGACAAAATTGAGGCTGGCGCCATGGCTCACTAGGCTAATCTTCCGCCTGCAGCGCTGGTACTCCGGGTTCTAGTTCCAGTTGGGGCGCCGGTTCTGTCCCGGCTGCTCCTCTTCCAGGCCAGCTCTCTGCTGTGGCCCAGGAAGGCAGTGGAGGATGGCCCAAGTGCTTGGGCCCTGCACCCGCCTGGGAGGCCAGGAGGAAGCACGCGGCTCCTGGCTTCGGATCAGTGCAGCGCCGGCCGCAGTGGCCATTTGGGGGATGAACCAACAGAAGGAAGACCTTTCTCTCTGTCTCTCTCTCTCACTAACTCTTCCTGTCAAATAAATAAATAAATAAAATAAAAAATAAGACAAAATTGAGGCTACACCCTCATATCCATAGTGCATTTTGACTGGTAGCCATTTATCTCCTACTCATTTTCAGAAGACCGAGGTATTAAAAGTAGGCCAGGCCAATAGGAAAACCCACCTTCTAAACACTAATTTCCAGAAATCAGCCTCACTAAAGTCAAATACTCCGTACACTTGCACAGTATTAATTGCACACTCTAACACTGTTGTTTTCACCACTGCTTGTCTTCTGATTACTAGAAGAGAAAATCCCGAGGAAAAAATAAGATAGTCAAGCACAGACCTAATGCTTGCTAATAGACGTGCAGAAAATGCCCATATACCGAATCCTGTCTCACTCAGGCCTGAGATTCTCAACCCCTGATTGCCTGATGCTCCATTTGTATCTATTATTCATCCTCTATGAGAGGAGATGGTGGCTGAGATAGAATTATGAGCCATTCCTCAACTCTTTGATGCATGTAAGAATGAAATAATTAACATCACAAAGATAACAACCAAAAACTATACTAGGTTCATCAAATATGCTTCCCCTAATTCAAACTTTAGTATTATATCTAAATAAGTGATTAGATATTTACTGTAGTCAGGTTTCCCAGTGTAGGCCCTCAGACCAGGACCCTAGGCAAAAAGGTAATATAATAGAGGATTCCAGTGAAGTAGGTCAGTAAAACAGAGAAAAAAATGGGACATATACAGGGATGCTTACCAAGTAAATTACCATATTGCCACTTAGCAAATCTTATTATATATGCAAATTAAAACACATATAATCAATCATCTATCACATGTAATATCTATATTTAGATTGCTCCCAATATAACTGGTTATAGAAGGGTACTTCAGAAAGTTCATTGAAAATTGGAAATAAAAGATGAGCTATTCTGGTGCAAAAATTTTGAAATCCATGTATAGTCTTTTAATAACATGCATTTTTCATAAGTCTTTAAAAGACTCTTCATGTAGTTGTAGTTATTTATATAAGTATCTATATATTTAACTGCATTAAAGATATTACATATAGTTGAGTGTATCACAAATCTCATCACACATATATGAACAAATTTAAAATGTTTGCTTTTATGATATGCACTATTATTTTTCTAATTTAATGTCTAAAAATTTGTAAGGAGAGGTGAAATTAGTTTAAAAGATCAGATTTATAATTAGGAATGGAATAAAAATCATCATTGTTTTTAATTCACACATTTTCTAATTATAAAAATTTAAACTACCCTTCAGAATGGATATTAAAATTATAAAATAGCAAGTGCTAAAAGAATCTTGGTTAGAGGGAACCCTATACACTACTGATGGGAATGAAAAATTATGTAGGTTCTATGATAAGCTGTATTATGATTCCTCAAAAAAATTAAAAATAGAAATACCAAATGATATAACCAACCCACTTCTGGGAACATATTCAAAATAATTGACAGTAGGATCTCAAAAAGAAATATTTGCACATCCATATATGTAGCATTATTCAGAGTGGCCAAGAGGAAGAAGAGGCCCAGAATTTCTTCTGTGGATAAACAGATAAACAAAATGTGGTGTATATGTGTGTGTGTGTGTGTGTATACAGTATTAGAATAGAATTCTGCCATAAAAATAAATAAAAGTATGCTATATGCTACAACATGGATGAAATTTGGAGTTGTACTAAGTGAAATAAATTATTTATAAAATTATGCAGTTCCACCATAAAGTATCTAAAGCAACCAAATTCAAGAAAACAGAATCTAGAACTGTGGTTACAAATGTTAGTAGGAAGGGGAAATTAAGGTTATTATTTAAAGGGTGCAAAATTTCAGTTTTGTAAGATGATAACTTTCTGGAGAATTGTTGCCCAATAATATGAATATACAAAGAGTTTTCAAAATTTTGACAAAAATAACATTATTAAGGAACTATGTTTAGACTTCAATTTGTTTGCATCTAAATAAACATGTACTAACTTGTATCACATGTCTGAACAGGATCTAATCTGAGCACTAGGAAAAATAAGAATTGTGAACTAATTTGACACTTTACAAAAATGTTATAGGGACAATGCCCAGAAAGAAATTAACATTTTAACAATTGATAAATCCATTAAAAGGGATGAATTAATGTTAAAGATCAAGGCTACAGTGGAAGATCATCCACATCAATTTGTGAGGTAAAAAATAATCTTGTACATACTATAGCTGAAGTGAGTCAACAATAGAGAAATAATAACTACACCACTGGCCTCTCAACTGGTTCCCCCAATACAATTCTGACTAAAAAATTAAAGTGAGCAAACTTTCAGCTCAACAAATTGCAAAAATACTATACCTAGATCACCAGTAGAAAAGAACAGAATTTTCAAGATCCTGAAGCATTTCCTCAAAGAATGGTAACAAAGAGTTGAAAGGGAAGTAGGCAGGCATATTGGTTAAAATCCATTAGGCTTGTGAGCTAGAAGACCACGCCTTCGCCATGCCCCTGTGTGACCTCATGCCCTACCTGATACCTTTGCCACACCCCTGTGTGACGCCCCTACCTGGCCACACCTGGGCGCCCACCAGCCCATCAGGTTAATTAACCTCTCTCTCTATTCCAAATTTCTACCAGGGGACCACCCTGACTGCCACTACCCATTTGACTTGTAAGGCTGCCACAAAACACACCAAACATCAGAGTAAAGGGAAGGGTTTATTGGGAGAAACCCAACAAACCAGAGGGAAGGGGCGAGGAGGGAAAGAGAGAGAGAGGAGAACGTAAGAGAAGGATCAAGAAAGTGAGAGAGAACAAGGGGGAGAGAGATTGAGAAAGAGAGAGACAGAGACCAAGAGGGAGAGAGATCAGGAGATGGAGAGAGAGAGAGAGCCACATGTTCAGGAATAGGTCCTCTTAAAACTTTGCCTGTGGGAGGGCAGGGAAGTAGGAGCATCGAATCCCATGAGGATGGGGGTGGAGCTGACACCAGTGGTTATGCCATGTGGTCTCCTGGCTTCCAGCAATGGCAGTGGGGGCTAGTGCTTAGGATGGTGTCCAAGGTATAGATCATGCCATAGCTAAGACTGCACCATTTCACTAATATGACTTCTCCCATTATCACTTAAAAAAGTGTCTGGAAATTGGTGAATCTTATTGTTAGAAATAAAGTCTATATTTTATACTTTTACCTCTTAGTTTTATTTTTCCATGAACATTTTGAAATACCCTTGTATTAACACTATTGTAGATTTAAAATGATAAAAGAAAACAAAAACACTTAAATTGATGTGAACAGTTTATATATGTCAAATTTACCACAATAAAACTGTTAGAGAAAAGTTGAAACTAGCTTCCACATTAGTCTCAGAAGTGGAGGGAACCTTGCTTTGCATCTGGCCAAATAACCCACTGGATGCAGTAGTCTTTAAATTCACTGCTTTCATGACAAGCTAGCCCATTCTGCACTGTTTTGCTTATCTGCAAAACAAACCAAAACCAAAACCAAAACAAGACCCAAAAACTGCTTATATTCAGATAAAGGTCATAACACAAGTAGTTAATATATACCACTAGTCTGAAGGCCTAGAAATGATCCCATAATCCCATTCTGCTCCATTTCAAGGTTGGTTTTGTCATTATCCCACTTTAAAAAATACCTTTTGGGGCCGGTGCTGTGGCGTAGCAGGTAAAGCCAACGCCTGCAGTGCCAACATCCTATATGGATGCAGGTTGTAGTCCGAGCTGCTCCACTTCTCATCCAGCTCTCTGCTATGCTATGGGAAAGCAGTATAAGATGACCCAAGTCCTAGGGCCCCTGCACCAGCATGGGAGACCCAGAGGAAGCTCCTGGCTCTTGGCTTTGGGTTGGCACAGCTATGGCTGTTGTGGCCAATTGGGGAGTGAACCAGTGGATGGAAGCCCTCTCTCTCTCTCTCTCTGCCTCTCTCTCTCTCTCTGCCTCTCTCTCTCTCTCTGTAACTGTGACTGTTAGTAAACTGGTGCTATCTTCCTAAACCCAGCCTGGCTTACTAGAAGTCAGGTGACCAGAGGGCCCAATCACAAGTGTCAGCTCCAACCCCACCCTAATGGGATTTGCCACTCCCACTTTCTTACCTCTGCAAAGCTGTAGAAGACCTGTTCTGCCAGTACAGGCTGCTGTTCTCTCTGTGCAGGGGGAGGTTCCCTGTCGGGTTTCCCCCACTCGACAACAAACCTTCTCCCTTACTCAGGTGTTTGGTGTGTTTTGTGGTGGCCTTTTCTTTCAGTGACTTTCAAATAAATAAATAAATCTTAAAAAGAAAAAAAAAATTCCTTTTGTCCTCTGGCGTAGTTTCTAGTACAGAATGTTCAGGTTTTTTCAGAAAAGGCAGGCACCTTCCAGACTTCATAGATTCCTTCATGTTTCAAATTCAAACTCAATTTGTTCAGAATAGGGAGTGTTCAAGATACAAGCATGTTTCTTATGTGGAAACTGAGAAATTAATATTTTGAAGGACTTCTGGAATGTTCAAGGGTGAAATGTTTTTGAAATCTCAGGCTATGGAGTTTACTGGATTGTTTCCTGGTCTTTCTTTTCACAGATCTGTCTCTACTGTGAAATGTTATTATTTCTAGTATGTCATGACTTTGACCTTAATACCTTCAATTTGCTTGCTCTGTGCTGTGCCTCAATAAAATCGACATACTGTTTATGTCCTAAATAATGTGAGGGTTAATTAAAACATGTAAAATAGTGAAGACATGCTTCTTTAACGTGCTTAATGACTTAAAGATGTAAGCTGAGTACATCATTATTACTACAAATGAAAAATACAATCACATTCTCCCTTTAGATGTCTCTATTGGAGGTTGTTGCTTCCAGTGTTCTACAGTGTCCATGATAAGGTGATAATGTATGCAATCCAGCATCAAAATTTATTTTTATCTCTATTCTGAACAAAGATTTAACCTCTTGAGTAATGACCCAGAATTAAAATGAATACACACACACACACATATTTATTTCTATATATAAGCTACATGCAGCTGGATTCAGGACAGCTGTTTTTTTTTTTTTTTTCCTTTTATCCCTTCAATTTCTCACAGGCAGAGATAAATCAAGATAGAGACAGGGTCTCTTTTGTACCAAATATATTTTATTATCTTATCTTAAAGCCTGGAAGACGATTTGTACCAAAGCCCAACAAGTAATTTCAACTCCAAAAGGCTCTGTGCATGCTGAGATGAATTGGAAATGTGATGTCATAGGAGGAAATAATAAAAAATTGAAATATAGAAAACGATAAAAATCAAATAACCTTAAAGGTACAAGAACCAGAGTTCATAGTTTAGTTGAAAATTAGGTAATATTGTCAAAGTGATTTAGAGCAAATTTCATAATATCTGTTAGCCTCATTTTCCTTAGCCTATCTTATTCATTGAAAATGAATTGAACTATTTGCCACGGAGTCCAAGGGCAAATGATCATTAATTCATAGCTGGGAAGCAGCTGATGGCAGTGGATACTATGCTGTGTTCTGGTGTCAGACTACCCAGATTCAAATATCGGCTTTGGCATCTACAAATTGTGTGATCTTAGAGAAGAATCTTAATATTCTTCATCTACTTTTGCTATTCTCTAAAGTGGGATAAGGGTATTGCTTATCACATATGATGAGGAAATTAAAGGAAGCAGTATGTTGACAGAGCTAGACCAATTTCTGACACATAGGAATTATTAACACAATGTCAGACACCAATATAATCATGATCATTATGCTATCACGAATGATTTTTCAGGAAACACAAACTGTGATATTCCATACAATGGACTACTATTCATCAGTCAGAAACAGGGATTAGTATACAATAGTGTGAAAAGCAAAACTGCAGAAATAGAAAACATATCACTGGTTTCCTGGAGCTGTGAATGGAGGTAAAGCCTGACTATAAATGGGGTAGCACAAATTTGGGGAGAGAGTTAAAGAATTGCTCTGTATTTTGATTATGATGGTGGTTACAAAACTAAATGTGTTCATCAAAACTCACAGGGTGAATTTTACTTTTGGTAAATGCATTTTAAAAGTTAACTGAAAATATAAATATTTATTTTTCCAGTGCTCATGTACTTCAACACAAAGAGAAAAGTGTTTATAAGAGAAAGCTGTAGATTTGTTTAAAAATAGCATAAAATAACATATAAGTTCATTTTTGAAGAAAATTTTTTCAATTTCATAATCGCTGATGTTAAAATCATTTTTAATTGAGTTATTGATTATTTGATCACCAAAGAGCAGATGGTAGCTTTTTAATCCAACCCCCCTTGCTGTTTCTGATACATTGGGAGTGAGGTATCCAGCTTTTAGAGGAGATAAACATTTACTAGATAGATCATTGTGATGGTAAAATGAACATTACACACACACACACATACATATAAACTCATCAAATTGTACACTTCATGTTCAGTTTTTATGTACTTATTATACTTCAAGAAAGCTGGGAGAGAAAAACTTTCCAGATGGGAGGATTCTCAGGTTAGTGCATCTTACATACTTAGTGCATTAACCATTTTTAATATAGAAGTTCCTAAAATATTAATATTTCTCCAAGTGATATTTGATGCAAAATAATATCTTTGTGAAGTAGTAAGTGATTTTTATGAAAAAGTCGAATAAGCTGATAGAATGTAATAATTATACTGTCAAAGAATCCAAGATTGCATTTTCTCAAAGACATCTATGTTGCCCACTTTTGGTTGCTCAGGCTGTTACCAAGATGGTTAGATTTATTTCTCTTCTGACTGCACCATAGCAGCCAGCCTTATGCAAAAGATATATGTGAGGCAACTTTTCAGAATGATGCAAAACCCATGTCATTGCTTATGCAGGTGATTATGTACACAATTAAAAGAATGGCTTTCACACCAATGGAAACAGAGAATGAGCCTTTAAGAAGCCCTAGAGTACTGTTCAGATGTTTTAAAATATAAAACAACTGGTGATTTATTTATTAGCAGGAAGATGAAAAGCATTTTTCTTCCACAATAGCTTGTCCTAGGCTATAGGCTCCAAAGGAACTGCCCACCAGAGATGCAAGTCTGACCTCTTTTGTGCAATTTCTGTGGTTTGCTTTCTCATGCATTAAGTATGGACTATGCATTATTAACCCATTATGGATGGATCAAGATCAGTGTGTGTCCTATTCTTACAACCTTGGAAATTTCACACACAAATCTTAGGGAAGTACAATGATCTAATACTTCAAAGCAGGAAGCATAGCTAATAGTCACACTGTTCTTTGATCTGTTACTTATGTCATTGGAAGACAGTCTGTCTGGTCTGTATTTACTCTAACACTCTAAATGCCCAATTCTTTTCAATATCATTTATTGAATGAAATTTACAGGACACATTGGGGTACCTTGGCTTGGGATAAAAACGTGGGGCAGCATGTATCAACATACGTTCTCAGTCCTGATGGTGCTTGAGAATAACATTGGAGAATTAGCATTTGTGTTTATGAAAATTAGAGGACAAAAAAAAAAACCCTCTGAACTGTTCAGAGATGTGTTGAATTGAAAAATAATTAAATGTGTCAGTGGGTGGCACAGTAGAGCTTAGTTACTCATAGTGCAGGTTTTAGCATCAGCTTTCCTAGGTCTGAATGAATGAGAGCTTTATCCAAAACTAGTTGCATGATTGTGAGTTGGATTAGCTACTGTTTCTTCATCTGTAAAATTAGGATTGCATTACCTGTGTAATCAGTTGATTATAAATTAAATGCAACTGTACATAAAGATTCAGCACAGTGTCTGCTCTTGCTCTAATGAAGGCTATGGATAACATTTTAATAGGAAATCCTATCACTTATGGGTTTCAGCACTTGACCCTGCATTCATACTTTGCAGCATTGAACTTCTCTTTCTTCCATAAAACTTCAGAAGGCTCTCATAAACAATTTTCACTTACTGGCCCTCTCATCATTCAGAGCTGACTTCTAAATGTGCTATTTCTTTATGCTAATTTTTTTCCAAGTTCAATGTTTATACACTTGGGAGCCTTTTTTGGATTTTCTTCTATTTAGTCCCTTTGAGTGATCTCATCTACAATAAGCACCTATACGAGATGCTGTATTGCAAGTGGTGGCTTTACCTGCTATGCCACAATACTAGCACGTGAGTCTACATTTTAACCAAGGTCACTGGCAGAAGCAGCATGCATATCCCGTTGTCATTATTATCATTGACATCATCATCATTGTCAATACGGTCGTGGTTCTCACTATTTTATGGTCATCTATTTCATGCCATTAGAAGTTATTATTTCATGTAATCTTCTAAATATCCTAGGGAGTAGGTTTTATCCTCAATTTCACAGATGAAGTAAGACTCAAAGGAAGTATGTCAGGTACACAAAATTTGAAGCTATTAAGTGCTAAATAAGAATCCTATGTGTACCTTGCTGAATTTGAATGAAAGGTCTTTCTAGTACTTTCTTTGGTCCTTTGTTCAGGGGAAAGGGGATAATTCTATTTAACTGCAACTCCAAAGACAAAGGCAAAGTCACTGTAGAGAACTACAGGGATGCTGGAAACTGTAGGGCCCAGTGGATGTGAGGTAATTGGTTTTTCTTAAACAGAATGAGATTTATCTTAATGAAGAATAATTAACTCTGCCCAAGAGATTACACAGCATGTGCCTGCACATTACCATTATCACAGCCTTGCAGTTTCTAAATGCCTCCTCTTCCTTTCTGTTACTGGGTTTATCCTGATAATCAGGATGCAGAATATAGTCCAGTCTATTACTTCAAATATTTTGTCACATTCACAAGACTTTCTTGGGGTTAGGAACAATGCCTTTTTTCTTATAATATCTGACATTGAGCTGGATGTATATCAGTTACTAACATTAATCTGTTTAATTCTGTAAATATTGAATGATAATCATGTTTCTGGAAACTATATGGGCTTCTGATTAAAGAACATCAAGTTGGGGCTGGCATTGTGGTGTAGCAAGTTAAGCCTCTGTGATACTGGCATCCTTTACGGGTGCTGGTTCAAGTCCTGGCTGTTCACTTCCAATCCAGCCCCCTGCTAATGCACCTGGTAAAACAACAGAAGATGGCCCAAGTACATGGGCCCCTGCCACCCATGTGGGAGACATGCAAGAAGCTTCATGCTTCTGGCTTCAGCATGGCCTAACTCCAGCCATTGTGGACATCTGGGGAGTAAGTCAATGGATGGAAGATTTCTCTCTCTCTCTCTTTCTCTCTCTCTCCCCCATTCCTCCTCTCTATATAACTCTGCTTTTCAAGTAAATAAAAAAAAAAAATCTTTTAAGAAAATGAACACCACTCTTCATCATTTATTATGTATCCCACTATCATAATTTAACAATCTTATTTTTCTCATTTGAAAAAAATGAGATAATGCTGCATAGAGAATGATCATGTGTAAAGTGATACACATGATGAAAAAATATGCCTATTACTCTCTGATTCAAAGTAGACATTAATAATCAATCTTAATTATTTTCCCCCCATGAGTTCAGTCAATCTTTAGAAAATGTCTAACATATAGCTTTGTATAATCTATATGGGCTAACTTAAGTTTCTACATAGCTTATGATCTTTATATTCTTCCTGTCTAACTAAAAAACCAGCAAATCAATAATTTCAACTCCAATAAGTAAAAAAAGGAAATACAGAAGGGAATATAAAACATGTTGCAGGATAAAGTCAGGAATGGCTTTCTGATGAGTTAATATGTGAGTATCAAGGACAAGGCACATTCACTGAAATGAAGACAATGCCGTTGAACAAAGCAGTGAGGAAGTAAAGGAAAATACAGGGGGAAAAAGACTGTATAGTCCATCATAGGACAGAGAACAAAAACCTTATAAGCCAAGTCAATGCATGAGTATGGGTTAAAGTTGTGATTCCATAGAAATTTATTTGGCTACAGTATGGAGAATAAGTTGATTTAAAGTAGAACTTGAGCCAGAAGTACTTCTTCACAAGATGCAATATATAGGTTGTATCACAAGATGCAAGGAATATAGGTGAAAGGAGTTATTATCTCAATTAAAATGATAGCCATGTCTAGAATGGGGAGAAATTAGAGACTTGAGAAATACTAAGAGGTAAGGATAGAAAAGACCATTTTACTGGCTATCTATAGGAGAAAAAGAAGGAGAGAAATTAAGTTGGATACCCAAGTTTAGGAATCTAACAGAACCCCAGTGGAAAGAAGGGACCATCAAAGAAGGATGTACTGTTCTCTGAAGAGAGAAGAGAGCTTCCACTTTGCTTATGGCCTTGTCTAAATACTAATGGAGTTTGTGGTCACAAAAGGTTTCCATAGCCTTGGCAGCTCATGGGAAGAGCCTCGGGTGATAAATAAGAGTGTTAATTGTTAAATTAACAACAGAAGTCACTGTGCACCTGCTCCCCCTGTAGAACTCTGTCCTTAATGAGTTTACTATGAGAATTAACTGTAAAACTTGTTCTCAAACAACGCTTTTTACATTGTGTGTTATGAAGTCTTTACTTAGTATAGAGTTGGTCTTCTGCATATAAAGCTAATCAAAAATGAATCTTAAAGAAGAATGGAATGGGAGAGGGAGTGGGAGGTGGGACAAGAGTGGGGGAGGGAGGGTAGGTATGGGTGGAAAATCCACTACATTCCTAAAGTTGTACCTATGAAAATTGCATTCATTAAATAAAAGCTTTAAAAAATTAAAAATTAAAAAATCTTAACAGTAAGAGATAAAAAAATCAATGGGCAAAAGGAAAAATTGTTAAAAAAAAGACAATAGGGTCAATTTTTGTGACTTTGAGGTAGCAGACATGCCTACTAGACAGCCATCTGAAGATGTCCAACAGTCATGTAGGAAGAGGTAGAATCCAAATGTATAATTTAAGGATCTATCACTGCATAGACTAAAATCAAAGATTAAAATGCAATAAAATGTTATAGGAAAAGGGTGTAGCAAAAGAGAAATAGTCTTATGAATGAGCATTAAAAATATAAAGTTTTCAGAAAAGACAATGGAAAAGCCTTGCTTAAATTTTGAGAAGGAAACAAAAATATGGAATTATAGATGCCAATTATACAAAGAGTTTACTGAAGGAGGTAAAGAAAAATAATACTTTATTATTTTTAAGGATATCGGTGGAAGATATTAGCAAGATTATCTAGGTAAGTTTGTAGTGAAAATTCAGTAATATAGGGGAAGCACAAAAGTTTTAAAAAAACAATTAAAATATGTTTATTTTTGTGGAAGAGATTTTCAAATCTATGTACCTTTTTTCATATACATTTTTCGTGAAATTTTTAAGTCCCCTTATACACTGACAGGTAGAAATCTGGCAAAATGGGGAAAGAAATTAGCGGAACTGAAATAGCTTGAAAAATGAAGAGGGAGAAAAGCAGTCTTCAGAGTTAATCAATCAGCCAGGGATGATACAGTACCATTAAATTAATGATTGTTGATAAATTAAATTCAAACCAAAACTAGAATCTTCTCAATGTAAGCACTATATTTGCAATCCACCATCATGTCATATGTAAGGATATCATTAATCCAAGGTGCATTCAAATCACTGCCATTGGAAAGGTCCAGATTTTTATGCTACAGAAAAATGTTTTCATGGATATTCTCGAAAACTTGTTAGAGGTCCCTCTGAGAACAGCAGCAGCCCTCTGCAGCTGACTGCTACACCATTCATGAGTCTGCAATCTGCAACCACTGCTGTGAGTATAGAATTTGGAGAGATATGTCAATTATGTTTGGGTAATTTAAAATATAAAATGAGGAGATTAGGGGCCGGTGCTGTGACATAGTGGGTAAAGCCGTCGCCTGCAGTGCCGGCAACCCGCATGGATGTCAATTCAAGTCCAGGTTGCTCCACTTCCCATCCAGCTCTCTGCTATGGCCTGGGAAAGGAGTGGAGGATGGCCCAAGTCCTTGGGCCCCTGCACCCAAGCGGGAGACCAGAGGAAGCTCCTGGCTCCTGGCTCCTGGCTTCAGATTGGCCAGCTCCCACCTTTGGTGTCATTTCGGGAGTGAACTAGCAGATGGAAGACCTCTCTGTCTCTGCCTCTGCCTCTCTGTAAATCTGCCTTTCTAATAAATAAATAAATCTTTTTAAAAAAATAAGATTATTTTTTCCTACAATCACTATTCTCCACTATTCTTTGAAGAAACAAACTTCTCCTGTGGGTATGCATAAACATCTGGCTGACACAAACAGGCTTTGGAAACTTTGAAGAAATTTTGGTAACCACAGGCAAGATCTGATGCACAATAATTATTTGTACTTCACACTTTCATCAAGGACACTATTTAATATTCTTTCTCAAATAGTGTAAGCATTTACATTCAGGACATTTGACACTGAATTTCTGCCTTCTCACGAAAGCTTTGGGGATATGGCACCACTGAGCTCCATATCTTCCCTGGAACATCAGGAGGCGCTCAGACAGGTGCCTGCAGAATGCATGATTTTATTTGTCACTTTTCCTACTTCTCCTCCTACTCCTTCCATCCTGAGTTTCAGGGAGGGCTGTGGTTTGCTTATCTTTTCCACTAATACTAAGAGAAAAGTGAAATATTTTTGGAAACATGTTTTTAGCATAAGCAAACAAGCTACTGCTAGTGCAAGAGAATAGTGTGCTTCAATAAGAAAAAGAAAAGGAAGGGGGGAAGAGTGATATAAAGAGCCTATAAGTCTGATCTGTAGAAATGGAATCGATGTTTACTCTTCAGGCCAAAGGCAGATGTGTAAACTATGTAGGAAAAAACCAACCTACATGACAAAACAAACACCAAACAAAGAACGTAGATATGGAAGAACACACAGGATACACAAGAAATACATGCATCGAGCTTAGCTAGTGTATTTTTCTGCGTCAAGCAGGAGCCAATGAAGAACTAGTACTTAAGAGACTCTAATAGATACATTTAATATGAAGAAATTAGAAAGAACATAGAAGTATTTAAACACAAGCAAAAGGGGCACCAAGGTAACACAAAGATAACAACTGCCAAATGTAGCTGCCACCTTTGGGGTTGGGAGAAAAACAGGGAAACGGGTGTATTTGTTAAAATCTGAAGGTCTGTTGAAGGACCCCTGCAGAGACAAAATTTAGCCCTGAGGACACCTCTGTGAGGCTAAAACCAGACCTCTGCACAAAGGAGCATTGGCTGGTGTGGAGTCCTTGAGTTGGCACCAGGCAGGACAACCTGGAATGCACTGCTGGTTCTGGAATGCACAGCTGTCCTGGGATGGAGAACTGTTGCCATGCTGATACCACGAGAACACACAGAAAGCCCGAACTGACATACAACAGGAACAGGAAGCAAATGGGAAGAGCCAATTCTTTCCTCCTCCTCCAGCTTTCCAGTTTTCCTCTAGTGCCCCCTATGCACAGAGTCTATAGTTGTTGGTTAAAACAAAATGTGGTACCCAGGGCTTCAGCCCTAATATCATAAAATAGTAAGGAGGAATGGGTTTGAAATTGAGAGTCAGTAGCCTATTAACTCTTACATCTAGGTGAACTACAGTTTTCCATGTAAGGAGACAAGAGTAGATAGAAGCCACCGACGTGCCAAAGTCAAAGCTACATCTAAGCCATGCCATCTATCAGCCCATCATCTAATAATTGCAGCAGGCTACTTCTATAAATTCATAAGTAACTGGACTCCTAAAAGCAATGAAGTCCACAAGTCCCACTACTTTGGGAAAAAGAACCCTGATGCTTGGCATGGCTCATTGTCCCAGGTCAAAGATGAAACCCATTTGTTTGCTGATTGGTTTTATTAAGTTCTAAAGAAGGAAAAAAAAATGTCTCCAGTTGAAGGCATTGGACTATCTAAGAGCAATTGAATTTAATGTTTCTTGGAACACCAATTTTATGTCTTTAAAAAACCCTGAAGGAATACAACTCAGCTTATTGCCTTAAAAGCCCTATGACTTGGTTTGCAGAATTCTCACAATACCAGTGAAGAACATTTTTGAGATATTTGGTGATATTTTCTTAACATCTGTGAAGAGTGAATTTTGGTGAATTAAGGATAAAAAGGCATTTATTCCTTAAGAAACTATATTTCCTTCTGTCAAGAAGTTGGAAAAACAGCTAGACACATTGATGAAAACAAGAAGATGAAAGGTCTGTATCTTCTGGACTTACACAGTAGACAACTTGCACAACTCTAAGTGAAGGCCTGTTTTCTCTCAATCACTAGTTTCACAGGCTAATAAAAAGTTCTATATGGGAAAGCAGATTGTTGCTATTTATGTTTAATATTTACTTTGCTTTTGTTGTTGTATTTACCATGTGCAGGGGCGGGGAGCGTCTTGCCCATGGGCTATATAAGGTCTGCAAAATCATTTGGATTGGCCCTGCCAAGGCAAATGCAGGTGAGACTAGATATTCAATAAATCTATAGCAGACCATTGTTTACACTGATAATTTCATTTGGCCCTGTAATGATGTTATAAGTGTCCAAATAACTCTTGACAGAAAAGAAGATTCCCCACCTCTACTGTGTTTTACAAACTCCTAAACAAGAATATAATTATATTCTTCAGTTTTCTCTGTCCATAGAGGAAAAAAACAATAAACTATTTTCTTCTATGATCTACCACAGAGAAAACGTATTGTAAAACAGATCTAAAGAAATAACACTCCTCTTCTCACCCTGCCCCCTTATTTAGTTACCATTCTTTTTATTTTTTTATTTTTATTTTTTGACAGGCAGAGTTATTGAGAAAGAGAGACAGAGAGAAAGGTCTTCCTTTTCTATTGGTTCACCCCCCAAATGGCTACTACCACCAGTGTGCTGCGCCAATCTGAAGCCAGGAGCCAGGTGCTTCCTCCTGGTCTTCCATGGGGGTATAAGGCCCAAGCACTTGGGCCATCCTCCACTGCCTTCCTGGGCCACAGCAGAGAGCTGGACTGGAAGAGGAGTGACCGGGACAGAATCCAGCGCCCCAACCGGGACTAGAACCTGGTGTGCTGGCGCTGCAGGCAAAGGATTAGCCTAGTGAGCTGCGGTGCCAGCCTAGTTGCCATTCCTGACCACAGCTTTGTTGCAAGGAAAAGCCCCACTCCTCTGCGAATGATGGTGTGTGAGTGTCTGCTGGAGTGGGGATGGAAGAGCTACTCCTCCTGCTTCTTGATTGCCTGACAAGATTTTCATTTGCTCTCCCCTGAGGCTCACAAACATGCACAAACGCACATGCATGTATAAAAATGAACTTCTATTTCACCAATTCTCTCATTCTCTGCTCCTTCTGAAAAAGGAATTGCTAATCTGAGAAGAGATCATGGGAAATTCTGACATCAATTGGCTTCTCTCAATCGGAAGACACAGGCACTGTGTTGAAATACAGGGAGTGGGGAAGTCATCCCTTTAGAATTCTGTCCTTCACTCACTGCAGATTAGGAAGTACATTTTATAAATTACAAGTGGCATAGGTTTTCTGGTTAAGATGTTATCACACTGATTACTGGAGGTGTAACAAAAATAACTAGGCAAGTGCTTACCAGCTGTACTGGAGAAAAGTCGCAAAATTTGAATGTTGAATGAGAGGACACTGAATGTTGTATATAATCTGTCATTTGTATATCAAATCCATGAAATTTTCCACCCTACTATTCCAAAGAAACATTTATTGGCACTGAGATGGCACAGACTAAAGATGATGAGCTTGGACTCACAGTCTTAGACTGAGCCCCAGTTTGTCGCAAATTTTCTCTGATACCTTGAAAACATGGCTTAGTTTTGCTGAGTCTCCCATTCTTTGCCTGTGAGTGGAAATAAAAACACTATAATTACATAAAGATAGTTGAGAATTTAATAAAGGTCTGTAGCATAGTGTCTGCCATATTGTAGTCATTCAATGAATATAACCTGTTATTATTATCAGTGAACACAATTGAATAAAAAAGGTATGATAAACAATTTCTCCCTCAGAAAACTACCAAACAGTACAGAGGATGTGAGAAGGGCAAAAGGATACAGATCATTCCCTTGCCTGGAATAGAGGATAGGGAACAGATTGTCATCTTGGATCAATCTGTTTGTAATAACAATCCATGTTCTTACTCTGGAACTCTAACTCAGGTTCCTTTTTCTGTGCATCTATAATACTCCTGTTACACACATAACTGAGGGGAAATTGTGATATGTAAGAAACATTGGGTAAGTATAATATCACAGACGCTAGAAATAATAATGACCAACTGTAACAAACATGATCAAAGGCAAAGTAAGATGCCAATGTTACATTTGTACTGGTAAAAGAAAAAGGGAGATCAGTCACAGACTTGATGAGAGCAGTTTTCTAAGTCACCAAACAGGAATTATGAAACCTGGGTTTAAGTACATATCACTTGTTTTGTTACTCAGTCCTTCAACAAAATACTTATCGAGGCTGTCATAGTCAATGGCCTAGGTTCTGGAGACCAGTAAGTGAACAAAGCTGGCTTGAGCCATCACATGATGTAACCTGATTCACAATGGGAATGGTGGAAATGGGGAGACCATACACAGGCATATTTTCTATCCCTACTCAGTTTCAGCAGAAGTGGGAATCATGCTTCACAATGTAGTTTTGCAGCTCTTTTCAACTAGTGAGTTCTCCTACCCTGCTCATTTAATCTAGTTTTGTCTATTTTACTTGATTTGGTCAAGAGGATATTAGAAAAAATGTTCCTTAGTCTCACACACGGGCATGCAATGGACTTTGCCATCTCTTGCTGCTGCTGGGACCCCTGAAAACTATGTTTATAGAAGTCAGAATAGCATTTATTTCTTTGGGCAGGAGTGCACTAACTTGGAAATGGCAGAAAGCAGCCTTCTAGAAAGCAGTATATCTTTATCTGGGTGGTAGTTACACAATTGTGAGCTGTATAAAAATTCATTGAGCCCCAAAATTAAGTATTTACAATCATGTATAGTATTTTTCTCCTTACAAATTCAAGCCCACATGTACCTGCACATGCAAATATCAGAAGGGAAATAGCCCCTGAGGTTTAACAAAGATTGGGTGAATGTAGTATCACAGAAGCTAGATATAACAACCAGCTCTGCTGAATGTAGTCAAATACTGAGTAAGGTAAAAATGTTAAGTTTGTAGTGAATCAAGCAACACAGAGGTTATTGGTGTACTTGATGAGAGTACTCTTTATGGAAATACTTGGGAAGAAATCTCATTTTGGAGTAGATCTAACAGTTAAACATGTGGTAATAAATTTTAGATGGTATCATGTTTAAATAACACTTTTGAAGACTTTGTTAAGAATAATAGAGGCATGGATTGGTGATGACAGCACAAGGGAGAACATATTATTTTATATTGATAAGAAAAATCTCAGAAGCAAGATAAATTCAGATAGCAGAAGAGATGAAGAATAAGAGAATGAGAGGCATATATAAAAACCTTAAAGAAATTGGGTATAGAGGGAACATTCCTTAGCACAATCAAGGCGATATACAACAAAACCACAACCGGCAAACTATTGAATGAAGAAACGGTGGAAGCATTTCCACTGAGATCCAGAACCAGACAAGGATGCCCATCCTCAACACTGCTTTAAATATCGTCCTAGAAGTTTTAGCCAGAGCAACTAGGCAAGAAAACAAAATCAAAGGGATACAAATTAGAAAGGAGAAAGTCAAATTATCCCTATTTTCAGATGGCATGATTCTATATATAGGGGCACGAAAAGACTCCACAAAGAAAGTGTTGGAACTCATAAGAGTATTTGATAAAGTTGTAGGGTATAAAATTAACACACAAAAATCAACAGCCTTTGTATACACAGACAATGCCATGGCCGAGAAAGAACTTGTAAGATCAGTCCCATTCATTATAGTTACAAAAAAATTTAAATACCTTGATTTAACCAATGGGGTGAAAGATCTCTATAATGAATATTACAGAACATTAAAGAAGTAGAAGACACAAAAAATGGAAAAATCTTCCATGTTCAAGGATTGGAAGAACTAATATCATCAAAAGTTCCATACTACCCATAACAATTTACAGATTCAAGGCAATCCCAACCAAAATAACAATGACATTTTTCTTCTCAGATCTAGAAAATAAACAACCATAAAATTCATATGGAAACACAAGAGACCCCATATGGCCAAAGCAATCTTACACAATGAAAACAAAGCCAAAGGCATCACAATTTCAGATTTCAAGATATACTACAGAGAAGTTAGAATAAAAAAGCCTGATATTGGCACAAAAAAATAGACATGTAGAATGGAACATAATAGAAATCCCAGAAATCAATCCATCTATAATCAACTAATCTTTGACAAAAGAGCTAAAATCAATTCCTGGAGAAAGGACCATGTCTTCAACAAATGGGACTGGGAAAATGGTATCCCCACATGCACAGGTAGGAAGCAAAATCCCTACCTTACACTTTATAAAAAATCAACTCAAAATTTATCAAGGATCTAAGTCTATGATCTGATTACATCAAATTACTAGATGAGAACACTGGGGAAACTCTGAAAGACATTAGCATAGGCAAAGACTTCTTGGAAAAGACCCCAGAAGCACTGGCAAACAAAGCAAAAACAGACAAATGGGATTAAGCCATGCTAAGAATCTTCTGCATTTCAAAGGAAACTCTTAGCAAACTGAAGAGACAACTGACAGAATGAGAAAATAATATTTGCAAACCATGAAACTTATAAAGGATTAATATCCAGAATATATACAGAGCTCAAGAAACTCAACAGCAACAAAACAATCATTAAGAAATGTATAAATGACTTGGAAAAGGCATTTTTCAATAGAGGAAATTCAAAGGACAACAGACACATGAAAAATTGTTCAGGATTGCTAGCCATCAGGGAAATGCAAATCAAAACCACAATGAAGTTTCTCCTCATCCCGGGTAGAATGGCTGTCATACAAAAATCAACAAATAATAAATGCTGGTGAGGATGTGGGAAAAAGGTACCATAATCCACTGTTGCTGGGAATGTTAACTAGATAGCCATTGTAGAAGACCGTATGGAGATTCTTCAGAAATTTGAGAATAGATCTGCCGTATAATCCAGCCATCCCACCCCTGGGGATTTACCCAAAGGAAATGAAATCAGCATATGAAAGAGTTCTCTGTACCCCCCATGTTCATTGCTGCCCAATTCACAATAGCAAAGATATGGAATCAACCCAGATGTCTGTCAACTGATGACTGGATAAATAAAGTGTGGTATATATAAACCCTGAAATATTACCAAGCTATAAAAAAGAATGAAATGCTGTCTTTCACAACAAAAATGGATGGCACTGGAAACCATTATACTTAGTGAAATAAGTCAGTCCCAAAACATTAAGAGAATATGTTTTTCCTGACCTGTAGTGGGTAACAAAGTACAAAAATATAATATATGTGAACAAAATTGACATTTTGAGATTTGACTGTTGTATATCAGCCTTGTTCCTGCTGTTGAGGAACAGAGATTTTCTCTTACTACTGTTTGTTGAATTCTTTACTTAATGAAGGGTCAATCTTATGATTATAAAATAAACTGAAAGTATGTCTTTGTAATAATTAAATGAAAGAATAAGGAAGGAGGAGGGTGGGTTGCAGTGTGGGTGGGAGGAAGGATAGAGTGGGAAGTATCATTTTGCTCCTATATCTGTGTATATGAAGCACATGAAATTTTTTCACCTTATATAAGTTAGAAAAATTGAAAAAAAAAAAAAGAAATTGTTGTTATAGTATTGGCAAGTTTTCTCCATCAGCAGAGGTTTAATGCATGGCAGGTGTTATAATTTTATTAGTCCTGATCTAGTCTTTAGTGGCTGGGGGAATTGGGCCCAATGAACCTTTTAGTAACCCTTGCTATAAAAGAGCCATTGTGACCTAATTCTATGACAGGGTGACAAACTCTAGTGTCTTATTTCTTTTTTTTTTTTTTTTTTTTTTTTTTTTTTTTTTTTGTGACAGGCAGAGTGGACAGTGAGAGAGAGAGAGACAGAGAGAAAGGTCTTCCTTTGCCGTTGGTTCACCCTCCAATGGCCGCCGCGGCTGGCGCGCTGCGGCCAGCGCACCGCGCTGATCCGATGGCAGGAGCCAGGAGCCAGGTGCTTTTCCTGGTCTCCCATGGGGTGCAGGGCCCAAGCACCTGGGCCATCCTCCACTGCACTCCCGGGCCACAGCAGAGGGCTGGCCTGGAAGAGGGGCAACCGGGACAGAATCCGGCGCCCCGACCGGGACTAGAACCCGGTGTGCCGGCGCCGCTAGGCGGAGGATTAGCCTAGTGAGCCGCGGCGCCGGCCCTCTAGTGTCTTATTTCATCTTGATTACTTCTTTTCTGACAGTCTTGGTTTTCTCATAAAGACTACAGGAAATCATTGACAGAAATAGAATAAAGAGCCCTTCCCCCAACCAGAAATTTAAGATTTGTCTGTAGAGTGGTCTTACTGTAAACTTGTCTTGAAAATTCCCCAAATGATCCTTGAAGATCTTCAAGTTTTAATCTCAGTCTTTCGTTCCTACAAAACAACTACTTTTCCTCCTTCCACTGTAAAATTGTCTTGTCATCTGTGACATGTAGAGAATTAATCTGTTAAAGGCTTCTTTTGATCTTGCAGCACGCCTCAGTCAAGGCATTCCTCAAGTGCAGACAAAGAAAGAATAGCATGGGTTTTACTTTTTGGATTTCAAGGAGAAATTGGATGAGGGACAGGGGAAGGGTACTGGCTTCAAAGCCAGTATCTTTTCACCCTATACTGCTTTCTCTGAGCTACAACAGAGAATAGAAATGAAGAGATAATAGAGATCACTTAACCTACTCCCCATTATTTTACAAATGAAGAAAAACAGTGATGAGGTGATTGCCTAGGCTCAGCTACATAACTGTCCACCTCTTCCATGCTTTGCTGTTCATTCAATGGGACTTTTGCTTCAGGTGGACTCAGCTGTGATAAAGCCTATGTGGCTTCAATCTGTGATCCCCAAACGTGGATGATTATCTGAATCAGCTCTAAATCAAAACCAACTAACCAAACAAAAAAATCTATTTGTTGCCAGTACATAGTCCATATCTCATGATATCAGAATATGTTCTAGGGTGTCTGTCCCAGAATCTGTAATTGGATGGAGGAAAATGAATAAAAAACTGATCTGTCATGGCAAAAGAACAGCTATTATAGAAGTCTGACCTATAGAAGGATTTCCTTATGACTGACCCTTGAATGATGTCAAAATCATTGGATTTTGTAAAGTTCTCTAAGTGGCAAGAATGCTTGCTTGCCTGAGGCACTGATTACCTGATTTCCTTCTAGGACTCTAGAGTTTTCACAGCTAAGACTGGTCATTGTGTCTGTTCCCAGCCCCTGATAAAATCCTGGTCTCTGAGTTTCAAATGGGCTTCCACGGACATAAGTGCATACAGGTTACTGTATTTCAGGGCTAGGGGGAGAACCTCATACTAGTGGTCCCTTTAGGGAAAACACAAAGTCTATACACAAGTGTGGGCATTGTAGTAGAGCCATTGAGCCACTGCTTAGGATAACTGTGTGCCATATTGAAATGGCTGGTTTCTAGTTTGGTTTCTGAGTATGACCCAACTTCCCACTAATGCACACCCTGAGAGACAGTAGGTGATGTCTTGAGTCCTCTCATCAATGTGTAATATGTACATTGCCTATCTGGCCACTGGTTTGGGCCTGGCCCAAGCACTGGTTTTTGTGGGAATTTGAGAGAGTAAACCAGCAGATAGAAGCTCTCTTTAATTGTCTGTGGCTCTTCCCTTCAACAAACAAGCAAAGAATAACACCAAAAAGAAGCCCATACATGAACTGAGATACTAGATACTGATTTTTTCCTCTTATTGATCTGCTTACTTACTGAATTAAATCTCAGCCAGCAGTAAAATTGTATGTTGAGTCTCTTGAGTCTTTCTAGAGAAGCATTGAGTTTACCGTTGATTTGTATACTACTGAAACATATTATGGCAGGGTTAGGGACACAAATAGAGACAAAAGTGTTGACACAGAAGTACAAGAATGTCTTCCGTTGTATCTCATGAACGGGCAGGTTTAGAAAGTTCTGGAGAAGACCGTGCATTTGAGGGTCATAGGGAAATGTCATTTGTTTCAAACTTGTCTTTGTTATATAAAAATATTTAATGGTATGACATTTATATTCTGAGAAATCAAGGGGATATTCTGCACTTACACATCTGATTGGCATCTTAAATTTAATAGTTTCAAAACTGAAATTTTGGTTGTCACCCCAAATCATCTCTGCTCTTTTGTGAGTGAAAGGTAATTTCATTTTTCCATTATAAATTTCTTAATTTTTGAAAATTACTCCTAATTCTCATATGTATATCATGATTGTTGCGGAGACCAACTTTCAAATGTGCTTAGCTCACAATACAACCTCTACCTCTGTTACTCTGGGTTGTGGGTCCGCTCTCACCCTGTGCACTGAGTTACTGCCACACTGATCTTGTCCACCCCACAGTCAGTCTATTTGCCTCTCAGCAACCCTTCAAGCTCTAGGTCACACTGGATCACACCTCTCCTCAGAGCTGCCAATGGTTTCTTCCTGCAGTTAGGGTAAAGTCCAAAGCCCTAGCCATGGCCTATACCCTTCCTTATAATCTAACCCCAATTATTTCTTTAACCTCACCGCATCTCCAGCAAGCACTCCCCTCTAACCACCCTGACCTTTGGGTTTTTCTCAAGCCCATCAAATTTGCCATCATCCCAATGTATTTAGAAATTGCTGTACCCTTTGCCAAGACAACTTTCCTTCCAAATACTGGTTGGCCCGCCTCATGGTCTCATTTTCTTCCATTTTTTTTTTTTTTTAAATTTTTTGACAGGCAGAGTGGACAGTGAGAGAGACAGAGAGAAAGGTCTTCCTTTGCCGTTGGTTCACCCTCCAATGGCTGCCGTGGCCGGTCTGCGGCCGGCGCACCGCGCTGATCCGATGGCAGGAGCCAGGAGCCAGGTGCTTTTCCTGGTCTCCCATGGGGTGCAGGGCCCAAGCACTTGGGCCATCCTCCACTGCACTCCCTGGCCACAGCAGAGAGCTGGCCTGGAAGAAGGGCAACCGGGACAGAATCCGGCGCCCTGACCGGGACTAGAACCCGGTGTGCCGGCGCCGCAAGGCGGAGGATTAGCCTAGTGAGCCACGGCGCCGGCCCCCATTTTCTTCCATTTTCAGCTCCAATCTTCCTTAGCAACCTAAACAAAATAATCCCCTATTGTCTTTCTTTCATTTGTTGCTTAAGCATGCACTAGCACATGTATTTGTTTATGTGATCTTTGACTTCCTCCTATTGAAATACAATGTGTAAGATGACACTTTGGTCCTGTTCCCTGCTCTACCCACAGTGTCTTGGATAATGCCCAACATAGAGTTAGTGAGAGACGTGCTGAATGATTGCATGGATGGCTAATGGATGGTTAAAGCAGTAACTGAGTTGAAATGTGGATGGTAAGAGCATGTCGAGACACACAGGAGTAAGAAACAGTATTCAAGAGAAGGAGACCGGGGCCAGCACTGTGGTACAGCAGGTTAAGCTACTGCCTGTGATGCCAGAATCCCACACGAGCACTGCTTTGAGTCCTCACTGCTCTTCTTCCAGCTCCCTGCTAATGCTCCTGTGAAGACAGTGGAGGAAGACAGTGGAGTGCTTGGGCCCCTGCCATTCATGTAGGAGACCCAGATGGAATTCCAGGTTCCTTGCTCAAGCCTGGAACATTCCTGGCAGTTGGGGCCATTTGGAGAGCAGTGAATGGACTCTCTCCCTCTCTCTCTTTCTCCCCCCTCCTCTTTCTATAACTCTGCCTTTCAATACCTTAATTAATTAAAAAATAGAAATATATGTAAGGCTGACTGTTAAGTCACAAAGGGAAATGCACGTAAAGGACTGACAGGCTTTCTAGTGACTGCAGAGAAATGCAACTCTCTTTAGTCTTTCTTCTTCCCTCTGTTATTTCTTGGAGTCAGGAAAATTTCCTCTTTCCTCCATTTCAAGATGGTGAGTAGAATTAGTGGATTGATAGGACATGGAAACAGCTTTTCCCAGTTTATTCTTGCAAAGGGGTCTTTGACTATGAATTCTTTTTTGCTAGGACTGTATTCAGTCATGGAGCTGGATCACAAAACTACTCTGCTGGGGTCTGCAGAGCTACATTAGTTAACAAGGGACTAGCCTGTGACCCGCCAGAGCAAAACATTCCAAGAAAATGTGCTTCTCTTTCTTTTCCTCACCCCTCCCTCCTTCCTTCCCTTCCTCCCTCCCTTCCTTCCTTTCTTCCTCCCTCTCTCTTTTTTCTTTGTTTTTAAAATAGGACCCTGAATTCCAAATAATTTAAGACTACAGAAATATTTGCAAGTGATTTAAAAAAGAGAGAAAGAAAAATTTGGACCTAGGACCCAAAAAGTCCTCAAAGTTTGAAAATTTGTTTGGAGGGGGAGAAGTGCCATACATTTTAAAAGCATAGTCACACTAAATAGCTCTCTCCCTCTCCCTCTCCCTCTCCCTCTCCCTCTCCCTCTCCCTCTCCCTCTCCCTCTCCCTCTCCCTCTCCCTCTCCCTCTCTTCAAGGGAATACTAGGACAAGTAGCATTTCTATTACAGATAAAAATATATGTTTTAAGCATTCTCTGGAGAAATTTGCCAGCTGGCCTATTATGGCTAGAAGGGAGCTGCCATGGAAGATGAAATTCTACTCAAGTTTTTGAGTATTTGCATATTTTGCAAGAAAGACATATGTATAATTATGGAAAGGGGATTTGGGGCTAATCTAGTGGGAACAGGCATAAAAATAGATACATCTGATATCACTTTTTCCCACTGTAGATATGACAGAAGTAAACTGGGTTAGAAATCTTCTATTCAGATACAGCTATGTTCCAGGATTCTGAGCTGAGGGTAGGCTTCCTCTGGGACATCTTGGGGGAAACACAATGACCAACAAAAAAATTCATTTGTTGAGGAACTCCCACATTTACAAGTATCACAGGTTAATCAAGTCAATGTGTGTTTTGGATTCAGAAGACTTGAGGGTGAGGCTCAGTTCTCTCTTTTTAGTGGATCTTTATCTTTGGATAACCCACTTAACTCCTCCCTCCTTTTGTTTTGTCACAAATTTAATTATTGCAACTATAAATTCAGATAATCCCTGGTGACCATGTCATATAATGAGGAACCAACAACTGGACACAATCATTATTAACTATCTGGGGCACTAGTTCTGTGCTACATCAATCACAGTACCAATATACATTATTCTCATTTTTAATTTTAATGCATTAATCAACATATACTTATCAAATTCTTAATACATACAAGGAACCAACCTGTAAATTGCAGGCAACAAAAAGTTAAAATAATCCCTCCCTCAATGAAGAAGCAGGCAACATTAGTAGGACAGGAAAGCATGAATACCTGTTAATGAAGTCAAAATCCTGTTCATGATTAATCACCAAGATGACTATGTATATGATAGGTGTTTCAAATTCAAAGGAGAAACTGGTATGAGTTATACAGTAGACATTTAAAAGGGAACACTCTAAGATAGATCTTATAGGATGAATCTGCCTTTCTGTATCTGTCTCTCTGTTTCTCTTTCTGCTTTTAAAATAAGTAATAAAAAATAAAATAAAAGATCTGAGGCAGATGTTGTGACATAGTAGGTTGAGCAGCCACTTGGGATAACCACATCACATATCGGAGTGTCTGGTTGAAGTCATGGCTACTGATCCAGTTTCCTGCTAATGTGCTGGGAGGCAGCAGACAGTGACTCAAGTACTTGAGTCTCTGCCACCTACCTGGGCCAGTGGGAAGGAGTTTCTGGCTCCTGGCTTTGGAATGGCCCAGACTTGGGGGCTGTGGGCATCTGGGGAATGAACCAGCAGATGCAAGCTTTCTTTCTCTCTCTGTCTCTCCTCTTCTATTACTCTTTCAAATAGATTAGTTAACTAAAAAAATAAAGACCTTATATGATAACTTCATGCCTGGATTAAAAGGTAGGAAAGGACATTGTAAAACTAGAAGTCAACTAAGCAGAGTATGGCATTTTGGAAGGCAGAGGTATTTAATAGCTGTTGGTACACTCTTTTGGCTGCAATGTGTTCCTCTTGTAGAGATGCATTAAAAAAGGACAACTAAGTTAATCCTGTGGGAAATGGTGGAGTTTGGGCCTGGAGTCAAATTTGAGCAAGCTCAAAAATTTTTTTCTGGCACAGGAAAAGTCTACTTAAGATTACAGAGAAATTCTCAACACCAAAATCATCATACATCAATCTTGAACTAGGTGGGACATGCATAGACAACTTTGGACATTTTTTGAAGTTCAGATTCTGTATCTTGAATGTACAAGACCTTCCACTGTGGGAATAATAGGCTGTGAAAGGGGGTTCAAGGGTCTTCCTCTTCATTCGTCACCAAATATTCATCAGCATGTCCATATCTCTATTTAGTGTGGCATATACTGAGTCTATGGTGTGGGTAGGACAGAAAACGGCTGCATTTCCCTTTCCAGCATCGCTCTCACTTAAATTGCTATGATGATTCCAACAAACTGAGTTTGTGAAAGTCTTATAAATTGTCAGACAGTGTCAATGAAAGATTGAAGAATATAGTATAATATGATATTTTCAACTCACAGTTGTGTGAACAAAACAGGAGACAGAGTAGACGTCAACCTATAGTGCTTCTTTTGTAGTCCAGCTGTTCATGCATGACCATCTCTATTTCAAACAAATAAAAAACAAAAGTTTTTAGAAAAATACAAAGAAAATGTTCTTCCATTGATAGAGGGTTAAGAGGAATTGGTGGATGGAATAATATTTTCTTTTACCAGTAATGCTGTCCTGATTGGAGTTATGAGATAGACAACTCCCTGCTCTTCCTAATATCATGAGGAGGGAGAAACAGTGGCGCTTCCTCACCATTCTCCAGACTTCTGTTCTTGGGAGACTAGACACAGCAGTATCTTGCTGTGAGGGGTGAACTGGACAGAAGGAGCACTTGGAATGCAGTCACAGACTTCACTGAGCCCTGTGGAGCTTGCCAGTTTTTAATATTTGGCTGCCCCAGCGGCTTGCTCAGTGGCTATGGTTCAGACACCTGCTAGCTTGCTAACACATAGGCTTGTCCCTGAGGTCCAGATTCCATAAATAAAGATGGCAAGAATTATGTCTTTCTATAAGAAAAATGCAGCATAAAAAAGGTAAATAGGCTATACTTGTGCTTAACACAGATTTTGCAATCAGGCATACAAGGATATAAAACACAGCTTTGCTATTGGGTACTTTTATATTTCTCAGCAAACAGTATATTTTCTCTGAGGCTCAGTTTTATCATGTGTAAAGAAGATTAAATAGCTAGTCTTTCTGGTCTGTTACAATTAAGTATTATTAAGTGAGATAATATATACAATGAGGTGACTTTTGTGATGGAGACATACTACGTGCTCAAATACAGACGATTACTTTGAGTGGGCCGTGTTGTGGTGCAGCCGGCTAAGCTACCGCATGGTGCTGGCATTCCCTATCAGAGCATATCAAGGTTCTGCTGCTCCACTTCCAGTCCAGCTCCATGATGATGTCCTGGAAAAACAGCAGCAGATGGCTCAAATGCTTGGGCCCCTGTCACCCATGTGAGAGACTGGACTGGAGTTCCTGACTTCTGACTTCCGTCTGGCCCAGATCTGGCTGCTGTGGCCATTTGGGGAGTGAATGAGGGGTGGAAGGTCTCTTCTCTCTCTCTTTGTCTTTCAAATAAACAAACAAATCTCTAAAAGCTGTTACTTTGATGTGTTTTCCTCTTTTGGAACATCGACACAAACATAAAATATGCATTATGCCTTTGCCAGCTTGTGTCGAAGTGAAGGCCTTTATTTAGTGCTGATACTGGGCAAGGCAGTTTGCTAGGAGCAGTTGGGAACACAATGACGTTTACTTAGCAGCCCTTGTCTTTAAAACCTTCCAAATCAGTGAAACATGGACAGAAAAAAATGAGCTGCAAAAGGTGGTACACCCATGGGACCTAAAGAACAGTCCAGATGAAAACTGGAGCAGGAACTGAGATCCTGGAGCAGAACGACCTGCGGGAAGCATTTCACCTAAAAGGCATATTTTTTGTTTCATACATTGTTCTGCCAGATAATTACTAATGTTAGTGAATGCCAATGCTGTGTGAGTTGGGTAAATAGAAATACATGGAGATGAGAAACTGAAATTCATTTCCTTGTGTATTTAGGAGAGTAAGAAGAAACACAGTCCCATTAGATTTTTCCTTAACTAAGGATGTAACTGTACTTGCTGATAATTTTCACATGCCTGCCCTTGACCTCATCTCCTCTCATGGCTCTGGGACACAAGTGCTCACTAGATATGCCAATAATATCTGAAATTGAACACATTCTTACACATGTTGAAAGTATTATTATCTTTTCTTAAAAATGAGGGTTTCATATGGCTCCTCAGTTCAGCTTGGTCATCGTTAGCTGGTAGGAGAGGCTATGCATCACAGCTGCGTCTTTGCCCATTCTTCCTGTGTATGCAGGAATACCAGTGGGTCCACTAACCCAGAGTCATATCTGGTGCTAGTTATGTAGGCTCCTACACTCTGTAGACTGGGGGCTCCCTGTTTACTGCTTTCTATAAAACGTACAAGGCCCTCGGCACCAGGTGCTTCAGCTGCAGTGCAACTCACTGAGCGCGTAGCTGCTACCAAGGCCTATCATATCACTTGTGGTCTTTGGGAATAGAGGACTGGTTATGATTATAGTCCATCTGTTTGCTGCACAGTGATTAATACTCTTATTCTGATCCATTAAATCTGCTTGTCTACTGTTTGAACCTATGGAGTTTTTGCAAGCCAACCTGCTTCCTGGCTTACTCCTGTTTCAGAGTACTGCTAGTCCCTGCTCTATCAGTTTGGGTTTTTCATTTCTTTTTCAAAACCCCTCCAACAAATATTCTAATTTTTATACCTCAAAAAGTACAAAGTACTCCTAATTCCTTCCTTTTCCTGTATTCTGCAACCATTTTGCCACAAGATAAAAAAAGGAAAAAAATCAAGACTCTGCCACTTCAGAGTTTTGTCCTAAATTTTCCCCTCATATTTCTCAAATTTATTCCCATTAGATGAGGGGTTATTTATTACAGGGAGGTTTTATAATTTATGATTCTCTGTCCAGTTTTGAAATAGGAGAGCCTAGATTGGAATCCCGGCAACAGTACTCGAAATCTTTATGAACTTGAATACTTTTCACATATCTTAGTGTCTTGTTCTCCTCTTATATAAAATGGAGTTAATAATAAGTGTATTGTAGAGTTAAAACATGTAAGTTCATTTACCAATGCCCAGAAAAATTAGGGGCCCAGAAATATTAACATTTTCATGAGCACCAGAATTATGTTATTCCAAATATCATATTATTTTCAGAACCATATCCCTCATATGCATAAAAATCTCTCTACTGACTTGGTTACAGATTCAAAGGCAAAATCTCAGTCTCAGGCCTCTTAAGATAGATATGCATTCTATTTCTCTCCTTGAGTACTTCCTATTTCATGCAATATGAGACGTCATGAACATGGCTTTTTCTTTAAATGTAACAAATCTGTTCATTTCCCCTTCTTTGAAGACCTCCCTGGTGTTCTCTGTTTTTTCCCTTCAATTTTCTGTGTTTATCTCTCTTTTTGTCCTTAAGTTTCCATGATGGATGTCTCAGCGCAATGAATGGGATGTTAAAGAGTCAATGAATATTTAATCCGTGGATGAAGGGAAGAAAGACAGGAGACAGGAAAGGAGTTAGGAAGGAAGGTGGGTGGGTGGGTAGGTAGGGAGTGTAGAACAAAGAAAGGAAGAAGAAAGCAAGGATGGGAAGGAAGAAGGGGGAAGGGAGAAGACAGGAAAGGAAGAAGGGAGGATGGAAGGAAGGAGGAAGTGAGGAAAGAGATAAATGATGCATTAGATGCACCAGTTTCAACATATTGTGCACTGAGAAATAATTATTTCTTAAAGATGATACCTTGACTGACAATTTTACGAGAACTATTGTCCTCATGAAAATTCAGTTTTCTACATACATTCACAAGTTACTGTCTATCTTATAAGGAATAAAAATACTGTATAATGCTTTTTTTCTATACCTATACTTCCATACTCATAGTTGTCTGTTTGCTAGGGAGCAGAAACCAAAACTGAATATTCTTAAGATTTGAATAAATAAATTTATATGAAAGTTTATAAAAAATTTGTATGTAAGAAAAACATGCCCTCCTTTGCCCAGGAAAGTTCCAGTTGATGCCTGTTATTTTGGTTTAATTAATAACTTCCTCTTTCACACTAATATCTCATTTGGATGAGGAATATTTTCATAGTAGTTATAAGGGAGTTACTTGTATGATTGAGTTTACATAGAAATCAAGGAGTTATAGTCAATATTATTTACATGGTGTAGGGTATGTAGAGGATCCATCAGAAACATTTATTAAGTGTCCTCTATTACTCAGTATTACATGGTCCTTTGAATGATGTCCTGACAGGGAGATTCTCTGACTCATGTATCTTCTCTTCACGTTTTCATCTTCAACTAAGGCCACTTTGCCCAACCTGCAGATGTAGAGTCAAAGGATCTCAGGTAAGTGTTCAAAACAATTCTTTATGTCTGATTCTTGTTTTTTTAATTTCTTTTAAAAAGACTTATTTATTTATTTGAAAGTCAAAGTTACAAAGAGAGAGGAAGAGAGAGTAAGAGAGAGATAGGGAGGGAGGGAGGGAGAGAGAGAAAGAGAGAGAGGGAGAGAGAGAGGAAGAGAGAGAGGGAGAGTAGCGCTCCCATCTGCTGGTTCACTTGCCAAATAGCCATAACAGCTGGGGCTGGGCCAGGAGTTAGGAGCTTCCTCTGGGTCTCCCATGTGGGTGGCAGGACCATCTTCTGCTTTTCCCAAGCACATTAGCAGGGAGCTGGATTGGAAGTGGAGCAGCTGGTCTCAATCAGTATCCATATGGGATGCAGGTATTGCAGACAGCAGCTTTATGTGCTATTCCACAAAGCTGGCCCCAGTCTGATTCTTATAAACTCAGCTTGGACTTTAAGGGAAAATGGAACTTATTGCCTTCCATACATAGAAAGTTCAATGCTACCTTATTTTAGGAACAGCTGGATGTGGATATTAAAAAAAGTCACCATCAGGAAGCTGTCTGAACCAGTTTTGCTTACTACTATGTTGACTTAATTCTCAAGGAAAGTTTCTCTTCTTGGAGACCATAAGATCAGGATGATGTTCTTGTAGCTACACACACATGTTAGAGACACTTATTAACTCTGGTGAATCTCAAGTTTCACTTTAGTTAGGACATACATAGGTTTTGAGGTTGTATCTAACTAGGACCCTTAGATATTGAATAGCTGATTATCTAGGCCTATGTGTCATTTCTAGATTTGTAGAGAATTAGAGGTAACCAACCCAAATCACACAGACTGCCAATGGCAATTATTTTCCAAGAATAGTGAGGACTCTCAGCAAAACAAACAAAAAACATAGGGAATAGCAAAACAAGAATAACGTCAGCCCGGTTCATCCTGGTCAACCAACTGCAGACTAGTTGTTATCCATCATTTATTTTCCTCATAAAAATGACTTTCTCTTAATCTATAGCCCGACTGAGGCTTTCTTGGTAGTTGTGATGGGGCAGTGTCTCCACAGGTGTTTGTACTTCTCTGGACGGTATGACTCTCCCTCAAGGAGTGATGTAGGATACCAGTCTTTTTTATCTTCAGACTTGGCATATCAAAGTGTTTTCCAGCCAGACAAAGATAAGGGAAGTGCATAGAGGACGGAAGTATACATGGGTTTGATGGAACAGGATTGGGTGTGTATATATGACTTCCACCTACATTTCTTTGGTCAGATATGGTTAAACATAATTGCCAGGGAGCCTAGAAATGTAGTTTGTACATGAGCACAGTAGGAGCTTTAACTTGATTCACTGAAGCTATTAAGTGACTTCTCTTTATTTATTGGGGAGGGGGAACTATGTTCATTTATAAGAAATAAATTCCATGCCCTACTCTCTGTGCATATTCCCAATCTTTTATAATGGTCCCAATAGATCAAGGCAGGGCATCTTATAGCTTTAGAAAGATTCCTAAGCCTCTACTTTAATAAGAATTAGTTCTCAGACCCCATTGTGCAAACTTTGTGCCTGAATTCCCAGCCAATCCTTGTCCTACTTTTCAGAAGAAAAAGTCTATTTTGACAGCCCTAACTTTATCACAACTCCATCCTCAAAATGACCACATTCTCATTTTGTTGGTTGCTGTTGACCAACTTGTTTTTTATACAAGAGCCATTAAGCATCTACTTTCCTAAGTCAGCAATTTTTATGGCAATATTTCCAGTCCTGATTTAGTTAACAGGCTGTCAACCCCTTGATAATAATCCCAATTTATCACTCAGCTGTAAACATTGTCTCCAGGCAATGCTTGGCCTACATGGTCTGAGCCCTGAAGCAATTTTATTTTTATCCATTCTAAATAAAACTTGAATTACTCAGAGTGTGTGGGTGGGTGGTAGAGGAAAGAAGACAAAAAAGACAAAGAAAAAGAAGAGATGCAAAGAGGAAAAAGGAGGCGAGAGGTAGACAGAGGAAGGGAGAACTATCTGAGGAGACTTTGGCTCTTTCAAAGAGGGATGGGAGGAAAATAAGTGACCACCTGTCAGCAGAGGAAGGAAGTCAGAGAATCAGACAGACAGCCGAGAGAAGACGAGGTGGGTCGTTTAAAACTGAGAAAGCGAGTACAGTGAATGCTCTGGTAAAGCACAGGAGGCAGGTCAGAGAAGAGGCCTGTTGAGGAAGTGTTTCTGGTTTTCCCGTTTTAAACTTCTCACCAGCCCCCATGGGACACAGCAGCAAACACTGAATAATCATCCACTAATTTCTGGGCACATGTGTCACACACGCACTTACAGAGGCACATATTGAGGTGCACATACCAGGTTTGCAATGCTGGGGTGGGGTGCGTACAGGATAGACTCCCAGAGGGACAGGTTTTCAGAAAAGGAGAGGATACGGTTAGCTGAAGAATAGGGGGAAAGATTCATGGTGGAAATGGGGGTTCAGCTGATCTTCTGTTACGGAAACCTGGGATGGAAAAGCCCCCTTTCAAACAGGCACCAGAGACAGCGGAAGATGGAAAGCAGATTTTTAACACCAGCCGGCTCAGTGGGAATCATTTCCTGAGAACTGAGCATCAAACCCAAGTTTCTTACATTATTTATAGGTTCATCAGCATCATACCCTATTGGTGGGCTTAGATTGCAGCCTACATGACTTAGGACCACACTGCCAATGGGCAGTTGGGTTGGTATGTTTACAAAAGAGATACTGCGGTAGATTTATAGGACAGATTTATGACTGGAGTTACAGAAGCAGAGCTTAGGACATCTTCCCCCCCTAGACAAGATAACCGTGCACAGCTGCTTCACGATAACTGGGAACAGCCACTGTTCAAGGCTAGTGATGGGGGTTCGCTTTCTTTCCTTTCTCTCTGATTGTGGCCTTATTTCCCTACACTTCAAGGTTTAAATTTGAATACAGAAACAGAGTCCGGCTCAGGACACTCTCCACAGGAAGAGAAGCAGAGAGATTTCAGTTAGGAAACACATGAACTTCAGTCTCTGGCAGGATAAGACAGAGGCAGAGGCAGATAATGAAACAGAGAGAATCATAAGAGAAAGTAAAAGAAAAAGAAAAGTTGATGAAAAAACTGATACAGAGAAAATGAAGAGAAAAATAATTAAAGGAAAAGAAATGCAGAGAGCTCTTATGATCCTTATGGATACTTACAGATTTTTCTGGCCTGGAACCATCTTATTCTGGATTTTCTTCATATGTCCACTCAGTGAATTATGGGCAGAAAAATCTCAGGCTATGGTTGGCCAGATTACTAAATGGCAGACCTGTTGGAGAGAGGACCATGTTCTAAATCTGAACATTCAGATGTTAGACATGTAAACCCAGATAATGATGGTCAAGACATTTCTAATCAGATCTTATTTCTTGTAGAAAAATTTCCAGTTTCTTAACACATAGAACATCTGAAATTAAAATAAAAATAATAAAATGCATTTTTCCTATCTCTAGTCTTCCTACTAGGAAACTCTTGCTAGGTCAACTTTATTCAGGCATTCTACTCATGGGTACTAGCTTTGATATAGGAACTTCTCATTACCAGCTTAAACTAGACGAGATTTCTCTCTCTTCTGCTTGAGCTGTAGGTTGGGCTCTTATAGGATAGTTACATCCTACACCCCCCAAAAAAGTAAAACAAAAAACAAAATCCCAAAAACCCACTCATTATTATTTTACATATAAAAATACATTTCTCTGTCATCTAGCTTTTTTTTAAAAAAAAATTTATTTATTTATTTATTTATTTTAAAGTCAGAAAGAGAGATATCTTCCATCCACTGGTTAACTCCAATATGGCTGCAATAGCTGGGGCTCGACCAGGCCAAATCAGGAGCCAAAAACTCCATCCGGGTCTCCCATGGGCATTCAAGGGCCCAAGTACTTGGACCATCTTCTGCTGCTTTTCTAAGTGCATCAGTCATGAGATGGATTGACAGTGGAACAGTGAGGACTCGAACCAGTGCCTTATAGTAGATGCTGGTGTCCCAGGCAGCAGCTTAACCCACTGTGCCACTATGCTGGCCCCTCATCTCCCATTTTGGATTTAGCAGTCCAGGGCTGCAATGTAAAGTTTCACAGTCTCCAGAACCCAGGTATTTATTGTTTTACTTTTCCATTTATTATTTATCCCCTGCTGAGGTTTGGATATGGTTTGAATGTATTCCTCAAAGCTTCATGTCTTGAAATATAATACTCACTGGGCCAGTGTTGTATTTCAGTGAGTTAAGCCTCTGTTTGTGAAGTTGGTATCCCATATCATAGTGCCAGTTGGAGCTCCAGCAGGTCTTCTTTGGATCCAGCTGCCTGCCAATATGCATGTGAAAGCAGCAGAGGATGGCCCAAGTACTTGTGTCCCTGCTACCAATGTGGGAGCCCAGAATGGAGTTCCTGGTTTCTGGCCGAGATTTGGCTGTGTGGCCATTTGGAGAGAGAACCAGCAGATGGAAGATCTCTTTCTGCAACACTCCCCCGCAACACACACCTCTTTGCCTTTTGAATTGGTAAATTTAAAAAATTTAAAAAATTTTAAAAAATTAATGCTTATAAAGTGTGTAAAATTAATCCAACTATGATGTCTTAGAAGCGGGGGTCTTTGGGAAGTGATGAGGATGAGGTCATTAGGGAGGAGACTCGTGGTTGAATCCTAATGGCTTTGAAATAAGATCAGAAGAGGCACAGCACATGGAGGCTCCCGTTCTCTGGTGGGTGAGACCTGAACCTCCTCAGGACTCTGCCAGCAAGAAGGCCATCACAGGATGTGGCCCCTCATCTTTGCACCTCCAGAACTGGGAGCCAAAATAAATTTTTAATATAATTTGCCCAATATGTAGGATTTTGTCACTAGCAACAGAAAACTAATTATCATGAGTGCAGCTGCTATCTTTATGGTCCAAAACAGTTCATAGCCACATCCTTATCTCATCCAAAGTCAAATACAAAAGAAGGAGGATAGAATGTCTTGATAAATGAAGGTCACCACTTAAATGTACTACATATACCTATTCCATATATGATTGCCTTGATTTTGCATTTAGCAACAGAAAGATTTGAGAAATTCAACTTTTTTGGGGGTAACCAGATACCTAGATATAAAAAAAAGAAAAAAATGGTCAACTCTGCTATGGTCTTATTTATACTACTGAAGTTCTCTAAATCTTCCATACAGTCACCATGATCTGTTTCACCCCCAAAGATACTTGCTTTGCTTTTCATAGGTTGGGGTCCTCACTCATAGTATTACAGACTGTAACCATATTAACACCAAGCCATTAGGGTAGGCACTAAGCCAATCCAGCTATGAACATAAGAGAGAGAGATTTGTACATGTGAAAGATACCAACGATGCATGCTCAAAGGGAAAAGGCCACAAAAGGGTACAACAAAAAGACAGCTGTGAGCCCAGGAGAATAGCCTCACCAGAATCCAAACCTGCCAACATCTTGATCTTTGACTTTTTTTTTTTTTAAGATTTATTTATTTATTTATTTATTTGAGAGGCAGAGTTGCAGACAGACAGAGAGCTCTTCCATCTGCTGGTTCATTCCCCAAAAGGCCTCAAGGGCCGAAGCTGGGCTGATCTGATGCCAGGAGATTCTTCTGGGTCTCCCACGTGGGTGCAGGGGCCCAAGCTTCTTGGGCTATCTTCCACTGCTTTTCCAGGCCATTATCAGGGAGCTGAATTAAAAGTGGAGCAGCTGGGACTCGAACTGGTGCTCATATGGGATGCTGATGCCACAGGCAGAGGCTTAGCCTACTATTCCACAGTACTGGCCCCTCCTTCAGTTATGATTTTAGTGATTTGTGTTTCATTCTTTTTTTTTTCTTAGCTTGGTTTCTTAGCTCATTCCAACTGCTACACAACATATTCTAGCCTGGACAATTGATTAATATCAGAAAATTATTGCTCTTACTTCCAGAGGACAGGATGTCCAAGATCAGGATGGCAGGACCTTTGGTGCTCACTGAGGACCTGTTCCTCACAGCTGGTGTTTTCTATTTGTCCTTAGATGGCAGAATGAAGAAAGGCTCTCTCAAGTCTTTTAAAAAAGATATATTTGAAATTCTGAGTTACAGAGACAGAGAGGAGGAGAGACAGTGAGATTGATCTTCCATCTACTGATGTAGTTCTCAGATGGTCACAATAGCCAGCATTGGGCCAGGCTAAAGCCAGCCAGGAGCTTTATTCTGGTCTCCTATGTGGGTGGCAGGATCCCAGTCACTTGGGCCATCTTTCCTTGTTGTGCCAGGCCATTATCTGGATTGGAAGTGGAGAAGGCAGGACATCCACAGGTGCCTATATGGGATACCAGTGTGGCAGGTGGTTGCTTTACCTGCTGTACCAAAATGCCAGTCCCTCTCAAGTGTTTTTAATAAGGTAATAATCCCCTTTGTAAGGTCTCCAACCACAAGATATAGTCACCACCCAGATTCTACTTCTTAATAACATACTGGGAATTTGATTTCAACATACCAGTTTTGAAGGGACACAAATGCCGACACCTTAGCACCTGATTAGATGTCTATTGACTTTATCTTCTGAAACAGCCAGCTTTTGATTTTTAAATTTTACCCTATTAATTTCCTATTTTCAACTTCATTGATCTCTAACTGTTATTTCGTTTCTTCTGTTTACTTGGCACTTTCTCTGCTCTTCTATTTTTAGTTTCCTAAAGTGGAATCTTAGAAAATTCAGTTTTGATTTTTCTTATTTTATAATATATGCATTCACTGCTATAAATTTTCCTACATATTACTTTCACTGTATCCTACAAATATTGGTAAGTTCTAGCTTCATTTTCAGTTAAAATATTTTACAATTTCTCTTGACATTTAATCTTTGGAGCATGTGTTATTTACAAGTGTGTTGCTTAATCTGCACGTATATTACAATTTTCAAGTTTCATTTTTGATACTGATTCTCTAGTTTAATTTTACTGTGGTCTGAGAGTAGATTTTATATGATTTATTTTCTTTTAAATTTGTTAAAAAGTGTGTGTTGTGGCCCAGAATGTGGTACATCTCATTTAGTGTTTCATGTGTGCAAGTGAAGAATATGTGCTATGTTGTAGTTTTAAAAAAAATTTATAAATGCCATTATATTCCATTGACTGATTTTTTTTTAGATAAACTGTATCCTTACGGCAGTTTTGCATACTCCATCTTTTTATTTCTGATAAAGGAGTATTGAGGTCTCCAACTGAGATAATGGATCCATCTATTGTTGCTTGTATTTCATTTGCCCTTGCTTCATGTGGTTTGACATTTTGTTGTTAAAGGCACTAAAGATGCTGTATTTTTAGAGAACTTATACCCTTACCATGATACAATGCCCTACTTTGTCCCTAAAAGCTTTCCTTGGTTTGAAATCTCTTCTGTCTGAAGTTAGTACAGCAATTCATGCTTTGTTTTGCTTTGTTTTGATTACTGTTAGCATGGTATATTTTTCTCTATCCATTTACTTATAATCTATGTGTCTTTATATTTAATTTTGGTTTTGTGGACAACACAGTTGGTCTTGGTTTTTATTCACTTTGAGAATCTCTGTCTTTTAATTGATGCTTCCAGATCACTGAGGTTCAAAGTGACTGTTGAATAGATGAATTCTATCTGTCATGTTTATCACTGTTTTCCATTTCTTGTCTTTGTTCTTTTTTCTTTTTTTGGCTTCCATTTCTTTTTTTTTCCTTTGTGATTCTAATAGGGTATTTATGATTCCATTTTCTCTCCTTACTTAGTATAGCAAGGTTTACCTCAAAAATACGTTTTAATGATTTGTATAATGAAGTTTATAACTAATCCAGGTCCAGTTCTATTTTAAAAGACTTATTTTATTTACTTGAAAGGCAGAGTTACAAAACAGAGAGATCTTCTATCTGCTGGTTCACTCCTCAAATGGCTACAATGGCTGGAGATGGGCCAGGCCAAAGTTAGGAGCCAGGAGCTTCATCTGGGTCTCCTACATGGGTGCAGGGCCTCAAGGACTTGGGCATCCTCTGCTACTTTCCCAGGTGCATTAGCAGGGAGCTGGATCAGAATTGTCTTAGCCAGGGTTCCAACTAGTGCCCACATAGGATGCTAGCATTGCAGGTGGCAGCTCAACTCATTAAACTACAATGCCAGTCCCAGGTCCACTTTCTTTTTTTTTATGTCTTAAGTTTTTTTTTGTTTGTTTGTTTAAACTTTTATTTAATGAATATAAATTTCCAAAGTACAGCTTATGGATTACAATGGCTTCTCCCCCATAACATCCCTCCCACCCACAACCCTCCCCTTTCCCACTCCCTCTCTCCTTTCATTCACATCAAGATTCATTTTCAATTCTCTTTATATACAGAAGATCACTTTAGCATACATTAAGTAAAGATTTCAACAGTTTGCTCCAACACAGAAACATAAAGTGAAAAATACTGTTTGAGTACTAGTTATAGCATTAAATCACAATGTACAGCACACTAAGGACAGAGATCCTACATGAGGAGTAAGTGCACAGTGACTCCTGTTGTTGACTTAACAAATTGACACTCTTGTTCATGGCATCAGTAATCACCCTAGGCTCTTGTCATGAGCTGCCAAGGCTATGGAAGCCCCCTGAGTTCACTGACTTTGATCATATTTAGACAAGGCCATGGTCAAAGTGGAAGTTCCTTCCTCCCTTCAGAGAAAGGTACCTCCTTCTTTGATGACCCATTCTTTCCACTGGGATCTCACTCACGGAGATCTTTCATTTAGTTTTTTTTTTCCCCAGAGTGTCTTGGCTTTCCATGCCTGAAATACTCTCATGGGCTTTTCAGCCAGATCCACATGCCTTAAGGGCTGATTCTGAGGCCAGAGTGCTGTTTAGGACATTTGCCATTCTATGGGTCTGCTGTGTATCTCACTTCCCATGTTGGATCATTCTCTCCCTTTTTGATTCTATCAGCTAGTATTTGCAGACACTATTCTTGTTTATGTGATCCCTTTGGTTCTTAGTCCCATCATTATGATCAATTGTGAACAGAAATTGATCACTGGGACTAGTGAGATGGCATTGGTACATGCCACCTTGATGGGATTGAATTGGAATCCTCTGGTATGATTCTAACTCTACCAGATCCACTTTCAAATAATATTATACCACTTCATGAGTTGTGTGAGTACTTAATAATAAAGTAATTCTGGGGCAGCACTGTGGCATAGAAGGCTAAGCCTCCATCTGCAGCGCCGGCATCCCGTATGAACACCGATTCAAGTCTCGGCTGCCCTACTTCTGTTCCAGCTCTCTGTGGTGGCCTGGGAAAGCACAGAAGGTGGCCCAAGGCCCTGCACCTGCATGGGAGTCCCAGAAGCTCCAGGCTTCTGGCTTCAGATCAGCCCAGCTCCAGGCACTGTGGCCATCAGTGGATAGAAAATCTCAGTCTCTCCTCCTCTCTGTGTATCTCTGCCTTTAAAATAAATACATCCTTGAATAACAATAATAAAGTAACTCTAATTCTTCCTTGCTGTCCCTTTTACCACTGGTATAATTTACTTTCTCTCTTGCCCTCTCTGATCATGCAAAAACATCTTTTTTTCTTTGTTTAAAATGTTATTTAAGGTATACAAATTTTATATGTACAAATTCAGAAACACAGTGATACTTTCCACCTTGCCCTTCCACACACCCTTGTTCCTACACTTCCTCCTCCTCTCTCTCCTATTCCCATTATTATTATTTACAAAGATCAATTTTCAGTTAACTTTATTCTTGTAAGACTAACCCTTCACTAAGTAAAGAGTTAGACAAATAGCAACAAGAAGAAAACACTGTTCCTCAACAGACAAGACAGGGGGTGTTAAAAATCATCGAATTTCTGTCAGTTTCACTTAATATATAACCAAACCAGCATACTCAGGCATGAGCATACCCAGTCTTTATCTTTCTTTTCACAGATGTAAGTTTTTCAGTAGTTATTTTCCTTCTCCCTAAAGCTTTATCAATTATTGCACACAAGTCTATTGTCAGCAAATTGTCTCAATTTTTGTTTTTTATTTAATTTTACAGGGTACCAAGTTCTAGGTTGATAGATTTCTTTTTCTCTTAAATATTTCACTCCACTATCTTACTGTTTCTACATATTCTGAAAAAGTTTCAATTCTCAAATTTGTCCATCTATCTGTAAGAATATATTTCTTTGTAAGGATGTATCTATTATTTGAAAGCAGAGTTGCAGAGAGAGAGAGAGAGAGAAAGAGAGAAAGAGAGAGAGAGATCTTCTGTCCACTGGTCCACTCCCCAAATGGCTGCAACTACCAGGGCTTGACTGGGCAGAAGCAATTTGCCAGGATTTTCTTCCACATCTCCCATGTGGGTGCAGCAGCCCAAGCACTTGGGCCATCTTCTGCTGCTTTCCCAGGCACATTAGCAGGGAGGTGGATTGGAAGTGGAGCGGTTGAACATAAATCAACACCCACATGTGATGATGCCCTCACAGGCAGTGACTTAATCTGCTACACCAATTGCAATATATTTTCTATCTCTGGCATCTTTCAAGGATTTTCCTTTATCTTTGAAAATGATATGGTTAGGTGTTATTCGTTTGGCATTTTTTTAAATTAACATTTTTATTTTCCTTATACAACGTCAACATTTTAGCAGAGCTGTATTCTGATTTTATTTCTTTTTTTTAACATTTATTTAATGAATATAAATTTCCAAAATACAGAATATGGATTACAATGGCTTCCCCCCCCCATAACTTCCCTCCCACCCACAACCCGCCCCTTTCCCGCTCCCTCTCCCCTTCCATTCACATCAAGATTCATTTTCAATTCTCTTTATATACAGAAGATCACTTTAGCATATATTAAGCAAAGATTTCAACAGTTTGCTCCCACATAGAAACACAAAGTGAAAAATACTGTTTGAGTACTCGTTATAGCATTAAATCTCAATGTACAGCACACTAAGGACAAAGATCCTACATGAGGAGTAAGTGCACAATGACTCCTGTTGTTGACTTAACAAATTGACACTCTTGTTCATGGCATCAGTAATCACCCTAGGCTCTTATCATGAGCTGCCAAGGCTATGGAAGCCCCCTGAGTTCACTGACTCTGATAATTTTTAGACAAGGCCATGGTCAAAGTGGAAGTTCCTTCCTCCCTTCAGAGAAAGGTACCTCCTTCTTTGATGACCCGTTCTTTCCACTGGGATCTCACTCATGGAGATCTTTCATTTAGGTTTTTTTTTTTTTTTTTTTTTTTTTCCAAAGTGTCTTGGCTTCCCATGCCTGAAATACTCTCATTGGCTTTTCAGCCGGATCTGCATGTCTTGAGGGCTGATTCTGAGGCCAGAGTGCTGTTTAGGACATCTGCCATTCTATGGGTCTGCTGTGTATCTCACTTCTCATGTTGGATCGTTCTCTCCCTTTTTTATTCTATCAGTTAGTATTTACAGACACTAGTCTTGTTTATGTGCTCTCTTTGGTTCTTAGTCCTATCATTATGATCAATTGTGAACAGAAATTGATCACTGGGACTAGTGAGATGGCATTGGTACATGCCACCTTGATGGGATTGAATTGGAATCCCCTGGTATGTTTCTAACTCTATCGTTTGGGGCAAGTCAGCTTGAGCATGTCCCGAATTGCACATCTCTTCCCTCTCTTATGCCCACTCTTATATTTAACAGGGATGACTTTTAAGTTAAAATTTAAACACCTAAGAATAATTGTGTGTTAATTACAGAGTTCAACCAATAGTACTAGACCAAAAAAAAGACTAAATTGGTTAAAGTATTACATTGTATATCAACAGTCAGGACAAGAGCTGATCAAGTCACTGTTTCTCATAGTGTCCATTTCACTTCAACAGGTTTCCCCTTTGGTACTCAGTTAGTTGTCACCAATCAGGGAGATGATATGATATTTGTCCATTTGAGACTGGCTTATTTCACTCAGCATGATGTTTTTCAGATTCCTCCATCTTGTTGCAAATGACTGGGTTTTGTTTTTGACTGCTGTATAGTATTCTACAGAGTATATGTCCCATAATTTCTTTATCCAGTCTACTGTTGACGAGCATTTGGGTTGGTTCCAGGTCTTAGATATTGTGAATTGAGCTGTAATAAACATTAAGGTGCAGACCGCTTTTTTGTTTGCCAATTTAATTTCCTTTGGGTAAATTCCAAGGAGTGGGATGGCTGGGTTGTATGGTAGGGTTACACTCAGGTTTCTGAGGAATCTCCAGACTGACTTCCATAGTGGCTTAACCAGTTTGCATTCCCTCCAACAGTGGGTTAGTGTCCCTTTTTCCCCACATCCTCTCCAACATCTATTGTTGGTAGATTTCTGAATGTGAGCCATTCTAACTGGGGTGAGGTGAAACCTCATTGTGGTTTTGATTTGCATTTCCCTGATTGCTAATGATCTTGAACATTTTTTCACGTGCTTGTTGGCGATTTGGATTTCCTCTTTTGATAAATGTCTATTGAGGTCCTTGGCCCATCTCTGAAGTGGGTTGTTTGTTTTGATGTTGTGGAGTTTCCTGATTTCTTTGTAGATTCTGGTTATCAACCCTTTATCTGTTGCATAGTTTGCAAATATTTTTTCCCATTCTGTTGGTTGCCTCTTCACTCTCCTGTTTCTTTTGCAGTACCGAAACTTCTCAATCTGATGCAATCCCAAATGTTAATTTTGGCTTTGACTGCCTGTGCTTCTGGGGTGTTTTCCAAGAAGTCATTGCCGGTACCTATATCTTGCAGGGTTTTTCTAATGCTCTCTAATAATTTGATGGTGTCAGCTAGTAGATTTAAGTCTTTAATCCATGTTGAGTGGATTTTTGTGTAAGGTGAAAGGTAGGGGTCTTGCTTCATGATTCTGCACATGGAAATCCAGTTTTCCCAGCACCATTTATTGAATAGACTGTCCTTACTCCAGGGATTGGTTTTGGATCCTTAATTAAATAGGAGTTGGCTATAGATGTTTGGATTCATTTCCGGTGTTTCTATTCTGTTCCATTGGTCTATGCATCTGTTTCTGTACCAGTACCATGCTGTTTCGATTACAACTGCCCTGTAGTATGTCCTGAAATCTGGTATTGTGATGCCTCTGGCTTCGTTTTTTTTGTACAAGATTGCTTTAGCTATTCAAGTTCTCTTGTGTCTGCATATGAATTTCAGCATCATTTTTTCCAGATCTGAGAAGAAGGTCTTGGTATCTTGATTGGGATTGCATTGAATGTATAAATTGATTTTGGGATAATGGACATTTTGATGATATTGATTCTTTCAATCCATGAGCGTGGAAGATTTTTCCATTTTTTTTCAACTATTATTTAATGAATATAAATTTCCAAAATACAGAATATGGATTACAATGGCTTCCCCCCCATAACGTCCTCCAACCCGCAACCCTCCCCTTATCCACTCCCTCTACCCTTCCATTGACATCAAGATTCAATTTTGATTCTCTTTATATACAGAAGATCAGTTTAGCATACATTAAGTAAAGATTTCAACAGTTTGCTCCCACACAGAAACATAAAGTGAAAAATACTGTTTGAGTACTAGTTATAGCATTAAATCTCAATGTACAGCACACTAAGGACAGAGATCCTACATGAGGAGTAAGTGCACAGTGACTCCTGTTGTTGACTTAACAAATTGACACTCTTGTTTATGGCATCAGTAATCACCCTAGGCTCTTGTCATGAGCTGCCAAGGCTATGGAAGCCCCCTGAGTTCACTGACTTTGATCATATTTAGACAAGGCCATGGTCAAAGTGGAAGTTCCTTCCTCCCTTCAGAGAAAGGTACCTCCTTCTTTGATGACCCATTCTTTCCACTGGGATCTCACTCACGGAGATCTTTCATTTAGTTTTTTTTTTTCCCCAGAGTGTCTTGGCTTCCCATGCCTGAAATACTCTCATGGGCTTTTCAGCCAGATCCACATGCCTTAAGGGCTGATTCTGAGGCCAGAGTGCTGTTTAGGACATTTGCCATTCTATGGGTCTGCTGTGTATCTCACTTCCCATGTTGGATCATTCTCTCCCTTTTTGATTCTATCAGCTAGTATTTGCAGACACTATTCTTGTTTATGTGCTCTCTTTGGTTCTTAGTCCCATCATTATGATCAATTGTGAACAGAAATTGATCACTGGGACTAGTGAGATGGCATTGGTACATGCCACCTTGATGGGATTGAATTGGAATCCCCTGGTATGTTTCTAACTCTATCGTTTGGGGCAAGTCAGCTTGAGCATGTCCCGAATTGCACATCTCTTCCCTCTCTTATGCCCACTCTTATATTTAACAGTGATCATTTTTCAGTTAAGTTTCAGCACTTGAGAAGAATTGTGTATTGATTACAATATTCAACCAAAAGTATTAAGTAGAACAAACAAAAAAATACTAAGAGGGATAACATATTAAGCTGCTATCAACAGTCAGGGTGAGGGCTGATCAAGTCACCGTTTCTCATAGTGTTCATTTCACTTTAACAGGTTTCCTTTTTGGTGCTCAGTTAGTTGTCACCTATCAAGGAGAACAAGTGGTATTTTTCCTTTTGGGATTGGCTTATTTCACTCAACATAATGTTTTCCAAATTCCTAACCGGGATCACTTTTCAGTTAATATTTAAACACCTAAGGATAATTGTGTGTTAATTACAGAGTTCAACCAATGTTAAGAACAAAAAAAAAATACTAAAATGGATAAAGTATTACATTTTTGGTATGCTGTTCTATTTCTTTCTTTAAGGCTTTGTAATTTTCATTGTAGAGATCTTTAACATCCTTGGTTAAGTTTATTCCAAGGTATTTGATTGTTTTTGTAGCTATTGTGAAAGGGATTGATCTTAGCAGTTCTTCCTCAGCCATGGCATTGCCTGTGTATACAAAGGCTTTGATTTTTGTGCATCGATTTTATATCCTGCTACTTTGCCAAACTCTTCTATGAGTTCCAATAGTCTCTTAGTAGAGTTCTTTGGATTCCCTAAATAAAGAATCATATCATCTGCAAAGAGGGATTGTTTTAGTTCTTGCTTCTCAATTTGTATTCCTTTAATTTCTTTTTCTTGCCTAATGGCTCTGGCTAAAACTTCCACAACTATATTGAATAGCAGTGGTGAGAGTTGGCATCCCTGTCTGGTACCAGATCTCAGTGGAAATGCTTCCAACTTTTCCCCATTCAATAGGATGTTGGCCGTGGGTTTTTCATAAATTGCTTTGATTGTATTGAGGAATGTTCCTTCTATACCGAGTTTGCTTAGAGTTTTCATCATGAAAGTGTGTTGTATTTTATCAGATGCTTTCTCTGCGTCTATTGAGATAATCAAACGAAGGAAACCTCACAGGAAAAATCACAGGAATTTAAAAACATATATTAGAAATTATCTTTGGCAAATGGCAGGGCAAAGTTACCACTTATCATTAGTCACATTGAACGTTAATGGCTGAACTGTCCAGTTAAAAGACACCAATTGGCTGATTGGGTTAAGGAACAAAACCCATCTATTTGCTGCTTACAAGAAACACATCTTTCCAACCAAGATGCATATAGACTGAAAGTGAAAGGCTGGAAAAAGATATACCATGCCAACAGAAATGAAAAAAGAGCAGGCGTAGCCATCTTAATATTGGACAACATAAACTTTACCACAAAAACTGTTAGGAGAGACAAAGAGGGGCACTATATAATGATTAAGGGATCAATTAAACAGGAAGATATAACAATTATCAATGTATATGCACCTAATTACAGGGCACCGGTTTATTTAAAAGATTTGTTAAAGGACTTAAAGGGAGACTTAGACAATAATACAATAGTACTGGGGGACTTCAATACCCCGCTCTCAGAAATAGATCAACAGGACAGAAGATCAACAAGGATACAGTAGATTTAAATGACACTATAGCCCAAATGGATCTAACAGATATATACAGAACTTTTCATCCTACAGCTAAAGATTTTACATTCTTCTCAGCAGTACATGGAACCTTCTCTAGGATTGACCACATACTAGGCCATAAAGCAAGTCTCAACAAATTCAAAAGAATTAGAATCATACGATGTAGCTTCTCAGACCACAGTGGAATGAAGTTGGAAATTAGCAACTCAGGAATCCCTTGAGCATATGCAAACACATGGAGACTGAACAACATGCTCCTGAATGAACACTGGGTCATAGAAGAAATCAAAAGAGAAATCAAAAAGTTTCTGGAAGTAAATGAGGATAACAGTACAACATACCAAAACTTATGGGATACAGCAAAAGCAGTGTTAAAAGGAAAGTTTATATCAATAGGTGCCTACATCAACAAATTGGAAAAGCACCAAATAGATGAGCTTTCAATGCATCTCAAGGATCTAGAAAATCTGCAGCAAAGCACACCCAAATCTAGTAGGAGAAGAGAAATAATTAAAATCAGAGAAGAAATCAACAGGATTGAATCAAAAAAAAAATTTACAAAAAATCAGTCAACCGAGGAGCTGGTTTTTTTGAAAAAATAAACAAGATTGACACCCCATTGGCCCAAATAACTAAAAAAAGAAAAGACCCAAATCAATAAAATCAGAGATGAAAAAGGAAACGTAACAACAGACACCACAGAAATAAAAGAATCATCAGAAATTACTAAAAAGAGTTGTATGCCAGCAAACAGGGAAACCTATCAGAAATGGGTAGATTCCTGGACACATGCAACCTACCTAAATTGAACCAGGAAGACATAGAAAACCTAAATAGACCCATAACTGAGACAGAAATGGAAATGGTAATAAAGGCCCTCCCAACAAAGAAAAGCCCAGGACCAGATGGATTCACTGCTGAATTCTACCAGACATTTAAAGAAGAACTGACTCCAATTCTTCTCAAACTATTCAGAACAATCGAAAAAGAGGGAATCCTCCCAAATTCTTTCTATGAAGCCAACATCACCTTAATTCCTCAGCTGGAAAAAGATGCAGCATTGAAAGAGAATTACAGACCAATATCCCTGGTGAACATAGATGCAAAAATCCTCAATAAAATCCTGGCCAGTAGAATGCAACAACACATCAGAAAGATCATCCACCCAGACCAAGTGGGATTTATCCCTAGTATGCAGGGATGGTTCAATGTGCACAAAATAATCAATGTGATACACCACATTAATAGACTGCAGAAGAAAAACCATATGATTATCTCAATAAACGTTTTGGCATTTATATCATTTGATGTTCCCCTCGTTTCTGGATGTGTGGTTTGGTGCTTGATGTTACCTGGAGGAAAGTTTCACATATATTGTTTCAAATTTTTTTTGTTTCTTTTTCTTTTCTGCATTGATTTTATTACACTGTGTTTTGCCATTCTAATGTCTTATAGTCCTGGTATATTATAACTGTTTGTTCAGTCTCTGTTCTCTTTGCTGTTCAGTTTTGGAAATTTCTATTGGTGTATTATCCTCAAACTCTGAGACTGTTTCCTCAGACATCCCCGAGCTACTAGTAAGACCAGAAAAGGCAATTTTTATCTCTTTTTCAGTGTTTTCAATCTCTAATATTTTTTTAAATGTTTTTTAATGATTTCTATCTTTTTGCCTACATTTCTCATTCTTGTACATTGTCCACTTTGTCCATGAAACCCCATAGCATGTTAATCATAGCAGTTTTGAATTCTTGGTCTGATCATTCCAACATCTCAACCACTTCTCTTCCTGATGATTGCTCTGCCTATTCAAATTCTGCTCTTGCCTTTCACTTTGTTTTGTATTTTTCTTCATAGCAGGACATGATATATCATGAAAAAGAAACTTCTTTAAATAGGCTCTTAGTAATACAGTGGCAAAACATGTGGGAAGGGGAGGATTTTATAGTCTATGATTAGGTCAGTCTATTAGTGTGTTTATGCCTCTCTACTGTGAACTTCACAAGTGTTTCTCAGTTATCCGTCTCCTTCAGTGGGACAGGATAGTGGGAAAGGACTCAAGCTGTAAATTTGCCTTCTCCCATGTGGCAGGTTAGATTGGGCTTTCGTTGGCTATTTGCCTTTTCCCATGTGAAAGACTAGAGCGACGGAGACTTCCCTCCCCATTGGTCAGTTTGGCTCTGATAATATCCTAGCAAGTCGAGCTACCCATAAAACGTGTCCTATTGTATTTCAGAATGGTATCTTGCTCCTTCCTGCGATGGAAGCAAAGGAGATTTCCTTGTGATATTTACTGTGACAACCTGCTAGAGCTCCTGGAACTAAAATTCAAGAACCTGTGGAGGAAGGGCAGTTATGACTGGGTCTCTCTCCTGAATTTTTAACTCTCAGCCTTCTCTGTCCAGGGCCCCCAGCAATTTGGCAATTTGTCAAGTACAGTTCAGGTTTTACTACCTGGGTATTTGTTCTAGTGGTGGTTTCACTCTGTGAGCTCTACTAAGCATTGGTTCTGCGTTTCCTTGAGTTCTTTGCCTGTATGTCTTTCATGTTAGGGGGAAGGGATCAAAGAAGGTTTACTCTTTTGCCCTTACCTTTCTCCTGATCCAACAGGAGTTGTTGATTTTTCATTTTGTTCCGCTTTTTACTTGCTTTGATAGAGTGGTGACTTCTTAGCTCATTCCATGTGGAAATAGAAATGGTTAATGGCAGTCTAAACATTTTAAGTTGTGTTTTTGCCAATTTACACCCACATTAGCAGTGAGTAAGCATTGCAGTTATTCATCATCATCTATATACAATCTTGTGTCTTTAATATATTAAGTAATTTTGATGTGTGTATAATTTCACAGTATTTTTCATTTACTTATCAAAGTTAACTAACAAACCTGTCCTTTTATTATATATAATTATTTGTCATAGCATTTTTTTAAAATTTAGCAGAGGAATATAATCTGTTAGCAAAGAGAAAGTACACACTCAAGGAGGATGGGTTTGCTCCAGGATGAGTGGCAACTCACAAGTTTCAGAGTCATGCATTTATGTGATTTGGAGGCATAGTTCTTTGGGCAGATTTTTCCAGGGAAGCGTGGAGACTTCCAGGACTTTGATGACTATCCAATTTCTGGCTTCTTGAGGAAGTGTCAGAAGTGTTATGATGTCAAGTACATAATGGGACTGGAGAGTCAGCCATGGTTATCATATAATGGTATTATAATAGGCTATATGCAATTATAGGGCATGGTCAGCAGCCATGCTGGGTAATTTTAGTTGGTACCTGTTCTGGACTATGGTATTGCTACAATAAGGATTTTGGGTTGCCATTCATGGAAGGAGTTTTAGAAACAGCCTTGGTAAGGGTGTGCTGACATATTTTCTCTGACTCCTTGTCTAATCCCTGTTTCCCTACCTACAACATCCTTCCCCTCTCAGGGATTTTCATCCCTTAATTTTATTGGGAGGTTGAAGGAGGAAGGTCATATTCTGTGACTTCTCATGCTGTGTCAGGACATTATTCTGGCTTAGCCAAGGGACAAGAAACTCTTGCAAACTGATCTAGAGTTTCAAAAGGAGAAGCTACAGGTTTATTACCAGATGTTGGTAATGACTGGAGCCCTTGAATTACCATCGTTCTGATGTGGAATCGCTGTATTCCAGAGAAGACAAATTTAATATGTAGGTTGAACAGACGTGGGCTGAAAACTAGAAATAAAATTATGGTCACTAGGGGTTGTAAGGGATATAGAAATCAGGTGATACCTGGAAGGCATCATTTTCTGCTACCCAGGCGGATTTAGAGTTGATCCACCTGCACAAAGAGTGTAGACATTCAACTTTGCTATATTTTTTTTCAAGATATCATTTCACTGCACTTGAGTTGTCAATAATAGGTACAGCATATTTTGTGATTATAGCACATACTCCAATTTGTTACACTAGCAAATAGTGAAACACGAGCCTGTTGTCACGAACCATACCTGCTAGGGAGACAAAAGAGGGAAGTCTTTAACTAACAGCATTGCCTGCGGTTGGGATGTCATGTCATCTTCTGTGAAGTGATGATTCAATTATCTTATCAGCTTTTTATTGTGTCTTAGTCTCTTGATCATTAATTTTAATGAGCTATTCACAAATTCTGTGTTCCTTATTCAAATAAATATACTTGTTGCCAGTATTTTCTCCATATCTGTAGTTTTCTTTTTCTTCCCATTTATATGGTTGTTGGATAAAAATAAGTTCTATATTTTAATTAAGTACATATAATTAATATTTCATCCTGTGGTTAGTGCTTCATGTTTTATGTTTAGTTAATCTTTGTCTTCTTCAGATAAAAACATTCTTCTTTATTGAGTTGATATAATTTTTGGTATTCTTTTAAAAATTATGTTTGTTTATTTGAGAAGCAAAAAGAGAGAAAGACATATAGGCAGATGCACACAACAGTCATCCAGGGCTGGGCCAATGCGGGCACTGTGCGTTGGAGCCTGGCACTCAAGCCAGGACTCCCTTGAGGGTGGTGGGAACCCAACCACCTGAGCCATCCGTGGTGCCTCACATAGTCTGCAATAACTGGAAGCTGGAGTCAGGAGTTGGAGCCAGGTACTAAACACAGATACTCTGATACAGGATGTAGATGTCTTAGCTGGCATCTTAATGATTAGGCTAAGTGTCTCACATGAGGAGTTCTGTTTTTAACTTTAACTTCTGATGATTGGGGGCAGAGCCAAGATGGCGGAATAGTGAGGGTGCACACCGATAGTCCGGGAAAATTTAGTTTAATAAAAGCGGAGTTACAGTAGCCTCAGAAAAAGGATCAGGAAAAAAATTGCAGAGGAAACTCTTCCGGAGCTAGTGGCAGTGATTCAGAGGACCTACTGGGAGAGCAGGGTCGCCCACCGCGCGGAAGCCGAATGGCGGGAGCTGCAGAGTCTGAGCGCCAGTGCGGGAAGGGGAGTCGATGTGACACAGACACCAGCGGGGAGAGGAGGGACGCCCAGGGCTCCGAGTCCACACATCAGCACTGGAAGCGGAGGTGAGCTCAGTAACCGGAGACATTGGTGGGGAAACGGCAGACAGAATTTTAGAGGGAAGCAGGCTTTGAAGCGGGAAAGTTCAACAGACTACAGGAGAGAAGGGAAAAAAAAAAAAAAAAAAGGTGGGGGCATACTGGTACAGACAAGTTCCTCTCTCCGCCAACCTTGCAAAGGCAAGCAAGACACAAAGAGCTGGGATATACATAATAAAGGGGAGAGTTAAGGCTACAATTCAGTAGCCTAGGCAACCCAGTGGGAGTCCGCAGGAGAAACCAAGCCTGCACAGACTCTTTGGGTAGAAGCCAGAGATCGGAAGCTAAATACCATCCATTCTGCTCAGCCTTGCAATATTACTTACCTCCTGAATAAAAAATAAAATAAAATAAGATAAAATAAAATAAAATAAAATAAATGAATAAATAAATAAATAGAGATTTACCACGCATAACCTGAGGGTGTCACCTTTGCATACCTGTAACCCTGAAGAACCAAGCAGAGCTCTCAGGCCACACCCATCTCAAGCCTCCAAGGCTCCTCCAACAGCAGGCAGTCCACTTAACACAGACATAGTATATAAAAAAAAACACCTCACAGTGAGGGAAAAAGAATTAACCATGCCAAGCAATAAACACAGAAATTGAGGGAACAAGATCAACGATGACACTATGACGCCTCCAAATAAACAGAACACCCCAAGCCAAGATTATGAAGATGATGAGATAGAAGAAATGCAAGATACGGATTTCAAAAAATTTATAAGAACATTTAGAAGTTTTCAAAAGCAAATCCTTGAACTACAGAAATCCTTATTGCACAGGATTGAAAATCTCTCTCCTGAAAATGAAATTTTAAGGAAGAATCAAAATGAAACTCAGAAACTAGTAGAACAGGAAAGTGTGATAGTGAAGAGAAATCAAAATGAAATGAAGAGCTCAATAGATCAAGTGACAAACACATTTGAGAGCCTTAAAAACAGAATGGGTGAAGCAGAAGAGAGAATATTGGACTTAGAAGACAGAGAACAGGAAAGGATACAGTCAAACCAAAGAAAAGAAGAGGAAATTAGAAATCTAAAAAATATTGTGGGGAATCTACAGGATACTATTAAAAAAACCAACATTCGGGTTCTAGGAGTTCCTGAAGGCATGGAGAGAGAGAAAGGATTAGAAGGCCTTTTTAGTGAGATACTAGCAGAGAACTTTCCAGGTTTGGAGAAGGACAGAGACATCCTAGTACAGGAAGCTCATAGAACCCCCAGTAAACATGACCAAAAGAGATCCTCACCACGACACGTTGTGATTAAACTCACCACAGTGAAACATAAAGAAAAGATCCTAAAATGTGCAAGAGAGAAACGTCAGATTACTCTCAGAGGATCTCCAATCAGACTCACAGCAGACTTCTCATCAGAAACACTACAGGCTAGGAGGGAATGGCGAGACATAGCACAGGTGCTAAGAGAGAAAAATTGCCAGCCCAGAATATTATATCCTGCTAAGCTCTCATTTGTGAATGAAGGTGAAATAAAGACCTTTCATAGCAAACAGAAATTGAAAGACTTTGCCGCCACTCGTCCGGCCCTGCAAAAGATACTTAAAGATGTGCTACACTCAGAAACACAGAAACACGGCCATCAATATGAAAGAAGGGAAAGGAAGAACACCTACCAGTAAAAGAGCATGAGAAGCTCAAAGCATATATTAGAACTTATCTTTGGCAAATGGCAGGGCAAAGTCACTATGTATCAATAGTCACATTAAACGTGAATGGACTTAACTCTTCAGTTAAAAGACACTGATTGGCTGACTGGTTTAAGGAACAACACCCAACTATTTGTTGCCTACAAGAAACACATCTCTCTAACAAAGAGGCATGCAGACTGAAAGTGAAAGGTTGGAAAAAGATATTCCATGCCAACAAAAAACAAAAAAAGCAGGTGTAGCCATATTAATATCAGACAAAATAAACTTTAATACAAAAACTGTTAAGAGAGACAAAGAGGGGCACTATATAATGATTAAGGGATCAATTCAACAGGAAGATATAACTATTATAAATGTATATGCACCTAATTACAGGGCACTGGTCTATTTAAAAGATATGTTAAGGGACTTAAAGGGAGACTTAGATTCCAATACAATAGTACTGGGGGACTTCAATACTCCACTCTCAGAAAAGATAGATCATCCGGACAGAAGATCAACAAGGAAACAGCAGATTTAATCGACACTATTGCCCAAATGGATCTAACAGATATCTACAGAACTTTCAATCCTACATCTAAAGACTTTACATTCTTCTCAGCAGTGCATGGAACCTTCTCTAGGATTAATCACATACTAGGTCATAAAGCAAGTCTCAGCAAATTTAAAAGAATTAGAATCATACCATGCAGCTTCTCAGACCACAGCAGAATGAATGGAAATTAGCAACTCAGGATACCCCAGAAAGTATGCAAACACATGGAGACTGAACAACATGCTCCTGAATGAACACTGGGTCATTCAAGAAATCAAAAGAGAATTCAGAAACTTTCTGGAAGTAAATGAGGATAAACAACACAACATATCAAAACTTATGGGATACAGCAAAAGCAGTATTGAGAGGCAAGTTTATAGCAATAGGGGCCTATACCAAGAAATTGGAAAGACACCAAATAAATGAGCTTTCAGCGCATCTCAAGGACCTAGAAAAACTGCAGCAAAGCAGACCCAAATCTAGTAGGAGAAGAGAAATAATTAAAATCAGAGAAGAAATAAACAGGATTGAATCCAAAAAAACATTACAAAAAATAGGCCAAGTGAAGAGCTGTTTTTTTGAAAAAATAAACAAAATTGACACCCCATTGGCCCAAATAACTAAAAAAAGAAAAGACCCAAATCAATAAAATCAGAGATGAAAAAGGAAACGTAACAACAGACACCACAGAAATAAAAGAATCATCAGAAATTACTAAAAAGAGTTGTATGCCAGCAAACAAGAAAATCTATCAGAAATGGATAGATTCCTGGACACATGCAATCTACCTAAATTGAACCAGGAAGACATAGAAAACCTAAATAGACCCATAACTGAGACAGAAATTAAAACAGTAATAAAGGCCCTTCCAACAAAGAAAAGCCCAGGACCAGATGGATTCACTGCTGAATTCTACCAGACATTTAAAGAACTAATTCCATTTCTTCTCAAACTATTCAGAACAATCGAAAAAGAGGGAGTCCTCCCAAATTCTTTCTATGAAGCCAGCATCACCTTAATCCCTAAGCCAGAGAAATATGCAGCACTGAAAGAAAATTATAGACCAATATCCCTGATGAACATAGATGCAAAAATCCTCAATAAAATTCTCGCCAATAGAATACAACAACACATCAGGAAAATCATCCACCCAGACCAAGTCGGATTCATCCCTGGTATGCAGGGATGGTTCAACATTCGCAAATCAATGAATGTGATTCACCACATTAACAGACTGCAGAAGAAAAACCATATGATTATCTCAATAGATGCAGAGAAATCATTCGATAAAATTCAACACCCTTTCATGATGAAAACTCTAAGCAAACTGGGTATAGAAGGAACATTCCTCAATATAATCAAAGCAATTTATGAAAAACCCACGGCCAGCATCCTATTGAATGGGGAAAAGTTGGAAGCATTTCCACTGAGATCTGGTACCAGGCAGGGATGCCCACTCTCACCACTGCTATTTAACATAGTTCTGGAAGTTTTAGCCAGAGCCATCAGACAAGAAAAAGAAATTAAAGGAATACAAATTGAGAAGGAAGGAGTCAAAATATCCCTCTTTGCAGACGATATGATTCTTTACTTAGAAGATCCAAAGAACTCCATTAAGAGACTATTGGAACTCAGAGAGGAGTTTGGCAAAGTGGCAGGATATAAAATCAATGCAGAAAAATCAACAGCCTTTGTATACACAAGCAATGCCATGGCTGAGAAAGAACTGCTAAGATCAATCCCATTCACAAAAGCTACAAAAACAATCAAATACCTTGGAATAAACTTAACCAAGGACGTTAAAGATCTCTACGATGAGAATTACAAAACCTTAAAGAAAGAAATAGAAGAGGATACCAAAAAATGGAAAAATCTTCCATGCTCATGGATTGGAAGAATCAACATCATCAAAATGTCCATTCTCCCAAAATCAATTTATACATTCAATGCAATCCCAATCAAGATACCGAAGACATTCTTCGCAGATCTAGAAAAAATGATGCTGAAATTCATATGGAGGCACAAGAGACCTCGAATAGCTAAAGCAATCTTGTACAACAAAAACAAAGCCGGAGGCATCACAATACCAGATTTCAGGACATACTACAGGGCAGTTTTAATCGAAACAGCATGGTACTGGTACAGAAACGGATGGATAGACCAATGGAACAGAATAGAAACACCAGAAATCAACCCTAACATCTACAGCCAACTTATATTTGATCAAGGATCTAAAACCAATTCCTGGAGCAAGGACAGTCTATTCAATAAATGGTGCTGGGAAAACTGGATTTCCATGTGCAGAATCATGAAACAAGACCCCTACCTTACACCTTACACAAAAATCCACTCAACATGGATTAAAGACTTAAATCTACTAGCTGACACCATCAAATTATTAGAGAGCATTGGAAAAACCCTGCAAGATATAGGTACCGGCAATGACTTCTTAGAAAACACCCCAGAAGCACAGGCAGTCAAAGCCAAAATTAACATTTGGGATTGCATCAGATTGAGAAATTTCTGTACTGCAAAAGAAACAGTCAGGAGAGTGAAGAGACATCCGCCAGAATGGGAAAAAATATTTGCAAACTATGCAACTGATAAAGGGTTAATAACCAGAATCTACAAAAAGATCAAGAAACTCCACAACATCAAAACAAACAACCCACTTCAGAGATGGGCCAAGGACCTCAATAGATATTTTTCAAAAGAGGAAATCCAAATGGCCAACAGGCACATGAAAAAATGTTCAAGGTCACTAGCAATCAGGGAAATGCAAATCAAAAGCACAATGAGGTTTCACCTCACCCCGGTTAGAATGGCTCACATACAGAAATCTACCAACAACAGATGCTGGCAAGGATGTGGGGAAAAAGGGACACTAACCCACTGTTGGTGGGAATGCAAACTGGTCAAGCCACTGTGGAAGTCAGTCTGGAGATTCCTCAGAAAACTGAATATAACCCTTCCGTTCGACCCAGCCATCCCACTCCTTGGAATTTACCCAAAGGAATTTAAATTGACAAACAAAACAGCGGTCTGCACCCTAATGTTTATTGCAGCACAATTCACAATAGCCAAGACCTGGAACCAACCTAAATGCCCATCCACGGTAGACTGGATAAAGAAATTATGGATTATGTACTCTGTAGAATACTATACAGCAGTAAGAAACAACGAAATCCAGTCATTTGCAACAACATGGAGGAATCTGGAACACATCATGCTGAGTGAAATAAGCCAGTCCCAAAGGGACAAATACCATATGTTCTCCCTGATCGGTGACACCTGACTGAACACCAAAAAGGAAACCTCCTGACGTGAAACGGACACTATGAGAAGCGGTGACTTGATCAGCATAGCCCTCACTGTTAATGAACAACTTAATTCATTATCTCTCTTAGTAGTTTTTTTGTCTGTTCTATTTAATATGACTGGTTTAATTCTGTAATTAATACACAGTTATTCTTAAGTGTTGAAATTTAACTGAAATTTGATCCCTGTTAAACATAAGAGTGGGAATAAGAGAGGGAAGAGATGTACAATTTGGGACATGCTCAAGCTGACTTGCCCCAAATGGTAGAGTTAGAAACATACCAGGGGACTCCAATTCAATCCCATCAAGGTGGCATGTACCAATGCCATCTCACTAGTCCAAGTGATCAATTTCAGTTCACAATTGATCATAATGAAAGGACTAAGAGTCAAAGGGAGCACATAAACAAGTCTAGTACCTGCTAATACTAACCGATAGAATAAATAAAGGGGAGAGTGATCCAACATGGGAAGTGAGATACTCAGCAGACTCATAGAATGGCAGATGTCCTACACAGCACTGTGGCCTCAGAATCAGCCCTAAAGGCATTCCGATCTGGCTGAAAAGCCCATGAGAGTATTTCAGGCATGGAAAGCCAAGACACTCTGGCAAAAAAAAAAAAAAAAAAAAAAAAAAACAACAACCTAAATGAAAGATCTCTGTGAGTGAGATCCCAGTGGAAAGAACAGGTATCCAAAGAAGGAGGTACCTTTCTCTGAAGGGAGGAGAGAACCTCCACTTTGACTATGACCTTGTCTAAACAAGATAAGAGTCGGAGAACTTAAGGGGCTTCCATAGCCTTGGAAACTCATGACTGGAGCATAGGGAGATTACTGATGCCATAAACAGGAGTGTCAATTTGTAAAGTCAACAACAGGAGTCACTGTGCACTTACTCCTCATGTAGGATCTCTGTCCTTAATGTGCTGTACATTGAGACTTAATGCTATAACAAGTACTCAAACAGTATATTTCACTGTGTGTTTCTATGGGGGTGCAAACTGTTGAAATCTTTACTTAATGTATACTAAACTGATCTTCTGTAAAAAAAAAATAAGAAGAAATGATCAATTCCCAACTTGACTCTCACTGGGACTAAGCATGACAATAGGTCTGATCTGATTTCATCATCATTTAAAAAATCATCTATTATTTTTCACTTTATGTTTCTGTGTGGGAGCAAACTGTTGAAATCTTTACTTAATGTATGCTAAACTGATCTTCTGTATATAAAGAGAATCGAAAATGAATCTTGATGTGATTGGAAAGGGAGAGGGAGTGGGAAAGGGGAGGGTTGCGGGTGGGAGGCACATTATGGGGGGGAAGCCATTGTAATCCATAAGCCGTACTTTGGAAATTTATATTCATTAAATAAAAGTTAAAAAAATAGAACATGATTAAAAAGCAAAACAAAACAAAACAAAACTTTAACTTCTGATTCATTACATTTAATTTTTTCATGTACATTGAAAACTGGGTCAAGGTTATAACTATATCTCTATCTATAGATGGATATATAAGCACATAAATATATAGATAGATGTATCAACACAGAAAATTGACTCAGTACTATTTAACTAAAAATTTCCCTTTACTTTCCAAATGTCCTTTTTGATTAACAAAATGATTTTAATATAGCCCAGTGTATTAACACCTTCTGTTTATAGCTCATTTTGAAAAGTAATGGCAAACTTAATGTCACAAAGATATTATCCTATGATGTTTTAAAGTAAATTTATTTTTGATTATATTCTATTTAGTTTTTATTTTAATTAGTTTTGAACAGATTTAATGTGATTTGTAGATACAAGTCTATGAATGTAATTATATTCCTTTCTTCCCTCCTCTTTTCTCCCTTCTACATGCCTTCATTCTCTCTGTTTTCTTTTCTTTTAGTTTTTGAGACAACCTATTTTAAATATGCATTACAGTAAGAAGGCTTAATACTTCATGAATAAGAAGTGCAAAGCAAAGTAAAGCAAAAAAGTAAAATGGAGCCTAGTGGTGATATAGACAATGGTTATTAACAATATACTTGAATGTAAAAGTGACCATTTCACCCATATATAGTAAATTTTAATTCATTTAAGAACTCTGTTGAAGTTCTTTGCCCTTTTCTCAACTGGATTCTGTTCGTTGTTATTGTTGCATTTTTAAAGGTGTTGATATATACAGGACATCAATCCTTTGTCAGGTAGATTGCAAACATTTTTTTCCCCATTCTGTTTGCTGTCTCTTCACTCTACTGTTTCCTTTGCTGTGCAAAAGCTTCTGAGTTTGAAATTGTCTCATTTATTTAGTTTTGCTTTTGTTGTCTGTGATTTGGGGTTCTTGTCCATGAAGTGGTCTCCTACACCAATGTCTTGGAGTGTTTCCTTTGCATTTCTTAACAGCATCTTCTTTGTGCCATATCTTAAATTTCGGTAATTGTTCCATCTTGAGTTGATTTTTGTATATAATGATGAGTCTAATATCATTCTTCTATATATACATATCCAGTTTTTCCTGCACCATTTGTTGAAGATATTACCTTTACTCCATTGTATGATCTGAGCATTTTTGTCAAAAATCAGTTGGCTGTAATGTATGTGGATTAGTTTCTGGGCTCTCTGCTCTGTTCCACTGATTTATTTATCAGTTTTTATGCCAGTACCATGCTGTTTTAATTACTATAGCTTTGTAGTATGATTTGAAGTCAGGTATTATGATGTCTCCAGCTTGATTTTTCTTGTTCAAGATCACTTTGTCTGTTCTGGGTCTACTGTGATTCCATATGCATTTTAGAATTGCTTTTACTAATTCTGTAAAGAAAGTCATTGGTATCTTGATAGGTATTGCATTGAGTCTGCAGACTGCTTTAGGTAGTACAGAAATTTTAATGATATTGATTCTTCCTATCCATGAGCAAGAACATCTTTCCATATTTTGTGTCCTTGGTGATTTCTTTCATCATCGTTTGATAATTTTCATTGTAGACATCTTTCACTTCTTTGGTTAAATTTATTCCTAAATATTTTGATTTTTGTGTGGCTATTATGAATGGGATTTCTTTTTTTATTTCTGTAAGTTCATCATTAGCATACAAAAAAGATACTATTGTTTTTATGTTTATTTTTTAACCTGCAACTTTACTGAATTGGTTTATCAATTCAGATTTTGGTGGAGAGTTTACGTTTTTCCATGTACAACATTATATCATCTGCAAACACGGATAATATGACTTCCGCTTTATTTAGTGGAGGCTTAAGCCTAAGATTATAAAATAAAATGAAAGTATATCATTTTCAACATTAAAAGAAAGAATCAGAAAGGAGAAAAGAGAGTAGGTGGGAGTGTGGGCAGGAGAGATGGTAGGGTGGGAAGTATCACTATGCTCCTAACCCTGTATGTATGAAACATATGACATTTGTTCACCTTATAGATGTTAAAAAATTGAAAATTAAAAAATCAAAAAAGAAATAAAGGAAGTCATACATTTGCTAAGACAAACATCTTGTTGCTGAACCAAGATGATAAAAGGTTTCATTACAAGGTGCTTAATAAGATTCAAAATTTCCATCTTATTTTCCTGTGATTTGCTGTTCTTTTATTATGCAGGTGATAGACCAAGTAATTGGGCCTCTGCCATCCTTGTTCGAGACCAGGATGGAGTTCCTGGTTCCTGGTTTTAGCCTGGCCCACTCCTCCTTATTGGGAATATTTGGGGAGTGAGGCAGTAGTTGGAAGAATATTATCTCCATCTCACCTCTTTCTGTCACTCTGCCTTTCAAATAAATAAATAAATAATCCTTTTAAAAAAATGAAAAAAAGAGATCCTACACCTCTAAAAAGTAAGCATCCCTACCTGCATGTTAGAGGCAAGCTAATCAAGCAATGTTTTTAGGAAGCAATATTTGATACTTAGATCTAAATAAGAAATAGTCTACAAAAGTTGCATAAATAGCGTAAGTCAAGTCCAGGACAGGAGCAATAAATGCCCTAACCTATATTTTTTTTCTAATTTGAATATGGGAGAATTATAAAGTAGAAAGCTAGAAAGAGACAGAGAAAGTAAGAAGGGTGAGAAGGAGTTTCTAAAGGTTATACCCTTTCCACCATTTGAGGATGATTGATTTTGAGGTTGATCTACAGGTTCATCCATGGCATTTAGCCTTCTAAAGTCAATTCTGTTCAGCACGACACATTAAAATTCAATACAAATTGAGTAAATGCATGGTTTTATATGTAAATGGTTAATTGGTTGTCATGTAGCATTTTTTACATCACTCATTCCATATTTAGAATTTGTATTCTTCATATAAGCCAGTGCATGTTCAGTTATGACTCTCAGCCACGACTTCACTCACAGAGAAAGAGACAGAAAACAACCATTCATAGGGCTCTGGGACTTGTCTCTATTCTGGTAGGAAGTTCTATCTGAGCAATTAGTTGCTCAGTGAGTCACAGCTTCTCGAAGTGACCAGGTCATATTTGATGGAGGAATAGACTTAAAGGGTAATACATTGTGTAATCAGAACCCCACAAAAGGAGTGCTTTAGCATTAACTGTGTCAGGAGGAGACTTGAGTGGATGCAAAATGATTCACAATGAGAATTAAGATGACAATCCATCCAAAGGAAGGCATTATCTGTTTTCTCCACATTCTGGTCAGCCCACTGGTGGTTACATGATCCCAGCAGGGAAGCACAAAAAACTGATTTGTGAATTATTCAAATGATCATAGTTTAATTCCAAAAGCAGAAAATTAGCTTGACTAAGTGGTTGTCAGTTGGAAAGGATAGAATCATATAATACTAGGTTTTCATATTTATTAGCCAGTTGTAAGCAGTAATTCTAGCAAAATCCAACTCAGAAAAATAATTTAAACATTTAAACCCATCATTAATATATACTTCATTCTCTTAAATTGTATTATTGTATAATTATCATGGATATTATGGGAAATCAAAAGCTCAAGGTAAGCATGAAGAATAAAATAAAAAGTATTCATAAACCAGCTGTCAAAAAATAAGCTCTATAAAGTTTGATACCCAAAATTATATATATTTTATTTCTACAGTTTTTTCTTTCCAAATGGAGTTATACAAAACTGCAATTTTTAAAAACTATGAACATATTTAAACTTCAGCAAATAGATTTATATAACGCCATTTAAATAGCTTTATCATATTCCATTGTACCTATTAATAGAAACTTATTTTGAAATTTTCCCAATATTATGAACAATTCTGTGATAAACATTCTTATATCTCCACACAAATCTCCAATTTTATCCTTAGAAGAAATTCAAAGGACATAATTATTCATTCAAAAGGTATAGAGCATACTTTTTCCTTAAGATTTCAGCTAATTAATACTTTTCATCTTCATCCTTTGTCCCATACTGACTGTGCCTTCCACTTATGTCATGAGTTCATATGAAGTAACTAAAAGCTGATAAATTTAGGCTAACCTCTTGAAATTTTCTTATCAGATTATTAATAACCTTGGTTAATTTACTTCCGATATTCATCTTCCCTCTCTTCCAAGTTGATGAAATCATCCCTATTTTAATTGCTGCTGAAATAACCAGTGCTTGTGATAGTATTTGCATAGAAAGAGCTTTTGAAAAGAACCTGAAAAAGTCTTACTCATCGCTGGACAACAAATGACTTGTGACTCACATTTGTAAGACTATCACATGAATCTGAAGTTTCTATTTGACATATTAACACAATGCTCACGCAGGACCAATGCATACCTGAATTTCTGGCAGAAAAAGACTGTAAAATTTTCAGTACAGACACATGAATGCATGTATCAGCCATAGAAAAAAATATAACTCTATGGAAAGTGATATTTCAAATAATATAAACCAAAATTTACAGGGTTATAACCAACCACTGTTTAATAATCAAAAGATACATGGAACAATCTAGTTACTTTGCAGCCATGTATGGAAGGATCCTTACTACTAGTTGAACAATGAACATAATAGTTAAGAGGTTAATCAATAGACTCCAAATTAAAATCCATCTCTATGACTTGAAATTGCTTTGTGATTTTCATCCTTATTTTTAAATTTTCGTATTTATAAACTAGATCTTAAAGACTAAGAGGTTTGTGCAGTTCATAAGGTAATGACAGAATGAGTTGAGCTTGAGAAGTGCTTAGCATCGTACAAGATACCATACTTTGTGGTACTTGATGAATGAGAGCTGTTACCAATATTATGATTGCTATTTGATTATTACCATGACATCAGCTGCCTCTGTTTTAGCTAAAAATTTTCCAATTATCTACGTCTAGCATTCCATTTTTGTTCCTTCTCACGTACACATTGGAGAATGCTTTTGCAGCCTCATTTTCATGTCTGAGTAGCGATCAGCTTTTACCAAAGTCAACCTCATTGGCGCCCCCAGCATCCGCTCCTGAGCTATTACACTTCTCTGGGACTTGGGAGCTTTGCTTGTTAAAGGCTAAATTACAGCCACCAGAAAGTGATGGTTCAGTCTGTACCCTTTTACCACCATAAAATGCACTCAATAAAAACAAAAGGAGCCATAGAGGAGCAGAGTTTGGGGATCATAAAGAATATATATGTTTCAGGCAGTTTGTGTTTATCCAAGTGGCAGCATTAAGTGAGGTAATGCTAAGAAAGTAGATAGCTTCAGTTAATGAGACAGATTATTTAGGAAAACAAAACTGTCACTATTGCTTGCCATGTAAAGCAGTGGATTTGTTACTTTTGAATACTGGCTGCATTAGCAAAAACATCATTTATTCATATTGAGACATCCCCCAGAGCTGCACTTTGGTTAATAAAGATAAAATCCCTATGGTGGTTGTCAAATGTTATCGTCCCATCCTGGGAACCCTTCCAACAGCAACCTAGGCACTTATTCGCTGAGAAATTTGTTTATGTGAGATGATCATTTTGTGTTTCAGAACTAGAATGGATTCTCTTAACTGACCTCTGAGGATACCTCCTGTGAAGACCTGAGATTTGCACCTGTGTGGTTTGCTGAAGCATGGAATCTAAAGGAAAGAAAAGAAAAACCTTAGTCTTAGACCCAGAGGGCAGTTACATATTTCCTTTGAGAAATTATCCAGGGTCTAATCTTCCTCTTTTCTCTTTGTAGTCAACTTCACTAGAAAATCTCCCTGATGTTTTAACCTGCCCCTTCCCAGCAAACCACATTTTAGCTACAGTCCCATCACTCTAAGCAAAACATTTTTGTTAAAACCATGGGTTCCATGTCAACAGTCCAATGAATAGTTAATTGCTCTGCTTATGTGCCATATTATAATTATTTGACACTATTGGAAGTCCTGGCTTCATTAAAAACCATAGTTCCACAAGTCATGCTGTTATGTTTACTTACTGTATATCTCTTGCCAAGTTCATTCTTCTCAAACCAGCCATTAAATACTTGAGGATAAGGATCAGTAGGAACTCAATCCTTAACCTCCTTCTACTCTCTCATCTCAGAAGAATTCATTACACCTATCACATTGCATGCCACCTATTTGCAGATCACTTACAAACTGCCCTGTGTCTCCAACTTGGTCCTCTTCTCAAAGCTCTAGACTCACTTGACTAGTTGGGCTTGTGACATTTACCAAAATATATTTCAAGGTCTTCACAAATTTACTAATTGTCCAGTCCAAGTACTGGAGTTTCCTCCTGAATGTGGAAACTCTAAAAGCGTTATATTTCTTTTTCCACAAGTCTGACACTTAACTGATACTTTGAAAATAGTCCCTCTTTATTTTATATCCAATATGTCAACATAGATGATCAATTCATTTCTTAAATATCATTTGTATCTACACACCCCTTTTCATTTTCATCCCCTAACACAGGATTTGGCATATAAGAAACTCAACATTAAATTTTGTATTACAGAATACCTATCACCCATGATCCAGTAAAAGCTTGGCCTGAGGCAAGAACTTCTGACCTGGTCTCCTCAATCCAGATTCACCCCACTAAAAATAGCTTTCTATTTTACCACTAAACTCAATGCCTTACACAAAATAAGATTATGTCTCTGCTAATTTTTATTCTGATGATCTTAATTGTCTTTATTTTTTATTCTAGAATTGGGCAACAGTTTATTCTATAAAAGGGTGTTCCAATGATATCATTCCCCTTTTCCAGGTAGAATAACTTAAAAAATTTTGATCCTTAATAACAACATAAATTACTTTTTATATATCTGTCACATTCTACACTTTGCTTTTGCTTGCTGTGACAAACCTCAGTCTGCTTTATGCCTCTTACATCCATCAGAATCTCTCAGATGTAGTGTCATCCTTGTGGCCCACTCTTGTATTCCCTCTCAACCACCTCCTAATCAATGCCTACTCATCCTTTAAATCCCAGTTCATTTTGTTTTCCTTTAGAAAAATTACAATAACCTCCCACATTCTCTAAAAATATCCTCCCATGTTCTCGAACAATACAGAATTTATATTTTTAATCTTTTATTAAGATTTCTAATTTCCTTTTATATATATATATATATATATATGTATAGTAGCACAATTCATTTGGGCAGGGAAGCCCTATTAAACTTACCATTGATTCCCAGAAATGACAACGTTTGTAAGTTTGGTGATACATTTTGTAAAAATGTGACTAAGTTTATCCAATAAATGTAATGTGCATGTGTGTGTAGATATTGATAGACATGCAGATAGACATGAAAGAAAGAAAGAGAAAGTAGGGAGGAAGAAGGCCTAAAGAGAAAGCAAGTGAGAGAGAGAAATCCTTAGATTACTGCAAACAATAATAAAAAAAAAAAACATAAGAGTGAATATGTTACATCTGAGAAATGTGTGTGAAGTATATGTGAAACTTCATTGGGCAAGTCTTACAACTTTTTATAAGTCTGAAATTATGCTCAAATCAAGTTTAACAGAACACCAAATACTCTTCATTCCTATGCATTTTAGTAAATAGTCTTCTAGCCCGGATCATAGCCCAGTCACATGACCAAGGTCAGACAATTCGTAAAAAGCAGTTCTGGATGTCTCACTACACATCAATCAAAAATATAAGACATCAGTTTTCCCACTCCCCATTTTTTTCCTAAGGTAGATGCTGATAATCCATTGATTAAGGCAGGACAACACACACACTCTTAAGGTTTTCCTCAATACATCGCTCCAGGCAGGTTTAACACACATGGAAAACGTCCTTAATATCATACATTTCCTCCTATGATTCACACTGAAGCAGAAAGCCCTTGGACCCACATCTTAAAAGAAGGCTGCTTTTTAAGGGGTGGCAGAAGAAAGGTACAGAATACAATTTTGTTTTTTGAGGATAAGATTTGTGCTATGATTGAATAAATTCTGATGACGGCAAACTGAGCTCTTGCCTTGAAGTAGAATTCTTTTGGTTTGAAAGCTTGTGAACAACCCTTTTAAGTGTTCCATCTGTGGCAGCCATGACAACATGTGGCTCTCATATTTCCCTCTGATGAAACGGAGGAATCTATTAGAAGATCCTTTCACATGTAGCTTAAAGTTGTAATACAGTAGCCACAGAGAGTGATCTTTGTACCTTCCTCACTGCCATGTACTTCCTGCTCTGAACTTAGATGCTGCTTCAGGATCTCTGTTAATAAAATTCTCCAGACCATCACTACCTCTTTGAGTGGATGCTCATAAAAAAACTCAGGTGCTGTCATAGTGATTCCTTCTGCTTAAGTGAAAGTCACTGTAAAGGCATGTAGTTTTTACCATATTATTTCAGGGTTTTTTTTCAGTTAGTAGGAGTAAGGTAAACAAGAATAGGAAAGTTAAGTTGGAAAAAGGAAAAACTGAAGGAAATTGCAAACTGACTGATAGGAGAGACAGACTCATGATCACAGAGACAGCATCTTTGAGATGTGCCTCCGGATCTCAAAGACATCACTTGCAAATTTTATAATAAATCATGTTATCTGCTGATAGAAAACTGTATTTGCATCTTAAAATTAGGTTCAGATATAGCCATCCTAAACCAGGGTATGTTCTTGCAGCATGTTACACTCTTAACTGATGGTAGAGATACACTGCCCAAGTAATCAAACCTTATGGGGATGTCTAACAAGTTTCTCTGTCTACCCCAATTTATGCCATATTTTGGCATGGCTCTTTCAGTGGGACAAGGGGATGATATGTTCATGTGCATTTGGACAGCTGAATGCTATTTGCATGGAACAGATTGGTCTTTTTTATGGAAATGCAGTTAATAATAGCACAAGTCTTACAGGGGATAAAACCATTTTGTTTTTATGTTATTATCATTCATGTATTAATCCTTTAAGAAGTTTGTATTCTCTAGTGCCTTGGCTCAATAGGCTAATCCTCCGCCTGCAGCGCCGGCACACCGGATTCTAGTCTTGGTCGGGGTGCCGGATCCTGTCCCGGTTGCCCCTATTCCAGTCCAGCTCTCTGCTCTGGCCCAGGAGTGCAGTGGAGGATGGCCCAAGTGCTTGGGCCCTGCACCCACATGGGAGACCAGGAGAAGCACCTGGCTCCTGGCTTCAGATAAGCGCAGTGTGCCAGCCGCGGTGGCCATTGGAGGGTGAACCAACGGCAAAGGAAGACCTTTCTCTCTGTCTCTCTCTCTCTCTCACTGTCCACTCTGCCTGTCCACAAAAAAAAAAAAAAAAAAAGTTTGTATTCTCTAGAAGCATGGAATATGCGAATTGGCAGGATTTAACTACTTCATTCCAGTTTCCCAATCCACTTTCCCAAATTTCCTTCACAGGCAGTTGCAAATACTCTAGGATACATATTTCATATAATTTAGCTTTACAACTGAAATCTGTTCCAAGATGGTCAACTGCCTGAATCCCACTGAAAATGACAAGAGAGCAGAAAGTGGTGTGATGATTCACACTTTGGGATGCTCAGAGCATGCCTTCATCACTCTATGGTTTACAACTGTGGGAATGGAGGGCGACTTCTGTTCTGTGTAGGAAAACAGTCACTGATAGGGTACCACACACTTGAGGAATCATACCCCTGGTTAGGATCAACACAAAGCTGAACTGAGGAATGCATGTTGCTATTCTGATTGGCTGCCCTGTATCTGCAATGTTTTCCTCTATCTTATATTTCTTCATCTTCATGGCCAGACTGTCAGTGATACAATCTTGATGGCCATTTCTCAAATCAAACAAATGAGAATTATAGGAAAAAGTGGCTATTTCTATATTATCCCTCTACTAAGGGATGATGCAAAGTTCAAGATGACTTCAAGATGCTTTACTGTTCAGCTTATTGGACTCTAAGTTCCGATTTTCTTAGTATACCTCCAAACAACTTTAGTTTCCCTATTCCTTTGATACTCTCTCTCTTGCTCATCCTCTTCCCACATAGATGTCAGAGTACAGTACAAAGCTGGTGGTTTTATGTAAGAAGGATACCCAAAAAGTTAAGAACATGTGCTTGATACTGGAGAAGAGAACGTGGGAACTTTCTCTGGTGATCAGTGACTGCTAAGTGCACCACGATACTAGGCAGTGATGATCTACATACACCATGGATCTGGATCCATAGATTTAACTGTATCTGTGTTGAAGAGTTTCCTGAAGCATGCAAGGTCTTTATATTTTGTATTCTTCACATTACTAGCACATGACAGCTCAAAATACAAATGATATTAAAATAATTGGAGATATTTCCAATAAAGCACCAAAGCCAAGGTTTGCTATTTAAAACTCAGTATTAACTGGAGCCAAACTTTCCTTGGAAACATACAGCCTTAAATATCTATTCATTTCCATAGGAATGAAATGATGGACAGATTTAAATCTCTGTGAGCAGAATGGGCTGGGTTGTGACAGCACCTCCCTTAGGCCCAGACTCTCTCCATACTGTGGCTTCCCCAGCCTGATCACACACATCGTCTTTCCTGAGGTCCATAGCCTTTTTTTAAGTCTGCAAATTTAGATGAGGAAGAGACACCATCCTCTGGGGGTACAGCAACCAAACATCATTCTTTTAAAAAAGCACTAAAAGCTGCAGGTAGCACAGTTTTGCCAGTGGTGGGGTCTTCCTAGATCTTAGGGTTGTCTGTGTATTTGCTGAATTCTCTAATTCTCTATCAAGAGTCATTAAAGGTGGATGGGCAGCCATCAAAGGCTCACTCCCAGAGAGGTAGTTGTAAGAAACCTTCCTGGAGCAGCGTATTACTGCACTCCAGAAAGTCCTGTGGGGACAAAGACTGACAGATTTATGGAATTTCTCTGAGAAAAAGAGACCCTGCTGGATCCCAGGTGGCAATGTAATCCACTCATTCCTCACACTGCAGGGCCTTGCTTTGTGCAAGAGTAACAGGTTTTATAAACTTAATCTGATTATATCCATCAGGGTAATTCTGTAGGACATTTCAATATTTTTGGGAAAACTGCAGTGAATAATCTGAAAATTTAAGACTCCTTTTGTTTCCTTATTTTCAAAAATAGGTTTATGCAGACATTGCACATATACTGTACAATTATACACTTTCAAATTATGCACTTTGAAATGTATAATGCAGTGGCTTTTAATATATTCACACAATGAAGCATCCTTCATAATTAATTTCAGAATATTTTCATTGTTCAAAGAAAAGACGCTCTGCATTCCTTAGCCATCAAACAAATCTGCTCTTTCTGCACTCTTTCCCAGTAATGTACTTCTGGCTAGAGATATTCCTATTATTGATATTTTATGTATATTCATGTATATAATATTGTATGTTCATACAAATATGTGTTTCACATGTATATATTATATGTGGCCTTTTATATCTTCTCATTTTCACTTAATGTTTTCAAGGTTCATTCATATTGTAGCATGTATCAGCCCATCATGTTTTTATTGCCAAATAAAATTTCATCACATGTATATCCCACATTTTATTTAGCCATTCATCAGCTGATGGACATTTGTGTTGCTGTAGATTTGTACTTTTATGGAGAATGCTTTTGTGAACATTTATGTACAAGTTTTTGTGTACACATTAATTTTTAATTTTCTTGGGTATATATTTAGTGAAAGAGTTGTTGGATCATATGGTAGCTCCATGTTTAACTGTTTGAGGAACTTCGCAGCTGCTTTCCAAGGCAGCCATACCCTATAAAATTCCCATCCTCAGTGTACAAGTTCTCTAATTTCTGAAAATAATTATTAAGACTTGATATTACCTGCCATTTTGCCTTGTGAAGAACAATGACTTTGTAAAAATTTGGATGTGGTAATTCCCTCTTAATATGTACAATTTTAATTTGTCAGATAAATGTTTTTGAATAAGAAAAAACAGATTTAGATATGAATTGCATAGTAAAATCTTGGGCTTTTGATCAAATCAGTTGTACCTGCTTATAATGTAGAAGTTCAATGATAAGGCTTCACTTCTGTTCTTGGACACATGAAATTGTGTTAAGGCTAGCATCTGTGGGAGTTTGCCATTCCCTCTGGCAACACAAAAATGTCCTTCAGGCAAGTTAATCCTATCTTACAAACAGGAACAAGCCCTGTGAGTGCCAAGACCCTGTATATTTGTGCTTACCACTATGAAATGCATCATTCAGACTTGGGATTACAAAGGCAGATGAGGAAATACACAGTATTCTCAAGCCCAGAGAGACTGGAATCTGACAGTTCAATAGAATGATGGTGACATGAGTAGAGGAGAGTATTCCCTCTGTGTCCTCATCACAGGGGGTTGTCCATCTCGACAGGCTGGGGCCTCCATCAGAAAGTGAGGTTCCAGGAATCAATGATCTAGACTCTGCAGTTCCGGCTGAGTAGTGATGAAGAATAGATCATGCTCATATGACAGTAACAGTTCAGTGCAGTTCAAATACATATTGGATAGGTCAGCTGAGCTCAGCCTAGAAAGCCTGGCAAACTGATTTGAATTTGAAAATCTCTTTTAAAAATATTTATTTATTTGAAAGGTGGAATTACAGAGAGGCACAGGCAGAGAGAGAGAGAGAGAGAGAGAGAATCTTCCATTCTCTGGTTCACTCCTCAAATGACTACAATAGCCAGAGCTGTACCAGGCCAAAGCCAAGAACCAGGAGCTTCTTTCAGGTCTCCCATGTGGGTTCAGGGGCCCAAGTACTTGGGCCATCCTCTGCTGTTTTCCCAGGCATATTAGCAGAGAGCTGGATTGGAAGTGAAGTAGCCGAGACTGGAATCAGTGTCCATATAGGATGCTGGTGCTACAGGCAGCAGTTCAACCCACTATGCCACAGATCTTTTATTGAAAAAATAAATAAATAAACAGTCCTTTCCAAGTTAGTCAGATGTGCCCAAATGGATCTAAAACATAGAACCTAAAGCTGTGCAGTGACTGAAATCCTGAGTCCTGCTTTCATGATTCTTCCTCAAAGACATCCCAGTGTAGCGAATCTAATAACTTCCGTGAGAATCTTTAAAAAGGTAAGTTTTGGAAGGATAGAATATTGAGGATGCAGGATGGAATCTTTCTCTATTTGGATGAAAGTGTATCTGAATATATTTGTTCTTCTTTAAAAAGTTGTCCAAATGTTTTGAAAGAAAAAATTACATGAGCTTAGAGGAAAATGGGGAGCAAGGATTCTTGCCCAGAGTCATGATATAATGAGGGTGTAGAGTGTGATTTAGCTTTCTACCTGCCTGCTCCAGGAGCCTGCACTGTTATCACCCTGGCTAAATGACAAGTGAATCAGACTGTGGATAAAAGCTCCCTTTTTGATGGTGATATTATTTTCCTCTACATGGCTTAAACCACATAAGTATAAATGGCATACTTAAATAACTATATGCATAGTAAAACACAAATGTCAAATTTTCATTTAATTGTACACCTAATATTACGGAAATATTTTCAGATCTTATTTTTTCTTTGCATTCCTACAGCAACTTTAAAAAATAATCTGAAGTTTAAAAGGATGCTTTTGGCTATTGTTAGCAAGATGTTTCAAAATACAGCTTATTGAAACAACAAAATTTTGCTGATGACTCTACTGGTTAGTGAGAAGTTCCACAGGACCCAGTTCTGCATGTGGTATCTGGTGTTTGTTGTTCTGGAAGGCCTTGGGTAAAAAAAAGTGGAGCTTCTCTTCAAGTTACTTTTCATGTTCCAGCAGGTTAGTGCTTGTTAATTTTTTAATTGGTAAGCTCATTTTTTTTGAGGGGCACAGAGAAATAGAGTGATAGAGTGCTAGAGTGGAAAGTGCACCAGCTCCCATCTGCCAGATCACTCAACCCAGGTATCCTACATGAATGAGACAATCCAATCATTTGAGCTACCACTGCTGCCCCCAGGGTCTCCATTAGGAAGAAGCTAGTCAGTAGTGAAGACAGATACCAAACCCAGGCTCTTTGAAGCAGGACTACAACAGGCCAAATGCCTACCACTAGGGTTGGTTTCTTACCCTGACAGTTGTGAATTCCAAGAAACAGAGAAAGTAGAAGCATGCAAGCCCTCTTGTGATCAAGGCTTAGAACTTGTACATTCTATTGGGCCATATGATTCAAAGGTACTCCAGATTCAAAGGTTGAAGAAACATTCTTCATTCGTTGAAGGTAATTGAGGAGTTACAGAGTCACATTTCAAGAATTCGGTAAATGGAAGCCATTAAAAAATCAATCTAGCATAGTGGACATTGTTTATTTTATCTAAATCCCATGTGTATTATCATCACTGTTAGTCAAAATGCAAGCAGGCTTATCAGTAAATATTCTGGTACTGTATCCTGACATTTATAATGTAATAACACAACATTTGTGGTATCTAAATCAAACCCTGCTATTTTGATTTAATTCCCTCTTCACTTTGCCACCAAGGCGACTCTTTCAAAGATGTATCACAGTGTATTCTGGGTCCCCTCTCGGCTGAATCCTAGACCCACATAAGCCAATGCATGTTTTCATGTCTGCCTAAGAATCCCTCCAAGTTTACATGGACAAAAACAAACACAACACAACAAAAAAATACATACCAAAACTTCCCAACTTCTTACTGTATGCAATATGTCAATAAGTGATACAACCTATTTAGTTACCTGTGACTCCACAGAGGCATCAGAGATTCCTGATCTCACTTATCATCTTGGCAGAGTTCTTCAAAATGTCCCACAACTCTACTTTTACATAGTTATGTCCTGCTTTCACTCTACATTACACTGCCATTGCTGTCCCAACTCTATCGCTAGTTTCATCTATCTCTAATCTACTTATCCTCAGTTCTGCTGGGATATGTTCACTCAAATGCAAATCTGAACATTGCATCTCTCTATTAAATGTCTTCTTTAATTGCTTTCCACTTAAAAGCCCAGGCATCTTACTATGGCACTCAATGTTTTCTGATCTGATCTCTTCTTGACTCTAGAGGATTTACACTTGCTTGCTTTGCTGAGTTCTTGTTCCAGTCCCTACTAAGCACAGGTGCTTCCAGTTGTTCCAGTCTCCACCCCAACCCCGCATCATCACTGGGAGAAGAGCCTATCATATTCGATAGAAAACGTGTAGCCCAATTCTTAATGTTTGGCTCCCACTTAGTGGCACTAAACTGCCCTTTAACTTATCAGTAAAATGAAAATAGTAATGACCTCTACCTGATAAATTTGTTTCAGATTTAAAATGTAATAATGTATGGAAATAACTTAGCATAGTTACTAGCACAAATAAGTACTCCACCGTGTGAAGTATTGAAACTAGTATTTCTATAGGCTACTTTTTCTATCACTGAAGTCCTTATACATCATGCATCCTGGAGCATCCATTTTGGAATAGAATAGAATTATACTATACCAATTTTACTCATTCAAATATTCAAACTGCATAATTGAATATGCAGTTATTACATAAGATGGCAATCCCCTCCTCCCCATAGCTACTGCTCCTTAGCAGACTGTAAGCAACCTATGGACAACGTCATATTTAGCTATGTCATCTTTCGCTTTGAATTCCTTTTGTTTGTGTCTGGTCCACCACAAATGCACAATGAATGTGAGTTTCTATTTTGAAGTTACAGAATCATGACTCAGTATTTGCAGAAATTACTGTGTGTAGCCATAGGCGGGCACATTGCCAGGAAATTGAAATTTTTGGCTCATGGGAAATTATTTACTCAAATTCCAGGTTATATCTTGACAGTTGAGAATTGACCAACGTAACAGCTGGTATCTTTGGCACCTCTAAAAAACCTTAGATTAAAACAATGGTGATTTCAGCCAAGACTTGGCTTAAGACAAGGACAATTGCCTTTGATTCTAAACCATTTAGTTAATTCCAAACCCAGTGTCAGTCAATGAATCCTGTATAGGCCCATTTGTTATGAAAAATATCAACACTGGAAAACCAAAATTTGGGGAAAGTTACCAACAACAATGTCTGATGGAAGCAGGATGACCATATATTATTAAATCTAAACTTGATTGAGACCCAATTCCCATCTTAGCCATGGATGAATTAAAATACATATTTTATTAATTTAACTACTTTGACCTATCTAGAAAGATCACTATTTTTAGAATTAAGAATGTATTCTTTAATACTGAGGTAGCTTCTGCAATTGAAAGAGAAAATGTATCCCCTTTTACTTCTTATCTGTATTCCTTGAATTTATACAATCAGGGAATCTTGTGAGGTGCTGGATTTTAGCAATGTATTCATACTTCAGACTTTCTAGAAGGATTTTCAAGCACAAATCTCATTTTCATAAATCCTTGCTATTGGTTCTAAATTATTGCTGTAGCTCTTTGTCCTGACTGCTCTGACTTATGTGGCAATTAGTGGTACAATTATTCGTAAACCCAGGAGCTTGAGGAAGTCCAGAATACCTGCCTGCCAATTTACAGCTTGTCTTTCAAAACATTGCTCCTTGCTTATCTTTTTATCTATCTTAAAATCTTTCCAGTGTAATCCATTTTATCTGCTTGTCTTTATCCTAGAAAACATGGTTTATATAAAATATTTGTTTCAAAAAAATCACTTCTGATTTCTTTCAATTTCTGCAGGCTACCATCTGCAGGCTATTTTCTGGGGTCCTGAACAGGAAGAACAAAGAGATATAGGTAAAAAGAGTAACACTGAGTGACCTTGACTCTTGCTACTAGACAGACAAATGGCTTGCTTTAGTTGGGTTCCCATATTCTATTTTATTCTGAATGATAAACTATTTAAAGAATGAAGTTTACAAGGTAATAATAATTAACTCTCATTGCCTTTTTCCTTGTATTTTTGCATAGTATATTTTTATAACATTCATATAATAATGTATTGTACTGCTCTGATTTATACTTAGTGAGATAATCTTTTTTAAAAATAAATGAAAATTCAATTAATTTGGGATACAAGTTACAATCATAGTGTAAGCTCAAACAGTGAGGGATAAGAGTGAAGAACCACTCACGCACATGGATGTCCAGTTTCTTTTACACACTCACGTAGACCAGGCTTTTCTTAGTTAGGATTGCAGAGAACTAAAATCATATTAACACATTTAGTATGCCTCCATACCATATATAAACACAATACACATGCCCGTATTTATGCTTGTTCTCTCCATTCTCTATAAACAACTATGCTCACGTGCCTCTTTCTTGGTCTCCCTTCTAATTTCTTCTAAACCATAGACTTTACATTTATTGACAAGATTTGAAGTGTTTCTTCTTGATAGTTCAGATATTTTGTATCAGAGTATGTCTATACCAACTCATAGTTACAGAAAGAACTACTGTATCACATCACAGAAGTCACCTATGGTATTTATTGTCTTGTTGCAGAAGAACACAAAATACTTGAATGAGCAAAATTGTAAAATACAAGTTCCCTATTGTTATTTCCAGAAAGTTCCCTATCTCCAGTGTCAATAATTGTTTTATTTCTAAAAAATAATCTGTTTAGTTATTTTTATTTATCTTGAAGGCTGAAAGAGATCCACCTCCCATCTGCTGGTTGACAGTCTAAATGTCAACAACAGCCAGTGCTGGGTCAGGCCAAAGCCAGGAGCTGGGGATTTTATCTGGGTCTTCCATATGAATAGACCCAAGTCCTAGAGCCACCACCTGCTGCCCCCAAGGGTATGCATTTGCAAGAAGCTGGGATCCACAGCAGAACAAGAACTGGAAAGTTGGTACTCCACTATGGGTTGTGAGAGTCTCAACTGGGAACTTGTCTACTGTGCTAAACTCCCACCCCAATAGTATTATTTTATAGCCAGAAGGCTATTTTATTCTATTATATTCTTCCTCCATCTCCCTCTCCCTCTCTTGCAATGCAATAATTGGCTCTTGCCCTGGCTTTTTATGGTTCTGGTAATATAGTACCTGCCTCACTGGCCTTACTGACAGCATCCACTAGCATCTGTGTTTGATATTTAAAAAGCTGCAAGCAACTGTGCTGGATATTGATTTGTTGCTAATGAAGGAAGAGATTGAAGACCTGAGTGACGTATACCTTATCCAGAAATGATTTTAATTTAGCAACATGTAGGCTGCTTTGAATTGGAAAAAAATGACTTTCTTTCTTATCCTATCCTGGAAGAAAAAATAAACGATGTGCCTGCTGTATCTTTCTTCAGGTCAGCAGGATCAGAAATTTAAGCTATTAATACCCTGGGCACTGTCCCATGTCAGAAACCAGTCATACTGACTGATTGTATTACCACATTTGCTTTATATTTCCTATCTTCTCCTGTTCAACCAGCTTCTTTTGAGGAATTTCTGTTTGGCTTTATGTGTAGTTATGCGCTCAAGATTGGCAGGAGCCCAAGGCTTTAATAAGACAAATATTCCATTTGGAAAATAGTTTTTCCCCAATTTTGTTCTTGTAACCCCCTACCCCATTATTCCTGCTCCTTGAGTTATTTTAAGTCATGTACTACAGGAGGCACTTCAGTAGTCATGGTGGTTTGGGAGCCTGGCGATGAAATGCTGTCTGTGGTATTCTAGCTTATAAAATTGGCACAGGTGGTACTACCTTCCTGAGGCACCTCCCTTCTGCATTCCAGATGCCATTATTCCACCAGGGACTCTCTTCTTGACTGCAAGGAAATGTGGATTGGGGAGGATGTGTTGTGGATTTTCTACTTCATCACTACAATACCTCACAAAATATAATTTTAGTCATTTATAAAAGAGAATCAGACCCATGGGATGCAACACACATCTGAAAACATAAATAATGAAATGCAAATGGCACAGTCTTTCACACAGTTTGTGTGCTCCATACAAGGTCCATATTTTCAAAACTATTTTAGATAATCATAAATCTGAATGAGCCCGTAGGAGATCTCAGTCCAGTGGGTGTCCTGGCAGGTGGCGGTAGCAGAGTAGCTAGGGTTACGTGCCCCAACCACAAGTTCTCAGGCTCTCTTCACAGCAAGAGACTCAGACTGTCTCATGTTTTCAAGTCTCAGTATTTTCCAGATGATTCTGATAAGTAAGCAGGTTCAAGAACCCGTGCTTATCACCCCACTTTCCAGTGTGCACAGCCCTCTTTCAGGAACCCCTCTGGGTGTTCTAGTTTCTCTTTCAATGTCTTCAGTGATGGCAAATTGATGCTAAGTGTGACAGATCTGAGAAATGTTTCCCTCCATGCATAAAAAGACAGCCCTCCAAACTTTCCACTGATAGAAGCTAGTCCTTTTCCCTTTTCCAAAACACTACAGTTGCATGAAAAAAAGTCTCCCTTTGACTTTTTTTCCCATGTAAATAGTGCATCCCAAAAAAGTCCTAGTCCCAGAATCCCAGCTTCTGGTTTACTAAATTTTCTTGAATGGATAGTCAATATTAAAATTTCAGTGGCCTTATCCTTGCAGTTCTCTGGTAACAGTCCATCCTGAAGTTTTGTTTTTCTAAAGTCCTATTCCCTACTTCTCCTAATGAGTTGGAAATATATTCTTATGTCTTATTCTTTGCAAAGGAATCTCAGGTCTGTTTTTATGTATATGATTCCCATATCTTCAATCATATTAGCAGTTGCTAAATTTTAGTACAATAATTTTTTCACAAGAAAATTTAATAATTTAAAATTCTGTAGAGTTGAAGGCACTTTTTAAATATATGGTTTGATTTCCTACTCCTAGAACCATTGTATAGATAAGATATCAGAGAATGGTAGAATAGGTAATTTCATATTATTTTTAGCACAAATGCTATTTACTATAAAATATGTGAATATGATTCACTTAATTCAGGCTAGCAGCCAAAAACATATTTTCCTATTCATCATGGAAATTTTTCATCTAATATTTAAAAGTGAAGGATTTCATGTACTACTCTGCAGTCCCATATAATTACAGTAGGTTAAAAGTAAATGTTATACGCTATTTGGTAAATACATATTTTGTATTACCTAAAAACACTGCAAGCCCTTAATTTTAACTTGCCTCTTGTATGTGTATTTGAAATTGAACTGCAGGTTCATCTTACATGATATTCAGAAATGACAACTTAAAAAATTCAATTACAGGGCTTTGCATTTTGGTGAAGCAGGTTATATCACTGCCTGTTATGCCAGGATCCACAAGAGTGCAGGTTCGAGGCCTGGCTGGTCCAATTCTAATCCAGGTTCCTGTTAATGTGCCTGGAAAAGCAGCAAAATATGGCCCAAGTACTTGTGTCCCTGCCACCTACTCGGGAGACATGGATGGAGTTCCAGGCTCCTGGCTTCCTCTTGGTCCAGCCCTGGCTATTATAGCCATTCAGGGAGTAAACTAGTAGATGGAAAATTCTCTCTCTGACTCCACATTTCAAATAATAATTCTTTAAAAATGAACTTATAATTTCTCAACCTTACAATGATACTAAAGCAATATGCTTTCAGTAGACACTATACTTCAAATTTTGATCTTCATCTGGGCTATGGTATTCAGTATGATTCTGTCTTGTGAGGCAGAGCAGTGGCAGTGAGCTGCAGCTCCTAGTCAGCCACAACATGACGAGCAATTGACACTCTACAGTGTACTGTGTTGCTCAGCTATCATGTTCAGTAGGCTCAACACATTTTCAAAGTACAATGGGCTTATTGGGGTATAACCTTATACCCCAATACTTGTGTAGAGTTTAAGCTGATAACCCGAACATGTGAAGTAGTAGCACACGGTTTTAGTGGTTCAGAGTAATCTCTGAAATCAGCCTTCCTGCTTAAAACCTGCTTTTTGTCACCTACAAACTCTGAAATATCAAGCAAATCATTTACTTTGTATGAAGTATGCTTTTTTCATCTTTCAAATGAACAATTTAACATTACTGGGAAGCTCAAGTGAGAATAGGCATGGAGTGAAAACTTTAAGCAAAGGGTTTAATAAATTTAGTTGCCATTATTTTGTATGGATTAGGTGCTAGAACCTCCACTCCCTTAACCTCAAATGGAACAGGGCTTATTGTGTCGTTCTGCTGTAGCTGCTTCTCATGTGCTTCCCTACCCCAGGTACTGGAGCCTCACGTGAAAACTCCTCACTGCGGTGCTGGTTTGCACGGGATGAGCCACTGAAACATCTCTTCTCCAGGCTTCCCAGCTGAACCATTTGCAGGATCAGCATGAGGAAGGTGCTACAGGAGATGACCCCTGATCATTCACAAAAGCTGGACTGTGGGTAGGATCACATGCTTTTCTGTTCATTTAACAACAACTGGTAAGAAATAAAACATGAGAGAATCTTACTACATGGTTTGTTAGGTAAATGAGTAGCCTTGTATACTAGCTGATGGATGTCCTTTGCAAACCCTCAGGGTCTCATAGAGCTTGTCAACACACATGTGCATGGCTTTCCACTGCTGAATCCTCAACCTGGAAAAATAACTTGTCAGAGAAACCAGGGCCACTCAGCATCTTCAGGCAGAGGATCTTTTTGTCAAGGCTATGAATGTTGGGGACGCTTTGCTTGTGTGAGATGCCTTTTTTTTCTGCCCATAGCATTATCTCATGCCTCGGAAAAGCTTTGGAAACAATCATTCAAAACTTCCTCACCAACAGTTTTCAGAGTTTGGTTTTGTATCACCTGCCTCAGAATAATGTGGATTGCTCTTATAAACATAAAAACAAGATATCTGAATCTATCTAACACCTTCTAAATTATAAACTCAGAAGTAGATTCTAAGAGTGTCTTTTTCTTTTTTCAAATCCTGTAGATAATACTGAAGCACACTTAAGTCTGAAAATTAATAAATTAGTGCTAGGAGAAATATGGTAGCCTAGGTACTACTTATGGAGTTGAAGAGAGAGTTGGGATCATTGCAGCAACAAGTTTTGCTATGAACTTAGATATATGAGGAGTACAAAACTGTGGCCATGGTGCTCTAGGAATGTTAAAGCTGCTTTAAATATAAACATGTAAAAAATAAAAATAAAAAATACACAAGAACACAAGTAGTTTCATGGTTATGTATTGAACTGGATTATGTGGCTGATGTGTACTACACAGCTTCAATGGTGAGCCAAGTAAACATGGAGGAAATAGTTTGGGACAGTGGGGATATGATATAAGGTGGATCTTAATATAAGATCAATAGTTACTTGGGTGAATAAGAAATTCTGATGGGACATGGGGATCATATGAACAAATGAGATAGTCATAAAGATGGGATTTAGAGTAATAGAGAGTTGAGAAGGTGACTTGAAGATAAGAAGGACAGAGATGCATGAGGGTGCTCTAAAAAGTAATAAAGACAAGGCCTGAGACAAATCAAACTGCCCTGAGGCTGGTGGTGTGGCACAGCAGGTTAAACCTCCACCTGTAAAACTGGCATCCCACTTCAGAGGCTGGTTCTAGTCCTGGATGTTCCGCTTCCAATCCAGTGTCTTGCTAATGTGCCTGGGAAGGCAATGGAAGCTGGCCAAGTACTTGAGTCCCTGTCCCCTGTGTGGGAGACTCGGCTGCTCCCTGTGTGGGAGCTCGGGATCCTGGCTTTGGCTCAACCCAGCCCTGACTGCTACAGTGAATCCAGGAGTGAACTACTTGATAGAAGATCCTTTTCTCTCCATCATTTTGTGTTTCCAGTGAAGAAATAAATCTTTTCTGTAAGTACATTATATACTTGCATGAAAATGGGATCTCTTGATGCAGCACAGAGCACATGCAAACCTTTCTGTTAACTGTGAGGTGTGACCAGTGGTTACCAACAGAGTCCCTTTTCCACCTACACCGATCTGGAAATGTGTAGACCAGCTTTACTTTGGGCACAAGGATAGGGAAACCACATCCAAGATAGAAGGAAGCATTTTTTGATGGGGATATAAACCTGTTCAAAGAACAGGGGAAAGTGAAAAAGAGGAAAATAAGTTGAAAGCCAGAGTTTTACCTGTCTCTGCTTGTCTGCTTAGTTGTGTCTCCAGGGGCTTCTCCCAGGATCCGAAAGCTGAACAGCACACCTCTCCAGTAATCCTTGTATGCAGCAGGATCAGCCATCAGCCTGCAAAGCACAGCTTTATAAAATATAGTTGCTGAAATGGAAACTGGCAGCCTCATTCATTTTAAATAAGACTAAAACATAGAATCACATTCTTCTCAAGGTCTCAGATTCCATTTAATATTTCTTATGCTAAATCCCTGATCACTTGAAAAACCCACAGAAGATTAAACTCATGGTTTTTCTTTTTCTTTTAATGCTCTAGCAACATCAGAAAAATAACATTTCTAACACTCTCCCCCTTCTTTTTTTTTTTTTTAAATCTTTTAACCAGGGCAATGCCATTCATTCTCACTGCTAGGGGACAGTGTTAGGGGGCACAGTGAGTTATCTTAAGCAACTGTAGACAAGATTAGGTGCTAAGGAATTCAGTTGGAATCCTAGGGAAATAGTTCACTGGCAAGGAAGGTACTAATTTCCTGACAAAGGCCTTTGGTAAACTTAAAATAATTACATGCATAGCAAGAACAAAAGAACTCCATAATCATAGAAAGTCATCAGCATCCTTAGTGCACGCATTGGTTTGAGAATTATTGTGTGATTACAATTGTACACCATAGTTTAACCTGGAATATCCATGTAGCTTAGGAGTTTAGAATATATATGTTATTATTTTAGCCACACAAGTTAGAATCCATTCCCTTGTTAAAAAATGCACTTATTTCCTCTCTAATGAACCATAGCTTCTCTAATGCCACACTGTAGAGATAGTACCACATCCAGTTCTGAAAAGAAGCCTAACTCTTTCCTTTGACCACAAAATTGCATGCACAGGTGGAGGGAGAAATAAATCGGAGCTGATAAAAACCAGTCTTAAGATGTGATCTGGAAGACTAAGAAAGGCACATGCCCTTTTTCCTGTCTATAATTTCTGTAGTCATCTTTTCATTATAAAGGAAGAGACTGAGAATGGGGCAATGCAGACAGAAGTTAAGCCTGCATATAGAGAGAAAATAAACTGATGAAATCGCATGCCCCAGATTCATGCATCGCAACTAGACTGAGTTTACCTTTCTCAAGTGGTTTTGTTAGGGAATAAAGTCTTATTTTAAGCCACTGAAATAGGGTTCCGTGGCATGTTGGTACATGTCAGCAGTATGCTGGCAAATGTTTATCAATTCTCTCTGGTGTGCTGGTGGGGAGGGTAAAGCGCTGATTTATGGGGTTTGTTAATCTCTGTCGTGTCCTCTTCCACACCAACTTCAGGCTACCAGCTTGGGGTCACTGAACACAGGTCTGGAAAATACACACGCACATCCTTGCAAGCCATAAAGAACTGGCTCTAACACATCACTGGTCGTATTGTAAGCAAGTTTTCAATAAATCAGAGAGAATTGCTTCCACTGGCTTGTATTACCTGTTTTAGAAACATTACCCCTCTCCTTTTTCAATATGGAAAACATGACTATGGTATGATCATGTCTGGAACATTTTCTCCTGTTCGTTAGAAGAGGATATAGAACATCTCTATCAAAACAGGAGGGAGGCAGATTTAGAATATTCGAAAAATTTCATGGAACACCTAGAGGTGAAAGGTAAGATGTGCTGGGAGTAGTCATGTAGGTATCAGAACGATTTAAGATCTATGGGGCCGCATTTGGATTTCTCTAACACTTTGGGAACTTAGGAAAGACAGTTAAGATCTTTGAGTTCTATTTACACATACACAAAATCAGTTGTTTACTAATACTTAAGTGATAGAGTTAAGGTAACTACATTGATGATTTGTAATGTAAGGGCTTAACATAATGCCTAGAAGGTGGTAAATTTTCAGTAAATATTAGTGACAATTATCACAGCCACAAATAAATAAGCCACCAGTTTTTTTTCTGTCATCTGCTCTTAGGAGTCCTGTTACACCTCTGCTGAAACACTGGGTATTGTTCACATATCACTCATGCCCTGCTCATTGTCTTTTCACTTTTTACAAATTGTTATTTCTATTTTTTTTATTTGACAGGCAGAGTTAGACCGTGAGAGAGAGAGAGAGAGAAAAAAGTCTACCTTCCCTTGGTTCACCCCCCAAATGGCTGCTACGGCCGGCGCTGCACCGATCCGAGGCCAGGAGCCAGGTGCTTCCTCTTGGTTTCCCATGGGGGTGCAGGTGCCCAAGCACTTGGGTCATCCTCCATCACCTTCCCAGGCCACAGCAGAGAGCTGGACTGGAAGAGGAGCAACTGGGACTAGAACCCAGCCACCCATATGGGATGCCTGTGCCGCAGGTGGAGGATTAACCAAGTGAGCCACGGCGCTGGCACCTCTATTGGTATTTTTATTACTACTTTATTTTACTTCTCCAATTGATGGTTATGACTATTTCTGAATTAATTAATTTTACCTTGCAATTCTATCATTTCCATTTGTTTCTTAAAATAACGTGTTACATGTTGAGTTTCACTTTGAGATTACTTCTTCAGCTCTCTAATCCCACCTGGGACACACGGGCACTTTTTCTGCTGACTGCTTTTTCTCTTAATCTTGGCTAATGTTGTCCTGTTTCTTCACATAGTTGGTGAACTTTGTTTACTGGACACAATGAACGAATGCTCCATAGTACACTTTACCTCAGTTTCCTTCCTCCGAAGAGTATTCATTTCCACTCCAGTAAACACTTAGCGTACTGGGTAAGCACATTGAACCTGTGCAGTATTCAGTTGACTATTTTTTTAGTTTTTTTTTCCTTAAGATTTTCGATGTGAAACCTTAGTTGTGGGACCTAGCTTTTACTCCTAAGGCTTGGCCCTTCTAGAGTTCCAATAAAAAGCACAGGGTGATGATTACTATACCTGGCTAACCTGGTAGAATTCAAACTACAAACTTTCTTCTCCCATGGTGACCCATTGAAATTTCTACTCCAGACTTTCCTTTACTCCATCATTGCAGCCTGCAGGGCCCTTGGGAGACGTGAAACATTGGCATCAGCCATAGATATGAGAGGAGTTCGTGCATACATTTGGGGATTGCCCCACTGTGGCTCTCTCTGCCACAGGATCCGTCTTGCAGTTGCCTGCCATTATCTCAGCTGCAGCCTCTTAACAAATTAAACCAACAAGCCTGCAGGAGCCTGGAGTTTTCTACATGAGTTTCAACAAACACACACCCCAGGAGTGTGAAGTGACCCAAGGTTGTGGATCTGTAGAACACACAGTACCATCTCCTTCCTTCACAGGTCAAATGGCCTCCAGTGTTTGATTTTTCTCACTGTTCTCCAGAAACCAGTTGTACAGCTTTTCCAGAGACTTCCATGTTCTGTACGGCAGTTGATGTAATACAGGTGCTGTGATGGTACTGAAGTATAAGCAGCTCATTCCATTTCCAGTTCTGCCACTCCAGGGTGTCTCTTTCTCACCTATTAAAGTTCCTCTTTCTTGTGTTTAAGAAATACCATGCTTCTAGGGGCCGGCACCGTGGCTCACTTGGTTAATCCTCTGCCTGCAGTACCGGCATCCCATATGGGCACCGGGTTCTGTCCCGGTTGCTCCTCTTCCAGTCCAGCTCTCTGCTGTGGCCTGAGAAGGCAGTGGAGGATGGCCCAAGTGCTTGGGCCCCTGTACCCACATGGGAGACCAGGAGGAAGCACCTGGCTCTTGGCTCCGGATCGGTGCAGCGCCGGCCGTAGCGGCCACTTGGGGAATGAACCAATGGAAGGAAGACCTCTCTGTCTCTCTCTCTCACTGTCTATAACTCTACGTAAAAAGAAAAAAAAAACAAAAACAACAAAAAAAAAACCCATGCTTTTAAAATAATTGTTTCTAGCATTCTGGTGAGGCTCTATTTTATATTAGCTACTTAGCATAAATAAAATTCACCAAAGGTAGTTATTAAATGGCTCTCTTTGCTCAGTATTTGCCCTGAACTGCACTTAAATATTTTCTTACAATTAGTAAGCATCAATTTTCCAATCTTTCTATTACAATGGAGGGGCCTTTTAGCCAGCTTTTACAGGATGGATTTCTGAAGGGGTTTGAGTGGAAAAATTATTTTACTTGTTTCATGTCAAGTACACATTTGTAGCTGACAGTTTCTTATACTTGGGACTTACCTGCAGCAGAATCTCTGATGTAAGTAGGGAGGTAGCTTCAAACACGAGCTGAGGATTGCCAGTACCTGTACTGCACACAGTGTGCCCCGGGCCGCAGCCGCGTGGGCATTGCCCAAGCTCCACCCACTCCCGTGCAAACCTCAGGGGCCAGGTGTCGTCCTTAAGAAGCGGTGCCTAAAAACAATCTAAATGAAAGATCCTGGTGAACAAGACCCCAGCAGAAGGAACAGGCCATCAAGGAGAGAGGCGCCTTTCTCTGAAGGGAGGAGGGAACCTCCACTGTGATATGGCCTTGACTAAACAAGTTCAGAGTCAGTGAACTCAAGGGGCTTCCATAGCCTAGACAGCTCATAGCAAGAGTCTCAGGTGATTGCTGACGTCATAAATAAGTGTGCCAATTGTTAAATCAACAACAGGAGTCACTGGGTACATGCTCCCCACGTAGGATCTCTGTCCTTAATGTGTTCTACTATGAAACTTAAAAACAACACTACTAGTCGAACAATACCCTATACCTTGTGCGGTTGTGTGAGTGCAGCCTGTTGTAATCCTTGCTTAGTATATACTAAGTTGATCTTCAGTATATGAAGGTAATTGAAAATGAAACTCAATGAAGGGTGGGATGGGAGTGGGAGAGGGAGTGGGAGAGGGGAGGGCGACGGGAGGGAGGGAGGGAGGGAGGTGGGGGGGGAGCCGCAACAATACAAAAGTTGCACTTTGTAAATTCACATTTATTAAATAAAAAAAGAACTATATAACAAAAAAAAAGAAAAAAAAAGAACTTAATACTTTACCCTTTTAGTATTTTTTATGTTCTACTTAAAACTATTGGTTGAACTCTGTAATTAATACACAGTTACTCTTAGGTGTTTAATTAATGCTATAACCAGTATTCAAATAGTATTTTACACTTTGTGTTTCTGTGTGGGTGCAAACTGTTGAAATCTTTACTTAATATATGCTAAATTGATCTTCTGTATATAAAGATAATTGAAAATTAATCTTGATGTGAATGGAAGGGGAGAGGAAGTGGGAGAGGGGAGTGTTGTGGGAGGGAGGGAAGTTATGAGGGGGGGAAGCTACTGTAATCCATAAGCTGTACTTTGGAAATATATGTTCATTAAATAAAATGAAATATAAATATAAAAAAAAAGAAGCGGTGCCTACTAAAACTATCTACTACAGCTGCTGGTTGTTTCTCCACATGACCTGTAGTTCTTGTTATCTCATTATAATGTAATTATAATAACCAACACCAAAATCTCATCATACCCCTGATGTTGTGACCCTTCTGAGATTTCCAAAACAGGTTAAGGAGACAGGTGATAATGAAGCCCCACCCCAAACCCCACCCTTTTGAATATTCAATTAAGCCCCATCCCAAACACCACGCCCTGTGCCCCAGATCATATAAAAGGAAAGCCAGCGTCTTGTTGAGTGAGATTTTTCTCTTTCTGTGGAGTTTGTCTGTCTTTACTTTTGTGTGCTGCTGGTCTTTGGCTTTTAGTAAATCTTGGTTCTTTGGTGATTTTTATCTCCATCTCGACTTTGAATTTCTTTGTGTTAGTAAGGAGATGAACCAGTACCTAGCCAGAGGCCGCTGACAACAGGGGCACATAGATAATGGCCAGAAAAGCAGAAGAGCAGTAGAGCTGTGTCCACAGGAGCAGGTGGTGTCTTAGGTAGCGTCAAACCTTGTCTCCTTTTGTGCAGGTTAGAGTTTGGCTCGTGTTTTTCCATCAGCTTATAATTCTTCGAGTCACTGTCAGTAAATCTGGGCTCTGTCCCAGCTATCTCCAGATCTGCCAAGTGTAAATCGGATCAAGCTGCAAAAAACGAAGTGGGAAGGAGGAATGGAGGGGAGGGTGGGAAAGGGAGGGGTGGGAGGAAAAGGGTGGGGGGAGGGAAGCAAGAGAAAAGGAAGAAACTACTTAAAAAAAAGAAGTCTTAGAAACTCTGCACCCCAATGACCTGAGACAGCTGCTTCTGCAATGACTACAACTTGTTTGCTCTTCCTTGTTTGAAAGAATGTATCAAGCCAACACTGAGTACAAGTTGCCTTTTTTTTTTTTTTTTGACAGAGTGGATAAAGAGAAAGGTCTTCCTTTTTGCTGTTGGTTCACCCTCCAATGGCCGCCATGGCTGGCGCGCTGCACCCGGCGCTGATCTGAAGCCAGGAGCCAGGTGCTTCTCCTGGTCTCCAATGGGGTGCAGGGCCCAAGCACTTGGGCCATCCTCCACTGCACTCCCTGGCCACAGCAGAGAGCTGGCCTGGAAGAGGGGCAACCGGGACAGAATCTGGCGCCCCGACCGGGACTAGAACCCGGTGTGCCGGCGCCGCTAGGTGGAGGATTAGCCTATTGAGCCGAGGCGCTGGCCATAGTACAAGTTTCATTCTGGCTAGAAGGGAAACTGTTATCTAGGTTGGGATCTTAATTGAGATTGATTTTGTAATAGTTTCTAAGGGTTATGCTTGACCAGAGATATCACTGAGGAAGGCTCACTAAGGGAACTTTGAGAAGCTGGGTATCCATTTCCAAGTTTAAGACGTCCTCAGCAGGAGAAAACGATAGCAATTACACCCTCTTATCTTTTGTTTTGAATCCATATGCACTAAGATCTTGAAAGACTAAACTGTTAAGTAGCTTTTTCTTTAAACAACATCCAAGTCAATACCTTGGAGTCCTGTGTCCCTTGTGATTAGAATTCTCTGTGATTCTAAGGAAGTTGCCTATGTTTTTCTGTTAGGAAATAGAGATGGTTTACAAACAGGAGCTTAAAATATTCAATGTGGTATCTTAGCACCATGCTTAAGTGTTCTTGAGCTGTAGCATGGCTGTTGGTGCACCGAGGATGATAAGTATGGGCCTGACTTTTAAATTCATGACACGTATACATTTTACAGTAAAACCTTCCAGTTATTAAAGCACTCAGACAGAACCAGCAATAGGGTAACCGAAACCAAAGTTTGGTTGGAGGAGTTAGATGTTTTTGAGGGTGGGGAGCAGAAGTGGTGCCTGACAGTTTGCAATGTATATACTTTTCACCTGATCTCTAAGAACTAGTTTATCATCAAAGTTTAGCTTTGGTTAAAACCTCTTCCCAGAAAACTTGGGAAAATATACCAGTGGAAAGCAAGGGATGTCTAGAACAAGGACAGATGTTATTTAATGCTGACTTCTGAATTGTCTATGGCCATTTCAGATGGGAATATCAGTCTACTGGTCAGTATTCAGAAAATAATTCAGCCAACTACATTTCAAATAATCTGTTCAGAGTAACAGAAGCCCAGAGAATTGTTACACTTGACAAGGGAGAAGTTTAAAATTAAGATGCAGTGCCTGCAGAAATCTAATGGGGCAGATATTATTCCAATTTTAATAGAAATTAGCCCCTTGGAGTTTAGCCAACTTTTACATGCTGGGTAAGTTTTTGAAATAAAGTCAAATAAGTTCCTGGTTTCAATCAAAATGCTTCTATCGACGCATGACTTCACGCCTGTAAATAGCTGCTGGAGCCCACTATGTGCTACAGTATTCATAAACTACTCTAGGTGTGGAGGAGGCAGGGGTAAGGAATTGAGACTAAGGCATGAGCCCTTGGCCCACCTGAAAAGTGTGGCTATGATCTCTGTATCTATTTCTACCACTTCTCTGCTTTGAGGGCTTTTACCGTACTACTGGTCAGCACTTCTTGCCTTTATGCTCTCCCGCTACTCTGACATTTTGAAGAAACCCAGAGGTTTACATGAACAAAAAAAGCTAAGCATTAAAAGCACACACTCAAGGTCTCTGGAGTCTGCCATCAGGAGGCTTTCCAGTTTTCTTGACTCATCTCTCATAATAAGCCCTCTTCTACAACCCGAGTGACCCCATAACTTTGTTTTCTGTGAAATCCCCATACTTAATGGCAGGTGCAGCAATCATTCTCAGAGCTTTTGTGTCTAAGGTAAGCTTTCCTTTCACAATTAAGAACAAGTGGCAGCTGGAACTGAAGCCATCTTGAAAGTTTCTGTATTTGTAAGTTTGGGTATATGAGCTGACAAGTCGGGATGAGTTGGCTCTGCCTCTGCAAGTCATCATGTCTTTGTATGGTCTGTCCATGTGGTCCTAGCAGCTGTTGTAAGCACGATTTTATACAGAACAGGGTTCCAGATATATTTGCCTGGTGAGAGGGCTATGGCAGCAGCTGTCACAGCTTTTATCACCTATCCTCAGGAGACATACTCGTCAGTTCTCACATTCTATTGGTTATAAAGTGTCACTAAAACCAGGCCATTTCCAAGGGGCGTGTAATTAGACTCCAACTTTGGCGTAGAAAAACTGTGGACGTGTTGGGTAGTACAACAACTTTAAAACTGTTAAGCTTTCAAGATTTTACAGTAACAGATACCATCTACTAGGTCTGGATGATGTGATGTTCTTTTAGAAGGCTTCTCTTTCTGTCAAAACCACTGATATGGGGACTAGTTTCCACAGTTCATGCCTATGCTTACTGCCTGTGACACAAAGTAACATTTTGAATATCCACATCCTAACTCCCCAATAGAAAAGGATGCAATGAGCTTTTGATAACACCTTTTAATGGTTGACTCATTAACTCTTGACAGGGCCTAAATTTCATTTCTGAAAGTCGTAGAGATTCATTAGTTGCTGGCTAAGTGGAATTATATGTAGAAGCTCAGATATTGAGATCAGAAAGCTTCACCTCTCATTAGGAAACTTGATAGAGAAAATTTCATCCACTTGGAGTCTCTGCACCATGCATAAAATAAGGTCCCTTGGGTGTAGCCTTGGAGAAGGGCAAACAAGTTACCTGTGCAATGCAATGTAATTCTTGGTATTCTATCCCTACTGGATTTAACAAATCCTGAGGCTGTTAGTTTTAGTCTCCTCAGCCTTTTTCCATGTTAACTAGATGGCAGTAGCGTAAGAAACCTCTAATCTTGGCAAATACTCATTAAAATAAAAGATCTCAGAACCACTGTTGAAACCTTTATCAGGAAAGCAATTAGTTTAGTTCCAACCTTTGACTGTATCTGTTCAGAACTTTAAAACGACTTCTTCTGGTTTTATTTTCTTAACCTGTAATTACTGCCTGTTATGAATCCCCAGACCACAGGTAACATCTATCTATAATGTTTGGTGTCATGGAAGACAAATCTATAGAGAGGACTTGAATGATGGAAGTATTTTAAGGCAGAAGATAGTAATTTCAAAGAACTCTCTGACTTCATGAATAATCTGACATTGTCATACATCCATACAGAACTCTTCCACCATGAGACTGATCCAGCTGAGAACAGATATTCCTTAAATAAGTCTCACTATGAACACTGGGTTCTTGTGTGCATGGTCTTTGAGAACAACCCTCAAAGAAATGAAAGGCAGATGGTAATACCTAGGATTATTACAAGCTGAAGTAATCTTGATAAAACAGTGAATTGAGTGTCAGATTGCAAAACTGAGCTTGCTAAAAATCAGATTTTTAGCATCTAGTTACTGATTCTTTATCTTACACACAGATCAAGCTATTCACATGCTTGAATTTGGTGCTCACCATGAGGTGGTAAACATCTTTCAGTGGAGAAAACTGAAGTTCATGAAAGTACCGGAACAGACTAGCAGTAGTACAAATCTGATTTCATGGTCAGTTCTGTTCAAAGTATGTTCCTAACAACATAGCCTATGCTGGGCTGGCACCGTGGCTCACTTGGCTAATCATCTGCCTGCGGTGCCAGCATCCCATATGGGCGCCAGGTTCTAGTCCTGGTTGCCCCCCTCCAGTCTAGCTCTCTGCTGTGGCCCTGGAGGGCAGTGGAGGACGGCCCAAGTGCTTGGGTGCCTGCACCTGTGCGGGAGACCAGGAGGAGGCACCTGGCTCCTAGCTTCAGATTGGTGCAGCACGCCGGTCATAGCAGCCGTTTTGGGGGTCGACCAACGGAAGGAAGACCTTTCTGTCTCACTGTAACTCTCCCTGTCCAAAAATCCTATGTGTATATGTAAATGTAATACACTTAGGTTTGTGTAAATATACTTAAGTGAATAATGGAATGTCTTCATGTGTTATACACACACAAGACACAGTTGGAGAGTAGACTGTCGGAACTTTATACCTTTGTTTGATACAAGTACAGCCACTGGCTAACATGGCTGGTATAAAGGTGAGAATGGGTGGATATTGGTTGAATGAATATTCCTGTGAGATAAGATGTAGGAAATTAGGAAGTCTGAGTTCATTCCATTAAAAATGGGTAGGTGTGGGCACATGTGCAATAGGACCTGAATATCAGGGGTTTCCATAGATGGGTCTCAGCATAAGCACAAGCTTTGGGGTGGAAAACACCAGGGGTATAAAGCAGTGAAGAGTGAGTCTTGGTCTACCATCAATGGTTTAATTTCCTGTTGCATCTTTTGTTAACTCTGGTTTACTTATCACTCATCTGTTAGCAGATAGATGTTACTTAGTTAAGAAACTTTATTCCATGAAAAATCTCCCCAATGCCAAACTGTAGATATTGAACTTGGATTTGAGTTACCTCAAAGTGTCATCCGAATTGGTTTGGAGCAAGGCCTTATTCAAGTGTCTTGTCTTAAATACTAGGTTTGTCCTTGTCTTATAGATCAACATTTATCTTAGCTTGCAAGGAAGATGGGCTATCCATACCTCTGAAGGCAGTCTTGGGGTTAACGTTTCAATGTACTTGACCTCAGGGTTTTTAGGATTATCTTCCAAGTTCAGAAGAATTTGAATTTTAGAAAATGAGAAATGGGGAAACAGTCAAGTTTGGGGCTGAGTATGCCAGAATCAATTTTTTTGTCCCTTTGGTTGGAACATCTTGCCTCAGAAGACAAATTTCAGTGCAGTTGCGTCCAGACAGAAAAGTCAATGCTGTTTCTATGGAGTAAACAGCAGAAGGGAGAATCCTCTGACAGGAATCTTGTCTGTATTTGGTAGAGAATCATAGGACAGTGAGCAGGAGAAGGTCATACCGCCTTCATAGTCTTTTTATTTTTTTGTCTTAAACCAGATTTGTCTTTATTTTCCCCAATATTCCTGGTAGAAAATTAGGTGTGCTCCAATACTTTCCCTCAAAGCTTCATAGGATGACTGAAAACATGCTGTTGTCTGAAGACAACAAAGAGTGAAACAACTGGGAAGGCTAAAGTCAGAATCAAATTTCAATGCACACAGGCTATAAGTTACAAATACTTTTCTGCCCTTAAATGTGTGGCGTTGAAATGGAAATATTTGAGACGTCTTCCTTAAGCACACTAACTGAACACATGCAATGATAATGAATAAGACTACTGTTGTCCTCAATGATCGCAAACCTAGTAAAAGTGCTATGGAGTGCTGTGACTCGGGACTCAACTAGAAGAAAAGTGAATGACTCAAATTGGTTGAGGTGATGCCCACGGTGAGCTCAGCATCCTCAATTAATTCAACTCCAGGAGTATCTCCAATTTTTAATCACAACAGTAATGTACATAAACTAAACACCTTGATCCCCCCAAAGTAAAAAATCTGGTAAAGATGGACTAAAACCCATCTATAAACTGGGAAAAAGAACCAATAAAGCAAATCACCCCATGATGAAAGCAACATTTAGATAAGTTTCAAAGCAGTTAACACATAATGCTAGCTCACATTCTGTTGAAATATTTATTGATCAAGTTTCACTTGCTAATTTTGACTCAGACAAGCCTCTTAATATAGCAGAACTTGAGTTGATTCAACTAAAGCAAACATCTTCCCTCTTCCTGGATTTATCATTCTGCATTGCAGCCAGAAGGGACAATTAAACATTCTGTGAAGAGATGTGCTCACATTGTTGATGGCACTGAATCCTTGGCGTTGTCTTGTGTGCTGGCACTAAACCCCACCTCAGGAGTCCAGACTTGGGAGTTTCCTCAGATCTGTCATAGAGGGGGTAGTGTATGCGTGGCTTTGAACAACCTGAAACTCATTAGAACAAGACTATTTTCAAAGCAGGTGTTATGAAGACTTGGATACACACATAGCATCCCTCCTCCATGGCCTTTCTTGCAATAAGTTTTCATATGGCATGGAGTAGACACATCAAGCAATGATTAAATACTAAATCACTTGATATTTCATATTCTGGCGATACAAACACAACATGTGTAAAGGAACAGGCTCCATTCCTGGGAATCCATACTGGTAAGCCGTCCTGTGTGAGCTCCCTAAGAATGGAGGTTGCATTTGTATGCATCCTCCCCAGTGCAAGATACTCTGAGCTCAAAAAATTGTTCACTGAGAAAATGAACAAGTCAGTAAATGCGTGTTTTACTATTGTTTTGCCTTGACAAATATTGAGCTACTTAATAAAGGCTTTTATTAAACATAATGGTGAAAAACAAATTGTAGGCTGGGCTTACATGGACAGAATTTATAAAATCTTTATAGTAGAGGTAGAAAGATTAAAATGGAAATAGAAATGTCATGACAAAGCAATATTTTAGAGGCCAGCATTGTGACAGAGCAAGTTAAACTGCCACTGGATGCTCTGTTTCTGATCCAGTTCTCTGCTAATGTGCCTGGGAAAGCAGATAAGGATGACCTGAGTGTTTGGGCTCCTACACCCATGTGGGAAACCTAAGTGGGATTACAGGCTTCCGCTTGATCCTGACCACTGTGGTCATTTGGGGTGTGAACCAGAAGATAGACTCTCTCGTTTTGCCTCTCCTCCTTTAACTCTGGCTCTCAAAATCTTTGTCACTACAATCAGTGGAAAAATCTAGTTTGTGTGTGCATGCAAACAGAAATACTATCCCTAATATTGCTACTGTTCAACTAAAGAGTGACCATCCTTCCCATGTTTCTTGGCAATTAGCCAGAAAAGGTTTTTGTTAAATGCATTTAAAAGCCAAATGTAAGTATCAGTTTCTGTTGAGGTACTGGATAGTACAAGTGAGGAAATCAAAATATTATGGGTATTACTGAAATTATCCTGAAAATCTGGATTACTATTTCTAAAGTGAATATGGCCTCTGCAATGTTAAATAACTTGGTTTTGAGTTTTACTGATGGTAAATTATGAAAAAGACTAGATCCTGGGTGTGTATTTATAAAAACCCTCCCTTATTCTGCACTACAGAGCCTTGTTTCCTGCTGTTTGGCTTGCAGGCACAGTTCCAGCTTTCCACTTGGCACACTGACTTATCTCCCCTTCTGTCATGTCTTAGATATAAGCCTTTCTGACTCCAGAAAATTGGTACAGAAAATGAATCCCTTTTGTGCCAAAAGGGGCTTCTTCCTCAAAGGCTTAACTATGTGATGAAATGCCATGCAAAAGAAAGGAAAACACATTAGAAAACCTAGTTGTTGCCTTTTCCAACAAGTGAGGGGACACATACAGCCTTCACTTGCACATAGTGTTGGCTTTATTAAGATGGGCTGGCAATGATGGATACACAATTATCAAAACACTAGAGTTCATGAAATATTGCTGTGAAATGGGCTACTTGACAACATATAGCATAGATTCCACTACAACCAGGATTTAACTTGTCCATTTAATTTTTTTAGTTAAACACTGTTGGTACTTCCAAGTGTCACTTTCATTGTGGCCTTAGCAGGTTGACCTATCCATTGAGCTTTGATGCAAGTTGAGTCAGTAACACCTCTTGGGAGTTGTGAATAAAGACTTAAATAATTGGATGTAGCAAGTATGTTTGATTAGACATACTGCAGTTCTACATATAATGATAGTTGAGGGAAGTATGTGTAGATGAGGGTTCTGTAACAGAAAATGATTATACAGATGAGGGAAGGAAAGAAATGTGCAGTGCAGGTTCGGGACAGTTCCAATGTTCAGGATCTAGTTATTTCTGGAGTCCTGGCTGCATGCCTGTACATGTAAACAGGTAAGTTCAAGTGAATCTGACAGATAAATATTTGTAAATCACATAAGTGAGTTAGATCTCAATACTGAACACTTGACTATGCTTCTGTTTTGCCATCTACAGCATTTAGATAAGTTTACTTTGAGTGAAAGATACTCCTGCAGCTTCAGTTAACAAGTCAAAGCAACTTCAGCTTCTATGTAGGGACTGGCATTCCATACCTGGACCATACATGATCAATCCAATCTTTGTAAGGAGGGGGCAAGAGATATTCTCCCTTCCTCTGTGCAAACTACTTTCTTATGACAGATTGTCAAAGTACAGGTAGACCTTACTTAATTTCGATAAAATATTCTTACATGAAAAGTAGAATAGGGGAAGTGTGGGGGAAGCAGAAATCTTCCATCTACTGGCTCACTCCTCAAATGCCCACAGTAGCAGGTTGGGCCAATCTGAAGTCCAACTGGATCATCACATGTATGTCAGGGGCCCAGGCACTTGAGCCGTTATCTGTTGCCTCTTGAGATATGCATTAGTAGGAAGGTGAATTTGGCAGTAGAGATAGTACTACATCTCATGACTTTGGATACATGATGAGGTATCACAAATACCAGCTTAAACTGTCAATGTGTGCCTCCCTTCCATCGTCAGATGGACACAAACACAGGACATTTAAATGGCATGTACTATGTAACAAGGTGGGACATTGAAGGGCTATTTTAACTGAAGATGGCTTCTATGCTAAGCCAAAGCCTCTTCATATTTATCAGTATCAGGAATTTAACTTTGGTTTCATTATATACTGTGTTCTTCTGTGATTGCTGTAGTATGCAACGCCAAGAGCTATGTTAACACTTTGTATTTCATTTTTTACTATCCTAAGAATGCATGTATGATAAGGTAACAGTCTGAGACCTTGCCAAGAACACAGCATTTATAGATGGTTATGAAAGGGGGAACACAAGTAGATGTGTGACTGTTCTCTCAATCCACTTCACTTGCTGCACATGCTGATTCCTTATTTTCCAGCAACAATCGGCATGTGTCAAACTGGAATAGCTGGCTAAGCCCCTTTCTGCCTTCAAGACCAGGTTTGATGTACCTTGTTTTAAAGACTTTGTAACACAGATGTCTGATCTGCCAGTTCACGCCACAATGGCTGGGGCTGGATCAAGCCAAAGCCAGGAGCCTGAAGATCCATCAAGGTCTCAAACTTGTGGTTAGGGACCCAAGTACTTGGACCATTGTCCACTGAATTCCCCAGGTGCGATAGCAGGGAGTTGGAACAGGAGGGAACAGTTAGGACTTGAACTGTTTGGACTTTAACCAGTGACCATGTGGGATGCTGGCATTGCAGGCTGTGGCTTAATAGGCTGCACCACAATACTAGCCCCTTGATAGACTAACTTGGAAGAACTGAAAGAGGGAGAAAGTGGAAAACTGCTATTAAGTTACAAAAAAATAACTGACTTATGTAACAAAAGGAATCCCTAGGTCTATCTTGTCCCCAACCCTGAGAACAGAACTTGATGTAGCAATCTCCCTCCCCTGGCCTACATGCCACCTTCCCAGCTGAAAGTTATCACCTTGTAGCATAGCTTCTATTCCTGTTCTTTCATATTGTTGACATTGAGTTCAATCTAATTGCACCTATCTTGCCTTCCTCTTGCCTGCGTTCTCTGAGCCTTCTTACCCTCCTCGGCCTCCTCCCCTTTTACCCTGCCTCTTGTTCATTCACTGACTATTCCTACATTCACTGTCACTTGCATGTCCCCCTTCCTACTCTCAATGCCACACATTAGGTAGAGGAGGATGAGAGAGTCCTTGCATAAGCCTAACACCCTATTTCTGTAATGAGGAAAGATCTTAGACACATGTGACTTACACAGGTGACACACTTCTGCCCAGACCTATTCATCTACTGTTTGGAAGGTTTTCCTACTTTGTAACCCAGTTTTTTCCAGGCACATGGGAAGTTCATTCCCTCTTAAATATCAGAACTTACTGAGGTTAGTGACTGCACATTTGTTACATAAGAATAATTCTCATTTAACCTGAAGCTGTTCTCAGATCCAGTAAGCCCTCCTTTTTGTTTTTTATTTGAAAGTCAGAGTTACAAAGAGGAAAGGCAGAGAGAGAGGTCTTCCATCTACTGGTTCACTCCCCAGTTGGTTGCAAGGGCCGGAGCTGCGCCAATCCAGAGCCAGGAGCTTCTTCTGGGTCTCCCACATGGGCACAGGGGCCCAAGGAGTTGGGCCATCTTCTGCTTTCCCAGGCCATAGCAGAGAGCTGGATCGGAAGTGGAGCAGCCGGGACTAGAACCGGTGCCCACATGGGATGCTGGCACTTCAGGCCAGGGCTTTAACCCACTGTGCCACAGCGCCGGCCCTGCCCTCCAACTTTTTAATAGCTGTGATAGTTCCTCCAGAACCTGTTTCTGAGGATGCTTGGTAACACAATTGACTGTCAACTGCAACCTCAGTATTCTTCATCCAATCTCCTGTCCCAGAGACTTAACAATGGAACCTGTGTAGGCATTCTGAACTCAGATTCAGCCCAGGGTTGATGTTTATAGCAAGGTTATGTGTGTTTCCTTGGATGTTGAGTCTCTTAATACTAACTGCACAGTGTGCAAGATCCATCTGAAGTGAAAGTATCAGTCTCCTGAGGAGAAATCCAAATTTACCTCCCTTCTACTTAGGACTTTTATTCTGAGTTACAATCAGAAGAAACAAGAGGTAACCAACCATTACTATTCTTTGGTGTAGGACAAGGAATAATGAGTATGTAGAAAAACAACTTGATCCTCTACAACCTTTCTAAATACTTATTAGATCTTGATTGAGTTCACTCCCAACAGGGTTGCAGTCTCCAGGGATAAGCCAGGCTAGACCCAGGAGCCAAGAAATTCGTAAGATCTCATATGTGGGTGTCAGGGGCCTAAGTACTTGAGTCATCGTTCAAAGGTTTACCAGGAGCATTAGCAGGAAACTGGACCTGGAGGAAAGTGGATAGGATTTGAATTGGTACTTGTATGGGATTCTGGTGTGGAAAGTGGCAGCCTAACCACCTGTACCACAACACTGGCCCCAGCTCAGTCTCTTTAAGGAGATAAATTTCACCATCACTTACCACTTGCCTGGCTCAGAGATACAACATTCTGTTAGAGGAAATAATGTATAGGGGGGAAAAATAATTGGACAGACTGATTAGGGAAAGAGTTTGGGGAAATGGTGGAAGGGTAGAAGTTGGAAAGAGGCAGCCATTCTCTTGAAAGCAGCAGTATGTGAAATTATTCCTATAAGAGAAATAAGCCATAAGTGCAAGTTAAATGATACTTGGTTATTGAAAAATGTAGCTATTCCTATTTCTAACATGTTAGTATTTCCAAGTAAGGCTAAGTGAAGCAACACTGATTGTGGATGTCATAAATACCACTGTTCTGGTTTACCTTTCACTTAGAAATAAGTCTTTTGATCCATGAAAATAAATTACCAAATTGCCCTTCATGGCAGATAAAAGAAAGCACATTTTGGAAAAAAGCTGTATCCAGTGATTGTCTTACATCACCAGAACTAAGTTTTTACTATGAGTGTTTCGGGCACCTGCATGGATTTCTCAGCTGGATTCTGTCCTGTGGTGGTAGTGCCCTGACTTTATCAGCTGCATACTTAGCTTGTCCATAATACTCACAAGCATCGTGTAGTGAGTGCATATCGGTTGTCAGAAACGTCACAGCTGTACCACCTGAGGTAAACAACCTTATCAAGGAGGAAAGTGGAACTTTTTATTTCTTAAATAGCTGTAAACACTTTCCTTATGGTATTTGCACTTGAGATTTCCTGGAAAAAATTGTCCCCTACAAACTTAATAGCTTGTAACATCCAACTTTGTACAAACTATATTTTGTCACTGATTACATGTCATACTTGGTTTCCCAGTAACACTAGAGCCTCCTCTTGTCACTGACAGCATGTACCACAACGCGTACTAAATACATGGATTATCTACTTAAAAATGTAAGTGAATCATTTAGTGGACACTCAAGTGTGGTTAATACTAACCTCATAAGGTTTGTCTGAAACGATCTCTAAAGCGTGTAATACTTCATATGATTTATTAACTATATAATAAGATATGCATCAATATTTACACAGAAAATTGCTCAAGAATAGAACTACAAATTCTGGAGTTATGAGTTGGGCACTTGGGAAACATGACTACCGAATTCTGGCCCAAGGGTTCTACTTTTGTTATGTCACTTACTCTGATAAATGACATGGTAAATACACCTTTTCTGAATTTGTAAAAGTCAGTGTAAATCTCCAAGTTATTTTTAGATATAAATCAAGGTTCAGCACAGTGTTGGGAAGCATGTTAAAAACATAGGCAAGCACCATAGGCAAACTATTTCCAGCAGACTTCTAGCTTCACTTCATCTAGGGATGGTAATAAATGATTTCTATGCTGTTGTGTGGAACAATTTGCCTTCCCTCATCTTTAGTAGTGACTATCAGATAGTGAGTAGGTCTATATTCTGTGTAAAGAAATTAAGGAGTAAGTCTGACAAGTTTGTATTTTAAGAAAGGCAACTTGTCATGTTGCTGGATCTGGTAGAATCCTGGAAGGGTTCAGACAGTAGTTGTCCTGCCTGCCTGGAGGAATAGACATGAAAGGAACAGAGCTTGAGCTGTGGATGTGATAGACCTAGACCCAGCAAAGATCCTGTCTTTCCTAGCTCTGGGAATTTGGACAAATTCTATCCTACTTTAAGTTGCTGCTTTTAATTTCAGTAGTATCTTTAGAAAAATGCACACCTCAGACTTTGAAGGAAGGGCTCAATGTATGCTTGATACGTTATAAGAACTCAATGAAGGACTGCAATGATGATCCCAGGTAAGGCACCTACAAAATAACAGCCCACATGGGCTGGTGCTGTGGTGTAATGGGTGAAGCTGCCGCCTGAAGCACTGGCATCCCATATTGGTGCTGGTTCTCGAGTCCCAGCTTCTCTGCTTCTGGTTCGGCTCTCTGCTATGGCCTGGGAAAGCAGTAGAAGACGGCCAAAGTCTTTGGGCCCCTGCACCTGTGTGGAAGACCTGGAAGAAGCTCCTGGCTCCTGACTTTGGATTGGTGCCATCTGGGGAGTGAACTGGTGCATGGAAGACCTCCCTTTCTCTCTCTGCCTCTCCTTCTCTTCGTGTAACTCTGACTTTCAAGTAAATCTTTTTTTTTTTTTTTTTTTTTTTTTGACAGGCAGAGTAGACAGTGAGAGAGACAGAGAGAAAGGTCTTCCTTTGCCGTTGGTTCACCCTCCAATGGCTGCCACGGCCGGCGCGCTGCGGCCAGCACACCGCGCTGATCGGTTGGCAGGAGCCAGGTACTTATCCTGGTCTCCCATGGGGTGCAGGGCCCAAGCACTTGGGCCATCCTCCACTGCACTCCCTGGCCACAGCAGAGAGCTGGCTTGGAAGAGGGGCAACCGGGACAGAATCCGGCGCCCCGACCGGGACTAGAACCCGGTGTGCCGGCGCCGCAAGGCGGAGGATTAGCCTAGTGAGCCGCAGCGCCGGCTCAAGTAAATCTTTAAAAAAAAGTTCAAATACATTTTGAGGAACATCGTAGACTTTGTGTAACTTGCCATGAACACTTTCTGATGGATGGCAAAGTCTAATATCTTTTATTCACAGGTATTGAATGAGTATCAATAACTTAGTATGCCAGTAAGCATGCCTCAAGAGACTGTCTTGAATGCAAACAAATTGAGAGATTCCACAGGCATCTACCCTCCTCCAAACTTTCTGACATCCATATAAAGGGGTTGAACTTGTGACAACACAAACGGAGTAAAAAAAGGCAGACATGGGTAGATGCAGTATAAATCAGCCTGCCCTGTGCACTGTGTACAATCAATATTGAATACTCAGCTACCCCAGGTGTCAATAAGCATAGGAGACACATCAGTTTTTTGAAGCTTAAGCTCCATTAGAATGTGCCTGATAACATATTTCATGGAGTACTAAGTGTTTTCTACAGCAGCAGTTACAAAAAAACTTTAGAATATGCCTCTGTAAATATCCATCCTCCAAGATTATAGGGAAGTGTGTGTTTTCAAAGGACTTTGTGTATGTATACATAAAATTTTTCAGACAGGTCTGCAAGAAGAATCGGTGATCAATCACATGCAATATGCTCCAATTTTCCTACCCAGTCCATGTGTACAATAAATGGAAAGTGACTTGTAACAGCCATAGTTTCTTAACCACTGTAAAGGTAGAGTTCTGGTCTTCCCCTTTAGTCCTATAACATAAATCAATTTGCAATTTTGCTAATGGAACACAGTAGAATAGAACGTGCCAGTTCTGAGCCTAGGCCTCAAGAGGCCTTTCGTGTTTCTACTCCAACTCTCCGGCATCTGACAGGAGAACAAAGCTTGAGCTAATCTCTGGAGAGATGAGGGACAGCTAAGCAGAGCACACCCAAGTCTCAAGAGTACCCTAGCCTAGTTATCCCAGACTTAAATGCCATTAGTGTTTGCTACAAATTGCCTCAAATTTGGACAAACTTTTTTCCTGAGCTAAGGTGCTTGGCACCTTTTCTTAAAGCATTTCCTAAAGCAAACTACTAAATTCTTAGATATTAAAGCTGCCTTTTTTTTTTTTTTTCAGGTAGTGTTTGAGACAGAGGAAAGGTCGTCTTTCCGTTGGTTCACTTCCCCAAACGGCTGCTACAGTTGGCAGCGCTGATCTGAAGCCAGGAGCCAGGTGCTTCTTCCTGGTCTCCCATGCAGGTACAGGGGCCCAAGCACTTAGGTCATCCTCCACTGCCCTTTCGGGCCACAGCAGGAGAACTGGACTGGAAGAGGAGCAACCGGGACTAGAACCTGGTGCCGATATGGGATGCCGGCACTGCGGGCAGAGGATTAATCCAAGTGAGCCATGGCGCCGGACCCAGCTATTAAAGCTTCTGAAACCTTATGCCAGTTTTACAACCCAGGGACTTGAAAATCATCCCACTGAAAATCATCAGGGAGGTGGCACCCTCATGCCCAGCCTCTGTGGGAACTGCCTCAGTCCCATGCCACCAGGCTTCAAGGTGTAAAATTATTAAAGTGAATTTATCTTTTCTCCCAGTAAAGTCCATTAGCAAACACAGATGATCCATGCCTTTTTCCTAACATCCTCTAGAACATTTCAACTAGCTTACCTATTAGAATAATAGTTTCGGGGTGGGAGGGTGGGAGGGCAAGCCCTGTGGTGTAGCCCTGCGGCTCTGAAATCCCATATGGGCACCAGTTAGTCTTGGCTGCTCCACTTCTGATCCAGCTCCCTGTTAACGTACCTGGAAAGCAGAAGATGACCCACGTGTGAGACATGGCAGAAGCTCTTGACTTGAGATTGGCTCAGCTCTAGCAATTGAGGGCACCTGGGCAGTGAACTAGCTAAAGGAATGTTTGTGTCTCTTATCCTCTGTAACTCTGCCTTTCAAATAAAGAAGTCCTAAAATAACTAGGTGTCCCACAGATGTCCTTGTATTTGGGTGTTGTTTTCTGAAGTAATAGGTGAATGGATTGAGCTGAATCCAAATCGGTGTACGACAGTGGAAACTTAAATAATTAGGTTGGTTTTTGTTGCTGGGGCCATAGCCATGATTGAACCATGACATTATAAGGTGAGGGTAGAGGGTGGTGGCAAGTGTGCTTCTTGGATTGCCATGTGATTCTCCTTCCACCATCCTCCAGCATCATCACATACCCAAATGTACAGGGTTGCCTGACCTAAGGCTGTGAACCTTCAAACTGTAAGCCAAAATAAGCCTTCTCTCCTTGTTAGTCTCTCTAGGACATTTTAGTGGAACTATGGAAGCTAACGTATCACCTCAAGGTTTAAAAAGTTTAAAAATCCAATCCTCTAATCTTTTTTTAAATTTTTTTTTTTAGCAAAGTTGAGTGCACGTTGAGTTGTGCCTTCTGTTCTTGAAGGTATTTCTTGCCTGCTGATTATTCAGTGATTCCCTCCTTTTGACACCTCCCCAACAGACACACCCACTGACCAGACAGCACATTAAGTCCAGATGAGATATTTCAGTCTGACCCAAATTGGTAAAACAGCCTAGCCAACTAATAAACTCAATCAGTAATCACATTTTAAGACACATATAGAGGTAGCTTTGTTAGACAACATAGTTAATGGATAGATTAACTGGTTAAAAATATGCAAGATGCTGTCAGGACAAAAACTTAATATGTACCAGTGACTTTGAAGTCAAGCAACAAACAGGGAAATATGGGGAAGTTCTTACAAGTAGCTGGGAAGATACTTTTGTACAGTGGTGAAAACATGGAAAATGACTACTTGCAGTAACTTGGCGCACAGAAGATAAACCTAACAACCTTATGAGACTTCCTTTACATGGGAGAATGCTCTTAGGAGCAAACTCTTGAATTGGCAAGCCAAAATCAGAGGGGAATATAGGATAACCAATAAACGTCTGGGAGATGACAATAGTTTGATATCTGGCTTGCCACTTGTAAGATTCTCAGTGAAATGTCTGGAAGTCAGACATGAAACGAAGAGAATAGCTATAGTGTCCTTTGTTAAGATTTAATATATAATTCCCTATGACTGGCCCAGACAAGTTAGCAAACAATAAGAGCCCAGATAATTGTCAACATTATTCTGCACGCTCCTGTGAGGATATTTTTGATTGTGATTAACATTTAATTCAGTGCTCTTTAGTAAGGATGGGATGAGACCCTCCTAACTTAGGGAAAAGTAATCAGATGAACGATGACTAGATCAAAACACCCTTCTCAAGCAAGAATTCTTCAGTGTGCAGTCTAGGGGATTTGAATGAAAAATAGGATCTTTGCTGAGTCTCTGGCTTGATGATCCACCCTGCAGATTCTGGATGTGATCATGTATACTAAGATTTCTTAAAATATACACCTCTTTTTTTATTGTTGTTGACTGTATTAATTTGGAGAGTACTGAGTAATATACCCCTGTATCTGGAATAAATGATTGCAAAGAATTTGAAGGGAGCCTTCCCCATAGGAGCCTGTCTCATCCAACATGGAACTGATAAAGGCTAAACAAAAAATGCTTATCCACAAAATAGTGAGGAAGTGCCATTTTTGAGTTGAGTAAATTCATATCAGATCCACAAAAAATTCAACCAAGTTTTAACAAATAACAAAATACAAATCATTTTGTCTTAGCCTATATGAGAATCTGACTTGATCTTGAACTACTATGGATTGAAGTCCGCTAAAAACTGTACCAAGATTGTCCAATACCCGCTTCACATGTGACAAACAAGAGAAGGTAAAGTTGAGAAAGCACAGCCAAGCTGGATAATGAATGGATACCACGTTCAGGAAGTTTTTGGACCCAGTCAAGCAGTACTGTGTGTGTCTGTGTATCATAAATACGACATCAGGGACACAGTAACTTTTCCCTTTGTGCCTGCCTTCCAACCCCTCTTCACTAAGATCTGTTTTCATTTAGCTTCATATTTAGAGGATTAGCTCTACTCTAGGTAAAGAGTTCAATGTATCTGAGGAAGAAAACTGTTCAACAGTCCAGACAAGGGCTCTTCAAAGTTATTGCATCTCAAAGGTTATTTGACTTTTTTCCCCTTCTTCCTTCCTTCCCCCCCTTCTTTCCTTTTTAGAAACTTCATTATCTTTAAAGAACTCGAATAGGGGTCGGTGCTGTGGCACAGCTGGTTAACGCCCTGGCCTGAAGCACCAGCATCCCCTATGGGCTCCGGTTCTAGTCCAGGCAGCTCCTCTTCACTACCAGCTCTCTTCTATGGCCTGGGAAAGCAGTAGAAGATGGCCTAAGCCCTTGGGCCCCTGCAGCCATGTGGGAGACATGGAAGAAGCTCCTGGCTCCTGGCTTCGGATCGGTGCAGCTCTGGCCATTGCGACCTTCTGGGGAGTGAACCAGTGGATGGAAGACCTCTCTGTCTCTACCTCTCTAACTTGGACTTTAATAATCTTTAAAAAAAAAAAAAAAAACTTGAATGAACAGGGCTGGTGTTGTGGCTCACTTGGTTAATCCTTCACCTGCGGCACCAGCATCCCATATGGGCGCTGGGTTTTAGTCACGGTTACTCCTCTTCAAGTCCAGCTCTCTGCTGTGGCCCGGGAGGGCAGTGGAGGATGACCCAAGTTCTTGGGCCCTGCATCCCATGGGAGACCAGGAAGAGGCACCTGGCTCCTGGCTTCAGATCGGCACAGTTCCGGCCGTTGTGGCCATTTAGGGAATGAACAAGTGGAAGGAAGACCTTTCTCGGTCTCTCACTGTCTATAACTCTACCTGTCAAAAACCTCGAATGATCAATCTTTTGTGAGCTTTTAGACATAACTTGAGACATATCCTCCACTTAATACATTAAAAAGAAGTGATTCTTTTCTTAATAAAGATCCATTTATTTGAAAGACTTACACAGAGAGGAAAGGCATAGAGAGGTCTTCCATCTGCTGGTTTACTCCCCAATTGGCAGCAACGGCTGCAGCTGCACCAATCCAAAACCAGGAGTTTCTTCTGGGTCTCCCACATGGGTTCAAGGGCCTAAGGACTTGGGCCATCTTCTGCTTTCCCAGGCCATAGCAGAGAGCTGGATTGGAAATGGAGCAACCTGAACCGGTTGCCCATATGGGATACCTGCACTGCAGGCCAGGGCATTAACCTGCTGCACCACAGTTGTGGGGAGCAACTCGGACTAGACTAAGTTACTTGAATTAAGACTTATTCTGTGTATCTGCTCTCCCACAATATGGCGCTGGGAGAGGAGTAAACAGCTTTTACACAGCTGCCTCCAGTTCGACCAGTAACCTGCAGGAGCTGATCCTGCTCCTGATTGGAGGAGAGCAGCGTACTCGGCGTGTGGGTAGCAGAGTTGGGATTGGTGGAAGAGGACTATAAAGGAGGAGAGAGACAACATGCACCAGGAACATCTAAGCAGCCCCTGAGAGAGCCGGCCTGCAGTGTGCCGCTCCCCCGCGGAAGTGGGGAAAGTGGCAGGGGGCACTGCCCTCCCACGGAGGTGGGAGGGTTGGTAGCCAACCCGGGAAGAACCAGCAGCAAACCCGGGAAGGGCCGAGCAGACAAAAGAACAGCGCAGGGTCCTGTGTTGTTCCTCCACGAAGAGGGGGAGCGACACACAGTGCTGGCTCCAAGGAAGTAATTGATTTTTTTTTAACTTTTCTTTTTAAAGGTCTTCCTTTGGTTTGTTTACCCCCCAAATGGCCACCACAGCTGGCGCAGTGCACTGATCCAAAGCCAGGAGCCAGGTGCTTCCTCCTGGTCTCCCATGTGGGTGCAGGGCCCAAGCACTTGGGCCATTCTTCACTGCCTTCCTGGGCCACAGCAGAGAGCCATACTGGAAAAGGAGCAACCAGGACAGAATCCGGTGCCCCAACTGGGACTAGAACCCAGGGTGCTGGTGCCGCAGGCGGAGGATTAGCCTAGTGAGTTGCAGCACCGGCCAGAAGTTAATTCCTAAACAAGTTTTACTATTAGCCCTCATGATACAACTCTGGGGACAGAGATACCTGCTTGGATAGTTGGTGCACAGTGACTGTTGTTTAACAATTAATACTCTTAAGAATGCCATGATCATCAAGGCTCTTGACATGAACTTCCTAGGCTATGGAAGCCTCTTGCTTCCATTAGCTCAAGAAGGCCATAAGCAAAGTAGAAGTGAACTCTTCCCTTCAGAGAAAAGTGCATCCTCATTTGGTTGCTTCTTTCCATTGGGACTTCACCCACAGTGGTCCTTTATGTGGGATATTTTTTGCCACAGTGTCTTGGCTTTCCATGCCTGAAATGCTTCCCTGGGCTGGGCTTTTCAGCCAGAACAAAATGCCTTAAGTACTGATTCTGAGGTCAGAGTGCTACTTAAAAATATTATCATTGTATGAGTCTTGAAGTAGTACTTCCAAGCCTGAAAGTAGATGCATCTTGCAACATCTACACAGTATGATCCTAAAATTGGTATGGATTAGGAAATGAGTCCCTCAAATTCTTTCCCTTTTTTAAAAAAATGTTTGAAAGTGAGTTACATAGAGAAAGAGGTCTTCTATTCGCTGGTTTACTCTCCAATTGGCTGCAATGGCCAGAGCTACGCAGATCTGAAGCCAGGAGCTTCCTCTAGGTCTCCCATGTGGGTGCAGTGGCCCAAGGACTTGGCCATCTTCCACTGCTTTCTCAGACCACAGCAGAGAGCTGGATCAGAAGTGGAGCAGCTGGTACTTGAACTGGTGCCCATATGGGATGCCGGCACTGCAGGTAGCAGCTTTAACAGCTACACCACAGCACCATCCACCTTTTCCATTCTTTAATGTGAGACTATACTGTAGATACTTTCCCCCTGTTGTCCATTGAATATGTAATGGGGCCAGACATTAGAGAAAACATGTATGACCTATAGCAGTTCAAACTAAGACCATAATTGGATGTGAAATAGATGGTGGATTTTGAGTGTGATGCATGATTAAATTAGAGCTCAGGAGGGATTTGAGTGGATGGGTACTTCGTGTTTTGGGTAGGTGGGGATGTGAATCACTGTGGCCAGAGTGTATTTATGTATACTTTATGGTGAAAGTTAGCTACTCACCTTAAAATGTGTATCTTCAATGAGACTAGTAAGTCCTTGCATCAAGTAGAGAATTTTACTACACTTATTCTGTTTTTTTTTAAGATTTGTTGGCCTCTAGAATGACAGATAGGACATTATGCCATGTCTAAAAACTGCCTCTCGTATTTTTCTTGCATATATGCTTCCATCACAAGGAAAAGGATTAACTAGTCTTCTGGAAGATGAAAAATGATTCAGATAAGAGCCAAGTTATCTCATTAGGTGCCATCCAAGATTTGCAAGCCCTATATTCCATTGCCAGTAGACTGCAGACACATGAGTGAGTGAGCCCAGCTGGTAGTTGCCAAACCAGCATAGAGCAGCTTTACTGTTGAGTTCAGGAGATCCATGAACAATAACAAATGGATGTCAGGTTCAAGCACAAGTTTGGGGGTTAGTAGTTGCATAGCACTAGCTAACTTATGGAATCATGTTTCTCCTATGCAAATCTAGGATGAGGCTTCTGAGTGTGTCTGTCACATTAGGTGTTATGCTTAGGTAACTGGAGCTTGATTTGCTATCCTGCTTTTTCACAAGACATCAAGCGTGCTGTTGCTTCTGGCGCTTGCTTATCTCCCAGGTAGCTATAGGTGTCTCCATTACCTGTCTCGGACATAACCATGTCAGTGAAACTTTGCATGATTTTTTTCTTAAATTGTTCACTCTGAATATATCTGCCTTACTTCCATAGGCCATAGCGCTGCTGAACATACTCGATGAGAATTGGAGTCTTGTGCCAGCCAAACATACTGTGAGGTCAGGAATTTGGTTTACTTCCCCTCCCCCCCAACACAGGAGGATGGATTTATACATATGTATATATACCATATGTATATATACACATTTGTATAGTTGCTTTCATTTTCCACTTTTGCACACAATTAAAGGGGGGGAAGGAAAAGACAAATAGTAAAATGACAATAGAAGGAACACAAATAATGTAACTTTAAGATGTAATTAAGTACTTAAAAGTTCTGCAAATTCTGCTACCTGATCTATTCTGGAATGGCCGAGTTTCCTCTGCTGCACAGCTGACAAGCAGCAAAATGGAAAGAGACTAACTTCACTTGGTAATAAAAGTAAAATCATTGCATGAGAGCCTGAAAAGCTGGATCATTCTTCAGTCTTCTGCAATAAATATAAAAATATAAACAATGCTGTACTTGACATTCGTGGCACTCTCTTCCCCTCGGTCTCTCCATCATACACTAAGGTGTGTCCTGTTAGTAATATGATGGATTGAGCAGTCAGCCTCGGTCTATTGTGGAGCCTGCTGGTCCCTGACAAATTGTGGCACTGGGTTCTTGTGACCTCAGTGGGCCCCCCTTGCTGCTTGAATGCCCACATATGCACAGAAGCAGATGGAGTTAAGGGACATTGATAAAATGAATGGCTATGAGTGATGGTCCTATAAAGATATGGAGAAGTTCAGAGAGCACTGGTGTTAGGTTTGTAGGTGTTAGCTACCTAGGTCGTGTGAACACAGAGGCAAATAAAAAATGGTCAATTTATTAAGGGATGTGTGCTTACCAAGAACAGAAAAGACATGAAAATTCTGAGTTCTAGGTGAGCAAAGTATGTGAGCACAAGTTTTACGCAGGAAAAAGGGCTGGAGCATAAAATCGGAGGGCATGAAGTATATAATTAAACATGACATCATCCTCATGTAGGATTGTTTTCTGGGTAGACATCACCCAGACTTATGTAAGATCCATTTCCAAGCCTTTAATTAGAATGATTTGAAACGACCTTATCTACTGAACCTGAAACTCTTTGGCTGTGTATCTGTCAATGTGCAGGGCCGTCATGACTGGGAACTAGAATCAAAATGGATCTACCATTTAAAAAATACAGCAGAAAGATGCAACAGAGCCAATTACCAATAAAACTATCCAATCCCCTGGATAAGTGCCTACATGTTCACTGACTTGTCTTACGAGTTACATTGTACATTTAAAATGGTTTGGGATAGACTTACGTCACTTGTAGCCAGAGTTGTAACAAGGTATTAAGCTGTTGGTCTTAGTCTTGACAGCCACCTTTCCACTCTCACCCCATGAATCATAGTGTAAAATAAGGATAATGTTTAGGTGTCTTACTCTGAGAATTAATCGCAAGGAATAGAGAGGAGAAATTGGGGAAGAAGACACAAAAGACACAAACCTAACAGTATGTTGTGAAGTTTGTCAGCCCTAAGTAAATAAGTGTGAATTCTGTGTTTTGTTTTTTTTTTTTTTTTTTTTCAAGAAGCCATGTAGAACGAGCTTCTGTATTGTGCTTGAAAGGAATAGAAGAGGAGAAAGTTCGCCAGTTTGGCTCTGAACATGGATTTCTTTACAGAGTTCTGAGATTCTTCCTATGTTGACAGTTGCACAGATATCCGGGATGGGTGACTGGGTTCCTGTTGATCCTCTTTAGCAGGGCACAGGCACAACATCAGAAAGGACATCCCTAGGGCTAATCGGATCCACCTGTGTACTTACTAAGTCCAGTACATGAAAACACTTAAGTTCTAACAAACCATTAATCTCCAAAAGACCTACTGCAGCAGTACTGTTGAAACAAGAGAGAATAACTGTTGACTTTGAAAGGTGCAGCTTAATGCACCAGCTTGAATTGACACTGAGGATTGGTCAAAGTTATTAGACTTAACCCCACAGTCATTAGATGCCATTGTAGAGGAAATACGGGCCTCAGGCAGAGACAAAAGCAGACCTCCCTGCCCCAACACAAACCTTGAGCAGTGGCTGCTCGCAATTAACCAGTGAAACAGCTGCCCACTGTTGCCTTGCCCAGGGAGGGAAGATGTCCTAACTTCTGTCAATTCCAGTCTTAGATCTGTCCTAACAAATATGCCCTCTTTATCTTTTACAAACATACTGGACCCACCAACCATTGGCAGCGTGGCCCTAAGACATGTAGGCTGCAGTTTAAACTTAGTGCTGTAACAGTTAAGGTATGATGCTGATGAACCTCTAAATATTGTAGAAACTTGGGATTGTTGCTCAGTTCTTGGGGAATGAAGCCCACTGGTGTTAATGAACTGCTTGGATCCTCCACTGTCTCCGGTGCCTGTTTGAACGAAGGGAGTTCGTCCACCCCAGGTTTCTGTAACACCATTGTCATCACCATATGTAGAATACCTGATCCTGGAATCTATAGGACAAAGATGGGTATTTCCCAGCACACCTAAGAAACCACTTGAAATGTTCATGTATTCTCTGTAAAGACATAGGGGTCTTACTTCCTACTGAGGGTGCACTTTGACAGAAGGTAGGGTGTTGAACTTTTCCCAGGACTATAGTACATATGTGTGTGTGTGTGTGTGTGTGTGTGTGTGTATATATATATAAATATTAGTCCTGGGACAATATATATATATATATATATTAAAGATTTATTTGAAAGGCAGAGCTATATATATCTGCTGTTTCATTTCCCAAACTGCCAAAATGACCACAGCTAAGCTGATTCAGAGCCAGAAGCTTCTTCCAGGTCTCCCACATGAGTGCAGAGGCCCAAGTACTTGGACCATCCTCCACTGCTTTCCCAGGCACTTCACCAGGAAGCCGGATTGCAAATGCAGGAGCTGGACTTGAACTAGAGCCCATATGGGAAGCTGGTGCTGCAGGCAGCAGTTTAACCTGCTGTGTCACAGCATTAGCCCCCCGCCCCGTATTGGTTTTAAAACACTCTTGCCTCCCAGAATGCCTTCCACTCCTGGCAAACGGATTTGGTTGTTTTACTGTAACCAGGGGATACAATTTTAATGTAACACTGCAGTGGCATTTGGTCACTATTGCCTCATGCTAATAGATCAACACGTAAAAAAAGCTTTCACATAGGCAGTAGCAGTTGAACCAGATCATCAGATACCATGGTGTTGCTTTGTTAAGGGGACTTCGTAAGCAGATGGTGTTTACCAGTTGGTTAATATCCTGGGTCATTCTTGGCACAGAATGTCTAACTTGCCAGTACGCAGTTTGAGCAACCATAGCCAGGTAAGTACAGATACCTTGAATGAACATCTGGGTTTCTTGTGAATATTTCTTGCAGAAATTTAATGAACATGATTATTCACACAAATTGACCTACTGGCAAAACTAACCAATAAATTAAACTTGGCTTTGTGACTAAAATATTTTTCAAAAGCAACAAGCTTGCTTCTAAGTTTTTTTTCCTCTGGATTTTATCATGAATTCATTTTGAAGCAAATTTACACGCAAAACAGCCCTGTGTAGTGATAAGTGAATAATAATGTCAAATTTGGGGACTATGTTTTTTTTCCCTATGGTTTCATCAGATGACTTAAAAATGAGTCTAGACTCCTATAGTGCATCAAGACATTAGTGGGAGACAAAATTCCCTTCAGAAACCATAACCTGAAATGAGGCCTTGTGTCTAAGTGTGGCTGTCCTGTGAAATACTGGAACAGGGAAGGAGATGAGCCCTTATTTTATAGGCTAAACAACTAATAGGATGCTGCCGAGGGAGGGCCATATCCCCATTATGTAGATTCTAGGGTGGGTCATTGAACCCACTGAACCTACTGGGAGACGAATGTGGGCCAGAACTATGACCACCACAAGCCTGCCCTCCAGGATCCTATGCAAGAGCACTGGTAATAATTTGGATAGTTTGCTAACAACCAATGGTAGTAATGAGCAAGCTACTTTCTCTAGTGTGTATTTTTTTTTTCTGGTAAACAATCACAGGTACCACAGGAAAGAAATGGGATATAATACAAATATGAGAGGTGGCCTTGCAATGCCCTTGCTAAAGCAGATACAGCCGTCTTTTCAGTCAACTTGGAAAAATCCCCCCGCCCCGCACCTGTAGACAGCCCACTAGCCATGATGTTCTAGCTTCACTGATGAAATACCCTCACATTTGTTCTGACCCAGGGTCGTGCAGTTTTAACAATAAATCATACATGTTCAATATTTGGGAGGACGAGGTATAAATTGTTATGTACTGTTTGTACTTGGACACTGCTGAGATGTGATACGGGTTGGTGTGGTTAGGGAAGATAGGACCAAAGTTGAAAACATGAGTTTGTTAGATACGACTCGGAGAACATGGACTACATTTCAAAGCTTCTTAAAAAGGTTGTTGGTGCTCCTTCTGGACATAAGGGCTTAGGGGAATATGAGAACTTACTTAGGTTTATATGGTCAAATGTCCCTTTCTGAAGTCTCAGGGTTGTATTTGTTTCCTCCCATAATTATGATTATCATAACATATATTTGAGGCTGTAATTTGTTCAACTTTGTAGTTAGGATTCAACTGCAAAATTAACAATACTCAGCACTGTCAAACTGTTAGAGGAATTTAGGGTCTAGGTAAACACTTCCATAAAGGCATTCTCAAGTTATGCATTGAGTTAATGCTGACTAACTTTGAGTATGTTGTATTTTTTTCATGTCTTCTAAAGCTGTCAATCAAACTTGTAACAATTCAGTTGTCCACGTATGCTGTAAATCTCACCATACAATACAGGCAAATATTTCTTCAGACCATGCTTCATCATTGCAATTTTGCCACTAGTGACAATCCTAGTTGTCAAAATGCTTTTAGATGTGAAGTGTGTTACCTCTTCATTTAACACCAGCATGGAGGAAACTTACTGTTGCTAAACTGAGTGATCTTGTTCCAGAATTCTTTTTCAGAGTTCTGCTTTGTAGGTCACTTTTCAAACTACGTTAAATTTGGTCCCCCTCAAAAGCAGAGCCTGAGGATCTGACTTTTATGCAATTAGTTTTGAGAAGTGACTGCAAAAAATTGGAGATCAGAATTCCCAAGAGAAAAATTGAAGGGGGAAATCTAATCTAGTTCAAGAATGATGAATAAACTGAATTTATCACAACTGTGTCTTAACCCCATTACAGATCTTTTGAAGCATCATGTAAAATTTAGAAGAATTTCCCCCAAAGGGCTGAGAAGAGGCTATTTCCTGCTAGGTCTTTCCCATTGATCAGTTTCTCATTGAGGTGTTAAGTATTTTCCATCCCCTGGTTTGTGCATACATCAAAATACCTGAGTGGGTTTCTGTAGTTAGCAATTTGAAGTCATCAGAAAGGATTTGGGGTAGAAACAAGTGATAAAGACAAGATGCTATCAATTTACTCTTGCATACAACAAATTTAGGCAGAATGAATTAAAATGCAGACAGACTAAGTAGTAAATTGGGGGTAAAGATAATCTAACTTGAGTTAGAACACTACTCCATTGCTTCAGAGCTGGAAGAAGAAAACAGATGGAGTTGGATTAGCATTTCATTATCCTAACTTCATTAAATTCAGGCCAAAAACTTGGTATTAAATGAGCAACTGGGAGAAAAATCTATAAATAAACAATATTGGTCTCTAAAACATATGTTCTCTGAGATCAGAAGTAATAGAGGTTGATCTTAGTCAAGGAACAAATTGTGTGTGTGATTGTATAAGCACGTTGCTTTAGAGGTTGTTGGAAGTCTGAAATACCAATGGACTTAAAAAGTGGATACCTTGAAGCAGAAATTTGAATACTCAATATCAGTGACTGACAACTTATGAAGTAAACTGAGTTAAGGAGAAGCCTTACCCATGTCTGGTAGCCATTCTGGGACATACACGAGAATTACATTTATTAGTGGGGGTCAGTGTCCTTAGTTCTTAAGCACTTACAGAACAACTGATTCTAAGAAGGGAGACAGAGCTCCATGTTGACCTTGTATCCCTTCCTTGGTAGGAGACCTAAGGCAAAGAAGGCTAACAGGTATCAAATAAAAACCAGCGACAAACCTACTTGGACAGGATACTGAAAAGATTTGTGAGGTCATTCCGTGGCTGAGTGCCAAATGCTTCTATAACTAATTAGTGAGGAGCAAGGGAAGAGAACATCTGTACCAGTGACTTCTAATTACCATCACTGAAGAACAGAAGTTTTGTCTTTATTTAAAGCTAAACAATGAAGGGGGAGAAAAACAATTGCAAGAAGGTAGTTTGCTTATGAAAGCAACTTCATAGAGTGGATTTAAGGGAAAGGAGATATGAAGAGGAAAACTCATTGTTGAGATGAGGTGCAGCACAATGGCTTTCAGAATTGTTAGAGTGAACAGCTGTGAGGGCATACAATCCTCCAGTCCTGGCCCATTGTTGAACTGTAGGTCCATGGCCGCTCATTAGACTTGTGCATTGTGGGCTCATGAATGCCAATTCGGTTCTTGTCAGTGTCCCGGTAAAATCTAGTGAAACTGGAGATGACCCCCTAAAATCTATATGAAAATGTGGCCCTTTAAAGTTCCCCAGAAGCGCCATCTGGTATGCTATGGGGATTTGGGGTGCCATACGATATCACCATGTTTTTTAATCCCCAATATTAATAAGCTTGAGAGGGTTCTTGTCTAATATTTAGAGAATAACTCTAAATACCGGCACAGATAAACAAGGCAGCATGGTATATTTTAGGCTTTTAGTGCGAAAGGTGCATAGGAGAATGAGAACTTTATTTAAAAGAGGTAAATCTGGGTTCACACTGAGCACCAGAAACCAGCCACGTGGAGAAGCATCTAGGCCAGGAAGCCTAGGGCAGGTGGCCCAAAGGCCATGTGCCCTGGAGGCGCAGGGCTTACAGCAAGCCCCCTCCTGGCAAGAGGACAGGGAAAAGACAGGAGGGCCTGGACACACCATATTCCAGGCTTTTAACCCATTTCCAAAGGGGAGTGGTTAATTAATCTGATTTGGCTGGTGGGCAACCAGGTGTGGCCAGGTAGGGGCATGAGGTCACACAGGGGCGTGGTGAAGGTATCAGGTAGGCGTGAGGTCACACAGGGGTATGGCAAAGGTGTGGTCTTTCAGCTCACAAACCTAATCTACTTTAACCTGTATGCCTGCCTACTTCACTAGGACTCAACTTCATTAAGCAAGGATTATGAAGCCTAGGACCTGAAGCTGACAATGAAGAAAACTGCCCAAAGTCTGGTGACCTGGAGACGACAACTGTGACTGAAATAAGATGAAGGGCTCAGAAAAAAAAGCAGTACACGGGAAGTACCCGGTAAGCATGTTCTGACATCACTCCTTATGGTTTCATTTTCCACAGGAAAAATCCTATGCTGCCTCTCTGAACAAAACTGTACTAAAACTCAAGGGACCATGTGTACCAAGCATGACCTCGGATGACCTCGGATAGTAATGGCTGGGTTCTTATCAATGTGTAGATTTAGTCTTAGGGCTGCAATCATGCCACTTAAGCTTAGGACACAGCTGTTTCAAAGGCAGCAGTGTCAACGAAATAAAACTAACAGTGCAGCGTGTTAACACAATGGGGGGAATCCTAGGAATTCTTTTTCTTAGACAGTAGCCTCAGTCATATTTATTTTCTGCAAAGATTAGTTTTCCCAGCAGCTTCTGAGAAGCACGCCAACAGTAATGAAGCAGAAAAATGATGGATGTTAGGAAATTAAGGTGCTCTAGAATGGGTTATAAACTTGTACCTCTTTGTTGCCCATGCACTTTTGATGAGCTTGCAAAGTTTTAGACCTGTTTAATTTAAGATGGAGCCATTTTATTTCTTTAAGCTACAGTGGAAATAATTTCCTTATCTATCATTAGAATGGTTTTAATACTTTCATTAATCCACACATCATAAAGCAGAAAGTGATTTTTATACCTACTTCAATCAGTCATTGTGCTTGCTTCAGAACTAAGAAATGGTTGTTTTTTTGCTGATTCCAAGGATAGACGTATGGCCACAGTATCACATGAACCACAATTATGGGGCAAAATGGAAAGAGAAACACTGTTGCCACAGTCACTCCTTAGGCATAATTTGGGTTATTGCTATGAGTATTAAAATGTCTGCAAATGTATCAGAGGCTTAGTGACAGGACATAGAAGTGTAACATCCGGAGTCACCAGGGCTGTCCCTGTAGTGTGGGACATTTGCTTTCTCATTTGTGGAATTCCTATAGGGTTTTGCCTCTCATTATCGTGTTCCATTGCAAGGTAGCAGTGGAGGTGGGCCAGGCTTAAAGCCAAAGCAAGCCATAACACAAAGTTTTGCCATGATCCACAGATAAAAACCCACCTTGGTCGTTATTTCGCTCCTCTCCTGATAGACGTTTATTTGGGATACCCTCCCTCTTCCTACACATTGCTCTTGATTTTTCTACTTGAAATGTGACACGGATTGCAATGGAACTTTACCACCTTAGCTGATTTACTGTGGTATGATGTTGAGAGTGCACCATGTAGAACAGCTCGAAGGAGATATACACACTCATTAGAATTCAGTGTTGAGACTATGGGCATAAAGACAGATTGTGCTAACAAAACCATGAGTGTGATCATTCCCAGTCTTGCCCATAGCTAATTTTGGATACCATATTGACTGAGTTAAAGGATACCCAGGTAGCTGGGAAAGCATTATTTCTGGGTGTGGCTATGAGGGTGTTTGTCAAAGAGATTAACATTTGAATAAGTAGACTGAGCAAGGAATGTGTTCCTTCACCCAATGTGGGCATGCACCATCAAATAAGGTGATTACCTGGATAAAAAGGGAAGTGCTATTCATCCCCTTCTCCCTTTCTGCTTTGCTTCTCAACCACCTTTCTAGTTCCAAAGGTGACTTCAGAATCATTCTTGGAGACCTATATGAAAGGCAGAGAGGAGAACACCATGCACTGTCCAACTCCACAAATGACAAACAGCCTGGATGGGGCCATACTGAAGCCCAGAGCCAGGAACCTCATCATGGTCTCCCATGTGGGTGGCAGGAACTGAAGCACCTGTGACGTGATCAGCTACTTCCCAGGTGTATTAACAGGAAGCTGGATGGAAAGTGGAGAATTAGAGTCGACATGGAATGTAGGAGTCCCAAGTGGTAGTAAGCTGCTGCCCCCAAATGCCTATCCTTCCCTCTATCTTGTAGACTTAAAATATCTTCTATCCTACCACTGGCTTTCCTGGTTCTGAGGGGCCTTTAGACTTGGAATCACAGGTATATGAGCTTGCAAAGAGCATTAATGTGGGGTTGTAAACCTCAGTTATGTGACTCAATTTGCCAAATAAATCACCTCTTCAAAAAGCTCATGCAGGGTGGGTGTTTAAACTAGCAGTTAAGATGCCTGTACCCCATAACAAAGTGCCTGGTTTAGGTGCCCCATTTGGCTTCTGACTGCAGCTTCCTGTTAATGCAGACCATTATAATAGTAATGGCTCAGATATTTGAATTCTCGTCAACTACACCAGAGGCCTCAATTGACTTCCCAGTTCATGGCTTCTTGCTGTTGGACTGTTGACAACATTTGGGGTGGGAACCAGCAGATGGGAGCTGTCTCTGCCCCCAAAATAACAGGTTTTAAAAGTTCGTGGAAAACATTAAAAACACACATATGCTGAATTTTTTGAAAATCTCAATTCCATTTTCCACAAGTCTTCTGAAGTACTCCTATGTATTCGTCTACATCCTGCTGGGTTTGTCTCTCTGGAGAACCCTGATACTACAATGTTACACGTGATGTACTTGAGGCAGTCTGAGAAATGGCATGGGCCCTAACAGGGAACATGACGAGAATGTGGAAAGGGGGACATAGAATTAAGTAAAAGGAAGAAAATTCCAGGAGGAGGATGACCAATGCCCAGCTCTCACCTTACAAATGGCAAAAAGCATGCACAATGATCCCCAAACATGAAAAATGCCAAGTCCTTGTTCATAAAGAGAACCCTTACCAAGAGGTCATTCTTTTTTTTTTTTTTTTTTTTTTTTTTTTTTTTTTTTTGACAGGCAGAGTGGATAGTGAAAGAGAGAAACAGAAAGGTCTTCCTTTTGCCGTTGGTTCACCCTCCAATGGCCGCCATGGCTGGCGTGCTGCGGCTGTCGCACCGCGCTGATCTGATGGCAGGAGCCAGGTGCTTCTCCTGGTCTCCCATGGGGTGCAGGGCCCAAGCACTTGGGCCATCCTCCACTGCACTTCCTGGCCACAGCAGAGAGATGGCCTGGAAGAGGGGCAACTGGGACAGAATCTGGCGCCCCGACCGGGACTAGAACCCGGTGTGCCAGCGCCGCTAGGTGGAGGATTAGCCTATTGAGCCGCGGCGCCCGCCAGGTCATTCTGTAAACTACCAAGACTATGTCCTTGGCCACTTGTGAAATACTCCTGGCTTGAAAGCCATTTATTCCTTCAAATGTGTGTCCCCTTGAGTGCTTACATTTTCATGCCCTAATGATATTTCAGATATGTATGATATTTTTAATCTTCAAAGTCTTTTCACATGAATGACTTACTTGATTCTTACAACTGCCATGTGAAGTAAGGCAGGTATTATTCCATTCAAAGATTAAAAATAAGTGAGACTCAGAAGTTAAGTGATCTTAAAGTTTCACATTTTTGGAAACAGGAGCTGAGACCAAAGACTTGACTTCTATGTATTATCTGTATTGAAGTCGCTGTCCAGAATTTATTTCAAAGGGATAAAAATGTCAGCAGCTAGAATAAAGTTGGAAATCATGAAAATAAACATTTTAAGAGTTTGAGAGACATAGACATAGACAGGGAGAGACAGAGAAAGGCCTTCCACGCGTTGGTTCAGTGCCCAAATAGCCACAATGGCCAGAGCCGAGCCCATCCAGAGCCAGGAGCTCCATCCGGGTCTCCCATGCAGTTGCAGGGGGCCAAGCACTTGGGCTATCTTCCACAGTTTTGCCAGATAAGCAGATAGCTGGATTAGAAGACGAGCAGCCAGGGCATGAACCGGCGCTCATATGGGAAGCCGTAGCCGCAGGTGGAGCCTTAGCCTAGTGAGCCACAGTGCAGGCCTTAAAAGGAGCGCTTTTGTTGGTCCTTTCCAGAGACCAGTTAGGGAGACCAGAGACATACTTCACAGAGAGCCTGGAATGCTGGGTGACAAGACCTATTTGGACTTGTTAGTATGCCCAAGGCTGCTTCCAATTTGGTCCCCTGTCTGAACAACACCTCGGAACTATATACTAATGCACCATGGGTGAGGCGTATAATTCTGATCCTCAAGGCAGTAGCTTTACTCACTGAAAGTTGATTATTATAACAGACTAAATCAAACAGCTCCAAATGCCATTAGACAACAGGGTAATATCTGGCCTTGTTAAAACTAGGGGACAGCTTCCACATTATTATGGCCAGCAGGCTTGCCGTTTGTGTCACTGAAATGTGCTGCCCTACTTGTGGGTACACAATTGGCTTTTTGTCTCATTGGTTCTATTTGATTGTACATCACTTCTAGTTTTCAGACTCAAAACTAAAACCTGAAATTGTGTGCCCAACTTTCTTGGTAGAATAAAATGGCACTACAGTCAGCCCACATACCTGGATTCCAGATTCATGCATATAATCAACTATGGACTAGAAATACTTGAAGTGGTAATTGTACTTAAACATGTACAGACCTTATTGTCTCATTGCCTAAACAATACAATACCCATTTAGGTAACAGTCTGCACAGGATCTTACAAGTAATTGAGAGGATTTAATGTATATGGAAGAATATGCATAGGTTATATGCAAATATATTGCAGAATTTACTCCAAATGTTATAAATTGACGTTCAAGGCCATTGTCTATCAGTCTCGTCTTCTATTTTGTATTTCTCCCTATGTTTTGGCCTCAAGAGGCCCACTTGGAGACAAACTGTCAAATGTTAATCTGTAAAGACAGTTACAATAGTGTTCAAGTTAATACAAAGAAAATAGTTGACTTATCACCTCTTGTTTCAGAAGAATTGTATGTTGCTTACAGGTAATATTTTGCTGGGTTACTTTGGGTCTGTGATGAGCTTTCCAAATTGTTGGCCTGAATTTCATGTCTCATCACTGTAATTCCATCTAAGAGGAGTACAACTTGGGAATATTGTTTGGGCAGAGTTAAAGTTAAGGTCAAGGTGTACTTCTCACAGTAATGGAAATTAAGCTGTTGCCTAATAGTTCTCCTTCCTGGCCTTCAACCCAATTCACAATATACCACATCTTGTAAAAGAAAGGAACATGTCTACATGTGAGTATTCATATTGATACTGACTTACTGATGATAATCTAAAGGCACATGATCACTAACCTGTATCTTTTTTTTTTTTTTTTGGGGGGGGGGCTTCCTTCTATCCCTTCCCTATTTCAATAAGTTGAGGACTTTGTGCCTCTACCCATTCTTCCCTGAAGCCAGAACACATTTAAAGTTCTGTCCCCTCTTGGCTAATAGCCAGAAATACCATTGCTAGCTGGAGTGACTGATTCTAGTACACCAGATTTCCTGGTGATTGCCTGCATTTAATGGCTTCTTCCTCTGGAATCGAGTCAGTTGGTTCTGACCTCAGTTTTCTCAGATACCATGCCAACTACAAAGTTGACTCTCTGACATGCTTCGAGTTCTTCACGAGCCAGACTATTTAGTGAGTGTTGGTAATTGCAATGCCTAACCCAGAACCTGGCATTGAAGAGGTGCTTACTGTGTGTTTGTTAAATTACATCTTGAAATCTGTGACTTGGGCTCTAGTCCTGAATGAGGCACTAACCAGCATTAACTTTGGAAAAGTATTTGAGACTTAAAGGTAAAAAATGTCAGTAGAAACTTGACTAAAATCAAAGGAAACACGTTTTTAAAAGTACAAAAGGACTTGCACATTCGGCATACTGACACTGACTTGGAACAAAGTGGGATATGATTGATCAGTGTTGGTCAAGGTCCAGATTTTTATAGAATGCATTGCTGTGAAGGTTCAAGGTTTACCTACAGGCCCTGTCTTCTGACTAAAGAAATATGGAATCCACAAATGCCCCAATTTGATCCCTCAAATCTTCCAAGGGAGATTTGCACATGGTGACAATCACTGTCAGCAAGTATGTGATGCTTTATTGAAGGAACTTTGAGCAAGAGACAGTTTGACCTTCAAAGTCATTCCAGTCTAGAAATGTAATTGAACAAGTGATTTCCCTTTAGTGACTTAACTGTTCTGAGGGGTGAAGAATGGAGTTTGTGGGGCTGACGCTGTGGCACAGTGGGTTAAGTCATTGTCTGCAGTGCTGGCATCCCATACAGGTGCCGGTGTGAGTCCCGACTACTCCACTTCTCATCCAGCTTTCTGCTAATGCACCTGGGAAACCCCCAAAGATAGCCCAAGTAGAGACCTGCACCCACACGGGATTCCTGAAAGAAACTCCTGGCTTTGACCTGGCCCAGCCCCGGCTGTTGCAGCCATTTAGAGGGTGAGCCGGCAGATGGGAAGTTATCTGTTTCTCCCTCTCTGATTTTCAAATCTTAAAAATGAAGTTTCATTTTGAATAAGTTTTCCCAGTCTTGAGTTTTCAAGAATATCAGTATTATGGCTTTGTGTCAATTTTCTATGTAAGCATAACCTGGTGGCTACAGTTCCCAGAATTCCATTTCTGGTATGTTTCCAGTTGGTGTGGCTAACGGGATTGTGTGAAGTTTGGAAGGTGGAGGAAAGTGGCAGTCACTGAGCGGACCACAGGTCTTGTCCCCGAGCTGCTGATGCACCATAAAGACACGAAGCAGCAACTGCATCAAAGGGCTCCGGCTTCCGTGGTATGTCTGTTCCACTAAGATCAGAAGCAAGAGAAACTGACGTGTGTTCCACTTGATTGTCCTGGGCTCCAAAGGGGTTCAGCTTGCTCTCCCTCTCCCCGCCCTTTTATATTCTCGACTTCCTGACGACACATTGTGGCATCATAAGGCAAAGAAGAAAGTGACAGATTGCTTAACCAATTCCCACAGTTAAGTGTGGTTTCATGTCGAAGTTAAATTCTTTCAATTTCTCACTGGTTCTGCTTCTTTGAGCACTTACTGATACAAACAGGTAAAAGGAGCTCTCAAATCAAGGTTTAAAAGGGGATCTCAAGGGAGATGTTTTAAGGTTACCTAATCTTTCAAAATTATTGGGAAGCAAATAGGGATGTCTATCATTGCCCCTCCATCCACCACATTGAATATTGGATAATATTGTTGTCTTTCAGTACTGTAATCTGTACTTAAAAACCATTCTAAGTTGGTAATCATGATTGGTCAATCTTTTCTTCTTTTAGGATTATTTTCCCAGTATGTTTTCTGGGCTACCTTGAACATTATTCTCAAGAGACACATGAGACAAAAGTGTTGGGTGTTTGCTTGGGGATATCCCAATGCGGGACTTTCCCCTCTAGCATGCTGGTCTCCGCCCTGCTAAGTTTACTGAGGGGGGCGGGGTAATCAATAGGACTTGGACTTAAGATATAAGACCAAAAATCTGGCATTTAATTCTTATTACTCATATACAAAAGTAACCCCCTCCTTCTCTGGCAGAGTCCCCAGTCCTTCGAATGAAAGTGAGGTTGTGCCATGAATGAAATTTGGGAACTTGGCATCTTATCTATCATATCATTTATCTTCCAACGTATCATGTATTAACTATAATTCCATGCTCCATATCACGCCCCTCCACACATACATATACTTCCTCGTATTTGATTTTTGTATTGACTTGACCTTCAGAAGGCTGATTCTCCAACTCTTGATCAAGTGGCATTCTGAAGGCTTCTGTTCTTGGTAAGCTGTCACTTTACATATTCTTCTAATGTGCCTGGAATTGGGAGTTGGGCATTTGACAATCACTTCATGTATTAAACTACTAAAAAAAATTCCACATAATTACAATGCAATTGAATGCTTAAAAAATAATACAAGTAGAATATGTAACGACCTCAACTTTGAACATTTTTGGATGAGTTTTTAAAATATTCCATTACTTAGAAATTAATGCAGTCTGGTTATTTTGTGAAATGAATTTTCTTAAGCTATGATTAAGGATATATTTATACGAAAATGCACTCATAAGATTGGATAGAAACTTAGTTTGATCTAAAACATTCAATGAAGTAATTCCTTCCTACTTAGACATGGTTTATAGCATCTATAGTGTGCTGAAAGGAAAATAAAGTTTGCAACTTGGTGAGCACAATAAAAATTGATTTAAACTCCTTTTTTCTGGAGCATACCTTTATTTCAATCACCATGAGAAGTAAAGGCTTAATTTTATAAATTTTATTTAGAACACTCAATTCTCTTCCAGAAAACTTCCAAATAATTTCCAATATTTTTTGAAAAAATGTATTTGAAAGGCAGAGAAAAGGGGTGGGGGGTGGAGGTGTAGAGAGCTTCTACCTTTTGGTTCACTGCCCAAAAGGCAGCAACAGCCAGAGCTGGGCCAGGCCAAAGGAAGGAGCCTGGAACTCCATCCTGATCTTCCATATGGGTGCCAGGAGCCCTAGTAATTGGCCACCTTCAGTCTTTGCAGGCACAGTGGCCAGAAGCTGCATCAGAAGCAGTTATCAGGGCTCAAACTGGTGCTTTGATAAGGGATGTGGGCATCACAAATGGTGGCTTAATCTGTGCCACAACACCAGCCCCAGTGGAATACTTTGCCTTTGGAAAGTTGGAAAGAATATGTCTAGGAGATGTTTTGAATGGTGAAAGATTTCAAAGGACAGTGGCTTAAAGATACTAAGTTTCCAGAAAGCTAAAGTGTTAACCTATTAAAATTGTTATGTCATCGTTATCCGTATACTTCAAACTTGAAGTCTTGTAGAACAAGATGAATGTAGGCAGGGGAGATAGAACCCAAAGGTATTTAAATGGAATTGGGTAGGAAAAGTGTCGCTCCCCCTCTTCATGGAGGAACGACACTAAACCCTGCCTAGGCTTCATATCCGAGTCACAGCACCATTATGTCGCTCCCCCTCTTCATGGAGGAACGACACTAAACCCTGCCTAGGCTTCATATCCGAGTCACGGCACCATTATGTCGCTCCCCGTCTTCGTGGAGGAATGACACAGGACCCTGCGCTGTTCTTTTGTCTGCTCGGCCCTCCCCGGGTTTGCTGCTGGTTCTTCCCGGGTTGGCTACCGTCCCTTCCACCTCCATGGAAGGGCGGTTCCCCCTAGCCACTTTCCCCACTTCCGCGGGGGAGCGGCACACCGCCGGCCGGCTCTCTCGGGGGCTGCACAGGTGTTCCTTCAGATAGATGTTCCTCTTAGATGTTCCTGGTGCATGTTGTCTCTCTCCTCCTTTATAGTCCTCTTCCACCAATCCCAACTCTGCTACCCACACGCCGAGTATGCTGCTCTCCTCCAATCAGGAGCAGGTCCTGCAGCTTGTTGGTTGAACTGGAGGCAGCTGTGTAGAAGCTGTTTCCTCCTCTCCCAGCGCCATATTGTGGGAGAGCAGATGCATAGAATAAGTCTTAATTCCAGTAACTTAGTCTAGTCCAAGTTGCTCCCCACAGAAAAGCTAATAGTTCTATAGTCTCTTGTGCCTATGGCCATATATATAAAAATAAATTTGGTTTTACAATGTGAAGTTCAAATGACATGATAAAGTAAATAACAGACTTAGAAATGGAAATTGTCAGGCCTTCCTGGAGCAAATGATTTCAGCCCAGCCCTGATGACTGGATTTGAATGAGTGAAAGAGAAAAAGGCAGAGGGGTTCAAAAAGGCATCCACTTGGAGCTGGGTATAGTATGTTGTAAAGGGGAGTAAGGAAAGAATTTTTGAACCCATGGCAATTATGCCAAACAATGTCTTTGCTCAACCAAGAAGGAGTATGTGTAAATGGAAGTATGCCCCCAATGAACATATGAAGGATCAGTGTTTTCATCACATTTTATAAGCTTCTGAAAACCAAGTGACCCTAATTTCCAGATTAAAGCTGTTTACTATTAGCATATTGAATGCAATTCTATCCAAAGCTCGAAAGATACTTGGAGAATTTCACAATGCTCATGACAGAAGGAAGATATGGAAATCAGAATGCTGCTGCACTTCTTAGAAGTAGCCTGGGTGCCAAAGACACAAGATCCATACCTTCCATAAAATTATGAGGAAAACATAATTTCAAAATGGAACTATATACCTTAGCCAAAAGCCAAGCAAGTGCAAATATATGAAAAGTGTCTGACAGATGTGATGATTGACTTGTTTCCTTGTCTTCCTCAACCCTTTCTGAGAATGCTATTGAGGATATTCCCCAACAAAATGAAAGCAATAAACAATCAAAGAAAAAGCGTTCAGAAAACAGTAACTCGAAAGCTAGTTGAATAAACATGTCATCTAATATCTAGGATGGAAGCTATAGGATCAAAGGCTCTTGGAAAACAAAAGATGTTATAAATTCTCTGAAACACTTAACCACATCAAAGGGATAATACAACAGCAAAAGTCCTGATTGCCACATGAGAGTAAGGACACAAATAAGTACAGACTGTAAGTGGAACTTTATCGGCATTAATTCTAAGAAATGCAAAACATTTCTATGGAAGAAACCTCATAATCCACTATGTAGTATTTAGTGACTAACAGAAAAGTAGAAACACAAGTAATTAGTGAACAGGCATATAATAAAGACATAGAATAATACATGCAATGATCATATAATTGAGATAAATATTTCATACAACCTATTAGGAGAACATGGGAGAAAAGGGCTGGTGTATGTAAGAATAATTCTGTGTAACTGGTTATCAGTAGATAATGTGGAAACTTTAATAAACCAAGAAGTATCAGTATAAATACATCACCTAGAAACACTAATATAAATATATCCAAATCATTCAAAAGGACTTTCTCCCATCAAGGAGAGTTACTGATCTGTGTTTTGTTACAAGCTTATTTTATGTTTAAAGTTTTAAAAGTTCTTAATATTTCTAAATGGAAATGAAGGACAATAAAGGTTTTATTACCAGAAAAATCTTCCAGAAAAGAATGAACTTCTGTTCAGCACTGGACCAATGCTTTACCAAAGCTTTAAAATATTGGAAACCAGTAAATGGGGTTTGGTAAGTATGCTCACAAAATGACTAATTTTTCTTGCCATATTCAAAGAAACATGCAAATGAGAATTTTACACCAAGATTAGCATGCATTAACTGATGTCAATCAGGCTGATAAAGAAATACTTTAGCAACACTGGTATAAGATACGTGCTTATTCAAGCAAAGGTTTTTATTTCATTCACTGAACTCCCTCGTGCACCTGTTCTGACCCAGGTTGCCTTGTGGGTGCTGCTATCCAACCAAGCAGCAGAACCTCCCCAGGGCCTGTTGTGGTAACTTTTGTTGCTCAGAGTTTGCTAAGAGAACAAAACTGGCCTTTTTGGGGGGCTTATTTTCCTGGGAGTTTGGATCACTGCAGTGGCATTGTACCCATGGGTGAATGTTACACTACAGAATGTGACCTGAAAAATAACGTTTAAATTGTTCCTCAATGAGAGCATACTCTTGATGTGATCACTTTAAAATAACTTGTGATTGGATTAATAAGCATCATCATGATTCTGGAAAGTGTAGGGATCTTAAATAGTGACAGCAATTTGTTTTTCCTTTTGCCATTCCCAATGTCTCTCTCTTTCTAATTAAAGAATTTCCTGCTTAAGGAACTGAGACATACTGTAGTACTACTGGAGCAGACACAGGGGCAGGTCTCTACAGGGTTAGGCTACTTGACATGCAGACAAAGCTTGAGTTCAATGTGGAGGATGAGTTTAAAAGAGATGCCCTTCAGAGAAGGAATGGGACCTATTTTTTGCTGGAGTAGGACTAGAAAATTTAATAGATTGCTCATCAAATAGTATCTCTGCTGTATATCATCTAGAAAAGTACAACGTATCATCTATAAAAATTAGAATCAACTTTAGATGTTTTTACCATTTTAAATAAAAATGAAGAGATACCTTAATTTACCTAGATGGAATATTACACAGTGCATACAAACATTGAACACGTTTTGTCATAAACCTAATTTTATTCAAGTTTTGAAGTTAAAATTTAATGTCTAAATAAAAAGATCATGTCCCTGACTTGGTTAAGCACAACCAATGAGTTCTAAGATCAAGACTGGTTCTTGGCCAGTGCTGCGGCTCACTAGGCTAATCCTCTGCCTGAGGCGCCGGCACACCGGGTTTTAGGGTTCTAGTTCTGGTTGCTCCTCTTCCAGTCCAGCTCTCTGCTGTGGCCCAGGAGGGCAGTGGAGGATGGCCCAAGTCCTTGGGCCCTGCACCCGCATGGGACACCAGGAGAAGCACCTGGTTCCTGGCTTTGCATCAGTGCCGTGCGCTGGCCGCAGTAGCCATTGAGGGATGAGCCAATGGAAAAGGAAGACTTTTCTCGGTCTGTCTCTCTCACTGTCCACTCTGCCTGTCAAAAAAATTGGTTCTCAATGTTTTATAATTTTATAGCTATTTAAATATGGGAACAGACAAATATTAGCCAGTAAAAGGAAGTTGAAAAGGATCTTTGAATCATTACTCTGTCACTGCTCCACCACAGACATCTACTCCAAATCTCAGGACTATAAATTGGATAGGGTGTGTGTATCTGCTGAAAGGAGTTAGGCTTCAATCCTCAAAGGGCATGGGACTCCAAAGGGTGCACAAGACAGTCATCTCAATATACCCTCTACCTCCTTTCTGCCCATCAGTCAATATTCACAGGACATTGTTAGATGGACACTGAGATCTCTACATCTTCAAAGCAATACCCAGCTGTACCTTGGAGTTGGCATGCCGATGCAATGAACTTGTATCTGCACCAGGAAGAAAAGTCACCTCTCACAATAAGCCATCAGCAATTTTTTCATGTAACTGAAGTTGTCCAAGTTTGCACCCATATTGTTAGCAATTTCTACATAGGATCTCCAAATACTAGCTGTTTGATTTGTTTTTAATGGGACCACTGCCTATAACTGCTTAATTTTTTTTAAAAGACCTGCATATAATACTGAGGATGTGCATTGACTAAAGAAACTCTACTACATGAAAACTAATCATATAGCTGTATACACACACACACTACAAAACTAGTGATGGAGCTTTTTGAGCTTGTAAACAACTAGGGTATGGATGAATTTAAATTCAACATATCTATAAAAAGAGAGCCATGATAACCAGTAACTAATTTCCATGTTTTCCGTGAAATGACTTAGGATATTACCTGGAGTTTAGATAGGAATAAGGCAGGAATGTTCTTGCACAGTGTTCCTCTAAGGGTTCTGATACAGAATACATAAAGCTAACCAAATACAAAGCAGTAAAGCCGGGAGGGTGGAATTCCAGGCATGGGGATAGACACCCCACTGCAAGAAGCTGTCTTGAGTGAATTCATAGAAAAACATTGTTTCTAAAACTATCCCTTCCTGTTCTGATTTGAAAACAAAAGCATTCAAGCTGGTAGGAGAGAAGGACATAATGATGGGCTAAGGAGGGAGACCTGTATCTGACTGTTGTAGATTGCTGGTAGTGTAAGAATTGAGACTTTGGGAATCAAAAAGTCTTTTCAGTTAGGCAAAAAACAAAAAGCAAGAGTCCAGGAAGAGAGACTGGCTGCAACCATGGGGATGCCATGGGTTATCACTGAGACTTGAGTTTTACATGAAATAGTTTTAATAATAGCTTGGGGTAACACTAAGGCTGTAATAATTACCAAGCTGTTAGAATTAAATCTTTACAATGAACTTCATGTTCAAAAAGGAGATGAAGAAAATAAGATAATTAAGCAATGTAAACGTTGATAGAGTAACCAAAAACATATACAATAAAGCTCTTGCAAATAAATCCACACTGTCATCCTTTCACAGCTACAGGAATGAGCTTCTAACATGCAGCCATAATGCAAGTTCTTCTACCCTTATCACGGAGAATCCTATCTGGAAAACTATTAATAGCACACCTGTCCCCATTCCAGCATCATGCAATGCTTTGAAATCTGGAGATTGCTATTGGCATAGTTGGATGGGTTTTTAACTTCTTACATAATCAACATGATAGTATATTGTTTATAGGCATAAGCCTATTATCTTCAATCTTCATAAGAACCTTGAAAAGTAGGTGTCATTTCTCCCAGTTTGAAAATGAGGAAATTGAGATTTACTGAGGTTTCAGTTGCTCAGTATCTCAGTTACGGTTGGTTTCTTGGTGATCATGATAACAAACCTTTGGTTCTATCCATCTTCTGCCTTTTAATTGATCACCTGATACTCTGCTGTTCATAAATGTTCCTTATCAGATTCTAGATTCTGCTGATGTGATCCTCACATACGCCTGCATGTTACAGATGGCCTCTGAGCTGGAGCACTGAAAAACGAACAAAATATAATGAAGTATGGTTGTGAGGGGCAAGAAGATTGAGGACTAGAGTCACAGGCCCAGTGACTTTGCATCTTTATTATCTTGATTTATCTCTTGAGCACTCCCCCAGCATAAATCACACAAACTCACATAGCTAATTGATTCTGGCCACAACCCCTAACTTGGGATGCTGTCCTTTAAGGGAAAAAGTCAGCCTCACCAAAATTGCACTTGCTTATGCCTTAAATACTCAAATGAACTTGCTGTTCCTTGATTCATCTTTGACATTGTTTTTTGCAATATAAGAATTATTTTTCAAACTTTATTTAAACTATACAATTTAGACTTCACATATACAGATTTGGGGGCATAGTGATATTTCTCTCCCTACTGTCATCACTATGTTCCTCCTCCCTTTTCTGTTTTTTTTTTATGAAGATATACTTTCAGTTCACTTTACTGATAAGATTAACTCTACAGTAAAAGAGTTCAACAAATGATATGAAGAAGAAAACTGCTCAACAGAAGAGACAAGGGCTGCAAACAATCATTGGAACTCAAATCATAACTTTTACTCCAATACAATATATTTTAGGTTCTCTACTATCATAGATCTCATAGATCAGAGAGAACATATGGTACTTGTTATTTGGGATTGGCTTATTTCACTAAGGATAATGACTTTCAGTTATATCCCAGTTTTTTTTTTTTTTTTTTGCAAATGACAGGATTCCAATTATTTTATATCAGCAGTATCCCATAGCATATATATTCCATAACTTATTTATTGAGTCATCTGTTGATTCAATATGTAAGTTATTGTGAACTGAACTGCAATGAACAGAGGGGTAAAGATCACTCTCAAATGCTGATTTCATTTTATTTGGAAGAATTACCAGGAGTTGGGTGGCTGGGTCATGTGGTAGATCTATTTTCACCTTTGTAAGGTATTTTCATACTATCTTCCACAGTGGGAATGTAAACTGATGCAGCCACTAATGATCGATGAGGGTACCTTTTTTTCTTTATTCACACTAAATTTATTATTTGATTTTTGTAGAACCATTGTAACTGGGGTGAGTTGAAACCTTATTATGGTTTTAATTTGCAGTTCCTTGATGGCTAGTGATCCTGACCATTTTTTCACATGTGTCTGTTGGCCACTTGAATTTCCTCTGTAGAAAAACACATGTTCAAATCCTTTGCCCATTTCTTGATTGTTTAAGCACTTTTTAAATTCTGGATATTAACCATAAGTCAGTTGTGCAGTTCGCAAATATTTTCCATTCTGTCAGTTGCCTCTTCACTTTGTTTATTTTGTAGTACAGAAGCTTCTCAACTTGATGTAATCCCATTTGTCAATATTGGCTTTGGTTTCCTATGCTTCTGGCATCTTTGCCAAGAATTCTTTGCCCATACCAATGTCTTGCAGAGCTACCCCAATGTTCTCTAGTAATTTGATGGAATCGGGTCATAGACTTGCATCCTTGATCCTTGAGTGGATTTGTGTGTAAGGTGTTAAGTAGGGGTGTTACTTCATATTTTTGCATGTAGAGATTATTTGTAAAACATTTGAACAGACTCTTCTTCCTCCAGGGATTGACTTTTGGCTGCTGTTGTTAAAGTTAGATGTAGATGCATGGATTGACTTGTAGATTTTGTATTCTGTTCCATTGGTCTACATGTCCATCTTTTTCCTGCCAGTAGCAGGCTATTTTAATTTTAACTGCCCTGTAGATGAATGCTATTTTTAAAAAGTAAACAGTTTGCCTTTGTGTCTTTGATAGGAGAAAATCTTAGAACATCAGAGAGAAGCCACTGAAAGGAATCCTGCTGATGTTGGTAAAACAGCTGCCCCAGAAACCGTAGTATTCCATGTAGGCAGGAGAGAGCAGTAAGAATCCACTTTCAATCAAATTCTCTTCACACAGGCACATAATACAGACAAGCTGGAGGTAAAGAAGACTGCAGAGTGGGAAGTGTCAAGGACTGGGCTCTCCCTTGAAACTGAACCAAGTGGAGGAATTGAGTGGCAATGATGAAAGTTCTGTCTTTGTGGATATAGTCAGGTCAGGAGGATGACTTAGTAAAATAATCATCTCCTTGAATAATAACTATCCTAAAATCAGTCTCTGGTCAATAGGTGTTTCTCTATCCAGAGCAGGACACTTGGGGATATCAAACAAAAACTGGGGAGAAAACAGATCTCATAGTCCAACATAGCATGTATGAAACCTAAAGACATTTTAACACATTACAATGACATTGACCAAATTGACTTCATCAAACTTTAGACGCAGAAAAACAAAGTAAATGAACTTGAAAAGGACATAACCAATGTTGCCCATTTATTTGGCAAGTGGTATGATAATCAGACAAATTTTAGATTTAGATTTCTTGAAGTTCTACTTTGACGGAAGCACATTAGATACTTAGAGAAAAATCCCAACATTGTATAGACTTTCCCAGAGCTTTTAGTGATAATTCGGCTATTCATGTAAAACACAGGAGTATTCAAATACTTCCACTGCTCCAAAAGTGAAACCCAGCAACCTGGGATAGGCATTAATTTAGGCAATGATTAACATGGCACATGCACTATGCATAGGCTGGCGGGGGATTGCATTAACTTAGACAAGTGCTAACTTTCAATGTGCATTACCATGGGAAATGTTCTAACATGGAACCTTAGTGAACATAGGGTGGGCTAATGCAGGCCATGGAAAGGTATTGGGCATGTGCTAATTGAGATGCGTTAGTATGGGTATATTCTGATCTGGGATGTGTTAAACCTTCCTAAAATACTATTAAAAAAGCCATATGGGAAATAATGCCATGACTTATTACAAAGGGAGACTCCATGGTTACAAAAGTGACCTTTTGAGAACAATTTGAAAACAAATATGGGAGCAGGCTACACAACCGCTTTCCTAATACAATGAGAATGTGGGTGAGAATCCTAAGGGTGGTTGTAAGAAGGGTATGGATTCCATCAGTAAATAACCCTTGGGTTTGTGGAGCAGAGGTTGGGGAACCTTGATTTTTGCTAGACTTTATAAAATCATCTTTCATTTTGGTTCCTCGATGGCTAGAACCATAGGTCTTGGGAGTACGGAGTCACCAAATAGCTTCGATTCTTAGCTCACAAAGTATCTTGTGAATAAACAATACTCCATCAAGCATCTGTTAATGTTCCTGCAAATGGAACAGATTTGTTAGCTTACTATGACTGATCCAGAAAAGTATTGAAGTAAAAAAATTGGGGGAGGGGGTGGCACTGTAGTACCAGCATCCCATATGGGCACTGGTTCCAGTCCCGGCTGCTTCATTTTGGATGCAGCTCTGTGCTATGGCCTGGGAAGGCAATGGAGGATGGCCAGGGTCCTTGGACACCTGCACCTGCATGGGAGACCTAGAAGAACCTCCTGGCTCCTGGCTTCAGAATAGCCCAGCTCGGTCTGTTGTGGTTTCTGGGGAATGAACCAGCGGGTGGAGAACCTTTCTCTCTCTGCCTCTCACATAAGTAAATCTTTTTTTTTTTAAATGTTACATTTCTCATTGTGAATGAATTTCACATGAAATATGTATCTTCTGTTTGCATTACAATCTAAGCCTAATGCAAACATAATGTATTTGAAGTAAAAGTAATTCCATTCTTCAAACAAGTTGCTGACTAGAGAAGTTTGGTTTTGACATTTCCTCTCCTTTTCTGCCACAAACACAATTTGTAAAAAAGCTAGATGAACAATTTGACAAAGATGAGCTGTTTTTCAGATAAGCAGCCACATTGTCTTACTTAGCTATATTTTCTATTATGTACTTGCTGTACCAGGGAGACTAATTTACTTTATGCAAGTCACTGGCCTTTATCCACTAAAATAAAGATCTTAAATCTGACTCAAGAAACCCCTCATTTTTATTTATTTATTTATTTTGACAGAGTGGACAGTGAGAGAGAGAGACAGAGAGAAAGGTCTTCCTTTTTCCGTTGGTTCACCCTCCAATGGCTGCTGCTGCCAGGACACTGCGGCCGGCGCACCATACTGATCCAAAGCCAGGAGCCGGGTGCTTTTCTTGGTCTCCCATGGGGTGCAGGGCCCAAGCACCTGGGCCATCCTCCACTGCACTCCGGGCCACAGCTGAGAGCTGGACTGGAAGAGGAGCAACCGGGACAGAACCCGGCGCCCCAACCGGGACTAGAACCCGGTGTGCTGGCACCGCAGGCGGAGGATTAGCCTATTGAGGCGCGGTGCTGCCCCCCTCCTTATTTTTAAAAACCAGTGTTACTAAAACTACAGTCTTGGAAAAATTTAGTTCTCAAAGATCTTTAGACTCAAATAATTCATCTCTGGAATGTACATGTAAGGGTTTTTCTCTAAAATCTTACAAAGGGAAAATCCAAGCGTTTCAAAAAGTTTCTCTGTTCTCATGTCTATCCTCAAGTGGGAAATCGCCTTTTGAAGTATTTTCTAGGGATTATTCACAATTCTAAATTGAAATAACTGCTGGAGTGACTTTTTTAAAGACTTATTTGAAAGGCAGAGGCAGAGAGTAAGATCTTCCTTCAGCTGGTTCACTCCCCAAGTGGCTGCAACAACCAGAGCTGGGCCTATCCAAAACGAGCAGCCAGGAGATTCTTATGGGTCCCCCACACAGATGTGAGGGCCATCTTCCACTGCTTTCCCAGGCCATAACAGAGAGCTGGATTGGAAGTGGGCAGCTGGGACTTGAACTGGTGCCCATGTAGGATACTGGCGCTGTGAGTGGCAGCTTTACCTGCTATGCCACAGTGCAGGCCCCAGGAGTGATTTTCGATAGTATTTATGGAAAAACAGTATTTTAGTATATGACTCAGTACAGGATTTTTCTGCTTTGTTTTCTTAAGAATGAAAATATTTTCAGATGATAAACCTGAAGACAGTTTATGGCATTTTGTCAAGGCCCAATAAACTTTGATGTTGCTGTAACTAATCATACACTTAAAGCAATTGTTCAGTATATGATTATTCTCACGTATTTGGTCATCTATCAGACACTTGGAGGGTATCCTCTGTGTCCTAGTCACTGTGTTCCAGTTGCTTTTTATTTCTGCTCTCAGGTTGTCCTTTTCAAGCCTAATTTACTTCCATCCCAAATCTTTATTCATCTCAGCCTTATAATATCTTTAATGCCTAAATAAAAATGGGATTCTATTTTGGATATTAGAGTTTTTTAAAAAATAGTTAAGTGGGGTCTAACCCATCTTGAACTACATTCATTTATAAACTCAGATGGAAAATAAGACCCATGTATAATACTAGAAATGTATTTAAAGTTCTTGGATTGTGAATACTCATTTTTAAGCAACTAACAGGTTCAGTCTCTGGTCCTGTCCACGCTGGACTTTTTCAGATTCTAGTACATTGCCATGAAGGCATAAGAAGTGCATCATAATCTGGCCTTCATGCCTCCTTTTGGAGCTCATAAGCATGTCTTACAATTGTTCCCTGTGACAGACCCCACAACATGGGGATTTGGAGGAAAGTTGCTGGATTCATTGGCTTGACTTAACTCATCCAATTAGCATGTACTCCTCCTTTTTACATTCTTTGAATAAACTAGTGTCAGTACTATAGCCATCTGTGTGTGTGTGTGTGTGTGTGTGTGGTGGGGGGTAATGTGTGTGTGTCAAATTGTACAGAGGGAAAAGCTTGCTTATGGAATAACTAAACTCCCCCGTCTGAATCATGGTTTAGTCACTTGCAGAATGAGATTTGTAAAGACTTTTGTCCTCCCCTTTCAAGACTATAAAATGGAAGCTCTTATAGCTCCCTCCTGTATGGTGAGTATTATAGACTTCAAGCACAGCACTCCAAGGTCTTGAAAAACTGATATTTCAAAGATTTATTTATTTGAAAGTTAGAGTTAGGAGAGAGGGGAGAGTAGAATAAGTATATTTGAAAAATGTTGGCTGGCACTGTGGCTCACTAGGCTAATCCTCTGCCTGCGGCGTCGGCAATCCAGGTTCTAGTCCTGGTTGGGGCGCTGGATTCTGTCCCAGTTGATCCTTTTCCAGTCCAGCTTTCTGATGTGGCCCGGGAGTGAAGTGGAGGATGGCCCAAGTGCTTGGGCCTTGCACCTGCATGGAAGACCAGGAGGAAGCACCTGGCTCCTGGCTTCAGATTGGCATAGTGCCCGCTTAGTGCCGGCCGTGGCGGCCAATTTGGGGGTGAACCAAGGGAAGGAAGACCTTTTCTCTCTCTCTCTCACTCACTGTCTAACTCTGCCTGCCAAAAAAAAAAAAGTCACAACTAGAAAAAGTAGCACTTTAAATGATTTTAACAACTTATTAAAAAATGATGCAAGGATATGTACTTTCATTCCATGCCTTTTATGAACTTGTTCTTAACAGTCTAAGAAAACATTGTCAAGTTCTGACTTGACCTTAGGATTGAAGCAAATTAGTCTGACATAATTAAAAACTGAAGGCATTTTGAAATACGCTGTGTATTTTTCAGCCTCAGTAGATGTACTAATGAAAACAATTAAACAATGAGGTCTACCAGCAAGAAAACAGCCCAGTTCCCGGGATGCAATGTATTTGTGGACAATTCACTAACTATACTCCCCCTAACTTCCACTTAACCAGGCCACATTGTCAAAAATAATGCATACTTTCAAATGTTAATCCAATAGTGAACCTTGCTCTTTGTATCCAATTAACAACTTGGAGCCACTGCTAGGCATATCTCAGTAAGATTCCTGGAAGTAAGTTGTACAAAACAAATACCAATTCGAAAAATATTTAGAGCAAAATCTTACTGTAGTGAATGAACATTAAATGATAGCACTTTCAATTCATCAGATTCTCAAACAATATAGCAACTATTTCTGAACTCACATTAAAAATGAGTTTGATCACAGAAAACTGGTGAAGTCATTACCATTTTTCAGCTAATGACAACACTTTGCAAAGAAGGAGTTGGAGCCAAATAGCTAACAAAAGGAAAGCAACAGTCATGGTTTAGATACATGGCTGTTGATTGCTTTAGTGATCTCCAAACCTTAGAATGCTGGTGCTGAATGTCAGGTAGAAATAAGTGTGCCTTCTCATGTAGCCATGTTAACGCTACTCAGTCCATCCAACATACTAACTGCAGGCTTTGTAGACTGTCTGACTCAAATGTCAGGGTTGAATGAAAACCTGGGTATATCTAGCCTGACTTAAAACATGACTTTATAATACAGTATGTTTCTGTCCAATAGCTCTGGGACATAGTATTGCTTGTTCAAGTTCTCTTATTGTGCTAATTTTCCTTAACTTTTTAAAATCTAAACCAAAGTTGTATACTTCTAGCACAATTGCAGAATATGTAAATTCTATATTTCAAAATCTAAGTATTTCACATGTTTTTCACAGTTCAGTTTCATTTATTCCATCTAAAACTTTGTCCAACTAATAGAAATTAAGCAGCATATACAACAGTTTCCTTATGAACTTCAAACTAAAGGATCGTAAAAAACAAAAGGCAGAAGACATCAAGCATACATTGCACTTGAATCAGAAAGATATTAGCTGGAATTAATTTCATTAAGTTAATTAACTTTAAATCTGTCAATTTAAAATGACATAGAAAATTGTCTTTTTCCCCCTAGAGATGAAGTTCCTAGGGCTTATTCATTAAGTATCCCAGTAGCATCATAGATGACCATCTTTCTCCCTAGCCACATTCAGCTTGCTGGCCTCAATGCTCAGGTTGGTGCCCTTCAGATCATAAGCTAGGGTCACTGTTCTAGAGGTCATCCTCTTGTTGATGCTCAAACATGGGATGAATAGATTCTCCTGTATCTCTCCTACAGACCTCTTGCTTATCTTTCCTACCTTACTACTGACCACACTTAATTTCCTTTGCTTCATTTCCTCTTGCCTCTTTGATGTACCTTTGGCCTACTTCAGGCCCCCAACTAACCTCAAACTAGGCTAGCAAAGGAAGTACATTATTTTAAAGTTTCAGCCTTCAAAAAAAATTATTGGATAGGAAGAGACAAATAGCAAAACCACTGCAGTTCAAATGGTGTAAATCTCTTGCACTTGATTTCAACTTGCTATGCCAAGTTTAGAGGACCTTACAAATGTGTCAAAGTGGAGGGAATGGGAAGAAGAGAAATTCTGAGTAGAAAGGATAGGGAAATAACTTGAATATGGACTTCTCCCACAACTCAATTTTACCAATAGGCACAGGTGGACTAGCCATGTGGACAGCCAGAGCAAATATAGAAATTTCCAGATACAAGTATCTCGCTTGCTTGGATAAATCATCAGGCAAGGTCTGCATTGAAGGACATTTCACAGTACAGTTCAGAAGCTGTGTGTTCCTTGGAAGGCACATTTTTAAGTAACAGATGTATCGACTTGGAAGGCAGAGTGACAGAGACCATCAATCTGCTGATTCAGTCCACAGAAACGCAGCAACATCAGGGGTTGGGAAAGGTCCAAGGCAGGAGCCCAAGACTCAAAATGGGTCTTCTACAAGGGTGGCAGGAGGCCAAGTACTCGGGTCATCTTCCACTGCTTTCGCAGCCACATTAGAAGGGAGCTGGGTCAGAAGCAGAGCATCTGGGACTAAAGCCAGTGCCTGATGTGCTATACCAGCATCAGCAGTGGTGGCTTCGCCATACTCTCGAATATCTAACTTTTACATATTATATTTTATAAAAACTTGACATACAGAAATTTTTCTGGGGTACAAGATGCTACTTGGATATATGTGTACATTGTATAGTGGCCCGTCAGGGTAAACATTTCTATCTCAGACATTCATTGTTTCTTTCCTATGAAAATAATCCTATTTTCAACATTTTAAAAATTAATTAGGCAGATGATTGCTCTTTCTCTGGTTGCTGGTTCACTCTCCAAAGGGCAGCAGCAGCTGAGGCTGAGCCAAGCCAAAGCCAAAAGCCAGGAATTCTATTAGGATTTTCCATAAGGGTTGCAGGGACTCAAGTACTTTGATACTTCCTGAGGAAGGAGGTTGGAAGCGGAATAGCCTGGAATGAACCAGCACTCTGATTTGGGATATGGGAGTCCAAATTAATGACTGCACCTGCTCTACCACACCACCTCCCAGATTTTTTTTTGCATAAATACACAGTATATTATGACCTATTGCAACAAAATATGCATAACATGGAAACATCTAACACCTTTGTAACTTTGTACCAATGAAATAATCTTCTCTCGTCCCTCCCTTCTACTAGTCCCAGCCTCTAGTAACCACCATCATATTCTCATCAGATTGACATTTTTACATTCTGCATATTAGTGAGATAATGTAGTACTTGTCTTTGATTGGCTTATTTAACTTAATGATCTACAGTTATACATGTAGTATTCAAAGTGATAAGAAAGCATATTTCTATGGCTTGAATAGTATTGTTATATACATGTACCACATTTGTAGCCACTCATCAATGGATGGACACTTAGACTGTTTCAATTTCTTAGCTGTTGTGAATGCTGGAATAAGCATGTATGTGTAGATGTCTTTAAAACTGGTGTGCTTGCATTGTGGGTGTCACACAGGGGACATAAAAAGCCCTTGAGCTTTGCATTAAGTAGTGAGTTTGGGAAGGAAAATTTGTAGACTTCAGAATCGGACAAAAATTTTTAAAGATTTATTTATCTTACTTGAAAGAGTTACACAGAGAGGTCTTCCATCTGCTAGTTCACTCCCCAGTTGGCCGCAATGGCCAGAACTGCGCCAATCTGAAGCCAGGACCTTCCTCCAGGTCTCCTACACAGGTGCAGGGGCCCAAAGGCTTGGGCCATCTTCTGCTTTCCCAGGCCATAGCAGAGATATGGATAGGAAGTAAAGCAGCCAGGACTCGAACTGGCGCCCATATGTAATGCTGGCACTGCAGGCGGCGGCTTTACCCACTACATCACAGCGCTGGCCCTTTGGACAAAAGTTTTTAATAAAGATCCATTTATTTGAGAGGGAGTATTGGAAAGGGACAGACCTTCCATCTGATGGTTCATTCCCCAGATGTCTGCAGGAGCTTCTTTTGGGTCTCCAGGTGTGTGGCAGGAGCCCAAGCACTTGGACCATCTTCTTCTGCAGCTGCATTGGAAGTAGAGCAGCAGGGACTTGAATCATTGTCCATATGGGATGCTGGTGTTGCAGGCAGAATCTTTATCCACTGTGCCACAACACCAGCTCCAGACAATTTTTGAAAAGTTGTCTCTTATTTCTAAGTCAGAAGTCTGGTTTACAAAATTTTATAGGTCCCTTCCTATTATACACTTATTAAGTTTATTATTTCCCTTGCTTCATACACTAAGACATGGGAGGCCTCTGGGAATTTGAGTATTCTTTTCTGCAGATTATTCATAGATATTTTTACATAAGAATTTATGAAACTGTAGAAGATCACCCAGGAAGGAAAACGGTATTCAAATCCACTACTTCTATTCCAAGAGAAAAGTGAAATTTAAATGCACAGAAGTGTCGAATTGATGTATGAAAGTGAAGTGAGAATAGAAAGCTTTTCTTCCATCTCATGGTTTTATCGTTGGCTTCGTACCACAGAGAAACAAACGTAAACAGGAAGGTACCACACCTGTGTATCAGGATGCACCTATCCTCCTTGGATGGCAGGACCACTCCAGACTCTGACTGCAATAATCCAGAGAAGCACTGGTGTAAGAGGGGGTATTGGCTGCTTGTGAGAGAGTACCTGTGAGAACGGAACACATGAATACAAAGCATAATATTCTGTCTGAAAATAAGACATTAAGAGGACTAACCGTATAATTTTTTCTATAGGCAAAATAGACAAGAAATTTCATGGATTCACTTACACCTATTTTCCAGTTCAAAAAATTAAAATGCAACTGATGGGACACAAGCCATATTTAAACCCTAAACAGTTCATATGATAACTTAAAGTGCATAATGATGAACATACACTGGAAATGAAGTCACTGTCACCAGAGGCAGGCTTTTCCAATTGCTTGGGATTTGTTGATGGCCAGTCCCTCATGAACATTAGTTAAGTTATAGAAAAGCAATTAGACAAGAAAAAATACCTTTTGCTTAAACTTGGTGTAACTACAAACTTCAAATTGAGCAACTTTTTTGCCTTATTACTAGATAATTAAACGTTTCAGAAAGTCCTATTCCCAGATGGAGAAACTGATCCACAAGAGGGCTCACCTCTAGGTTGGGTGGTTGACTAGGGGGACATGGGATAAATTTAGGACTGCATTCCAATCCCAACTGATGGCAAATCCAGCACTTTGCATCTCCATCACCATCTGTTTCATAAACACTTTTTTTTCTTTTTTGACAGGCAGAGTGGACAGTGAGAGAGAGAGAGAAAGGTCTTCCTTTTGCCATTGGTTCACTCTCCAATGGCTGCTCCAGCCAGCGCACTGCGGCTGGCATGCTGCGCTGATCCGATGGCAGGAGCCAGGTGCTTCTCCTGGTCTCCCATGCAGGTGCAGGGCCCAAGCACTTGGGCCATCCTCCACTGCACTCCCTGGCCACAGCAGAGAGCTGGCCTGGAAGAGGGGCAACCGGGACAGAATCCAGCGCCCCAACCGGGACTAGAACCCGGTGTGCTGGCACCGCTAGGCGGAGGATTAGCCTATTGAGCCGTGGCGCCAGCCCATAAACACTTTCGAAAGTTCATTCTCTAATCAGGCTGGACCAGTTGCTAAGACTTTGCCTTTTTTTTCCCCCCCACATAAGTGTCCTTGGGGAACTAACTTGTGTAAGCCTTTATTTATTTGCTTGAAAAAAGAGGGAATATTACATATCTTTTAAGGTTGCTGTAAATACTAAATAGTGGTTGTAAAGTGCATGGCCCAATGTCTGACACAAGCAAACACTAAGTAAGTAGCAGCTATGATTGCCTAGTCTCTTGAACAAGATGATTTGAAAGGTAATGAGCAAATAGGGTTCATATCGGAAGTGTGCTTATAAGTGGGAGAGTCTGCTTCATGGTGTGAATCATGCGGATGTCAGGTGGGAGTAATCGCTGCTGAACGCCAGGTACCCGTGGGAGCTGGGCTGACATAATTGCAACTATGTTTGGCCTATGGGCTTTGTTACATGTATTACATAACTTTATAATATGTGTGTATATATATATGCATATGGATTAATATATATGCGTGTATATGGCTCTATGTTAGTAAGTGTGAATCTGGTTCTTGCTTATTTGTGACTGAACTTCCAAATAACTTGGGCTGACTCAGGGCATGGCAGGGGACACACAGATACCTTCAAACAAAAGTACTATCAGCCACACTGCAAATTAGGTTTGAAACTAAGATCAAACGACTACTTTAAATGATGTTTCAGATGTCAAATATTACATTCTCAGGCAGAATGTCAAGATTGTGTTTCCTCCAAATGCTGACATGCTTGCGCAGAGCTCTGGGAAGAACAATCTGAAGATGCAGCTATTAAGACTTGGATTTGTGGCCAGCGCCGCGGCTCACTAGGCTAATCCTCCGCTTTGCAGCGCCAGCACACCGGGTTCTAGTCCCGGTCAGGGCGCCGGATTCTGTCCTGGTTGCCCCTCTTCCAGGCCAGCTCTCTGCTATGGCCCGGGAGTGCCATGGAGGATGGCCCAAGTGTTTGGGCCCTGCACCCTATGGGAGACCAGGAGAAGCACCTGGCTCCTGCCATCGGATCAGCGCAGTGCACCGGCCGCAGCGTGCTGGCCGCAGCGGCCATTGGAGGGTGAACCAATGGCAAAGGAAGACCTTTCTCTCTGTCTCTCTCTCTCTCACTGTCCACTCTGCCTGTCAAAAAAAAAAAAAAAAAAAAAAAAAAAGACTTGGATTTGTTCTTACCTGGAATGGACTATAAGTAGTTAAATAGGAAAGTCTCTTTTTCCTTCACTGTTGCACGTGATCTTTAAAAGGAAGTCTGAATCAACTGTGGCATATTTTACGTTGAGTTTTAACAATTTTATATTATGAATGTAAACTTCACAAAATGCAAGACAGCACAGTTTTTCAGATTTGAGAAAGAAACACAGAAAGATCTTCTATCGGGTGGTTCACTCCCAAAATGGCTGCAACAGCCGGGGCTGGGTCTGACTGAAGCCACAAGTCCAGATTGACATCCGGTCCTCCATGTGGGTGGCAGGGGCCCATGTACGTGAGCAACCTTCTGCTTTCCCAGGTGCATTAGCAGGGAACTGGATCAGAAGAGGAGCACCAGGGACTCAAATCAGCCCTCAGATATAGAAAGCTGATGTCACAAATGATGGCTTAACCAGCTGTGTCACAACACCAGCCCCACCAAGCATGAATTTTGAAGTTCCCAAGTCCATCCGAAAAATAGTCTAGAATACTACTTAACGTGGAAAGCACATAGAGGCTTGTAAGCAAACAACTCAAATTTCCGAAGAATTTATAGCTTCTCATATTTGGCTTTTCCAAGGGATTTTGAAGATTTAGGAGGGATAATGTTAACTGATAATGTTCATAGTGATTATAAACCACTTGCAGGCTTGGTGTTGCCTCCAGGAAAATTATAGATAAGAGAAGGTCAAACTTGCTCACTTCTCCCTGGGAAAATATTTGCCATGGACCTGTGAGGGGTCCCATTTGAGCTGTTCTGTAAAATCCCTAACTGTCTTCATACTTCTGTCACCGAACTTGCTTTCTCAAAGCACATGTTATTCACATTTGTCTTCTGTTTCTTAAATGGACAAACTTACTTCTCCTCTGGATCCAGACTATGTTTTCTTCCCAGTATTGCCTTCTTTCTTCCCCGCTTCATTTATTCCCATTGTTCAGAATAAAATGCACAACTTCAGTCTGGTTGTCTTGTGGAAACTTCCCTGTGCAGTAGTTAGGACTGCTCATTTACAAGAACTTGATGCTATATTTCCTTCATAGATAATTTAATATTTGCTCATCAGAATGACAATTGAAGGAAGGCAGAGTTTGCTACGTTTAATTCCGTAACGTGGCCAACAGATCTAGCAAGTGTCTGGGTCAGTAATCTCTGATGTTGGCTGAATCAATGCACGCAGAGATATGCTTAGCTCTTCCTTGTGCTCCATTTGGCAGTACAAATTTGAGGTTGTGCAGCCACACTGCATAGGCTATAAGATCCATAATAGCAGAAATGCTGTCTTTGTGCCTTTTGGAAATTGATACTATGAAGTGATCAAACAAGACACCATCAGTATTTGTTGGTTGACATTAGAAAGGTTTCTTGGAGAGAAGCCTTAAATATGAGAGTTCTGGCACCACTGAAGATACTAAAATACAATATGGTACAGCAATATTGAAATAGAGTAAATGGAAGCAGCTTTCTGTGTTTGTGTATGGGACTCCACAATATTGTAGTAAAATCAGAATTTACAGTTACTGGTATACAAGTCAAAAAAAAACCTGCTTATCTGATCTGTGTTTATGGTAGCAGAAGCTAAATGGTTAGGTGTGGAATAACACTCATGGAGGGATAATAATTTATTATTTACAACAGGAAATTAAACTGATGGAAAAGCAGAGCTGAAGCTGGACACTGGGCCCTAATCTCCATCCCCAGGGCTAAGAAAATCCCTTCTCCTTTACCTGCCATTTTATCTCTTCAATGTTTTTATTTATACAAAGTGAACAAACTTCATGTATTTCATATACAGACTTAGGAGCATAGTGATACTGTCTGCCCATGTTCCTATCTTCCCTCCCTCCTTCCTGTTTCATTCTTTTAATTCTTATAATGACATACTTTGTTTTGTCGTCATAAGCTTAACCCTACACTAATTAAAATGCTAAGAACTAAAACACTGTTCCTCAATGGTTGAGGAACCTCAGTGACTGAGGAACTTGAGACTTTAAGGACTGAGCAAGATGCAAGTAGGTAGTTCTACTCTTATGGTCTCCCTCAGTACTATCCTCTGTTCAGAAAAATCTGAAAAAATCCAGCCAATTGTGAATCAAAGGCAATCCAAAGACACTACCAATTTTGAAGTGAGGATTTCTTTGGTCATGGATATATTAAAAATATGTTACTAGAAGTTGAAATACTTGTTTAGTATTTGTAATGAAGATGTGATTTTCTTTAGTCTTCTTCCTAGGCATTGATTGTCAAAGAAGGCTACTTACAAGTCTCTCTAGTAACCAGTGTTCCAATTGGACATTGAAAAAGAAGTTCACTTAAATTCCTGTGGAATCAATGTTTCATTAAGAAAACACAGCAGCTGTATACTTACAAACATATCCCAACAATCTGTGGTTTTGATTTTTAGAACATATTTTCCCATAAGGGACACTGCACTTAGCCATCAACCACCTAAAAAGTAGAACAAAGTGAATAAATATCAACTAAGAAGTATTAGGAATGCCTAGAAGGAAAATAAAATTTATTATTCGAAAACAACTGATTGGTCAAGAAATCACAAATCCTTGTTTTCTTCTTGCTTCATTCCAATTAATTTGACATAAAATTTATCAAATATTCCAAAATGTTACAAAAAGATTTTGGAGATTTATCAATTGCAGGGACTATCATTGGGTTTTTTTCTCTAGGATAAAATTGGTTATTCTCTGCAGAAAATGGTCTATTAGTACTCTATCCTTGTTAAGAAGAAATGTGGCACTCTGTTAATTCTTTACTCACAACAACAGAATGCAATGTGCTCTCAGAGACTCATCCGACTGTTATGTCTTAGCAGCAAATCACTTTATCTTAGTTACATCTATGGACACAGCACCTGTTTTACAACAGTTGTTTAAAATTGATGTTACTTGTGACCTAACAATCTTCTAAACTTAGCTACTCATTGCATCTTCCCTAAAGAGTTAGTGAAAAATTCCTAGGGTTTCAAAGTTGGCAAAACAAAATTTTGCCTTATTTCATTTTGTTACACAATAAGAACTACTTCTTTATTATGCAACAAGAACTCAGTCACACATCTTATTCAAATGTTTTCCTTGGTTCTCAGGAATGTCATTTCTGAGTCTGACATTTTGATATTACTGTTCTTATTTTCCCAAATCCATCCTTATTCATCATCTTAATTCTTGATTTTGTAGGATTTTCATATTGAGCTTTTTGATATTGAAGTTTCTGAGTTTTCTGTATCATACATTTTATTAAATACTACAAGAATTATTCTGGAATGTCTTGAACTTAGCTATTCATAGAAAGCAAAAATAGGGGGTTTTTGCAGATCAAAATTCTCAGATGCATCATGTGTAATGTACTCCTTGTGTTTTCTAGTGTTTTTCACATAAGTGACCTTTGATCACTTTCTTATGAACTAAACCACTTGACTTTAAGGTGAAGGGAAAAAGGCCAAATTGGCCTACCTTGACGATTTCACAGAATCAACACACAGTTTTTGACATTTTTAAATGTGACAAAATGTGTCAAAGTAATCTGTAGATTTTCCAAGTCCCATGGTAGGGTCAGGGAAAGAGTGAAGTAGGTGGTTAATTGGGTTAGATACCACTTAGGATGACTGCATCGTGTATCAGAGTGCCTAGATTTGATGGCCAGCTCTGATTCTGATTCCAGCTTGCTGCTGATGCACACCCTGGGAGACAGTAGGTAATACTGCAGGTACTTGGATCCCTCTATCCATGAGGGACACCCTGACCCCAGTTCTGGGCTACTGGCCTCGTGCTGGAGACAGGGCTGGTTGCCTTCGCTGTCTCCCTTTTATTCTTACCTTTACCTATATAACCCTTCATCATCATCAGTGGTGTTTTGCTAGCTGAAATAATAAATTTCTCATTTTTTCTCAAGAGGCCAATGAAATAGAAAATATCTGCTTAGCTATATGGGCACTGACACTTCTTATTGCTTTCTTCTATTTTTCCTGGGGATGCTAACATGAGTCAGAAGAAGCACTCTTGGTAGATGAGGAAGAATTCTGCTTGCTAAAGTACAGGAATGTAGGAGCCTGGTCCTTTGCTACCTGCACACACTCAGAATTACCTCCTGAATTCAATTGAGTCATTGTCACTGGGCTTATTTCACATGCAGCATAATGAAATCCATAACTGATAGTATCCAAAAGATGATTTGAACTAATTGCTTTGGACAGAACAAATTAATACTTGTGTAGTTAGGGTAGCGAATAGGCATTTTTCTCTGTTGATCCCAAGACTTCATAAGGACTAAGGATTCATTTCCAGGAAAAAAATAATTTCATCCTGCATGTTACAGGATGTAATGATCATTTGTGCCAAGTTCTCTAACTTCGTAATGCCTATGATCTTATATCCAGATACAATAATGCTTTATCCAAAATTGTATCCTTTACACACACAAAAGCACTTGGTAAAGCCTAGATTTACCTTGAGATACAGATAATATGTGTGGAAGAAAACAATACAGAACTAATGCCTCGTTTTTTGTAACCCTACGGTCAAGTTACAGAATGAGATTAAAATCATGGTAGAGGAGCTGCACCCACTTCTCACCCCTCTTCTAGTGCAATGGTTACCTAAGCTTGAAATTGAAACTCCTGTTTCCCCATTTACCCTTCCAACTGCAGCTTGCTGAGATGCAGGGAAGTGGCATTTTAAAGGAACCCACACACCTCTTCACATCCTGGAAACCACTGCCAACCACCCTCGCTTTCTTATAATTGTGCTCTAGGACTGCCTGTCTGGAGCTTTCACCGTTATTCACACAACACCCCCACTGAGCAGAGATCAAGAGGCTGATTGTCTGAGCCTGCTCACCACTAATGTGAGCTATCAACTGGAGCTTCACATGGGGAGGTCTCCAGAGGCAGTAGCTCACGCGGCCATCTTTCCTTGGGTCTCTTACAAAGTCTTCTCCCCATCACTGTCGCTGGGACCCAGACTTGCTCGCACAAGGCATTGTGTAGTTGGCAAAGTCCACGTGGTAAACTTGTTGAAAACTGCAATTGGAGACGAGACAGTTGCCACAGCCTCTGACTCTCAAGATCTAGCAAAGTTGTTTTAAATGCAGGGTGAACACAATTCTGTGGCCCGGGGAAGTCCACGGTTCCTACGTAAGTGTTCTTAGAATTCCCGAGGAGGCTTCCACTTGATTAACCTCCACCTGGTTTTGGACCTTCTATTTATCTTGGAGCCTCGTCTAGCTTAAGTCAGTCTTTGAGTGCTTTCTCCATCAATGTCTCAACTGCACACTTAAGTTACTTACTCTACTTGTGGATCATGATGAAGACAACCAATCACACGGTAACACACAACATAATCAGATAGTACTCAGTAGGCATTTTCCCCCCTTGAATACCTTTGCATCCCTCTGAAACCACAAAATACAGACCCAATCTCTCCTTGGCTGGATCCTCCTTCCTCTAGTCAGCTTTTCTGTTTTGAACTCACCCCAGGTATTCAGGACACTGCAGTCTACATCTTTGAAATGGCACAGACCTCTGATACATGGGAGAGAAAGAGATACATGTTTCCCTGGAGATCTCTCCATGCACAAATAGTCTGAATTTCAGAAATGATGATCCCTGCACCTCTGCCCCACAAATACCAGGCAGTTCAGCATGCTGCTATGCAAATATCATTTCCTAAACTGGTTTTTGTCTGTTCTATGACATGAAAATCTGAGACCAAAGGCTAACATTACTGTGAATCTTCTGCAGCCCTAGTACTTTCACAGTACCTACCTGAGCATAAGACAGAGCCAAAGGACTTGAAGTCATGATGCCCTGGGATAGCATGTGTTATTGGAGCATAATTGATTTTCCATATCTAAAATGTAGTATACAAATAGTGTACTTTAAGAAAGTCCTGCCCCCAAGCTCAAGTTCATATGACTGACAAAGCTAGTATATTGCTATAAATAATGCATGTTTTCTTTTTTCAAGAGTATTTGATGCTTCCTAGTAAATATGTCACATGAAAATACAATAATGTATTCACATATCTTATGAAACATACTGCCTAATCTGTGATAAGCCTTTTACTAAGCCGTCACAGGGATGATTTAACTTTGCAATCCAATGAAATACTCTTACTCCCAAGTTCCAGAGGGAGAAACTGAGGCTCAGTTAGATTAGGTCAGTTATCTAAGTTCATGAAACTAAAATGTGCCAAACTGATCTGATTGTGGTCTGTTTCAATGTGGAATTTGCTTCTCACATTCTCAAAACATGGCTTGCATGGATTTTTCATGGGTATAGTTATTAAATAAAAGTGGTCCAAATAGATGAAAGACATGAATGAAGGACATAATTATCAAGTGAATTGAGTAGGATTAATACATGAACTCAAGGGTCAAATCCAAAGCATTTGTCCCCAAGCATCATGTTCATTCTTAGAAATCCTTGCTCCTGTTGGAAAGTCATAGGCCAGATGAACTCCTAATCCAAAAATGGAGAAAACATTAGGTTATCACAATTCTCACATTTTGATTGAGCCAGTCTTTAATAACGATCCCAATCCCACCTCCAATGGCACTACTTTAGTGGGGCACTGTGAGACCATGAAGGCCCATCTGCACACTTGAGAATAAAGGGCCGCTCTGCTTGCAATCTAAGGTGCATTGCTTTTACAACTATACATACAGCATCAGGGGTTGGTACTGCTGTTTCTCCAAACCTTTCTGGTGTTCCTAGCTAAAAGAGTGTCCCAGGCTATACTATCCATCTGCATTGCAGATGTAATACACATTACCTGTGAAACACATGGATTTCTTAGGACGACTTCATGTGAAAATGTGGCTATTGGAAAAACTGTCAGTCACCAGCAGAATATATCTTAAAAAGTCACAGGTTATGCTCTTCTCTGACCCATTCCCATTTTCTAAGGTTGCTACACCCATGGGCTTTACTTCCTTTTGAATTTGGGGTGAATATTGCCATTTTGTGCTCACTTCAGAGCATAGGTATTCTGTACATCTATATTTTTTGGGAGAAAATTACTCAGTGCTCCATTAATGAGATAATGTATTTATTTATTATGACAATAAACACAGCTGCAAAATGGACCAGAAGGAAACAGATGACTTGCAGATTTCGGTGCCCAATGTGTCAACTGTAATTGAGAAATAAATTAAATGATCCATCTGCTTCCCATCATCAAGTCTTTCATTTTTGCCAGTGTCTATGGTTTTTAAAACAAGTCAGAATTATTTATCCTAATTACTCACTAAAAAATCCATATAGGAATAGAATGACTTTGTAATGTGCTTCTTTCCAATACATTCAAATCTAATGGAGATGATGAATTTTTTCCTTATTAATAGTTTTCACTTTATCATGCTAATTCTATTGAATTTTCTCGTTATAGCTGTTATATAGGCACTTCTAAAATAGATTGCTTTTAAGCAAATTATATGACATATCTGTTATCTTGATAGTTTACTTGCTTAGTTTTCTATTTTCTCTTTCTTTGGTAAACAAAAATTTTTTAATGTAGGTTACAACAGGAGATTCAATCTGCCTGCTAATGTTCAGAGGTGAGGGTTCAAACAGCTACCAGCAACTGGAACTAATTAAATATAATTGTACCATTTTTTTCCCCTACTTCATTGTTATAATTATCCCACTGAGAAACCACATGTCAGTACTGGGGAAAGAAACAATAACTTGTTTGCTTTCTCAAACATTTTCACAGTCATGCTTCTCTGCTCTGGAATTTGTTTTGTTGAACTCCCAGGGACATCTCTGAATGATTCCAGTAAAATATTTGTAGCATTTACAGTGGGATGGGGAGAGGAGAAAGAAATGGGAAACTTTCAAAAAGTTTTTATTGGAATCATGTTCACCTCTATGAAAATGAAATTATAAAATATAGAAAATCTCAAACTGAATAGCTACTTTGTACTTTACTCATATCGAGGAATCTTAATGACTGCTAACATTTTGTTTGTTCTTTTAAGCATTTGTCCATGCTCTTCTAATATTTTGAAGAGCTGAGATTACATGACTGTCTTAAAACTTTTCTCAATTAACAAGATCATACAGCTCTCCCTATCTAAAATAGACACCCATTATCACCGAAATGGTTGCATACATTATCAACTTCCTAATCCTCTATTTTTAGGCTATATAGGTCTCACCAATGTGATTGATTCGGTTTCTGTTGATCACTCTCCTAAAGCCCAGTAGGCAGACTAGTACCACCCTCCAAAATGAGAATGCTTTTGCCCCACATGTTAGGAAATCTGTGGTTCAGTAACACAAATTTTTGTATTCTCTCCTAGAAGTCACTTTTTTTTTTTTAAAAAAAATGCAAGGACATTAAGATTACAGGTCAAATTTTTTCTTTGTTTCTAGTCTATGTACCTCTTAATGTAGCACAAGCCAACTTTGCTTCTGTCTAATGTCGGCGACACAGGGTCACTTGTAGGGGAGGGATGGCACATAGGGAATACAGCAAGTAAAGCTCCTGTCCCTTTACCAGTGCGCTGTATTGCTGTTGTACTGCTTATAATGCAATGCTTTTGGACAAAAGCGTCATAACTGAAAATAAAGTTTCACTTTGGAGAATGTTGAAGGGAAAATTTTTTGAGACAGTTCTAGTTATTTTCTCCCTCTTCTCTCTCCTTTAGTATAGTGCTCAGCAAGATATGAAGCTAGACAAGAATTATGGGATTAGATGTTTGCAGAGTAGCTAACCTTCTGTACAGCAGATCAAGGAAGACGGACACTCTGCTTTCTCAACGTGCTACTCGAGAGCATTCATCCTCTGATTCTTTTGTCCAATGACATTAAAAAGTCCATTTATTCGAATAGTTCTACAAATGCACATTCACATCAGAAGTACTGTCAAGTCGCAGGAAAAAGGAATGTAGGAATTAGGGTCACCTGCTTCTCTCCAATTTAGGAAAAAGCAAGGCTGCTCTAATGCTCTGCTCCTGGCCATAGTCCTGCTGCTCTAAGTTTCGAGATGCAGGGGAGCGTCTGGCCCCATGAACGCGTCTTCAGGAACTCCTCAAGGTGCTTCATCTTCTCGGCTCGCCGCGCACGACGTTCTCGGTGCCATGACGCCAGGCTCAGGAGAATGCTCTTCACCCGGTTCCGCACACGGGGCCGTCCGTGGACCGTGCTTTCCACTAAATTCCTGAAGTCCACTCTGTCCACCCTCAACAGGGCCTGGCTCATCCACTCCATTTCCGGAATCCTGGCTCGGTCTGGGCCAAAGATCATGTCTGCCACCCATGCCTCCAGGTGGAACACCAAGGGGTCTTCCAGTTCCTGCTCCGGAAACCACCACGGCCGGATGTGAATGCGCGGGGGCGGCGGTGGATGTGGGAACTTAAGCAGGTCCTCTGGGCGGGCCGGCTTCAATGGGTCCTGCCGGGCCTCAGCAGCTCCAACGTCCGCGTCCATGTTGAGAGCAGCAGCCAAAACCGCTCGCACCAACCACCGGAACCTTGCTCCAGCCATCCTCTGCTTCTGAACACTTGCCCTCTTCTCCCTGTCTCACTTAATCTCCTGAGTGACTACTCGCACGTTAAGCACTTGTATCCAGGTCCCCATCCTGGGATCCGTCTCAGGGAAGAGATTCTGTGCTGTCAAACCTTGCCAATTTCTCTCCATTCTTCGAGTGATACCCACAACTCCTTGTTCTGTAGCCCACACAGCCTGCATCAATTCTCATGCCTTCTCCCACTTCATCCTACACTGTACCCGTTACTTAGAAAGTCCAGCTGAGCTTGTTCTCCGTCCCCACACCCTTTTCTTTGTTCCTGCGCCTGCTCTTAGAGTTCAAGTTTCAGTATCTGACAGTAGGTCTTTACCCTCAAAAGCTGTGTGATTTGGGGCAGGTAACATCATGTCTCCCAGGGCCATTTGTTACCGCGGGAGAATGGTAGTCCTTACCTTGCAAAGTGTTAAAAGAATCCAGAAAGTACTCACGGTGTATTGTGTCCAGTCATTGCATCCTTTAAATCCAACCTTAGTTATCTCCTTTATGAAACCTTTTCATGACCTCAGTAGGAAATTAGTGTTTGCCCCTCCTCACATTTCCTTGGTTTTTCTCTTGTAATTTGTTTATAAGCAGAATAAGTAAATACAGTAATTCCTTTCTAGACTACATAGCTTTTATATACTTATTTAGAAAATGGATGCGACAGATCTTCAATCCACTGGCTCACTATGGAGGTAGCCACAGAGGCTAAGCTGGTGCCAGGCCAATGCCAGGAGCTCCTATATGGGCAGCAGGGGCCCAAATATTAGAGCTATCTTCTGATTTTTCAGGCTGTTAGCAGGAAGCTGGATTGGAAGTGAGGCAACCAGAACATGAACGGGAGCCCATATGGGATTCTGGTGTCACAGGGGGTGGCATGACCAGCTATGCCACAATGCTGGCCCCTGGACTCTGATTCTTAAGAGGATACCTATCCCTTTGTGTTGCTGGCCATTGGCTGAATAATCTTGCCTTCGCAAATTGAAAGAAAAATATTTCTGATCCCCAGAAACTGACTTTTAAGCTTACATGGGTACATGAATTCCGCAGATGCAAGTAAGAATGTTGACATAGGGAGCTTATCTAAGATGGTCTGATTAAAATGACAATGATCCTTACAAACAAACAGATCTCAGAAGCCTGAGACTGTGTGGACTAGCAATGCAAGGAATGCCACCAACTTCTAGAAGTAAGAGATAAACCACTTTATCCTAGAACTCCCGTTTGTTTTAGGTTTTTTGGTGTGTGTGTGTGTGCGCGCGCTATTGAACTCTTCGTGTAGTGTTAATCTCATGTATATCAACCTAATTAAAAATAGATCTTTTAAAAAAGGAAGAGAAGGAAGAGAAGGAGGAAGAAGGGTAGAATTACTGGAGGGAAGGTAGTATGGGATGAATCACTATGTTCCTAAATTTGTATATATGAAATGCATGAAGTTTGTGTACTTAAATGATGTTTCTAGGTTAAAAAAATTGGAAAAATATAAATTAAAAGAACCCTACTGCTGACACTTAGATCTTCTATCCAGCGATTTAATCGCAGCTGCCTGCAACAGCCAGAACTAAGCCAGACCAAAGCCCACAGTCAGGAATTAGATTCCTGTCTCCTACATAGTAGGCAGGAACCTATGTACTTGGACCATAATTTGCTGCCTCCCAGGTACATTAGGAAGGCACTGGAGCAAATGTAGTAGCTGGGATCTCACCAGGCATCCTAGGTGGCAGCTTCACACCCTGTGCCACAGTGCTGTCTCCTGTCATGTGTTAAACCATTAAGCTGGGGGTGATTTGTTAAAAGGACAATAGGAAACAATACATCACCCAATAGAATGCTTAGTACAATGTCATTTCATAAGTATTAATGAATTCAGTACAAACACAACAAAAACAATGAAAAATCATTAAACAACATCAGATACAATTCAAAAGAAGGAAGATCAAAATACCAGCATTGGTGTTACATATTTCTCCCAGAAAATAAAGCACAAGGTAAAATGGTACAAGTCGGGGCAGGCCTTGGGACATAGCAGATTAGGCTGCCACCTGCGATGCTGGTACTCACATCGGAATGCCCATTGGAATCGAGGTTGCTCTACTTTGAATCCAGCTTCCTGCTAGTGCTCCTGGAAAGCAGCAAAGGATGACCCAAGGTGCAGAGTTCTTTCTCATTAAGAGTAAGTATCTCATAGATAAGTCCCTGGGTTGGATGGGAGTCGAAGAACTCAAATTTTGTTCCTTAATCTGGGTTCTGGGATAGGATGCTTTGGGCTATGAACATGGAAGTGCCAGTATCAACTGACTTGAACAATGCACATTTCTCATGTGAAGGATTTGGCAGTTCAAGAATGATGGAGAAGCTCAATAGCCATGTTATACCGTGTATGTTTTCCATCTATATTATTCTAGCCTCATTGGGTTTGTTTTCTCCACGAAGTGCCTCCTGTGGTCAGATTGTCTTCTACAGTGCCCTAGATCACCTTCAAACCAAAAATATTTTACCAAGGAAGACTGAGTATCATCATGTGTTTCTTTTGAAGAGAAAAGACTTTTCCCAGGGACCCTATGAGGACTCTTCCCCCCCAACTCTTTGACCAGTGAAATAGATCTTCCTAAACCAAGCACAGGATAATAAAAATCAGTGAGGCAAAAAGTTTAAAATGGCTGTCTTAAATAAATGAAAATCTATTTCTTAGGGATGTATATAAAGGAGTTAACAACCAGGATTGACTTTTTCATAGGTAAATAATACTATACCAGATCCATAACGAATTATAAAAATTAGACAATGATCTTAAGTAAATTTTTTAAAAAATAGATTGAAAACATTCCTGTCTTACATTGGAGTTCTTTGCAATGTATATTTTTAAGTCTGTCATGAACCAAGTCAACAATTCCTACTATTAAGAGAGTTAGATCATTTTTGGAGAAATCTAACAAAATTGCAAGTACAATACACATAAATTGTAGGGTGACACATGAGAATGTTGATGTATTTTGGCTTAAATAGAGGAAGCCGCCTAATTCACATAAAAGTAGTGAATAACTCAAATGAGGTTTCATAGATGAAATGACATTTTGGGCCGGCGCCGTGGCTCCCTTAATTAATCCTCAGCCTGCGGTACCAGCATCCCCTATGGGCACTGGGTTCTAGTCCTGGCTATTCCTCTTCCAGTCCAGCTCTCTGCTGTGGCCCAGGAAGGCAGTGGAGGATGGCCCAAGTGCTTGGGCACCTGCACCCGTGTGGGAGACCAGGAAGAAGCACCTGGCTCCTGGCTTCGGATCAGTGCAGCACTGGCTGTAGCAGCCATTTGGGGAATGAACCAATGGAAGGAAGACTCTTCTCTCTCTCTCTCTGTAACTGTACCTGTCAAATAAAAAGACATTTTATACAGATCTGGAAGACTGAGTAGGATTCAATAGGTGGAAATAATAGGGTTAGCTCATGGGAGAAATAGCATAAGTGGGGTTGGCAGCTACTGTATTTTTTTAAATTTTATTTTTGTAAGAGTACCCCAATTGTTCTCTGTAGAAGGCCCTGGCAAGTCTCAAGGTTTCTAAATCCATGTGATGTCATGCATTTGCTTGGTGCAGCAGTGTGTGTAGTGAAAAACATGTGATTTAGTCTTTTTTTTTTATTTTTTGACAGGCAGAGTGGACAGTGAGAGAGAGAGACAGAGAGAAAGGTCTTCCTTTGCCGTTGGTTCACCCTCCAATGGCCGTCGCGGCCGGCGCGCTGTAGCCAGTGCACAGCACTGATCCGATGGTAGGAGCCAGGTGCTTCTCCTGGTCTCCCATGGGGTGCAGGGCCTAAGCACTTGGGCCATCCTCCACTGTACTCCCTGGCCACAGCAGAGAGCTGGCCTGGAAGAGGAGCAACCGGGACAGAATCTGGCTCCCCAACCGGGACTAGAACCCAGGGTGTCAGAGCCGCAAGGCAGTGGATTAGCCTAGTGAGCTGCGACACTGGCCCTAGTCTTGTCTTGTTATCCATGATGGTTGGCTGACATCCAATCAGACCTAACCATGCTTTGGTTGAAATTACTGGGGAAAAGAATAGACCTCTTTGCCACTAGATTTGTCCAAGGGAATATATAGGCCTGAAGAAGTATCAGATGTTTTTCTGTTGCAGCTCCCTCAGTCTGAGTCAAAACACAGATAGAAAGGTCTGAGAACATCATGTGAACCTCCAGTTTAAGCATCAACCGAGGAGAGCCATCACTAGTCCCATCACTAGTTACTTGGCTCAGAAAATATGTTCTTCTGATAAGGATTGTTTTATGTCAATTTTCAGTCACAATACAGAGGATCCAATTAATGGGTGAACAAATGCATACAACAGGTAAAAACACTGAAGTTTCATGGGAAAGAACAAAAATACATGGGGAAGGTCGGTGCTGTGGATCACTAGGTTAATCCTCCGCCTACAGCGCCAGCACCCTGGGTTCTTGTCCTGGTTGGGGCGCCGTATTCTGTCCCGGTTGCTCCTTTTCCAGTCCAGCTCTCTGCTGTGGCCTGGGAGGGTAGTGGAGGATGGCCCAAGTGCTTGGGCCCTGCACTCGCATGGGAGACCAGGAGGAAGCACCTGGATCCTGGCTTCGGATCGGCACAGCAAGGGGAGTGAACCAACGGAAGATCTGTCTCTAACTCACTCTCTCTCTCTCTCTCTCTCTGTCTAACTCTGCCTGTCAAAAAAAAAAAAATACATGGGGAAATAAAAATTCTGGTGGACAAGTTCCTGGAACTGACATTGTCATCCAGTATTATCCCATACTTAACAATTTGCAAACTCATGTAAAAGAAACTCGATTGAAGTGTGCTGTACATTGAGATTTAATGCTATAACTAGTACTCAAACAGTATTTTTCACTTTATGCTTCTGTGTGGGAGCAAACTGTTGAAATCTTTACGTAATGTATGCTAAACTGATCTTCTGTATATGAAGAGAAATGAAAATGAATCTTGATGTGAATGGAAGGGGAGAGGGAGTGGGAAAGGGGAGGGTTGCGGGTGGGAGGGACGTTATGGGGGGGAAGCCATTGTAATCCATAAGCTGTACTTTGGAAATTTATATTCATTAAATAAAAGTTTGAAAGCAAAAAAAAAAAAAGAAAGAAAGAAAGAAAGTAACTGAAAAGTGTCAGCTACATTACTTATGCAGAGAGATGATTTAATTCTCTGCCCTTAAATCTGGTGGGCTGATGGCTTGTTGATGTAATATGAAACTGATGGGGAGGACTGATGCTTCCATTCTGGCCTCTTAAAGAACCCTAAGTGTGGGGGCCCTGTGCTGTGGCGCAGTGGGTTAAAGCCTTGGCCTGAAGCACCAGCATCCCATTTGGGCACCAGTTCTAATCTCAGTTGATCATCTTCTGATCCAACTCTCTGCTATGGCTTGGGAAAGCAGTAGGACCTGGCCCAAGTCCTTGGGCCCCTGCACGCACGTGGGAGACCTGGAAGAAGCTCCGGCCATTATAGCCATTTGGAGAGTGAACCAGCAGATGAAAGTCCCTCCCTGCCCCATCTCTTTAATTCTATCAAATAAAAGCAAGTCTTGGCCGGCATCGCGGCTCACTAGGCTAATCCTCTGCCTTGTGGCACCGGCACACTGGGTTCTAGTCCCGGTCAGGGCGCCGGATTCTGTCCCGGTCACCCCTCTTCCAGGCCAGCTCTCTGCTGTGGCCAGGGAGTGCAGTGGAGGATGGCCCAGGTGCTTGGGCCCTGCACCCCATGGGAGACCAGGAGAAGTACCTGGCTCCTGCCATCGGATCAGCGCGGTGCGCTGGCTGCAGTGCGCCGGCCGCAGCGGCCATTGGAGGGTGAACCAATGGCAAAGGAAGACCTTTCTCTCTGTCTCTCTCTCACTGTCCACTCTGCCTGTCAAAAAGAAAAGGGGGGGGGGGCGGTAAGTCTTTAGGGAAAGGAAAAAAAAAAAAAACCTCCAGGTGTTGGGTCAGTAAGAAATCCAAACGCTATGATCTACATACTGAAGATTGAATGTATAAAGTCCCTGCTTGGGAACCCAATCTGATCTCAAAACTGCAGCCATTCATATCTCTGTGCAAGAGATACCAGTGAAGACAGAACACCCCATGCTGGAGACAAATAAGCCCAACAACTTGGATTAACGCTATGTGAACAGGAAAATCACCCAAGTTATAAGTAAATTTATGGCCTATAATACAAGTCACTGGGTTTTGGAGTAACTTGTTACACACAGCAATAGTTGTCTGGAACCTAGTGTTTTACTAGGAAGGGGGATTGTACTAGGGGGAAAATGAAATAGATATTGGACTGGGCAATAGACAAACTGCTGAACGCTTGAAGAACAGGGAGGAAACTACTACAGTCTGACAGTACATTGTGGTTGTTTTATCCAAGAATCTTGGCAGTAGTTTCTGGGAAGAAAACAGAAAATACATATTCCATAAATGGGATTTGGCTAAGATTTTAAGGAAGAATTAAAAATTGAAAAACATGTGGAAATATAAATTCTGGTGTGACAGTGTCACCTGGTCTTTAGTGACAAACATTTCATACCAATATATAAGTACCTTATAAAATAGATGTGTATTATGTATAACAAAACATTATAGAAATATATAATTAGAAGATATGAATGTATACTTAGATTTCAGACAAAATTTAATGTATATGAAATGGAAGTGAGCTTTTTTTAGAATCCAAAATAGAACTGTTAGTACTAGCCTATTCATTCAGAAGGCAAAGGCGTCTCAAAGGGGGAAATGGCCTCAGGATAAATAATATTTAAAGAGTTGGACAGGAAAGTCCTTTAAAATTTCAGAGAGAATCCAACCCTTGTTTCATAAATCCTCTTAATTCAATAAAGATGCTCTTACCAGTTTTAAGAGTAGTGTCTCGCAACATCCTGATCCTCAGACAAGAGGAACTGTTTTGAAAATATTCCAGGTATGACTTTGTTGTAATACATTGGACCCTACAGCATTCAGAGAAATCCCACTAAGATGTCCAAGTAATTGCATTTAAGGAGAAAGTAGGAGACAAAGATTTGGAGAATAGAATCGGGAGGCGAATGCATAAGGTAAGAGCTGAAGACAACTGTTCCCATGTAGTTTGTTGAGCCTCAAAAAATAACATGTCTAGCTGGATTTTATAATTGCCATGGACCAGTGAGTGACTGTTGCCTCTTACTGCACTTTTTTTTTAACAGAATTATTTGGAAGTTACTTAAAGAGTGGAGGAGAGGTGGAGATCTTCCATTTATTGATTCACTCCCTAAATGGCCACAACACCCAGGCCAGGGCCAGGCCAAAGCCAGGAGCCAAAATCTATATACGAGTCCCCCATGTAGGTCCCAGAGACACAATGACTTGGGCCACCTTCCACTGCTTTCTCAGGTACATAAATAGGGAGCTGGATCAGAAGTTGAAACAGCCAGGACATGACCTGGCACCCAGTGAGATACTGACAATGCAGGCAGCAGCTTTCCCCACTACACAACACTCTGGTCCTTTATTGGACTGGTTTAGGACCAGAGCACATATTTCATCTCCTACTTCTGCAAAACTCTTACAGTTCCTTTCTTCCCATCCAAGTAAGGAGAGTTGTGTGTGTAAGAGCTGTGGCTGGAGAATGTAGAAGAGGCCTTTGGGAAAAGAAATCATAGGTTTCTATCTCCGCTCCATTACTTACTAACTATGAATTGGGGAAAGCATTTAAAAAACTTGAAAGAACAGAGACTTAAATTATCAAGAGGACTACATGAGATACCATGCATCAATATGTTTAAGTGCTTGTTACTTAATATGCAGTAGGTGCTCAATCAATATTAACTTGAATCCGGAGGTAAAGGAATAATCTGAAAGTCATAACCGACTAAACATTTCACACATAACTTTTTGAATATCCATCTCTACTCCCCATTAAACAGGATTTAAACCAACATAAATATTTTTGTGTTGAGTAAAAATAATAAGGAATCCGAGTGTCTCACACTGCCCTTATTACTTGAAATGACTGAAATCTTGCTAATCGCTGAGAACTTTAGTTTTTTTGTTTTTAAATTTAAGGTAAAGAAATTTCATATATACAGATTAAAGAACATAGTAATACTTCCCACCTAACCCTCCTGCCCACGGTCCACCCATTTTCCTCCCTTTTTTATTTCCTTGATTTTTACAATGATCTACTTTGTTTGTTACACTCTTGACATTAATCCTACAAAGTTCAACAAAAAGTAAGAAGGAGAAAAAAAACACTGTTCAACAGTAAATAAAAGGACTATAAAAAAATTATTGGATCTCAAAATGGTAATGTCATTTTCATACATGACATTTTTGATAATGCATTAGTTGATACAGATCAGGGATAACATGGTATTTATCTTTTAAGGGCTGGCTTATTTCAGCTGCATCCATTTTGTTGCAAGAGACAGGATTTCATTCTTGCATAGTTGAGTACTGTTCCATAACATATACCATAATTTCTTTATAACAGTTGGACATCTGGGTTGATTCCATATCTTAGCTATTGTGAATTGAACTGTAATAAACTTGGGTATAAATCCTTGACAGGGTGAATCATTTTCCTTAGGAAAACTCCCAGGAGTGGGATTTCAGGATCATATTGTGTATCTGTTAGAGCTTTCCAAGGTTTCTCCATACTATCTTCCAGAGTGGCTCTACTAGTTTATACTCCCACCAAGAGTGGATTAGGGTACCTCATCAGTACTTGAGTTTTAAAAGCCTACTTGATCCATAAGAAAAAGTTGAGAAAGGCAAACCCTGCCATTAACCTGAACACAGCTTTCCTTGGATGTGTACCTTCCTTAGCCCAGAGAGTACATGTGGCTTTCTGTGGATAGTTGTTGATATTTGTGCAGCTAGCAGGCACTTAGGATAAAGCAGGTTGAGTCTTGCCAATGGAGTTATGAACTCTGAATAAGAATGGCTCAGTAAAAACTGGAGATCAATGCAAGTACCAGACTCTTCCTCAAAGACCCACAATGAACTTGCACAAATGTTAAGTATAATGGAAAATTTTATCTGCATTTTAATCAACTGAAAGAAAACCTAAAAATAATGCTGAAAGCCATCAATAAATATCTGTCAATAGTCTTTGGAATTAGTCCATAGGATAAATACAAGATGGCAAACAATGCAGTTAATAGAGAGTAAAGCCTCAGAACAGTAATACTTGTATCCTGGGTTGTGAGTCTATTTTTGAACTGTGATTATTACTGAAAGAAACATAGTTTAAGAAAGAAAGCACTAAAGTATTGTTGGGTTTCCCATCCTACTGCCTTAGCTTTTATAAAAGTAGTACCTGTTAGATGTGGGAAGGATTATCTAATTCAAACTGAGAGAATGGTGTCCAAATAAGGGCCAATAATTTGCCTGAAGTTTCTAGCTGAGTCCTTGGTGGAGCTAGCACTGTAAATAAGACATCCTGATGATGTTCTAATAGAATATCATGAAACAGTTTACTGCTGGGGCACTGGAAGTTGCTCACATTTCATACCTCAGCTCTGATCTTGGATATGTAATTGACTCTTCTAGCCTCATATAACTTATTTGTAAATTGATGTTTATAGTAATTCCTTGATCATGGTGTCATTGTGTGATGAGAAAATTTGTGAGGCACTTAGCCTAATGTTTGCCTTATATCACATACATTGTTATTAACAAGCTCTACAGTTTTTCATGATAGTCCATAAAACATTTGAACTTACTTTGCTCCTTTTTATACCATTTTTAATGTATTATCCTGATGTCTATCTTCCTGCCACCTAGGATAAGTTGAATTTGTTCCTGGGTTGGTATGGTAGGCTAGGGGAGACTGGTTGGATACAGAATCCTGGGTTTCTATCTCAACACCATGAACTAAAGGCTCTATTACCTGGTGTTTATTTTGAGGTTTAAACGCTTCATAGAAGAATAACACAATTTTCCTTAAGAGTGAGACCTCCTATGAACATGTACATCATGCAAGGCCAGTATTTTGGGCATGTAATCTCTGCTGTCTCCCAGTGCCATACTCTAAATGGTCCCACTTAAGGCTTAATTCTCTGATGCTGCCATCCTGAGGTTCTTCAATTTTGAACATAATAGCCCACATTTAAACTTTGACTTCCAATTTATGCAGCTGGCTCTGTTAGCACATTTCCTGTCACATAATAATTGACCAATAAGTATTAGCCTAAATCAGAAGGATAAATTGTTAGCATGTCCTGATCATCCTTTGGCGCATAGACGACTGTTTGAGTGTTCATTATCACTATCCTGTGTGAGATTTAAGACCCCCTTTGAAAGCTTTCCTAATTTATGACAATTTTAGGGATTCAATCCATCTTCCAATAGAAGGAGTAATCAGATGTAATCGGGTTTCTTTTTTTTTTTTTTGTTTTTCTTTTTAGGAAATGATCCACAAGGGGGAGTTAAGCAGACCATCTTACACTCTGTTAACACAAACCCATTCTCTTGCTCAAGGACAGGGCGATGATATTTGGAATAACAAAGATCCATGGCCTGTTGAGACCATAGTTGAATTTTCGGTCTGGTTATTTGGGGATTCTTTGCTATGCTACCATTGAGTGCCTTGTGAGAAAAGCCAAAACCTACCTGTCCCAGCATTTCCAGAAGTATCTTCTGCATAGTAACTATCCTATTTAAAACTATCAAAAACTCATGCAAATGTAAGGAGCTTGAAATCAGTGATTTGGTGATATATGCCTACATTATTCCTCACATGGAGTGTCTTATTGCACACAAACATCTGAAAGATTGTCCAGTGAATCATATGTACTTAGATTTAATGCATATTAAACATAATTATTTAATTTGATTTATTTTTCAATTATAATCTATTAACATGAGAAGCACATCCAGAACACTGGTAGGCACTGCCAAAGATCTGTTTGTCTATATTATGCAATGAGAACACTGGCATGATTGTGAAGGTCACCTTTCCAAAAGTCCAGAAATTAATCAAAATGCTTAGAAAAATCTGAAGTCATTATTCAAAAAAAAAAGGCTAAATCGTAGTTATAATGATGAGCTTTGCAGTGGCTGAACTTTGTCATCCCATACCCCTTTTTGTGAGTTCCAGCAAACTTCAAAAAACAGTACCTCAGATACATGAAAGTATTGTGTTCTTAAAAAAAAAAAAAAAGTAATCCAACAGTCACCATAGGGAGGAAAATGGGTTTGTGAGCACCTCATCACAACTAAAAGTATGAGTAAACTTTCACTCTGACTTTTCCAAAAGGTCAGTGGAAAAGTAATATATACAGGGCTTCTCTTAGTTGTTCTGAAGCAGAGCTTGTTCATTAAGGAAAGCCATATTCAAAAAATGCATGCTTAAAAATTTTAAAGTAATTTTTGAAACGTAAATCGTAAACTAGTTTGGTAAAACAAGCACCTAGATAATGACCTTAGAATGCAAATCCAGGGGATGAGATGTATACAGTGGGTTTTGAAAAGTTCTAAGGTGGTCGAGGGGAGCCAGAGGGTGAGTAACATCTCTCCGCTCTGGCTGACTTGGAGGCTCCACCCAAGAATAAATTGAAGACTACTGCAGATAAATAGACTGAGTGAGTCCTTGGGCTTGTATCCCAACTGACAGAGAGCCCTTCAGAAAAGAATGGGTGATTGGGAAATCTTCAAGAAAACCCCTGTTTACTAATCAAATGGCCACCCATGACAAGAATGCCGACTGCATTGAGGGGTTCAACACAGTTACTAAACAAACACAGCAAGAACAACAAAGCTTGAGAAAGCAATTTCACTTCAGAATTCTGACATTCAATAAATCTAAAAACATACAAGTGTACCATATAAACAAGTTACCCGATGATTCGGACATCAAACTTGCAAGAAAGACAGTCAGCATATATTTCAAAGAACTAGAAAAAGGTTAAGAATGTTTAAAAGAATAAGAAATATCAAACGGAAATTAAGAGATTGTAGAGTTTTGGATTTTATTTTATTTCAAAGTATAATAATCAAAATGAAAAGTCTCTAGAAAATTTGAACAGAAAAACTAAGAAAAACATTAAAATAGTTACTCATTTATTGGGAAGGCAGAGTGAAAGACATCTTCCACTAACTGCTTCTCAATGTCAGCAACAATCGGGATTGGCCAGGCCAAAGCCATGAGCCAGCAACTCTATCCAGGTCTCCCACTTGGGAGCAGGGACACAAGTCTTTAATTGTTTACCCAGATGCCTTAGCAGGGAACTGGATCAGAAGTGGGTGGCCAGGACTTAGAACTGAAATTCTGATATGGACTAGCAAGCAGCATCTTAAATCACTGTACAACAGGGCCACTCCCAGGAAAGAAAACCAATTACTAAGTTAGAATTAAAGAATAGCATTACTACTGACTGTTCATGATAAAAAGGAATATAAAATACTACAGACATTGATATATCAAAAAGAACATAGATGAAATGGGAAAATTCTTAGACACAAATAATTACAATGAACTCGACCCCAAATAGAAAAAGATAAAACAAATGAAAAAGACTGAATAAATCATTTCAAAACTTAAAGGAGAGGACCCTATCATATCTCAAATAAGAATATATTACAAACTATTCCAAAAACTACAAGACGTGGGAACATCCCTTGACTCATCTGTCTGGCCAGAGTAATCACAATATGAAAACCAAATATATCCATAAAACTATAGACCAATGACTTCAGTGAATACAGAACAAACTTCTCAACGAAATACTAGGAAACCGAATACACTAGCATATAAGGATTATGTAACCGGATTTATCCTAGAAATAGCATATTTCAATATGGAAAGATTACCAGCATACAGTATAACTCAACCATAAAACAATAAAAAGAGCAAAATATTTACCTCAACAAAAATAGAAAAGTAAGCATTTGTAAACAGTCTCAACATAAGATTAGATAATTGCAAATTAATACTAATACACACCTATTTGAACTGCTAAGAGCCATTGCCCTGACTACACCAAATATAAGTGAGGGTTTGGAGCAACAGAAAATCTCATTGTTACTAGGAGTGCATAATAGCACAACTACTCTTTGATGGTTTTGTGCTTTTTAAGAATATTAAATATGATCATAAGACCCACCCATGTTTTTAGTATATACTACAGATGAAAACATAAAGAACTAAGATGGATAGCTGTTTGATTTTTTCTAAATTCTATTAATTACCAATAAAACTAGGTGAATTTATAAATTTAGCATATCTATATAGTTAAGATACTACTTCAATAATGAAAGGATATGAACTATTGAGTTACAAGAAGGCATAAAGTAACCATAAGTTTACATTGATAAAGGATGCCTGCTGGTCTAAGAATCTGAATTCAGAAGAATAGAATATATAGGTAGTGCTTGCTATCATAACATTAACAAATAGAGTAACACTTGAAAATCAAATATCTTGAGGGGAGGAAAAGGTAGAAATTAGACAACTACCTTTTCCAGGCAATTTCTCCGTGTAAATTTACTAATCAAGTGTAGAAATGCTATTTCTTCTGTAGTATCATTGCACAAATCAACCTCAAAAAGTTAATGGAAAATAGAATAAAAATGAAAATTGATTTTTTGTATAAAATGTCCCCAGAGGAAAGGCTGTGGAAGCTATGGAGTTCTTGTCTTCACGCAAGAAAGAATTGGGGCCCGCGCCGCGGCTCACTAGGCTAATCCTCCGCCTGCTGCACTGGCACCCCGGGTTCTAGTCCCGGTTGGGGCACCGGATTCTGTCCCGGTTGCCCCTCTTCCAGCCCAGCTCTCTGCTGTGGCCCGGGAAGGCAGTGGAGGATGGCCCAAGTGCGTGGGCCCTGTACCCGCACAGGAGACCGGGAGGAAGCACCTGGCTCCTGGCTTCGGAATGGTGCAGCGCTGGCCATAGTGGCCATAGTGGCCATTTGGGGGGTGAACCAACGGAAGGAAGACCTTTCTCTCTCTCTTACTTCCTAACTCTGCCTGTCAAAAAAAAAAATGGGGTGTGAGACAGGGCGAAGTGATAATGATAATGCTGTATTGGGGATAGAGCATCGTCAGAATGGAAGAGCGCCCAGTTGCTCGGTTTTGGGGAGAATGAGGTTACAAGGCTGAATGGAGAGAATACACCTGGACAGGCCAGGTGGGCAGCTCAGCAGGGAGGCAGAGGGCTGAGCGCACAGTCTGTTTGGACTCCCTAGGTTTTTAAGGGAGTCTGTTTACCTACCTTCCCCTCTCCTCCAGGACAAAGGATAGGAAGTCTTAAAGGAAGGGTTTGTTGGGTGAAAATAAACAAATTCCTCCCCAGATTTCCTGGGGCTGGGCAGAGCAGAGGGGTTTCCCTTAGGGTGTCGGTGAAGGTTTTATTGCCCCATGTTGTCAGGTAACCCCTTTGGTCCTGAGGAGAGAATTCTCCTGGGAGCTTTCCTTGGGGGGCGGGGGAGGGCTGGGACCACCTGGGAGGTCATCAGGATCTTGGCAGGACTTTGAAGTGCAAGATGCTGGGCTTCTGGAGCTTCCTCAGTAGGTGCTGGTCTTCAAGCCTGTCTCACACACACATAGGCTAAATTTCTAAATCCCTACCTAACACAAAATATCAAAATGCATATTATGAAAAATGCATATTTTGTAAAATTTTAAAGACCTTAAAAGCATGAATTTCAAAAATTTTTGCACTAAAATTTTAATTTCATTTGCTACAAATGTTTGGAAGCTTATGTATAATACGAATTAGTTAATGTTGATCTGCAGTTAACAACTCAATTAAGCAGCTCAACTTCTAAGATCTAAGTTAGAACATTACACTCCTTTCCCTATTGATTTGCACCGTAGGTGGTGTTTTGGTTTTATCTTCCCCCGCTATATATCGACATGAGTAATCCAGTATTGGCTTGAGACTCATCAGGGTTGTATGCATTTATAAAGTTTAAGACAGCTGTTGGACAGTAGCTCACATTTTGCCAGGTGTCATGAAGAAAATGTCATCCTTACCTGTCATCCTTACCTAATCTTCTCCCAGACCACAGTGTTTCAAGAACAGGTTAGCCCTGGAAGCAGGCATGATACTATCCTTGTTCATAAGTGGTTATGTTAAACAGTTCAGAGCCAGGATATTACATCAACATCATATCCATCATCTTTTCATCCTAAGAAAAGCCTTTTTCTCCATTCAAAGACAAACATTTTTAGGTTGTATAGTTCATAGCAACTCAACTTTAAACCTGATGGGAGGCAGATGCCTTAGGCTGATGGGAGAAAGGTATAGTGGATGTTGAATGCTTCACAGATGGGAGGAGGGAGAGGGGAGAGAACACTGCTTGACTCCAATCTTTGTGCTGGTGAGAGGGAGATTTAATTTGTACCCACCAGCAAGAGCATCTAGTACCACTTGGATGTGGAGGTTGGCCGTTGACAGCAGTCCTTTTAGAGTTTATGGGAGAATAGAATCTTGTCAAATGAGAGTCTCATGTTAAAAAATCTTTGTCACTAAGTTGAATTCCTGAACTCTGCTATGCACTATCCTACGTACTTGAGGATACAGCCAGGAGCAAGAATGTTGAAGCTTCTGCTTTATAGCTCGATTCTAGGCATGACAATGTAGACACGGGATCTAAATCCATTACTACAGCACCTCATTTACCTGAAACAACTTCTCTTACCAGTTACCCTTTGCTATGTGACAAGTGATCCTAAATTTGGTAGGTTAGAACAACAATCATTTTTTTTACTCAAAGTTGGTGGGGGTCAGTTGGACAGTTCCTCACACTGAACTCGGCTTGGGTCACCATGAGACTATGTGCCTCTAGTCACACCATGAGACTATCTGCCTCTAGTCAGCTGGCAGATTGAATGGCAATTGGGTGATGTGGACTTATTCTCACGTGCAGCATTTGTCCGGCTGGCAGCTATGGCAAAGATGAGAACCTTCAAGCTCCAATTTCTTCACATAAATAGCCAAAGATAGGAAAAGCTTCATAAATCCCAGTTACAGAATATGGACAAGTCAATAGGCAACAGGACAGGAACATTTTGGTTGGTTCCAATTAAAAATAGAATGTATTGCAAAATGCTGTGGCCACTGCTTACCATTTCTTAAATCTACAGTCTCTATTCAGATGTTTCAGCATTCTACAACCATTACTTTCTCCTGTTATTTGCTCTCAAAATCTGGTAATATTTCTAAATTAAGAAAAATAAATAGTAAATTATATATGTTGAGCACTATGTACCTGAGTTTAAATGAACAGGCAAATACCCAAATGGCACACGATCACTTCCATGCAGATTTTAAAAACCTGAGCAGGTGCTATTTTTTGAAACCAAGATGCTCTTCTGTGGTAGCAAACAGTGATGCTCTGGGGATGTCTTCCAATAACAATATTTCTACCAGAAAGAATTTCAGCAGGAGAGATTTTTGTCCCCAAACAAAAGGTGTTCCAGCAGCAAGGAAGCTCTAAAGAAACTTTTATTGTTCTTGGTTTGCACTGTTAATGAATCCACAAGGAGGAGAACTCGCACACATCAGAAGAGAGGAAATTCTTATGGCACTTTGGAGCAACACTTCAGGAGCATTTAATAACTTCAGCTTCATTGATTACACCCCAGTTACTGTGATATACAACCTCCAGAGAGCCCATAATCAGCTATCATTTAGCAGTAAAATTACCTTCATCTACCCCCAGTGAAAGAGATCTTGCCTTGGTTCTTGGAAATTTGAAAGCTCTAAAATCTATATATAAGGGCAATGGTTGAGGCAAGATGATCTGGAAGAATAATAGAGGATTTTCATGTCCTCAAACCATAGTGTTTTATCCCAGGACCTCAGTATAAAAAATTCAGTTATCTAACTTCACATGTTCCAAGGACCTCCAACTCTTTTTAATAATGCTTTGCAAATAGCATGAGGGATTTCCCTAAAGACTGTCAAAAGTAGGAAAATGGGGCGTTCAAGTTTAGTATAGATCATGGTCGCCATAAGCACATAATCTTATATAACGCTGTGTATCCCTACTTTCTGGCTGCATCCGGTATTATATTTATGTTGTATGATCATTTAGAGGGCAAAACAATCCTTAATAATCGGAAACTCACTACTTTAATGGATCTGTGGTAACAGGGTGAAAAAAAGTATATGAAAATTGACATTTTGAGATTTGTTTACAGCCCTTGTCTATATTGTGGAGGAACATTTTTCTTTAATATTCACTGAATCCCTTAGTTGGGGATTGAGCTTATTATGAAATAAAATCTCAATATAAAAATTAAAAGAATAAGAAATAGGGGATCGGCACCGTGGCGTACTAGGTTAATTCTCTGCCTGTGGCGCCGACATCCCATATGGGCACCAGTTTTAGTCCCGGTGACTCTTCTTCCAGTCCAGCTCTATGTTGTGGCCCGGGAAGGCAGTGGAGGATGGCCCAAGTGCTTGGGCCCCGGCACCTTCGTAGGAGACCAGGAAGAAGCACCTGGCTCCTGGCTTTGGATCTGCGCAGCATGCCAGCCATAGAGGCCATTTGTGGGGTGAACCAACGGAAGAAAGACCTTTCTGTCTCTAACTCTACCTGTCAAATAAAAATATTAAAAAAAAAAGGGGGGGGTGGAGGGGAGGAGAGGGTGGGAAAGTCACCAGAGAAAAGAGCCGTGGAAGCTGTGGGGTTCTTGTCTTCACACAAAGAATTCAGGCATGAGAGAGCAAAGTAATAAGGTTTCACTGGGTATAGGGCATTCGTCAGAATAGAAGAGACAGAGTGCCCAATCACTTGGACTGGTTGAGAGTGACGTTACATGTCGAAAGGCAAGGGGCCCACGCTGTGGCTCAGCAGGCTAACACCCTGGCCTGGAGCGCCAGCATCCCATATGGGTGCTGGTTTGAGACACGGCTGCTCCACTTCCAATCCAGCTCTCTGCTATGGCCTGGGAAAGCAGAAGAAGATGGCCCAAGTCCTTGGGCTCCTGCACCCACGTTGGAGACCCAGAGGAAGCTCCTGGCTTTGGATCAGCACAGCTCTGGCCGCTGTGGCCAACTGGGGAGTGAACCATTGGATGGAGGACCTCTCTCCCTGCCTCTCTTTCAAATGAATAAATAAATCTTTAAAAATGTGAGCATACACCTAGGCAAGCCAGGCGGGTGACTCAGCAGAGAACTTAGGGCTGAGTGCGCAGTCTGTGACTCCAAGTTTTTCTTTTTTTTTTCCAAGTTAATGGAAAAAAGTCTTTATTAAGTGACTTTCAATATCAGAAAAATAAAACTCTTATAATTCTCTTTATAGCAAATATATAATATCAGTGCTTTGGCCATCTTAAGTTAAAGGCCCTTTATCATAAAATATATGGTTTTAAACTTTACTCAAATTGAATTTATAATCCCTATGACTTCCCTACATATACATAACAAAAGAGTGTAGTAAAACTAGCAAATATTAAACTATACTGATAATGTATCATTTTTAGTTTGTGGTTTTTAGAAATAGTACACACACCTAATATATGTAGCTTCCTTGGCTTATTGTTGCAGTGTACAATGCAACAAAATACAAAATACATGCTTGGTGAACATTCGTTCATATCTCCAAGACGGCAGCTAGAGATTAGGTTTCAATACTGACATTTAACTATCCTACAAGCAGTTAGCATTACATCATAATATGCCATCAAGGCAACTTTTTTATACTGAAAAAATCAAAATCAAAACCATTATTTGTAAACTTTTATATGAAATGTAACTCTTCAAATGGAAATAAAAAAATTGTCTATTTACTATTGAATACACATAAGATTTCAATTTTTGTTATACTGAGAAAAAAAGATCTTTTGTGTTGGGAAAAATAACGCTTCAAAAAATAATTAGAAAAACCCACTGGTATACTGTCCGTCCTTTCAATGCCAGCACAGATTTGGGAACATACTGAGGATGAGGTGATAGACATCGGCAGGTGAAATGTACAAGTGTATTTTAAAGAAATTGTTCCTTGTGATTGGAAATAGTTTTGAAATGAAGTAAAATGACTGGAGGTTGTCACAGCTGCTTTTGTGAATTATGCCAAGGGCATTATCTCCCACCCTCCCCTATATTACTAAAAAATAAAAATTTATTTATAACGTGCAAGACATATGAATTGAACATAAAATGGTTCACATTTTGACCTAGTCTAAAAATTAATAGCTTGATCAGATTAATGAATGGAATGTTCGCATCCTCAATTGTTAGCCAATATAGGTGCATCCCAAAGCCCTTCCTGAAATGGGAAAACCCAGGCGGCCATTTCCGTATTCTCCGAGGGAGGCAGTGGGTAGGAATTCACAATTGAGAGAATTGCATCCTGATCCACTGATCACACCAGCCTTGATGGAGCTCTCTGGGCGAGATGAAGGTCAATGTAGCAGTTTTTGTCCCAAATTATAACCAGTGATCTAGTAAATTGTCATCAGCCCTATTATTACAAATAAGTAATCACAATGCATTAAAAAATTACTTGCAATCCTGCAGAATTAGGCATAAGTTGTTGTAAAATATAAAACAAACCTGTTTTGTCAAAACTGGCAGTGTAAAGAAGGCAGCACTGCAAGTCTCTGAATCATCTGTAATGCCAAGTACACTTCCTCCATAAACTCTTAATGTGTAGGCTTTGGGACCCAATGTTTAAAACCTTAGATGTATACATTTTTCTCATAGGCTCACACAACCTACGATCTTCACTCAGCCAAGGTAAACTTCAGCTTTAGCAGTTCTTACACAAGCCATGTCTCTGGGTCTATAGGACAGTATTAATAATTCAAGCCTAACTAATAGACAAGAGACCACTTAGGTTTAGTGTTACCATAGCAGCCTTTTATAAGTTTACTAACAACTTTAGCCTAATCCCAATAAAGCCTGATAACAGTCATTTGAATTCATTAGGAAGTGTACTGGGGGGTACCATTATATCCATGCCTTTACGAGTCCATATAGAGAGATAGTATTTATGTATATATAGTTAAGAGTGAATTTGGATTGCCTGAGTAACAGCTGTCTGGCAAACTGGACATGATGGTGTTCTCTTCACAGATCTTGTTGGCACATCCCATGCAGAAGAGGTTGTGGCCACATGGCACTAGGGCAGCAATAACTTTATTCTCAAAGCAAATCACACAATCGTGCTTTCTTCTCGATTCTGGAGGTGCGCTTGAGGTGGAGCCACCATTGGAAGAGGAGTAACTATTGGTAGCATTAGAAAAAGTAGGGATGTAGATTGGAAGGCCAACATGGTTGCCTGTACTAGGAGGGTCTCTCCTAACCCTCCGAGCAAGTGGGTGTTCTATGCTCTCAGGAAATGTAGGAGACAGGCGAGGAGTAGATGGCTGACTTCCTCAATGCTGAGTCTTCATGTTACCAGAAGGATCACTCCCAAAGCTAGAGAGTGGGTTAACTGGTTCAAACGGAGTCCATATAGTTTGAGCAGATGTTGGTAAAGAGTCAAAGGCAGGAGAGTCAACAGCAAGATCTTCCGAGCCCACAGATGGTAGTGTATCTCCAAACCAAAAGTTTCCTGTGCTAAATGGGCTTGTTGGATTGAAGTCAGCCAGCCTATTGCTTCCAAAGTAGGAATCGGTGGAACCACTTCCTAGAGAACTGGAGCTATCATTTGGATAGTTGGATATTATTCTTGCGCGACTAGGAGGAACTGGATTGGAGGAGAGCCATGCAGAGCCAAGAGTGCCACCTTCAAAGCCTACGTCGGTACCGTTGTAACGGAAATCATTCTCTTCATTGAGCTCTATATAGTTTCCTGTACGCAGGGCAATATGCATCTCTATTTCTTCCGTGCTCAGTCTACATTTTCCGGCATCCCTGTCGCTTCGAAGACAGGCTGCTTATCTCTGCTTGGAGTTACGATGTAGGTATAGGTTTGCTGCTGTATTCTTTTAATAGTTGCTCCTTTGGGTCCAACCACGAACCCCACCACACGAGAGGGGACCCTAACTTGGACGGTGGTCTGACCGGGCAGATTAGGACTACGTGACAGCCCTCCCAGGGCAGGGCCGTTTTTGTTTCGAGATGCACGAATCGTGGAGAAGTGCTCTGCAGCTGAGAGGATTTCTCTTTCGGCCATGGCAACATCTTTCCGTCCACTCACAACAAAAATGGGCTCTTCACCACGAACAGGTGTCTTGAGATACGTGTTTGTCTTGGCTCTCAGTGCTTTAATTTTACAACCCTGGCGGCCCACGATCTCGGCGACGTGTTCGGAGCTGGGCACTGGCTCTTCCTCCGCAGCAGGGCCGCCTGCTCCCCGTTCTGCGTGGCCGCCGCCACCCCGCAGCCACCGGGGCTGTAGGCATGGGACAGCATCGCCGCCATCATGCCCTGGGCATTGTCCCCTTAGTACAGCACCCCTGCCGCCGCCTCCTGCGCATCGAAGCCTGCGGCCGGCAGCAGCTCCGAGCCCAGGGGCCCGTGACTCCCAGTTTTTAAGGTACTCTATCCTCTCCCCTTTCTCCTCCAGACCAGAGGATGGGGATCCCTGGCGGAAGTGTTGGTTGGCTGAAAATACAAAAAATTCCTTTCCAAGTTTACCACTGAGGTTGTTGGCCAAGGGGCTTCTCTCTAAAGAAAAGAAGTTTATCAGGCCAGGTAGAAGGGGTGGGACTGCCTGGAAGTTTATCGGGGTCTGGGCAGAAACACTGGTCAATAAGGGATATGAGATTCCTACTCTGGAGAAGAATATATTGGGAGATAAAATTGAATCAGCAAAATGTGGGCTGCCTGCCTAGCCCATGCAGTTAGCCTGACTGCTGGCAGGTGGTGGGACCCCCAGGCACGTTTCTCCCCACCCCAACCCCACCTTCTGTCAATCGGATAAACCACTTCTGGGTGTGGCCAGGCCCACCTGGAAAGCTACCCTGGCTCTGTGACCTTCCAGCTGATTGGAGAGAGACATATTGGTGCCAGTGTAGGTTCTGTCCTATAGTTAGTATACCTCTGAGTTAGTTATGCCCCTTCTTACTTGCTCTTTAAAAGTATACGTGGCTGTGAATAAAGACAGACACATTCACCGAAACCTGTCCCCAGTGTTTGTTGTGGGAAGAACACCATCGCCCTGCCCTCCCCGGCAGTGTGGATTTGCAGGACAAGCTGCAGCAAAACAGAACACCATTTGTCCTAATTTTGAACCACACTCTCCTGCCTGAAATTACACTGCTTGTCCTTGTGATAAAAAGCTATGACATGAAACATAGGTATAATCTGTCTCCTATGGATGATAACAATGTAGAATTTGAACACAACTACCACATCCTTTTGGCAAGCTAAAAAGCATAAAATATTCACTGTACTCATTAATTTAGCAATGCACAAATGAATTCAACCATTGACACATGCTAGACCCTGGGGATGCGATAGGTGACAGCGTGGACACAATCTCCATCTTCAGGAACTGTCATGCCAGCCATGCTTGCACAACTACTGTTCTAACACCCCTCCAATTTTTTTGTTTGAAATGCAACCAATGCAACGTTAAATATTTGTTCACATTAGTATTTTTTAACTGAGAAGATTTGTCACTCAAAGGGTATTAATACCTGGAGGCACTATTGGTTTTCACAAATGGGGAGGGTAAAAGCAACTGACAACTACCAGGTAAAAATCAAGGGATATCGCTGAACATCTACGAAACACAGGATAATCTCGCACAACAAGGAATGATCAGGTTCTGAACTTCAGCGCCAAATGAAGAAATGCTGATGCTGTAAGATGTCTGTGATAGAGGCTCTCCTTGAGGGCTGTGCTCGGGTTTGGTGCTCAAACGTCCATCCTTGCCATTCGTTCATAACAAAGTATGGCTTCACTGTTGCCCTCTGCGAAACACTTAAATAAGCATTAACATGAATCCTTGTTAAGCTCTCCAAGATAACTGAAGGAATGGGAACATGTCCAACCGCTTACAAGGTCAACATTATTCTAGTATCAAGCTGGACCATAACACTACAAGAAATCAAATCACAGGCCAATATCCCTGATTGAAGATAGAGGCAAAAGCGTTCAACAAAATAAAAGTAAACTCTATTGGAATACTCTTTCTAGCAAAAATTTGTATGTTATAAACAAATTAAGTCCAACACTTAAGAGAATGATTTTCTGCATTTTCTGGAGACAACAATATCAAATAACTTGGAATATAGGTTAAAGTCACCCCAGTGACTAATGAATGGTTTTATGCGTTTTTTTTTTTTTTTAAGCTTTTATCTGAAGGCCAGGAGAGAGAGATCTTCTATCTATTCATTCGCTCCCCAAATGCCCATAACAAGTAGTGTTGAACCAAGACAAAGCTGAAAGCCAGAAATTAATCCACGTCTCCCACATAAGTGGTTAGAGCCCAGCTACCTGTCTCATCACCGGTGCCTGCATCACAGGGTGCACCTCAGCAGGAAGCCGAAACAGAGCAGAGCCAGGACTCCCATTTGGTATGCGGTGTGAAAAGCAATGTCATACATGCAGCATCAAACACCCACCTCCAGAAACATTCTCAGGCCATGGAAATAGCTGTATCTTAAAATGTCACTCATGAGTTTTAGTTCAAGTGGCCCTTTCCATAGTAATTGCTACTGAGGCACTGTAAGAGTGATACTTGGTCCCTCAATTTTCCAAGAAGTCTTTGGAACTCTATATAAAGACATATAATCTACCATTTATGCATTCAACCATGTATTTATAAGTATGGGCACTTAGATGTTATTCTATGTGCTATGATTAAGTATCTTTTGACAATATTACAGCTTTGTCACTCCAGCATGCGCTTACCTTGATTTTAGCCCAAGCACCTATGTACCTGTTGCTATAACCAGGTTTTACAGGCTTATCGTGAATTCTCCCTTCCCAAGTTCCAGAATCCGTGGTTCATTGATTGGATAACACGGAAAAGCCAAAATCTTGGTTCTAGATGTGTTCACTGCAGTGACATCACTTCTATGCCCTATTAGCTGACATAACTAGGAAATATGTATATTTACAAATACCAAAAGCTTTTTGAAAGCATCTTTTTGCTATGCTGACACATAAAAGACATATACACTTAATAAAGGAAACTTCCTGAGTTTGGGGATAATGAAACCCTCATCAGTACCTTCAAGACCATAGACGGTTCTATCAACTCCCAAAGTTTTGTTCTGTTTCTATTCTATGAACACTTAACACAAAATCTACCCTCTCAGCAAATTTAAGTATGCAATGCAGTATCAGCTATAGGCGCCACCCTATATAGATCTTGATCTTTTTTGAGTCATTTATCTGTCAGGTTAACAAACATTAATTTTACTATCTCTACTTTCACAATTTCCACTTATGCACTGACATGTCCTATTGCTGCATTCTTGCCTGATAAATCTATTAACTTGCTTTTCCTTGTGTATCTCCTTGAGTACTTTCAAAATAGGTGCTCTCAAATATTCTTAACAAATGTCAATGTCTAAACTCTTTCAAGATCAGTTTCTGCAGACTGTTTTTCTCTTGATTTTTGAGTAACCATTTTGTTTCATTGCATATTGAGTAATTCTTTTGCATATCAAATGTTAAATAGTTTATAAAATAGAAACACTAACATTTTCAATTTGCTCCCTCCAAAGAATGACAGATTATATTAGGCAAGTACCTTGACTGGCTTTTGAAGTGTGAACTCCATTGATCTAGTAGGAAGCAGCTATAACCTCTTCTTAATTCCCTTATCGTTTTGCCTTATAATATTCTGCCTGAGCCCTTTGAGCATTCTTCAGGGTTACTTGTGGAACTAGGCTGCTTGTTATGTAGATTTTTCACTCCCACCCCTAATCAGTTACTATGGCTTTTCTGGAACTGTACTTATTTTTTAATATATATATATATATATATATATATGTGTGTGTGTGTGTGTGTGTGTGTGTGTATATATAGGGTAGCACTTGGCTAATAATGTCTCAATCCTGTACAACACTTGATTTGCATTGTTTACATAATCCTTTCCCTTGAGCTTTAGGGGATACCCAGTGTGAAATCCTGTGTCATTGCAAATAATCCCTGTTGCAATTCTTCTATTTGAAGTGTCAACTCCTCCATAGTTTGTGCTTAGTTTGCTTGTGCCTTTAAGAAGATTTTGATATATATCATAAGTGATATTATCTGGGGGGAAGATAAACCCAAGAAAATCTGTTAAAAGAATTGAAACTCCTTCTAGTGGGTTTCTGCTTACAAAATTTCCTCAAAAATAAAAATCTAATGTTGAATAACTATTCTTTGTTACTAATCATTCTTTAGAAAATACAAGGATAGCTCAAAGTTGGAAAAATTTAAATGTTTATTTTGATGCAAATTTTTAAAGATTGCAAAGATAGAGTTAGAACATTTCTGTCTCTCTCTGCTTCTCCACCTGCTGGCTCACTCCCCAAATAGCTACAATGGTCATGCCTTGGCCAAGCTGAAGCAGGAACTTCATTTGGGTCTCCCATGTGGGTGCAGGAGCTGGAGTACTTCTGCTGCTTTCCCAGGCACATTAGCAGGAAGCTGGATTGGAAGTGGAGCAGGAGTTGAACAGGCACCTATCTGGAATGTAACACTGCAGGTGGAGGCTTAGTTTTATATGCCACAGTGCTGGTCCTGATGGAAAAATTTTGAAATCCATGCATAGTTTTTTCACAATATCATTTTTGTGAGCTTTTTGAAGGCCAGTTGTATGAATGGAATAAAAATTTTGTACTAAACCTTAATTCCTTCTCCACTAACTTTTTGACATACACTTTGTGTATCACTGCAAATTTGTTTTAGGACAGTTTTGACATTAATCCAAGTTCACTGCTTTCCTCTACTACAAAGGCTGATTAGTTTTTTTCTTATATAAAAAAATACACAGCAATAAGAAAGATTTTATTCAGCATAGCTATTTGCATAATGCCAAAACGATTTTTGGAAAAAAGCAATATGAGAATTACTGCTCATAAGTTAGGCATTTTCATTATATAAAGAATATGTAAATGGTCAGTGAATCACTGGATCCAATCAGTTTTCATTGTTAACACATTTGTCCTGTTATGAGAAAATAACTTGAGAGAATGTTGGACTATGTTCATGATGGTAATAATAGATTCCCATACACCTGGCCTTCTGATTGTACTTCACGTACATTATGTGATCTTTATAACTGAGAGTGAGTATTCAACCTTTGTGTAAATTACCTGCCAAAGAAAATGTAGGTAATTTTTCCAAAGCTCCAAAGTAAGAAATGGAACTAGGTATTAAAGAAAAAGTGAAGAGAGTAAAACTGGAAAAATGCCACAGAGAAGGCCTAGAAAAATTTGCAAAAATATTGGGAAGTTGATATAAAAATAGTCAAGAAATGATATTCAGAATGTTCTTACTGAACAGTGACATCAAGCAATATGGTAAAATAAAAGATTGCAACTTTCACACCCTCACAAAACATCAATTTTGATAAACACCTAAATCTGTAGGAAACCAGGAATCTGGTATAGATATTTTCAACTTTTCATCCCAGCAATAAGTTCATGAAAGATACAGGGAAGCAGGTGGGCAGGATAGTATCAGGTTACCTATGTCAACTCTGCCCCAAGATAGCACATTTCTGTGCCAAGAGAAATACTCTTGGTCAGAGATTCTACCGTGGAGGGAGACAAAAGTGAGTAACCAACTAATTCAGCCATGTTGGATGAGGAAAATGTGGTATACACAATGAATTATTGTTCTACCTTTTAAAGTAAAAATGCCATTTGCAACAACACAGATGGATCTGGGAAACATTATGTAAAGTGAAATAAGCCGTATACGGAAAGACAACAACATATGATCTCACTTACATGTGTAATACAAAAAACAAGCTCATTGAAGCAGAGTGCACAATTGGTGCTAACAGGAGGGGGGGTTTGGAGAGACTTTGGTCAAGGAGAACGAAGTTTCAATTATAGAAGATGAATATGTTCTGTTGAAAGCATTTATGGGCAGAAAATGCAAATGAGGTACAGGAAATGAAACAGAAGTGCAAAGACAGTTGATTAATTACAACTCAGTATTGGCCTTATTTGAACATGATGTGGACTGTTGGTCAACTGTGATTGACGGAGACTCGGTTATTTATTGCTCCTGACTCCTGTTCAGTTGATGTATTAAGTTAGATTGCAGTTAATGGAAGTGCATAGTTATGGAGGAATCCACAGGCCAAATTTAAGATTTTCATGTTTCTGTAAAAATCTATACACTTAAGCTACACTGCTTATCTGGCATGTTATGTGTTACTTTAATACTTTAGTGGTACATAATTACTTCTGACTAACACAACTTTCAGAAAGGTTTATTTCACCAAACTAAGTGGTATCCAAGTATCTGATCAAACACAATACAGCAGTTGGCTGAGATTATGAGAAATAAGCTCTTTTATACCTTTAGTTCCCCTTTTTCTTCAACTGAGAGAAGGGAAAAAAATTCTTCCCAAGGGATCTACTATTTCTGGTTAAATCACACAATACCATTTTCCATGTCTTTCTCATTCTCATCCCTAAAGGAGAATTAAGATATTAATTAAAATATGAAAGTCTACAGACTACTTGCCCATACAACTATACAGCATTTCTAATCTTGAAAAGAAACCTTTTTGCCTACAGAATGACTAAATTGCAAGCTAAATATTAATGTTAGAATATTCTTTATGTGTACTATAAGGGTTTTAGAAAGTTCCTTAAAATGGATAATTTTTAGAATAACTAAAGTTAATACATTCAGCTAAATGTTCATATAACTAAAGTTCAATATCATTGTGTCAGCTCGAACACTTGACCAATGAGTGCTTTATTTCCTTTGGAATCACAGACCTACCTCTTATTTTAGTGGGCGAGATACTCAATAATATGTTAAATAACCTCCATATACTTAGATGTCAGGGGTTCAATTTGATGGAATTTCTCTTAAGGAAAATAGAGAAATGGTACACTTGAAGTTCACCAATTAGGATAAGAAAGAATGAAAGAAGAGCCCTTAGCCTTATGCATGGTCAGAGGGCTACAGATCAGAAAAGTGCAAGATGCCTGACATTTTTATTTTTTCTGAAATTGCAAAGGTGCTATATTAATATCCATGAAACAAAGGAGGAAAAGTTAGCTCTTAAATGAAACTCTCCTTTCTTATAGTCTGGTTAGAAAAACCAACTCTCTACAATCATCTAGAATCTTATTTTACTTTTAATACCCTTGAACTCCATAAAAATACAAAACTTAGCCAAGAAACCTAAACAAATGAACTACGTGTGCTTTGACATGCAAAATGGATCTAGGACTTGGTATTATTAAAATGTCAGCAATATTTTGCCTGCTGGGAGCACACATTTTCTTCCCATTTTTCAATTTTTCTCAAAACCTCTTATTGCATATTTTATGAACTATTGTGGCCAGGGCTCTTAGTTGGTGCTTCTTTAAAATTATAGACTCTGGAGCTCATGTGGCATTTTGTTAAGTGGTTGTTGCACATGTTGTATTGTCAAGAATTTCAAGGAAACAACGCAATGAGAAAAAAATAACCTTGTAATAGTCATTCCCTGTGTATGACACTCAGAAGCAGAATTAGTAAGAATTCACAGAGGCAGCAAACTAAGCTCCTCTGTAGCATAGCAGTTAGAAAGTGTGAAAACAACCAATGGAATGGCTATTTTAACATGGAAGTTATGTGTTTTAGGAATACGTCGTATATGAAGCTCATGGGCTTTCCTTTCATTTTCTATGGTGTAGTCCAAAATGGATTTGTGTTCTGCCTCTTTGTCCCTCCCTCTTATTTGCTTCTTTTCCTCTTTCATCAAAAATTCTATCACCAAAAAGTAGGGAAATAAAGGAGTTCTGCATACTGGTAAGCGGTGGAATATAATTTCTGCCCTGAATTCTCTTATAGTTAGTAGAGTGAAAAAAATCCATTTCACAGTGCTATAACATACTAAACTCATAAATTTCATTCCTTCTAGAAACAAAAATGTGCAGAGTAGGAAAAAGTATGAACGCTTTACAAGTGTCCTGATGTCTTTAGGCAAGGTAGAAACCAAGCAGGAGAGAAGTAGAAATTATAGCAATAGATAAGCATGTGTAATATGACATTAAAAGGTAAGGGGCAGGTGATTCTTGGCAAATGCTTGGACCAACCAAGAATTTATGCATCAAAGTTGCTTAAAACCACAGGATCCAAAACAGCATTTCTGACCACAAAAACAGGATAATCAAAAAAAAAAAAAAAAAAAAAACAGTGTGGAGAGAATAGGTAGATAACTACTGGCCTCGATGACATATGTATCCTAAACGTGTAAGGGATATTGAAACCAGTAACTCTTAGCATTGAAGTAGAGAAAAATGATGACCAAATCTGTAGTGTACATTTTTATCAATGGTAAGAAATTGCTAAATATAGGATCCATATTAAGAAATCAGTAGCAATTAGTGATTTTTTATACTGTATCTTACCTTCATAAATTGCATAATTTCAAACCAGGTCTTAAGTTCTGATGTTCCTCATTCTGTTAATTGACCTATTTATAGTATGTGTTCTTGGCCAGATGAACTGGACAGTTAGATACTTATCTTCAATATTTTATAAGTACAGAATAAAAAAGAATTTTATTACCTGACATTGAATAAATGTTGTGGAAGCTGAATTATCTTGTTTTAGAGTGCAAAACTCACGTATATGTAATTGAAAATGGATTGCACCTCTTCCATATTTTTAGGTAAATGCTCAGTGTTGTAGTGCTGAGCAATTTATATTCTCAAACACAATTCATTGTCTCTTTCCTGTATCTTCATAATAAAAATTCAACAGTATTGTTGACTGGTTTTCAAGTAAACTTAATCAGTAAATTTATTATCTTCCGTATAGGTATTGCTTCTTCGGCTTGTGTTTTCAGAGGAAAAATCTAGATGAATGTTAGCAGTCAGAAAATAAATACAAGTCACTAAGATCTTACTAAGAAAAGGTCTCAGCCCTTCACTAGGCTTTTCCTCGGCCATTGTTGCCACACCTGTGGCGGATACATCTTGCCCACCTTCGTGTTTCCGGAAAGTACTGCTCTGGTGTAGTGGTGATGATTGATCTGGCTGCCCGGTATGCACAGGAGGCAATTTCGGTAGAGGCTCTGCTGAGGGTAGCTCCAGTCAGCCTTGAGTCACTGAACTGCCTCCCTCACTTAGTCCTCCTGGGACAGGACTCTGATAGTGACTCATAACAATGTAACATCAATGATCCTCGGAGAAGGAAATCCCCAAGAGGCCTAGTTTAGCTACCTTTCCTCAGTAAGATTGAATGTAGTATATGTGTTTTATGAGAAAAAGCAGGAAACAAAACTTGAAAATGGCTATTTGCATTTGTCCAAGATGATTTTGTCTTTTGCTTCTATCCTGCAAACACCATTAATCAGATCAGAACTGTAAGTTGTGAAAGTCAGTTTCACTGCTTCCTTATTAAGTATTTCAGTATCTGCACTGGCACTCAATGCGCTGAATAGATGGTGTGGTCTTTTGATATTGACCTGAACTCCCCTGCTATTGACATGTGTATTCTCACTTTTAATTTTCTATTATGTCTACAGTTCATTTCCTTTCTTAAATTCTTAGCATCTCATTTTTCAAATATTCATCTTCTAAGCTCATAATACCAGTGTAACACCATTTATCCAGAGAGTCATTTACTTAATAGTGCGGTGTACAAGTACTGGCTGTTTGGTTAGTTCTTGTCAATTCTGTTCCCTGTGATGTAGAACCTCTCAGAGCACATGACCTGGAAAAACGAAATCAAAGCAGACAAGAGTCTGGAACTACCAAGGAGAGAGAGACACTTACGGAATGCCTCTAAGCAACTTTCCAGTTAAGAAAGCAAGGTGAATATGTAAAAGGAATCCAAGAGTACGTTATATAGTACTTAACAAAAACATAACTCTGTGAACACTAGAACAGAGGGCAATGGAATGTGTCAATAGTGACTTTAAAGATAACCGAAGAAAAGCCATAACAACAAAAACAGCTGTTTGTCATGGGACCCTAAAGAACAGACCTTGGTAGAAATAAGAAATTGAAAGCAATGGTGCTATAAGACAGGAGTTTATGCTTAAAAATTTCACATGAGTACTAAGGCCATTATCAATAGGTAGATCAGTAGTGTTCATATTTTCATGAAAATTTTAACTTAGGAAGACAGAAGAAAAAGCATAGGCAAAGAGGCACTGGAATGCACATATTGAACAACACTGCCTTAAAATCCTCCTCAGTTGGAATAAACTCTGGGTGAGGATTCTTGATAAAACAACAGTGACTTATCTTTTCTTAGAGCATTTGCTTGGATACTTAAGTCCTAGAAGCTTCTTGCCAGTTTGACTACCCAGGGATATCTTTCTGCAGGACCTGAGCACCATGTCTTAAATGTGATCACTAGGCAACATAATGTCCCTATCTTCTACTTGTTTGGGGGTGTTGTGGATATTTAACTGCTCAGTGAGCACTCGAGTTATAAAGCTGCATCCTATCAAGAAGAGAGTTCACTAATTAGCAAACACGGATGGCTTATGACTTGCTCTTTGTCCCAAATCCTTAAAATTCTACCATATTTTGTTTTAGTTCAGAGTCAGTTTTAGTCCATTTTCTTTCTAGAATATCCTTAATCTTTTTTTTAATACCATCCAGTGGATTTTTGTTTGGATGTGTACAATAGAAGTCTACATTTTTCTGTCATTTTAAAGTCAATCTTGCCGGCGCCGCGGCTCACTAGGCTAATCCTCCGCCTTGCGGCGCCGGCACACCGGGTTCTAGTCCCGGTCGGGGCGCCGGATTCTGTCCCGGTTGCCCCTCTTCCAGGCCAGCCCTCTGCTGTGGCCAGGGAGTGCAGTGGAGGATGGCCCAGGTGCTTGGGCCCTGCACCCCATGGGAGACCAGGAAAAGCACCTGGCTCCTGGTTCCTCTCATCGGATCAGCGCGGTGCGCCGGCCGCAGCGCGCTGGCCGCGGCGGCCATTGGAGGGTGAACCAACGGCAAAAGGAAGACCTTTTTCTCTGTCTCTCTCTCTCACTGTCCACTCTGCCTGTCAAAAAAAAAAATTATAAAAAAAAAAAAATAAAAAAAAAATAAAGTCAATCTTGACAAAATTAAGTTCTCAGAATGGTTCACATAGAAAACTCAACTGTATAGTATATGTGAGATAAATGCAAAGTAAAATATTCGGGAACTTGGAAAAAGAAATATGAATCAGGGAAATATAAACATGAAATAAAGCCTGGGTAAAAGTATGTAATGTTGTTAAATGAGAAAACATGGGAATATTATTAAATCTGTATAAATCAGTAAAGATAATGCTTATAAATATGCATATATCAAATAATACGGCATACACATTCTTCACTACATGTGTATGTAAAAATATATATGCAAATATACACTTAAATTTTTGATTTCCACATATGAAAGAAAGTATGCAGTATTTCTTTCTCTGGCTTTCTGTACCGAGTATAATCTCAAATTCCATGCATTTTGTTGGAAATGCTAAGACTTCATTTTTTTGATGGCTGAGTAATATTTCATTGCATATGTATACCACAATTCACTCATTCATCCACAAATTTACATTTAGATTGATAATGTATCTTGGCTATTGTGACCAGTGTATAAATTAGCATGAGAATTCAGGCATCTATTGCATATGATGATGTCATTTTCTTTGGGTGTCTAACCTGTAGTGGGATTGCTCAGTCGTCTGGTAGATTTATTTCCAGGTTTTTGAGAAACTTCTACACTGTTTTCCATAATGGCTATACTAACTTATATCTTCACCAATAGCATATTACAGTTCCCTTTTGTCCATCACCTTACCAGCATTTGTTACCTTTTGGTCTTTTTGATATCTTAGTCCTAACTGGAATAAGGTTCAGAGGAGCATCACCATTGAGACAGCTCAGCTGCAAAACTGTCCCCGGCTGCAATATTTCTGTGATCTTGGTTGTGGAGTGCACCCTCCAAATCAACAAAATATCTGCTTTCTGAAAACACACTATGACTCCTTCATGATTTATGACATTAATAGAAGCCTGAAGGAAAGAAAAAGTGACTGAAGATAGAAAAAGAAACATGTAGTATATCTGAGGTTGATATTTGTCTAATCTAATCAGACTGGGTTGGAAACCTTTACCATTGCACTCCCTGAAGATGAACTATTCCTTAAAAAGCCATTGAAAACATTCACCTCTTCAATGCATTATACTGTCATTTTCAGAGTTCAATATTGGTTGGAGTGTTGGGGCTAGAATACAATTTCATGTGGTTAAACTTACGGTGAGGCTGTCGTTAACCACACCCACATGGAGGTGTCAGAATGGTGTGGTAGTTAATGCCCCTAGTGAATCTTTCCTATCACCTTTCTAGGTATTAAGTAATATAATGAACAAGTGAAAGATCCAATTGTCTTCTGGTGGAGAAATAGTTGCACAGCTCACCTGTGACGGTTAAATGTCCTTTGGAATGGTAGAGGTAAATGTCTTATTTAAAACGAAGTATTGAGGGGAGGATGTCCTTAAGTCTCGTAATTTTTTAGATAAGCTTAAGTGCCCAACTCCATTGCTCGTCTCCTTAGGTGCTTCTGCAATTAATGATTAAATTAGTCTCAAAGAAATAAAAATATATTATTGCAAAAATAAAGGAGGTAGTAAGAAGTGTGGGAGTGAAGGAGGATGGGTGGGAAGAGTCATTATGTTCTTATAACTGTAAGTATGAGATAAAGGAAGTTTGTTACACTTATATAAACTTAAAAAACTGTTAACAACATAGTATGCATGAGCCCACCAAAGGCTTCCCACAGTACTTCTTGATAATTTTTGATACTTGATCATTTTTTTCCTCTCTCCCCCATTTCCATCTTCCTGCTCTTTGTTCCAACTCTTTCCAAACACACTGATGAAATAGACATATCTACTATGCAATAAATGCAAAAGATTTCATATACATATGTACATCTGTTGACACATGTATACACATGTATACAGATGTGTATATGCATACACTAGGGTGAGTGCTTTACTGAAATTACTCATTTGCCAATAAAGAATTCTAAGTAGGCACTTCGATAACCATAATGGAAATGAGATGCAGATCCTTTGAAAATTTTTACAAGGACAAAATTATTCAATAGCAGATAGGGGAATATCTTTCAAAATCTTGAATCCAGGGCTTGTAACCACGATATGCTGATATGCTGTAGGATTGCTTATCTGACACTGTTAATGCAGAGGCTTTAGAATATGCTCAAGTGTTTAATTAGCATCTTGTTTTGCCCTTGAATGTAATAGTATCAGTGTATGGAGACAGTACTGGCTTATTCATACAGAGAAGATATTTCCCTCAACAGCAACAAATTGGTATTGACATCGTAAAGAGAACCTAGCGAACTAGGGCCTAAACTGTTTTCAGAAACGGATAAAAAAAAGGGGGGGGGGTGGAGCGATTGTTTTTGGAATCCTTGATGGGAACGATAAAGCAGGAGACTGATACTTCAACAATTGCTGTAACTTCATTTTGCAGCATTTTTTGGTTAAAAACCTGAACTGAGTGATGGCAAAAACACCAAAGAAAACACCAAAGTCAGCTGGAGAAATTGGAACTTCTGCTTCCCTTTGGAGCCATGGCTGAAACTGGACTTACTCTCCGACTTTAACAATTGACCTGGTTAGAGAGATTTTCCAGAGTGAAGTTTGTCGAGTGGATAATCCAATAAATTTTACCTGGTTTGCTGAGTTGAACTCTAGAGTTTAGAATTAAGGGTAACTGGTTAAGGTATAACTTCAAAATACATATTCATGTATTTGAAAGGCAGAGTGACGTGGAAGAAGAGAGCTGTTTTCAGTCTGTTGGTCTACTCCCTGAACATCCGCAACAGCTTGGGCTGAGTCAGGCTAAAGCCAGGACACAGGAACTTCATTCAGGTCTACACAGGGGTGACAAGGACTGACGCACTAAGGGCATCGCCTGCTGCCTCGCAGGTGCACCAGCACAAAGCTGGAAAGGAAGTCTGGGTAGTACTTTCTCCTGGGCATTTCTGTATGGGAGGTGGGCCTCCTACCTGGTGGCTTAACCCTGTGCCCCACATCACCTGTCCTGACAAGCAAAGTTTGAGGAACCGAATAGTAGGGAAATTTAAGTAGTTAAAGAGAAAATTCAAGCTGGATAAAGGAATTTTTTAAAAAAATTACTAAAATGAGATAAGATGCATTGTTAAAATTCTGACAAAAGGATTATAAGGAGGATATTGTTGACAACTGGATGCTAGAAAATTAGAAAGCTAAGTGAAATGGAGAAATTCCCAGACAGACCCAAATTACTAAAGACTGTACATTTTAATCTCAAATTTCCTGAAAAAACTAAAGACATAAATAAATGTAAAAGCAAACCAATTATATGGGTTGGAAAATAATACTACAGGGGGATACTCCTCACATTTATCTAGAGGTTCAAAGTGATCTTTATATAACATTTTTAAAAAGCTAGAAGATTGTGAATATTTTACTACAACGCAATCCTAAATATGTGAGATACTTAAATGATTCCCATGACTGAACAATGTACCTTGACTTACAGAATGTATACATGTGTAACTGTAGAACTGCAGGGTCCTTGTCTTCACGCAAGAAAGAATTCAGGCGTGAGACAGAGTAAGTGGAAAGCAAATAGCAAGGTTTATTAAAGCAGGGACATCTGTAAGAACAGATGGGCACCTCTCCAGACAGGACCTGAGAGAGAGCGCCCAGTCACTCAGACTGGGGGAGAGCGGGGTTACATGGTTGAGTGGAGAATACACCTGGGCAGGCCAGGCGGGCGGCTCAGCAGAGAGGCAGAGGACTGAGCGCACAGTCTGGTTGAGGCTGGGGTTTTTTAAGGGGATGGGTCTTGCCTCCCCACTTCTGCTCCTCTTGGAACAAAGGACTTTTTGGATGTAAATACGAAAAATTCCTATCTGAGTTTTCCCCCTGAAGTTATCAGACAGGAGGAAGCCTGGCTGGCATCGCCCCACCTTAGAGGAGCCTTAGAGGAAGGATGGTTATCTGGTAGAAGCGGCTGGGCGTGTTTGAAGTACAGATACTGGGCTGCACTTGGAAGGTTATCAGGCAGAAGGTGCGGGGACCCCCACCTGCCAGGTTATCCGGTAGAAGGGGCAGGGCAGGATGCAAATACTGGGCTGCCCCTGGAAGGTCCTTGGGATGACTTTGAGATGCATAGGCTGGACCTAAGATGTCAACTCTTTAGGCCTTTGTCACACACACATAAGCTCATATCTGACTTCCTACCTAACACATGTATCAAACCATGAAACAGTACCCCATAAACATGGATAATCTTGATGTGTCAGCACAAAATTTAGAAGTTAAAAATGCATATAATATCACTAATAATGAAATACAAATTAAAACACAATTACCATGACACATCACTGAATGGTTAATAAGAATAAAATGGAAATTTTAAAATATTGCAGGGTCACAAAGTTAACCTACTGCTAATACGCTGCAGAAATGAGGACCAAATCCTACAACTACAATTTTCACATGCTTTTAAAGTTAAGTATTCACTTTTTACGTAACCAGAGACATGAAAACATGTAAACAAAGTATTGGGATACAAATGTTTACCTTATTAAAAAGCACAGAGGGAAAAGTATCTTAAATTGCCATTTTTGTGGACATTTCAAATATTTATAAAACAATGATCAAAAATGAAATACTTGTACACTAAACTTGACAATCTCATTGCAAGAAAGAAACTACCAAAGACATAAAGGCCTAGAACTTGACAAACAAGTTTGTAGTGATAGTGGTCAGACGTGTGAAAGCCTGGGATGAAGGTTTTGATAGATGACTGAGAAGAGATCCAGAACAGATATTTTGGAGGGAAGTTTTTCGCACCTTAATTCTTCGGAGCTACAACAGACACCTCAGTTACTGTTTCCAAGAAACATCGCTCTAGTATACAGTACAGATCTGATCAAGGCACAGTCCCCTGAATTCCAGCAGATGACAGTCTATATCAGAAACAGACCTCAAATCATGAAGTTACCATTCAACTTAATGTGTTGTGATACAGAATTGTGATGGTTACTTGCCACGACAATACAGATAGCTTCTGGTGCCCAGTTGCCTGTCTGTCGAAACACTAACATAGAAATTGATGTGAAGGTTTTTTTTTTTTTTATTAAATGTGGTTAATTTTTAGTTAAAGCTTCATTAAATAGCCTTTAACAGCACAGATGGATCTCATCCAATCAGTTGAAAGTCTTAAGATGGAGGTCCTCGCATGAGGAAGAAATTCTTACTTAGACTAATTAGAATACAAGCCTGCAGCATTCAGTCTTTTCAGAATGTTCAGCCTGTCAGTTTGTGCTGTGTTTATTGTACTTGCCAGCCCCCACCATTGATCAAATGAACCCAATGGTGCATAAAATTTCTCTTCCCCTCTAATAGCATGGGGGGAAGAAAGGGAGGAAAGGAGACAGAACAAGGGAAATGATACATGAACACAATAGAGTCTATTGATTGGGTTTCTCTGTAGATTCCTGGCCACTACACAAATCGGTGACTATTCTGGCCTGAAGCATCTGCAAAGACTTGACAAGAAAAACTGGGTAGGGGCACAAATATTGTCACATATACTTAGGTTCTTACCATATGCCAGTCAATGTTGTAGGTGCATTGGATGTGCTATTTCATTGTATTTTCATAACAACTCTGTGAGCCCTAACACAATTTGAAAATAAGGAAATTTTGTTAAGCCATGGCAGAAACATTAACATAACTTAGCCAAGAGTGCTAGGTAGCCTAATGGTGAAACCAAAATGTTCAAATTCAGGTCTTTTGAATCCCAACGCTCAGGAGAACTGGACTTTGAGGGACTCATGTTGAAAGATGAGCAGTTTTTTACTAAGTGCAGGGAAACAAAGGGGAGAGGGATATGGTAGATAGTAAGAATGAAACAAAAAGACCATGTCCTATTTATACAAAGGTGGGAGTTTTGGGGGCTCAGAATGAGGTAGGAGAGGGTAATAGAATACCGTGGACCAGCATTGTGGCACAGGACGCTAAGCTGTCACCTGCAATGCTGCATCCTGAATTGCTAGATGGAATTCCAGGCTCCAGGCTTAAGCCTGGAACATTCTTGGCCACAAAGAGTGAATCAGGGGATGGATGATATCTATTTCTCTCTCTCCTTCCCTTTCATATCATGATAAATAATATGGGCAAGCTTTGATTGTCATATCGACCTAGGGGTTTCTTAACATTTTAGGAGAATCACTTTGTTGTAAATAACTGAAATACTCACTGTAGCTTCAGTGACCTTGGATTTCATGAATGAAGAAAGCAAGATACTGAGAACTCTAGCAAGCTTAACTAAGTTCCAACTGAAAGAGAAGAGGAGGCAGGATTTGAACTAATGTAGTCTGACCACAGTACCAGACGATGCCTCCACGACACAGAAAAAAAAAAAAAAAAAAGTCTGGCCACAGAGCTCAAGGGAATGATATGAAGATAAGAGACACTGAATAGCTATTGTCATAATCTGCATGAAAGAAAGTGAAAATGTGAGCACATTGTGAGGATGAAATGAAATTATAATCAATGAGTCAGGAATTAGGTTTCTATTTTTGTCTCCTACCTGCTTGTCCAATAAGTATTGGTTGATTGCCTTCATAAATCCAATCACAGGCCCCCTCCCACACAATGTAATTTAAGTTTACATTGTTTCTGAAGGATTATTGTGTTCTTACTAAGATCACTTTCTACTAATTCCATATTCAGCAAGCCTGGCTGTAAGGGATCTCCCTTACAGATAAAATGAAATCTTATATCCCTGAACTGACAAGTTAGATTACTTTTTGCAAGAATATTAGAAATTTTGCAATAGTATATACTGAAGAACTTAGTCCAGCAAGGCTCTTCTCATTGCACACAAAATGTAATGTCCTGGCCTCTTCCCCAGCCTTGGAAGAGCCTCCTTGGTGGAGTTTTTGGGGCATGAGGAAACCTGCATGACTGTTCCTGCTATAAGTATTCTGTGTGCATGATGACTTTATTTGGTGCTGCATTATCGTGTGTATGTAGCAAATTTCAATTTGTCTAGGTACATTATTTGGTGCCCTCGCTTTGTGTAGCTGTCTAAAGTATTCATGACTCACGAACCAAGTTACACTTTCCTGCTTATAGCATTCAAATTATAAGACTAAAGGCAAATAGGACTGGCTGTTCTCTACACTTTTTTTTCTCACATACATTGCTACTCTGTGTGCTCATTAAAAAAAAGTCTTACTGCAGAGGGTGTCAGGGAATAAAAATGATCATTAACCCATTACTTGAAAATAAGAAAGCTCTGTCCAAGTTGTCTGTTCCTAGTGAGTATCCCAGAATGTTCTGATTGGTAACAAGGCTATCAATAGATTTTGGGTTTTTAAAGAAAACGGAGGGAAAGAAATCCTTAAACATAGCTGACATCCAATGTTAAAGAATCGGGACCTTTTAAGTGTTTCTGAGAATGGGCACATAGGTTGTCTACTGAACAAAAGCAACACAGTAAGGGACTGGTGTGTGGGGAATATGCATAATATGCACATTGCATATTATGAGCTCTGTTATGAAGCTAAACCAGGAAATATTTTCATTTCAGTTTGTATCGTGATGCCTATGGACAAATACAGGCTGGACGTAGCATTTCCGTGTTAGTTGTTCATTGGCTAAATTATGATTCTTTTAAAAGAAAAAACTCTGTGGTTGGGACTTAGAAGTAACAGAACCAGAAGGATGCCCAAGATAATTTTTCTGTCTCCTGTTCCCTCTTTACCTTTTCTTATTACCCACCTCATCCTCATTCCCATTTCTGTACAAATCTCATCTTTTTCTTCTTTGGTAGAGCAGCTTTCTACACATGATCACATGATTAATGAGAGGGTCCACATTTCACATCTGGCGGACCTTAGGGGGGAATTGACTTAATGATCTCCTTTGATGCAATGTAATAAAACTTTGGGTCAGTGGCTTACGTACTGAGCAAAAGCCAAATTTCTGTTATGCAATTAAATACAGCTAGCAATACATATTTGCATGTGCACATACACATAGTTCAAAGTTCTTGCAAAGTGGAATTATAAGATTGGGTGCAAAACTGAAATGTGGAAATCCATGCATAACTTAATAGGCAGTTTTCAAGGCTTCAATTGCACACGCACACACACAGAGGGGCTTAAAAAGTTGAAGATGGAATTAAGATAATACATGTTTTCTGTGAGCTTTTTGAAGTTTATGTGTATGTAAATATGGTTGTGTATATTCTACAGTGGTCTGAAAGAAAAAATATAATTGTCTCTATAGAAACTAGGCATCTCTAGTCAGGGATGAGTATTTCAAGTGGTATATCACTAGTGCAAGAAAGATCCAAGAAAACAATTAAGTGTCATTATTAAAAGTCCAAATAACTCAAATATGTGGATTTACCTTCACTTAAAACAAATTAAAAAAATTTACTTACCCAAATGCATCGCTATTTCTGCATTAATCTAATTTTGAAACCCCGATCTGAAAGTTCTCAAATTTTATTCTGTTAATATTTTAATCCCCACCTGCCACCTCTGGCCAGGCCCCTCTTCTACCAAGTTAGGCTTAGTTTATGTCTCACCACCTCCATGAAATTTATATCTTCTCCTCTACATTTCCTTAACATTGACAACTAGGTTCACAATCTGTTTTCCTTAATCATACACTCCCTTTTGTTCATTAACTGTTCATGCCTTATGATTTGCTTCACCTACAGAAATTAGAGCTCCACAAATCTTAGACCATTGTTTGTACTCTAAGATTACCTTTTTCTCATCCCTGAAGCCTGTATTGTAACTGGTACCACATGTTGAGAATAGGTTGGTAGATAGAAAACTAGGAACAGATCTGGGGAAAGTAAGGTTTAACATGATTTTCACAAAGTATATTGAAGAATTGAAGACCCCACCCCACCCCAAACACAAGCAGAGAGCAGAGACATAGTCTGTTTTGCAGGACACCATGGGCTAGTAAATACTATGCTAATATGGTAAAGGCTAAGTCCAAACACAGTGTTCGTAAAATGATCTACTGAAATAGAGCCTGGAGTGATGAACAGTTCATTTTCTTCTTATCAAAAGAATGTCTTGGAAGTTAGTAAAACTTAAAGATGACTATTTTCTAAGAGGAAAAGAGTTTTTGTTATAATAAAAATTCTCAATTCTATGGCTTGTCTACTTATACCACGAATATGGCTGGTGTTATGAGAATACTAATTTGGACTATGGAAATGGCAATATGAATTATCAAGGGTATTTAAAAGTGGCAACAGGGCCAGCGTTGTGGCATAGCAGGTTAGGCCATCATCTGTGATGCCAGTATCCCATATGGGCACCAATTCAAGACCTGGCTGCGCCAGTTCCAATCCAGCTACTTGATAATGCTCCTGAAAAAGCAGAAGATGGTGCAAGTGCCTGGGCCCCTTTACCCATGTGGGAGACCTGGAAGAAGCTCCTGGCTTCAGCCTGGCTCAGCCTCTATTGTTGCAGCCACTTGGGGAGTCAACCAGCAGATGGAAGATCTCTCTAACACTGCCTTTCAAATAAAAAAATATTAGGACAAATAGAATTGAGAGATCTTACTTGGTGACCTGAACCATAAATATTGATTATTTGCAGGTTTAGGATATAGCTTGGGTTCTAAGTCATGGAAAGCATATGTTGAGGTAAGACAAATTCTCTTATACTTAATTCCATTATTTTTAATTGAATATGCACATCTGCATTTAACACTTTAAGGATCCATATTTAATCTGGACTCCAGGAATAAGATGCAATTATGACTCCTTTTCAGAGGCAAACAGGCTTTAAAATGCACCTTGACTTGCTTGGCTGTCATTGTGAGTCAGCTTTGAAGTGGGCCCAGAAAGGTATACACACAGAAGTCATTCTACTTTAGGATGAAGTAACTGCCACAAACCTGAATAGTGGCACTTCCAAGCCATAACCTTGTGAGGGGGAAAATTTTTGTTTGCTATCTTCTAAATTTTTAAAGAAAAGAAATATGGTGATGCTTTCCAACAAAACAATTACCCCAAATTCCACCTCCCCCCCAAAAAACATAAACAGGTCATCTCAACATTAACGTAAAAAGATCTTAGATGTGATGCTTTGTAGGTGTATGGGATAAAGCCATCTTTGTCAATTTGGGATGACCATTACAGTGTCAAAACCTTTCAACTGTGTGCTTAATTCAAGTGAAAATGTACTGGAGAATAGATCCATACTTAAAAATATTTCCCTCCCTCCCTCCCTGCCGCACTAGCAAGAACAACAAGCAAATAACCTTTGGAGCTAACACTGCCTCTGGAAAGATAGGAAATCCTATTCACTGTTTGCATACAGTCAAATATTTAGTTGGTGCCTCTGCAGGTCCAATTAACGCTTTTAACAATATGGGTGAAATGTTATTGGATTATGTTTATAACCAATTATAATTGTTTTGGTTGAGTACTCCCTCTTGTAACCTTATTTACAGTTAAGAAAACAGCACTGAAAAGTGTTTGAGTGTGGGAAAAAAGAAGCCTAGGGAAAAATTGGAAGAACCATTTCTTTTCTCTAGATCGTGAAACTTGACCTCTTATTTATGTTTGGGCTTAAAACAAGGCTTTTTTCAGAATCAAAATGAAAAGTACTAGACAGGAAATATTCTGAGGAATCTTACTTTCTGCACCGCATGAGAAGTAACGTCATGGGTGGGAAGTGATATGCTAAGAAGGAGCACAAGCTGAGATCAAGTAGCCCAGGGTTCCAGTGTTAACTGTGCTGCTCGTGACTCACGTGCCCTCTGAACTTAGTGGTTTTTTTTTTTTTTTTTTTTTTTTTTTTTTTTTTGACAGGCAGAGTGGACAGTGAGAGAGAGAGACAGAGAGAAAGGTCTTCCTTTGCCGTTGGTTCACCCTCCAATGGCCGCCGCGGCCGGCGCGCTGCGGCCGGCGCACCGCGCTGATCCGATGGCAGGAGCCAGGAGCCAGGTGCTTTTCCTGGTCTCCCATGGGGTGCAGGGCCCAAGCACCTGGGCCATCCTCCACTGCACTCCCTGGCCACAGCAGAGAGCTGGCCTGGAAGAGGGGCAACCGGGACAGAATCCGGCGCCCCGACCGGGACTAGAACCCGGTGTGCCGGTGCCGTTAGGCGGAGGATTAGCCTAGTGAGCCGCGGCGCCGGCCCTAAACTTAGTGTTTTTCATCTGGAGCAAATGAAGAAATGTACATGAAAGGCTTTAAAAAGAGTCACAAGATACTGGGTATGAAATAGTGTTATAGTATGTATTTCTTATATTATTTTGAATTATAGTACAGTAAGATTTTATTCATGTAAAATTTATTTTAAGGAAGCACTAAGAGATTTTTGTTAATCACCCTTTGTCTTCTGTTGTAATTGGGCTATGAGTGTGAATAGGGTTTGCAAGAGGCAAAGGGGACTCCATGGTGCTCGATTGGAAAAGTAACTCAGTGGATGCATCCAAAGTTCTCACCAGAACAAGTGGCAGGATAAAGAACCACAAGCAATACCAAAGGACAAACAATTGAATGACTCTGCAAAACCTGATTTAAAATGTAGACTTTATTAGGTGTAGCTAAGACAATAGATCAGAGGACAGTTGTCATTGAAACCATATTGTTAGTGGTCCCGAAATGAGGAGCCATCTCACACCACATGGGGTCAGTCACGTGGAGAGGGAATATAGAAAATGGACAAGAGTGTTTACTTGGAAGTGATTAGGAAGGGACAGGAAAGACTAAGTGAGCAGGCTGAGAGTTGGCTAGTTTGAGTCATTCTGGGGGCATTGTGGGGCATAGGGATTTATCGGAGTACCTATACCTACCTTTGAGATGTTATGGGTGGGTGGATAGTGATGTTGACTTGAAGTCTGATAAGAGATTTGTAGGATCTGTGGGCTCTGAACTAGTTAGTTCGCATATGAAACAGCATGTAAATTGCTATTCTCAGAATTGGTAGAACCTTGGAAAGGCACAGTCTGTGGGGGAACAAGGTCCCAAATGTCAACACATCAGAAGCTTGCCTAGCAATTAAGAGGCTTGTTAGGCTGCCTGCATCCCATGTTAAAGGACTGGTTTTAAGCCCTGGCTCTGGCTCCTCATCCCTGTTTCCTGCTAATGAAGATCCTGAGAAGCAGTGGTGATCAGTTTGCTGGGTTTCTGCCAGTCATGTGACAGAGCTGGAATGAGTTCCTGACTGGCTTTGGTCTGCTCCAGCCCTAGTCATTGTGAGCATTCAAGGTGTGAACCAATGGATAACAGTATTTTTTGTGTCAAAATTTTTTTGAAATGCATCTGCATACTGCAGTGAAGGCCAAGGTACTTCACATCAGTTGTTCCTAGGTGTAGCTACAGTCTGCCTTCACTTAACAGTGGTAATAGCTAATCTTCCCAGCAATGTTTCTATTATTTTGTCTCTGATATACAGGTAACAGATGCTTCAGGAAGTTAAATAATGTTTCCAAGTGAAAGAATGATTTGATCCAGGTTCTATCTGGGTGAGCAAAGATCATGTCAGAGACTGCTCTTGAAGAGTCATCCTTAATACTCACTATCTACCGAGAGTGCATCTAATGACCTTTTCCTTGCCTCTTCATCCTTGATAAAACATACTCCAGCATTTAGTGATGCACTAAGAAGACTGAAAAGATGGAGCATGTCTGTCATGAAAGAAATGAGGCTGAGAGCAAGTCACTCTTGAATTCTCCCTCGAGTTAGTATGAAAAGGAAAAAGTAGATCCTAGGGTCAAGTAGTAACTTAAAATTTCACCCTCGGGTACCTCTAGGTATTAAGAATTTGGACATGGGAATGGATAAACAGTCAAGAAGGCTTAACCCCACTTAGGTTTCTGAATCCAGTGATTAGCTCACCAGGATATAGCGAAGATGAGCTGCTTCCTCATGTGGATATAAACTAGGAGGCATTATTTATCAAATATACATAAAAGACACATAAAAATACTTTGTCCATACTGCTAGGGAAATTTCAGTTATCAAGACTGGCAGTGAACATAAATGCACCCAAAGTGGTCTAAACTCTTGTTGCAGTTGAACTATGAGAAACAAAGGTGGACTCAGTTACTACACGTGGTTTTGTGAAATTTATTGATAGACGAGATTCATGTGTGCATTATAGTGACATGTTCACCTAAGTGGAGGTCTCTGGCCTCCCTCAGTGTCTTAGTGGAATTTCAGATCGAAGTCAATGGTTTACTTTAGTGTGAAGTTTGAACATGGAACTTGCTCTTGAGCACATGGACTCTATGCTACAGGTTGTTTGAAGGTTGCTGAGGTATGGACCCCACGCATAAAGGTAGCATAGCTTGTCCGGCTGGTTTACACTAGGTGAGCTTGCAATCATTGGTCTAGCAGTGAGACATAGGTGTGGCTGAGAGTAAGAAAGGAAATCATGTTTTTAGTTCTGTGAGTCCTTTGGCAACTCCCTGGTGTGTAGACTGAGGCCCATGGATCTCGAAGCAGAAGGCAACAGGAATAGAAGTCCTTCTGCATGCTAGAGTTGAACACAGAGCTGGACACATTATTGATATGTAATCACTGTAAGACAAAGGCATGAGCTTTCTCTTTTGCTCATGATTTTAGGAGAGAGGTATTGGCCCTGGAAAAGCCCGCTTGTTAATGGTGGTTACTTTCTCACTTACTCTATGTCTTCAGCCTGTCAGAAAGCAACTACATTCAAAGCACTGCTTTCTAACTGTATTATCAAGATGTCTTTTTTTTTTTTTTTTTTTTTTTTGGCCAGTGATGAAGCTGAAAATCTCTCAACAAATCACATTACTTTAGAGTTGACAATCTTATTCAAAAATCCTCTAAAAGCCTTGGTGGGCTAACCAACACAGGGCAAACCAAAACAGGAATCCAGAGTAGGTTATGTGTACTTGGAAAAGTGATGGCCTCATCAAGACACGGAGCAAGAAGAGAAGAAAAATCCACACGGATGACAAATCTGCCATTTTGTTTGTATACAATGAATTTTTACTGCTCTGAAAATAAATGGTGATACTAATGGTGGCCTATCTAAAGTAGTAACTTAATTTCTAGAGTTACAAGGAAACTTAGCCATAAATTGGAGTTGCACCAACTTTAAGCTCTATTAGGAAGGCATAGAACAAAATGAGAATAAAGAACACCCATATAAGGCCTGAAATGTATTTGACACTGTCCAAGTAAATCCCAGGACAAAGGTTTATGGTGTATGTGTGTGTTAAATTTATTTGAAAGGCAGACTCCCCAGTTTACTCCCCAGACGGCCACAGCAGCCAAGGATAGGCCAGGCTGCAACCAGGAGCCATGAACTCCATATTGGTCTCCTACAAGGGTTGCAGGGACCCAAATACTTGGGCCGTCTTCTGCTTTCTTTCCAGATATATTAGCAGGAAGCTGGATAAGAAGAGGTGAAGCTGGGACTCAAACTATTCTGATACGGACGCAGACATTGCAAAAAGCAACTTAACCAATCTGTCTCCTAGCACCAACACCCCAAATCAGAATGGTGATTCAAACATGGTGTCTCTGGACAGTTAGAAAATGCCTCACTGAAAATGTGACACTTAAAATATTTTTAAGGGAGAAAAGAAAGCTTAGAAATAAAGGATAGGAAAATTGAGAATTAGGAGCCCAGGCGGACAGAGCAGGATGCTACTGGAACTAAAATTGCGAGAACTCCATATTCAGATAGAGGGGACAGAGGCAGAGCCAACCTTTGCCCCTGTATTTCTCTACACGAGAAAAACATCTCACAACAAAGTGGGTATTTGATTAGATTTCACTTTCGTATTGAAGTGGATTCTGGCTTTCAATGTATCAAATATTTTGTATTTGATGTATCCATTTACCTAAAATTCCTGGTAGCTGGAGCTGTCACTCACTGGCTTTTCACTGGCCATGTCTGCTGTCAGTTTTGAGCACCTGAGCATGCTCTTCTGTGTCCTGACCCTTCTCTGTAAAGTTTCTCATTAACATTTGCTTCTCTCAAAGTTCCATCTTCTGATTTCCCACTGCCTTATTTGGAATGAACATAAAATTTATCACCCAAACTAGGAAATTTGAGATCAAATGGAATGCAATTACTAATTAGTCCAATGATATATGTGTAGCCCGTGACTATCTCTGGGCAACTTGAAATGTATGACCTGCTTTTCACAGAATATTTTCTACGAGTGTATATTTGGGTAGATGAAAATGTTGGTGAAAATGAAATTAAAATACATTTTGCTACAAACATTTTCAAATCTATGTACATTTTTTATTACTATACCTTTTTCATGAACTTTTTGAGAGCCCCACTGTATGGATTTTAAAAATCTTAGCAAAATTTCAATTTTCCAATTTTCCACATATCTTTTGAGGTACCCTTGTCTCATCTTATTACTATGACGGTTTGTTTTTTCATTTAACTTTTCAAAATCATTTGATTTGGACCATAATCTAAAATGCCACCTCCTAGAGAAGAGATACCTGGTGTTATCTGTATTATTCCAATCATTTTGTCTATCTGTATTGTTATTCCAGTCATTTTCTCATTCTGCTCAAAGATGTATAGCAGGCACACAGTCTAATGTGTGCCTTTAAAACAAAAAATTCATGGCTGATGACCACATAGCAGTTACTCTTTCATGGCTGCATTAGTCCATGACTGTAACTGTAATGAAATGTCTGAGGCTAGCTACTTAATAACGAAAAGAGGTATATTCACAGATTTGGAGACTAAAAGTCCAAGATCGGGCTACCCCATGGGTTTGGTCCCCAAGGTCCTCATGGTGGATGGCATCACAGTATTTACAGAGGCAAGAAATCACACAGTGCCATCAGCTTCTTATCACAATCTCTGAGAATGAACTGTCACACAAGAACTACCTTAATCTCTCTCATGGCTGCGTCTCATAGAAGTTCCAGCACCTCTCATACACCACATTGGAGACAAAGCTTCTAACACATGGACCCCATGGGATTCACCACACCCAAACCAAGCAACTTGCTCATCAGAATTATCTGGAGACCTGTCTCACTTGGGTTTTAGGAACTGTAAATCCTGCCAGGTGATTCTGGTGTCCTGCCAACACTATAGACAAGACCTAGGGAAGTTATTTGTCGAGCCATGTGATAAGAAAAACATACTGTGAGAGGCTAGGAAGAAACCATCTGCAAAACCGCACAGTGGTAGACCTGGAAGCCACATTGGAATTGAAGCAATGTTGTTAACGTGTCAGACTTTCAGCCAGCTAGAGACGGAGATTCAGACTGCTGGGCTAGGACAAAACCTGCTAGACAGAAGGATAAGGAAATAATCCATTTCACTGCTACAAAATGCTGAGAGGCAGTAAAGTGTCCTAGATTCTTTACGACCATTTTAATTTAAAATATGCTGGCCTGTGGTCAGACATAAATTCAAAAGTGTTCTGAAAGCACGATTATGAATTCCTAAGCCTCTAGTAAATCACCCCTTTGCCCCCTATATGAAGGTAACTTTTCTTTAGATGTCAAAATGGTAGTATAGGTAGATGACTATCTTCATTGATGGCTGATTAACCTCCATTTCTTACATAGTCTGTATAAAGTTCTTGTAAGATCCCACATTGCTTATTGGTTAAAATCTAAACTTTTGACATCAATTCATGATCTCTCCAGTGATGCAGCATTACTGTTCCATGTTCCTGCCCATTTGCGCCTGTGAGGTCTCTGCTGCACTCCAATTTTCCTTTACTGTAGTAGACAGAAATATCAATGATGACACACCCTCCCTACATGATCACTTTTAGTCTCCACATCTGTTTGGCTCATGAGAGACTGGCAAGGGCAAAGAGAATGGTTGCAGCTCCTCTGTGTCTCTAAGAACAGAGTTGGCCTAGAGCAAGCTCCTATGTGGATTGAACAAATAGAAGAATGAATAAATACTGACTTTTGCCATGGTAATGGTAAAATCAAAACAATTAAATCAATCACATCTATGAGAAAAAATGTTTGCATGTTAATAAAGGGAGAGGAAAATTGCCATTCAGAAGATAAACAGACTGATGAAGTTAAGTTACTTGATTAGAAATGTGTTTTCTCTTTGCCTGGGAAGAAAGCAAACATTTGCAGCAAAATGGCTCCCTCATCAAGCAGGAGGCAGCTTATTTATCTTCCTGAGTAGGGAAATACTGGGCTAGAGCTGGGGCTTCAGTTCCTCTGCTATGAAAGCCGAGGCAGCAGCACTTAGTTCCCACTGGTCAGAGACAGGAAGGAAAACATGACTGGGAAGGTGGTGGCACCTGTCATCTACCTACAGGCTTCTAGAAGACTTAAAATATTTCTGAACTTGTATTTTCTCATTTCTGAAATGGTCATAACAGCTAGCCTCATTTCTCTAAATTGTGGGTGAAGTGACCAGGTCAATTTAATACATGTTGTACATCAACCCCATTTTCCATGCTCTTTCCCTAAATTCAGAGCAAAGCCTAGCTGGAAGAAAATAAAAACAGTTGGGTCCCTTCATGTCCGGTCATTGTGTTACCTATTTACAAGTCTACTTAAAGTCAATAAGATTACATTTACATAGTTGCGTGTGAAAATATTAAGTATAATTTTATACTGAATTTTATACAACATTAAACATGAATATATTAACAAGATCAAAGGATCTATCATTTGATTGAAGATACTGTCTGTCTCTATCGAGAAAACTGTTTGTTCTTCCATATTCTCTTGGTTGGCCCAGTATTTAACTCTAGTTAGTCAAGAGGATCTTTGTTACACCTGAAAAAGTATAATCCCTAGAAGTCTTGGATTCCTTAAAGTACACCTAACAGGGAGCACATCACTGTTTTCTCTCAGAAGATAAAAGGAAAAATAAAACTGTCTGTAATGAATCCCAAAAGATGAAATGTCCTGGTAATTGTGTGAGTTAGCTAGGCATATTACCACAAATTACCACAGATAGAGGAGCTTAAGCAATAACAATTTACTTTCTCATACTCCTGGAGGCTACAAGTCTGAGATCAAAGTGGCAGCAGAGTGGAATCCTTCTCAGCACTGAAATTTTGCCGGGCCTCTCTGGTAGACCGCCATCTTCTTCCTGTCTTCACATCTTTCCTCTGTATATGTATCTGCTCACATTTTCTCTCTAGACAAACATGCCAGTCACTAAACTGCCACATATTCTAATGACATGTTAAGTAAGTTATATTCGTAAATACCTAATGTCCAAATCTGTTAGCTTTCTGAAATTCTGAAGGTTAGGACACTGAAATGAATTTTCGAGGGGACCCAGTTTAGTCTCTGCATGACTTTTCTTCAGCAAAGTGTGAGCATGCTAACAAATGCAGCTCTTAGTTCTGATTTTGGTGTAGATTTTAGTCAACTAAATTTAGGTACTTAAATATAAACTGAAGTGAATGAACTATTCTGCCATTTAAACGATAATTTGCAATGTCAAGATAAACTCCAAATAGTAGAGAGATTTTATCCTCGTTTGAGAGAGTACCTAAATGATAACATTAAATTATGCATTCACAAAATGTTGATCACTGTGAAAACCATTTTCAGGAATCATTGTGCTTAATTGTTCGCTTACAGCAACAATGCAAAGTAGGATTATTAGAAGCTCCAGATCTGTTAAAAAATGTGTAGATGGGAAACACAAATAGCCCCACTGGATCCCTGAGACTGATGGCAATTAGGACCACTACTACATCTACAAAGCACTCTAGCTTTTTGTATTCAGCCTTTAGGATATAGAACATCACAAAAGGATTATTGCTCTAAGAGTTCTGGATGACTGTTCTAAAGCTCTGGGAGCAGTGAAACACAAACCATACTTGCAATACGTATCAAATCCAACAAAGACAAATTGATAAATATTCCAGGATGGAAGGGTTCCAATATAGTCCATTTGCCACCAAATAGGTGGCTGACTTCCTTGGATGGTCTGATACCAAAGCTCCTTGCATGCTTCTGTTGGAAATCAGACATTGCGCTGTGGCAATAGCAGGATGAGCTCTGGAAAGTGCAAGCCCATGCTAGTAGACCTGTACGTAGTCTCCGTTCCTGCCATTATAGGTACCCCATCCATACGGCCTTTATGCCAGCACTAGTATGGTAAACCAGCTGCCATTTTGTCGACGTGATTTTTAATGACTTCTCTCTGGTAGATGAATTCTGGAATGCTATCAGGAGGTGATGCAATGATCTCCAATTTTTTCTTATCCAATCCACTTGGTGTATCACTGTGCTCTTACCTAGACTTCCTTGCTTCTGGGCCTCCATCTTTATTCTTTCACATCCCTTTACCTACCAAGTCAAGCCATTTAGTCCAAACTTTTATATACTTAGATTGCAGGCCACACTTGTATACTCAGAATAGGATTAAGAGACACATGGCTTGAAATCTTACATGGTGGAATATTTTTTCCCGGTTGTCTTTCTGAGCCACTATTGAGTGTCTGTACTACATTTATTGTTCATAATGTTGGTGCATGCTGAAAATGAACTATCTTAGCCATAAAGATCAGTGTTTTTGTTGACATGGGTGTTATCAGGATTAGGGGAAAGTATAGCAAAGGTGCAAGATGGCATGAGTATATGAGCAGCCTATATTCATATCCAGCCTTGCATATGTATCATTTTTATCTACTGCTGTCAAAGCTTATGAAAGTGGTAGGTTTGAGAGACATCAGTATGAGTAGTTAAAGCTAGATGACGTCATGATTTAGGCTAAGAAATAAATAGCATCTGTGTCATTACTCTTTTAATATAATACTCACAAGAAGTATTTTTCTATCCAGATAAATGTGAAGCCAAAGAATAATTATGATTTTAAGTGATATCCCTTAGCTTTGTGATTATATTTGTTTTCTTTTCAAAGTATAGGTTGGCTAATACTCCTATTGATTGCCCATCATCTTGACACTATCAATCATATTGTATTAACTTTTTTATATACCTGTAAAAAATAGACTTCCCTGATTGTTACTCTGATGTACATACTCATACGATCTTTTGTGAATTCAATATTTTTGAGTTTATCCACCCATGTTACTCCATCCCAATTCTTAGGATCTCACTACTGCTTTGTAGTCATGGGTCTGCCTGTTGGAGAAGTCAGTCCTCTGTACTTCTGTTCCCCATTTAATTTGAGTAACAAATCTAATCAGTATTTTATGTCCTAATTTCATAGCTTATTACACTTATTCTTAAACTGTTGAATAGGCCTCAGCAAATCATTCTGTTTCTTCAATACACTGATAAACTCTAGATAAAACCATACTATTATCATATTGACTACTTTCTTGCACTTCTTCAGCACCAAAGAAATTAAACTTGCTGGTACATTCCTTTTCACAAGTATCCCATCCATTTCACCACTGGTCCAAGTGTGAAGTTAAACATATGTTCTGAATAGGCATGGCAAGGACTGTTCATCAACACTCTCCCACAATGATAGAGTTCTTACTGCCAGCTGGTGAGTCATGCTTCTCCCAAACACCATTCTATTGTGTTCCCTAATACTGCTTCTGACCCCACGTGTCAATGTCAAATTCCCTGGAAAATAGCCTTCAGATGCAAATTGGCAAAGGTATGTCTCATTTGGGAACATGCCCAGTAATAACTCATATAGGAGTAAGGGATACAAGCATAAGGACAGAAGTTCAACTGATCAAGTCATAAAAGAAGCCTCAGAGTCATATAGGAAGCTCTTGGTAATTGTCTTCAAAGAGATCTTAGACAAAGGTAGACTTGGGTATCCGTACAACAACTTGTCATTAGATGGGGGAGGGATGCCTTTGTGAGGGAATGTGAACTTGGGTGAAGTGGCTCCCTTTGGCCAAAGATAGTTTCCTTTTTTATCTAAAGTCTATATTCAACTTATGATTTCTAGTAGATTATGTTTTTATTGTACATATTATGGTGTATAATGTAATTTTGTTACATGCATATATTTTAATGATCAGATTAGGATAATGAGCACCCATCATCTCATATTCAAGATTTCTTTGTAGTATGAGCATTCAAAAGTCTTCTAGCTATTTAGAAAAATGCAATGTTATTGTTAACTATTGTTAGCCTACGGTTCAATAGACCACCAGTATTATTATAAAAAGGAAAAAAATTTCAGGGCCAGCACTGTGGCACAGCAGGTTAATGCCTTGGCCTGAAGTGCCAGCATCCCATATGGGTACCGGTTCGAGACCCGGCTGCTCCACTTCTGATACAGCTCTCTGCCATGACCTGGGGAAGCAGTAAAAGATTGCCCAAGTCCTTGGGCTCCTGCACCCATGTAGGAGACCCAGAAGAAGCTCCTGGCTTCAGATTGGTACAGCTCCGGCTGTTGTAGCCATCTGGGGAGTGAACCAGCAGATGGAAGACCTCTCTGACTCTACCTCTCTCTGTAACTCTGTCTTTCAAAAAAATTTTTTTCAATAGTAGTAAACCTTTTCTGAGGCTTAATTTACAAATCCCCTTAATCTGGGTGGTAAAAATAACATTTTAGGCATTAAAGAACATAGGGGTAGGATCAAATGTCTGGTCATAATAATAGAATTAAAAAGGAGTGAATGCTCCAGTATATGAAGCAGTCCACACAGCAGACTCATAGAATGACAATAGTTTTAGGTAGCACTCTGATCTCAGAATTGGCACTTAAGGCATTTTGGTATGGCTGAAAAGCCCATGAGAATATTTGGGCATGGAAATCAAAGACACTGTGGCAAAAAGTGTTCTCCATGAAGGACCTCTGTGGGAGAGACCCTAGTGGAAAGAAGTGGTCATCGAAGAATATACTTTTCTCTGAAGGGAGGAGAGAACTTCCACTTTGATTATGGCCTTAGCCAAATACTGAAGGAGTTTGTGGATTCGGAAGGCTTCCATAGCCTAGGTAGCTCATGTCAAGAGCCTCAGGTGTTCACTGACATCATACATAAGAATGTTAACTGTTAAATTAACAAGTCACTGTGCACTAACTTCCCATTCAAGACTTCTCTCTTCAATGAGTTGGCTTATGATAGTAGTAAAACTTGTTCTCAAAGACTGATTTCATTTTAGTGAATTAAGTGGAGGATATTCTTATGTCTTATAAACTATAGTTATATCTAAGGGCTCTGAAAAGACTTATCACTCTTGGGTTCTTCTTCAAAGTTAGTTAGCTTTCTCAAAGATAGTTTCTTAGGAGAGACTCACTTGGGATCCCTCAGCACTAATATTCATTGAAGCTGGATTACCGGATAGAGTGGCTACATTAGTACTGAAGAGGAGATCTCCATGACACAACATACTGCTTTGCATTTCTTCTCTACTGTTCAGGAAATTCTGTGCTTAGTAGAAAATAAGAAGAGATAACAGAAAAACAGGCAAAATGCAATTAATTCTTAAATGGCATAACTACTTCCTGGAGTATTGATGGGTAGTTCCGCACAAGTTACTGCAAAAGTGAAAAATTGGATGTCATGGGCTCTGAAGTTTCAGATCCTAGACACCGAAGTTTGAATTACATGCCTTCTGTTTTGGGCAAGTAACCTTAAGTCCGAGTTTCTCCCTCTATATAAAATGACTGTGATAATGCTGGTTGACTATTCTTTGTCTAAAATGCTTGGTATCACAAGTGTTTTGGATTTGGAAATATTTGCATATATATAGTGAGCTATTTTGGGGATGAGACCTCACTCTTAAAACATATGTATCATATCTTATGCACATGGCCTGAAGATAATTTTCCATTTATAATATCCTGTCAGCACTCATTTTTTTTTTTTTTTTTTAGTCAGAAGGAGAGGCAGAGAGGTCTTCTATCCACTGGGTCACTCCCTAATTGGCTACAACAGCTGGAGCTCTGCCGATCTGGAGCCAGGAGCAGCTTCTGGATCTCCCATGCAGGTGCAGGGGCCCAAGGACTTGGGCCATCTTGTACTGCTTTCGCAGGCCATGGAAGAGAGCTGGATCTGAAGTAGAGTAGCCGGGACTCAAACCAGTGCCTGTATGCGATGCTGGCACTGCAGGCAATAGCTTTACCTGCTGCTATGCCACAGCACCGGTCCCAGCACTCAAATTTTAGGATAGGAATGCTCAGCCTGAAGAACCTGTCTTGAAGAGGTGGGGAATTTGCCTGAGTCCATGGAGGAACTCAATAGCCATCAACCAGCCCTGGCAAACACAGAGATAAAGATGACTGTCCTGGGCAAGGGAGTACATGCATTCTGTGCTGAGCAAACCTAGGTTGTTCTCTGTGCAAAATATTTGCTAGGGAAGTCTCATTCCCAACTTGAGATTCATCACTGACATGTTCAGTTGATCATTCTTGACTACTCAAAAGTAGGTATTATACTTGACTCACAAATGATAAAGGTATCTACGTGAGTGTACTTTGTCATGTGCCCAATGCGCTCTGTAAAGGCCCCCAAACCTTCATAATCCAGAACACGTAGGTGAGTACTATAATGTCAAAACCATTAATGACTGGAGTTAACTGTAAGGAACAATGCAAGCTACGGAGGACTCAGCCATTTTGGGACCTCTAGTAGATGCTCAAGGAGAGCCCACTGCTCTCTGAGCACGTCACACCTGTTTAATTAGCAATAATGACAGGCTTTAGATAATCATAGAGAAACTGAATCACTAAAGGACCTAAGAGAGCTCAACAATTTAATTCCAAGCAAAGAGCAAACAGAGTGCATTCTAAAAGCATGATAGCTAGCAAAATTGTAGGTTAATGACCTTGAATTTTATAACTCAATGGGACACACATATTTCCAGACTGGAAGTAATGGATTATAGGAAATGTATAAACTGGCACTTTATGAATAAATTATTATAGCATTAATTGCAATTAAATTGCTTTATCTTAATATGATCTAGTAATTAAAGCACAAGGGGCTTACTGCCTAGCTTTTATCTGAATATGCACCAAAGAAAAGTATTTGACTCAGCTAAAATATTTATGAATTTATTTACAAACTTTTTCTCATTAGGGTGGATGTTGAAGGGAATGTTAATCATATCACATGGTTTTTGTTTTCTTATTAGGAAAGGCATTTACTTAGAAACCACAATTGATATCAGACTGCTTATTAATAATTTTCAATATTAATAATCCTTTCTGCTTATTCAGAGAATAATTCTGAATACTGGCTCAAATAGGCCAGACAACATGGTGAATTTTCAAGCTTTTTATTCAATGAGAGGAATGCACAGGAGACTGAGAGCTTTATTTGGGGGACAAAGGAGTCTAGGAGCTAAGTAGAGTCCATGCCAAGCAGAGAGCAGGTCAGCAGTGAGCCGTGTGGAGCAAGCGTATGGTTATGAGCAGCCACAGGTGGCCTAAAGTGGCAGCAAAGCAAAAGCAGAAAGCAGGCCAACAGGCCATGCGTCTCAAAGGTGCAGGGCAACAGAGAGTGGGCCCATTATATTCCAGGCCTTTTATTTATCCCTAAAGAGGGAGTGGTTATATAGTGTGATTGGCAGCTGGGTGTCCAGGTGAGGTCAGGTAGGGGCATGAGATCACACAGAGACTTGGTGAAGGCGTGGTCTCCAGTTTACAAATCTGATCCTCTTTATCCTAGCTGCCTGCCTACATCACAATGACAACCTGGGCGACCATGGGCCCTCAGGAAGGCAGAAAACACTGACTGCTATAATCCCTCAAGGGAGGCATTGTCTCCAAGTCACTCAATTTTCCTGTCATCCATTCCTGAATACTACTTAAGGGGCACTATAGGCAGGAACAGCATAATGGCTGTTTTATTTTATTTTTTATTTATGTGTTAATTTTCCTGAATTTATCCAGTGTGGTTGTCCTGTGCACACAGAGCTTCTCGTATGTGGCTATATATACAGGTATCAGTACTTTCCAAACTCTGTTTATGGGTATGCTTCTGGGGATTTCTGTGGTACAGGTCATGTCCCAAGGTGTTGAAATACAATAGGTGCTCAATAAATATTAATCCAAAGTATGATGAGGGGAGATAGTTTTTAAATATATTTTTAAATTCCTGCCATCATATATCATTAAAATGGCCAAACAAGGTTTATATACACAAATAACAGTACAAAATGGCAACCACAAAATGAGCTGTTGCAGCACATTGATAAATGATGAGCCTATTAATTTGTCCTGACCACGAGTAATATCTAGTTTTCCCATTATGATTTCAGACATGATGAAACCGAGGAGAGGTCAAGAGACTTCCACAAGACCTCTCTGAATGTAAGTGAATGAATGAATGAATGTAGTTCCAAACCCTGAAGAACAACTGCTATACAATAAAGTTTTAAAATACAAATATCATGTGGTAAAGTAAAACGCCATTTCTAACTAAGAGTTAAAATAACCCAGGCAACATTCCCAAAATGTCTAAAACTTTAAGGGTTTTACGTGGCCTGCAAACCAAATTGGCCAGATTATCACATAGGCTGGTAGGAGATAAGAAACTTGTAGGTCGCTGCTGTGTTGTGGCAAAGAGGGTAAAGTTGCCTCCTGCAGTGCCAGCATCCCATATGGGTGGGGGTTTGAGTCCCGGCTGCTCTACTTCTGATCCAGCTCTCTGCTACGGCCTGGGGAAGCAGTAGAAGATGGCCCAAGTCCTTGGGCTGCTGGAGGCCCGGAGGAAGCTCCTGGCTTCGGATTAACACAGCTTTGGCCATTGCAGCAACTGGGGAGTGAACCAGCCGATGGAAGACCTCTTTGTCTGCCTCTCCTTCTCTTTGTGTAACTCTGAATTTCAAATAAATAAATTAAAAAAAAAAAAAAAAACTTACGGGTCAGGCAATGGACGGTAAACTAGCCATGATACTTATGGTTGTAAGAATATCAGCATTTGTACTGTTTTTCAATTTCTGATGTTCAAATAAGTCAGGTACTGAACAGTTGAATTGTAAAAATGGGGAGGGGGTGATTTGTATAAATGAGGGGAAGTAGATCAGATAAGCAGAAGAAAAATCGTCATACAAATAGTAGCTGACATGACTTGGTATGAGTGAAATTCTCAGATGGACCAGAAAGAGAAAAGTAGACTGGTCAATTGTAGAATGCTTCAACTGTTACATTAGGAAAAAATATGCAGCTTTAGAGACTGTTTTTACCCAAACTATCCAGTGTCATCTTTGTTCACCTGCCCCCCTACAGACTTAAATCCATAGGCTGAGGACCCTTTCTTTTGGGAAAACTTGGTCAAGGCCACTGCTGGCCAAGGAGGTATCTTTGTTCTAATTATAAAACAGTGCACCTGTAGATGAGCAAGTGCTTGAGTGAGGAGAAAAGTCTGAAAAATGAGCAGCCCTGGACAGAGTGCAAAGAAAATAGCTTGGTGAGTGCAACGCTAGTTAGAGTGTACCTCTTACTCTTCTCTCTCCACAGAGCCTTAATGTTGTACTTATTCTTTATAAATTATGCAGAGTAACTCTGACCTCAAGGTTTTTTTAAAAAAATTATACTCCAAATTTATTAATGTTAATAACTGTATATTTATAAAGATTGTAGATAAATATACTAAAACTTGAAATCCCTATCAAACAACCAAGAAGTTGCTGCAAAATGTCATCTCAAAGGTTTATGGAAATAATTATATAATTAGTGATTTTAACATAGTAGTTCCGATATGATATGAGAATACAAAAGAAATGATTTCCAAACTTCAGGAAGCATTTATACAGAAAAATGTTCAGGCACAATAGGTTAAGCCACAGCTTAGAATGCCCATGTCCTACTTCAGAGTGCCAGGTTTGAGGTCCAGCTAATCTGCACTTGCCACTCAACGTCCTGCTAATGCACCTGGGAGGCAGTAGACAATGAATGGCTTAAGTACCTGGGGTTGTGCCATCTAAGTAGCAGACTTGGATGGAGTTCCTAGCTTCTGGCGTGGGCCTACCTCTGGTTGGGGATAACCATTTGAATTCTGAATTTTAAATAAATATGTGCATGTTTTAGGAAAACCCAGTGTATTCTATAGTTAAATTGGAACTGATGTTAGTAAACCCACTGGAGTGTAATTAAGATCTTAAATTTTGGTTTTTATATTACATATTTAAATAACACTGAGAAAAGCTCAACTAATAAGCCTTGTTTGACTATGAAACTCTACTCACCCTGATTTTCAAATATAACAGTAAATATGGTGCTATTATTCTTATATTCTTTTTGATAACTTCTTAATTTTTCTATTACTTTATATATGATATACATGATTAAAAACAGAGCCCAAGGAATATACACTAATCACACACATATTCTGCCTGGCATTGTGCTAGATGATAAAAAATAAGCTGAAAAGAAAACACAATTTTTAGTTTGAGGGAGCTCACAACACAGTGATTGAGAACAAAAATATAAACCACTACCTGCGAGAAACTTTTGGAAAGAGCTGACTATCTGCCTGTCCTAGGAGTGTAGGTTGGAGGAAGACGAGTTGGCAGAGGAATGAGTTTGATTTATAGGATAATGCTCACATTTCTACACTCTCGATGGGGGAAAAATAAGGCTCTCAGTACCAAAGTAGATGCTTTTTCCAACTAGGAAGAATGAGTGCAGGTAGACAGATCAAAGGAAACGTTGCTCTTTGTAAATTTTAAACATTCTTTCAGGATGAGAAGACTTGCAGGAGAATTGAGAAGTAAATAAAGGCTGATAAAGGCTCCACAAGCAACAGTGTGCTGCCCTGTTGAGGTGTCAGTGAATTGGAAACACAGCAAAAGAATCAGACTAGAGCTTAAAACATTGGCTTCATTAGAAAATGGATAAAACTGGAGAATGTAACTTAATAGAAGAACCTAATGATTGACAGTCTTAGAAATAGAAAATTATAGATTTTAATCCATATTATCATATTATACCAGGGCAACTTCCCAAGGTTTATGGGGACACAGAGGGAGGAGCCTTCCCTGGGAGGAAAGCAGGGGACAATTCCTCCCAATGACATGCCTTTCCAAGGGAAAAAAAAACCCTCAACTATGCATAGTGTGTTCTTTGTAAACTTACCCCAAGACATATTATAGCCCTCCGGTTTTGTCCCGGTTGGGTTGCTCCTCTTCCAGTCCAGCTCTCTGCTGTGGCCTGGGAAGGCAGTGCAGGATGGTCCAAGTGCTTGGGCCCTGCACCGCATGGGAGAGACCAGGAGGAAGAACCTGGCTCCTGGCTTCCGATCAGCACAGCACGCCGGCCGTAGTGGCCATTTAGGGGGTGAACCAACAGAAGGAAGACCCTTCTCTCTGTCTCTCTCTCTCACTGTCTAACTCTGCCCGTCAAAAAAAAAAAATTGATTCGAAAGAATCAATTTCGCATCAGAAAGAAAATACCAGCATTTCTCTATTCAAATGAATTACATTTGAAGTTTTTAGAAAATGCAAATTTCTGGGGAACTGTTGGGTGCAATGGTTAAGATGATGTTCAGGGTGCCTTCACCCCATATTAGAGTGCCTGGGTTCAAGTCCCTGTTCTGCTTCAGATTCCAGCCTCCTGTGTACATCCTAGGAGGCAACAGCTAGTGGCCCAGGTACTTGAGTCATTGCTATCCATACAGAAGACTGAGATGGAACTCTTAGTTTTAGCCTGGCTAAGCCCTGGCTGTTGCAGCCACTGAAGGGATGAACCAGCAGAGGGAAGACTTTATTTACTTTAAATAAGTGAAATAATACACAAAATGCTTGAAATGTATTTGTGCAGTTTTCTAAAGCAAAGAGATTCTTACTCCTTAAATTATAAGGACACAGAACATGAATTTGCAATCTTGAAATTCACTTCCATTCTCCCTAAGTGGGTGTTAGCACTGGCCTTTGGAGTACACTACTTTAACACAAACCATCTCATGTAGCACTTCTTTAAAGGAAGACAAAGTAAGATAATGGAAATCAAATGGAAAAAAGTACACAACTATGTTAACTAGTGTTGCTACTAATCACTGAATTGTGGTGCCATTGACTTCTAGTCCACAAGGTAATTAGATTTTGAAAGCAATTCTCTTGCTTTGATTTGGTTCAAAATTTGTCTGAAGTGTGTGTACAATATGTTTCATGACCACTCAAGTGAGATGCTAGTGGTTCTTTAATCTCTGAAATAGAAGTTATCAGTAACATTGATGAAAGCTCTGAAGCTTTTACTTCCTCCAGAGTTCTCCACCCAACCTGAATTGGCATTCAGATAACCTGGATCCCTGGTTTGGAAGGCAGAATTGTAAGGTCACCCCAAATATTCTTGATACTTGGTACCCATGTACCTGCCAGATACTCGAACTGCAATGTAGGTAATGACATGAAGGCCATTGGCAGATAGAATTAAGGTAGCCAATCAGTCGGTCTGGAAATGGAAAGACCATCTGGATAAATGTGACCCAAAGCACAGGGGTGCTAAGTTTGAAGATCAGACAAAAAATAATAAGGGATTGGAAGTATGAAAAGGATTTAACATACAGGAAATTCTTATGCTGGCTTTTAAGATGGAGAGTGGCCTTTAGGAATTGGTGATGGTCACCAAGGTAAACGGAATCTCATTCCTAAAGCTACAAGAATTAACATTTGGGGGCTGGCGCCATGGCTCACTTGGTTAATCCTCCGTCTGTGGAGCTGGCATCCCATATGGGCACCGGGTTCTAGTCTCGGTTGCCCCTCTTCCAGTCCAGCTCTCTGCTGTGGCCCGGGAGGGCAGTAGAGGATGGCCCAAGTGCTTGGGCCCTGAACCCACATGGGAGACCAGGAGGAAGCACCTGGCTCCTGGCTTTGGATCGGCACAGTGCCGGCTGTGGCGGCCATTTGGGGAGTGAACCAACAGAAGGACGACCTTTCTCTCTGTCTATCTATCTCTCTCACTGTCTAACTCTGTCAAATAAAAATGCCAAAATCAGCTTAAATTGGAAATGTCTCCAGACAGGGATGTGACTTTGGTTTCAGCCTTATTATGACACTAAGCAGAAAACTCAATTTCTCTCTGTCTGAATATCTTTCAGGACTGTTTGCTAAAAAAAAAAAGGGGGGGGCGGGCATTTTTTAAAAGTGGGTAAATTTGTTGTAATGTGATGTGCTGCAATAGACTGAAACACTTGATTTCTTAGCTAAGTATCCACTTAAGGGAAAATATTTGGCTTCTTAGTTCTGTCAGTGGCTCTACTAATGCTAGCTATGCAGAAGTTAACTAAACTTTGCCTCTATCTTTTCTTGCTGAGTCAAACATTAAATCAGGCAGGGGCAGGAAGATGTGGGTTCCAATTTGGAGCCAAAGAGCTTGGTATCTGCCCACTTTAGCCTCTGCAGAAGTTTCACAAAAAATATTTCCTTGGTTTGCTGATGCTTAAGTTGTCAATGTCTGGTTGCTATAAGCAATTGTGGTATCATACTTTAGATGAACCAGGAAGAGAAATGTTTGTGTACATCTCAGTTTGTCACAATAAAATTCCTATTTAAAGGAAATTAGTTTGCCCCTGAGTGAAAGTTGGAATCAATAGCCATTCTGAGAGCTGATGTTGTAGTGAACAAGGTTTTTCATTAAATTACGATGGTGGAGGATAGAGATGTCCTTGGATCTTGTCAATTATGAATAAGCTGTTTTCTGCAGAAAACAAGATGGGTCCTTTCTTGGAAGAGATCAGTCAAGCAGTCTCTGGGGGGACAGTCTTGCAGAATTAGCTGATGATCAAATTTGGCTTTACTGATCAAGGCGCCGATCTAATGCAAGGACAGTCTCCTGTGCTCAGGCTGATGCAGGGAGGAGGAAAGCTCTCTGCAGGACAGGCCTTCGGAGGAATTTCAGGAGGCCCCTGGGAATACTGGGTGACTCGACCTGTACATAACTAGGCTTATATGGAGCTAAATGAAATATGGAACTACCTGGTGTCCTGGAAGAAGATCTTCACCTATTACATATCTGCACTATCACTACAATCACAGCGAGGAAGAACAGTGGTATCCTCCCACCAGCCGCGGTTTGGAGTGTATTCTTAGTGCCATGTTCTTTTCTAAGTGATAGATCACAATGAATCATGGAACAATCCTATGGAGCTGAGAAAACAGCTTACATAAGGTAATATAACCATTAACTGGTGGAGCCAAAATTTATGCTCAAGTTTGGCTCATGTCAAAACTTATGATCTTGGGGCCGACGCTGTGGCGTTAAAGCCCTGTGGGTTAAATCCGTGGCCTGAAGCACCGGCATCCCTTATGGGTGCTGGTTCTAGTCCTGGCTGCTCCTCTTCTGATCCAGCTCTCTGCTATGGCCTGGGAAAGCAGTAGAAGACCTGCACCCACGTGGGAGACTTGGAAGAAGCTCCTGGCTTCAGCTCTGGCCATTGTGGCTAAATGGGGAGTGAACCAGTGGATGAAAGACCTCTCTCTCTGTCTCTACCCCTCTCTGTAACTCTTTCAAATAAATAAAATCAATCTTAAAAAAAAAACAAAAACTTAGGATCTTAACATTACAGGAAAGCCTGATGGGTCCCTAATGGTTAATCCCATGTTAGTTGAGTATACTTGAACTGGGGCCAGAGAAGCCAACTTCCTTGCAGAAGTACTCTACAACTTGCACCTTGCCCCCCAATCCCATTCTGCAGATGGATTTTGATAACAGTTGGGAGAATACCAATATTTCATTAGTCTATAATCTTTCCTACCTGCCTTCTATGCACTCGAGATTGCTGAGAATTATCAGGCAAAACTGCTCAAATTTCAGCTTGGGATGTATAACGGATACTTTTCATCACAATCGGCATAAAACTGCCCTGACATCACATAGTGCCAGACAAATGTGAAATAAGAAAAACATCAGAGAAGGAAAAGTAAAGAGCATATTCCATTAAATGAAATGTAAATGTGAGAAGGGTAGTTTTGTAACTTCCTCTAGACGTGACTAGGTTGATTAACAGCAACTAAAATGTGGGGGCAGAAAAATTTAAACTCCATTTAAATTATTTACATGATACAATTTTGATCTAATGAAAGTAATAAATATAGTAATACATATTGAATTTGGACAAATATTTTCTTGGTCCTTAAACATGTGAGAAAGGGTATGAATTTTCATTTTCCTTCTTAGAATAAGGACATTGAGGCAAAAACACAAATGTTTCAACTAGTGTGAAAGTCCAAAATCAACAGTGCCAGGTTAAGCCTAGACCTTAAGCTACAACACAAAGAAGAATTATGGCTAAGGACAATGGAACAGATAAGGAAAAGTCATTTTGAAGGTAAAAGGTTGGATAAAAATGCAAACTTGGACTCCTGTCCTGGGACATAAGTCTTTTTCCCCTATCTTTGGATTTGGAATAAAAAGTAATGTAAATACATGAATGCAGCAATTTCAAAGGATAGCCATTTATACTTTGATACTCTTACTAATAGTGAGTGTGGCCTATGGTATGGCATATAGATAGATTTTACACTTCAACTAACTCAGTGTGACACAGATGACATTACTCGACTTCCATGTCTAGAAAATGTAAGACCACAAATGACTCCATCATTCACTAGTAAATTGTCTGAGTCTTAGGCCAGCACCTGTGATGTCTGACTCCCTGACATTGCCCTGCTGGAAAGGCCACATGTAGGCTCTCACCTGCCATTCCTGTTGAGCCAGGCCTTCCAGCCATGATAATCCAAGGTGTCAAACATGTGAGTGAGCCATTCCAAGTACTGTAAACTAGCGGTATATTAGAAGAGACTTCTACCAGTGCCATATGGAACAGAAGCATCACTGAGCCAAGGACTGCCTCAGTCTTGTCCACAGAAGTAGGAGTTATTATAAGAAAGTGGTTCTAGCTTAAGCAACTACATTTTTCTAAGTAGCAGCAATATATGGAACAATGTGCGTGCGTGTTTTGGGACAGACACGTATAGGAAACCTAACAGTCTTCCCTAGAAACAGAAGTTGGCTGAAAGAGTGTGAAGAACAGATAATAACTTTGATTTTAGAATGAAGTTAAGAGCCTGCTTTCAGTTCTTCTGCTTAGCCTACTTGGTACTTTAGAGAAAACTTGCCTGAGTCGTGTTCAGAGTACCTTTTTGAGAAGGGAATGGGGCCAATCAAAAATGAAATGCACCTTATTTTCTTAACTTCTACATAAAAGTGTTTGCTGTTAATGTGCTTTTTGTCAGTAGTGATTTAAAAGATTATCAAAGCCTACCTAAAACTGAGGTAGCTAGAAATAATTTTAGATCTTTATAAAAATGGTAAGTGTTCCATTTTCTATCATAGTATTCTACTTGTTTAGAGGCTTTAATTTTCACTTTTAAAATTGGACAGTACATCATTATTCTAGAATATAGAATAAGTGGTCTGATAGGCTAATAGTACCTCCATTTAGAAGGGAGCAGGGACTTAGAAATTTTAGGTAGGGCCAAAATAGTACTGGGCATTGTCAATAAGAGTAATAAATCTCTTCAGCAAAATATCAAAGTCTTTAAATAAACTTATCATCAGAAGCCAATAAGCCATGTCGTACTCCTTCCTTTTTGTAAATGTGATAATTACTTCAGAATAAAAATGTAGGTTTTGAAGATGGCCAATCAGTTCCAATTAGTCTAAACTTCAGTGAAACAGCCCTAAATGTCCCTAACCTGAAGCAAACACACCAAACAGTGGTAGCTTTTCTTGGATGGTTATACAAATTAATGTTCTGCATTGATCCAAGAAGACAAGTATTTAAAAACTTTGTTACATCTCTAAAGAGGGTTGGCCATGAGGAAACAAGCCTAAGCAGGGAGACAACTGTTTGAATCTCTTTCTCATTGGTATATTTCTAAGTTCCTAACATTCGGAGAACTCATTTGTTGTGAGATGTTCCTGTCTTTGTGTATTGCCCTGCTCAGGGGAGATAACGGTACAGGTAGCATAAAGAACCTTTTTTTTTTTTTTTTTTTGACAGGCAGAGTGGACAGTGAGAGAGAGAGAGACAGAGAGAAAGGTCTTCCTTTGCCGTTGGTTCACCCTCCAATGGCCGCCGCGGCCAGCGCGCTGCGGCCGGCGCACCACGCTGATCCGATGAGAGGAGCCAGGAGCCAGGTGCTTTTCCTGGTCTCCCATGGGGTGCAGGGCCCAAGCACTTGGGCCATCCTCCACTGCACTCCCTGGCCACAGCAGAGAGCTGGCCTGGAAGAGGGGCAACCGGGACAGAATCCGGCGCCCTGACCGGGACTAGAACCAGGTGTGCCGGTGCCGCAAGGCGGAGGATTAGCCTAGTGAGCCGTGGCGCTGGCCAAGAACCTTTTCAATGATTGAGTTAACATGAGGGGGACAGCAAGGAAGAGTGAAGCTGCAGAAATCTCCAAGAGTGGAGACTGGTAAACAAGAAATGCATTAAGCAGGTGTGGAATTTAGAGCCTGGAGTCATTTGAGTTTGGATATGCAGTTGGTTCAAGGCTACCCAGGCAATTGATCCCATAGGGCTATCATTTTATAGGGGTGGCAGTAAAATGGTCACCAAAACAATAGAGCTAGATGATCAGATCTTGTTTTCTCATAACCTGAAAGAAATCTTCATCTTTATCCTAACACTTGTCAAATTTCATGTTTCGAATAGGACTCCAGCTTTTGCAATCTTGTTATGGGTTGGGTCTATTACGGAAAGTATAACATCAACAAGAGTGTCTGAAACATGGAGAAAACTGCCAATCTGCCCATTGCTGTGGGTTCCCCACTCTCAAAGCCTTGTAATGAACATACTATATGGCCCAGTCCTACTTCCCTGTGCCCTATTAAACTTCTTCAAAACTAACTCTAGCTCAATATTGTAGGAGACACCTGAGTCATCTGTTTGACTTGTCAACAGGTATATATTGAGAGGGTACCTAAAGTTGGGAATAAATTCAAATGCTGGATTGAGAAGTTCTGCCAAGTCAAGATTGGCGCTATCAGTACCAGACCACATACAGACTTCTAAAGGAGTACTATGTGGGAGGAAGCGGATAAGAGGGAGTAGAGTGAAGCAAGCTAATGAGCGAGATCCAGAGGAGCCATGAAGAAAAGAGAGGAAGCTGAGAGAAGTTTGCGTGGTGATCTTACTGGGGCACCCATTCAGCTTGCTTTCTGTTCCTATGAAACCACACAGTTGTTTTCCCATCCACCAACCTTCGTTTGAGCGTGTTTTCTTGTCACAAAATGAGCCCTCATTAGGAAAAGAAGCCCTGTGTTCCTGCTGAGCACAGCTTCGGAGGAGAAAACTACTCATTTATTTTTTTCTTGGAGTCAATGCATAGTAATTGATGCTGAGAGGATGATGTAGGGAAACTAGAAGCAATAAAATCATGCTGGGTAGTCACAGAGAAGCTACTTTGTTGCTATTTCATCTAAGGGGTGGCCTAAGCACCCCTTCCTAGGAAACCATTTCTGAGCTACAGGTGAGGCCTCATAACTTAGCAAAACTAAGTGCAGTGCTCTGTGGAGGCAGAGACTGGGACTTGAAAGCCAACATGCCCACGTGCTGCTTACGTGGTGTGAGGTTATCTCATTTACCCTGGGCTTCGCTGCCCAAATTTCTATGGTGGGTAAAGATCTTGTAGGAGTTTTGCAGTTAAATATTATGTAAAGATTCTAGCCCATATAGTAACTGACCTGTCAGTTACAGGGCGATTTTGTGGAAATCAGGAAATCTGTTTCCTCCTTTTGTGTGGCTAAGTTGGCACATAAAATATGAATTGGATTCCAATCCATATTTTTCTCTCTGCTGGCTGTACTTTTTTGATATATACTTGGCATGATAGTATGTAGAAATCCTGCATAATTGGCATTTACTAACCAACCCTTTTTAGGATATTGCTGCAGATTAGATAGATCCAAGTTCATTGCCTTCAAGAAAACAACGAAGATACACACAGTACACCTGTACTTCCCTTTTTTCCCCCACTGTAGAGATTTTGTTTTTATTACAGAGAAACAATAAGGGTGAAATCAAGAGAGTCATCAAAGTTTTCAGCTAGATGGGAAAATCGATGTAATTCAAAGTATTGTCAATATCCCCAATTATACTCATTGGGCATAATTGAAAGTGGTTTGCACTCACCTATTATATTGTTAACCTGATGCTTGGCCACTTGTCGCCTGAAAAACTGAATCAGAAGCAGATTAAAATTAAAATAAAACACATCATTGTCTTCCAGCAGCTTGGTGACCAGCCGAGAAATTGTGCATCTATCGATAGTGAAGAGTACATAGTTCACAATAACACTGGAGGGGGAGAAAAAACGACTTAATGTCACGTACCTGGCAACTTCAGGTTGTTGCTATTTTGGAGATCCAACATACTGTACTTCTCACTCCCTGCCATTTTCTTATTTCCCGTTGAAGACAAGAAGATCAATTAATCTTCTGGCCCTTTGAAGGATCTTTCCATTGGGTCCCAAAAGACCTTAAATCTGTCAAAGAGGAACTTAGTCCATCTGATTTGATTATACAAGTGGTAGAAGTCTGAGACCTTGAGTGGTAGAAGTTGTGAAAATTATACAGGGTGGCGGCTGGTGCTGTGGCACAGTGGGTTAATGCCCTGGCCTGAAGCACCGGCATCTCAAGGGTGCCGGTTTGAGACCCGGCTGCTCCTCTTCCAATCCAGCTCTCTGCTATGGCCTGGAAAAGCAGTAGAAGATGGCTCAAGTCCTTGGGCCCCCGTACCTGCATGGGAGACCTGGAGGAAGCTCCTGGCTTCGGATTGGTGCAGTTCCAGCTGTCATGGCCAGTTGGGGAGTGAACCAGCAGATGGAAGACCTCTCCCACTCTGCCTCTCCTCTCTGTGTAACTCTGACATTCAAATGGATAAATAAGTCTTTAAAAAATTATTTAAAAAATTACACAGGGCATCCCAGGTAACATTTATAGCTATGACCACATTGCATTTGAAAAATTGAATGGATAGGGTTTCCCCTGCTCTTTGAAAGTCTACACTATAACACATGGATGTGATACACAAACCTGGACTGCTGAGGGTATTGGGCAGCCACACCGAGTTCTCTGGTAGCTTTTTTCCAGCGAGTAGATAGGACAGTAAAAAGAACCAGCATCCATGTGATCCTCTCATTTTCAGAAAAAAGGGTCAGTAATATATAAAGAGGGCCTCGAGTAAATGCTGAGAACTTAAGAATGTCATCTGAGCAATAAAGGCAGGGGAAACATTTTGTTATTCCAGATTTGGCAGCTCCCAGATCAGAGTGGTGAAGGGTTCTAAAGTAGAGACCTTAGGGAAAACCTCAATCTTTGTTTTAGGTGACAAATATTAGGAGAAAACCAAGAAGATCAATGCTTTGAAAAATGGAGTTTTTTCAGTTTCTACTTGTTTCCCTCTCAAGGTCTAAACAATAAAAAAGGAATTTTCCAAGAGATAAGTCTAAATGTGCTTAGGACACAGTTGGTGCTCAAAAAAGGAGTCCTCCTTCCTTCCTCATAAGACAGCCCCATAGTCTTCTAGCACCGAACTAGAGAAGCGTTAACTCTTCCCAGTGAGGCCTTGTACCTACAGATCCCGTGAGTCCAAGTCTAGGACAAAGACCTCTCTCAGTGACAGTTAGTGCTCAGGAATCCCCCTCACCCTTTGCCACTTCCAGAAACCAACCAATACCCTTCCCATGGTGAGGAACACATTACCACCCTGGGAGTCAGGAGGAACAGCAGCTAATTTTCTACCAGGGCCACCTTTAGGCAGTGGGTGCTACCTGCAGCTGGCAGTCACATGGAAGACTGTCCTATCCACATGTGCTATCTGGTCAGGCAGTGGTTAGGTACTAGGTGCAGTCCTTGGAACTAAAAACCGAAGCAAAAACATATCCGAGTTGAGATACTGCGAGGAAACCCTAGTATTTTATCTGCAACCTAGGAAGCCCTCTTTGAAAAGCTGTGAATGCTTTCACCTAAAATGAAACCACTATAGAATCATTCCTGTAAGTTAAATACCAACCTGCACCGAGCCTACACACATAGTCATATTGATGTCCTCTTATCTGATAGATATATCTCATTAAGTTAGCAACATCTGAATCTACACCCCAGGCCAGCTTCCTAGGGACTAATTTGGGGATTGTTTTAGTAGCTAGGGATGAGAAGAAACAGGAGGTTGTGATTTTGTAAATCTGAATCCAATTCATATTTCCATAAAAAAAAAAAAAACCTCTCCATGGATATTCTCTTATTGCAAGCATATCATTAAGCAGCAAAACTTCAGCGGCCATTGAAATTCTATTGAGATACGGAGTAGAAAGTTCTGAACTAGAAAAAGAAAACTCCAGCTTTTGAAGGAAGTAGGAAAAGCACAGTGCTTCAAAAGTGGTAATCACTGGAACAAGGAAGAAAAAATAAGATAAAGAACGGGAAGACGGAGAGGAATTATTGCCGGGGGTAATTTCTTAGCCTTTAGCTGAGCATCAGGAGGACTTGAGTGTACACAGCATACCAGAGGTGATACTGCATTGTCAAGGTCTGTTTTCAGTGGCCAGCACAAAACCCTTCCAATCTCTGACTGGGAGAGTCAAATGATTAGAGGCGAATTTGAAGGTTCAGAGTTGCTTTAGTGTCCACTGACCTGGGTGTGGTGCTACAACAGGACTTCACAAGTCAAAGACAAATCGCTGAACTCTGCCCATTTGTTTCCTTCCCTCTAAATGAGAATAACATTAGTAATTATTTCGCACTGCTTTGAGAGGAGTGAACAAAGCAGTATATGGGGCAGCTTCAAAAAGTCTGTGGGAAATGAAAGTAAAAGACATTTACTTTAGTGCAATTTTATTTTGCCATCTAGTCACCATGTTTTTAACATACACACTTTGCATGAACTTCTTGAAGACCCCACATACGCAGAACACTTACAAAAGTGCTTGGGTAACATGATTGTCAACATCTTCTTCATCACATCACTTAAAAGAAATTAGAAAAAGACTATAGTTTGATAAAGGAAAAGTTTCCAACACAGCCCCAGCCTACATTTCCCTAGATAGCTGTGCACAGGGAGGGGGTCACTTAGAAGATGGGTACCTCAAGAGAAGTCCAGTGCTGCCGAAGGGCATTGAAATGCGATGGAATTAGCAGCAATTGTCTCTCAAAAGAGAAGTTGTCTTACATAGATCCTCTGAGAGTGAACTAAAATAGGGCTCATTCAAATCACTACCAACGGCAAATGATTGATCTAGGGTCTCTGATTGCAAACTGCTTCTCCAAGTTGTGGGGTTCAGGGAGACTTGCGTTTAAGGATCCTCCCTCAGCTGAGGAGGCAAAGGCTGTATGAATAAGTGAAGCACCCAGCCACGGAGGGCAGGCAGCTGCAGGCTTCCACGAGCATTAATTTTGCTTAATGTTACAAATTTTAAATGCTGGAAATACACCATGACAAATAGAAAAGCACAAAGTGATCATTAGGATTATAATGTGTGTGAATGTGCAATCAGAATAGGCACGCTGCAAATAAAGCACTATATAAATGCTAAATACTTCATTCGCTACTACAATAACATGTCATATGGCTGAAGTTCTTAAGTACTTTATGTTCTCTGCTAGTATGCAGTCATTAATCCCATTGATACAATTAATGAGGAAATCCTGGGTCCAAATTAGGGAGCGGAGGGAAAAAAAAAACCTGGAATTAAAGACAAATGATGGGTCATTTTTCTCTCAAGCTGTAATGATGCTTTGCTAAATAACACACTTTGCTCTAAACCCAATTTTAAACACCCACAATACACCCTGAAAAGAACTGATTATTACCACTGTATCAATGATTTTGAGTTGGACGACCCACACTTTGCCACTACCCAGAATGAACCAGCATCCTTTAAAGGCCTCCTCTAAAGCATTCATATTCCAATCAGTCCAGACAGGCTGAGTAAGCTTATTTCCAACTGCCAAGGAAATAGGTTAGAGAGGGTGAATCTGGCTGCCCTGCAGGGTTATGCACTTTAAAATTTAGACGACTTTCATCAGGCAAAACAGTGTATCTTAACGATGTCGTGAGTCAGACAGATCTGGGTTGAACCCCAGTTCCATAAAAGCTTAAATAATCTTTTTGCAAGTTTAGCAATATTTTTGAGTCTAGGTGTCTTCATCCTTAAAATGGGTACAATAGTATTATCTTTTAGGATTATTGGGAGGAGTATTCTGAATTTACTCATTTATTAGTAAAGATGAGAAGAGGAAAGAAAAATCTAGCTGTATCTTTTCATTGAAAGATCAGAGACAGGACAGACTAGAAGAAACCTTGCCATAGTCTGAGGTCTACTTCCTGAAGTTAATTCAAAATGCCTCAAGAACGAGCTAGAAAGCTCCTTGTAGGAGCTTGTGTCCAAGGTCATCTGGGTAACAGCAACCTACGCCGTTTATTTTGCAGCTTCTGCTGCTGATGTGTGTTTCTGGAGATTTGCAACACTGGCCGAACCCTGCCTCACGAAAACATGCTCTATTGGAAGGACTTCAGAGAAAGCTTTTTCCCTTTATGCGCAATTACAAGGCATAATTACAAGAGGAAGTTACAACAAGAGACTAATGCATTGTAAGTAATTTTATTAACCACGGTGACCACACATATCCTCAGACCCATTAGGGAAAGTACTCCACCCCAACCAGGGTCTGCTGGGATCCCTTTTCAGTGGCAGCTCCTGTGTCCATTCTGGTGAAATGGGACAAACAAGTTAGTCACCAGAGAGGTCTTTGGACCTTAAACTGCAGTTCAGTAAAACAACACTAAGAGAACAAAAATCCTCTTTTAGTGATGATTGATCTTACTGTCGATAACTAAGATCTCCTTTTAATGAATATCTTGTTGTCCAACTGTTGGAGCGGATATACCCTTTGGTGAATTCCTACAGCAGGAGATACCCCAAGTCATGTCCCTTCTACAGCTCACATCTGATGACTGTACCAAGGTATCTCAGCCCTGGAAACTCTGAATGGCCATTAAGACCAGAGCCCTCTGTAGGATCAGCTAAGGCTGCTGTTGGGCCTGCGTCCACCTCAGTTAGTGGCCACTCCTGTTTCTTTATTCACTTGCCCACTGGTGATGGTTACAAAGGCACACAATACACTGTTCCCTAAACACTGCATTAGAGCCTGTCTTCTGGAGAATTCAACTTGTTACAGCAACTATTTATGCGGGTTCTTCAAAAGACATGTGGAAAATGAAATGAAAAAATAAGCATTTTGGTGCAAAGTATTTTGAAATCCATGTATATGAGGTGTTTTCAAGAACTACTTGAAAGCACACATAATGTAAAAAAATGCATACATTTCAAAATTTTTCTAAATCAAGATAAACTTTCATTCCCTTTTCCACCAATGTTTTGAAGGGCCCATGTACTTGCATAAATTCCTAGAGGAAACTAAAGAGAAACTAAAGGAAACTTTGAGCATTCAAATAAATGCCTTTTACCACAGGAGGTTGAGTTTCTATTCTCAGTTGCTCCAGTTTCCTATAATCCTTCATGCTGAATCCTGTTTTGACAAGACCTCAGTTCACTATCAGCATCACATGGATTAACAAGATCTGCCTTTAGCTAAGGGAGGGCAGGTAGATTTGTGCTGACACTGAAGGAATACCAGAGATGCTTTCCTAACCCATCGGTCTCCTCTATCAATCTCCCTAGGATTTAGTGTCCACCTTTGGTCACTAAATGGAGAAGTGATACCTCACAGCAACAGTAACACTTGCTCAGAGTTCGGAGACTAAGTCCATACTCAGGCCTTCAACCATCTGAATGCCTCTTAAAATTTTAGAGGCCACTTCTCTTTCTGAGATGGTTGGTTTGAAGAAAAGGGGTGGCTGTAAGATTTCCTTAATTATAAAATGTTTGCAATATAATAATGAAAAGTACAGTTTTTAAAAGTTTTCTCAAAGTATAATGGCAATATGCCTATTTTTCCTAGGAAAGTTCCAGTTTACTTCTATTGAAGCACAATTACTAAAGCTCATTCCTTTCACTTTCAGAGGGAGTCATTATTTTTTCCTTTAGTGCCTAATTTGGGCAAAAATCCTAAGAACAAAAAAAATGGGCGCATATAGTTGTTTTGTCATAGTCATAAAATTGTGCAATTGGCCACGTTATTTGCGTCCTTAGAAGGCTGTTTCCATTTATTAAAAATGGAACTATTATAACCTATCTCATTTATGTTAAATATTACAAATACTCAATGAGCCTCCTTCAGAAAGAATGCAATATAGTATCGTAAGAGCATTTCAGTTTTTTACCGTAGTGCTCAAATATGTATGGCTGTGCCTGAACATTCTACTACAATGTCAGATCTGCTGGAATAAAAACCCTGTATTATCTATTCAGACTTGGACCCACCAAATGCTTTGCATTTTTTTTTTTGAATATTGTCTATTTGTGAACAGCAAATGCTCATCAACTGATCCAACAAGTTCTAACCATGCCCCCAGCTTCCCATTGACAATGGCTACAGTAACAAACGTCCTCAGTGGTAACTTCCTATGGATGCTTTTCTGTGAAAGTTCTGTTTTCTACCTCCTGTAACAGCCTTACAGACCTTTTTTTACCCCTATAAAGACAGACTGCTCTGTTTTACTTTCTTCCTTCCAAAATGCAACTCAAACAGCTATCTTCTAATAACATCTATGGTAATGGATACCGTATTGCAATTGTCCTTGAAAAACTATGGTTCAAATCCCTCTGATATTTGTCTCCTTATATTGTGCCTCATGACTCCTTTCTTGTTTAGAATGATCTCTCCTGCCAGCTAAATACCCTTTCACTCTTTCTAGAGGTTAGACAGCACTCCCAACATGTTCTGTCAATTTCCAATCTCAGATGGTGTGTGACAGTTCCATCAACTGCCTCCTCACATATCCCTATTGATGACACTTTTGTAAATCAAGTCCAAGAAGACAGTCCAATGGGCATGAGTTACATTTGTTAGTAAAATATCCCAACTAAATTATAATATTTAACATAGTTGACTCCTAGGCTATAGAAAGAGTGATGGACAGATTATAATTATAGAACCTAATTCAGTGTCCTCTGAGTTTGGTCAGAGGACATCAGCAATTATGATTCAGACTAAAATTTAAGAACCACTGACTCATAATTACATCTTCTATAATGAGAATTATAGGAATTAGATAGGAAACATGCAATCCTCTTTATACTCAAACATCTACAAAGGATGATGCTTGAGTAGACAAACCCAACCCAATAACCCTTCTAGCTTTCTAAGATTTATGGATTTTTCTTTTTTAAAGAAGAGCAGGAGGGAGGGAGAATGGGAAGGTAGGAGGAGTGGATGGAAAACGAGAGGGCAAGCGGGAGTGTGAGCACTTGGGACAAAGAGTTCCTGTGTGAGACAGAAACCAAGTGAGAGCAAGTATTCGCATTCACTGTTTGACTCCTCAGATGCCTGCAAAAGTGGAGGCAAGGCCAGGTCAAAGCAAAGAGCTAGAAACTCCATATGGATCTCCCATGTAGGTGGCAGGGCTCCACCCACCAGATCCACTATCTTCCCAGATGCATTATGAGGAAGCTGTATCAGAGGTGAAGAAGTCAGGACTCAAACCAACCCTCCAATAGGGGATGTCATCATCATAGGGGTGATAACCTGCTGGGCTGTAACCCCAGTCCTCCAAGATTTCTACTTTATTAAATTCCTGAAATTGGGTTCATGGAATATATTAACATCCAATGTGTATTTTTTTTTTTTAAGTAAAACTCAGTATTGTTGAGCTCAGAAACTGAAGTAAAACTGGTTTTACTAAAAGCAGAATGTACCCACTTCTCGGATGGTGCTCTTAGTCTTCTAAGCTTCCTTGGCTGAGCTCTGGGTTCATGCTTGGAAATGTTCTTGAGCTGATGGTCCCCCGCAGCCTAGTCAGATCTTTCCCCCTTCATGACCAGCATGAACAATTTCTATTCTCTTAACTCTCCCAAATTAGATCAACTGGGTCAAGTTTTCGTTAGTCTCTGTGGACAGAAAGTAGAGTGTGTGTCTCTTGGCCCCACCCAAATCACAAGGACTTAGAATAGGGGATAGGTGTTCCAGAAGTTGAAATTACTTGCTAAAGCCAGTAGTGGGAAGTGATACTGCTCAGGCATCATCATAGCTCTCCATCCTAGGTCAAGGTATGTTTTACTGGGAAGAGGGTCCATAATTTTCATTGTGCTCTACCCAAAAGATGTACTTAAGGCTCCTCTCAACTTGATTCAACTTTAGGCAAGTTTCTTCTTTATTATCGACCCTGACCTCCTTTTTTGTAGCATGTTGATTTTAGAAAACTTACATTTTTCTAATCTTTCCTGGTCTTTTGTCAGTTTGACGACCTAGCAATATCTTTCTGAAGGACTCCGAAATTCATTTTCTTTTTTGAAATTTAAACATAAAGAAACAGAAGCAAGCCCTGTCTCCCCTTCTCCGTGGAACGGCGGTAACTTAACTTCCAAGTGTTGCCAGTGGCAGACTAATGGTTTCTAAGCACCCTCACCAACTTCGCCACAAATGTCCTCCAGTACCTTTCCACAATTCAGCCAGTGCTTCAAACAACCCTTGCCCCTTATTTCAGTGAGTTATGTTGGTCAGTCCTACTTGATAGCATCACTCCTTTATTGAAATATAGTCTTCTTTGAGCATTTAACTTTGACTAACATGTTTCTCTTTGCCATGTAACTTTAAAATGATTAAAAACTGATACAAGCTATGGTTGTCTCCATGCACTTGGAAGATTTAAGATGCTGAGTCCTAAAATATTAATCTAAGTCCTTTGTTATAGCTACAACCTAAGAATTTCCCAGAGTTTTTATTTCATTGTCAATAAAATAGAAATAAAGCATGATATGATGATTTCCATTTTCCAGATACTGCTTATACTTACAAATACTTGTTTAAACTTCCATTAAATTGTAAACTCAGTGAGTGCAGAGACCATTACTACCTTATTCATTCCTTAATCTCCAGTGCCCAGCAAATTCTTGATACTCAAAAAGACGATCCATTTTTTAAAAAGTTATAAATAATATGAATAGAATAGAACTGAAAATAAAGCTTTATTGACTTTGACTCTGGCCTCAAATTAAGAGAATGTTGGACATTTTTAGTCTTTTTTTTTTGTTGATGACAATTATACATTGGGTTAATTGTTAGATTTTCCTGATGCTCGACTTTCTCCGTTATAAATATCAGAATAAATGATTCCTGAAGTCCCCTACAGAACTAGCCTCATATACCTTAGGATGATTGCCCTGTTATAACCGTTTCAAAGATCAAAACCCAGGTTCACAATGAATTTTTAAGTTGGAGGATGTAAGTTACAACTCCAGATATTGAAGGCCATTAGTTTGTCTTCCCATTCTCTTCTTTTCTTGTCATTCTTTATGCATTCATATAGTTACTAAATACTAACTCTGTATGCACTCATTCTAAAGAAGATCAAAAATATTTTGCATACTTAACTGGAATTAAGCATCTACATCTTGGCTGATTTCTCCCTTTGAGATTCAAATTCTAGCTGTGCTCTTGTTTCATTAAGCAGTTAAAATTATTTTTCTAACCTTGATGCATTATGTAAATGACAGGGACTAATTTACCTTGAAGCATAGTCTCCTGGGAATACAACTTTGATCTCAATGATCTAGCCAAACAGGCACTGGAGAGGAACTTCCCTCACATCTTTCTTCGAGTCTTCAGACATTCAAGAAGGGTTAATGTACTTAGGTTTACTTTCCTGACAGATGCCCTTGTCTACATAAGATTGATATCCACGAAGTAAAAGAATAAAAACAATATCCCTCTGACTACATTTTCATTCTTTTCTCTCTTCTCTTTGTCTATTATTATTTCATTTATTTATTTATTTTAGATCTGTAGGTATCACAGTTTATTCATTTCACAGCAATTAACACAACAATGATCAAATAGAAAGACCCCAGGCATAAACCTGACAGGAGCTGAGGAAACAGATGACTGTTGAAACTCATTTGTAATGTAATAGTATTCCAGAAAGCTGTAAGTTTTTGACCTTAAGCAAAGGAAACCTGATGACTGTAATACTTTTCTTTATAAACCTTTTTCTTTCTGCTTCAAAATTGCTTACTGTTTTAAAGCCATGCCTCGCCTATGATTGCTTCCAAAAGCATATGTCTCTTTTAAAGCCAGAGTTTGCTTCAATAACGTTGGGTTAATTGAGCACTCACTCACACTTGGTGGCAAGCCGAAGGATAAAATGTAGCCCCAGTATGTCTATCTGTAGAAAAATTCATCGTAGAAAGCATTTAACCCTAAATGTAAGAAAGTACTTCTTTGGTTCTAATTGTCTAAAAAATAACCTATTAATAATTTCTCACACAGCCTCTGAAGACATTTTTGATCACACAGATCTGAATCAAACACAAGCACCAACAGACATCAGGTGGTGAGATTTGGGGCAGATAACTTGGCTTCTCCAGGCTTGAGCTTCACCTTTTCTCAGTATTTTCCATAATAGTACTCAACTCCTAATACGGTAGTGAAGTTTTAAACAATGTGTTTGAAAGGAGACTTAGAGATTCCAGCACATACCTTGCACTTAGTAAACGATGATAGTTAATGTGTGTTATTTTGCGGAGAATGGTTTTTGCTGAGTGAATCAGCGAATATCTTGGGTTGAAGGCAGTAACCAAACCACTGCTGGAGATGATCCTGCATTCTGAGAGATGATGCAAACTGGCAACTCTGCAGTGCACTTTTCCCTTCTTTGTTATTCTGACTTAGAACCAGACGTCCTGTCCCAGGGATCTCTTCTGTCTGCCTCTGCCTGTGCAAGCCTGCATTTGTTGTCCAGCTTCCTTTCTACCGTATCTGTTACTCAGTGGATTTTTTTCCATCTCTTACATCCAAGCTATTAGTCCATTCAAAAATAGTCTTTGTCCATCAGCTTTCTAGTTTTCAGAAATTCTAACAACAGGAGACTAAAACCTCTAAGTTTACAGAAGGTGTGAGTATGGCCCCTTAAAAATAAATTTTTGGAGTTAGAAAATCAGAAATAGTACTCTATGACCTAATAAATAGAAACCTGATAATCTTTGTTCTAAGACATTTTTTCTAGAAATGCTATTTTCATTTTCAGCAATCCCAGCTGGACTCAAGCCCCAGAGTAGGAGAAAGTAAAAAATGCACAGCTAGAAATGACTTAGCAGCATTGAGAGGTCAACCAAAACCATTCTCACCTTTCACTTGTGAAGGATGTGAATTGAGTCCCATAATCACCTCTCTAAAGAGGAAATCCCAGGGCATGCAGTGAATAATTATATGCTTTAAAATGCTATGTTGGAGACAACTTACTCTATACTTAAAGCACCCCATCACTAGATTCACAACCAATTTCTCTGCTTCTGTCTCTTGATTCTGACCTCAATTCCTTCTTTGTTTATCCATACAGACAGCCTCAGTACACACAGAAACTTATACTGTTATGTAAAGGAATGAACCTAATTCATTGCTGTATGTCTATTTTCAATTTTGTTTTATTATAAAATCCATATAACATGGAATTTAATATCTTAACTCTAAGTGGACAATTCAATGATATAGGTCATATAACTGAGCAGCTATCACCAACTGCTGTCACCAGACACTTTTCATCTTGCACATTGAACCTTTATACACATCAGACAATTTCCCTTTCCATCTTTGTCCAGCCCCTGGCAACCACTCTCAACATTTTACTATTCCTATGTTTTAACCACTATGTGGATGTTTTCAGACAGGTTTAGCTTTTCCATTCACCTGTCGATAGATACATAACTTGCTTCGTGTGTACAGTTATGTGAATAATACTGCTGCGAACAATGGAGTCACAAATCTTGAGATCCTACTTTTAGTTCTGTTGGGTATTGACGCAGAAGTGACATTGCAAATTTTTAACCTCTTGAATAATTACTATATGGTTTTCCAAACTGCTTCCATTATTTACCTCTATACCAATAGTATGTGAGAGTACAAACTGTCCAGTCTCACTAATAATTTTTGACAATCTATTCCATTTATATGAGGTAGTATGTCACTATATTCTTGATTTATATTCTGTTAGTGATTAGTGAGGTTTGATATGGGAAAAGTCAGGGAGATAATTCATGAGCTAGAAACCACACCTCCCCACTCCATGTTACCATATTAACCCACCTGTCAATCAGATGACCCCTCCCCAGGATGCACCTCCCCTTACCTGGGATCTGAGGGCACTACTATGTAACCACTCCCCTTTCCTGAGCTCATAAGAAGCCTGGTAAAGTGGAGGGTTCTCTCTCTCTCTCTCTCTCTCTCTCTCTCTCTTTCTCTCTCTTTCTCCCCCTCTCCCTCTCTCCCTCCTTGTGGTCCTTAGGGAGCAGGGAATCTAAGTCCCTCTTTACCTCTCCTCACCCTCTCTCCCTAAATAAAGCCCTCATGTGCCAGTGTATTCTTCTCACTCTGTAAATAAGCCTTATCACCCTGCAGGTCATGTTTGTGCCTGTGGTTACAATTTTTGAAGTAAAAGGCAAGAATCTGGAATAGGAATTGAGGCCCAACCTAGTCCTCAACAATGTTGAACAGTAGTTCACGTACTTAATGGCCAGGCCACGTGTAAATCTTCCTTAGAGAGGAACTGACCTCTGATTTTTTTAATTGAATTGCCTTTATGTTCATTTCTGTAGTTGAGTTTAAGGAGCTCTGTATTGTGGATATTGATCATTAGATATGACTTGTAAATATTTTTGCATTTCATAAGCAGCTTTTTCATCCAATTAAGAGCATCCTGGCCGATGGCCATACCACCCTGAACACGCCTGATCTCCTCTGATCTCAGAAGAATGCCCTTTGAACCACAGAAGCTTTTGAAAAGTCAAATTTTCCTAAATTTTTCTTTTGTCGTTTGAATTAGGGATTAAGGCCTTTTCAGAGTGCATAGTGATTTGATTCTCTCATGCATGCCATTGTTTTTGCATGCGCTACTCTTCCATATCTGGATGACAAAAGGGTAAAAAGACAAAATCGAGAGGGAAGCATTAAAAAGGGTATCAGCCTGAATGTCCTTTCAGGCAGATGGGGAGAGGCTTACAATGATAAGGGTACAACACTGGCTCCCTGTCTCCAAGTCTGAACTTCATCTGCAAGAGCAGTTATGACTAGGCTTAGGTTATCGATAATCGAAGACTGGGTCCTTACTGCCAGCTTTTTCTTAGAAACTGCATGCATGTTGCTCCAGGAACACATGGCTACCCGCCTAGGGGCGAGGATTGGAGAATGGGCAGCAATCTCCTTATGTAAGAGCTGAAACCCACAGACCCTAACTAAAATTTACTGTGCAGACGTTCCTTTGGAAGTTAAAAGCATTTAGTAAACTCCAGGATTTCAAAATATTTAGCCTGATTATGTCTGTGTGATTATTGTCTAGGTGGGCAGTTAGATTTCTGGGGCTTGCTACTCTACTATCAGCTAAGAAGGCTCTTTATCCAATCACTTTTATATCACATGCATTGCTTCTTGCATGTCTCTGTCCTATGTATATGAAACCCATCTCTCTCTCCTTCCCTGCTGCTCCCTAGCCCCCTGTTTCCTACGCATTAGTCTATTATAATCTCCAGTATGACTGCATGCAAAGCACACCTTTCTCTAACTGGTGGGGATACAGATGGGATTCCTAGCTTCATTATTCTGAAGAATTTAGATGTCGTCCGTCACTGAAAGGGCTTAGCTACTGGAAAATCTGTTTTTCTAGGAAGGTCATTGTAATGCTATCAAATGGAAATAAATTAATATGGATATCCAGGTGCTAAGTTAAAATGTCAACCCTGAACTTTGGAAGTCAGACCCTTCAAAGGCAACCATGTACAATTTCTCTCAACTCTCAGAGATAGTTTTTTTAAATGAAGCACAGCTTCAAAGGGAAGGGAGCATGAGGTGTTGCCCTCTGAAGGAGCAGAACGTGAAAGGGCTGCAGGTTCAACTTTCCACCCTCTCCTGCAGCCAGGATCACATAATTACAGCAGCTTAAAATACTGATGAGAAAGTGGTTTGGGTTATTTATTCATAAGCTTTTTAGGAAATTAAATTTGCATGATAGATTTATTTTTAATGCATTAGTGGCTAAATATCTTCCAGCAAGTTTCATTAAAAAGCTAAGTAAACATGCGAGGTATCAAGCATGATCATTCTGTCCCCACCCGAAGACATTATTTATATTATTTCTCTAGTGCACAAAGAAGGTTCAAGGGGACGACACAGATGGACGGCTTTCTTTTCCTATAGTTTCCTATAGAAAAAGTTCCTGGACTTTTTCATAATACCTTGTTTTATGACTCTGAACATCAAGATCTTTTTTAAATCTTGGATGTGTGGGGTTCCAGGAGATAACTCTTCATTGTAATTCCCTCCAACACCCACAATATTCATATAAAGTACACATGTATAAGAATACAATTACATATGATTAGAGAGGTTAGTTTCCTACTACAGAAATGCATTCTTTATAAATGCTACATGAATAAAGTTGCCTTCTATTTAATTTGTCCAAGGCGGTGATTATGATATCTACCACCTCCAAGTTTTTAGTGCTTATCTACTACCTGGACATCCTAAACAAATGCCTTTGTTGGTCTAACTATACTTTTCCTTTCCAAATACACTTCTCATCACTTTGCAGCAGGAATTCTACTTTTCACTTAAACTACTCTCTTCTAACGGGTTTTGTTTTGTTTTTAACCATCCTGTTTTCTAGAATGACTTCCCCACATCTCATCTCAGCCTATTAGGAATGCTTTCAAATACTTCCTTCTTTGTAAATCCTTTACAGTCTAAACACCCCACACCATGTTTTCAGATCTTTCATTTTGTACTGTTATATATTCTTGAGACATTTTTACTCTGATTTTTACTATAAATTTTGACCTATTTTATCATTAAATATGATAATTATTAAACTACCATAACTTCACTTCTTGAGTGCTCATGGTATATATATTAAGTAATAGCTTAAAATCAACATGGCATGTTCAAGAACAAAGTGTTCCAAAAGAAAGTGTGTGGTTTGCTCAAAGTTTTCCTTGATTCCAGAGGTAACTGTGCATCAGGAAAACATATTGGCCAGGATTTCAGAAAGAAAGGCCCTATGGGAATCCAAATAAATCACAGTATTTTGCCAAATAGTAACTAAAAGTATAAGGAGGTGCCTGTTGTTTACATATTATGTTTGTACTTACTTTAGAAGAAATTGCTTTTGGTGCAACTGATTGCTTATTTAAAATAAAATAAATTTGGATTTATGTCTCATGCCAGAATAAATCCCCAAATGGCTCAAGATTTAAATGGGAGTAATGTAAGCAAGACATTAAAAATAGAGCACATGGCAGAAAAGTGTGTTGAATTTTGATATGAAGATAATTATGAGTATCAAAAATGACCATAGGCAAACTTAAGACATAAAGGACAAAATGAAAACAATATTAATTTTTATGACATGCAAAAGGCTAACTCATCTAATATGAAAAGAATTCCTATACACGCCTAATATCAGATACCCATTGAAAAGTGGCCAAATATTATGTTTAAAGTTCCTCAGAGGGGCCAGCATAGTAGGTTCATCTTCTGCCTGAAGCTCCGGCATCCCATATGGGTGCTGGTTTGAGTCCCAGCTGCTCCTCTTACAATCCAGCTCTCTGGTGTGGCCTGGGAAAGCAGAAGATGGCTCAAGGCCTTGGGCCCCTGCACCCACGTGGGAGACCTGAAAGAAACTCCTAGCTCCTGGCTTCGGATTGGTGCAGCTCTGTCTGTTGTGGCCATTTGGCGAGTGAACCAAGAGAAGGAAGACCTCTCTCTCTGTCTTGACCTCTCACTGTCTGTAATTCTACCACTCAAATAAAATCTTTTAAAAAAATTCATCAGAAATAAGGTGGCAATACACAAAAAATACAAATAAAATACATGTAAGATAAAATTTTTAAAATTCTTTGTAATACAGGATTATCAAATAAACAATGTATTGTCAAGGATTTAGAGTAGAAGCTAATTGTTTACATTGCTGAGAGAAGTATGCGTTCAGTTCATATATTTGCATAATGAGGCACTCACTATACATCAAAATCAAAAGCATACACTATTAAAGGTAATAAATTCACATCTGAGTTTAGAATAAAGATTGAATGTGTGAAATGATATAAGTTTAAGGGTAATTATTGCACTACCATTTTTAAAAACAGGTTCACTAAAAGTTACCCATTAGCAGACTGATTAGTTAAATGTTATGTTTGCCAATGGAACATACACATAAAAGACATCCTTTAATAAACTTATATGAAGTGACTGATATTACTTATTAAATGAAAAAGAGCGAGTTGCAAATTAATGTTGTGCGGTGCATAATGTGAAAAAAATTTGCATTGAATTTGGTTTATTTACTATGTGTTTCTGGCTACTGGAAGTTAAAGATATGGAAAAATGAGTAATAAAGGATACTGAATTTGGTAGAATTCCAATTAAAATATCAAATGCTAATAAAAGCTCTAAAATTCTCAGCAAGCACACGAATTAATAGAAAGGTGTAAGTAGGAAACTATTTGCATCTTTATTTATTGCTTGCAAAGACCAAAATATAGTAATTTTATATTATAAAACTTTGACAGATACCAATTAAATAAAATGATCAAATTTATCACCAATATTGACATGTAGCAACATTACATGTATCCTGATGTGAAATATTAAGAATGCAAAATTTCTGGAGAACAATGTATGATTTTATTTTGAAGGATTTTCTATAAAATAATTGGCCCATGTGGGCTTAGAAATATCAAGGCCAAGAAAATCTCCAGATTAATGACTCAATGGAAATGGATTATATCTTGGACTGGGAATAAAAACAGACATCATTCAGACTCATGCTTCCTTTTATCGGTTTTTCTTCCATTATGATTGAGTTTTATGAGCTACATATTTTGAATAGAAGAAACATTTTTAAATAGTTTGTCCTAGTCAGTGCTTTTTGCTACATTATCTTCACTGCCCCTCAAAGAACAAACTTTGTTGATTTTAATGAAGGTCAATTTATTTCTAGATGATTTACATATCAATATAAAATTTGAATACACCCATGAAATGCTGTTTTTAAAAGTCATCTGGGACCACAATAGGGTAGTATTGAAGTATTGATGTACTTGAGGACAAAAGACATCTTATCAATCTTGATTCCCCCAACTAGTGAAATTTTATTTTCATTTTTAGTTATTTATGGATTTTTTTTTAGCCAACCAGCATTTTATTTTTCTAGTTGACACCTGTATAGATGTTGCTATTTCCTGACCCTACTACACATGTCCCACTATGTGGGGCCTTCCATGGCCTGGAGACGCAGGTTTCTTTGTTTTTCCCTAGGACAGTAAGGGCATGCCTCATGTCACCAAGAAAGAGCACACGCTCACCCATCCCAGTACGGGCACACGAGCAGTAGGAGCCCTGTTCTTGTGCATCATCAAAGGCTGAACTAGGGCGAGGGTGCAGCAGAGGGTTCAGAGGTAGAGTGACCCTAAGCGGAGAACTTCTGTCCTAACTCACACTCCAGGTTTACACCAGGTCTCTGAGACCAGGAACTATCCGAGAGCAGCAAAGAAGAGGGGGCAAAAGTGGGGGCCGGAGGAGGTGGAGCTGCTAACTAATAGGACTCAGCAGGAAATAAAGCAGAGAGGAGCAAGGGACATGAAAGACAAATTATACAGGGCCTACATAACCAAGTGGGTCATGAGTACAGAATGACACAGGTCCTTGAAAACAGGAGGACAAACAAAGGGCTAGCCCACTAGCATCTGTGGCATAGTAGAATATGAATAGAGCTGAGGCAGGGAGCTAAGTACAGGCTGTAGGAAGGGCTTTCTTAGCCCTGTTCACATCTACAAATCCACACATCCAAATGGAAAATTTACAAGCTATTTTTTTATTGTTAACTGCTTTTAAGTTTTTATTTCCTAACTACTTTATGCTGCTGATATTTCATTTTTAAAAAGTTGTACAATTTTCTTGCTAGCTTATTAAAATGTATTTTATCTTTATATACTGAACTTGCATCATTTGTATTCTCTATTTCCTTACCATTTCCAGTAGCTTTTCATAGATCTTCTATGTTGGTTTTTAAAATTCAATCTTTTGCTTGAAACAATTTTAATCACCTCTTCAATATTTATGGCTTTTACTTTTTTATTTTTGTACTGGATAGGACCGCAAGTAAATGGAGAATCAATTTTTGAGCTAAGATATTCTGATTGTTTTCCATTTAGATACAAACCAGTCTTTCAGCATCACATACGGTATTAACCACAGGGTTTTGTTTTGTTACATGCTTTTGTGAGCTTGAAGGGCTCTCTTTAAATTCTAAGGTTCTTGAGAGTTTTTTCAAAACATTCACAAACATTGAGTGTTTCCTTTTCATTCATTGCAGTAGTATTGGCATTGTCTACTGATATGTTGAATTAGAATCATTAATCTTTGGTTAGTACTTTTTTTTGGCTGTATTTTTTTAAAATATTTATTTGAAAGGCAGACTTGCAGGGAAAAGGAGAGAGAGAGGGAGAGAGAGATATCTTCCATCTGTAAACTCACTCCCCAAATAGTCACAAATGCTTGACCTAGCACTCCATCTGGGTGTCCCATGTGGGTAGCAGGGGCTCAAGCACTTGGCCCATCTTCTGCTGCTTTCTCAGGTACAGTAGCAGGAAGCTGGAGCAGAAGTTATACAGCTGGGACTTGAACCAGTGCGCTACAATTCTGGAAACTGTTTGACTGGAGTGATTGGTCTTGGCACCAACCCCTGTGGGAGTCTTACACAGAGCTCCTTCTTGGCTTTTGGTTTTGGCCTGACCCTACCCTAGCCAGGGAGGGAACCAGTAGTTGGAAGATGTGTCTCTACTCACCCCCTACCCATCACTCTGCCTTTAAATAAATAATGTTTGTTTATTTTAAAAAGTGGGGCCTATACCGTGGCAGAGCTAATACAGCTGCTGCCAGCAATGTCAGTGTCTCATATGGGTACTGACTGGTTTGTATCCCAGCTACTGCACTTCTAAATCCAGCTTCATGCCAAGGGCCTGGGAACAGCAGCAGCAGACAGCCCGAGTGCTTGGGTACCTGCCACCCACCTGTGAGACCTGGATGAAGCTCCTACCTTTGGCTGCCTCAGTCCTGGCCTTGCAGCCACTCGTGAAGTGATCCAGCAGATGGAAGACTTCTTTCTGTCTCTCTTTCTAACTGTGACTTTCAAGTAAGTATTTTTTTTTAAATCGTGCTGATCTCACAAAATGAGCTGGAAAATGCCTCCCTCGCCTTTTAATCTGGCAGAGTTGCATAGAATTGCTATTACTTGATTTAGTAACATTTTCCCATGATCCATCTGCGTTGGCAGTTTTCCTTGTGGGTATGTATTTAACTGTGAATTAATTTTCTTTAACAGATACTTAATATTTCAAGTGGATTTCTTACAGTTATGGTAAATTTTTATTTCAAGAAACTTGTCCATTTCATATGTAAGGTCTCCAAAGCATTCATGAAAAAATCAAATTATAGAAAAATCTAAGTATGGATTTCAAAAGTATTTTGCAGTAAAGCAAATTTTTTAATTCCACTATCCCACAAACTGCTAAAGTTCTGTTGTATAAGTTGTCCAATTTTTTGGCAAACAATGATCTAATGTTTTTCATTTTTGTTTTTTCATTGGACTCATGTAAAATTTGTGGTTATTCTTGCTTATTCACTCCAGAAATTGGAAACTCCTCCTCTTTTTCCCGAGAAAGGTCAGTACTAATTACTGTTATTCAAAAGCAGAACACATCATGATGTTTTAATTAAAAATGAACCTGTGATGAGGAAAATACATCCAGAAATAGCACCAAATTAATTTAAAGAAAAACAAATTTCTTAAATGAACTTGATCAAATAAATGAAATTTGGGCATAGAATAAAAATATAATAATTATATAAAATTAGAGACTGACTATGTATAATAAAACTTTGGCATTTACATTTCTAATTGTCATGAATAATACATAATCAAGGCTATTATAAGAGTAGCAGACATTCAAAACACAGGTGGAGAATCCTTAGCTCTAAGGTTGGGCTATAGCTAATTAATCACCTAACAACCAAAGCAAAGAGAAAACATGATGAGTTACATGAATTTCAGGGCTCATAAGTTACAAAATTAAACAATGTCTAAGCAATACAGAAGCAGTTCTGGGTAGGGAATTTGAAAGAAAATTACCCCATGAGGTTTCAGATACTACACTTTATCTTAGCCAGAAGGCCGAGAAGTGCCGAGTTTTTACAAACAGGACTTGCTCATCATCATTCCTTCAATTGCTATAACAAATTTGTAAACTGGGAGATTTTTTTTACCATGTTCCTCTGTAGCAGGCATTATAATAATATTTTTAAAGACTTTGCATTTTTCTTTAATTTTAGAGTAGATTAATGTTAAATTTCAAAAGTTGTTTAGAGGGAGATCCCAGTTGATACAAAAATGTGAAATACTGATAAATTAGAATTTGAGTTTAAAATTGATTTCTTGGTACCTGGAGTTCAGTTAAAAACTCAGGGACCCCTCATGGTGCTGTAGTTATTCTGTATTTCCTAGGTCTCAACAGGAGTGAGTAAGAGGGAAAGGTTACGGGTATGAGTAGAAAATATTCACTGTTTGGAAAGTGATTGGCAACAAATTTTAACAACACAGCAGCATATATTTGACTACTGAATTCATAGTATTTATAATATGACAATAATATGTAACTATATTTTCTTCAAAGTAGTATTACAAGATAGAAGACCTTGGTTTATTTTTATTGTGTGTTCCTTATGTATTATATTTCTAGAAAATCAGGATTTGATGAATGATTTGGTAAGAGTTAGCAAACCAATTCAGTAACCCCTGTACATGAAGTAATTCTGATTCCAATAACTGTGTTTTTGACAAGTTACTGGTTTACATGATTTATCAGCTTAATGCAGAATGAACTTACAGCAGCAAAGTAGTAGGCTACTCTTAAGCACTTGGTCCAATTTTCAAGATAAATGGAGAAAAGCAGATAATATAAAAAAATGCATAGGAATGAAATGGACATCTTGTGATATGATTGTTTTTAGCCTTTGTTTATACTCCTGTGGACCTGTGGTCTCTGAACTTTTTACTTGTTGAATATTATGATTATTAGTGAATTATGCCCGTAACTAAGGCGTAGATTAAAATTATGTCTTTGCTATAACTTCTGAAGGGAGTATGGGAGGGAAGAATGTTTGGTTATCTTAGAACAGTGCCTTTGAAATACATGAAAGTTGTTCTCATATAAATTTTTCTTAAGACAATTTAAAATCTTAAATAGGAAAAATACTGCTTGCATTAAAATGATACGACATAGATCAAGACACAGAAAATAAGGAAGTCGTTGTGTTTGCTGAGAAAAAAACGCTCATTAGAGTTAACTTAGTGCATTAAACCATAAACCACAAAGTGCTTAGTCCCAAAGGGTTGCAGTCACTATAGAACTAGAGATTACAACATCAGCACCTTGGGCCAGTCATGCATGAGAAGCAACATGGCAGAAAAAGGGAAAGCTCCAAAGGGCATGGAGTTACTTTGTTGACTGATTGAAGGGTCACCAAATAGTAGAAATTTGTGTGCTTTGAGCTTCTTCATCAGAAAACTGTTTTCTATAACACACACAGTTACATGGCTGATTAAATATCATCCATTCAAAACTTCCCTAACAAAATTTTCAGTCCAGCCTGAGAAATTGCATGAAAGAGTTTGTTGATACAGCAACCCAAAACAAGTATACAGAAATCATTATCGTATCATAAATACTATGCTGAATTCAGTAGTCAAATATATGCTGGTACATTTCAGATAAACAGAGATGAATACCTTGGATATCATTATGACAGGTAACAACAAGACATTCAGAATGTTCGGGAATTAATCATCTAAATAACCAGGATTCTTCACCAAGCAAATGGAAAATAATACATAGAAGGATATTTGAGAGATACTAACTCACTGTAATATGTCTATTTTATGGTTTGTGATTTGTAATCTTGAATCAAATAAAGCAAGTGGGAATCAGGAAAAGAGGGAGGAAAACTAAGGAAGTAGAAATAACGGCTGGGTGTTTTAACTTTTTAAAAAGGTTTATTTATTTGAAAGAGTTACAGAGAAGGAGAGCTAGAGAGAGGAAGATAGACAATCAGATCTTGCATCTGCTGATTCACTACCTAAATGGTCGCAATGGACAGGGCTGGGCCAGGCTGAAGCCAAGAGCTTCATCCAGGTCTCCCATATGGGTGCAGTGGTCCAAGCACTTGGGCCATCTTCTGCTGCTTTCCCAGGCACATTAGCAGGGATCTGCATCAGAAACAGAGCAGCTGGGACTTGAACTGGTGCCCATTTGTGATGCTGACACTTCAGGCAGAAGCTTAACCTTCTATGCCACAGCGCCTTCTCCCTGGGTATTCTACAATACTATACAAATACAATAGAAATATAGGCTTGGAAAAATAAAGTTTTACAAAGGTAATTAATTTGACATGGATTATATAACTAAATATGAGAGTTAAGTAAATCCACAATGGGGACCCTCACCAACACTCACACAAGAATATATCATCATCACCTTGATGTAGCAGGTAAAGCAGCTGCCTGAAATGCCAGCACCCGATATGGTTCAAGTCCCAGCTTCTCCACTTCCAGTCCAGCTCCCAGGTAATGATCTGGGAAAATCAGCAGAAGATAACTGAAGAACTTGGGCCCCTGCTACCCACACGGGAGACCTAGAAGAAGCTCCTGTATGCTGGCTTCAGCCTGGCCCAGAGCTGACTATTGTGGCCTGCTGGGGAGTGAACCAATAGATGGAAGATCTCTGTGTCTCTCCCATGTTCTCTCTGTAACTGACTTTCAAACAAAATCAATCTTGGAGCTGGCGCTGTGGCATAGTAGGTAAAGCATCTGCCTGTGGTGCCAGCATCCAATCCAGTCCTGGGTGCTTCACTTCGAATCCAGCTCCTTGTTGATGGCCTGAGAAAGCAGTGGAAGATGGCCCAAGTGCTTGGGTCTCTGCCCCACTTAGGATACCTGGAAGAAGCTCCTGGCCTTGGATCAGCCCCACTCTGGCCACTGCAGTCATCTGGGGAGGGAAGCAGCAGATTGAAAATCTCCCTCTCCCTCTCTCTGCCTCTCAAGTAAATAAATAAATCTTCAATCAATGATCTTAAAAACAAAACAATTGGAGGGTTTTGTTTGTTTTAAATTCTGTCATTGAGTTCTAAATATAAAATGGACTTAAAAAACTTCTGGGGGCCGGCACTGTGGCTCACTTGGTTAATCCTCCACCTGTGGTGCCGGCATCCCATATGGGCGCTGTCGCTCCCGTCTTCGTGGAGGAACGACACAGGACCCTGCGCTGTTCTTTTGTCTGCTCGGCCCTCCCCGGGTTTGCTGCTGGTTCTTCCCGGGTTGGCTACCGTCCCTTCCACCTCCGTGGAAGGGCGGTTCCCCCTGCCACTTTCCCCACTTCCGCGGGGGAGCGGCACACCGCCGGCCGGCTCTCTCGGGGGCTGCACAGGTGTTCCTTCAGATAGATGTTCCCCTTAGATGTTCCCGGTGCATGTTGTCTCTCTCCTCCTTTATAGTCCTCTTCCGCCAATCCCAACTCTGCTACCCACACGCCGAGTACGCTGCTCTCCTCCAATCAGGAGCAAGATCAGCTCCTGCAGCTCAGTCAATCAAATTGGCGAGAGGCAGCTGCGTAGAAGCTGCTACTCCCTTCTCAGCGCCATATTGTGGGAGAGCAGATGCATAGAATAAGTCTTAATTCCAGTAACTTAGTCTAGTCCGAGTGGCTCCCCACAGGCGCAGGGTTCTAGTCCCGCTTGCTTCTCTTCCAGACCAGCTCTCTGCTATGGCCCAGGAGGGCAGTGGAGGATGGCCCAAGTGCTTGAGCCCCTGCACCCACATGGGAGACCAGGAGGAAGCTCCTGGCTCCTGGCTTCGGATTGGCTTAACTCCGGCCGTAGCGGCCATTTTGGGGGGTGAACCAATGGAAGGAAGACCTTTCTCTCTGTCTCTCACTGTCTGTCAAATTAAAAAAAAATTAAAAAAAAAAAAAAACAAATTTCTGTTCCACAATTAGATCTTTGAGTGTGAAAATAGTTTCCAAGTGAGCAACTAAGATCATACACATAGTTTTGCATTTAGAATATATAAAAAAATCTCCTAATCAAAAATACTCCAACAAAACACACATAAGTGAACAAAAGACTTGAACAGATATTTCAAAGAGGATAATCAGAGATATTTTACCAACATTAGCACCAGAGAGTACCTAATCCAGAATCACAAAGCAGTGCTGTCTTGAAAGATCAACTAAAATGAGGACTTGGAAATTAATCTTGACTTGGCGAAAGGAAGGCTGTTTGTGACCTTGGGAGAGATATTTTACTGGGGTGGAAGTGGTCAAAAGACCTATTCAAACAGGCTTAAAGCAAATGAGATGTGAAATCCCTAATCATTTGAGAGGTTCCCCTGGAAATACAAAATGTAATGGAAGCAGCTGGGTGGAAATGTGAACTTAAAGAAGTTACGTTGACACTGAAATCCTTTTAAAACTACAAAAGAGTCTTACATGTTTGTTGATGAACTGTAGACAAAAGTGAGACAAAATTTGAAAATAACCAAGTTAGACATATAAACAAAGAACATAAGTGTTGGCAAAGACATTGAGAAACAAACTTTTCTACATTTGTCTGGGATTGCAGAATGTTGCAACCATTATGAAAAACTATGGAACACCCTCAAACTATCAAAGTAGAACTACCACATGACAAAGCAATCTCACTTATGGATGTTTCTATGAAAAATTAAAACCAGGATCTCAAAGGCACATTTGCCCTCTCATGCTCATTGTAGCAATATTCCATATAGTGAAGATGTGAAAACAATTGTATCCATCAATAGAAGAATAAGAAAATACACTATATGAGATAGAATATCATTCAGTCTAGAAAATTTCTAAAATACATGATGATATGGATAGACTTTGAGGACATTATACTAGGTGAAAGAAGTCAAAGAACAAATACTACATTATTCCTCTTAAATGAAGAATTTTAAAGAATAACAATCAAAGAATTGGTTTTGGCAGGTGAGGGATTATGAGTTACTTATCAACAGCCTCAAAGTAAGTTGTGCAAGATGAATACATTCTACAGTCTGCTGCACATTATTCCCATAGCTAACACCACTGTATTGTAATACAGATTCTGTATCCTGTTAAATGTTCATACCACAATAACACTTAAAAAAAAATGGCTGGACACCTGTATGAAGAAAAGTGAATTTCAAAGTTGGTGTATTATAGAAACACTTATGCTTGAAGAATCAGGAAGCTGCTGCATTGCAATATGAGATACATAATATAGGATAAATATTAATATAGCCTGGGCAGTGGGAAGCTGAGGAGATCTTAAGTAGGATCTTATTGATAGTAGCCAGTATTTGTGAAGTTTTATTTGCAAAGGAAGAGTATGGATGTGTGTTCTTCCCAAAGTTTAGATTGGGTGGTATTCCTGAGGACTCATCAGCACCTTGAAGGCAACCAATAGGAAAGGGAGGGGGTACAGTTCAACCTGGTGGTGTAGAAGAAATACTTCAGATGGATAAACTCTGTTATGCTCAGCAGACTTAAATGTTATGTATGCATATGTCCATTATGTACATACATTAGCTCCACTTTTTACAAGAATGAAGTAAAGGAAAATTAAATATCTTGCCTTCATTTACCCTGCAATTAGAGCCCGGCTTTGAGTTCATTCTCTGTAAAGAACACTAACCTCACCATTATGCTATATTCTAATACATAAAAAATCTTACTATTAACATCCTCAGTACAATATTGCTCACATTAAAATACAGTTCATATCTGTATAAATGATACATAACATCAAGACATGTTTGTGTTGTAGCCAGCATAATGCCAGGTAGTAAGTATGTTATGTTTAAAAAACATAAAAAGGTCAAAATACAATATAGCATTATGTTTAGCATGGTTAATCTCCAGGTAATAATGCTGTTCTTCCTCTCCTATACAATTTTAAACAAATTAGAGATTCCTCAGAAACCTGAATATAGCCCTAACACATGACCCAGCCATCTTGCTCCTTGGAATTTACCCGAAAGAAATTGAATTGGCAAATAAAAGAGCTGTCTGCACCTCAATGTTTATTGCAGCTCAATTCACAATAGCTAAGACATGGAATCAACCTAAATGCCCATCAACAGAAGACTAGATAAGAAATTATGGGACATGTACTCTATAGAATACTATACAGCAGAAAAAAATGAAATCTGGTGATTTGCAACAAAATGGAGGAATCTGGAAAACATCATGCCGAGTGAAAGAAGCCAGTCCCAAAGGAACAAATATCATATGTTCTCCTGATCGTTGACAACTAACCGAGCACCAAAAAGGAAACCTGTAGAAGTGAAATGGACACTATGAGAAACAGTGACTTGATCAGCCCTTGTCCTGACTGTCCAGGAACAATTTACTATTTTATTCCTTTTAGCATTTTTTTGTTCTACTCAATACCATTGGTTGAACTCTTTAATTAACACACAATTATTCTTAGGTGTTTAACTGAAAAGTGATCCCTGTTAAATATAAGAGTGGGAATAAGAGAGGGAAGAGATGTACAATTTGGGACATGCTCAATCAGACTTGCCCCAAATGGTAGAGTTAGAAACGTGGCAGGGGATTCCAATTCAATCCCATCAAGGTGGCATATACCAATGCCATCTCACTAGTCCAAGTGATCAGTTTCAGTTCATAATTCATCATAAGGATAGGATTAAAGGGATCACACAAACAAGACTGGTGTCTGCTAATACTGATAGAATTAAAAAGGAGAGAACCATCCAACATGGGAAGTGGGATACACAGCAGACTCATAGAATGGCAGATGTCCTAAATAGCAGTCTGTCCTCAGAATCAGCCCTTAAGGCATTCAGATCTGGCTGAAGAGCCCATGAGAGTATTTTAGGCAAGGAAAGCCAAGACACTGTGGCAACAAAATAATAATAAAAAAGACCTAAATGAAAGATCTGTGTGAGTGAGATCCCAGTGGAAAGAATGGGCCATCAAAGAAGGAGGTACTTTTCTCTGAAGGGAGGAGAGAACTTCCACTTTGACTATGGCCTTGTCTAAATAAGATCAGAGTTGGTGAACTCAAGAGGCTTCCATAGCCTTGGCAGATCATGATAAGAGCCTCAGGTGATTACTGATGTCATAAATAAGAGTGTCAATTGTTAAATCAACAACGGGAGTCACTGTGCACCTACTCCCCATGTAGGATCTCTCTCCCTAATGTGTTGTACTATGTGAATTAACGGTAAAACTACTACTCAAAGAGTACTCTATACTTTGTGTGTCTGTGTGCAGTCTATTGAAATCTTTAAATACAGAATATATACTTAGCATATATTAAGTAAAGATAATTGAAAATGAATCTTAATGAAGAATGGCATGGGAGTGGGAGTGGGAGATGGGAGAGTTGTGAGTAGGAGGGAGGTTGTCAGGGGAAAAGCTGTTATAATCCAAAAGTTATTCTTTGGTAATTTATATTTATTAAATAAAAGTTGAAAAAAGAAAAAAGCCTCACCCTGAAGCCCTGGCATCCCATATGGATGGCGTTCTAGTCCCAGCTGCTCCTCTTCCCGTCCAGCTCTCTGCTATGGCCTGTGAAAGCAGTGGAGGATGGCCCAAGTCCTTGGGCCCCTGCATCCACATGGGAGACCTGGAAGAAGATCCTGACTCCTGGCTTCAGATCTCAGCTCCAGCCATTGTGGCCATTTGAGGGAGTGAACCAGTGGATGGAAGACCTCTCTCTTTCTTATACTCTGTATTTTTTTTTTTTTTGGACAGACAGAGTTAGACAGTGAGAAAGACCGACAGACAGAAAGGTCTTCCTTCCATTGGTTCACCCCCCAAATGGCCACTACGGCTGGCACGATGCATCAATCCGAAGCCAGAACCAGGTGCTTCCTCTTGGTCTCCCATGTGGGTGCAGGGTCCAAGCACTTGGGCCATCCTCTACTGCCTTCCCGGGCCACAGCAGAGAGCTGGACTGAAAGAGGAGCAACTAGGACTAGAACCCAGGGTGCCGGCGCAGCAGGTGGAGGATTAGCCTACTGAGCCACAGTGCCGCCCTATACTCTGTATTTCAAATAAAAATAAATCTTTTTATAAAAATTAAAAAATTAGTAACTAGATAGGGCTTTAAAGATAGATAAAAAGCAAACTATGGGAAGAGTCCTTTTCTGATCCTTCCATTCATTGAGTCAGTATAATCTCTATTCCACCCACTTCCCTTGCTCTGACCACACTATGGGTGATAAACACATACTAGTAACCCTGGAGAACTTCCCCATGAGTTTGCTTAGCCACCAGTACCAGCTGTCTATAAGCAGACTGTAGAGCTCATAATGGAACTATTTAAAATACAGATCTAAGACGACTACTTCCATGAATGGGTACAATGATGACAGAATATACAGGTTTAAATTTAGTGGAAAAAGCAGTAGATCCTAGATATTCTAAAACTTACTACACACATGGCTTTCGGAGTAGGCGGGGTTAGTTCCAACAGGCAGGCTTCTCAACCAACCTTCCTACACATACATGAAGAAATAAGCAGAAACAGTGGGAAGATAGCAGTGATTCAAGTCATCATCCTGAGAGAACTTTAATACAGTTTATAGAAGAGGAAAGGGAAGCAGAGAAAAGGAAGTTTACAAGCTGTTTTTTTTAATCATTAATTAAAGAGAAACTTTTATTTATATTCTACACTACCAGATGGTTCTCATTATTTCTGGAGCTTTGCAATGAACTAACCTGCCAACCTGTGAATCTATAGAAGAGTCTAACGTTGGGTGAAGTAGGGCAAACACAACATATTTTTTTACAGTTTCATATAATCCTCAACCATCTCTTTCTGCCTTCCTCCTTTCCACCATGCTGATATTTGTCCCTGCAATGCAATCTACTATGGGCTTTCAGAAGCATTTTCTTTTAATACCTTTTACATTCCTGAGGTTGGTAGTTTTTCCTCTTGAAATCTTTGATTCACATGTAATCACGGAACAACTTCATGGAACACAATGCAGTATTTCAAGATGCCCATAGCATAAGTTGATTGAATTAGGCAATCAGCATCACCATGTCCTTATCCATTCTAATTTTTTGCTAATGCTTGCTTTATTGAATTTCCTATCAAGTCTGAATCACTATATTTTAAATTACTGAGGTCTTATAGAATGACTTACTGCTCTATATAATTGTCAGAAAGTAAAGACGCCGCCAGTGGTTTTTAATTTGAGAGTCCTCTCTAAATAAAGTAGTCTGAAGAATGTGGTCAACTGCCAGTCACAGTAGGTACTGCAACTGTGTCTTTTCAGAAACTCTGCTGCCTCTTTGTGTCTCTCTCCTACTGCTATTATCCTAGGATAATAAACTTAAAACTTCACATATCTTGCAAGAGTAAGTCATTGCCAGTGGGAGTGTCAACTTGGACTGCCTTAATACAAGACAACTGGACTATAGCTTTCAATTTTAAAATAGAAAACAGTTTGTAATCCAGGAATTCTGAATACAGATACTCAATCTATAGAAGCACTTTCATTTACTTGTGGAAGAAAAATGCTTGAATATTCATGGCCTCATTTTAATTGTAAAATATAGGGAAATTAATTTCACTATAAGTATACTAGTACAATAAATTATGATGTCCTCATAAAATGGAATTTTCCATAGTAGTGAAAAAGAAAAGCAAGTTTATGGGTATCTTAGTGCTGGTTTTAAACGAAAAATTCAGCTATAAGGCAATGTGAGTAACTGGGGTGGGGGGAACTCATATAAACACACACACACATATATATCCCTTAATAGATACAGTTATGTGCAGACAGATCAGGAGTAATCTGCCTGATGAGGAGTTAGCAGCAACTGGTCTGGGTTATGTGAAACCCACCACATGTAAGGCAGAGCAATCAGGAAACACCACTGGGGCTCTGAGGCTCTGGTACCCTAGGGTACCCAGAGAGGTACAACTCTAGAAGAAGCTGCCTTGGAACCTCCCCATATTATACTCTTTTATAAACTTTTTAAAAGTTAATAATCCAGAGGCAGACAGCACAAAGAAGACTATGTGCTGAGTAGATGAGTCATCATTATTATATACCTGCGTAGAAATCTGCACTTGACCATTTCTTACTGAGCAAGTGCTACACATCTGGGTAAATGTGTGAGAGAAACACAGGGAGACATCCAAGTCTTCCAGTTCCCTGATGTTCTGCCAATAACTCACCACTCAATCTGCTTCCAGTCATATTGGTTGACTGAATAATTTACAAATTTCAACAAAAAGAATAAAATGTTGCAAAGTTCCAAGTTTGTCTGGCACAACATTTTTTTCTTAGGACACAAACTTTAGATAGGAACACACATCCTCTTTTTCCTTGGTTTCTTGAAGTTCAGAGCCTTCAGCCTTGTTTGTGCATGATATACAAAAAATTCTACAAAGGTTCTGACACCAGTGGTGTTAGGAAAACAACTTTGTAAATTTAAGACTCATGAAGGGAATTAAGATTTTTGTTTTTCCAACCAAGCCAGCAGTATCTGCCACAACATGATGATTTTTGACTTCTAGTGATCCAGCAGATCAATGGAAACAGAAGGATAATCCAGTTTCGGATGTGGAGGTGACGTAAAACCCCAATATCTACAAATAATTCTTGCAATTTTCTTGATCCCTTCACTGTAAAAACATATAGAATCCTAACTTACCTAGTTCATAGATTAGGACACCAATTCTGAGAACATTTTTTAAAGGGATTGGAATTGACGATGTGATTCTGGATGATATTCACTTTCTTTTCTGGTGTAATGAGTTTATTCCTTAACAAATGGATCAGTACTTTGAAAGAAATCACAGAAAATCACACAGTTCTGTAAGCTCCATTTCAAATACATTTACTAACACATATTCTGTAAATGCTTTGGAAAAGTAAAAAAGAAAAGTTATTTCAGGAAGTGGCACTCTTATTGTACTTGATGAGGGGATAAACAGGTGTAGGTATAAAACACCTATGGTACTTCTCTTGGGGGAGCATTTCAGAAGATCCTTTCTGAGGCTTGCAGATTTCAAAGTACTTTGAGCAAGATGGCAAGTGGTCTAGAATCCACTAAAATAAGAATACTTGGAGAAAGAAGCCTCTTTGGGGAAAAATGATGACTGACAAGAGTGAAGCTAACTAGGGAATCTTTACCCAGGAGGAACAAACTGGCTTGTTCAATGCTCCTTAATACCACATGGATAAAGTACACATTGGAAAATGTGGTCAGCTAAATGGGCAACCTCAGTAACCTAGAAAAGGGCAGAGATACAAGAAATCCCCATAGAGAATTTAGCCTGGGATATGTATAATTCATTTGTAGTATTGTAACTGATTTTGCTACATCTAACTGTACCAAATCACCTTAGAGTACTGTTTTTAAGCCAAAGTATACACTGGCACATGATGAAGCCATGTCTACTTATTTTTAAAACTCTAAATTAAAAAAAAAAATAATTGTCACCCCCAGAGACACAACATGCTTCAGCAGAGGGGTCTCTAAGAATATTCTTCAGGTCTCTTACAGAAAAATCACCACGTAGACTATTAAAAAGATACATTTCTTTGCTCCTATCCAAACTCAGTGAAACAAGAGCCCTGCTATTAATATGCACTGTATCAAATGCTCCAGAAGATTCTTATAGGCACCCAAGTTTGGGAACCACCATCCTAACATATTTCTCTCTAGCATTTTTAGTAGTTTTAATTTTATATAGATGGTCAGCAGTGTGCAATTCTCATGTTAGAGTGAGGAATTAAGAACCACAAAGATAAAAGTCCTGGTCTCTGAAAATATATGGCCAGACTTTTTGCCTTTTCATTTTAAAAATATTTCAAATAATACAGAGATGTATAATGAAAAGTTCAGTGCACACATGCTTTAACAACTTTTAACATTTAACATTCATTTCACATGTATGATATTATATACATATGTAATATTTTTGAAAGGAGTGGATATTTTAATATCATAGAATATAGGATTTATAACAAAGATTATAAAATAAGGAAAGATGATATTTTATAAGGGGTGTAATATATATATATATACACACACACACACACACACAACTCAAGTAAAATGGCTTTCTTACTTTTTTTGCTGTATATGTAAATTTCCATATTTGAGAGCAAACATGAGACATTATCTTTGTGTCTGGCTTATTTCACTCAGCTTAATGATTTCCAGTTCTATCCATTTTGTTTCCAAATGACAGAATTTCACTCTTTTTTATGGTTGAGTAATAATCCATCTTGTATACATGCCACATTTTGTTTATCCATTGATCCACTGATGGACGTCTACGTTGAGTCCATATCTTTGCTGTTGTGGATGGTATTACAATAAACAGAGGAATTCAACTGACTTCATTTCCTTTGGATATATTCCCAGAAGTGGGATATCTGGGTTATATGGTCAATCTATTTTCAGTCTTTTGAGGAATTTCCATACTGTTTCTCATAATGGCTATATCAATTTTCATTCCTACCAACTTCTCTACATCCTCATCAGTCCTTGTGGTGTTTTTGATAAGTCGTCTAACTAGAGTGAGATGCTACCTCCCTGTGACTGCTTGCATTTCCCCAGTGGTTAATGATGCTCAACGTTTTTTCATGTGTGTGTTGGCCTCTATGGCCGGTTTTAATCCCTTCCTATCCCTCTGCCAAGTGGGCAGCTCTGCTTAATGCAGGGCACAGAGGATGCCGTATCTAGTATTCCATCCTGAAGTCAGAATGTTAAAATTTTCCAGTCTTATTTCCCTGGGAGAGATTTAAAGGTGTAATTTTCAAGAAAGAAGGGATTTCAACAGCAGTGGTACCTGTTAGGAGAGCAGTTGTCAATCTTGACTGCACAATGATTTCACAGGTGGGTTCAGTCCTACATGATAATTAAACCAAAATCTCTAGGACTGAGGCCCTGGGAATTTCTCTCTACAAAGATCTAATTCAATCATCACAGCTTTTATACTCTCACATTGTCTGTATAGAATGTTATTTTTATATTGACCACAATTTTTTTGTAATCAGTTATGTATCCATATTTTCACCCAACTTTTTCATGAGTGGAGAGGGTGTCATTACTACAGAGAGTAGACAGCATGTATGAATATTTAAAAATAAATTAGGAGCATAGAAAACCCCTTGAACATCCCCATTCTCTAGAATACTTTGTGCCTTGGCTGCTTCTTTTCAAACTTTACTTTGTGTTCCCTGCAAAGAAATTTCTAAAGGCATCTTGCAGACCTCTTTCTCCATTTGTGAAACTAAAGAATTGCTCTGGCAATTCAGAGGGATTCTTTTGATCAAACATTAAGACAACTTCTAAGTCATAAACAAATTAAGAGTTATCACTTGTCCTAAGGTTGACATTGCCATTATTCTCAATTACTCGTGAACTCTCACACATAATTCAGAGTGTCCCCAGAGAAGGGAAATGAGAAGAGAGTTCTGCTTATACAAAGAACAAATCCTTCCTGAGGTAACATTTTGCATAATCACAATCTCACCCCTAGATGGTTATTTACTTATATTGAACTCCAAGGCGAAAGTAATGGTGTCTTCTGGTAAGCAGTGCATTCAAAAGGAAGATATGGCGGAGAAGCCATCACACACCTAGAACTGCAAAACTAATAAGAAATTCTTCCACGTTGGAGTTCTAGTCGATAACAACAGGGAGATGAAGATGATAGGAAACAAGAGAACAACATTAGGGCGCCAGTTGGTGCCGCTTGGTGGATTGGAAGGGAGACTAGATAGCTTGGCTCAGAACAGCAGTCAGCAGTTACCTGGAGATAGCACCCCAGTAACACTGGAAGTGGGTGAACCCTATCTCAGTCACAGAGCACCTTGCTAATGTCATTATTCTCCTCAGAAGTCATAACTTGGATGACCAATGTGAATAACTGCAAGCCATTAGCTTCTACTTATTCGACAATTTACCTCTACTGGGGACAGCATTGTGTAATGGATAAAGCTGCCATTTGTGACTGCGAAATCCCATATGGGCGCTGGTTGGAGTCCTGGCTGCTCCACTTCTGATCCGGCTCCCTGCTAAAGGCTTGGGAAAAGCTGTGGGGGTTGGACCAAGTGCCAGGTGAGAGACTGGATGAAGGTCCTGGCTCTTGGCTTTAGCCAGTTCAGTTCTGGCTGTTGCAGGCATCTGGGGGGTGAACCTGTGGAAGCCCTCCCTCCTTCCCTCCCTCTCTCTCTCTCCTTTTCTCTAACTTTGCCTTTAAAATAAATAAATAAATAAATATTTTTTAAAAAAAGTCCTTAGTTCTGGGACTGGTGCTGTGGCGCAGTGGGTTAAAGCCCCAGCCTTCAGTGCCTGCATCCCATATGGGTGCTGATTTAAGTTCTGGCTACTTTACTTCCCATCCAGCTCTCTGCTATGGCCTGGGAAAGCAGAAGATGATGACCCAAGTCCTTGGGCCCCTGCACCCATGTGGGAAACCTGGACGTAGCTCCAGGCTCCTGGCTTTGGATCAGCTCAGCTCTGGCCATTGTGGCCATTTGGGAAGTGACCCAGCAAATGGAAGACCCCTCTCTCTCTCTCTGGCTCTACCACTCTATGTAACTCCATCTTTCAAATAATTAAAATATATCTTTAAAAAAAGTCCTTAATTATTTAAAATAAAATACAATGTATCTCTACTATAATAATTCCGAAGTACTATTCCAAGTATTTAAGCAATTTGACTCACATGGTCCATACAACACAACTATGAGGTAGCCATTATTATCCCAAATATAAAGGTAAAGAGATTGATGCTTAGGGAGGGAAAGTTTGTGCATTTTCTTACTGATTTGACCAACAGTATTTTTATCAGAACTGTCCATGTGTGTGAAATAAGGAGGTATAAATAACTAGCTGTGGAAAATTGTGACAAGAATCAAATATTTTATTATGGATAGCACAAGTGAATAAAGTGGTCTATAATGACCAATAGACAAGGACTAACCTGTGCAGATGCCTATTTGTACTAAAACATATTTCTAGCAAACGAGGAGATCTCTCTGCTACACCTTACACTAGAGAAACATTTTGGTGTTGAACTAGTGGTTCCATTATATTTAATGCAGACCAGATGAATGGGAGAACCATACAAAGGCATTACAAAGATTACCAGAAATATTTCCTGATGGCTACTCAAGGGAAAACGATATTTCTCCTCTGTGTTTGAGTGTCCACACCCACAAGTCCCCTTTGCCTAATGGAGTAAAAGGGGTCTCATCTATGATCACCACTGTAAAGAGCCAAACGTGGGTTTCCTTACATGGTAAGAGAACAAACATAAATTAGACATCTAGGTTATGACAGTCTCTTGGGAACTGCTGTTGGCGGTGTGGTTCTGACCTCCATGTGGAGAGCCTGAGCTGAGGAAGAATCCTGACTCTTAGTGACTCAGGATACAGACCTCAGTGAAGGGTATGAGTAACAGAGCTCTATTAGCACTGGTTGCTCTTAAACTACTGGACCGCCTTCAGGACATTTTGTTCTTCCTATGTTGCCTACTTATTAGAAGTACAAAAGGAGGGAAATAAGTATTATTTTTCAATTGATAGTTCTCTTTCTCTCTTTCCCTTTCCCTCTTATTCTTCTTTGATGTTTGCATGTCTATTCATGTACTAGGGCTGCCATGAACATATACCACAGTTCAAGTAACTGAACAACCAGGAAAGTATTTTCCCACAGTTCCAGAGGTTGGATGTACATGATCAAAAGTGTTGGTAAGTCTGAGTAAGTCAGAGGCCTCTCTCCTGGACTTGACAATGTCCACCTTCTCACTGTGCCATCTCATGGCCTTTCTGTGTCTGCTCTTACCTGATGATTCTTCACCTTCTTAAAAAGATACCAGTCCTATTGTATTAGAACCTCACATTAATGACCTAACTTAACCTATTCACCTCATTAAAGGCCTATCTCCAAATATGGTCATATTGAGGGTTAGTATTTCAGCTATGAATTTGGAGGGTACAGAGTTCAGTCTATAACACAATATTTGGATTCTTAATATGGGGGCTTGTATTTTTCAGTTGTATAATTTGAAGCATTATATGTACAAAATTATCTACTTAAATAATCAAAGTTTTATGTATATCAAAGCTACATATAGTTATTAAAGAGAATGATACATATCATATCAATCTATCGATATGTATATAGTTAGAATTATAAAGAGGTAGACACAACCTGAAAGCAATCACAGTCGCCAACAACTTGAGGTGCCAACAATTCTGAAGGCAATAAAGTAGTTAGAGCTCTACTCTATGATACATAGATAAGTGGAAAGGGTTTGAAGGGGATAGATTCTGTAAAGGTGCTGATGTGGTGGTGTGGGGAGAGAGGCAGGGTGGAGTTGTTGAAAGCCAGAGTTCTAAGCTTAAAACCTAGGCTAGTTGTTTGACCAGGGGCAGGTTATTTTCTGTCTCCTCATTTGTCAATTGCCCATCCTACTCTGTTTTGAAGGGACACTAGAAAAACACAGAAGTAACAACCAACACAGGAAAGTGCTTGGCAGAGTGATAGGACTCAACATCAAAACTCACAGACCACATTTTTAGAAAACCTAAAGAGTCATTAACATTCTTATGTTTCACAGAAACAGTCTTGGCAGCAGGCGCACAGACAACACACACATAAACTTAAAACAGGAGAAACAGAAGATTGCTACCTTCACAACAAAATAAAGACTTATGGTATAGAGGAGGTGCCTGGGTCCTCGTTTATCAGGAGCTCAATGGAGTAAGGGAGCTTGGATGAATTTATCTTTGCTCATTAGACTGACGACTCCTTGTCTGCAAGAGTCCTGTCAGTATTGTGGACTATTGTGTCTGCAGAACCCAACACAGAACTTGACACATACATATTGCTGAGTATTTATTAAGGCATGCTTACAAATTACTGTAGCTAGCCTTGCAGAGAAACACAGTGGAAGTCAATAAAATGTGATGATGGCAAAGAAGTTTCTCCATCATGAAACTGAATAGTTTTTGGAAGCTGTTCAAAGTTGTTGAGAGTTTAACTTCACACACACACACACACACACACACATATACACCCAAAGGCTTAGAATAAAGAATGACCAAGAACTTCAGATATAAAAAAAAAAGTTAAAACATGGTCCTTGCCCATCTCATGATGAATGCGGCAGCAAAGATACTTCTTCAAATAATCTTTAAAGCCCTACAGCAGGGTTGGAGAAAAATTGTTAGAAAATAATTTTGATGGATGAGAGTTACCAATTTTCTAGTCATCAGAAAAGAGGTACAGAATGATTTCCATAATATCTGCTATTAGAGTATTTCAGCCTAATATTGCTAACAGAAGACACATCCTTCCATCAGGCACAGGGGAAAATGTATGTCACTGAGACATTTTCCCAGCAATAGAACTTGAAATTCACACTGGAGAGCAGATAACACTTTATAGGGATAGTTGCCTAGAGCACAGACAGTAAATTTCACCAACTGAACATCGCATGTAACTTTCCCTGGGAGGAGAGGGACCATATTTAATTGAGACTGTTAATATGATTTACGTGACATCAAACACACCTACAAGAGGCAGCTGGAATTTTCATACCTTTGATTGTAGATAAATATTTTTTTAGATGAAAGATTTTCACTGAGACTTCATGTTACTTTTGACCATAACCTAACAACTTTTGATTTTTAGCTTCCTCTCTGCTTAAGAAAAATGAGCGATGTTTTTCACCAAAAATTATTTTCACATGATAAGTAATTGTCCTAGGATAGGAGAGGAGACAGTTCATTAACTTCGCTCAGGACATAGAGGAGTGGAGTCACTTAGAGGTACTAGCTAGCTAATGCTACCCACGGGGGAGCCCTCACCTAGACCACTGCCAAGTCACCTACTTTGTGTCTGTCCTTTCACAGAAAACAATCCATTCTCCACGCACAGCCAGACCTCTTAAATGAAAGCCCAACTGATATTTCTGATATTTCGAATGACACCAAAATTCCATGGAAAAAAAATCCATGTTCTCAGTGATTTTGACGACATACCTAAAATTCCTTGAATCAAGAAAGCTAATGGCAGGAAGGGGATCCAAGATGGCTGAATAGGGTATAGCCATGATAACATCAGCTGCTCTGGGATACGAAAAGAACAAAGGATGGACCACGTTTCCAGAAGTCTCACTGATGGAAAATTTTGGTGAAGATGTGAAAAAAACAATGAAGACTCTGTGGGACATGAGGAGAGAAAGCAGACACTGCTGCAGCCAGCCATGCGGTGCAGCCAGCTGCCAGCTGTGAGCTGCCGTCTTACTAAGTCAAGATAGGAAGACATTGCGGTGCATCCTGCCACTGGCAGTTTTAGCTGAGAGGGAATTCTAGTCACCTACTGATTTGCACTTCAGCCTGGACAGCTGACTGGGGTACTGCAAATGCCAGACTAGGAAGAGGGAAGCTGCACTGCTTTCTCCCCCTCCACCACCCCTGCTGAGCACTGTACTCGCCATCAAAAAGTCACAAGAATGTTCTGTTGTGCTCCTACCAGCATCAGAGTCACAGTCAGGGCAACATGTGGGACAAAGGATAGATCCCCTGCATCCTTCTACTGTGGGAGTCTTTGGGCATTAGCTCCAGAGCTATGGGGATGCAGTCTACATGAGCAAGGGGGACTCACCTTAGCTCTGAGTCTAACACCAGAAGCAGCCATTGAAAAAGCTGCTCCCACCCTGCGGGATCTGTGTAATGACCTCAGTATACTGTACATACCAGGACTGTAACAATTAGTTCTAAATTTCCTAATTCCACTGGAATCTACTTAATGGAGCTAGGGAAGAATCTACCTACATTTCACTACTCTGTCCTCAAACCCTACGGAGTAAAATCTCCTGGCCACCTTGCAGTCACTTTGACGGATGGGAGAAGAGTGTGGTTCACATATCCTAGTTCTAAGACTAGGGCTGTTTGTATTATACACCACTGCACCAGATGGACTCTCCCAGAAGTACTTGAGGATTGGTCCTTCTGCATGATACACTCTGGTATCACCCAAGCTTGCTTATAGGACATGGAGATAGCCAACTTAGTTTGCCTCAGCACCACGAACAAGGTCCTCGCTATCACAGTCACCAGGAGACTGACACCAAATGCTGTGTGGATCAATGACAACCAATATTTATCTCAAAGCTACACTTCCATCCCTATGAACTACAGCAGACCAGATCACTGCATCATTTATTAACACAACTGAGATTGATTAAAACAAAAGAAACCACTTATAGCCTACACTCTGGGGCTCACCTAGAACCAAAGCCAAAACAACTATTCAAGTGATAGCTTGCATTCCAGTTATATCATAAACTCTCTTCCAATGACACCTTCTTTGTAAAAAAGAAGGGACAATTACATTAGACATCAATGTAGGGACATAGAAATCATGAAAAAGCAAAGTCGATTTACACCTCCAAAAGCACACAATAATCCTCCAGAAATAGATCCTGAACTGAAGGAAATCTATGAAATGACATATAGAATACAAATTAATGATTGTAAAGAAACTCACTGTTGGCCGGCGCCGCGGCTCACTAGGCTAATGCTCCGCCTAGCGGCGCCGGCACACCGGGTTCTAGTCCCGGTCGGGGCGCCGGATTCTGTCCCGGTTGCCCCTCTTCCAGGCCAGCTCTCTGCTGTGGCCAGGGAGTGCAGTGGAGGATGGCCCAGGTGCTTGGGCCCTGCACCCCATGGGAGACCAGGAAAAGCACCTGGCTCCTGGCTCCTGCCATCGGATCAGCGCGGTGCGCCGGCTGCAGCGCGCCGGCCGCGGCGGCCATTGGAGGGTGAACCAATGGCAAAGGAAGACCTTTCTCTCTGTCTCTCTCTCTCACTGTCCACTCTGCCTGTCAAAAAAAAAAAAAAAACAAAAAAAAAAACAAACAAAAAAAAAAAAAACAAAACAAAAAAAAACCTCACTGAGATACAAGAGAAGCAGATTAAAGAAATGAGGAAATCAATGAGTGAGAAGAATGAAAATATTACTGAGGAGATAGAACTCATTAAGAACCAAACAGAAATTTTGGAAATGAAATATTCAGTCAGTGAAATACAAAATATGATTGGCAGCTTTAACAGAAGAATAGACCAAGTAGAGGAAAGAATTTGACTTTGAGGACAAGACTTTTGAAATAACCCAACTGGACAAAAATAAAGAGAAAATTTTTAAAAAATGAAGTTTATGCAAAACATGGGGATACCATGAAATGACCAAATATTTGTATTATAAGCATTCCTGAAGGGAGAGAAAATGAAAAAGTCATTGTGAACTGGCTAAATAATTGAAAATTTTCTAGGTCCTGAAAGAGACGTGGACATCTAGATAAAAGGAGCTCAAAGAGCCTCAAGCAGAATCAATCATTTTTTTTTTCCAAGACACATTGTAATTAAATTTTCAAAAGTTAAGAACAAAGAGTTAATCCTAAAGACAGTAACAGAAAAGTGTCAAGTCACATAGTAAGGAAAATTAATTAGATTAACATCAGACAAATCAACATAAAGAAAAACAATAAAACACTTATAAATAATAGGAAAATGGAGCAGCATGCTATTCAATGATCAATGGGTCATTGAAGTCATTAAAATTAAAACAGAAACGTTCTTGAAATAAAGGAAAATGAAAACACAACATATCAAAACATAAATGCAGTAGTAAGAGGGAAGCCTATAGCATTAAGTGCTTACACTAAATACCAAAATGTCTCAAATAAAAGATCTAATGATACACCTCAAAGACTCAGGAAAAACAGGAACAAACCAAGCCCAAAATCAGTAGGAGGCAAGAAATAATTAGGTTCAGAGCACAAATAAATTGAAAAAAGAAAAATACAAAAGATCAACAAAGAGAAGTTTGGTTTTTGGAGAACAAGATAGATAAACCTCTAGCCTAATTTTAAAAAAGAAAAATTAAAACTAAAGATGAAAAAGGAGATACATCACTGAAATACTGAAATACAAAGAATCAAGAAAAACTATGAAAAATTATATGCTAATAAATGGGAAAACCTCAAAGAAATGGATAAATTCCTGGATACATGTCACCTACCAAGATTAAATAAAAAAGATATAGATAATCTAAACAGACCCATAACAAGCAATGAGATTGAAGCAGTAAAAAAAAAAGTCTTCCATCAAGGAAAAGTCTAGGACTTGATGGCTTTACTGAATTTTTTTTTTTTTTTTTTTTGACAGGCAGAGTTAGACAGTGAGAGACAGAGAGAAAGGTCTTCCTTCCATTGGTTCACCCCCCAAATGGCCATTACAGCTGGCGCGCTGTGCTTGCACTGATCCGAAGCCAGAGCCAGGTGTTTCCTCCTGGTCTCCCATGCAGGTGCAGGGCCCAAGCACTTGGGCCATCCTCCACTGCCTTCCTGGGCCACAGCAGAGAGCTGGACTGGAATAGGAGCAACCGGGACTAGAACCGATGCCCATATGGGATGACAGCACCGCAGGCGGAGGATTAACCTAGTGCACCACGATGCCGGCCCCAGCCCCCAATGATTTTGTTTATGCATTAAATTACTTTTTGTAATTCTGTAATCACAAAAGATCCAGAATAGACAAAGTGATTCTAAACAAGAAAAATCTAGCTATAGGCATCACAACACCTGACTTCAAAGTATAACACAAAGCTGTAGTAATTAAAATGGCATGGTACTGGCATAAAAACGATACAAATATCAATCAAACAGAATAGAGAGCCTAAACATTACTCCACATACATACAACCAACTCATTTTTAAATGATTTATTTATTTGAAAGGCAGAGTTACAAAGGGAGGGAGAGACAGAGATCTTCCTTCAGCAGGGAGCTGGATCAGAAGTGGAACAGCCAGGAGTTGAACCAGTGCCCATATGTGATGCTAGTACCACAGGCAGTGGCTTTACCCACTACATGGTGTTGCCAGCCCCACAGCCAACTGATTTTTGATAAAAAGTACTCATACCATACCATACCATCGAGTAAAGATGATTTCTCAACAAATGGTGCTGGCAAAACTGGATATATATATATATATATATATGAATGAAATTAGAACTATACTTCTTACCATATGCAAAAGTCAACTCAACATGGATCAAAGACCTAATTAAAACTCGAGACTATGAAGCTACTGGAAGAAAACCTACTGGAAACATCCCATGACACTGGCATAGGGGATGACCTCTCACACAAGATCTCCAAAGTACAGGTAACCAAAGCTAAACTAAACAAATGGGACTATATCAAATTCAGAAGCTTCTACACAGCAAAGGAAATGATAGAATAAATTACAGCTAACAATTGGAAAAAGATACTTGTGAGCTGCCTATCCAGCGAAGGATTAATACCCGGAATACATCAACAACTTAAACAACAACACCAAAAAACAACCAATCTAGTTAAGAAATGGGCAATGGACTCAACAGACAGCCCTCTAAAGAAGAAATACAAATGGCCAATAAACATGAAATAATAACATTGCTATCCGCCACAGAAATGTAAATCAAAACCAAAATGAGGTATCACTTCACCCCTGTCAGAATGGCTAAAATCCACAACCCAGAGATTAACAAACGTTAGCAAGGATGTGGACAAGGGGGAACACTCAGACACTGTTGGTGGGAATGTAAATTAGCGCAGCCATGGTGGAAAACAACGTGGAGATTTCTTTTTATTTTTTTTTTTTTGGACAGGCAGAGTGGACAGTGAGAGAGACAGAGAGAAAGGTCTTCCTTTTTTCCATTGGTTCACCCCCCAATGGCTGCTGCAGCACTTGCTGATCCGAAGGCAGGAGCCAGGTGCTTCTCCTGGTCTCCCATGCAGGTGCAGGGCCCAAGGACCTGGGCCATCCTCCACTGCACTCCCAGGCCAGGACTAGAACCTGGGGTGCTGGCACCACAGGCGGAGGATTAGCCTAGTGAGCCGCGGTGCCAGCCAAGATTTCTTAAATTAGAAATAGTCTCTCCATATGATCCAGCAATTTACTACTGGGTATATACAAAAAGACTTGAACACAATGTAGCAAAGATACCGGCACTTCCACATTCATAGCAGCACTGTTTAGCCAAAGTTTAGATTCAAAGTCTCCATCACCAGTTGAATGGATAAAGAAAATGTGGTATAGGTACACAATTGAATATTATTCAGCTATAAGAGAAAGAAATTCTGCCATTTGTAGCAAAATGGACATGTAGGACATGATGATGAGCGAAGTAAGCCAGACACAGACAAATACTACATGTTCTCCTTAAATGTGGGAGTTAAAATCTAATAAATGAATGAAATTTCTGTGTGGGTCATTATTGCTGCAAATATAGTTACGAAACTGTTTTATACTTTTGCCAATCCCATGGTTAAGAATGTTATACTACCATAGTTTTAATGATGTGATTACTTTAAATTTTACTGTATAAGGATGAAATGGCAGTTTTTCCATTCAGCTACTGTTTATAGCCATTTCTTGATTCTCACTAAACTTGGGTCTTTTTGCTTTTTTACTTGTTAAACTTCTTATTCAGTAAAGTATTATGCTTTTAAATTTAATGTAAATGTAAAATATGTTATGTCAAAAACTAAAAAGAAGAAAGGGGGAGGAAGGGAGTATCATTATAGCCTTAGAATTAGATCTATTGGGGTTGGCACTGTAGTGCAGTGAGTTAAAGCCCTGGCCTACAGCACCAGGCATCCCATAGGGGTGATGGTTTGAGTCCCGGTTGCTCCATTTCTGATCCAGCTTACACGCCTAAGAAAGCAGCAGAAGATGGCCCAAGTCCTTGGGCCAGCACCCATGTGGGAGACCTGGAAGAACCTCCTGGCTTCGAATCAGCTCAGCTGTGGCTGTTGCTGCCATTTGGGGAGTTCATCAGTGGATAGAAGACATTTCTCTCTTTCAGTCTCTACCTCTCTGTAACTCTGCCTTTCCAATAAATTAAAATAGTTAAAAAAAAAGAGAAATAGATCTATAAACTGTATTGAATCTGTTAAAAACCACTTAAAATTATTTTAAAAAGCTAGTGAAGATTTTGAGAGAAGATAAGCAAATGCCTTGGATCTATGTCTATGCCATAGTTTAATGGATATTTTAATTTATTTTTCTTTTTAATTGACACATAAAAATTGTACCTATGAGGTACAGTGGGATAATTCAATCAATGTATACAATGTGTCATGGTAGCATTTTCATCTCCTTATTCTGTTATATCTGGAGCCGTTGAACTCCTCTAAGTCTCACTAGAATATCTAGCAGGTTGTTGTGAGCCATAGTCTGCCCTGCTGTAAGACTTACTCCTCCAATCTAATCGGTACTTGTTGTCCAGTCTCTCCACCCTCTCAGCTTATGCTTCCTAGCTACCCACCATCTTTAGGTCACTCTCTTCTTCGGGCTAACAATTTTGCCTTCCCCATGAGGGAGAACAGATAGTATCTGTCTGTTTCTTTCTGATTTCACTTAGCATAACATCCCTCAGTTTTATAGGTTTGACCTCATAGATGATCAGGATTCCTGACAGCACTCTAACAGAAACCTCTCTCTCTGCCCAAGTTTTCATTCTTTCTTTTTATTGAAAATATCCAGTATTACAAATCTCTGGTTAAGCTATTTTCCTTTCCATTTTACTTACAATTGCTCCCAAATACCTGCACCAAGAGCAAAGACTTTACTCCTGAAGCATCCCTCCAGATCTGGAAAATCTGAAAGTACAGTTTTCTTTCAGATTGTCTTGACATTGGCTTATTTTGTGTCTTATCTAAATAATGACAGTAAAGGCCGATGTTCTTAAACTCATCTGACCCTTAGAGGCACATCAACAAAAAATCAAAGACAGCTGTTTACAGAAGAAGGAAATGGACTGGCATGGAAGGAAGACTCTTGCAATGAATCCCGGGAGCTAATCTCAACTCTGCCGCACCTCACTTGCCTAGGTACAGGGCCCTCTCACAGTCTCTCTATCTGCCTCTCAGTCACATCGTGGATTAATATATCTGGTTTCCTGTATGTGTGAAAGGTGCCAAATATTTGGGCCATTTTCTGCTACTTTTCCAGGGCATTAGCAGGGAACTGGATCAGAAGTGAAACCGTGGGAGTCGAACTGGCACCTGTATGGGACTTAGTGTCAGAAGCAGCAGCTTGACCAGCTGGGTCACAATACCAGCCCCTAAGCCTGGGCTAACATCTTACCACATGGTCCATTTTGTGAGTTTCCTCACGTTCTTGACAACAGTTTGCATTATAAAGTTCTTTGTTCACTGTTTGCTATTTGTCCAGGTGATTTCAAATTTTCTGTGTTTTACTGGACACTTTTGACTGAGTTTATCAAAAGCTTTATTAATGTCTTCTACTTAATTGTAGATATGTCTGTTTGGCTATTACTATATAGTCTTGCTTTACTTACTTTCAATCTATACAATTATATGCATGTGCATTTAGACATATTTCCTGGTGAATTAATTCTTTGATTATGATATCACCAATGACTATCTCTAATGATGATTCTTGTTGTAAAAGCTGTTTTGTTTTCACCAATTTTCTAAAGCAGCTTTTATATAGTAAATTTTGTTCATTTTCTTTCAATTTTCTATTTAAGTTGGGTCTATTAAAAATAGAATAACGGTGGAGGTTTTCCCCCAAATCTGATTGGCAACTGGGCGTTGAATAGTGGTCTTCCAAAATATATATCAACAACTAATCCACAATACCCATGACTGTGATATTGTTTGGGAAAAATTTCCTGGCAGATGTAAGATAAGAACTCTAAGTGATACCATTTTAGATTACCCTGTTGGACTCTATGTCTAATAATTAGTATTCTGTTACAGACAGAAAAGCAGAAAACGCAGAGAGCAAAAGGTTGGCTGAGACTGGGGTAAGGCAACCACAAGCCAAAGAACCCCTGGAATTACTCCAACCTAACAGAGGCAACAAGTAGCTCTGTGCTCCAGCATTTGGATGCAGCGTAGCCACTTTGACATCCTGATTCTGAACTCTGGGCCTCCAGAACTGTGAGATAATACATTCTCTCTTTTAAATCAATAATTCTGTGATGTAAATCTGTGGAAATATTCAGTTTATGAGCTATAAGTAACATTATATTTTTGCATTTTTCATGCAAAAAGTAGAACTTTTTATTTGTTGACATGGCTGTCCATTTTCCCTTTTCTCTGCTGCCTTAAACTTAGATTTAGTGTATTTTACTACTAATTTTCCTTATTATCTTATTTTATATTATTTTAATGATTTTAACAGTATATTACAGATCACATTTGTCTAAAAAATATAAATTTTACTGCCTGACAGATCAATATTTAGAATCTCTTACCTCTACTTATTTTAGTAATAATGTTTTTACATGCTTTAACTTTTATGTGTTTTAAATCTCACCACACGTTCTTGTGTTTCTTATCAATTCGATTTTACAACATTCCTCTCATTGTCCTTGTTCCTTTCTTCTGAATTTCTATGTGGAAGTCATGAGCCCAGAATCTATTCCAGGTCTCCCACGTGCCTTGCAGGGACCCAACAACTTGAACCATTACTTGCTGCCCCTCAGAGTGCAGAAAACCGTATTGAAATCAGAGCCGGCACTTGAATCAGGCACTCTCTTATGAAATCCAGGTATCCCAAGTGGTGGCTTAATCACTGAATCAAGCCAAAAGATTGGCCCAGATTTTTTTTTTTTTTAATTTTGCTAAGAGAAAACATATCTGGTGAGTTTTGATTTATTTTTAAAATAACAACTCAATTTTTGAATTTCCTTTGTTCAAATTTTTATTTATTTGGAAGGCAGAGAAAGTGATCGAAATCCCCCATTCATTGGTTAACTTTCCAAATGCCTGCAATAGCCAGGACTGAGCCAGGCCGAAGCAAACAGCCTGGAACTCAATCCAGCCTCTCACACGAGTAGCAGGGACCCAAGTACTCAGGCTCTCTCTGCCACCAACCATGGATGCATTAGAGGACGCTGGAGTCAGAGCAGAGCAGACTGTAACCCAGGCACTTCAATATGGAGTTTGGGCATCCCAGAGGGTATTTTTTTATTTTTTATTTTTTTTTATTTTTTGACAGGCAGAGTGGACAGTGAGTGAGAGAGACAGAGAGAAAGGTCTTCCTTTGCCATTGGTTCACCCTCCAATGGCCACCACGGCCGGCGCACTGCGGCCAGTGCACCGTGCTGATCCGATGGCAGGAGCCAGGTGCTTCTCCTGGTCTCCCATGGGGTGCAGGACCCAAGCACTTGGGCCATCCTCCACTGCACTCCCTGGCCACAGCAGAGAGCTGGCCTGGATGAGGGGCAACTGTGACAGAATCCGGCGCCCTGACTGGGACTAGAACCCAGTGTGCCAGCGCCACAAGGCGAAGGATTAGCCTAGTGAGCCACGGCGCCGGCTGAGTTTGTCTAAAAATACTTTTTAAAGGAAATGTTTATTTGAAAAGCAGAATTAGAGAGGGAGAGACAGATTTTTTTCACCCATTGGTTCTGAAGCCAGGAGCAAGAAACTCCTTCAGGGTCTCCCACACAAGTAGCCAAAATACTTGGGCTGCCTTCTGCTGCTTTCCTGGGTGCATTAGCAGGGAACTGGATCAGAAGCAAAACAGCCCAGACTCTAATCAGGTAAAGCAGCTGCCTACAATGCCAGCATCTCATAAAGGCACTGGTTTGAGTCCTGGCTGCTCCACTTCTGATCTGCTCACTTCTAATGACCTGGGAAAGCAGTGGAATATGACACAAGTATTTGGGGCCCTTCACCCACACGGGAGATCTAGAAGAAACTACTCACTCATGGTTTTAGCCTGGTCTAGCACTAGCCCTAGGGTATGAACTAGCCAATGAAAGATCTCTTTCTCTCTCTCTCTCTCTCTCTCTCTCTCTCTCTCTCTCTCTCTGTGTTCCTCTGTGGAACTTACTTTCAAATAAATAAATCTAAAAAAATTTTAGCTATATATCTCTTTGTGTTTCCTTTTGAAGATAATAAGGACCTTCATATACTTACTTATAAGATTTTTGTCTTTTAGGTTTTTCATGATTTTCTTGTCATTTTTTTCTACTTGAGTTCATTGTCATTATTGAATATAAATCCCGATAGTTTTGATTCTCTGCTACTATCTCTGTCTTATTTCCTGTGCCTTTACCTTTCTGGTTTTTAAGTCCATATGTACTAAAACCTTGCAATATTCCGTATGACTATATACCCTATGCTACTTTTTCTTTTAAGAATTCTCAGAATTCACCTTTATTTCCAGTGATCTGGGTGCTTTTTCCTATCTTCTAGGTCATTAGTTTTCTCTTGTACTTTGTCTAATATATCAGTAAATTTTATGTCAGTATTCTTTTAATGCACAAGCTTCATATTTGTTTTTACTTGTAATTGCTATTATCAGAAGGTATTGCCAGTGCTTTATTTAATTCCATAAACACATTAAGGTTGAGTTTCTTATTTTTAAATAATAAATTCATGTCTATACTATTTTGAGTCCCCATGAATCTCTCCTCTGTTTTCTCCTTCTTTCCTTCATGTTTTGTCTTCTTAAATGCCTGGTTATTTCCTGGTATCCAAACATTAAACAAGAAAGCTTACAAAGACAATATAAATCATTTAATAGGATTATCATCCAGGCAGAATGAGCATGTGCTTGTGACAAGCAGCACGGATGGCAGCATTAGACATTCAGATGATCTTAATCTAAGTAGGGAGTGAGATTTCAAGTTTTATTTACAGTGAGGACTCATCTATATCATTTGCACTGCTTTCTTTGAGTTTATCTTTATTGTCATCACAACCAGATCCCTGTGCTTTTTAGTAGGGATTGTTCCTTTAGTGTCTCACCATCTCCACAATTGTCGCAGAAGTTTTATTTAGCTTCTCAGCCACTGAATTAGATTTTGAAATTCAGCTGTCCCAAATCCCTAACCTCAGATTTTTTCTCCTGCTATAACTCTCTGCCCATAACTCCTTGCTGAACATGTCATCAATACATTCAAATATTTTATGTTTGTATATAGAGATCCATTTATGTAATCTATTTGAGATTTTCCTCCAGATTATTTAGTTGTTCAGAAAGGGCGCATTAGTCACAAACAATAAATGTAACCATTGCCAGAAGAGGAAGCCCTTGAACTACATCAAATATGGTAAAGATGCCTCTCTAAGTGTCATATTTCCCAGCCTCCTTCAAGTGAGGTTCTTTTACCAGTGAAATGGAAACAGAAGTTTTCTGTGCAGCTTCCAGAAAAGTGTCTTTAAAAAGCTGAGCAAGCATTATCCACCCGCACTCCTCTGTTATCTAGAACATAGGAAGGATCTGCACGATTACAAAAATGGAAATATCTTGAAATTGTGGGGCATATTTGAAATATCAGATGTGAAATTAAAAGCAGATAGGACTATATTCCCAATGTATATTAGTCTATCCTGTTTGCTTTTCACTTCCATCTTCTTAAAGCTAATGCCAATTCCTTTTTCTTCTGTACAACTAAATAAAACTTATCTCAATACACTTCTATAGAACTATTAATTCTGAATTGTTATTTTTATTTTGGAATAAAAAGATTTTTATAAATCAAATAAGCAACTGAACTGCAAATGATAACACTGGAACTCAGGACAAACTTCCCCACCAAAACATCTGAACTTCTAGGATTCAGCACATTAGTTATTTGGAAGAAAGTGCAAACAAAATTAGGATTATTATATTTATTTCGTAAGTATGCCATTTGCTATTTCTTCCACTAATATTTCTGTCTTTGCCTTTAGTATTTTTCTTTGAACTTTCCATGAAATATTAGCTTTGCTTAGAGTTCTATAAATATTCCTTCTACTAATGATATGAGTTGTGTGACAGCTAACAGCTTATACAATATTTACAGTCTCTGCTTTTCAGAGTAACACAGAAAATCATCAACTGCAATGATTTACTTGGCTAGAGTACACAAAATACTCTAGTTCTATTAAGAAAGAATAATTGTTATGATTATTTAATGCTATATACAATGTCTGTTATTAGCTATTTACTGACATATGAATACTTGAGACCTACTCTGTCTAGTGCCAGTGATAGCAACTCATTTTTTCCATCACATTTAATTCCATCAATGCTCGTTTACTGACAAAAATTTAACTGCCATCAGATTTATTGGATAGCATCATTCTTGCCAAATTTCAGTTTGACGTATAGCTCATATTAATGTCAATATGTTGTATTCATAGCTGCAAGTTAAATCCTAACCTCTAACATGTCATTCTACAGAAAAGGAGATGTGTTACAAATAGTTTGTATATAGTTTTTGAATCACATCTTGGAAGAATTAGAAGCGTGAGATATGTTTCTTCTTGCTAATCTGTCGCCTGTGGTCTTACAGGAGTAGAAAGGAGAATTAAGCTCTAAAATATGTAATGCCTCTTAATGCCTATGCTTTGGTTTGATTGTGGTGTGTCCCCTCTAAAAAGTCACATTGAAACTTGGTCCCAACAGAGCTGTGATGAGAATTACTGGGGCCTCTAAGAGATGGATGCTTTCCCACAGGAGTGAGTCCTTGATACAGCAAGATTGGATGAATTATCATGAGACTAAGTTGTAAGAAAGTGAGCTCTGCACATCCCTTCAGTCTCTCTCATACATACTCTTTGTCCCATACCACTCGCCACCAACAGTAGCCCTTACTTGATGTGGCTGCCCAATCTTAGACATTTTGGCCTTCAAAGTCATTAACCAAATCAAACCTTTTTTCTTTAGACTAAGGCAACAAAAATGAACTCAGATTTTCTGCATTCAATCTTTACTACAGCAATGTCAAAGGAATAAGCAAAAAAAATTAAATGAGGTAGCCAAGCAGTGTCTAAGCCACCTATCCATGATTATTGGGATTTAGGTGCCAAATTTGTCAGTGAAAAGAATTCTCCAACTCCTGACATTCTTGATTCTGAAATTGAGAATTATATTATAAATTGAATGATAAATAACACTAAGAAAACCCAGAAATAGTCCATTTCTAGGATCGTATCTCTAGTCACTGGGAATCCTAAGAACAACATAACAACATTCTTCTGTGAGATACGGGTTTGAAATATTCTGTCTTCTAAAAAAAGGAATCACAGAGAAGATCTGTACTATATCGGGAGAAAAAAGAAACCTATGGATGTTCATAATGCATTTTTAAGATTTATTTATTTATTTGAAAGTCGGAGTTACAGAGAGACAGAGACAGAGATAGTGAGGTCTTCTATCCACTGGTTCACTCCCTGGAGGGCCGCAGCAACCAGAGCTGCACCGATCTGAAGCCAGGAGCAAGGAACAACTTCTGGGTCTCCCACACGAGTGCAAGGGCCCAAGGACTTTGGCCATATTCCACTACTTTCCCAGGCCATAAGAGAGAGCTATATCAAAAGAGGAACAGCTGGGACTCGAACTGGCATCCATATCAGATGTCGGCACTGCAGGCGGTAGCTTTACCCACTATGCCACTGTGCTGGCCCCTACGATGCATATTGACGCTGTTTCCATGGAACCTCACCTATGACAAATTTAGAATTTTGGTTTTATTTTTTTAAATTTGTTTTAATACTACATCTTCTTTGACACCTGTAAATACATGAAGTCATGTCACTGACTTAAAACAGAGTGTGAGGAATTCTAAGATCGCTGAATAGGGAAAAGATATGCTGTTTTTGACCTGGGGCAGATAGCCGAAGAAACTTGGAGGAAATGCATTTCCAGGGAAGAGGTAGAAAGAAATGTGTAGTGAGATTCTACAGAAAGCAGACTGATGCCATGGAGTGGAATGGAAAGTGTGGACATGCAGCGGCAACATGGTCACCACATGACTCCTGCACCTGGGGGCTGCCGGAGATGCCAATCTCTGAGAGCCAGGAGCAGACACTCCAATAAGCGACTAAGAGGCATAGTTCAACGGTAAAACACATCAGATGAGAAAACCAGTAAGTGTTTCTGCAAATGCCTAAAAATAAACACATAAATAAAGGGGACAAGATTAAGGAAGATACTATGAATCTCCAAAAGGAACACAAAAAACTTGAATATTAGAATGCAAAGACAAAGAAACTGATGAAATGCCTGAGATGAATTCAAAAGAATGATAAAATTACTCAAACACAGAGAAACCACTTCATGATATTCAACTAACACCTTGACAGTGGGGACTCCATTTTGGAGCACCTGAGACCCCATCCTGAGAAGGTTCCTGCTCCCCACCCCCCCACCTCGCCACTGTGAGACTTTGGTCTGAAACTATGATCTAAAACACTCGGACAATAGCAGTCCACTGCATCGCCCTTGGCAAACTGCATCACACTTGGCAGAGCATAGAGACCCCTAGCATGATGGCTCAAGCTTGGAAGTGGATGGGCTGCACCTGGGTTAATGATAAAAATGTTATTTGTTTATGTCCTACACATGATTTAGGCCAATACTTAGATTCATGTCTAGATTATAATTGAAATTGTTAAGACTGTAACTGGTATTGTCAAGATTATAATTGACATTGTTTTCATAAGTGTTTTAGCTTAACTTGATTCCAGTAACCATGTATTCCCCCTGATCCTAGCAACCACGTATTCCCTCCTGATTTTGTGGCTTTTGCCTTTATGAACCCTGTTGCTTTGGGCTTCACGGTCAAGAGTTCTCTAGGCCATGAGCCTGCTCTCCACTGCTGGCAATAAAAGACCATCAAATTTTATCAGTGTGTGGTGCTCCTCTGTTTGCACTCACTCAGGTGCAACAATATAAAGAAATCCATACAAGATATAGATAAAAAATTTTCCTGAGAGATTGAGATGTTGAAGAAAAATCAATCTGAAATATTAGAAATGAAGAATTGAATATGTCATGTAGAAAATACAGTGGAAAGTCTCCACAGCATATTTGGTGAAGCAGGATAAAGAATATACAAGCTACATGACAAATCCTTGGAAATATCTCAGTCACTCACACACATACACACACACAAAGAAAAAATTAGAAAAACTGAAAATAGTATTCAGAATTTGTGGGATACTACCAAATGACCAAACATGCATGTCTTAGGAATTCCTGAAGGCATGGAAAAAGAGAATGGATTAGAAGGCCTATTCAGTGTAATAATAACAAAATATTCCTAATTTGGAGAAAGAAACAGACATCCAAGTACAGGAAGTATATAGAACTCCTAATATACACGATCAGAAAAAATCTTCAACATGACACATTATAATAAAACTTTCAACAGAAAACCAAAAAGAAACTATTCTAAAAATGTATATGAGAGAAATGCCAGATTAACTTCAGAGTATGCCCAATGAAACTAACAGCTGAATTCTCATCAGAAACCCTGCAGGGTAGGAGAATGGAGAGACACAGTCCAAATTCTCAAAGAAACTGTCACCCCATAATATTGTACACAGGAAAACTCTCATTTATAAATGAAGGTGAAATAAGGACCTTTTGAAACAAACAGATTTTAAAAGAATTTGCAGCACAGGTCCAGATTTGCAAATGAATCTTAAGGGTGTACTACACAGACAGTGAAAGACAGCATCATGAAAGAATGTGAAGGCAGAAAATCTAGTAAGAGTACAAAGGAAATCCAAAACAAATAATATGTATGGAAAAAGGGCAGGACCAAGTCATTCTGTATTAAGAATAACTTTGAATGTAAATGGCTTACACTCTCCAATTAAAAGATACAGCCTACCTGAATGGATGACAAAATAATACCCATCTACTTGCTGCCTACAAGAAACACACCTCACAAAGATACAAACAGACTGAATGAGAAAGGATAGAAGAAGATATTCTATGCTAACAGAAAGAAAAATGAGCAGATGTGACCATCCTAATATCAAATGAAATACATTTTAACACAAAAACTGTTAAAAAAAAAAAAAGACAAAGAAGGGCATTACATAATGATTAAGGGATCATTCAACAGGAAAATATACTTAATGTATATGGACCTAATATCAGGGTGCCTGGCTATTTAAAACAGATGTTGATAGATCTAAAGGGAGACAGAGACTCCAATGCAATAGTAATAGGTGCTTTATCAAATCTATATACAAACGTATATGAGTAAGAATGGGAGACGAAATAAGGGCTCAACATTCAAACGTCAAGTAATGGAAACTATGAAATGATATCTATTAACAACAGAATCAACGCTCCTTTCATCAAATGACAGATTAACTAGACAGTGGAGGTTTAGCTAATTATGCCACAGCAATGGCCCTATAGATTTTTTTAAATGGAACTCTTTAATAAAAAATAATATCTGAAACTAAGGAATAATGACTGCTGGCAAGGATGAGGGAGAAAAGGTACTGTAATATTCTGTATATACAGTTGGTGGGGCCAGTGCTATGGAGTAGTGGGTTAAGCCACTGTCTGCAGCTCTGGCATCACATATGGGCTCCTGTTTGAATGCCAGCTGCTCCACTTTTGATCCAGGTCCCTGCCAATGCACCTGGTAAAGCAGTGAAAGATGGCCCAAGTCATTGGGCCTCTTCACCCATGTGGGAGACTGGGGAGAAGCTTCTGCCTCTTGGCTTTGGATAGGCTAACCCCAGTCATGGTTGTTGTGGCCATTTGGGGGAGTGAACCAGCAGATGGAAGATCTCTATTTTCTCTGTAACTCTTTCAAGTTAAATAAATCTTTAAAAAAATACACTGTCAATGGGAATGTAAACTAGTACAGCCATTCAGAAATCTGAATATAGACCTACCATATAACTCATTTTATGCAAATAAAATGAAATTGGTATATGAAAAAGGTATCTGTACCGCCATGTTTACTGCAACTCAATTATCAATAGCAAAGATACAGAATTAACCCAGATGTCCATCAGCCTATGCCTGGATAAAGAAAATTTAGTATATATACAGTATGGAATACTAGTTAGCCATAAAGAAGGATTGAAATACTGTCTTTTGCAATAAAATTGATGTAATTGGAAACCATCATACTTAGTGAAATAAGCCAGTCACCAAAACTCAAATATCACATGTTTTCCCCTGATCTGTGGTAACTAATAGAGTGCCAAAAATGTAATGTATCAGTGTAAAATTGACATTTTGATAATTGATACTTTACAGCCCTTGTCTCTTCTGTTGAGGAATATGTTTCTTCTTACTATTTGTTGAATTATTTACTCAGTGGAGGGTTAAGCTTGTGATTCTAAAATAAATTTAAAGTATGTCACTGTAAAAAATTAAAGAATAAGAAAGGAAGGAGAGGTGAGGGTAGAGCGTGGGAGGGAAGAGAGAGTGGGAAGTATCACTATGCCCCCAAATCTGTATATATGAAGTACATGAAATTTGTTCACCTTATATAAATAGCTTAACAAAACTGAGTTAGTGATCATTACCATTCTCATTACGACCAACATTACCTTCTATTGATATCATATCTATGTATCTATCCATCTGTCTAATCATCTACTTACCTATAATTGTCATCTTCCCTAACGATCTTGATTCTTGACACCTCAGCCTTATACAGTTTATTGATAAAATGGGGAGACTTGTCTCAGCAAAGTGGTTTTGACATGTTTCTTCCTGATTAAGCAACAACCGCTTATTTTCTCTGTACACACTGTGTGATGAAAACTAACCTTGACATTGTGTTTACAAATGCTGGGACCCAGCCGGTGCCGCAGCTCATTAGGCTAATCCTCTACCTGCAGTGCCAGCACTCTGGGTTCTAGTCCCGGTTGAGGCGCCAGCTCTGTCCTGGTTGCTCCTCTTCCAGTCCAGCTCTCTGCTGTGGCCCGGGAAGGCAGTGGAGGATGCTTGGGCCCTGCACCTGCATGAGACCAGGAGGAAGCACCTGGCTCCTGGCTTCGGATCGTCACAGTGCGCTGGCCATAGCGGCCATTTTGGGGGTGAACCAACGGAAAGAAGACCTTTCACTCTGTCTCTCTAACTCTGCCTGTCAAAAAGAAAAAAAAAAAAAGAATCTAAACATGGGAAGCTGGAAACACAGCAGGCTCATAGAATGGCAGATGTTCTAAACAGCACTCTGACCTCAGCATCAGCCCTTAAGGCATTTGGATCTAGCTGAAGAACCCATGAGAGTATTTTAGGCATGGAAAGCCAAGAATACTCTGGCAAAAAAAAAAAAAATGACCTAAATGAAAGATCTCTGCGGGTGAGATCCCAGCAGAAAGAACAGGTCATCAAAGAAGGAGGTACCTTTCTCTGAAGGAAGGAGAGAACTTCTACTTTGACTATGACCTTGTCTAAATAAGATCAAAGTCAGCGAACTCAAAAGGCTTCCATAGCCTTGGAAACTCATGACAAAAGCCTAGGAAGATTACTGAAGCCATAAATAAGAGTGTCAAATTGTTAAGTCAACAACAGGAGTCACTATGCATTTACTCCCCATGTAGGATCTCTGTCCTTAATGTGTTGTCTAATGTGAATTAATGCTATAACTAGTACTCAAAGAGTACTTTACACTTTGTGTTTCTGTGTGGGAGCAAACTGTTGAAATCTTTACTTTATGTATGCTAAACTGATCTTCTGTATATAAAGAGAATTGAAAATGAATCTTGATGTGAATGGAATGGGAGAGGGAGCGGGAAATGGGAGGGTTGCGGGTGGGAGGGAAGTTATGGAGGGGGGGAAGCCACTGTAATCCAAAAGCTGTACTTTGGAAATTTATATTTATTAAAATATAATATGCATTTTCTATGAACATTATGAAGACCCCTCATACATATGAATATGGATGGACTTAAAAATTTTTGTTCCAAATATACTTCTTTTGGGGCTGGCACTGTGGCGCAGTGGGTTAAAGCCCTGGCCTGAAGCTCTGGCATCCCATGTGGGCACCAGTTCTAGTTTTGGCCACTCCTCTTCCAATCCAGCTCTCTGCTATGGCTTGGGAAAGCAGTAGAAGATGGCCCAAGTCCTTGGGCCTCTGCATGCGTGTGGGAGACCTGGAATAAGCTCCTGGCTCCTGGCTCTGGATCGGCACAGCTCTGGCTGTTACTGCCATATGGGGAGTGAACCAGTGGATGGAAGAACTCTCTTTCTCCACCTCTCTCTCTAACTCTTTCAAATAAATAAAATAAATCTTTTAAAAAAATAAGCCTCTTTTAATTCCATTTTCCTTGAATGAGACCCTGTATTTATAAACTTTTCATTAGTTCTACCTACTTAATCTGGTATTGAAAGCTTGTTTCTTGGAAAACAAAACTATTTTACTTGGTCTCTTTGTTATGCCTTCCTTAGGACTTTCATTTTGCTCTCTGTTATTGAAGGCAAAGCTCACTCTGGTCTACACTTCATATTTGATCGTTTTTCACCATTCAGAAGCCTAAAGCTGAAGTTTTATGGTAAGTAGAAGGCTGCCAACTGAAGTATTTTGAGCTGCAGAGAAAACATGTTGTAAATTAAGAATGAAACGGTCCATGTACATGATTTCCTCAAATAGAATATAATCACTTTCATAACTACTTAAGACATAAATTTAAAGATTAGAAATTTATATTTTCAAAAATGCTTCATTCAAAACACCCCAACTGAGATTTATATTAAATGCCATTACAATATCTTTGTTTATTTAACTTCCACATTTGTATGATGCATCCCATCAATCAATCACAACTCCTCCAAATGCCTTAGCCCTTGTAAGAAAGTATGCACTTGAGTCTTAAGCCAAGCTTGAACACTAAGGCAAGATAACATGCCACTGAACCTGGCAACGTGTCAGAAGAATCAGAGAATGATGTATTGGAGGGCCACATGTTCAACAGACTATGGGTCAAGGGTGCAGTATGAACAGGGCAGAGTGGAAGTATCCATCATTTATTAATGGTCATCTCTGTTCCATACCTCACAACATGAACTACAGGGACCAGGCCAGGTGTATAACTTGAAATGTCACAACTTAGCCTTTTGTTCCTTTATTGGCCACTGGAAAAGATGAAAATATAGAAACCATGTAAATAAGATAAGGAGATTAGGCTCTTCTTTCTGCTTAGAAGCCTATGTATAGAATAAACAACTGAATACTAGATAGTTAAAAAAAAATTCAGTGAGCCCAGAGATAACTAAATATTGGTTTAAAAAAAAAAAACTGTGGTGCCTATTGCACTGTGTTTAGGACTTCGGAGTGATTTGTGTCTCTATTTTCAAATAGCATTGCGGGGGGTAGATACGACTTCTGGGTACCTGCAGAAGGCCTTGTTAAAATGTACAGTACCGGCTGGTGCCATGGCTCACTTTGCTAATCCTCCACCTGAGGCGTCGGTACTCTGGGTTCTAGTCCTGGTTGGGGCACCAGTTCTGTCCAGCTCCTCTTCCAGTCCAGCTCTCTGCTGTGGCCCGGGAAGGCAGTGCAGGATGACCCAAGTGCTTGGGCCCTGCACCCGCATGGGAGACCAGGAGGAAGCACCCGGCTCTTGGCTTCGGATTGGCGCAGCATGCTGGCCGTAGCAGCCATTTGAGGGGTGAACCAACGGAAGGAAGACCTTTTTCTCTGCCTCTCTGTCTCACTGTCTAACTCTACCTGTTAAAAAAAAAAAAAAAAAGGACAGCAACAAGATCAAAGTCTTGAGCCCTGAGTCAGTATTTTCAGAAGTTTTACCTGAAATATTTCCAATCAGCAATATGAAAGTTAAATTTGCTGCCAATGAGAAATAATCTCTGATTTTAAAATCAAATAGTATAGCATTTAAATTTCACTCTAATAATTGTACATGTTTATAAGTTGCAGTATGACAACTCAATACATGTCTACCTTGTGTACTGATCAAAACAGGGTAATCAACATTTCATATTCTTTGATGTTACTTTATCACAGGAGGTTTGGAGTTTCTTCCTTTTATTTGTTCATCATAACAGAATGATTACTCGAAGTGATAGGCTGCTTACTCATTCATTATGAGATAATAAACAAATATAATAGATATGTATTGGTATACTTGCATCTACTGCATTTACTATTATTACAATCTAGCCAACTGAAACTTAATGTGCATTCGCTATGTGGTAAGCATATTCTGGGCACAGAAGGAAAACATCAGTATATAATCACTGTCAGTGCTTGGAGAGTCCAAAGTCTAGCAAAGTTAAAGTTGTAGCCATAAAACAGCTAGTATTTACTGACACTTGATGGATGTCTGCCTTTTTACTTATTAACCCTTTTTTGTCTTAAGATAACTTAATTCCCATTTTTCAGTTGGATAAAAAGAACAAAGAGATTATGTAAAATGTCCAGTGCTACAAAACTTGTCATTCATAGGGTCAGGCTTTAAACCTGGGGATTTTGACTTCATTGACTATGTTTTTATTTCTTGCCATCTTGCCTATGAGAATTATGTGAATTGATAAAGCTGTAGACAGAATGTGATGAAGATACTTCATTGAACAGTGACAGTGGAACAAAATTTGACAAATGAGTAGCAGTTTACCAGGTGCACTATAATCTTAATAATATAACAGATAAATACATTCTTTCCAATTGATGCACTCAATGAATAATTGATTAATGGAGTTAATTTTAGAAAGCATTGAACTAGGTAGTCTAAAAGCTCTAAATTAGTGATGACTCTTGGTTTTAAGAGGGAAAATTTCAGCGCAAAATATATTTTGAAAAAGGGGATTTATGAGGTCATATGCAAGTTTCTATCTTGATGCTTCAAAGATATAACAGAAACAATGCCTCTCTGTGTTTTCAGTCTAATGAAGTTATTTTTTCCATATCTGGTGCAAAACACAGACAACCATAACTTAACCATTTTCTGGGACTAAAATAACTTCTACAGAAAGAGCACTATGACAGAGACATTTTCAGCACCTTGTTCTTTCTCCTGGGTTCACAGGAAGACTCCTTGTCTAGACTTTTGCCCACACTGTTGGAACCATGATTGAGCTCTAGTCAATCAGTTGTGGGAGGAAATGATCTATGTCACAATCAAACCAGGCTTATAAAAATATTTTTCTTTGTGTCTTGCAGCATCTTCATGCTTGGGTGCAGCAACCTTGAAGGTCATGTTTCTTAAAGTTTACCCTTCAAACAGGAAAAGTGTGACTCTACCCAAAAAGGACTTTTTGTGGCCTATAAATATATCTTTATTTTGTTAAGCTACTGAGATACCAGGGTTTATTTATTGCTGCAGTATATCCTAGCCTGTATTGATTTAACTACTTGACTAATAAAGTCACAGAGATAACTCAGTGGACTTGCATGTCTTGCCAATCGATCCCTTAATTAAGTATTATGCCTAACAATTTTGAAAAATTTGATTGTACAAACTCCACTTGGAACCACCCAAAAGTAAACCAAAAGAAATTTTGGAGGATTCATAACACAGAGAAATGATGGAAAAGAACAGCGTTTTCTATATAACCTGTATCCATTGCACCTGTAGTTATCTCATTGTAACTGACATACTAAACATGGCTTCCAATTTCCTAGGTCACAAATAATCTTTCCCTGCATTCTTTCAATAGATCTGAAAAGACAATCTTTCTAATAATAAGTCTGTGGCCTATTTCTATGACGTAAACCATTCAACCTTTTTTTTCTGGCTGTAATTTTCTTCTTACTAGCATCATATTTCATATCTCAGAGTTAATACTGCTCAATTCAGTCATCTTATTCAAATATAGAAAGGCTTTATGTACATTTCTCATTTTTACTAAAATTGTCATCAGACTTTGTTTTTATTAAATATTAATACATTTGTCTTCAGTAAAAATTAAATTTCTTTCCTTGCAAATCCCATGAAAGCAGAAAGTTAAATTGAAGGGATTTTGACTGGTATTGTTTTTTGAGGAAACCTCATCTATGTTAGTCCTATTCTGGGGCCAATTTTTATTGCAGAACATATCTTTGCATTTACAAAGTAGGCAGGGAATGTCAGAATTAAAGTGCACAGAAAAGTGTGGTGCTTCTTTGTACTGTGGGTTGCATAGTACTACTAAAGAGACCCACAAAATCATGGTTTTTGTCACCTTATATTTCATACTTATTAGGAAAAATCTGCTTTTGCCATTTGCAACAAGCTTAAAGGTAAGCCCCCTGCCATAGTCTGGGCTACACCTCTCTTTTGAACTCTATTATGTTTCTTCATTCTCCAAAATTGTGTTTGGACTCTAGAATGGCACTGTGCTGAGTGCTCCAAAGATTTTCAAGTATGAAGAGTCATGGACAACAAGACTTGCATGTCTAATTGTCCAGGGCAGTAACATAGGTAATAATTTGCAGGAATTTAGAACAAAAAGAAAAGAATTGGGATAATTCTTTAAGCAACTTCAACTTAAAAAGGGAACTTAAAATTACATGGATCATGGGTTGTTCAAAGCTGACAGAATTAAAAGATAGTTTCTTTTACTTGAAGCATGCAAGGCTAAACTTGGAAACCAGATGGCAGGGTTTATTTCAAAAGATGCTAGCATTATATGAATGATTGGTATTATTATTATTATTGAATTAGTCAAAAATGTATTATTAGTGTTCCAATGCCAAGATTCTCTGTGACATATTATCCAACATGCATTAAACATAAATAATGTCAAACACTATAATAAGCTTTCTACATGCCTAAGCACATTTGTTGTTCACAAAAAGTCTTTGAGGTAGGAACTGCTATTGTTTTCATATGTGTACATGTATGTATGTACATATGCATATAATGTATTCATAAATTTTCAAACCTATAGGAATGAAAAATAATCATTCCTCTATTCATTAACAGCTCCATTTCTCTCCCTAATCATACTTTCTGTTGCCCAAACAATTCTCGAGTGCACTCATACTAACACTTCTCAAGTGTACCTCAATAGCAAGAATACTGTAAGATCCATCTGTTGGTATCAAGGATAGTCTCTTAATAAACCACAATACAAGACTTATATGAACAGATTGATGTTAATTCGACTACACTTGTAGCTTATAATGTTCTGCCCACTTTCCAGTTCCAATTATTTGAAAAATAATTATGACTTTTAACTGTAGTGTCCAGTAAACATCTATATATTTACTTCAGCTGTTGTATTATGTTAGCCTTCTGAATCTAGACTAGACCACTCTTCACTTTATATTTTTCATGGTACCGAATCTGTTGATGATAAGAGTTCATTTATCCTATAAAAGTTCCCATGTTATTTGCTGACAATTTCATAATTATGATAGTTCAGTGAAATGCAGTACATGCACATGGTAGAAGTACTATAACACCTATTTGAGAAGGCCATAAATATTCTGCAAGAGTTCGATGCTCAAAATGCATCTCAGTAGGCAAATTTTCTGATGCCCTCACTAGTACAAATATAGTTCTTCCCTGCCCTCTCCTCTGACACTCCAAAACCTGGGATTTTTTGAGCATACCCTATATAAAGTTGTTTTTGCCTTGTGCAACATAAGTATGCATGGCCATTAACTGGGATTCAGCCAGTGAGTAGCTGAAGTGTGTGCCCTGCAGTTCCAAGCACAAATTCTAACATACAGGGAAAGCACAACTAATCATTTGGAATAATGGAAGGAAAAGCATGAGATCCAGTGACCAAATTCATCACTTGCTAATTATTTTAAGTTTGTCTTCATTACAGTAGTGATTGGAGATGAAAAAACATATTACTATTTTTTAGCTCCAGGTGGGTTAAATTAGGCAACATTCATTGGTATACAGAATAACAATTTCCATAAATATGAAAAGTAACTGTAAAAACATGTAAAATTAAAAAAAGAAAGTTAAAAATTTCAATGCATACAATTAAAATACTTTAGACATCAAAGGATATAAACCAAATTAAAAGACAAACAGAACCATGGAAATACTTGCCAAAATATTACAAAGACTATTCCCTAAATAGTTTAAGTTACAAATAAGAATTATTCTAAAATTCTAATATGTAAGTAGAAAGAGGGAATAATGTGATTTACAGATAAAAGCGTATGAATAAAAATTTTTAAATATTCAATTCTATAAATGTTTAAAAGCATTAGTTATTACAAAATGAAATATTTTATCTAAAGATATTCCAAGATTTAAAAAAATTGTTTGGTTCCAAGAGCACAGCCAAATTGGAACTTTCATTTACCCATGGTGTAAATTCATATTTTCTTATTGTTCTGTAAAAATTTTAAAATTAGAAATATGTTTTCAACAGCTTTAGCAAAGTTATATGATTTGTCTCATTATGTCAACTCCTAGAAATCTATCCAAAAGAGGAAAGTCTATCAGTTATACAGATATTATGCAAATCATAAGCAAAGGAAATGATTAAATAAATTTTCATGTAGCTCTAACCTAGTCTAATGTTTTCCTTTTTAGAAATCCAAAAACTATTCATTAAATTGGAAAATGTTCACGTAATGAAATACAGAACATACAAATATAGTATATTAATTATGAATTATAAACACAAGCATTTATTAAGTAAACATTCCGAGATTAATTCTGAAATCTAGTTTCTGGGATTTAATTTTGTTTTGTTTTTCTTTTGGTATAGCCTCCAAATTATTTCCAATAATCATAGTTATATTACATTTGAAATGTATTTAAAAGTGTAAATAAACTTTAAAAAATATTTAAGTATGGCTGTCAAATAACCTTAGTAGATCATAAAGTAGTAAGTATAAAACTACAGTGAAAGTAGCTAAGGAACTACTGTTAAAAGAAGAACAAAGATCATAGCTTAGAAAACTGTTTGGAAATGATGTATTGGAGTAAAGAAAAGTAAAAGAATAGCTTAAGGGTATATCCAATTGGACGAAATCTCTCAGAGGTGAAAAAAAGTCAAGTTTGCTCATAGGTGTGGGAAAATAGCTAATAAAAATGGACTTATGAAGTTACAAGAAAGAATGCTGACAAATGCTGGGTCCAGATTTTATAGAAGTCAGAAATTAATAAGGCACGGTATGCTGTAGAAGGTGGTTAGAGACACAGAGCAGCATTTCAAGGCTCCAGAAAGATCTCCATGTTATTTGGAGTTGGTCCCAGGAGAGAAGGAACTGGGGCTATTCTGTGATTCAGAAGTGGAATGGATGACTTAAGAATACTGACAACTGCTTATAAGAGCAATTATAAGGGGGAAAAAGAAAGACATTTAAACGGAAGTAAAGGATTGCTGATAGCAACAATACACTAAAAAAAATTAAACAATGTGAGCACATAAGTAGATATCAAAACAGTTTTTTGTAATTTCATGTGGCAATGTAGTTTAGACATGTTTATATTTTTCTCTTGCAAATAGAAAAAACACCTATACATAAATACATAATTCTCTTTACTTATAAATGTATTTATGGTATATGTATATGTTTTGATTTATACATATGCACAGATTTGGGTATGTTTTCTAGTTTACTTTAGTAATACATATTATACATATATTCCTCTATCTGTGATGAACAAGGGAATTTACAATGTGTTAACAATAAACATGGATGAAGAGGAATAGAAAGACAAAAAGCCAGGACTTCAGTGCTTGGAGACAGGGGAATATTAAGCTGCACATTAGAATAATGCATATGAAATTATGGATCAGTAAGATTTAACCAGGATGGCAAGAACTATGAGGAAAGAAATTCCATGTAAGTAAAACTGGTTGAGAAATGTACCCAAGCTGGATAAGTGAGAAGAATTTCAAAGATAGCAAAATGTTCATACACAGTGTGAGGGGCATGGCTGGATGTATAAAGAGATGAGAGATCTGTGCGTATAAAAAAAAATCCAGATTTTCTCATAAAAGTGATAAATCATTTTAACCAGTGAGACAATTAGTGTTTTAGAAAGACTAGACAGAAAAAGGAGGGTGACATGGTAGAAGAGATGTGGTTGTTAACACAAAATCCTAAGTAAAGAAACTGCAGTAGGAAACATGAGACTTGATGAGTTACACTGAGGTGTGGGGAGCGGAGCTAAAGGAGAACAGAAAGCTGGATGCATTCAGGGTAATCAGAAGGCAGTGTCAACACAAAGGACAGTTGAATGGGTATCACAAAGCAGGAGAGACAAAGAGGGTCACATTCTAGATAATCAGCATCCATTGTGAGTTGCTAATTTGAAGGGTTGTGGGCTGAATGCTTGTCTCTCAAAACTTCATGTTGAAATCCTAACCTCCAATGTGACAGTATTAAAGATAGGGCCTGTGGTAGGTAATTTGGTCATGAAGACTGAGCCCTCATGAATGGGGTTAGCGGCCTTATAAGAAGAGACATGAGAGGACAGTCTTAGTCTCTCTCTGTCTCTCTCTCTGTATCTCTCTATCTCTCTGTCTCTCTCTCTGTCTCTCTATCTCTGCTGTCTGCTACATGTGCACACAACAAGCAGAAAGAATGCCATCTGCAAACCAGGAAGTGAGACCTCACCAAAGCTCAAATCTACTGGCAAATTGATCTCAAACTCTCCAGCCTTTAGAATCGTGAGGAATAATTGCTGTTGGTCCTACCCAGTTGTGGTAATTTCTTATAGCCACCATGGCTGAATAAAACAGGGAAAATGTGAAGACAGAGACATTGGCAAGCGGAGAATGAAAAAATTTGAGATCAATAAGATAAAAAACAAAAAGACACACACTTGAATTTGGGATCCATGCTTGAGTTAATGAAGTCAAAAGAGGCTGAAAATGAGTCCAAACCATGGAAAGATTTGGAAAGCGGAAATCAACATGGCCTCTTCTCAAAAGACAGAGACCCACACTTTGTGTAGGAAACCATCCAAAAAGATGACCCAACAAAATTTGTCAAAATATGTAAACTAAGAGTTTAAGTCTCAATCCCAACCTGCTGGTAAATACATCTAAATATATTCAAGGTACACTTGCTTCAATGTTCATTATAAGCCTTCAACTTGAAGATGTTCCAAGTTCTGTTCATTCCTGACCAAGGATAATATTCCAAATATGACTATCATCTTGTATAATGTAGTCATCAGCATAACAGAAGGGATGACCAACTACTCAATTGCATGTAAACAACTGCTTGTCAGAATTCATACTTGCTGGTTGAATTTCAGATCTGCTGTTCATTCATGTCTCCTATTAAGTCATGTGTGATATATCTCATTTGGTGGTATATTCATAAATTTTCTCAAGTTACTGAACCAAGAACTACTATTTATGCCCTTTCTTTTTCTGACCATTAGTCAACAGTATGGATTAAGAATCCCTTGGTGATTCTTATACTTGAAAATGCCTCTTTAAATTTTATCTTTTCTATTTGCTTCATCATTTCTTACACAGACAATTGCAATAGTCTCCTTTCTGGTCTCAAGTCCCTTCAACCCTATGTCTCACTAGTTTTTGTGTGGGTTTCTTTATTTCCCTTTATCTGTCTAGAAAATCTGACTCATAATTCAAGAAATAAATCACACATCAATTCCAATGTGACAACTTCCTGCAACACCCATGACTAGATAATCAGAGCTAGACAAGTGCTATTGATGACTCATACCATCCTATGAGAGCAAAATATGCATATTGTTTTACAATTAGACATGATTTTTTTAAAGATTTATTTAGTTGAAAGGTAGAGTTAAGAAAGCAGGGGCAGAGAGAGAGAGAGAGAGAGTGTGTGAGTCTTCCCTCTGCTGGTTCACTCCCCAGATGGCCACAACGGCCAGAGCTGCGCCAATCCGAAGCCAGGGGCCAGGAGCTTCCTTTGGGCCCCTCCCATATGGGTGCAGGGGCCCAAGGACTTGAGCCATCTTCCACTGCTTTCCTAGGCCATAGCAGAGAGCTGAATTGGAAGTGGAGGAGCCACTTCCATATGGTACCCATATGGGATGCTGGCACTGTAGGTAGTAGCTTTACCCACTATGCCATAGTGCCAGCCCCATTAGACATGATTTAGATAGCTTGACATCTTCAAGGGTGAAATTAATCACACCCTGGAAGTGAGTGAAAACTATATAATAGCTGCCATACTCTCCTTCTCCTCTTCCAGTTTGTCAAGATTCCATTGCTTCCAGATCTTCTGAGCTGCTGTATACACAGTGTCTACTTCACTATAGTAATGTGTTTCATCGCCAGTCTCACCTACTATGTTAGTTGCAAAGAACACCAACTTCTTTTTATAAAAAACCCAGGTTTGGAGCCAGTGCTGTGGTGTAGTGGGTAAAGCTGCTGCCTGTAGTGCTGGCATCCCATATGTGTGCCGGTTTGAGACCTGGCTGCTCCACTTCTGATCCAGCTCTCTGCTATGGCCTGGGAAAACAGTAGAGGACAGTCTAAGCCCTTGGGCCCCTGAAACCATGTGGGAGACCTGGAAGAAGCTTTTGGTTCCTGGTTTTGGATCAGCGCAACTGCGCCCGTTCCGGCCATCTGGGGAGTGAATCAGCAGATGGAAGACCTCTCTCTCTCTCTGCCTCTCCTCAGTGTGTATAACTCTGCCTTTCAAATAAATAAATAAAGCTTAAAAAGAAAACCAATTTCTATCACAGTGTCTGGTACCTATTGAAGGAATGACTTGAAAAAGGAAACAAGGAAGATTTAAACAGAGAGAGGTAGGGAGGGAAGAAAGTTGCATAGAGGTGATTCTAGATTTAAGATTATGACAAAAAGACCCAAGTAAATTTTTCCTGAGGTAGAATTTTGAGTTGAATTCATCAACTCTACATGGCTACTTGATTTTCATAAAAAAATATACCCAGGAATAGGAGGATTGGCAGAGGATATGGTGGAAGTTAGCATATCATCCTACAAGTAGGTGAAAAGTACCAAAGATGGGAAAGTCTATTATAAACACCTGGGATACTGCCATTCACTCTCAGGATGAAGGACATTAATGCTCTCCCCTAAGTAACAGCCACCTAGCTGTCTTGGCTAAATGACAGCAAACATTTGACCATTTTGCAAATGGTGGCAAACTGTTTTGGCTTCCAACTATTTTCTCTCAGTTAAAGCAAATCTATACACAGGTTGGCCACAACTCTTGAGAGACATTAGCAAGATCCCTTATCTAGATAACTATATAACAGGAAGGATGCATTCCATCACCCCTCCCAGGTAGATAAGAAGAGCAACTGAACTGAGATGTTTAAAGCAGGAAGTAAAGCAGGCCCTGGATTCAGGCAACCTGGGTTCGGATCCCAGTGTTGCTACTCAACTCTGTGAGTTTGGACAGGCAGATTATTTGCATCTTCAACATCAGAGAACTAAGATTAAAGCAACTTTGTTCAGTGGCATTATTTTAGAACAAAATGAATAACGAGATCAACGAACATGGAACCTAGCACATATTAGGCACTCAATTTAATGTCATGATGCTGATGATAGAAAACGTGTTGATACAAACATGCCAAGCTATAGAGGTGCCAGAACTCTTGCTTTCTCAATCCACATTTTCCACCCACACACACTTCTGGAAAAACACGGATGCCTATGGATGCAGGGTTGTGTACGCTTTTGAGGAGTTATTAATGAGAGTCAATTCACATCCCTGATTGACCCTTTTCACTAAGAGCCCAAACTGAATCCTAGAATCCTATCCCTTCTAAAAACCTTAAGATTTCACTCTCTAGGTTGAATGGGAACATTTCCTACATACCTCTGCAGCTGATGCAGAATTTCATACTCAAGGAGTGAGAGTATCTCCCACGGAATGCAAGGTTTCTTTGGTTTCACCTTCCTCCCTTGACCAGAAACACCTTGTCCTGGTAAAGAAAAGCAGAAAGTCTCACTGTGTTTATCATGTACTTTGCAATGATTATTCAGTTATCAATGTTTAAACTATAGTTCAAAGAAAATATTATTGTCCTATTTTAATGATGATTTCTGGTATTCCTGTCAGAACTGTTCATTTCTATAAGGAAGTCTTTGAAGTCAACCTGACTTCATATTCAAAAGTCATGAATAATTACCCTTCAGGGAAGAGCTTTATATTCTTCATTCTTCTATAATTTTAAAGATTTATCTAAGAGATCAACTCTGAAATCCATGATTACTGATACTTTAACAGGTGTTGGTACATATGGGGTCACTGCATTAGCAATAAATCAACTTTCAGTATAGGAATTCCAGACCTGTAGAAAGTCCTTTCGCCTTCTCCATGAAACCCATCTGGGATCCTCATGGAGAGGACTAGCGTGTGCTCCCACGCAAGCCAGTTTCCCTCTGGATCCCACTGCTGCTGCGCCATACAGCTCTCAGGGCCTGTGGACCCCTGGTCAGGAAAGGAAGCACATGCCCATCAGGTGCTGCTTCCCCTGGCAGCACCCCGGTCCTCTTCCTCCGCACAGCTAGGGGTGCATTACCAGAAAACACAGATTTCCCCACTCAGTAAGAGGGTACTCAAGAAATGCTGCTTAGTCCCAAAGAGTTACAGCGGTTTCAAGGCAATAGTTCTTCCCGAGGTTTTATCTTGCTTTTTTTTTTTTTAATTTGAGGACCTCTGTTCCACATGCAGTTAGGATGACTTGTGTAGGGGATGGAACAGGAACACAGCCAAGTGACAGACTCCATGCAGTAGACAGAATAATTCCTTCCGTCCCACAGCACAGCCTCTCTCCGCCTCCCTCCATCTCCCTTTCTCTCTCTCTCTCTCTCTGACACACACACACACACACACACACACACCCCTCATGGCAGCCGATACTGATAGGTTAAGAGGTTTATAGGATTCTCTATCTGACCTAGCCGATGCTCTCCCCTCTATCTTCCAGCACACATATTTTCACACTACTTAATCGCCAAATGCTATATTTTCCTTACTGTTCTTTCAATCCATAGATCCTATTTTTGCTATTTTAAATATTGTATGAGATTAGTTACCTTCATTACCAAATGGGACACCAATGAAGCCAAAATCTTGAGTTCAGTTACCAAGATTTTAGACTCTAACCATGGCACACAGAAGCGATCATCTCCATTATTAGATGGAGTTTTATGGAAAAGGGAGTGCTCTGCAGGCAGTTCCAGGGACGCCTGGTGTTGACTTGAAGCTGAGTTTAGTGACCACACAATGGTACTGGCTCTGCCACTGAGCAGTGGGAAAGCAGTGGTTAAACTTCAGATCAGCAAGCAGAAACTAGGAGAGAACTTCAGAAATGTTGTGGATAAAGAGAAGTAGAAGGTGAGTTTGTTTTGGTGAAAATAATTTTTTAAATCCATGCAGTTTCTTCATAGTACAAACTTTCCATGAACTTTGGAAAACACCTCATGTGAGAAGATCAAAATTTAGGCCCCTGATGTGACAGAATAGAGTCTACCATTAATGAAATTCACTGGGAGGGAGAACAAGCTACGTAAAAGCAAACAAACAAACAAACACTGTGAAGGTTAAGCATTTTCACTGACTTAAAAATGAGGGTGAATTGATTAGAGGGCTTTTCCAGTAAGGAAATGATACTTCCATATTACAAATTGTTTCATTGATTCACACACTACTGATGGGTTCTAATCATCAGCGATGAGTTGTGTGTAATACAAATAGCAGCTCGAGCGGAATCCAATGTGAAACAGGGAACTGATGAATCCCCAGGCAAGCAGAAACGACTTGGCACCTAGAAGCTGGGGCCATTCAGGTGAACCAAGCCCTGCCTCCGCCGTTCTGGCAGTGGATGGTTTCCCCACACTCTCCGCTGCTTCATCTCGATTCAAGACAAAACCTGCTTCTCAAAACGGGAAATTTCCACAGATTCTAAGGGTGAAGCTAAATCTCTTGCTAATTTTGAGTCAAATTTACTTTCTTTTAACTAGAACCTCAGGCTTATGAATTTTATTCAGCATTTTATAGTCTTAAGTATTTTTTATTATACCCCTGATGCTAAGGAAAACAGTTTGCTTTAATAAATTCTTGATTTACCAGTCCAATAAACTCACAAATAAGTGGCAAGAATAAGTCATTCTTAGACAGAAACCAGTAGTATAATTATCCCGGGATAGCCATGGCTCCTTGATCATGCAGCAATCATTCTATAAGGCTTGAGAGAATTTAATACTTTGACAATGAGAGGATATATTCTGTTGAAAACAATTTTGTGTGATGTTTTGTAGACAATATGAAAATAGCTTTCCTATGGACAAGTGCAGTATTAAACTTTCATGAGCTTAGTTCAGCTGCAGGACAAAATGTCTTCTCTTCTTCCTCTTTCTATTGTATATTGTCACAGTTATCACATCCATGAAGATAATATAAATGATAGAGAGCAGACACCATCTTTTCTACGTTTCTAATTTGCTTACTGTTTACTTAAGTATTTCAAGAGTGCATTGTAGATAACAAATAATTAAAATCATTGCAAAACAAAATGTTATCTTTGGGATTTGCTTTTAGCAAGAACAGGAAACAAAAGAAATAATAGAAAATCGATTTGGGTTTCATGCCCTGGCTATCCTGAATAGAGTTGGATGCTTCATGGAATGTGTAAAACAGGGAGCAATCAGACAAGTCTGAACAGTTAATGAGAGGGAATCAACCTACACGTAACTAGAATTATACCACATGGCTTTATCTACTCCTTGTGGAGAGGAAGCATGCATTGAGCTGGTGCTAACCTATTCATGTTGAGCTGTTGTAATGGCTTTGTTTGCTGAGAGCTGCATACATGTCAGGCACTGAGCTAGGAATTGGTCACTGCTAAGCAACAGGAGGTGGAGGGGTTGCGATTCCCTTGACTGCAGTCACATAGAAGATGAGATTAAGAACAGGCACACTGCCTACTTCATATAAGGTAAAAATGGCTGAGCAAGGAGTTAGGACATAAGCAGCATTTTAAAATCCCACCCTTTAACAGTAATTCACAACTAAGTCATGACGAGGCTGAATAATTATAATCTCCTCTCTGCTTATTGTCCTGATTTTTCCTCTTTCTTTCTCGTCTCAGGCCATTCCAATTTATGTAAACGTCCGAGTATTCTACGTTTCCTGCAACTGGATGCCACCTAATAGGGGGGATAAGGAGCCGCAAGAACAGCAGAACCCGCCTCACGGTCTGATCAGCAGAGCTGCTGGGTAGATGTCTGAATTCTTTCACTGAATGGATACGGCTCTCCCTGAACACGCATCTCCTGAAGGCTGCACAGTAGCCAAGGGGATTCTTCAACTCATGCCACCAGTCTGGTTTCACCAGTAAGTCCCTTTACACGGAGAGGCTTGCCACTAGACAAGCTTGCAAGCGTAATGTGGTGCCCAGCAGGAAGAAAGTCACTGTATAGGGGCATGGCAAGCTAAGCCACGGCCTGTGATGCCAGCATCCCACAGTCTGGTCCAGCTCCCTGCCAAGGCAGCAGAAGATAGTCCAGTCCTTGGGCCCCTGCCATCCATGTGGGAGACCCCAAGAGGCTCCTGACTTTGTCCTGATCCGGCCCTGGCCGTTGAGGCCATATGGAGTGTGAACCAGTGGATGGAAGATCTTGCTCTAACTGTGCCTTTAAATAAGTAAATACATAATTTAAAATGAAAAAAGAAGAGTACTTTTATAGAGAAACTCTTTGGAGCCTGTATTCTGTCCCAGATAAGCAGACAAAACCAGGGTGCGTAAATTTTTAGAACCCAGCCGTTAGTGCCCGATATAACCTAGACACTCATTGAAACAGTATCATTTACAATATATAAATATTATTAATTAAGCTTTATGGAGTGGCTTATGTTTATCATGTATTTGCATTACATTTTATTTTTCAGTGTTATTTTTATTCATATTTTTAGGCAATAAAAGGCACAGAAATTATGAATTTCTTAGCTGGTGACTGAGATTCTTCAAGAGGTGTGTCTTACTCCAGGACTTTTAAATACTAATCTGGTAAGCTTTCCCCCCATAATCCTAAAGACTAGAACAGCTCCTTGGACTGATTAAGACACAATAATGATTTTTTTGTTTGAGATTGACTAAGTAAGCATGTAATGGTTGTCAGAGCTACCCGAAAGCAGTTACTCCTATCTATAGAATTTCGATTCAGTCTGGATGGCTGTGTTAGACGTGGTGATGGCAGGGACAGAAAGATTGTCTACTCTACTCCATGATTACAACAGTTGGTATCTATTGGCCCCGCCACCCCTTTCCTTAGCTGCATATGACAACTGAAATCCCGGTGATGAGACTGCCAAGCCCTGTATTGATATGCTCTGGGCAGGGTGAGTACAATTCCACGAGGTGCCCCCTCCCATCCTGTGTATCCAAAAACTGGGTCTACAGACTTTATTAGCAATTAATGGGGCATTTAATGTTCTCCAGTTTCTCTGTACTTATTGCCTGCCCCAGGGTTGACACAGACAATTAAAAAGAACCACAAAGGCAGCACAGCTCTCTTCTTTCATCAGGGTGTGCATCATCAGGGAATTTTAATTCCATCTCTAGGAAGAGAATTCAGATGACACTAGTCTTGAGGAATCTAAAAATGTGGTCCTCATTTTCCTTAATTCTACTTTTCCTGTCTGGAAGAAACATGCATTCCCAGGTCACCAGTTCCAGGAAGTCCAAACAAGATACTTAATCCTTACTGCCATGAATTTCAGGTATCATTAAGTATTAATAAATAAGAAACAGTATGAACAATAAGGAACCAAATCTTTTTTAAGATTTATTTATTTATTTGAAAATCAGAGTTATACAGAGAAAGGAGAGGCAGAGAGGTCTTCCATCCGATGGTTCACTCTCCAATTGGCCACAACAACTAGAGCTGTGTTGATCCGAAGCCAGGAGCCAGAAGCTTCTTCTGGGTCTCCCACGTGGGTGCAGGGGCCCAAGGACTTGGGCCATCTTCCACTGCTTTCACAGGCCATAGCAGAGAGCTGGATCGGAAGTGGAGCAGCTGGGTCTCGAACCGGCTCGCACATGGGATGCTGGCACTTCAGGCCAGGGTGTTAACCCTCTGTGCCACAGCACTGGCCCCAGGTACCAAATCTTTACATCATATTTATCTATTATGAATACTGGGATTGGGTCCTGCAAATATTGATTGTAGGACAAGTTGTTTCCTCTTTTATACAAAAAAAAATTAAAAGCACAAAAACTTTAACTTCTAGAACAAATGGAAAATCTCCCTTTTTTCTTCCAACATCATAGAGTTTATTCAGTCAACAATATTTTTTATGTTTACCAGGACTGCTATGGATTTTGGTTCCTCTGACACTGCTAAAACTAAGTGAGATAAAAAGGACACGCATAGAAAGCACTGACACACATAGTGATTACACATGCCCTTTCCTGCTTATTCGGAAATCCCAACACTGTTACTGAGTAGATATTCCAGTTAATAGTCATGTTTAATTTCTATCTTCAATCCTCTAAACAGTCCCAAGTATTTTTTTTCTTCGTACATTTTTTTAATCAATCTACATAGTCATTTTGTCTACTCATTCCCCAAAATGTTATAAAGAAGCTCAGTTTTGAGCTTACCCTAGAAGCTGCTTTCATGATACTACTACCTGATCATGGTACTAGACACACTAACGTTTTTAAATGGTTTTACTGTTATTTGATCACTATGACACTATGATCACTATTTGATCACTAAGACACTAAAATTTAGAAATATCATTGTGTTCTAATTACTACTTTAGTGAATCCTTGTAGTTTTGATCTATCTCATGCTAGTTATCTCATCCAAAATTTACAGGAAAATTCAAGTGGCCATAAAAAACATTATAAATACATGCAGCTTTTATCAATAACGAGAACTTTATTGCTTCTCTTATTTTGTGTGGCAAGTAATCATTAAAATTAAACCTTTGATCAAATCAAACAGGATAATTCATCTTGGGCTGGATCTCACATCCAGAAGTGACTCATGAACAGTAATATGGCTCACACTTTTGGGCTAAAAAATAACATAGTGTTAATGGAAAGATCACAGTAATTAAGCAGAAGCCAAGCCATGGAAATCTTTAATCACTCACAGATTCATAGGCAAAGATAATGAAGGAATCCTAACTATCATGAATATTCCATATTAAGCTTTAATTATCAGGGCAGGACTCTGGGCCTTGATGATATTTTAATGAAAGTAAGGATGATGTCTTAATTTAGCACTATTCATTTAAAAGCTCATTAGCAACAATATTCAACAATGCAACAAGACTCTCCAAAAAAAAAGCCACTGGAGTTGCATACATGGAAGCTGTATTTTCAAGAGTGCATACATCTTTTTTGTTATACAATAATGGGTTCTTTGCTAATTTGTCCTCTTTATTGTGATATGGGAAATTGACAGTTTACTCCATTTTGAGACAAAAGACTATTTGTTACTCAGTACAAGGGATGTTTTGGATCCCACGAGTCTGGAAGGCCGTTTTCAGATGATGAAGTCCAGCGAGGTCCACTGCCTTGGAGACTTCAGAAAATCACTTACTTAGCTTTACATATCACACGCACTTTAACATTTCATTATCTTGTTTTAAATAGTAATATAGTGACCGGAGGCTATCTTCAAAATTGAGTGAAACAAAATTGTTAGTGACCTCAGATGTGTGATTAACACACACACACACATACACACACACACACACCCCAAATAACATAAAACCCTTACTGGTTTTTATAGGTATAGTAGTAATTTCTATTGTACTTATTAGAGGAAAGGAAGCATAGGTTACTATTAAGAGAAGGAACTGATGATCTGTTCAGTATTTTCAGGGAAAAAAAAACTACCTTTGGTCTACGATATATAAGCTTTTGCCCTTTTAAATTCTTCCTCTGAAATGTTCAGAAAGCATTTGATTTTTAAATTGCATTACTGTGGACTTTCATTATTCATGGTGAATATATTAAAGGTAGCTGCTATTAAAGTTTCTTTTCATATATATTGAAAAGGAAATGAATTGCAACCATATTAGAGCTGTTTTAATGTTCCCTAAGCAAATTATTTGCACATTTGATGGTACACCATCAATATATAACTTTTGCACTGATTTTATTCAGCATGAGTAAGAGAGGTAGTGGTGTATTTTTTAATTATAGCAACATGAACCTTCCTTAAATATCCAGGAGAAAAAAATGCATGATTTCATGATTCTATGTGACACGAGTAATATGGGAATAACTATTCTTTTCTTATTAATAATTGCTATTTCTGTATGGGAGATAGATTGAGAATCTTATCTGGAGATTATACTTTTAAGTAGTCAGATTAAAAGCAGTTATGAAATCGCTTTTCAAGTCTCCATGCAATTGGAGCTCATTCGCAGCCGCAGCCCATTTCCATCATAATAAGATCTAAGAAGTGAGTGCAAGGGGAGAAAGAGATGACTCAGCCCTTGATACAATGTGGAATTGTTCTCTACAGTAATACCTGTAAGGTTTTATCCAGCCCGCTAAGACATCCAGATCTCATGACCTCATTATTTTTAACTTAAAAGTCTGTTTCCTAATAGCATTAGCGAGTGTTCTACCAAACCCTTTCTCTCCCATTAATAAGTAAAAAGAAAGCAGTATTTTGGGAAACTAAAGCATGAAGGAAAATTGGCACTCAGATCCCAGGCCTCATTGCAAAGCAGTACTTGAAGTTACACAAATGCTTTTCTTATCCCAACTCAATGATGTTGGATAGAATAAGCGTTATTTAAAAGAGGAACTGAGACGGAAGGAAGAAATGGAGGAATCTGAAAAGTGGCTTGTATGGTCTTTGTGAAGGGTCCTGAATACATATTGGCTGTACAAGGATGTGTATCTGTTCTTGAAATTTTCCAATGGAAAAGATCACTTCTCTTTGATGCGGAAATAAAATTGAATGTGTCAAGTTCCCTATCATTGCTTCTGCATATCATAAGAGGATTTATATTCACTGCCATAAATTAGTTCCTGTTTGCCTTGCATTGGAAATTAAGTCATTGAGAAAATAAAGCAGCAGAAAGTAACTTTGAAAACTATTCAAGACTGACAGAATGCCTTCCTGCAGGACTTGTTAAAGGCCCATCATGGCCAAGGCATATTCTGGGAATATTTTATTGTTTCATTGAGTAATCGCTAGTGCTAATTATAGAAAACAATAAGCTATTCAACAGTCTCCATAAACTTCAGTCGATTTGAACACCCAGTTTCTCAGAACTATGGTGATCAGCATTGTATATGCTGAGAGACCCTGAGTACCAGAGTGCTATAGAGGAAGCAGGAGAAATGGGGAATGAAGAGGTAGGAGAGAGATCTGGGCAGGGGCATCAACAATGACTGACTCTCTATTACAAACATTTTAGGTGATGTCAACCGTAAGTAGGCTAAGATTTGCGTTTTGAAATTTTGAGTTTAAATTTCATATCATTTTATAATTTTACAGTATAATGTGTCTGGGAAAAACGCATTTGGCACATGTGATGAATCCCTACAAAGATTATAAAACTGACCAAGCAGACAGTAATGCCAGTGAGATGGCAGAACAGGAGATTCAAGCCTCTGTTCCCTTCCCTACCCCCAACAATCTATTCACAATTACTCATGGTCGAAAGGATCTCGGGGAGCTCTAGAGCACAATGAAGAAGGTGGAGTCATCATGTGGAACACAGAAAACGAGAGCAGCCACATAGAAAAGCATCGCAAAAATGTTTACCTCATACCTTAGTATGGCACAGTTAAACAGGAAGCAGAAATCCCCTTGAGAGTGACTTTCCTGTATGGAGTAAAAGCAGAACCAAGGGAAACCAGGCAGCCTTCCTTGCCCCTGTAGGTTTCCAGGGGCTTTGCCATTGAGGACTGATGGTTTTCACCAGCACATACTTCAGTTGACAGAGCTTTCTAGATACCACACTGCTTTGTCTCCTTAATACAGGCAGGCAGATAGGATCAAATCAATTAGATTTGTGAGCTAGAAGACCACACCCTCCACCATGCCCCCTGTATGATCTCAGCCCCCTACCTGACCTCACCTGTATGCCCACCTGCCAATCAGACTATCTAACCACTCACCTTTGGGAGTAAATAAAAGGCCGGGACCAAGGTGGGCCCTTCCCTTGTTGCACTGCAGCTCTGGGCACCAGGCCTTATAGCTTCTGCCCTGCCTCTGCTTTCTTGCCACTATGCTTGTGGCACTCGGCCTGCTCTCTGCCTGGTGTAGACCCAACTTAGATTTTACACTTCTTTCTCCCCTAATTAAAGCCCTCACTTTCTTATGCATCTCTCTCACTGAATAAAACCCTTAAAAACAACTTATTATGCTGTCTGGTCTATTTGGGCCAGTATTCAGAATTCCTCTCTGAATATATAGCAAAAACCAAATAAGATAATTAATGTTGAGATTATTAACAAGGCAGGATGAGTTCTTCCTCACTCAGAAGCTGAGGCACTGCAGTTAGAGCCACTGAATCTCCCTTGCAGGTCAACAAGAGGTAGAAACTGGCTCAGCCCTCAATACCATGATCTGCACCCTAGAACTGGCCAGACCTCAAAACCAATGACACCATTGCATCTTACTCAAACAACACCCTTACACTTCCTACACGTAAGTCTTTTCTAACAAAAGCCAGTACTTAAAATCTAAGAAATATGACTGTTCCTTCAAATGTATAGACCCCAATGCAATACCCCAAAGAACACGAAAAATCAGGATAAGACAATGGCCAAAAAAAAAAAAAAAAGATGCAAATTTCCAGTTACAGACACAGAGAGGCCAAAATGTTTCCTGACAAAAAGTAACAATTTTAAAAATTCAAATATACACAGATATAAAATTCAATGAAATGAGGAAAAATGCATAAACAAATTGAGTAGCTCAATAGATAGAAATCATGAAAAAATCAGAACAAGCTAAAGATAAAATGAATAAAATAAAAATAGAAGGAATTAACAGCAGACAATGATCAGCCAGAAGAATCAGTAAGCCTGAAGACAAGTCATCAGAAATTATTCAATAAGAAATGAAGAAAATACTAAAAATAGCGAAAAAAAAATCTGCAGGGTTTGTGTGATCCCATCCAAGACACAAATACTCATATTATGGAATTCTAAGAGGGAGAGACAAAAAGGGGTGGGATATTTATTTTAAAAGATACAGATAGTTTCCCCAAACTGAGTGAGATGGAAAAAAAACAGTTTCAAGCAGTTTAATGGACGCCAAACAGATTGATAATAAAGAAACCTACAGTCAGACACACATGTAATTTAACTGTTAAAGTCAAACACAAATAGAGACTCATGAAACCAGCAAGAGAAAAATTCAGTCAATTAAGAATTTAGATTTCTCAGAAAAATATCGCAGTCAAGGAGTGAATGGGGTAATGTAGTCAGAGCACTAAAAAAAATTACTGCCAAATAAGGTAAAATAAACGCTGAAATGTTTCTTTAAGACTAAATCAAAGATAATCTCCTCCCCAGACAAACAAAACAGAGTGTGTGTCATCCCAGGCCTTCTTTATCAGAAACACTCAAGGAGATTCTTCATATTGAAGCAAAAACACATGAAGAAGAGCAAGACCACAGGCAAAGGTGTTCTCCTGGTAAAGTATTACCAGGAGAAATGAACCATTCTGATGAAGTTTCAGCAGCATCTTTTGAATAAAATGAGTCAGTAACTAAGGAAATGTACCTAATTATAATGAGTGTTTATAATTGGTTTCCACAGTCTTGAAAATGATATTCCTCTCAGTTCAGAGAAGGTTATCAAGAGTGAGAGTCAGCATGTGTAACAAATAATTTGGACATCGACCACTTGAAAACGATGCCAGTTCACAGTGCTTGAGTGAGGTTACTGACAATTATTAACTAATCAGATAACACTGCTGTCACCGCAAATGCAAGGAAGCTCAGTCAACAACGCATATTTGTAACAGGACTCCATATGCTAGGGGCTTTTCTGGCCATGTAAGAGAAATTACTTGCCTTCATAGATCTGATATTTTTAGAGAAAATAGACTACACAGGTAAAATAAGAAAAACACTTGACATATTGAAAATTGATGAACACAATTTCAAGAGATGTAAGAATAAAGAATTGGAATTTACCTTCCTAAGTAAAAAATGCTACAAAATATATGAAGCTTTATCAGACATCACACAATGGGAATCTCAAGACTGTGACTTCTGAAGTGATTAAAAAAGATAATCCATGCAAAAGAGAACCAAAAGAGAGCAGAACAGCTATACTTGTATCACATCAATAGAACTTAGGCAAAAAAAAAAAAAAAATCCTCTAAAAACAGAAAAAGGATATTACACTAACAAAAGGATCAATTCAGAAATAGGATGTAGCATTTAGAAATAGATGACAGCTCCTCAAAATACTCACTAAATTAATGTGTAAAAGCAAGGCATGGATTTCAAAATTATGTGTCTTCCCAAGACCAATTTTTTTTTATTTTTTTTATTATTTTTTGACAGGCAGAGTGGACAGTGACAGAGACAGAGAGAAAGTCTTCCTTTACCATTGATTCACTCTCCGAAGCCAGGAGCTTCTCCTGGTCTCCCATGCAGGTGCAGGGCCCAAGCACTTGGGCCATCCTCCACTGCACTCCTGGGCCACAGCAGAGAGCTGGCCTGGAAGAGGAGCAACTGGGACAGAATTCGGCGCCCCGACCGGGACTAGAACCTGGTGTGCTGGCGTCACAGGTGGAGGATTAGCCTATTGAGCCGTGGCGCTGGCCCAAGACCAATATTTTAATTCCCTTTTTCCATAAACTGCATGAAGTATCAATATTAATACATCTAATATTGGAGCAAATACTTCTATAAAGCAAATACCAGTTAATTTGAAGCAAGATCAGTTGCAATACAAAACTGGAGTTCAATAGTCCAGTTTCAGCAAAGCAAGGGATCAACCAAACAGAATATCAATAAGAAAACAATAGACAAACTATATTCTAGACCCACATTACTTCAAAGACATAGAATCCAGGCCATTTAATAGCTGCAAAATACACATTTTCTTTCTTCCACTGCACAGAAAACTTCAGAATACGTGACAAGTTAGGCTGCAAAACATATCTTAAACTTAAGAAGATAAGAATGTTATCAACTATCATTTTTAACTCCCACAAGATAATACAAAAAAATAAGTTCCAGAAAGCATTTCAGATAACTCTCATGTACATGTAATAAAAGTATCTTTGAAGAACAAAATTAGTGAAGAAATTAAAGGCAAATATTTTAAATTTCTAGAGACAAATGAGAATGTCAGCAAATATACCATGGCAATACTAAATTCCATTGGGATACCACAGAAGCAGTTCTAAGAGTGAAGTTTATGGCAATACACACACACATAAAAGAAATCCCCAGTACATATATGTTGTACTTCAAACAACTAGAACAATAAGAATAAACTTATTCTTAGGTGTTTAAATTTAACTGTTAAATGTAAGAGTGGGAATAAGAGATGGAGGAGATGTACAAGTTGGGACATGATCAATCAGACTTGCCCCAAATGGTAGAGTTAGAAATGTGCCGGGGATTCCAATACAATCCCATCAAGATTGCATGTACCAATGCCATCTCACTAGTCCAAGTGATCAATTTCTGTTCACAATTGATCACACTGATAGGTCTAACAGTCAAAGGGATCACATAAACAAGACTAGTGTCTACAAATACTAACAATAGTATAAAAAAGGGAGAGAAGGATCCAACATGGGAAGTGAGATACACAGCAAACCCATAGAATGGCAGATGTCCTAAACAGCACTCTGGCCTCAGAATCAGCCCTTAAGGCATGCGGATATGGCTGAAGAGCCCATGAGAGTATTTTAGGCATGGAAAGCCAAGATACTCTGGCAGGAAAAAAAAAAAAAAAACAAAAAAAACAAAAAAAAACTATATGAAAGAACTCTGCAGGTGAGATCCCAGTGGAAAGAACAGGCCATCAATGGAGGAGGTACCTTCCTCTGAAGGGAGGAGAGAACTTCCACTTTGACTATGACCTTGTCTGAATAAGATCGAAGTCAGCAAACTCAAAAGGCTTCCATAGCCTTAGCAACTCATGACAAGAGCCTAGGGAGATTTCTGACGCCATAAACAAGGGTGTCAAATTGTTAAGTCAACAACAGGAGTCACTGTGCACTTACTCCTCATGTGGGATCTCTGTCCTTAATGTGTTGTCCAATGTGAAGTAATGCTATAACTAGTACTCAAACAGTATTTTACACTTCATGTTCTGTGTGGGTGCAAACTGATGCAATCTTTACTTAATATATACTGAATCGATCTTCTGTATATAAAGAGAATTGAAAATGAATCTTGATGTGAATGGAATGGGAGAGGGAGCAGGAGATGTCAGGGTTGCGGATGGGAGGGAAATTATGGGAGGGAAAAGCCATTGTAATCCATAAACTGCACTTTGATATTTATATTTACTAAATAAATGTTTAAAAAAAGGAAAATAATGATCAGAGCATAAACAAATGAAATATACTAGAAAAACAACACTGAGTGTAGAAAAAACATTTGACTAAATTCACTTGTCTCTCAAAAATTCACAACAAATTATGGATAGAGGGAAAGTACCTTAACATGATCAAGTGCATAAATGACAAAGCCACAACTAACAGTGATGAAAAATTGAAAGGCTTTCCTCTGAGATTCAGAATATAAGAATGTCTACTTTTACTATTTTTATTCAACATATTGCTAGAATCGATGCCAGAGTAATTAAACAAGAAATAGAATTTCAAACTCAAAATAAGTTACATGATCTCAATTTACAGATGAAATGATCTTATGTACATAAAGCTTAGACTCCTCTACCCAATGTGTGAGAATTTATAAATTCAATTGTTGCAATATACAAAAAGTGGTAATGTTTCTATACATTGATAGTGAACTATCTGAAACTTCAATTAAAATGCCATTCATAATAACTACAAAAATAAAACATTTAGGAATAAATTGAACCAAGAGTGAAATCTATACATTCACAACTTTGAAACTTTGACTAAAAACAGTGAAGACAGAAGTAAATGCAAAGCTATCAGCAACTCATTTATTAAAAATTAATATTGTTAAAATGTCCATATTACTTGAAGAAATCTACAGAGCCGACTCAATCCCCAAGAAAATACCAGTGAGATTCTTCCCAGAAAAAAAAAATCTTAAATTTGTATAGACCAAATAAGAACCCAAATAACCAAAGTCATCTTAAACAAAAACAACAAAGCTGGAAGAAAACATTACCTTTTCAAAAAATACTAAAAAGCTACAATTACAAAAACAGCACACTGCTGGCACAAAAACAGACACAGAGACCAGTGGAACAAAACAAACAGCCCAGAAATAGATCCATGTATTCACAGCAGGTGACTTTTTTTTTTTTTTTTTTTACAAAGAATCCAAACACACAATAGGAAAAGGACAATCTCTTTAATAACTGGCATAGCAAAAACTGAATACTCACATGAAGAATGACATCTGACCCTTAATCTAGTCAAAATACATTAAAATTTTAAACTTCGAAAGGACTAGGGAGACCACTCTATGACATGAATCAAGGTAATGATTTTCTGGGTGTGACCCTGAAAAAAAAAGCAAATATAGACAAAGGAAACAATACAGTGGATGGACAAGCTGCCTTTGTTCACAGATGACACAGTTGTCCATGAAGGTTTCAAACAATAGTAACTATAACTATAGAAATTGCTTCACAAATTTATCACAAATTCAATATTTTTGAGAGTCTATCCTACCACACATACTAGGCTCATAGTGTTCATACGTTAAAATATTTGTATCTTCAGGGCCGGCCCTGTGGCTCACTTGATTAAACCTCCACCTGTGGCGCCAGCACCCATATGGGCACCGGGTTCTAGTCTCGGTTGCTCCTCTTCCAGTCCAGCTCTCTGCTGTGGCCCAGGAGAGCAGTGGAGAATGGCCTGGGTGCTTGGGCCTCTGCACCCGTTTGGGAGACCAGGAAGAAGCACCTTGCTCCTGGCGTCGGATCGGCGCAGCGCGCCTTGCCGTAGCAGCCATTTGGGGGGTGAACCAACGGAAGGAAGACCTTTCTCTCTGTCTCTCTCTTTCACTGTCTATAATTCTACCTGTCAAATTAATAATAAAAAGAAAGAGTAAAAAAAAATATGTGTCATCGAGATATCATAGTTGAATTACTCCTATATTAAAGAGAAGAAATGAAATGGAATCTTCAGAGAATCGAACAATTTGTCAATGAGCACACACTCAGCCAAAAAAAGAACTGTGATTAATTTCAGGCCTCTCTCACTTCAGAATGTGTTCATCCCCTACCCACCTCCCCTGTCATCCTCATGCAATTGAAAATAATCATATTATACATATAGTTATTCAGATTTGCCTGCTTCTAAATTAAAATACCAATTTAGGTTGGGAATGTGAACAAAAACAGGAAGAACAAGTTAGAGATGTTAGGACTGGATTATTTAAATATGACCATCTTCAAATGCCATATGTAGAATACTAAATTCAGGATTTATAAACTTTCTAAAAAGTTTGATTGGCAAAAACTCCAATGTTCAAATCTTTTATTTAAAATAAATATTTGAGAGACAGAGGCGGGGCAGGGGAAGACTAGCATGTGATAAAATATATGAAAATAGAATACAATTATCTATACAAAAAAATTCCATTCTTTATTGTACCAGATATGCTTTTAGTATTCTATTAAATGAGATTTTTAAAATATCATATAATTCTTCCCCTTGTATTCAACTCATTTTATCACCCAATGTAGTTTTCTATGGTATATGTCCTTTTGAGGGTGTGTTTTTATCTTCATCCCCAAGTAGTCTCTGAGTGGGTATAAAAAAGAATACTGACATAGGCAACTTGGAGGACAAGGTCAACAAATGTCCTTATGGTGAGTATCAAAGAAAAAATCATAATACATGTGATTTTGTTTTGCCATAAAGGTATGCATTAAAGTTCATCGGAATTGTCAAGATTTTTTCTATGGTTTCTGCCCTTTTTAAAAGTCTGGCTATTTTAAGCTAAATAGAATGTTACAGACATAAGGCCATGAAGGTGAGAAGCCTTTGAAAAGAATGGCCAATTTGTTTGAGTCAATTTTTGGTGGCACATACTTTATGTATAAAGCTAACTTTTAATTGCATGCAAAACCAACCTTCTGAATGGGTAGTGTTAAAAATGCAGATCATGATTTACAATGATAGCTTACCATAGAAAGATTAGCGTTAACAGATTGATACTGATCCGCTTAACAAAGTGATATGAAAGTTACTTCTTTTCATCAGCTTTGCATTTGCACCTTTATCTGTTTCTGAAAGCAATCCAATAAACCCCCTTATTTGACATTACTTTCCTATGTGTGTTTTACAGCATTTACTTTTGTCAAATTAAATTATGATTGTTGCTACGGTTTCCGGAGAGCATGGTATACTTGCCATTGCATAATATATCTTTCACAACGCTAACCTCTCTTGGTCTCTTTCAAGACAAGTTTGCTTTCCATTGTGAAATGACGAACCTTTGCAAGCAGGAAGTTCACCATGGCATATGACCTAACCATTACCTGATAACACCTGTTATGCTTAAATAACTTTCCAATTTTATGACCCTCTACAATACTACGATACAGGATCCGAAATGACACTTTTTCATTTATCTTACCCATTTCCATGTACAAGTTCTAACTTTGTGTGAATAGCAAAATTAATATTTTTGGGTAACGGAAACACTAAAGGCCCTGAATTTTTAAGAAGACATTGAGCTTTAGAAAGAAAAATGCAATGTCTAAATTCCCAATTATGTGTACATGGAAACATGTGATGTAACAACAGGAACAAAAACTTCCAAATCCCCTACACACCAAATTGGACACCAGAACTTCCCCTGTAATTAAAGAAAAATTCCATTTTATTTGAAAGGGTGAGAGACAGAGGGGGAGAGAGAATCTCCCTTCCTCTGCTCTATTACCCCAGATATCTGCCACATCCAGGACTGGGTGAGGCTTGAGCAAGGAGCCTAACACTATATATCCAGGTCTCCCATGTTGTGGCAGGGACCAAGGACTTCATCCATTACCTGCTGCCTCCCAGGGTACACATTAGCAGGAAGCTAGAATAGGAAAAGGAGCCAGGACTCAATCCCAGGCACTAAGTTACAGGATGCAAGTATCTCAAGGGAAGTCTTTAGTGGTACACAAAATGCCCACCTCTCCCCTTAATTTTTTTATACCTTTAGATATTCACATTTTTTTCTTTTAGCATTTGCATTTACTTTTCCTTTTCTCAAGCAATCATCCTTTCCTCAAGGGTTGTCCCCGAGTCTCTGTTTTTGATGTATTATCCTTTTTAGACATGGGTAGCTACTGTGATATCCAAGATGATTTTGTTGTCACTGTTCCCTTGCCAAATTAGCCCATCAGCGCTGTAGCTCAGAACCTCATCAGTGGAAGAAATTTATGTCTCCCAAATCCTAGCAGGGTAGCCTCATTTCCCAAACTGGAAAAGCAAGATTTAGCATATTGTTATTTTATCTACTATACTTTTTATGCACATACAACTTTCAGATATGGCCTATTAAAATCATAGCCAACATTTTTATATCATGGAAATCAAATTAAATATATTTTATATTTTACTATTCATGATCCCCCTCAGTCTATAGCAAATATGATATTGAACTTAGGAGTATATTAAAATGTCTGCTAGTAAAAGAATCTATGGTGAATAAGAATAGAGACATTTTTTCTTGTGATATAGTCTTCTTTATTGGCTAAATCTCTTCGGGAATTTATTGGTACACCGTGTTTTTCCATGTCCTTTAGAATAATTAGTTAGGGTTGGTGTTGCACAGAGATGGTTGGTTATGAATAAAATTTATTTCCAAACAAGAAATAAATTTGAGAGAGAGAAAAATTTGTTCAGTCAGAATTTTGGGAAAATAGTATAAATAGAGAACGCTCTGGGTGAACTGGGGATTAAGGTGCCTATTTGTTATTTTATCCCTTGGAAAGTGTGAAGGAATTTGTACCAATATCAAGTTCTTCATGATTTCCTGGGCAAGAAGGGAGCTCCTCCTACTTCATCTAATCACCAGCTTAAGCTCAAGGAGCTTATGGTTTGCTAAAAAGGTAAGCCAATTTATTCAAAATGAGACAAACACTGTGCTTAATCTTTTCCAAGAATATATTGATCCATTGGATTTCCCTATTTATGCCACTCCCCTATTTATCCACACTGAGGGATTTTTTGTCCTATTTGAATAGGAACATAAATCCTTGCATTGCAGATGTTCAAATCATAACTGTCTTCACAGGGATAGATTATCTGTACAGTTCCTTAAAACTCATTCTGAAATAACAGGATTTAACAATATCTAGTAAAGCCAGCAATATGCGTTCTCCCATCTCCAGCTCCATCTTGGATGTGAACATTATTCAATTTTCTCCCCAATCCAGCCTCGTTTATATACTTCAAGATATTTTAGTTACTAAAAAAGCAGTTCAAGACTATAACCCTATTTTTCTTCATATACAGTTCTGAAAAATAGAATTGACATTCTGCATATCCATGCCAAAAATTATTTTAAATGGATAGCATTAAAGTCCTATAAACCAATATGTCTAAAAATCATGTGAGTTTTTGAAGGAAAATGGTCCTCTTTTAATTAGAGTTCCTGCATTCCCAGAACCCAAAGGTCTTGTGCATAGTGGACTATGTGTTCATAAAACGATGGGTATGTATTCATTTAGTGATGGTAGAGAAGCAATTTCCAATTTCTTAGTAGCCCAAGTAGCCTGAACTGTGTACTGACACTGATTTTTTTCTTCAGGATATTCACATAGGAATGTATTTCCATTTTGGTCCTAATGCTTTCTAATTTTTTTTCAAGTGGCTGAAAACCATTAGCTGCAAAATGTCTAAATTACTGCATATTGCTTAAATATTCAACTACATAGACTTACCACTTCATGTGGGACCCATATGGGTGGGCCAATTCATTTCATGGTGACTACTGAACAGATGTCAGTAATAATTTCTAATGACTACGTTTGATTTTCCTAGATTGTTTTCCGATTCCTACATGCTGGACCCATCAGTGTGAATGGCAAACAGCCCACAAGCAAGGTGGCAGGTCATCAGCAGTCTGGCGTAGGTGCGAGGAAAACACTCCATGAGCCAAGCTGATAAAACTACCGAAGCCTCCAGGTCATGCCATTGCACAATAGCAACCTGGCCTCCTCGCAACCCTCTCGGCAGCCTCTTGTGGCTATTAATAGTCAGAAATTAATACAAAAATGCAAAAGCAACGCCAAACAAGGAACCTAAGAATTGAGGCTAGCATAAATATGTTTTGACTGCAGGAAAAATAACTATGAGGACCCATAAATATTATTTTGATCTCCTATTGGCATGGATTGCTTTTCTTTGAAGGATCCTTCATATATAACCTCTCATTCTACAAATAAAAACAAACAAAAAGAAATCCAGAGAGGATAAAAAATGTATCCACTTCTCACTTGATATTATAAATTCAAATGATCTAGACACACAAAATGCAAAGTTTTTTATCTTTACTTAAAAAAGTATTCTATGAAGGCAGAGATTTTTGTCTGATTTTCTCAGTTAAAAATCCCTGGCACATGATAAGTATTTGAGACACACATCCCAAAGATCTCTACCACTAGATTTCATAGGGTAGAGTAGCTAAGAGGTTGAATCTAGAAATATGATTCCAAATATTGACTATGGCCTTGAGAAACAAAGTTCTCAGAGTCTCAAAACAGAGGCCAAATAAGATAACCCAAGCAGAGTAGCTTACACAGCTTGAAACATAGAAATCACTCAGTAACTATACAGCATGGACAATCAGGGTCATCATCACATACTTATTCACAGATAAAATGTGCATTGTGACTAACATTGTTTTTTCACTGCAAAACATATTGAGTTTCAGAAATAAGTGATTTGTACAAACTATTTATTGAAGCAGAAGAGTTCTTTTGTAATAACTATTAACTTCATCAGCATCCGTCCGCCCCAGCCCTGATACAGGTCTTTATATATTAATTGGTCAAAAAGGACACTGGGTTCTGTGTGAAAAATAAGTCCCAAGTATCATATAATCATATAATTGAATAACTCAAAGTGATTAAATCAGTGTAAAAGAAATTATTCAAATTGATTATGAGTTATATATAGGATATCCCCGTGGACAAAGAAAGTCGTATCTCCAACTATCTAATTACAGAATAATTACTGGCTACAATTTAGATGACTGAATTTAAAAAAAAAAAAAAAACAGCAGATGGAAAAGCATGACGTTCATATGCAGACGAATATAAAAAGAACAGAAAGTAGAGGGGGAGCCTTAAAAATGCATTAACAACAGGCAATATTTCCTGGAAGCCAGATTTAGATGCATTAGAATGGACAGAGAGGAGAGGTGTGAGTTTTTCTTTAAGAAAATCCAAAATTCCAAGGTAAGTAAAATGATCCCAAATTGCTAACATTAATAGTTATTAGCATCTCTGCTACCAGCACTTTAGGTCACTTTTAAGTCACTACATTAGCATGAATTTGCCATCTACCTCTTAACCCAAGGCTATGCCTGCTCCTTGTATGACTACTGAGTAGATATTATTAGGGAAGGTTTACCAGGTGATAGTGATGTGTATGAACCTGGGGGTCAGATAGACCTGAATTTGAGTCCTGACTCTGCCACTTGCTAATTGGGTGAGCTTGGACAAATTTATAAACACCTCTGTGTAAACAGTAATAACAATAGCATCTACTCTCACAGGTATATTGCAAAAGTGAGCTCAGATGAAGAAAGAATGCCTTTCAATAGTGCCGTCACACGATACTTGCATGAACATTCACTTCCGATTATTGCTGAACACACACTCAGCTGGAGTCCCAAAGGGAATACTATAGCACACGAAAGTCCAACAATGTTATCTTCCATCTACAGCATTCTTCTGCTTGTGCCAGGGCCCATTCGGTCCTACAGGGGACAGCACAGTACAGAGAGAATGCTGACTGACAGGGTGAACTTGGGCAAGTCACCAAACTTTCCTGAACTTTCTTATTGCAAAATATTGCATTGAGATTAAACATGCAGATGCATTAGACCATTATTAAATCCAATTGAGAAAACAAAGTGATGGTTTATAAGGTAATAAGTCCAGAATAACACAGACAAAATGGAAAATTCCATATATCAAAAATATCTGTAGCACAAAGCAGATTCGTAAATCCTAGCACTGGGCTAGACACAGAGGAGGTCATTAAGCTCATGACCTAATAGAAAAGACATAGACCAAACAAAATTACTAACACTGAAAAATACATGACAACCATCTAGAATTTAACGAGGATTCTAAGTGTTGAATTTTGGAGAGAGTATATATGCAATCAATGAAAACCATTACACAAACTAAAGAACTGACAACTATAAAGAGAGTCAAAACTCCAAGCAGAAACTTCATCCAGTTTCATTGTCAACCTTAACTTCATAAGTCTAAGACTCTATCGGAAGCCAGTATTTCAATACAACTGGACGAAAATTTATTGCAAACTATCCACCAGGCCAAACACTCCTCTTCCTCACACATGAATTCCTGAGTCTACGCTAAGCTGCCTCCTTCCAATACATCAAATCTTATGTTAAATGGCAGTCTTCTCTGCTCATCTTTTCTAATGAAATTACCTATTCTAATCCTCTGCCCCCAAAATACATACACTTTTTTCTCTCATAACACCATGGTATTCCTATCCTCTGCCTGAAAAATGGTGTTTCCTGAAGAGCAGTTAACTTGGCTATGCAGAAATTGCGAGTTCAGCCTCTCCAGCTTAAATTCTCACTGAACTCCGTGAGCTTTCTGCCTTTTTACCTCAGCCCCTCTGGGATTTTGCTGTTGCATCTATAGTTCTGCGGCTAGACAAAATTTTATGAGGAATTCATACGTCCATTTTAGGATTCACCTCTGTTCTGGCTCCCTTAGATCCAGAACTCCCTCTCAACCTGTCTGATGTTCCACAAACTTCCAATTCTGCTTCCTGAGGCCCTGGAAAATTTATTGTGCTGCTTTGCCAGCAGTCACGTGTGAGTGCTCGTGAGAAAGAGCCTCAAACTTGCAAAGTAACTTTTGTAATTTATCTTTCAAGCGAGGATTGACTCCCCTCTACTTTACGTCTACTTCTGTTTTTTCCTCACTGTTTTCTACAATGGTATGTATAGAATATAATGTCTTTAAGTTACGCCGCCATTACTGGAATACAAAATTCCTGAAAATATTCCACAAGGATTGGAAATTTTTTTTTTATTTCATAGCACATACTCCATTGTATATTCAAAGGAACTTCAAATAATTCATGAAGAAATTGAATTCCAAATATTTTTGTGCAAAAATTTTTGAAGCAAGTGTTTTCTTTTTCATAACAGACATCTTCAATGAACTTTTGGGAGACACTTTAACAGGAAGACATTACTGGAGAGAGGCAGGACCTTTAGAACGTGAAGGGAATATGAAAGATAACATGGAGGGAAGATGGGGTACAATGGAGGAAATAGAGGAGGAGGCCGGACACACAAAACAATTAAATCTAATCTCTTTCATTTCCAGTTCTTTTCAGAAGCCATTCCTGAATACAGCAATTATCCCCAGTGAACCTGAAATATATTAATAGTCTCACACTGAGTAGCTAAAGAAGCATGTTCCAATTAAGACATGTCTTAGTTTCACTCCCACACAGTTACAAGAGCCTTATTTCTCCATTCTTTTGGTTTTAATTTGTTACCAATATGAGTGATTTAATGTGGAAGACCTTGGCAGGTTTTTTAAGAAGAAATATTCATTTTCCCACCACTTTGAACAGTGATGGGAAAATGAGTTCCAAGTGCTACATCATTTCAAAAAAAAAGCAGCTCAGGGAATAACCCTTCAATTAACAGTTGGAGGATCAAAATGTGCAGAAGTGGATCAGAAGGGTATTTTTCTGTCAAAAGGTAAACACAGATGAATGAGCATGGATTCTATTCCCCAACCAGGTCAAAGAACTCATGAACAGGTACATACAATCATTACTAAAGAATATCCGTATCATCTGGATGATTATAAATCATCTCATATAATTTAAATCCATTAGATAATACATCTGTGACAGAAGCTAACAATTTGGGCTATTCCGACAGGGAGGCCAGGGCAAAATAGAAAATATACTTTTTAGTAACTCTGTGAGCATAGACAAGTTCACAGAAGCATTGTTTACCTTTTGATTTTTCCTGCAAATGTGAGTGATGATCCTATCGTCTTATTTGACCATATAAAATGCTGATTAATACATTTGTTCAATGAGGCTTAGGTATTGCTACTCTAGCTTGCATTTAGCTATAGAATTTGTAAACAGAACACACTTGGGAAATAACTTATCTAGTGAATTCAGCTTGTAACAACTCTTACTTTTCCCCTAAATTCAGGATTTTATTTATCTTACTCCCAGTATACATCAAACTATTTAGATCTCCCTTTATTTTCTGAGCATAATGTCAAAGCTATTACCTGAACAGCAGTATGACTTAATCATATTTTAAATAATTTAAGTATTTACACAATTAAGTCAGAGAATTGCCATTTAAAAAATTGAAATAACAACTGTAAGAGAAAAGGATGTTAAGCACTGTCTGACATCGTTCCTGGTGTGCTAAAACTTCTGAAAATGCTTTTTAAACCTGAAGACTGTCAACCACTAGCTAAGAAAAGCACAAGTAACCTCCAAGTTTCCACTTATGTACACACTAAAAAAATACACACAACATAATAAATAAAATAGTTCCAAAACTTTTCCCATTAAGGACATCTAGAATCTACACATACATGAGAAAAGTTAGGTCCAGCTGAAATGTTTAAGAAAACACTCAAAATTAGAGATAAATAAAATCCAATTAACTAAAGAACTTTGATTCAATTTTTAAAAATGCAACGGAAATGCTAAGTGGCATAATGTTTAAAGAAAAAAGCACACTACCTATAATTTCACCACACAGAGACAAACACTGAATCCCCTGAAGATTCTTGACACATGAGTATCCAAACCAAGTCATGTATTCCTTGCCCTAGAGAAAGTAACGTTGCTATACATGCTGTTCTCAAACCAACTTTTTTAAAAGCAAAATGCTGGTTTGAGATGTTTGCAATTAGTGAGTGGAGCTCCCATCACTGTTATCAGTGGCTGAATACTATTCTATATCCTATGTGGTCTGATACATAACAAAACACTGTAAAACTCAACGAGTTTTTAGGACAATACCCCTTTATCATTGTTCATGAGGATTAGTGTAGAAATGTTTTATTGAGGGATCAATCTGAGTGTAGATACATTGAGGAGGCTGATAAAGCAGAGGAAGATATTTAAAATAGGATTGCTATGAACTTGAAGCAAGTTTTAGCCCGATTCCCTGGAGAGCATCAGCCAAAAGTTTGCCTCAATCTGGGTCACAGCTTAAGGCCATTTTGTCTACCTCTCCTTTGTTAATCACTGACCACAAGATGAGCTTCAGGTCCTCTGTAGCTTAGTGCAATTTTCCATAAAAGGTACAAGTAAAATCTATTGCATTTGTTGCTGTGGGTTAAAAAATACCATGTAACTAAAGGTATCAATCATTTTTAAACATACAGTATAGTAACACTAGTATTAAACATATTCACATTGTTAAGAAACAGATTCCCACTTTTCCATCTTGTAATTATCAAACTTTATGCTAATTAAATAAGAAGTACCCTTTTCTCCACCTCCTCTCAGTCCCTATAACCACCATTCTGTTTCATTTCTACGAATGTGGTTATTTGAGATGCTTTACACGAGTAGAATCTCACAGTGCTTGTCTTTTTTGTTACTGGATTATATCACTAGATGTTTTGTCTTTAATATTAACCTACTTTTGTAGTATGACAATCTACTTCCTTTGTAGAGCTGAATAATATTTTTGTATATATTGTTTTATATAATATAGAATACATATTTTGTGTGTATATGTATACACACATTTTATTTTGCCATTTGCCAATCAAAAACATTTCAGTTGCATCTACCTTTTGACTGTTGTGATTAGTGGTTTTATGAACCTAAGTGCAAATATCTGAAATCCTGATTTTGATTTTCAGAGCTATATACACAGAAGTGAGATTACTGTATTTTGTTTTGTTTTTGTTTTTTGACAGGCAGAGTGGACAGTGAGAGAGAGAGAGAGAGGTCTTCCTTTTCCATTGGTTCACCCTCCAATGGCCGCTGTGGCTAGCGCACTGCGCTGATCTGAAGCCAGGAACCAGGTGCTTCTCCTGGTATCCCATGCGGGTGGAGGGCTCAAGGACTTGGGCCATCCTCCACTGCCCTCCCGGGCCACAGCAGAGAGCTGGACTGGAAGAGGAGCAACCGGGACTAGAACCCGGTATGCCGGCACCGCAGGCGGAGGATTAGCCTATTGAGCCATGGCGCCAGCCGAGATTACTATATGATATGATAATTCCACTTTTTATTTTTAGAGGATATTCCCCACCATTTTCCACAGCGGTTGCATCGTTTGACAAATACAACAAGAGGGCCCAGGGTTCTGTTTTCTCTACATCCTTGTTGCTACTTATTTTCTATTTTAAAATAGCAGCCACCATAATAACATTCAATCCCATTGTAATTTTGATTTGCAATTAACTATTTATGAATGTTGAGCATCTTTTCACAGTTGTTGATAGCTTCTTATTATTTCAGAAGCAATGTGATTTCATGTTCCGTTGCACACTTTTACAGATGGTATATTACTGGAGTGGTGTTCAGTTGTAGGAATATTTTAAATATAATAAATTTGACCTCATAATCCTACATTATTTACACATATATTATCCCTTTCTATAGCTCATCTCTTCATACTATTTTGTCCTCTGATTCCCACCAGTTTTGGTTTGGTGTATTCCCACTTATGTATCTTTGCTTCTGTTAATGTACTTTGGATATCATTGCCAAGAAATTATTATGAGGACCAATGTCATGATGATTGTTCTCTATATTTTCTTCTAAGGGTTTTGTAGAATTTAGTCTTATATTTAGGTATTTGACCCAATTGAATTAATTTGTTTATCTGGAATAAGGTAGTGTCCACTCATTCTTCTGTATATGGATATGCAATTTTCCCAACTTCATTGTTTTTCTTATTTAATTATTGCTCTAGGTTCTTCTTTAGCTCATTGAGCATCTTTATGAGTTATTTTTAGTTATATGTCAGGGCAATTGCAGATCTACATTTCTTACGGTTTCACCAGTTTTATTTTAATCCTTTGGTTGGTCTACTTTTTCCTTGCATCTTTGCATGTCTTGGAATTGTTTCTAGGTTTTAGACATTTTAAAAAACAGCAATAAACAAAACTACCTCTCCTCCTCTTTGTATAATGACTTCTTGTAGGGGAAAGATCCTCTTATTAGCCCAACTGGAGGTGATAGGACCTTGTAAACTTTTTCTAATCTCTTCTTCCCCCTAGTGTCTGTCTATAGAACTGCAGTTCAACTACCTCTATTCTCAGCAGTTTCCAAACTCATCCTGGCAGTCAGGCAAGACAGAGCCTAGTCTCTCAGGCATCCCTCAGACAAAACAGAACTGTGTAGGCATGGTTCACTCTTTGTTTCCCTCCCAAGGGTTGAGTCAACATGGGATGCAGTTGCTTCTCACCAGGCCACAGTGGGGTAGATATACACATAAGTAGCCTCAAAATTTCCAAACCCTTTTGCTGGAATCCCTGCTTGGTCTGGGTGCTACAGATTTCAACTCATCTCTAAAGACCTTAGAGCTTTTCTGATATATATGCATTATTAACTTGTTACGTCCACTGGACGAAGAAGGCCGATAACTTCCTAAGGTTATTTGCTGATGTCCTTCCTCTCAAATGTATTTTCAGGAGAATATTTTTGGTCAGTTAATTGTATTCATCATTGATTTACCCAGTTCAGTATATTTGGATTAACTAATATGAAGTTTGCTTTACAAATTCTGAGATCTCATCTACTGAGAATGGATAAAGGTGACCTAGAAATATGTTGGATGTCAGAAGCAATTAACCTGCCTTTAATTTTACTGTATGCATTTGAGAGATAGCAATATACTGAATTCAAATAATGCCTTTATTACAAGACCTACAAAGTTTATGCAAGTCTAAATATAGCTACTTAGTAATTTGTCTACCACATTGTTTATTAACTATTCATTCACAGATTAATTTTTTAAGTTTTTAAAGATTTATTTATTTATTTAAAGGCAGAATTGCAGAGTAGCAAAGGCAAAGAGAGAGAGAGGTCCTCCATCTGCTGGTTCACACCCAAATGGCCACAATGGCTGGAGCTGGGCTGTTCTGAAGCCAGGATCCAGCAGCTTCTTCCAGGTCTCCCATGTGGATGCAGGGGTCAAAGGACATGGGTCATCCTCCAATACTTTCCCAGGTCACTGAAGAGAGCTGGACTGGAAGTGGAGCAGCGTGGACTCAAACAAGTGCCTATATGGGACACTGGCACCACATGCAATGGATCCACCCACTATACCACAGCACTGGCCCCCAATTTTTGAACTCTTAATCTTAGCTTCTTCACATAAGAAATGAGAATAACTATAGTAGCCAGCATGTGTGTTTATTGTTAGAATTAAATGAGAGAAAGCATGTGAAGTTCTTAGCATATAGTGACATTTTTAATAGCATGTTTAAGAACTCTGGTTTTCTGGTTTTAACATTCAAATTAATACAGCTTGACATCTCTACTGAATGCCATGTTGAAATATATCAGTTGAAATTCATTGTTCACAGGTAGCTGAGGTCAAAATCATGTCTAGATTATGATCTCATTTATTCAAATGATATCTTCCTAAAATTCAAAGCATTGAAATGATTTAAAAATTTTATTTTCCTAGTAGAAAAATTAGGCATAATGATGAAGGTAAAACTTTGCAGCACACAAAGGCTCAAATCCTTTTGTTACTGACATCCATGTGGGAGACCAGGAATGAGTTTCTTTCTGGTCATTTGAGGAGTGAATCAGTGGATAAAAGCTTGCTCTGTTCTCTGTCATCCTCTCTTTCAAATAATAAATCTTTTTGGCTGTAGATGTTTAGATTGATTTCTGGTGTTTCTATTCTGTTCCATTGGTCTATCCATCTGTTTCTGTACCAATACCATGCTGTTTTGAATACAACCGCCCTGTAGTATATCCTGAAATCTAGTATTGTGATGCCTCCAGCTTTTTGTTGTACAAGATCGCTTTAGCTAGTTGAGGTCTCCTGTGTTTCCAAAGAATTTCAGCATCATTTTTTCCAGATTAGAGAAGAATGTCTTTGGTATTGTGTGGTATCACATTGAATATATAATTTGCTTTTGGGAGAATGGATATTTTGATGATATTGATTCTCCCACTCCATGAGCATGGAAGATTTTTCCATTTTTTGGTATCCTATTTCTTTCTTTAAGGTTTTGTAATTCTCATCATAGAGATCTTTAAAGTCCTTGGTTAAGTTTATTCTAAGATATTTGATTGTTTTTGTGCCTACTGTGGATGGGATTGATCTTAGAAGTTCTTTCTCAGCCGTGGCATTGCCTGTGTATACAAAGGCTGTTGATTTTTGTGCATTGATTTTAGATCCTGCTACTTTGCCAAACTCTTCTATGAGTTCCAATAGTCTCTTAGTAGAGTTCTTTGGGTCCCCTAAGTAAAGAATCATATCATCTTCAAAGAGGGATAGTTTGAGTTCTTCCTTCCCAATTTGTATCCATTTAATTTCTTTTTCTTGCCTAATGGCTCTGGCTAAAACTTCCAGAACTATATTGAATACCAGTGGTGAGAGTGGGCATCCCTGTCTGGTACCAGATCTCAGTGGAAATCTTCCAACTTTTCCCCATTCAATAGGATGCTGCCTGTGGGTTTTTCATAAATTGCTTTGATTGTATTGAGGAATGTTCCTTCCATACCCAGTTTGCTTAGAGTTTTCATCATGAAAGGGTGTGTATTTTATTGAATGCTTTCTCGGCATCTATTGAGATAATAATATGGTTTTTCTTCTGCAGTCTGTTAATGTGGTGTATCACATGGATTGATTTGCAAACATTGAAATATCCTGGCATACCAGGGATAAATCCCACTTGGTCTGGGTGGATGATCTTTCTGATGTGTTGTCGCATTCTATTGGCTAGAATTTTATTGAAGATTTTTGTGTCTATGTTCATCAGAGATATTGGTCTGTAATTTTCTTTCAACGCTGCATCTTTTTCAGGCTTAGGAATTAAGGTGATGCTGGCTTCATAGAAAGAATTTGGGAGGACTCCCTCTTCTTCAATTGTTCTGAATAGTTTGAGAAGAATTGGAGTTAGTCCTTCTTTAAATGTCTGGTAGAATTCAGCAGTGAATCCATCCGGTCCTGGGCTTTTCTATATTGGGGATGACGTTATTACTGTTTCAATTTCTATCTCAGTTATGGGTCTATTTAGATTTTCTATGTCTTCCTGGTTCAATTTAGGTAGGTTGCATGTGTCCAGGAATCTATCCATTTCTAATAGATTTCCCTGTTTGCTGGCATACAACTCTGTATAGAAATTTCTGATGATTCTTCCTATTTCTGTGGTGTCTGCTGTTACATTCCCTTTTTCATCTCCGATTTTATTGATTTGGGTCTTTTATTTTCTTGGTTAGTTGGGCCAATGGTGTGTCAATTTTGTTTATGTTTCCAAAAAACCAGCTTTTTGTTTGGCTGAGTTTTTGTAATTTTTTTTTTTTGGATTCAATCCTATTTCTTCTCTGATTTTAATTATTTTTCTTCTCCTACTAGTTTTGCGTCTGGTTTGCTACAGTTTTTCTAGATCCTTGAGATGCATTGAAAGCTCATTTAATTTGGTGCCTTTCCAATTTTTTGATGTAGGCACCTATTGCTATAAACTTTCCTCTTATATTTGATCAAGGATCTAAAACCAATTCCTGGAGCAAGGACAGTCTATTCAACAAATGGTGCTGAGAAAACTGGATTTCCATGTGCAGAAGCATGAAACAAGATCTCTGCCTTACACCTTACACAAAAATCCACTCAATGTGGATTAAAGATCTAAATCTATGACCCAACACCATCAAATTATTAGAGAACATTGGAGAAACCCTGCAAGATATAGGCACAGGCAAAGACTTCTTGGAAAAGACCCCGAAGCACAGGCAGTCAAAGCCAAAATTAACAATTGTGATTGCATCAAATTGAGAAGTTTCTGTACTGCAAAAGAAACAGTCAGGAAAGTGATGAGGCAATTGACAGAATGGGAAAAAATATTTGCAAACTATGCTACAGATAAAGGATTAATAACCAGAATCTACAAAGAGATCAAGAAACTCCACAACAACAAAACAACCCATTTAAGAGATGGGCCAAGGACCTCAATAGATATTTTTCAAAAGAGGAAATCCAAATGGCCAACAGACACATGAAAAATGTTCAGGATCACTAGCAATCAGGGAAATGCAAATCAAAACCACAATGAGGTTTCACCTCACCCCAGTTAGAATGGCTCACATTCAGAAATCTACCAACAATAGATGCTGGCGAGGATGTGGGGGAAAAGGGACACTAGCCCACTGTTGGTGGGAATGCAAACTGGTTAAGCCACTATGGAAGTCAGTCTGGAGAGTCTGCAGAAACCTGAATATAACCCTACCATTCAAGCCAGCCATCCCACTGCTTGGAATTTACCCAAAGGAAATGAAATTGGCAAACAAAAATAGCGGTCTGCACCTCAATGTTTATTGCAGCTCAATTCACAATAGCTAAGACCTGGAATCAACCTAAATGCTCATCAACAGTAGACTGGATAAAGAAACTATGGGACATGTACTCTATAGAATACTATACAGCAGTAAAAAAAAAAAAAAAAAAACATGAAATCCGGTCACTTGCAACAAAATGGAGATATTTGGAAAACATCATGCTGAGTGAAATAAGCCAGTTCCAAAGGGACAAATATTATATGTTCTCCCTGATCAGTGACAACTAAACAGGCCCTGAAAAGGAAACCTGTTGAAATGAAATGGACACTATGAGAAACAGTGACTTGATCAGCCCTTGTCCTGACTGTCGATGAACAACTTAATACTTTATCACTTTTAGTATTTTTTATTCTACTAATATTATGGTTGAACTCTTTATTTTTTTTAAACTTTTATTTAGTAAATGTAAGTTTCCAAAGTACAGCTTATGGATTACAATGGCTTTTTCCCCCCATAACTTCCCTCCCACCCGCAACCCTCCCATCTCCTACTCCCTCTCCCATTCCATTCACATCAAGATTCATTTTCAATTATCTTTACATATAGATCAATTTAGTATATATTAAGTACAGATTTCAACAGTTTGCACCCACACAGACACACAAAGTGTAAAAATACTGTTTGGGTACTAGTTATAGCATTATTTCACATTGGACAACACATTAAGGACAGAGATCCCACATGAGGAGTAAGTGCACAGTGACTCCTGTTGTTGACTTAACAAATTGACACTCTTGTTTATGGCGTCAGAAATCTCCCTAGGCTCTTGTCATGAGTTGCCAAGACTATGGAGGCCTTTTGATTTGTCAACTCTGATCTTATTTAGACAAGGCCATGGTCAAAGTGGAAGTTCTCTCCTCCCTTCAGAGAAAGGTACCTCCTCCATTGATGGCCTGTTCTTTCCACTGGGATCTCACTCGCAGAGTTCTTTCATATTGTTTTTTTTTTTTCTTTTTTTACCAGAGTGTCTTGGCTTTCCATGCCTGAAATACTCTCATGGGCTTTTTAGCTGGATCCACATGCCTTAAGGGCTGATTCTGAGGCCAGAGTGCTATTTAGGACATCTGCCATTCTATTAGTCTGCTGCGTATCCCACTTCCCATGTTGAATCGTTCTCTCCCTTTTTTATTCTATCAGTTAGTATTAGCGGACACTAGTCTTGTTCGTGTGATTCCTTTGACTGTTAGACCTATCAGTGTGATCAATTGTGAACTGAAACTGATCACTTTGAGTAGTGAGATGGCACTGGTACATGCAATCTTGATGGGATTGTATTGAACTCTTTAATTAACACACACTTATACTTAGGTGTTTAAATTTAACTGAAAATTGAGCCTTGTTAATATAAGAGTGGGAATAAGAGAGGGAGGAGATGTATAGTTTGGGACATGCTCAATCAACTTACCCCAAACGGTAGAGTTAGAAACGTGCCTGGGGATTCCAATTCAATCCCATCAAGGTGGCATGTACCAATGCCATCTCACTACTCAAAGTGATCAGTTTCAGTTCACAATTGATCATAATGAAAGGATTAAGAGTCAAAGGAATCACACAAATAAGACTAGTGTCTGCTTATACTAACTGATAGAATAAAAAAGGGAGAGAATGATCCAACATGGGAAGTGGGATACAGAGCAGACTCATAGAATGGCAGATGTCCTAAACAGCACTCTGGCCTCAGAATCAGCCCTTAAGGCATGCGGATCCAGCTAAAAAGCCCATGAGAGTATTTCAGGCATGGAAAGCCAAGACACTCTGGCAAAAAAAAAAAAAAAAAAAAAAAAAAAAAAAAAAAAAAAACACACCTTAATGAAAGATCTCTGTGAGTGAGATCCCAGTGGAAAGAACAGGCCATCAATGGAGGAGGTACCTTTCTCTGAAGGGAGGAGAGAACTTCCACTTTGACCATGGCCTTGTCTAAATAAGATCAGAGTTGACAAATCAAAAGGCCTCCATAGTCTTAGCAACTCATGACAAGAGCCTAGGGAGATCTCTGACGCCATAAACAAGAGTGTCAATTTGTTAAGTCAACAACAGGAGTCACTGTGCACTTACTCCTCATGTAGGATCTGTCCTAAATGTGCTGTACATTGTGATTTAATGCTATAACTAGTACCCAAACAGTATTTTTACACTTTGTGTGTCTGTGTGGGTGCAAACTGTTGAAATCTGTACTTAATATATACTAAATTGATCTATATGTAAAGATAATTGAAAATGAATCTTGATGTGAATGGAATGGGAGAGGGAGCGGGAGATGGGAGGGTTGTGGGTAGGAGGAAAGTTATAGGGGGTAAAAAGCCACTGTAATCCATAAGCTGTACTTTGGAAATTTATATATTATTAAATAAATGTTAAAAAATAAATCTTTTTAAAAGTTGTCATCTTTTTGTTGCATATGATTTAGTGGTATTTTTCAAAATAAAGCAAAATGAGAAAAAAGAATGATAGAAGAAAAAATACAACTGAAACAAAAAGATCAAATGGCATTTTTGTTGCCTCAGAACTCTAAAATGTATATGAGTCCAGGAGTGTCTTTGTGAATAACTGCTCTTGGGGCTGGTATTCCAGCACTGCGTGTTAAGCCACTTCCTGCAATGGTGGCATCCAATATGAATGCTGCTTCACTTCTGATCCAGTTCTCCCCTAATGAGCTTGGAAAAGCAACAGAAGATGGCCCAAGTACTTGGACTCCTGCCACCCAGGTGGGATACCTGGATGAAGTTCCTGGCTTCAGCCTGCCCCAATTCCAGCAGTTGCAGCAATTTGGGGAAATGAAACAGAAGAACGAAGATCACTTTCTCCATCTCTCTTTCTCTTTCTGTAACTTTCAAATAAATAATTTAAAAAATACTTACATGTTTTATATGTGCAATTACAAATACACAATATATTTATGAATATGAAATATGAAACTCTTGAAAAACCCCTATTCCAGTAAGATAGCATTGAGTAACTAAATGTAGTACCTAAGAATGATGAGTAGGAATGCTCAGCCATTGAAAACCAAGTTTTAGAATACTACATCTTAAGGGAATATAATTACATGCCATCATGGAAAAGGGCAGGGTGAGTAGCACATGTTGCAGGATCCAGTTTTTTGAGGCAGGCAAATTTTAACTTTATTATAGTACTGTTACTTTTATTTCCTAAAATCCAATTGACAGGTGTGGGGTGTGCAGAGTAGGGTAAGAATTATTAATCACCTCCTGCTCTATGCTGAATTTCAACATTACTTAGCACTAAGTAATGGGAACATAAATCATTTTTCTTGGATGCCCCTCTAACTCTGGAGTTAAAATTAGGAAACTTTTCACTAGGCAACTTTTCACTCGTGTTTCCTTTCCAGAAACAATGGTATCAGTCAGATAATGTCAAGAAATGTTAATGTACATGCACAGAACTTTTAGTGTACTACCTTCCTATGACAAAAGTCACAGGGAGCTAGAGCATATGTGCAGAAGTTAAGAAATCTTAGTGCAAATTTTTGAGTACTTTGTGAGCTGAAATTTTCACAACCTCATTCCTAAGTCTTTCCTCTAGGTCAAGCAAGCTTAACTCCAGATTGTATCATCAGTAATTATTCTGTATGAGTACTTTACACTTGTAAGTGGGTTTTTACATTTTAGTGAAGTTTTCAAGGTTCCAATTGTATCCTGTTATACATCTGTGAGCTACCACCCACGTGGACACAGGAAGTTCCAATCACTATTCTGCATAACTTCCTAACAGAATTGTGATGCAATATCACAATTTCTAACATGGATAATGGCAATCACAGAAGTAGATCAAAAGAGGATAGAAGATGTATGTGTAGATCATAGCTGAGAACTTTACAAAATGAACAAGAGTCAATAAACCATAGACTAAGAAGGCTAAAAAAAATTGATATAAATAAAACATACAACTAGATACCTAAAAATCAAAACGTACAGAATGAGACAACCTACAGAAAGGGTGAAGATATTTGCATATTACATCATCTGTGCCTTTAACAGCTTTCAAGTGATTTAAGCAGATCTTTCCTGATTGTTGAAGGTAACCTTACCCTTTACTTAAAGGCAGCTGATTAGGGGCTGTAACTATATCTGAAAAACTATCACAACAGCATTGAGATGAATGTGTGGTTGAATAACCAGGAAATATAACCCAACTAACTCAACAAGATGACAGAGCCATCGCAGACAGCTTTAGGCAATTATTATGAATTTTTCACAATTTATTTAGAAATTAACACAAAATGGATCACTGCCTTAAATATAACATATAAAACCATAACAGTCTGCAAGAAAAAATCAGGTAAAGTCACTGACTGTATGACTACAACCCAAAGTTGATACAAAAAGCACATTCAATTGCAGGGAAATTGATAACTTATCCAATAATAAAATTATGAATGTTCAATTTTTTTGAAGACCCTTTGAAGAAAATGAAAAGCAAGTTGTGGACTATAAGCATATAGAACAAATTGTTCCATAAGTTTATTGCTGTAAAACCAACGACACAAGGTTAGTGGTTTTGAACAAAGCACTGCATTATTTCACCCCGCTCAGTAATTTGGGATGAATTTAGCTGTATAGTCTTGTGTGACAGGATGTACAAAAGACCTAGAATATCCAAGTTGTTTTCCTCACCCAGTTGTCTGGTGACTCGTCTGGTATTGTTGGAAGAGCTGTGTGTATGTGTATGTATGTACATTTTCCTTGTAGATAACTAGGATGTACTCAAAGCAGGGTACATTTATGGTAATTGGGCCTCTTCAAGATAACTAAGCTTCAAAAACTATTCCAAAAGCAACAGCCCTTGCGTGCAACCTTTAAAAATCTGCTTGGGGTCCGCATTGTGATATAGCAGGTTAAGCTGCTGCCTGGGAGGTTAGCATCGCATAAGGGCCCCAGCTTGTGTCTGAACTGCTCTACTTTGAATTCAGCTCCCTGCTAATGTGCCTGGTGAAGCAGAAGATGGCTCAAGAGCTTGGGCCCCTGCCATCTACATGGGAGATCTTGAAGAAGCTACAGGCTTCAGCCTGGCCCAACCCCAGCCTTGCAGCCATTTGGGGAGTGAACCCGCAGATTTAAGATCTTTTTCTGTCTCTCACCTCTCTGTAATTCTGTTTTGCAAGTAAATAAATAAATCTTAAAGAAAAACAAACTTCTGCTTATGTCACAGTTGCTAATGCTCCATTAGCTAAAGCAAGACGGTGGCATGTCTACATACGGAAGTAATTCTGGGCCATGTTTTTTTCTTGATCACTGATGTAACAGTACACCACATCATGCATCCACTCAACTGCTAATTAGGAATCCTGGGGTCACTGTAGGGCATATTTCAATTATGAATGGGAGTGGGGAGTAGCCCTGAAACTCATCAGATGGGAGATTCGGTAATATTTCAGGGAAAATTTGTCTGTCTTCTTTTCTGCAAACAAGTAATGTTGAGTCACATGAGAAAGAAATCTTCCAAAAGTTAACCATTAGCTTTCTCACTAAATTTTGTATTGGTAAAAGCCCTAGGTGGGAGAAAGACATCTATGTCCTATGTAGCAATTGGGGTTCTGCATCCAGGTGAGGTAACAGGGTAGGTAATAGAAGTTCCAGATGTGGGGCTCCTCCTTCACTGGGAAGCTAGATGATCGAGCTTGTCTGATCACTCTGCACCTCAGTTTACTTATCAACATACAGGGATTAGATCATCTTTCTGTATCTCCTCTCAGGAACGTTAACAAAACTTAGAGAAAACAACATAAAAATGACACTGGGTTTAAACTGCAGAAATTTTCTCTATGGGAGTTGAAAAGAAAATCTGATTTTTCTTTTAATTTATTTGACAGGTAGAGTTATAGACAGCGAGCTAGAGACAGAGAGAAAGGTCTTCCTTCCATTGGTTTACCCCCCCAATGGCCACTACAGCCGGTGCTGTGCCAATCTGAAGCCAGGAGCCGGGTACTTCCTCCTGGTCTCCCATGCGGGTGCAGGGCCCAAGCACTTGGGCCATCCTCCACTGCCTTCCCGGGCCACAGCAGAGAGCTGGACTAGAAGAGGAGCAACTGGGACAGAATCCGGTGCCCATATGGGATGCCGGCACCGCAGGTGGAGGATTAACCAAGTGAGCCACGGCGCCATCCCCGAAAATCTGATTCTTGGTTTTATTTTTAAGTTCCAGTCTTCGAAGAGGTAACAGTACAGTACAGTCTGAGTAGTCAACTTGCTCTGAAAATACCAATTACACTAAACTTCAGATCCATACATCCTGAAGCTGGCATTCATAATGTACTTGTTTTCTCCCCATAAATATTCTGTACAAATGCTTCATTAGCTGCTGTGATCTATTCCTGGCTTATGTCCTAAAATTTACCTAAAACATCTGCAAAGGTAATAAAACAATTATGGAAGCCATCTGGAACTAGGAGATGGAAAACCAAAACAACTCTCTTTCCCATCTAACTGGTACTGTAATATATCACTGTTCCATGATATTACAAAACTCACTCATTAAAGATTATGCATAAGGGAAATGCTGATCATTTATAGGCACTCTGGCTGGGTTTCCTGGTGATCCACTCCTGAAACAGGGTGCGCACCACCTCTGTTGCTCATCTGAGTCACAACCTGGGAGCCCTTAGCTTGTTCACCTGAGGAACCAACAGCGCTCCATGATTTGCATGGACAGGGACACATTTGATGGCCTTGGGCAAGTTGCTTATGCTCTTGGGACCCTAGACTCATTGATCAATGTGGGAAACTGCCGTTAACTCACCCCGAAGTGTCTCCCCTGGATTACTGTAAGAAAAAGTATTTGTTCTAATTCTGAGCTTCGTTAGTGACATAGAGGTGTCAAAACAAAGGAAATCTAAACCCGCAACTCAGCATGTGTTCCTAACAATTCTGGAATATTCTTAAATTGTCACATGGCCGTGAGGTAATGTTAAATACAGAGTCAGTCATAGGCTTTGGTGTCTCAACTATGCTACTTTATAACATAATTCTGTAAACTTCTAGTGGGAAACTATACCACTTCTTCAGGCCTCTTTCACCTCAAATCTTATAAAAAATACATACACTTTTAGTTAGAATACAGTAACATAATTCACAAAAGCACTTAATATATTGAGCCTCAGCATTCAATAAACACGAAATTTTAGTAGTATTTCATTTTTATTACAACTCCGTAATGTGCATCTACGCCACTGAATACATTTTTCTCTGTTCTCTTGAAATAGTCTCCCTAAAACCTTGTAATTAATCCTAAGAATGCCATAATAATTGGAAAGCAATCAACAGCAATTCTTTAAAAGGAAATCGAATTTTCCCTTTTATTTTCTAGTTTACATAAACATCCTCAGACCAGGAGATTTTCCTTCTTGTTCTGTCCCCTGATGACTACCGTACAGTGGGCCTCGGGCAAGTCAGTTAATCTCACTTAGGAGATTTAGTTTTACACAACGAGAGAGAGCAGTCCTGTGTGATTGCTCAGTTCATTTGCTTATAAGAATCAAAGGCTTTGGCTGGCACCACGGCTCACTTGGCTAATCCTCAGTCTGCGGTGCCGGCACACCGGGTTCTAGTCCCGGTTGGGGCACTAGATTCTGTCCCGGTTGCTCCTCTTCCAGTCCAGCTCTCTGCTGTGGCCTGGGAGGGCGGTAGAGGATGGCCCAAGTGCTTGGGCCCTGCACCCTCATGGGAGACCAGCAGGAAGCACCTGGCTCCTGGCTTCGGATCGGCACAGCGTGCTGGCTGCAGCGGCCATTTAGGGGGTGAACCAATGGGAGGAAGACCTGTCTCTCTAACTCTGCCTGTCAAAAAAAAAAAAAAAAAAAAAAAAAAAAGAATCAAAGACTACTATTTACAAGAAAATGTCAGTCAACATAGAAAGTCTTATTTATTGCTTAGATCTTATCACTTAGTAATTATATTCCTCAGAATTTATTTTTAGAAAACTATTTAAAAAGTACACTTGATGGGGTCGGCACTGTGGCACAGTGGGTTAAAGCCCTGGCCTGAAGTGCCAGCATCCCATATGGGTGCCAATTCAAGTTCCTGCTGCTCCGCTCCATTTCTGATCCAACTCTCTGCTGCTGCCTGAGAAAGCAGTAGAAGAGGGCCCTTGCACCCATGTGAGAGACCCGGAAGATGATCTTGGCTCCTGGCTTTGGATTGGCACAGCTCCAACCATTGCAGCCAACTGGAAAGTGAACCAGTGGATGGAAGACCTTTAACTCTGTCTTGCAAATAAATAAAATAAATCTTTAAAAAGTATACTCAAAATGTTATTCAACAATTATAAAAAATTCCTAAAGTATTAAAAATTTGAAAGGATTGTTACAGTAGCTACATACCTAATCACTAAATTCTCCCTTTAGTATTTTACTAAATGAGCTTTAACACAAATCTCCTCATTAATTGATCATTTTCTCTGGCCATTCATCCATTTTGCTTTTTGATAAAAATGTTGCAATTATTGGATTTTTGTTGTTGTTGTCTGTTAATACACCGAATTATACTGAGCTGTGTATCCCTAGATTAAAACTCTACTTGGTCATATTATTCTTTTCATATGTTGTTTCATTTATTTTATTATCATTAAGGATTTTTATGCTTATTGTCAGGAAACATTTGTATTTTATTTTATATACTATAACCACTTTCATCAGGGTTTGGGATGAAACTATAGACTATTAGACTATTATGACCTTATAAATCTAGTCGGGAGAGCTATTTGTTAAGATAGATTTACTTCTTAAATATTTGATAGAACTCACCTACACACTGATCTATTTTCTCTTAGTGACAAATCCACTATTTATAATGTTCTCCCTTCTCTGTAATGTCTTTTAAAATTTTGATCATTAATTTTTATTAATTATGAGATAACTGTAGATTTGTTTGTGTTTGTTCTTTTTGACCTATTTGATACAAGAACTTGCATATTTTATTTGATAGTTTCCTCCAAATTTGAGACATTTTTTTTCTATGTTATCTAAGACATTTTCCTGACCTATTCTTTCTCTCCTAATTTGCTGGAACCCCAAGTGCATCACAATTTGAAGTATCTGTTTATTTTAAATAGCTTTTCTCCATAATTTGTGATTCAATAACTTCTACAGGACTGTCTTCAGACAAATTGACCCTCTTATTATGGTCTTAAGTCTGCTGTTTGTTGTTCATCTACTCCATATTTTTTTTTTCCTTTGAGAAATGGTGCCTTTATTTACAGAACAAATTTAGGCCCTTTTGCTGAGATACCGCCTTATTGACCCGTTTATTACTACCACATTTTAAGTCCTTGAATCTAGCATCAATTTTAAAGTCTTTGTTCTTAGGTTTATCCTGCGTTCCTTTCCTATTTTCTTCCTTAAATATTATGTATTCCTGTATCTTCCTGTGTTTAGTAATTTTTTTTGCATTTTACTTACTGTGTATGATGTATTTAGGGAATATGCATATATTGCCTTCCTTTATTGGGTTTAAAATTTTATTTTGTCTAGTAGTTTAATCAATGACAGACGCTACAGTCATTGGTAGACTTTAGTTTGTTTGCTCTGGCAGTGTGGGTCTATTTAAATCTTCCTTCTTATTTTGGGCAGAGTCTTTATTCCTCTTGATCTTTCTGATTGAGTTCGTTACTGAGGTTTCATCACTTCAGTTTGGCATCAATTCCAGTGTCTTCAAAAATTGCCCATCCATGGGTCAATTTATTAAGCCACCTCCTGGCCTCATAATGTGTCTTGCATATCTACAGCCCATCGTCAATTCAAAGCCCCTCAGGGAATCATGCTACTGTCTTCCAACCCAAAATCTGCCTTTCACTTTTGTGTCACTTTGCCCAGCATATTCCAGCTTTCTTAGCAGTCTGTTTCTGTTTTGCCTCCTCTGTCAAACACTGTACCTGCACCAAATCATGGCTGCCCCGCATCTCAGCGTGCAGAATTACTCAGAGAATTGGAAAGCTCTGTTGAGTAACACTGCCATTCTTCTCCACCCGACTTTCCTTGACTTGGCTCTCTGGTTCACTGATGCCATACCCTCTCACCTCCACATCACAGACTCAGTCCTATTTGAGTTTTTCTAAGGGGGTTAGGAGAGAAAATATTTAAATGGACCTACCTTTTCCCCTACCACCCTCACCTAACATGGTGAATCTTATAATATTAATTCCTTTGAAACTGACCAGAAATTTCAGTCTTAGTAGTGAGCTTTGAACTTCTCAGAATCACCTATCACTTCTGCTTTGACCTTGAATTGAGTGACTTCTGAATTCCCACATTGTTTGCATTGTCCCAGGATAATCAACTATATATTTTTTTTATTCTGGCCATTTGACTCATGCACTCAAAGCTCTTAAGCTACTTACCCCAACCCCACATTCCAAAGAAAAAGTAATTTCTAAGCCTATACTCCCTCATTCACCCTTTCAGACACAGGACTCAGGCACTTCTCAATTTTGATGTTCAACTTTATCATGGAATGTTGAATTAAATGATCTTAGTTAAATGAATTAAATGATCTTAGCATATTTACTTTTTAAATTAAAAAAAAATGATTTGTTTGGCTCCAGAAGTTGATGATTAAAAATAAATGTAGGGGCTGGCACTGTGGCTCAGCGGGTTATTGCCCTGGCCTGAAACACTGGCATCCCATATGTGCACCGGTTTGAGACCTGGCCACTCTACTTCCAATCCAGCTCTTTGCTTTTATGGCCTGGGAAAGCAGTAGAAAATGGCCCAAGTGCTTGGGCCCCTGAACCCTCTTGGGAGACCCAGAGGAAGCTCCTGGCTCCTGGCTTCAGATCGGCACAGCTCTGGCCGTTGCAGCCAACTGGGGCATGAACCATTGGATGGAAGACCTCTCTCTCTGCCTCTCCTCTTTCTGTGTAACTCTGACTTCAAATAAATAAATAAATAAATAAATAAATGTGGTTATAAGAAAGTGATCAATATCCTTAATAGATCATATATCTATCTCTTAGGAACAGGCATTTAGCCCTGTGGTTAAAACAATTGCCTTCCACAATGGAGTGCCTATTTGCAGCTTCCTAACTCCAGCTTCCTATTACTGCAAACACTGGGAGGCAGTCGTGATGGTTCAAGTGACTGAGCTACGGCCTGCCATGTGGGAAATCTTGATTGAGTTCCCAGCTGCCAGCCTTGAACCTTAGACCAGCCCTGGCAATTGTGGATATTAGGGAATAAACCAGCAGATGGGAGGGCTTACTCTCTGCCTTTCAAATCAATATTATTTTTAAAGATTTATCTACTTATTTAAGAAGCAGAGGTGCAGACAGAAGGGGAGAGAGAGAAAGAAAGGGAGAGAGAAGGATGTGTGTGCATGTTTTCCATCTGCTGGTTCACTCCCCAAATGGCCACAAGGGCCAGAGCTTGGCTGATCTGAAGCCGGGAGCTTCTTTCAGGCCTCCCACATGGGTACAGGGACCCAAGTCCTTGGACCATCTTCTGCTGCTTTCCCAGGCTGGGAAAGTGAATAAGCAGATTAGAAGCACTTGCTCACTCGCTCTCTCTCTCCTCTAATTCTGACATTCAAATAATCTTTTTATTCTTTTTTAAAAGAAATACAAATGGAAAACTAATACATGAAAAAATGCTCAATATCATTAGCCAACAGAGAAATGCATACAAAACCTACAATCAGATATCATCTCATCCCTCTCAGAATGGCTATAATCCAAAAGACAAGAGTAACCAATGCTGGAGAAGATGTAAATTAGTGCAGCCACTGTGGAAAGCAGTATGGTGATTTCTTACAAAACTGGAAAGAGAATTACCATATGATCCAGCAATCCCACCCCTGGGCATATACCCAAAAGACATGAACAGATTGTATCAAAAAGATACCGGCACCATCATGTTTATAGCAGCACTGCTCACAATAGCCAGTATGTGGAATAAGAAAATAAAAAAAAGGCGTCCATCATCAGAAGAATTGATAAGGAAAAATGTTATTTGTATACGCACACACAGACACACACACAGAGTGCAATACTTATCCAGTTACAACACAGAATGAAATTCTGTCATTTGCATCAAAATGGTTGCAACTAGAGGACATCACATTGAATGAAACAGTCGGTACACAGAAAGCACTGCATGCTCTCCCTTTTTATATGTGGGAGCTAAAATTAAAGAAAAAACCCCCAAAATTAAAACAAATGCTGGTGTATGTCAGTATTTCTGAGAAAAGTTTTGTCAAACTTTGTTTTGTATCTTTGTCCAACAAATTAATGACTTACAACTACAGTTTTAATAATTTATTTTAAAATGTACTGTATATGAGTGAAATTGGCATATCTTCATTTGATGACTGTTTATAAAAAGCAAAAAAAAATTCATCTGAGTCTGACTACAACTTGGCATTTTAAACATTCAATGAAGCTAAATATGCCTTCAACGTTTTGCTTCCTTCCCCAAAATAAAATAATCAAAGTATTAGATGCTAAAAGAAAACCACAGTTTCTATTCTTGAATGAACAAGCCAGTTCTCAAGTCGGAATCAACACTTCTGCAATAATCTCGTTCTTTCTTTAAAACCCCATGGGTATGTGTGTGGCCACAACTGTGAAGAGTTCAGTTTCAGGAGTGATAGTGCTCTTTAGTTCGTGACTTACTCAGACTAAGCTACAATGAAACAATTTGTCCATATAATAGATATTTACCTCTCACATATATATAACAGATGTAATCCGAATTCACAAATCCACTGTACTCAAATTCTGATGGAAAAAATAAACATATAAACTGAATAATTGAGCATGCATAATGTACATGTTTGTGATAAATTTTCATGTTATCTCATTTACATATCAAAAAAACGTAAAGACAGGGCTGAGCAAAAATTTTATTTACCCAAGAAAACAAATGAGGCTCAGGGTTGTCAAGTGACACATTGAAGGTTACACAGCTAGTTAATCACCCTGTCCAGCACTACTTCAATTACACTGCTCTAATTTAGCTCCTTTAACAGTACTGAGACATTAGGACACTACAGTAATTTTAAGTATTTGATCAATTATTCAAGGAGGTACTAATTGAATGGTGCCACATATATGGATGGAATTGCTTCTCTATGAAGCACCACCCAAGGTCATATGCCAGCTGCCATTCAGCCTACCTGGTCATAATGATTCCTCTAAATAAATTATTCAGATTAGACATTATGTACACATTAGCTTTAACTATGTTGATAAACACCTTTACTCTTAAGCTGCTCACTAAGCACATTAATATGTATTTTATCAAATATAATGAACAACTAGACATTGGCCAAAAATAGACACGGGCTTCAGGAGAGTCCATTGAAGAACAGGGAAAGAGAAAATTAGTTGGCTGATTTCCACAGGCCTACAGTCCTAAGCCTGTACTCCACGCATGTCATTTCAGAACACACATCAAATACAGGCACTTTTACAGCAGAGTCAGGAGCTGAAATAAGCGTGTGGAGGTGCTATCACGGGACAGCAGATGTTGGCTGGTGAGCTGGGATCAGTGACTTAAATTCTGGGAGTAAAAGGATCTTTGAAAAGGTAAAAGCTTAACATTATCACTTGCTTAGATGTAGTCGCTGCATGCTGCCTAACTAATTTTGAGGGATATGCTAGGGAGGGACCATGTCTGCCTACTTGTGCAGCTGGGATAACTTCACATTTTCTAGAAAAACTCTTGGAAAAAAAGAAGCTTCCAAATTCCCCAGAAAATCTTTTGTGATTTTTAGTAATAGAGAAGTGAGGAAACTGAAAAAAAGTGCTTGAGTGATGATGTCTTTCCTTGTTTAAAAAAAACACAAACTAAAAAGAAAATTGAATATACTCACTTAAACCATCTAAGAATAAGGAAGCATTGTTTAAAAAGTCAGCATTATTCTTCAAAATGATTATCTACAGGATATTATCCTTAACTGAAAGATTATCATCATTGAAACTGTTTAGATAGGAGAAGAAAGAGTTTTCCATCTTGGAGTCAAAAGATCTCGATTTAAATCCCCGGCAGCTACTCGAAATTTGCGTAGACTTTGGAATATACATTAAGCCTTTTGGGTCACAAAATAAAATACATACATAAAACAAGTAGGGAAGGGTAGCAGCAAATCTCCTGGAATCCAGTAAATAGTTGAAAAAATCGGTTCATGGGAATGATCAGAGACCGGCCTGGGCATTTCCAAGGGCCTCAGCAACTGAACTTGGAGGAAGTCTTCTCTGGAGCTGTGCCACCCAATGTGCAGATACAGAGGCTCCTCTGCACCTGTTAAGCTGTGTATTTTAAGAGGAAGCTTATCCTATTAATGTCTACACAACCGGAAGCAGTAAAAGTTCTGCAGGTGCAGCAGTACACCATGTGTAGAGCTTTTCCCACTACAGCTGACCAGGCTTTCATCAATCCCAGGAATCCTGCAGGTGCACACTATGCATTCCTTTTATAAACCTCTACCAATCATCTCCTCCTCCATTGATTTTCACTCCTGATTTTGATCAAAAGTCTTCCCAAATTGCCCAACTCTTTCCTTTTAAACCTTAACAGAAAACCCCAGTGGACAGGGTAATTCCTCCTCTCATGGTGAAGGTGACTGGGGTTTGTTTGGTTTGCTTTGGGATAAAACCACAAAAAGCTCATTAAAAAAAAAAAAAAAACAGGGAGTGAAGAAATTAAAAAAAAGAGCAGTTAAGTTACCCACATTGGCTTCTGATCAGAGTCTTCCATCAGTTTTGCTGTTCTCAAAAGTGACCAGGGGAATACTTGGGACACTTGGATTTATATGCTTCTAAAAGCTTATGATATTTGTGAGCTCTATTGTACCAACCTCTCCCTGACCGAGTATTTTGTTTTTCTGTAAAGTATGAGAAAGTATGTACCAGTCAGTCTCTTCACAGGAAACAAACAGACGATGGTGGATGAGATCTGAGACCGCAGCACATGGGTACTATCCTCTGCATCATCAAACAGCCTTATTTATATCAACACCGGGGGAATACAGAATGATCATGTACATTTCCATACTTTTTTTCAAAACAGCGATCTCAGGTTGCAGGTGAAAACGTGATGTTAATTTTCATTACTGCTGTCAAATGCCTTTGAAGAAATCTTTCATTCTTTCATTCCCAGAACATTTCTATTGCTTCAGGGGAAAACACAAGATTAAGAAAATAAAAAAGCCAGAGAAGTCAGTGAAGAGCAGCTCATTTTTTATAATATATTTAAGCAAGATTTTTATCTTTCTTCTTTTCCAAAGTGATGCTTTGTAACTGATGCTGAAGGGCTATTATTCCAATACATTCGCTAAGTATAGAAAAACCAAGACATTGAAGAGGGTTGTTAACATGTTTCTGATATATTAATTATACACGCTGACTGGAGTACTTGTCAGCACTTTTCTTCTGGTTAATTTAAGTACTACTTTCATGAAGTCTCCTGCATCACCAATTTAAGAAAACGTGTTGCAATATCAAGTGCCTACAGGTAAGGACACACAATGCCACAGCCTGCCTATAAAAAGACAAGGAGACTGTGGGAAACCGGAGCGAACGGTCATCCACAGGGAGCAGCGATTTGAGTTCAAGGATGCCAGTGCATTCCATTTTTAAAGTAAGCTGAAATTCGAATTAAGAAATAAAATGATCTGTGTTTTAATTGTAGACAATTATTTTCATGGCTTTTAACCTTTTGCTGATTAAATAAAATGCATCTTTGACTTCAGATAGATTCCAGGGCTGCCTGGCTTGTGATTTTAGGAACCCCAAACTCCTTGGACCAGTCAAGTGGCTTTTGTTTTCTTCCCTGATAGTCTCTGGCAAAGTGTATGTTCACATTCTTTAAGGGAAACTGACAGATTACTAGGTGGCTAAGTCTCATTAAGAGCAGGTCGAAATAAGCGGAGAATAAGTCCCTGTTCTCTGGTCCGCCCCACGCAGGGTCAGCATTTTCCCTCTCCTCACTCAGGTGAGGCGAGTACGGTACTGAGGGAACAATGCTCCTCACATTCCACTTAGCAGATGTGTATCGCCTGCTCTTGTGCACCACGCTAGGCCTAAACCTGCTTAAACACACCCCCTCGCCCGTCTGGGATCAGTTAACTTAAAGTGTTGGAAGGCATCATACTGGTAAACAGCAAATAGTCTGAGAGGCCCAGCTCCTGGCAGGAATGAGTGCTGCCAGGTTTGCCAATACAAACTCTTGTAGTGTCACTGGGCACAGGTCACAAGGCTAATTTAGAATTTACGTATATTAACTGTATAAATGAGCAATCCTACCTCTTGGCATATACCCTAGAGAAAGAGGTTACACATTTCACAAGTATCTACTAAGTTGTTTGCTGCAGCTTATAAAAAGGCAAAACTGCCAGTGACTTCCCACAACTCCCCCCTCCCCTTTAAACAAAAAGACAAAGGCTGAAATATATTTAACTCAGTGTAGATGATCTTATTTTGTGTGGTTCCTACTCTTGCTTCCTGGTCTTTATCTTTAAAAAAAAAAAAAAAAGACTAAATATATCCTAGATTTTTGAGATATCACAAGGTAGTTAAATGTTTCCTTAAAAATTGTTAGGATTGATTTCATCAGTGTATGACTGAAGATGGAGAACTTAGGGACCGTAATATCCTATCCCTTTTGTCTTTAGCCCAGCTTCTTGTTTTAAAGCATCAGACCAGCTCTTAAAACCACATGTTATAGAGAGCTCTCTGCAAGCTGTCCAGGAAACCCTCTGTGCCCTGGAGGCCCTTGGATGATCACTGACACCAGTCATACACCTCAGAGCCTCAGGCCTCCAGGCCCCATCAGTTAGCCTCTGACACGCAAAGTCCTAGGATCTCTGTTTCTGTCCAGGAAGACGGGCCAGGCTGGGAATTGACTGTATCAAGGCCCAGCTCTTCAGAAAGGGGAGGAGTTACATACAGCGAAATATAGGACTAAAACACCTGTTAATGGCAACTGTGGATTCTCATTACTAGGTAAGGGCCTTGGATCTGTTTTGAGTGGCTTTCCTATTTATGCTTAGAAGTTAATATAAATTATGGTGCTAGTAATATTCAGACCATTTAAAATTTATTAAGTTTAACTTAACTGCCTGCTTAGTGTTTTGCATAATCATATTTTTGTCTTATCACATTTATATTTGGCTTTAAATATACAGATTAAAGTTGTATTGGCTTACGTGTATACCTCAAAATAAAGGAGGACCTGAGTAGGGGAAATGCACATCTATGTGGCAGCTCAACTACGCCAAGTACTTCCCATGTTTCCACCCCGCTGCTTCCATGCTCACATTCGCATTGTGGCTGCACCTCCACAACTGCATCTATGTTACAGGAAGGGAAGAGAGGGACAAAGGCCCCGAGGACTGTGCCAGTATAGTCTATTTATCCCGAATATTTTCTCGGAAAGGCAGGTCTAAAACCCTTCCCTCACAGCAAACTGGCTGAAAGTGGGTCACGACGCTACTCCCAACTACGAGAAAGTCTTCGAACTTGAGTCTTTCTTCCTCTGTAACAGGAAACTCAGAGTACAACAAAAGTTGTGAATGTCATTTTTGTCTCTGTCAGAGTTCCCATAGAAACAGAACCAACTGTGTATACATTTGACCCTGTTTAGATTTTATATCTATGAGTTCAACCAACCATAGATTGAAAATATTGGGAAAAAAGTTGCATCTCTACTAAACTTGCAAAGAATTATCTTTCTCATCATTTTCCAAACAATACAGAATAACTACTTGTGTGGCATGTACATTGCACTAAGTGTTATAAGTGATTTACATGTAAATTATAATACAAGTAAGGATGTGATTAGGTTTTATGCAGACACTTTGCTATTTCATATGAGAGACTTGAGCATCTATAGATTTTAGCATCCATAGGCAGTGCAGGGAGGCAAACATTATATGGCACTGCTACAAACTAGGAGTGTGACAGTGTCACCAGACTATAGAATCCTGAGAGGCAGCCTTTGTATATGCAGTCTGCTGTTGACAAAATTGTGATGCATGACTAAGCATCCACTCCTATATCTTGGTGTGCAAATAAACTTAAAGAACTGGTTCAAGGGATTATGATGGAAAACCCAAGATCTGCAGTTGGCAAGCTGGAGACCCAGGAAAGCTGATAGTATGGATGGAGTCTCAAGTCCTGTCTCAGTATGAATCTGAAGGCAGAAAAAGGCTATATTGCAACTCAAAGGCAGGAAGAGTTCCCTCATTGACAGGGGAGTCGGCCTTTTGTTCTATGCAGATTTTCATTTGATTTGATGGATTTCACTCATGTTAGGGAGGCCTATCCTTCTACAGATTCAATTATTCATGTCATCCAGCAACTCCCCACAAATCCAGCCTTAATCATGTTTAACCATATGTCCAGGCACTGACTGGCCCCCTCAGGTTGGCAATCCTGTTAACTATCACAATGCCTGATGCAGCCATGTAGGAAGTGCCATTTTAGTTGCTTCCATCAGCAGGACTTTCATAGAGCTGGACTGAAATGAGAGTGCACTTTGGCCTTTGGTTACTCCCTTGCCACAAATGGGAGCAGAAACACTGTCTCAAGACAGAGTTAGTGTCCAGAACGTGGGTTCAAGACTTTCTTCATTTCTGAGTGTGACTACTGTGACGTCCTCACTGACTGGCTGTCATGAAGACTGGACTATCCCGATGTAGAGTTACTGTGAAGACTAAAGGCTTAGTTCTCACTGACCTGCGTGCAGCAGAGAATCTGGAGTGAAGCTGTGTCTGATAAAGCATGTTCTAATCTTCCAGACACCCCAGACATCCATTTATCTCCAGGGACCTGTGTAAGACGGGTTCAGGATTCTCTGGCCTACTCCACCCAGGTGTTGTACCGCACTCTCTCTTTCCTACCAACTTACGGGGAATTCTTGTGGCAAAAACATTTCTTTGCAGCTCCCTCCAGTTATTTTCACCTCTATCCACAGTTCCTCTTCTGCTTCTCAGACTCAAGCTTTCAGATACAAATGACAAAACCTACACAACCCTGCTTCCTACTCTCACAGGCCCTCTTGAAAGATTGGACCAAAGGTGCTACCTGCATAAATGATCAAGACAAAATGGGAAAGAGCTCAGAACACTACTACTAATATCCAAAAATGGCATGTAGCCCAACAGGAATGTATGTACACATACATATGTACAAGCATGCGTGTTTATACACACACACACACACATTTTCCTTTTACTGGTTCTGAAATCATTCATTTACCTGTAGTATTTCAGGTCATACTTTTGAACCCAAATATTTACTAATTTTGGATTACCCAGGGTTTGCCGATTCAACTTTATGAAGAAATGTTGCTTTCAGTAGCTTCTTCACAGTAACTTACTTGTTGATTTAGCGGAGTTGTGCAACACAGTTATCCTTACAGCACTGCACATTAAGATTAGAACTTTATTTTGGCAACAGAGAAGGCCAGGTATTCAGCAAAGTCAACTGCTTTGCCTGAGGTCTCACAGCAATGGAATGATGCAAACGTTTGTTTAGCTCTTGTCCTCATAGCTCTCATAGTCACTCAGAATGCGTATGTGTGTGCACACACATATACTTTCTTACACGTCACTCATAAATCTTATGTAAAACGACCGTACACTGGGGACTGGATTGATACATCTACAAATGAAATCTCAGGTACTCCAGAAAAATCTGTGCTTCCCCTCCTAAATATGTATGCCTCTAATTTGATGCTTACATTTCTTTAATTACAAAAATAGCATTTCTGGAGCTAGCATTGTGGCTTAGCAGGTTAAGTGACTCTTGTGACACTGGCATCCTGTATGCGCACCAGCTCGAGTTTCAGCTGCTCCATTTCCAATCCAGCTTCCTCCCAATATGTCCAAGAAAGCAGCAGCAGATCCTTCAAGTACTTAGCCCCCTGCTACCAATACAGGATACCCAGATGCAGTTCTAGGCTCCTGGCTTTGGCCTTGCCCAATCCTGGCTCTTGCAATCATTTAGAGAGTAAACCAGTGGAAGGAAGGTAAGTCAGTTTCTCTGTTTCTATAGCTCTGCTTCTCAAATGTCTTAAAAAGCAGCATTTTCACCCTATTACAGAAGCAAAGATTTTAAATGCATTGGGGACCCACCAGAAAAGTCTGTGAATAGATTAATCACAGGGATTTTATTTGCAGAGATGAAGCCCTAATTTCCACCTTGCTGAAGAAAAAAATACATTAATTTGATGACGTTACTGACATGTGAAGGTTTTTCCCAAAGTTCTTGGAAAATATCTATTATTCAAAAAACACAGGGATTTTAAGACAATTTTTCATTTAAAAGACAATTATCTTTTAATTTTACTTGCTACCAAACTTTATGGAATAGTCATATGTATGTGCGAATATGTGTATATATGCATAATTTTTCCTAATATGCATTTTCCATAAACTTTTTAAATAACACTGGCATGCATGCATTTTTTGGATTGAGTTATTTTTTGTTCTATTTTTTAGACTTTTTTGAAATGCCTGTGTGTGTGTGTGTATATATATATATATATATGCAATACCATGCAAAATTTTTTCCTAACAAGCTTTTTCCATGAACTTCTTGAAGTACCCTTGTATGCATGAATTTTGGTTTTGGCATTGAGTTTAATTGTCTTTCGATTCCATTTTCCTTGGAGTTTTTGAAGTGCTCTCATAAATAGCTGGATTTAGTGGTTCAAATTATGTTTAAATTTTAAGAACTACAGAAATATATCTTGTTACATTGCCTCTCATTTTCTCCTCTGCTGTTCTTAACATCCCAGTAGGTTTTTCCCTCTTTATAGAAAAGCAGTAAGCACTAAAAGCTCACATCATAACTTACAGCTTGTGGTATGAGAAGGCCAGAGGTACTGCTTCCTACAGCATTTAAGCCAATCACTTACAACAAACCTGTGATTGACCTGACTGGGAGGCAGGGACCTGTGATGGACCTGACAGGGAGTGCAACCTTCTGGATTGCACTGAATCTGAGAGTCCTTCCATACATGAAAGGACACAGACATACAAAAGGAATAACCCGAAATTGATAATAACTGCCATTCAGACTAGAGTCTGACATGAGTCCTTTTTAGGAACAAGTTTAGGTTTCAAATAAACATACATACACAGATCAACAAACAAAAACATGAGAAAGATTGCAGCAAATCAAAACCAAATTTTATAAACATTAATAGCAGAACAAAGCAGAAACCTAGAAAACATGAACATTGAGAGAAACAAATGAATCAAGGAAGCTCTGGCTATGTTTCAGGCCCTGGTGATTTAGTCATCCCGATAATGCTATGACATCCATTCTGCATGAAGGACATTAACCTCAGAAAATGGGTTTATTGTTCCAAGTTTTTATTTGTTTACTTTTCCCCTTGACTCACATATGTTTGAGACAAAAATCATAGTCACAGTCATTGAATAACTATAATAAATCTCAATGTGTGTGTGTGTGTGTTTGAGAGAGAGAGAGAGAGGAGAGGGAGAGGAGAAAGAGAGGAGGAGAAGAGTGACAAAATTTACATGTTTGAGGTGGAGGGTACAGTTAGTTTTTCCTATTTTTTATATTTATTTCAGAAAGAGAGAGACAGACAGACACGCCAAGCTTCCATCTGCTGGTTTATTCCCCAAATAGTCACAACAGCCAGGCCAAAGTCAGGAGCCAGGAGCTTCTTCCATGTCTCGTATATGGGTACAGGGGCCCAAGCACTTGAGTCATACTCTGCTGGTTCCTCAAGGACATTAGCAGGGAGTTGGACTGGAAGTGGAGCAGGAGATGAACCAGCACCCATATGGGATGCCTGTGTTGCCTGTGCAATCTTAATTAGTTATGCCACAATGCCATCCCCAGGTTAGCTTTTCTATGTAATGAATCATCCAAAAAATCAATGGTTTAATGAAAATGAGTAGTTATTATTTACGATTCTTGGTCAACAGTGTGTGTATGTGTGTGTGTGTGAATCTTCCCACCTCAGTGTGGGGGTAGTATCTAGAAGTCTCAGAGTTGTTATGGATTTCAAAATGTTCATGGAAAAATGAGCACTAAAAGATAGAAACAGAAGTATAAATCTTATTCCTCAACAAACATAAGCTCCATCAAGTTCAAGACCCTTTTACAAGTGAGCCAGCCTTCTAGTTCATCCCTAAAGAACTAAGGGCCCTGGGAATTTCACCATGCCAGTGCTGTTTGCTTTTTACATCACCAACTGAAGATAAATGGGTGCCCACAAAAGACTTGGTAAATATTAGGAACGGAAGTCTGAAAGGAAAACATCAGGACTGTTACTTTCATTCTTTCCCATCAAAACCCTTGCAAAAATTGCCCTTGTTTGAAGAGAGAATGAATAGAAAGATTTTAATGGTGGACAAAGGACTCTCCAGTGAAGCCTTCCCAGACATGTTTTTGCAAAAACTTTGGCTACCTTTTTGAAAACGTCCTAATAAGCAGAAATGATTGTTTGGCCTTCCAAAAGCAAAAAAAATATGAAATCAGTATCTTGAAAACCTGTTTCCATGACCATTGCTCTTGGCCAGTCTGTGTTTTCTTTGACTGGATCACTTGTACTGCTTAGTAGCCATTACTTTGATTATGTGATTTGTACTCATGATCATACTGGTAGAATGGCATTTCATTTCCTGGAATGATTCTTTCAAAAAATACTTCACAACCTTCATCTCATGCGTATAAAATATGAAAGCCCTTCTCTTGTTTGTAGCTGTTCCACACACAACAGCTTTGGCATCCACTGAGCAGAACTTTGTTCCAATTTTTCTGGCAGAATTGTGTAAGCTGGACCAACACTGATGTCCAGAGTGATGGCTATTGTTCTGTTACTTGTTGGTCCTCTTCTATTAGGGGCATGGAGAAAGCACATTTTTTCTTTGCAAATTTAAATGGATGGTTTGCTGCTGCAGACTTCGTCTTCGACACCAGCCAGTTTTCCACTTGTAACTACTGACATCTTTGAGTCATTGTAATCACAATCTTCTCATAAGGTACCAATAATATCACTTACCTTTTGCACAAGGTTAACCACAAATTTGACGTTCGTCCTTGCTTCAATTTTAGCAGAGTTCATGTTGCCCTTTGGAAACTGATGCCTTTAGTGCTTCAAACTATATTCTGTTCAGCCATGTTATAGCAAGTTTGCATGAGTTTCTTCTTGGTGCATACTGAGTTTATTTCCCACAATACACATATCCCATAAATTTTTGAAGATCACTCATACAGTGCTTTTTACTTCCTTCTGTTCTGATTGCTGGGTTGTATGTAAGACTGAAAAAGGAAGCTCTAAATCCTCTTAAGAAATAGCTTTGAAGGTCTCCCAGCATCACTTCATCTAAAGTTTACTGCTCCATTTCAGTTATATACAGTAAACTTTAAAATAGGGCCGGTGCCGCGGCTCAATAGGCTAATCCTCCGCCTGTGGTGCCGTCATACCAGGTTCTAGTCCCAGTCGGGGCACCGGATTCTGTCCCGGTTGCCCCTCTTCCAGTCCAGCTCTCTGTTGTGGCCTGGGGGTGCAGTGCAGGATGGCCCAAGTGCTTGGGCCCTGCACCTGCATGGGAGACCAGGAGAAGCACCTGGCTCCTGGCTTCAGATCAGCATGGTGTGCCAGCTGCAGCGTGCTGGCTGCAGTGGCCCTTGGAGGGTGAACCAATGGTAAAAGAAGACCTTTGTCTCTCTCTGTCTACTCTGCCTGTCAAAAAACAAACAAACAAACAAAAAAAACCAACAACAACAACTTTAACATAATCACAGACTGACTGGGGCTGGCGCTATGGGCGCCAGTTCTAGTTCTGGCTATTCCTCTTCCAATCCAGTTCTCTGCTATGGCCTGGGGAAGCAGAAGATGTCTCAAGTCCTGGGGCCCCTGCACCCGTGTGGGAGACTGGAAGAAGCTCCTGGCTCCTGGTTTCAGATTGGCGCAGCTCCAGCCATTGCGGGCATTTGAGGGAGTAAATCAGCAGATGAAAGACCTTTCTTTCTGTCTCTCCCTCTCACTGTCTGTAACTCTCTCAAATAAATAAATAAAATTTTTAAAAATAAAATAATCACAGATCATCAAAACTACAGTAATATATCATTTGTAACCATTGTTTTGATCATATAAAATACAGTTTGACAACATATTTATAGCAGTATTGATATACACAGGCATTGCTTTGTTTATGACTTTTGTCTTGAAATTTACATCCCACATAAGGGAGAACATACAGTATTTGTCTTTTTGTGTCCAGCTTATTTCAGTCAATATGATGCACTCCAGTTTATCCATTTTAATACAATTGATATTTCATTTATTTTCTTAAAGCTGAATGTTTCATGGTGCATTTTTAACCACATTTGCTTTATTAAGTCATCCAGTGATTACCACCTATGCTAATCCCATTTTGGTGGCTGTGAACAGCAGTATAATAAACATGGTGCTTCAGATAGCTCTTGAATTCAATGTGCTCATGTTTTTGAGGGTGTTATATACCCAGGAATGAGATTGCTAAATCATGGCAAATTTACTTCTAGTTTCTTTTTAAAAGATTTACTTATTTAAATGGCACAGACACAGAGACAGGACAAGACAGATCTTTCACTTGGTTCCCTGGTAGCTAGTGACATAAAGCATTTTTCAAATATTTGTTAGCCATTTTTTTTTCTTTTGAGAACTATGTATTTAGGTCCTTTGCCCATTTTTTTACTGGATTGGCTGTTGTTTTTGAGTTGCTGATACTGTAGATTTAAATAACTTGTCAGACAATTAGTTAGCAAATATTTTTTCCCATTCTGTCAGCCATCTCTTCACTCTGTTGCTTCCTTTAAGGTTCAGAAGTTTCCGAGTTGGATATAAATCCATTTGTCCATTTTGCTTTTTGTTGTCTATGCTTTGGGGGTCTTATCCATGAAGTTATCACATATGCCAATGTTTTGAATTGTTTCCCCTACATTTTCTCCCAGAGTCTCAGGTCTTAAATTTTGGTCTTTCACCATATTGAAAAAATCAGCTCAAGATGGATCAGAGTCACATATAGAATTTCATTCTTCTTTATCTATATATCCAGTTTTGTCAGCACCATTTATTGATGAGATTATACTTTATCCAATTTATGGTCTGAGTACTTTTGTCACAAATCAGTTGGCTGTATGTCTTTGGATTAATTCCTGGGCTCTCTATTATGTTCTATTGATTTAGGTGTTAAATTTCTGCCTGTACCATGCTGTTTTTTATCACTATAGCTTATTAGTATGCTTTGAAGTCAGGTATTGTGGTGCCTCCAGCTTCATTATTTTCACTCTTAGGATTATTTTGTATATTCTGGGTGCTTTTTGGTTCCATAGGAATTTTAGGATTGTCTTTTCTAATTCTGTACAGAATGTTATTGGTATTTTGATATGAATTTTGATGAATCTATACATTGCTTTAGGTAGTTTAGACATTTTAATGACATTACTTCTTCCAATCTTGAGTAAGGAACATCTCTCCATTTTTCATGCCCTTGATTTATTTTATAATTTTTTTGTTATGTTTCACTGTAAAGATGATTCACTGCTTTTGTCAAATTTACTCAAAGTTATTTTTTGTGGCTATCATGAGTGGAATTTCTTTGTCTCTTTTGCTGAGTTAATCAATAGCACATAAAAAAGATACTCTTTATGTTTACTTTTTAACCTGTAACTTTACTGAACTGGTCCATCAGTTCTAGCAGCTGATAAACAATGGTATTTTAGGTTTTTCCATGCACAGCATAATGCCGTCTGTAGACATGGATATGACGCCCTCGTTCTTAATTTTGATGCCCTTTATTTTATTTTATTTTTAATTTTTTTGACAGGCAGAGTGGACAGTGAGAGAGAGAGACAGAGAGAAAGGTCTTCCTTTGCCATTGGTTCACCCTCCAATGGCCGCCGCGGCCAGCGCGCTGCAGCCGGCGCACCGCGCTGATAGGATGGCAGGAGCCAGGTACTTATCCTGGTCTCCCATGGGGTGCAAGGCCCAAGGACTTGGGCCATCCTCCACTGCACTCCCTGGCCACAGCAGAGAGCTGGCCTGGAAGAGGGGCAACCGGGACAGAATCCGGCGCCCCGACCGGGACTAGAACCCAGTGTGCCAGCGCCGGTAGGCGGAGGATTAGCCTAGTGAGCCGCGGCGCCGGCCGATGCCTTTTATTTCTTACCCTCCCCAATTGCTCCTCCTAATACTTCTAGTATGCCTTTAAATGAGAATAATGAAAAGGGACATCATCTTTGTTCCAGATCTGAGGGGAAATGCTTTTCATTTGATGACTCTGCCTGTATTCCTTCTGAAATGTGGTCTTTTTTACTTGTTGAACTCATTTAGTGGAACATAAACCTTTGACTACAATGTAAATTAAAAATGTGTAATCTCAAAAATTAAAAAGGAGAGGTAACTATATTTATAGATTTATATCTATGAACTACATAGAATCTGCTCTCTATATTATCATCACATCAACGCATAGGAAAAAAGTTTACTAGTCAATACAACTCAATACCAATATTCTGGGGCCAGCCCTGGGGTGTAACAGGTAAAGCCACCACCTGCAGTGCCAGCATCCAACATGAGTGCAGATTTGAGTCCCATCTGCTCCATTTCCAATCCAGCTCTCTGCTATGGCCTGGGAAAGCAGTAGAAGAGCCCAAGTCCTTGGGCCACTGCACCAGCATGGGAGACCTGGAAGAAGCTCCTGGCTCCTGGCTTCGGATTGGCACAGCTCTGGCTGTTGTAGCCAACTGGGGAGTGAACTAGCAGATGGAAGACTCTCTCTCTGCCTCTCCTCTATCTGTGTAACTCTTTCAAGTAAATATATAAATCTTTTAAAAAAATATTGTTTTAAAGTTGAGTAAATATATTCTACCTTAATGAAAATAACAAAGTCACATTGAAAACTGTAGAATACACTTAATAGCATATTTTACAGTTTTCCATGCTCGCAAATCTAACTCCATAATTCAAATTTCAGGCCAAATGCACACTAGAAAAGCCTACCTGATTGATGGTCATTATATCTGAGATCTCTTAGATCTTTAAACCTACATGTTTCTAAGATAAATGCCATGTTCTATTCATCAGACAATAATGATGTTCAGTCAATGACCATTAATGAGCCACCCAGTGGTCTGAAATTCAGTAAGTTCTATTTGTGCAAACTAAGCTTTTAATTTAATAATGAGTCCATTTATCCATCTTATTTTCGATTCTTGGTACATCAATTAGTGTTAGGGTTGAAAGAATAAACACAAACATAATTCATCACTTTGTCAAGTTCAACCAATACCATACTATTGTGCTGAGAATCCCTAATATAGATTCATGAATTCACAAATCTGACAATTATTTATTAAGCCTATTTGCTAGCTAAGCTGGATGTGCTTTTTCTGGATATTTTAAGGTGAACAAGACAGGGATCATCTTATTCTTACTGAATTCCATCTAGTTACGAGGTGAAATAAAGGTTAGCTACTCAAGAACTGTGGGGAGTGAGGTTAACCATGACAGAGGTTATCCAGTAGATTAGAAACGGCAACACTTCTCGATAGCTCGCTGAATGAATTAGCTCATTTAAAGTTTAGCTATCCCTTGGGTTACTTACTAAGGCTGTATTTTTTTGTTTACCTTGTACAGTATAGAAAGCCTAAGCTGAGCTCAACAGACATTGAGAAAGATTCTCAATAGCACACACAGTTCCCTAGTAAAGGCCACAGACACTATCAAAATTAGAGAGATCTGACTGCAAACTCCTTCTTTTATGAGATTATACAAATTACAACAAACTATTTATAATTTGGTGTCTATTATGTTATCTGCTGGTACATAAGAGATTAGAGCAAATTCACTGATTTAAAGCAACACAGGATTATTGTCTCAGAGTCTATGGGTAAAGAGTTCAGAATTTGTTCAATGTCTAAATCCTATGCTTCCATGTCTAAAAGAATGCAAACAAGAAGCTAGCCAGACTGCTCCCTTCTGTGCGTTTCACCTGAAAAGAATTTGCCTTCACGCTCACTCATGTGCGGTCAGTAAATTTCATTTCTTGTGTAGAACCAAAAGCTTTCTGTTTCTTGCTGTTTGCTGTAAGTAGACCTTGGATCCCAGAGCCTGCCTTGTGTTCCTCCTCCCATGTGGCCCTCTTTATACGCAACTTGCTTCTTCAAGGACAACAGGAGAGCAATAATAAGTCTTCTATCAAGAGCAGTCTTATATAATGTCACCTAATCTCAGAAGTAAACTCCTATCACCTTTACTATATTCTGTTCTTGAACAAATAAAAAATCCTACCCACAGTCAAGGGCAGGGGGCCACACAAGATAGAAACTCAGGATACAGGGATCTTGGGGCTACCCTGAACTTCATCCACCACACTGAACATGCATTAACATTGATTGAGAGTTTATTCATGGGCTTCTAAGAAGCTTGTACATTTTCTAGTGCTTCACAAAATGTGCGCACACACAGAAACATCTCTCATATTCAAATACACGCATCTTTCCTAAGTTTAATAAAAACTTCTGCAAAAACATTTAGTTGGCACCAAATGGTGTACTTATAATCTGAAAGTAAACCTCCAATATCCTATCTCTTAGTCTACAGAATGTTAGGGTTGAGGGGAGGGAGGAGAGAAGAGACGACTGTTAAGGAAAAAAAAATCCATTATATTTTGAGATTGGAAAGAAGTAGGGCATGGTTTCTATCAAAGACTTTTGCAGACTAAAAACAGTCCAAAGCATATATATAGTAAATGGCCCCTGATAGAATTCTATCAGGAAGGCAACCCTGTAGTCCATGCAAAAGTTATTTAGCTGTGATGACAAACAAAATGCACTGAAGGAGGCTGTTGTCAGATGAATCCTTTATCTTCATTGTGGTGATGAACTCAGGGGCTTGGCAGTAGGGGTATATTCAATAGACTGATGACACTTGGATGGATACCTCCAGGGTTTTAGTCACACTCACCAGGGGTCTCTCTGGATTTAGGATCTTCTGTTACTTCTACCTCAGCGAAGGATACTCTGGATTTAACAAAACCCCTTCCTCTCCAGAGACTGGGCCAGACCAGTAATAAGCCCTCTAAGAATTTGAAAAAGTACAAGAGGATATGGGCAAAAACCCAACAAAACACCACCATCAACAACAAAAATCCAGACCATTCAACTATGTGCTCAACAAGTTTGCTTCTGAATGACAGAAAAATCAATATAACTGCCTAACACTCTGTCTTAGAATACAGACTTTAGAGTCAGGCAGACCTGAGTAAAAACCTTGATTTGCCACATTTGAGCTGATCTTATAAAAATTCTGATCTTGGAAATAAGGATGAAGTGACTGCTTCCTGTTCCTGAGATTTTCTGCTAATTGCTTTCCATATATTACTTCATATAATACTCATCAGAACACTATGAAATAATGCTTTATCAGCAATCTTCAAACATAGACGAAATCGTCATAGAACGCAGAGACATATTCCATTAGTGAGTGACCCCTCCAGTAAGAAATGCCACACTAACAGAGTCTAAACACACAGAGCAAATACACATCATGTAGTAACTCCTAAACACAACGGTCTTCAAAGATTCTTAGACATATGCCTTCTTTTAATTCCATTTTCATGAACCTTTTAAAATAACCACATATTGTTATTTTTAATCACATAATTATCTATACATAATAATCTGTGATTAATATATGCATATTATGCAATTGTTATAATATAATATGTGTATTATTAATTATGTATATTGTAGTATACATAATATATTATGAATATTATGTATAATCTATACATAATTTTCTATGTGATTAAAAATAACATCTGTCCAATGATGGGGGTGGGTTAAACTGTTGCCTGAAGGCCAGCATCCCATTTTTGGAGGGTCAATTCAAGCCCCAGCTGCTCCACATTTTATCTAGCTCCCTGCTAATGCACCTGAGAAAGCAGAAGATGGCCTAAGTACTTGGTTTCCCAAAATCCATGTGTGAGTCCCAGATGGACTTCCTGGCTCCTGCCTTTGGCCTGGCCCAATCTCGATCATTGTGGGCATTTTAGATGTGAACCAGAGCTTTGAAGCTTCTCTCTGACACTCTGTGCTTCAAATAAAATAAATCTTCAAAAAAAAAAATCCAAGGATGGCCCATGTTATAATTATCATTTACGTCAAACACAAAGTTGTATTTAAGTTAAAAATTCCAAAAAGATATACAAATCAAAGGTGAAATAAAGTGTTAATACTAAAATATTTAAATATTAAAATAAAATCAAAAATTAAAAGTAATAAGGAAAGGATTTAATAGGTATAGAATGATGTTCCTGTTAGATTAGGGAGTTTTTTTTTTTTAGCTTTTATTTAATGAATATAAATTTCCAAAGTATGACTCATGGGTTACAATGGCTTCCCCCCGCCCCATACCGTCCCTCCCACCCACAACCCTCCCTTTCCCACTCCCTCTAGATTAGGGAGCTTTATATCTACTTCCTACTTGCTCTCTCTCCTCCCATTAGATTTTTGTGCTTTGGTCTCAATCTCCCGTTCCATAGAAATATTTCCTTCATACAAGGAAGGTGAACAGAGACATCTGTAAGAGGCAGTTACTGGTGATTGCTCCAGCAGCGAAAGCCCAATGAGTAACACCAACTGAGCTTTATTTAGTCATATAACCATCCTTCTGCAGATGACCACATTTAGGAGTTTTACATCCTTTGGCTAGTCTGTCCTGTATCACTTATCAAATCCTGAGGTTCAGGAGATGGGGTCCTGTGATTTATTAAACTACCATATTGGAACTGATTGGAAACAAATGAAATATCACATAAATATCCCTCTTGATAATTGTTAACTATTTTATTGACAGGAAAGCTGAGGTTTAGAGCAATACAGTAAGTCATGGGAGGTTATTTATATAAAGTGGAAGAGCAATATTTGATTTGTGGCTGGTTATAGTTATAACATACTGAAAGGGATATTAGTAACATGCAGTGTTAGATTCAGCAAGACCTAAACATGACCAATGTGTGTCAAATTCTTATCATTTCTGAAAAAAAAATTAGAAATATTTGAAGGGAACAAGACCTACTGAAGGAAAGGATTTGGAGAAGGATGCAGGGCTAGTTCAGATAGGCAGGGAAATCCTACTTTTCATAATCAGGTTTAAAAACAACCACAGCAACTGCTTTAGCGCTCTATTTCAAGTTCAGTTATTATGAAATTCAAGCTGAAAAAGAAGTGGGTTTACTTCCTTTCTGGTTGAATTACTATCAGGATAAGAGGTAAAGAGAAGCAAGTTCTAGTGCAGGCTCAGCTGATTTACCTAGAATTAAGAGCAGTAACATATGCTTTCCCATTTCACAGGGTCTTAGGAGATGGGTGGGAACATTTCCAAGTGTACTGAGAGCCTGAAACAACCCAAAACGAAGACGGCATCTTTATTAGTTTATAATATGTGCATCATTCTGTGTATGGGTGAGCTTTTGCTTACAAATGACATTTCCAAAATCAGTAAAACGGGCGTTTATCAAAACAGCAGTCCAAAGCTGGGTAGAAAAGAAAGTAGGAAGTTATCTTAGCTGTTAATTTACTTATAAATTTCTATTGTGATTTTTTTCTTATTTATTCTGATGAAGAAACCTTTGTAAATTGTCTCACAGAACACAATTCTTGTATTTTCAAGACTGCACCCACCAATACTGCTTTAATCCAAACAGATTTTAAAATTTTTTATTATTCTTCAGCCAACAGGGATATCCTATTACTTTTCTCTGTGTGTATTCTTAAAAAAAATCGGTGCCAATGCATATGATTTAACATTTTCCAGTAAAAGCTAAGCAGTCCTTTTCATATTTCCTTGTAAAAAAATCTCCCTTTTCCCCAAACCTCTCCAATCATCTATTGAGCCCTCCTTCTATGTAATTCTAGACAAGAACAGGGCTTTGATTTATAGTGAGTCTTTGTCCTTCACCGTGGAGAAACAAAAACAAAGAGCTATGTTTTGTGAATAATTACTTTAGGAAACAAACCTAAAATACAGCAGGATAAAATCATGGAATTCATGCTTCCTCTCATTCATTTTAATAGTTGCAGAAGTCCAGATTTAAGTGTGCTGCTATTAAAACTGAAGGCAAAAGATGGCAAGAAAACAAAGAGATACACTATTTTCAAAACAACTCTCATTGCAGCTGTACGGCCATGAAATTTATAAAGGCACAAGTTGTTTTCCTTACTCTTAACCATAGATCAGAAAGGGGATTGTGAATGGTTTTCCATATGTTGACTCGCCAATGAATAAATAAATTACTCACTAACAGCTGCCACACAGGGACCCAATGTTTCCACTGATGCCTTCAACTAAATGAGTATCCAGAGATAAATGTTGATCTCATCAATAATATATCTGTGTAGAGACAGTGATTGCACAGACTAGAGATTGGATTGTAGGAAAGGAAGGGGAAATGGTTGTCCTCCTTTTACTTGGTACTTCTTTGGAGCATAAGTTTAGAGTTGAAAATAATTTTAAGTATTCTGAGAAGATGAGAAAATGTAGAAAATGCTTGTGAAGACAAATACCTCTAAGGAATGGATTAAGGTATATTATTTTAAGAATATTGCTTAAGGCCTATGAAGTAAGAATCAAAATACTTAGAAATTTGGTGGTGGGGGGTTTCTAAGACAGCCAAACAGTTTGCTCAGAATTCATCTCCTCCTCCTCCATAGAAAATAGCCAAAACAACAAATAAATACTTGTACCTCCAGCTGAGTGCCCAAGGGAGAACACTGGAGCTCAGCAGGGAAACGAGAACCAAGTAGGACACAGGAACAGGGAATGATAGCACAGAGAGGAACACAGCCAACCCGCAGCAGGTGGTAGGGGACGCAGACGCCCATTACAGGGGAGAGGGAAGTGGGAGAGCCTCAGCAGAGCCCATCTGCACAGCCACCTGACCAGGCTCCACGACATAGTCTGACTATGTCATCAGACTAGGAACCCTGCGAGGAACGCATGCTGGGGATTTCACTGTTGCTCATTTGGTCCAGAGAAGGAATTCACATTGCATTCCCTCATAACCCATAGGCCACAGGCTGAGCAGAGTGGCCACGGTTGGAATCTACTCTACCGCAGAGAACAGAGGCCCCTACAAATCAAACCCTTGGAGCTGCCATGACATTCCATCCCAGCAGCAACAAAGCACTGAGGCCACATGAATCCAACTAGCCCTAGTAGAGCAATGGTGAACTTGACAGCCTAAGCTACACAGCACCTAGTGCAATGTGCTCTGAAATGGACAAGGGTACAGAGCAGCATGAAAATCATGATCCCAGGACCCTAGAAATAGGGTGCCTCAGACATGGGCCCATCCCCAAACAATTTTCTCCCTTCCCCATGCCACCTGTATCTTTGTTTGCTGCTAGAGACTAGTGCACACTAGAACATCTGGTGGTGGTACTTCTGATCCCAGCTCAGTCTGCCCACTGAAGCTCAGGACTGTATGCGGTCTTGGAGCTGTACTCAGGGCTGTGCATGCTCCTTGTCTGCTCAATGCACCAGCCCTGCTTCTGCAGCTTCAAGCTCTCATTTACTCAATAACTAGGGGCTTGAGTGCCCCACCCCAACCTGGTGCCAATCAATCCAATGACGTCAGGCCCTCACAGACAGAAGTTTGGGCTCTGCATGTTCTGCTCATCCCAGCATCCATATAATTCTCATAGCTTTGCGCTCTTGTATGGACAGTGACTGTGTAGTCTACTCATCCATCCCACACACCCTGCCACCAGCTGGTCCTTGGACACTGACTGCCCTTGCATGGATGGCAGCTGGAGGACTGTGTGCCAGGGATATGAGCAACTCCACTGGATTCCAGGTGTGCTCTGTACATCCACTGCTGTTCCCATCCAACACAGCCAAAGTACAGTGAAACTATACTACAGAACCAACTGAATGTAAACCTAAACACCCTACCAAACCAATGCCAGAATACATTTGCAGAGAAAGGCCTTCAGAACACAAAAGCCACCCTTTGAAGAGTGGTAGAAACAACGTATCTACTAGATGTGCAAAAATCAACACAGGGATATGAGAAGTAGTTTTGTTAAGGTAATAGTATGCCCCAGAAGCACCCAACAATTTTTTAGTGTCACATTACAAGGAAAGCAAAAAAAAAAAAAATTCAAATGAAAGGGTATAAGGAGATTCAGACACAAAAGAATACAATTAAACAAAGCTAGACAATCAGGGTATGATCCAAATGAGAAATTCTGCCAAAAGATATCCTGAAAAGAGCAAACCCAGTAACTTAAAGATTAATAGCTCAATAAATCAAAAAGTACAGGTGGAAACCTTAAAACAGACTACGTTAGGCAGAATAAAGAAAAGCTGACCTTGAAGACATGTCTCCTGAAATATCTTAGAAAGGTGGGAAGGGGGAGGGGGAGGGGGAGGGGGAGAGATTGATAGTGCAAAGCAAATGCAAAGCCTTATTATTTATGGCACACTGTTAAACAAGCTAATATTTGTATAATGGGAATTCCTGAGGGAGAAAAGTAAAGATGAAGAAAACTTATTTCATGATATAAGAGCTGAAAAATTACCCCAATCTGAATTAATATGTGGACTTTCAAACATAGGAGGCTCAGAGCACCACAAATGGACATGACCAGACAAGAACCTCAATCATGACACACAACAATCAAATGCTCAAAGATACACACAAAGAAACACCTCTAAAATTTACCAGAAAAAGATGCTATTATACTTTTAAGAGACACCTAACAGATTATCAGCAGATTCTTAAAGAAAAACCTTATAAACCACAAAGGAAAGGAATTAACATATTCTAAATTCTGAAAGCAAAGAACTACCAGTCAAGATTATTTTATCCATTTTAGCCGTATTTCATAAGGGAAGATAAAGTGAAGACTTTCCAAGACAAAAATACCAGGAAGAATTCACCGTTACCAGACTACCCTTAAAAAAAATAATTAAGGGTATCCTACAGGTAGAAACAAAGATAGCTACCATCATGAAAACATGTAAAGTTATAAAACCCACTAGAAAAAAAGCAAAAAATAAAAGAAATATTAAAGAAAAATAACTGGACTGAGTCATTTGTTGCCATTAATAATATTAAATGTGGAAGAATATAATTTCCCTATTAAAAGATACAGACTAGCTGAATGGATTTAAAAATATACACAGATAGCCGGCACCGCGGCTCACTAGGCTAATCCTCTGTCTGCAGCGCCGGCACACTGGGTTCTAGTCCCGGTCGGGGCGCCATGTCTGTCCCGGTTGCTCCTCTTCCAGTCCAGCTCTCTGCTGTGGCCCGGGAAGGCAGTGGAGGATGGCCCAAGTGCTTGGGCCCTGCACCCTCATGGGAGACCAGGAGGAAGCACCCAGCTCCTGGCTTCGGATTGGCACAGCGCCGGCCGTAGCGGCCATTTTGGGGGTGAACCAACGGAAGGAAGACCTTTCTCTCTGTCTGTCTCTCTCTGTCTAACTCTGCCTGTCAAAATAAGTAAATAAATATACTTCAAAAGTACAAAGATGGAAAAAGCACTCCATGTAAATAGAAATCAAAATGGTGTAGCAACATCTATACTGGTATCAGACAAAATAAACTTCAAGACAAAAACTGTAAAGAGAGACAAAGATGGTTGCTATGTGATGCTCAAGTTGTTATGGCAAATATAAATTTAATTGCATCTAATGACAGAGTACTCATCTTGTAAAACATTCGATCTAAGAGATATGCTATAAAGTGGTATCAGTGGGGGACTTTAACACCACTTTCATCGATGGAAAAATTGTCCGAACAAAAACAAAATCAAAGAAACATCAAAGCTTAAAAATGCTGTAGGCCAAATGGACCTAACAGACATTTACCAGAACATTCCACCAAACAGCTGCAGCACATGGAATGTTCTTAAGAGTATACCATAATTTAGATCACAAACCAAGTCTCAATAAATTCAAAATAATTGCAGTAGCAGCGTATCTTTTCTGAAAATGGAATTAAAACTAAAATAAGCAACAGAAGAAACTTTAGAAACCATAAAAATATCTGAATATATATAAATATAAAATGTTTATTATATAATATGTACAAGTAAAAAAATTCAGGGGACATGTGCTCCTGAAAGAGGAATGTGTTTTCGAAGAATTTCTTAAAAGTATTGAAAACTGTACATATCAAAACGTATAGTATACTTAAACTTAAAGTAACACTAAGAGGAAAATTTATAGAAATAAGTGTCCACATCTAAAACAAACCAGAAACAAACAACTCACCACAAATATATCAAATAGACAACCTAAAATGCATCTCAATAATCTAGTAATACAAGTAAATAAAGTCAGAAGTAGAGAAATAAAAATGAAAGCAGAACTGAGATAGAAACTAAGAATATAAACTATAAACAAAATGAAAAAAATTCTTGTAAAGACAAAACTGACAAGCCTTCAGATTAAGATAAAAAGAAGACTTAAGTTTGTAAATTCAGAGCAAATAAAGAAGGTATTACAACTTATAACACAAAAGTACAAAGGATTATTAGTGACTAACATAAAATGCATGCCAACAAATTAGAAAACCTAAAAGAAATGGTCTAATTTCTCGATATATAAGATCCATCATAATTGAGCCATTATGAATAGAAAGCCTGAATAGATCAATGACAAGTGAGATTAAATCAGCAATGTCTCCAACTAAATAAAAGCCCAGAACCATATGGCATCCCAGCTGAACTTTGCTAAACTTCTACAGAACTAACACCAATTCTTCACAAACTGTTCCAAAAAATGAAAAGAAGGCAACCTTTTTAAACTCATTCCATTAGGACAGCACTACTCTGGTTGCAAAACTGGAAAAAGGGCAAAATTTTAAAAAGAAAATAAGGGACCAGTATCCTTGATGAAGATAGATGCAAAAATTGTTAACAAAATACTATCATGTTAAGTCCAACAACATAAAAATAATCATTCACACTCACCAAGTACTCCCAAGGATACAGGGATGATTCAACATACACACATCAATAAATATAACATATCACATCAACAGAATGATGGATAAAAATCATATGGTCATCAATAGATACAGAAAGATAATTCAATAAAATTCAGCTCCCATTCTTGACAACAGTCTTTTGGAAAATATGTCTATAGAGAACACCTATAACAAAGCCATAGCCAACATCATACCGAATGGGGAAAAGCTAAACACACATTTCCTATAAAGTCTGGAATCAAAAAAGAATGTACACCCTCACCGCTCTGATTCCATATAGTACTGGCAGTTTTAGCCAGAGCAATTAGACAAGTGAAAGAAATAAAAGCCACACAAACAGGAAAGAAGAAATAAAATTATTCCTGTTTTAGAATGACATGGTTCTATGTAGAGAGAATCTGAAAGACTCTACCAAGAGACAATTAAAACTGAAAAAGGCGTTCAGTCAAGTTGCAGGCTGTAAGTCCATTCAGTCTCCCATGTAGGAACTCGAGTTTTTGAGCTGTAATTGGCTGCTACCCAGGATGCCCTTCAGCAGGAAGCTGGATCAGAAGCAGAGTAGTAAGGACTTGAAACAGACAAACGGAAATGAGATGATGGCATCCCATTTGGCATCTTAAACAGCATCTCCACAACACCTATCCCTACAATGAAATGTTACCCAGTGATGAAAGATGAAATCTTGACATCTGCAGCAAAATGGATGGATTTGAAGTGCATTTAACTATGTCAAGCAAGCAAGACACAGAAAGACAAATACCGAATATTATGTGCCATGTAGAAGTTAAACTATTTCAACCAGATTTAAAATAGTGGTTACTAGAGGCTGGGAAGGGTGGGGGTAGGCAGTTGGAAGATGGATAATGAGCAGTGAAATGCAATAGGGTTAACTTAGTAGGTTCTGCTGTTTTGCAGCATAGTGGTTGACTATAGCTCCCAATGAGGTATTTATTATATTCTTTATAAGGAAGTGGCAGAGAGGTGCTGGTAGGTTCCAAACACAAAGAAGATGTAAGGAAATGTATGGTCTATTTATACTGCATATGTGTTGACATGCTGCATTGCATTTCCTAAAAATATTCAAGTCTTACAGTTAATCCAGTATCATATTTTCTCTGTAACTAATATGCAGAGTACCAATAATAATGTATATGAGCAAAATTGGCATTTCAAAATTTGATTATTTTATTGTTTATTCTCCTTGTCTATATTCTTGAGAAACAGTGGTTTTTCTACTTACTATTTGAATTCTTTACTTACTGGAGGGTTAAGCATCTGATTATAAAGGATATCGAATACATGCCAAATAAAGAAAAGAAGAGGGGTGTGTGGAAGGGATGTATAGAGGATAGGGCGAGAGTATCACTATGCTCTTAAAACTGTACATATGAGGGGTATATATGAAGGGTCAGGGCTGTGGCGGAGCTGTTTAGCCACCACCTACAATGTTGCTTTGAGTCCCAGCTGCTCCTCTTCCAATCCAGCTCTCAGCCCATGGCCTGAGAAAGCAGTGGAGGACAGCCCAAGTATTTGGGCCCCTACAACCAAGTGGGACACCCAGAAGAAGCTCTTGGCTCCTTGCTTCGGATCAGCCCAGCCCTGCCAGTTGCATCCATTTGCGTAGTGAACCAGTGGATGGAAGATCTCTGTCTCTCCTTCTCTAACTCTGACTTTGAAATAAATAAATCTTTCCACAAAAGTATATATGAGATACATGAAATTTGATCCATTTTATAAACAAATTTTTTAAAGAATTAAAAATTTTGAAAACAAGTTTAATTTAAAAAACATGATTAAAATAAAAACTTTTGAAGAGTATCTTCAATCAGCAGTGAGTAAATTGCCACTTTCTATTATAATTGCACAGAATTCTATCTTTCCATGTGTTATTTTGTATAAGTAATATATAAGATATGGCAAGAAAATTTCAAAATTGTGTCATATAGGATATAAACTAAATTCATTAATAATATATCATTCTTATTTTCTAACGAGGCCTTATGTTAGCAATAACATGATTCAAAAATGGTTAATTCTTCCTCTAAGATCACTGGACATCAAGGATCCATAGAATGGTACAGAATACAGGTCCCTAATTCTGATCTTAGTGTCCTCTTTCCCTATCTCCCCCATCATCAGAAACTGGTAGCACAGAACAAAACAATGTTCAGGTAACTATATGAAAGACAAAGCCATTTTACTCTCAGAGATACTGACCTAAAATTAGAAATAATTTAAAAACACAAGATGATTCAATATTGTTTCAAATAATACACAAATGAGCCAAGGAGACACACAGGTGAAGAGATATTAGACACCAGTGGGAAACAGCCCTAACACTGTGAGGGTGACAAGCATGCCACTGTATTTATCACCTGTAACAGAAGAGATACTAGAATTAGTCATAAGTCAGATACAGTGTGGTGAGGCTGAGATTTAGGGAGCAGCAGCAGCAATGAATATATTTCTCACTAACGTAGGGTCAGAGGTAAGGAGAGAGAAAAATGTGGACAGTACATAACGTGTACAGATAAAGAGCAGGGCCAGACCCCAGCAAGCCAGACCATTTTCCCATCATTCATCACAGTCCCCTCACTGGAGAGGAGGGCATCTGTTGTATCCAGAGCTCTCCTGATTGTGTGGCTCACTGTGAAGGACAAAGCTTGTTGCAAAGAGCTCTCTGCAGTGATGCTTGGGTGCTTTCTCCTTGGAAATTAATTCAGAATACACCTGTCACTTTGTGGTTTTCTCTTTCCTTCTCCCCCTCATTAGAAATGAGTCTTTTCAGGAAAGAGTCAGGGTTTAAGACTTTTGAACTAGGTGTCTTGTCTTGTCCCCCTACCTTCTGTGCATCTCTGTGTAAGTCCTGTCCTGAGTGACACAAATTTGTACATGTTATAACTTACAAAATAATTGTAGCATAATGAATTTTGATGAAAAACATCATGGGAGTACCAACAGAGTTTGTGTGTGCCAAACTTCTCATTTTATTGCAATCCAGTGAAAGAACAAAGCTAAGGAGATTTTCTGGGGCTAATTTTTCCAGGAAAAATAAGCGAGAAAAAAAGAACACATTATTTTTGTTCTCAGTTTCTCTCTTACACACATACACACAACTTATCTCATTCCTAGAACCCCCAACCCCAAGAGATGTGTTCTGAATCCCCATTCAAAGGAGGACATTTGTCCATCAGGCCTCATCTGGAACCTGTAACATATGGTTTACACTAATTTCAAAATCATAATAGGGCAGTGTATGTATCTGAGCATGTCTGCTTGCTGGGATGGGTGGATAAGATAAAATCCAACAAATGCACTTCAGTTTAAGATAATGTTCCCCTATGATACATGTTATCACCCTTTCTTTTTTTTTTTTTAGTGTCTACTGTCAATACCCACAGACTTGCAAAGAACACTGAAAACATTAAAGAAGGCTGGGCTAAGTTCAGCAGTTTTGGGGGGAAAAGTGGAAGCTGGTAAATACATAAGTAGCTAGGAGCTTTCTATAAGGGATCTGTCTGGAACCAAGCAAAGCAGTAATTGTGCCACATGGATGGCTATTCCTGGGCTATCTCCCCTTTGCTCATGTTTCTAAGCATGGTATAGATGACATAGGTATGCAAAGATAGTCTGAAATGAACCACATGGGGCAGATGGATAAGGCAGCAGACAGAGACCACAGGCTACAATGTAAAAAAGCTAGGTATGGAACACGTGGACAGACAGACCCCACTGGCATGGCTGCAGACAAATGGAAAACAGACCAATGCCCAGGGATGCAGCTTCCACTTTTCCAGCTTTTAATATTTTCTCCAAATCACTTAAAGTATTTTATGTAAATACTCTACTAAGACTTTCTATGAAAAGTCTGAATCATTTCCATTTAAAAAAATCAAATTCTAAGTGTTGCTGCCCATGGGAGATGTGGATCTGAGCCTGAGGCTGCCTCATCACGTTAAATATCAACAAAGATAGAGGAAAACTGCTGTAAGGGGAGAGGGTTAAAGAGGGAAGAGGAAAGAGTAACATGTGTTGTGTAAGTATAGAAGATACACTGAAAAAAACCAGGCTTTGTCTATCGGAGAGAAATAAGGACTTTGTGTGAGATACGTTGGCTCTTTGTAACAAGGAACCATTTCAAGCTCCACCTGAAACCATCAGAAAAATGCAAACACATTTTGAAGAGCCCCTCTACGGTGATTGAGAAAAATGATGGGTGCTGGGCACAGAGATCGACACTATCGATCCTTTCATTTCAAAAGTATGCATTAAGCAGCTTCTCTGTGTGACAGCTGCTAGGTAAGGTGTTAGGAATGTAATTGTCAAAGCATAAAGGAACCTTCTTCTTTTTTTTTTTTTTTTTTTTTTTTTTTTAATTTTTGACAGGCAGAGTGGACAGTGAGAGAGAGAGACAGAGAGAGAAAGGTCTTCCTTTTGCCGTTGGTTCACCCTCCAATGGCCGCCGCTGCAGCCGGCGCACCGCGCTGATCCGATGGCAGGAGCCAGGATCCAGGTGCTTTTCCTGGTCTCCCATGGGGTGCAGGGCCCAAGCACCTGGGCCATCCTCCACTGCACTCCCTGGCCATAGCAGAGAGCTGGCCTGGAAGAGGGGCAACCGGGACAGAATCCGGCGCCCCGACCGGGACTAGAACCCGGTGTGCCGGCGCCGCAAGGTAGAGGATTAGCCTATTGAGCCACGGCGCCGGCCTAGGAACCTTCTTCTATTAGAGAGTTAGAGCTCCTTGCAAGAGAGCACTGGGCGCAGTCAGGAATGCCTTTTTTTTTTTTTTTTTGACAGGCAGAGTGGACAGTGAGAGAGAGAGACAGAGAGAAAGGTCTTCCTTTGCCGTTGGTTCACCCTCCAATGGCCGCCGCGGCCAGCGCGCTGCAGCCGGCGCACCGTGCTGATCCACAGCCAGGAGCCAGGTGCTTCTCCTGGTCTCCCATGGGGTGCAGGGCCCAAGCACTTGGGCCATCCTCCACTGCATTCCCTGGCCACAGCAGAGAGCTGGCCTGGGAGAGGGGCAACCGGGACAGAATCCGGCACCCCGACCAGGACTAGAACCTGGTGTGCCGGCGCCGCAAGGCGGAGGATTAGCCTAGTGAGCCACTGCGCCGGCCAGGAATGCTGTTTTATAACAACTTTCTTCTGAGAGCTACCAGCGTCCTGTAAGAACCACGCCACTTCCTTCAAAGGGAAGTGCCTCGATGACCTCATTACTTCACTTCCTCTTAAGCTCCACTTTAAGAAAGAATGAAAAAGTGAGACCTCCATAAAGATTTATCTATTTGAGAGGGGTGTGTCTCAGGGGTGGGGCTGTGAGGAAAAGATCTTCCATCTGCTGGTTCACTCTTCAAATGGTTGCAATGGCCAAAGCTGTTCCTGAACAAAGCTCTGAGACTGGAACTGCACCCAGGTCTCCCATGTGGGTGGCAGGGGCCCAAGGGGTTGGGACATCCTCTGCTGCCTTCCCAGCGCATTAGCAGGGAGCTGGATTGAAAGCAGAGCAGCCAGGACTCAAGATGATGCTTCAGTATGGGATGAGGGCATTGCAGATGGCAGATTAGATCACTGTGCCACAATGTCAGACCCAAGTCACACAATTTCTTAACACACACACACACTTGGAACTAAACTTTCAATTATTGAAATTTTACCACATCCAAATCAAAGCCCCAGGGTTCAAGGTCTTCTCACGATGCAAAATGCAATCATTTCATCCTCAATAGTCACAGTCTCTTAACTCATTCGAGGATCATTCAAAAGTACAAGTACAAAGTCCTATCTGAGACTGGAGGCGAACTCTTTCACCCATGAGTCTAACTAATGAAAAACAAGTAATATACTTCCAAGATAATGGCCAAATAGGGATAAGGAAAATATTTATATTCCAAATGGAACAAATAGACAAGCAGAAAGTATTAATTGGCCAAAACAAAGACTGAAGTACAGCAAAGCAATCATCAAACATTAAAGTTTCAACTCAGTCATCCTGGGTGGGAGGTAGGAGATCCAAGGTCTTGCGCAGCCCCTCAGCTATGACTTTGCTAGTTGCAGACTTCATGGCTACACTTTGTGGTGGCGCATTAGTGATTACAACTTTCCTGAGGGTGTTGCATGCTGCCATTTCATCTTTCTGGGGTCTCAGCCGTGGTTCCACTCCACTAGGAATTCCACAGAAAAATCTGCAGGAACTGCAACCTGATGCTAAGCCTGTGCCTTTCCTCCCTGGTTTTCCTTGGAAATTTGGATGGAAGCTCCCATGACTCCATAATTATGCTGTTCCGTATACCTGCAAAATCAGCACCATGTTCATGTCGCCAGGGTCTGGGCCACTTGCATCTGGTCACAGCCACGAAGTGCTTTGTTTGGAAACAAGACTAGAACAACATGGGCCTGGGAATGAGCTTGTGTCAAGTTCTCTAGGTTCGGTCACTGAAGCTGATTACTGGGCCTAAGATGACCAAGACAGACGTGCAGATTCCTGAGATGCCAGCCAGGCCTCTATTTCACTGTCCAAGGCCACAGAAATGACTCCTTGTCTTCCCCTGCAGCCTTCTCTTTGGCAATAGGTGCCCTGGCACCACCCTTGGAATCCTCCCACCCCATTGCCCTTTCCCTAGCCAGGCTGAGAACTTTCCAGCTCTTTCTGCTGTTTCCTTTTTCTCCTGAATCACACCGACAGCACCTGAAGTATCTATAGACCCATTTTTATCTTGAGAAATTTCTTTCACTGGGTACCCTAGGTCATCCCTTCTCAATGTATTATGCATAAAGCTCTAAGGTAGAGTCAGAATTTACCCACCATCCTTACAACACTGCACCGATGAGTACCCTTTATTCCAGCAACCAATAGGTTTGATAGGAACTCCAAGAGCCCCAGAATAGGAAAGGAAAACATACTAAAGAAAAAACACACAACGTAAGTCTCCATTTGCCCCGAGGGAAATGATTGAGTGCTCTCAACACTTCTATGCCACACAGGCTACTCCAGTGCGAGTCTTCCCGATTGGCTCACATAGTCTGCCTCTTTAGCATACACAGTGACCAATCAGGGAGAATTTCCTACTTTATAAATACATAAAAGTCCAAGCCAGACAGCCTTGAGAAGCAGCTCCGGGCAGCCAGCCCTTCCAGGGAGGTCCTCCTGGCTGCCAGCTAGCTTTGTTCACTTCTTGCTTGCCCCTGTGCCTTCTTCGTGGTCACAAGACCAAGAACCTGGCACGGAAGAGAAGCAGCCAAGCAGGAGGCAGCAGTGCCCCTCCACAGAGCCAGCAGAGACGCTGCGACTCAGAAGGTGGCAGCAGTCAAAGAACCAGGCAGCAGGAGAGAGCTGCAAGGCAGAGAGTCGCGGTATGAAGGCTGTGACACGAAGAGCCACAATATTGAAAACTCTAACACGAGAGCAACGCTGCCCCTGAAGGATACAGCAAAAAGAACAACCTGAAACATCTCTCCGAGACAAGACACAGACCCGAGCCACTAGAGCTGCAGACTGCCTGCCACTACTCTAACGCCAGCTCCAGGACTCCCACGACACATTTAGGGATCTGGGACTCATGGATGTGTGATTGCAAGCAGGCTAAGACATCATTAGTAATCCCTACCTGCTGATTTCCTATTGTTCTGCCTCCTGACTGGTGGTTATCCTGGCCTGGGGATTGGTTGTTATTCTGGTCTCCTGAGTCATTACATCTGAACTCACTTCTCAGAAAGGAGCCCATCAGGGAGAACCACTTTGTACAAGAGCCAGCACTTCTAACCTCCCCGGCAACTCCTCCCTTAAAATCCCCCTTCTGACTGCTGTGGCAGGAGTGATCTTGCTTTCAATAAGCTTTACTTCGCTCATCGTCCCTATTTGATAGGAATTCTTCTTTGGCGCTCAACAGAACCAATATCACCCCCCCCCCCCGCCTCCATCGTCCTGCAACATGTTCGTGCTGTCTCACTGAGACTAGTTTCCTAGTCACCTTTTCTGAGCCTTTACCAGAATTGCCTGTGACTCCCGGCATACAGTGTTCTAGACTTTTCTAACTAGCTTTACAAACTCATTCAATTATAATAGGTGGGGGTGAGGTTCTGGAACACCGACAGAGAATATCAGTTTACTCTTGAGTTTGTTTTCCAGGGATGTTCATCAAAAGCTCACCTTACAACACTATATCAGAGGGAGCCAAACCACAGTTGGTGACAGCTGCACAAAACCAGTTTGAGCCAGATTTTTGAACAGTGTATAAAGATGTGTATTTCAGACAGGAAGGGTCTCATGCTCCCTCTTTTCTACATTCTGGACACTCCCCGAATACTTGCTCTAAAAGCCCTAGCAAACCGAGTCTCAGGGAGGCAGTCTCCGCGGGGAGCTGCACTTCCCCACTACCTCCCATACTTGTCACACATTAGCAAAGCTTTACTTTGAGCACCTCCTGCTTGAGGCTGTTACTTAGTGACACTCGGAGTAAATAGGCCCCAGTGTCCACCAATGCAACCTCTCCCCTTCACGCTGTTCCAGTCTCTTCTACATTTTCAGGAATTTTTACCGCAAGTCTACTTTTGTATTAATTTGCCTTTGCTATAACAATATCTGAAACTGGGTATTTAATAAAATAAAGAAGTTTCTTCACAGTTCTGGAGGTTCAAAGACATGGCACTGGCATCAGCTGAGCCCTGGTGAGCAGTTTTTAGCCATATTGCAGCATGGAGAATGTGTCATTGTCAAAGCACACACAATAAGGAAAAATCTTGTGATGAGGTGAGAAATTAGCGCATGAGAAGGGATCAGGCCCTCTCTCTAACAAGACTTCTTTCAAGAACCAACCAAGGATTCCATGAGAAATAAGTACAACAGTTATTTTTGAAATCAGCACCTCCTATGTACCTACTAACTCTTACATTGACACAATCGGGACCAATCTTCTAAAATATGAAATTTTGTGAGATAAATCACATCCAAGCTACTACACATCCCATATGGGTCTTTTTATATTGTGATAAAATAAATATCCAAAAAGTCTCCATTTAACTACTTTTTCTGTTTACTTTGGTATCACTAAGTGATTTATAATGTTGTATAATCATCACTATTAACTATTTCCAGAATGTTCTCATCATCCCCAAGGCAAACTCTGCACCCATTAAACAATAATTCCCCCTCCTCTCTCCTTGCTTTTGGTAAACTCTATTCTACTTGCTGTGTATTCTGATGAATAAAGTAAGCAGGAAAACTAATGTATTTGAAGATACTTGTTCACCCTCTGAAAAGCAACAAAACTTCACCGACCCTTGGCAGTTCAAAAACTGAGTTGTAGACTAAATAGATGCTTATTTTTATCATAATGAAAAACAAAGACTGATAATATAGCAATGGTCAACATGAACCCTGGGAGTAAAGAATCTTATCAAGTAGGTGTTGAAACACAAATGAAGCTGGGAATAATTAGTGTGTGGTAACTGCGACTTCTGGGTTAGACATAATGAGGAATAGAATTCTTTCTCAGGGAAAGGCTCTCATTTCATACCTGTTTTGTGGACCTGGCAGGAATCCTGAGGCAGGTTGTAAGAAATGTGACTGAGGTTGCCAATTTCCTAGCTGTTCTCAGATCTTACACAGCGAACTGGGTTCATTTTGATTTCATAATTTATTTGTTCCTAAATTATACCTTTCTAATTATAAGAGAATTCTGCAATGGTTTTTAAAGCATGCTCGTTTCTAACTCCTCCGGGGGCTGTGTTTTATCCCCCTCCAAGCTCTGAGTGAGAAAGTCAGGCTGACTCTGTTGAGTTCAAGCACAGAGCAGTTCAACACAGAAGGGATTTTCAATTCTTATAAAAATGGAAAACTGTTTGTTTTTAATACATTCCTTGTATACATTGTGTATGAAATGTCTACTGTAGTTGGTGCACACTAGGCCAGTCATTTACACTTCCATATGTGCCATCATCGCCTAGGAATCTTGTCTTCAAAGCAGTTTCCCAGGCCCTAACTCCAAGCGCTGTATATGAAGAATGAAATCAAGGAAGGAATCTCAATATTTACTAGCACCCGAGATCTGTCTGCTTGGCTGGAAATCTTATTTTGAGAAATAACACAATGACCAAAACACAGATTTAATATTCTGTGTATGATTTGTTGGTCAATTTCTATTCCATTCTCCCATTGACCCTAACTCACATTCCAAACTTCTTAAACTTGCCATTTGGGGAAGTTAAGGGGTCACCAGTGCAAAAATCTCTCAGTAATAGTAAATACCTGTCCCTGAATTTCCTAGTAATTAAGAGACTGTGATAGAAGTAGTAATAGAAACAGATATAGAAAAACAGGCATTATGGTCTTTTTTAATCATTCCAACTATTTTAAGGCCCATATTATAAAAGACTCCATTTAACAGTCAAGGGGACAAATATATTGAGACAGTCAAGGGACTGGGCTAATGTCACTAGGAGGATGGGAGAGATAAGAAACAAATGGGCAGTTTCTTCAAGTGTCAATAATCCTTAAAAAGCTGAGAATACTAAATCATATGATTTTGGGGGGGGGGGAATAACAAAGATAAAAAAGGTCAGGATTTGTTTCCCAAGTCACCAAGGAAAGCCATTCAGATAAAGCATCGAGATAAAAACATGAGTTTTGTTTCCTTTCATTCAAATTCAATCAATGTAAGTGTGTGTCTGTGTGTATACAATAGACTACCAGGGACCATCAGTAGCTCTGTTGGTTAAGCCACCACCTGCAACATTGGTATCCCAGAGGAGTCTCAGCTACTCGACTTCCCATACATCTCCCTGCCAATGTGCCTGTGGCAGCAGAAGATGGCCCAAGTACTAAGGCCCCTGCCACCCACATGGGAGACCCAGATGGATTTCCAGGCTCCCAGCTTCAGCCTCATCTAGAATCAGCTATTGCAGTCATTCGGGGAGTGAACCAGGGAACAGAAGATGTCTCTGTCTCTCCTTCTCTGTGTAACTCTGCCTATTAAGAACATAATAAGAAAAAAAAACATAGGCTACCAGAAAGGGAAATTAGAGTCATGCATATGCAGAGAACAAGCTGTGTCAGTGCTGATCAAAAGCTTATATCCACACACAGCCTCGGTATTTATTGTAATGCCTCATTAGTAGCAGAGAGGATCCTTATGAGTTTCTTGGGTCACATTTACTAACTCAATGTCATTCTAACCTCTAGGACTCTGTCACACTATATGATATGCTTTTATTGCAATTCAAAAATCAATTTGCAATTTCATGTTGTGGAATCTGCCAAAGTTAGATTCTGTCACCAAAAAGTGCAAGGACATGTCCTTAGTGTGTAGTTTCATTTCTATCTATATGTAGGTATGTGAAAGAATGGGTCTAGACTAGGGATGCATGTGTGTGTGTGTGGGAGAAAGAGAGAGAGAGAGTGCGTGCGCGACAGAGAGAAAGTGAGAACAAGGGGGAGAGAGAACATGAGTGTATGCATGTAGTACATCTCTGAGCAGAGTTCAAAATCTTTTCCTAGCGGAGATAAGCTGAGTGGGTACAGATAAAAGGCTGGCATAACACACATAATCTCAGTAATGAAACCTGCCTCTAAAAGCCTGTTTATGATAGGAGCAACGCTCCATTATGAAGTTCTCAGGCCACATGGGTTAGTTCCCTGTTGTTCTCATTTCCAAGCTTCAGTCTTTCTCATGAATATATGCTTTTGCTGTCACCTCAAATTCAGTTTGCCAAATATGGGGCCTTCCCTACCCTCATCACATGAATAAATCAAATATTTTGTGCAAGAAAAAATAAACAATAAAATACTGTGGCATTAAGCCATCAGAAAGAAGTAAAGTCAAATTTCATAAATTTTGAGTTTAATCTATATGTAAATTTAGCCAACATTTTAAAAAGAATAATAATTTCTGAGTATTGAGCTTTACATTGCTTGGCAATGTTTTCTTTTCATTACTCTAAGTAATTATCTAGATACAAACAATATACTTGTACTTTACAAAAGCAGGTACTTAGTTTGCAAAGATACAGAACTGGATCAGTCTCTTGCTTTCAGACAGACAAAACCACTGAAACTTCTTCTGAGTCAGAGTTGTGATACTAATCCCAAAGCTACCAATTTTAAATGATTAGGTTCTTGTTTTAAAAACATTAAAGTTTGTTTCTTCCAAGTGCACACTTTTTCTAATTACTGCACTAAATCAGGAAATACAAACAACAAACAAAACATTGAAATTGTTCAGAAAGAGTTCCAAGAGCCAAACAAAATATATTTTTTTCCTTCTATCAGAAAAGTTGAGTACATTGACTGTGATGGGTTAAGTATTTTCATAAATCTACTTCTGATACATATTTCCTTGGAAATATATTTACACTTACAAGTACTTACTAGGATAACACCAAGTGGTATAACATGTGATTTCCATTATGCCCTTAAAATGCTAGAAGCTTTTTTCCTTCTCATCTGTGTAAACTTTCTCATTCATGTGATCTACCATCATCAATTCAGTGCCTTAGACTCCTTTCATCTCATGGCTGTAGCACACTTTTTCCATGACGTGATCTGCATTTTTGATGCAGAGTAGAAAAGCAGGTGAAAAGGACACGAATGCCTAACAGAAGCCATGTCTTGTCCTGGAAGGGACAGACAACATTTCCATTCCCTTTCGCTGGTGAGTTCTTGGCACACGTTCATACCTAACACTCACATGTTGACCTAACACTAAGAAAATTATGTCTCCTATGACAGGGGAACTGCAATGTTGGGGACATCCAAAACTAGCACAAGAAGAATCAAAAGATCTTGTCTAATATGTTTAAGATTGGAAGTGGAGCAGCATCGGCTTCCCTATCTTCTGAAGGAAGAGATCACGACTGAATATTAACTCCAGTATTACCACTGCATTCTAATTCCTCCTCCATCTCCAGCTGAAGCACCAAAGTCAACATTAAAAAACCCATTTATTCTGTAACTCAACATTCATCTCAGAGTCACAGTTCATGAATCTACAAGTAAAGAACTTTCTAGAAAACAATGGCTAACTTACTCCTTTGCTCCAGCTGTTAACTAAGTGTCATTAAGTGTTCCAAAGGCTTTTTGTAAAGTAACAGTTTATTTCATTATTTTCATATTTAATCTTCAAGAAACCCAATGAAGCAAACATGTTATCCCCGCCAAACAGAGGAAAACAAAGAGGCTCAGAGGCATGAAGCTGCTGAAGCTTATTCCAGAAAATCTCAAAGCTGACTCACACCAAATCAGGTGGGCTCTAGAGTCTCCATTTTCCTTGCTACACTGCACTCAGGAGACTCCAAGGCATACAAAGCCTGAGAAGCACTGAGCTAGGGACGCATATGCAAGGTCTTCTGATAGAGAGTCCAAGAAACAGAGAAACTCGAAATAAACTTTTAAAGTGTTCCTTCCTTACTTTTGCTTTCAAACATTTATCTTCAGTACAGATATCTGCTCTGAGCTCCCTATCATTACTTTCAAATTCCTTTTCTATTTGTTATATTCAATGCTTCACGATCTACAGCTAACTCAAAAAACTGTTTGCTAATCTCCTTCTCCAGTGTTGTCTTCCTCAAGGAAGAGTGTCACCCATCACACAGCTGAGCACATCTGAGGACCTGGAAATCACATGTCCCTTTCTTTCAACCCCAACCTTGGCTGACATCAGCGAGTCATTCCCGCATTCCCATAACTGAGCTTTCTCCTGTAGTCTATGTTATCATCGCCATGAGATTTCTGCAGTGGTCTCACGTCCTGTCCCCTCCAGCCATTCTTCACATTATGATGAACATGATTTGCTTTTCAAAACATGATGCAGGAAGCCCTGTATCCTTTCTATTTCCTAGAAATCTATGCAGCTGCCACCCTGACTACTGCATGGGTGCTCAGCTCAGACTACTCTCCCCAGTCCCCTGTACATCAAGCAGTTCATTAACTCTTCATTTTCCTTTGTTTTCACATTGGCCTATTCATCTAGCATGCTCCCCTTAGAATGATATTTGAATAAGTTACTTAAAAACTACAGGCTACAGTTATTTTGTTTATAAAAAGGGAACAGGGGTCAGCATTGTGGCATGGCAGGTAAAGGCACCACCTGTGATGCAAGCATCCCATTTGAGTGCTGGTTTAGGTCCCAGCTGCTCTACTTTCAATCTGGATCTCTGAAAATGACCTGGGAAAACCAAAGATGGGTCAAGTGTTTGGGCTGCTGCCACCCATGAGGGAGAACTGGGCCCAGGGCTGGCTGTTGCAGCCATCTGGAGAGTGAACCAGCAGATACAAGATCTCTTTGCATCTTCCCTCCCACCTCTGTAACTCTAACATTCTAAATAAAGAAGTCTTCATAAAAAAGGAATAGAATAATTTTAGGTGAGAGTTGTTAAAAAACATAAAATTAAAAAAATGATATATTCAATACATTCCAGTTTCCTTACATATACTCAAAGTTTTCAGGTACCTTTTAATTCTCATAAAAAATATATTATATAAGCATTTCCACAATTTCACCAGTTACAATTCCATGGAAACTCAAGGTTAGATGCGCTCTTTAAAGAATTTGTTTATCTCGGGGCCAGCGCTGTGGTGCAGCAGGTTAAAGCCATGGCTTGAAGCGCTGGCATCCCATATGGGCACCGGTTCTAGTCCCTGCTGCTAGTATTCCAATCCGGCTCTCTGCTGTGGCCTGGGAGGGCAGTGGAAGATGGCCCAAGTCATCGGGCCCATGCACCCATGTGGGAGACCTGGAAGAGGCTACTGGCTCCTGGCTTTGGATCGGCACAGCTCCGGCCGTTGCAGCCATCTGGGGAGTGAACCAGCAGATGGAAGACCTCTCTGTCTCTACCTCTCTCTGTAACTCTTTCAAATAAATAAAGTAAATCTTAAAAAAAAATAATTTGTTTATCTCATTTTGGAAATTCATTAAAATAAAATCCTCACATATCTTGCCATGGAGCCATCTCCCTGCAGCGTTTAATTAGTGCATAGTTAACAACTTCCTTTAAGATGTCACATCTTTTTCAAATGTAGGTGTTGGATGGCTATAATTTTTGAAATTCCTGCTTTGTTCTACAACCTGTTTAATGAGTTAGTAATAACAATTAAAGAGGTTTACACATTTTCCTGGAATCTGATGGGATAAAGAAGGTTCCAAGTAAATGAGCAAGTAAAGGAGCATTGATCACCATCTAACTTGTAATGGAAGAGTTCAGTACTATTTTGAAAATTAGTTTAATTTTCATGTTGATGTACAAAGAAAGTACAGCTAAGGTTTTGTTAAGATGAAAGTCACTCTAATGAAAGCTCCCAGCAATACTAACATTTTGAAGGAACACATGTCATATAAGTAGCACAATTCAACCAGGAGGAAAGATGTTACAGTATGATAAACATGGAAATAGTGCAGAAAATGTCAACAGGAACGAGGGACCAGCAACACATAGTGCTATAGCATTAGTTATAGTAAGTCCAAGATTATTACAAATTTTATTAATACATCAAATAAAAATTTATTTCCTTAATGTGATGAGTGAAGTGGGAATTGTCCTATTACATGTAATGACTAATTGGGTAAGGATTCACTCTGAAGTTGGATAATAACAAATGAAGTGAAACTCCACGTTCTGCAACACAGTGAATTCCTTGGAATGGGGGTGGGGATTTATAATTTTCAGTGCTGCTCATTTTGAACTCAATATAAACGAATGAATGAATGATTGATCCAGGTAAGGTAACGAGATTCAGCATATCAGTATCTATATTAATTATATATACTTTATTTTGAATATAACAAAATACATGAGAGATGATAAAGGAAAGAGGAAAAGAGGTTTATTTAACCCATAGTTTCAGAGGCGTAACAGAATGGAGTGGTTGGCAACAGCTCAGCTCTCACGATGGGTTTCTTGCCTGCAGAGTTCTGAGCTGGCACATTGCACCGCATGGGGAGACAGAGTGCAGGTGTCTGTCTGGCCTCTCTCTCTCTTATACAGGCACCAGGATTCAATCGGGCGACCTTGACTAATCCCAATCACCTTCCATACCCTGTCCTGTAAATACCATTGCTGGTTATTTCTCTACCCTCTTTATACCATAAACATAGTAACTGGACTCCAACCCAAGTTCTAGGGAATAAACATTATTCAAACCATAGTGAAATGCTTACATTTACACAGATGAGGTACTTAGGTTCAGAGCCTTATGTACTTTACAGCTCTCTGCTACTTTGATCAAGTGGTTTAGTATGGGCCCAGCTTCTATTGTGCATGACGTTAGACACAGTAGGAAGAGACTCAGAATCGTTATAAGGAATGCATACTTGATCCCACAAGCAGTGGAGATCAGTGTAGTCAGATTTGGTTTTGTAAATCTGCCTGTGATGGGATTGTAGCCCTCACAATTCTCAGGTTCAAGTGCAAGCCCCTGTACCTCAGAATGTGACCTCATGCGGAGGCAAGGTCTTTCCAGAGGGAATCAGGTTAAATGAAGACATTAGGGTGGGCCCTGATCTAACATGACACACACACACACACACACACACATATATATATATATATATATATATATTTGACAGGCAGAGTTAGTGAGAGAGAGAGAGACAGAGAGAATGGTCTTCCTTTTCCATTGGTCCACCCCCCAAATGGCTGTTAGGGCTGGCGCGCTGCGCCGATCCGAAGCCAGGGGCCAGGTGCTTCCTCCTGGTCTCCCATGGCACTTGGGCCATCCTCCACTGCCTTCCCGGGCCACAGCAGAGAGCTGGACTGGAAGAAGAGCAACTGGGACAGAACTAGTGCCCTAACTGGGACTAGAACCCGGGGTGCCGGCGCTGCAGGCGGAAGGTTAGCCTAGTGAGTCGCGGCGCTGGCCATGACTTTATATTTTTACAAAATAGGTGATCTTTGGAGCCAGACTTACATATAGGAAGAACACCAGGGAATGTGAAAGTGTCATCCACCAGACCAAGGCAAGTCCCGGAACACAGCCTTCCCTTGCAATGCTCACAGGAGAGAACCCTGGAGTCACTTTCATTTCCGGCTCCCACCTACAGAATTCAGAAACCACCCTTGTTTTTTTGTCATCTCGTTTCTAATTTTTTTTTTTTAACAAAAACCCTGGGAAATGGATGCAATTCTTCTGGTGGTCACATAGGACCACCTATTCCAAACCTGGTTTCTCCCTCTATAACATGGAGAGTCACTACTCAGAAAACCTCATGATCCCACACAAAAAGGCAAAGGCTGATGTGCAAAACAAAGAGTGGTGATGAACATAATGGAACATGAAGATTCAGCCAAATACGTCACACGCCGCTCAATACGTGGGGGCCTTTGCCACTTCCTGGGAATATTCATCACAAGAAAGCTTCTCTGGCCTGTGGAAACTACTGACAATCGCAGCCCAGCCATCATTTTTCTAAGGAGATTTTTCCTCCCGGATATCATTTCCAGGTGCTAATGGACCCAACAATGAAATATGATGTGAGCCATGAATGCTATCTCTGCGGTCAAAATAGCATTAATCTTCCTCAGAACCAGTGAAATGTGGGGAAAAAAGTCCTGAAAACCAACCGGCAGTGAAAGTAAAGGCAAACCAGTTCTCTTGCAAAAACAATAGACACAAATGATCCTAGGATTGACACCTGTAAGGAACTGGCCCAAGACGACTGGATTCTCAAGTATGCTCTGCTGATCCCTGGCTGTCTGTGGGCTGGGGAACTTGGGTTTCCGAGAAATGAATGAAGAGGATACTCACTCAACAGCCCGAGGTAGCCCAACAGATCAGTACTGTAATTTCCACGTTTTAATTAAATTAATCAAAAACTATCCCCTGCCAAAATCTTTTAGCATCTCACAATTAAGTCTTTATGGGAGGTTTGATAACTGAATGCTCCATTTTTCCACAAAACGAAACTGCTATCAATTCACACTGGGGTGACAGTTGTTAGCCTATCAATTAAATTATGATCTTGTGGATTACTTAATTCTTAGAAGAGGTTCGAGCGTTTTTCATAGGCGTCAAGATGCTGCATGGGACACCCACATTCCTAAGAGTGTTCCAGTTCTAGTTCTGGCTGCGTTTTTATTCCAGCTTCCTGTTCATGTGCATCCTGGATGACAGGTGATGACTCAAGTAGTTGGACTCCTATTACTTATCTGAGAGATTTGGATTGTGTTCTGGGTGCCCAACTATGGCCTGGCTCATCCCTAGATGCTGCAGGCATTTCAAAAAGGAAGCAGTAGATGCAACATTCTCTATCTTACTTGCTCTGACTTTTTTTTTTTTTTAAGATTTATTTATTTGAAAGTCAGAGTTACACAAAGAGAGAAGCAGAGAGAGGTGTCTTCCATCTGATGGTTCATTCCCCAATTGGCTGCAACGGCCGGAGCTGTGTCAATCCAAAGCCAGGAGCCAGGGGCTTCTTCTGGGTCTCCCACTTAGCAGAGAGCTGGATCAGAAGAGGAGCAGCTGGGACTCGAACCAACGCCTATATGGGATGCGGGTGCTTCAGGCCACAGCATTAACCTGCTGAGCCACAGTGCTGGCCCCGCTCTTTGACTTTCAAATTATATATATATATATATATATATATATATATATATATATATATATATATTATTAGAATATGTCAGTCTGGCTCAGAATGAAGCAAAACCACACTATCAATCAAACATCTGGACTGTGAAATGGTCACAGGTAAGAAAAGGCTGGCAGATACTGTAGTTTCAAAAAAAAAAAAAAAAGGCGCAATTCCAGAGCTATCACCTAAGAAATGAAGAGCCACAAGGGTATTTCATGTCCAAGCAAGCAACATCTGAAGTATGTGAAGTATTCAGGTCCTGCACCTGCACCTGCACCTGCCCAACAGTAAAGGGAAACAAACACTGGACCTGGAGGAAAGTTCTCTGTGGAGGCACAGGGGTTCCCAATGTGATATGGGGGAACCAGGCAAGGAGTTAGAGGTAGACGAGTTGGAACTTCTGCATCCTGGTATTGTAACTTCATCTTCTCATCTGAAAATTTAGTATGCCACATTCCCATGATAGACTTGGGCCCATTCAAGACCAGGAAGGGCAGGCCCTGATGGTGGCATGGAAATTGAATTCCAAGTGTAGAAACCACAAAAATCCCAAAAGGCCTTGTGAACACTAAACCCCACCCAGGCCCTAGACTGTGTATTCTATTAAGGTAACATCCCCTACCTCATAGAAAAGAGGCTGATAGTGTGGGAGAGGCCTTATTTTTGCTCTTTACAATGCATGGGGATCCTCCTCAGATCTGTAACAACTACGTGATTTGAAGGCAAAAGCAGAGTTAACAGTGCTGTATGTACCCAGCCAGAGGAGGCACACTGGGTGCCAAGGATTCTTATAGGAGGGGTATGACACCATGAGCAAAAGGCACACTCCTCAGCTCAAATCTCAGCTGGGCCACTTATTTTACTTAGTTGAACTTATCAGTTTTTACTTGTATATATTTAATTGTTAACATATAGGTTATATAAATCTTATACAGAACTAGAGATGAAGTAGGCAGGCATACAGGTTAAATCAATTAGGTTTGTGAGCTGGAAGACGCTTCACAACGCCCCTGTGTGAGCTCATGCCCTACCTGATACTTTCACCATGTCTGTGTGACCTCACACCCTACCTGGGTACCCACCAGCCACTCAGGTTAATTAATCACTCCCCTTTGAGAGTGGATTAAAAGCCTGGAACAGGTTATGTCTAGATCCTTTCCTCCCTCCCCTTCACCCTGGCTTCTTGCCAGGAGGGGGCTGGCTATAGCCCTGTACTTCTAGGGTGCGTGGCCTTTGGGCCATCTGCCCTAGGCTTCCAGGCCTAGATGTTCTTCCACATGGCTGGTTCCTGGTACTCAGTATGAAGACAGTTTTACCCCTCTTGCATAAAGCTCTCACTCTCCTATGAATCTTTCTCACTAAATAAAAGCTTAAAATGCACCATGCTGCCTCGTTCATTATTTATGATATTTAAAATTCTTCTCTAAATATTAGGCAAGAACCCACTCGGGTTTATTAATATTGGGGATTAATAAGCATTGTTGATATCATATGGCACCCCAAAATTGGTAACACATGTGGCACCCAGATGGGCCCTCTGGGGAACTTTAAGGGGCCACATTTTCATACATATTTTAGGAAGTCAATTCCAATGTCAGAAACACAGAAAGGAACACATTGTAAGTAGCCTGTGATCTTGCCATCTGTTGCTGACTTCTAATATTTATATAATTTCTCCCAGTTATTCTATATAAACAAATACATAAAAATAATATAACTACTTAAACAGGTAGGGGTGTCTGCGTTTGATATGTAATATTACTTCATCCACACTGGCTATTATATTAGGATCCATTTTCATGTAACTAAACAGCCTTCAAAACTTACTTCTGCAATAGTTATGTAATGACTTACTATACATGTGTAAATGCACCTACCTATTTGTTGTTCAAATCTCAATTAAATTAATTTCCATGCAAGTTCCTGCTTATTTTTCTTGGGAAAAAATGAAAAGAATATCCTAGTTTTCAGGGTATTTGATGACACAGTACTTGTCAATGAGAGGTCAGGTTACACAGTAGGAATTCCAGGAATATAGATCCTAATATGTTTATACCACAGGTCTCTTGAAATTTACATCTCATTGCAAACAAATGAATTGAACTTGAGTCAAGGCACTGGTGTGAAAATGGCTCCAGTCACAGCCAAAACCATAACAAATACTGACAATTTTCTTTTAGAATGATTATTTCCATTATTTAGTGTTCTTCCTCCCTGAATTATACTCCCCACCTGACTGACATCGCAGTAGCCCTGTGATTTCCCAAACATGATGTGAATGAAATTGACGTGCATTTTGTTCAAGAATTAATTGTGAGAGCCATTTCATTGTTCTGTACTTGGTCTTTTCCCTTTGCCCAAGTCGAGCATTTCTAAAATAGGAGCTGCTACACCAATTGCTACCATTGTTGTACCTGATAATTTTCCATCTGGCCTATTTTCTTTGCATTCATTGATTCATTGCTTCATTTGTTGATAGACTCATTCATTCATTTATTCTCTTGCTCAATTACTGTCAACATGCAGTAATATCTCGCCATGCCCTAGTTGTTGCCGTGTCCCAGAAGCCCTCTTCCTTTGCCAAAAATGCTCGAGGTGGATGCTCGGAGATCAGCACAGAGGGCCAATGTGCAGAGTGACTGACAACAACCTGTGCCTGCCGCTCCTCCGCAGCTGTGCTCTCCCTAACGTCCACTCCCACACAGCAGAGCAAATCACTGTAAAGCGCAGTAGCTTCTCCTTATCACTGTCTTTTATTCTTGTTGCCTTTATTGTTCATATTGGGACTTAAGACGCTTCCCCATGCTACTTCGAGCTGACTGTCTATTTAATCTGACTTGGACATGACACACTTTAAGAAAAAGGGGAACATATCTCAGTGCCTGGGGACAAGCAGGTGACAATGAAGGAAAGTATGATTTCTTGTGATGTCTATTCTTCCCGCTTACATCCTCCTTCCCAGTAGGTGTAGAGGGAATGACATTTGGTTTTTCTGTTTTTTATTGAGTTGAGTGGGAAAACTGACAAAAGGGAAGCGGGAGAAGAGTGACCTAGGAGGTCAGCAGAGTGAGCTATTTTGTTCTAATTGCTATCAGTTAATGATCACGGCATAAAGCAGCAGTAGTGTCTAACACATTTTTTAAAACTGTGACACACTTTGAAGATGTACCATATTTCATTTTGCAGTCTATAGTTGATGGTTATTGGATTAACCCCCCTATTTGACATGAATTCATTCTAGGGTCTAGCATGAGGAAACGGCACATACCCAGGGAGAACCCTCCTGAGGGAGACGCCAGGGAAACAAGAGACAAATGAACACACACCATGTATCTCAAGGCCAGACTCGGACGTGGCGCCCTGTGACCTGTTCTCACGTTCCATAAAGTGAAGCAGGTTAGAAGGCCGGGCCCAGAAACAAGCAGTACAAAAGTAGACCTCACGTATTTTGGAAGAAAGCGAATAAGAATACAAAAAGATGTTCCACATCTATGCCATTAGGGGAATTCAGATTGACACAATGGATATCCCTACATGCTTAATAGAAAGGCCCAAATCAAACATTTCTAAATTCCTTGTTCTGACAATGAAGTCAAGCAACAGGAACTTCTATTCACTGCTATTTTGAGTGAAAAAAAAAAATGGCACTTTGGAGAAATTGTCTGCAGTTATTTTAAGAAACACACTCCGACCTGACAGCAACCTTTTTTCTTGGTGTTTACCAAAAGGAGTTGAACATTTGCATCCAACCTTTTGCATGCAGATATATATAGCACATTCATACTTGCCAAAACTTTGTACAAGCCAATACATCTTTCAGTAAGTGCATGGGTAAAAATATCTGTGGTACATTAACACAATGGAATGGTATTCGTTGGTTTAAAAAAAAGGCACCATAAGCAATATTACTAAATGAAAGAAGCTAATCTGAAAAATCACACTCTACATGAGTACAACTATGACATTCTGCAAAAGTCAAACACAGTAAAAAGCCAAATTGCTGATGTGGACAGACAGTGACAAGAGAAGTAAAGCCACTGCAAGCCCCTGAACATACAGGGAAAATTTGCCTAATTTAGTTAACCCTCTATGGGAGCCCAAATCCTTCCCTCTGTATAACGCCCACTCTACAGAGAGTGTCAACTGACTTTCTCTCTTGCCAGATTTTCTGCTTCCCAAAAACTCCATCTTCTTTCCTCAGATAAAATTTGAAAATAAACTTTGATCTCTCACATAACTGTTCGACTGTATTTCCCCAGGTAACAGAGACCTTCTGAAGAGATTTTAATGTTCACATGACTAGAGAATAAAAGAGCAATTTTCAGTATTGTGCAACAATGTGCGGTTTTTTAACAGGTTTCCCTACCTCAGGCACCAGTTTATAAGGATATTTCACAAAAGTTTGTGTCAAAAAGGAATGAAAATAAGTTTATTTGATGTAATTTTTTATGTGTGAAAAATATGCTTAAAAAAAATCCATGCATACATTTCAAGGCTTTTGCTCCAAAATAAGTTCATTTTTGTTCACAATTTTCTTGAACTTTTTGAAGTACTGATTATGTACTCTGTACCAGATCTTGGCAACCTTAACTACCCTAACAGCAACTTGTTTATATTTGAGAAATTCCCCACTGATCATGTTACTTAGTCTTTCATTCTGCATGCTTTCATACTTGCAAGTTATAGCATTGTATGTATTTCTCTGTAATGTTATGTTTCAAAGATTTTAGAGATTTACCTCACTTGATATGTATTACATTTTCACTATCTTGGAGTTTTCAGTTTGTCAACAAGAAAAATGACAACTGTCATACATTCACAATCATTTAAGATGTTTCAGTTTTTCCCAATCATACTCAATGATGTATATTCATCTTTTGCACAGATGTAAATCTTTAAGCTTATATATATTTTTTTATTTTTGACAGGCAGAGTGGACAGTGAGAGACAGAGAGAAAAGTCTTCCTTTTGCCGTTGGTTCACCCTCCAATGGCCGCCGCTGCCGGCGCACTGCGCTGATCCGATGGCAGGAGCCAGGTACTTATCCTGGTCTCCCATGGGGTGCAGGGCCCAAGCACTTGGGCCATCCTCCACTGCACTCCCTGGCCACAGCAGAGAGCTGGCCTGGAAGAGGGGCAACGGGGAAAGAATCCGGCGCCCCGACCGGGACTAGAACCCAGTGTGCCGGCGCCGCAAGGCAGAGGATTAGCCTAGTGAGCTGCGGCGCCGGCTAAGCTTATATCTAGCAAAAGACTTGTTGGGTCAAAGGCACATAAATAATGCAGTGAATTAAATGTTGTCAATTGCCCAATGAAAGAGAGTCTTTAATCCAGCACTGCATGAAATTCCGAATTTGCAACATCCTTGCCTAGTCCTACAGAGCCCTTTGGCTTTAGGTTCATGGGAATAGCATTTCTCCTCTTGTTTTCATTTGCATTCCCCTGACACAGATTGAACATTTTTGCTTGTTCTTTCTGGCCACTGGTCTTTTATCTTTTGTGAGTAACATTTTCATATAGTTTGCTATCCTTCGTCCTGCTGCGTTATTTGTCTTTGTTTTTGATTTTTAGCAGTTCTCTGTAAATCCTGGATACTTATTTTGTCAGTTTGATGCATTGCAAATATCTTCTCAAAGTCTGTAGCTTGTCTTTTTGCCTTGTTTATGATGTTTTGGGATGAACAGATGTTGTTTATTTAACGAGTTCAAACTTACCCACTTTTCTCCTTATGGTTTGTCCTCTTATGCCATTTAAGAAAGAAAAATTCTGCCAAATCTAAGATTGTAAATATGATGTCTTATAGTTGATGCTTAATGTTTAAAAGGTTTGCTTTGCACAGTTGATTTCACCTTTGGATTCTTTTCATGTACTTACACTGCAGGATTCCCCTTGTGTTCCTCACTGAACCTTGTTGGAAGACAGCTTATTCCTACTTGTTTATGAAGACATCTCTTAATGCTCAAGCCCCCACTAACTATCTCCTCCCTAGACTTAGAGTTATCTGTGAGTAACTCTTTCATACAGGCAACAGTCTGCTGTGACCAGACGGGTAATTTATATTAGTGAAATGATTCAGAACAACGTTAATGAATGGGGAGCAATGGAGATTAGGGAGGACAAGAGGACTCAAGGTCTTCCTGCAGAACGGAATATCTGCACATGTCTGGTCTATGGCTACCCTGAGACCTCTGGACACTGAACTGCTAGGTTTTTTTAAAAAACAAATCATGAATACAAATTTTAATATGAAATCTCCTTTTTAAATTTAAAAAATATTTCTATTGTGAATTAACATATGTATCAAATATAAAATGTTAAAGTTTATGAAAATAATTTTGAATCATTAAATCAATTAAAATATCTCAAATGCAAAAGGTCTTCAACAAGTTCATGGAAATTGTATTTTTTTGGAGTTAAATATAAGTTTATTTAGTTCCAAAATTTTGTTGAAATGCATTTATACTTTTCATAAAATACATTTTCATGAACTATTTGAAGTAACCTCAAAAGGTCTTTTATGAAAAATCTCAGTGATTTTTATTCTACATTTTCCATTCTCCTAGATAATAGTAAATGGAAAAGCCTGATGATTATGTCAAGACACTGGGATTGTGTTTTTTAATTTTAATGGAAATTGTATTAAATAGTATATACAGATTTCAAAACTTATAACAGCAAAATTAATGTATTTCATTTATAATTTTCCATAAAAATTTTAAAGTACCCTCATACTTTTTTTTGGTGAGTATTTAACACTCAATTTTTTTTTATTAAAATAATTTTATTATGGTTTCTGGAAGATATTTTCTCTCAGTGTCAAATCCTAAGTTGGCAGTTATTCTCATTGGACAACCTGAAGCTTTCCTGTGGTCCTCTGGCCACCATTGTTTCTCTTCATCCTGTTCAGTTTTCTCTCTTTTTTTAATTTTATTTATTTTTTTTTATCTTTTATTTAATGAATATAAATTTCCAAAGTATGACTCATGGGTTACAATGGCTTTCCCCCCCATACCGTCCCTCCCACCCACAACCCTCCCCTTTCCCACTCCCTCTCCCCTTCCATTCACATCAAGATTCATTTTCGATTATCTTAATATACAGAAGATCAGCTTAGTATACCTTAAGTAAGGATTTCAACAGTTTGTTCCCACACAGAAACATAAAGTGAAAAATAATAGATGATTTTTTAAATGATGATGAAATCAGATCAGACCTATTGTCATGTTTAATCCCAGTGAGAGTCAAGTTGGGAATTGATAATTTCTTTTTTTTTTTTTTTTTTTTTACAGAAGATCAGTTTAGTGTACATTAACTAAAGATTTCAATCGTTTGCACCCCCATAGAAACACAAAGTGAAATATACTGTTTGAGTACTCGTTATAGCATTAAGCCTCAGTGTACAGCACATTAAGGACAGAGATCCTACATGAGGAGTAAGTGCACAGTGACTCCTGTTGTTGACTTTACAAATTGACACTCCTGTTTATGGCATCAGTAATCTCCCTATGCACCAGTCATGAGTTTCCAAGGCTATGGAAGCCCTCTGAGCTCTGACTCTTATCTTGTTTAGACACGGTCATAGTCAAAGTGGAGGTTCTCTCCTCCCTTCAGAGAAAGGCACCTCCCTCTTTGAAGACCTGTTCTTTCCACTGGGATCTCACTCACAGAGATCTTTTTGCCAGAGTGCCTTGGCTTTCCATGCCTGAAATACTCTCATGGGCTTTTCAGCCAGATCCGAGTGCCTTTAGGGCTGATTCTGAGGCCAGAGTGCTATTTAGGACATCTGCCATTCTATGAGTCTGCTGAGTATCTCACTTCCCATGTTGGATCACTCTCCCCTTTATTTATTCTATCGGTTAGTTTAACACTCAATTTTGAAGTGTACTACATACACATTAAAACTGCATTCACCATGATGTTCAATAACTCAAAAATTATCCTTTCTGTATAGATCCTTTGAGCACTGCCTCTTTCTACAACCTTTATTATTTACAGTCACCGTTTCGCTCTCTGCTTCCATGTGTTCCCTTGTTTTGTATTCCACGTATGAGTAAGAGCATGTAGTATATGGCTCTCTGCATCCAGCTTATTTCATTTAGCATAATGTTCGATTCTGTTCATGTTTTCACACAGGACAGGATTTCCTTTTCAATGGCTGAAATATCCCATTATAGTACAGTCATCCAACAAAACCGCTTAATTGCTTCCTTCTGTTGGCTATTGTGAATAAACCTGTAGTAGACACGGGAACACAGACATCTCTTCAACATACTTATTTCCTTTAAAAATATTTGCCCAGAAGTAGAATTACTAGATCATTTTATAGTTTCATTGTCAGCATCTTGAGGAACCTCCAGTTTTCTATAACGACCTTATTAATTCCAATTCCTATGAATAGTGTGCAAGTGCTCTCTTTTCTCCGAAGCCTGATTTCTAAAGTTGCCAGCAACGTGAAGTGTTTAAATGAACACTGAGAAGATCTGTGATGTATAGTCCAATGCAGTGTTTTTCAAACTTTTTCCCCTTGTGGTATCATCAAGAGGCCTTAACCATGTTTCCTTGATCACCTTTCCATGGAATTAAATACAAACTAGTAAGATTTGTTCAGATAGGGGTGAAATTTGGAAGGAGGTTACAAATCCATTTAAGACGTTTTTGCTCCCCCCTAGAAAAAAATTTAAGAATCTAATATTTTCTAATTATTCCATAAGATACAATCACTCTTCTCTTCAAAGCACAGTCTTTGTGAATGGGACTCTTACTCTGAGCTAGTCTACTGAAGTGACAAACACACGATGCATGGAAGAAGTGCGAAGTTCAGAATCACAGTGCTGTTTTAGGGCAGAAATTAGAGGAAAGGTTACGATATGATTGGAATGACTTCCCACTTGCTGGGAAGTTAAGTTTCCAGCCAGATGGACACCCTAGAAAATGGTCAATCCCCTTCCCAAGGTCAAAAGTAGACTCCCTTTCTTATGACTAGGAGCAAACCCATTGGAGAGCTTTTTGAGACATCACCAGTCTAATTGACAGGAAGACAGTTTTACGGTCTTCAGAGAGACAACCAAGGCACTCAAAAGAGCACAAATCAGCACAGGAGGCTTCAGATCCATTGCCTTTTTTAGGGGAAATCTAGTCTCCTTATAAAGTTCAAGGCACGGCCGCTGCAATTTTCATTCAGACATTGTTCCTGAACATCCATCTCTACAGCTAGCCCAGGTCACAGGTGACCCACGGAATGTGGCGAGGCTCATTTTTCAGTGATATTAATCCTGCATGGGAATCAGAACATTAGATTTATGTCTTGTGTGTATCCCTCTAGGAACTTGATGGATGGCCTCTCTAGTCCTCAGTTTTCTCATTTGTAATACAAGAATAGCCATGAAATCAACCTAAGATCGTAGTTTGCAGTGACCATGTCATGCAGTTACTGAATCAGACTCTGATCTCAGATGTGCATTTGACTTCTAAACATGCAACCTACTGGCTGGATGGCTCTCACAATATTGTATAGACCTCCTTGTTATTAGTTTTGACAAGTATAAAATTCTAATAATTCTTAATCACTTCATTAGTGTGAAGACCAAATGAAATCACAATGGACAAAATCATGATATGATTCACTTAGTAGGTACAAATTAATTTTACAAAATCTCAGTTAAGCTACCTAATAACTATCATTTTTACAGGTGGTTTTGTTCTGTTGTTTTCATCTCTTTGAGCACCCAAACCTAATGAAGTATTCTTTGTTACTCAGGTTTCCAGGTTCTCATGAGAACAATATTAGCAGAATTTTCTTTTCCAGTAAAATGTGTATCGTTCCTCTATAGGCTACAGTTCCATTCTTGCTTTCCGCATAATCCAACAGGGCAGCAAACAAGAAGATTCCATGTGAGTTCAATAAAACTATATCCATCAAGAGGCAACAAACAGTATCATGATGCCATTCAAAAAGCCTCACATTTAAACAGAATAAAGGCGGTTAACTAAGTGCATGTGTCTTATGTCTTTGTTTGTTGGGTGTCTAGTTCAGCGATTCTCGCTCTTATTCAAGAAAGTGAGACATAATTGTAAACCACAGTTAATTCTGTGATTTTCTTATGTCTTTTAAATATCTCTAATAGTCTTTCTGTACTTCTGTAAGCATCCAAGTAAGTACATGTTTATGTTTGCATCTTCGTGTACCAGTATTTAATTTTGTGTGGACCTTGTCTGTTTCTTTCATTATCTGAGTATTTGAGTACCTGAGTCTGTATATGGCTCTCAATTTTCATGAGATTCTCAGAACGAGACTATGTGCTTAAATATGCCTGCATCCATGTGCCGTCGGTTCCTAAGCATGTTCTCGGTATGTTATGTGTTCAATTATGTCAATTCCAAACACTTGTATAAGTATTTGTGTAACTAAAAAGGTTAAATATCTTTAATTCAAATTGTTAATATTACCAAATTGGTTAACATAGATGAGAACAGAGGCCAGTTACTGAAATTTTGATTTTTTTTTTAAACACTGAGATACCTACCTTATTGCTCAGGTTGGTTTTGAGAGTTTGGGAAGTTACCAGTGACTGGTCTTAGGTGGCTTTAATCAAAGTGTTCAAAGCCCCAAGGTTATTCTATGTGAACCTCTGTCAGTGAAGAATTAAGGTCTCTGCCATTCTTCTGCAACCTAATTTCTTTATATTTGATAGAAATTGTATAATAGTGGCAAAGGAGCTCAATTTGAATACTTCATTGGGTGTGAAAGAGACCTTAGCCTCCTCTTTCCTGTGAAGCATGGCTGTGTCCCAGGAGATTGGAGCTTGTACAACAACTCCCAAACTAACCTATCAAAGAGGCCAAGAAAAATTCCCCTCCCAGCCCAATCCTTCCATTCCAGCAGACACTTGTCTTCTTTTATGAGGACATCTGTCTAATTAAGCAGATGTAGTGCTACCTTCATTTCCATATAAATTCTTCAGAGTCTCCTGAGTGTTTTGCAAATCCAAAGAGGAATTATTAGAACAAAATGTTTTATTTGAAACAAAGGAAAAAAATCCATGTCTTGCATTGCTTTCCAAAAGAGGATCAAGAGCGAGAAACTGATTTTATTTGTATGTAGACTCTAAAAGAGTCAACTCGCAGAAGCAGAAAAGGAAGGTGAGGCCAAGAGTGGAAGGCTGGGGAAGTGGAGAGATGTCTGTCAAAGAGCACAGACCTTCACTTCTACCATGATAAAGATCTGAAGATCTCGTGTGCTGTATGGTGCTGATGAATAGATTAGCTATATGTGCATATTGTGTAATCACAGTCACATTGGACACCTTAAACATCGGCAATCTTTGTCAAGTAAATACTGACAAACAAAAATGAAAAAAAGTAGTTCAGAGTGGAATTCTGATGTTAAGGGAGAGGAAGAAGCTAAGTAGCACCTCAGATTCTTAAACTGAATTCTTACACTAAAAAGGTGCATATGTGACTGAAGAATCCATTTCTGAGAATGAAGGGGGAAAATGGATTCCTTCCTTAGGCTTTCAGATGCCACTTGCTGTACTGAAGGGAGGACCCTTTGCAGTGAGACACTGCCTGCCTTGTACATAAACTATCAATCCCATCCACATCCCATGGCGATCTTAAGGGATGGGGATTTGAATTTGGACACTCATTGACTTTCACTCATTGAGGCAGGAGGAAACTTGGGTTCCCTAATATTCTTGTAATGTCCAACCACAACTAGAAGTTTGCACTACACACAGTATGCACTCAATAAATACCTGAAGGATAAATGACACATGTTGTCTTAGTGACCTGATGGATCTGAACATGTTACCTAGAAGTCTGTCTTCAACAGAATAAAAAATTCAAGAATCAGTGAGAAAATACATTTAAGTCTCTAAATTCTCACAGTAGAGATATTACAGAAAATAAAATTTTCCTTAAAAATTGAACACCCTAATAAGATAGAGGTAGGAAATATAAGTCAATATTTAGTAGCCTGATTTAATGGTGTCTATTCCTGTAGAAGGAAAATGAACTGGGGGAATATCTTACTACTACAAACCACCTGGAAACATCAATCCTATTTTAAACAGTACTTTATGGCTTTCAAATACAGCTTGTGCAGAGGAGTTTGAATGGATAAAAATACCAGCTAATGTTTACTGGATTGTCCCCATGTACTTGCATTGCACTCTACATGGATGACCCCACTTCAACCTTCTCATCTAGTTAGTTAGTAAGTTAGTTTAGTATAGTCATCATGTTCTAAGAGAGAAATTGACATGCTTAGCAAAGCTTACAAGACTTGTGAGACAATTGACTACAGAATCCCTATGATTAACCACTACACTGAACATACTTTTCTTACCCATAGCAGTACCAGGTATCCAGCATTCTCCTAATAACCACTTCAATCAACAGCTTATGACAGAGCAGTAACTAACATGGTGGCAAAGCTTGGATAGAACCCTTCTGAAATATATAATCTATCCTCCTTAAGTACCACACTCTGCAATAATTAGGTGCAACACAAAGTACATATTGTCTTTTTAGGTTTGGGAATACCTTATTGGGTAAGGAAATTCTACAGATGGTTTAGTTCTGTCATTATATATCTAAGGAACCTACAGATATGCATAAATATTTCCAGTAATAAAGTAGTCAGTGACAGAATTAGGTTGATAATGCAGCTCTGCCAGCTCCCTGTGTACAAACCTTTTATGATGCCTAATATTTAATCTTCTTAAAATTTTTAGAAATAGGAAGGCAGATTGTTACCTCATTGAGTTCTAGATTAAAACATCACTGTGTACTTGTGATGACTAGAATCAATGTTTTCTAAGAATATCATTATTTCCTCAAATGGGAGGCAAGAAAGTGCCTCTTGTTTGCACTTTGTACTGGTAACATTGGGTAAGTGCTGGTGTTACGCAATCTTATTCCTTAAAAGGCATCTTTTGCAAAAGTCCTCATTGTTTAGGTCTCTGACTTCAGGCGACAGACCTTAGTCACTGGAGAGGTATTTGTCTTTGCAGTCAAGCAACATCAAATCTCTGCACAGTCTAAGAAAAAACTTAAAAAAAAAAAAAAAAAAAAAAAAAAAGCTTTCCCTAAGGCTTTCCAGAAACAGCATAGACTGGGGTTTTAACAAAGTACTACATAGTGTTTTAATCAGTTCATTGTCAGAAATTAGCAATTTGCCCACTTTGTCCTCATTTCAACCAGATACAGCTTTTTATCTTACCAAAACTTTCTATTCTCTCTCACACAACATTTTCCACCTACTTAATATCACTTGTGAATACTTGGCTTTAAAATGGAACTTTATCTTTTAAGAGAAATGACCCCTAGCATGTTAGGAGGGGAAAACAGAACTTAAAATAATGCAGATGTGAAATAGCCAAGACCACATTAAAGCTTACTGGATGTAGAAGGTGCTAATGTGAAAGCAAATATTAGATAAAAGATGTCAACAGCTTGTCCCTTGGGGGGTGGGGAGAGGAAATGAATAAACAGTAGGAATTAAGAAACAGGAGCAACATTAAGGGGGGAACTTCTTTGTATCTTGAGGTACACCTCACTTCTATGTAGTCTTTTATTCTCAAATATACTGTCAGGATTGAAAGAGACTTGAAGGCCATTTATTAAATAGAATTAACAATATTTGGAATAAGTTTTACATAAAAAGTATTCAGCCCATGTTTAAATAGCTCCTTGAAGGTTAAATACATGGCTCTTTAAAAGCTGTGACATCTCATCAACAAAAGTGAAAGTAATTTTACTTAAAAACATGCAACAGTGTCATTTTCCACCAATAATCAAATATATGCAAAGCAAAACAGAAAGATGTTACAAGAAGCAGGTTAGCAAAGTATGTTCCTCAATGGTGATACCCATATAGGTTCACAATTCTTCTGGATTCCATAAAGGAATGGAAACACAAGGTAACAAACTGAACTTCAGAATCTAAAGAGAAATGAACCTGTAAGGAGAGACAAGACGCAAATCCTAGCTTGGGTGACACACACACATATGCCCGAGGGGCCACTGGTGTTGAGACTTTGGTCAGAAAACTGGTGGAATGGCTAATGTACACTGATGCAAAGTTCAAATCCCTGAGGGCAAAATAGATTAGAGGCACCACCACTCATTTTAGTTCTCTTCCATTCCTTTACATTAACTCCAACAGGAGCTTCAAAAAAAGTGTATGTGTTGGGGGATGGGACAGTGGCGGGGTGGCACTGTTACTTAGTGGGTAAAGCCATGCGCATCCCATAGGAGCCCCCTTTGGAGGCCCAGCTGCTCCTCTTCTGAGCCAGCTCTCTGCTGCCTCCTGGGAAAACAGTGGAAGAATAAACTCCTGGCTCCTGGCTTTGGGTGGCCCAGCCCCAGCCATTGTGGCCATTTGGGGAGTGGACCAGCAGATGGAAGACCTGTCTCTGTTTCTCCCCCTCTCTAACTCTACCTCGCAAATAAATTAAAAAAAAAGACTAACTGCTACTCCTAAAAAAAAAAAATCTTTTGTGGTGCACACCTGGGAAAGTTAAAAATAATCATTACTCAAGAATTCTGCAGGCCCAGCAGACACCACTCTGCTTCCCTCCTTTAGATCAAATGCCTTATTGGAATTGAAAGATGCAGCAGGTTGAATGATGGACCCCAAAATCCTCCCTGAATCCTCAGAACTTTGTTTGTTTTGACAGGCAGAGTTAGACAGTGTGTGAGAGAGAGAGACAGAAAGAAAGGTCTTCTTTTTTCCATTGGTTCACCCCCGAAATGGCCGCTAGAGCCAGCGCATTGCAGCCAGCGGGCTGTGCCGATCCGAAGCCAGGAGCTTCTCCTGGTCTCCCATGCAGGTGCAGGGCCCAAGCACTTGGGCCATCCTCCACTGCCCTCCCGGGCCACAGCAGAGAGCTGGCCTGGAAGAGGGGCAACCGGGACAGAATCGAGTGCCCCGACCGGGACTAGAACCCGGTGTGCCAGTGCCGCAGGCAGAGGATTAGCCAAGTGAGCAGTAGCTCCGGCCCTCAGAACTTCTGAAAAGAACTTTGAGACAAAAGGTGTGATTAAGAATTTTGAAAGGAGTACTACAGAAACCACCTTTCTGTTACTGTAACAGACCCCCAAATGAATTTACTTATGAAAGAAAAACATTTGTTTTTAGCTCACGGTTTTCGAAGTTCAGTCCAAGACCCGGCGAGTATGGTAAGGCTGGAGAAGTGCGTGCAGAGGAAGCGTCACGGGGCAAGCTAGAACGCAGAGAGAAACACAGCACCTAGCCTTGATGCAAGTTTACATAAGCAACCTTGTTGTGAAAACTCATTTCAGATGGCATGCCCGCTCTAAGGGCTTCCCACTGGGCCTCTCTCCTAACTACCATAATGGACTAAGTATCCACCCTCCCAGTACCGACAAGTCATGACCTGGAGTTCAAAGTCCTACATGAGTTTGGCAGCTAAATGTTGTTCAAACTACAGCAAAGACCTTATCTTTTACTATCCACATGAGCTCTGATTTCAACAACAGTTTCTTATAACACAGACATAGAAAGAGAAGACATATAAAAGAGAAAATGATGAGAAGACAAAGGCAGTGTAAGTCCCTCGCCCCAGGAAAGTGAAGGCAGCCACGAACAACTACAAGTGGCAAAAGATGGATTCTTCCAGAGAGTTCCTGGAAGCAAGATTTCCCTGCTGGGTTTCATACTTACAGCACCAGAACCGTGGATGATCAGCTTTGTATTTTTTTTAAGCCATCAAGGTTTGGCTAATTTGCTGCAGCAGCCCAGGATACTAATTTAAAGGGTAACAAACACTCATACCTTGACCATACAAATGAAAAGCTATTGCAGCTGCAGGAAAGAACTAGGAAAAATACCTACCCATGGAGAGGAGCAGGAATAGGTGCTGAGCCCAGAACTACAACAAAATACCAGGAACACCTGACAAGACCGCAATCCCAGGCCTCCTAATGTCCTAGATGGCTCTCACCACTGAGCTAACAACCACCTATAACAATTAACAGGGAGATACTATAGACCCCAAACAGGAAAGGGGCAAGAGTCCGATAAAGATGTTTTCTTGGGTAGAATATAGAGGCTCAGTGTGAAACAGAGACGGAGAGCAGGCACTGTAAATGTGCCCTGAGCCCCTACTCCAAGCACAGTCTTGATGGTGGAATTTGGAGCCTGCGTTCCACTGAAGATAATCACATCAACAACAAACAGCCTTAGGAGACATAAAAAAAAAAAAAAAAAAAAAACCTACAACATATTTTAGCATCATCCCAGACATTCAAAATAACCGGACCGAGTATGCCGAAGACTCCAATAGAAAACGTGGACAATAGGCAAGGTCAGAAGAGTTAAGTGCAGCAGAGAGAAGGAAACCATTAGAAAGGCTCAAAGGTGAATTCCTAGAGTCAAAGACAGAATGACAGAGATCAGGACGGCTTCTGCTATGCCATCAGAAGACTCAATCTACAGAGCAGGGAATCGGCAGTGCAAGGTTAAATCATTTCCAGTCACTCAAACTACAGCTGAGGAGGGGTGCAATGAGGGATGAGAGTAAAGAGAGCAGAACACAACCAACACAAGTGAAGGTTCCTTCAACGGTTCTGGTTCTCAACAACTTATTTGAGCAATCCTTTATTAAATGGTTCTGGAATATTTGGAGCTTCATGGAACAAAACTGCTTTTAAAAGTGAAGAATGTCCCTGATGCATTAGCATCCTTTGTGCAGTACCAGCTGTCCATTTTGCCTTTATCAGTTTTACTGAGATATAATTGACAAAATCATATAGACTTGATGTATGGAATGTGATAATCTGATAAACGTAATGAAATGCAGGATCACAAACCAGTGAATTACTAATCCCAGTAATTCATATAACTAAAGTCTTCATTTCTGTGGCCTGCAGAGAGCAAATGATATTGTTGAAGAGACACTGGTTAGTGAAATTCACCTGCTTTCATATGGTTTCTGCTTCGTAGCTCACAATCACCAAAATGTTGGTGGAAGGGAGAACTAATGGGTAAAATCTGGTGAAAAAAAGAGTAATCTAGGTATTTCACAGTAATGTCCCATATATGCCCAACTAGTAGGTTTATTTGCAGTTTCAAACTGACTTTTTAAACATCCCCCGAACAAGTGATTCTGTAAAGTGAGATTCAAAGCTGGATCAAATTTATGAGGCATCTTACACATTGACTGCACTGTGACATGTTTGTGAAAAAAGCATTAGGAAAACTGTTCCTCTTATATTTATTCCTGGCAAGTGTTAGTTTTTTAACAAGTGCCAGTTATTTTCTGGAAGGCACAAGATGCTAGATTTTTCTTCAAGTAAAAGTCCAATTCCTTTCCTGTTGAGAATGTGGAAGAGACCTCTCTTGGCCCGGCACCCCTTATATTACAATCTCCAGAGCTGATTTCATCCACATGTATATTCAAGGGACATTAGCTGTTACATATGCAGATGAATAATCGACTAGAGCAAAGAGTTAATCGATTTTCCCTAGAGATGTTCTCAGGAATTTTGTACTGTTCTGCTACCAAATTTAGCTGTTTCCCATGAAGATGTTGCCACAGAAAATTCAGGTGGTACTTTGAGCTCCTTCTCATCCCTCCAGCAGTAAGCACCTCAATGCTCACCGTGATGCTCAGTGCATCTGCTAATTATGGATCAAACTGGTCTTCTCCATGGTGAATTGTAGCTCAGCATTTCAACTGCAATGTTCTCTTTTAGTTTTGCACCAAAGCCCCCTTATTGTTGCAGATCAATTCACCAAAACATTGGACTTTATTCATCTTTGTGGCTTCCATCAGAACCTGACAACACGGAAGTATTTCAATATAATCTTAGCTAAATGAGGATGTGTTTCCAAAACTCAGTACTTTGATGGCTACATCCCTATAGGTGATCAAACACCACCTAACCACCTTGAATCATAGAAAAAGAGTAGTACAAGCATAATGCTTAGTATCAGACAGATTTAGCTTCAGATTATCTCTAAAAATTATGTTCTGAATCCTTGTGAGCAATAGTTTTATACTCTTTAAATTTCAGGTATTCCATCTGTACAATGGGGGATATTAGTGCAACACTAATTCTTAGGATGGTGTGAAGAAACATGGCCACATAACACATGGCCAATCCATGTTCACTACTTACATTCATTTAACACTAAATCAGCTAGTCCCTCTCTGTCTCCCTCATCAGGATAGTCTAGCGCAGTTGCACTCAAAGTGTCAATTCTGGGCTTGCAACATTGTCATCAGATTCTCAGCTCCCATGCAAACTACCAGACCAGAACCTGTAGCGGTGTGATCATCCATATATTTAGAAGGCCTTCAAGTGGAGTTAACGAACAGTGATTTTTAAGAAGTTGCTCTCAATCTCAGCAGCCTGAAAGGCTGATCTCTCTCTCACAGCATGTGTCTGTTAGCTGGGAGCTCTGCTCTGGGTCAACCTCAGTGTGACACGTAGGATGCCCAGCCTCATCCACATCCACATATTATTTCATTCGCATTTCACCACATAAAGCCTGGCACAAGCCACACCTAATTTAATAGTACAGGAAGCCTGGAAGTAGAGAAAGACTGCTTAGGAACATTTCTGTTGACAACCACTGTAGCTTTTAGTCTTTCCATGCTGGAAAAGGATCTGGTTAAGGTAAATGTTTCATTTTGATGCTACCTCAAGGAGAAAGTTTATCCATCCCCATTCATGACTGAAATCTTCTGTTGATAACATCTAAAAATGGCACTGTATCCAACTGCCAATGAGAAACCACGTCAATGCATTTTTTTCTCAAGTTCTCTCTCTTTTTTTTTTTTTTTTTTTAAGATTTCATTTATTTATTTGAGAGGTTGAGTTACAGTGAGAGGGAAAGACAGATGGATGCAATAGCCGGGACTGCGCAGATCCAAAGCCAGGAGCCACAAGCACGTGGGCCATCTTCTGCTTTCCCGGGCCACAGCAGAGAGCTGGACTGGAAGAGGAGCAGCCAGGACTAGAACCAGTGCCCATATGGAATGCTGGCGCCGCAGGCGGAGGATTAACCTACTGCGCCACGGCCACAGCCCTCTCAAGCTCTTTCTTTCATGAATAATCCTCAGAGCTTAATTCACATGCTAGTAGTGGATCTAATGTAAAATGATTTCTGATCTATCCTTAAATACTATATTTATTTATTTAAAGTCACACGTTGCTTAATGACAGGGTTATGCTTTGAGAAATGTTTTGGTTAGGCAATTTTGGTATTGTTCAAATATAATATGCTGTACCTAAAAAATAAAGAAACTTATAAAATCACCAGGCGCTATATCCTTACTGTACCATCATCATGTATATATGAGGTCTGTCATTGACCAAAATTTCCTTATGTAATTTATGACTCTGTATGTATAAGCGTATGTATTTACTTCAAGACCATGGTAACTGCCAAGCACTTCTGTAACATAAATAAACCCATATCATCTGCACTAATTCCACTGTTTAGCACTGCCCACCTTTCAGCAGCCAGGAGCCAAGACGTGGAAATAGAAGGCTTTCTCATTAGCGCTCCACATCCACCCACCGAATCACAGAGCCATTGCATGTGCTTATGCTACTTGTGTGTGGCAAGACAGTAACTGGGCTGGGGGAGGCAGGTGTTTGAATAGCAGTAGCTTGTATGTTTATTAAAAGCAACATTCACACGGTCAGCAATAAGATGTCTGTTTTCCTAAGAAACCATGTATTATCACAATATTCTAGTCAGACATAGTCTTAAGAAAGGTATAAACCTTTTCTTTTTAAACTACACAAAGGCAGCTTAAGGAATACAAGAAACAGCATACTGTTTCACCCAAGTTTCCATTTTCGGGACTGTCACATGCCTTCTCTGTTTCACAACCCAGGTATATTTACAGGAATTGAGCATTAATAAATTGGAAGTTTCTTAAAAATAAAAGAAGGACTCAAATGGGAAGGGTAACTTTTATACATCCTCTCAAATCTCTCCAGATAGTAGTGAAAGAAGGATTATTAAATTTTATTTTTATGAATTCCTAATAGGGAGGATTCTTGTCAGTTAGGTGAAAGCTTTGGGGAAATTGTAAACAGATTTTGTATTCTGATTTTGATTCTATACAAACATGTGGTCACATTTGAATAGACGATACCCTCTTAGCAACCGATGGGTTAACCCTGAAGAGCAGAGCTAAGCTTCATGCTGTGATTTACATTCCTAGTAGTATGAAAACTATGTGTGCATTGATAGAAATTCACGAAGATGAAGTGTTATTAGTCTCATTGCATCGCCCTGAGAAAGCAGCACTTTTCAGTCCCAATCAAGATTTTAAACATGCAGCAGGTGCCCTCCCTTCTTCCTTAATAACAATCACTTCTGCCAACTTCTAGCAAGGTTACTAACAGATTAGCTGAAGAAAAAAAATAGATGTAAAATATTCTGTAAATATACCAATCACCTCTTGAATAAATCCCAGTCCCTGTAAATGAGACTCCCTTAGGAATAAACCAGACAATTATTTGAGGGAAAGGCTGCTTTGAGCCTCCCTAGGGAGATAAAAGTTTGAAAGAACAGAAGAGGATTTTAATTGCAGAAAACACATGCATGGCTTTAAAAATGAGCCAGAGTTCTTCAAAACTCTCAGCCCTTCTTCACACAGTTGTTTAAATTACCAGCATTTTACCTTTAGAGAAGTCAAGACTTTTCCACAACACTGAGGAAGCATTAAAATCAAACCTCCCTATTGCACACAATGGAAGAAAATACAGGAAAAAAAAATAACCTCCCTCTTCTACAGACTGGAGAATCAGATGCTTAGAAAAACTGCGACCCATGTTCATGCCCAGAACACTTTTATGTGGCCACTAAAGTCACGCAACCCAGACATATGAAAATAATTTCAGAATGACTTGGGTGTCTTCATATATTCATTAAAGCGCCTACTACAATAATCCCCCCATGACCCTCATGAAACTCCTTTAAAAAGCCTGTAGTTCTAGGAAAGTACATGACAATTGTGTCTCTAGGAGCCAGTAAGAAGAATAATTGGAAAAGGAGATCACTATTTATTGATTAATTAGTTTTTTGCTATACTCCTATTGCCTTTCTTCCCTCATTCTTTCTCAGATACTTCCTTGAAACATGAACACCAGAGAATAAAAAAGACCAATAGGACCAGGAAAACTGTTTTGAAGTCTATAGGCTAGGAAAGGCAAATTTTGGAAAGCTCAATTATTAATTTTTATTCTGTGCATTAAATCAAAATGTATTTCTGGACTCCTACCATTCTTCTTCTATCAGCTCATTTTCCCCTTTCCTCTAGGTCCAGCACTGGATTACCTGCACATGTAACACACACATACCTTCAATATTCATTCTTTTTTTCTTCCTTTTTTAATCTTCTGCTTTTAAGCAATAGTGTTAACAAGGACTTACCAATCATTATCCTAGTTTAGTGCTGACCTACCAAGAAAGACTTCTGAGTTTGAACTGAAGGAATATAAAGGAAAAAGAGGGTAAGGAAGTCCTTTTTAACAAAGTGCTGATAATTGTTTAAAGGAAAATATTGGAACATTTATATTGATAGCTTTTCATTTCCTGCTTCAGTTTGTAATAGCTATGGGATTTAGGAAATAAATGCTATTTTAGACAAATTTCATTTGGTCAACATGGATCCATTTGCTCTTTTCCTGATTGGAGCTGAAATAAATTGTTCTCTCACCCTAGTCTTCTTCCCTGCCATCTCTCTTAGATGTCCTGAGCAAATCTCTGATTGCCACAAAGCACTTTCAGCATCTGCCCACCCTTTCCTACTGCAGCAAAGAGTACAAAATAAAAGATTGTTTCCTTCCTCCTCCATGGAAAGCAATGAACCTATTTTAGGGAAGATGAAAATTCAACCTCTTTGAAGGAACATACAAACTATTGGTTAACATTTTTGATCAGTTTGCTAACAAATCTCCCCACAAATCAAGGACAGGCAAGTGACCTTATTTCATGAGACCAGTTTCTATATATTTTTTTATATTTTTAAAATGAAATACTAATAGTATTGTTTTCAAAAAAATCTCTTCAGTAACATAATGCTTAGCAAACAGAAGTCCAAGGCAAAGCCATAATGTCACCTCACCTGTAGATTCAGTCTAGAACATATACTAGGAAAGAAGACGTGTCACTGGCAGATATTACATACACCTTCTCATACTGATGGTATATATATTCATGGGAGAACATAAAATAGAGTTCACTGTGTTGGCTTTGCAGTAAGTGAAAGTTATAAAGATAAGTAAGTTGATAACTGTGGAGAGCAAGATGTCACAAAGGACTCCTAATATTAATGTATTCTAATTAAACAAGTTTGAGACATTTCATAATTAAAATGTTGAAACTGGAAGAAAACAAAAACTCTTGGTCTGTTGGTCCCCAGGATGTGGGAGAAGTACAAAGTTTGCATAAGCTTGGTTTTTCTTCTACACACATTTCTTCTGTATCAGTCTAGAAATAGCCTCTCCTCATTCCTGCTTTTATTTCTGCCAGAACATGTTGCTGGGTATGTGTTTTTTAAGGATCTCTAAGAATATCCTTGGCAGTAATATTTCCCTTAGAGAATTGGGAGGCAGAGGGCAGATATCTTACACCCCCACGGGATGGAAATTCTCCTTAGTTATTAACACGAGAGCTGCCACAGGCTGCCAGAAGATGACAAATCACCTCTGTGTATTCCTTTGGGTCCCTTGGGGAAAAGGAAGGCAGGGAAACAAACTCATTGTGAACAGTGTGTGGCATTCAAAGAGGCCATCTGGAGCTACAGCGCTAGAGAAGGCTGTGTAGAAAAGATTAACACGGCCACAGCTTCTTCTCTCCTTCAGGAATTAGCTTCTAAGCTTCTTCACTTAGACTTCCCGAACCCTAAGGTCAACCCCCATTCATAGCCCGTTTTAACCTGCGGTATTAATCAGCGCTAGGGCATAGTTACTGAATAAATGGATGCTTCCACAATCAACCAACTACACATTCAGACTTCCATGACTATGAAAAAGCCAATACATGTAAAATTGTGTGGTTCATGATTTGTTCACTGTCTGTCTTAGCTGAGAAAAACTATGAGGAGAAATTGAATAATGAGGACAATTTCAGGGCTTTGGACAAGAACAGAAAGGAAAAGCTATACAAAATGATGCTGAACATATTTTGATCCCAGCCAACAATTGTGTACTAATTATCTACTGCTGCATAACAAATACCAATGCCTAGCAACTTACAACAATGTTATTTTCTGGCAGTTTCTTTGGAGCAAGAATTCAGGAGTGGCTAATCTGAGAGCATCTACTTCCAAGTCTTTCACAAAGCTGCAGTCAGCGGCTGATGGGGCTCCTGCCCTCTCATGTTACCTGAGGGAGAGCCCCTCCAAGCTCACTCACACGGCTTTGGTCCACGACTTACTTCCTCATAGGTTGTTGGACTAAATATCTCCGTTCTTCACTGGCACCAACCACAGAGAGCTATGGAAATCATCCTAGTGATTTTATTTCTTATTTTCTTGCCTTTGATTTTTGACAGGGTAAAAACCACAAGTCTATTGTCAATTAAACTTAAAATCTCTGTGTTTGGAGAATATACATTCCCCAAACCTCAAAATGTCTGAGTGCCACTCTGTTTCTGATCACCTAGCCAGCCCTCTACTGACCAATCAGATCTCCATGTCAAAGTTCCCCTATTTTGGGGAGCCTATCTTTGCCCCCACTGACCAGGTTCTTGTCCCTGTGTGATTCAATTTTATGTCACCCTGTGCCTCTACTAGCCGTTGACTCACCATAACTATAATGATTTATATCTGCCCAACTGCAAGTTCAGTGTGTCAGGGCACCATGTCTTATTTGTTTCTTCCTTTATCATCCAGATGAAGCAAAGCCGAGCACAGAGTAAACACTTAGGATTCTTTTTTCCTGAGCACAGAGTAAATACTTAGGATTCTTTTTTCCTGTCAAGTATGGGCTAGTGGAGCATTTCCTAGATTAACATACTTTAGTATTTCCTGTATTCTAGGCAGGGGTGCTTACGTTCCATTCTGTTATTGTTGGGGATGGGAGGGGTGGGCAAAAACCTTCTTGTTGGGTTTCTACTACTTTAATGAATCTGAGAAGTATCTGTAAAATGAATACTGCCAGAATTTATGGCTTCAAAAGATCTAAAAAGAAGTCACTATTGGTAGGCTTTCTTTCCTAAGGCCTGACCCCCTGTGGCCTATTTCATGGACCTGTCCTCTGTAATGCTGTACAAATATCATTTCTTTATCTCCAGGAGCTGCTAAACTCTGGGTGGCAGCAGGAAACACTGGAGCTGGCAAAGAGTTCAGTGCTGAGTTCATAGCCCTGTTAGACTATATTTGACCAAAAAGAGAGGTTTACTTGAGAAGAAAAGACCAGGCTCTTTGGGCTTCCTTGATCCTAGCTCTCAGTCCGTCATCATGCAGTCAGGACATCAATCTGGTATTTCCTGAGAAATAAGGGAGAAGTCAAAATTTTGGATCATAGAAAGACACAGATAATACTCTTCCTAGGACTTTTTCTTTTATGTAGTTATGTATAAAAAAACCATTAAACATGCAATTAGGATATGTGAGTTCTAATCATCCCTACCACCTAACTGGGTGATAAAATCATTTTGCATTTCCTTTTTGCATCTCAGGTTTTTCATCTACCAGATAAGGGACTTGGACTGGATGACTACTTAGTTCTCTTGTACTTCAGATGGAATAATTTCCTTTCATACATGATACAAATGGTTCCAGCTGCCACGTCACAGTCTCATCATGTGAAATCTTTTCACTGTTTGGCAGCACATTTCTGCCAAAGCACATCGAGGTAGAATCATTTGACACAGAAGGTGATTTCTCTATACCCTCAGAAGACTCTGTCTTCCTATCACTTGAGGATGATCTGTCCACACTCTTTCCCTGGGTCGCCTATGGAAATACCAGCTCCCATTTGTGTCAAATATGTTTCTGCTGATTCATATATTTCACCTGACCATCCCAGAACCCAATGATGAGATTAGGGAAGTTCCTCCTTTCAAAAAGCAGATTCTCAATAATTTACTTTTAGATTTTTTAAACATTTAATAAATATAAATTTCCAAAGTACAGCTTTTGGATTACAGTGGCGTTTCCCCCCCATAACTTCCCTCCCACCCGCAACCCTCCCATCTCCTGCTCCCTCTCCCATCCCATTCATATTAAGATTTATTTTCAATTCTCTTTATATACAGAAGATCAATTTAGCATATATTAAGTAAAGATTTCAACAGTTTGCACCCACACAGACACACAAAGTGTAAAGTACTGTTTGAGTACTAGTTATAGCATTAATTCACATTGTACAACACATTAAGGACAGAGATCCTACATGAGGAATAAGTGCACAATGACTCCCATTGTTGATTTAACAATTGACACTCTTGTTTATGGTGTCAGTAATCACCCTAGGCTCTTGTCATGAGTTGCCAAGGATATGAAAGCCTTTTGAGTTCACCAACTCCGATCTTATTTAGACAAGGTCATAGTCAAAGTGGAAGTTCTCTCCTCCCTTCAGAGAAAGGTACCTCCTCCTTTGATGGTGCATTCTTTCCACTGGGATCTCACTCACAGAGATCTTTCATTTAGGTATTTTTTTTTTTTTTTTTTTTTTTTTTTTTTTTTTCCAGAGTGTCTTGGCTTTCCATGCCTGAAATATTTTCATGGGCTTTTTAGCCAGATCTGAATGCCTTAAGGGCTGATTCTGAGGCCAGAGTGCTGTTTAGGACATCTGCCATTCTAAGAGTCTGCTGTGTATCCTGCTTCTCATGTTGGATCGTTCTCTCCTGTAGTAGATAAACATGGCTTAGGGATTTTAAAAAAATACTATGTACTTCCTGAGTTTTCCAAATTGGCAACCTATGAATACAAGGCTCACAATGGTAACGCTGACCCAGTTACTCATATTTCACTTATCTCCTGGTTCTGTATTTATTTATTTGAAGGGCAATGAGAAAGAGAAAGAATGAGTGACAGGAACAGATACAGAGCTTCTATTCACTAACTCGCTGTACAAATGCCAGCAATAGCTAGATTGGGAGACGTGGAAGCCAAGAGCTGAGAATTTGATTCAGGTCTCCCGTGTGAATGACAGGAACCCAATTACCTGCTGCCTCCCAGTGTGCACATTGGTAGAAGCTGGAAGCAAGAGCAGAGCTGGGATTTGAACCCAGGCGTTCAGGTGTCCCAACCAGCATCTTCAACACTAGACTGAGTGCCTGCCCCTCCCTCCTGCCCATTTCTTTTTACACTTTCTGTAAGAGAATAAAAACTTGCATCATTTTCTTTATTTTCCTCCAGTTAGCAGATGGACTGGAACACTAGAGAAAGATATCTGCATTTTTACTGTGACTCTCCCCATCTACTCCCAACCACCACACCTTCTCTGAATCCCTAAGCTCTTTCTGTAACTTTCTGGAGACACATAAAACTATATCATGGAGGTGCTCAGCCCTCTGCCTCTCTGCTGAGCCGCCCACCTGGCCTGGTCAGGTGTAATCTCTCTACTCAATCATGTAACCTCACTCCCCCCGCCCCTCAGTCTCTCAGGCTCTGTCTGGAGAGGTGCCCATCCATCCTTACAGATGTCCCTTCCCTAATAAACCTTGCTATTTTACCTCCCACTACTCTCTGTCTCACGCCTGAATTCTTTCTTGCGCAAAGACAAGAACCCTGCAATTTCTCCGGTAACATTTTTGGCGACCACAAAGGGACTTTGAGAAGACATCTTGAGAAGGGAAGTTACTACCGTTCTGCAGGACTCTCCACTGTGATAATAAAAGCTGTCAAACTCCAAATGGTCGTCAGACAAAGCTTCCAGCCCATTCCACTGGACGACCTGAGCAGCCCTCTGGACCCAGCAGCACAGTCTTTCCAAGGCCACTGTCGCACACCATAAGACAGTCATCTTTATGAAAGAGTGTTTGAAAATTAAGAAATCTCCATGGATGCATCATCTGAAAGGTGTCACGGGGCCCAGCTCCTGGGAGCATGAGCTCAAAATCAAAATCATCTAGAGAACCCGATGAGGAATTTAGCCTTCAGACTCGAGATGGGGAGCATTCTCGGAGTCCCACTTGAACAAGGCAGATACAGTCACAAAGACAAATTCTCGCTTCACGGCAGGAAGTTCAAAACAAGTGAATTCGCAGAAGAGCTCTTGGCACAAGCTTTGAATTTGGAGTCAGACAGACATGGGATGGAGAATGCCAGCTCTTGGCCATCACTCTGCGATCTCTGCGAGATGTGTTTACTTCTGCATCTGCCGTACAAGTGCTGACTTCTGTCCTGCAGAGCCCCTGTGAGGCTTGGAGAGGACAGTGCATGCCCTCGGCCCCTGCCCTGCACACCCTAGGGCTTGTTCCCTGAGACTACAAACCCATGAGAGAGCACCAGTGATGCACAGACACGTGGGGATGGCACGGTGAAACTTGGCAGAAAGGGAGTTGAAGAACTGATGGCTCTCTCGTCCTTGCATTGACCTAGGACACTGGTCCTCTAACTCTCCCAAGCAGCCAGGGTGGCCATCCTGTGTTCAGTATTTCAAAAGTCCAGATCCTAGAGGGAGAACACAAAATTCTAGCTAATTCAATAAATTCGGGAGGCTCCATGGCTACAGAAGAACCAGGTCCACAGCCAGGGCAGACATGCCTTAGTGCGGGAGGAGAGGCGGGGCAGAGGGGAGGAGGGGTTACATGTCACTGGTGCCCCAGAAGGGTCTTGGGCTCTCCTGGGGTCTCTGTAACCCCAGAGCAGGGAGGAAGATGCAGACCCCAGGTCTGACTGCTGTTTCAGGTAGAGCCTTGGGAGGTAACAACAGCCCCTAGAGGGGAAGAATAAAGAAGTAACAATGAGTGAATACTAGCTACTATCCTAGAAGTGTGTGTTCTGATTTTAAAATGAATCAGTTAAAACTTTCTGCGGCAGGGGGCTGGCAGGTTGTGGTACAGTGGGTTAAGCCACAGTCTACAGTGCCAGCATCCCATACGATCACTGGAGTCCTGGTTGCTCCGCTTCCAGTCCAGCTTCCTGCTAATTCACCTGGCAAGATGGGCCAAGTGCTTGGACCCCTGCACCCATGTGGGAGACCCCGATGGAGTTCTATGCTCCTGGCTTTGACCTGGCTCAGCCCTGGCCATTGGGGCCTCTTAAGGAGTGAACCAGTGGTGAAGATCTCTCCCCCACCCCCCACCTGTCTCTGTAACTCTGACTTTCAATAAAGTAGTGCATCTTTAAAAAAAAAAAAAAAAACTATATCATGGAATTTCCTAGCTTTTACCCCATTAGAAAAGTCAAACCCAAGGCTTGGACTTGCACCAACCCTCCCCATAATTTATTTTCTTGATTCTTAGAGGAAGAGAAACTTTAATTGCTTATTATACAGAGACAGTGTTGCCCTATGTTTTAAAAGAACAGAAAAGTCAATAGCATCAACACTCTGAAATTTATCAAAGCAGTGAAACAAGATTGAGATTTTGTAGAGGTGCCTACCATGCACTGCAGGGTTGGTGTTAAGTCTCGGGTCTATAAAAGCCATATGTCTTATGTAGGAGACCCCAAGGGCCTATGTTTTGAGGGTGTTCCTCACAAAATCATCCAGCCTGTTCCAGGGCTGGAAGGGCTACTGTGCCCTTCCAGGTAACACTGCTGTGGAGAACAGAGCCCTCTACTGAATCTGAACAAGCCAGCCATTCAACTCATGAGACATTCGGGAAAAGAATTAAGAGTGCCTGACTGCCTTAACTGATCATTGTGAGGATGAACTGTTCTGATGTGAATGCGCTTTATAACTTATATATGGGAAGACAGAAATAGGGTCCTTCAAGAAGTTTATGGGAAAACAAAATAAAAAGTTTATTTCATTGCAAAAAATTAGTTCCCTCATAGAAGTGGTTTAGTTGCTTTCAATTTATATTATTATTAGCCTTGAAAATTGACTGTGTAGCAGGTACTAGGCTATTCAGCACCTATCATTAATTCACCTAACTGGGAGACACGTATCAGATCCCTACATTGCAGGAGGCCCAGAATGATTAAGTACTTTAACCCTAAATTGTTGTGTGGATATGCTGGAGTTATGTTTCAACTCTCTGCCCTCAATTTCAACAATAATTCCTCTCTTCTCCATGCCTTTCTCTGTCTTCAGTGTAACACGTATAGAATGAGGAAAAGCTGCTGACACATAGACTTTAACTTAGAGTACAGTTTTGTCTACTATCACAGAGTTTGCTGCTAACGAATCTCTCAGCCAGCCAGAAACCCTGTCTGCCCTGAAGAGATGGAAACTCAGGACTAGGACGGATGAAGGGAGCAATGTGTTGCGCCCTAAGATGACATTTTGTGTGGTCCCTTTGTGGGTTGTAACTGTACTCCCTTTAACTGCTTTTCATTTCTCACTCTCAGAGGTGTGGGGTGAGAAGAAGATTAATTAGAGGGAGCCACCACTCCTGCCTGCTGACAAAATGTTGCTCATAAACTGTGGGCTGGGGATAGATGTCCCTATAAAACAAGAAAATGAGAGACTATTCCTCTCCTGCAAAAGACTGTGAATTGGCATTACTCTGTGTTAAGACACGCTCAGCCTATTGAAAGGGGCTTTCTTTTCCAATCAGTGACCATACTTCTTGAAGTGACAAGATCACACATTCTTATTATAATGCAAACGTTAGGTGCACCAGTTTATCTATGTACCCATCTTCAAATCATAGATCCACAATTAATTATCTACATTATCTGTAAAACTTAACCAATTTTCTTTTCTTCTCTGAAATTCCATTTCTATATTTATAAACTAGGCATCATTCCATTACTCTCATGGGAGTGTTGCACAAATTGCATTCAAGGATACAATGCAGATAAAACCAAATTAGCAGGGTGAGCAAAATGCTTTCCATAGCTTATAAAATCCAAATTAAGAGAGCCTTCTGTCAGGGAGAAAGCAGGCAAAGTGTGGGGCTTGCATCCCAACGTGGACGTGGAGATCATATTCTATATTCCATGTTCTGGACTCACATAGATTTTCCTGGAAAACAAAGAAAACAAAACTGAGAGTATGCTTTGTTATTGCAAAGATCCAGGGACACCTTTAGATTCATCTAGATTTTTTCCTCTGAAAGAAAGAGGGAAGGAAAAAGTAAGATGAAGGAAAAAGTAAAGTTTTTTTTTTTTTAATTATTTACATGTAGGGAACAAATTTCATGTATTTCATATGTTAATTTTAAGAGCATGATGATACTTTATTCCCACCCTACCTCCTCCTTCCTTTATTTTTCTTTTACTTTCTATAACATACACTTTGTTTGCTTTGTAATCACAATCTTAACCCTCCAATAAACATAAAAATAAAGCTTTATATTGATTTGTCACTTAATCAGTTTAGAAAAAATAAAATACCTGTATGTAAAAACTGATGACAATGTGACATTCATGTTCATGATCTGATGTTTTGAGGTACATATATGTGAAAAATTATCACCGCACTCAAACCAACTAGCATACCCATTGTCTTTGGTGAGTGTGTATGTGTGTGGATAGAACACTTATGATCCACTCTCTTAGAGAATTCCAAGTGCTCAATACCCTAATTCTAACTATCTTCACCAAGCTTCACATTAGATTCTCTGGATTTGTTCACAATGATTTATTAAAATATTATATCCTTTGACCTATATCTTCCCATTTTCCCCTCCTGTACCCAGCCCATGGCACCTGCCACTCTACTCTCTGCTTTGACAAAGTTGAACATTTTATGCCATTTGTTATGAGATCATGCAGTGAGTTTCTATGTCTGGCCTATCTCACTTTGCAAATCCCTTTCAGCATTTTACCATGTTGTAACAAACAGCAGATTTTTATTATGCTTCAAGGTTGAATAATAGCCCATTGTGTGTGTGTGTGTGTGTGTGTGTGTGTGTGTATATATACTACATTTTCTTTATTCATCCCTTGGTGCACACAGGTTGTTTCCATATCTCAGCTATTATAAACAATGTTTCCATTAACATGGGTGTGCAAATGTCTCCTGGACATCTGACTTAATTTCCTTCAAATATATATGTAAATATGCCTAGCATGGGATCATCACTGGATATGGTAGTTCCATTATAGGATTTTAAGACACCTCCATTACGTTCTTCACATTGGTGATATTAATTACATCCTCACCAACAGTATACGAGGATTCTCTTTGTTCCTCATCTTGCTGATACTGGTTATCTTTTTTTTAATAAAAACTATATGAACAGGTATGAGATATTATCTCATTGGGATTTTGATTTGCTTTTCCCTGATGATCAGTTATTTATGTTTTGCATATGCCTTTTGCCCACTTGTATTTATTCTCATGAGAAATACCTGTTTAGGTCCAACATTTAAGTCAGATTATTTATCTTTATTTTTGATATTGAGTTGTATGAGTTGCTTATATGTATTTGAATATTAACCCCTATCATGTACATGGTTTGCCAATACTTGGTACTGCTTGGAAGTTGCATTTGTACTCTCTTCATTGTTTCCTTAGTTATGGAAAAGATTTTAAATTTAATTCAATCCAAGTTTCTATTTTTGTTATTTGCATATTTAGTGTTACATAAAATAATCATTGGCTGAATCAATGTCAGGAAGCTTACCTCCTTTGTTTTCTTCTAGTAATTTTATGGTTTCATGCCTTATATTTAGGTCTTTACTCCACTTTGAATTGATTTTTGTATATGTCATGATAAGGACCATTTTTTTTCAAATAAATATGATTGATTTCAAAGACATAGCAACAGAGAGGAAGGGAGAGATGAGATACAGAGATAGAGAGAGATAGAGATAGAGATAGTGGTAGAGATAGTGGTAGAGGGAGAAGGAGAAGGAGAAAGAGAGAGAGAGAGAGAGAGAGAGATCTTCCATAGCACTAGTTAACTCCCCAAATGTCAGATCTGGGCCAGGCCAAACCAGTCTCATATCTCTCATGGTGGCAGGGGCCCAAGTACTTGGGCCATCATCTTCTTCCTCACAGGTACATTAACAGGAAGCTGGATCAGAAGCACAGCAGCCAGGACTCAAACTGCCATTCCAATATGGTATGCCAACATCTCAAATGGTGGCTTAACCCACTGTGTCACAATCCCAGCCCCAGGATACATGTTCATTATTCTGCAGCTGGATATCCAGTTTCCCCAACTCCAAGAGAGTGAATATCACATTGTGTGTTATTGGCACTTTTGCCAAAGTTCAGCTGTTCAAAACTGTGTGAATTTACTTCTGGGATTTCTATTCCAGTCCATTGGTCCAGATGTCTCTTTTTTGCCATTATCATACTGTTTTGATTATTGCACCTTTGCAATATATTCTGAAACAGGGAAAAATGAAGTAAAGGATGAATAAATTATGCATTTAACCAATGGTAATTAGGAAAAAGGAAAGAGGTAAGGAATGGAAAAAGATGTTTATATTGGATTCAAAATGAGCTTGCTCTGGTCTAGGCTTTACCATTAACTTGCGACCTTACTCAACTTACAACCAATCCCTGGAAAGGATATTAAATACAAATTCTAACAGTAGATAAGATGCCTTATAAAATTTTATACCCCCCTGATTTTTGTTCTAGCACGGTTAAAGATTATGGATATGCAATATTTTATTAAACATGAATCAAAAACTGAAAACACATATAGGTCTAGTAACAATGAATGTAAGTGGATATACATCTTCACGAGGCAACTCCAATTCTACTCTAATAATTAGACATGGATTTATTCCATCTAGTACATTCCCAAAACACCAAAACTTCACAGTTAGATGGTTTGCAAGTGCTTTAAGGAAAATCAGGAACAAAGAAAGGAGGAAGGAAGAAGGGAGAAAAGACAGAAGTTACCATTAGGTTCCAAGAAGAAGAATGTTTCCACTATAATGGGCCCTCATTGATGGTGACGAGCTGGAGAAACACGGAAACAAAATGATCTGAAGGGGCTTTCCTGCTACTTTTACATCATCACTTACTTCTGATGGCAATTTCATTGTGTCTGACTTCTGCACTCAAAGTATGTAAGACGTCTGCACATATTGACAAGATGCATGGGAGCAACGGAGAGGCTGCAGGATGGGACCTACCTGGGTTATGAACACACCTGCTCATCACTTCAGGAGAATGGGGGGCGGAAGGAAACAGATAATTGTACATCCTGGCTCATCCGATGGTAGCGAAGGTGAAGAAAATAAAGACAGTGAGAAGCAAAAAAGAGGTAGAAATAGCTAAGATTCTGATTTCAGGATAAGAAATCAGGAAGGACAGAAAATCTTGTCTTAATTCGGTGTAAAGTTTTGTTCTTTTAAGGCAGTACATCTGAAGTAAAATATGGACTTCTTTTTATGGTTTAGAAATTTTAACATTTTACTCCCAAAGCATTTCTGCAACTATGATCTTTCCTAACAACCTCTTGATACAAAGCAGTTATTGTTTCCCTTTGAAATGGAAGCTAATAGGCATAGAGAGGTACTGTGACTTTACATAAGTCATTTAATGAATTGATGATAAACCTATGATTAACCTCGTACTTCCTGTTTCCTAGACCACAGCTCTTCTACCTGGGCAGTCCAGCATCCTTTCAGTAAAAAGGTCCCTCTCTGAAGGTGACATCACAAGGTGGCTTGTAGGAAAGCTACTGGCTTTTTGTATCAGGTTCAAAACTTTCACAACTGGGACCAGTACTATGGCACAGCAGGTTAAACCCCCATCTGCATTACCTGTATCCCATGTGGGTGCCAGCTGCTCCATTTCTGATCCAACTCCCTGCTAATGGCCCTGGGAAAGCAGTGGAATATGGTTCAAGTCCTTGGGCCCCTACACTCATGTGGGAGACCCAGGAGAAGCTCCTGGCTCCTGGCTCCTGGCTTCAAACCAGCCCAGCTTTGGCTGACGTGGCCATTTGGGAAGTGAATCAGCATAGGGAAGATCTCTCTCTCTCTCTGTTCTGCTCCCTCTCCCTCAGTAATTCTGCCTTTAAAATAATTAAATCTTTTGTAAATTTTTTTTTCACAAGTGCAGTGACCAGTTGGGGATTTGTTTTGACCTTGCTGAATTAGCCATAGTTCAGTTAACCCCTTCTGGGCAGTCATCAAGTGCAAGGACTGGTTTGCATTCTTTTCATGGCACATCTTCAGAAGAGAGTTCTGAAGCTATCAATCAAAGCAGTTGTTTGTGGATTGTTCTTTAACAGCCAAGTTCATTTTAGCAATTCTGATGAGCAGGTCTACTTTGTGCATTGTGGGTGGGACTGCTGTGGTATTAATGTTATGTGATTTCAGTATGTCATGTCAGGAGGCATTAACAATATCACTTTGTCTCAGTATTTGTAATGTTAGATTAGATAACAAGTGGTGTCCAGGTTTGTTCATAGGTGAGGTCATCCCTCTTCTCATAAAAACATGAAATGTGGGGGTAGCATAATGAGATTTAAAAAACTTAAATTTTTTGAAAGAATTGAAAAAGATTTTCGGATCCTGGTGTACTCAGCTAATGCTGACAGCAAAGAAAATTGTTTTCATCTTTCAAAAGGATGATCTGAACAGATAACAAAAGCCAAGTCTCACTAATGAAAATTTATGCTAATAAAAAACTATTAAACAGGAAACAAAAGGCAAAAAAAAATCTAGATGTAGCCCAAAATGACAGTGGGCATTTATACGGTAAGTTTCAATGGGTCAGTCAACGGACTATTAAGTAACCAGATCAACAGAGCTTTTGGAAGCACCTGCTGCTGCTTAAAGATGGTGATATGAAATCATCAGAGGGAGAAGAAGAGCCTTTATTTCAATTGCTCATTCGCCCATGCTAGAGACCAGGCTTGGTTCCCATGCTTTGTTCTCTAAGACAGACTCTTCCAGTGCAGTATAAGATCAATTTTCTGAGACATCAGTAGATATACAGTTATTGTCCTCCCAGAAGTCTAACTAAAACAACTCTTATTGTATCCTGTGGTCCTGACCAGGAGGAAGTCAAGAGAATAAGCCAAAACATGAGTTTACTGCTGGGAAGAGCCAGGACCTGCCAACTTCAGCCATGTATAAACTGCCAGCCTCCCTGCTTGACTGAATCATGAATAGAGAAAGGGAATATCAAAGAAAAATACACTAGATAGAGTTAAATAGACGAGGCAAACTTTATTCAGGACTATCACAATAGGACAGAGAAACTGAACTCAACTCTCCACTGAAATGAAAAGCAGGACACTTTTTCAGCCCTGACATGAATTAGAGGGAAAGTACCGAGGGTAGAGGGGATTAGGGAAGAGACTGGATGATGTGATTAAATTCTCTGCAGCTGATAATTGGTCCTTACTTACCTTTTTAATTTATGCAAGACACACACACACACACACACACAGACATCTCTCTCTCTCTCTCACACACACACACACACAGAGAGAGAGAGAGAGAGAGAGAGAATTATGAAAGCTGCCATCTACTGATTTACTTCCCAAGTGACTGCAAAGGCTAAGACTGGGAATTCAATCCACATTTCCCATTTAGGTGGTACAAATCACATTTCCTACGTCATCAACTGCTGCCTCCTAGGGTCTGCAATAGCAGGAAGCTGGAATTAGGATCCAGAATTTGGAGTCTAACCGAGTAGTTTCAATATGGGATGCTGGCATCTTAATTGCTAGGTCAAATGCTCATCTCTGAATGCCACTTAATGTAGGTGCCCTCCAACAGAGACTGGAGTTAGGAGCAATGTTTTTCTTAATGCTTATATTTCAAATGGATGGCTTTCAATTGCTAGAGAAAGATATTCTTAGGTTGTAAATTGGCAGGAGGCTGAGAGAAGATTTACATATCAAAGGGGCTGAGAAATAATTTACAATTGCAAGTTTTCTGAAATAAAGTGTCAAACAAAAAGGAAATCCAGGGGCCTATAATCATGAAGAAAGATTTCTAAAGTTTGGTAAGCTGAAGGGAACATTAAGACACTACTGGTCAGGAGAAAACAGAGCCTGAGAAGGTTGCTGTCTGGAATCATGTATGCTTGGCAACCAGAAAAAGATCTCATCGTCTTGGACTTCCTTGTATCAATGGCAGCACTGTTGTCCTCATTTCATATTTTGTTTTAATGGCTGCATAGACACCATCTATTTTTGTATGGCCAAACCTCCCATAGCAACTAAATCTGTCATAAGATGCATGAAAGTTGACCTATGATAGACATGTGTGTGTAGGAAATTTTCGGGGAGTATTCTGAGATTAAACCCTGGAGGGGAATGAAGAAAGCAAGGCAAGGCAGAAGGAGATATGAAGAGAGAATGCAAGCTCTGTGAAAGCCTTAGTCAACTTTGTGCAGAGGTTTGGAGCTGGGAAGCCCTGAAGAGGTGCCCTTTACCAGAACAATATGCCCACATCTTTATATAGGAACTTGTGGAGTCACTGGATTTGAGTTTCTTCACCTCCACCTAGATGGCAGGGCCTGGGGGAGGCAGCTCTCTTCAGCTAAGGAGGGCTGCAACCATAAGATGCCAGCTGTCACTACTCCCAGCAATTCAATGTGTGAGTTCATTTATCCCAAAGGGGGAAAATCTAGACACCATCATAGTGCCCAATCCCACAGCTTAGCTCAACTACCCCCTCTTATAAAGACTCTCCCTGACCACACAATCTGAAACATCCCAGACTCTCCTCATCACAATTATAAATTAAGCCTTGTATGTTTTACATTTATCATCACTTGAGACTACCTTGTTTGTGAAAATATTCGTTGTGTCTCTCTTTCCATCTAGAACATCAACTCCATATAGACAAGGATCTTATCTGCTTACATATTTATCTCAATAGTCCCAAAACTCTTAACATGGTTCATGACATAATAAGCAGTAATATTTGCCAAATAAATAAATAATATTAAATGTTTCTGTGTATCAACAAGTGGAAAGCTCTGTGATAGGTTTTTTTTTTTTTTTAATTTTAAACATGTATTTGAGAGGCAGACAGTGAGAAAGACAGAAAGAGCGTCCATCTAATGCTTCACTCCCCAGATGCCTGGGAGCTGGGAATTCAACCCAGCTGGTAATCGGGCACATAGGAAACAGACATCACTCATACCCACTGTGTCAGCCTTCCCTCTCTTTTCTACCAAGGCTTCTGCTTCTTTCTTTTCCAGTCCTGTAAACTCCCCTCCTCTGCCAAGTTTTCACCCATTGTACCGCAAGACTGATGAACTTTTTCTCCTCCATATCGGTTCAATCCTTATCAACTCCATGGGCACTGCATTAAGTGCCAACTGTTTATGTGCAGTTTGAGAATTCTCCTAAGTCATTTTCATGCGTGTACTCTTTCTTCTCAATTCAGTTTTATGTTCCTGCAAGACAGGAATAGAGCATTTTGTGACTTCTCTGCAGTGGCCTCCCCAGAGTCTGATTCAATTCTTGCAGAATAGAGTTAATCAGATCAAACCACCCTCCCCCCTCTCTGGGACACACTGAAGCAAACTGCATGGTGAAGGGCAGAGAGCGAGAAATCACAAGATAGAGTGAGCACATGCAGATACTGTTCCTCTGCAGAAATAATTGTCTCCAGACAAACACAATGTAGAAACTGTGACATTTACTGGGAAGAGTCACACAATATCTCCTCTATTTAGAGAAATCATGGTGAGGGTAAAAACCCTGTTGATCTTTAAAGGGCAATAGTAACTGGTCATTCAGGGAGGATAAAATATTGAGAAGGATGAAATGACAGAAACAGTGGCCCAGATGGGGTAACTGCAGTGAGACACGGACAGGAAAATGGTCTGTTCAGGTGGGTCACTGGGTGCAGCGTGTGTGCAGAGGAAAAATACTGTCTGAAATAGAGGTGGAGTTTCAATAGGAGAGAAAAATAGCAGGGCTTAGAGTTTGAAATCTAATCTATAGGCAATGAACAACCTTAGAATTCTTAGTGTCAATAATCGACATGACTAGAAAATGCAAATGCTTTCCCACTGACAATATATGGAATATATTGCAGACAGGTAAAATAGTTACGTGGCTTTTCTAGTGGATCAGAAAGAGGGAACAAAAGTTTGAACTGGGGTAGAGCGGCATTCAGATAAAGAAGTCTTGTGAGGACCCAACAGAGGGTAAGTGAATGGGACTAACCATATATCCTTACAAGGGGGCAGGAGAGGAGGAAGAATGAGTGCAAGGCCATGATCTCTAATCCAGTGACTGAGTATAGCAATTAACATTTTCTGCTTACTTGGTTATAGGTACTGCACTGAGAACATGATACATGCCTTAGCTCATGGAATCTTTATAACAACTGTTTTGAATGTCATAGCAGCTATGAAGTTAGATAGTGCTATAAACCTCATTTTACAGTTACAGTTCCCGAGGCAACAAAAGATAAAATAACTGGTTCAAGAGCACTTATCTGGTTAGAAACAGAACTGGGATTATGAAATCATGGGTTCTTACTCAGCTTTCTTGCTTAACTAAGTTCCACTATGGTATCAAACGCAGAAAGACTCAACACAGAGGACTAAAGTAAAGGGCAACAGGACAGTAGTATCTGCAGAATCATCAACAGAGATAAGGAGAGAATATGAAGAATATGAGATAGATTCAACAAGGAAGACACAGTGGGAAAATGATCCCATTTACTGAATGGTGATCCTGTGCCAGGCTCTGAACAAAATACTTTAGATACTTATGAACTCACCTAATTTCTCCTTGAACTCACCTATATTTTTTGAGTGGGTGCTATTATTACTAACTCCTGAAAAAAAGCAAGAGTGATTAAATAAATTGTATAAGATCCTGCAGCTCCTCGACCAGAAAGCAGGGAATTGAACCCAGGGTTCTCTGTCAAAGCCTTGGTCCACAACAACTATATACGCAGTGCCCGGTGAGACAAAGTGTCAATGAGAATGAGAACTCAGTAATAATTACTTATATTACCACCAAGAAATAGTGTTGACCATATCATTTATACCCAAAATCTGTGAATTTCTGAAAGTTCAAAAGCAGGGCCCATTAAGATGTACAAGTTTATGGGCCAGAGTTGTGGTGTAGCAGTAAAGCTTCCAGATGCAATGCCAGCATCCCATATGGGCACTGGTTCAACTCCTGGCTGCTCCACATCGATCCAGCTCCAAGCTAATGGCCTGAGAAAAGCAGTGGAAGTTGGCACAAATGTTTGGGTCTCTGCCACACATGTAGGAGACCTGGATGAAGCTCCTGGCTCCTGGCTTCAGCCTGGTCCAGTACTGACTGTTGCAGCCATCTAGGAGTGAACCAATAGACCAAGATCTTTCTTTCTCTCTGTTTCTCTCTCTTCTCTGTAACTTTTTAAAAATAAATATATAAATCTTTAATAAAATATGAGCAAGTATATGCTCTAACTATCCCAAATAAATTAGGAAGTATAAATGCCCTACCATAAGGATGTTGGCATCCTTCAAAAGAACAGCACTAGCAAAACCATGGGAGTGGAAAGCAGAGAGCAGACAGTTCAAGTGTGAGGATTGCTTGACTTCAAAAAATTTGAAGACGTAAAGAAATAATTAGTGAAGCTGGCGCCACGGCTCACTAGGCTAATCCTCTGCCTGTGGCGCCAGCACACCAGGTTCTAGTCCCGATCGGGGCACTGGATTCTGTCCCGGTTGCCCCTCTTCCAGGCCAGCTCTCTGCTGTGGCCTGGGAGTGCAGTGGAGGATGGCCCAAGTGCTTGGGCCCTGCACCCCATGGGAGACCAGGAGAAACATCTGGCTCCTGCCTTCGGATCAGCACAGTGTGCCAGCTGCAGCGCGCCGCAGCCATTGGGAGGTGAACCAATGGAAAAAGGAAGACCTTTCTCTCTGTCTCTCTCTCTCTCACTGTCCTCTCTGCCTGTCAAAAAAAAAAAAAAAAAGAAAAGAAAAGAAATAATTAGTGAAGAGGGCTGTGTATTCCTAGACCAGCTTGACAATGGGTTAAGCTAACGTATGGGCATGTGGCAGGTGCCAAACACATGTTTAATGACTTACTTCCAAGAATCAGGAAAGGGGATGCCTTGACTTCTGTGGATTTTGATATTGCTTTTTTGCTTTCATTATCTTGTTTATTTTCTAAGATAATGGGATACTGAATATTTTTGTAGATAAAGGGGGGAGAAAGGAGGTTTCAGTAGAAAAAAAATAGATAGATAATATAAATGTAGGAGGAAAAAAATACCGGAAAGTTTGAAGAGCCTCAAGTGTTAAGAAGAAGAATTTGTCCTGGAATAAAAGAGATTATTTTGTAAAGGATTAACAATATGTCTTCAAGATACACAGGAAGAAGGAGAGGGCCATCTAGCAAGAAGTGCCTAGCGCCCTGTTGGGAAAGGGTGACACAGCACTCATCTAATTCTCTGGATGAGTGTAAATTATGTGTCTACTGAGTGTCTGGCACCTGAGCGAGCACCCTCAGAGAAACTGCTTCTCTTCTGGTAGAGACATTTGAAGAGTGGTGATTAACCAGGGGTGAAGAGGCCTGCCACATCTAGGCATGATCCCTAGACTAAGCTGAGGAAGCCTGGACTCAGTTCCCAGCAGATCATTCATTTGCTAGGTGACCTTGAATAAGATCATTTCCCTTGCAGTTGTTCTATCTGTCAGAAGGGAAACCAAACCAGTTCATTGTTTTCCAAATGCCTACAGGTCCATACTGGGCTTTGATGGGATATCTTCATTGAAGTGTATTGTAATTAAATAATTATGTAGTAAAATGTACATATAAAATAGTACGCAGTTTGCTGAATATCTGCAAAAGGAATGGATAGATCAATAAAGACAACATTACTGGTAAAGTAACCAAGCAGCCTATCCCAATTCTTTCCAGACTCTCCCCACCAACCTCTTGATGATAACCCAATACTCTGGTTCCTATCAGCAGAGACTAGCTTCCTTGGTCCATGTTATTTCTGTGAATGGGACCATATATTATGAACCAATTTGTTTCTGAATTCTTTTACTCAATATTAAGTTTGTGATGCTTATTAGTGTCACAGAGTGCAATGTTAAAGTAAAGGCTTGGGGATACTGGTTTTAACACTTAGAAAATATTAAAAAATTAAATATTTTGCATGAAACTAAGTGTATCCAAAATAAATGACCATTGCTTGAAATCGTACTCTTCCATCCTTATAGTGATACAAATATTCTTTCTTTTTGAATATTCATTCTAATTGTTGGGAGTCGGGCTTTGGTGCTTGCTTTATTTTGCTAAATGTATAACTTTGGCAAATTCACTTTATATTTTATCATCCTTAACAACTTGACTGGACCTTGAAATCACCAAACTTGGGTTTTAGTGATGCTAGAAGCTCCTTAAATTTCATAGCTCTGATTTTCAGCGTGCCTTGTAGTTCTGGGCTCTGGTTAGAGTGACAATCAGTGGTGAGGTCATGTGAACAGATTCTCAGTTTCGCACAGAACAGATTCTCAGTTTCGCACAGAATTGACACAGCAATTCATTATTGATGTTCCCTCAGGTAAAGAAGGAGGGGATGACCTCTTTGGGATTCTTATCATTCAAGCACTTAAATAGCAAATAACAATATCAATTTCCTGAGTATTAGGTTAGATTAGGTCTTAGGCAAAGGTCTTAAAGACTGGCCTTGGAGGGGACATGGGACCCTCACATAGGAGAACAGAAATACCAGGCATGACCTTGTGCTTCAGATAGGATTTGGAAAAGAAAGGTGTTCTTTGGGGTAGTGTTTCTTAAAAAAAGCCTCATCACGAAAGTAGACTTCCAAGAAAACGTAGACACTCTACCAGTCACTCAACTAAGAAAACCGACTTGGGGCCGCTGTAACGAATCGGGTAAAGCCGCCGCCTACAGTGCCAGCATATCATATGGGCACCAGTTCGTATCCTGGCTGCTCCACTTCCAATCCTGCTCTCTGCTATGGCCTGGGAAAGCAGTGGAGGATGGCCCAAGTCCTTGGGCCCCTGCACCCACATGGGAGACCCGGAAGAAGCTCCTGGCTCCCGGCTTCGGATCGGCGAAGCTTGGGCTGTTGTGGCCAATCGGAGAGTGAAGCAGCGGATGGAAGACCTCTTTCTCTTTCTCTGCCTCTTCTTCTCTCTCTGCAACTCTGACTTTCAAATAAATAAATATTTCTTTAAAAAAAACTGACTTCATTCCCTGTAAAATAGAATAAAAGCATTCTAGAATAATACATGAAAAAGCATGTATTATTGCTAAGAAAAATTACACACATCCTCACATACAGAAAAAGAGAAAGATCTAAGCACAATCAGCTCTTGGTGGGTAAAAGTCTGATCTGATGTAATAGGATCTGCACTGGAATCTTGCAAGATCTGTTCTAGAGAGGAGCTTCCTGCTGATAGAATTCAGAAATTGCTTCCCCAAGGGAGTTCCATTACACATTCAGCCTCTCTTCTTGAGGAAAGCCATTAAGGGAAAATTCTAGTTTTAAGCAAAATCATTTTGAAGCTCTGTTTTACACTACCAGCTGTAAAAAGATGCAGCATCTGAATTATACAAATAGAAGATTATTACCCTTTTATGAAATACGATGCATTGTAAATACATTCTTTTCAGAAACTATTTGCTATATAAATACGGCAATGTACATACATAGAGAGTTTCTATTCATAGGTTTGTTTCCAGAAGGAAAAGTTTGTTTATTTTTGGCTGGCTATCAGTCAGTACCTCCCTACTTTCATCTCTGCAGCATTTTCATCCCCCGTTTAGATGAATTCTCAGATATGTAAGCTGTTGGCAGTGGGTAAGTCTCTCTGCCCCCCTCACTGGTGAGAGCCAAAGAAGCCTTGTTGTTTCTTTTCTACCTCCTGGAAAACTCCTAATGTGGGCTGGAAACCTAGTCTTGGTTGTTTTTTTTTCCCAGAAGAGTTAAAATTGTGACCAAATACTCCCAAGAATAAGGAGATGTAGGAAGCTAAGACTGACCCTTTGGTAGAACCTTAAATCTACCTCATCCCTGAGACTAGAGGAAGCTTTCTAAAAAGACCCTCATTTGTATATACACTCTTACACACATATTTGCAGGTATATATTTTTTACCCATTCATTATCACATGTATAATAATTCACAAATAAAAATGACTTATATTCAAGGTGAGCACTGTGTTATTTTGAGAAACATAAATTCTTTATGTACAGCTGGTTCTGTAGCTTGCAATCATGCCAGTCTGAGACATGTGATATATGTATATGCACCAGTACATACTAATTCTTTAAGAGTAAAGAACACAGGGCTCGCATTGTGATACAGTGAGATAAGCTGCTGCCTGTGACAACAGCATTCCACATGGGTGCCAGTTCGAGTCCTGACTGCTCCAGTTCTGTTTCAGCTCCCTGATACTGTGCCTGTGAAGGCAGTAGAAGATGCTCCAATTCCTTGGATCCCTACCACTCACAGGGGACACCGGATGAAGCTCCTGGCTCCTGGCTTTGGCCTGGCCAAGCTCCAACTATTGTGGTCATTTGGGGAGTGAACCAGCAAATGGAAGATCACTCCCTCTTTCTTTCCTTCTCTGTACAACACATTTTCTTCCATGAATTTGCACTTCACCAATGAAGTAAAGCTGATGTTTGACTAACCAATGAATTGTCCCTGCCCGATGTTGCCAAAGGCAAGGAAAACAATTTGGCGACCTTACAGCCAAAGAGTTCAAAGCTAAATATGGTGTTTCCTGAGGAGAGACAGAGGAAATCAACTTAAAAACTTTGGGAGTGAATGTGATTTCAAATAAGACAGTTTTTATGTTGAAGTATAAAAAAAGAAATAGGTGCTGGTGTTGTGGCGCACTGGGTTAAGCTGCCCCTTGCGACACTGCTATCCAGTATCAGAGCACTGGTTTGAGTCTTACTTGCTCTGCTTCTGATCCAGCTCCAAGCAGTGACAGATGCTGCTACTCATGTGGGAGATCCAGATGGAGTTTCAGGCTCCTGCTTCAGCCTGGCTCAGCCTCGGCCATTACGACCATTTAGGGGTGAATCAGCAGAAGATTCTCTCTCTCTCTCTTTCTCTCTCTCTCTCACTGCCTTTCAAATAAATGTGTTTTTTTAAAGGAAAAAGAAATAATTATGTTGTGTTTCTCATTCATGATATACTATTTCAGATGTCCTTATTTTTAATTTCTACAGCCATGGAAACAATAAGCCTTTAAGTAAGGGATACTGTGTGCTCATGGGAGTGAGGGGCTAGTTCCATTTAGCACCAGTTCCAGTTCACATGCACTGGTCTTCTACTGCCACATGCCCTAGGAGAGAGGGTGGAGTCTAAGAGGGAGGCGGAAACACAGAACTGTTTCCCCTTTCTTCTCACAGAACGCTAAGTTTCCACAGCTGGAATTTAGTTTGCTTCTTGCCCTTGGGGACATGACACGGTGCACCTGAAGTCCTATTGTTCCTTGGCACCTGAGAAATCCTTAACAAGTCCTGGATTTGACTGCATGTGACTACAAATGCTGTTTCTCTGTGACAGAACCACAGATGACCCTTGCTGCTCCGACACACCCAGTTCATCTGGAAAGTCTGTGTGAGGCAGGAAACACCCAATGTCCAGCTGAGAAGTCCTCCACTGGAGGGAAGCAGAGAAATCGGTGCAGTCTGGGGTAAATACTGGCTCTGTCACTCAGTAACTCCACCACCTTCTGTGAGTCACTTAATTTCTTTACAGCTCAATTTTTCATAGCTTTATATATAAAGTTAAGCTATGAATAGCACCTACATCTTACATCTTGTCTGAAGTATTAAATGAAGTGCTAAATGTAAAGTCGTAGAAGAGAGCTTGGCACATACAAAATGCTTAATAAATGTTCACTCCTGTTCTGCTGCAACATGAACTTTCAAGAGATCTTCAGGTCCACGTTTACAATTACCACGTGGACCTAAACAGCCCTGCTACCAACAGTGTCTACCCCCAGGTCGATGGCTGACATTCAGATGTAACAGCTTTACCAGGCACAGGACCAAAGTTCAAGACAAAGAAACCTCACTTTTAAAGATGGAAAGGTAGGAAAAATGGGAACTAACTTCTCCTGTGTGTGGTATTGAGTGTGTCTATTATTTTTAATTGTCACCATTCCTTATAAGGTGACATTATTAAACGATTTTCAAGAAAGGAAAGAATGAAAGTTTGGAGCCAAAAAACTTAGTCAAGGTCATATAGCTAGTACTTGATGGGGCCAGGACTTGAGTCAAGGTCTGTGAGGTCCCCGAATACATGCTATCTCAACTCCACCTAATTCAGTACATCAGTTCTCCTAGGGAATCCACAGAGATCTGTGTAGGAAATAAAAGTAGTATTTTAGGAATAAAAGATAACTCAGCAATTGGTTCTCAAGTCTGATCATTAAAATGGCCAATAACACTTCTTAGGTATGGACACAGGACAACAGAAGGAGTCTCTTGGAAGAATTCAGAATTGGCTCACCATTGAGCTTTCATATGCTAATATGTCCTGCCTGGGGACTCCTCCCATCAAGCCTTTCACCAGGGAAAAAACAATCAGAATTCCTGTCATTTTTCCAGTGGCACTAACAGTCCATTAATTGTGTTTTAGAGAAGCGTGGGGGTTTTAAAAAATTACTTTTTTATTATTTTTTGAATGAGAAGGGTATGTTTTTTTAAAAAAAATTGTGGGTGGATTTGACTTGGAGCCAAGTGTGGTACTCAACCTTGGGGGAAGGTGGGTAGTGTTTCAAAATGATGAACAATAATGAAACTGCAGTATAGATTATCTTGTAATGTTTGTAAACATCCATTAAAAATATACCTGCCAAATATTAACTCCCTTTACTATAAATATTAAAGACTACAGAAGATTGAAATAATGGAATTAAAGTATTAATTTAGCTTTTGATTGTGCACAAAACTTGATGAAACATGCAAAGCAGAACAAAAAATACAAACAACACCTTTAATTGTAGTATTTAAGCTCTCCCTGGATGTCCTATACCTCCTATAGGCAGTATACCTAAACACTATCCTAATTCAGCACAGAGACCCAAGAGGCATATGTTATCCCTTCAAAGCACAAGTATGTAAAGCAGCCTTGTTTCTTAAGACTTTGTGTGATGATGTAGGCAATCTGGAAGCCCTCATGGCTATTCCAAACTGCTCCTCCTCTGGTCACTCTAGGAGATCAATGAGGACAGTATTGACTTGCTGTAATGCAGGGGACAGTTTGGTATATATTCTCCAGGTCCCTCTGTTAGAACTTGAAATTCTAATTCTGTCCTGTACCAGGCTGAAAATCTTTGTTTTTGCAGTACAGTCTAGCTCCAAGGAGCTGGGCTTTAGCTAAATTCACAGATAACTAGTATCCAAAAGAGTGTTGATAAAAGTTTCTATAATAAGCAGGATTTTTGCATTTTAACATATTTGAATTCAGGATGCATGTTAGATTCAATGGAATATAACAGTCACTGTCAGCCATATGGCAGTTGTAGTGTTGCTGTTTGAAAACTTTCTACAGACAACTTGTGTAAACAGTAAGAAGTCACCATTACCAAAACATCTCAGCTGGAGAGAAATGCGGGTGTATGTAGCCAACATTTGCTGACCAGTATACATGGGCCAGCATACTATTATCTATTGCCACATTAACCCTGTTAGACAGTCACACAATGGTAATGTTATTTCTTGTGAGTGTATAGGGTGATTGAACAAGCCCACTGATGCAGGCCAGGCTCAGCTGGGCTTATTGTGTGTCTGTAGTTGGCTATCGGTTGTGTGCATGATTCTGCTCACTTTGGTTTGACTCCCACATTTCGGAAGTCGGCTGGCTCTGGGTTGGTTGTATGAGACATCTTTGCAATCAAGCTATGGTCTCCACTTTAGGAAGGTTAGCCTAAGCTTGTACTCATAGTACCAGCTTTCCAAAAACAGTTGGACTCATATAAGGCATTTATTCAAGGCTCTTCATGAATGATATCTGTTGACATTCAAAAACAAATGACTCACCTGAACTGACTGCTTTTCAAACAAAACTTGAAGATTTTCAGTTCTACCTCTGATTCCCTCTTTAGGATGATCACTCTTCAGTCTCCCATTTCTTGACCGTGTTGGCCTACCAAATGAACCTTATTTGCCTACATCTATGGCCTCACAGACAATACACACATAATTCCTAATATCTATATAGCATTCACTATAGTTGCACTTAACAATAGAGCCTTGAAAAGATGAGACTATTTCAAAGAAGTTAATGGAAAAAGAAATTAAAAGATAAGTTTATTTTGATACAAGAAATTTTCAAATCCATATATAGTCTTTTCCATAATACTTACTTATTATGAACTTTGTGAAGACCCCTTGTATGCATGGATTTCAAACATCCTTTACAAAATACATTTATTTTTCAGTTTCATTTTCCATGAACTTTTTGAAGTGGAATAGTAGTCAAACAAACCTTTCTTTCAAACTCACCCACCTAATAAATTTCCATAAGTTCTAGAGAGTTCGCTAAAAAGTATATTGAATTGCTCATAGAAGATCCTTTTAGGAACCCCATCATCTTTTCCTGAGGAACTGGAAACTTAAACTTTCAGGAAGAGCAAGGAAAAAGTCTTGCTCAAGATGGGTGATTCCAAGGTTGACCACATTTCAATTACAATTAAATCATGATTTCCCACTCTGAATCAACTGATGAAGGATGACTGATAATAATTGTTAGAAGACAAACTACTAGTACCAGACAGTTACTAATTGCAGATTTTGCACACAGAACTTTTAAAAAAGGATAAAATAGTGAGTTAAAGAAATGTAGTCTGGGCCTGGTATTGCGGCACAGAAGGGTAAGCTGCTGCTTGGGACAGCTGCGTGCTATGTAAGAGTGCCAGTTCAAGTCCTGGGTTCTCTGCATCTGATACAACTTCCTGCTAATGCATTTTGGGTGGCAACAGACGGTGGCTCAAATACTTAGGTCCTTGCCACCCAGATGGGAGATCAGGATGGAGTTCCTGGCTCCTGGCTTCAGTCTGGCCCAGTCCCTATTGTGGCCATTTAGGGGAGTGAAATAGCAAATGAAAGATTCTCTCTCTCCCCGCCTCCACTTGCTGTGTCACTCTGCCTTTCAAATAAATAATAAAAAATAAACATCTAAAGAAAAACAAAGTCTTTTTATTTAGGTATATTTTACTACTTTAGCCTAATGGCCTGTTTCTTTAACTTAAACAAATCATATATACAATGTGGAAGAAACTTTGTTTCATGCCACATTCTTCTTCCTGGATCACCTCTTTATGGTCTGGTGCATTCCAATTGTACTATAATACTCAGTTTTCATGGGGTCATCTCATCTCCTTTATTTGTCTCTAACTTAAATGCCAAGTGATGACAAGAAACTTCAGACAGGCAAACAACCTCAGACGAGAAGGTACCTGGGTATTTTTATTTCTCAAGCTTTACCAATTAAAAGTTCTCTCTGCACTGCCTTGGGAAATGACAGGCTGACCAGCCTGGTGAAAACAAACAGCAGAACTGCCGTCTCACTTCAGTTACAGTCTGCTTCAACTTCAAATCAGCTGCAGTGCAGGGCTCCCAGGGCAGGTGGGGAAGGAGGGGCTTCAGGACATCATAGAGACAGCTGCATTAGTCCCAAAAGGAAGGTTTCCAGAGTCTAAAGGGGGTGACAAACAATCAATAAATTGGTCTTCATAAATATTCAAAGAGAAGCCTCCCGTAAAGTCCAACATTACAGAGTAAATTAGAAATGTAAGTGTAAATCAGAGGCATTAAAAATGATCTCTCTAGTGCTAGTGTGAACCATTACTTTAAGCTTTCTTGGCTTGGTTAAAAATAGAAGCTGACAACTAGCAGGGAGTTAAGATTCTGCTCTGTTATTTAATTATAATACCACTTATAGGCTGAAAGGGCACAAGGTCCCAAAGGGGCATCTGTTTCAGGAAGTAAACAAAGGCTTCTGAAACGCAGGAAGTGAGTGCCACAAGTTAAGAGATTGCTTATTCCTGGAGTTACCCTGCCTACTTGGTCCTACCCTTTTGACTTCTGTCAGTCATTTGCTTATTGATCTTATGACCGCCTACTTTGCTCTACCTTCAGAATCTTTATCCTCTTGGCTTCTTCCTGTTTGAGCCCATTTTATCTTCGGCGTGCTAACGGTGTCTACCTTGGATGAGACTCATGTCCCTGCTCTTGGGCTATCTCTGTTCCTGGAGAGCCCGTCCAGGTGGCTGAGCCTGCCGCCTCCTTAGCATGCACTGCTTCCCTTGAATGGGTTTCTAACCTTGTCTCACTCTGCACTCTACACCCAGACTCTGGAACTGAGCAGTTGTTTTCGTAATGGATTTCAGGTCCTTGGCATAATGTACAGGGGCCATTTTGACCTCCCTCTTCCTCCATGGGAGAATCGGGCACATGATAAGGAAATAATATTCTCATTTCCTGAGTGCTTCTAGGAAACAAAGGAAAACAATACGGTATGTTCCAGGGGCTCAGGGTCCTGAGATCACCTGCATGTTTTTTTAGATGACAAAGGTTTACTCAAGGGAGGCCCAAACAGCCGTGGCTCCTGCTCGGCTAGAAATCAGGTGTAAATTTCCCACCTACAACATCCAACAACTTCTTTATAATTAGGGTGCAAAAAAAAAAAGAAATTTTTCTTGCAGGAAAAACAGAGAAAAAACAAGATTTTTTTTTTTTTTTTTTTTTTTGACAGGCAGAGTGGACAGTGAGAGAGAGAGACAGAGGGAAAGGTCTTCCTTTGCTGTTGGTTCACCCTCCAATGGCAGCCGCGGCTGGTGCGCTGTGGCCGGCGCACCGCGCTGATCCGATGGCAGGAGCCAGGAGCCAGGTGCTTTTCCTGGTCTCCCATGGGGTGCAGGGCCCAAGCACCTGGGCCATCCTCCACTGCACTCCCTGGCCACAGCAGAGAGCTGGCCTGGAAGAGGGGCAACCGGGACAGAATCCGGTGCCCCAACCAGGACTAGAACCCGGTGTCTGGGCGCCGCTAGGCGGAGGATTAGCCTAGTGAGCCACGGCACAGGCAAAACAAGATTTTTTTTAAATCTCCAGTTTTATTGAGGTAAATTATCTAAAAATTGTACATATTTAAAGTATACAATGTGATGACTTGATATATGTATGTATTATGAAATGCCTAATATAATCTAATTAACATATCCATCACCTCACATAATTGCTGTTTTTACTTTTGGGTTAGAATGCTTAGTATCTATCTTTCAGCAAATTTGAAGTCTACAATACAACGTTATTAATATATTTACCAGTTTGTACGGTAGAGTCTCAGAACTTATTCATCATTTAACTTGGAAATTTTATGCCCCTTGATTAATGTCTTCCCATCTGCTCCTTGCCCCAGCTCATGGCAACCACCATTCTACACTCAGTTTCTATGATTTTTTCTTGTATTTCAAAAATTTTTTAAAGATTTAATTTATTTATGTGAAGGTCAGAATTACAAAGAGAAAGAGACACAGGAAGAAAGAGAGAAAGAGAGAGAGAGACAGACATCCTCGATCTTCCAATTCACTTCCCAGATGATCACAATGGCCAGGGCTGGACCAGGGCATAGCCAGGAGCCAGGAGGATATTCCAGGTTTCCCATGTGGGTAGCAGAGGCCCAAGCACTTGGGCCATCTTCTGCTGCTTTTCCCAGGCCATTAGTAGGCAACTGGATTGGAAGTGGAGCAGCCAGGACGTGAACTGGAGCCCATATGAGTTGCTGATATTGCAGGCAGAGGCTTTACCTGCTATGCCACAAAGCCAGTCCCTTTATTTCAGATCTAAGTGATACCATACATTTGCCTTTTTCTTCTCTTACTTCACTTAGCATGTCAGACAAGCCCATCTATGTTGTCAAAAATGACATGATTTCCTTCTCTAATGGCTGAATAACATTACATTGTGGGTATGTTTGTATATACTTTCATAAGTATATATAATTTTCTTTTGGAAGCTGAATCACAGCATACACTTTAATATGAGTACCTTGCCTATTGCGGGTTGACCTAAAAATCTAACTATTATTGTAAATACTGCTGCAAAGGTAAAATACTGAGCTAAAATAATGCTAATAATAGATCTGAAATACCCTCTTTGTAAAGTCAGGAGCCATGTGCACTTACCTTTGAAAAGGAGTTCTGTGACTACTGCTTGGACTGTTGCTTTTCGGTCTAATGCACACCTGATGGGTCCTTGCAAAGTGTAACATGGCATCTATAAATAAAAAAGTGGACATTAATTCTTAACAATGTGTACAGCAACTATAGCTCTTAGGATTTTGTGAATTTCGAAATTTATATGAGAGAAGTTGAACATCTTTTCATTTGATTGTTATTTATAGCCCTTGCCAATTTTCCTGCTCAGCTACACTATGCTCTTTTTATTTGTTGGACTCTTTATTTAGTGGAGCATTATGCCTTTGACTATAATGTAAATATAATAAGTTATATTTAATAATATGTACTGTTACATTACAAAATATTATCTAAAATTCAATAAATCTTTTCAAAAATTTGGACTTATATTATCTTTCTTAGACAAACAAGGAACAAGATGTGTAATTACTTTATATAGTTTTAATGGTGTGAACAAACACCTTCAAATTTGCTTCTTCTTTGACTAAAAGTTTGACCAAGAAAGAGCTGGAGAGCATCTACTATGATATATTCAGAAACAAAAAGGAAAGAAAATTATTTTCTTACATTCTTGTCATCAAAACAAGCTACCTTAACTGGTAAAAGAAGGGAATCTATGGTCAAAGGGTCAAATTCATTTGCCTAAAATTAAGTAAAGTGAAGCTAATTTCACCAGTCCCTCTCTCCAGTTTTCAAAATTTAAAAAATATAATACAAATCGATCATGTTCATGGAGAAAAAAATCAGGATGCACAAAGTAAATGATAATCCTTAGTCGAAACAATGTAACAGTTTAGTTCTATCTTTACAGATTAGTTTTTCATTTAGAAAAATATAAATGTAGTTGGGCACATTATTATGTGCCCAGTACCCAATCAGGCACTTGAGATACATCATGGAACTCAACAGAACCTGTAGTTTACAGTCTTATTATTTTCAAAACTTATATTTTCTAAGCCAATAAATCTATACTGACTATATTTAGTAGCTATAAAATATTCTATTGTATTCATATATAAGATCAAGGGTTTTATTTGATTTTGTGTCCTAAGGAAAGTAAAAGAAAATTACAACACCCCCCCCACACACACAACAGCAACAATTCAGTATTTACTTTGAACAAATAGTTATCAATGCCAAAAGGGATGCATATGAAAATAGAACAAAAGCAACTAAAAAAGTTAAGGAAGTAAAGCCCCACCCCTCAAAGAGATGAAAATCAAAAGGAAGATAGCTTAATTACAAAAATACTAATATCACAAGCAACATATTATACACATTTGCTTTCCAGGTTTTAGGCTTTAGCTGACTCTCAGGATTGTTTTAATTAAATCAATGGCAGTCCTAACAACATAACAGTTTACATTTATTGAATGTGTTTGTGTGTCAGTCATTTTTTCAAGTACTCCATGTCTATCAACCTAAGCCTCATATCAAACTTTTAACAAGAGTATTTCTTACATATAATGAAACAGAGATGAAGAGTCAGTTATTTTTGTGAAGTTACAATGATGATAATGGTCAAAGCAGCTTTCCCAGCACAAGACACCTTTTTCCTGAGTCTTTACTGCAAATCATTACTCTTAATTAAAAGCCTGCACCCTTCTATCCTCACGACACATACCTTGCTTATGTGGATACCAGGGAAGATGGTACCCTGCAACTCATTCCCATCACAGAGAGTATAAAGCAAAGTGCTTATTTCAACAGTGGAAAGGCCATTTTCCAGAAAAAAGGTACTGCATTACTTCCTTTTTATTTTTTTTTAAAGATTTATTTACTTAATTGAAAATCAGAGTTACAGAGAGACAGAGAAATAGAGAGAGATCTTTCACCCATTAATTCTCTCCCCAAATGGCAGCAACGATTGGAACTGGACTGATCTGAAGCCAGGAGCCAGGAGTTTCTTTTGGGTGCAGGTACCCAAGCCCTTGGACCAACTTCTGCTGCTTTCCTAGCTGCATTAACAGGGATCTGGATCAGAAGTGGAACAGCAGGGACTCCAACTAGTACCCATAGAGGATGCTGGCACCACAGTCAGAGGCTTTACCCATTACACCACATTACTGGCACCAATATTTATTTTTATTTATTTGAAAGTCAGAGTTACAGAGAGAGGGACACATACACACACACACACACCAGGAACTTCTTCCAGGTGTCCCACATGCGTGGCAGGGGTCCAAGCACCAGGGCCACCTGGTGCTGCTTTTGCCTTACCCGCTGTGCCACAATGCCAGAATGTTACCAGAAGTGAACAGCTGAACACATCTTTGACTCTTCAAGCAGGCAAGCCCTGGGGGCTGGCATTGTGGCCCAGCAAGATAAGCCATAGCCTGCAGCACTGGCATCCCATACAGGCACTGATTTGAGTCCTGGCTGCTCCACCTCCAATCCAAATCCCTGCTAATATGCCTGGCTAGGCAGTGGAGGATGACCCAAGCACTTGGACCCCTGCACCTACGTGGGAGACCTGGAAGAAGCTCCTGACTCTAGCCTTGCCAAGCCCTGGCTGTTGTGGCTATTTGGGTTATAAATCAAAAGATGGAAGACCTCTCCCTCTCCATCTCACCCTCTGTCTCTCTAACTCTGACTTTCAAATAAATAAAATAAATCTTAAAAAAAAAAAAATGGGCAAGCCCTGAAGGCCCATGAAATAAGGGCTCCTCACATCCTTTTTACTCTGATAGGACATAGGCCAGAACCATCAAAACTTCAGTGCATGGGCACAGCCAATTACCCAATACCATGTCTTAGTCACACTACCTTAATATTAGTGTGCATGTGTTTATGTTGTCTTTTTAGACTCAACAGCCAGTGAGCAGAACTTAAATGCCAGGCCCACTTAGCAGTTAAGATGAAAATTAGGATGCTCACATCACACATCAGATGGTATATCTGGATTCAAATGCAAGCTCTGGCTCCTGATTCTAACTTCCTGCTAACACAGAACCTGGGAGACAACAATGCGACTCAAATAGTTGGGTTCCTGCCAGCCATGTGGGAGATCTGGATTGAGTTTCCAGGTCCTGACTTCAGCCCTGGGCAAATCCCAACTGCTGCAACTATGTAGAGAGTGAAGGAGATGGATGGAGATCTCTCTCTGTATCACTCATTCAAATTTTTTAAAAATGAAAAATAGTGCTAGGTTCCATAACAAGGTAGAGATGAGACACATTAGTAATGCTATGCGAGCGACTCTTGGGAATTGATGAAGGTCATGAATGCAATAAAACAGGTCAGTGACCTAAGAAAAGGGGGACATGACAAGGGCACACAAATTTTTCTGCTCATGCTAGGAGTTCTCCCTATCATCACTTAGTATATCTCTCTCTAAGAAATTTGAAGAAGGGACCAGCACTGCGGCTTGGTGAGTAAAGCTGCCGCCTCCCATATGGGCACCGGTTTGAGTTCCAGCTACTCCATGTCCAATTCAGCTCCCTGCTGTAGTCTGGCAAAGCAGTAGAAGATGGCCCAAGTTTTTGGGGCCTTGCACTCATGTGGGAAGAGCCAGAGGAAGCTCCAGGCTCCGAATCAGTGCAGCTCTGGCTGTTGCGGCCAATTGGGGAGTGAACCAGGAGATGGAAGACCTCTCTCTTTCTCTGCCTCTCAGTAACTCTGAGGAAGGAAGGAAGGAAGGAAGGAAAGAAGGAAGGAAGAAGGAAGGAAGGAAGGAGGGAGGAAGGGAGGGAATTAATTTAAAGTAACTCTAAATACAACTTAAATCTTTGCTCTCAATTTTTTAGATAGGGATTTTGGGGCACGTTTCCCAACTCCTCTGAGCCACTGTGTTAGAATGGGCTGTATCTGCCATGTGTGCAAAGAGAACTACTCAAAAAAAAGGTACTGATTTTTACTAGCGTTTTAAAGGCTTAGCTCCTGTGGCAATGTGGATGCCCAATCTAGCTAGAGTACAATTGTTCTAGTGCTTAACAAATTCTCCTGCCACATGGACAACTCCCAGCCCCTTCATGTAAAAAGAAATTGATATTGAAATTGAGTTCGCATATTTGTGTAGGAGCCAATGAGTGGTTTGCACAACATTTCCAGCAGGTATCACCTGCAGCTTGTCATTCAGGAAGGATGTGAGTGAGCTGGTATTTGAGGTTTCCCTGCTGGCCACTGAATGCAGCGGGACAGCATGGACAACGTTATTGCTTTAAGTTCTCCAAGGCTGGCATCTCCAAGGCTGTGTTCCATAACACACTTCCAGCCATTTTGGTATTCCTCAAATTTATGCTCTGGGTTTCCTAACATTACTAGTTTCATCTATGTAAGATCATTTGAGAAGGGACAGGGGTACTCTACCACTTTCCCTCTCCTGAGCTCTCTGCAATGATTCTAGCCACAGGTTATCTCCTCAATGAGTTGTAGCACAGACTCAAAGCATCCAGTAGATAAATGGGTGGGCAGGTACTTGACCTGCAGCAAGTCCTCCAGTCCCCTGTAAGGTCCCATTTTAAAGGTTAATAAACAATCCCAAATCACGCAAGATGAAGCAATTTGTTCCACACCCAAGCACATGTAACTTATACAGGTTGTTCTGGAATCAGGAGGCCTATGCCTGCTCTAGACACTCCTCGCTGGTGGTGATCCCTATGGCAGGAGCACAGGCATTAGCCAAAACATACACATGAAGCTGCATGTATGTCTCCAGCCCATGACACAACAAACAAGCCAATAATTAACACGATCAACAAAACCCTGAACAAGTGCAGGCTGTCAAGGAAGGCTGGGTCTTAAGTTTCAGTCTCTCCCCCTTCCACAAAGCTCTGTGTGTGAATCACATCGCTACATCAGCAATTCTCATTCATTTTTCATGAAATACAGGTAATAATGACTTCTGCCCTTTGAAGAGATTCAAAGGACTATGATGAGAATAAAACTTTAGTAATGGGATAAAAGCTTCAGAAGTAAAGCATTTTTAAAAAGTAAAAAGTCACCGTACTGATCTAAGGTGGTTAAAACCACTGGGAGATCTATAGAAGCCTTCTACGCACAGGAAGAAGCTCACAGAGGGTTTCCCAGAGCGTTTGGGTCCTTCTGTCTCTACCTACGTTATAAATCATGCTCTGTTCTACCACTAAAAATCTCGCATCCTAAGATTTCAACTGTTTCTTGCTGACCTTTGGACTCTCGCGTGCATTTAATCTTGGCAGAGGCAGAGCCGTGCTCCCCAGGAGTCACCAAGGTGTTCCATGGAGTCTCTTCTTTGCCTTGTCCATGTCACTTCTCCACAATCACCATGACAAGTTTGAAGGCAGAGGATCATTCTCCAAAGTTCCCAGAGGCTAGGATGATAATTGAGATGCACAAAAGGATAAGGCACAGAATTTGCATATAAATTTAGAAACATAAAGCCACACAGAATTCTAGGCAAGTTGGCTGATGCAGTCCCTGACGGAGTTTACTAAATAAAGTCCTTTTTTTGGAAAACTGCAAGTGTAAAATAATTTATGAGAAAAAGAAGCAACAATATCCAAGATGAGATTTAAATGTGGAAATAGGAAAAATCCTGTTTTTAAAGGACAACAGTTTTTTTTTTCTTCTGGCATACTAATACATTTTCAAGTTTTTATTTGGGCATGAAAAATATCTTTATTCATTCAAAACTGATGTTATATATTAGGAGAACTTAATTGCTCCTCTCTGCATCTACTCTTGACACTCCTTTGCCTATCATGTATTTATGCTTATATCATAACACTCTTTTTAAAGTTCTCCTTGATCAAACTGTTGAAATCTTTACTTAATGTTTGCTAAACTGATCTTCTGTATATTAAGATAATCGAAAATGAATCTTGATGTGAATGGAAGGGGAGAGGGAGTGGGAAAGGGGAGGGTAGTGGGTGGGAGGGACGGTATGTGGGGGAAGCCATTGTAATCCATAAATCATACTTTGGAAATTTATATTCATTAAATAAAAGTTAAAAAAAAATAAAAAAAATAAAGTTCTCCTTATAAATCATAATTGAATTTAAGCACTACCTAGGCACAAACCTTCATAGATATCCTGGCCAAAAGGTTCCCATCTCACTTCTTTATTTACTTTTTTTTTAAAATTTATTTATATGACAGGTAGAGTTATAGAGACAGAGAAAAAAGCCTTGCTTCCATTGGTTCACTCCCCAAATGGCCGCCACGGCCAGCGCTGTGCCGATCCAAAGCCTGGAGCCAGGTACTTCTTCCTGGTCTCCCATGCGGGTATAGGGCCCCAAGCACTTTGGCCATCCTCCACTGCCCTCCCGGGCCACAGCAGAGAGCTGGACTGGGAGAGGAACAACCGGGACTAGAACCTGATGCCAATTTCTTTACTTTTAGGAGATAACATGTATCGTCTATTGTACTCATATAAATATTCATAACTTTTGGTACCATTTCTCACATACTCCTGGATCAATATGTGGAACATTATATTAAGGTGACCAGTAAATCACTACAGAATTATAAATTAATAAGATAATTTGTTTAAAGTTATCATCACTGTTCCTGGTACACAGTTAACACTCCTTAAATGTTTGTGATGACTAACGCAGTTGGTCATTTGTATCCATGGACTCGACACACATGGTTCAAACTATGGCAGAAGGAAAACACTCAGGGAAAACTGGTCTGTGCTAAACAGGTCCTCTTCTTTTTCTTGTCATTATTTCCTAAGTAACATAGTTCATAACTATTTATGCCAAATGTGTATCAAGATATGTAATACTATGGATTACTACTGAGTGGCACTGTCTCCACTTTACACAACAGGGCATTCATACTCTCATAAACTTTTCAAGGGCAGGTGAGACTACAAATAGGACTAAACAACTTGGGTCTTTCCACTCTGCTTTTCATTTCATTAAATGAACTCCAACTAAATGCTTCCTTCACATTCCAGTTTATAAAAATAATTTTAAGCCTTATCTGCTTCATGATGGTCAAAGAGATAAACTTAGCTAGATGAATTTTTAGCTTTGTTTCTGAAAACTGAAAGAAATGCTGAAATAATAGTGCTTGTATGTATTTTTGTGGAGAGGAGTCAGTATTAGAAATATATGGTTTTAAAGAGATAGTTGTTAGCAAACTTTGGGAGCTCAAGCATTTAAGTCATCATGGTTACTTATGCATTCAATAGCCTTAGCAGACTAACTACCTATCATCCATCCAAAACCTGACCCATCCTATCTCTATTGTGCTTATAAGCGTAGGAAGTACATAAAGGCACATGCATAGACACTCACATAGACAGAAAACCTGGCAATACATTTAAGTCATTTCTTAAATCAGTGAATATTTGGCTTCTTAAAGATGCATTCTCTCTTCCCCCACCTTTCCATTCGGTCCAAAATTGTTCCAGACTAGGTAAGTGATACCTTGCAGTTTGGTGTAACATATACTACTTATTGAAAAGTCTACTGCTTCATGTGTTTAAAGCCAGAAAATCCAAGTAAATCATTTGCATAACAGAAAAAGTTTTAGAAATTCTATTTTAAATGGGATGAGTAATTTTAGTGGTGATATTTTAATTACATTAAATACTACACCAGACGTTAAAGTGTAATTGTTAAAGTAGACAATGAGGGCAAAGGACTCTAAGAGCTGGATGGAGTCGCTGCTGCAATTATTTCAATCAACTTGTATAGAACAAAATAGAAAGCAGAACTTGTCCTCCAGAGGCTGGAAACCAGGGCAGGTGGACTTCCAAGGACAGGACTTACACTACTAAATGCCGTGTTCATGATTTGCTGCAGTACTTTCTGTAATGGAACAGAATGTGGCAACACCATTCTCAATGAGTACATTTTTCTTTAAAAATGTTCAAAACTTTTGTCTCAAAACCTAACAATAAGCACAACATGCCGTGACCCGAGAAAGTTAATACAAATGAAGACGCAGGGACTGGTGTGGGCTGGATGATCCATGCATATTTCAGAGTGAACTCTCGGATCCCTAATTTAATCTTCACTGACTTTACATATTTACATTTTACCCATCTTTAGTTACAATGGCACTGTCTGCTCTGGGCTAGCCTGGAGAACTTTCACACACTTCTTAAGGCTCATTAATCATGGCCACCAAAGCTGCTGTTTTATTATTCCTGCCAGTAAGAGTTTCTAGATTCGCCTTAAATTGATAGTTTTCACAGATTCAAGAGTTTGTGATGTATTGCCCCGAATCTAAAACTTCCTCTAGCATAGCCCAAGGTCACCAACTTCCATCATCCCATTAGTTGCACAAAGCCTGTTAGGTTGGCACAAATCCACGGCATACTTGTTTTTTCCCAGGGACAACCTCAGGGATTCTGGCAATCCCTTCCCCGGCCTTAAGGAAGGGTCGGTTTTTGTGCTGTCACTAGCAGAGACCAGGCAACCGGCGGAGAACAAGGAGCTGTTGTCCATCACATGCTAATATTTCTAGGACTGGATCACTTTGGCAAATTCACAAGCTGAATCACCCCAATTCTGGACTTTCCCCTCTGCCCACTCACCCACTGGGGACCTGAAACAGAAGATACAGGTCCCTACAACAGGATTCACAACTAAAGGACTTTGGACCTGTCCCTCCTGAATTAACCTGTACTTAACCTGTCTTAGACTTACTTGAGCCAGCAGTTAGCTTGCAACAAGCAAAGCTAAGTCAGTTCAGGGAATATTGGACGGCCCTCAAAGTTAACCCTCTCACCACCGCATCCCAGGCACTTAACACCCTACTCTTTACCTGGTCTTTAGCTCTATCAGCCATGGTGACATAAAGTAGGGATTTGTGTGCTTACTTGAAAATTGTCTGCAAGGCCGGAGCTTGGAGAACAAGGAAGTCCCACAAGGAGACGCACATCCTGGAGAAGGTGGGTAAAGTATTTTGCACACATCCCAAGTCAGAAGCCTCAAATTCCCTTCTCTGCAAGAAGCACGTATACTTACTTGAACTTGACCCCACGCCATCCCCCTTCCCTACTCACTTGCCCGGGTGGTCAGCCCCCTGAGGGATGAGGTCTCTGTGTGCAGGCTTCCTTGTCACCGACACCCTGCTGTTTGTCTGTCTCAGCTCCTGGTCCGGAGGACGCGGCTTTTTCTTATTATTTTTGCTCCTAAGTTCCAGGCTCCCGTCGCCCTGCATTCCCCAGAGGCTTCCACTGCTGTTCTGCTTCCGCTCACCTCTCGCACCGCTCAGAGCCGGAGGTGCTGTCGGAGCGCAGATAAGCCGGAGCCCGGCATTCAAACTACGGGGTGCTGCGAGTCCCCTTGGGTCCCGGCCACTGTGCCGCCGGGAACAGGGGGAACCGAAGACTCAGGGAGCCCCGCGCTGTCCACAAGGAGTGAGCTCACCGCTGCGGCGGAGCTCCCGCCAGGGCGAACTTTTCCGGTGCGGTGCCGGGAGTGTGGAGGGAGAGGCGCTCAGGACCCCAGCTGCATTCCACGTGGGCCTCGCCGCTGCCGGCGGAGGCGGCACCAGGCAGCTGGGGCAGAGCGCGGCGCCGCCCAGCGGGCTGGAGCCGGAGTCTCCGGGACCCTTGCGCAGCCCGCGGAGCCCGGGCCTGGGCTGTGAACTTGGGGTGGGGGTGAGGGGAGGGGGTGCTGCCTCAGCGTCCTCCTCTCCCCACCGCTGCGGGCGGCTGCAGACTGGGGTCTGTCTGCACGCGCCACGGAGCCTGCCTGCCTCTCCTGCTGTCTGCCTCTCCCCGTGGACTCGCCAGCATCCCGGGGAGGCCAGGGGTAGAGGGAGCTCTGCTGTTAGCTCTGGTCCCTGGGTATAGGCACTCGGATCTGCTAAACCACAGCACAAGGTGTCTTGCTTTAGGGAAACACACCGGGGATGGGGGTTGGGTAGTGTGTGGGAAAAATATAAGATCATCATCATCATCTGTTTATGTGCGGGGGGGGGGGGTAGCTTTGTTTTGATTTCCCCATCAGTTGCCACTCTTTGTTGACCTTCTACAGAACTCTGTGTCTAACACCAGTCTTGGAAAAAAATCCTATCTCAAAGAGCACGTTGCTACCACTTTGCTGCTAGTCAGGTTATAATGTTTTGTGGACACAGGCTACAAACTCCTAGCTTTTGGTTTTTAGTTTGTGCATGCCACCGTCATCTTGGAGCTCAGTACAAAACCCGACTGCAGGAGATCTGTAATCTACCTGTATGGTATTAGCTATAGAACTCTTCTATCCCTATCAACACCCCCCCCCCCCCAAGCCCCTTGAAGCAGCTAGTGATCCTCTGGAAATTCTGAGAGGAAAACAGTCTTGAACTTGTGAACAAGGTGCTCACGCTGATTTGCTGGGGCTCCTAGGGGATCATCTTGAAAATGAATGGGCTGCAACTGAGGGATTTTTTGCCAGAGAAGGAACCAGTGCTCTTTAAAAGTGTCAGTACTGTGAAAGACAGACTGAGGAATTGTCACAGACTGAAGTTGATTTAGGAGACCAGAAACCAAATCCCATGATCTGAATTGGATTCTAGACCAGAAAAATAATATTAGTGGGTCCAATGGAGTAAGACCTGTGAAATAGTTGATCCTATCACAGCATTTTTAATTTTCTAGTTTTAAAATTGTATGGTGGCGCCGGTGCCGCGGCTCAACAGGCTAACCCTCTGCCTAGCGGCGCCGGTAAAACAGGTTCTAGTCCTGGTTGGGGCGCCGGATTCTGTCCCGGTTGCCCCTCTTCCAGGCCAGCTCTCTGCTGTGGTCCAGGAGTGCAGTGGAGGATGGCCCAAGTGCTTGGGCCCTGCACCCCATGGGAGACCAGGAGAAGCACCTGGCTCCTGCCATCGGATCAGCATGGTGCGCTGGCCACTGCGGCCATTAGAGGGTGAACCAACGGCAAAGGAAGACCTTTCTCTCTGTCTCTCTCTTTCACTGTCCACTCTGCCTGTAAAAAAAAAAAAATTGTATGGTGGCTGTGTAAGATGTTTCTATGTGTGGAAACTGAATACACACACACACACACACACACACACGATTTATTTATTTATTTGAAAGAGTTACAAAAAGAAGGAAAGCCAGAGAGAGCACGAAAGAGAGGGCTATCTTCCATCTGCTGCTTCACTCCACAGATGGGCGCATGGCCAGAGCTGAGCCAGGCCAAAGCCAGCAGCCAGGAGATTCTTCCAGGCCTCCTACGTGGGGAGCAGGAGCCCAAGCACTTGGGTCATTTTCTACTGCTTTTCCCAGGCCATTAACAGGGAGCTAGAACTTGAATTGGTGACCATTTGGGATGCTGGCATCACAGCTGGTAGCTTTACCTTCTACACCAGAATGCCTGCTTCAAAAGGGTTATTTTTAAATGAAACTAGAAAATAATATAAGATAAACTAATACAAAAGGTTTGGATTAACTGATCTTTAAAATCTTTTCTAAGCCTAAAATTATTCAAATGCCTGACAACAATTACCGTCAAGATCTCCAGCTGCTGTTACAAAGTTCAGATGAAGATTTTTCTTTCAAAGATTTTATTTATTTGAGAGGTACAGACAGTGAGAAGGAGAGACAGAGAGAAAGGTCTTTCTTCCGTTGGTTCACTCCCTAAATGCCTGCAACGGCTGGAGCTATGCCGATCCGCAGCCAGGAGCTAGGAGCTTCCTCCCAGTCTCCCATGCAGGTGCAGGGGCCCAAGAACCTGGGCCATCCTCCACTGCTCTCCTGGGTCACAGCAGAGAGCTGGACTGGAAGAAGAATAGCCGGGACTAGAACCAGCACACATATGGGATGCTGGTGCCGCAGGCAGAGGATTAACCCACTGCGCCGCAATGCCGGGCCCCAGATGGAGATTTTAAGGAGGAAAAGAGACTTCAAAATTGCACATTATTTTTAAAAATCTAAATTAATTCAAGTATACAGCTTTTTTGGAAAGATGATGTCATCTTCAGATTCCTTTAAAATCCATGTCAAACTAATTAACACTTTCAAAGTCCAGGTAGTCAATAACTAATAAAATGAGTACTGAAAAGATAATAGTTATAGCTATAAAATAGTAAACATTTTTACTTCTAATATCAATATAGCCATATAGCACATAATGCCTGTACAGCCAGCGATGGACCACACACATGTAAGAATGTTGTTCCATAACATTAGAGCATTTGGTGACATCACAGCCTTCTTAGCTTGTGCAAGTACATTTTGTGATGCTTACAGAGTGACAAAATTGCCTAAAATACCTTTCTCAGAATGTATCCAATCACTAATTGGCACATGATTATATGAACTTCAAGGAAAAAATACAGTCTGTAAAACTGTGATGAGACCATTTTGAAGAAAGCAGTTACTCAACAATAATTAAATCTCTAAGGGGATGTAATTTTTATTTCTTTTTGACAGAGTGGACAGTGAGAGAGAGAGAGAGAGACAGAGAGAAAGGTCTTCCTTTGCCGTTGGTTCACCCTCCAATGGCCGCCGCAGCCGGCGCACTGTGGCCGGCGCACTGCACTGATCCGAAGCCAGGGGCCAGGTGCTTCTCCTGGTCTCCCATGGGGTGCAGGGCCCAAGCACTTGGGCCGTCCTCCACTGCACTCCTGGGCCACAGCAGAGAGCTGGCCTGGAAGAGGGGCAATTGGGACAGAATCCGGCGCCCCAACCAGGACTAGAACACCATGTGCCGGCGCCGCTAGGCAGAGGATTAGCCTGTTGAGCCGCCATGCCGGCCTAAGGGGATGTAATTTATACAAGCTCTTTTGTACAATGTTTTTTAGAAGACTGTTCTAGTTTATTCTGTAAACCAGTCTAAGATGAGCAAATGCAAAGCCATGTAACTATATCAGCCATAAAATTTCAGTGCTTCCATAAGCAACAGAGTTTGCTAAATAGTAACTTGGCCAGTTCAGTCATGAAAGTAACCTAGAATATTCTTCCAAAAATACCTCTATCACCCATGAGTAAGAATTTGTCCTTGAAAAACACATATGTAGCCAAGCAAACAAAACACCACAAACAAAAACCCCTCAGTTCAGTTGTGGTGAATCAATGGTTGAAGGAAATTTGAGATTCCTCTTTGCTCACCAAATCACAAATGCTACTACTTGTTGAAGTCTAAAAAGCTATTTCTTTCTTATACAGCTTGCATGTACTTGCAGAATGGTTGCTTGGAAGCTTTTCTTCAAACCTTACTCTTTCCTTTTGAGCCAGGGTAAGTCTATGAGAACCACACCATAGGTAGGATTCCAGACATATATACAACTGGATAACAGGAAAGGAAAACAAGAGAAAGAGAATCAATACCTTTTAATGTTAGGAGTAAAGTTCATTTTGAAATACAGTAGTGTTCTCTTATTTTACTTTCTGTAGTTTCACTTACTCAGAGTCAACAGTGGTATAAAAGTACACCTGTATTTAGGGTTGGCATTGTGGCACAGCAGGTAAGCTGCTACCTGTGATGCAGGCAATCCGATATGCGTGCCAGTTTGTGTCCCAGCTGATCTGCTTCCAATCCAGCTCCCTGCTGATGGCCTGGGAAAAGCAGCAGAGAATGGCCCAAGTGTTACATACTTGCATTTGCTTGACTATTTAAGAGAGCCCATGTTCATATATTTTTATTCTAATAAATGTTTAATTGCTCTTATTAATAGTTATTGTTAATCTCCTACTGTACCTCGTTTATAAATTAAACTTAGTCATAGAAACGTATGTACAGGAAGGAACAGAGTATGTAGCATTCAATACCATTCATGGTCTCCTGGATGGTCTTATGACACGTGCCCCATAGATAAGGGGGACTCCTGTAATGTTATTAGTATTCTAACTCTAGATTATTCGCCATCTTCCTAACATGAAAGCAGAATGGATATCCAGACTCAAATGATTCCCACAGAAAGTCAATAAAAATGCAGATACTTTGCCTTAGTTTGTTTTTGTTTTCATCCATATAAACATTAATTCCCTTCCTCACGAGTACATTTCTCTAGCTCTGCTGCTTATAGAGACAAAAATACTCTTTTATGAGATTCCACTGAGGTTGGAGATTATTTCAACATATTTTAAAAATAAACTATGCTTTAGAATAATTGAGTTTTACTGAAAATAGTGATGATCCTAAAGAGAGGGCTCAGGTTCCTGAGATGAGAGTTCCTGAGTGATAGGAAGTGCACTTCTCACGTAGGACCTCTGTCCTCACTGAGTTGTCCTATGAGAATTAATGGTAAAACAAGTCTTCAAACAGTATTTTATACTTTGTGTGTCTGTGTGGATGTAAATTGTTGAAATCTTTACTTAGTATAGAGTTGATCTTCTCTATATAAAGATAATTAAAAACAAATCTTAATGAAGAATGGGATGGGGGAGGGAGTAGGAGGTGGGATGGGAGTGGGGGTGGGATGGCGTGTATGGGGGAAGAACTGCTATAATTCAAAAGTTCTACCTATGAAATTTATATTTATTAAATAAAAGCTTTTAAAAATGTTTAAAAAGGTGACTGGGAGAAGAATGGTTGCTAATTCTAATTGTTGCCAATTGAGGTGATTTGGTTAGTCCACTGGACAGGAATCAGGATAGTGCTGACTGCAAGGAGTCATCCTGGGTCAGATAAATACCCCAGGCTGACTTCAGGAACTGCTTCTTCAAAGGAGCCCAAGTTTAATTGGGTTAATCTGTGAAGGAATGGATGTCTCCCTCCACCTCATCCTCTACTGAGCCGCTAGCCAACTGGTCATCAGTGAGAAGAGCTTCATAGCTGTATGTACTCGGGGAGAAGAGCTAATCAAGAGAGACATGCCATCTCCACCCCACTAGGGGTGACTGTGGGCACATCCTGATCTGTGCCTCTTGAGAAGCAACTTCAGATGCTACACACTGAAAGAGCTGAGGGCTGGCATACCCTGTATAGACGAATTCTAACTTCACTAACCAACCAAACAAACAACAGTGATAAGTCATGGGAAAGGGATGCAATACTCAGAGTTGCTATAACACATCATCTAAAATCACCAAATAATTGGAAAAATAAACTTTCAAGCATGTAAAAATACAGAGAAGTATGGCCCATATATAACAGAAACTGACAGAATTGCAAAGTATAAGATTTAAGAGACTTAAATGTAGCCATGATAAATTTGCTCAAATAATTAAAGGAAACCAGAAATAAACAAAGAAAAGACAGATGACAGTATTTCACTGAATAAAAAACAAGTAGAAATTAGAAAAAAGATCCAATTGGAAATGAAGAATTAAACATTATATTTAATTAAAATACAGATTCACTACAGGGGCTCAATGATAGCTTTGAACTGACAGAACAAAGCAATAGAGAACTTGAGACACATCTATAGAGATTATCCATACCAAGAACAGAGAAAGAAAACAAGAAGAACACAGAACAGAACTTCAAATGAATGTGAGACACTGTTAAATACACTTTTTATATGTCATGGGAATACTAGAGGGAGAGGAGAGAGATAAAGGAGAATAAAAAAAAATATGGCAGAAAAACTTTAATCTATACATTCAAGAAGCTCAACAAACACCAAGAAGGATGAAAGCAGAGACATTCACAAATAGACACATCATAGTGAAAACGCTGCAAGACAGACGAAAAGAAAATCTTGAAGGGAGCAAGGGAAAGAAAACATCACTTAAAGAGATCTCTGGTAAGATTAATAGCTGATTTGATGAAGACCAGAAGTCGATGAGACGATTTACCCACAGTGATCAAAGAAAAAATACCATCTGAGAATTCTTTCAAAATGAGGACAGAATAGTGATATTCCTAGATAAACAGAAACCTAGAGAATGTGGTGCTTATACACCCACTCTGTGAGAATTACCAAGAAGTTCTTTAGGGTGAATGTCAATTATCACAGAGAGTAATTCAAATCCATATGAAAAAGCAATATTTATCTGTAATTATAAAAGACAGTGTAAACACAAAGTTCATCCCGTTCCCTCTCTTAACTAATTTAAAAAAGTAATTTCAAGTATATGTCTCTAAGATATATCCAGGATTATAATATATGTTTGCCAATAACAGAATAAGAAGGTGTGTAAGAGCAAAGATGTAATGAAATGAGGAAATGACTCCATACGGTAATTAAAATTCAGAAAAAATGAAAAAAGCAAAAAATGTTTATTATAAAGATTAATGTAACCAAAACTATAGATACATGTTTTTCTTTATTTTCTTCTCCTAGCTTCTCTAAAATAATCACTTAAAATATAATTTTCTTTTTTAATATTATATACATATTTTGAAATATTTTAAATCTAGATTTTTATATATAATATAGCACAAAAGGGATGTATGTGCCTCATAGGAATAGCATTTCTTTCTAATTGGAGTTAAGTTTGTAAAATTGAAAGCTGTTCTGTGAATTTAAATAAATATGGTACACATTAGAACAACCACTGAGGAAATACCAAAAAATATTGTGAAAAAATCATTAAAGGAATTTAAATCACAAGTAAACATTAGTGCTAAGCTAAGCATGGAAGAAGGAAAGCATATGACAAAAATTCCATGATGAAAACTTTAAGTAAATTGGGTATAAAAGAACATTCCTCAACACAATCAAGGCAATTTATGACAAAAACACAGCCAGCATCCTATTGAATAGGGAACAGTTGGAAGCATTCCCACTGACATCTGGAACCAGACAAGGTGCCTACTCTCACCACTGCTATTCAATATAGTCCTAGAAGTTTTAGCCAGAGCCTTTAGGCAAGAAAAAGAAATCAAAGGGATACAAATTGGGAAGGAGGAAGTCAAACTATCCCTATTTGCAGATGACATAATTCTATATATGGGGGTTCCAAAAGACTCTACTAAGAGACTACTGTAACTCATAGAAGAGTTTGGTAAAGTGGCAGTATATAAAATCAGCACATAAAAATCAATAGCCTTTATATACACATACAATTCCATGGCTGAGAAAGAGCTACTAAGATCAAGCCCATTCATGACAGTTACAAAAAAAAAAAATACCTTGGAATAAATTTAACCAAGGATGTCAAAGATCTCTAGGACTGGAGCCGGCTCCATGGCTCTCTTGGTTAATCCTCCACCTGAGGTGCTGGCATCCCATATGGGTGCTAAGTTCTAGTCCCGGTTGCTCTTCTTCCAGCCCAGCTCTCTACTGTGGCCTGAGAGGGCAGTGGAGGATGGCCCAGGCGCTTGGGCCCCTGCACCTTCATGGGAGACCAGGAAGAAGCACGTGGCTCCTGACTTCAGATCGGCACAGTGCCGGCTGTGGCGGCCATTTGAGGAATGAACCAATGGAAGGAAGACCTTTCTATCTGTCTAAAATTCTACCTCTCAAATAAATAAATAAAAATCTTAAAAATAAAAAAAAATAGATCTCTAGGATGAGAATTACAAAACATTAAAGAAAGAAAGAGAAGACACCAAAAAGAAAAAAAAAAAAAGGAAAAATCTTCCATGTTCATGGATTGTAAGAATTCATATCATCAAAATGTCCATACTACCAAAAGCAATCTACAGATACAATGGGATCTCAATCAAAATACCAGGGGCATTCTTCCCACATATAGAGAAAGCTATGCTGCTGACATTCATATGGAAACACAGGAGACCCTGAATAGCTAAAACAATCTTATACAACAAAAACAAAGCCAGAGGCATCGCAATACCAGATTTCAAGACATACTATCAGACTCTGTAGCAAGGACAATCTCTTCAACAAATAGTGCTGGGAATACTAGATCTCCACCTTACAGCTTATACAAAAATCCACACAAAATGGATTAAAGACCTAAATCTATAACCTGATACCATCCAATTAGTAGAGAACAATGGAGAAACCCTTTAAGACACTTACATAGGCAAAGAGTTCTTGCAAAAACCCCAGAGGCACAGGCAATAAAAGCCCAAATCGACAAACAGAATTACATCGAATTGAGAAGCTTCTGCAATGCAAAAGAAACAGTCAGAAAAGTGAAGAGGCAACCAACAGAATGGGAGAAGTTATTTGCAAACTATGCAAATGCTAAAGGATTAATAACCAGAATATATAAAGAGATTAAGAAATTAAAAAAAAATTCAGTTACAAAATGGGTGAAGGACTTAAACAGGAATTTTTTAAAAGAAGAAATTGGAATGGCCAACAGACACATGAAAAAATGTTCAGGATCACTAGCTGTCATGGAAATGCAAATCAAAATCACAATGAAGTTTCACCTCACCCCCTTTAGAATGGCTTTCATGCAGAAATCAACAAACAACAAATGCTGACAAGGATGTGGGGGGAAAAGGTACCCTAATCCATTGTTGGTGGGAATGTAAACTGGTACAGCCACTGTGGCAGATAGTATGGAGATACCTCAGAAATCTGAATATGGACCTACAATATGATTCAGCCATCCCACTCCTGGGAATTTACCCAAGGGAAATGAAATCGGCATATGAAAGAGTTATCTGTACCCCCAAGTTTATTGAAGCTCATTTCAAATAGCTAAGATATGGAACCAAATCAACTGCCCATAAACTGAAGACTGGATAAAGAAATCATGTTTTATGTACACCATGGAAAACTACACAGCGGTTAAAAAAAAAAAAAAGAAAAGAAATTCTGTCATTTCAAAAAAATGGATGAAACTGGAAAACATAATATTTAATCAAATAAGCTAGAACCAAAAAGACAAATAGCATATGTTCTCCCTGATCTATAATAACAAATAAAGAACATAAAAGGTAATCTAAGTGAAATTAACACTTCAAGATGCAATGACTTCTAGAATGGCAGGTGTCCTAAATAGTACTCTGGCCTCAGAATCAGCCCTTAATGCATTCAGATATGGCTGAAGAGCCCATGAGAATATTTTAGGCATGGAAAGCCAAGACAATCTGGAAAAAAAAAAAGAAGACCTAAATGAAAGATCTCTGTGAGATCCCAGTGGAAAGAACGGAGCCATCAAAGAAGGAGATACCTTTCCCTGAAGGGAGGAGAGAACTTCCACTTTGACTATGACCCTGTCGGAATAATATCGAAGTCAGCGAACTCAAAAGGCTTCCATAGCCTTGGCAACTCATGACTAGAGCCTAGGGAAATTACTGATGCCATAAACAAGAGTGTCAAATTGTTAAGTCAACAACGGGAGTCACTGTGGGATCTGTCCTTAATGTGTTGTCCAATGTGAAATAATGCTATAACTAGTACTGGAACAGTATTTTACACTTTGTGTTTCTGTGTGGGTGCAAACTGATGAAATCTTTACTTAATATTTACTAAATCAATCTTTTGTATATAAAGATAATTGAAAATGAATGTTGATGTGAATGGAATGGGAGAGGGAGTGGGAGATGGGAGGGGTGTGAGTGGGAAGGAAATTATGGGGGGGGAGCCATTGTAACCCATAAACTGTACTTGGGAAATTTATATTTACTAAATAAAAGTTTAAAAAAAGATGCCCAATTCACAATAGCTACAAAAACAATCAAATACCTTGGAATAAACTTAACCAAGGACGTTAAAGATCTCTACAATGAGAATTACAAAATCTTGAAGAAAGAAATAGAAGGGGATACAAAAAAATGGAAAAATCTTCCATGCTCATGGATTGGAAGAATCAACATCATCAAAATGTCTATTCTCCCAAAAGCAATTTACAGATTCAATGTGATACCAATCAAAATAGCAAAGAAATTCTTCTCAGATCTAGAAAAAATGATGCTGAAATTCATATGGAGACACAGGAGACCTCGAATAGCTAAAGCAATCTTGTACAACAAAAACAAAGCCAGAGGCATCACAATACCAGATTTCAAGACATACTATAGGGCAGTTGTAATCAAAACAGCATGGTACTGGTACAGAAACAGATGGATAGACCAATGGAACAGAATCGAAACACCAGAAATCAATCCAAACATTTACAGCCTACTTATATTTGATCAAGGATCTAAAACCAATTCCTGGAGCAAGGACAGTCTATTCAATAAATGGTGCTGGGAAAACTGGATTTCCATGTGCAGAAGCATGAAGCAAGATCCCTACCTTTCACCTTACACAAAAATCCACTCAACGTGGATTAAAGACCTAAATCTACGACCCGACACCCTCAAATTATTAGAGAACATTGGAGAAACCCTGCAAGATATTGGCACTGGCAAAGACTTCCTGGAAAAGACCCTGGAGGCACAGGCAGTCAAAGCCAAAAATAACCATTAAGATTGTATCTAATTGAGAAGTTTCTGTACTGCAAAAGAAACAGTCAGGAGAGTGAAGAGGCAACCAACAGAATGGGAAAAAATATTCACAAACTATGCTACAGATAAAGGATTAATAACCAGAATCTACAAAGAGATCAAGAAACTCCACAGTAACAAACAACCCACTTAAGAGATGGGCCAAGGAACTCAATAGACATTTTTCAAAAGAGGAAATCCAAATGGCCAACAGGCACATGAAAAAATGCTCAGGATCACTAGCAATCACATCAAAACCACAATGAGGTTTCACCTCACCCCAGCGAGAATGGTTCACATTCAGAAATCTACCAACAACAGATGCTGGCTAGGATGTGGGGAAAAAGGGACACTAACCCACTGTTGGTGGAAATGCAAACTGGTAAAGCCACTATGAAAGTCAATCTGGAGATTCCTCAGAAACCTGAATGTAACCCTACCACACAACCCAGCCATCCCACTCCTTGGAATTTACCCAAAGGAAATTAAATTGGGAAACAAAAAAACAGTCTGCACCTTAATGTTTATTGCAGCTCAATTCACAATAGCTAAGACCTGGAATCAACCTAAATCCCATCAACAGTAGACTGGATAAAGAAATTATGGTACATGTACTCTATAGAATACTATACCGCAGTAAGAAACAATGAAATCCGGTCATTTGCAACAAAATGGAGGAATCTGGAAAACATTATGCTGAGTGAAATAAGCCAATCCCAAAGGGACAAATATCATATGTTCTCCCTGATCCGTGACAACTAACCGAACACCAAAAAGGAAACCTGTAGAAGTGAAATGAACACTATGAAAAATGGTGACTTGATCAGCCCTTGCCCTGACTGTTGATGAACAACTCAATACATTATCCCTCTTAGTATTTTTTTTTGTTTGTTCTACTTAATACTATTGGTTGAATTCTGTAATTAATACACAGTTATTCTTAAGTGTTGAAACTTAACTGAAAAGTGATCCCTGTTAAATATGAGTGGGAATAAGAGAGGGAAGAGATGTACAATGTGGCACATGCTCAAGCTGACTTGCCCCAAACGGTAGAGTTAGAAACATATCAGGGGATTCCAATTCAATCCCATCAAGGTGGCATGTACCAATGCCATCTCACTAGTCCAAGTGATCAATTTCTGTTCACAATTGATCATAATGATAGGACTAAGAGTCAAAGGGATCACATAAACCAGACTAGCATCTGCAAATACTAACTGATAGAACAAAAAAGGGAGAGAACAATCCAACATGGGAAGCGAGATACACAGCAGACTCATAGAATGGTGGATGTCCTAAACAGCACTCTGGCCTCAGAATCAGCCCTTAAGGCATGCAGATCCAACTGAAAAGCCCATGAGAGTATTTCAGGCATGGAAAGCCAAGACACTCTTGAAAAAAAATAATGACCTAAATGAAAGATCTCTGCGAGTGAGATCCCAGTGAAAAGAACAGGTCATCAAAGGAGGAGGTACCTTTCTCTGAAGGGAGGAGAGAACTTCCACTTTGACTATGACCCTGTCGGAATAATATCGAAGTCAGCGAACTCAAAAGGCTTCCATAGCCTTGGCAGCTCATGACAAGAGTCTAGGGTGATTACTGATGCCATAAACAAGAGTGTCAATTTGTTAAATAAACAACAGGAGTCACTGTGCACTTACTCCTCATGTAGGATCTCTGTCCTTAATGTGCTGTACATTGTGAGTAAATGCTATAACTAGTACTCAAACAGTATTTTTCACTTTGTGTTTCTGTGTGGGTGCAAAGTGTTGAAACCTTTACTTAATATATGCTAAACTGATATTCTGTATATAAAGAGAATTGAAAATGAATCTTGATGTGAATGGAGGGGCAGAGAGAGTGGGAAAGGGGAGGGTTGTGGGTGGGACGGAAGTTATGGGGGGGAGCCATTGTAATCCATATTCTGTACTTTGGAAATTTATATTCATTAAATAAAAGTTAAAAAAAAAGATTCAATGACTTTGAACAGCCCTTGTCTCAACTGTTGAGGAAGAGTTTTTTTTTTTTCATACAAATTGTTGAACTTTTTACTTAGTATGGAGTTAATCATATGTGTATAAAGTTAATTGAAAATAGATTTTAGTAAAAAATAAGGATAGGAAGAGCAGAGAGAGGAGAAAGAGGGGTAGGAGTGTGGGTGGGAGGGTGGATATGGAGGACAGATCCACTATATTCCTTAAATTATATTTAGGAAAAGCATGAAGTTTGTATTCCTTAAATAAAAGGTTTCTGGCCGGCGACATGGCTCACTTGGCTAATCCTTCACCTGCGGCGCTGGTATCCCATGTTCTAATCCTGGTCGGGGTACCAGATTCTGTCCCGGTTGTTCCTCTTCCAGTGCAGCTCTCTGCTATGGCCCAGGAAGGCAGTGGAGAATGGCCCAGGTGCTTGGTCCCTGAACCCGCATGGGAGACCAGGAGGAAGCACCTGGCTCCTGGCTTCAGATCGGCACAGCGTGCTGGCCGTAGCAGCAATTTGGGGGGTGAACCAACGGAAGGAAGACCTTTCTCTCTGTCTCTCTCTCTCTTTCACTTTCTAACTCTGCCTATCAAAAATAAGTAAATAAATAAATAAAAGGTTTCTAGGGGAAAAAAAGGAATAGAGGAAGAAAAATCCCTGAAAACTAGAAGAAAAAAGGCAAATATGAAACTAGCCATATTAATTACATTAAATATGAATGGATTTAAAGAATCCACAAAAATAGATACTGTGTTTAAAACATGATTCAACCAATGTAACAGGGACACGTTTTATGTTTCTGGATTGAAATATATTTGGAGTAAAGGAATGGCAAAGTTATGTCATAGAAGCATGAACCAAAACTCAGCTGGAATGTCTATACTAAATTTTAGTCAAAATTGAGTAGAAAACAAAATATCAATAGAGATATCAAAGGATTTTTTCTAATGGTAAAAGGGACCATCCATCAGGAAAATAAAACAATTTATAATATATATGATACTAACAGAGCATTAAAATGCATGAAGCAGAACTGGCATTGTGGCATAACGGATAAAGCGGCTGCATGCAGTGCCAGCATCCCATATGGGCACCGGTTTGGGTTCCTGCTGCTCCACTTCTGATCCAGTTCTCTGCCATGGCCTGGGAAAGCAGTAGAAGATGGCTCAAGCCCTTGGGCCCCTGCGCCATGTGGGAGACCTGGAAGAAGCTCCTGGCTCCTGGTTTTGGGTCAGCCCAGCTCCGGCCTTTGCAGCCCTCTGGGGAGTGAACCAGCGGATGGAAGACCTCTCTCTCTCTCTCTCTCTCTCTCTGCCTCTGCCTTTCTGTAACTCTGCCTTTCAAATAAATAAATAAATCTTTAAAGAAATGCATGAAGCAAAACCTGACAGAAATAAAGGAGTTTTGGATAATTCAGTTGCAATTTGGATGTTAATACTCCACTGTAAGCAACAACTAGAACTAGACAGAAGAGGTAAAGAAGGAAGAAGAGGACTTGTTCTAACTCCACTCAACAACAGCAGAATTTTCATTTTTCCTGACTGCACATGCAACTTTCTCAGATGATTTGCTAGTGTATAAAACAAAGCCCAGTACATTTTACTTTACTTTTAAAATACATTTCTTTATCTAAAAGGGTGATTAACAGAGAGAGAGACAGAGAGACAGAGGTGGGTGAGGGTGGAAAGGAAAAGGGAGAGAGAGAAAGCAGGAGAAATGCTACTTCCCTCTTAAAATACTTGCAATAACTGGGACTGGGGCAGGCTTAAGTCGGGAGCCAAGAACTGCATCCAGGTCTCCCACAAAGGTGGCAGGAATTCAGTCAGGCCATCCTGTGTTGCCTCCCTGACACGTGAGTGGAAAGCTGGATCAGATGTAAAGACACATATCCCAAGCAGCAGATAACCCTCTATATCACACCAGCTGCCTCTCCATACATTTTAAAAAAATATGTGGACAAAGTATATTTTTCAACCAACTAGCAATGAATAACAGAAATTTGAGAAACTCCGAAATGTGAGGAACTTAGACAATGTGCTTCTAAATACTCAATCGGACTAAAGAAGAAATCACAAGGGAAATAAAAAAAAAAAAAAAACCCACTTAGATAAATGAAAATACAACAGATCCAAACATGAGTTTCAGGAAAGCAATGTTGAGAGAGAAATTTGCACCTGCAAATGACTACATTAAGACTTAAGGTGGGCATTCTGCCTAGTGGTTAAATGCTGGGTAAGATGCCTATATCCATAACAGATGGCTTTGGTTCGATTCTCATTTGTGGCTCCTAATTATAGCTTCTGTCAATGCAGTCCTTAGGAGGCAGCCCTGATGGCTTAACTTGTTGGATTCCTGCCATCCACATAGGAGACCTGTCTTAAGTTCCCATCTCCAGGCTTAGGGAATATGGCACAGTCCTGGCAGTTGTATACAACTGAGGAAACCAGTAGATAGCAGTTCATCTATGTCTCTCTGTTTCTGTTTCTCTCTCTGGCTCTCTCCCCCTCCTTCCTGCTTCTATCTCTCCCTGTTTCTCAAACATATTTGTTTTTTACATTTTTTCAAAAAAGAAAAATGTCCTTAAATATGTAACATTTTTATACCTTAAGATTCTGTAAAAAATTGCAAAATAAAGCAAAAAGAAGCACCAAAAAAAAAAAAAAGGAAATAGTAAAGACCAGAGGGGGACTAATGAAATATAGAACATAAAAACAACAGAGAAAATTAATAAAATCAATGAATATGTGATTTACGGTCCATAAAGTGTTTCATCCTGATGGATGTCTCATGTGAGATACAGAAGAATATGTTGCATAGTATTCTATAATGACCACTTATATCAAGTTGATGAACTCTTTTGTTCAGGTTTAACAACTTTCATGTGAATTTTCTGCCTCTTTGATCTACCAATTACTGGTAAACCATAGGCAGTTCTTAGATACTATTTATAGATTTAAATGTTTCTATCAGAAGAGAAGATCTCAAACCACTAGACTAAGTTCCTACTTTAATAAAACTAGACAGTGAAGAGTTAACTAAATGAAAATCAAAAAGAAGGAAATAATGATTAGACACTGTTTCAGATCCTGAAAAGACACATGTGTCCACTTTCATTGTTCTTATTCAATATAGTGTTGGAAATATTAGCAAGAGAAATTGAGAAGAAAAGTTTTAAAAATCAATCAAAATTGGAAAGGAGGAAGTCAAATACTCATGTTGGCAGATAACATGATTTTGTACACAGAAAATCATAAACACACCACCACAAAGTTTGTTTAAACTGATAAATCAATTTGGTTGAGTCACAGGATACAAAGTCAAAATGCAAAAAAAAAAAAAAAAAGCATTTTGAAGTCAGAATAATGATCTTGCTGAAAGGGAAATCAAGAAAGAAATTCCATTCATAATGACTGTAATTAATTAAATATTTAGGAATAAATTTAAGCTAATATTAAAATACTTGTGCAATTAGAATAACGAAATATTTATGAAAGAAATCTCCAATGGCAGGAAAAATAGAAATATATTACTTATTCATAGATTGGAAGAATGAACATTGTTAGCATGTCCATACTACCTAAACCAACTTATAAATTCAATGCAACTCCTATCAAATATCAATGGCATTCTTTTTTTTTTCTAAGATTTATCTACTTATTTGAAAGTTACAGAGCGAGAAAGAGAGAGACAGAGAGGTATCTTCCATCCACTGGTTCACTCCCTCAAGGGTTGTAAAGGCCAGGGCTAAGCCAGGTCAAACCCATGAGCCAGTAGCTTCATCTGGGTCTCCCACATGTGTGTCAGGGGCCCAAACACTTGGGCCATTCTGCTGCTTTTCTCAGGCCATTAGTATGGAGCTGGGCCAGAAGTGGAGCAACTAGGACACAAGCCAGCACCTATATGAGATGGCACCATGCCAGGCAGTGATGTTAACTGCTATGCCACAATACTGACCCCACGATGACATTCTTTAAATAATTAGAAAAAAATCTTATAATTCATATGTACCACAAAAGACCCAGAATAACTAAAGCCATCCAGAGGGAGAAAAAAAGAAAAAGAAAGAAATCAAGCTGAGGACATTCCAATACATGATTTCAAACATATACCAAACCTAGTAATTGAACAATATGGCACTAGTATAAACACACACACACACACACACACACACAAATGAGACAAAAGAGAGAGTTCAGAAGTTAATCCATATGCAGCCATGTTATATTTTGCGAAAGTGGCAACAATATACATTGGATAAAGGATAGTCTGCAGTGAATGGTGCTGGAAAAACTGGACATGCATATGTAGAAGAATGGAGTTATGGCCGGCGCCATGGCTCAATAGTCTAATCCTCCACCTGCGGCACCAGCACCCCGGGTTCTAGTCCCAGTCAGGGCGCTGGATTTTGTCCCATTTGCCCCTCTTCCAGGCCAGCTCTCTGCTGTGGCCCGGGAGTGCAGTGGAGGATGGCCCAAGTCCTTGGGCCCTGCACCCCATGGGAGACCAGGATAAATACCTGGCTCCTGCCTTCAGATCAGCGCAGTGTGCCGGCCTCAGTGCGCCGGCAGCGGTGACCGTTGGATGGTGAACCAACGGCAAAAGGAAGACCTTTCTCTCTGTCTCTCTCTCTCTCACTATCCATGCTGCCTGTCAAAAAAAAAAAAAAAAAAAAAAAGGAATGGAGTTACACAAAACTCAAGACTGATCACAGATCTAAAAATAAGACCCAGAACTGTATAAATATAGGGGCACCATTTCAAGACACTGGTGTAGGCAAGACACTGGTGTAGGTGATAACTTCTTAGAAATTCCCCAGGACACAGGCAACAAAACCAAACCTAGACAAATGGGGTTATATCAACTTCAGAAACTTTAGAAAAGCCAAGGAAGCAATAGAGTAGAGATATTCAACACAATGGGAGAACACATTTCCAAGTTACTTATTGGTCAAAGGATAAATATGAAGACTATGTCAGGAACTCAAAAAAGTCAACAACAATAAAATAATACAAACCACTTAAGAAATGTGGAAAGCACACAAATAGATATTTTTTAAAATATACAAATAGTAAAAAATATGTAAAATGTTCAATATTACTGTCCATCAGGGAAATTCAAATGAAAGCCAAATTGAAGCCCGTGCCATGGCTCACTTGGCTAATCCACCGCCTGCGGCGCCGGCACCGCGGGTTCTAGTCCCGGTCGGGACGCCGGATTCTGTCCTGGTTGCCCCTCTTCCAGGCCAGCTCTCTGCTGTGGCCGGGAGTGCAGTGGAGGATGGCCCAAGTGCTTGGGCCCTGCACCCGCATGGGAGACCAGGAGGAGATACCCGGCTCCTGGCTTCGGACCAGCGCAGCTCGTCGGCTGTAGCAGCCATCTGTGGGGTGAACCAACAGAAGGAACACCTTTGTCTCTCTCTCTCGCTGTCTAACTCTGCCTGTTAAAAAAAAAAAAAAAGCCACATTGAGATATCATTTCACCCCTGTTAGAATGGCTATTATCCGAAAGATAGAAAGTAACAAATGTTGGTAAGGATGTAGAGAAATGGAAATTGTTATACAACTGTTGGTGAAAATGTAAATTAATACAGCCACTATGAAAAACAGTATGTAGATGTCTTTAAAAACTAGAAATAGAACTGCCATATGATTTAGGAATTCTGCTCTTGGGCAGAAATATGCAATCCTTGTATCAAAGGCAGCTGAGCCATCAGGCTTATAGGAACATGGTCCACAGTAGCCAAGATGTGGAATCAATCAAGTATTCACTCTCAGATGGATGGATGAGGCAAATGTGGTATTGATCAGAATGGAATAATAGTCAACAATTTAAAAAAGTGAAATCACGTCATTTTCAGCAAAATGGATGGTACCTGAGAACATAATATTAAGTTGAATAAGTCAGACACAAAGACAAATATCAAATTTTCTTCCTCATAGGTGGGAGTTAAAAAAAAATGTAACTCACCCTGAACAAAGAATGGTGATTACTAGAGGCTGGGAGGGATAAAAGAGATAGAGGAAGTCTGGATTGCATGAACCATATCAGAGTTAGATTGAAGGAATGACTTTCTAGGGCTGCACAACTTCATGAGGTGATCATGGTTCACAATAATATATTAAATATTGCATGAGCAAACAGAAGAAAACACCAAGTGTCTAATTACAAAGTAGTGTCAAATAAGGGGAAATGTTGATTACCCTGTTTTGATCTGTTTTTACATATTTTTTGAAATATTACACTGTGTCCCATAAATATGTACAATCATTGTTAATAAAAATTTAAAAACTAAAATTGATAATCAAAAATAAAAAGATGAGAACAGAATAAATAGAAGACAGAAAAATAGAAAAGAAATGGACCAACAAACCAAAAAATTACAAACCCTTACAAAGACTACCCAAGAAGTTATAAAATGTCAAATTAAGTGCAAAATATAGAACATGATTACCAACTTCAAATAAACAAAAAGAACAATATTATGAAGAACATTTTGCCAATAAGTTAGGTATACAAAATGGGAAATAAAATCTCTGAAAAGACCTAAATTAATATGATATATTCAGGAAGACAGAAAATATTAATACACATATAACAAGTAAAACAACTGATTTACTAATGTTTAAAAATACCACACTCTCAAAATATAATTACCCAGATAATTTCACTGGTGAATTCTGTCAAATAAGAAAGAACAACAATCCTTTATACTTTCAAAAAATAGGAAATGAGCTCAACATTAGTCATTAGGAATGCGAATTACAACTTTAATGATATAATACTTCCTTTTTCCTATCAAAAATTGGAAAAATGTAAAAATTAGAAAAATTCAAAACAATAACATACTTTAGTGAGGATTAAAAAGGAACTTTCTTATATTGTGGGAAGAATGGTTGTCTGTCACTTTGTGACAACGTAGTAGATTACTTGTATGCCAAATGTGTGTATCACTTCAACTGTGTAAAACAATTGTAGTTCTAATTACATACCCAACATAAATGATTGTATGTACACTCATTTATATTTATTGGACATGAGTCTACAAATATTTTATACAATTTAATCTTTACTTTTCAATATTTTGGTTCTTACAGAATGTTCAAATGATAAATTAGCAGGCAGGGAATAAAATCCTTTTATTTTATAAAATAAAAGGTAAATTTAGATTTACAGAAAAACATGAACAAAAATGTTGCACCTCCTTTTCTTCAGTTGGTCCTAAGCCCTTTCCACTGTGTATATATGTAAGGATACACATTGCTTCTTAGCTTTATATTTTTTTTAATTATTACATGTTCCTAGGAAACATATAATCAAGCTACAAAAGAGAATTGTGAAACAAATTATCAATAACATATATATGAAAATTTACATAAATAATACATGAAAAGGGAAAGAAAGAGCCATACCGATGAAAATGTGAATTAAATTAAATGCATATCATGATTCACTGGGGGGAGATTTAAAAATCATTACATTTCTAAAATATGTTATGGCAAATTATTAAAATACATTAGCATTGCATCAAGATACAAAATAAATTCAAAAGTTGTAAAAAATTGAATCAAAAGATAGGTTTATTTTGGTGTAAGATTTTTGAAATCCATGCATAATTGTCTCATAATATGCATTTTCCAGGAGCTTTGTGAAGACCCCTCATAGTCTTGAAATGACTAAACCTACTTTGGCTTTGTCATTTCATGTTAGTCTTGACATGAGCCATCTTCTGCCAACCCTTTAGCTCTCCTCCAGTTTATTCCTGATTAAAAAGAACTTGATGTTTTGACTTCACAAACATGGCTCTGAACAGCCCAAATGACAAGAATGAACCAGAGGCTCAAATGGTTCATTACCACTTATGTGGGATCACCAGCAGCAAGAGAGGTAGAAGACTTTACAAATGTTTCCTAAGGAATAGCGACACATTGCGTTAACAGGTGGGGACATTTGTTCTTTTACCTATTTCCATAGTTATTACCCAAAGATGATTGAGGTTAATTGAAACCAAATTCAGTGGATGAGGGGCTGTGCATATTCCACAGGCAACGTCTGCAGAGAGTGAATAGTGCCTATGGTAAAGGCAGCGAAGTTGGGAAGTCAACCAGGGCTCCTCTGCTCACTGCGATTTTTGACTCTCTAGTAGGTTCCTACAGGTGCAGCACTGAGGTTTAATGCTATGTTAGGTTCTCACTTTTGGTTAACAGCTTGGATTTTGAGAACCCACTTTCAGATCTGAGGTTGCTTTGTGATTTCCAGTAAGATTTTTCTGTTACTAAAAACTGAAAATAAAAGTCATGGACCTTGGGAATTTTCATTCAGGGTCAGGGGAAGATCTAGTAAATGTTTTAGAGGAATGAAAGATAAAAATAGAATTGTGTTTTGGTTATGTCATGAGTCATACTTAGTTCATATACTGGTTTCACATATGTTGCATCTTAAGTAATTTGCTTCAAATTCAGGATGCCTAATGAGCCAGGGATAAAGTAACAGCAAGTCTATGCATGGATGAATGCCAGATTTTCCAGGCAACATCATCTGTGAGTTTAATTTTTAAAACCATTTGTCATGATATGGAGTAATTTTGAAATGGCAATTCTATGTAATGGATGAAGATTTTTAGCCTTTCATTCTAGTTCTGTTTGAGTCCAAGCTCTGCCACACATTAGTAGTTCTGTTTTAAACCTATTGCATATCTACAGACCTGTGTAGTGGATGGATGGACTAGATTTTTATTTTTAGTATTGATGGGATGCAGTTCTATAAAATTCTCAAGCAGGTATTAATGGCTAAGTGGAATATAAAGTTGTGCTTCTGATACTTGCAGAGAGATATGTGGCAAGTTGTCTACTTTCTCTAAACCTCTTGTAGTCAAAAACAACTACCCTCAGGGATGGCATCTGACCTGGAGATTAGGATACTGGTTTAGACACCCATGTCCCATAGCGCAGTACCTGGATTTGATACCCAAATCCAGCTCTGAGCTCCAACTTCCTGCTAGTGCAGATCCCAGGAGGTTGCAGTGATGGGTCAAGTGACTGGGTTCCTGTCTGCTGTGTGGGAAACATGAATTGAGTTCCTAGCTCCTGGTTTTTGTCAAGGCCCTACCCTACCTCTGTGGGCATCTGGGGAGTGAAAAGCAGTGGTAGGCTCTCATTCTCTGTCCCTCTGCTTCTGAAAGATAAAAATTAAAAGGCTACCTTGATGTCTACAAGATTGTGTGTGGACTCAAAGAAAAAATATTTATAGATATCTTTGAACAAGTTTAAAAGTCCCATGGAAATGTGAGGTATGATGGTAACAAAAAGATATATTCAGATATAAGTTAATATAATCATTGACAGAAAATAATCCTGAATACTGTCAATGATAAGGACAGAAATCTAAAGATTGTTATGTACATCCCCTCCTTCCTTAAAAGACCATTTTCAATTTTAACCAGTCGTTGTTATTTTTTTTCTTAAATACATCAATTAGTCATCAAAATGCAGTGTTACCAATTCAGGATACTCAAAATTTTGTCAAAAGTAAATCAAGCTATATTTCATTTTAAATGAAAGATTGCAAAAACAAGAAATATTTTTATCATTTCCATTTGCAAAGGAAAATTATTGCTCTCTTATGGTGAAAAAACTCACATTAAACAAATTTTAAGTTTATGTCAAAGGGTTTTTCATTCCTATTTTATATAACAATTCTTATTTGACAATCTATTCCAATTTACCCAAATATTGCAGGCAAACATATCTGAACACCACCATGAATTTGTTAATCACTCATAGTACAAACTAATAATAAATTATATTTTCTATACAAAAATATATTATTGAACATATTTGATGTTGTCAGAAGATTGCATTTTCTTTCAGGTCTAACTTCCCCTTAGAAAGTGACGGCTTTGTAAGGTCAGAATAACTAAACGTGTATCTATATTTTTATATGATAGAAATTTCAGTCAATTTGGAAATTTACAGATTAGATCTTCAGAGTTCTGAGACACCTGAGACTCTTTAAATCTGTGATTTTGAATTCTTTGAGTCAATAATCTATTATTATCTTCCTCATTGCATTTGTCTTTCTGTATTATCCATATAATGAAATGTATCTCTATACTTCGTTTTAGGCTGTCCCTCTCAGAGCTTTTTAGATACAAATATTGTTATGTTTAGCATAATAAAGATTGTCAGTGGGTAATGACAATGAAAAGTAATTAGTCAGATATATCAATTATTTCTTGGGTGTGTTTTGGTATGATTACTGAACTTAAAGTTTGGTGACTCTCTTAACATTATATTATAGAAAGTATTAATTTTCAGTGAGTCTTCTAGTGTTTAGATCCTCTGTCCTGCTACAGCTTTTTGCTTACTGACCTGCTCTTCAGCAACAGACCTGAATCAACACGAAATATCGGCAGAGCTGTCGCATCTCTCCATCCTTTTCCCTCAAGCTGGCCCTCTATGTGCACCGCACCACGGTGCTTGCTTCTTCCCTATTTCCCTCTAGTGGTAAAATGTCTGGTTACAGTCTGAATTGGCATAAATCAAGCAGAGATTGTAATGTCCATACTGGAGATTCCCTGCTTCACAGAATACCTTATTTTATTTGTTTAAGATTCAGTTATTTATTTGAAAGGCAATATGATGGTGAGAGATACAGAGAGACAGGGACAGAGACAGACATTTTCCGTCTGCTAGTTCTCTCCCCAAATGCCTACAGCAGGTAGTCTGGGGTCAGGTGGAAACCAAGAGCCAGGAACTCCCATCTGGATTGCCTATGTGTGCAGGACAGACGTTAAGTGCTTGAGCTTTTACCTGCTGCGTCACAGGCACATTAGCAAGAAGCTGGATCCTATCGATCGGATTTTTCGGCAGGTATGAGAGTGACTCAATATTAACTGACATCTTGGTAATGGTATTGTCTTAGCATGATGACTGTCCTGGGTTATGGTATAGTGTGGAACTGCTGTATACCATTTTGGAAACCAGATAGTACATATGGTGATAGAACAGATCTCTTATGGCCTCTGGATTTCTAACCTCTTACTGAATGAGTTAAATTTCCACTAGGATTTTCATACGTTTCAAATATCTGACCATTTACTTGAAATTATTATTAATATATTGTTATTTGCTCTGCAAACTAACATCTCTGCAAGCCCACTCACCAGATGATGTTGGAGGATCTACCAGGAGCTGATTTAAAATGCACTGTTACTTCAGTACTAGTTAAGTAGAAACTGATACACAATAACAGCTTTGAGGAAGTAACTTACTGCCTTTTATTTAGTATTCCTCTCTTCTGAACACGCAGTCTTGCTACCCTCTCCACTTGTGCTGTGATCATTCAGAAGGTTGCATTGGATTTATTGGATGATCTGGTTAAGCTCTTTCTCTCCTCTATCATCTCTAAAATCTATAGTAGTAGGCACATCTCTATGCTTCATATTTTACCTCCAGCACCTAATATTGTATCTTGTGTCCAAAAAAGAACACTTCTTAGAATATTTTTCTTTCTATAATATAAATATTAATTGATCATTTACTGTTAAATGTCATAGATATTATTTAATGTGAGATAATAAAACAAAGGCAAGGGAAGTGGTTTCATCACAACAACAAAAAAGAAGCAAAAGAAGCATAATTAGCAAGACAAATGAATTGAAGATGAAATGTAAAAACATTTTCAAGAGCCAATAAAAAGGAAGCTCCTGGCTTGTCCCTCCCCAGGTCACGGATGTAGTTGCACTTCCTCTGAGGATCCAAAACCAGAGAAGTGAGTTGTTTCAAACTCAGAAGTTCAATAGAAAGAAATATTTTATTTGTTTAATAAATATATACTCAGAAGTATTCTTTTACAACTTAGAGATAGTCCTTAAGGAACAGCATTACCTATAGAGATATGATATAGCCAAAGTATAGAATGCACTTTAATGGCTGTCAGGATATGTCATAGCCCAAATTTATTTTTATCTTAAAAAAGATATGTAGAAAATACCATGTAAAACAAATTCAAATGAAAACACACATAGATCTTCACTTTTTTCAAAAACAAGATCATTTAAAAACACCAATGTGAGTCTACACAGTTTACTAAACCATAACTGGATAAAATATACCCTATCTATACTGGCTTAGCATTGTAAATACAATGTGCTTTGAATGTATGTGATGACTAAGAATATGGATTACTATTTACCTGAATAATAGTGTAAAGAATAAAAAATGTTTCCATTCAAACCGACATATTTCTGAGGTTTTAAAGTAGATCACAGTATTAATTTGTAATTCATACATTAGAAACAAGCCCAAGTCCTCCCGGTGAGAGAGGAATGAGATGTTAAAATATTCCCTTATATTCATTTCTTCTATAAGAAAATGTCATAAAAATGTGACTAGAAGCCATTTAGCTATTCTATAACTTTGTTGTGATAACAGAAAGGAATCCATTATACAGTAGCCTCAAAGACAGGCAAATTGTAAATTAATAATCCGTATTCAAAAACATTGTGATCACTGAGGTCTAAAGCCGGTTAGTGTCCAAGAACATGTATGTAATCAGTACATCAACAGAATTTCCTGGTACAATCGCAATGTCAATAATGATGGTTTAACCCCCTATTTCAGGTTCTCTTTAAGGTAAAATCCATTAGGTCGTAGATATATGTAGCATTTAACATGGGAGAAATGACAATATGGAAATAACTGTAATACAAGAGAACTGTATAAATGACAGGACAGAGGTGTAGCACAGTGGGTTAAGTCACCACTTGCAACACTGGCACCTCATATTGGAGTATTCGGTCAAGGCCCAGCTGCTTTGCTTCCAATTCAACTCCCTGTTAATGTACCTGGGAAAGCATTGGAAGATGGCCCAAATGTTTGGGCCCCTTTCACCCACATGGAAGACCCAACTGGTGTTTCTGGTTCCTAGATCTGCTCAGGCTTTTGTAGCTTTTTGGGGAAGTGAATCAGAGGGTAGAAGACCTCTTTTCCTTTGTCTGTGTCACTTTGCCTTTCAAATAAATAAAATTTCTTTTTTTAAAGTTTAAATATTCATCAAAGTGTATATAGTAAAGAAAGAATATTTAACCTCTACCAGAATCTGGAAATAGGTCTTAGAACAAAGAAACAGAGAGAATGCCATTCAAGGTAGACAAAGGATGATAATAATGACAGTGTGATGGCCACATCAGTGTTGAGGTAGTCCACTCATCACATAACGTGAAAACCTCAGAAAGTAGCTGAGTCACTGAATCAATGAGATTCCCAATTTGTTAGTTTCTCCTTCTTCCATAATAAAAGTTTATTTAATAGCTCCTTTCTTTTAAAAAGGCCAAAGTGACAATGTACAGATGTTCCAAATCAGCATTGCTGTGTTCCACCTCCTAACAACACACCCATACTCTTGCTATACCAATGTAAAATCACTAGGTGTAAACGGGTAGATGATAGGGGATTCATTTCCACCAATGGTAATCTTTCAAACCAGACTTGCTCCAAGGTTGCCTAATGCCTCCATCTTTTTCCATATTAGAAGAGTCTCCACCAATTTTTAGTGCACATACTTTTAAAACAGTGAGCAATTATTTCCCAAATGCATTCTCTTTTCTGTAATGTTTATTGTTCTATGATGTTACCTAAAATGGCATTACACACATATCATCACTCAAGGAAATTTTAGCATACTGCCCAGTCTTATACAAACATGGAAATTTTGTCTCTGAATTCTATGTATTATCCTTCACATTGTAAAGCCCAGTAAGAACAGAGATGCCCACAAATGATAACAGGCTGTGTCATGAAGTAAGTAGTGCATTTCCCAGGGACTGTGAGGGAGGAGTTAGAATACTACCTACCAGCAATTTAAAGGACATTTAAATATTTAGATCACATTTAAAGTTCTTCCTCAAAAGTTCTCCACCAAGACTACTTCCTAAAATCTCCCAATACCCATTTTCTCTTCACTCTTAATTCCTAAGAAAACTGGACTCCATACACAGAGCTATCACCTGCTTGGCTAGCATGTCCCCAGCATCTAACTAAAGCTGCATTCATTCAACAGTACAAGAAGGAAGTATCATCGGAGATGTGTCTGTTCATTTTCTCCATGCTGTGGGAGTCCAGGCCTTGGTGTCTCATGAAATATTTTATAAATGTTGAAGATTTTTGTTTCAGATATGTATCAGGTCCATGAAATCATCAAGATAGACATGATTTGGAAAAACAATGTCATTTCACAGATGAGAACATGACAGCTTAGAAAAACGGAAGAGGCTTGTCCTAGATGACATGATTATTTCCAAGAAGATACGGAAGAAAACTCAGACATTTTTGGCCCTAGGACCTAGCTATCATTGCACAACCAACCCACACACTTCAGCACAGTAGAACCTTCCCCTGGCTACAGTAAAATGTATACCACTTGGACGTTTGTTTAAGTGTCTCAGTTCAGATTTACATAAAAAATCAGATGTGCTTTTTACTTATTCTAAACTATTTTTTTTCCCTGGAAGGTATATCAGTCATTATTTTCCTGCTCTACCAGATAATATAGTTAGGACCTTTTGTATTTGTACTCCTGTCTGGGTCATATATAATGAATCAAAGGCTGTACTTAGAGTGTAACCAGGGCTGAAGTTTATGAAATAAGTGATCACTACTAGCTTCAAAAGGCAAGGAATTGGGCCCTGCACCCCATGGGAGACCAGGATAAGTACCTGGTTCCTGCCTTCGGATCAGCGTGGTGCGCCGGCCACAGCACACCGGCAGTGGCGGCCATTAGAGGGTGAACCAACGGCAAAGGAAGACCTTTCTCTCTGTCTCTCTTTCTCACTGTCCACTCTGCCTGTCAAAAAAAAAAAAAAAAAAAAAAAGGCAAGGAAAAAGCAGTATCTTTTCTGCATCCTGTTATCCCTTTAATTCCAGGGAAGTTTAGACTTGGTGGCTGCTGAAGAAAAAAAAAAATATTGCATTGCCAAAAATAATACACTGACAATAACAACAATATGAGATGTCTTAAAAGACATACTTATTGTAATATTCCCATTAATTTCTGTATTGGTTTAATGTCAAGGGTAGATATACTTACTATTCTTTGCAGATTTTAGATGTATTTTCTAATATTGAAGGAAGATTCTGAATGTGCAGTATAAATGTCACTATTGTTTAAATGCCACCTATTCTGTTTATGCATTTGGGGTTTGGCCAGCTATACACATGGCCACCAATTCTGGCACCTCTCACAGGAATTAGAAAATGAGGAGATAGAAGAGAGACTTGCTTTCTTTGTGAAATGTGACATTTTGGAAAATAAGTTAATTTACACCTGTCTTTCTAAGGCTTCATTCAATTTTCAAGCTGGGCTATTGTTTTTGCCAACAAGAAGAGCATGAACTTTAACCTACACAAAGATTTGGCCACTAAGATCAGGCATCATTTGTCATGAGTAAAATTTTCTAATCCTGTTTTACATTTTTCTCCTTTCCAAACCAGATGGGTTGGCAAACTGAGTAAATTATTCTTTCTAGTGCAATTATTTTCAATTAGTACATAAAATAATATCTCATTCTAGCACTAAGAAAATAAGAGAAAATGAAAAGAGATAATATTTCTGCTGTCACAGAGCTTTTGTTCTAGTTAGGAAGTATGAAGTAGTAAATAATTAAACAGCAATTCATAAAGGTAAAATATATGATGAAAGAGAGAGCTTGAGTGGTAGAAAGGAGAAGTGGTGGTCAGGATGGGCCTCTGAGAGTACATCTTTAAGCGGAGACAAGAGCTATAGGAAAGCTCAGCAAATGTGACAGCAAATAGCCTTTCAGAAGTAGAGACGGCCGAGCAAAAAATCCGAGAAGGGAATCCATTTAACATCTTAAAGAAAACAAAGAGCAATGTGGATGGCCCAGAGTTAAAAATGGGGAGAGAAGCATGACACAACAGAAAATTATTTAGAAGGGAACCATTTTGTGGTCTAGAAGGTCAAACCTCCACTTGCAGTGTCAACATCCCATCTTGGAGTGCCAAGTGGAGTGCTGTTGCTCTGGTTCAATTCAGTTTCCGGTTAATGTACCTGGGAAGGCAGCAGAAGCTGGTCCAAATACTTGGACCCATTCTTGTGGAGACCTGGATGGAGTTCCTGGCTCTTGGCTTTGTTTCAGCCATTTGGAGAGTGAACCAGAGGATAGTAGATGTCTTCCTCTCTCTGTTTCTCCTCCTCTCTCTGTCACTCTGCCTTTCAGATAAATAAAAATAATTTTTTAAAAAAACAGGTGAAGGGTATGAGAGAATACTTGATGAATAGTATGGAATCACAAAACAGTATGAGGCAGTGTGCAGAATTCAGTATTGCTGAACAAAAAAGTGAGAAGCATTGATTGCAAACGTCACTTGCCTTGGATGCTCTTCTACGCATCAGACCAACTGGACTTCCACATGTCCTTGTGCACGTGTCTCCATTTATTCTTCTAAGTGCAACCCAAATATCACCTCTTCCATCCATGAAATATTTACATAGGCCCATGGAATAAAATGAACACCTCTACTAAGCTCTTGATCTACCACCAAATATTCTTTGTGGACAGGATCTCTGTCTACTTTGCGTCTGTTTCTACTATGATGCTCAGTATAGGATTCTTACAAAGTATGTGATCAAAAGCATTTACTGAATAAGGGAATTAAATAGGCCAACACAACAGTATCAAAGCTCACTACAAATTACAGTTTGTTTCTAAAAATTGTTCTAACAAGTTTGGGTTCTGTCTCATAAACGTTTCCTTTTTATTTTTCAAAGATTTATTTATTTGAAAGCCAGAGTTATACAGAGAGGAGAGGCAGAGAGAGAGAGAGAGAGAGAGGTCTTCCATCTTCTGGTTCACTTCCCATTTAGCCGCGGCGGCTGGAGCTGCACCGATCAGAAGCCAGGAGCAGGAACTTCTTCCAGGTCTCCAACTGTAGGTGCAGGGGACCAAGGACTTGGACCATCTTCTACTGCTTTCCTAGGCCATACCAGAGAGCTGGATTGGAAGTGGAGCAGCCGGGCTCAAACTGGCACCCATATGGGCTGCCAGCACGGCAGGCGGTGGCTTTACCCGCTATGCCATGGCATCGGCCCCTCATCACTTCTTGAACTAACTAGGCTACCCTAATTTCTATTTTGGATGCACTAGTCTCACTGACTCCTTTCAGTCCTCCCAGGGGCCCACCCTATTTCTTATTTTGAGTAACTGGTATCTGATATTTAAAATTTTAGACATGGATGGAATCTTTAAAAACATCTATTTCCATGATCTCAAATCTGGTTGTACATATAAATCACTTTTGCTAAAACTGATAGAGTCTAAAAAAATGGAAATGCATGGAAGTTAAAGGAACAACTTTAACTGGAGGTTATCAGAGGCTGGAAAGGAAAGATGGTAGAGCGGGATGGGGAAAGATTGATAAACAGGTACTAAGTTATATTCTGGGATTCTATTGCACAGCTGAGAATAGATAATGTAAAAGTACTCTATGGGAAAAAGTACTAGAAATAATATTTTATTTTACTTTTTAAAAATTGATTTAATTGAAAAGCAGAGCTTCAGAGAGAGAGAATGAGAGAGAGACAGAGACAGAGACAGAGAGAGAGGTCTTCCATGTGCTGGTTCATTCCCCAAATGGTTGCAATCATGGCCTGGGCTGGGCCAAGTGGAAGCCAAAATCCTGGAACTCTATCTGGGTCTCCCATATGGGTGCAGGGCCCAAGCATTTGAGACATTTTCTGCTGCTTTCCCAAGTGCATATTGGCAGGGAGCCGCATCTGAAGTGGAGCAGCTGAGGCTTGAACTGGCACTCATAGGAGATGATAGTTTCAGGATGCAGCTTAATCCACTGTGCCATAACACTGGCCTGAAAAAATAACATTGTAAATGTTTTGACCATAAAGTTAAATGCTTGCAGAAATAGAGATATCTACCCTGACTAGACACTGCACAATGTATACATTGATGCAGAGAGAATTTTCCAGCTGCTGGCTCACTCCCCAAATGGCTGCAATAGCTGGGGCTGGGCTGAACTGAAGCCAGGAGCCAGGGGCTTTGTCTTGGTCTCCCACTTGGATGCAAGGACCCAAGTATTCGAGCCATCTTCCGCTGCTTTCCCAGGGGTATTAGCAGGGGGCTGGATCAGAAGTGGAGCATACAGGACTTAACTAGCACCCATGTGGGATGCTGGTACTACAGGGAGCAGCTTTACCCACTACACCACAGCGCTGGCCAGGAGGCTTTACCTTTTACTAACATTGCATTGAGGACTAAGTTTTAACATACCTTTTGAGTGGGACACATACTTTCAAATCATAGCAGGTGTATTAGCAATATTTTCCAGAGGAAAAAAAATGTATACATAGATATGTGTGTGTGTGTGTGTGTGTGTGTGTGTATAATATCTGCATTGGTATTTTATTTTGGTTTGGCTGTCTGGAAATTTTAACTTGAGCGTTTAGCTTGCATGATTACAGAGGCTGAAAAGTGCAAGAAACTGCTATCTGAAGATGGAGATCCAGGAAACTCTGTGGTATAATTTTAATCAAGTTCAAAAGCCAAGCACTAGGAACACCCATGTCCTAGAACAAGAGAAAACGTTATGTCCCTGCTCAAGAGAATGAATTCAGTCTTCCTCTACCTTCTTGTTGTATTCAGGCCATCAGTAGATTACAGGATGCTTACTCATAGTGGTGAAATTAGATCATTTTTCAATTGACTCAAATACTTCTATCTTCAAGATACACCTTCACCTTTAGGTAGTGAGTAAGCTAAGAAATGATGCCTTATCAGCCGTATGAATATCCCTTAGTTCAATTAGATTAACACATCAAATTAATCACCACACTTGGCACTGTATTTTATACTAGATCTTAAAACATTTCATGAGTAAGCAATACAACCCAAAAATAATGAGGTTGCATTTTTTGTCAATACCAATTCTACAGTTAATCTTATAATCAAGTGTTTCCCTTATATATTATTCAATTCCTTCTCATTGCCATTCTTACATATTACAGTAGATTATCTGCTATGAAAATGTTGCAGTTACCATAGATGAAATACCTGGCTTAGTTCCTTATATAAGAAACTCTTCATAAATTGTAGCTAGAGTAATTATCATCAGAGGGTACAGCATACCTGAGTTGAAGGATAGCTCTATAAAAATTTTAAGATATTCTAAAATAAAACAAAGATTTTTTTTAAATTTTTATAGATGATTATTCCTCATATCTCCCAAATTACTCTATTCACAATATAGGCTCAAAGCTAACTTAAATTCAAGCATAATATACCTGACATTCATAACATTATCATTTTCCCCCACCATAGGGATTCCAGTGTTCTGCATACAAAATAGATTCTTGCTCTCTGTGGTAACAAACTTGGCTTGCAAGATTAATTCCAAGATCTGCAATCTTTGTCTCAAAAATTTAGCTCACAGCATGTAGCCTCTGTCTCTTTCAGTAGCATCGGGCCTCTTGCACCCATCAAAATGTTTGATAATTAGTAAGCTGAGATGATGTCACAAGGAAAAGACAAGCCCTAGGTAGACATATTTAACCTGTCATTTTTAAGGCACCCGTTTTAGGATCACAAGGTGTTCAGAAGACACAAGAGCCATTTTGAAAGTGAAAATGGTGATTGTAGAATTTTAAGCAGTAATAAATACATTAAGGCAATTCAATTCAGCCTGCCACAAAGGCTGGAATTGCAGTGAGGAGCAAAATATGGCCTGGAATCCGCATCCAGCAGAGAATGTTCTCCAAATGTAAAATCTTATATGTTTAATATTAAATTTATCCAGCATGATCTATTGTATTCAACCTAGATAACCCCACCAGTCAATGGAGCTGACATCCTTTTGTTTACAGTATTAGAGAAATTAAACTGTCAGTGTTCATTTCTCCTGATGGCTATACCAACATGTCCTATTTTTATCTAAGAGACTGATTTTAATTGCAAATCATCCTGGAGGCTTCAGAGTCCATAGTTTCAGATTGCTATCTTCTGATGACACGCAGAATACTGGGGTCAAAGCCATCAGTACAAATGAAGGCCTATCGTGTCAGAGAAAACAAAAGCTAAACACTTGTTCCTTCCTGCCTTGAAGTTCTCAATTTAGGAGGCCCTGAACAATGTCACATTCAGAGATGACATCATATTACTGAGAGAGCAGGGAAAGAACCTGAGAATTGTTTCCAAGGATTATAGCAAACAGCTATGAGATAAGGGAAATACCCCTGTCCATGGAGTTGTCATGGCAATGACTCACTCAACCGAGCATCTAGGGAATCAACCCAAAGCCTGCACTCTGGCGTTGTCACTGGTATTGGGCATAGTGCTAGCCTTCTTTTCATTTCTGAAGTATCTTGAATTACATCAAGTGAGGATTTGAGATTCAAAACCTCACAGGGTTCTCCAGTCATGGGACTACAAAACAAAGCAACAAAAATGAGAAACAGTGGGCACTCATCTCTGTTCTTTTCTCAAATCAAACCATGCCTGACTCTAGATTAAATCACCTGATGGGTCGACATGAAGAGCTGCCTATGCACATTTTTTGATCATAGACAGTACTTTTCCTGTCCACTCACACTGTCTCCTGGCATCTCATATTGCTTCCCATCACTCCAAACTCTCAGCCTATATTTAATCCTTACCTCTTGTGATGTTTTCTAAACCACAACCAATCCTTTCTCTATTCATTCTTACAAAACGTCTATTTTCTTACTGCAAGCAGGAAATGTAAGAAATAGCAGTCTTTCAGCAATCCATAGGGATGAATTTAAAAAGAGGAAAGTCAAAGCAGCACGCTTTTAACTCGAAATTTATTTTGACCCAGCATCATTAGCATCATTGGGAAATTTGTTAGAAATGCAAATTATCAGGTAATATATCAGACTCATTGAATCAAAAACAGAGGTCTGGAGATATATAACTCCACCCTGTGTTTAACAAATCTCCCAGGCAATTCAGCTGTAAGGTTTCTGAAACAGTGAGTGATAGTAGCCAGATTTGGTGTAGCAAACAGTTTTTGCACGCACTGAACACGTCTACTTTTTTAATTTGAGGAGCACTTTGTTTTGAAAGATTTATTTACCTGAAATTCAGAGTTACAGAGAGGGAGACAGAAAGATCTTCTATCTGCTGGTTCCACAGATGGCTGCAACAACCACAGCTGGGCCAGACCAGGAGCTACATCCAGGTTTCCCATGTGTGTGTAGGGGCACAAGCACTTGAGCTACCTTCTGCTACTTTCCCCAATCCATTAGCAAAGAGCTGGATTGGAAGTGCAACAGCCAGGACATCAATCTGTACCCATATGGGATGCCATCATCACAGATGGTGGTTTCACCTGCTGCACCACAATGCTGGGCCCTGTAGAGCACTTCTTAACCTAAGATAAAGTTCTTTTGGACGATGGCTCCTGTTCATGCTTCTGTGTCCTAAGTGCTTAGTTATATGCGTTGAATACAATGAGATGTTATAAAACTGCTGTACTTATTCAGAATACAAGGATTTCAAGGTAGAGAATCAAGATAAATGAAACCTATACTCTGTAGAAGCAGGTTAGCTTTGTAGTTATAAGTAAAGTTTTTGTAGTCAGAGGGATCTGGGCTCAAGTCCCAACTCTATTGGTTTCTTGGGCAAGCATTTCCTGGGCAGGTTATTAATGATTTCTAAGTTTCAATTTTCTCATCTATAAAATGTAAATCACCAAGCCAATTTCAAAAGGTTGTTTGGGTTTGATGTTGACATTTTGGATATGACACTAAGGGCATGATCCAAGAGAGAAAGGACTGATAAGCTGGATTCATTAAAATTAAAATTTCTGCTCTGAAAATGACACTGATAAGAGAATGAAAATAAACCACACTCTGGGAGGAAAGCAAAAGTCATGTTTGATAATGGACTCCTATCTAAAATATACAAAAAACTTCTAAAACGCACCAGTAAGAAAATAAATTATAGAATTTTAAAAAATGGGCCAAAGATCTTAACAGACACATCACCAAGCTGACATTCAGAGGACAAGCATGCTATGAAAACATATTCCCTGTGGTATCATCAGGAAAATGTTAACGTATCAATAAGGCAACACTACGTATTTGTTAGAATGGTCAAAATCCATAACACTGACAACAGCAAATACTGTTGAGAAGGTAGAATGATAATGATATGGTGCGGATAGATAGGCAACTAATTTAGTCTGAAGTGAGTTGGAAGTCTTGCAACTCTACAATAAAGTGTCATCTCTTTGTCATTCAAAGATATTCATCTTTCTAAGATGTCCCTGTGTCCCCTCCAGGACCAGGAAGGGGGAGGTGCCATGAATATATGGGCTTCATGGAGGGGTTGTAAACATCCCAGATCACTTCATGTACGCTGAATCACCACGTCCTACTTCACAAGAAGAGACTGGGAACAGCTAGGGCTCTCCTCTTCTCCAAGGACCATGACTGGGGTTGCTATCCATTTTCTTTCTCTCTCTGTTTCCCTTTGGGAAACCCTCTGGCCCACTCCTGATGAATGCTTCTCCATGTGGGATGCTCCACTTTCACACATGAATGTATTTCACTTCCTGGTCTTTTAAGTGCACCTAGTGCACCTAAACGTCTCCATTTTGAATTCTTATCTCTATGTGAAGCAAGAACCTGAAATAAAGGTTAGAACACCTATGTCCCACACAGTAGGAATTCCAATTCATTGCTGTGAGGAAAGCAAAATGGTATAGTCATCTGGGAAGATAGTTCTGTGGTTTCCTAAAAAAACTAAACATATTCTTACCATATGGTCCAATAATCTTATTCCTTGATATTTTCCAAAAGCTGTTAAAAACATATATCCACAGACAAACTTGCATTGGAACAACTTTTAAAGCAATTATATTCATGGCTGCCCAATATGGAAGCAATCAAGATATCCTTCATTAGATCAATAGATAAATAAACCGGTATATCCAGACAATGGCTTATTACTCATCAATAAAAATAAATGGATAATCAAACCATAAAAACACAAGAAGGGACACTATATGAATACTGCTAAGCAAAAGAAAACAATCAGAAAACTACAAACTATATGATTTAAACCATATAACATTTTAGAAAGTCAAAACTATGGAAACAGTAAAACGATGAGTGATCTCCATGGGTTAAGGAAAAGAGGAGATGAACAAGTGGGGCAAAGAAAATACTGAAGGTAGAGAAATGTTATTCTGTATTGTCTGAGGATATATGCATGAGTCCAAACTCATTAAATATTAACAGAATGAATTCTAATTCAAACCATGGTCTTAGAATGATAATAATGTGTCAATGAAGGTTCATCAGTTATAACAAATGCAGAATTCTGGTGGGAGATTCTGTTGAGGGGAATTACACAAAGGTAGGGTAGGGGGTATGGGAAATATATATATGTATGTAACATATATGTACATATATATATATACACACACACATATATACTCTTTTCTCAACTTTACTGGGAACCTAAAAGTGAAAAAATAGTCTATGTTAAAAAAGAAATGGCTGTGAGATACGTTAGATGATCTCTCTAAGTTGTACTGTATAATTATAGGCAGTTTAAATATGTTAATAATTATTATTGACTTTGACTCTTAAATATGATATTGGTGTTTCTTCTAAGAGTTAAATATCTCATACTAGATATTTGTTTGCCAGAAAGCTACTAGAAAAAAGACATTTTCATGTTTAATACCCAATGGTCATCTCATTCCTGTCAGTTAATCGTTGCTTGTCCAAAGCTGATTAGAATATGAGCCTATAGGCCACATCTGACTTGAACTCCAGTGGGTTTACTTTCTTACTCCTGTCAGAAGTCGTCTCATCTAGAAATATCTCCAGGAGTGGCTTTCCTTTCCTTGCTCTGGGATAGTCAGCTTACCTTATTAAACATAACATTGGCCAGGGAGCTTGAGTTTTAAATTACTGTAGTCAAGGCTACCTCAGTACTTGTACACAAGTTAGGTTCATAAATTCAACAGACAACTTTAGCTTTCAGACTTGTCAGTGTAATAGTCTCAGGTCTCTTTATTTGCCAAAAGGGTCCATTAGAATATAAGTCGCTCCATCAGTCTTCCAGTTTTCCAAACAAACATCTGTTTGTTTTGCTAAGCCACATAAAGAATGAACAAGCAGTAGGGAGACTCTGGATCACAATTATTTGGTAAAAGTTGTCACAAAGCCTAAGTGTTGCCTCTTATTGGTTTCTTTTCTTTTTCTTTCTTTCTTTCTTTTTTTTTGTTTGTTTGTTTTTGTTTTTGGACAGGCAGAGTTAGACAGTGAGAGAGAGAGAAAGGTCTTCCTTTCAGTTGGTTCACCCCCCAAATGGCCGCTACAGCCAGCACGCTGCGCCAATCCGAAGCCAGGAGCCAGGTGCTTCCCCCTGGTCTCCCATGCAGGTGCAGGGCCCAAGGACTTGGGAAATCCTCCACTGCCTTCCTGGGCCACAGCAGGGAGCTGGAATGGAAGAGGAGCAAGTGGGACAGAACCGGCACCCCAACCAGGACTAGAACCATGGGTGCCGGCGCTGCAGGCAGATGATTAGCCTAGTGAGCCGCGGTGCCGGCCTCTCATTGGTTTCTGCACAGGATGTGCACACAGCTGATCAATTACTGTAAGCCATGAACTGCTGAAAAGCCTCATGGTATTTACCACATGAGAGAAGGAAATCTGGATTGCAACCAGTGATGGCATTGTCAGTGCCTTGGGAGATTTCTAGTTGTGCTACCCTGAGCTCCATTATATATCCCCTCAAACATCCCAATTAAAACAAACCAAAACCAACAATAATCCTGGATATTCCAATGTAGCTTCACATCTGTTAGATTCCACCCAAGACTCTAGCAGACACTCTTGTTAATAAAATCTATGTTAATTCCTGAAGCAGCTGGAACTGGACCATGAAACTGTTTTATTTGTTCTGGTTCAGAAAAATGATAAGAGGACCAAATTACTGAGTTTCTTGTTAAATACTCATATATAATTTACTTCCATATTAATTTACTACAGTGTAATTTTGGCCCACCAGTAACAAAATTTCAAGCACACTTATTTATAAATTGTCTGTACTTCATTAATTTAACCCTAGTTTAGCTAGTTTAGCTTGTATATGTTCTGACTTCAAAAGAGAGCTGGTTTCACTACCTTTTGAGTTTGGGGATGAGGTTAGGTAAAAAATTAGTAAACAGATCATATTCAGAGAACAGTGATTTATAGATTCCAGGATATCATGGAGACATTATATTCAATGCATTTACAAGAGCAGAAACTCAGGCAAATGATTTATTATCATTTCCATTGCTTTAGTTATCATAATGATGTTATTATGATGAAATCTGTTTCATTTTGGTATTGTAGGTAGAAATTTACTCAGAGAAGTATGGTTTTGAATCAAGAGTATCGAGGGCCATTTTTCCTGTGTACACAGTTGTGGGGTAATAGTCCATTCAATAAAGCCAATGCATTAGGCAGAGCATAGTTAGGACCACAGGAAAGAAGCTACTGAAAAACCACTGCAGTTTGCCCCGAGTTGAAGTGCTGTTGTGATCTTGGGTGAGTAACTGTCTACACCACAAAGCTCCATTAATAGCACTGTGCTTCACACTGTTTAACAATATCATGCCTTTGCATAGACTGTTCTCTGTACAGAAGTCACCCCCCTCCCCCCCGCCGCTACTAAAGCCATGTAGTATGTTTTTCCACTTCCTTCAAGTTTCTCCTCAAGCAATGCTTTATCAGACCTTTTTTGGCTCTTTTTACTTAGAGATGAATTTGTCTACAACAACAACAAGCAAACTTTCTAATAGTTACATTGTACATATAATATGTGTGGTGGTATATATCAGTTCCTCTCAGATAAGCTTGATGGCTAAGGTAAGTGAAGGCCTAAATCAGGAGTGGGAAATGCCTGGCCTCCGAGCTGTCTAATGCCTGAGAAATCATTTCTTGTGGCCCTGCCCAGGCAAGAGCAGGTGGGATTCAATAAATCTATAGCAGCTTAACTTTCAAGTTGATAATTTTGTAGAGCCTGAGAATTATGTTATAAATATCCAAAGGCCCTTGGCAGAAAAAATATTCCACATCCTGGGTAAGCCCACTCACAGCCCAAGAACACTGCAATCAATGAATTTCTATGAAATCTCAAACTTTACTTTTAAAAAAACAAATGTAGCTCTCAATTTCAAAATCTATGTTTCCCCTAATATAAAATAAAATTTTATTATAGAATCTTCAAGGGGAAGATAAATCTTCTTGTGAAATAACACAGTGTTAACTGTTGATTTCTAGTAACACTTGATACTACCTTGGTGTTCGTGAGTTCTACAGTCCAGAAACAAAAGCAAAGAGACACGTGGTGTCTAGTTTCTCATCTAATCTACAAAGTATAATTTAAAACATAATTTTACAGATCACTGTCTCTCTGTTCCCCACACTCAACACAGTTTTCTCTACTATACTCTTAGCTAATCATATCCTTTGATTTGTAAATTTAGTAAAGATAGGTAACTTTTATAGATTCTTTAAGCATACTTTATTTATTGATAAAATTCATTGTTTCCAAGCCATCTTCTCAATCAGCCAAGTTAATATGAAATATCAAGTAAAATTACTCTGGAAGAATTATATACTGTTATAATAGTTTTATAGTATTTATGTCAGCTTTCCTACTTGTTTCCTGACCATAAATTATTAAAATTCTTCATAAGAAGGATATTTGTTTCTTGTCTTTATTATTGTTTCATTTATTCCTTTTATAATTATTATACCTGTTTTGCCAGGGAAAAATTACTAAGCTTTATGTTAAAGGAAAATGCCTGTTTTGCTGAGGGTTAATAAATAATAAGAAATTTCCAAGATTTGCCAAGATGAGCATGTGCTGTTTCTAAATTTCATCCAGACAATTTACTATCTTTCCCCACAGTGTTCTCTCAAACTGAATAAAGACTTGCACCACTGCAGGGAACCCAAAAGGAAATCTCTGTTGGCAGCAGTCCTTGGGAAGACACCTGTGCCATGTCACTGAAAGATTACCAAGGCCCTTAAATCAGAATGTTATGCCCAATCACTGGAGAACTCCTGCCTTACAAGGAAATTTGTCCAAACATGAATTAGAATCAAGGACATGTGGCCAACTTTGAAGGACTGCCTCAAGAATCTGTCTCTCAATCATACCTGGTGACAATCCATGTCATGAAAATAACATGCCACACCACTCAGAACAATAACTCAGCAGCAAGTTGTCTTCAGGGAAACACTTCCACGCTAATAATGGAGTTTAACCTGAATGTGGAAAAAATGCTTCATTCTCCCAGAACTGACCATTTCTTTATGTTTAACACTCCATGTTATAACCCATCCACACTTAAACAGCTCCACAGAGCTCATTTTTATCAATGTAAAGATCACTGCTGAACAATTAATTCCAATTCTTCCTTGCTATCCAGGAACAGTTCCTAATATCAACATACAATATGATGCAAAGATGCATAAAATCTGAGCCAACTGGAGTCAAGTAGAAACAAAGAGAGTCCCATTATTTATTTCAGGCTCTCCAACCATTTAGAACACTGCCTAAAAATGATCAGAAATAAAAAACGATAATCATATTCATTGCAAGGTGGCAATTTTCATTCCATCCATTGCTCTGTTCTAGAATTAAGGAAACATAAAGTTACAAAAATGGGACATTTGAAACAATTTGTGAAACATAATGAATATAAGTAATACAAATACTTCAGTACTTTATTAATGAAGCCTATTCTGCTATGACACCAAAGCGCAGGATGGAAAATCAAAAATAAGCAAGCGAACCAAAATCAAACCAAAATCATTGGCACAGCCAAAAACCCACCCGTATAGTGAAAAGGCAACATATAGAGCAGGAGAAAATATTTGTGAGCCACATAACTGGTAAGAGTCAAAACTCCAAAAATATGAGGAACTCCTATAAGTCAATGTTAAAAAACAGAAACAGAAACTGAATAACCTGATTTTTAAAGACAAGCTAAGCACATACATTGTTACTTCTCTAAAGAAGAAACACAAGTAGAAATAGCCAACGAGTAAGTAAAAACATGTTCAATGTGACTTATCATGGAAATGTAAACCAAAACCATGAGAAGATGTCCTTTACAACTGGCACATTGGTCTTTAAAAATAAAAGACAGTGTCAGTGGGATGTGGAGGAATTGAAATCCTTGCACATTGCTGATAGGAACACAAAAAGGTACAGCAACCATGGACTGCATTATTGTGATTCTGCAAAAATTTATAAGTGGCTACTATATGATCCATCAATTCCCTTACTTGATATTTACCCAAAATAATTGAAATTAGGATCTCATAGAAGTATTAGCATTCTCATATTTTTGGAGCAGTATTCACACTACTCAAGATATGGAAACAACATAAATGTCTGTTGATAGTTAAATGAATAAAGAAAATGTGGTATATATTCACAGTGGAATAATAGTCACCCTTAAAATGGGTGGCCTGCAGTATGACAACAAAGATGAACTTTGATACCACTATGCTACGTGAAATACGGTCACAGGAAAATACCACGTAATCACATTCACGCCAGGTGTCTAAAATAGCTTATTTCATAAAATCAAGAGTAAAATTGTGTCTAGAAGGGTCTGCAGATGGGGAGAAATGGGCAGTTACTCACAAACTGATGTTTCAGTCAGGCAAGGTGAGTCAGCTCTGGGGATCTGCTGTGTAACCCTGCCGTATTCTCCTAAAGGTAACCAAGCTCCTTGCTTGCAATAGCACCAATCTGATGAATGCATTTTTTTAACTTAACATCAATGGAATACTATGGTAGTACCCTTATGTGTTTGGCTCCTTTTGATTCAAGTTATGTTTAGGAATTTCATTTCCTTTTTTGCATATGGTTCATTTGCAGTCCTGAGTAGTTTCCTAAGGAATGACTATTCCTTATTTAATTGATCCATTCTTACTTTCATGGATTTTGAGTAGTTTGCTCAGGTTAACTTTAACTGATGCTGGCATAGGCTGTTTACAGTCCTCATGTTATAAACTTATATTATTCAAAACACAAAACAATATATAGCATATGCTAAAATATTGTGTGAAGGATCCCATAGAGAATTCCAAACACTACTTGTGAGCCTCAATTTTTGCTGCTCACTTCCATATATCTTTATTCTACTCTTTATTATAATTTTTTTTTTGACAGGCAGAGTTAGAGAGAGAGAGAGAGACAGAGAGAAAGGTCTTCCTTCCATTGGTTCATCCACCAAATGGCCGCTACAGCTGGTTCTGCGCTGATCCAAAGCCAAGAGCCAGGTGCTTCCCCCTGGTCTCCCATGCGGGCGCAGGGCCTAAGGACCTGGACCATCCTCCACTGCCTTCCTGGGCCACAGCAGAGAGCTGGACTGGGAGAGGAACAACCAGGACGGAATCCAGGGCCCCAACCGGGACTAGAACCTGGGGTGCCAGCGCCGCAGGCGGAAGATTAGCCTAGTGAGCTGCGGCGCCGGCCTATTATAATGTTTTCTAAATTAACATATTTTTTCAGTATTTGTGGGAATATAATTCAGAAAATGGGTTAAGTTAATTGCAAAAATTCACCACAAAGTATTAGAACCTACTATTATCTGTGGATGTGCCAAACCAAGGTATGGCATAAAGCAGAATAATTCTTCTTTGAGTGATATCCCCCAGGGCGGACAAAAATTAAGTTAGTAAACAGTAATGACTATTTGCTGATCTATGTATTTAAAAGTTACTAATCAGTCTGAGTTCACCTTTGGGGAATAAATATCAGACCATTAATCCTCGATTCCCTGACAGAATACATTATAAACACAGAAACCCAGAGGGTTGAGAGACAAGTGCTCTCATACTGACATTTTCTTGTCAATGTTGCAATCCTCAAAATGTAGCAAAGGACAAAAGAAGAAACTGTCACAGTGTTTCATTGTTAATTATTTGGAGTTTTTTCTTCTACTTAGAACACCTAACCACAAAGTAGATTGCAAAACTTTATTTAGCTTGATTTTCTAAATGCTCGTATTTGATGAGATTCTAATACATCACAACAGAGTTCTATCTTCTTCTTCATATAAACCTCTATTCATTCATTCATTATTCTCAGATTGTTTGTGAGGCTTACAAATGGTCCTAGTTGGGGAAATGTATCTAAACAGCTACAGATTGATGAACACGTAAGGTCACTACGGCACTTCCTGTTTTATACACAGTTAATGCTCAGTCTCTTTTCCCTTCCTTCCACTAGCAAGATCGCCACCGCTAGCAGAAAACAGTGCCTGAAAAACACAGATGCTAAGCTGCATGTCCCTTTATTTTCTGGTGGAGAGTTTTATCCAGCAATATGAGCCTGCTTGGCAATGTTCAGGGGAAACCAGAATTAGTGGGCATTAAACACACTCAGGGACAACTCTGAATCCCAGTTTCTAACTCTCCCAGCAGGTAGAATTCTGGATGCCCACCATGGTAGCTCGTTCACCGACTAGCAAGATTTCTTAGATTTTTTCTCCTATTCTTTCTTCATCAATTCGTATATTCACGTTCTGCTTCCGGAGATCACCTACTAAATAAGCTGTCATTTCCCAATCTTTTTCCCAGATGTGCTCTGAGAGAAACTGAACGCAGGCATTTCCTCTCTTATAAACTTCAAGTCTTCTGAAGCCGTGCTAGTAAACACCAACTGAGTTCTGAAACCCTGATTCAAAGAGCTGCTGTTAATATGTCTGTTTATGGGTGAGGGGGATTTAAATAAGATTCTTCACTGAAGCTTTTGTTGAAATATTAAGTGAAATGTGATGGTCCCACATGAAGCACAAGTGCTTTCCAAATTTGATCAAAGGCCTCCTTTTGTTTTTTCTGCATTTAACTTTGTGCTAAAGACGCTTAGAGCATAATTTAGTGTATGATGATGAGTTTCAATATATATAATAATTTGCAAAATACATACATTGGCTCAATATTCAGCAGATTCCTATAAAACTTTAAAATTCTTTATTATGGGTTGATGTATTTTGCTGTGAAGACTGAATTAGCCAGAAGATCCTTGCTACTGAGTGTATCAGCAGCCTGTGTATCAAGTAAAGCACTTTTTGCTACAAGAAACTGAAAGACCACCAAATAATTGTAAGCCAAAAAGGAATTAACCAGTTGACAGAACTATAAAAGCAAAGCCTGGATGGCTTCTGACTGATGAATTGGGACTTGGAAAACATCACAAATAGCCGGCGCTGTGGCTCGCTAGGCTAATCCTTCGCCTGCGGCACCGGCACCTCAAGTTCTAGTCCCAGTTGGGGCACTGGATTCTGTCCTGGTTGCTCCTATTTCAGTCCAGCTCTCTGCTGTGGCCCGGGAAGGCAGTGGAGGATGGCCCAAGTGCTTGGGCCCTGCACCTGCATGGGAGACCAGGAAGAAGCACCTGGCTCCTGGCTTGGGATCAGTGCAGCATGCCAGCTGTAGCGGCCATTTAGGGAATGATCCACCTGAAGGAAGACCTCTCTCTCTCTCTCTCTCTAACTCTGCCTGTCAAAACAAAAACAAAAAAAATCACAAAGACCCACTCCTTTCCAACTTTGTGTCCACCTCTATTCTTTTCCTTGTTGTGTATTTATCCTCAGACAAGCATGATTCTTATCTCATGATGTTCACAGTGCTCTGAATTGCATACATCTTAAGAAGGAAGTGTGTTATTAGTAAAAAATGTATATAGTTGGGGCTGGCGCTGTGGCATAGTAGGCTAAGCCCCAGTCTGGGGCGCCAGCATCCCATGTGGGCATGAGTTTGTGTCCTGGCTACTCCACTTCTGATCCAGCTCTCTGCTAATGGCCTGGGAAAGCAGTGGAAAATGACCCAAGTTCTTGGGCCCCTGTAGCCATGTGTGAGACCTGCAAAAGCTCCTGGCCTCGGATTGGCTCAGTTCCAGTCAGTGCGGCCAATTGGGGAGTGAACCAGCAGATGGAAGACCTTTATCTGTGTCTCTGCCTCTCTGTAGCTCTCTCAAATCAATAAAATCTTTATAAAAATGTATATAGTTAAGGAAACTGAGGTTCAGAGAGTTAAGCAATTGTTCTCAAGTGATACAAATGGAAAGATGGCTATGATTTTCACATGAACTTTTTCAACACATAAAGTTTACCATGTTAATTTTTGCAGAAGCCAATTGTTCTTTCTACCAGGATAGTCATTGAATTAGATTTTTAACTCCTGGAGAGCAGCAGTAGTGTCTTGCTTAGCTCTGGAGTGCCCTGCACCATGCACAGCATCTGGTCAAAATTACTGCTTTAATCTGTGTTTGTTAGTCACGAGATAGCCAGTGGTGGTAAAGATCTTTTGATTTGATTTGAAAGGAGATTTAAGATTCTCCTAATTCATATTCAGGTTGGCAATTTATTCACTATCCCACTATCTTCATTAAATAAATGGAAGTACTTTATTTGTGTGGGCAGGACAAGCATACCCCTTATTGCATTTAGGGTAGGGGCTTAAAAGAAGATAGATGGCCAGAACAGTTTCTTCTGTCTTTATTGATGTTGCACTACAGGAGCCTGAAGTCCAAAAGGAAACAGAAACACAAGCCCCAACTCAAAGACAAAAGCCGCAGCCGCATTTGTCTTAACTTTGCCCTCTGCACCAGATTGTTTTTATTTTTATTTTTTATTTATTTATTGTTTTGACATGCAGAGTTCAAGAGTTCAAGAGAGAGAGACAGAGAGACAGAGAGAAAGGTCTTCCTTCCATTGGTTCACCTCCCAAATGGCCGCTACGGCCAGCACACTGTGCCAATCTGAAGCCAGGAGCCAGGTGCTTCTCCTGGTCTCCCATGTGGATGCAGGGCCCAAGCACTTGGGTCATCCTCCATTGCCTTCCCCGGCCACAGCAGAGAGCTGGACTGAAAGAGGAGCAAGCGGGACAGAACCCGGTCCTGGGACTAGAACCCAGGGTGCTGGCACTGCAGGTGGAGGATTAACCTTGTGAGCCACAGCGCCGGCCACCAGATCAGTTTTTCAATGATTACCTTGAGGTGGGAAGGTCTAGCCCAGAGGCCGCCCCAGGGCATAGAATGCTCTTTTCCATAGGGGATGAGTGGCATGATGCACCTTCCTCACACCTGTTCTTCCCCTACTCTGAGGACCTCACTGAGTAGGACACATTTACTTAACTCTAGTTTATTTATTTTAAAATCTCTGGATCTAGTATTCACACATACTTCAAGTTATGTAGTATTAGAAGATGAAAAGATAAATTAGTCTGATTCTTTATGTTATTGATGAGACAAATGAAATTAAAAGCACATGTCTGTGTGTGGGGAGGGGAGATGTTAGCCAATAGTTATGAAAATGACAGATTTATTTTGTTGACATAAATAGACTGAGATAGAAAATGACTTTCCTGTCTACAGTCTATTAACCAGCTAGAGAACTTCAGCTCTAGACTGTCTAGAGCAATTAAGTATTTGACACAAGACATTTAAATTAAATATGAAAATGGTAATGGGATCCTTGAGGGATAATGTTGGCGTATTGGACACCCTGACTTGTTAGTTGTTCATTGGTTAATAGTCAGGGTCAAGAATAAAGATGTGTAACAGGAAGGATTATGGCAAATGCAATCTCATCATGAAACAAGGTTAATGTGGCCTATAAGGAGATTCAGGTGGCTGTAATCTGAATGGTAGTCACACGGCCTGAGTTTTGTCACTTACTAGAATAAAAAACATATTTTTGTGAGGCTTAGTAGCTGAATCATTAACACACACCTTTTGATTTCCTCTGAATTTATATTTGTGTTAAAATAGAGGATAGGAGGGGGAGGAAGGAAGAAAGTATTATATTCTTAGAATTGTATCAATGAACTATAAGGAATCTCTTTTCTTTGTATTAATAACATATTAACAGCCGGCGCCGCGGCTCACCAGGCTAATCCTCCACCTTGCGGCGCCGGCACACCGGGTTCTAGTCCCGGTCGGGGCGCCGGATTCTGTCCCAGTTGCCCCTCTTCCAGGCCAGCTCTCTGGGAGTGCAGTGGAGATGGCCCAAGTACTTGGGCCCTGCACCCCATGGGAGACCAGGAGAAGTACCTGGCTCCTGCCATCGGATCAGCGCAGTGCGCCAGCTGCAGTGCGCCAGCCGCGGCGGCCATTGGAGAGTGAACCAACGGCAAAGGAAGACCTTTCTCTCTGTCTCTCTCTCTCACTGTCCACTCTGCCTGTCCAAAAAAAAATATAAGAAATAACATATTAACATGAGACTTGATGAGATTTGTGTTGTAGAAGTTATCCGACATTTGCTGTAATGCTGAGAATGTATTAATAATTTCTTTAAGAAACAGAAAAAAATAGAGGGTAATATCCATATGTGTACTAGTGCAACATATATTACGATGTTGGAATAATGGAGAATCACTGAGAAACATTTAGGAAGTTTAGATCTTTGCCAGAAAAATAATTTTGAATATCAGTAAACTAATAACTGTCAAGGGACATTATTTACAATAATGCATCAAAAATTCTAGATTCTATCATTCTAAAAATACAAGTCTCAAAGATCATTTCTTAGGGGCCAGCTCTGTGGCACAGTGTGTTAGTCCTCTGCCTGCAGTGCTGGCATACCATATGGGCTCCAGTTCTAGTCCCAGCTGCTCCTCTTCCAATCCAGTTCTCTGCTATGGCTATGGCCTGCTATGGCCCAAGTCCTTGGGCCCCTGCACCCACATGGGAGAATGGGAAGAAGCACCTGGCTCCTGGCTTTGGATTGGTGCAACTCCTGCTGTTGTGGCCATTTGGGGAGTGAACCAACGGACGGAAGACCTTTATCTCTGTCTCTCTGCTATGGCCTGGAAAAGCAGTAAAAGATGGCCCAAGTCCTTGGGCCCTGCACCCACATGGAGGACCAGGAAGAAGCTCCTGGCTCCTGGTTTCGGATTGGCACAGCTTCGGCCGTTGCGGCCATTTGGGGAGTGAATCAATGCAAGGAAGACCTTTCTCTCTGTCTCTCCCTCTCACTGTCTGTAACTCTAACTCTCAAATAAATAAATAGAATCTTTAAAAAAAGATAATTTCTTATAAAGTATTTCATGGAAAACATTGAAAATCATTGATTTTACTGCCCATGCATTTTGGAGGATTAATATCTTTAGGGTTTTCCAATGATTTTATCTCTAAACCTGGATGCAGAGATGTCAAGACAAAGAAATTTTCATAAGGTCTAATTTTGATGACAAAAATTTTGAGAACTTGATAATTATTGATCATAGAGATCTTGCCAAATTTAGTTCTAGAAAGAAATAAATTTAGTCTGTCATGGATACTCGATGTGGTGCAGGTACTCCGCTCCTCTTCTCATATATTCTATCATATAACCCTCCTGGCAGCCCTAACAGTAGGTACACATATCCTACCTTTAGAGAGGTAGCAATGGAAGCCTAGAGAGGTTAAATTACATAAGTATCTGATCTGGGATATGGCATAGCTTTGATCCTCGATTTTCTGACACAAAAGCCATGCTCTTTTATTATTCACAGGTGTCTGAAATGTGGTGATTTTATGCACAGAAATAAATCGATGACACTTTACCAGGAATTAATAGGAAGGTTAAGTAGCTGTCATGTCACAGAAGTGGCATTGAACTTGCAAGAGTTGATGCTTACAAATGACACAGGCATATTTAAGCTGCCAAGATTCCTTGAGCAAAACTTTTGTGGTAGAAAATTAAGTTGACTAGTACCTATACAGTTACAGAATTACACATTTTTATTTAAAAATACCATTAAGATGTTTTTATTCAGCCCCTTCCTTTTACAAAGGAGAAAAGCAATATCCAGGGAAGTGAAGTGCTTTGCTCAAAGTCACAAAGCAAGGAAGACTGGATCTCAAGTTGATCCAATTACAATCAGTCTCTTTGCCACTGTGCCACAATTACTCTATTAACTAGCCATTCACAGAAGCTAGAGACATTGAGAGGACAACAACTCTGAGCAGCATTTTCTGACTTTCCCTACATTGCCTGGGGGAAACATTAGAGATATAATGAGAGTCAGCAGCAAGGCAGCTAGAGCTGGAATTTGAAAGATGTGGTGGAACCAGAAGGCAAATATCATTAGTGCTGGACATTGATGGATAGCTCACTATTTTCCATTTTTCCTTAGTTATGAAGCACATCAGTAAAGAGTGAACTATGTCATCAGTACCAGGCAAAGGTGTGACAATACCACGAAAAAGTAAAAACCCTGAAGGTGCTGCTGACGGCTGTAGCAAGTATCTCATGGAACTAGCATGGAAGACTGCTCATCTCAACTTTCCAGCATACTCAGGCATTCCACTAAATACTGCAAAGAAGTACTACCTTTCCTGCAGCACTTTGTAACATTTAGAGGCAGTTGAAAGAAATGAGAAAACTCTGTTATATTTGCTCTGGATGAAGAATGGAAAACATTAGTTATTTGGCAAGGAGTTGGTGGTGGGTTGCCGAAAATTGTTGAAATACTCAGGTTATTTTTTTGGAGTTGGTTTATGAGATATTCTGTTTGGAAAAGACAGAGATTCGAGGTCAGGTGATTGTTCCTGGCATGTCTACAGGCTCGTGTCCTAGCACACTCTGAGGGAATCTGATTCCTTTCATGTGTTCATCCATGAAGTTCTCAGGAATGAAGGAAATCACAAAGGATGAGAGAGGAATAAGGTCACCTGCCTCTCTGGTCATTTGGGGTCAATCTTCAGCGAAGATGGACACTCTATATCTGAGGAGCAACGCGATGAGATCAAAACTTCCTTCTGTGAAGTTTACACAATATGTATGTTCAAATATTTGACAACAGTGAATGTAAGGGAAACACCTATTTCACAATGAGAAAACACATAACAAATATTTTGTAAGGCAACATAAACCACCACAATGACCAAATGTAAGAAGAGAAAATGTGGGGACTCCCATGCTCTATGTGTCTTTACTGTTATCTATTTTTAATTCATTCAACTGCCTTTTGGCTTCAAGTACAGCTGTAAAAGTCTTTCTTACATTATGAAAATAACATTAATTAAAAGCCTCAAGGATCTAATTTTTAGCTGTAACTTTAAATAATTATTTATTTGCAGGGTACACCTCCAAGAAGGGGGGGAGAGAAACAGAAAGAGAGAGAGAGAGAAAGAGAGAGAGGGAGAAATTATCTTTCTCTGGTCTACTTTTCAAATTCTTGCAAATGTTATGGCTGGGCCACTGATAGCAACCAGAAACTCAATCCAGGTCTCCCAGGTGGGTGGCAGTGACCCACCTACTTGAACCATTACCATGGCCTCCCAAGGTCTCCATTGGTAGACAGATGGAATCTGGACCCAGAGCTGAGAATTGAACTTAGGTCCTCTCATATAGGGAGAGGGTATTTTAACCTATGGCTTAACTGATTAACCTTAACCTTTTTGTTTTTTAACTTCCAAATTTATTTGAAGTCTTTTCACAATTTCTATGTCTCCTCCAAATCCTTTTGCAGTCCATTGTAATTAGTTTCCCCAGCACTACCCACATTAACTCTTTCACTTTTGCTCATGTCGATTCACTGGAAAAAGTTGGAAAATAGCATAATTTCCCTTAAACTCTTTGACTCACTGAAATTTCTATTGTCTGTGGACTTACCCTCATCATTCACCCCATCCCAAGGAGTAGCCATCTGAAGGTGTATCTCTTTTTGTGTGTGAAGCTCTTAGTTAAATGTTGTGTTTTATTTCTCAAATGAAATCTGTCACTTTTCCTGCACAGTATTAAGTATACCTTACAAGTAGGCTTTTTAGGTCATGTTTTGAAATAATCTGTTGCTAGCAACTGTGTCTTCCTTTCCCCAGGAGACACTACAAAATCTGTAGTGTTCTTGTCTTCATGTAGCTCAACATAACGCAATAGAACTCAATCAGGTCTGATAATTCACCATGCCCTTCACATTAACATCATCAAACCTTAATATTGTGGCCCATCATTTCCTTCAAGATAGAAATATATGCATCCCAGTCTCATTAAGCGTTCACAGTAGACTATGTTTCTTTCTGATACTGTTATAATGAAAAGTCACAATACAATTGTCTTAGGAACATAGTTGTGTCCTAAAATGGCAACAAATATATTTTACATATTCTTGTTGGAAGGATTTTCTGAAATATTCTGCAAACCTAACATGAATTATAATGATACTCGTAATCATGACCATAACAATATCAGTAATAAATGGGTGTCAGAGAAATTGTGCAAATCTTTCAATGGCAAAACAGATTCTAATTTAAGGGAATTAATTTGATGGACAAAATGGATACAGAGACATTGCAGGAAGTCATATATAAGCAGGAAATTTACCTTGCTAATAGTAGGTTCCGCATATTCCCTCAATATTTTTTTTAGTTACAGAATTAAAAAAAAAAAAGTTAGGACCATGTCCATACACAAGAAGTTCAGATTTTCATTCATAGGCCCAGACAATTTCTTTTTGGTTACAGATTGTCTTTAGTGTCCCTACTATTACTCTCTTCCAGTTCTTGATCAATATGACAGTAGGGATACAGAGAATTTTGTTTGATATCCTCACAGCTAGCCTCAGCAGAAAATACAGAATCCAGCTTAGAGAAAAAGTGAGCTAAAGAGAACAAGCTTCACTTAAGATCTTTTTGTCTTTTTAATTCTTATGTGGCTGCAACCAGGGAATTTCTGTCAACACACCCAGCACGACTGTCCAGTTAAGTTTTAAATAACTCAGGAGACTAGCTTCTTACTGTTGCTCCTGGGAACTTCTGTCTTGTAACAGGCCTGATGTTTAGGAAGTTCTTCTTGATATAATATCCCTAGGCTCAATCCTTGAGAAAATTTCCTCTGCACAATTTCATGTCCAATGAAGGAATCAGCGACAATAAAATACATAAAAGAAAGCACTTTACAAATCAAGAGGGGGAGAGGGTTACAGAGTATGGAGGAGCAGTACTGGCAGAGCTCATGCCAGGAAAGAAAGGAGGTGGGAATAACAAGGGTACATCCAGAGAGAGTAAAAGTCTGCAGAGAACACTGTACTTGAAAAAAAAAAAACAAAACAAAACAAAAAAACACTGAAGTGGCATCATTGACAATGGAATCAATGTAAAATTCCCTTCTTAATCCTGTTTCATCATAAATGGACCTCTATATGCAGATTTTCGTGCCATCTTTCAGTTTGTTTAACTCTCAGGCTGTTAATTCAGAACGTATATTTAATAGATTTAAAATCCCTCTTCTGTTCAGCTTAACATTTACAACATGTTAAACATTCGCTCTGGAGCACTCTGGATAGTAGTGACTCAAATAACTCACCAACCCTGACGAGCAGAATAAAATAATTACTTCTCACAGACAACCACTCATCCTCACCTCTTCTAATCACATCTTCTATACTGTCTTTTTTTAAACCTCAAGTTCTCAACAGGGTAAATATTGGAAAACTTTAATAGAAGGGTGGACAAAAGCTAAAGAGAGCTCTATACATAATATTTCATTATACATGCCATACACTATCTTATCTTAATGGATTCATGTGATGATGGACATCTTGGCTGATTCCTTATTTAGGCTATTGTGCAGTGTTGCTTAAACATTGTGGAGCAAGTATCTTTGTGATTGAATATGTTTATGTCTTTTTGGTATATACCCAGTAGTAGGACTGCTGGATCCCATGGCAAGGCTACTCTGTCTTTAAAAAATGTTTAATTAATATAATAGGAACAAATTTTGTATATTTCATATTTATAGTTTTAAGAACATAGGCCTGCGCTGTGGCTCATTAGGCTAATCCTAATTAGGCACCTGGCTCCTGGCTTCAGATTGGCGCAGCACGCCGACCGTAGCAGCCATTTGGGGAGTAAACCAACGGAAGGAAGACTTTTCTCTCTGTCTCTCTTACTGTCTAACTCTACCTGTCAAATAAATAAAAAAAAAAAGAAAGTGAAAGTTACACAGAGAAAGAAGGAGAGTCAGAGACAAAGAGAGAGGTCTTCCATTGGCTGGTTTATTCTACAACTGGCCGCAATGGCCAGAGCTGTGCTGATCTGAAGCCAGGAGTCAGGAGCCTCCTCTGGGTCTTCCCACATGGGTGCAGGGGCGCAAGGACTTGGGCCATCTTCTACTGCTTTCCCCGGCCATAGCAGAGAGCTGGATCGGAAGTGGAGCAGCCAGGACTCAAGTTGGAGCCCATATGGTATGCCAGCATAGCAGGCATAATCTTATCCTTTTTTAAATTCCTTTTCAGGCATTTCATCAATCTCTCCATCTTCACATTCTAAAATTGAAATGTTGTTCTGTTCATTTTGGGGAGTCATGTTGTCTTCTTTATTCATGTTTCTTGTATTTCTGCTTTTATTTTTGGGCATCCGTGGAAACACATGTTTGTTTTCTCCTCTGAGGTCTTTTCTATTTGAAACATACCTCTATTATTTATGGAGTGGCTGCTCTCTCAGTGGTGTCCCGAGGTGTGTTCTGGGTCAGGCCAGGGAGCTCTATCCAGGGTTCAAGTGCGGGGCAAGACTCCAGAGGGACGTCCATTCTGGGTGTGGCACATCTCCTCCATCATCGGTGGGGAGGGCATGATTGTGTTGGCTGGCATGCTGACAGATGCTGCCCCTCTCTGCCAAGGTGAATCAAAGGCCTAGTGTGACCACACAGGGCCTATGCACCCCAGCATTCAGGTGCGTGAACTGCACAAGGATCTATTCACTCCTCAGTGTGAGCGCAGACCCCTCTCCACGACCCACTCAAGCACTCAGAATGCTTGACCTCTGGAGCCTGATGCAATGGTTTCCTACAGGCCCAGCTACACCCCACACCCTGTCACCTACTCACAGGATTCCCACTGACAGGGCACAGGGCTTCCACATGCACAGGGAGCAGGGGATACACTCAGCCCTGGGAGCCTCCCCACCCACAGAGAGAGCCATGTCACTCCCGGAGCCAGCTGCCTGCCTGACGGAGTTCAGTCAGTGCTCCGCCTTAGCAAGTTGAGTCCAGCACCTTGATATGGTGCGGCGAGGTGAGTCACTTCATGGACCTAAGTGGGTGCCCCGCCCACTGCCCACCCTCCGGGCCAGACTCATAGTCAGGGGCCCTGAGCTTTCACCTCCCTCCAGTTTAATGGCTCTCATATGGAAATCAACCAACAGCAAACACAGGTGAGCACGTGGGGGGAAATCTACCCTAATCCACTGTTGGTGGGAATGCAAACTGGTGCAGCCACTGTGGAGACAATGTGGAGGCGCCTCAGAAATGTGAGTATAGACCTACCATAGGATCCAGCCATCCCACTCAGGAATTTACTCAAACCAACAGATATCACCCCAATAAAATCCCCAGTCATATGCAGGTTACAGCAGCCTTTCCCTGCCTAATTTTAATATTGTGCTTTCTCCCTGCTGGTTGGCAGGTGCCTTGGTAGGGGTGAGGGGGGGAGAGGGAGACAATATGCCATACTTGCATGGGGTTAGGTGGGCACTCTGCCCCCAAGTAGCACCTAAGGACAGACTCAAAGCCGGTGGGGACCAAGACGTTCTCCCTCAAACATTGTCACCCGTGGCACTGGCTGCTGCCAGTTCCTCTCACTTCACTCTGAGAAGATAACTCTTAGTTTTTTTTTTTTCTTTAATATTTAGTTATTTATTTGAAAGGCAGAGTTACAGAGAGGCAGAGAGAGAGAGAGAGAGAGAGAGAGATCTTCCAACTGCTGGTTCACTACCCAGATGCTGCAATGGCTTGAGCTGGGCCAATCCAAAACCAAGAGTCAGGAGCTTCTTTCAGGTCTCCAAAGCAGGTGCAGGGGCCCAAGGACTTGAGCCATCTTCTACTGCTTTCCCAGGCCATAGCAGAGAGTTGGATCGGAAGTGGAGCAGCTGGGACTCAAACCAGCACCCATATGGGATGCCAGCACTGCAGGCGGCAGCGTTACCTGTTATGCCACAGAACTGGTCCCGATTCTTAGTTTTTAAAGGAATCTCCATACTGTTTTCCACAGTGGCTACACTAATGTACATTCACACTAACAGTGTAAAAGAGTTCCCCTTTCTCCAACTGGAGGAAATGATGCTGAGTGAAATAAGCCAGACACAGAAAGACAAATACCGTATGTTCTTCCTTTTACATGGGAGCTAAAATTTTTTTTAACTTTCATTTAATGAATATAAATTTCCAAAGTACAGCTTATAGATTACAATGGCTTCCCCCCCATAACATCCCTCCCACCCACAACCCTCCCCTTTCCCAGGGAGTTAAAATTTTAAAAGGAAATTAAGTAAAAAAAAAAAAAAAAAAAAAAAAAAGAATTACATTTGTGTCATTTTTGCTGCAAATACAGTTTTTCAAACTTTTTTCATCTTTTTCAAACCAATGGTTAATAATTATAATTATATAATGATATAATTATATAGTTTTAATGATCTGTATTTTAAAATTTATCACATATAAGTGAATTATACATCTTTTCATTTGATTATTGTTTATACCCCTGCCTGTACTCCTGCTGAATTGTGGTCCTTTTACTTTTTAGTTGCTAGACTCTTTATCTTGTAGACATTAAGTATTTGACTATAATGTGAGTAAAAATATGTTATCTCAAAAATTTAAAAAAGAAAGGGACGAAGGAAACATGCTATATAGTAAGCAAGCTAGTTACTAGCTCTATGGAAGGTTGCTTTTCTCTTCTAACTGGATGGCTAATCAAGAACAGAATTTTCGAATGAATACTATAAAGTAAAAGAAACAGACAAAATTCTAAGGGTATCTTCGGGAAAGGCATCCAAAAAGGAGAAGATTAACAGTATAATTTCATCTAGGCCAGCTAAAGTAGGTGCGTTCTATTTAGAATGTTAGCCTTGCTTTGTACTATAAAATGTGTTGCTGCAGTTTCGAGAGCTCCATAAAATTAAAATCATTGGGTTACATGGCTTTTGGTACAAAACTCCGTTATCAGTATAACTCATAAGACACTGTGTGATAGAACCCTTGCACTACCTCTGTAGAATCTTCTCTGCTTTCTGGCAGGATGTGAATTGGTTGGGTGTGACTTTCTTGGCAGGTGCTGCACATACCAATGCTTCAGGGGACTCCAAGTGCTAATGTTTCCTTGAATGATAAATGACACTTCTTATGTCCTGCCTCAACTTCTTTCTTACTTTTGGGGACATTGTTTAATTGCCGCATGCTCAGGAAAGCCTTTCCTGACTAACGTTATCTTCTGCATTGGTCATTTACTTTGTTGTAAGTTTTAAGAAAACCTGGTGATTTTCTTCTATAAAATCTTTGATTGAACACATGGTTACACCACTAAATAAGTAAATGTGTCCCTAATTTAACAGTAAGTTCCATGAGGAGGGAGACCTTGTTGCTGTTCATTAACATCTCCCTGTGCCACTCAGGGCTCCTTGGATGGTGAAAACCGTCCATGGTTTTGTTTATTAAATAACTGGTTATGTAACACATCTTGCAAAAATAGAAGAATCATTAACAACTTCCTGTGTAAAACAGGCAAAGAAAGCATTTTCTAATGTGTATCATTTATAACCTGCTTAAGTCATGACAGCAATGTTCCAAAGGACAGACACACATCCCAACAGGCCCTAAGAACATACCCACATAATGATTTCACTTCTTCTCAATATTCTCCCCATTTAAATCTGTGGCACTTATATTTCTTATATATTCTGTGTAGTTTAAGTTCTAAACCTACTGAGAAAGGACCCATAAGCATGTTTGAGCAGTCAGTGCACTATTAAATCATGTTTACCATACTACTGAAAAGTAACAACTTGAGTATATGCCTTCAAAAATTTAAAGGACTCCATGTTACTTTTATATTATGTAAGGGGTAGATAGCTGTGGTTTTTAAATTCAAATTTACAAGTACATCATAAGAGGAAGGACAGGGGAGGGTGGGATGGTGTAGCAGGTTAAGCGGCTGCCTGCGAAGCCAGCATCCCCTGTGAGTGCCTGTCAAGTCCAGCTGTTCTACTTCCAATCCAGCTCCCTGTCAATGTGCCTGAGACAGCAGCAGAAGACAGCACAAGCACCTGGGCCCCTGCCACCCTTGTGGGAGACCTGGAAGGAGTTCTGGGATCTGGAATTCCTCCTGGCCTAATCCTAGCCTTTGCAGCCATTTGGGTTTTGAATTAGAAGATGAACAATCTCTTTTTCTCTCTCTCTCCCCTCTCTGTGTAAATCCACCTTTTAAATAAATAAAGTAAATCCTCTTTTTTAAAGATGAAGACATTCTCTGATATTTCAAAAATAGACAAATTACATAATTCAGAGGCTACTTGATTGAAATTTATAAGTAAAAGGGATAAGGACATTTTAATGGTTCGTGTATCAATAAACGATGCAAGTGAGGGGTAATAAGTGTCCAGAAGCATTACTGAGGTGACAGCACAGTAACACGTGGAGCAGTGGGAGGGAGTGCAGGGAACACCAAAGGGGGCTTGGCCTGCAGGGATACACAAGCATATCTAACATCATCATTCTGAGGTTGAATCATCTACTTTCAGAGCACACAGTAATGAAAGATCTAAGAATAGGAGCTCGGGGCTGCAAATATTCTAAATGTCTCAAGTTGGAGTCTGAAAGTAAGCAGGAGGTGATACACAAATACCCCAAGCTGAAATGCCATGGCCAAATGTGCAAAGAGGAAGGAACTAAAAGCAAAGAGCCAAGGAGAACAGATAGACTTGACCTTAGTCTATGAAGACCTCCTTCATTCCCCCAGTACTCAGTTGCTTCTTTTCACCTTATTCATCCTGTGCCCACTGTTTGCTTCTTTTTCCAAGTAGTTTCACTGAATTATAATTGTTGTACAAAGTAGTAAACATATTTAATATGTACAATATGATAAGTTTGAATGCCAACACGTGGTATACCATCATTAAAGTCAAGGTCATAAGCATACTCAATGTTTTTTGCAAAGCCTCTGTTTCATTTTGTTTTGTTTATAGCAATAATCCATAGTCTGAGATTAATCCTATTAATGAATTTCAAGGTGCACAATACCATATTGTTAATTATGACCACTGGGAGGTTGTGATACTTCAGGTCATCATTACCTTTAGAGCACGGTGTGCCTTGTCAATCCAGTAAGGTCAAGCAAACCATGGTCCACCTTCTACCACTTTCTTGGCCAACATAGTTCATGGCATGAAACCTGGTACCTGCAGAAATATTAAGTTTTAAGTAACTTGCTATAAATACAATTCCCACCATCATTCCCAAGTACTAGTCTAGAAATCTGCCCTTGATATAGTGTTGATATAATGATACAGTGATATATCATTATTGTGTTTTTTTGTTTGTTTGTTTGTTTTGTTTTGTTTTACAGGCAGAGTGGACAGTGAGAGAAAGAGAGAGAGAAAAAGGTCTTTCTTTTGCCGTTGGTTCACCCTCCAATGGCCGCTGCAGCCAGTGCACTGCAGCTGGCGCACCGCGCTGATCCGAAGGAAGGAGCCAGGTGCTTCTCCTGGTCTCCCATGGGGTGCAGGGCCCAAGTACTTGGGCCATCCTCCACTGCACTCCCTGGCCACAGCAGAGAGCTGGCCTGGAAGAGGGGCAACTGGGACAGAATCCGGCACCCCGACCGGGACTAGAACCCGGTGTACTGGCGCCGCAAGGCGGAGGATTAGCCAAGTGAGCCGCGGCGCCAGCTCATTATTGTGTTTTTAACTCAATAATGCTACTGAAACAGTTACAACCCTTCACCAACACTGTTTGTTTATACATGAATCATTGAAATTTCTCCATCCTTTTTCCTTTTCCTTATAAATTTAAAAGGCATAACAGAACAGCTGTACATTTTCAGATCCAGCTTTCTGTTGCAGGCAAGCTTCCGGTGGAATGTCATGGCTACCACAACATGTTAAATTTGAAACTACAATGGTGGCATTGCTTTTTCATTTTCCTTCTTTTCTTTTTGGACGAACACTAGGTCTCAACAGCGCAGGTAGCTCAGATTCTCTTGATATTGTTTGCCTTAATTAAGCTTGTTTTTTGGGTTATGCTGTTAGTTGTCTGCTAGGTATTCCTGACTTGTAGATTAAAGGTGAGTTATAAGAAGTTATTTTTATTTTTTATATTGGAACCTGCGGTAAACTCTCAAAATTATAATAATTTAAAGGTTAGTTGACTCAAGGATTTATTTAATTGTACTTATGTCTGAAAAAAATTACAGTCATCCTGGTTACTGCCTGATACTTATAAGACCAGAATTTGGTGCATCAGTGCATTATCTGGAATGGAAACAAAGAAAGAAGAAAGAAAAATAAATCCCATCTTTGTTTCATTTATATTTGTTCAAGAAATAGTAGGAAATCAACCCAGAAAAGAATTATGGCATGCCTAAGAATGGATAGTGGAACAAATGGTAAACTGGAATCATTTCTATATGCATTAGTTTCTCCTTTGAAACAAACTTTGTCAGAGATAGTAACTTTAAATAACAGCTCCTTATATTGGTAAAGGTTATAAATTTAGCTGAACTCATCTGCTCTGTCCTAATTGTTGGGTTCAGGCTTGGCTGTTTGTGGAAGAACTCTTGTTTAGGATGACCAGAACATTTCACATAGCTGGAATGACTATTGTTTCTCTTCACATAGCTTCTCATCGACCAGTAGATAATATTTGTAGTTTCAAAGTCCCAAGACACATCAAGGAACGATGCGTGAGAACAATGAAATGCTAACTCAATTTGTATAGTATGGGTTACTCTAAAATACCTGAAGTCCTAATCCTAATCCTAATCTCTGTTTAAGATTTTGCATGTGCTACATTAGACCATGTTTTGGTCTTTGCTTTTTCCTATATAAAATAAAATAGTTGTATTAAAGAAAGTCATTTAAATATCTATATTAGCTTCAACTTCTATAAACACATGGTTAAAATCTTCAAACACTAAAAAGAAAATGAACTGCCCCATTCCATTAAATATTTGCACTTGAATGAAATAAGATGAGTAGAACATGAAATATAATTGTAATAACCTAACTTTCATTTATAAAAATTAATTTTTGGGGCTGGCACTGTGGCGCAGCAGGTTAAAGCCCTGGCCTGAAGCACAGGCATCCCATATGGGCGCTGGTTCTAGTCCCAGCTGCTCCACTTCTGATCCAGCTCTCTGCTATGGCCTAGGAAAGCAGTAGAGGATGGGCCAAGTCCTTGGGCTCCTGCACCTGCATGGGAGACCCGGAAGAAGCAGGTCCAGCCATTGCAGCCAACTGGGGAGTGAACCAGCAGATGGAAGACCTCTCTCTCTGTCTCTACCTCTCTCTGTAATTCTTTCAAATAAACAAAATAAATCTTTAAAAAAATTAATTTTCACAAATGGAAATTCATGCACTATTCACCTTAAATATCAAATAAAAGATAATAAAGCAGTACCACAAAAATGTATTCATTACTAGCTAGATACTTTGCTAACATTTTTTCCTTAGTAGCATCTTATTATTATCCTTACAACAATTCTAATGGCTAGATGTCATTATTACCATATTGACAGGAAAAGTTAGGTTTAGAGGGAATAAAATGACAGGACTATTAAGTTGTATTTCTGGATTCAAACTCACATATTTATGATTTTAAGACCACTATTCCTATACTTGATCTGGAATGAACTAAACAAAAGGCTTGAGTTTCCAACAATAAACATTAATTCAAGACAGTCTGCCAACAGTAGAAGGAATGAGCCATAAGAACAATGAAGTGGTGACTTTGTAGTTCCAGGTAGACGATACCATTCCTTGATAAATACATTTTGTTATTTTTACTTTGTTATTTGATTTACACAATCAATTTAATTCAAGTAGAAAGAATTAACTATCATATAATTAGCCTTGGCTGATATTATACAAAACTCCCTGCCTTCACCACTTGGGCAAATGTGAGAACTGGCCTTCTCACATTCAGATCTAAAATAAGGAATTTTTGTGAATAGTGAGATATCCATTGTAGGATTAAAATTTTCTAAATTGGAGGTATGCATTTGACCTAATGGTTAAGATAGCCTCATCTCACACACAGACTGCTTGAGTTCTATTCCTCGCTTCAGTTCCTGAGTACAAACTCCTACTATTGCAAACTCTGAGAGGCAGCAGTGCCAGCCCAAATAACTTGGTTCCTGATACCCACCTCAGAGACTTGGACTGAGTTCCCTGCTCCCAACTACAGATTCAGCCCAACTTGGGCATCACTTGCATTTGGGGAATTAACCAATGGTTAGGAGTTTTATCTTTCTCTTTCTCTCTTTCTGCCTTTCACGTAAAAATAAAAAAATAAAATTTGCAAACTGGATATCAAGATAAAAGACATGCTATCTAGTCTGACAGTCAGAATTCTGTAGACCAAAGTACAAACCCCACTTCTCTACGACATAAACATAGAAATGCACATAGCAGCCTCACTAGCAAGTTCCCTCAAGCTGGCAGTGATTCATGGTTCGTGCATGTCTGTCATTTTCAGAAAGTATGCAGTGCACACTGCCCAATCCCAGAGAAAAGATTATCACCATCAATTGAGGCACAACAACTTTAGGGGCTAGTTTATATACTGTGTGAGGTGACTGGGTTTAGTACTGGGTGACTACCTAATCTACATATCACAGGAAGGACATGGGACATGCACATATACAGTGTACACAGACACTCACTACTACTTGTAAAGCCTGTTTAAACACTCAAAGTAACTTCTATTTGTTTTCTGTTCATTCTGCAGCTTGTTCTTCCTTCTTTCCCAACATACAAAAACAAGAAAACTCAATAAACGTGAAGTCTGTGTGTGTGGGCGTGGACCACAGTCCATTGACCGCAGTCAATGAATGCTTGACTAATCAATCATGCTGTCCCTATGAAGTGTACACTGTGAATTGTTTCTCTAGCAATGGAGCCCTGGTGCCTTTAATTATGCCATCACCCTTGGGTGGTCCTCACTAGCTAGTGTTAGGAAGACCCTGATTCCCAGTGACAGTGGAGTCACTTAGGGACTCCCTCTGTAGACACTCACATGGGGACCAGGGAGCCACAGAGACTGAATATGGATTGCCTGGGGCTAGTCAGCTGCCATCAATGGGGATCAAGTTGTGACTTTTGGCTGAGTAACTTCCTGCAGCTCTCCGTTAACTGAGCATATGTGGTTTCAAGTTATGCTAAATCACTGAGCTAATTTAAGATTTTTAAAAAAATTATAACAAGATACAGATATCAGTGTTTCTCTCAGAGGAAATCAAAAGCAGCTTCAATCTTTCTTCTCTCCAGATTGGTTCTTCAGATGTGCAAATAGCATCAATGGCAGGAACTGGTTTGCTTCAGCAATTTAGATCCTAATGACAAAGGAAGGTTTCCTAGCCTCTGTTCCCATGGAAAGAATTTTGATTGCCATAATTTGGGTTAAAGTCTGTAGCTGGTTAATTAGTGTCAAATTTGTTACTACACAGGTAGACTTACACTTCCACACTTTTTTTGTGTTTACATGGTAGGCAGCTTACACATTCCTCCCCATTGTGAGTTCAGATTTTGCCATGTGATTTGTTTTCACCAATAGCATATTTGTAATCATAATGCAGGTAGAGTACTGAAATGTGTTTGCATGTGTGGGCCTCTCTTGTTACCTGGTTATCCACTGCCAGAAGAACATTTTCCAGGTAGCTATAGATCTTGAGATGTGGTCCCCAAACACCTCAGGAAAAGTGTGCTAACCTCTTGTTGATTTACAGTATCATGACCATAAGAATCATAGCTGTTGTAAATTTTGGAGTTGCTTGTTATATAATTGCATTGTCACAATAACTGACGGACACAGAAACTGGCACTCATTTCAATTTCTTTTTATGAGTGCTACAATAGCAAAATATCAAAATGTTGGTACTGGCACTGAGCATGGAGAATCAAAAACAAGGAAACTTATAGGAGGCTAGAAAAAAACATAAACACATTTGAAACTGTAAAAGCAGAAAATGTACCTTATTGAATTTTAGCATTATATAGGGGAGTTTCAGCTGAATATTAACAAATACAAGTTGGTTGTTAGAAGCTAAATTTGATAAAGTTCTTCAAGAAAGATGTGAGCTGAGAACAGTACCTTTGATTTACAGAATTGAGAACAAATATAGAGAACATAGAAAAATGAGAATATCAATGCTGTAAAATAAACATTTTAAAGTTATAAACACCAGGACTAAAACCAAATCCATATGATGCTTTCATTTAGTATCTCTGAAAGTATTATGATGGAATCTTATAGATACTTCAGACAGACAGAAAGATCCAGCAGGATCTTAGAAATCTTTGAGGTTTAGAAATGTACAAGCCTGGGGCTAGTGTTGTGGCATAGCAAGTAAAGCTGCTGCAAAACAACTAGAATGTATTTCTGACCAAAATATTGTGAAAAGAGGTATTGGCTATACTTCAAATCCAGGGTGGTGCCATCATCCCATAAGGGCATTGAGTTCTGGCTCCTCCACTTCTAATCCTGCTCCCTGCTAATGTGCCTGGGAAAGCAGCAGAGGATGGAACAAGTCCTTAGGCCCCTGCACTCACCTGGGAGACCCTGAAGAATCTCCTGGCTCCTGGCTTCAGACAGGCCCAGCTCTGACTGTTGTGGCCGTTTGAGAAGTGAACTGCCAGATGGAAGATCTCTGTCTCTCCCTCTCTCTAACTCTGTCTTTCAGATAAATAAATAAATCTATTTTTTAAAAAAGAAATATAGAATCTTGATAATCATCAAATTTAAAAAGGGTATCCTAAAAGAATTATAATTGTGGCTTTTAGCACAAAAATAAATTTAACTGTAAATATAAACTGATTCAAGTTTTAAATCTTATACACAAAAGTGAGAAATCTATATACTAACATCTTTCACTAGAGTAACCATTTTACTACACATGTATGTATACAAATATGTACCCTATAAAATCATATTGCACATCTTAAATTTAGGAAATAAAATATATTAAAGTCATTTATAATTGTAAAACTGGGTAATTCCAAAATGTAATTGGCCAGTGGGCTTTAAATGAGAGATTACTCACAAACTTCTCCTAGACACACTCACTTCTCCTCGGTTTAGCCTATGCTGCTCTGCTGCAGAAAGCCACATACCATAGAGTGAAGCATGCGTGGTGAAATATTGGAGCAAGTAGTTTCAGATTAATATTTCAACAATATCATGAAGCCTGTCATAGTCACTGGCCCTCAACCCTACGGTAGAAATTAATAAGCAAATTTAGATCCACAGAAATCACTTTTTAAATCAGATAACTTACTACTCAGGAAGATAGAGAATATTTTAGATGAGCAGTAATGCAAAACCTATTGATTGAGGAATAAATGGTCCTTTCTGCCAGACATCACCAAAAACTAAAATGATTGATTTGATTTTTGCTATCTAAAAATGCGATTCATAAAGACAACTGACACATGGTATAATACAAAATGTCATCTGTCAGTGCAAAAGCTAGCAATTTTAAGTGAAGGGTTGAGGCAAGGGAGGAAGACTCCTGATACCCCCTGAGAAGGCATGACCCATAAATGAGAGACACAATCATTCAAAAATACTCTGGCTGTTCAGGAACCTGAGTGAATTAAAAAAAGTACCTCTTGTGGACTAGGAATGACAACGATATTTCAGTTTCTGTGAACTTATCTCAAAACACTTCATTCCTTCAGTAAGAATTCATCAGGATGCCAACTCCCCGAAAGATAAATTATACAGTGGCAAACATCTAGACAAAAATCAAGCAGCCTCACAATTTCTACAACCTGCTCTCTGCATTCCTGTGTGCTTTCAATTCTTAAAATAAATATTCTAGGATTTTTTTTAGAAGGGCTTTGTTTGCTGCGCTTCCTATTGCTTTGGGAAATCTACGAAAAAAGGAACTTAGCATTCTTCCTTTATCACTCTTATAATTCTGTTCCCTCAACTAAACAAAAAATTTGTTGAGCATGTGTTATCTTATACTTCTTTTAGCTTGCTGTATTGAATTTTTATGTATCTCTTGTAATGTTGTTAAAGTCCTTCATGTATTTATTCTGGGACTTCTCAGCTACATGGTTCTTTTAATGGGAGCTATTATAACATACTTATGAGTGTAAGATACTCCTAGGGATACAGAGAGAGGCAGAGTTGAATAGAATACACGAATATAATGGTTATCCTGTACCCACATAGAATGATGCAATAGGAAATCTAAATATACATAAGGCTCAAACCATGGCTTCATAGAAGATACATTTCTTCATCTTGTAAAAAAATGTTCTGATGTATTTAAATGTGTTTATTCCTGATAATGAAAATTAAATAAGTCAGAAAAATGATACAGAAAGTAGTCATCTTCCTTTGTTTCATTTTTCCTGATTTATTTGCTACAGTTTGAATGATGATGATGAAAGTATTAATACTGTGCCAAAGAGACAACATAAACCCATGTCATCAGACCACAGCAAATAAAATTAAGGAGGGTACATAATAAACAACTAGAATGTATTTCTGACCAAAATATTGTGAAAAGAGGTATTGGCTATACTTCAAATCCAGGGCCCTGAAAATAAAATCAATTTAGCTTTTATCTAAAATAGTAACTTCTTTCATTTTATGTTTTGGCTAACCCAACCAAATCACAAAAAAGGAATAGCCTAAATGCTTAGCCTCTCATAACAAAAAATGAAGGCCACTGTTTTTAGACTCATTAGTTGCAGAATTATTAGTGGCAAAATTATCATCTATACTGGCTTGGAACAGAAAATACCTATTTAGTTACCTTTAAATGCAGAAATGAAAATTCTAGGAAATATTTCTAAAGTGCCAACTGGTTTCTTTTAAAAAGAGCTGTCAATTTTGAGGTTGGCTTATTTCACTAAGCATGACTGTTTGCAGTTGCATCAATTCTATTGCAAAAGATGGGACTTCATTCTTTCTTATGGCTATGTAATAGTCCATCATGCATATATAAAGTGTTTCCTTTATCCAGTCTTCATTTGATGGATATTTGATTTCATGTATTAGCTATTGTGAATTGAGTTGCTATGAACATGGGAGTACAGCAACTTTCATATGCTGTTTTCTTTTCATTTGGGTAAATGCCCAGGAGTGGGATGGCTGGGTCATATGGTAGATCTATTTTCAGATTCATGAGGAATTTTCATACCATCTTCCACAATGGCTGTACTAGTCTGAATAACCACCAACAGTAAACGGGTACTTTTTCATACATACTGACTTGTATTTACTATGTTTTGATTTTTGGATGATAGTCAATATAACTGGGGTGAGGTGAAACCTCATTGTTTTGATTTCCACTTCCTGATGGTTAGTTATCCTGAACATGTTTTCATGTATCTGTGGGTCATTTGTATTTTTAAAAAAAAGGTTTATTTATTCATTTGAAAGGCAGAGTTACAGAGAGACGGAGGCAGAGAGAGAAAGAGAGAGAGAGACAGACAGAGAGGTATTCCATTCACTGGTTCACTCCCCAGATGGCTGCAATGCGCTGATCTGAAGCCAGGAGTCAGGAGCTTCCTTCAGGTCTCCCAAGGATGCAGGGACTTCGGCCACCTCCACTGCCCTCACAGGCCATAGCAGAGAGCTGGATTGGAAGTGGAGCATCCAGTACTCAAGCTGGCATGCTGCAAAACAGGGCGTTAAGCTGCTGAGCCACAGTGCCTGCCTTAGCCATTTATCCAGCCCTGGCCATTTATACTTCATCATTTGAAAATGGTATGTTCATGTTCTTTGACCATTTCTAATTAGATTGTTTATTTTGTTGTTGAATATGTTGAACAGTTTATACATTCTGGATATTAATCCTTTATCAGTAGCATATTTTCCAAATATTTTCTCCCATTCTGTTGGTTGCATCTTCATTTTGTTGAGTGCTTCCTTTGCTGTGGAGAAGCTTCCTAGCTTGATGTAATCCCATTTCCCTATTTTTGTCTTTATTGACTGTGCTTCTGGGATCTTTTTCAAGAATTCTTTGCTTATGCAAATGTATTTCAGGAATTCCCTGATGTTTTACTCTAGCAATTTGATTCTATCAGGTCTTAGATTTAGATCATTTATCCATTTTGAATTGATTTTTATATAAGGTTCAAGGTAGGGTTCTTGATTCATAATTCTTCCTGTGTAGATCCAGTTTCCCAGCAATGTTTGTTGAAAAGATTGTCAGTTCTTCAGGAATTGATTTCAGCTTCTTTGTCAAAAATTCGTTTGTTGTAGATGCATGGATTAAATTCCAAGGGTTCTATTCTGTTCCATTGTTCTACATGCATATTTTTGTGCCAGTACTAAGTTGTTTTGATTATAACTTCCCTATAGTATATCTTGAAGTCTGGTATTGTGATGCCTCCAGCTTTTTTTTATTATTTAAAACTGCTTTAGCTATTTAGGGTCTCTTTTGCTTTCATTTGAATTTTAGCATCATTTTGTCTAGATGTGGAAGGAATGCCATTGATATTTTGATTGGAATTGCATTAAACCTATGCACTGCTTCTGGTATTATGGACATTTGATGATATTAATTTTTCCCATCCATGAACATGGAAGATTTTTCCATTTTTTCTGTCCTTTTAAAATTTTATCTTTAATGTGTCATAATTGTCACTGAAGAGATTTTTCACGCCCTTGGTTAAATTTATCCCAAGGTATTTAATTTTTTTTTTTTGTAGCTGTTATGATTGGGACTGATCTTACAAGTTCTTTTTTAGCCATGGTATCCTTTGTGTATACTAAGGCAATTGATCTTTGTGTGCTGATTTAATATCTTGCAACTTTACAAAACTCTTGTATGAGTTGGAATATTTTTCTAGTGGAGTATTTTGGTTCCCCTACATATGGAATCATGTTATCTTCAAACAGGAATACTTTGATTTTCTCCTTTCCAATTTGTATCCCTTTGATTTATTTTTCTTGCCTAATGGCTCCGCCTAAAACTTCTAGAACTAAATTGAATAGAAATGTTGAGTTGGCATTCTTGTCTGGTTCCAGATCCTAGTGGAAATGCTTCCAACTTTTCCCCATTCAATATGATGCTAGCAGTGGGTTTGTCATATATTTCCTTGATTGTGTTCCTTAAGTTTATTTTTTCATGAAAAGATGTTATATTTTATCAAACAATTTCTCTGAATCTATTGAGATAACCATATGGTTTTTATTTTCAAATTTGTTAAGGTGATGGATCACATTTACTGATTTGCTTATATTGAGCCATCCCTGCATATCAGTGTTAACTTCCACTTGATCTGGGTGAATGAACTTTCTGATGTGTTGTTTTATTTTATCAGTAGTATTTTGCTGAGTGTTTTTGCATGTGTGTTCATCAGGGATATTGGTCTATAGTTCTCTTGATTGTATCTTTTTCTGATTGAATTAAGGTAATGATAGCCCATAGAAGGAGTTTTATAGGAATCTTTCCCTTTCAATAGCTTTGAATAATTTGATAAGAATTGGAATAACTTCTTTAAAAGTTTGATAGAATTCAGTCTATGTCTCCCTTTAGATCCATTAATATTTGTTTTAAATTGCTAGGACCCCTGGCATTGTTTACATATATATTTACTATAGTCACATTTCCCTTTTGAATTCATCATTTAATCATTACATAATTCACTTATTCATCTCTTATTACAGCTTTGTGTTAAAGTGTATTTTGTCAGATATTAGGATGGCTACACCTGCTCATCTTTGCTTTCCATTGGCATGGAATATCTTTTTCCATAATTTCACTTTCAGTCTGTGTGCATCTTTGTTTCTGAGGTGTGTTTCTTATAGGCAGCAAACAGATAGGTCTTGTTTTTTACTCCATTCATCCAGTACGTCTCTTTTAATCTTAAAATTTAGGCGATTTGCATTCAAGCTTATTATTGATAAGTAATGACTTAGTCCTAACATTTTTGCAGAAATATACATATTGTTTGCTTTGGAGTTCCTTTGTACTTTTACTAGGAGATTTTCTGCCTTCACATTTTTCCATAATGATGACTATCATTTTCTGTTTCTGTGTGTAGTACATACTTACGAACATTTGTAAGGTTAAGCCAGTGGTAACAAATTCTTCCCATTTTCATTTGTTTTGAATGGTTTTTTAAAATTTCATCTTCTTTTACAAATGAGAGCTTTTCTGGTTACAGTATTCTGAGTTGAAAGTTTCTTTCATTTAGGAAGTAGGCTATATGTCTCCATTCTTTCTTAGCCATCAGGCTTTCTGATGATAAATCAGCTATTAGTCTAATTGAGGATTTTTCTGATGGTAATCTGGTCTTTGTCTCAGGCACATATTAGAATCTTTTCTTAGAACAGGTCATCAAAGAAGGAGGTACCTTTCTCTGAAGGGAGGAGAGAACCTCCACTTTGACTATGACCTTGTCTAAACAAGATAAGAGTCGGAGAACTCAGAGGGCTTCCATAGCCTTGGAAACTCATGACTGGAGCATAGGGAGATTACTGATGCCATAAACAGCAGTGTCAATTGGTAAAGTCAACAACAGGAGTCACTGTGCACTTACTCCTCATGTAGGATCTCTGTCCTTAATGTGCTGTGCATTGAGATTTAATGCTATAACAAGTACTCAAACAGTATATATCACTTTGTGTTTCTATGGGGGTGCAAACTGTTGAAATCTTTACTTAATGTATGCTAAACTGATCTTCTGTATATAAAGAGAATCGAAAATGAATCTTGATGTGAATGGAAGGGGAGAGGGAGTGGGAAAGGGGAGGGTTGCGGGTGGGAGGGGCGTTATGGGGGGGGGAAGCCATTGTAATCCATATTCTGTACTTTGGAAATTTATATTCATTAAATAAAAGTTTAAAAAAAAGAATCTTTTCTTTATATTTCACTATTGAAAGTTTCACTATAATGTGTTGTGGTGAATTCTTTTCTGATCATGTCTATTAGGAGTTCTATTTGCTTCTGATACTTGGATGTCCATTTTTTCTCCAAATTAGGGAAATTTTCTGTTATTATTTTGCTGAATAGGCCTTCTAATCCATTCACTCTTTCCCTGTTCAGGAACTCCTAAGACACATATGATTTATTGTTTGATAGTATTCCCTAAATCTTGAACACCATTTTCAATTTTTCTAATCTTTTCTTCCTCTTCCTGTTCTTCCTACTTTTTCTCCTCCACTTCCTCTTCTTCTCCATCCTCCCCTCACTCCTCCTCCTTCCTCTTCTTCTGTCTCTTCTTATTCCCCCTCCTCCTCTTCCTCCTCTTCCTCCTCTTCCTCCTCCTCCCCTTCCCCTTTCCTTTTCCCCTCTCTTTATTTTTCTTTTTCATCTGACTGTGATATTTTCAAAGATTTGTCTTCAAGTTCAGATATTCTTTCTTCTGCCTCACAAAGTCTATTTTGTGGATTTTCACTATATTTTGTATTTGACATACTGAATTATTAATTTATAATAGTTCAGTTTGATATCTCTTCAATATTTTGCTATTTCAGCAAAAGTTAGAAATTTTCACAAAATTTCAAAATTTTTTATCATGTATGAATATCCTTATTTGTGGCTCTGTTTTTCTGAATAATATTATGATCATTTTTTTTGAATTCCTTTTCAGGCATTTCATCAATTTCTTGTCTTCATATTCTAATACTGAAGTGTTGTGTTCCCTTTGGGGAGTCATACTGTCTTCCTTATTCTTGTTTCTTTTATCTTTGCACTTACTTTTGGTTATCTGTGGACACATTCAGTTTTCTCTTCTGATGGCTGTTTTCTTTTAACTATGCCTCTGAGGCTTAGTGGAGGTTGCAGTCATTACCCAGTGGTATAGGCTGGTTTGGTTCAGGAAACTCTGTTCTGTGCTCATGGGTGGGGCAAGAGTCCAGGGTGACACCCAGGCTGGGTCTGGTAGATCTCCACCATTGTCAGTGTCAGCAGTGTATGAATATGTCTGCTGGTATAATCACAGCCTCAACTCCTCTCTTCCAAAGTGATCAGCGTCCAGAAGTATCCCACAGTGGCTTCAGTTCCCTCACATGCAGGCATATGTATCTCACAAAAGACCTGTGAAGTCTTTAGTGTGGGCACAGAATCTTCTACAACAACCTACCCAAGGCAATCAGGGATCCCTGAACCTGAGGCCTGACACAGTGATTGCCCAGAGACCCAGCTGCATACCTTGCTCTATCGTGCAATCACAGAATTCCCACAGTCATAGTGTGCAAGACTCCCACAGTCATACGGAACAGGGGATCCATTCTCAGCCCCACATGCCTGCACCATCCAGAGAGAGCAGAGGCTTTCCCAAAGCCAGGTGCCTATGTGTGCTCTGCCTTGACATTTTGAGCTCTAGGCCTGTGATAGGAGTACCTCATAGTCCTAAGTGAGTACCCTGCCCCTGTCAACCCTCCAGGCTAGACTCAAATTCAGTGGGGAAAGTAGATTTATCCATCTGATAAAACATCCTAGTCCTTGCACCCTAGTTCTTGCATGAGAGCTGTCATAGCTTCTATTAGCATTAAGATTGCTCTTTTTTCCTGCTGATTGCTGGGCGCCCTCGTGGTGTGATCGGGTGAAAAAAATAGGCTGCCCTTACACGGGGCCTCTCTAGTGCTCCAGGCTGGACTCAGCCAGTGTGAACCACAGGCTCTCCCTCAGGCAAAATCACCCAGGACAAGGGCTGCTACAGTCTACTCTCCCCTTGCAAACCAGAAGCTGGTATCCCCTCCAGTCCAGTGGTGTCCCCACTTGCTGCTGCATGTTTGTTTTATCCACGGTGTTCCATGGTGTTTCTCTTATTTCTGTAGAATTTCCACTGCAAATTTCTCTACAACTCTTCCTTAAGAATGTACTTTGCCTGCTTTTCATCTGTTATCTTCCCCTGGACAAAATCAGAATATCTTTCCTCTATTCAACCATCTTGGAATCTGTAACAACATGATTTTAAACTTACATGAAATTGTACTGAGTCAAGATTAAGGAAACCATGAGTTAGAATAAATCTGAAAATTTTCCAATAGGAGAAAGCATAAATTAGTTTAGGAACAAAATAAAATATGCTTTGACAGAAGGATAAGTGAACTGTTAATGGAGAAGATCAGAGAGATGAGAAATAGACCCAGCAGATAAAGCTGTCTTTAAGAGACCCTAATGGGCAATTGGGAGTGGATCTTTCAAAAATAAATAGTAATTGGGTTGCCATTGTGCTGCAGTGCGTTAAGCTACTGCTTGCAATGCCAACATCCCATAACCAAGTGAAGGTTCAAGTTCTGGCTCCTCTGCTTACAAACCAGCTTTATGTTAACACAGCTGGGAAGGCAGGAGATGATCAAGTGGGAAACCTGGATGGACGTCTAGGTTCTTGGCTTCAGCTTTGACCACAAAGGGCAGTTGTGGGCATTTGGGGAGTGAACCAGCAGAAGCAAGATTTCTCTGTCTCTCCCTCTCTTTCTCCATTTTGCTTTGCCTTTCAAATAAGTAAGTTAAAAAATCTTAACAGATATATAAACAGTATCGGGTTGGTTGGCCAACCCATTGAAAAAATAGGTTTAAATCCACTCCATTTGCACACATATACACACCCATACCTACAATATATACTGGATCGATTGCACAAAGGAATATTGGTTTTTGATAGCATTCTGTGTTTTTGAGAGATAGAAGAAGGCTTCCATTATTTTGAACTAAGTAAATATTTTTAAAGGCCAGAAAACTTTAAATCCAAAATTCAGAAGAAAAAGAAGAAAAATAAATGTTAATATACATATGATATATGTATAATAAGATATATTAAAATTAATATATTTTGATTATTGAAAGTAACAGTAGACGGTGAAAGCACTACCCAACATTTTGAAAACTTGTGTTTCCAATTACATATGAGGGATATTCAAAATATTCAAGTGAAATATTTTATGAAGAAACTATTCATGGATTTCAAAAAACGTTTTTGATCACAATGAACTTATTATTTACTTCCATTTTTCTACATTTTTTTAATTTGAAAGGTAGAGAGAGAGAGAGAAACTTTTATCCAATGGTTACTCCCCAAATGGCAATCAACACAAGGCCAGGCTGAAGCCAGGATCCAGGAACTGTATCTGGGCCTCCCATCTGAGTGGTAGGAATCAAGTAGTTAAGTCATCATCCGTTGATACCCAGGTGAATTACCAGGGAGCTGGATCAGAAATGGAGTAGCCAGGACTCAAATATCACTTTTATTTATGATGCAGCTGTCCCAAAGAGCAGTATAACCCACTGCGCCACCAATGACCACCTCTCCTACAAACATTTTTAAGTTCCCTTGTATTTATGACTGCATTCTAAATCTGTGAACAATGCATACAGATCAACACGATTATATTAAGCAAAAGCAATCAGGTAGAACAATTTTTAAAAGCCTTGAAGAAACACTTTAAAAAAAGATATTCTGATAGCCAATACAAATATGAAAAAATACACCAATTCTTAAGCCATCTGGAAAGCATACATGAAAGTGGTAATTAACTCTACTATAGGCTCATGAGGATTGTTAAAATGTGAAAGAAGAGTTCAAAGTGCTAGCACCATTATGGAGCATTCAAAACAACTGTACACTGATAGTAGGACTGCTGCCTTTGGCTATTTGAAAGTATCCAATATAGATGCATCCACCATCAACTACCCATGTGAACCAACTTTTCTTCTCTGAGGTTAACTTACAACACTGCAAACATATATCAATCAAAATATCTATATTTAGAACATTCATAAAACTTAGATTTGAATACCCATGCCTAAGAAATGATCCAAGTTCCTATCAGCATAAGGATGTGTGAATATATTGTGTTATTTTTGTTCAATGAAATACAATTGGCCCTCTGTATCCTTAATTTTTTGCATCAACAGATTCAATCACCATAGACTGAAAATATTAGAAAAAATACTGCTTCACAGGATACACAGCAGACTCATAGAAGGCAGATGTTGTAAACAGCACTCTGGCCTCAGAATCAGCCACTAAGGCATTTGGATCTGGCTAAAAAGCCCATGAGAGTATTTTAGGCATGGAAAGCCAAGACACTGTGGAAAAAAAATTGACATAAATGAAAGATCTCTGTGAGTGAGATCCCAGTGGAAAGAACAGGTCGTCAAAGAAGGAGGTACCTTTCTCTGAAGGGAGAAGAGAACTTCCACTTTGACTATGACCTTGTCTAAATAAGATCACAGTTGGCAAACTCAAAAGGCTTCCATAGCCTTGGCAACTCATGACAAGAGCCTTGGGTGATTACTGACGCCAAAAATAAGAGTGTCAATTGTTAAATCAACAAGAGTCACTGTGTACCTACTCCTCATGTAAGATCTCTGTCCTTAATGTGTTGTACTATGTGAATTAACGGTATAACTAGTACGGAAACAGTACTTTACACTTTGTGTTTCTCTGTGGGTGCAAACTGTTGAAATCTTTACTTAGTATATACTAAATTGATCTTCTGTATATAAAGATAATTGAAAATGAATCGATGAAGAATGGGATGGGAGAGGGAGTGGGAGATGGGATGATTGTGGGTGGGAGGGAGGTTATAGGGGGAAAAAGCCGCTATAATCCAAAAGTTGTACTTTAGAAATTTATATTTATTAAATGAAAGTTAAATAAAATACTGCTTCAGTAGTGGGAATGGCCACATTTTTCTTGTCATCATCCCATAAGTGGTAGGGTATAACAACTATGTACCTAGCACTTACATAGCATTATGTATTATAAGTAATTTTGATGATTTAAAATACATGGGAAAATATTATGGGTTATGCACAAATACTATCCTGTTTTATATAGAGGATTTGCGCATTCTTGAAATTTGTAGGGTATCCTGAAATGAATCCCCTACTGATACTCATGTATCTCATGGATGACTCACTATACATATTACGGATCATCATTTATTTTCACTATATAATAAGTAAAACTCATAAATGTGATATGAGGGATAAAGTATAAAAGCAGGCAAAAATCAATCTATGCTCTTAACCATCATGATGGCAGTTATTTCTGGTGGGATAAAGGCTGTTGTGCTGCATGATAGAAGCTTCCTAAGGAAGCAGATAACATCAAGCTTCTTGAGCTCAGTGCTGGTTTCATGTTCATATTCAATTTCTAACCTCGTCCCTTGTGCTGTGATTGTTCAAGCTGATTTTACTTTTGTACAGTATTTCCACATTCATACTTCTCTGCTTCTCTGCTTCACCAACTATGTCTGCCATTCAAAGCATCTGCTCTCTGTAGAGGATGGTGCTTTCTTTGCTTTCTTTCTAGCACCGCTTTCTCTAATATCTGTCCTAAATCTCTATACTGCCTTTTTTCTCCTTATCTTAGCAAATGTTAAAAGAAAATGCAGGTGTCTCTTTGCTTCTTCACATAGGAGGGTGCGTTAAATAGTTTGTTTGAAAATGGAATGAAAAGAGAATGTGCATTTTCCATGAACATGATGAAGACACTCATATGATGCTGTTCTCACTTATTTAGTATTTTCCCACAAGGAAAGATGCTTCCACAAGTAGGGAATGTCTGAACCCTATTCAGATTTTCAGGCTATTTATAAGAAATAGTCAAGTGCAAATATTTAAATACATACAAAGACCTACTTGACTACCTTGGATTCTTTGAGGCCAAGATCCTTCTAGCTGCTGCTAATGGCAGAATCCTGTGACCTTTGGCTCTATTCTGCAACCTCGACAAAGTGTTCCACTTTCTTCAGCAGTAACCATCAGGAAATGGACCTTGATGAAAACTGTTTTCATTTACAAAGGGTAGTGAGGGAAGAGAATCCAGGGAGAAGACCTTTCCCAGTTCTCACTCATCATGCTCCTTCAGGCTAACGTGTTGTTTAGAGGTGTATGTGAATCCTTTCATAGATGTCAGTTTGTTCAAACTACTTGAAAAATACATCAAACCTGTAGCGACTCTGCTTTTCAACCCATGAGAGTAAAACAATGTATTAATAACACCATGTGTCATTCACACATGACCTGGATGACACGGCATCAACTGAAATTATTTTAAAACATATTAGAGTGGGGAAACTTTTAATATATTATGCATCCTTGGCTGCTTTAATTTTCTTCTATTGCATCTTGGCAGGAGCTTAATAACCATATATTAAATACGATACATAATACACAATTGTACTAATTAAAACAATATGAAGAAATACGGTGTGTATTCTCAGAGATGATTATTGCACATTAAAAGAGTTTAAAATATTGCTTGTAAATTCTCCATTTACAACAACTTATAAATATAAACATGCTATAAATATATGTTCTTATTTTTCTAAGAGAATATCTGTCACTTTAGAGGAGGAGAACTAATGACCTTCTGCCAGGAATTGTGACTAATTCTAGGTTACATGCACCGTTTAAATAGCTCTGCATCAAGTTTTACTTGAATATCAGATTTAGATTTTAGCATGATCTTTTTCAGATTCTGCTAGAAATATTGAGGTATTCTGGCCTTTGCAGTTTGCCTTTGTTATTTTTCCCCTCTTAATTGTCCTTTTGCAATGATCTGTCCATTCCTTATGTGCTGACAATAGCAGAGTAGCTACCTTCCAGAATATTGTAGCCCAATTCATCTACATGACCTTGATCATAAGGTATTTTTGAACTTCAAATTTTTGATCTATTACATTTGATTAATCATAGCTATAAACCAGAAGTGTTCTCTTAGATTAAATGAACCACACATGTAAACATTCACAAATGCTATTATATAAAACTGTCAGTTTCTTTACTGCAGAGCTGTCATGAAATCAGCAGAGTTCCCTGCCCCACACATCTCTCTACCACCTCCATCAGAACATTGTACATAACCTCATTCTAGAGGCTAGTTTGGATCAAAGGCAGACAAATTGGAAAGGAGGAAGTCTAATTATCCCTGTTGGCAAATGGCATGATCCTATACACAAGGAAACCAAAAGACTCCACAAAGAGACTATTGAAACTCATGAGAGTTTGGTAAAGTTTCAGGATATAAAATTAACACACAAAAATCAATAGCTTTTGTATACACAGATAATGCCATGGCTGAGAAAGAGTTTTTAAGATCAATCCCATTCACAGAAAAATTAAATACTTTGGAATATATTTAACCAAGGAAGTCAAGGACCCCTGTAATGAAAGTCACAAAACATTAAAAAAAGAAATAGAAAAAAATGGAAAATCTTATATTTTGTATCCTCACAAATGGTAGAGAAAATAAGTATGATAATAAATATTAACTTTAACTACTTAGATTTACTCTATTGCTACTTCTGTTCCATATCATAAAAAAGCAGTATATTTATTCTAGGGTCCAATGATTGAACATTTCTGTGGTATAAACATTCAATATTCCTCATCTGTTTTTTTTTCAATTGTTATATTTCTCTTTAATTCAAATTTGAGTGTTTCCAATATAAAGCTTATATAAAAAGGCAAAATTCTACCCAACAGCTGCTGTCAGGTGTTTTTTTTTTTTAACTTTTATTTAATGTATATAAATTTCCAAAGTACAGAATATGGATTACAATGGCTTTCCCCCCCTTAACTTCCCTCCCATCTGCAACCCACACCTTTCCCTCTCCCTCCCTGATTCCATTCACATCAAGATTCATTTTCAATTCTCTTTATATACAGAAGATCAGCTTAGCATACATTAAGTAAAGATTTCAACAGTTTGCACCCACATAGTAGCACAAATTAAAACATACTGTTTGAGTACTAGTTATAGCATTAAATCACAATGTACAGCACACTAAGGACAAAGATCCTACATGAGGAGTAAGTGCACAGTGACTCCTGTTGTTGACTTAACAAATTGACACTCTTGTTTATGGCATCATTAATCACACTAGGCTCTTGTCATGAGCTGCCAAGGCTATGGAAGCCTTTTGAGTTCAACGATTCTGATCATATTTAGCTAAGGTCGTAGTCAAAGTGGAAGTTTTCTCCTCCCTTCAGAGAACGGTACCTCCTTCTTTGATGGCACATTCTTTCCACTGGGAGCTCACTCGCGGAGATATTTCATTTAGGTGTTTGGTTTTGTTTTTTTTTTTTTTTTTTTTTTTTTTTTTTTTGCCAGAGTGTTTCAGCTTTCCATGCCTGAAATACTCTCATGGGCTTTTCAGCCGGATCTGCATGCCTTAAGGGCTGATTCTGAGGCCAGAGAGCTGTTTAGGACATCTGCCATTCTATGGGTCTGCTGTGTATCTCGCTTCCCATGTTGGATCGTTCTCTCCCTTTTTTATTCTATCAGCTAGTATTTGCAGACACTAGTCTTGTTTATGTGCTCCCTTTGGCTATTAGTCCTATCATTATGATCAATTGTGAACAGAAATTGATCACCTGGACTAGTGAGATGCCAATCAAGATACCGAAGACCTTCTTCTCAGATCTGGAAAAAATGATGCTGAAATTCATGTGGAGACACAAGAGACCTCGAATAGCTAAAGCAATCTTGTACAACAAAAACAAAGCCGGAGGCATCACAATACCAGATTTCAGGACATACTACAGGGCAGTTATTATCAAAACAGCATGGTACTGGTACAGAAACAGATGGATAGAGCAATGGAACAGAAGTGAAACACCAGAAATCAATTCAAACATCTACAGCCAACTCATATTTGATCAAGGATCCAAAACCAATCCCTGGAGTAAGGACAGTCTATTCAATAAATGGTGCTGGGAAAATTGGATTTCCACATGCAGAATCATGAAGCAAGACCCCTACCTTTCATCTTACACAAAAATCCACTCAACATGGATTAAATACTTAAATCTATGACCCTACACCATCAAATTACTAGAGAGCATCGGTGTGGGGAGCAACTCGGACTAGACTAAGTTACTGGAATTAAGACTTATTCTATGCATCTGCTCTCCCACAATATGGCGCTGGGAGAGGAGAAAACAGCTTCTACACAGCTGCCTCCAGTTCAGCCAATAAACTGTAGGACTTGCTCCTGATTGGAGGAGAGCAGCGTGCTCGGCGTGTGGGCAGCCGAGTTAGGATTGGCGGAGGAGGACTATAAAGGAGGAGAGAGACGGCATGCACCAGGAACATCTAAGGGGAACACCTATGCAGCCCCCGAGAGAGCCGGCCGGCGGTGTGCCGCTCCCCCGCGGAAGTGGGGAATGTGGCAGGGGGAACCGCCCTTCCACGGAGGTGGAAGGACCAGCAGCCAACCCGGGAAGGACCAGCAGCAAACCTGGGGAGAGCCGAGCAGACAGAAGAACAGCGCAGGGTCCTGTGTCGTTCCTCCACGAAGACGGGGAGCGACATAATGGTGCCATAACTCGGATATGAAGCCTAGGCAGGGTTTAGTGTCATTCCTCCACGAAGAGGGGGAGTGACATAATGGTGCCGTGACTCGGATAGGAAATTTAGGAGGGAAGAAACGGGAAGAAGTGGGAAAATACCAGAGAGAGAGACTAGCGAAGAGCCTAGGGGAAAGCCGGACGAGAAAGGTGCCGGAAGAAGCTATTGAAAGCCTAGGCATAGACTTGGATACGGACTGTGGGAAAGAAGTTAGGATTTAAAGTGAAAGCAAGAAGAAACTTAGACTCAGATACGGACTGCAGGTTGAAAGTGAAAGTGAAACCTATAAGAAACTTAGACTTGGATACGGACTGTGGGGAGAGGCCAGGAGAAATGAGGGAGGAATATTGTTGGAAGAAAACTTAGGGAAACATACCGGGTAGAGAAAAATGTTAGGGAGGATGAAGCCACGAGTGCAGGCCGAGGCGGAAACGTAAGCCAGCTTGGAATTCTTCAAGTCACCCCGGGGAGCAAGAGGCGAAGATCTGGAACCAGAGGCAGAGACGTGGGCCGCCAGGTTGGAATTCGCCAGGTTAGTCCGGGGAACTTGGATTGAATGCTAGTGGCGGAGACGTAAGCTACGCTGTGTGACTCGCGGAAGCCGCCGCATGCAGAGAGAGCACGGGGCGTGAATAGATAGGGAACGCGGGGCTGGCGCGAGGCCGTGGTGCGGACGCGAAGGGCGTGGAGACCGCGGAGTGTGCGCGTGCGAAGCCGAGCCGCGCAGAGCTGGGAGCCCACCGGCGGGGCGAGGCGCCGGGAAGCCGCGCAGAGCCGTGAAGCTGCCGCGGGGCGGCGAGGCGCCCAGAAGCAGCCTCGGGGCGGGCGCCGGGAAGCCGCAGGGATAAGAGAAACAGAAGTCTAGAAGTGCAATGAGAGAAATAGGAATGCTGGTAGATAGAAGTAAAATAGGAGAAATAGGAATGCCCGGAGATAGAGAAATAGAGAAAGGCCTCCCCACAACACAGCAATGAGAGAGCTTGGATTCGGTCTGCCTGATTAGGACGATAAGCACCTGCGGGCAGCTAGCAGCTTATGCGCCGCAGGTCACTGAAGACAGGCACGAATTAACATCAATAAGTCTCCCCACAATACCGCAATGAGAAGGCTTGGATTCGGTCTGCCTGATTAGTAAGGCGGTAAGCACCAGCAGGCAGCTCGACCAGAGTATGAGCTGCAGGTCACCAAAGATAGGCACGAACCAACACTAATAAGTCTCCCCACAAGACGGCAATGAGAGGGCTTGGATTCGGTTTGCCTGATTGATAGGACTTGTAAGCACCTGTGGGCAACTCTAGCAAGCAGAGCAGAGTGTGTGCCGTGGGGCACCGAAGACAGGCGCGTATCAACGCCAAAAAATAAAAAGAAAGGGGGATCTGTGGGGAGCAACCCGGACTAGACTGAGTTACTGGAATTAAGACTTATTCTATGCATCTGCTCTCCCACAATATGGCGCTGAGAAGGGAGAAACAGCCTCTACACAGCTGCCTCCAGTTCAACCAATAAACTGTAGGACCTGCTCCTGATTGGAGGAGAGCAGCGTACTCGGCGTGTGGGCAGCCGAGTTGGGATTGGCGGAGGAGGACTATATAGGAGGAGAGAGACGGCATGGTGGTGTGGGTTGGTTGAAGAGTGCGTTGGAGAGTTCGCGGGGAAGTTCGTTGCTTCGTTCTTTCTCATTTCTCTCTACTCATTCTTGCTTTGGGAGTTTGCTGTTTACTTATTCTTACTTTACTATAGAAAGGACTTGTAAAAAAAGGGAACAACAAGCGCCCGGTCCGGTGCGGCTCCTCCGCGTGCGGAGGAGCAGCAATCGGAAAAACCCTGCAAGATATAGGTACCGGCAAAGAGTTCTTGGAAAATACCACAGAAGCACAGGCAGTCAAAGCCAAAATCAACTATTAAGATTGCATCAAATTGAGAAGTTTCTGTACTGCAAAAGAAACAGTCAGGAAAGTGAAGAGGCAACCGACAGAATGGGAAAAAATATTTGCAAACTATGCAACAAATAAAGGGTTCATAACCATAATCTACAAAGAGATCAAGAAACTCCACAGTAACAGAACAAACAACCCACTTAAGAGATGGGCCAAGGACCTCAATAGACATTTTTCAAAAGAGGAAATCCAAATGGCCAACAGACACATGAAAAAATGTTCAAGATCACTAGCAATCAGGGAAATGCAAATCAAAACCACAATGAGGTTTCACCTCACTCCGGTGAGAATGGCTCACATTCAGAAATCTACCAACATTAGATGCTGGAGAGGATGTCGGGAAAAAGGGACACTAACCCACTGTTGGTGGGAATGCAAACTGGTCAAGCCACTATGGAAGTCAGTCTGGAGATTCATCAGAAACCTGAATATAACCCTACCATTCAACCCAACCATCCCACTCCTTAGAATTTACCCAAAGGAAATTAAATTGGCAAACAAAAAAGCTGTCTGCACCTTAATGTTCATTGCAGCTCAATTCACAATAGCTAAGACCTGGAACCAACCCAAATGCCCATCAAGAGTAGACTGGATAAAGAAATTATGGGATATGTACTCTATAGAATACTATACAGCAGTCAAAAACAATGAAACCCCATCATTTGCAACAAGATGGAGGAATTTGGAAAACATCATGCTGATTGAAATAAGCCAGTCCCAAAGGGACAAATATCATATGTTCTCCCAGATCGGTGACAGCTAACTGAGCATCAAAAGGGAAACTTGTTGAAGTGAAATGGACACTATGAGAAACAGTGACTTGATCAGCTTTTGTCCTGACCGTTGATGTACAATGTAATACTTTATCCATTTTAGTATTTTTTTTTTTGTTCTAGTACTACTGGCTGAACTCTGTAATTAACACACAATTATTCTTAGGTGTTTAAATTTTAACTGAAAAGTGATCCCTGTTAGGAATCTGGAAAGCATTATGCTGAGTGAAATAATCCAGTCCCAAAGGGACAAATACCATATGTTCTCCCTGATCCATGACAACTAACCGAGCACCAAAAAGGAAACCTGTTAAAGTGAAATGAACACTAGGAGCAACGGTGACTTGATCAGCCCTTGCCCTGACTGTTGATGAACAACTTAATACGTTATCCCTCTTAGTATTTTTTGTTTGTTTGTTCTACTCAATACTTTTGGTTGAATACTATAATAAATACACAGTTATTCTCAAGTTTTGAAACTTAACTGAAAAGTGATCCCTGTTAAATATAAGAGTGGGAATAAGAGAGGGAAGAGATGTGCAATTTGGGACATGCGCAAGCTGACTTACCTCAAATGGTAGAGTTAGAAACATACCAGGGGATTCCAATTCAATCCCATCAAGGTGGCATGTACCAATGCCATCTCACTAGACCTCATCTGTTTTTTAAAGATTTATTTTGTTTATTGGAAACACAGAGTGACAGAAAGAGAGGGAGAGAGAGCATCTTCCATCCACTGGATTAATCCCAAAATGGCCGCAGAAGCCAGAGCTGGACCAGCCTGAGTCCAGGAGGCTGGAAATCCATCTGGGTCTCATGTGTGGGTAGCAGGGCCAGAAGAACTTGCATCATCCTCTGCTGCTTTCCCAGGCCCATGAGCAGGGAGTTTAGTCAGAAGCATAGAAGCCAGGTCAGGAACCAGATGCTCCATTATATGACACAGGCATCACAGGCGATGGTTTAACCCATTGGCCCACAATGCTGGCCCCAACATTTATCAACAAGCAGCAAATACAGCATGATCAACAAACTGCTAGAGGGTATAGGTGACACTAAAGAGATAAGCATAGCATTCATCATGGAAGTGAATCAATACAAGAACCAATGTAAATTTGCATCTGCTCTGAAAAATAAGGAATACTGAAAATATCAAGCTCTGGTGTTGGTATCTACATTGACTAAATGCTCAACTTTGCATGATCAATTTTTCTGTTACCTAAATCTAAAGAATATTGCCCAAGTATAGTGGAATTGGTTTGCCCACTTAAAATTTGTCCCAACTTAAAAAGGAAGAGCTGTGTCATAAAACAAACAAAATAAATAAATACAGTGAGTAAATAATAATTTATACGTAAAAACTGGAGTAAAATTACCAGAAATGAAAAACTTCTAAAATGATTCTTTTTTCTTAGTTATAAATGCATATTTATATTTAGGCAGTATTTCAAGCAATAAAGACCATGTGGCTGTTGATGGTTGTAATACATGATTTATTTTTCTACATCCTTGTCAACATGTTTTTTTGTTTGTTTGTTTTTTATGGTACCCACCTAATAGTAAGAGGCGCAATGTCCATTATTTTGATATCTATTTCTTTAATGACTAGTGATATTGAACATATTTCATATGCTAATTGGCTATTTGTATGTATTTGGAGAAATGTCTATTTAAATATTTTGCCTATTTTTAGTTGAGTATTGATTTTTTAACAACTTAAAAAGAGAAGTTCATTCTGGTTTCACCATTATATGTAGGCTTTTTTACTACATGGTTATTGGAAAACTTTTCCTTATATTTTTCCACATAAATAAATTATGTGTTTATTTAGAATTCCATAGTAAACTTTATTACAATTGATGTAATAATTAAGAAATAATTTATGAAAATTGATCAAATATAGCAGTACTTAATACATATATTCCTAGAAAAATTTAATGTAAATATAAAAAGGATTTAGTAGGATAAGTTAATACTTGAAGTATATTACTAGGTCAAATGATTTGCATCTATTTTAAAATCATTGATGTATATCAGTATTGCTTTTCAGAAATAGTACACCATCTATAATTCTCATCAGAGATGAAAACTATATCACAAACAGCACCACTGGTTTCCTAATTCAATAAATGAGTATGTATCAGTGCTCAAACAACGTATATTAGATGATCAATAAGATTATTGAGGAATAAAATATAAAAGACATGCACAATATGTATATATGGGTGAGTCTTTTATATACATTTGGTAGGAGTTATAAATTAGAATGTTTTTGAAAAGTAAATCATGATATATATCAATTATCTAAATGACTTTTGGACATTTACATTACAAAAAATAAACAGTATTCCTGCTTTTCATTTTGAGGATAATTATCTTGTTTCACATGTATCATAGATACTTTTCCTAGTACTGCCTTTGTTTTTTATACTGGTGAGTAATTACATTTTTGTTTAAATCTTTATGATACATAAATAATGGTAGTAGATGTAAAAGAAATGATATTTTCCAAAATAAACATTTATAATATGGAAAGTTAAAGTTTATATATTATCCAACTCCTTATAGAAAGTATTTCCAGAAAGAGGGCACATATTTGATTACTTAGCTTTAGAGCATTTCCTGACAAACAAGTATACTTTATTTTGCTTCTGCTCAGCATTTACAAGATGGAGTCAAAATGATAATTTCACAGGAAAGCTGTCTTGAAGTATTTATAGTAACCTAATGATATGGAATTTTAGGACATTAAAAAGTTCCAATGTATTAATTCTAAGTCTTTTAACTGAATCTCTAGGTATTCTAAGAGATTTCCTTGGAATTAAATGTATAGTGTGTTTATAACTAGGTGTGTGATCTCTTCATATCCTATAACTAAATGCTGTGTTCTTGGACTTGAAGTTTTATTTGGTAGAGAAAGTAGAAAGAGAATATCAATCCTGAAACAAAAAAATGAAACCAAGCAAAGTTCATATATGAAAAATATGCTTTGTATTATAGTCCTTGATTATTTAAAAGATATTTGGAGTTCTCTTTCTTATATTACTTACCTACAGTGACTTCAAATTTTCTAAAAAAAAAAACCCAATAACAGTATTAATGTGAGTTTTTTGATCAACACTATTCATGGAAATTTAATTTCTATATTTCAAAATGAAGATCACTCCAACATCACCATGGTGTCTTACTCAAATATCCCACTCTAATCAGAAAAATTATAGATTATTAGAGCTAGAATATTATTCTTTTTATTTGAAGTGAAATTTAAGCAGATTTAATAATTAGGATCACGTAAAAGAAATGTGTTTGTCTCTAAAATGTAGGAACCAAGGGCAGGCATTGTAGTTCAGTGAGTTAGGTCTCCATTTGGGAAGCCTGAGTTTGAGTCCCACCTCTACTTCCAATCCAGCTTCTTGCTAATGTGTACCATGTAATGCAGCTGGTAATGGCTCAAGTGCTTGGGTTCCTAGCATCAAGGAGGAACACTCAGATGGAGAGCTGGCTCCTGAATTTGTCTGATCCAGCCCTGGCTGTTGTGTGAATTTGGGTAGTAAAACTCTAGATGGAGCCTCTCTTTCTCTCATTGTTTTTTTCTCTCTACCTTTGAAATGGATGAAAATAAACACGTATATATTTTAAACACTTACATGACAGGTCAAATCAAACACACTAAAATATTGTATAAATTAGCCTTGGACTATCTGTATTTGGCATTTATGAAACATTAGTGGAGTTAGTGTCCAGTCTCATCCCCAATATATCCCACTGTGTATATGCACGTATTTCAAAATCCCCCCCCGCAATGATACACTTCTGGTCCCAAACATTTACAATAGATATACTCAACTTGTATGACTTGCAATATTAGCTTAAAATTCTGATTCCATCATAGAAGTAAAAAGCACAATGATGCTTTATCCACCTGATGATTTCAACTAACATCTTTAGAAAACTTGACCACAGAACATTATCCATTTCTACACCATTGTTTCATCTTGTTAAATGCTCTACCACTGCCAAACATTTAGGTAATGTATTGGGATACTATAACAAAATACCATAGATGGGCTGGGAAATCTGTAATCAATGTGCCAACAGATTTGGTGTCCGGAGAATGCTCATCTGCAGACAATGTCTCCTTATTGCATCTTGACTTGTGGAAGGGCAAGGTAGCACAAGGTACACAATTCATCTGAAAGAAGAAACCATTATGCAGGTGCTGAGAAGAGAGCTGAAAAAGATATGAAGCAAAAATAACAATTAAAGAGGGAAATGAGAGAGCAATGTAAAGTATTTCTCATAATTGGAAAATTTAAATATTCTTTTCTCAGCAATTGTTTGAATCCTCAGATCAAAAAATTCAATTGATGCATAGAAACTCTGAAAAACACTATTAATCAATTTGATATAATTTTAATTTTTTGTTAATACACCTGTAGAATATAACTTTCAAAAATATTTAAGAGACAGAGTACATGCTCCCATCTGCCAATTCATTTCCCCAGATACCCACAATGGATGATGTTGGGCAAAGCTAAAGATAACAGTGCAGAACTCAATCATTATCTCCCTTTTGTTTGGCAGAGATTCAAATATTTGAGCCATCATATTCTGTCTTACAGGTTACACTTGAAATCTGGTATCAGGAGTGGAGCCAGGACTTGAACCCAGGCAGTGTTCTAAATGGCATCTTAATTGTTAAGTAAATGGCCATCCCAGTGTTCATCTTTTATAAATTCATGGTACTTGGATCAAATAGAACATTTCCTAGGCAATAAAACAACAGTCAATACAGTTAAATGAATGGATATGCTAAAGTTACTGTAAATGGACATAACAAATAAATTAGAAATTAATATAAATAATGTAAGCAAGAAAACACTAAATATACAATAATTAAGCAATATATTTCTTTATCCATTCAACATTTGATGGAAATCTGGATTGATTCCATATCGTAGTTACTGTGAATTGACCTGCAATAAACATGAAGGTATGGATAATTCATTCATATACTGATTTCATTTCCTTTAGGTGAATTCCCAGGAGTTGGCTGGTTGGGTCATATGGTAAATCTATTTTCAGGTCTCTGAGAAATCTGCCTTCTGTTTTCATTAATGGCTGTACTAGTTTAAATTCCCACCAACATGTATTAACATACCTTTTTCCCCGACATCCTCACCAGCATTTACTATTTTTGGATTTTTGGATGATAGCCATTCTAACCGGGGGGGCAGGGGGAGAAGAGGCGCAGTGAAACCTCATTGTGGTTTTGATTTGCATTTCCTGATGGCTAGTGATCCTGAGAATGTTTTCATGTGTCTGTTGGCCATCTGTATTTCATAATTTTAAAACTGTCTGTTCATGTCCTTTGCCTTTTCTTAACTGGATTGTTAGTTTTGTTGTTGTTGAGTTTCTTAACTCTTCATAAATCATGGATAGTAATCCTTTGTCAGTTGCGTATTTTTCATATATTTTCTGCCATTCTGTCACTTGCTTCTTCACTTTGTTGCGTGTTTCCTTTGCAGTACAGAAGCTTCTTAGCTTGATATAGTCCCATTTGTCTATTTTTGTCTTTATTGCTTGTGCTTGTGGAGTCTTTTCCAAGAATTCTTTGCCTACGCCAATGTCTTGCAGAGTTTTCCTCTAGTAGTTTGATGGAATCAGGTTATAGATTTAGATCCTTGATCCATTTTGAGTTAAGTTTTGTATAAATGGTAAGGTAGGGGTCTTGTTTCACATTTCTACTTGCATAAATCTAATTTCCCCAGCACGATTTGTTGAAGAGACTGTCCTTTTTTCAGGAATTGATTTTAGCTGACTTGTCAGATTAGTTGGTTGCAGCTGTGTAGATTCATTTGGGGTTTCTATTCTGTTCTATTGGTCTACATGTCTAATTTTGTGCCAATACCACACTGTTTTGATTCCAATGGCCCTGTAGTATGTCTTGAAATCTAGTACTGTGATGCCTCCAGCCTTGTTTTTATTGTTTAAGATTGCTTTAGCAATTCAGAGTCTCTTGAGTTTCCATTGGATTTAGCATCATTGTTTTCTAGATTTGAGAAGAATGTCAAAGGTATTTTGATTGGGATCACATTCAATATGTAATTGCTTTCAGTAATATGGACATTTTGATATTAATTCTTCTAATCCATGAACATGGAAGATTTTTTCTAAAAAAAAAAAAAAAAATATTCTTTCAAAACTACTGTTGACCCTAACATATGCTCAGTAATTCATGTTTTATTATTAGCAGTAGTAATACCAATACTATCATTATTAATTATTATTACACTCCAAAGAGTTAATGACCACTTTAATCTTACTGTGTCCAGGCACCACACTGAAAAATGTACTGCATATGTTAATTAATCCCATGGCGTTATGGAGGACTTCATTATTATTACTTTCTAAATGATTAATCTGAAGCTCAAATAAATCATAGAACTATTCTAGACCACATAAATAATGAAAGAGCAAAAGCCATAAAAAACACAGGACATGGAGTCAGCAGGTGGGGCTACTACACCTGCCTGCCTTCCTGTTCTGGCAGCTTTATTTTACGGCAGCAGAGTTTATCTTCAGATTAAACTCTTTGGTACTTTAGAGCAGGTGGCTACATGATCACCAGTTCAGAAGTCCTGCTGAAGAGACTGATGCTATATCAGATCAGGACATTCAGACCATCAAGCTAGTTCTTTGGAAGTGGTATGGCTTTGGATGTGGTAAATCCTTGATAAAACTGATAGGTGGGTCCACTTGTCTTTAGTAACAAACTGCTTACTTTTGTGATATACCTTTATGCCTATCAACCATAACTAATAGTAAGTATCTACATTACAGAGTCATCATGAAAAATAAATCTGATAACAATGTAAAGAACTTAGTGTAAGATCCAGAACATGGTAAATGCCCAATAAACTGTAGGTAGTACAGACATACATACATGCATAAACAGGCATCTACACTGGTACAAAGAATTGCTTTTCACCTTCTCCCATATGTCAGAATTGAATCTACTGGGTGCTCCACTCTACTCGCTTGCCCTTAATTAAGAGGTATTCACTGCCTAGTGACAAGGCACATGTGATCAATCACTATGACATTGAAGGGATTGCTGGATCCTTTACTTCTGGGGTATGTGCAAAGAAAGTAGCCTTGATCCATATAGGCAGCAAGCAGCCCAGGGCATCTGTAAGCTTATTTTCTGGGCCAGAAGTGTTGCTTTGTCTTTTAAGCCCTCTCATTTCAACAGATTCCATTCAGCTTCACTACCAGGTTGCCTTACTACTCCTCTCCTTTTTTTGGATGGAAGATTGGAGATGTACCTTCTGGGAGGTATAAATGCTACAGAGGCTGAGAATCCAGACTTTAGACCTCCTTTTGGTGGCCCTGTGAGTGTAGGCAAGAGAAGATTGCTGACCAGGGCCTATGCTAAATACGTAATATTTTGTTGTTATCTAACCCATGAATAACTCTCAATGAGATATGGGGTTTTCTTTTGTTTAAATCTAAGCACACAGATTCATAAACATAAGCAACTTGTCTCTAGATAGACAGCTAGAAAGCCGTGGTGTGGAATCACAACAGTGTACAGTCATCAACTCCCTCCCCCCCCAACTCCTTTTTTCATGGTGCTATCAACTTCTATGGTAAATAATGATCCCTAATTTAAATGACTATATTGCTCATCTCAAAACTTCAGATTCACAGGAGATAGGGGTGGGGGAGAGAGTTTTTTCAGAGGAGGTTACCCCTGCATCATAATAATTATGTTCATATGGGGTTATGGCTAGAGAATAGTCTCAGTCCTATTGTGACAGGTGATCTCCTTTATTCATCTATGGGGATGGAAATGTTGGTAACAGAGAAATGCTGTGAAAATCTGGATGAAGGATGCATGTATTTCTGATGTTGTCACAGTTCTGACACTCATCTTACCTCAGAGGCTCTTCAAATATTACATACATTTTTTAGGAAACAAAAAGTACAAATAATGCAAAAGAAAACCAGTAACTCTTATCTATGATGCTCACTGGCAGAACTGATTCTTAGGAATAACGTTGTTGCCAAGATCAAGTAACTTTGCTGAAAAAAATCATTTTTGACGTTCGGACATCTGTTTCTGAAAAGTTCCAATTCAGTTAAAACTATGCCAGATTTTAAGATCACATGCCCCAACACAAATTCTGGCCATAATAGAATAGGGCTAGGCACATGTGAAACGAGAAAGAATTGAAGTGTGGTAGAGTTATCAGTGTCTGAAGACCTCTAAAGCAACATCCCAAGTCCAGAGATTTCCAAGGGACCTTAAGCAATGGATCAACAGATAACTGAGAGGAGTAAGGAGAGATTAAATCAAGGCTTAAGGGTCAGTACTTCAGGAAAAGTAGCATTAACTAGTTAGGTGGCAGGGTGGATAGGGCAGGCACTCAAAGCAAACACAGATTCATGTTTACATGCTGCTGACCCAACTTTAAGGTTAGGACTTGTTTATTGAGTCTGTCTGACATGTGTATGTCTATACTATAGACATGTGTATGTCTATTAATACCTACAGTTTATTATCAGAAACCAGTGGGTGAACCTCACCCCACACTGGGTCAAGATGTAAATCACAAGCCTCCAAAAGAACTTCACAGGGAACAATCTGGTATTAGACACATGGATTTTGACATTTATTTTGTTTATAGGGAGGGAGTATATTTATTTTTCTAAAAAGATTTACTTATTTGAAAGACGGAGTGGCATAGGAGAGAGAGAGAGAGAGGGAGAGAGAGAGAGAGAGATCTTCCATCTCCTGGGTCACTCACAGGAAGGGAATTTCTTGGACTACAAAGAGTTAGAAATTTAGAGCAGTCATTCATTCATTCAGCGTGCAAATCTAAAAAGAAAGGATAAATGTCTGTTTTTGAAGACAGCAGTGAGATGAGATAGCACAGCATTTATAATGACACTGAGCCTCACCAGCAACAAAGAATGAAAAACAGACGGTACATTCTATTATGCATTTCGAAGGAGGTTAGAGTGTTTTATTTTGTGTTCTGAAAGATAATCATATTTCCTGTAGCTACTGCTCTTATTTATGCTTTGCAGCACAATTGACATTTATAGACAGGAAAGAAAGGTGATTCTCCCTTGAAGAGGTCGTCCATTTCCAAACAGAGCAGGTGTTTGTAAATAATGAATTCTGCATGAAACAAGCAGCTGCTCCTGCCCCTCACTTTCCTCACCCAGGAAAACATGCTCTTGCCTGGTTTTACATAAACAGAATTGCTCACTCTGAGATTTTAAGTTATTGCATTTCATAATTATCCTCTGTGCTACAGGCCCATAAGAATACTTAAATTAGAATGAAATGGGACGTGCTCTGAACTCTCTCCAAAATGTCAGCATGGCTACACATGCTTATGTAAGATGAAAGTACTGGGCTGTGGGAACCAAGAATCTTGGGCTGTTTCTGAAAGACCTGTTCCTGTACCTGGCACTTATCAAAATAGTGAAGACAAGTTTTAGGGTGACGGAAAGAGAACACTTAACGCGTTGAAGATGAGAGCATAGCAGACTTCCAGGTCTCAAAGACTACTGCTCGGCTCCAGGAGGCTGTTCTGGGAGCTAATTAAGAGGCTGCAAGGAAGGGGGTTCTGGTACGGCAAGACCACAGAAGAGCTGCAGGTCTCTGGTGCCAGATGCCATGGCTGGTCCCTAGAATGCTGACAATGCATTCCTTCTCAGGGGTCCTTGAGGGCCACAGGTGGACACAGCTAGCCTGATTGGATCCTTCTGCTCTAAAAATAAGTAGAGATAAGGAACAAGGCAATTTTTGACTTAGGACCTGGGCAAACAGGAAGCCAGCAGTCCAGCCTTGAAGCATGGACTTCTTAGTTTTACATTTAAGTAGTAACAATTGTTTCCTTATTTTCTTCATAGTTACACAGCCATATCTGCCAAAGGCTTTTGCTATTTGATTCATGCTGATCTCTGTTTACCTAAAATAAGAAGGTCAGACTAAATCATCTAAAACATCTTGTGTTCCTTGAACATAACTTGGTCTATAAGCATATTTAAACACATATGTCCTGTATTTTTTGGAGAATGCATTTCTATCATTAATACTCTATTGGTAGTAAAATAGCAGTCTCATGATATTCACCATTATGTGGCAAAATGATCACTCTTTACCTTAATTTACTTTACCAAGCTATTTTCAGTTAATTATTCCAGCTCTCTCTACTCTAGTTTGCCTTCTGGTAAAAGTGTGGAGCTGTTTTAGAGCAATGTTTTTCAAAATTGCCTTTGTAACATTTATCAGTAAAAACAGCATTCTGCATTTGTATGTTTGGATAATGTTCCATTCTATATTCCTTCTCAAAATTCAGCTTTGATATTCATATAGTAAAGGATCTGAGCAATGACTGGGAAAAGTTACATAATTCGCCCACTTTTTCTCCGATTTATCTGACTATGGGATTCTTTCTGAGTCATAAATTATAAAAGCCATCAGATGCAATTTTCACAATGAAACACTTGAACTCACATGTACGGGTTAATGCTATATAGTTTCTTCTTGTGGGTTAAGCCTATGGTATTTGGAGCTGGCATTGTGGCACAGGACAAACTGCATATGACAGCATCCCATATTGGTGCTGGTTCAAGCCACAGCTGCTCCACTTCTAATCCAGCTTCCTGCTAATGCATCTGGGAAAGCAGAAGAAGATGACTCAAGTGCTTGGGGCCCAGCCACCCATATTGGAGACCTGGATGTAATTCCAGGCTCCTGGCTTTCATCTGGCCGACCCCTGGCCGAGCCCTGGCCAAGCCCTGGCCATTGTGGCCATTTGGGGAGTAAACCTACAGATGGAAGTTCTCTCTCTGTAACTTTGCTTTCATATAAGTAAATAAATTTTTTAAAAAGTAAATTTGTGCTATTTACATTATGAAACTGTTGAATTATGCAATGGGAATTATAAATCCTCATTTTGAGATATCCTTTCCTTAATTAACATTCTTTCCATATTACAGGTTAAAATGGGTTGTTAATAATTAGTATGCACCTCTCCCTCTGCTCACCCCTACAGAAGTGTCTGGGTATGTATCAAACATTCCCACAGTTTAGATTTAAGTAGAAGAGAGAACGTCAGGTTGGAATCTAATCTCCACAGGGTTACGTTTGGTTATCATGATGCTCCAAGCAATCCAGTATCTTCATGTTAATTTCCTCATCCAATGGCCAGATTCAATACTAGCAACTCTGTCTTACTTTGGCAGATGATGATAACAAAGCATATAATATTAGGTCCAAAACTAAACAGATTCATACCAGAGAAATGAAAACAGAATGAGGAACTAGGTCTTAAGCATAACCAAAATGAGAACATAGGTTATTTTTTAAAGCGAAATTCTGAATACAAGATCTAAAGAGTTTCTTTGAATTTCAAAAAATTGATTGAAATAATTTCATCATGCTTGTTATTTTCAAAATCATCCAAGTAACAACTAAACTCAAATTAATGGTGAAAATACAATTTAAACAAGTGATTGGAGATACCAGTGACTAATATTCCACCACAGTAGACATTTAAAGTTTAAAGACAGGTCTCATTGTTGAAAGCTGAGACTAAAAAATAATCACAGAGATGAATTAGTTACTTCTTGTGACTTAGCCTATCTTGTCCCTTAATGTCTTTCCCAGGATAACATACAGATATTGCCAATAATGAAAACACAGCTTTCATATAACACAAGGTCTTTTTAAAAAGTAATGAGATTTATATTATAAAAACTGCATGGGTTTCAGAGATTTCTGCAATAATATGAACTTAACTGTTTCTTCTGTTTCCCTCAAAGTTTTTAAGTGCTCTCATACTTGCATGGTTCTCTCTTGAGGAGGAAAATTTGCTCCAGTATGCCGCAGACTGTTCTCATATAAAGTACTTTGTTGAAAACACTGTGCTCTCCAAATAGAGAGTGACTTGTTTATTTGATATCTCTCACTGATCTAACTTCATAAAGAGATTACTTTGGGGAAAAAAAAGGACACACACTACACAGCAAAAACCACCCTTTGTGCATACCTCCAGACTGCTCTAAGAATTGCTTCCTTACATAAGAAGGTGAAAAAAACACATTCCCAAACAAATTGTAAGAATTTATCACCATCCAGCTGGCCTCACAAGTGATACTTACTGGACAGCTTCACAAATTATATATAAGGAAGCATGATCCATAGAAACAAAAAATGACAATCAGCACCATGAAAGAATGTGAAGGTAAAAAATCTAATACTAGGACAAAGGAAACTCAAAACAAAAAACAGGAATATTTACAGAAACATGCCAAGACTGAGTCTTCCCATAATTAATAACTGATTGTAAATGGACTAAACTCTCCAATTAAAAGGTACAGACTGGCTGAATGGATTAAAAATAAGACCCATCCATAAGCTGCCTATAAGAAACACACCTCGGCCAGCGCTGTGGCTCAACAGGCTAATCCTCTGCCTTGCGGCGCTGGCACACCGGCTTCTAGTCCCAGTCCAGGTGCCGGATTCTTTCCCAGTTGCCCCTCTTCCAGGCCAGCTCTCTGCTGTGGCCAGGGAGTGCAGTGGAGGATGGCCCAAGTCCTTAGGCCCTGCACCCGCATGGGAGACCAGGAAAAACACCTGGCTCCTGGCTTCGGATCAGCCGCGGCGGCCATTGGAGGGTGAACCAATGGCAAAAGGAAGACTTTTCTCTCTGTCTCTCTCTCACTGTCCACTCTGCCTGTCAAAAAAAAAAAGAAAAGAAAAAAGAAAAGAAAAAAAAAAACACACCTCATTAATGAAGATCCATACAGACTGAAAGTAAAAGGATGAAAAAAGATATTCCATGAAGATGGAAATTTAAAAAGAACAATATTACCCATCTTAATATCAGAAAAAAACAGACTTTAAGAAAAAACTGTTGAAAGACAAAAACAGGGTCAATATGTAATGATTAAGAGATCAATGCAACAGGAAGAGATAGCTATAATAAATTTATATGCATCTAATGCCAGAGCACACAGTTATTTAAAACAAATGTTAATGAGTTTAAAGGGAGACAAATGGTCCAATATAATTATAATGGGAAACTTCAACACTCCACTTACATCAATGGACAGATCATCTAGGCAAAAATCAACAAGGAAACCCCAGAGCTAATCTACACTGCTGACCAAATGTATCTAATTGGTAACTACAGAACATTTCATCTCACAGCTGAACACGCATTTTCATCAGTTCATGAAATATTCTCTAGGATAGACTATACACTAGCTATTTAAACAAAGCTCAACAAATTAAAAAAAATCTGAAAACATACCATGTATGTTTTCTGACCACAATGGAATAAAGCAGGAAGTTAAGAACTTAAGAAACTCTAGAAAGCATACAAACAAATGGAGACTAAACAACATGCTCCTGAATGAATCTTGGGTCATAGGAGAAATCAAAAAGAAATTTAAAAATTCCTTGAGATAAATGAAGATGAGAACACAACATATCAAAAGGTATGCATATAGAAAATGCAATGTTAGGAAAGTTTAAAGCAATATAGTGCCCACATCAAGAACAATACATCCCAGGAACCAAGAAAAACAAGACAAACCAAACCCTAAATTCGTAGAACAAAAGAAGTGATAAAAATTAGAGAAGAAATAAACAAGATTGAAAAAAAAGATCAATTTGCTATTTATATACACGATGGAATACTACTCAGCCATATAAAAGAAAGAACTTCTGTCTTCTGCAACAAAATGGATGCAGCTCAAGACCATTATGCTTAGTGAAATAATCCAGTCCCCAAAACACAAATATCATATGTTTTCCCTGATCTGTGGTAACTAATAGAGTACACAATAGTAATATATATGAGCAAAAATGAGATTTTATTTTGATTATTGCTTACATACATATTGTATATACTTATATATACTGTTGAGGTGGAGTGGTTTTTTCTTCTAACTACTTGTTGAATTATTTACTTAGCAAGGAGTTAAGCTTATGGTTATAAAATAAACTGAAAATATGTCATTGTGAGAATTAAGAGAAAAATAAGAAAAAGGAGGAGGATGGGGGTGGGAGCATGGACAGGAGGGTGGTATGGTGTGAAGTATCACTATGCTTCTAAACCTGTATATATGACATTTGTTCACCTTATATAAATTAAAAAAACTTTAAGAAAAGATCAGTGAGAAGAAAAGCAGTTTTTTTTTTTTTGAAAAAATAAAATTGATACACCACTGGCTCAATTCACCACAAAGAAAAAGGAGAAGCTCCAAACTAATAAAATTAGAGATGAAAAAGGAGTTGTTACAACTGATGCCACTGAAATAAAAAGAAACATTAGGAATTATTACAAACAGCTTTCGGCCAGCTAATTGGAAAATCCAGAGGAAATGGATTGAGTCATGAAGTTACTGAAACCCTAAATAGACTAATAACCAAATGGGAAAATGAATTAGTAGTAAAGACCCTCCCAACAAAAGAAAGCCCAGGACCAGATGGCTTTACTACTGCATTTTACCAAACATTAAAGAATGAATCCCAATTCTTAAAATATTTAAAACAATTGAAAGGGAGGGAATCTTAACAAACTCTCTCTATGAGGCCAGGATCATCTTAATTCCAAAACCAGAAAAAGATACTACAGAGAAGGTGAACTGTAGACAAACGCCCCTGATTAACACTGATGCAAACATTCTCAACAGGCTACTGGCTAAGGCAATCCAACAACACATCAGAAAATCATGCAATTGGACCAAGTGGAATTTATCTCTGGGATACAGGAATTGTTTAACATATGTAAATCAATAAATGTGATACATCACATAAATAAACTGATGAACAAAAATCATGATTATCTCAATAGATGCAGAGAAAGCATTTATTTCATGATAAAAACCTGAAGCAGAATGTGTATAGAAGGAACATATTTCAAGAAAATCAAGGTTGGGCATAGCAGGTAAAACACTGCCTGTGGTGCTGGCATTTCATTTGGGTGATGGTTCGAATCCCAGTTGTTGCTCCATTTCTGATCCAGCTCCCTGTTTATGCATCAGGGAATGCAGCTTAGGATGGTCCAAGTGCTTGAGCCCCTGTACTCATATGGGAGACAAAGATGAGGCTCCTGGCTCCTGGCTTCAAACTGGCCCATTTCTGGCAGTTGTGACCATTTTGGAGAGTGAACCAGCAGATAGAGCTTGCTTGCCTGTACTCTCTCTCTGGCTCTGCCTTTCAATTTTTTTTTTTTTTAACGTAAGAAAATCAAGGCAATTTTTCACAAATCCAAAGTCAGCATCAAATTGAAAGGGGAAACCTGGAAATCTGGAAGCATTTCCACTAAGATCTGGCATCAGATAAGGGTGTCCACTTAGACCAATGCTATTCAACATAGTTTGGGAAGTCTTAGCCAGAGCCATTGGCAAAGAAAACAAAATCAAAGATATATAAACTATAAAGGAGGATGTCAAATTATTACTGTTTACATAAGACATAATGATTGTATACATAGCGGAACCAAAAGACTCCACTAAGAAATATGGGAACTCATACAAGAGTTTGGTAAAGTTGCAGGATATAAAATCAACACACAAAATCCATAGCCTTTGTATACTCAAGCAATGCCATAGCTGAGAAGGAAATTGAAAGACCAAATGCATCTATAATAGCCACGAAAATTCAAATACTTTGGAATAAATTTAACCCAGGTTGTGAATGATCTCTACAAAGAAAATTATAAAACATTAAGGAAAGAAATAGAAGACACAAGAAAATGGAAAAGTTTTCCATGTTCATGGATTGGAAGAATTGATACAATAAGTACATACTACCCAGAACAATTTACACACTCAATGTGATTCCAATCAAAATATCAGTGATGTTCTTCTCAGATCTAGAAAAAAATGATGCTGATTCATATGGAAACATAAGAGACCTCAAATAGGTAAAACAATCTTAAACAACAAGAACAAAACCAGGGACATCACAATACCATATTTCAAGGAATAATACATAGCAGTTAGAATAAAAACATTCTTGTACTGGCAAAAGAATACACATTTAGACCAATGGAACAGTACAAAAACCCTGGAAATTAATCTATGCAGCTATAAGCAACTAATCTGACAAATGAACTAAAGTCAATTCCTGGAGAAAGGGTAATCTCTTCACCAAATGTTGCTGGGAAAATTGGATCTATGCTTGCATAATATGAAAGAATACCCCACCTTACCCCATGTACAAAAGTTAAGTCACAGCGTATCAAGGATCTAAGTCTATGAGCTGATACCATCAAATTACTAGAGGAAAAAAATTGGAGAAATTCTGCAAGACCTTGATAGAGACAAAGACTTCTTGGAAAAGACCCTAGAATCACAGGCAATAAGAACAGAAAAATACAAATGGGATTACATCAAGTTAAGAAGCTTCTGTACAGCAAAGGAAACAATCAACAAAATGAAAGCGGCAACTAAAGGAATGGGAGAAAATCACTGCAAACTATGCAACTGATAAAGAATTAATATGCAGGATCTATAAAGAGCTCAAGAAGCTCAATAAAACAAAACAATCAAGTTAAGATATGGATAAGAACCTAAACAGGAATTTTCAAAGGATGAAATACAAATGGTCAAAAGACATAAGAGAACATGTTCAGGATCACTAGCTATCAGGGACATGCAAATCAAAACAGCAATGAGGGGGCTGGGGCTGTGGCACAGCGGGTTAAAGCCCCAGCCTGCAGCACCAGCATCCCATATGGGCGTCAGTTCAAGTCCCTGCTGTTCCACTTCTGTTCCAGCTTTCTGCTGTGGCCTGGGAAAGTGGTAGAAGATGGCCCAAGTGCTTGTGCCACTGCACCCATGTGGGAGATCAGGAAGAAACTCCTGTCTTCGGATTGGCACAGCTCCGGCCATTGCAGCCATCTAGAGAGTGAACTAGCAGATGCAAGACCTCTCTTTCTCTCTCTGGCTCTGACTCTCTGTAAATCTGCCTTTCAAATAAGTAAATATTTCTTAATTTATTATTTTATTTTATTGACAGGCAGAGCTAGACAGAGAGAGAGAGAGAGAGAGAGAGAGAGAGAGAGAAAGGTCTTCCTTTTCCATTGGTTCACCCCCCAAATGGCCGCTACAGCTGGCGCGCTGCACCGATCCGAAGCCAGGAGCCAGGTGCTTCTTCCTGGTCTCCCATGCAGGTGCAGGGCCCAAGCACTTGGGCCATCCTCCACTGCCTTCCTGGGCCACAGCAGAGAGCTGGACTGGAAGAGGAGCAACTGGGACTAGAACCCTAGTGAGTCGCGGTGCCGGCCCATTTATACTTTTGCTTCACATGGTTTCTTCATTACACTCAGTGCTCTCCATTATTAAATGCTTAAACTATAGTGTAAATCCTATATGTGTCTTTCAGTTAGACTACAGCATTTTGACAACAGGACATTATTAGATTTTTCTTTCACTGAACTCTTATCTATTAGTCAAGAGTTAGGCATAACAAAGAAGCTCTGCACTTACTAGATATGTGAAGAAATGGACATACGGTTAGAGAGATGGATGCTTGTCGCTCCCCCTCTTCGTGGAGGAACGACACAAGACCCTGCGCTATTCTTTCGTCTGCTCGGCCCTCCCCGGGTTTGCTGCTGGTTCTTCCCGGGTTGGCTACTATCCCTTCCACCTCCGTGGAAGGGCAGTTCCCCCTGGCCGCATTCCCCACTTCCGCAGGGGAGCGGCACACCGCCGGCCGGCTTTCTCGGGGGGCTGCACAGGTGTTCCTTCAGCTAGATGTTCCCCTTAGGTGTTCCTGGTGCATGCCGTCTCTCTCCTCCTTTATAGTCCTCCTCCGCCAATCCTAACTCGGCTGCCCACACGCCGAGTACGCTGCTCTCCTCCAATCAGGAGCAAGTCCTACAGTTAATTGGTTGAACTGGAGGCAGCTGTGCGGAAGCTGTTTACTTCTCTCCCAGCGCCATATTGTGGGAGAGCAGATGCATAGAATAAGTCCCAATTCCAGTAACTTAGTCCAGTCCGAATTGCTCCCCACAGATGCTGATTTTTATCTTGTGATTATTTACAAACTTTTCTTTCACAGTTAACTACCATGTTGAACTTCATGTGTATCTCTAAAAAATATACAGCATTGTTGCTATATTTTCAAAATCATTGTTTTTTTTTTCTTTTTCCTCCTGCAGCTTGCTTTTACTTTCCTGAGAAATTTTAATATATTTCTTTTGACTGCTTAGTGGTATTTTATTGGATAAATGTGACATATTTTTACATTTGGAATGACCAAAATTTGTGTTTTATCCACTAAGCTTTTACTTTTGACAAAATGCTGCTGTATATATTCCTATGTACTCCTCAGGTTTTTCAACAGTTTACTCTAGGGGAGAGCCCTAAAACTAGGATTGCTGTACCATGGGATACATATATATTCAATCCTACTACGGTATGCCACATGCCTTTCAAAATGGATGTTTAATTACAATCCTAAGAATATTCATGTTGTAAAAATTTAGTTTTCCAAAACTAACATTTAGCCTCTTGGGTAACATGTAAGAGGACAAACAACCTCTACTGGAAACCTTGCTCAAGCAGCTGTGTCTAAAAGCTCCTAAGAAGCTTCATGCCTGTGGAACTTGAAGATCCTGGACTCAGCGTAGTCAACATGAATTTCAATTTAAAATCACAGTTTGAAGTTACCATTGTCAGTAACTCACTAAGATTTCCTTCCTCCATATTTATCCCCACCATCCACAAAAAATTCATTATAAAGACAGGCTCTGGCATATTTGGTTACATTAACAGCAGAGAAATGGTTACATTTATCTACATGTGGTTTGTGTTGACCTGCAGGATTGTGTTCCTAGTCATCCATTTTTGATCTTCTGTGTTCTAAGAGTTTCACCACACTCTGGGTTCATTGCACCACAGGTTGATATGGATGCTGAAGTTCTGAGATTTTTTGTAATTTCAGGTTTCAATGTACTGCCTCTGTGTGCAATTTACTAAATTTTATAATCTATTATAATAACAATTGATAAATAATTAAAACCCTGTTATAGTAATCAAGTCATATTTCAACGAAAATTTACTTTAGGTGATCATTTAATTAAGCATTTTAGCAAAAAATAGCTTGCACCATAAGTCCTGTGGTTTCTACAGGTATATTTCTTTCTCTTCCAACCTTCACTTCTTATCTTATTGTTTCTGTGGACATAGTAACCTCTCAAAATAAAAGGGACCCACGGGCCGGCGCCGCGGCTCAGTAGGCTAATCCTCCGCCCTGTGGCGCTGGCACACCAGGTTCTAGTCCCGGTCAGGGCCCCAGATTCTGTCCCAGTTGCCCCTCTTCCAGGCCAGCTCTCTGCTATGGCCCAGGAGTGCAGTGGAGGATGGCCCAAGTGCTTGGGCCCTGCACCTGCATGGGAAACCAGGAGAAGCACCTGGCTCTCGGCTTCGGATCAGCACTGTGCGCAGGCTGCAGCGCGCCGGCTGCAGCGCCCATTGGAGGGTGAACCAACCGCAAAGGAAGACCTTTCTCTCTGTCTCTCTTTCTCTCACTGTCCACTCTGCCTGTCAAAAATTAAAAAAAAAGTTAAAAAAAAATGAGACCCACAAAAAGTTTTGGTTTTGTTGCGTAGTCATTTCTTATTTTTTCACATTTACTGCTTTTTTCAAACAAATGAGGATTTTAGGTTCTTATTGTCCTTTATCCTTTAAAATAAGTACTTTCATTGAAATAAAACATGCATATAATAAAGGGAACAAATAATTGTATAGATCAAGGAACTTTCCCCAAGTAAATGTACGTAATGATGAGAGATCTATAAACAGAACATTTACTGGATGGCAAAGTCTCCTTGGTTTCCTCCGCTGGGCATCCTCCAACCTCTAGCACCTAAGTATATGATGATCTAATGCCTAACTCTTTGTGTTTCAAATATATGCTAGGCATCAAATAAAACTTTTGCAAATGAGACCCCTAAATCCCAAAAAGAAAAAATTAACTATTCAAGGTTATACAAGCAATGTAACCATTAGCACCAAAACTGCTTTTCTGCATACCCGTTCCAACAGCTTAGGAGAAATGACAGCAGAAGTCAGACATGTGCTGGAGATAATGGTTGAGAAGGAGGCACCAGCACTTTTTCTCCTCATCCAGACAATACTTTCACTGGTAGAATCTATCTGATATAACTATTTTGGAACTACAAAGTTTACTTAAGTCTTGCAACTTCAAGGCGGAAGGCTTCAATGCTAAAATTGTTGTTATTTCCAGGCAATTTGAGCTTTTACAACAATAGCTTCTACCTATCCTCCACCCCACAACCTCATGGCAGCCAGTCATGTATGGGAAGAACTTGCACAAAATTAGCGTGAGCCAGTGTGGGCAGGAAAAGACCACGCCTTTCACATACACGTTTTGGTCATTGATTGATGCTCGTGATACAAGAGATGTGTAGGAAGAGGTTGTGAACATTTTTGCTGCACTCCTCCCCTTGTTACAAGTCCTCTTCACTCTCTCTGGCTGAGCGACTCTTAAGATGTTTAAAAGACTGGTGCCTCCCCCCACCTTTCATTTGGCTATTATTCCCCTTTTGAGAGCAAGATATTGAAGACTAAGATTTTCAACAGCAATCATACCTGGGTATATTTGTGAAATTATAAAATTTAATGCATGCCCAGGGAAAAAGATGCAAGCTCAGGAAAAAAAAAGCTGAGAAGAACTTAGGTTTACATCTCAATCTGACGTGTGGTGCAGATACAAGCTATAAAAATTAAAAAGGTATAGTGTGATGCGGTGGAATAGCAGGATAAGCTGCCACCTGGGACACCATCACCCATTATGGGCACTGGTTTGCTTCCCAGCTGCTCCATTTCCAATCCAGCTCCCTGCTAATGCACTGAGGGAAACAGCAGAAATTGGTTCAAGTGCTTGGGACTCTGCAATCCCCACTGGGAGACCTGGAGAAAGCTTCTGGCTCCTGGATCCTTGCTTTAGTCGTTTGGGGGGTAAACTAGTAGGTGGAAGATCTCTCTCCCTTTCTCTATAATTATGTCTTTCAAATAAAATCAATAATTTTTTTTAAAAGCCAACAAATATTCAAATACCCTGAGGAAGGGGAAGATCTCATTTCCACAATTAAATAATTAATTTCAACAGGAAAATTAAAACATTCATATAAACATTTAAAAAACACAACTAATTCCAAATTGAATGAACTCAAAGGGATCCATACTGAGACACATTACAATCAAATTTCAAAAACCTGGGGCAAGCATTTGGCACAGTGATTAGATACCAGTTGTGATACCTGCATCCCACATTGGAATGCCTGGGTTGAAGACCACCTCTGTTCCTGATTCCAGATTTTTGTTAATGTGAACCCTGGGAGAGAGCAGGGGATGACTCAAGAAGTTGAGTCCGTGCCACTAGTATGAGAGATCTGGATTGAGTTCCATGCTCTTGGCCTTCACCTGGCCCACCTCTGACTTCTGCAGGCTTTTGAGGAATGAGCAGTAGATGGAAAATGACTCACAGTCTCTGTCTCTGTGTCTCAGTTTCTTTCTCTGTCTCTCTTTCATGTAAAATAAATAAATGAAACTTTGGACAAAAAATGAAGAATCTTGAGAGGAAAGAAGCAACTCATACACACAAGGAACCCTCAGTAGGATTGTGAGCAGATTTCTCCTCAGAAATATTAAGGAGCCTATGACCATGAGTAGATACATTCAATGTCCTGAAAAGGAAAATGGTTAACAAAGAAATCTACTTCTTGTAAAACTCTTTGAAAACAGAGATAATGTAATGCATTCTTAGATAAACAATTGCTAAACAATTGCAGATTGAGATTTTATCACTAAATCTACCCTGAAAGAAATGCTCATGGGAGTCCTGCCTGTTAAAATAAAAGGACACTGCAGAATAATTCAAAATCCATGGTGTGTAATTCCGATTGCTGTGTGACTGGGGACCAAAATACATATAAAATATATCTACTATTGTTGTAACATTGATCTATAACTCCACACTTTTTTACATAAATTGAGATTAATGCATTAATATTTATTTGTTAATATTCTTGAACACACTGCATAAAGATATAATTTTGTGTTACCAACAACTGAAAGAGGTACAGATGAAGCTGTCTAAAGAATCAGACTGTTTTGTATGTTATTGCAGTTAAAATCAAATCAGTTTGTGACAACTTTAGTATGTTAAATATGATTACCAAGGCAACCACAAAGAAAATAGCTACAAAGTATGCACTAAGAGAGATGAGAGAGTAAGTTAAATGTTTCACTAAAATCAACTAAACACAAAAGGGCAGTAATTTAGAAAATGAGAGACATAAAAGGCTCTGATATATATGTAAAACAAATAGCAAAATGAAGCAATTCCTTTTTTCATATTCAATTCTCCATTCATAGCCAGAGAATGTCAGAATGGGTAAAAACATAAGATTTAACTATGTGCTATCTATGAGAGACTTACTTTATAGCCAAAGATACAAACAAGTTGAAGGTGAGAGTAGGAAAAATAACATACCATGAGAACATTAACTACAAGAAATAGAGACAGCTATTCTAATATATGGTAAAACAGACTCTAAGACAAAAAAAGTTCTAAAGACCAAGTGTTGTATCTTAATGTTAGCCGCCGCAAAGCACACCGGACTCCGGAGTAAGGGAAAGGGTTTATTGGGGAACAACCTACAGAACGGAGTGAAGGGGCAGTGAAGGAAAAAAAGAGAAGGAGACTGTGAGAGAGAAACAGAGAGGAGAGTAGCTAGCAAGGAGAGAAGATAGAGCAGAGAAGAGGAGAGAGGAGAGCAGAGCCAAGAGACCAGAGGAGGAGGCTAGAGAGGAACCGAGAGAGAGCAGGACAGAAGGGCCAAGAGAGCACGTGTTCAGGAACAGGCCCTTTTAAAACTTTGCCTGAGGGTGGGCAGGGAAGCAAGAGCAGGGAATCCCATTAGGATGGAGGTGGAGCCTGGCTCAGGTAGCTGGGCCAGTTTCCTAACACAAAAAAAGGCCTATTACATAAACAGAAATGTTCAATATAGTAAAAAAGATATAGTAACCACCAACATTTGTGTATCTAATAAGAACCATTAAAATATACAGATCAACAATTGACAGAATTAAAAGGAGTAATAGACAGCTCTACAATAATAGTTTTAATCTTCAATACTCCTGGCACCCGCTGCTCCATAGGCTAATCCTCCGCCTGCGGTGCAGGGACACCGGGTTCTAGTCCTGGTAGGGGTGCCGGATGGATTCTGTCCCGGTTGCCCCTCTTCCAGTCCAGCTCTCTGCTGTGGCCCAGAAGTGCAGTGGAGGATGGCCTGGGTGCTTGAGCGCTGCATACTCAGGGGAGACCGGGGGAGGCACCTGGCTCCTGGCTTGGTGTGCCGGCCACAGCGCGTGAGCCACAGTGGCCATTGGAGGGTGAACCAACAGTAAAAGGAAGACCTTTCTCTCTGTCTCTCTCTCACTGTCCACTCTGCCTGTCAAAAAAATAAATAAATAAAAATAAAAAATAAAAAAATACTCCCTATGTATAAAAGATAGAACATTCAAACAGAAGGTACGGAGTATTGCAATACAGGAGACCGACTAGGTCTAAAAGACACATGCAGAACGCTTTACCCAACCACAACAGGATACGCCCTCAGAAGAAGAGATGAGATGTTTTTAAGATAGATATACATTAGGCCTCTTATTGTCTCAATGGATTTTAAAAAGTACATGACATAATATTTTCACTAATCACAAAGGAATAAATTCAGAAACCAGTACAATAGAAAGTGTAAAATTCAGAGATTTACAATATTAAACTACACATTATCAACCAACCAATGGATCAAAGAACTCACAAGGTAATTAGACAATAATTAAATTTAGGTAAAATGTAAGTAGTACATATTCATGCTTACTAGCGACAATAAAATCATTGCTAAGGAGAAATTTAATAATCATATATAATCACAGTAAAAAATTTTAAATTAATTATCTAACTTAATATCTTAAGGAGCTAGAAAAAGAACAAACTAAAATTAAAGATAGAAGGAAGAAAATAACAAATATTAGAAAAGAGAAAAAAATTAAAATGATAGAAAAGTAATCCAGAAAATCAGTGAAAGCAAACTTTGTTTTTTGAAAAGACCAAAAAGTTGATGAAGGTTTTATTATCTGTACTAAGAAAAAGAGAGAAGACTCAAATTATTTAAATCAGAAAAATAGGAAAACATTACTAGAAATTCTATAAAACAAAAAGTCTCAAAAGAGTATACTAATTTTATGCCAACGTGCTAGATAACATAAATAAAATAACCATATCCCTAGAAACAAACTCTACCAATACTAAACTATGAAGAAATAGGAAATATGAAAATCCCTATAATTAATCAAAAAGACCTTGCAAAACAAAAACCCTAGACCTAAGGTCTTCACTTGTAAATTCTACCATTTGACTAAGAACTAACTCCATTATTCTGAACCTTTTCAAAAAAAATCAGAGAGGAAGGATCCTCCTAACTCATTCTTTCAGGGCAACATTTAATTGAACCATTCAAAGAGCCATTCAAAGACCACATGAACAGAAAACTGCAGACCAATATCCCTTAGGAAAATAACAAAATAGTAAAAAACAAAATTCAGCAGTGTATTAAAAGCATTGTATGTCATGTCCAAGTAGTAATTTATTCCTACAACATAAGAATGGACCAAAATGTGTAAATGAGTAAAAGTAACATACAACATTAACAGAGTGAAAGGGAAAATACACACATTCAGAACATCATATTTGATGCTTACAATGCATTTTGAAAAATTCAACTTGCATTTATGATTCAAAAAACTCATATAAGGTAATTTTATCATTACAATCAACCATATGTAAAAACTGCAACAGTGGTGAAAGACTGAAAGATTTCCTTTTAAATTTAGAAACAAGGTAAGGATGCCTACTTTCACCACTACTATACAAGACAGTCCTGGACGTCCTAGCAGAGGAATTAGGTACGAAAAAGAAATAAAGGACACCCTAATTGGAAAGGAAAAAGTAAAATTATCTCTGTTTTCACATAATATGATCTCATATGGAGAAAATCCTCAATATTCCAACAAAAGCTATTACAATGAATAAATGAATTTCACAAAATGGTCAACACATAAATTTCAATACATGAAAATGAACATAAAAAAGTAAATTAAAAAATTATTTTACAACAGAATAAAAGAATAAGATCATAAGGATTAACAAATGACATGTGGGAAAGACAATGCAAGAACAAAATATTGCTGAAAGAAATTAAAGACATAAAGACATCCCATAATCACTTTTGTAAGCTATAATTCTGTTGCAATATGAATACTATGCAAAGTGATTTACATAATTAACTCAACCCCTATTAAAAACCTAGTGGCATATTTTCTGCATAAATAGAAAAATAATTAAATTAATATGGGATCTCAAAGAGCCTTGCAAAGTCAAAACCACCCTGCAGACACAAAGTTTTAGCTTAGCACTTAAAATGCTACTCGGGATCCCTGCATCTCATATTAGCATGCCTGGGCCTACACCTTGATTCCCCCCCAATTCCAGAATCTTGACCATGTCAATCCAGACGGTGTCTAAAGTAGTTGGGGCTCTGGCACATACATGGGGGAACCAGGTTGAATTCCTGGCTCCTGGCTTCAGCCTTGATAAACCCTGGCTGTTGTAGGCATGTGGATTAAACCAATACATCAGAGATTGTTGGATGTCTCTGTCTCTTTCTCTTTGTTTCTCTATCTTTAAAATAAATTAATGTAAATATATTTTCAAAAAATCCTGAAAAAGAAAAATAAAGCTTAAGAACTTATACTTCCTGATTTCAAAACTTAGTATAAGCTTAATTAAAGCAGTGTAGTGCTGATAAAGACAGCCACATAGATCAATGAAATATAGATTCTAGAAATAAATTCCAGCACATATGGTTGCAAGACTTTCAATAGGACCACAAATGCCACGTAATAGTGAATACACAGTCTTTTCAACAATTGATGCTAGAAAATCTGGTTATTCACATGTGGTAGATTGGATCCTGACTGCTTTAGCCAGTTTGAACTGCTCTAACAAAAGACCACAAAGTTAGAGGCTTATAAAGAAGAAAAGAAACCATTTCTTCTGGTACTGCAAACTGGAAATCTGAGATGAGCATGCCAGCATCATCTGGTGCTGGTGAGAGTGTTCATCTAAGCTACAGACTACCAATTTCTCCTCATATCCACTTCTGAGACATAGACAGAGAGAGTGAACATGAGAATGTCAGGCAGCTCTCCTCCTCTTACTCTATTCTCATTCATGAGCTCTCCATTATTATGGCCTAATTACATTTGAATGTTCCCTCCGTTATATACCCTTACATGAGTAGTTAGGGTTTTAGCATCTGAATTTTGGAGGGGAAATACATTCAATCTTTTATAATTACATATACATTTAAATATATTGTATATAAATATTACTTATATATAAATATAATATATATTATTATATAAATATTATTATATATAATTACATGTATATGATCCATAATCTAAATAAAAGATCTTGAATTACACAATTTATAGAAAATCATAGAACAAAGTTTTCATGACACTGGATATGGCATGATTTCTTGGATATGGCATCAAAGGTACAAGCAACAGCAACAACAAAAATAGATCAATTGGACTTTGTGAAAAGTTATACAATATGCATTAAAATACACTAAAAGCCAGCCCTCTGAATGACCAAATTATTTGCAAATTTTATATAAGATATTTTTTCTAAATTATTTACAGAACTTTAAAAAACTCAACAACAAATGCAAAAGTAGGCAAAAGATTTGAATAGACATTTGTTGAAAGAAGATATGCAGATGCCAGCAAGCAAAAAAATATGGCTAATGTAATTAAACTTTAGAAAATGGAAATGCTAATCAAAATTACACCAAGATAGTACTTAAACTCATTAGGATGGTTACTATAAAAATAAAAAAAAAAAATAAATGGGGACAAGGATGTGGAGAAATTAGAACTCCTGGGCGGTGTTAGTTGGAATATAGAATGGTATAAGTACTGTGGAAAGCAGTATGGCAGTTTCTCAAGAAAGTAAAAACAGAATAACATCATTATTCACAATAACTAAAACATGGAAGCAACCTGTCTCTATTCACAGATGAATGAATGGAAAGAATGTAATGTGTACATATAATGGCCACCACTTGGGCAATGAGCCCCAATTTCATTTCCTAGCATTAAGAAATACTTGATTTTTACCAGGGAGATCAGCTCTAAATTTACACACTGGGGTTTCTCAGCCTAACTTCACAAATGCTACATAATTATTTGACAGAAAATGACAGTACACATTAAACAAAGTAATTTATTTCCTAAAAAAAAAAAAAATCTCAGATTTTAAGCATTTTTAAACCAGGTAATTTTTGATAAAGTAATCATGGGATTAGGAATACATTTTTCATTAGTAAGTAATTATTTTACTTAGAACATATGAAATAGCTCATAAAAGAGAAATTAAAAAAAGGTTACTTAACATTTAAGTAGATCAAATGAAAGTCTCTGATTTTATTAGCAAAGAATAAAAAGACTAATTAGAATTGGCTTTACATGGGTCTACTTGTTCATTTTCTATAAGGGTACATAATGCATTTTGTAGGAAAATTTGATCTGGTTGGCTTCTCACTGACACACCACACACTATTGGGTTTTGATTGGACTAGGACAAAGGTGGTGCTTATTTGTCCTACTTTTCTTCCTCCTCTCATACCACACTCAACTCTGTTTTATCATCAAGACCTTGTGTCTCCTCAACTCTACCAAGGACCCTGTCAAAATTCCATGTCATCTCCTGTCTGCTATCAGTTGATCTCCTATTTCTACTGGTATACCTTCCAACATTCTTCTCAGTACAAAGATCACTTTTCCAAGGCACACATCTGACCATGGCAGAGAAAGTTTCATTTTTCAAACCCTACAATGACTTCTCTAGTCCTCAGCATGCAAGTAGAGATCCTAAATAAAGTCTTCAAGTACAGCCTGATCCCTCCACTGCCTCAACCTTTGGGTCTCATCTCAAGAGGCAATCTTAGCATTCCAACCTATTTCTTTATTTCTTAAATATTGTCTGTATGCCTTTTTGACATGTTTACAAAGATCTTTTTTCTCTTTCCCATTTAGTTGACTTTTATGAATTATTTAAATCTCCATTCAATCACTGTTTCTTCAAAAAAGACTAACATGCTTAGGTAACATTGCACTATAGACTCTCTTTGCAGCAGACATAGCACTTGATAGCAAATAACTCAGTAGTAATTGCATTTTTATTTCCTTTTTTGAGCATTATTGTCTTTTCCTAGGAATTGCCTATAACTTTTGTCCTCCTTTCTCCAGCCAGTAATATGCGACAATTTTTAAAAGGAGAGGAAATGTGAAAAACCCCAGGGCTCCAATGACACTACTTCTAATGGCACAGACGCTTTTATCCAGAGATATTTCTTAGGAAATCAAGTGTTTTATGGGATTACAGAGTGGAGCAGTAATCAGCTAAGGTGACTCCCTACCTATCTTCCAGGACAACACATTACAACAAGGTCTGGCTGTGGTCCACTCACCATACTATAATTTCTTTTGTAAAAAAAATTTATTTATTTAAAAGAATTACTGACAGAGAGGGAGAAGCAAAGATCTTCCACTTGCTGGTTCACTCCATAGATAGCCACAACTGGCAGGTCTGGGCCAGGCTGAAGCCAGGAGTCAGGAGCTTCATCTGGGTCTTCCACATGGGTTCAGGGGCCCAAGCACTTGGGCCAACTTCTGCTGCCCTTCCCAGGCAATTAGCAAGGGACTGTATTGGAAGTGGAGCAGCCAATACATGAAGCAGCACCATACTGGATGCTAGCAGTGTAGGCAGTGGTCTTACCCTCCACACCATAAGGCTGGCCCTTGTGATTTCAGAAGTACAGGATCCAGTCCCTCTTACCACTCTGGTAGCCTCAATCTTCTATATAGGGTCCAGTTAAGGTGGAAATAGCAGCTAGTGACAGAATTAACCCATGAAAGAATGACTGAACAGAGAATTCATGATTTAGATTACACTTAGTCATATGCTCAAAGACAGCCTATACTCTAGAATCTATCCCAGCCTTTTGCTGCATGTCTGAAATGGTTTGGACAAAAGAGCATGCACCTATTATAGACATTCATTTTCATTATTAGAAAACAGAGTAATAATGCCAGAAGCATGTCTTCCTGTGACAGACAAGTATGTCTTCACCCTAGTACAATAAAGTATAAAAATGAGGTTCTAATGATGCTCAGATTATTTCTTGGTTTCTAAAGAAAATTCTTGAAGGATTTCAGAATCATGAAATTTTATTCTAGTTCTACAACTTATGGTTACCTGACACTTGATTTACCTGATTATAAGAAAGTACATTTTTTAATTATTTTATTTATTGACTTATTTATTTATTTTAGACAGGCAAAGTGGACAGTGAGAGAGAGAGACAGAGAGAAAGGTCTTCCTTTTCCGTTGGTTCACCCCCTAATGGCCGATGCGGCCAGCGCGCTGTGGCCGGCGCACCGCGCTGATCCAAAGCCAGAAGCTAGGTGCTTCTCCTGGTCTCCCACGCGGGTGCAGGGCCCAAGCACTTGGGTCATCCTCCACTGCCTTCCTGGGCCACAGCAGAGAGCTGGACTGCAAGAGGAGCAACCAGGACAGAATCTGGCTGCCTTACCGGGACTAGAACCTGGGGTGCTGGTGCTGCAGGCAGAGGATTTGCCAAGTGAGCCGCGGTGCCAGCCTAGCATTATATTTTTTATTAGTTTTTTTTTTATTTCTCTTCTAATACCCATGTTCCAATTTCATCTTAGCACAAAAACTGTGCAAAGATAGGGTACTCAAAATGCATACATGGCTCCTTTATTTCCTACTTCTCCCATACTCCCACACAGAATTTCAAAACCAATAAAACATGCATCCTTCACAAACATAAGCAAACACCAAACAGCCTTCAGACCATCAACAATGACCATCTTTTCTAAGTACTTAACATGCTCTGACACCTACCAAATTATTTGCTTTGGATCTCACATTTACAAACAAATATTGTCCCTCCAACATTTTTTCAAATTCTCTGTCCATTTGTCTAACCTTCCAGATGGTATCCAGTAGTATATTTAGACACTGTACTCATCACATTCTTAAAAATTTACAGTTAATACCTCAAAACTTTCTGCTCTAAGCATGTGAGTGTTACCACAGCACCCCTGAATTGAAAAGAAATGATACTTTCAGAAACACTGGCTTGACTTTAGAATACTAGTTTGCATGGAATCAATTTTTCTCCACCTATACCTAGACATGTTACAAAGCATTTACTTGCATAATTTCTTTCTCCCACAAAAGTCTACAAAGCACAGCCTATTCTGCCCCTATTACTCAGAAAAAAACTAAAATGGCAAAGTGATACGCAGTTATATGAATTAAAAGAAACATATAACTTTAAGTATTCTTATGATGAGACATTTGGTCAGAGTTCTTTATTAAACATGGAATTTGGGTATCAAAGACATTCAGTGTCTTGCCTCTGGCTACAGTTAAAAGAGTAGTAGAGCTGACACTAGAATTCATGTATGCTGTTGTCAACATCCCATTTTCTCTCCATGCTATTACAGAGAACTATTTGATGGGGAATTTTCTGGGTAACGCAGAATTAACAATGTTTCAGCATTGCAAACACAATTCCTCTTTCTTCACTCTCAAGATCTATCCAGCCAAATATTTCACACTAAGGACTATGAGGAAACAGCATCACACTGACCCCAAATGCTGTCTGAAACTATTTTCTTGAGGTTCATTCAAGGCAATAGACCATCCTAAAGAAAACAACATGAGAAGTGAAAAGAAGCCTGATGATCTAGGTGGGAGCCCTCCATCTGATAATGTCAAGCTGTGTCAAGTTGCTTCAGGACCTGCAGGTACATCATTTTTAAGGAAGAAGGTCAGACAAGTTGAAAAATTTGAACTAGTATTACTATTGTATGGTAATGAGAGTTTTGAAGTCTGTATGTTGAAAGCTCCATCTGCCTTAATATAAAAACAGCAATAGATATTGACTGAGATCTTGAAAATTACTCTCATAGTGCTAAGTATGTTATAGAATTTATCACATTCTATTCTCCTACCACAGCTTTACTGAGAAATCATCAACAAATAAAATGTGTATATTTAAGTATAAAACTTGATGTTTTTATATATATGTAAACATTATGAAGTTGTACCACAATCAAGCTAATTAATACATCCACCACTTTACAGTTACATTTTTTTTAGTATGTTGTAAGAATACTGAAGATCTACCCTTTTAGCAAATTTCAAGTATACAATACATTACTATTAAGTATAGTTACATGATACTATATGTTGATACAGGAAGAAGCTATGACTCAGAATGAATTTTTTATTTATCCACCAAGTTTCTCACAGGCTGGCTATCTGTACAAAAAATAGAAAAGACCGCCTAATTGCTCACGCATCATAGATACGTCCAGGAGAGAAGGATGGTGGAGAACCTGTGCTTGGCCCCAGTGGTTTCCACCATTAAAAGTGTAAATGAGTGATTCATTCTGACCCCTGCATAGGTAATGGTTAAGGAATATGCTAGATATTATTAACAGAAAATGGATGGCTGAAATTTACAGAAAAGAATTAAATGGCTCAGAAGACATGGTGCTCTCACAGGAGTATCTGGCATGTTAGTTCTGTTAGGTTTAGTCCTTTATAAAGCATATAGGAACATGAGTGAGGCTGTAAAAGATTTTTTGGAGGAAACACCTGTGATAGATAAAAGGCCGGAGAATATGAGTAGGTGGAGAGGACCACTGGGCCACAGTGAAAGCCTGAATCCTGTGGATGCAGATGAGGAAGCAGCAGCTTCAAACTGCAGCATGATTTTCAGAAAGTCTCAACCCAGCCAGGCCCTAGGACAATAAAGGGTAAAGTGAAGCTGACTATAGGTTCCCAAGACAGTGCCAGGTGGAGATTCCCTGGAATATTTAGAGGATATTTCAGAAAAGAGATAACGCCTTCATGTGTCAACTCACCTCCGCTTTTCCCCTGACCCATCCTACTGTCCGGGAAAGACGGTAGAGAAAACAACCGTGATATTGTCCTGAATTGGAAATATATTGACACGTTAATCATCCAAGCACCCCTGAGATGTAGGAAGACTACTGATTGCTGGGAAAGCATCAGACATTCGAGTTTTCTAGGTGTTTTTTCTACTCTATCTACACACAGACCCACTTACGCCAGAATGAATCATAATCATTCCCACCAGGCAAAGGATCTCACTCTAATGCTTCACATTTGCTTCCCACATGCTATGCCTCGATGAAATAATACCTCTGTGTTCTGAATACTTTGAGAGTTAATTAAAATTCTTACATAAAGCGTTTTAAGGCTTTCCTATTGAATACAGAAGAGCCAAACACAATATCACCACTACAAACGCAATTGAAAAAGCAACTGACTACTCCCTTTATATATCTGTCCTAGATAGAGGATACTTCCAGCAAAATAGATCCAAAAAAATAAATAAATAAATAAAAAGGCCGGCGCCGCGGCTCACTAGGCTAATCCTCCACCTAGCAGCGCCAGCACACTGGGTTCTAGTCCCAGTCGGGGCACCAGATTCTGTCCCGGTTGCCCCTCTTCCAGGCCAGCTCTCTGCTGTGGCCAGGGAGTGCAGTAGAGGATGGCCCAAGTACTTGGGCCCTGCACCCCATGGGAGACCAGGATAAGCACTTGGCTCCTGCCTTCGGATGAGCGTGGTGCGCCAGCCGTGGCGGCCATTGGAGGGTGAACCAACGGCAAAAGTCAAAAAAAAAAAAAAATAACAGAAACAGTTTTTAAAATTTTTAATTCTTCATCCCAGAACAAAATGTCAGCTTTTAAAAGACACTAAGATGTTGAAGCATATATATAATATATATTAATATTCATTCATTTTATTTATTTATATATTTATACATATAAATAATAAACACAATATATTTACATATTATATAAAATTATATGTAATTTACATATTATATATATAAACAAAATGTCTTTCCATGTCAAACCCATGTAATTATATTTCAATGTTTTTCAAATCCTAAAAATAAGATAGAAAAAAATCAATACAGAAAAAAGATCTCTTTATATTTTATAAGCTATGTTAAATTTTATATCTTATATTTTATAGTCTACTCATTAAATAGAAATGTGGAAGACTCTGTCTACCGATGTCCAAAAAGCCATTTTAATTGTAAGAAGTGTGTGGATGCTGATATAAATGGGATATAAAAAGCAATATAGAAATAGGATGTTAATATTTAAAATATCTAAACACTTTTTAACTTCTGAGACTGGGATATCAAATATCTAAAATTAATTAGCATCCACAGAGTGACTACAGACAAGTGGTTTAAACTCTACAAGTCTCTAAGGAAAACAGGAATGAATGAACAAACAAAAGAAGGAAACAAAGAGAGGGAGGAAAGAAAGGAGGAAAGGAAGTTTCATTATATTCCTAGAACTGTGTCTATGAGCTACATGGAATTTATTCTCTTTGTATTAATAGTGCATTCACATCAGAATTGATGAGGATTATATTGTAGTACTTACACATTTACTGTGACCCTAAGAATCTAATGTATTAATTCCTGAAAAAAATAAAAAATAAATAAATTTTTTAAAAAGATATCTCACTTGTTGTTACAAATGAAACAAATGCTTTCCATGAGCTCAAGAGCAAATGAAATACTCAGATAATTAATATTCATCACAGGAACTCAGCTATCATGGTTGGCTCTAACTCAGACTGTTTGGCATAAATTCACAGCATAAATTTCAGAGTTATTTAATATCACGGAGCCTGTGGTAGAGGCCTTTGTCTTTTAATTAAACGTGTTTCTAACTGACATGATTAAAGTTGTGGTAGAAACCTCCCCAAGGTCACAGAAAAAACTTACCCTGGAAATGGAATGTGGTCTTTATATTATCTGCTTGTATGTAACCATTTCAGGTTCTGCTTGCTGGTCTGGAGAAATGGTGTTCCGTATGTGTGTGTGGAAAAAAGAGTCACAACGATGTACACATGCACAGTATGTGGTCTCCATGTAGCACTAGAATATCCAATCAAATGTATGCATGTAGCCATATAAGGCAAAGAAGCTAGAATCATATATAAGGGAACACCCCTCTTTGTTCAGAGCTCAGGATCTTGTATACAAAATTCCACCTGGGCCTTATGCCTGCATAAATAATAAAACACTACTTTCCTATTAAAAGGCCGTGGTGTCTTGTCTCTATACATAAACCTGGCTACAAGGCCATATATGCTCAGATGTTAAACGGGGCAATCATTTACACTTTGAAGAAAATTAAACAAGATAGCATGTGCAAAGAGACTAGATGACTGTCAGCCATACATTAATCATTTAGTAAATTCCAGCTAAAACTGTAATTATTAATTGTTGTCAACAATAAAGATGGATTTTGCATACTATCGAATAGCAGCATAGAGATATGAGACATTGCAAAGATGAGATCTTTAGGTTTAAATGTCATAAAGCAAAAGAAATGTCAATTGTTGCAGAGGAAATATTTCTTCTCTAAAAAAAGACACAACACTCTCTGTCCAATGATTTCTGATGGCATTGGTGACTCTGATATCCAAATCCCACTCTTTTTGTTTCTAAGTCTCACTGCACTTTATTTTTTTATCTCAACATGAAGTTATTCTGCTTTGTAATACAATGACATGAGTGAAAACATGTATAACTATGAAAGATTCAGAGAATAATGTCAAAAGAAAAAAATGCGTGTTTGATCCAGCTCCTAAGAAGACTGTTTAATACATGACACATGTCCTCTAGGGTTTTCATTATTCCCTACTCTCTTTTTTTTTTATTATTTTTTTTTATTTTTTTATTTATTTTTTTTTTATTTTTGACAGGCAGAGTGGACAGTGAGAGAGAGAGACAGAGAGAGAAAGGTCTTCCTTTGCCGTTGGTTCACCCTCCAATGGCCGCCGCTGCAGCCGGCGCACTGTGCTGATCCGATGGCAGGAGCCAGGATCCAGGTGCTTTTCCTGGTCTCCCATGGGGTGCAGGGCCCAAGCACCTGGGCCATCCTCCACTGCACTCCCTGGCCACAGCAGAGAGCTGGCCTGGAAGAGGGGCAACCGGGACAGAATCCGGCGCCCCAACCGGGACTAGAACCCGGTGTGCCGGCGCCGCAAGGTGGAGGATTAGCCTATTGAGCCACGGCGCCGGCTTATTCCCTACTCTCTTACATATATAACTGGATTATACTATAAATACATTTACATTCATTTAAATAAGCATTTTCCAAAATAAACATTTTAATGTCCACATGATATTTTGTCATGCAGATAAATCAGCTTATTAAACCATTTCCATATTCTGACTGGACTGACAAAACCCGTCAGTAGGATTTTCAGGAAGAAATAAGATTACAACACAGATGGGCCTAACAAACAAAAAGTTCATGCTATTTAAACACTACAGAATTAGCCATGCTGTCTGCTCTTGCTTGCATTTTCAAAGAAGTGTAGACCAAAACTCTACAATGGGAGAGGAGCCTTGTCCTTATGCAAGAAACATCTCCGGGTCATTGCCCTACCCTTCTTATTGATAATCAAGATCTTTCTTAAATCTCATGAAACACATTCTAAAAACATTTATACAGGTAATGAAAGAATGTCACTTGGTAGAATGATATTGTCAGATTACAACTTAAAATTGGGTTATCCAAAAAGCTTTAAAACACAACATTCTCATTAACATTCTGCTTTAAAAGATCTCAATGTAATACTCTGTGTAGATTATAGATTAGCAAAAATTACAATATGGATAAAAACTAAATTTATATAACCATAAACTTTCAAATTTATAACAAAACTATGCCAACTTTTAAACTTAACTTTTTCTTTTAGGCTTTGGGAATAATTTCCTACTTCCTCCTTGTTCATCACAATTGTCTCTAAGTTTGTAACAATGAGTATTGTTAAAGCAAGAATGTTGGTTGACACTAAAAAGTCCAGAAAAGTTATATCATGAAAACTTAGTAAAGTTTGTAATAATGTGGTACTTTAATTTTGGAGATGCATAATGGTGGCAATGTTTGAAATGTAAATAGTAGTCCTTAATGTGTTGTCCAATGTGAAGTAATGCTATAACTAGTACTGAAACAGTATTTTACACTTTATGTTCTGTGTGGGTGCAAACTGATGAAATCTTTACTTAATATATACTGAATCGATCTTCTGTATATAAAGATAAATGAAAATGAATCTTGATGTGAATGGAATGGGAGAGGGAGTGGGAGATGGGAGGGGTGTGAGTGGGAGGGAAACTATGGGGAGGGGGAAGCCAATGTAATCCATAACTGTACTTTGGAAATTTATATTTACTAAATAAAAAAAGAAAAAAAAAGAAATGTAAATAGTAGTAGTATTGTAAAATCATTTTCATGTATTTTTCATACCAAAAAAATTGTTGAGTGCCTCCTTCTTGTCATTATACATACAGAAATGAATGAGGCCGGCGCTGCGGCTCACTAGACTAATCCTCCGCCTTGCGGAGCCCGCACACCGGGTCCTAGTCCTGGTCAGGGCGCCGGATTCTGTCCCGGTTGCCCCTCTTCCAGGCCAGCTCTCTGCTGTGGCCAGGGAGTGCAGTGGAGGATGGCCCAGGTGCTTGGGCCCTGCACCCCATGGGAGACCAGGATAAGTACCTGGCTCTTGCCATTGGATCAGCGTGGTGCGTCAGCTGTAGCACGCTGGCCGTGGCAGCCATTGGAGGGTGAACCAAAGGCAAGGGAAGACCTTTCTCTGTCTCTCTCTCTCACTGTCCACTCTACCTGTCAAAAAGAAAAAGAAAAAGAAAAAGAAAAAGAAAAGAAAAATGAAAAGAAAGAAAAGAAAAGAAAAGAAAAGAAAAGAAAAGAAAAGAAAAGAAAGAAAAGAAAAGAAAAGAAAAGAAAAGAAAAGAAAAGAAAAGAATGAGCCATAAGCCCTTAACCCAAGGTAGTAACCACCTTGAGAGGACAAGTGCATATATATGTTTCTAATGCAGTGCAAATAGGTATCTTGTAGAGATGGGACCTTATGTACTTTGGGTCCCTGAGGTCTTTGGGCCAACTGAACTGGGATAGTAGTTATATAGTCTTTTTTTTTTTTTTATTAGACAGGCAGAGTTAGAGAGAGAGAGAGAGAGAGAGAAAGGTCTTCTTCCGTTGGTTCACTCCCCTAATGGCCCCTATGACTGGCGCTGTGCCAGTCGGAAGCCAGGAGCCAGGTGCTTCCTGCTGGTCTCCCATGCGGGTGCAGGGCCCAAGCACTTGGGCCATCTTCCACTGCACTCCTGGGCCACAGCAGAGAGCTGGACTGGAAGAGGAGCAACCGGGACTAGAACCCAGCGCCATATGGGATGCCGTCGCCACAGGCGGAGGATTAACCAAGTGAGCTACGGCACTAGCCCTAGTTATATTGTCTCTTAAAACAAAACAGGACAGTCTTACAAGGGTAGGAGGTTCTTACTTGTAAACAGGCTTACCGGCTGAAAACAGGTCCCTGGCGTACAGGTTTATAGTAGACCATTTAGGTCTTTTATTCAGTCCAAAAGATGATTTTATTGAATGCCATGTAAAGGCTTTTTGGTTAAGACCTCACTTTTTAACTGCATTAAGTGTCAACACTAGTGTGTAGTTCATCTTTGGTTCACCTCTTGAGCTGTCTACTCTTCATATCGGCTTGTTCAACCTCCCTTCCTTTCATCATATTTTCAATGGGCTGCTTGCCCTGGCTCAGTAGAAGCTTCTACTGTTAGATCTGTGCTTCCCTCTCTGTGGAGAGGCATGTGTTCCTTCTTCTCCAGGCCCTCCTGAGCTGATTTCAGGGCCCAGTTCCATGCAAGTTGTTGCCTTTGGAAATAGTCTAGTGCATTTTGCCCCCTATTTTTGATAGTCTTGTGATAGATGAGAAAATTGTCCCATGTTACTGGGAATTAAAGGCAATTTTCTGCACACTCAGAAAGCAGCTCCTAGGGTCACTTTTATAGTTCCCTTTCTAGTTCCTTTGTTCAGTTACTTGGTCCTACTTTAATTTTTTTTTTTTTTTTTGACAGGCAGAGTGGACAGTGAGAGAGAGAGACAGAGAGAAAGGTCTTCCTTTGCCGTTGCTTCACCCTCCAATGGCTGGCACACCGCGTTGATCCGAAGGCAGGAGCCAGGTGCTTATTCTGGTCTCCCATGCGGGTGCGGGTCCCAAGCACCTGGGCCATCCTCCACTGCACTCCCTGGCCACAGCAGGGAGCTGGCCTGGAAGAGGGGCAACTGGGACAGAATCCGGCGCCCCAACTGGGACTAGAACCCGGTGTGCCGGCGCCGCAAGGTGGAGGATTAGCCTAGTGAGCCGCGGCGCCGGCCCCTACTTTAATTTTATTTAAACAAAACTTTGCAATCTTCCCCCCATCACTGATGGACAGTTCCTCAAGGTGTCAGTGGCAGCTCCTGGCCACTTCAGTGCCTCACAGGAAGTGCCAAATGCAAACTGGCACTTCAGAATGGAAACTGCTCCTTTGCTTTTGAATTTTTGAACTGTTCCTCTGCTGAGTCTAGGTTCAGAAAGAGAGTAAGACTTAAAATGGCGTAGTAGCCAAGATCCACCGCTTTGCTGCGTGAGTGTGGTGGCATGTGTGTGTCTGGGGATTCTCTTAGATTTTCTCACTAAACTCAATGCCAAGAAACCAAAGTTCACTCTGTGTTCTGACTCTGGTCCCACCATGGCCCCATTCTCTTCTTAACCAGCCTAAGGTTAAAATGCGAGATGTAAAGGTATCTATTTTTAAAAGGCTCATTCTTAACTGTTTTATTGCTTGAAATTTTCATTAATATCTTATTTCATCCAACTCCTTGCTACTTTATAAATCTTTGAGAATATTTCCTACCTATTGCCAAGTTGAAGAAATCAGCAGTATCTGAACTTGACCTTTTCAGTCTCAAATTTCTGTCAACATGAGAATGGATCTATTTCAGGTTTGAACTCACAGTATTCAAGTTCATAATTTCCACAATGACTAAAATGTAATGCAGCTTATAGAGCTAGCAAAGGCATAATCACACACACATAAAATATTAGGTGATGGATATATTAACTATATTGATTCAATCATATCATAGCATGTGTGTGTATATACAAAGCATCATATAGTATATCATAAACTATCATAAATAGTTAAAAAAGGCACAGCCCAGGGTGGGGGACCCTAAGGAAGGAGCAGTACAGCTAGCAGGATGGTGAAATGCCTGTTCGCTGACTGAAAGCCACTCTTCCTAATGTACAGTCCCATTGCTCTATATGGAGCCTCACTTTGAAGTTGAAACAATTACATACAACTTTCAGGGCTGGGGTGGGGGACGCTATCTGGTTATGGCATCTCATGCATCCTTTGAATTTGCCATTTTAAAATATAAAAGTCCCTAAATGATGAACTTTCCTTAAAGTGATATTTGATGGCAAAAGTAGTATCTGCATGAAGTATTAAGTGATTTCTATGGGAAAAAAAGCCAAGTAATTTGACAGACCATAATAATTATACTGTCAAATAATACAAGCTTCAATTTTCTCAAAGAAATCTATATTGCATGGTTTTGATTTTACAGGCTGTCATCAAGATGGTAAGATTTATTTCTCCTTTGATTGCTCTGTGGCAGCTGTTTCCTGGAAAATGTATTTGTAGTGCTTGCTTTTCAGAAGGGTGCAGAACCCTTGGCATCACTTATGTATTCGTTCACATACACAGCAAAGAGACTGACTTGCCTCCCAATGTAACTGGGGGAGAACAGGCTAATTAAAGTCTTTTGTCGTGGTTAAATATGGAAACATTTATAAGCTATTAGTAATCTATTAGTAGTGGGAAGTCCAAAAACATCATTTCTCCTAAATTGAAGTTTAAAGTAATTTACCATGAAAGAATTATGGGTTTTATGGCTACTTCAGGGTTTGTGAGCAATCTCTCCTTTTAACATCAGAGATTTCATACATAAATCATAGAGAGATGGACAACAATCTGTAATGAGGACCATGAGATAAATTAAATATTGGTATTCCTCCTTAAATCAGCGACTCATGACATATGTCATCTTAATGTGTCTGAATTTATCAACACTCCTCCAAATCCATTTTTATGCAATAGTATGCACCAATAGTAATTCAGAAGGTGGGGTTAGTGTCTTGTTTTTGGCAAGGCCATGAAACCAGCAAGCAGGCATTCTGTGATGTGTCCCACTCCTTAGACACCTGGTAACTTCGCTGGAAAATTAAAATCTGTGTTCATGAAAAGTTTTCAAAATTGTTTTTTCAAGTGTTTAAAAATTTAAAGACTCAATTTATGTCCTAGAAATGAGAGCACAGTGTAAGGAAGAGTTACGTCAAAAGGCAGACAGAAATGCCACGCAGGTGCACAGAGGACTTTTGATATTGTTTCTGACAATCATGTTCTGTATGTTCTGTGGCTCCACCCCTTTGCCAAGGAGGTGAAGAGGTTCCAGGATGATTTCAGTCCTTTCTGGCCCCTGCCTTAATTTTGGCCCCCTCACTTGTGACCCTGGTAGGATTCCACTCTATTTTGATCATTATTTTTTTTTTCTTTATTTGAGGATACAATGAGTTTGCTGCTGTGAAACTGTCTTGTACGTGGTCTCAGGCTATGCTAATGGAAGGTTTAAAAAGCATCAGCTCTACGTGATAACCACAGCACAGAATGTATTCAGGGGACAAAGCAGGAAAAAAAATAGTTCAACTTCCCTTGTTCATGCTTTCCATTACCACCTCCTTTGTTGTGTATGATACCCCCTCCTCATTCAATATCTAAACCACTCTTAATGATTTTCCACATATTCACCAACATTAAAGGCAAAACCAAGTCTCTCCTCACTACTCCATACATGTCAAAGTCTTTTGTGATCCTTTCAGTAAAGTCTTCTTTGTCATTACTTTGTCCTTTTAATTCTCCTGAGAAATCATCTATGCACCACTGCCCTTACACTAGTTGCAATGAATGTAAGCATATTTTTGAGCTTCTCTTTCCATATTAGAATAAAATCATGTTGTCCTAGCCTAGTGATTCTCAAATGGTAGATGTGATTACTATGCAAATGAATGCTCCAAAGTTGTCCATTTTAATGATTTATGCAGTAAAGATCAATTATAATTCTTTCCTAGTAGAGATTCGTCACCAAAACTATATTTTTTGAGACACTGGAATACTCTAATGATCATTTGCGATAGCAGCATACTCTAATGGAGTGCCTGAGCTTAGATTGTGGCTCCACTTTGGATCCAACTTCATGCTGATGCACATTCTGGAAGACAGCAGTTGATAGCTCAAATGCTTTGGTACCTGTCATCCATCTCCGAGACCTGGGTTGAGTTCCCAGCTCACAGCTTCCACCTTAGCATATTCCAAGCTGTCAGAGCTGTTTGAGGAATAACCCAACAGATAGAAGATCTTTCTGCCTATGTCTGTCTCTTTGTCTCTTTCAAATAAATAAAAATAAATTTAGTAAAAGTAAATATTTTTTCTTAACATCATGATTCTTAAAGGCTCATGTCTTTCAAAAACTCAAAATTATTTTACACTCAGTAGAAAAACACACTGGGTGTTAATTGTAAGTATTTAGTGAGTTATATCCTAATTTCAGAGCTTTCATTTATTTTATGGTGTTTGGTTATTTTTTTTTTTTTTGTCCATAAAGCAGAGTTCAGAGTAAAAACATCCCTTCTGTGTAAATAGAATTCTATAACACAGCTCTTCAGACTCTCCCAGGTGCCTACCCCATTACCCCTCCCTTCCCTTGAGTTGGGTACCATCCTGTGAAGCAGCAGGATAATCACTCCCTTGATTTGGGGGCGCTGTATAACAAAAGTAGTGGGCCAGTCCTTCCCATGACTGTCATGCACTATATACAATTCTTTTGTAGTAGACTGGGGAATCATGTCCTGTTGGTGTTGAATAAAGATGCTACTACTTTTCAGAGAGGTCAGTTTAGTCAGGAACTGGGAGTTGAGGGCAACCCCTTGGCAACAGCCACCAAGGAAATTGATAGCAGTCCTTAAATCACAGGAAACGGAAGTCTGCCTACAACCATTGAAGCTGAGCCTCAGATCATCTCAGATTCAGTGGTCATCTCAATTTCAGCACAGAGAGAACAGGAGCAGTGTAAATTCTTGCCATACACACAGACACACACACACACACACACATGTATATGTATATGTATATGTATATGTATATATAATTACCTCTATGCCATGTGAAAGTGCAGAAACGCTGGGAAATGTAGTTTATTTTTGTGTCTAGAAAATGAAGTAAATGATTTGATGAGAGTCTCTATCATTGCTTCTATGTCTCAAAATACTAGTTATACCTGTATTATTTCGTGCAGTAGTATGCTCTAGGCTTAGGGGGCAAGTGCTTCAAGACAGGGCGCTCATGACTCAAACAGAAGAATCCACTGCCTCCATGAATGTCTAACAAATCCTGGTACAGGCACCAGCTGGCTGACCTATATTGCTGACTGCCTGTCTGCCCTCAGCCCTTGCCTCACGTTGATGGCCCTCCCTTTGGATCAGGTGAGTCTATTCTCAAGGGCAAAGTTTATCACAATTCCAACCCCTCGCTGACCACAATACTTGACACACGATTGCTATATTCTTATTTTTACTAGAGAAGTCATTTATCATTTACTCTCCCATTTTCAGAAACTCTTGTGAGAACATCCACAGTGACACACTAGTTAACAATCTGTCAGCACCTCCATGATAATTTCAATTTACCCCTCAGCCATAACAATGTTCAAAGGCAAAACTTGCCTATGTAGTTTGAGCTCTGAAACAATGTTATTTGTACTCACTTCACAAATAAAACTTGAAACTCAGTGGGTGAGAAAGAAAGGAAACATACATGAAAATTGTGCAAAAAAGATGAGGAAAAACATACAGAGAAAGGAGAGAACTTTCCACAAACCCAAAAGTGTTACCAATGCTACAGGGGAAAAAGAGAAAGCATGTGGAAGAAACTGACAGTGAGCAGAAGACACAGTGTAGTCCCAAGGAAGAATCAGCAGTGACAGAGAAAAATATTTTAAAAAAAGATAGAAGAAAATCACAGTGCTTTCATAAAAGGAGTTTCTGCTATTATATACAAGTCCTTTTCTTTCTCTCTGTCGAATAATATTGTATTTATTGTAAATATATTGTAATTATTTAATTAAAAAGCATTTAAGATCATCAGTTACTTCTTTGGCAAGTATTTTATATAAGCTCTCATCTATTCAGATGATAATCATGCATTTTTTAAAAAATAAATTCCATATAGTGGGTGCTGAGTAGCAAATAGGTGTCACAGATTCTAAGTGGCATAGATTTTCAGAAGTAGGGGCATGTACTGGTACAAGTGGGGTTCATCTGATTTTTGAAGGCCAAATAGGAATTGAGGAATACAGTGTAGGTCCAAGGACAAGCTAATAAGGACAGTATGGAAAGAAACGCATGAATGTCCAATGCATTCTAGGAACATGCAGTCCATGAGACTATGTTCATTGGAATGGAGCACCTGAATCAAATGGCAGAAAACAAAATAATTGGAGAACGAGAGAGGCAAAGAGAACTAGAATGTCAGAAAACAGAGAATTGGAAATGGAACGGGAAAATAGATGAGGTCAATAGTTATAAATTTTCTAAGAGTGGAACAATGTTATGGTCTCAGAATACACAACACTGCTAAGAAGTGTTTAGCTCTCCCCGTGGGCTGGGCTTCTTTGTCTCTTTACCAGATGCATTGTGAGCAGAAAAGCACAGGTTGACACCTGGCTCATGCTCTGACTTGTTCTGAGAGCAATGACAAGCTTACTGCAAAGGCCCCAACTCAGCAAAGCTGAAACGATGGTACAGAATCCAAGGCGTGTCAACTCTGTCAGAATTGTTGAGGATCAAACGCATAAAACTGGCTTTTCTTTGAACTATCTAACATTTACCTATTTGCTATTTAAGATCTTAACCCATGAAAATGGATTTTCTCCAATTCAAGGAAAATAAAACAGAAAATAAGGAGGCAGTCATTGCACAGTAAGTTTTAATGCATTTAACATATTTGGTGTAATTACTGAGATTCATTCTTGTCCCTATCACAAATCTTTACAGGAGATAAAATTATCTTTACCTACACGTAACATAAAAACCTAAGCACCTAAAGGTATCCTAAATCTAGCCTTTAACAGCTTGGCCATTCTAGTCTTTTCCCTTATCACTCTCTATGCATTCCCTCTCATTGCGTGGTCTAGCTCATTGAATCATAAACAGGTCCTTAAAAATGAAAGTCTGAGCATCATCCTTGGGCCTTTGAATATGCTGCTCCTTCCTTTTGGAATAGTCCTAATTCCCTATCCCTCAAGTCCAATACAGTTAAGCAGAGAACATTCCATAAAGGTTTTAGCCACATTGTTAGATACTCTCCCTCATCTAGGTTATATGCTCTTTTCTAATGCTTAGAACCCAGATTTAAGTACAACAGAGGTTCAGAAGAACAGAAGCTTATTCCCACAGAATAAACTCAATTTCTTATTTCTTGTTTAGGATGCAGAGCTTAAGCAGTTCAGGCCAAAGATGCAAGATTCAGATTGTCAGGTACCCAGATGCTTTCTGTCTTATTGCTGTACCATCTCTGGGGACCTGACCTCATTGGCCCTGGCCAAATTGCCTAACTCACATCCACATTCCAATCATCAGGAAGTAAAGAAAACAGAAAGACAGGTTCTTTGTCTTGCCTTAAGAAAACAACTGGATATTGTCAATTTCACTTCCACTCCCATCACATTGACTATAGCTTTGTTTACAAAGTCACAGTTAACTGTAGAAACATCTGAAACTATTTCAGGTGCCCAGGTCTTCATCCAAATCTGAGGTTTCAATCCCATAACAAAGGGGATCGATGAATTGTGTCCACCAGTAGATGACAGCAGCTTAGTGTTCACTGCAATGTTCCTCAGTCAGCAGAGACCGTCGCTATTTCTACTGAATACGTATTGTGAGTCTCAGTCTCTACTACTAGAGCCTGGAGCAGTCTGCTATCTATTGTATCTTTGTAATGGTTACTAAATGAATTCATAAAGAATAGTCTCAACACACTGAAAACATTGTAGAAATATAGCCCGAATGGATACTTCAAAATGAAAGAGGAAAGATATGCTAACGGTACCACAGTGGTACCACTGGTACCATAGTTGGATTATATACTGGTTATACGATAGGCAGGGACCTTAGGAGGACTACTTAATCTTTTCTCAAAAAACCTAGCTTCCTCTGGCAGCCTGTGAAGGCTGAGAGTGGAACGGGATAGAGAAAGAAGCACTGAACTTCAGGAGAGAACAAGGGCATCTGTATTTTGTAACTATGAGACTGGGTCACTGCAAGTGGATAAACCTATTCAGACCTCAGTTCTCCCATAAGGACCAAGGAAACGAGCCTACTGTGCAAATGCTAACTATTATCATCACTGAAGTAACCAGACAAGGCAAAAATTTCAATGGAAGGGCTTAGCATGTTTCAAAACACCTAGATACAGATGACCAACCGAGCAAAAATGTGTATCTGGCCAATTGCCAGGGACCCCGCCCGATTTGTAATCTGTGCTGATTCAGTCTGTATTGATTGTGATTAAACCGCATTCTCTGGAAAGAATGGCTTAGCAATAGAATTATACTAAAATAGTAAATGAAATGGAAAGGGACTTAGATAAAAGCAGCTACGATAGTCACTGTTTCAGGCATTTTATAATGTGGATTATATTTATAATGTGGATTCACAGAACTAACATATTGGATGTGGCAAAAATACATGCAGCACCTGGAAGCATTGGCATTGTAAAGCTTTATTTGCAGGGACATGGCAACTTGGCAAATATTGTGAAGAGGTCCTTCCTCTGAAATTAAAGTCATAGAAACTAGAAGCTTGTCTAATCATTTTTAAATGCACAAGTACAGTAGGCTACAAATCTTGTATCACCTGTTCAGGAAAGGAACCTTTTTCTACCATTCCAGCTTTTTTTTTCCTTTTCTAAACTCTTATAATGACTGCAACCAGGAATTCATGTTCACTACTTCATGTAGCCTCATTCCTTCTAGACACCACAGAGGATAGCAGGAACGTGATTGACCAATCAGGCTTTTTTTCCCTTGTAGTTTTTTAAGTCAATCAAAGGTCCCTTTCATCCTTGCTGGAAATATGATATTATAAATATTTGAACTGTCAAATGCCAGAATACATTTTCCTATCCTTTTCTTCTACCATCAATGATAAAAGAGCAGATGTTAAGAGGGAGACAGGATAAGCCGGAGGACTAAGTACACTGTAACTCATTTCAAGTCTGTAGGCCTGAGGCCAAAGGAGCACATGGTGGAAGTCCCAGTTCAAGTCCCAGAGCCCAAGAATTAGCAAGGCAAATGCTGTCAGACCTGTTCTAAATTCAGAGGCTTGGGAACCAAGATCATCAATGTCTCAGTACAGAAGATGATGCCCCAGCTCAGAGAAAATTCATTCTTTTCCCAGCTTTTTGTTGTTCGCACACCCTCAGTGGGTTGGATTTTGCCCACTGCCATTGTTGAGGACAGTCTATTTGGTTAATCAATTCAGAAGCACTCTCACAAAAATACCCAGAAATGACTTTTTTCTTACTGGTTATCTAGGTTCTTAGCTCTCTCAAGTTGACTCCTAAAATTAACTATTAAAATAATGTTTTGAGGGGGGCCAGCACTGTGGTGCAGCAGGTTAAAGCACTCGACTAAAGCGCCAACATCCCATATGGGCACCAATTCTAGTCCCGGCTGCTCCACTTCCCATCCAGCTCTCTTCTATGGCCTAGGAAAGCAGTAGAAGATGGCCCAAGTCCTGGGACCCCTGCACCCACATGGGAGACCCAGAAGAAGCTTCAGGCTCCTGACTTCAGATAGGCGCAGCTCCAACTGTTGCGGCCATCTGGGGAGTGAACCAGCGCACGGAAGACCTCTCTCTCTGTCTTTACCTCTCTCTGTAACTCTTTCAAATAAATAAAAAAATAGAAAAAATTTTGTAATTATTTAATATTAGCATAAGTGTCTCCTGAACATTCATTATTTATATTTCTGTAGTTCTTAAAATCATTTATTTGACTAAATTTTTAGCATGGATTTCTTATATCAAATGATATGAGATAGAAGTTCTCATTGAAACAGTAATTTTGCAAATTAAGACTAACTAGATAGTATATTAGCATTTTTCCTGCTTTAATATTAGCTATTTCAATTGTTATAATTTATGCTATGAACACACTAAGTATACATACACACCAGCCATTAGTACTAATAAATTCCCATCTAGAGTAATGTATTAAAGTTACTTTTTCATGCTGTTTCTCAAATTAAGGCTGTTTTTGAGAAAAACCATCCTCGAAACACGCATTCTTAAAACATCTTGTGTGTTAGAAAGATAGGACTATACACACAGCTGTGTGCACACATGGTCTTTCATAGTACAGATGGCTTTCCGAAGCATTTCTGCATATTGTCTCTCCCCTCATCAAATAAGACATTTTCCAGCTGTAACCATCCTATCTGCTGATAGATCCAGATGGATTGACCCTGAGTCTGCAAATTCTACAGTGGAATGATGATGGATCAAGTCTGCATAGCCACAGGTATAGACTTTGGAAATAGTTCTTCACACATACACCTACACACATGTTAGGGGTACTTCGAAAAGTTCATTGAAAATGTAATTAAAGATAACCATATTTTGGTGCAGAAAGTTGTGAAATACATGTGTAGTTTTTTTTCATAATATGCATGTCAAGAACTTTTTGAAATACTCTCACATATGTTTGCATTCTATGTGATGGTTTAAGTTTTCAAATAGTTCACCTGGTTTCCCAGGTGTAAAACCTATGTGATTGCTGTGAAGCCATCAAGACTAGAGTCAAGAAACTTTTTTTTTTTTTTTTGACAGGCAGAGTGGACAGAGAGAGAGAGAGACAGAGAGAAAGGTCTTCCTTTGCTGTTGGTTCACCTTCCAATGGCCGCTGTAGCCGGCGCACCGCGCTGATCCGATGCCAGCAGCCAAGTGCTTCTCCTGGTCTCCCATGGGGTGCAGGGCCCAAGCACCTGGGCCATCCTCCACTGCACTCCCTGGCCACAACAGAGAGCTGGCCTGGAAGAGGGGCAACCGGGACAGAATCCGGCACCCCGACTGGGACTAGAACCTGGTGTGCCGGCGCCGCAAGGCGGAGGATTAGCCTAGTGAGCCGTGGCGCCGGCCTGAAACTTTGTTTTAAATCTCTGTTCTGTCACCTATCATTAGGTAATATTGCACAATTAATTATTTTAACTTTTCAAAGCTTCAAATCTCAGATGATTAAAATTGTTTAGGAGTCAATTTCTTCTTGATAAAACAGAGATGGTGGAGCAGACCAAAAGCATCTTGTAAATACTAAAAATTACTAGACATTATTATTACCACTACCTTTCTTTTACCTTCATGTTCACCCTAACCCTGACCCTAACCCTAAAACTTCCTAAATGTTTTCATGTCATGCCAATATCTTCTTCTGCCATGATCAGGAAACCATAGCACATCAACATTAAACAATTCAGCATTAGTCTAAAATCATCATCATAATAAGTTGTGGCCAGAACCACAGGTGGAATTTCACATGGCATATGTTCTAAGTGGGTTCATAATTCAGATAGATGAGGCTAGAATATTTCATATGAAGTTTTTCAATTCTCTGACTAGAGTGGCAGTCCCTCATCTAGACTCTCTCAGTGACCTTAGGCCAGGATTACAGTTTAACAGTAGAGGATGGAGCCAAGATGGCAGAATAGGGTGGGAGCTTACTGCTAGTCCGGGAGAAGACAGATTAATAAAAGAGAAGATAACGTAGTCTCAGGGAAGAATTAGGGAAAAAAGTGCAGAGGAAACTCTTCCATAATTAGAGGGACATGGTGGATCTACATGGAGGGTATGGGTGCCCACAGCTGCTCAGGACCCCAGCTGCAGAGTCTCCACACCAGCACTGGAAAGAGAGGTGAGATCAAACCGCAGTAGCCCGAGACACTGGTGGAAAAGTGCCAGGAAGAGCCTAGAGGGAATGAGGCTTGAAGCCCTGTGGGGGTAAGTACACCAGCCTAACTAGAGGAAAGAAAAAATAAAAGGGATGGTATGGACATGATTTTCTCCCTCCACTCACCTTACAAAGGTGTATGAGCCAATAGAGCAGGACCTATTTTGGACATATGTAACAGCTGCACCAGCTTGGGGCTGCACCTGGCAATTAGCCGAGCAGAAAACTCAACTCTGGTGGGGAGTAATAAAAGAACACTGAGACCTAGTGAATGTGTGAGCTTACCCTTAACCTTGAAGAACTGAACAGAGCTCTCTGGCCACACCTACCACAAGCCTCTAGAGAGTCACTGAAAGCAGACAGTCCAATTACAAATGCCAAACAACAAATGACACAAACAAGGAAACAGGAAAAGGAAGAAAATATGACACTCTCAAAAGAACATGAGATATCAATACAAGATTATGATGACAAAGAGATAGAAGAAATGCAAGAAATGAAACTCGAAATTATGATAAGAATATTTAGAAGTAACCAAAAACAAATGCATAAACTACGGAAATCCATGCAGGACATTAAAGAAAATGAAATCTTAAGGAGGAATCAAAATGAAATGAGGAATTTAATAGAGCACGCAATTGAGATATGGAAGAGAAAACAAAATGGTGAATTCAATATAACAAATAAAAAACACAGTTGAGAGCCTTAAAAACAGAATTAGTGAGGCAGAAGAGAGAATATCAGACTTAGAGACAGAGCACAGGAAAAGATACAGTCAAACCAAAGACAAGAAGAGGAAATTAGAAATCTAAAAGATATTGTTGGGAATCTACAGGATACTATTTAAAAACCCAACATTTGGGTTCTTAGAGTTCCTGAAGTCATGGAGAGAGAGAAAGGATTAGAAGGCCTTTTAGTGAGATACTAGCCGAAACCTTCCCAGGTTTGGAGAAAGAACGGGACATCCAAGTATAGAAAGCACACAGAACTCTCAATAAACATGAGCAAAAGAGATCCTCACCACGACACATTATAATCAAACTCCCCACAGTGAAACATAAAGAAAAGATTCTAAAATGTGCAAGAGAGAAAAGCCAGATTACTCTCAGAGGATCTCAAATTAGTCACAGCAGACTTCTCATCAGAAACACTACAGGCTAGGAGGGAATGGTGAGATATAGCCCAAGTACTAAGAGAAAAAAAACTGCCATCCCAGAATATTATATGCTGCAAAGCTCTCATTTGTGAATGAAGGTGAAATAAAGACCTTTCATAGCAAATAGAAATGGAAAGAATTTGTCACCATTCATCTAGCTCTGCAAAAGATGCTTAAAGATGTGGTAAACACAGAAATGCAGAAATACAGTCATCAATATGAAAGAAGGTAAAGGAAGAAAATCCCTCAGTAAAAGATCATAGGAAGTTCAAAGTATCAACCTTTTTCTCCCATTGCTGTGGCATCTTTGTTGTCAATCAATGGACCAAGTGTGTATTGGTCTATTGTAGAATGCACACTGAATGTAAATGGCCTCAATTCTCCCATTAAAAGACACAGACTGGCTGAATGGATTAAAAAACAAAACCCATCTATTTGCTGCTTACAAGAAACACATCTTTCCAACAAAGATGCATGCAGACTGAAAGTGAAAGGATGGAAACAGATATTCCAGGCCAACAGAAAACAAAAAAGAGCTGGCATAGCCATCTTAATATCAGACAAAAATAAACTTTAACACACAAAAAACTTTAGACAAAGAGGGCCACTATATAATGATTAAGGGATCAATTCAACAGGAAGATATAACTATTATAAATGTATACGCACCTAATTACAGGGCACCAGGTTATTTAAAAGATGTTAAGGAACTTAAAGGGAAACTTAGACTCCAATACAATGGTATTGGGGACTTCAATACTCCTTGCAGCAATGGACAGATCAACCAGAGAGAAAATCTTCAAGGAAATAGCACATTTAATTGACACTATAGATCAAATGGATCTAACCAATATCTATAGAACTTTTCATCCAACACTTGAAGAATACACATTCTTCTCCACAGTGCATGGAACTTACTCTAGGATTGACCACATACTAGGCCATAAAACAAGGCTCAGCAAATTCAAAAGAATCAGAATCATACCATGCATCTCTAAGGCCACCATGGAATGAGGCTGGAAATTAGCAACTCAGGAATCCCTAGAGCATATGAAAATACATACTTCTTGGAAAAGATCCCAGAGGCACAGGCAGTCAAAGCCAGAATTAACAATTGGGATTACATCAAATTGAGAAGTATATGTACTAAAAAAAAAAAAAAAAAACCAGTCAGGAAAGTGAAGAGGCAACAGACAGCATGGGAAAATATTTGCAATTTATGCAACTGATAAAGGATTAATAAGAAAGAATCCACTTAATAAGAATAATCCACAAAGAGATCAAGAAACTACACAACAACAAAACAAGCAACCAACTTAAGAGGTGGGCTAAGGACCTCAATAGACATTTTTCAAAAGAGGAAATCCAAACAGCCAATAGATGCATGAAAAAATGTTCAGGATCACTAGCCATCAGGGAAATGCAAATGAAAATCACAATGAGGTTTCACCTCATCCCCGTTAGAATGGCTTACATACAGAAATCAACTAACAACAGATGCTGACGAGGATTTTGGGAAAAGGGCACACTAATTCACTGTTGGTGGGAATGCAAACTGGTATAGCCACAATGGAAGACAGTTTGGAGATTCCTCAGAAACCTGAATATAGCCCTACCACATGACCCAGCCACCCAACTCCTTGGAATTTACCCAAAGCAAATTAAATTGGCAAATAAAAAAGTTGTCTGCACCTTAATGTTTATTGCAGCTCAATTCACAATAGCGAACACATGGAATCAACCTAAATGCCCATCAACAGTAGACTTGATAAAGAAATTGTAGGATATGTATTCTATAGAATACTATACAGCAGTAAAAAAAACAATGAAACCCTGTCATTTGCAACAAAATGGAGGAATTTGGAAAACATCATGTTGGTGAATTAAGTCAGTCCCAAAGGGTGACACCAAACTGAGCACCTAAAAAAAAAAAAAACCTGTAGAAGTGAAATGGGCACTATGAGAAATGGTGACTTGATCAGCCCTTATCCTGACTGTTGAGGAACAACTTACTATTTTATTCCGTTTAGTATTTTTTTGTTCTACTTAATACCATTGGTTTAACTCTTTAACGTACAATTATTCTTAGGTGTTTAACTGAAAAGTGATCCCTGTTAAATATAACAGTAGGAATAAGAGAGGGAGGAGATGTACAGTTTGCACATGCTCACTCAGACTTACCCTAATGGTAGAGCTAGAAACATGCCAGGGGATTCCAAATCAATCCCATCAAGGTGGCATGTACCAATGCCATCTTACTAGTCAAAGTGATCAGTTTCAGTTCATGTTCGATCATGATAGGATTAAGTGTCAAAGGGATAACATAAACAAGACGAGTGTCTGCTAATACTAACTGATAGAATTAAAAAGGAGAGAACTATCCAACATGGGAAGTGGCATACACAGCAGACTCACAGAATGGCAGATGTCCTAAACAGCACTCTGGCCTCAGAATCAGCCCTTAAGGCATTCGGATCTGGCTAAAAAGCCCATTAGACTTTCTCAGGCATGGAAATCCAAGACACTGTGGCAAAAAAATGACCTAAATGAAAATCTCTGTGAGTGAGATCCCAGTGGAAAGAACGGCCATCAAAGAAGGAGGTACCTTTCTCTGAAGGGAGGAGAGAACTTCCACTTTGTCTATGGCCTTGTCTAAATAAGATTGAAGTTGGTGAACTCAAGAGGCTTCCATAGCCTTGGCAACTCATGACAAGAACCTTGGGTGATTACTGACATCATAAACAAGAGTGTCAACTGTTAAATCAACCACGGGAGTCACTGTACACTTGCTCCCCATGTAGGATCTCTGTCCTTAATTTGTTGTACTCTGTGAATTAACGGTAAAACTAGTGCTCAAAAAGTACTTTATACTTTGTGTATCTGTGTGGGTGCAAACTGTTGAAATCTTTACTTAGTATATACCAAGTTGATCTTCTGTATATAAAGATAATTGAAAAATGAATCTTGATGAAGCATGGGATGGGAGAGGGAGTGGGAGATGGGATGGTTGCAGGTGGGAGGGAGGTTATGGGGGGGAAGCTGCTATAATCCAAAAGTTGTACTTTGGAAATTTATATTTATTAAATAAAAGTTTGAAAAGAAAGAAAAAAGTTAGGCTTTGATACTGGTTCAATTAAATTTATTTTCATTGAATAAAAATAATATCAGAAATTTAAGGGATATCATGCTTAAGAGACACAGCACTACCTTGTAGTATAATCTTGGAAAATTCACCATTTCTGAACTTGAGTTGTTCTGTCTATTACTGAATGTAAAGGTCTAAGGTAACTCTGACAAGGACATCAAGTGGTGGTGAGATTCAGAGGTGATGAGATCTTTAACATCCTTGGTTAAGTTTATTCCAAGGTATTTGATTGTTTTTGTAGCTATTGTGAATGGGATTGATCTTAGAAGTTCTTCCTCAGCGATGGCATTGTCTGTGTATACAAAGGCTGTTGATTTTTTTGCATTGATTTTATACCATGCTACTTTGCCAAACTCTTCTATGAGTTCCAATAGTCTCTTAGTAGAGTTCTTTGGGTCCCCTAAATAAAGAATCATATCATCTGCAAAGAGGGAAAGTTTGAGTTCTTCCTTCCCAATTTGTATCCCCTTAATTTCTTTTTCTTGCCTAATAGCTCTGGCTAGAACCTCAAGAACTATATTGAATAGCAGTGGTGAGAGTGGGCATCCCTGTCTGGTACCAGATCTCAGTGGAAATGCTTCCAACTTTTCCCCATTCAATAGGATGTTGGCTGTGGGTTTTTCATAGATTGCTTTGATTGTATTGAGGAATGTTCCTTCCAAACCCAGTTTGCTTAGAGTTTTCATCATGAACGGGTGTTGTATTTTATCAAATGCTTTCTCGGCATCTATTGAGATAATCATATGATTTTTCTTCTGCAGTCTGTTAATGTGGTGTATCACATTGATTGTCTTGCGCACATTAAACCATCCCTGCATACCAGGGATAAATCCCATTTGGTCTGGGTGGATGATCTTTCTGATGTGTTGTTGCATTCTATTGGTGAGAATTTTATTGAGGATTTTTGCATCTATGTTCATCAGGGATATTGGTCTGTAATTCTCTTTCAGTGCTGCATCTTTTTCCGGCTTAGGAATTAAGGTGATGCTGGCTTCATAGAAAGAATTTGGGAGGATTCCCTCTTCTTCGATTGTTCTGAATAGTTTGAGAAGAATTGGAGTTAGTTCTTCTTTAAATGTCTGGTAGAATTCAGCAGTGAATCCATCTGGTCCTGGGCTTTTCTTTGTTGGGAGGGCCTTTATTACTGTTTCAATTTCTGTCTCAGTTATGGGTCTGTCTAGGTTTTTGATGTCTTCCTGGTTCAATTTAGGTAGGTTGCATGTGTCCAGGAATCTATCCATTTCTGATAGATTTCCCTGTTTGCTGGCATACAAGTCCTTGTAGTAATTTCTGATGATTCTTTTTATTTCTGTGGTGTCTGTTGTTACATTTACTTTTTCATCTCTGATTTTATTGATTTGGGCCTTTTCTCTTTTTTTTTTTAGTCAGTTGGGCCAATGGGGTGTCAATTTTGTTTATTTTTTCAAAAAACCAGCTCCTCGTTTGGCTGATTTTTTGTAATGTTTTTTGGATTCAATGCTGTTGATTTCTTCTCTGATTTTAATTATTTCTCTTCTCCTACTAGATTTGGGTCTGGTTTGCTGCAGTATTTCTAGGTCCTTGAGATGTGTTGAAAGCTCATTTAATTTGGTGCCTTTCCAATTTCTTGATGTAGGCACCTATTGATATAAACTTTCCTCTTAGCACTGCTTTTGCTGTGTCCCATAAATTTTGGTATGTTGTACTGTTATCCTCATTTACTTCCAGAAAATTTTTGATTTCTCTTTTAATTTCTTCTATGACCCATTATTCATTCAGGAGCATGTTGTTCAATCTCCATGTGTTTGCGTATGCTCTAGGGATTCCTGAGTTGCTAATTTCCAACTTCATTCCTTTATGGTCTGAGAAGCTGCATGGTATGATTCTAATTCTTTTGAATTTGCTGAGACTTGCTTTATGGCCTAGTATGTGGTTCCATGCGCTGCTGAGAAGAATGTAAAATGTAAAATCTTTAGCTGTAGGATTGAAAGTTCTGTATATATCTGTTAGATCCATTTGTGCTATAGTGTCATTTAAATCTACTGTATCCTTGTTGATCTTCTGTCCTGTTGATCTGTCTATTTCTGAGAGTGGAGTATTGAAGTCCCCCAGTACTACTGTATTGGGGTCTAAGTCTCCCTTTAAGTCCATTAACAAATCTTTCAGATAAACCGGTGCCCTGTATTTAGGTGCATATACATTGATAATTGTTATATCTTCCTGTTGAATTGATCCCTTAATCATTATATAGTGTCCCTCTTTGTCTCTCTTAACAGTTTTTGTGGTAAAGTTTATGTTGTCCGATATTAAGATGGCTACGCCCGCTCTTTTTTCATTTCTGTTGGCATGGTATATCTTTTTCCAGCCTTTCACTTTCAGTCTGTATGGATCTTTGTTGGAAAGATGTGTTTCTTGTAAGCAGCAAATAGATGGGTTTTGTTCCTTAACCCAATCAGCCAATCGGTGTCTTTTAACTTGACAGTTCAGGCCATTAACGTTCAATGTGACTAACGATAAGTAGTAGCTTTGCCCTGCCATTTGCCAAAGATAAGTTCTAATATATGCTTTGAATTCCCTGTGATCTTTTGCTGTGAGGTTTCCAGAGAGAGGCAAAGGACTGGAGGGCTGCAAAGCAGAGGAGTTAGCTGTCATCACAATAACAAATGTCCAAAGAAGATATGTCACTGCTATCCCTTTAATTTACAGATTATTGTCTATTAAGTACCAACAGCAGAGAAGTCAAAGAGCTTCGATCACTACCTTTTCCAAGTTTATTCATCTTCCAGAAGTAGTATATGTGAAATTCAATACTAACTTTTCAAAATCCCAATATCTTGGACTATATGTAAAGGAACTTGCTCACGAAATCACAGAAAACATCTACAGAAAATTTATTCTCACCAATCTGAAATCCAAAAACAAATTTACCTTCTATACATCTGCAGAATCCAGTCAGGAAAGCACCTGCTCTGTACAATGTTTACAAGATGCATGTGGTTGCAGAGGGGCCATGTGGATGTTGGAGGTGAAGTGCAGCACTGGACTGGTTTTGTAAGAAATTTAAAATGTGTATAGGTTAAAACCTAGTAAAAATGGCTGGGTTTTCTGTGAAAGTCTATGGCACAATCAAAACTTTATAATTCATGTTTAAATTAAATGAACTAGCAAGTACTTTTAAATAACAGGAAAAGGGAGAAAATAATGCAGCCTGCTTTTGTGGAAGGCCTCCTGCTCCAAATGCTTAGCAGTATGTTCCAGATTCTGCCATTATCAGGGGCAGTTGCTGAGATGTGAACAGCTCTTAAGTTGTGGGCATCTTCCTGAGGTCCCTGACTACAAAGGGAGAGGACGTAGCTTTACAATTCTTCAAAATCAATGAATTAAACCAAAATGGGCAAATAGGGAATTTCCCAAATTCCAACCTCTCCTGCAATGGTCAAGTTGGACCATTTTTTTTTTCCTAGACATTATAGCAATTTAAAAAAGAGGGACCCAAATCTGGACATTTTCATACTGTCTCTAAAAATCTATTGAAATAGACTAAAAAATGGCAAGGCTGAACATGGTTGGCTTTGGTGCATTATAAAAGAGAATTTTGATTTTATTTTTAAATATGTAAAGTACCTTCAAAGACTGGAGGAAAAGATTTATTACATTTTGGCTGCAAAGTAGAATTTAATATTCTATGTTCCTAACTCATTCCATTTATTTCACTAACAATAAAGAACTATTTCTATGAGTATTCATAAATGGGAGAAAAATAACATTCAGCGTTCATGAAAACAAATTTTTGAAAGTAGCCAACTTTACCAATAGAAAAGAGGCTTGTATAAACCAAAAAAGACAAGCAAAAGGAAAAAAAAAAAAGAAAACAATGTCCAAACCCAAAGTGCAGGGCCAGTGTAGTGGTGTAATGAGTTAAGCTGCTGCCTGACATGCCAGCATCCCATATCATGCTAGTTAAAGTTCTGGCTGCTCTGCTTCTGATCTAACTGCTTGCTCATGCATTTGGAAAAGCAGTAAAGGATGGCTCAAGTGCTTGGAACCCTGTACTCATAGGGAGGACCTGGAAGAAGCTCTGGGCCCCTGGTTCTGGACTGGCCCATCCCCAGCCATTGCGGCCATTTGGGGATGAATCAGCAGTTGGAAGACCTGTCTTTTTCTCCCTCTCTCTGTAACTCTGCCTTTCAAATTAGTAAAATAAATCTTAAAATAAAGTAAAAAATGGTGCAAGGACAACTAGGAAAATGTTTGGTTTAACAGCATTTGGTGATTCCTAAAACACGTGCAAAATGAAACATCAAACTGTGTCCATTTTTATCTCTCAATCTGATTTTTACACACTTGAAAGAAAAGCATCATTAGAGTTATAGTCAAACAACAGAGATCACCAAATCACTCTCATTTTTTACTAACATAGTATACAAGAGTTTGAAGGATAGTCCTAATTGTTTGAAAAATCAAAAAGCTTGAGTGGACCAGATGGTACTGATTGGCTTGAGAGAGGTATTCATTGGAAAAAGCAAAGCAATGCAAGATTTTCTATAAATATATAAATCTAATGTTTGAGAATTTTTGTGTTATTTTATCTCCTGACTTGATTGCTGAGCACTATAAATAAATCACTGGCAGATTCCCATTGTCCCACCCACTCTGCCATCCAGTAATCCTGTAATAACCATTTGCCTGGGAAATAATGGAGTTCACACACCAACAGCGATTTTGAGTTGAAACTCAGGTGTAGAGCTCATCAAAGTTCACTGCTGTGTCCACTCGACCTCCTTTAGAGGTCAAGACCACAAAGAGCAGACACAGAGGGGATCTGCTAGCACTCTCCTTTTCACTTTGTTGGCTGATTATTCCTGAGCATAACTTGGTGGTTTTCTGAACTCTGAGTCATTAGATGTTAGGTTATCAAGATGAAAGAACAAAGCATTTTATCAAGATCATTGGGAGATTGATTCTTCCTGAAATCTGTGAATCCTTTCTAGCCTAAGTACTCTCTTTTTGCACAGATAACCCAAATAATCCAGACATGTCAGAGAAAGGGTGATTCTCTGTACCTAATGTATCCCTTTATTCCCACAGCTTCTGGACACGGCTATTAGAATCAATACTGTTATTTATCCCTTTATGTATTTATTCCAGTTTATAGCTAAGAAGGGCTATTTAAGTATACTTTGTCTTTTGACAGAAGAAGGAAATAAGAAGTCTTCTTTCCATAAAAACTCACGACAAGGAGAACTGGTGATATGATAAATCCAAAGAGGACAGGAGAATTCACATGATCTAACTTTATTTTACAGGTGTGGGAACTCAAAGAAAGATGATTTGCCTTTCTGATTCATTTATGATTTTATGCAAGGAGCTCACAAATGTCCTTATTATCAGTCCAAATTTTGCAAGATGGCTAACAGTTTATTCTCAAGAGTCAATTGGCCTTAGATTTAAAATATCTGCCAATGTAAACCAGCTTTGATATCTTATTTACATTTACTATATTTATAGACCAGAGTTGAGGGAAATTAAATAATTTGCTTGCTATCAGCAGGACTTGATGTGCTCAACCAAGATCAACTAGGCACAATGTGTGGCACAACATAACCTAGTACTTGATAAAAGATGGCTACCATCACCATTAAGATAGTGTCATTAGTATTTGCCTTCGTCCATTTCGTGCTGCTATAAAGTAGTACCAGATTGGGGTGATTTATAAAGAATAGGAATTTATTTCCTCACAGTTTTAGTGTCTGGGAAGACCAAGATTAAGGCACTGACAGGTTTGGTTGTCTGATGAGTGCTGCTCTCAGCTGCTAAGTTGGCACCTTGTTATCACATTCCCCAAAGGGAAGCAATGCTGTGTCTTCACATGACACAGGGAGAAGGGCATGGGGGCTGAATGCTGTGTGACAAAAGACTAAAACCTTATGGTTTATCCAACGCTGTTTTCCTCTCCTTGGAACCATTCCAACAGGTTCCTGACTGTGTGATAAGGGAGTCCAGGGCACACCCTCCCTGTGATGAGCCACATCTCAGAAACAGGGTTGATACTCTGGGGAGTGCCAAGGAATGACTCAAGCGCATCTTGAGATCCGAACTGGGAAGAGTCTACAAGAAATGACATTTACAGGCAAAATTCTGTGAATTGTAGAGCTCAAAGTAAAGTTAAATGTTTTGGAGAAGTCATTCAGCTACTCACTTTCTCTTCTTTTTCACTTTCCTGTGCCTTGCTCTTCAGTTGGCCCTATTCACTTCTTTACCACAGCATCCTCCTTAAAATCATCGAAGAGGGGCCGGCGCTATGGTGTAGTGGGTAAAGCTGCCACATGCAGTGCTCATCCCATATAGGTTCCAGTTCTAGTCCCAGCCGCTCCACTTCTGATCTAGCTCTCTGTTAATGGCTTGGAAAGCAGTAAAAGATGGCCAAAGTCCTTGGGACCCTGCACCCATGCGGGAGACCCAGAAGAAACTCCTGGCTCCTGGCTTCAGATAGGCGCAGCTCTGACCATTGCAGCCAATTAGGGAATGAACCAGCGGATGGAAGACACCTCTCTTTCTCTGCCTCTCCTTCTCTCTCTGTGTAACTCTTTCAAATAAATAAATTTTTAAAAAAATCAATGAAGATTTCCATGAAAATAAATGTAAGAAATATTTTCAGTCCTTCTCTAACTCGGCCTATGAGCAATCATTTTTCTTTCCCTTTTGTCTAAGATCAAGACCTTGTTAGAGACGTCTCAGCTATGGCACACTGAATAAAGTTTTCTGAGAGGAACACCATAGACACTCTGAGATAGCTGATGGAAATCCAGTCTCAGAGTTGCCAGGGAAAGACTTGGAGAGGGGTGACCTCAAGATTGTCAGGGCAAGCCACCGAAGATATTGATAGCCACATTGTACTGCACAATGGTACTCCAAGAGTTTCCTGCTGCAGAAACCTGTTGATAGAGAATGCCATAGCTAGTGAGAGAAACACCCCTTATGCTGGCTTTTCTCTAGAGCCTTCTACTGACAAACCTAACATTAATCTAGATGGCGAAGAATAGCAAACAGGGTTCATCTCCAGTACTGTAGGGTGGGCAATAAATGATGGACTTGGATTGGAAAATCAATAATCCTATATTGATTGTGTGACCTTGAACTAGACAACTCTCCTGAACTTGGGATTTTCTCAAGCCATCATCACATGGAAATTGGTATTAGAATTCTGAAAGGAACTACAAACTCATCATATCCAGGACTATTCTTTTTCTCCTCAAACCTGGTTCCCTTCCAGTTCCACTATCCATTCCTTTTTATTTATATTTTAAGCTAGAAAACAGGGAATAAACATTAATATATCTTTTTCTCTTATGTTCCATATTCAAAACACCATCAACAATTCTTGACTATTTTATTTAACTCTTACTCACATCTCACACCTATGTTTACATACCAATTTCTTTATATAAGATTTGGCCTATGATAGACAACAAATAAGAATTTAATGAATTGACAGATCTCTACATGGTAGACAGAAAAATCTTCCCCTCCCCTAAATACTTAAATATGAACTTTTGGAAACTGTGAGTATGAATGTAAAGTTTAAAAAAATCTAGTTTATTGTTCCCAAAGAGAATTCTGCTTTCGCCCCTGGCATATGAGAAATATCCTACACCACACTTGCTATGAGTTCCTCTGTTTAGGGCAGGAGCTGGCCACAGCAGGTCCTAGAGTAGGGCTACACGTGGTAATCACAGGGTAGAGACTGGCCACCCCAGGAAGGCCAGAAACGTCATTTAGGGTGATGGTGGTGGTAATCATGCAATATTACTTGATCTAGAGTCTGAGTTCAACCTTGTGGGAAACAAGTCAATCAATTGATCCTAACTGTATAATTTCACCAAAGCGTGGGTATCTATGAACACCAAAAATACTGTATAACAAAACTCTAGACATTGAAACTTATGGGAGCTTCCCTGTCTTGCAATATTGTGGTTGTTCTGTCACACATTATCAGGAAGATGATGTGTTCTGAGGACAATGGAAGCTTTGCACTTGAAAACTCCTCAGATTCTTTCTTATGTGTATTGTCTGTTGGTTGATTTTGACCTGCATCCCTTCCAGGTAATAAATGAAAACCCTGGGCATAACAGCTTTCAGTGAATTCTATGAGACTTCAGCAAAGTGGCAAAAGTGAAAGTGAATTTTGGTACCTCACAAGCTTATAGTTGATGTCAGTCAGTGGGAGAACTGTACCTTCAGAAGTCATAGCTTGGCTAATCCTGTGGAGTCATATGATGAAAAGGACTTTTCATATACAGTTAAATGACTTTAATGGGAGATTATATTGAAATACTCAGGTGGGTCTTAAACTAAATTAAATGTGTTGCTATAATCAAAAGTCAGAGAGAGAGGTCACAAACATACCAAAGAAAAAGCAATGGGAACATGAAGGAAGAAACTGAGATGTGGCCATAAACCAAGGAATAGGCATGAGAAGCTTAAAAAGAAAAGGAATTTTTTTTTTTTTCCTAAGCAGCTTTTCAAACTCTGCTTACTACTGTGTGTGTCAGTGGGAGGTGGATTAGAAGGGGCAGTCTTCAAGAATTCAGGGGAAGCAATATAATATTATGAAAAAAACTATGTGTAGATTTCAAATTTTTTTCACCAAAATAAATATATTTTAATTAAATTTTCCCAGAAATTTTTAATAAGCCTCATATATTGGAAGATTCAATAGAAAAATATTTTTAAGAAATGCAACCATTTTAGTATGTAAATAGATGAGTGTGAATCCAGATATACTACTGGAAGATAAGGAATAGGACCACTGCCTTTCCCAATTTCTTAACCTGAAAAATGGGAAGAAACAAAGGCAATGTTTATATTACAACTCAAACTATGCAAACTTCCAGAGACTGAGAACACTCCTTTCTAAGAGATTTATTCCAAATGGATGAATCCCAAGTGGAAAAAATTTGTGCTGTGCATTTATAAATTCAAATAACAAGATAGATTTCTTTAGTATCAGCAACATACTCAAAGAGTCATGACAAGTTAGGCAGTATAATAGGGAGAATAACCATACTATTTTCATGAGCATGTATTTATTTATATTTTCAAAGCAAACACAGACAAGCATATATACAAATAAGAGAACACACATTACTTATATTTAAAATATAATTATTGCTTCGCTGGCGCCACAGCTCACTAGGCTAATCCTCCGCCTAGTGGCGCCGGCACACCGGGTTCTAATCCCGGTCGGGGCGCCGGATTCTGTCCCGGTTGCCCCTCTTCCAGGCCAACTCTCTGCTGTGGCCAGGGAGTGCAGTGGAGGATGGCCCAGGTGCTTGGGCCCTGCACCCCATGGGAGACCAGGAAAAGCACCTGGCTCCTGGCTCCTGCCATCGGATCAGCGCGGTGCGCCGGCCGCGGCGGCCATTGGAGGGTGAACCATCGGCAAAAGGAAGACCTTTCTCTCTGTCTCTCTCTCTCACTGTCCACTCTGCCTGTCAAAAAAATAAAAAAAAATAAAAAAAATATATAATTATTGTTTCAGAAAAATACTATGTTAGGGGACCATAAACCAGACTGGGTTTACTTTGGGAAGTGTGAGTATACCTAAGGAAGTTAAAATGAACTGCCACACTGAGGATGAGTTGGGTTGAAAGGTGCACTACCAATGTATCTTGTAATTCCATTTCTCTATAAACTTTCTGAAGTCCCCTTGTATGTATATACTCTTACATGATCCTAATGTTAAAGAATACATTTTTGAATATTATTTGAAAGGCACAGTAACAAAGAGAGAGAAATAGTAAAAGAAAGATCTTCCATCTTCTGGTTCTCTCCCATATGCCTGCAACAGCTGGAGCGTGGCTAGGCCATAGCCAGTAGTCAGAAACTCCAACCATATCTCTGCCTTGAGTGTCATGAACTCAAGTCTTTGAGCCAACATGCACATTAGCAGGAAGCTGGACTGGAATTTGGACCAGGAGCGTATCCCAGTCATTGTAATAAGGAATGCAAATGTTCCAAATGGCAGCTTAATCCACTGTGTCACAGCACCCATGTCAATATTTAATATAAGAATTTCGTTATTGCTCGCACTTGTCAGCAGAAGCCCCATTTGTTAGAGGTCCAGCTGGTAATGTACCTGGAGTCCAAGAAAAGTAGATATAAACACCACTGATCATTTAAAAAATCATGGAACTTAATGTCATAAGAAAATGACAAATTAAATGAAAGCAGGTATTCTCCTAATTAAAACACATCAAGCAGTGCAAACTTTGAATCAAGCAGTGTGAACTTTAAATCAAGCATGCGTGTATCATCTATCAATCAATCCATCTTTGTTATTGAGTACAGGAAACAGAAAAGTTCATACACACATAAATTAGAGCTCAATGAATCATAATATGACCACCTCTGTAACTTCCCAACAAGTTAAGAAATGACAATTTAAGAGGCCGAAGAGAAAAAAAGACGTGCTGAATCTGACCACAGGAAGATAACAGGAAAAAAAAGGGGAGCGATTGCATGACCAGGGCTCAAAGAGAGAAAGTTAAGGTGGAAATTCTACAAAAGGAGGAGAAGTGCTATGGAGCAGCTGGCACTGTGCAATCAGACAGCAGTGAGCAGGGCACTGATGGTGACTCCTGCAGACAGTGGCTGGAGAGGATGCCATCATTTTGGAACAAGGTAGCTGGTAACCAGCAGGGAGGAAACACCATCTCAGTAAGATGAGTAGATGCTGCTGTGGCCCACATGCAACTAGGGATTTTCCTGGAGGGTTAAATCTGTGATCTCCTCTGGCTTGAGTCTGACCTAGAAGGTTGGTGGGAGACAGGGTGCCCACTTAGGCTCCTGAAGTGCTCCCTTACTCTCACTCTATCACTGTCCCTGGACTTGGCTTGCCAAAGCAGAATACCAACCAAGTCCTATCAGTTGAGCAGCTGGCTCTGGGCTATGGCTGTTTCTGTGGATCAGGAGACTAGTGGGGCTGCCAGTGGATCCCCTGCTCCTGTGGTAGATCTGCACCCTATGACTGTGGGAATTCTGCGACTGGGTGATAGGGCACACAACAGGGTATAACTGGGTCTTGAGGCTTCATAGGCTCAGGGCTCTTTGATCAGCATAAGGAGTATGCAGATACTTTGTGTGGTTCATGGGTAAGGTATGTATCACTGTGAGCTTACCCTGGGTGGCTGGTTCACCTTGGCAGAGAACGGTGACACTGTGATCATGCCAGTCAACAAAATTATACCCTCCTACCTGCTGACAACAAACGAGATCTACCACAACCAATGTGGGTGTCACCCTGGACTCTTGCTCCACTCTTGAGCACTGGATAGAGCTCTCTGGTTCCATCCAGCATATGCCTCTGGATATCCACTAAGCCCAAGAGGCATATGTCAAGGACAAAGCCAACAGAGGAGAAAACCACCAAGTGTTTCCACAAATGCCTAAAAATACATGCAGAAATACAATGAATATGAACAAGGAAGACAACATGACTCCCTAAAAGGAAAATGACACTTCAACATTATAATGTGAGGACAAACAGATTGGTGAAATACTTGAAAAGGAATTCAAAAGAATGATCATAAGACTACTCAAAAGCACAGTTAAGCAAATACATGAGTTAAAGAAATCCATACATGGCATGGATGAAAAATTCTGCCAAGAAATAGAAATACTGAATAGAAATCAAATTGAAATATTAGAAATGAATAATTCAGTAAGTCAAATAAAAATACAGTAGAAAGCCTTACCAACAGACTCAGTGGGGCAGAAGAAATAATATCTGAGCAAGAAGACAAATCTTTGGATACATTTCAGACAGAAAAAGAAAAGAAGAAAAAATTAGAAAAACTGAAAATAGTGTTTGACATTCCTTGGATATTATCAAGCTGCCAAAACAATATGTTAGGGCTTTCTGAAGGCGTAAGAAGAGAGAGTAGAATAGAAAGCCTATTCAGTGAAATAATAAGAGAACTTCCATCATTCAGAGAAATATAGGGACATCCAATTACAGGAAGCACAGAGACTCCCAATAGATATTATCAGAAAAGATCTTCACCATGACGGATTATAGGCAAACTTCAAAAAAGTTATTGAGGAAAGATTCTGAAATGTGCACATGAGAAGTACCAGATTACCATATGAGGATCTCCAATTGGAGCAAACGCTGATTTCTCATTCATAACACTGCAGTTCAGAGAGAATAGAGAGACATAGTTCAAGTCCTAAAACAAGCAAACAAACAAAACCCTGTCAACCCAGAATCCTGAACCCAGCAAAGCTCTCATTTATAAATTAAGTTGAAATAAAGACCTTCCAAAGCAAGCACAGATTGAAGGAATTTGTCCTCATTCATCAAACCTTACAAATGATACTTAAATATGTGCTACACCAGAAACATAGAAGGAAAGTCATCATCACGAAAGAATATGAAGGTAGAAAATTTCCTAGCAAATGTACAAAGGAAAGTCAAAGCAAATAATAGGAATTTTTTTGAAACATGGCAGGACCGTCTTTGTTTATTAATAATAACCTTGAATGTAAATGACACAAATTCTCCAATTACAAGATACAGACTGGAATTACGTTTTCTTTAAAGTTTGGTAGAATTCAGCCAAGAAACCCTAAGACTTCTAGATTCTTTCCCCCTTGCATAACTCTTTCCTTCCCTCACTAAACTCAACCTTGAATTATATGGTATTCACTTTAACTTCTCTTTTACTATAAAGAGGTGTTTCTCCAAAAAAGTGTGATTTTTATGAAATTCACTTACGTTTGCTTTAACTTCAGCTTTAATGAGTATTTGTATTTCTTGTAGGGCACGTCTCCCATCATTAGGTGATCTCAGTACTTAATTCCGTGGGAATGTCTTAATTTAAGTTTCACTTACTATGGATTTTACTAGATATTGAATTCTAGGTGAGAAAATTTTTCTTCTTATCTTGAATATATAGCCTATTGCCTCTACCTTCCATAGATTATCATGATAATTTTTTATGATGTACTTTGTTGCTAATCTTTTTGATTTTTATTCTGCTTTGAGATTATTAAAATTTTGGTTGTACATAATAATATTTTCCTTCAAATTTTGGCAGTTCTATCCCTTAGTATTCACACATTAACTTTTCCCTTCCCTCCTTCTTAGGATTCATTTATTTATGTATCGGTACAGTTGATGGTTCCAGGCATGGCTTTTAAATTTTTATTGTTTTTTTTTTGTTTGTTTCTCTCAAATAGGATATTCTAAATTTAATTGTATTCTAGTTGACTAATTTTGGTTTTCTTGTCTTCTCAAACCTAGTTTTGACCCCCTCTATTGAGTTTTTCAAATCTAGTATTTCTATTTTGTTCATTTTAATTTCATCTATTTAATAGTAGTCCTAGGGTAATCATAGTCTCTACATGGCATGACATCATTCTCATACTTTCCTTTGGTTCTTTAGATGTCATTTCCTTTAGTTCTTTGAACGTACTTAAAACGATTTATCTAGTAAGGCCAATGACTATTTTCCTAGAAATAGATGCTATTAACTGTTAAACTTTTTTTTTCTCTGACAGAGTCAAAATTTTGGAATATTTATTTGGGGGAGGTGCAGAATATGGATCCCTTCCATGTACTGATTCACTTTCCTAATGTTCTCAAAGGATGGAACTGGATTGGGTCAAAGCTGTGGCCTGGGCATGCAATCCAGATCCCCCATGTGGGTAGAAGCGATCCAATTACTTGAGACATCACCACTATCTCCCCAGGGCTCACTAGCAGGAAGCTATAATCAGAAGCCATATTCAGAATCCAAATCCAGGTACTCAGATGTGTGACACACGCATCATAACCACTAAGCTAAATGCCTACCTCAGGGTCATACTGTTTCCTTTCCATTTCTCAATTTTCAATTTAAGAAGATGTGTAGGAAAAAGAGAAATAAAGCAAACAACCAAAAATGAGATCATTAGGATGGAGCAGAGAGAACAGAAAGGGGTATGAGGATATGAAACTTGCTTCAGTGTCAGGATATGTGGCAAGCATAATTACAGGCACGCAGTGCATTCTGAAATCTTTACCGCACTCTGTTGAGTTCAGCAACTAATTCCAGAAGTGAGAACTTAAGACTGGTTGTAGACCCATGAAAGGGTCATGGTTGGGTTTTAGAAACTCAGGCTTGGTTTATAAGTTATTAACTTTTGGAATAGTTGTTTGTCATAGCAGTTCACATGTCATTTGGAAGGTCCATTCCTGGTGCCAGGTTGCTTGGGTTCAAATCCAGGATCCTATCTCAATTCTAGCTTCCTGCTGATGTGCACCATGGGAGACAGTAAGTGATGGCTCAAGTGATGGCAGGAGTGGATTCCTGCCACCTGTGTGAGAGACACCTGGATTGGGTTCAGGCTTCTGCCTTCAGTTCAGCTGTTCTGGTCAGTGTTATGATATTTCTCTCTCTCTCTCTCTCTCTCTCTCTCTCAATCCTGCTCTGCTTGTCTCTGATTTCCTGCATCTCATTCTCTCTCCCTCTGTCTTTCAAATAAATGAGATAAATAGTTATCAGCTTTGCCAACAGCAGATGCCACAGTAATTTAGAGGGGAAAAAAGAAAAAGGAGAAAAAGAAGGTAAAAAAAACTGTAAGTTATGAGCTGTATTTTTATTAAAAGAAAATCTCTGTATTTGAAAAATATAGAAAAGATTGTTAAAAATATATTATTTCTTTTTTTAAGCAAAAGTACTGGAGGATTTCAGGGATAAAGATTTTCAGCTTCTTTGCCGGCGCCGTGGCTCAATAGGCTAATCCTCCACCTTGCGGCGCCGGCACACCGGGTTCTAGTCCCGGTTGGGGCGCCGGATTCTGTCCCGGTTGCCCCTCTTCCAGGCCAGCTCTCTGCTATGGCCAGGGAGTGCAGTGGAGGATGGCCCAGGTGCTTGGGCCCTGCACCCCATGGGAGACCAGGAAAAGCACCTGGCTCCTGGCTCCTGCCAGGATCAGCGCGGTGCGCCGGCTGCAGCGGCGGCCATTGGAGGGTGAACCAACGGCAAAGGAAGACCTTTCTCTCTCTGTCTCTCTCTCTCACTGTCCACTCTGCCTGTCAAAAAAAAAAAAAAAAAAAGATTTTCAGCTTCTTCTAAATCCATCCAAATGTCTCCTTTCCAAGGTTAAAGCTCCAATTTTCCAATACTCTAACAATCACAAAAGACATTTTGCACTTGGTGACCATATTTTTTATAATTATACAAACCTTCCAATAAACTTACTTTATTGAAGAGGACTACAGAAATAAGATATTGGTTTCAGTTTACCATTGAAGATTTCTGTTCCTTGGTCATTGATTGATTCTTGAAGAACAAAGAAGTTTATTCTTTTTTCCTGAAAGTGCTCTGTTGCCATTAGCATTGGACATTCACAACATATGTAGTTTTTTTTTTTTTTTTTAATCATGATCATAGTAGTGGCTTACGCTCTCTACTTAAAGCCCAAATCACTTTAGCTGAATATTAGTCAAAATCAACCACAAGTGATATTAATTGAAATGAAGCTGCATGACATGGATTTTCAATTTCTGATTTTCTTTTAGTAAAGAGCTGGCATGAGGTAGGTTTGGCACCAATAAAACCACTAAGCCATTCCCAGAAATCATGCTCAGATGATTCTGCTGCCATTCAGGAGGCAGAGAAAGGATAGTTTGAGAAATAGTAAAAGAAACTAAGTCCTAAAACACTGCAGCTTTTTCAATGAAAGCCTATCACTGATACGAACAACAAATAGAACAGAAAAGAGCTATTGCTTCCAGCTGGTCTTCCTGAGATCTTCTTGTGACTTTTTTGATGGAAACTAGCAGGAAGCTTTCTAATACAGTAAGAAGTTATTTATGTAGCTTTGGGTCCAGCATTATGAGTCGAACTGAAAAAGAATGCATTTTGGAGAAAAACAAAAAGGTGAATTATTGGCATAGATGTGTTGGCAGCAATGAATTATTCCTTGCAGTCTTTGGTCTTTTTAGATTTTGAACATTTCTATGTATAAAGGAGAATGGATCTTTACATTCAGGTTCAAATGGATACACATCATGTGATACACACACACATATTTACATACATATATGTGTGTGATGATATATATACATACATATATATTTATGTATGTTTTATATATATATATATATATATATATATGTAGTGAACTGAAAGGGAGGGGATGATTCACATAAACATCCTGGAGTCAAAACTTCAGTAAATTTTAGTTTTCCTTAAAGCAAGGAACATCAGCGTGTGTGTGTGTGTGTGTGTGTGTGTGAATACACGTGCATGTGTGCATCAGAGTTCTTACTTATCTGGAAATATTTGAGTTTAAATGTCAAAATCTCCTGCCCATTTACTCAAACCAATTCTATCCCTGTTTTGGGAAAATGTTTTTATTGAGCTAAGTATAATGCAATTTAGTAAATCAGTACACACAAAATATTCAATGGAATAAAAAAGACGGCAAGGAAACTAGAGTTTGTTTAAAATTATAACACAATTTCCTTTTCTAAAAGTGTGTGTGATTTGCAATATTATAGTGTATTAGACTATTAGACTTTAAATGCAATAAAATCCAATTTTTTAACATAGAAATAGGAATGAGCCATTTTGGACCTATCATTCATTTCTTGTGTTGAGGCATTAAAAATATCCTACTGACACAAAACAGTAGTTCTAGTCTCCTTCTTTAGATATGAATGAAATCAGATACATTTTTTGCTAAGCTTTAAGGATTGTGCCTAACTCAGGCTTTCTATGTTTTATGGATAAAGTGTAAAAGTGATTTTTTCAAGGAGATTTTGAAAGTGAAATCTCATATTGGCACAAAATTTGGGTTTACATTCAAGCATTTGTTTCTGAAAAGAATTTCACCAATTGTTGTCAAGGAAATCAGCAAAAGGAGACAGAGCCTTTGGAGATGCCTGATTTCAAGAGCCAAAACTTTAGAAAATGAGCTTTGTGTGCTGAGAAACTCTCCTGGAAATCTTCAGAATTGATGGTGTTTTTTAAAGATTTGGTCATTTCAATGCAACCCAGTATTAATGAGTATGCTCAAGATTTTTTCAAGAGAAAACTAGAAAGGGAGAAGGTTGTCCTTTACTGTAGAGAATGAGGTTTACAACTAGAAATAGTACCTTAAGTTAAGAGTATATTTGCTACACAGGAATATTGATCTTTCTAGAAAATGCTGTGTTTCAACAAGTGTGAGATAGTATAAACTCCTAGATGGACGGATGGAAAATGGCTCTCACTTTCATATTTGTAGCTTTTGGAATAGTAGAATAAAAAAGCAGAGTGATTAAAGGTCAGGCTATTGCATTTTTACAATTCTGATGAGCGTATCTTCTTATATGTGACTAAAATAATATTATTTTAATTACAAAACCCTCTTTATACCATGATATTTGACACTTTTTAACCAATGCAGATTCCTTGAGCTAAACTGGATTTAAAACTGGTAAATTGGGTAACAAAGAGGTTAGTTGTTGCTGGCCTGTGAGGTATAGCTGCATCATGATAGTTTGCATGCACGGTTCTTCTGAGCTATCTCAGGGACCAGGTCTTCATTCTAGGTGGAGCCTCACTCTAGGTATTATACATGCAGTTACTATTTTTTTTAATGTTGATTAAGTGAAGAACTTCCAGTGAGTCAAGGAAGACAACACACTGGAAACTTGCCCCTTTCAAGTACTCATCCTTACCCCCAATCATACTTTGACTAAGTTTATACATTTGGGTAGCATTTTGTCCAACAATAATGATGGTGCATGATGGAATTAGAGATAGTGAACTATAGCCACTATATGAAGTCATTTCAAAAAGTTCTTGGAAAATGCATATTATGAAAAAGGTATACATTTATTTCAATTTTTGTTTAAAATACTTTAATTCCATTTTCCAAGAACTTTTGAAAATATTGTGGTTTGATCTGATGTTGATTTCAGTTGGAAAATCCTCCTGTAAAATGGAACTGTGGAAAAGTTTCAGTATTTTTAAGTACTTCTGCATATTTGCATATAGGTGCATGTAGTTTGTGACCATTATTATGCATAAAATACTCATATATCCATTTACATATAGCTGGGCAGTTCAACCTATAGAATAATGACAGTATTATTTTTACTGTTAGACTGAAAATAAACTGTTTTCTGGAATCTGCAATTCTTGTCACTTAGAACAAGTTACATCAATACCAACATTGGAGGTGAATTTCACATGAAACACAGGCTGTTTGGGTTCCTTCCTCTCACCCCACAAGTGCCTTTATTTTATTTCACTGAGTAACATACATGCATTTTCCCTTCTTTTCTTTTATAGAGCATCATACTATGAAAACATAACAACCAAAAAATTCAATAACAATTTTCCAGGAAAACAGACCAAAATTCGTTTTCTCTCCCCTTCAGACCCATGATCTATTCTCCCCGTGCCTCTAAAAAGATTTCTGGTTGAAGAGGCTGTATCAGTCACCCCAGGAATATCTTCATTCAAGAGACAGAGAACAGTACTCTACATTGCTGGAAACAGCATCTGGCATTTCTTATTAAAAGGAAAGATAGGAAGTTGAATTGCCTTAGTAAATATCTTGTAATCAGCCTTCTCCAGTCAGAGACATAAGTCGATTGACTTGGAAGCCATCCCAGTTTCTGTAGAAGGAAACTAGAGAAACAAATTAGAGAAATATGAAATCTAACTTCAAATTCAAACTGGTGCATGAAATAAAGAGGCAAGATTTAGAGCATTTGAGCTGAAGTAGCCTTAGCTACAGCTACCATGCCATTCTTGTGTGAGCCAGAGGACTTAGGCATCCACTGACCAGAAAATGTGTCATTATTTCACAAAATAATATAATAGATCTCTCTGGAGGCTATCTCTGACATGACCCCATCCTATCCAGCTGCCATTTTCCAGAGGACAGCATAGCAAGGAAGTAAAGAGACCTTGTAGCCAACAGCTAGTTAGGAATAGAAATCCTCAGTCCAGCAGGCTTTGAACTAGATTCATCAAATGACCACATGAGCTAAGAAGTGCGTCTTTCTAGTGTCTTTCAGAGGAAACCCTGAGCCTGCCTGCCACCTTAGTTGGAGTTTTGTGGGAAACTGAAAAAGAAGATATAGCTAAATCATGTTTGACCCCCAGAAACTATGAGACAATAGATGAATGTGTGTGTGTGTACACGCATGTGTGCGTGCATTTGTGAATAAGTGTAGGAATGTGGAAATATGCACATATCGTCAAAATTATCATTTTAGTCATTTTAAGGAAAGAATTTGAAGCATTAATTACATTTACAATGTTCTGCAACCATCACCAACAATTCATCCTGAGAGCTTGTCCCTCATTCCTAGTCGACCCTCTGTATCATTAACTGCTAATTCCCCATTACCTTCTCTCCCAAGTCTCTGGAAACCACATTTGAATCACTGAATTTTCTGTATCTGTGATTTTAAGTACACTAGGAATCTCACATAAGTCAAATCACACAGTATTTGTTCTTTTGTGACTGCCTTATTTTGTTCAATATTATGCCTTCAAATTTCATACATGTTGTGAGTAGTAGATGTCTCAGAATTCCCATCTATTCCAAGGCTTAATAATACTCAATTGTATGTCCATGCCTCATTTTATTTATTCATTAATTCCTCAGTGGATCAGTTATTTCCACATTTTCACTGCTATGAATAATACCACTTGAACATAGGTATATTAATAAATGTTTAAATCTTTATTTTTCAATTGTCTTGTGTTTATCCATAAGAGACTATTCTATATGTAATTTTATTGAGTAATCACCATACCTGTTTTAAGACATTTTGGTTTGTGGTAATTTTTTTGCATAGCAATAGACAACAAAGAGTAGCTTTTGGTGAATATTCAATGGTAGAATCCACTCACTCATGGAATGTTTAGTGTACTGAGAAAAAAAAAATTATCAAATATTTGTGGCATTTTAAATATATTCACAACTTCATGTATAATAAAATGGAAGCATTTTTATAACAAGGTTTGTAGAAGTGAGTACCCGGGTTAGAGAGTCAGGCTTTCTATCAACCCAAGCAGTGGGAGTGGCTCCAAGTGAGTCAGCTGCCTAACAGCTTGTGGCTCAGATTGAACACAGGAAAGATTCTTGCTTTGAAATCTTATCCTTTCCTGTGGGCAAGAAGATATAAACCATTCCTGGGGAGAGGAAAGCATATTATCACAGCTTCCTATGCAACTAATGCTAATGCCAATTATCTGCCTTCTCCTTTTCTATGCAGTAGTTGTACAGCAGCCAGGATTTGTTGCATCTTCACAGTAAAGTTGTGACTGATCTATGTTTTGTTATTTTGTTTTAAAATAAACAGTATCTTCTGTTTTTTGAGCCTTGATTAATAGGTGTGTAATTAGAATTCCTTAAAGCAAAGATATAGAAAAATTCAGTATTACTTCACTTGGATATGAAAACAGACCTAACTCAAGTTTTTATTTGTTTTGAATCCTTCATTTCTTTTAAAATTTATTGACTGATCTGAGTTGAAACTCTAAATGTATGTAATCTAATCTATAAAGTAAAAATAAACTAAAATAGTTGATCTCTTCCTTGAATTTGGCTCTACAGATATTTTGGATTTTAGATTTTATGTGCAATAATTCAGAAATGACATTTTAAAGGCTTTATGTTTATTTTATCAGAAATAAATGATGAGGAAGACAAACCAGATTTATTAATTCTTTCTGTCATCAGGTTACGATATCTTCAATGCTAATTGGCTATATGATTTGGTATGGTATGTGTTTCTAACCCTATATTTGCTGTTACCATATGCATGATGAACTCAAGAAGTGATTTAGTGAAAGGAAAATAAATGAAAGAGACATATTATCGCAAAATGAAATTAACACTCACTATTTAAATAGAAGTGTCCCACTAGATAATGACAGGTAAAATTGAACTGCGAACAAACTATCGGTCATCCTATGCCAATATAATCATTTAAATCAGTATAATCATAACATCACTTTGAGAACCATGGTTTTTCAGACTATTTGAAATGCCAGAGAATTCCTTATATGATATCTTCAATATTGGGTTATTCTAATGCATTACAAATGGAATTATTTATAATTTGTCACATGATTAATCAGGAATGAAGTGTTACACTTGTGTAAACGAAGAATTTACAGGGCTGGAAATAGGCTGATCATATTACCTCTTATGACCCAGTAAGAACTCTTCTAAAGAGTAAAAGGCTCATAATCTTTTAAGCATTATTGATAATTGATTGATATTCAGGTATGTTGTTAATGTCTAAACCAAGAAAGGTTTTCTGTACTTCCCTGCATAAAAGTCCACCCTATACATCTGGAATACCACATCTAAAGACGCTGGACCAGGATAGGATTATAGAACATTGAAAGTACAATGAAGAACAGGAGGGAAAGGCATATTTTCTTCTTTTTCCTCACCTAAGGAATATATTTTCTGAAATTTTCTAGGCCTTGTTTTCTTTGCTTATCTGTGATTACAAGTGAAAAATAAAAATAGAGGTCATTGCTCATCAAATGCTGAGAACCCCTGCAGCAGTACTTCCCCCTCAGGAAATGACAGTGCTCAAATTAGGGTGGCCAGTTAAGCAAGGACCTGGAATACTTAAGACCTTTCACAACCAATTTAATGTGCCTGATGGAGATTAAACTTCTCTTTCAGTCCCTGCATCCGAAGGTCCACCTTTTTACCTCTATTAAGGATTTTTTAATTTTTAATTTTGCAGGATATAAAATCAACACATAAAAATCAATAACCTTTATATACACAAAAAATGCTGCAGCTGAGAAAGAACTTGAAGTATCAGTACCAATTACAAGAACTACAAAAACTTTTAAATACCTTGGAATAAATTTAACCAAGGATGTGAAGATCTCTACAATGAAAATTACAGAACACTAAAGAAAGAAATAGAAGAACACACAAAAAATGGGAAAATCTTCCATATTTGTAGATTGGGAGAATTAAGTTCATCAAAAATGTCCATATTTTTGCCCAAAGCAATTTACCAATTTAATGCAACCTTAATGAAAATACCAAGAATATTATTCTCAGATCTGGAAAATGAAATGCTAAAATTCATATGGAAACATAAGAGATCCTGAATAATCATAGCAATCTTAAAAAACAAGACAGAGTCTAACTGGCTCCAGCACAGTGAGCTCCCTTTTGCAGGCATCACCTACACCATCTTTCTGCCTAACCAAGCTGCCTTTTGTACTTTTCATTCTGTGATGTTCCTTGGCTTCATGAGGCAGAAGTTGAATCTATTTGCCAATTTGAAAGCCTTACAGTTTATTTGTTTGTTTATTTGTTTATTTGTTGGAAAACAACTAACAGTTCCTCTTGAGTTTTCTTTCTCTAGGACAATTTATCCCACACTGACATACCAACGTGTTGCTTACATAATTCTTCTCAAAGGTATTCCCACTGCTAGAATACCACTTACCCACATTCCTTTTCTCTGATATATGGCTCAAGTTTTAAATTTTTGCAATTGTTTTCTAATTATTCTTTCCCATGAGTACAGAGGCAATCTTGTCTATGCAAGATAATCAGATATTTTACACATCTTTTTTATCTATAAATTTCCTGTCTCCCCAATCATTTGTAAGGTAATCAAGTTTAGAATCATGACTTTTATTATGGAAATCCAAATCATTAGATTTGGGGACAAAGGGTAACAGCTAGAGCATCCTGCTGTTAAACTTTTTTATCCCTTTATAAGGCAACTGCTGCACTGGTAGGTGATAGGATATTTCCCATTTTTACATAAGTAATATTACTGCTCTTCCTCGTAATGTAAGGGCTATTTATAAATGGAAACCTGCATTTATGTAGCGGACCCATATCCATCCAGAAACTGGCAGACATTCTTTTGACCAATATTTTCTTTCTTCTGATACAATATTGTTAAAATCAGAAGACTTCCCATAAAAATATTTGGAAGCAAATATTAGCTCAGCATTCCATATACAACAAAAGGTTGTCATTCTTGATTCCTGTCAATATATAAGTGATACTTGCTATTTTTATGTCAGAAAACCCTCTCATTATATATTGTATGACAGCTCTAGGCATTTATATTTCCAAGGAAATTTGTTAGAGTGCCATGATTTTTATGAACCATTTAGTATCAATTATAGTACAGAATATAGAACTACATTATACATAGCCCAAATTTGCATGTACATATACAAGAATGCATATATAGAGATTAGGTTAGCTGAGGTTTATTACATGATTAAAGTACTGCCAAGGAAACATAGTCATTTAGAGAAGGATGAAGCTAAACATCCTGCTTGAAATTTAAAGTTTATTAGTTAGTGGCTTTGCAGCATTGGAAAAGTCTCCTATACTTGCTGAGGCATGCTTTGCTCACTTGTAAAATTAACATGGCAACATTCTGGGACAACATAAGAAACTCAATGGAAACTTCTAGCATGGTGTCTGATAAATGGTCATTATTAAGATTTCTTGTATCCTGGGAACTGGCATCAAGGTCTGACTTCTAATACAAAGGTTTTCTTTTATGTCACTCTTTCAGGCCCAGGATCTCTACGTGTCACTTTAGTCTGTAGTCTCCCCTCTTTTGTAATGTAGATGTCTCAGGAGGTAGGGAGATTCTGAAAGGTCTCATATCCACTCTTGTAATGAGCAACTGAGCATTTTCAACACTCTCTGCTCATCAAATTCACCTCCCGAGATTTTTATACGGGGATTCTGAAGATTGCCTTGTGTGGGCAGTGACTCACTGACTCATATTTTTGATTTGATCCTGAACAAGCCTAGATGGTTTTATGTCCAATTATCCAAGACTGTAAAGAATAAAAAAGGGGGATAATCAAATTTCATGCTTCACAAGGTTCAGCAATGGCTGTGCAAGTACAGCACATCTCCCTTTCAAATGATATTAAGAGCCTTGTACATTCATTGGCCACTTCTGTGAGTGGCTCTCTGTTAGCTAAACCAATAATATGCAAAGTTTACCTGGACCCAAAAACTAGTCACTCAGTTCAACATCTGGGACCTTCCAGACTTCACTTTCTCAGTAAGCATTTTTTCCTCTCCTTTCTGTCATTTAACCTTGAATCCTGACAATGTTCCTTTGTCAGTTATGTGAACAACTATTGCATACGAACACTCAGACTCAGGAGCAGACACTTTTATGTGTTAATATTTCCTAAAACCAGCAGTGCCTCACAGATAAAGTATCTGAAGCACTCATGGCAGCATTCTCACTTTAGTCCTTGGCTCACTGCCTCAAAGTGGTCTGCTATGATTATAAAAACAATTAAAATAATATACCAAAACCAAAAGAAAAATAAAGAAGCAAATGAAAGAGAGTAAAAAGCGTTTCAGGTTCATAATGAAATACACGTCCTACTTCAGAGTGAAGCAGTTCCACTTAGGGCCCAAGGTGATGAAAAACTCAGACGGAATGGCAGGAAGGCAGGAAGTCTTCAAACACCAAAATCCCCACACAGGCTGGCCAGAATGAAAAACAAAATGGAGTGGAAATGAAACCACAGATTCACTTCCCTCTCTTTTTCTTCCTGGATATCAACAAGCTAACTCCCGACTCTGGAAATTGGTATGTATTAGAGAATATGCCCAAAACATTTACCATCAAAACTATTAAGATAGAAACTAGAAACATCACTCATTTTAATTAAGTCTAAAATACAGCATCATGTTCTTTCATCCAGTAGTTCTACTACATCCTAAATAGCTTTGTGATCCTCTCAAGATTAACATGTGTTTTTTTTTTTTTTTTTTTTTTTTTTTTTTTCTGTTTTGCAAAATCGAAGGAGTAATGCTCTTACTTTTTTCTCTGTCTCCTGGTTAGGACAATGTTGCTCAGTCACACCATTATGGAATTGTAGTCAGCAGTGAGCTACTGTTTGAGACAGGGATATGAGGAAAATTTGTAGGTTTATCTGCTGTCAAAATTTGTTGTTAGTGCAACAAGAAACATTTGTTACCTCTAGTAGCTATATCCACCTACTTCTTATGGTAAGGCAATGAGAGTGACTGTTAGACTCAATTGAAAATGTTGGTATCATAACCACAACACAGACTATTCATGGCTATGATGAGAACAATGAGCATAAAATATGTATTAAAACATTATGGAAAAGTGAAAAGATAAATTTATTTGGGAACAAAGTTTTGAAATCCACCAAAAGTTTTCCCATAATATGCATCTCCATGAACTTTTTGAGAACCATTCAGATATTCTTAAATCAGCCTACATCCCTCTTTCCTGCTTTTCATGAAAATTATTTTAAATTCTCTTTGGGGTCCCAGAGTACTCTACTTTCAGACAGTGTGCTTTGGATGACTCTGAACTGACCCCAGCTCCACAGATTAGTGTAAGATTGAAACCCATGCCACTCAACACATTCCATTCCCTTGACTATAAATATTCAGATACAGATAGCTATGAGATCATGTTGGAGGGGCCAGCTCTGTGATGTAGCAGGTAAATCTTCCCATATAGACATTGGATTCAGTCCAGCTGCTCCGCTTCCAATCCATCTCTCTGCTATGGCCAGGGAAAGCAGTGGAAGATGGCCCAAGTCCCTGGGTCCCTGCATCCATATGAGAGACCTAGGGGTTCGCTCCAGACTTCTGCCTTCAAATTGGCACAGCTCCCGCCATTGTGGTCTTTTGGGGAGTGAACCAGTGGATGGAAGACCTCTCTCTCTCTCTCTCTCTCTGCCTCTGCCTTTTTATAACTCTGCCTTTCAAATAAATTAAAAACAGAAAAAGAAGAAATCATATGGAGCCACTTGGATCCAATCAGGGAAGAGATTGGTCAGAAAAGAGGATTTTGTTTGTTTTTCTCCTTTCCTGGATTTAATGTTGCATGGAGTTGGAAGCCTGTCTGAGAACTGAAGAGCATACAGAAGAAGGGGAATGGCATACATGAGAGAAGCCTCATGGTTGACATCTTCAGACTACTGAGTGAAGTCACCCATGACAATAGATGTTATCTAGGAGTTTTCAGTTCTACTACAATACACAGTTGTTATGGATTGAACAAGACTTAGCCTCCTGAATTCATGAAGATGTTTAAACTCTAGAGTTCGTTTATTTGTTCATTTTATGTTTTTCCCTAGCCACTTCTGCGAGTGTCTTTACATGCTGATTTTTTAATAATTAAGAGCATTTGTTTCTTCTGAGGTTTATCACACATTTAGGTGATACTACATCATCCTTTTAAGACAGACTTAAGAGCACAATGATGCCATTCTACTTTAGTTCTCTGGTTTTTTTTCAAGTTATCTCATACACTTATGAATGACATGTAAACGCCCATATAACGGGGGGGGGACTACCAATTACGGGGTTTCTTAGTTAGAGCTCACTGACAGCACATCTCCTGGCTCACCACCCCAAATGCCCGCAGTGTGACTCTGGCCTGGGAAAATGCCAGGAGCTGAGAACTCAACCCAGGTCTCCCATTAGGTGTCGGGAGCCTAATTACTTGAGCCATCAACACTGCCTCCCAGAGTATGCATTAGCAGCAAGATGGAGTCAGGAGGTACAGTTAGGAATTGAATACACTGTGATGTGGGGTGATGGTGTTGTAACTACTGGTCCCAACGGTGCACCAAGGAGATCACATTTTAGGATGGGGGAGGACAGAGATTATATGTAAAATTCCATGTGTACATATACACAAATATATGTCATATATAGGTTGTTTCAAGTCACAGTTAAATGCCATTACAAAAAGAATAAGGAAAACAAACAAAAACACCCAGAGAGTTTTAACAGATTTCTGGAGATGGTCAAAGTAAAATAAGTGGGTGTTTCACTTCTGGATGCATAGTTAGGGAAGGAGTCCATGGGGAATTGATTTTTGAGTGATATTTGAACTGTTATTGATCAGAATGGTAAGAAGAACATAGACATACAAAAAAATCTTGGGAAATGGTGATTCTGGCAGGAGAGAGAGTAAACGTTAGCCCCAGCAGGAACAATCTGGGAACAAGGAAGGTGTGGCTGAAGCAAGACAGTGCGGGAAGACCAGGGAGGTGATAGAAGCTAGCAGAAGTCAAGCCACAGAGGCTCTTGAAAACCTTTGCATGTGGCCTTGACCATATCTTTCTCTTTCAGATATGATTATTTTAGTATTTCTAACTGGATTGATGAATCTGGGTTTATAAAGTTATTTAACCCCTTTTTAACTCTTTTCTCATTAAGTTTAAAATACATTAACTAAAATTTACTAAAATTTACTAAATTTACTAAAATTAACTAAAATTTACATTATTAAGCTTGCAACAAGATGGAGGAATTTGGAAAACATCATGCTGAGTGAATTAAGCCAGTCCCAAAGGGACAAATATCATATGTTCTCCCTGATCAGCGACAACTAACTGAGCACCAAAGGGGAAACTTGTTGAAATGAAATGGACACTATGAGAAACAGTGACTTGATCAGCTCTTGTCCTGACGGTTGATGTACAATGTAATACTTTATCCATTTTAGTATTTTTTTGTTCTAGCACCATTGGTTCAACTCTGTAATTAACACACAATTATTCTTAGGTGTTTAAATTTTAACTGAAAAGTGATCCCTGTTAGGAATTTGGAAAACATTAGGCTGAGTGAAATAAGCCAAACCCAAAGGGACAAATACCACTTGTTCTCCTTGATAGGTGACAACTAACTGAGCACCAAAAAGGAAACCTGTTAAAGTGAAATGAACACTAGGAGAAACGGTGACTTGATCAGCCCTCACCCTGACTGTTGATGAGCAACTTAATATGTTATCCCTCTTAGTATTTTTTTTGTTTGTTCTACTTAATACTTTTGGTTGAATACTGTAATCAATACACAATTCTTCTTAAGTGCTGAAACTTAACTGAAAAGTGATCACTGTTAAATATAAGAGTGGGAATAAGAGAGGGAAGAGATGTGCAATTCGGGACATGCTCGAGCTCACTTACCTCAAACGGTAGAGTTAGAAACATACCAGAGGATTCCAATTCAATCCCATCGAGGTGAAATGTACCAATGCCATCTCACTAGTCCCAGTGATCAATTTCTGTTCACATTCGATCATAATGATAGGACTAAGAACCAAAGGGCTCACATAAACAAGAATAGTGTCTGCAAATACTAGCTGATAGAATCAAAAAGGGAGAGAATGATCCAACATGGGAAGTGAGATACACAGCAGACCCATAGAATGGCGGATGTCCTAAACAGCACTCTGGCCTCAGAATCAGCCCTTAAGGCATGCGGATCCAGCTGAAAAGCCCATGAGAGTATTTCAGGCATGGAAAGCCAAGACACTCTGGGGGGGAAAAAAAAAAAAAACCTAAATGAAAGATGTCCACAAGTGAGATCCCAGTGGAAAGAACAGGTCATCAAAGAAGGAGGTATCTTTCTCTGAAGGGAGGAGAGAACTTCCACTTTGACCATGGCCTTGTCTAAATATGATCAGAGTCAATGAACTCAGGGGACTTCCATAGCCTTGGTAGCTCATGACAAGAGCCTAGGGTGATTACTGAGGCCATAAACAAGAGTGTCAATTTGTTAAGTCAACAACAGGAGTCACTGTGCACTTACTCCTCATGTAGGATCTTTGTCCTTAGTGTGCTGTACATTGAGATTTAATGCTATAACTAGTACTCAAACAGTATTTTTCACTTGATGGTTCTGTGTGGGAGCAAACTGTTGAAATCTTTACTTAATGTATGCTAAAATGATCTTCTGTATATAAAGAGAAATGAAAATGAATCTTGATGTGAATGGAAGTGGAGAGGGATTGGGAAAGGGGAGGGTTGCAGGTTGGAGGGACGTTATTGGGGGGGAAGCCATTGTAATCCATAAGCTGTACTTTGGAAATTTATATTCATTAAATAAAAGTTTAAAAAAATACATTAACTAAAATTTACATTGTTAAGCTTTTCAAAATGTACAGTTTAGGACATTATTTAAATTCTTTTTTTTTTTTTTTTGACAGGCAGAGTTAGACAGTTCACCCCCAAATGGCCACCACAGCCAGTGCTGTGCCAATCCCAAGCCAGGAGCCAGGTGCTTCCTCCTGGTCTCCCATGCAGATGCAGGGCCCAAGCACTTGGGCCATCCTCCACTGCACTTCCGGACCACAGCAGAGAACTGGACTGGAAGAGGAGCAACTGGGACAGAATCCAGCTCCCCAACTGGGACTAGAACCCAGAGTTCCAGTGCCGCAGGCAGAGGATTAACCTAGTGAGCCACAGTGCCAGCCTAAATTCTTATCACTGTGTGATCAACACTACTTTTCTTCTCCAGAACATTTTTATCATTCCAAATTAAAATTTTATACTATCAGACAATAACTCTCTTTCTTCCCTTCCCCAGCTTCTAGGAATCACTTCTTTATTTTCTGTCTCTATGGATTTGACTATTCTAGGTTCTTTATATTACTGGAATCACACGATGTTAGCCTTTTTGTATCTGAATTATTACCTAAGCATAATGTCTTCAAAGTTCACTCATGTTAGAACATGTATCAGTATTTCATTACTTTTTACAGGCTGAAAAACATCCCATTGTAAGTGTGTAATGAAGTTTGTCTATTAAGGCAGTTTTGGATGAACACTTAGGTTGTTTACATCTTTTAGCTCTCTGAATACTACTGAAAACCCATTTTATTACTTCTGAATCTTGTTTGTAGAACATTTATATCAAACATTTTTCATATCATGTTAGATATCATTTACATCTGTGAACTTAGTGCTATAGCCAGATACTATAAAATAATAATACAATTAATGTCACAGAAGTAAAGTCATCTGTTTGTACTGTACTTTATTTCCACTTCATGCGGTAGAATGAGAAGGCCATGCCAAGATGGCCTCTGGCAAGCAAGCATCAGTTACTCAGGAATGGCTTTGAAACCCACCTGGCAACAGAGCCTGCCTGGCAACAGGCTGTGATTGGATGGCTTCAGATACTGCCTGCCAACAGGCTGTGATTGGTTAGGGCATAAACCACCCCTTGACCGGATTGGCTGCCTTCGCTATTTAAGCTGCTCTACCAACTGAAATAAAGGGGTCTGCAGGCTGCTCACCTCTGGCCCACTTTCACCTGACTCCCGGGGTCTGTGTGGTGACTCCGCACCTCTTGCCCCCACCACAGAACGAAACCTCCTCCCAGAACGAAACCACAGCAAACAACTGCAGAAATATATCTATAGGATGTTGATTCCAGAAACTTGTTAGCACTAAAGAGCGTATAATGAAAAGTAGTATTCTCTTTTAGATGAAGGGGAGGATTAAATTTTGAGTTTATGAAATCTTTAGTATTTTTCTTAGCTTTGTACTATATTATGGGGAGATAATGAATCAGAAAATAAGTAGTAACAATAGAAGCTTCAGAATTATACATAGGTTTGATATCTCCTAAAACTATTTACCTATTACTATAAAATGAGAAGAATACAAATTTCTTTTCTATTGGTTATTGTGATATAATACTTAAAAGATCTTAGCAAAATGTCTGGAACATAGTAAGCATTAAGTAAATATTAATGATTATAATGAATAGAATCAATAAATATTGGTGATTATTAGTGTTCAATTGTGATAGTTTCAGGAGCTCTTCTCTCTCTTCTTTCCTAACAGTCATCCATAGGAAATTTGAGAAGGAATAGGATAATGACAGAAACAATGAATTTAATCTCCATTCTAGAACATATGAGTTGAAACCTTAAGTCTGTGACCCTTGCAAATTTAGGTGCGAAATAAGGATAATGATTATATCTATTTCGCATAAAGAAGTACAGTAGCAATAAAGTAAAACTGAAATGACTAATAAACAAAAGAGGCAGAATCAAGTGCTAACAAAGTTTATATTCCTTCTTTCTAAAAATTCAACTTAGATTGTGGGCCATTAGAGAAAGAATCATCTATGCACTGAACCATTTCAAAGATGCTGCCAAGTAGCAAGAAGTTATAGAAAGGGAAAGGATTGGTAAGCCAATTCGGTTCTACGGAAGGGTCCAGCCACAGAACTAACCTTGGGATGTGGCAAAATGGAAGTCCCAGGTGGCCTCTCCTAGGGCTGTTTTACTGAAATGGCCAAAGCTCAATTCTAAGAAGATGAGAATGTGAGAAGGTGCAGACGGCTTACAGGAAACCTATGGAGCAGGACTGGGAAAGGAAGCACGGAGGTAGGGAATAGGCAGAGAGACAGAGACGCTCACCCACAGCTCGCCTGCACATAGACCAGGTCAGTGGTGCATCCTCTCTTCTTTGTTTTGTTGAAACAGAGAAGCTAAGTGAATTTTCTCAGATCATAAAACTAAAACATGAAGAAGGACTAAAAATTCATTACTTCATTGCAAATTTACCACCTACATTCTCTATCAAAAAGAGAAAATACAAAATAAAAAAGAATACTATAAAACAACAAATACTGATGTTAAAATCTCAGAATAAAGCAATAAAAAATTACAGTGGGTCACATCCAATTACAAATTCAAAGCTGACTGAGTTCAATATTTGAATTATGAATCAGACAACTCCATTAAGGCAGAGATAATTTAAACCTTAAAATTAAATATTAATTTCCCTGAAGCAATCCATTTCCTTTCTCTTCGAGGCTCTACATCATCCTACACTGTAACTAGAAGGAGTAATTAGATATTTCACAAATAATCAATATTTTTGTACACTGAGGTTGACGTGACCCAGCCTATGGTGCCGTCTCATGAATCCAGCTCTGGGCATTTCTGTAATGCTGGAGAGGAGTGAGATCCCTTATTAAGCTTTTTCAAATTTTAATGGATTTCCCTTTGTCTAATAATATGATTGCTTAAAATAAGCAACAAATAATTTACAATAGAGAAAGCAAATACATAATCTATTCTAAACACAGCGAATTATGTGCAATGAAGTAGAACATTATAATATCTGGACACACAGGAAGATCCATGTGCCTCTATTACACATCTTCATATTTTTTGTGCATTGCCCTCTTTTCTTTCATTTTAACTGAAACATTCTATCATTGGAAATGATAATGGCCTTGCCTTCTATATTGTCATGTTGTCAGGAGCTAATTTTATCTGTAAACATACAGGAGAAAGAGACTTTGTGATATAATAAATCATTGGTTTTTATGGCTTCCAAATTTTTAATATTTTCTTTAAATCCTAAAAGTGAATGCTTAAGAAAAATCCTTAACTATGCTATACAATTGTTGTGGAAGTTAATAACAGTGTATATATATATATATATATATACACTTTATTTACATATATATTATTTACATATATTATTGCATATATTATTCACATGATATATATATCATATATATTGTTATATAACTTCCACAACAATCTTAGTATATGCTGTATGCAGTACATAGCATAGTATATGCTGTACACATACAGTTCCCAGCCAAAGTTGAACAAAAGTATTTGTGAGCCTATGCAAAGGTCAAGTCAAACAATTAATGGCTTTGTTTCTCATCTCAATTATTTCAAGGCCCTGTACACTTTGAGAAGTCTATAGCCCAAGAGCTAAAACATCTGAAGTAAGACTTCTCAGGCCTGAGTTTTAGCCCCAATCACCAGCTCTGTGATTATCCATAATCAGAACAGTACTTAACTTTCTTAAGTCTTGGGTTCCTCATGGGCTCACTGGGTTATAATTACAGCACCTAGTTAATGGAATTTACATCACAATTAAAAAGAGGATATGTATAAAAAGTTTTCAGAATATGCGATCGTACATTAAAAGTAGTTAGTAAACTTTAATAATATCATCAAAGACGACTTACAGAAGGGTCTGAATATATCACTCCAAATTTCCAAAGCTCAATTCTTCATGATCAAGCACCACATGATAATGGCAATTTCTTCATATCTATCTCACATCTCTTTCTACGTACCTACCCATCCATCCATGTATCATCTATCTCCATCCATGTACTAGAACAATGAAATAAGTTAAAATAAATATCTATTTAATTTTACCTCTTCCTTTGAAAAACACACATCAAATGTCTGATTTTGTTATTAAAATGATCTTGAGGGAATACTGCAGATTCTTTAACCTCAACTGAAAATCAATTCCTGTGAGTTTCAGAGATGACATCTTCAATAACAACCTTCCGTTACTCGTTCTACAGCTTCTGACTGACATCAGCAGAGGGATTTATCTTTGGTCTAATCTAAATCCTGGCACATAGCCAGTTCAGGAAATAATTGAGTCCTGATACTAGTTAATCTTACAAAAAAAGCCCCATACGTTGAACCATTTTCTCATTTCTACTGCACTGTATATTCTTTTGTTTGTCTGAAATACTATCTGATAATTCTCTTCAAGATCTATTTAGCAAACTTAAAAATTGTTTTCTTCAATCTTTTCCTTCATTTCTAAGTATGTTTGAGAATAGAGGCTTTGGTGGGTAACAGTAATATCTTTCTCCATCCAACCTACAATATAGAGTTGCTGCATACAACAATAAATATACTACATAAGCAATCTGGAAATAAAGGAGGGTGGTGGGTAAACACGAGTGGACAGTTCTCAAAGATCTCTAGGCAACTGTGAGGGTTTATTCCCTTTCCATCTCTCTGACCTGAATGGTGACTATGGAAAATGAGTATGTCAAATTTCAGTAAAGAAATGTAAAATATAATGATACTTGTTCTCTTACTGAATATATTTATCTCAAAGAAAAAATAGTTTCATGTATCTATTATTTATGTTAAAATACAGACATAACATCACTTGTTTATACTGTGTTTGTGCTTTTTATGTATTGGTTACTGAGGCTAGGCATTTGATAGCGTTAGGTGTCAATGGAACAATCAGTGTCCTGGAATATCCACAGAGATTATAGAGCCCAGAGAGGCAGGAAAGAACTAGAAGCTTCTTCATGGGAAAAGGTTAAAGAACTAGAATACTCAAGTGAAAAATTTTGAAGTTTTAAATCCTGGATATGAAAATCTTAAAATTAGTAGGTTTCAATGCCTGTTTTTATAGAGTAGATAAGACAGGAAAAGCTAATTTTAGTGAGCACTTGGAGAATGCTTGAAGGGAGTAAAGGAAGCAGAGAACAGAAAAACACTCTTGACAAAGGACTGTATTTCTATAAGGGGATATAAAATGACCTGTCAGGATGACCACACTCGTGCTATATAGGAGCAAATGTGTAACATTGCTAATGAGCATGGATTTCAAAATCAGAAAGATCTGATGTTGAAAATAGGTTCACTCCCTTCCTATTTTTTGAAGCCTCTATGTTACATTTTATTATCTGTAAAACTAAAATATTTATAAAAGATATCTTAATAGAATACTGGAGAGAGAAATGAGATAAGATTATAAAGCATTCAGCATTGTGCCTGGCATATAGTAAGCTGTATGTAAGTTGGTTAATAATGTTCATGTCATTGCCCAACATGGTATGCACAGTATGGCTTCTCCCCCAAAGAATGATTTTAGGATGTAAATTTCATGGAAACTTTCTTAACACTAAAAAATAGTAAGAACCTCATGAGTAGTTCTGAATTCCATCAAACCATAAAGCATTGTGAATTCCACCAAAACTGTCACAAAAACCATTGAAAAAAGCAGATTCCAAAACCAGCCCACTATTAGAACTGGAAGAAAGGAAGAAGACACACATGAAAGACGTGGAAATTGAGGGTCACAAAACTGGTTATCAGCATTCTTGACTTCAGACTGCCACACCACTTCTCCTTGAATTGCACCTCACTAAGAAGAGCTCCTCTTTTTCTACTTACCTCATGCTTAACCTCTGAGAAATGTGTTCAAAAGGTTAATCCTAAGGGAGCACAGAAAAATCTGCCATGAAAGGAAACAGCAGGCATGCAAGAGAACAACACTATCTAAAATACACTGAGAATTTAGCTGGTTCTCTGTCCTGACCAAGGAGTGTGTGTTGTATGTGTGTTTGTGTATTAGGAGTGGGGAGTGGGACACTAAGATGGCCTTACTATTTCCCAGAGTTTGAAGAAATATGACACATTTCTTCCTTACCGTAGGCCCTTGGTATCTTATTACTTAAAGTATCTACTTTAGAAAACCTGTAAATTTTTGGTTATTTCTTGCTCCTTTGAAGTATAAAATTTCTACGTCCCCAAGTTGTCCTCAAGAACTTGGGAGCTATTCCTTCAAAATTTAAACATCAGGAAACATAGGGACTCTATTTCACAGTCCTGTAGGATGGTAGGGGCCTATCTTTGGTAAGTACTGACAGCAAACTAGATATTGTAATCACAATGACCAACTTGCCCAATATCCTCAGTACTCTTCTATTAGCACATCAGAAAGCTTAAAAAAATCTAGCTTTTGTTTCAATGGAGTTGAATATCTTTCTGTAATGGATAATGGTCATTCTAAAAGTGTTTTATCTGTTTGTTTTTTTTTTTTTATTTGTTTGAAAGTCAGAGAGGGAGAGAGAGAGAGAGAGATGGATCTCTCATTGGCTGGTTCACTCTTCAAATGCTCCAATGGCCAGAGCTGAAATCAGGAGTCAGAAATTCACTCTGGCCCTCCCACCCGCCTCTCGGAGACAATGTACTAGAGAGATCACTTGCTGTCTCTCAGCATAAGTATTATGAGGAATTAAAATCAGGAGTGGATTCCAGCTGCATCGTAACCACTGTAACAAATGCCTGTCCTATGGCAATAGCCTTAAATAAAATCTTCATTGCCTACTTAACAGGTCTAGTGCATTTTTTCTTTCATAGGGATTTTCTGTGTACATGTTTTTTTAACAAGAGTACATTCAGGTCTCTTTTATTTTTAATTTTTAATTGGTTTTTTACAGATTCAATGTCATTTGTATATACAATTAGTTTTTAAAGATTTATTTATTTATGTGAAAGTCAGAGTTACACAGAGAGAGAAGGAGAGGCAAAGAGAGAGAGGGAGGTCTTCTATCCACTGGCTCACTTGCCAATTGGCTACAACGGCCAGAGCTGTGCGGTTCCGAAGCCAGGAGCCAGGAGCTTCTCATGAGTCTCCCACGTGGGTGCAAGGGCCCAAGGTCTTGGGCCTTCTTGAACTGCTTTCCCAGGCTATAGCACAGACTTGGATCAGAACTGGAGCAGCAGGGACTTGAACCGGCACCCATATGGAATGCTGGCACTCAGGCAGCAGCTTTACCCGCTACGCCACAGCACCGACCCCTGTGTATACAATTCTAAGAACAGAATAATACCCCCTTTCCATCTTCCTTTCCCTTTCCCCCCTCCCTCCCACTCTCCTTCCTTTTCCCATTTATTTATTTATTTATTTATTTTTTAGTTTTTGAGATGACATTTTAAATTTATATTAGAGTAAAAAGGCTTAATACTTCTCCAAGTAGAAAAAGAAGTTTAACAGGTAAAATGCAATAGGCCAGAAAGTCTGTATGTTACCTATAGGTAATTGAAAACCTATTGATTTCAAAGGAGTGAGAGTAAAACATGATTAAATACAATAGTAGTACATATAAAGGAGAAGAGGGACAGGGAGCTTCAATAAAACTCAATTAACTGCCACAATCCAAGTGAATAAAAAATGAAGTGTAGAGAGCTGAGATGAGGAAGTGGCAGTGGAAAGTCTTCCAAAAACTATTTCTTGGGTAGAAATGACAGTAGTATTTGGATATTTGGGCAGAATGAATATAATGTTCTCAAAGCAGTGGAGGCTCCATGTACTATTTAATTAAAAAATATTTCAGTGCCTATTGGACATAGTCATTATGCTAGAAGCCCTAAAGCCTGCCCCAATGAGGTTGTAGTGTTCAGATACCCATCAACATTCAAGACCCTAGAGAAGAATTTTAAAGCACAGTATGATACGAATAGCTTCATAAATAGGAAAGGTCATTTACTGTGTGTGTGTGTGTGTGTGTGTGTGTATAGGATACATTCATTCACAACAAAATTTTCTCTACTTGTTTTCATGGATTGAAGAAAGTGACTTTAGATAATACATTTCTGATTACATTGTCTAGATATTTGTGATGCAGATGATTCATTTTAATACCATTTGCACAAAATCTGTTCTGGTACTTTTGATAGATATGGAGAAGTCTAGAAAATAGATACAAAAACCTAATCTATGTTTGGTAAAACATCATCTTGCTGTAATAAAGGAAGATGGGAAAGTTTGGCCGATTGCTAGTACTTGGACAAAACTCATCACCTACTTATACTGAATCCTAATCTATTCTATTTCTTTACATTTGAAAATGCCTCTGTTGTCTTCAATGAAACATGCTGTATGACTAGTTGTTTCACCATGAGAGATCTTCTGCCCCAAGCCTAAGGTGCTCTGTCATTCCATTTATGTGTTGACAATAATATACCAGGTTGAAAGCTAAATGGTAAGGATCCAAGATAAACCTTGGGCCCCAGGGTACATGCTATAATTAACTAGGTCATCCATAAATTGAATACATCTCTAGAGATTCCACACATTTTAGTAGCAAACAAATGACTTAATTTTAATAGCATTTTTGACATGTTATTTTACTGTTCCTTTGGCATCTGTCACTGGAGAACTGTCTGAGACAATCAATGATATGTGAAAGTGCAAAAATTGAATTGCTGCAGAACTACCCAATGGACCCTCTACGTTTTGTTCTTTATAAAATTTGAAATCTAAGCCAAGAGGATCTAATTAGGATTTGTTATTTCTTGAAATAATCAGAAAGAGAGTGAACTGTGCATCTCCAACAATTGGCTCCTTCAATCTGAGTGCAATTTTTCCATCATCATCTCACATCTCTTTGGTCTAACAAACCAAACTTTAGAATGTCACATCCTACTTTTATGTTCATGATGAAGTTTTGCTATAAGGTGAGACACATCAAGCAGATTCTGATGACCTAAACAGGCCTGAATACACATAATAGACAGCCATTGAGAAAGAATATTGAAGGTGCATGTGAAATTTTGAAAGTAATGACCTTGAAGGAAAATAAGGAATGCCACAGTGAGATCATAAGTTCTCACTAGAGCTTAGAGAAGCTCTCCAAACATGCAAAACATTGAGCCAAACATCAAAACTACTAGAATGCTTGTAAGGTGACGTGTGTTTCTCTGAGAAATTAGGGTAAATTATATAAGACAATAAGCAAGAGCCTCTTCTGTGGCATTTAGGAAATGTGGACAGGGTTAGAGAAGTAAAAGTCTTTGTCAGATGGGCTATGAAGTATCACAGAGATGAATGAACCAAATAGAGTCGTTGTCTATCCAATATTAATCTTCACTTCTAAAGGCAATAACTACCTAGTTTTACTTGTTGAACAATTACATTTGTACTCTCAAACCATTTTGTTAAGATGGGAGTACAGTTGTTACAGACTTTAACATGCAGTTCAAAACATTCCATTTGTATAACCACTTTACTGGCCATAAGGTAACACATGAACAGAGTCAGCCCAACATGAGAAAAATATCTTCAATTATCCATCTTCTGTTGAAAACATTGGGAAGAAAATATTTTTCACTAGATTGAGGAATTAGCAAGATGTAAACCTGTGGCTGTAGGAGGTTACCTGTGGCGAAAGAATTTGATTTTGAATAAACCCAACACACATGCACATGTATTCACAGATCATATCTGAAAGACAGAGTGGCCAGTTACCAGTAAATTTGTCTATGTCCCTGCCTAGTTTCTCCCAAATTATTTGTACTTATGAACAAATAAGCTTTTATTTTTTTTCTTAAAATTACTTTGGGTTATATTTCTGTCATTGGTACTTTTCAGAATATCTGTGAAATATGCAAAACATTAAGCATCTACTGTACTAATATCTCCTAAAATATAGAACCTAACAAACAAAACTTGTGAACAGCCAGTGTATTTCAGGAAATAGTCCCAAGCAATAAGTATAGGGATTGGAGAAAAGCCAACAAAAGGTTATGTAACCATGAGTTACACCGAACTGTCAGAATTGGGTCATATATATAGGAAAAGCCAGTCCACAGTTGTGTTTCCAAGTTTAGCACTACTGTGAAGTGTTGGTAACTGAAGCTTCTAGGAATATCTTCAATACTGCTCATTTAAGAAGTGAGACAGCAGAGACTGTCAAATATACAATGATTGGCATCTGCAAGATAACCACTATTGAACCATTTTATGAAAACTCATGGAAACAGAAGGACTAGATCGGTAAATGGTTTAAAACCACCCTGATTTTAAAAGTCAAGTCCATTTAGGGAGCAAAACTCAGTGACAGCCTAACCTTGCACATGACTCTTTTTCAGTCCCTTTGAATGATAGATTTGTGCAATCTGCACAGCACTGTTTTTTTTTTTCAAATGTTTTCAACTTAATTTCACAGTTTAATAATTATTATAATTATATTTCACCATAAATATTTTCTATTACTTCAATAAAATCAGTGTAAGCAGAGTCAGTGCGTAAATGAGTAAGCCCAGCCTATTGTCTTGACTTTACATTGGAACAGAAAAGGCACTGTATGTTCTGTGTACCACCTCAGTTCTTCAATTAGTTAGTGAAACAAATGATTATAGGATTAAAGACTGAGTCCATGATTACTTACGAAACAATTTCTCACTAGAGCAATAAAAATGAGCTAGGACAAGGATACTGACTCAAATCGATTGCTAATACTTGCCCAGAACATCAATCTACATGAATCTGTGGAGCCTTAGTGTGAAGAAAAGCTCCATATTTCTTCAATGATGGATAAAAGAATATGAAGAATTAGCAGACCAGTTTTTATTTTTATTGTCACTCATAAGAAAGGAGCTAGAGGGATATTATCTCATAGGCTGAAAGTGGAAAGCAACTCTTCCATGTTTCCCATCACACACTCATCAAGAGCAGTTGTAGGTGGCAGTCCTCCCACGTTGCCAGATTGTATTTACAGATCATAATTCATGAGTGCTGAGCAGTTTACTGCAGGTTTCCTATACCCTGGCATTGGAGAAGCCCCAGAGCAGAGACACAACAGTAGAAGGGAGTTCTGAAGGGAGGTAGCATCAGGTTTCACCAGCAGAACCCAGTGACCAGTGCAGTAGAAATGGCATGGAGTGATAGGCAAGAGATATTTATAAAAGATAAACCCAAACCTATGTTTTAAGTGGCACTAAACTGTTTAGTAGCTTATGCTGATGAATCCAAAAATTCCATAGGTTTTTCTTTAGCATTTTGAGGGAGTGTCACCCCTGTTGTAACAAATTAAGAATCATACTCTCTGCATCCACAGAAAGCATTAGTTATAAATCTAGATTTAACCTTTGAGCAGTTAATTGTGCCATTCAAGCTTAAGGCTCACTCTTATCTAATGAGAATATCAATGAAATGAAAATTAACAGTGTGGCATGCTAATAAAGGGGGAAATTCTAGCATTCCTTTCAAAAATTGTTTGACTCATATTTATTCTTATTTTCTGAAAAACTTGGAGTTTTCCATATGTTTTTGAAAATAGCACCAACAGTAATGAAGCAGAAAAAGATGATGGATGTTAAGAAATTAAGGTCTTTCATAATGGGTTATAAAACTGCACCTCTTTCTTGCCCATGCACTATTGATGAGCTTGCAATGTTTTAGACCTCTTTAATTTATGATAAAACAGTTTTATTTCTTTCAGCAACAGTGAATATAATTTCCATATCTATCATTACAATGTTTTAATGCCTTCATTAATCCACACATCATAAAACACAGAGTGATTTTTATACCTACTCCACTCACTCATTGCTCCCAATGCAGAAAGGAAAATGCTGTTTTCTGCTGATTCCAAACACAGACTTAAGGCCAGCATCTTCATACACCATCACAATTAGAAAGAGAAGATATAGTGATAGAGTTTCCATTGCCACTATTTCTTTATAACCATGATTAGAAATATTGCTACAGTTGGGAACAAATTGGAAAAATGACATTGCAATAATGGATGTGTGACAGTGGAAGTGAATACTGGCTTGAGAACTGGGCGTTGGCTTCCTCGCTCATGGGAAACCATTACAGAGGCTCCCTTCAGCCCTTATCATATGAATACCTTTCGTATTCTGAATACATGCCCTAGGTTTGCTCAAGACAGAAATGCCAATTTTGAGTCATTTCTCTAAGAAGAGTCCTATTATTTTATTATTTCAGTGAATTAAGCATCTCTTCAGAGGGCTCTTTCTGTCCCTAACATAGAGAAGGATTCAAATCTGTATTCAAAATATACCAGAGAAATGAAAGAGGCCTTTACCACATTCTAAGAATAATTTTGTCTCCAAAGACATGGAGACTCAATGAAAATTTATAATTTACGGTGATTTTATAAAACCCCTGTGATATAAAGAACAGCATGCACTATGAAGGAAAGGCAACTCACTGATGAGCTGGTAGACTGACCATCATTGAAAGGTAGGATCCAAAGATACTATGCAAACAGTAAGCCAAATAATTCAGGACCATCAATAACTATGGGAATAGAGGGTTATTGGTGTTTTATGAAATGCTATGGAGTCTCACAGCAAGAACACGAAATAAAAATTCAAGAATGCAGAAAGAGGATAAAAAGTCAAGGAAACAAAAACATCCAATGATATGAATAGAAAATATATAGTACTGCCATCTGGCACTCACCTAAAATAGCATTAACCTACCAAAAACACTTTCACACAAAATACTGAGAAAACTTCAAAACCTTTTGCAACATAAACCTCCAGAGAGACATCTCCCAACACTCAAAGTTTAATTGGTGCACAATCTCTGATCTGTGAACATATCTACTTTTATCTGACACACACCCCAGGATAAGGTATCCGTATGGTAGAGAATATTAAAAGTGGGTTTACAAATATTTATAAGCTGCCTAGTACCTTCTCTATACATATTTTTTAGAAAAAATCTATTGTCTGCTACATTTTATATACTGCTTTATACATAATATAGTTTATAATTTATATACCTTTCTCATATACATTACCATTTTGATTCTTATATCAACACTATGAGGTAAGGCAAGAGAAGTACTGGTATTATTAATCCAAGGTCAAAAATAAGAATATAAAAACAAGACTAATCAGTGAATAAAAACAAACCAAGCAACTTATATAAAAGTGTAATTCAAAAATTTCATGGAGAACTGATTTAAAAGTTAAGATTATTTTGGTACAAGAAATTTTTGAAAACCACTCATAGTTTTTTATAATATATGTGTGTGTGTATATGTGTATGAACACTTTCAGAATTTATTTTCCTCAAGTTCAGCCACTACACTGAAGTTCAATGGGAAATTATTGTTAAGATCTATCTCAAGAAGAATCATATAAGAATTATAGTCTTATCTAGTGTAACAGCTACCTTGTCGAACCCAGCAATTCTGCCCCAAACACGTAGCACCCTAAGATGCCAAACTAGAGAGAATCACAAAATTACTCAATAATATTTCATGTGAAATAGGTAGCTTTCTCATAATCCAAGAAATGCTGAATATGGGATGTTTAATTACTATTGCAGCTTTATATGTGACTGGCCATAAATAAGCATAGGTAAGTAACTAGTTCTATTGAATCTGACAGAATACATTTCTCTTCATCATCATGATGCTGTCTTTCATTGAAATGTGGAAGGCCACTAGTAGGTTCACTGTCATCTTGTCTTAAGAAGGATCTGCTGTGTATCTTGCTTCCCATGTTGGATTATTCTCTCCTTTTTAATTCTATCTGTATTTAAAGATAATTAAAAATGAATCTTAATGAAGAATGGGATGGGAGAGGGAGTAGGAGATGACATTGTTTGCAGGTGGGAGGGTGGTTGGGGAGGAAGAACTGCTATAATCCAAAAGTTGTACTTTTGAAATTCGCATTTATTAAATAAAAGCTTTCTATAAAAAAAGAAGGATCTGTTTTGAAGAACAATGAACTTCACTCCATCATTCTATCAAGCTTTTCATACAGACTTGTATGTCTAGAACTTTTGGTAGAATGAATTAGCGCTAAGTGCTAAGTATTTTCCTTACAGAATGAACAAATATTTCACAACAAAAACATGCTTATGTAAATGTGAGATTGGCTGAGATTCACATATCATTTACTACTGTATATATACAAATCTTTTATTATATGACTATCTTTTATTACGTATATGTATACAGAGAGAGATGGATGGATAGATTGATTTGGTTTATCTACTAAATTAGGCCACAATTTTTTAAGAACTCAAAGTACAGTGACAGAATCCAGCCAAATTTAATTTAACAATTCCATCCAAAACCTTAAATAGAAAAGCTACTTTACAGAGACAGAAAGCAGACAAATGGTTTTCCAGTAGAGAGTATAAGACAAGGATAAAGGACTACAAAAGATCAGTATAAAATTTAGGAGATGGGGGTGGGCCTTTGGCACAGTGGTTGAGACATCTCCTGGGACATCCCACAATAGAGAGCCTGGTTTGAGTTTCAACTTCTCTTCCTATCCAGTTGTCAATATGCACATTGGGATGCAATAGATGGTTGATCAAGTACCTACATACATACAACACATGCTGGAGACCCTGACTGGGCCTCAAGCTCCTTTTTTGGCTGGACCAACCCTGGCTATTGCAAGCAGTGGGGGAAGGGACCAGGCTGGAAGATCTCCCTCTGCCTCTCTGCCTTTCAAATAAATGAAAATAAACATATAAAAACTAAAATAAAGACATAATTTTGGGATGACATATATGTTTATTTTCTTGTTTATGGTAATCATTTCATATGGATTTACTTTTGTTAAAGCTTAGCTAACTGTAGGGGCCAGCACTGTGGCGCAGAAGGTCAAAGCCCTAGCCTGAAGAGCCAGCATCCCATATGGGTGCCGGTTCTAGTCCCGGCTGCTCCTCTTCCGATCAAGCTCTCTGCTATGGCCTGGGATAGCAATAGATGATTGTCCAAGTCCTTGGGCCCCTGCACCTGCATGGGAGACCGGGAAAAAAGCTCCTGACTCCTGGTTTTGGATCAGTGCAGCTCCGGCTGTTGCAGCCATCTGGGGAGTGAACCAGTGGATAGAAGACCTCTCTCTCTGTCTCTACCTCTCTCTGTAACTCTGTATTTCAAATTAATAAAATAAATCTTAAAAAAATACATGCTGATCTTGATATTTCACTATTTCACTCCATTTAAAAAAAAACTTAGCTAATTGTAAATGTGAAACAGAACTTTTGTGTACTTGAATTATCATCGGGTAACATTATTTTAAATTATTTTTCTTACATTTTATTTGAAATGGAAAGACAGAGGTAGGCAGAGAGACAGACACAGAGAGCTCTTCCAACTACAGGTTCACTCCCCCAAATACCTACCACAGCCAGAGGTAGGCCAGATAGAAGCCAGGAGCCCAGGGTTCCACCTGGTCTTTGCCTTGGGTGCCTGTGACACAAGTACTTGAGCCATCATTTGCTACATCTCAGAAAGCACATTAGCAGGAAGCTGGATCAAAAACAGAGGAGGTAGAACTTGATACAGACACACAGATAGGGCATACTGGCATCTCAAGCAGTGACTGTGTCAAAAGCCTGACCAATATATCCATAATTTTAAAATCATAAATATCTTGGAGGTATTGCCATATGTTTGTAAGTGATAAATTTAGGCCAGATTAGCACACAACAGTAGAAACTAATAGAACAGAACTTTGCCTGGCTAAGGCACATGACATTTAATTATTCAACTTCTATTGACTGAGTAGCTTTTATGTCTCCATATGATAAGAATTTTGCATATATTATCTAATAATATCACCACAATAACTCTATGATAGAGTAACTTGGAAATTCTGGCTATTCCCTCAAGAAAACAAGTGTATTTTGAGTTACTATTGCATTTTGAATAATTTATTGATTGATTGACGAAAAGACTATAATGTCACCATAATGCAAAGTAAACATAGGGACAATGTAATATTTGGCAAAGAACCTTGAGATCTGAAGAGAAATGAAGTTGAAGATTTGAGAAATGAAACTATAAATTATAATGTTAACCTCAGTAAATTTAGAGTAAACAACTGAGGTATTATTACAGTTTTTCTTGTTCCATCAGTTTCTAATCCCATAGACAATATGAAATTAGTTTAATCCTGCACCTGTCATTCAAGGCCATATGTCCACTTGATGAAAGATCCAGTCATTGGGTAAAGGAATTCTTTGACAATTTTTTAATCTTGGGAGCCAGATCTAGTATTCATGTTTATTCACTAGGCAAATGACTCAAACTCAAAAGCAATTCTAATACTAAAGATGTCTAAAACAAGTAAGAAAACATTTGGCAGCTACAAGTGGGTAAGTTTCAGAAGTGATAAAACACATAATGTTAGTTTCACAATCATGTTGGTTGATCTCAAGCTTAATATAAATGGCAAAAAAATACATTCAAATGTTAAGATTCCATTGTAAACCCTGGGAAAGGTGCACTGTCAAAATGAATTCCCACTGGAAAAGTGGTTCTACATCTCAAATGGAGCCATGAGGTCATTTTCTGACTTGAGGTTACACAATACTCTGTTATGATCTGTGCTCCTGGAAAAACATCTTTGCTGTCCTTCTCTAAGCATGCTCCAGTTTCAACTGCTGAGATAAAAAGAATTAAAAAAGAAAACTTTGAAAAGTCCCATTTTGCTACCCAGACCTGACCAACAAACTTTGACCTGTGATCAGTTTTAAAAATCAGCCTCTTGGTACTAAACACTACCATGAAAGCTTGCTTCCCTCATTTTACAGCAGCCAGATTCTTCTGGGGATCCTCTCTGCTTGAAACACCTCTTTCCTTTTTTTTTCCCATCTGAGCCCAATTTTGTATATACTACCAGGTGTGCAGAGTGCCTTCTGAAATAAAGCTACTCTTTCATAAAATTTTTTTCTGGATAAATTTGACTGACATAATTCAACATGACTGTCTTTCTCATTAACTCTATTTTTCAATTGAGTACATTGAGAAGTAGTCATTTGCCAGATATGTGTTTAACAAATATTCTCACCATGTATGTAGTTTTCCTGTTAATTTCTTTTTATTAATACCTAATTTATGGGGTAGTTTTATATTTTGACAAAATCTGATTTTAAGATGTATTTGTTTATTTTCATTCTATCTGCAAGGCACAGACAGAGTTACAGACAAAGACATTGAAATCTTCCATCTGTTGACCCACTCTCCACATGCTTCTAACACTTAGTGTTGGACGAGGATGAAGCTGGAAATCTGGAACTTAATCCAGGTATCCCATGGGAGTAAGAGGACCCAAGTGCTTGAGTCATCACCTTAATGCCTACAAGTGTGCATTAGCAGGAGGTTAGAACTGGAAGTGGAGCTGTGACTCTCACCTACAAACACTAATACCAAATGTAGGTGTCCCAAGCAGCGTCTTAACTGCTCCTAGCATTTTTCTCTCATAGTTATTTTTTCTCTGCATCCTGTCAAAGAAACACAACTAAGAATATTTTCTTCTATGTCTTATTCTAACAACCTTAATAACAAACATTACCTAAGCACAGAAAATTATTATACCTTCAATATTTTACTAATTTTAATCATTTGCTTTCACAAACCTAACCTACATTTCACATTAATTCCACATTCATGATACATTTTAATAACATGCATGGCAAAGTGAACTAGATAATTTGCAGCCACATTCTGTGTTCCACTCCTCTAAAACTTCATAAAATTATAATATAATCAAATAAGCTTAAAAATCATAAAAGTAGATTATCATTTTTTAGAATAAAGACTTTAAGAGTATGATAGGTAGAATTTTTAAATATGCTATCAGTTTGAAAATTAAACCTCTTTGGTCATCTAGTGAAAAGATGAGCCTTTTAAACCTATGTTTAATATATATATATATATATTTAAAATGCAATTAAGATTCAATTCAGTGACTTGTAAAAATTCAACCAGTTCAAAAAACCAAATGGAAGTGAATGTCCTCTGCACATTTAGGCATAACTTTTGGCATCTGTGTAATACTTGAGGCAAAGTAACAAAGTTCGCAGCTCAGTAAGAACTCCCAAATGTTTATTTTTTCCATATCAGAATTTATTATCGTTACTCACAATGATAAAGTGAGTTTAATTTTCCAATACAGTTGTTATTTAGCATTAAAAAATGGGTTGCCTTATATTACAAGGTGTTCCAAAGTCATGTTAAATGATTGTAATCTTTGATGAGAGTATAAAGTAAATGCATGTTTTTGTTTGTTTCTTTTTTACTGGATATATAATAGCTGAAGAAGAATTCAAGAGAAAATTATTTGAAAAATATAAATCATTTATAAACTTAAAGTACTAATGTATTATGGACTTATGGCTTCCGGAGCAACATAAAAGGAATAAAGAAAGCACCACTTCACTGTAATAACAAATTAAAAGCTTACCAAATTGAAAAATCAACAACTCCTAAATTCTTGGATCTGTCAGAAAAGTATCTCAAAAATTAGAAAGACAGGAAGATACTCACTATACATATTTATGAGTTAAACACTTCAAGGCAAGCCCATCATAGTGGGGCCCTTATACTTTCATACTTGTACCTCTAGGAGTTCTATCAAGTTCTCACAATTAGTTTAAGGGAAGAATTACCTTGGGCTTTTAGTGGGAAGAGGGACAAAGAAACAATTTTGAAATATTCTAGAAAGTTTTGCTTTCACAATAAGAACTGTTGTCAGGAGAAACTATTTGCCTGACTCCATCCTGCTGGAATTTTATCAGCACATAATCTACTGTGGGAAGAAAGTAAACACCCAACTTCATTCAACTCTAGTTTGGTACACAGGGGAAGGGGAATACCTATCCCCAATATTGTTTTTTTTTTTTTTGTATATTCTATCCCAAGAAAAGGTAGAGAAGCACTAGGGACATTCATTATCTAGAAGTACAAGCTTACTCAACAATTGATATCAAATCTTAGTATTAAAACATATTCCGCCGGCACCGTGGCTCACTAGGCTAATCCTCCACCTTGGGGCGCTGGCATACCAGGTTCTAGTCCCGGTTGGGGTGCCAGATTCTGTCCCGGTTGCCCTTCTTCCAGGCCAGCTCTCTGCTGTGGCCAGGGAATGCGGTGGAGGATGGCCCAAGGCCTTGGGCCCTGCAACCCATGGGAGACCAGGATAAGCATCTGGCTCCTGCCATCGGATCAGCGCGGTGCGCTGGCTGCAGCGCGCCGGCCGCGGCAGCCATTGGAGGGTGAACCAACGGCAAAGGAAGACCTTTCTCTCTATCTCTGTCTCTCACTGTCCACCCTGCCTGTCAAAAAAAAAAAAAAAAAAAACTTATTCCATCTGCTATATTTTATTAACACAATACTTTGTACATTATATCTGCCTTTCAAGTAAATGGCAAGGGCTACTAATAGGGAAAAAACACATTGCTTTTAAGAGACTAAAGAAATATAAGCATTAGAGTTAGATGTACCACGGAATGTTGGAATTATTAAACTGAGAATTAAAACCAACAGCAAAAACTAACAAAGAAAAACACACCCCATTATCCCTGTAACTCTGATTTCAAACAAAATATATTTTTGTAAAAAAGATGTAGTTTATCACATTTCAAACTTCAAAAATTAAAGGGAAGATCCTAAACTCTTCCTCAGCCCTAAAATAGTATGTAATATACAGTAACACTAAAAATCTCAATAAGCTTGTTAGTGACACAAAACAACAAATCTGTATATTAAGTATCATACAAAAAATTAACATAGAAGTATATATTAATCAGAAAGCTGAATCCAGTATGACAATAGGATGAGGATGATTTTCAAGTGCACATCTCTTTCATCTTGCTCCTCCTTTCCCTTCCTCTCTTTTTCTTTCTCCTTTTCTTCCTCCTCCCTCCCTCCCTCCCTTACCTACCCTCTTTCCTCCCACAAATTTCCTCAGGAAGCTACTGAGCAAGAAGTATCCATCTGCACTGAGTAAGCAAAACAAACTCACCAACTAAGTTCAATACATCAGAATTCAGTGAAGAAAAAAAAAACAAACTCAGCAGATATAAGGCACAAAGAATATTATATTATTGAAGATTGGAAGTGCACAGAATGGGGAACTCCAGCAAAATACAATTGTGGTCAATAAGATTCCTAGGTATGGTTAAAAATATGAAATGAGAGATATTGATTGGCATATGTGAAATCAAGTGCAGTTCACAAAATACTCTGCTTTGCACTGAGTAGTACTTACAGCATCATTCCAAAGCAAAGTGACTATGTGCCTTTATAGAATAATAAAACAAGAACTAAACGCGATAAAATTTCAGGGTCACAAAGCAAGTTAAAGACAAAACTGCAACTTAAGTCTCCTTGATACAGGCTCATGGTCGCTACATTACATAGAGCTTCCCTGACAGAAGCCTGATTCAGAGAATGAAAACATCTAAATTCAGATAACAAATCTCTGTAGTAGCAGATGACAGGCCGAAATGTGTGCATTTTATAGCAAGAAGCCTATCTTGGAGAAAGTAATACAATAATACTATGGCTCTTAATTTTCCATTTCATTTGTAGTCTCTTTTTGGCTAAGTCCAGCCTACCAGTGCATTTTATGGGTTGAATTATGTCCCTAAAAAATTCAAAGATTGAAACCTTAAAATCTGACCACCCATAATGCGTCCTTATTTGAAGATAAAGTCTTTATAAAATTAAAATAATGTCATTGAGATGGACCTCAACCTAATATTAATGATGCCTTAAAAAAAAAAAAAAAGGAAATTGGAGCGAGATTCACATATAAGCAGAAGACATGTGACAATGAACAGGGCCACCTAACAGCCAAGGAGATCCATGTGAACAAAGCCTTCACTCATAGTCTTCAGATGGGACTGAAGTTACCGACACGTAGATCTTGGACTTTCAGGCTGCAGAACTATGCGGCAATTCATGTCTGTCGTTTAAGCCACCCAGTCTGCGTGGCTTTGGGAGCCCAAAGATTAGATATGTGAGAATGAAAGGAGCAAAAACTCTTTGAGGAACAAAGACTATGTCCTAAGAAGCAGGTTCTAATGTACACTTATAACTGGTTGTGTTATTAAGGGGACATGAAAATAATTAAATGTTTAAAATAGGATCCATCGTTGTGGTACAGTGGGTTAAGCTGCCACCTGTATTACTGGTATCCCATACCAGAGCCCAGGTTTCACTCCCAGCTGCTCAACTGCTGATCCAGCTCTCTGCTAATGTTTCTGGGAAGGAAGTAGAGGATTACCCAAGGCCTGGGCCCCTGCCACTCATGTGGGGGACTCAGAAGGAGTTCTGGGCTCCTGGCTTCAGCCTGGGCCAGACTTGTCCACTGTAGCCATATCAGGAGTGAACCAGTAGATGGAAGATCTCCCTCTCTCTCCCTGCCTATCTATCACTCTGTCTTCCAAATAAATGTTTTAAAAACATGCCTAATATGTATTTTTTTAAGAAAAGCAAAGCACACAGATGGAGTGACTATAATAGGCAAGCCTGAAACTAAGCACGTTCATGTTTCTATAAGGTTTTTGCTAAATAATACTGTCAATGATGGGATGTGATATTGATGAATATCTTAACACAAAATAGTGAGTATAATTAAATTTCTAAACTATGTTTTAAAACCAAGAAAAATATTTTAAAAAATGAACTTATATAATTTATCTATAGAAATATTGCCTAAGGAGTAATTAATCAACATTAACACACACATAGCACACACACACACACACACATACAAACACACACACAATTAGACTTGGTGTAGAACCTCTCTAACTGTCCTCCTTGGGTGGCTGCAATGACACTTCAGCTATTAATCCATGGTCCTGCTTATAAACTTAGACACCATTTATCCTGTAATCCAAATAATTGTTCAATAGCCCTGAGTTCTGAGCCTCTCTGTTTGGTGTGGATTTTTTCTTAACAATACCATTTATAGAACAAGTATCATACTAAGTACTTCAGATACATTGTCTCATTTAATACTCTCATGAACCCATCAAGAAATACCATGTTCCCATTTTAATGATGGAAAATTAAGGTTGGTTGAGGTGAGATAATTTGTCTGCATTCACACAACAGGAAGTGGTAGAGTCAGTATCTGAAATTATTTCACCCAGATGCTGAATCTTTTAAATATCATCTCCTGCTGCATAATTTATGGTTTCCTCTTTTTCTCTTATTTAAAAGAGCTTCGCTCCATGTGGATTCTAGATTATTTGATGCAAACATGATAAATGGTTTAGAACTTTATATTAAATATCTGATTCTAGACAAACACTGCCAAATGTAGTTAGTATCATACACAATTTCAAATTTTCTAGTGGCTACATGGAAAAGAGTCATACAAGTATAAATAAGACGAATGGATTTTGATAATATATTATACTTAATAATCCATGCACTATCAGTTCAAAGGTAATCAGTATAAACATATTATAGAGAATATTTTCTACTTGGAATTAGCTCCATTTCAAACTCTCCCTTACTATTTGTAGTTATTAGGTGTTGTATCACTTGGAACAGCTCTAGACTAAGCCTAAAATTGGAACTCTCATTACTTTTCATTTTGCAGGTAAAGTCTTAGGAAAGCAAAGTCTGACTACATAGTGGAATAGGGGCAGGGTATTTGAAAAATCTGCCACTGAGAACAAATAACTGGTTGACTTCGCCTATACCTTCATTAACTTATTCATCTTTAATGCCATTCCCAGGCACAGACTGCATAAAATTTCAAAAATAGAACATTTCAAAATAAAACTGCACTGAACAAAGTTGAACATGCAAGAAGGTTTTAAGACTATAATGGGAGAGAGAAAAAATTATATTCTACTAAACAAAGGTCTCAGGAGTTTTTAAGAGAGAGAATTGAGGGATCATAGGATACCCACAGTGGCTAATTGGCCTTTCTCCCCAAAAAAGTAAACTCACACATATCTTCAGGTCAAGAAGTAATTTTCCAACTTTGAAGAGGGCATCCATTACACATAGAATCCTACCCTCCCACTCAGAATGGCAGAAGCAGTAAGATAATATTTGATGATCACTTTACCAAAGAATGACTGCTTCTTCTTGCTTAAGAAGAAAAGAAACCTGAAAAGAAACTTTAAAGGGGATTTATATAGAATTCAAAGGAGGCAGAGGAAAAAAATGCAATTACAATTTTCTTAAATTAAATGCTCTTAGAAAAAAGGTAATGGATGTACAGACAGAAAAAGATCTGTCTAAAGTTTAGATAAACTAAGGTGAATTTGATAATAATTTTCTTCTCCCCATACCTTACCTTTAATCTTGATGAACATGAAAACCTTTGTTATCAATGCCATATTTATCAAAAGTTCTTAGCTGTTTAAGTACAAAAAGAGTATTCTTTAGGCTTGCATAGTTTGTATAAATAGTTAATTTGCTTTAATAATAAAATTTGTTTTTCCTTCTATCTTGGTCATAATGGAAATATGGATCAACAAAGGGCTAAGGAAGTGAAAGAAACACTATGATTTCACTTTTCACTGTAGCCTCAGAGGCTTTCCAATTATCGAATTTAGGAGAAAGAAGCAATTGGAGCTGTACCCTAAATCAAAGTCCACAGTCACTAGCAGAGAACACAGAAAGCAAGGCAGCACTGAAGGATGTGCAGATAAGGGAAGACAATGAAATGGATTTTAATTGTCCCTAGGAGAATAGAATTAAATATAAGTAAAGCCAAGAACTCCCTCTCTGATAGTATGTACACTGAGAGGCTTGGCTGGAGACTGCAAACACATCACGTTATCAACATTGCGACAGAGTTCTCCCAGGAAGGTAATTCACTATAAAGGAAAAAAAAAAAATCCTTCTTAAGTAATTTGGAATTTTGAGTCAATTCACTAGGTAGTTGCTTTTGGTATACTTTATGGGCGCGTGTAGGTATACTGGGCATCTGAGGAAATTAGAGAGCAGAGATGGGCAGGAAAATGATAGCCAATGGGGTAATAAGTAAAAACAAAGCAGCAAGAGTTAGTTTGTAAGTGTTTTTAGTAAGTTGAAATGCTCTTTGTATCCAGATCCATACAGACAACTATAAGAGAGAAAAATGAGCAATAACATGACCAAGTTTTTTGGAATTTCTTTTTATAAGAGATGTTATGGGAGATGTGTGCATGACATTAGGCAAGTGAATATCATTTCAAGAAATTTTGATTGTTCAACAACTCTATTTACTTGCATGGAAAAAGACACATTTGATATTATAGAGGAAAGGCAAAGACACTATAGGTTGGCTAAGTCTACCTTAATTTCTTATTCACATGATAAAATTGATATGGGGGACTAGGCAGGAAGGCAAGGTGGGAATAGCTGAGCCAGAAAATATCCCTAATAATTTCTGCCTGTAGCCCTGCATTATAATTTCACCCTTTGCCTGTTAGTTAAGCATGCCCACTTTCCCATGATGCATGAGTATCACATTCAGGACCAGTGGGAGGAGAGGGTATTGATGGTCACATGGAAGTTAAACCACATGGGGGTTCCATGAAACTCCCAGAAAGCTGCAAGCACACTACCCCCAGCCAGACTCCATCATGCTTCTCTATTCAGTTAGGGTACCACCTCTTATACCGTAGAAGTGATTGGTGCATGTGGGTATGCCCTTTTTGCTTTTTGGCTTCTGGACCTTTCTTATAAATTGATCTCTGCTTTTCGCTCATTATCTCTCCTCAGAGGCAACTTTGTAGCCCACTCAGAATGGGCATCTCTCCTTGAGGGATTATGCACACTCTCATGGGAATGTATATTCACTTCCTCATGGTTAAATTAATCCCATTCTCATGTGTACTCTGTATTTATTTTTTTTAATTTAAAAAAAATTTTTGACAGGCTGAGTGGACAGTGAGAGAGAGAGACAGACAGACAGACAGAGAGAAAGGTCTTCCTTTACCATTGGTTCACCCTCCAACGGCCGCTGTGGCCGGCGCACTGCGGCTGGCGCACCGTGCTGATCCAAAGCCAGGAGCCAGGTACTTCCTCCTGGTCTCGCATGCGGGTGCAGGGCCCAAGCATTTGGGCCATCCTCCACTGCACTCCCTGGCCACAGCAGAGAGCTGGCCTGGAAGAGGGGCAACCAGGACAGAATCCGGCGTCCCGACCTGGACTAGAACCCGGTGTGCTGGCGCCGCAGGTAGAGGATTAGCCTAGTGAGCCGCAGCGCTGGCCATGTACTCTGTATTTATGCTTTGAACTCTTAACTCTGTGAGAGTAGGAATGTGGCATAAAAATTGAGATACTGATGCCCTTAACAAAATCAGTGAACAGTTATACTAACTTTAGGTGGCTGAGTGCTGGATACCTTTTTATGTGGAAAACTATCTTGTGAATGTTTAATTTCCTATTGTCAGATACTTTATTATTTGCAGCCAAAAACTGTCCAAATTTATATAATCTCTAATCCCTAAAATCCTTACAACTAAATCTCTAAACATGGTGCTTTCTTTTTTGCTTAAATACTTTCTTTTTTAAGAGTTAGTTACTAATCAATTTGAATCTTCCATTTGCTTCAGGTAATGATGAGATAATTATTCTCTCTTCTTGTTCTCCTAATTTTCCTAAAGAATGGCTTGTCAGCGCTTTACTCTTCACTCACTCTCAAAGAAATACAAAGGGTGTAAGTCTCATCTTCCCTCTTAATAAACTACAACTCCTCGATTTCAATGTGGGCAAGGTAGGGCGAGTCATCATATAGAAGTGCTAAGGCCAGGATAATATAAATTTTTGGAGACATGAATTCAATTATAGTGGCTAACCAGTCACTTTCACCTTATACACTTTCTCATTACTAACTCCGAGGATCAATAGCTGATTTAAGAGTCAGATGAATAGCCTTATAAGAGTCACAAATAAGATGTGAATTGAATGAGTTTACTTATCTCATGTAAAGTGCAACTGTTGGCATGCTGAATCATCCTGATCATTTATTTTGTGTGGCTGAAATCCCTGAATATTAATTGTGCTTTATTCTTTGAATGGATTTTGATTTTCCTTACAATTGTACATGTATGTGTATACATTATTACTAACACTTTAAATTAACTCTTTAGGATAAAATGATGTGCTTGAGTTTGAATATCCAATAGTAGAACATACTACAGATACTAAAGTGACTATGAAAATAGAAACTTATGAAAATTATGACCAATAGAAAATATGACCAAAGCTTTGACAAAATATTATTGGTTATTATTAGCTAAGTGGATGTTCTTTAACAAAATTTTAAATGGATTAATATTCAAGGTCTGTTCTGACTAGATTTATTTACTTTTATTCTTAAAATATCTTTATCTGGGAATTTGTCATAATATTCACTGCAAATCAAATCAGAGTTCACACGACTGATTCGAAATTTTCCTTTCCATTGTTAGGATTTGATTTGAGAAAAATATTCAAATTATAAACCTCTGCCCTCTCTCATTTCCATAAATGTAATTAATTCTCTGTTCTTTCATGTACTGAGTTTGAATATGGCAAGGATTTTCCTTTGTCTATGAGTGTTCATATGTGCATCTGCTTATGTGTTGGGAAGTATGAAGTGGCTAAAAATATCACGTGTAATTAGAAAACCTTATATTGTAAAGACGGATGTTCCAAATAAAGATATTGACAGGCTTGGTTTTTCTTGGGAACCTCAGATAATTTGTTTCATGTTTCTCTCTCCACACTTCTAGTGGTTTTGTCAGTCCTTGAATTTTCTGGACTTGTGGCAAGATAACGCAATTTTCTATGTGCATTATCACATGGCATTCGTCCTGTGTGTCTGAGTCTATTGATTCAATCTTTTTTCTTTTTCTTTTTCTTTTTTTTTTTAAATTTATTTGACAGGTAGAGTTATAGACAGAGAGACTGAGAGAAAGGTCTTCCTTCCATTGGTTCACTCCCCAAATGGCCACTATGGCTGGCGCTGCGCCAATCTGAAGCCAGGAGTCAGGTGCTTCCTCCTGGTCTCCTACATGGGTGCAGGGGCCCAAGCACTTGGACCATCCTCCACTGCCTTCCCGGGTCACAGCAGAGAGCTGACTGGAAGAGGAGCAACCGGGACAGAATCTGGTGCCCCAACTGGGACTAGAACCTGGTGCCCATATGGGATGCCTGCACCGCAGGCGGAGGATTAACCAAGTGAGCCATGGTGCCGGTCCCCAACCTTTTTTCTTTTCTAAAACAAGTAAAATAAAATAAGTCTTCCTGCCTTAATTTAGCATGCACATTTTTAATGTTTTTTTTTCTTTAAAGAGTTATTTATTTACTTCAGAGACATAGTTACAGACAGAGAGGGAAAAACAGAAAAGGGTCTTCCATCCACTGTTTCACTCCTAAAGTGGCTGCAACAGCCAGAGTTGGGTTGATCTGAAGCCAGGAGCTTCTTCCAAGTCTCACACATGGATGCAGGGGCCCAAGGACTTGGGCCATCTTCTACTGCTTTTCCAGGCCATCAGCAGGAAGCTGGATTGGAAGTAGAGCAGCCAGGACTCTAACTGATGCCCAAATGGGATGCTGGCGCCACAGGCAGATGATTAACCTACTAAGCCAGAGCACTGGCCTCCAAATCATTTTCTTACAAGGATTCCAGTCATGTGGATTCAGTGCCAGCTATAATTCAGTATGACCTCATAGCCACTTGATTACATCCATAAAAGCCTTATTTCTGGGGCCTGCACAGCAGGTTAAGCAATGACATGCAGCCCCTATATCCCACATGGGCACCACTTCAAGTCCAAGCTGCTCCAGTTCCAATCCAGCACCTGATAATGCTCCTGGGGAAGTAGTACAAGATGGCCCAAGTGCCTGGGCTCCTTCACCCACCTGGGAGACCCAGAGGAAACTCCTGGCTCCTGGCTTCAGCCTGGCCTAGATCAAGTCATTGTGCCCATGTGGGGAGTGAACCAGTGGATGGAAGATTCCTCTCTCTCTATCTCTCCTTCTGTCTCTCTGTAACTCTGCTTTCAGATAAATAAATAAACCTTAAAAATACCTTATTTCCAGATAAGGTCAATTTCATATGTTTCAGCTGAACAGGTGGATGAAAATTTGAGGGGAACACCACATAGGTTTTTACTGACAAAGTAGAAAACAAGTTAGTAATAGAGTATAACCAGATCATTAAAAACTCCATGAAAGTATCTGAAGGCTATGCTACGCAATATAGAGAATATACAGTGTAACAAAATTAGAGCATGTAATTGATTAACCAATAGTAGAATGGACACAGTTGAGAAAATAATCATTGCGCTTCAAGCCAGATTAAGACACTTTTCTGATTTACAAGCAGAAAACAGCATGGAAAAATAGAGCAGGGAATTCAAGGACTATAGGACAATCCCCAAAGGCCTAACAAATCGTAATTAGGGTCTCAAAAGGAGAGGAAATACAAAAAATTGGAGCAGAGAATTATGTAAAGTGGCAATGATTGAGGGGATTCTAAAATAAAATAATGACAGATACCAGTAACAGACGCGGTAAAGTTAAGAGACTTCAAGGAAGATAAAAAAGAAAGGAGGAAAGGAGTTGAAGAATGAAGAAGAAAAAAAAAAGCAGGCAGGCAAGCAGATTATGTCTGATTATATTCAAACTACAAAAAAAAAAAAAAAAACCTTGAAAGTATCTAGATGACAGAAGAAAATACTTTCTGGAGATTGTAGAGCAAAACACTTAAAAGTGCTGAAAAAAATAAGACATTGGCTTAGAATTCCAAATCCAAACAACACCAAATCCAAATACTCTTTGAAAAGCAAAGAAGAAATAAAAACAGTCTGGCAGTGTTTGAGGGAATTCATTGGCAGCTCAACAACTATCAACATGCTTGAAAAAGTTCTTTCAGGTGAGGGAAAACGAAATAAAATATGTTACGAATTTGAATCTAAATCAGGAAAGGAAGTATTGGAAAAGAATAAATGAAATTTGCATGAAAAAGAGAGAACACTAAAGTTTACAATTTTTTTTAAGTTGAGGAGTCTGGGGGACTTCCCAGTTGGAATGGAACATGATAAAACAATCTGTTTTACAAATGTATGAAATAGCCACAATGAGAAAAGCAGGTATTGATCTGAGCAGTTTTTAACTTACTGGAGTCTGGCAAAACTAAAAGGAAAATCAACTACACATAAGCACTGCACTGAAGCTGATAAAAGTGGTCCCCACTAGAGTATAGTGAACAGCTCCAAAGCCCCTGTACGAACCCGTACATGCACACACAGAAATTGAACTATTAAGTAATTGGATAGCAGATGGTGGAAGTCCAAGTTTCTCACTATTGGAATGGCAATTACAGATAAGAAAGGTGGAAGGCTAGAACTACTCATGTGGTAATACATTCAAGTTTGAGGCATCAGTATACATCCCTGGATTACTTGAAACATGTACGGATATTTTCATATAGAAATATTTATAAGATATGCATATTTACATAGCTTAATATACTCACATATATTTCCTTAATCAGTCATCAAGAGGGAATACAAGCAATGGTATCCCATTAGAAATAAGCACAGTTACCACCTATGTGTGGTTTTTTAATTCTGTTCTCCAACAAAATGAATTTGGGTTTCTTGGAGAAACAGTTGAACAGCGCGTTCTATAACTAGGGGACTACCTACATAAAATGAGCCTAGAGATCCTTCTAGCATCAGGAATTAAAGAAATGATACAAATGCAGACACATACACACACCCATACACATAACTGGATAAGTGCTTGTGAAAACAATACAAAAACCAAATGAGAGAGTTCTCAGTGGCCAAAGCTGGAACAACTTGAAAACAAAATATATCAGTAATACCATAGTATAGTCCCAAATGTAAAATCAAAGTACATACTGATGTAAATAAACAATTGGTTAAATACATTTAGAAAATTATAAAAATTACTCATGTAGAAGAGTCTTAAATAATTTATGTGGATACTCCATAGTGAAGGACCGGAGCATGACACTCCAATCTGCATGCCTGTGTTTTACATAATCACTTCACTCCAGAGAGAACAGTTGGCAAGGAGAGTAGGGATCACCTTCACTGGGGAAACCTTGCAAATAGTATGTTAACCGAGTGGATACACTGATCACTATCAGAGATAAATTACATTGATAGCATGATTTCTTGAAATGAGTAATGAAAATGTTGCATCATCTTGATGGCCTGTTTTCCAAAATCCAATAATCTAAGCCTAATAATTAGGGTGTAGGGGGAAATCAGGCAAATTCAAACTAAAGAATGGTCTACAAAATAACTGACTTGTATGCCTCAAAACTGTCAATATCATTAAGAAGAAGAAAATTTTATCTGAGAAAATATTGGTCAAAAAGAACCCAAGAAAACATGATTAAATGTAATTTGGTATTTTACAAAGCATCCTAGAAATACAGTATGAACTTAATTAATAAAATATATCATTATTGATTTTGATTTATTGATTTTTAAAATGTATTCCATACTCTAAAATGATAATAAGAAAAGAAGCTAATCATGGAATATGTAGGGACACTACATATTCCTTTACTATATTTCTGAAATTTTATTTTTATAAAATAGGAAAAAAATAACATTTGAGAATCCATATTTTTCTCAGAGCATGGTTGCCAACAAATGAACTGGGAATGGTATGTGTTAATTTTTTTTTCCTTTGATGAGGATAGTCCTCTGTAATGCCTTAAAGAATGTGGAGAATACTTAGCTCTTCCAGCCTACTTTTAAGGGTTTAAATATTCAGAATAATTTGGATATTTTAAAAGTTTGGGAACATTGTGCCCTACAGTACTGTTCCATGCTTCAGAGCATGGAACCAAAGTCCTGATTTCAGCAGGAGCTTTCTCTAAATTGCGTTTTTAACTTCCTTGAATAGGGAAGTGCCTACTCACATTATTAGATAAGAGTGCCACTACTGACCTTCTCAGGCTTGCTCCTGCAGGAAAAGAGAGCTCCTTGGTATGCAAAGAGAAGAGGCCATCTGGCATTTATATTTGGTTTACAGCTTTCTATTTCTCCTCCTCAGATGTTCTTTCTTCTCTTTAGATCACCTAAGACTCTTTGTAATATTCATTCAATTCCATTACACTTGTATCTACTATTTTCTCCATAGTATTAAAATGAGCTTAGAACTTAATGGATTCTCCCGCTAATACCTTTCTCGGTGTAACTTCCCAGTTCACTACCAGTGAAAGCTTCACAAGTCAACCATTACTTGTGTCCCACATACCACCAATGTTGGTGTCCTTCCTGCCATCCAAGAAGTTGGTGATCAAGTTCAAAAACCATGTTCATCAACTACTTTATTCAACCACTACACTTTCATTGCTGATTGGCCATTCATGAAAAAACAAACTCCTGACATGATGTCTAAAGGTCTAAAGTGTGAGTTACCTGCTAGGGATTAACAGCTTTGACCAGAAGAGAAAAAATGGGCTTAGATAGAGGAAAAGGTAGAAACATAAAGTGAGCCCAACAATGCCTTAGTCAACCAGCAAAGAATTTTGAAATGAAGAGTCTCACCAAATATCATAGTTAGCTAGCTTCTATGGCCATGCCTTGGTGAGTTACTGGGTGGCAGGTACCCTGGAAGGGTACAGTTGTGGGGTTGTGGCTTTTGGCAGGTGGTATGGACCTTTAGTTCTTCATAAAGAACTAAGGCTGAAGACTCTCTGAAGAGCCCACTCCTAGGAGACAGGAAGCAGGTTATTCCTTAAAGTGGCTTTGAGAACACATTCTGTACCACAAAGAGGAAAGTATTTCATATGGAGTGGAACATAGACTTCAAGAAAAAAGAGGGATCTCAGCCGGCGCCGTGGCTCAATAGGCTAATCCTCCACCTTGCGGCGCCGGCACACCGGGTTCTAGTCCCGGTTGGGGCGCCGGATTCTGTCCCGGTTGCCCCTCTTCCAGGCCAGCTCTCTGCTATGGCCAGGGAGTGCAGTGGAGGATGGCCCAGGTGCTTGGGCCCTGCACCCCATGGGAGACCAGGAAAAGCACCTGGCTCCTGGCTCCTGCCAGGATCAGCGCGGTGCGCCGGCTGCAGCGGCGGCCATTGGAGGGTGAACCAGCGGCAAAGGAAGACCTTTCTCTCTCTGTCTCTCTCTCTCACTGTCCACTCTGCCTGTCAAAAAAAAAAAAAAAAAAAAAAAAAAGAAAAAAGAGGGATCTCACTGCTATAAACAGAGTGCAGTGCAGATAAGGTGATTGCAGTTTTCAAAATAGTCATGATTCTGTGAGATTTTCTTCTTCTGAATAAGATGCTTTCAATATAAACCCAGCCAAATTTACTTCTTATCTTTAGTGCTCAGTAAGCTGTTAGTTTCAACTACATTTAATTAAGAAATCTTCTTTGTCAGGCCATATGGTCTGTTTTTTGGTTGGAAAAATATAATCTCTTTAATCTCATTAGTTACTTCAGAGGCACACTTATTGGGAGGATTAAAGAAATGTGAAAGTAACCTTCATATAAAATCTTTTAAATAACCCAGCATTTAGTGTTAATATTCTCTCAAAATTCCACAAGCACCTTGAGATAAAAGCCCCTGGGGTCTCTAATATGATGATTATGTTAATGGTAATGGTGACAATCACCATTACTTACATGTATTTTATTCCTATTTTCTGAGGTGTATATTAAGTGCTTTCATTGCATCTGTCAAGAATTCCTGGCATAGATTTGGGGGTGGGTACTCTTGTTACCAGTTTAAAAATCACTGTATTGGTTTAGAGAGGTCAACAATATTGCCCACACTAATCCAGCTAATAAAAATGAAGAGAGACCCCATGGTATTGGTTCTGGAGCCTTGCTTAAGCATCATGTCTACCACCTGGCCAATGGACAAGACAAAGAATCTACAAATCAGAAAAGTATGTTGGAACAAGTGTCAGGGAAAATTTGAAATGCCCTCTAGCTCTTTTTTGGGATTCCATCCTCTATGAAAAATCTTCCAAAAGTTCATGGGAAATCAATGTTATGAAAAAATATGCATAGGCTTCAAATTTTTTGTACCAAAATAAATTTTTAAATCTAGTTTTCTATTTTTTTTAAGAATCCTAGCATAATTGGATGATTAATTACAGACATACCAGAAAATATATAAAACCAATACCTGAAGATGGTGGAATAGTGAGGGTGCACACTGATAGTCTGGGAAAAGATAGTTTAATAAAAGTGGACTTACTCAGGGAAAGGCTTGGGAAAAAAATTGCAGAGGAAACTCTTCCATATCTAGTGGATGTGACACAGAAGACCTATGGGGAGAGCAAGGACGCCCATGGCTTGGAAGCCCAGCCACAGAATCTGTGCACCAGCGCTGGAAGGGGAGGTGAGACAAAAACCTCGGTAGCCCGAGACATTGGCGGGGAAATGGCAGAAGGAGCCTAGAGGAAATGAGGCTTGAAGCCCCACTGGGGAAAGTTCACCAGGCTGACTGGAGGAGAGAAAAAAATTAATAAATAAGGGGAACTGGCATGGGCACGAGCCTCTCTCTCCACCCACCTTACAAAGCTGAGCAAGACAAAGAGCAAGTGCCATTTTGGACATATGTAAGGCGGCACCCGCCATCAGCCAAGCAGAAAAACCTAACTCTGGTGGGGAGAAATAACAGGAGGATAGAACCTAGTGAAGTTGTGGAGCTAATGAACTGAGACTATGAAAATCTGAGGGTAGGTGAGAGAACTCACTGAGTACACAAACTTGGTAACCTTGGCAACCCGGTGGGAGACTGCAGAGAAATTTGAGACCACACTGAGGGCTGCATAGACCCTTTGTGTGGTCCTTGGGGTAGAGCAGATGAATACCCACAGGGGCCAGATTTCATACATTCACTACCCTCAATTCTGCTCAGCTGTGTGGAATTACTTCCCATCTGAGTCAAAAAAAAAAAAAAAAAAAGAGAGAGAGAGAGAGAGAGAGGGAGGGAGCAAGCAAGAGAGAGAGAGAACAACCTGGGTGAGTCATCTTTGGCACATGCTTAACACTGAAGAACCAAACAGAGCTCTCTGGCCACACCCATCACAGCTTCTAAGGACCCATCAAAAGCAGACAGTCCACTTAATCTAGAGTTGTAGTATAACGAGAAAAAGCACCACAGAGAAAAAACCAAATATCTCCACAATGCCAAAAACAAATGCAGAAACTGAGGAAACAAGAACAAGGAAGACACTATGATGACCCCAAATGAACAAGACACCCCAAGTCAAGATTATGAAGATGATGAGATAGAAGAAATGCAAGAAGTGGATCTCAAAAAATTGATAAGAACATTAAGAAGTTCTCAAAAACAAATTCTTGAACTACAGAAATCCTTACTGGACAGAATAGAAAATCTCCCTCATGAAAATGAAATATTAAGGAGGAATAAAAATGAAATGAAGCAACTAGTAGAACATGAAACTGTGATAGTGAAGAGAAATCATAATGAAGTGAAGAATTCAATAGATCAAATGAAAAACACATTAGAGACCCTTAAAAACAGAATGAGTGAAGCAAGAGAGAGAATATCAGACTTAGAAGACAGAGAACATGAAAATATACAGTCAAACCAAATAAAAGAAGAGGAAATTAGAAATCTAAAAAATATTGTCGGAAATTTACAGGATAGTATTAAAAAACCCAACATTCAGGTTCTAGGAGTTCCTGAAGGCATGGAGAGGGAGAAAGGATTAGAAGGCCTTTTTAGTGAGATATTAGCAGAAAATTTCCCAGGTTTGGAGAAGGACAGAGACATCCTTGTACAGGAAGCTCATAGAACCCCTAATAAACATGACCTAAAGACATCATCACCATGACACGTTGTAATCAAACTCACCACAGTGAAACAGAAAGAAAAGATCCTAAAATGTGCAAGAGAGAAACGTCAGATTACTCTCAGAGGATCTCCAATCAGACTCACAGCTGACTTCTCATCAGAAACCCTAAAGGCTAGAAGGGAATGGCAAGATATAGCCCAGGTACTAAGAGAGAAAAACTGCCAGCCCAGAATATTATATCCTGCAAAACTCTCATTTGTGAATGAAGGTGAAATAAAGACATTTCATAGCAAAGAGAAATTGAAAGAATTTGTTGCCACTCATCCAGCCCTGCAAAAAATGCTTAAAGATGTAATACACACAGAAACACAGAAACACGGCCATCAATATGAAAGAAGGTAAAGGAAGAAAACCTACCAGTAAAAGATCATAGGAAGCTCAAAGCATATACTAGAAAATATCTTTGGGAAAACAGCAGGGCAAAGTTACTGCTTATCAATAGTCACATTGAACGTTAATGGACTCAACTCTCCAGTTAAAAGGCACAGACTGGATGAATGGATTAAGGAACAAAACCCATATATTTGCTGCTTACGAGAAACACATCTTTCCAACAAAGATGCATGCAGACTGAAAATGAAAGGTTGGAAAAAGATATTCCATGCCAACAGAAACTACAAAAAAAGCAGGTGTAGCCATATTAATATCAGACAAAATAAACGTTAACACAAAAACTGTTAAGAGAGACAAAGAGGGGCACTATATAATGATTAAATATTTCAATTTAACAGGAAGATGTAACTATTATAAATGTATATGCACCTAATTGCAGGTCACTGATCTATTTAAAAGATATGTTAAGGGACTTAAAGGGAGACTTAGATTCCAATAGAGTGGTATTGGGGGACTTCAATACTCCACTCTCAGCAATAGACAGATCAACAGGACAGAAGATCAACAAGGAAACAGCAGATTTAATCAACACTATTGCCCAAAAGGATCTAACAGATATCTACAGAACTTTCAATCCTACATTTAAAGATTTTACATTCTTCTCAGCAGTACATGGAATCTTCTCTAGGATTGATCACATAATAGGCCATAAAGCAAGTCTCAGCAAATTCAAAAGAATTAGAATCATATGATGCAGCTTCTCAGACCACAGTGGAATGAAGGTGGAAATTAGCAACTCAGGAATCCCCAGAGAGTACATAAATATAAGGAGACTGAACAACATGCTCCTGAATGAACACTGGGTCACAAAAGAAATCAAAAGAGAAATAAAAAACTTTCTGGAAGTAAATGAGGATAACAACACAACATATCAAAACTTATGGGATATCGCAAAAGCAGTGTTGAGAGGAAAGTTTATAGCAATAGGTGCCTACATCAAGATATTGGAAAGGCACCAAATTAAATGAGCTTTCAACACATCTCAAGGACCTAGAAAAACTGCAGCAAACCAGACCCAAATCTAGTAGGAGAAGAGAAATAATTAAAATCAGAGAAGAAATCAACAGGATTGAATCCAAAAAAAAAATTACAAAAGATCAGCCAAACGAAGAGCTGGTTTTTTGAAAAAATAAACAAAATTGACACCCCATTGGCTCAACTAACTAAAAAAAGAAAAGAAAGGACCCAAATCAATAAAATCAGAGATGAAAAAGGAAATGTAACAACAGACACCACAGAAATAAAAAGAATCATCAGAAATTACTACAAGGACTTGTATGCCAGCAAACAGGGAAATCTATCAGAAATGGATAGATTCCTGGACACATGCAATCTACCAAAATTGAACCAGGAAGACATAGAAAACCTAAATAGACCCATAACTAAGAAAGAAATTGAAACAGTAATAAAAGCTCCCCCCCCAAAAGAAAAGCCCCGGGGTAGATCAATTCACTGCTGAATTCTACCAGACATTTAAAGAACTAACTCTATTTCTTCTCAAACTATTCAGAACAATCGAAAAAGATGGAATCCTCCCAAATTCTTTCTATGAAGCCAGCATCAACTTAATCCCTAAGACAGAGAAAGATGCAGCACTAAAAGAAAATTACAGACCAATATCCCTGATGAACATAGACGCAAACATCCTCAATAAAATTTTTGCCAATAGAATACAACAACACATCAGATAGATCACCCACCCAGACCAAGTGGGATTTATCCCTAGTATGCAGGGATGATTCGGTGTTCACAAATCAATCAATGTGATACACCACATTAACAAACTGCAGAAGAAAAACCATATAATTATCTCAATAGATGCAGAGAAAGCATTCAATAAAATACAACACCCTTTCATTATGAAAACCCTAAGCAAACTGGGTATAGAAGGAACATCCCTCAATACAATAAAAACAATTTATGAAAAACCCACGCCCAACATCCTATTGAATGGGGAAAAGTTGGAATCATTTCCACTGAGATTTGGTACCAGACAGGGATGCCCACTCTCAACACTGCTATTCAACATAGTTCTGGAAGTTTTAGCCAGAGCCTTTATGCAAGAAAAAGAAATTAAAGGAATACAAACTGGGAAGGAAGAACTCAAACTATCCCTCTTTGCAGATGATATGATTCTTTATTTAGGGGACCCAAAGAACTCTACTAAGAGACTATTGGAACTCATAGAAGAGTTTGGCAAAGTAGAAGGATATAAAATCAATGCACAAATATCAACAGCCTTTGTAAACACAGGCAATGCCATGGCTGAGAAAGAACTTCTAAGATCAATCCCATTCACAATAGCTACAAAAACAATCAAATACCTTGGAATAAACTTAACCAAGGATGTTAAAGATCTCTATGATGAGAATTACAAAATCTTAAAGAAAGAAATAGAAGAGGATACCAAAAAATGGAAAAATCTTCCATGCTCATGGATTAGAAGAATCAACATCATCAAAATGTCCATTCTCCCAAAAGCAATTCACAGATTCAATGCAATACCAACCAAAATACCTAAGACATTCTTCTCAGATCTGGAAAAAATGATGCTGAAATTCATATGGGGACACAGGAGACCTCAAAATCTAAAGCAATCTTGTACAACAAAAACAAAGCCAGAGGCATCACAAAGCCAGATTTCAGGACATACTGCAGAGCAGTTGTAATCAAAACAGCATGGTACTGGTACAGAAGGAGATGGATAGACCAATGGAACAGAATTGAAACACCAGAAATCAACCCAAACATCTACAGCCAACTTATATTTGATCAAGGATCTAAAACCAATTCCTGGAGCAAGGACAGTCTATTCAATAAATGGTGCTGGGAAAACTGGATTTCCACGTGCAGAAGCATGAAGCAAGACCCCTACCTTACACCTTACACAAAAATCCACTCAACATGGATTAAAGACCTAAATCTATGACCCAGCACCATCAAATTATTAGAGAACATTGGAGTAACCCTGCAAGATATTCACAAGGGAAAGACTTCTTGGAGAAGACCCTGGAGGCACAAGCAGTCAAAGCCAAAATTAACTATTAAGATCGTATCAAATTGAGAAGTTTCTGTACTGGAAAAGAAAGTCAGGAGAGTGAGGAGGCAACCGACAGAATGGGAAAAACATTTTCAAACTATGCTACAGATAAAGGACTAATAACCATTATCTACAAAGAGATAAGAAACTCCACAGTAACAAAACAAACAACCCACTTAAGAGATGGCCATGGAACTCAGTAGTCATTTTTCAAAAGAGGAAATCCAAATGGCCAAAAGACACATGAAAAAATGTTCAAGATCACTAGCAATCAGGGAAATGAAAATCAAAACCCCAGTGAGGTTTCACCTCACCCCGGTTAGAATGGCTCACATACAGAAATCTACCAACAACAGATGCTGGCGAGGATATGGGGAAAAAGGGACACTAACCCACTGTTGGTGGGAATGCAAACTTGTCAAGCCACTATGGAAGTCAGTCTGGAGATTCCTCAGAAACCTGAATATAACCCTACTGTTCAACCCAGCCATCCCACTCCTTGGAATTTATTCAAAGGAAATTAAATTGGCAAACAAACAAGCTGTCTACACATTAATGTTTATTGCAGCTGAATTCACAATAGCTAAGACCTGAAATCAACCTAAATGTCCATCAAGAGTAGACTTGATAAAGAAATTATGGGATATGTACTCTATAGAATACTATACAGCAGTAAAAAACAGTGAAATCGGTCATTTGCAACAAGATGGAGGAATTTGGAAAACATCATTCAGAGTGAATTAAGCTGGTCCCAAAGGACCAATATCATATGTTCTCCCTGATCAGTGACAACTAACCGAGCACCAAAAAGGAAACCTGTTGAAGTGAAATGGGCACTATGAGAAATGGTGACTTGATCAGCCCTTGCCCTGACTGTTGATGAACAACTTAATACTTTACCCCTTTTAGTATTTTTTTTGGTTGTTCTACTTAATACTACTGGTTGAATTCTGTAATTAATACATAGTTATTCTTAAGTGTTGAAACATAACTGCAAAGTGATCCCTGTTAAATATAAGAGTGGGAATAAGAGAAGGCAGAGATTTACAATTTGGGACATGCTCAAGCTGACTTGCACCAAACGGTAGAGTTAGAAACATACCAGGGATTCCAATTCAATCCCATCAAGGTGGCATGTAGCAATGCCATCCCACTAGTCCAAGTGGGATGATCATAGTGATAGGACTAAGAGTCAAAGGGAGCACATAAATAAGACTAGTGTCTGAAAATACTAACAGATAGAATAAAAAAAAGGAGAGAAATATCCAACATGGGAAGCAGGACACATAGCAGACTCATAGAATGGCAGATGTCCTAAGTAGCACTCTGGCCTCAGAATCAGCCATTAAGGCATTCAGATCCAGCTGAAAAGCCCATGAGAGCATTTTAGGCATGGAAAGCCAAGACACTCTGGCAAAAAAGAAAAAATGACCTAAATGAAAGATCTCTGCGAGTGAGATCCCAGTGGGAAGAACAGGTCATCAAAGAAGGAGGTACCTTATCTGAAGGCAGGAGAGAACTTCCACTTTGACTACGACCTTGGCTAAATATCATCAGAGTCAGCGAACTCAAAAGGCCTCCATAGCCTTGGCAATTCATGACCAGAGCCTAGGGTGATTACTGATGCCATAAACAAGAGTGCCAATCTGTTAAATCAACAACAGGAGTCACTGTGCATGTGACCTACAGTCCTCCTCATGTAGGATCTCTCTCTTTAATGTACATTGTGAGTTAATGCTATAACGAGTACTCAAACAGTATTTTTCACTTTGTGTTTCTGTGTGGGTGCAACCTATTTAAATCTTTACTTAATATATACTAAATCAATCTTCTGTATATAAAGAGAATCGAAAATGAATCTTGATGTGAATGGACGGGGCGAGGGAGTGGGAGAGGTGAGGGTTGCAGGTGGGAGGGAAGTTATTGGGGGGAAAGCCACTGTAATCCATAAGCTGTACTTTGGAAATTTATATTCATTAAATAAAAGTTAAAAAAATTAAAGACATACTGAGTTATGAAGAGTGAGAGGATCTGGCAATAAACTGTTTACTGTAAAAGTATGTCTATGCCGCTTACCAATTTTATGCCTTCAACACGCTATTTATATTCTTTGTCCCTTTTCTTATTAATAATTGTGAATAACAGTGATTGTTTCTTAAAATGTAATATCACATGTGTATAATATTATACATACTCACTATTTGAATGTAACTTCACATAGTAATGGCAAATGATAATTAATAAGTAAATATCCATATAATTGTGCTGTCATTTTATTGTTTGGTAGTTTCTACTCATATTCACTGTTTTAATTAACACTAAATTTTAATATGTAAAGAATCCATTCTTAGCTATGAGCACTTGAAAATTTCTAATACTTGTATTAAATAAGACACCTGGGCCATAAATATAAAAGTTATTACTATATGGAGACATTGTTTTAGGTATTGGGAGTCCAGTATAAAAACACAAACATATCCCTTGCTCTCATAGACATTTAAGTCTTCTGAATAATGTAACGCACTACAAAACATCAGGAAAAATCACATGATACATGGCACTTATCCTTCTATGTTACAAACAGAGATACAGGAAGGATTCACCATGACTTTAAATATATTAATACAGAGCAGGATCAGAATCCAAAGGAGAGAAGGTTTCTACTTCTGGGTGGACTCTCTGGAAGAGGAGTCAATACAATCTAGTCTATATAATAGTTATTCTGTGTGACTTTTTAAACTACACAAAAATGCAAAAAGGAACACTATAGCAATCATGCCTATACCTACCTTTCAGCTGGAAATATAAAGTATTATCAGCAAAAGTCAACGCCCCTCTGGACTTCTTTTTGATATTCTAATATATTATCCCATTCCACAGGTGCCTCAACATACATACTTGAAATGCACTGGTCTACTGGAGTGGTGGGAAGGGTTATTCAGCTTTCCTGAAGAGTATATAATAAAAATAATAAATGCTGGTAAGTATGTGTAGAAAAATGGAACTCTAATCCACTGTTGGTGGGAATGTAAATTAATACAACCATTACTGAAGAGAGAAAGGAGATTCCTCAGAGGTCTGAAAATAGACGTACAGTATAACCCAGTCATCTCATTCTTGGGTATATACCCAAAGGTTGTTAAATCAGCTAATGAAAGCGTTATCTGTACACTCCTGTTTATAGCAGCTCCATTCACAATAGCTAAGATATGGAATCAACCCAGAAGCTCATCAACTGATGACTGAATAAAGACAATGTGGCATATCTATATCTATATCTACATCTATATTTATATCTATATATATATGATGGAATATTCATAAAAAGAATGAAATCCTGTCTTTTAAAAAATGGATGCAACTAGATACCATTATGCTTATGGAAATAAGCTAGATTGACAAATACAAATATGTGCTTTCTGATTTGTGGAAGCTAATATGTAAAGTAAAAAATAAAAACAATGTGTAATAGTAAAATTGACATGATTTGATTGTTGTTTATAGTCCTCATCTATAGTCCTGTGGAATACTGGCTAGTGGAACATGAAGCCTGTGATTATAAAGTAAATTGAAAGTATGTTATCTCAAAAATTAAAAGAAAAAAAGGAACAAAGAGGGAGAGAGGCAAGCAGTGTTATTTTCTTAGAATTGAATCTATGAAATACATGAAAACTGTTTTCTTTATATTAACAAAATATTTAAAATCAATTGGTGATTTCCACATATACAAAATGATCTCCTGTGAGCTAAAAGTGTAGTCTATTTGCACCTCTTAGATAATTCTAGCATTCAGAGCCAAGAAATATTTCCTAAAGTATCAGGCACTCTCAGGAACATTAATTCATTACATTTTTCACAGGAGACTGATTGTCTCCCTTTCACAGATAAGGAAACAACACTTAAAATAAGTTGTTTAAAGACAAATAGGCAAACTGGGTTGGTACTCAATCTTCCTAATTCCAAGCCCATAAATATTTCCCTTCCATTACCAGCATTCCCATGAGTGTGTTAAAAGTTTAGATGTTGTGCGGATAATCAAAGAGTTTAAAATATTGATTTTACCAAATACCTATATATATATATAAAATTTCATATATAAGATTATAAATTAGATATGTATACATATATGGTGTGTGTGATAGAGATAATACTGATGTTGTAAATTTGACATAAAATTCAATATAATAATGTGTGCAAAGTTGTCAGTACAGTACTTCATACAAAATAAATGCTCAATAAATATTATTTTTCTTTCTCTGCAAGAGGATTTAAAACCTCAAAGCATACTATATTTAAAATTTACCACTTGAAAATTGTCCAGAAAACAGATGCTCTTGTATCCTGTGATGAGATAAACTAAAACCTTGAAGGCTTGACTGTCCTTCAACATGAACAACGAGACAAGGCAATCTTTCTCTTTCCTCCCTGGGTCACCACACTCCACGCAGGCTGGAAATGACTTTTCTGAAACTGTGAGGAAACCTTTCCACTTCTGGAGCAAATGTAATGAAATCACTGATAGAACTTCTCCAAATTAAAGACTATGTTACCAACTCAGGATTTCTTCACCTGTAGTGTGGTCAAACAAGCAGCGCCTTATCTGAACTATAAACACCCAATCTGTATGGTGAATGAGAATAAGCTGTAAGTGTAAGGTCTCATTTATTAGAAAGGACACCAGCAAAGCTCCAATTACAAGTGCAAGCTGCTTGAGCATATACCTGTCCCCTCAAAACAAAACCATTTCTAATGCAGAGTTTGTGAAACGTAGTTGAAAAAATAAAGATTGTTAAAGTAATTCAAGAAGATTGTCTAGAGGCAAAACTTGTCATATCTGGACAGGTAAGGGCAACTGAGATACCTCCGGTTTTCCAAAGAATAATGCATTGTTGTCAAGAGCTCCACCAGGACAGTCCTCCAGCTACATGGGCTAACATTTCTATTTGGCCTTTCTGGGGAAAGAGGGTGCTGTTGCACAATAACAAATAGGCATGCAAAGCCTTTTCTTACTTAGGAGTCCTGGTATCCAGAAATAGTAAGTTTGACTCAACCCACTGACACTTCTACATGGGATTGATAAATTGGATGTTGCTACAACCAACTCTGTATGCCTACAGCTGCTTCTTTCACAAAGAACAATATTGCCTTGAACAGGAAAAGCTGAAGGAAGGAGGTTTGAAATATTCTTTCAAGTGGGAAGGTTAGGAAGATTTATAATCACATACCTGACCTTCTCCAAGAAACATTTTGATTTAATCTCTTTCATATTTTGTGTTTTGCAAGAGGCTTCTTTGAAATTTTCTCAGTATCGGTAGAACATAACTCATGAATAAAATTTGCCTGGCTCAAAATCTACTGCTCAGTTCTGAGTTGTTTCAAGAGAAAACAATTTAATGCCTTCATCCCCAGCGTGAGTGAGTCAAGCTTCCCCCACCTCATGATATTAAGGACACTATTGAATAGAACATCTAATTGCAAGCCCTATTTTATTTTACAAAACCTTTGCCACTGCCTCAATCTTGTCTTGCTTCCTTCATGAATGCTCCTCTCCCCCACACTAGCCATGTCTCTCTTCTTTCTGTTATTTAAATGCACCAAACATGGATTCTCCTCCATTCCTATGCCAAGATAGTCCCTCTACTTTAAAAGCTTTCCTTAAACTTTATTTCCAAGCCCACATCTTTCCCTTCCACCAAAAAGTTTCTTCCTTTGTGTTAAAATTCACTACTTCTGAGAGAATATCTGAGATTCTAAAATAAAGTAGATCCTTATAGTTCTTTCTAGAATCGTATAATTTTGCTTTATATTGTTTGTATAATGTTTAATTGTATGCTTTGATATCTATCTCTTTCAATAGACTAGACCTTTCAAATGTCGAGTATCGGTTCTGGTTTTTGCATTAGAACACTGTTGCACTTAGTTTTGAGCCCAGAACAGTATAACTTTAATGAAAAAATGTTTGTTGAAATAATACTTAAATGGGCTTCCCAATACTTAGACTGGCTTCCCACTCAATTCACGCTTCCTACTAGAAGCTCTTATTTCTTTGTGTCTCATTTAGTACTAGTAGTGTATTCCCTAAAACATTAGCTCTTTTTCTTCCCATCACCCATTTTCCATTGTAGACTGTTAGTGATATGCAGGAAGAATCAATCTATTTCAGTTGACCTATTCTATGATTAACCCTACATTTTGTGTAGAGGAGACACAATCAATATTTATTGATCAAAGTGCTATTCCACTGTTAACTTCAAATATATAAACTATCGACTTTTAAAAATTTCAAAAAGAAGGAAATTTTAAAAATAATAAATTCCCAAAGACCTTTTTGCTTGCAGAGCTAACCTCTATCTGGAAATGAGAAACCATCTGTGGGTTCCATCATCCTAAACATGTTAACTTTTGTATTGCAAAGTCCATGTTCACTTCACATTATCTTTAAGTTCTAACAGTCATGGCCTTTCATAAAGCCAGGAAGTGGCATAGAACAAAAAACTTTGATCTGGTTTAATTAGCGCAATAATCTTGTAGAAACCAAAAAACACAATGTGATACTTTCTGCTGAAAGAACTATAAAGCTATTGGAATGAAAGAAAATATAGGATGCATTTGTCATATGACTCCTACCATTAGAAAAATAAAAAGTGGCTCCTTGCCACAATTCTTCATTGAATACTTGAAGTTGTCTAAACAGCTTACTACTGTGCGTATTATATTTTACCCTTATGGTTGGATCTTGCCATTAAAAAGTATTTTTATGATGAATTAAAACTCATATCTGATCAGAAACAGATTCGTAGCACATCTTAAAATTCATAGGATTAATGATACCTTCTACCACTATAATTTTAGAAATGTGGAAGAATAATTATTTGTTTCTCTCTCCATTCCCTTATCTCATTCCTTCACCTCCAGAAAGAACACACAAATAGCACAGAGATGGCCCCACTCCAACAAAAAACACTAGGGCAACTTAAGTCAGCTTTTGACAACACAAAGCAAACTGAGATCACAGGCAGTCTTTTGTACATACTAGCACAGGTAATATGCAAAAGTAATATTGGCCAAGAAAAAATTGTGTTTTTGCATAGCTCCCATAGAGATGAAAAATTTGTTCCCTGGAGTATCACTATCTGGGTGCATTTAATTAATCAACCTCCACTTTCACACCTAATGAATTTATGCTACTGAAAATTTGCTTAATAATTCTGTACTTTAATTCCATGAACTGTAAAACAGAAAGAATAACTGTGCTTGTCAGCAAAGGTTGGTTTATCATTAATTATGATAATAAATCAAGCTCTTTGAACCACATATAGCACACAGATAATCCATGAACGTTAGCCACACGGTCTTGATCCTTACAGAGCAGAAAAGGGAAGAATTCTATATACAGAAGATCAACTCTATACTAAGTAATGATTTCAACCATGAAATCTTAAAAAAACAAAAACAAAGACAAAGACAAAAACAAAAACAAAAACAAAAACAAAACTGTTGTTCCTCAGCAGCTTTTTGATTTCTCTTTTGATTTCTTCTGTGGTCCACTGTTCATTCAGGAACATGTTGTTCAGTCTCAATGTGTTTGCACACAATCTAGAGACTCTCAAGTTGTTGATCTCCAGCTTCATTCCATGTGGCCAGAGAAAATGCCTGGTATGATTTTGATTCCTTTGAATTTGCTAAGACTTGCTTTATGGCCTATTCTGTGGTCTATCCTAGACAAAGGATAGGCCATGTTCTCACCATGCACTGGTGAGAACAATGTATATTGGCAACTGTAGGATGAAAAGTGCTGTAGATATCTGTTAGGTCCACTTGGTTTATAATGTTGATTAAATGTTGTTTCCTTGTAATTTTCTGTTTGTTGATCTGTTTGTTGCTGAAAGTGGGGGATTGAAGTCCCCCATTACTATTTTTTTTTTCAAATTTATTTTTATTTATTTGAAAGACAGAGTTACAGAGAAGCAGAGGCAGTCAAGGAGTCTTCCTTCTGCTGGTTCACTCCTCAGATGACCATAATGGCTGGAGCTACCCTGACCTAAAACCAGGAGCCAGAAGCTTCTTCCAGGTCTCCCACATGGGTGCAGGGGCCCAAGCACTTGGGCCATCTTCCACTGTTTTCCCAGGCCATAGCAGAGAACTGGATCAGAAGTGGAGCAGCTGGGACTCAATCCGACACCCATATGGGATGGCTACACTGCTGATAGTGGCTTTATCTACTAAGACACAGTGCTGTGCACTGCCCCCTCTTCCATTACTATTGTATGGGAGTCTATGTCTTCCTTTAGATGCATCAATATTTCTTTAAGTACTCAGGTGCATATACACTTATTATAGTCACATCTTCCTATTGAATTGAGCCCTTAATCATTGCATAGTCCCCTACTTTGTTTAACATTTTGTGGTAAAGTCTATTTTGTCTGACATTAGAATGGCTACACCAGCTCTTTTTTGGTTTCTGTTAGCATGGAATATCTTTTCCCATCCTTTCACTTACTGTCTGCATGTATCTTTGTTGGTGAGATGTGTTTCTTGTAGGCAGCAAATAGATTTTTTTTTCCATTCAGCCAGTCTGTATCTTTTAACTGGAGAGTTGAGGCTGCTACATTCAAGGTGACTATTAATAAGTAATGACTTGGCCTTGCCAATTTTCCATATTCTTATTATTTACTTTGGATTTCCTTTGTACCCTTCCTGAGAGATTTTCTGCTTTCACTTTCTTTCATAGTGAGAACATGTTTCTGTGCGTCATGTGTAACACATTCTTAAGCATCTTTTGTAAGACTGGACTAGTGGTGACAAATTCTTTCAATTCTGTTATGGAAGGTATTTATTTCACCTTCATTCATAAATGAGAGCTTTGCAGGGTACTGTATTTTGGGTTGACAGTTTTTTTTCTTTTTAGACCTGGAATATATCTCGCTATTCTCTCCTAGTCTGTAAGGTTTCTTCTGAGAAGCCAGCTGTGAGTCTATTTGGGGATCCTCTGAAAGTAATCTGGCACTTTACTGTGCACACTTTAGAATCTTTATGTTTAGATGTGGAGTTAGACTACAATGTGTCATGGTGAAGATTTTTTCTGGTCATGTCTATTAGGAGTTCTATGTGCTTCCTGTACTTAGACATCCATTTCTTTCTCCAAATTAGTTATATTTCCTGTAATTATTTCACTGAAAAGGCCTTCTAATCCATCCTCTTTTTTCATGCCTTCAGGAATTCCTAAGATCTGCAAGTTGGGTCATTTGATAGTATCCCATAGATCTACAACAATTTTTTTTTAAGTTTTCTATTTTTTTATCTGATTCTAAAATTTCCAGAGATTTTTCTTCTAACTTGGATATCCTTTCTTCTGCCTCACTGATTTTTCATTAAGTCTGTTCACTGCATTTTTTATTTGTTCTATTGAATTCTTTATTTCCAATATTTCATTTGGATTTCTTTTTAAAATCTTGTTTTCATGAGAAAAATTTTCTTTCAAGTCATGTACAGATTTCTTTAGTTCATGGATTTGCTCCTGATTACTTCTAAGTAATCCTATGATCAATACTTTGAATTCTGATTCTGACATTTGTTCAATCTCTTCATTTTCACATTCTAGTATTGAAGTGTTGTATTCCTTTGGGGGCATCGTTTTGTCTTCTTTATTCTTCTTTCTTGAATTGCTGAGTTTATTTTTAGGCAATTGAAACTTTTTTTTTTCCCTGTGAAGGCTTTTATCTTTGGACTAGACCTCTGTGGATTAGTGGAGTGTCAGTGAATACCCTGAGGCGTGTGCTGGGTGTGGCCAGTGATCTCTGCTCAGTGCTCCAGGGTGAGGGGAGTGTCCAAGGTGACTACTAAATTGGGCATGGTAATTGCCTTTTTTTTTTTTATCAGAAGGGAGGTTTGTTCAGCTCTGTTGGCACAGTCTCATGCTCACCTCCTCTCCTCCAAGGAGACCAATGCCTGGGCACAAGTCCCAGTGGGTACAGCACTCATCCATGTTGCCACAAGAACCACACAAAGGATCTGTGCAATTCTCATTGTGAGCACAGATCCCATAGAAATGACCCTCACCAAGGAATCAGGGAGTCCCAAGTGTGTGGAGCCACTCACTGTGAATTCCCAAAGACCCAGCCACACCTTGCACCCTCCCACACAGCCACAGTGTTTTCACAGTCCCATCACACAAGGCTCTCACAGTCAGGAGCACCCAGCCCCCTGTCAATTATCCCAGCCAGACTCAGGCATCTCCTCCCGTCTGGTTACTGGGTGCATGGACGCAAGCTGGCACAGTAGTAACAAATGTCCAAAATGGCACCTTCTCATTGCTAGTTAGGAGACACCAGTGCTGGGTGGTTCAGTAGAGAAAAGTGTACCCTTTTTTTCCCCCTCTAGGTTAGCAAGTATACTGACCCTCCAATAGGGCTCCAAGCCATACTCATGCAAGACACTTTCTGAAGCTTTACTGTCAGTGCCCTGGGCTGATTCAGTCTGGTTTCACCTCACTCACCAAAGCTTGTACTGAGGCTCTTGGCTGCTGGGATCTGAATTGTGTGCATCCACACACTCTACGTAGATGCACAGTGTTCCTCTAATTTGCTTGGTGTTTCCTCTGCTGTTTTCCCCCTAACTCTTCCATGATGTTGCACTTTCTCCACATTTTTTAGCTATCTTTCCCTGGACTAGAGCAGTAAGCTCCCTCCCCATTCTGCCATCTTGGTGCCTTTCCAGATTGAGACTTGACATGAGCTTTAAAAGCCCTATCTCCCACTCCCACAGTGATACACATTCTGGTCACTTTAATTACTATGTTCAGTTATTCCTTCAACAAATATTTGATTTTTAGTAAACAAATAATAGCATAGTTAACAGTGATACATGTATATTTGTATACAAATGAAATACTTCAGACATCAAATGCCAGGGTTATATGTAAGGAAGCCAATGTTAAGTAATTATTATTAAACTTGTCATTATACTTGATGATAATATATTTGAAATGCATATAAATGAGATAGTATTGCAAACAGTTCTAATTTAGAGCAGGGAATCAGTAAACACTTCTCAAATGAACAGGAAGATCATACTCTGAAGAGCTCTGTTGATCTATTTCCCTATGAATCTTTAGCAAAGGTCATAAAAAGATTTTTTTAAAGCTTTTGAAAATGGTACTGATGCTAAAGAAGAAATAAAGAGACAGGTATGAAAGAAAAATCTAGGAACTTTCCATGAGGAAATCAAGAGTCTATGATAACATCAGAAAAACTATTTCTTCCAACCCGACTCCAGGTTAGCAAGGCAAAGACACCAAGCTGCTAGAGGCAGAATGCTGGGGCTCCCGCACACCTCAAACTAAGTCAGGAAGTTTTCTTTCTTGGTGGAGCAAGACTTCAGCATTTTTCACCACTTTTTTTTTAAATATTTATTTATTTATTTGAAAGGCAGAGTTAAAGAGTAGCAGAAAGAGAGAGGGAGAGAGAGAGAGAGAAAGAGAGATTTTTCCATCCACTGGTTCACTCCCCAAATGCTGTGATGGCAGGCTGAGAGTTGAGCGCTACCTTGTTCTCCCCAAAGAGGGAGACCTTATACTGACCATGTAAGAATACAGGGACCCCAGTAAACCTCACCTACTCCCCTCATCCAATTTGCAAGGCAATGGTTACAAACCAGGAAAGGCAAAGTGAAGGAACTGTTACTACCTCCTCTACATGGAATGTTCACTCCTAGAGCAGCCCTGTCACTCAGCGGGAAGCTTTCCGTTGTCCCACCCCCAGTCCTGAGCATTAGCTCAAAGAATTTAGCTTGCGAGGAAGAAATGATAGCTTTTAATCTCTTCCCAAGGGATCTGCTTCCATTTGCAACAGAGATGGGAGAAATTTAAAACTAAGGGTACTGTCAAGAACAGTGGGATTGCAATAAAAAGTAACTAGGAGAAGATTTGTGGAGCTGAGGACGATACAGCCTAGATAGTAAGCTGGCTGATTTGCAAGAGAAAACTCAAGGGGTAAGACAGCTGGGGCGAGTTCCTAGGGAATGAGAACAACTATCTAAAACGGACCTCAGCAACTGTTTCTTCAAAGGAGTTGCAATTTGATTAGGTTATCTTCTGCAGAAGTTTGCGCCCAAGAGCACTGTTGAAACAGCACAGCAGTAAATTGAAAATCAGTAGAGTTTAAAGCTGGTATGTATATTAAAGAATTAAGGGTGGCTGTAAAAACACCCCTCTCATTCGGAGATGACTGTGGGCAGAGCTGGAACTGCCTCCTTGGGAAGAAACATCAACAACTTGTTGAGACAGCAAAGACATTCTAAAATAACTCAGCAAATCACTCAAAATCAAAAACACAAATAACAATAATGAAACTGGCAGGGAGGGCCAGCATTGTGACAAAGCAGGTTAGGCTTCCACAGCGATGCTGGCATCTCATTTGGGTGCCTGTTTGAATCCTGGCTGATCCACTTCTTATCTAGCTCCCAGCTAATGTGACTCTAAAAGCAACAAAAGGTGACTCAAGTGCTTGGGCCCCTGCCAAACTTATAGGAGAACCAGATAAAGCTCTTGGTTCCTGGCTTTGGCTTGGTCAAGGCACAGCTGTTGTGGCCATTTGGAAAGTGACTCTGTGGATAGGAAATCTCTCTCTCTTATTCTAACTCTGCCTTTGAAATAATCTTTAAAAAAAATTGTCAGTGATATAGGAATGAGGGGTGGGATAGGATACAAGGACCCAGTTACTAAAAAATACTTTGCATAAAGTCCATTTTCTAATAATAAAGAAATAGGAAAGTAAAACTTACACTTGGAAAGAAGGAAAAACACAAATTGAAAATGACCACATGTCAGATCTCACAGAAAATTACAACATGTCAGATTTCACAGAAAATTAGTTCTAAGTAGCCATTATAAACATGTTCACAGGACTAATGGAAAGCATACTCAAATTAAAGGGTGGGAATAATAACAATTTTGCATTTTTCCTTATTGCTAGAGAATATAAATAAGCAGACCAAATACATATGGGGTATTCAAATAGATATTGGAAAAGGCAAATTATGACAAAATTATGTGTGGAATTCAAAACTTTTTGTACTAGAATAAACTTATCTTTTAATTCTGTTTCATTGGAATTTTTGAAGTCCCTATATATCTACATATATTTGTGTGTACATAATATATATAAATATCTATTTACATAGAAATATGAATGTAACACCAAAGAACCAGTGGAATTCTAGAGATGAAAAATAAAATTATTGAAATTTTAAGAAGTGATTAGAAAGGTATAACAACAGACTTAACCTGGACAAAGAAAGATTTATTAAAGTTGAAAATAGGTAGAAAGGTATATTCAAACAAAAGAACATAGACAAAATAGAATAAAGGAAAAATGCACAGGGCCTCTGGGAACTGTGGGACATCATCAAGAGTACAATGGAGATGAGAAAGGATATACAGGATGAAAAACCATAAAAAAAACTACTGTAGAAGGAAAAATAATGACAGTAAACTATACACATTTATCAGTAAAATGTTACCTACTCACATAAGAAACTCAAGTAACCATAAGCAGAAAAAATGCAAAGAAATCCAAATATATGAATTTCAGACTAAAAATGCTGAAAGTAATAAACCAGAAGAAAATGTTGAAAGTAGCAAGTAAAAGTGGGCTCATCATTTCAAGGGAATCCTGATAAGAAGGACTTGGTCACAGAAGTTCTGAGTACACAATGAAGTGGGACAACATACAGTCAGTTCCTGTCCTTGTTGATAACATAAGCACAGAACACTGTCTCCTAGAGGAAATACATGTTTAGGTTTCTATGAAACACTGATTACATTTCTGTCAACCACAATACAATTTGAATCATAGCTTTGTTGACTATAAAACATTCCAATCTCATCAGCATTGTAAACCTGCTCTTCCACATAAACTATCATGGACATGCTAAATAATTCTTAGATTTGATACCAAAAACAAAAGCAACAAAAGAAAAAAAATTGTATATTATCAAATATTTAAAAAATTGTTTGAGTCAAAGAGTACTATCAACAAAGTGAAAACACAACACAGGCTGGGAGAAATATTTGCACATCATATATTTGTAAGGGATTTATTTCTAGAATACATAAAGAACCATAACAACTCAATGATAAATAAACACAAGGGCTGGCACTGCAGCGCAGCAGGTAAAGCTGCTGCCTGCTGTGCTGGCATCCCATATGGGCACCAGTTTGAGACTCAGCCACTTCACTTTCAATTCAGCTCTCTGCGATGGCCTGGAAAGCAGTAGAAGATGGGCCAACTGCTTGGGCCCTTGCACCCACATAGGAGACCTAGAAAAAGCTCTTGGCTCTTTGCCTCAGATCTGCTCAGCTCCAGCCGTTGTGACCATTTGGGGAATGAACAAGCAGGTAGAAGATCTTTCTCTCTCTGCCTCTCTGTAACTGCCTTTCAAGTAAATATATAAATCTTTAAAAAAAAAAGATATAGACAAATAATCCAATTACAACATGGGAAAATATATATATATATTTTTTTGGACAGGCAGAGTTAGACAGTGAGAGAGAGAGAGAGAGAGAGAGAGAGACAGAGAGAAAGGTCTTCTTTCTATTGGTTCACCTTCCAAATGGCTGCAACGGCCTGCATGCTGCAGCAGGCGTGCTGCACCAATCCGAAGCCAGGAGCCAGGTGCTTCCTCCTGGTCTCCCATGTGGGTGCAGGGGCCCAAGCACTTGGGCCATTCTCCACTGCCCTCCTGGGCCACAGCAGAGAGCTGGACTGGAAGAGGAGCAACCGAGACTAGAACCCGACTGCCGGTGCTGCAGGCGGAGGATTAGCCAAGAGAGCCGCGGAGCCAGCCATGGGCAAATAATTTGAGTAGATATTTCCTCAAGCACTATATACAAATGATCAATTTAACTTCTAGGCACATAACCCAAACAGCTCAAACATATGTGCACACAAAACCTTGTATGAATATTTAAGATAGTGTTGTTCATAATAGCTAAAAGAGAAATGATCCCCAATACCCCATCAGTGAACAGATGGAAACATAAGATCGTATATATTGATGAAGTGGACTTCAGCCACGATACAGGCAAAATATAGATGAACTTTGAAAACATGATGACAAATGCAAACAGCTGGCCATAAAAGTTCACATATTGTGTGATTCTATTGATATGGAAGCCCAGAATAGAGAAACCTATAGAGACAGAAAGCAGATCCATGCTTGTTTAGGGGTGTGGTGTATGGTAGGCAGGAGGTAGGTGAACAGGGGAGTAAACAGACACTTGACACCTAAGGATACCGGAGTTCTTTGTGAAATGATGAAAATGCTCTAAATCAACCGTGCTGAAGACTGTATATGAATATATTAAAAAATTTGACTTGTATTCCTTAATCCAGAAAATTGTACCTTACATGAGGTATCTAAATAAATTTATTTTTTATTTAGGAAGAAACGAGATCTCCCAGGAAGAGATCTGGTGCTAAGAGGAAGCTCTCTTGGATCTGGAAGAAGAGGAAGCATATACAGGAAAAGGTACAACAAACGCAAGGGCCCTGTGGTCTTCAACAGTTCGCTGTATTGGTAGGACTGGGTAGAAATTAGTACTGACAGAATGTGGCAAAACAAGGAGTGAGAGTAGAAGAATGTGGGGATGATAGGCAAATATTTGATAGAAAATAAGAAGAAGGATTTTAGTTTTAATCCTAAATCAAATGAATAAAATGTACATTTCTAAGTAGGAAAGATGCATGATTTGCTAAGACTTTTTAAAATTATCTTGTCAGGTTGGAGGTGCCATGTGGAGGCTTGCTGATGAGCTAGAGATCTCTACTCAATCAGTCCTTTGGAATTTATCAGCTATGCAAGCTTCCCAGATCTTCTATGTTACTGCTGGGGAAATAAAACTCCTCAGTGCCAACAGGATCAGGGGAAGTGGGACTGATGCAAAATTTAAGGAGGTACTCACCCTCAGTACCACGTAAGTGTAGGGACAGCATGTACACACCCAGCAAATGAGCACCTCCTTAAAAACTTTATAACCCATGCACCTTGCTTAGGACGTCCTGGTTCCATCCCTGATGGGAGGCTTGGGCATCTGAATGCGAGGAAAATCCACTGCTGTGGATCTGAGAATTAGGAGCTTTGCGGTAGGGAATCAGAGCTGCTCTTCTCATGGATTGGTCACTTGTAAAATGAGATTCATGTTTTCTGCTTCATAATGTGGCCCTGGAGAATGAATTGTATGAGATTATAGCTGAGAAACATCTACAAAAAGAACAAGGGATTTAAGAAATGCTCAGTGACTGGAAATTCTTCTTTTAAAGCATTAGAAAAAATGTTATGTGATTCCCCTGCTCCAAAAATGTAGGTTTCAGAACAGACTTTCACAAGATCCATTCCTTTATTTGAGACATAAATCTTTTAACCACTTGGCCTAAGCCTACTTCTACAGCCTCATTTCCTTATATTGTAATTTCCCACAGGCCTCTAGGCTTCAGGCAAGCTGTAATTTTCACCACGCTCACAGCATATAGTTTTATAAGCCCCTATATTTTTAAAGTACTGTGTTTTTGGTATATAGTGTCTATTCCTGTCTGTTTACTCAGCAAACTCTTAACTCATCCTGCTATACTCTGAAAACATGACATACTCGGTAAAGCCTTACCCCATACCCCTAAGAAGAATTTACTATCATCCTATTGACACCTCATAATATTTTGTTTATAGTTCATGAATTCACTTAATTACTTAGACTAAGTGATAAATTATGCTATGTTTTTCTATGAGTTTATATACATGACTATACCAGACAACAGCATTTAAAGGCAGGATAGATGTGTGTGTGTATGTGTGTGTACATGTGTGTATGTTTTATTTTAATGAAAACCTCAGCAAGTAGCAAAATTTACTATCAAACACAATTTACATTCATAATAACTTATTCAATCACAGGCATTTGTGAATTTCTGTAAGCTGTAGCTCCAGTGCTTAACAAAAAACTGTCAATCAGAAGGCATAGAGGAAACTGCAGCAGGAAAAGTGACTAGGATTACAAAGCTATTACTGTAAACTCTTACCTTTAGATCCTTACATCCTTAGGTTTATAATGAAGGCATTCAAAAATCCAGCTTCTGAAGGTTTTCATTCAGGAACATATTTAATGGCAATCATTGAATTGCAAAACATTATGAGGACTTTAATTGCCCTTTTAGAGAAGATCTGTTGTTTTTATGGATGTTATCACTGAATTTGGGAAGGTTACCATTTGTAAATATCCAGGAAAAACAAATAAGATGTGTCACAAAACCAGTGTTTACAAAAATCCACTCAACGTGGATTAAAGACCTAAAACTACGACCTGACACCATCAAATTATTAGAGAACATTGGAGAAACTCTGCAAGATATTGGCACCAGCAAAGACTTCCTGGAAAAGACCCTGGAGGAACAAGCAGTCAAAGCCAAAATTAACTATTAAGATTACATCAAATTGAGAAGTTTCTGTACTGCAAAACAAACAGTCAGGAGAGTGAAGAGGCAACAGACAGAATGGGAAAAAATATTTGCAAACTATGCTACAGATAAAGGATTAATAACCAGAATCTACAGAGATCAAGAAACTCCACAACAACAAAACAAACAACCCACTTAAGAGATGGGCCAAGGACCTCAATAGACATTTTTCAAAAGAGGAAATCCAAATGGCCAACAGACACATGAAAAAATGTTCAAGATCACTAGCAATCAGGGAAATGAAAATCAAAACCACAATGAGGTTCCACCTCACCCCAGTGAGAATGGCTCACATCCAGAAATCTACCAACAACAGATGCTGGAAAGGATGTGGGGAAAAAGGGACACTACCCCACTGTTGGTGGGAATGCAAACTGGTCAAGCCACTATGGAAGTCAGTCTGGAGATTCCTCAGAAACCTGAATATAAGCCTACCATACAACCCAGCCATCCCACTCCTTGGAATTTACCCAAAGGAAATTAAACTGGCAAACAAAAAAGCTGTCTGCACCTTAATGTTTATTTCAGCTCAATTCACAATAGCCAAGACCTGAAACCAACCTAAATGCCCATCAACAGTAGACTTGATAAAGAAATTATGGGATATGTACTCTATAGAATACTATACAGCAGTAAAAAAACAATGAAATCCAGTCATTTGCAACAAAATGGAGGAATCTAGAAAACATCATTCAGAGTGAATTAAGCTGGTCCCAAAGACCAATATCATATGTTCTCCCTGATCAGTGACCACTAACCGAGCACCAAAAAGGAAACCTGTTGAAGTGAAATGGACACTATGAGAAACAGTGACTTGATCAGCCCTTGCCCTGACTGTTGATGAACAACTTCATATGTTATCCATCTTAGTATTTTTTTGTTATTCTACTTAATACTATTAGTTGAATTCTGTAATTAATGCACAGTTATTCTTAAGTGTTGAAACTTAACTGAAAAGTGATCCCTGTTAAATATAAGAGTGGGAATAAGAGAGGGAAGAGATGTACAATTTGGGACATGCTCAAGCTGACTTGTCCCAAATGGTAGAGTTAGAAACATACTAGGGGATTCCAATTCAATCCCATCAAGGTGGCATGTACCAAGGTGGCCATCTCAGTAGTCCAAGTGATCAATTTCTGTTCACAATTGATCATAATGATAGGACTAAGAGTCAAAGGGATCACATAAACAAGACTAGTGTTTGCAAATACTAACCAACAGAACAAAAAAGGGAGAGAACGATCCAACATGGGAAGCAAGATACACAGCAAACTCATAGAATGACAGATGTCCTAAACAGCACTCTGGCCTCAGAATCAGCCATTAAGGCAGGCAGATCCAGCTGTAAAGCCCATGGGAGTATTTTAGGCATGGAAAGCCAAGACACTCTGGCAAAAAAAAAAAAAAAAAAATGACCTAAATGAAAGATCTCTGCGAGTGAGATCCCAGCGGGAAGAACAGGTCATCAAAGAAGGAGGTACCTTTCTCTGAAGGGAGGAGAGAACTTCCACTTTGACTATGACCTTGTCTAAATATGATCAGAGTCGGTGAACTCAAAAGGCTTCCATAGCCTTGGTAGCTCATGACCAGAGCCTAGGGTGATGACTGATGCCATAAACAAGAGTGCCAATTTGTTAAGTCAACAACAGGAGTCACTGTGCACTTACTCCTCATGTAGGATCTCTGTCCTTAATGTGCTGTACATTGTGATTTAATGCTATAATTAGTACTCAAACAGTATTTTTCACTTTGTGTTTCTATGTGGGTACAAACTGTTGAAATATTTACTTAATATATACTAAATCAATCTTCTATATATAAAGAGAATTGAAAATGAATCTTGATGTGAATGGAATGGGAGAGGGAGTGGGAAAGGGGAGGGTTGCGGGTGGGAGGGAAGTTATGGGGAGGGAAAGCCACTGTAATCCATAAGCTGTACTTTGGAAATTTCTATTCATTTAATAAAAGTTAAAAAAAAAACAGTGTTTAGTTAGTTCTGCAATACACATGGCAAGAATAATCCTGATGCTTTTAGGTAGTAAAGGAATCTACATCAAAGAGGTGTGGACGGAAGAGCAGGCAAGCCTGGGACAGACAGAAGCCGCCTTTCCTTGCTGGGGAACACTCTAGCATCCGCAGGCCCGGGATATGCATTCAACAGGTGTGTCCGATTTGTATGTAGTGAATAGGAGATATGGATTATGGTCTTCCTATGCTGCGTTTATTGACTATCACGGTTAGTGTTGAATTAAGCGTGTGGATATAGAATGGATTAAAATTATGTCTTTGCGAAAACTGATGAGGAGAGGGGAGGGGAGGGGAAGTGAGGGAACTGTGGTTGTCTCCTTGGAACTGTACCTATGAATGCATGAAATCTGTCCTGTTCATATGAATAAAAATATTAAAGAGAAAACTAAAGAGCAAGAAAGTAAGATAAGGATTGACTAAGGTGAGAAACAAAAACAGTAACTTATTCGCAAAGTGAGAGCTGGTTAACACAGTTGTGGACCGAGCAATTCAGTTAGAGATGCTTGAATATGGATAGAAATTCCAAGAGCAAGTGACTGGAAAGTTGGGGACCTGGAATGGACCAAAATCCGCCCCAGCTTCCTAACCTGCAGATCAGTTCCAGTCCTTTTCCCATCTGCCCTTAGTTTAAAGGCATTTCCGACTCTCAATATTTACCTCCACCAAGTACACACCAGTACTTCTGCTGTGTCTCTTTAAGAATTTTTTCTATCACTTCTGAATACCAACGCACTACCTACACCAGTTTGCCAGCACGTGCATGCACACAGCAAGGCCATCTTCCAGAACACTCCTAATGTTGAAGTGAGAGGCTCACTATCCCGCAAAATAAGTGAATAAATAAATAAATAAAATAGGACCCAGAGCCTGTATCCATCCTTAGCAACTAACAGAGATTTTTGTCAGATGTTTTAATGAAAACACACATTTTCTCTTTCTTTCCCCAATCACTGATTCAGAAATAAGATTACTTCCAAATCTCTCCAGCTCACTTTCCTCCAATTATAGTCAAGGCAGTTGGATTTCGAGACCTCCACTTAGAAACATGCAATCTATATACCTAACACATTCATCCTGAACTCCTTGGGTTTTTGTGTACTCACGGTAGTGGTCGTTCTTGCAGATCTACCACACCTGGCTATCATCTCCCTGAGACCTGAATAAAATGCGTAAGTGTGTACTGTACAAAAATACTTTTACCCAGAAGTAAAACTACAAAATAAAACAATATTTGAAAACACTTCAGATCATATACTACAGGTTCATATTTTTATTGCTTCACCTCAATTCAATGAAATTGATATAAAACAAGCTTTGTTTCTCAAAGAACCAGGGGCATTAGATAAGAATATTTGAAAACAGTATTTTATATATATTTTTATAATAACTCAGCCCCTTCTCCAGAACAGATTTATACTTTATTCCCTTTACAGAATTGGTTGGGGAAACACAACTGTTAGAATCCTGATAATCTTTGATTATATAAAATAAAATTTATATTATATTATATTCCATAAACTAGAATACAAGGCTCAGACTGGTTAAGAGCTAGAGAATACATAATATATCATTGAGAGGGCTCCTACTTGAAACCTTTTCTTAATTTTATCAAGCTAGTTAAGAGGAATTTACTTTTCTTTAGAAACCTATCATGAGGCCGGTGCCATGGCTCACTTGGCTAATCCACCGCCTGAGGTCGGCACCCCGGATTCTAGTCCCAGCTGGGGCACCGGATTCTGTCCCAGTTGCTCCTCTTCCAGTCTAGCTCTCTGCTGTGGCCAGGGAGGGCAGTGGAGGATGGCCCAAGTGCTTGGGTCCCTGCACCCGCACGGGAGACCAGGAGGAAACACCCAGCTCCTGGCTTCAGATTGGTGCAGCACCAGTCGTACTGGCCATTAGGGGAGTGAACCAATGGAAGGAAGACCTTTCTCTCTCTCTCAATATCTATAACTCTCTCTCTGTCTCCCTCTCTCACTCTCTAACTCTGTCTGGCAAAAAAAAAAAAAAAAAAAAAAGGAAAAGAAAAAAAAGAAACCTATCATGAATGAAAACTTTTTTAAGTTTATGGAAAAAATGATAATAATAATAAAGCCAAAAACACTGTTGGTATAATTGGATATTTATTGTTAATTGTCATTTTGGCTCAATTTCACTTCTTAATAATACCTGCTTATTTTTCTGGTCTCATTTTCCTCTTCAGTCTATTTTTCAGCCACATTGAAATTCTTTCAATCTTGTTCTTTCCCTTCAACAAATATTTGCTCAATAAAAAATACAAGAAAATTTCCCTTTTCACACTATCACACAATACCCTCAACATTTTCTTCCTGCTTTTTATGGGTTCTGGATTTGTATAAGTATGGAAGGATTATTTGAAGTGTCTCAGAGTGGAATCAGACATTTGAAATACGAAGAACTCTGTGCTATTAAATGCCATATTTAGGACATCCACTGTAATTTATAAACACAGAATTGTTTAAAATTTGGGTTGTATTACTTTTTCTGTAATTGATTCACACACTAGATTCTCAGGGTCATGGCAAATACAAGATAATTACTACAGCTCAATTCTCATCAGATGAATGGACAAAGAAACCGTGATATATAAATATATATATACACATATGGAATATTATTCAGTTATAAAAATGAATGGTACCATTAACATCAAAATAGATGCAACTAGAGGATTTCATGTTGGGTGAAATAAGCCAGAAATGGAAAGACAAACAAAATATGTTCTTCCTTTTATGTGGGAGCTAAAATTAAAACAGTGAGAAAACACATTAATTTAATTAGGTAACAAGCAATATGCAGTATGCCCAGTATTAATCTCTATACAGGTTATCAGTTTTCTCATAGCTTACTTTACACAACATGATAAAGCTTCCCAAAGTCTGCATCTTGAAATAAAATAGTCTTAAACACATGGAAAATGTCTATTGTGAAAACAAAAATTATACATGGAATCCAAAATTTTTATCCAAATAAAATTGTATATAGATTCTACTATCTACAAATTTTCTGTTTGTAGACAATCCCATCTTGTGGTCATATCAATTTGATATCCTCTCAGTCATTATTATATCATTTTTTGTTATCCTACTCAGTTTTCACTTTTTCTTTGTTTTTGATCGTCACTGATTCAAGGAAGTAGGCTCCTTTGGTGTCAACTACATTATATTTATATTCCCACAAATCTTTCTTGGAAACTCTTGAGAGGCAAGTAATTCTAATAAATGCCTCTAAATTTACAAGAAAAAAAATTACATTTGAGTGTGGTACACAGATGACTGTGTTCAGTTTGCACAGAGCTTAAAATGAGGACATTCACATAGGTGACACTCCATGACTTCACTAAAAACAGAAAGTGATTTTATATGTGCAACGTGCTGAGTTACAAGAAACCGGCAGAGACAGGACAAAGTTCCTCATCACAGGAAAAGCACGGAGCAATCTATGCCATGCTACCTGGGGCTTTCTAACACGCCCAAAGCAGAAGGGGCAGGTGTGCTGCTTATGCGATTTGGAGTCAGATGGTCATGATTAGAAATCCAGCTCTATGGCCGGCGCCGTGGCTCAATAGGCTAATACTCCGCCTTGCAGCGCCGGCACACTGGGTTCTAGTCCCGGTCGGGGCGCCGGATTCTGTCCCCGTCGCTCCTCTTCCAGGACAGCTCTCTGCTGTGGCCAGGGAGTGCAGTGGAGGATGGCCCAAGTCCACATAGGAGACCAGGAGAAGCACCTGGCTCCTGGCTTCAGATAAGCGCGATGCGCCGGCCATGGCGGCCATTGGAGGGTGAACCAACAGCAAAGGAAGACCTTTCTCTGTCTCTCTCTCTCACTGTCCACTCTGCCTGTCAAAAAAAAAAAAAAAAATCCAGCTCTGTAACCCTAGATTGTGAGATTTTTACTAAGTTTCTTAAACTCTCTGACCCTCAACTTACTTGAAAAACAAAGATAATATTATCTGTTAAGAATTAATTTGAACAATATTTATGAAGTGCCTAACAGGGCCCATACATTGTGAAAAGAGTCTTTTTATTATATTGACTATTGAACGTCCATAAGAGACCTATTAATATATTATTCATTTGTGTACATGAGAGAACCTGAGGCTTTGAGAGACTAAGTAATTTGCTTATGATGTAAAGTAAACGAACGGCCCACAATCCCCTCCTGCTCTATATTTTCTATCATAAATTTCACAGGCATGTCATTTGAAGTCTTTGCTTAATAGTTTGTCACATGCTCTGGGAAGTCTTGCTTGGTTGCTGAATTTTTTCTGCGCCCTGTTGCAGCACAGTTCTTAACCTGTTTTGGAGCACTTATTCCATTACCGAGTAAGTATCCATGTGTCCATTTCCTCCACTTAACCATAGCCATAATGAATTCTAGTGGTCTGTTTACTGTCCTCTGTGTCTTCCCTATTCTGCCTAATAATTGTTGTTTGTTGAAAGAATAAACTAAAAGTAAATATACTTATTGCTCAAGACATTATATTTCCTTTTCAGTAAGAGTTTGTTAGCAAGAAGAGCATTGTAACACAGCAGAAAAAGCTGATGAGATAATTCTCATTACCTACTGCATACCTGATTTCCTTTATTTCCCTACTGAAAGAATCTTAATTTTATTTGTGGAAGCAAAGGCTAAACATCAAACAAACAATCAGATAATGCCAACATATTTCTCAGTTTCCTTTGCAACTGAGGAACAAAATAATGATGCCTAATAATCCATATGCTGAAGCAATGGTTATTTTGAAAAATGTTTTTGCTTTCTGGTATGCCCCCTTCTTTTTGACATTTTTTCTTCTTTCAACCAGGAATGTGGGCATGGGTATGGGTGAAGACAGCCACCTCACAAGTTAGAGAATAAAATAACATTTTAATCATGATGGACAATGAAATTCATACACCAAGCATGACAGATCAGACAGAGGAGTCTGATTCCTAGAACCCTTGGTTACCAACAGAGTCCTTACTAATGGGTGACATCATTTGATTAAGCTATCACAATAATATTTCTGCTATATACAGAAAATATATGTCATTAGATGTTAATTCATGTTTCCCAAAAAAAGTAAAGCATAAGAATAAGTGTACCATTAGGGCAGTAAAAAGGAAATCTTCTAATTTTCATCTTAAACTAAAATAATTACATTCTCAGAATGCGTTTGTCAGATAAAAATTCAATGTCTTTTCTGTAGTTTGAGGAAAATTAATGCTTATTTGTTTAAAGTTAAGTATTAAAGTACAAGAGCTTTATTCCCTGCCATAGCAGGTATGTCTAATCTTAGCAAGCCCATGATCTTTAACAAGATAGTCAAATGCAGCACACAGTTTCACTGGAACTTAGATACAGGCAGAAAGAAAGATCACAAAGATAACTGGCAGCTGTGTATTACAGTTTCAATTCTAACTTAATAACAAAAAAATAACCTCAAATTCATAGTGATTAGCATAGGAATAAAAAGCCAGCAGCAGTGTGCATCTTACAGTGTTGCTATGAGAAACTAGTTAATTACTTTCTAAAAAAAAAAACAAAATATCATTCAGACTTGAAATGCACCTTATACTAAACCAAAATTATTTTGAAATTTCTATTTGACTTTACAGTAATTTTTTCTCATTTAACTACCCATCGAGAAAATGTTCTCAAAAGACAAAAACAACACTGAGAACAATGTTGAGAAATTTAGATATGTTTGTTGTTTGCCTTCATAAATTTTGAAGTTTAATTGGAGAAATGGAAACGAATGAAACAGTCACACAAAAATAGATACAATTTGAAATTATAAGTGATACTATGAAAGACAATAAGAAGGAAGTGTGGGGAGAGTATTGATTAATCAGATTATTCTTGGATGACTTTAGTCATTAGACACGTCTGTTTGTTAGGCAATATATTTGTTATGAGGAAGCAGTGATAGACTGTTAGCCACACCTGGTTCAATTATAACCTTGGCGTGCAATCAAAAGTCTTATTGCTTTCCCATTTTTCATTATCAAGTTTGCCAAGTAAGACTCACATTGTTAGTGCTTAGGGAGGAAACTAAGTGGTATTTTATTGTCCAACAAAATGGCACCAACAGCTCCTGCCTCAACATCTGTTTTGTGTCTACTCTTTGCCTGCCCACTGTTGTCATGACTCATAAAAAGCACATGCTGAACAGCAGTCAGGACAGTGATTGTCTGACAATGTTCACCAGTAAAGTGATGTTCACACCTAAGAAAAATAATAACTCTCAAGAGTTGTAAGTTCAGAAGAGTTATAGGGCATGCTCCTGAAGTAAGCTCTTGTTCTCTTTGCAACATCTGGCAAGAAAAAAAAATCTCCCTGTAAACACATGTAGTCATGAATGTAGTCATGAAATGCAGTCAGTCTTATTAATTTTTCTAGATGCTGGTTATAACAAAACAACCTTTCCATTTGTGGAATGCTTGATCACCATCTGGAAATTCAACCATCTTCAAAATAAGGCATACAATGTAAGCCTCCAATCATTCAACAGTGCATTATGCCTAATGGAAAAAAGTAGAATCACAGCAAGAATTTATCTGAGGTTCTCTTATCACCAATTATAAGCTAAATAGCCTCAACTGCAGCATGACCTGCCACACATTGGTACACACTAGTACCGGCCATCGGCAGTCCATCACCATGCACCATGTGTCTGAAATTCCCAGGGTAGGATGCAGTTTCTCACTTCTGTTTCTTATTTTGTGATACATAAACCCAGTCTTAAAATTTGTGGCTTGACCCACATTCAAAGCTTACATAACTAGAATAGTATCTCACTTTATGGAAGATATGTAAAACATGGTAAAGGAGACTCTACACACACTGTATGCAAATAACCAACAGAAGTAAACATGGCAATGGCTCTGGAATCTACCCATAGTGGAGACATGTGTACTTATTATGACAATAAACTGTAAAAAATATGAACATAAAGTCTTGAAAATGTTATTCAATAAGAAAATCAGAACTGTGATTGTGACAGGAAGGAACAAAGGCAATGAATCAAAACATTCTCCAAGCTTTATGAATGAAAACGTGCTTTTGCATAATGGGGAATTTAGGGAGAACCAAACAAAACATAACAATTATTTCCAAGTTGATGAGAACATTGTACTTCTAGACCACTGAAGCAAATTAAAGATGTGGAACAAAATGCAGGAGAGAAGGTATCTATTTATAGATGGAGTTTTAGAAAACTGCATAATTTTACTTCAAATTTTTTGGCTAAATCCACATGGGAGACCTGAACAGAATTTCAGGCTCCCAGCCCTAGCCATTGTGGCAGTCCTAGCCATTGTGGCAATTTGGGCAATGCACCAGAGGTTGGAGGATTTCTCTCTCTCTCTCTCTCTCTCTCTCTCTCTCTCTCTCTCTCTCCTCTCTCCACTCTCTCCTCTCTCTCTCTCTCCCTCTCTCACTCCCTTACACTTTCAAATAGGTAGTTTGTAAATATTTAAAAATAGTTTTTGACTTAAAAATTTTAATATCTTCAGAATAAAATTTCATTAATCTATAAAAGTGAACAAGGGAGAAAAATCACTAGCCAGTGAACATCCACCTGGGAAAGGTGAGAAAATTGAGCAAGAAACTTCCACAGTTTACAAAAGTTCTAATAAATAGTGAAAAATCCCATTAAATGGATATATTTTCAGTAGAAACCTAAAAGATAAAACTTAGAGAGAGTTATCATTCTAGGACTAGAGCAAAGGCATTTAGAGGCTCATTTTTAAAAGACTTAAAGCCAAACTTTTAAGGGATCAAGCTGACCTGAGGGTAATTGAATAGTAACTGCCTGTAACTCAGATTCTTAAATAAGTAAGTCTTTAAAAAAGAATTTCTTGGAAAGTACCAAATGTTCTAACATACAAGTGATTTTAGTATTAAAAGAAGAAATATGCTGGGGCTCGTATTATGACCCAATGGGCTAAGACTCCGTTTACAACACAGGCATCCCATGTCAGAGCAGTGGTTTGAGTCCTTGCTGCTCCACTTACTGTTCAAGTTCATGCTAGTATACCTGGAAAGCAACATGGTAAAACTGGATGGAGTTCCTGGCTTCTCGCCTCAGCCTGGCCCAGTCTCAACTTTTGTCTCCATCTGAGGAGTGCACCAGCAGATAAAAGATCCTTTCTCTCCTTCCTTCCTTCCTTCCTTCCTTCCTTCCTTCCTTCCTTCCTTCCTTCCTTCCTTCCTTCCTTTCTTTCTCTCTCTTTCTTTCTCTCTCTCTCTCTCTCTTTCCCCCTTCCCTCCCCTCCCCTCCCCTCCCCTTCCTTTCCCTTCTTTTATTCTTTTTTATTCTTTCTTTTTTATCTGTTTTTCTATCACCTATTTCTCTCTCTATTGTTCTGCTTTTCAGAGAAATAAATAAGAAAAATGTTGATGAAAGAAAAAATTGAAGACATCAATATTGATTATTTCCTGATCTTATAAAAATGTGTAAATTCAAGAAACTTACAAAGGTAAAATCTGAGTTGATAGAAAAAATCAGTTTACCTAGTCTGAGATGGCTAGCAGTGTTTGTCAGAAGATGGACCACTTTGAAACTGGTCAAGATTTTGTAAACAAGTAGTCATATTCTTAGGCTAGATGAGGTAATAAATTTTTCACTTTTTTACAATTTATTGTTAGATAAATGCCAAATGTAGTAACATGCAGGAGACTAATTATCCTGGAAAAAAGTTGATAGCCTGAGAAATCTTAGAAGCTTAAAATGTCTGGTATTATTTTGTGCTTAAATAATTGGGATACTAATAAATGTTAGAGTACCAGAAAAAAAATTGTAAGGAATCAGAAATAGAACAAAATCCAAAATAAGCACCTATACATAATGTAAGCACAGCTATTCACACAGGAACAGTCAAAAAGAAAGATTTTGAATTTGTATTCAGAGATTAATTCTCAAATGCAGCAAAAATTTTGGCACCTTGGAATAAAAAAATACACAATCCAGAGTAACAACAAAGAAATAAATGCCTTATTTTTAACCAAAAATTACTAAGCATATAAGGAAAGAAATGAGCATAATTTATGCTGGAGGGAGGGTACAATTTATAGAAGTTGATTCAGAGTGGGTACAGACACTGAATTTAGCAAGGATGTTTATAAATATTTCAAAATAAGACATATGGATTCAAAGGACTAAAGGAAATACCATATGTATAAATGAAAAACAGAAATCTTCACCAAAAAAAAACTATAAGTGATCTTAGAAAAGCTAATGGAAAATGAATATTATGAAAATTTTGCTTAGATTTCAAAGTTGTTTCATGTAAAAATAAACATTTCAATTCTATTGCAAGAACTTTTTGTGTATGCTTTAAAAAACAAGGAAAAGGAGGGGCCAGTGTTGCAGCACACTAGGTAAAGCAGCTGCCTGTGATGCTGGCATCCCACATGGGCACCAGTTCAAGTCCAAGCTATTCCACTTCTGATCCAACTCCCTGCTAATGTGCCTCAGAGAGTAGCAAAGGGTCAAGTCACTGGAAGACACCGATGAAGCTCCTGGCTCCTAAAGATGGCCTGCTCCAGTCCTGGCTATTGAGGACATTTGGAGAGTGAGCCAGCAGATGAAAGATCTCTGTTTCTGTCTCTCTATAAATCTACCTTTCAAAAACAAATAAATAAATAATTTTTAATAAAACTAAGATAATAAAGAGGAAAAGGACATTGTAAACCTGAAATGTACAAGTGACAAGAAAAATTCGTTAAACTCTAACTTCAGGTTAGAGGTAACAGAGGAAACTGTCAATAAATTTGGAGAAAAATCAATAAAACAGAACTAAGATAAAGAACACAGATTAAAAAATAAATTGAAAAAAACAGACAGAGCTTCTGAGTTCTAAAGGAAAATATTAGGATGTACAAAATAAAATTGGAGTGCCACAAAAAAGGCACAAAAAGGGAGCAGAAAAAACACTCGAAGAAATACTGATTGAAAACTCTAGAATTTGATGAATAATATTTATAGCTCAAGAGGAACAAAAACTCAAGTAAGGTAAAGACAATTGTTTAAAACCATTATTCATTCAACATGGATTAAAGACTTAAATCTATGACCCGACACCATCAAATTATTAGAAAGCACTGGAAAAACCCTGCAAGATATAGGTACTGGCAAACTTCTTGGAAAATACCCCAGAAGCACAGGCAGTCAAAGCCAAAATTAACATTTGGGATTGTATCAAATTGAGTAGTTTCTGTACTGCAAAACAAACAGTCAGGAAAGTGAAGACAACCGAAAGAATGGGAAAAAAATATTTGCAAACTATGCAACAGGTAAAGGACTAATGACCAGAATCTATAAAGAAATCAAGAAACTCAACAACATCAAAACAAACAACCCACTTAAGAGATGGGCCAAGGACCTCAATAGACATTTTGCAAAAGAGGAAATCCACATGGCCAACAGGCACATGCAAAAATGTTCAAGATCACTAGCAATCAGGGAAATGAAAATCAAAACCACAATGAGGTTCCACCTCACCCCAGTGAGAATGGCTCACATCCAGAAATCTACCAACAACAGATGCTGGAAAGGATGTGGGAAAAAAGGGACACTACCCCACTGTTGGTGGGAATGCAAACTGGTCAAGCCACTATGGAAGTCAGTCTGGAGATTCCTCAGAAACCTGAATATAACCCTACCATACAACCCAGCCATCCCACTCCTTGGAATTTACCCAAAGGAAATGAAACTGGCAAACAAACAAGCGGTCTGCACATTAATGTTTATTTCAGCTCAATTCACATTAGCTAAGACCTGGAAACAACCTAAATGCCCATCAACAGTAGACTGGATAAAGAAATTATGTGATATGTACTCATTTATTTATTTTATTTATTTATTTATTTTTATTTTTTTGACAGGCAGAGTGGACAGTGAGAGAGACAGACAGAGAGAAAGGTCTTCCTTTGCCGTTGGTTCACCCTCCAATGACCGCCGCGGCCGGCGCACCGCACTGATCCAATGGCAGGAGCCAGGAGCCAGGTGCTTTTCCTGGTCTCCCATGGGGTGCAGGGCCCAAGCACCTGGGCCATCCTCCACTGCACTCCCTGGCCACAGCAGAGAGCTGGCCTGGAAGAGGGGGAGCCGGGACAGAATCCGGCGCCCCAACCGGGACTAGAACCTGGTGTGCCGGCGCCGCTAGGCGAAGGATTAGCCTAGTGAGCCGCAGCGCCGGCCGTGATATGTACTCTATAGAATATTATACAGCAGTCAAAAACAATGAAATCCGGTCATTTGCAACAAAATGGAGAAATCTGGAAAACATCATGCTGAGTGAACTAAGCTGTGGGGAGCAACCCGGACTAGACTAAGTTACTGGAATTAAGACTTATTCTATGCATCTGCTCTCCCACAATATGGCGCTGAGAAGGGAGAAACAGCTTCTACACAGCTGCCTCCAGTTCAACCAATAAACTGTAGGACCTACTCCTGATTGGAGGAGAGCAGCATACTCGGTGTGTGGGTAGCAGAGTTGGGACTGGTGGAAGAGGACTATAAAGGAGGAGAGAGACAACATGCACCAGGAACATCTATCTGAAGGAACACCTGAGCAGCCCCCGAGAGAGCCGGCTGGCGGTGTGCCGCTCCCCTGCGGAAGTGGGGAAAGTGGCCAGGGGGAACCGCCCTTCCACGAAGGTGGAAGGGATGGCAGCCAACCCGGGAAGAACCAGCAGCAAACCCGGGGAGGGCCGAGCAGACGAAAGAACAGCACAGGGTCCTGTGTCGTTCCTCCACGAAGACGGGGAGTGACACTAAGCCAGTCACAAAGGGACAAATATCAAATGTTCTTCCTGATTGGCGACAACTAACTGAGCACCAAAGAGGAAACCTGTTGAAGTAAAATGGACACTTTGAGAAACAGTGACTTGATCAGCTCTTGTCCTGACTGTTGATGTACAATGTAATACTTTATCCATTTTAGTAATTTTTTTGTTCTAGTACTATTGATTGAACTCTGTAATTAACACACAATTATTCTTAGGTGTTTAAATTTTAACTGAAAAGTGATCCCTGTTAGGAATTTGGAAAACATTATGCTGAGTGAAATAACGCACTCCCAAAGGGACAAATATCATATGTTCTCCCTGATCAGTGACAACTAACCGAGCACCAAAAAGGAAACCTGTTAAAGTGAAATGAACACTATGAGAAACGGTGACTTGATTAGCCCTCACCCTGACTGTGATGAGCAACTTGATATGTTATCCCTCTTAGTATTTTTTTTGTTTGTTCTACTTAATACTTTTGGTTGAATACTGTAATCAATACACAGTTATTCTTAAGTGTTGAAACTTAACTGAAAAGTGATCCCTGTTAAATATAAGAGTGGGAAAAAGAGAGGAAAGAGATGTACAATTTGGGACACGCTCAAGCTGACTTGCCCCAAATGGTAGAGTTAGAAACATACCAGGGAATTCCAATTTAATCCCACCAAGGTGGCATGTACCAATGCCATCTCAGTAGTCCAAGTGATCAATTTTTGTTCACAACTGATCATAATGATAGGACTAAGAACCAAAGGGATCACATAAACAAGTCTAGTGTCTGCAAATACTAACTGATAGAATAAAAAAGGGAGAGAATGATCCAACATGGGAAGCGAGATACACAGCAGACTCATAGAATGGCAGATGTCCTAAACAGCACTCTGGCCTCAGAATCAGCCCTTAAGGCATGCAGATGCGGCTGAAAAGCCCATGAGAGCATTTCAGGCATGGAAAACCAAGACACTCTGGCAAAAAAAAAAAAAAAAAAAAAAAAAAAAAAAAAAAAAAAAAAAAAAAACACCCTAAATGAAAGATCTCCACAAGTGAGATCCCAGTAGAAAGAACAGGTCATCAAAGAAGTAGGTACCTTTCTCTGAAGGGAGGAGAGCACTTCCACTTTGACTATGACCTTGTCTAAATATGATCAGAGTCAGTGAACTCCGGGGGCTTCCATAGCCTTGGCAACTCATGACCAGAGCCTAGGGTGATTACTGATGCCATAAACAAGAGTGCCAATTTGTTAAGTCAACAACAGGAGTCACTGTGCACTTACTCCTCATGTAGGATCTCTGTCCTTAATGTGCTGTACATTGTGATTTAATGCTGTAACTAGTACTCAAACAGTATGTTTTAATTTGTGTTACTATGTGGGTGCAAACTGTTGAAATCTTTTCTTAATATATGCTAAACTGATCTTCTGTATATAAAGAGAATTGAAAATGATTCTTGATGTGAATGGAAGGGGAGAGGGAGCAGAAGATGGGAGGGTTGCGGGTGGGAGGGAAGTTATGGGGGTGGGGTGGAAGCCATTGTAATCCATAAGCTGTACTTTGGAAATTTATATTCATTAAATAAAAGTTAAAAAATAAAATAAAATACAACCATTATCAACATGGCAAATAGCCATGTATAAAGTGAAAATATTTAATGTAGTAAAAAGGTAGTAGTAAGATAAACTCTGAAGTAATGACACTAATAATCATTGGGATCCACAGAAAATACTTAAGGAACGTCAAATATATAAATGCATAAGAATAAAAAACTCTGCATTTTGGCACCAAGGCCATGGTGCACTAGGTTAATCCTCCTCCTGTGGCTCCGGCATCCCATATGGGCGCTGGTTCTAGTCCCAGTTGCTGCTCTTCTAACCCAGCTCTTTGCTATGGCCTGGGAAAGCAATAAAAGATGTCCCAAGTCCTTGGGCATCTGTACTCATTTGGGAGACCAAAGGAAGCTCCTGGCTCCTGCCTTCAGATCAGCATAGCTCCAGCCATTGCAGCCATTTGGGGAGTGAACCAGCAGATTGAAGACCTTTCTCTCGGTCTCTCTTTCTCACTGTCTGTAACTCTGACTCTCAAATAAATAAACAAAATCTTTTAAAAAAAGAAAGAAATTTAAGAAAAAACTCTGCATTTCTAAAAATATTTATTTATTTATTTGAAAGGCAGAGTTAGAGAGAGAGAGATGGGATACAGAGAGAGCTTCCATCTGCTGGTTCACTCCCCAAATGGCTGCAACCACTGGAGCTAGGCATGGCCAATGCCAGGAGCCAGGAGCTTATCCCACATAGGTGCGGGGGCTCAGGGACTTTGGCCATCCTCTGTTGCTTTTCCAGAAGTATTAGCAGAGAGCTGGAATGGAAGTGGAACAGCCATGTCTACAACCAGCACCTATTTCAGATACTGGAGCTACAAACCGTGATTTTAACCTGCTGTGCCATAGCACTGGCCTTGAGGTCTTTTTATTTCTCTGAATTTCATGGGATTAAAAATAAATCAATACTTAAAGCATAATGATAACACCATATTTTTGATTTATAATGTGCAACCATACATATTTATGTGCACACACACACACACAAATCTGTGCAACACAAAGGGAAGGGTAGATGGATGGGTTGATGTTTATATACTATGTCCCTTTGTCATACTGGAAGTAATAATGAGTTGGAATTAAAGTTAGAACTTTAAGTTAAGAATATATACCCTAAACCTCTAAACTTAAAGCTGCATCACCAGCAACAGAATAATTGCAGGTAACTGTAGGTAGAAAGTAAAGGGAGAAATTAACAAGACAATTAAAAGGTGTCTAGTATGAAGGAATGTTGTTAAAGAAACAGAGAAACAAAGAGATGAGACACATTGAAACACACAGTAAAAGGGTAATTTAAATCTAACTAAAATAACTACATTAAATCAGAACAGACTAAACCACTCAATCAAACACAAAAAATTCTGAATGGATAAATTAAGATACAGCTAATTACATATTCCATATACAAGAGACACATTTTAAATCCTAGGTCAAAATATACTGACATTACAGGGAATAAATAAGGAAGTACAACATGGAAACACAAAACCTAAGAAAGAAGATGCAGCTACAATAAAATTAGACACAACAGGAGCAATATTACTAGAAATAAAGTCTATTTCAAAAATCATAAAATGGGAAACAAAGCAGGAAAAACTTTAAATATATAATTTATAAAGAATAGCTACAGAATAAACAAAAGTATAGGGGAGAAAATACAAGCAAATCAACAGCTGCATATTTCATGACTTCTGTCCAGTAACTGATAGAAAAAGTAGGCAGAAAATCAATACGCATATAAAATAGTTGAGAACATCATCAACCACCTTTGCTCAGCAGTATATTCTTTTCAAGTGGACATGGGGCATTTGCCAAGAGACGATATGCTTGGATACAAATAGATTATTTTGAGTATTGACATTATGCAGAATTTGTCATTTGTCATGATGTTAGCAAATTAACAGTAACTTAAAAGAAATACAGAAAAAATGAGAACAAAACTAGTAGAGCTTTGCAAGTATCAGCTTCATAGTGCTTGGAGGAAAACTTGAATCATTAATGTATATTTCATAAAAGAAAGATGTAAAATTGATTAAATAAGTTTCCACCTAAGGTAGTGAGAAGAGGAACAGATTACACTCGACATAAAAATAAAGAGGGAAGAATAACATTTGCATGAAAATGGACAAAACACAAAACTGGAAAACAGTGATGATGATCAAGTTAGAATGAGATATGGGAAATCAGAAGTACAGGTATCACAAGGAAATAGAATTATATTGTAAACATTTTATACAAAGGTATTTAACAACTGAATGCAAATGGACAAATTATTTAAAGGATAAAAATTATTTCATATGATTGACTTCTCAAAAATGGTTTTTATTGTACCAGGCAATCTTATTCTACCTGGAATAATACCTAATCTCAAACTGCCACTAAGATAGGTTTGTGAGTGGAGAGGTGCTATGTGTGATGGGGCACAAAGAATTGGGGTGTGGGTAGGCAATCCTATTTGATAAAGCATTTAGTCTATAGGGTTATAATCATTCTGAAACTCACAGTAGAGTGTAATTGGTATCTGTGCCTTTGATAGTATGTAAGCTACATCAATAAACACAATACTAAAATATAATACTGAAAGTGTTGATTATTTTAAATTCCTCAAGCACATTCTGTTCACATTACCACTACCTCTTTCCTGGTTTTTGACCACACAAGGCTCAGATTTTTTTTTTAATTTATTTGACAGAGTTATAGACAGTGAGAGAGAGAGACAGAGAGAAAAGTCTTCCTTCCGTTGGTTCACTCCCCATATGGCCGCCACGGCCAGCGCTGCGCCGATCCAAAGCCAGGAGCCAGGTGCTTCTCCAGGTCTCCCATGCAGGTGCAGGAGCCCAAGCACTTGGGCCATCCTCCACTGCCTTCCCAGGCCACAGCAGAGAGCTGGACTGGAAGAGGAGCAACCTGGACTAGAACCCAATGCCCAGATGGGATCTTGGCGCCACCTGTGGAGGATTAACCAAGTGAGCCATGGCGCCAGCCCCAAGGCTCAGATCTTGATACAATCCTTTTTTCTGAATTTTCCCTCTGGAAAACAATCAATTTTCCCCTTCCTTTTCCATATAGTCTAATTTAAGAGTCATTAAATCTTTGGCACCAGTTGATTCCCAAAAGCATGGCTTCTACATTCCACATAAAAAAGTACATAGGTGCGTTTCTCCATGCACATTTTCCTCTGACAGTGGAAATCTGGTCCTTATGTTAAGATGATTAGATTTTCCTCCTATGTGTTTATACCTGCACTGATTCAGAGAACTTGTTGATGTTTACCTCACTTTCTGTGATAATTTCACAGAAATTATTTTTCCCCTTTACTTCTGCCTAACTGAAAGAAGAAATATTTGGGCTGGCGTTGTAGTGTAAGTTGTTAAACCTTACCTGCAATGTTGACATCCCATATGGGTGTGGGTTTGAGTCCCAGCTGCTCCACTTCTGATCCAGTTCCTTGCTATGTGCATAGGAAAGCAGTGAGGAATGGCCAAAGTCCTTGGACTCCTGCACCCATGTGGGAGACCAGGAGCAAGTTCATGGTTCCTGGCTTTGGCTTGGCTCAGCCCCAGACATTTTAGCCATTTAGGGAGTGAAGCAACAGATGGAAGATCTCATTTCTCTATCGTTCCCTCTCTTTTTCTATACTCTCTTTCAAATACATAAAACAAATCTTTAAATAAAAGAATCATTATTACAAAAGCCATCCAGGAACTGTTGCCATGTTACCCCTAAGAGAAGAATCCCAATAGTTCTGGGTAAATTACTCCCTTAGGATTGAAGTAGCAAGTGCAATGTCATCTAAACAACCACCAACATGATTTGTAACAAATAGCTGCACATGTTTAAAAGTGCCAACAAATCATCAAGAAAATACATAGAGCACTATAAATTAGAATTTAGAACTTTAAATGGACATACTACAGACTAACTGATGTGCTATCCTATATTTCTATACCTGCTTGGTAAATATATATAAATATATATATATATAATATATAAATATATATATTTTTACCAGCAGAAACAAAAATTGTGACTTCTAAAGCAATTGTACAATAATTTTAAATGTATTATATTTAATTAGCCCTAAGCTGGAGCAACACAAATGTCTGTCACCCAGAGAATGTATACTATCTTTTTTTTTTTTTTTTTGACAGGCAGAGTGGACAGTGAGACAGAGAGACAGAGAGAAAGGTCTTCCTTTGCCGTTGGTTCACCCTCCAATGGCCGCCGCAGCCGGCGCACTGCGGCCGGTGCACCGCGCTGATCTGATGGCAGGAGCCAGGTGCTTTTCCTGGTCTCCCATGGGGTGCAGGGCCCAAGCACTTGGGCCATCCTGCACTGCACTCCCTGGCCACAGCAGAGAGCTGGCCTGGAAGAGGGGCAACCGGGACAGAATCCGGTGCCCTGACCGGGACTAGAACCTGGTGTGCCGGCGCCGCAAGGTGGAGGATTAGCCTAGTGAGCCGCGGCGCCGGCCGAATGTATACTGTCTTATGTAAATAAATACTACTCAGAAATAAAAAGAATGAACTACAACTAAACACAATAACATTAACACATCTTAAATCACTACAATCAATGAAAAAGGATGCATAAGGTATTCATATTGTACAATTCAAATTTGTTTCTGAACAAAGTTCAAAAAGAGACAACACTGATCTATGGTGGCAGGTGTTATAACAGCAATTCAATTGCCCATACTTGCATAGGAATTAACATTAAATACATATAAAGGAGATTTCTGAGATGATGGCAACGTTCTTTAGATGAGTTTACTTGTTGTCCACAGAATTTATGCATTTTCAAGCCTCACAAAATGACATACTTGAAATCTATATATTTTAGATGAGTTAAACAAAGAAACTCAGAACTCCTCTGGTGGTCTCAGTAATTACCAGTAATTTATGCCCCAATTGACTTATCTGTCAAACGAGACTATTAGCATACACATCGGATTCACCTTCAGAGAACTGAGGGTTGAATGTAATATTACTATACAAAGAGGATGCATTTTAAGCATTGTGTTCTGAGAGTTCGTGGGGGTGCAACTTTATTATCATTTAAACTCTACTTGGATGTTTTCTGTATTTCAACTCTTTTCAGATATTTTAGTATTCTACCACGATTGCTTTCTGCAAATATTTAATTCTATTTGTTCCCAAACTCCAAAAAACATTTTAAATTAAGACTAAAAGAAAGTGATAAATATTGTATTTCTACCCAAGAGATGAACTGCAGAGCCAAATACTCACTTGCAGACACACTAAGCAATATCTGCAGGTGCTGTTTCTAAATCAGAACAGATCCTGCATTCAGACAGGAAATGTTATGGAAATTCTCTTGAAAAACCTCCCAAATGCTGAAGTACTTCCATATGGTAAAAATGTCTCCAGAATAGTATGATATTCCAAAAACATTTTTTATGGCAAACTGCAGGCAATAACACCATCGGTTCATCTCACCTGACCGTACTATTTGTCCATGAGAAATAGCACACATGTACATTACAGAAATATTTGGCTTTTGGATGATACTTGAAAGCTACTTTTACAGATAATTTAATAATAATATTCTGCTTATTATATACTGGATTTCCAGGTGGGCTCCCTAAAGAAGCTTCGTGTCTTTCTGTTGTTTAGGACAAGCATTTCCTTCATCAATAGTTCTGCAGAGAGAGCATTCTAGCACAGACCTGAGAACATGCACCTTCAATTCAAGTAACCAAGAGAGAAGTCAGGAAGAAGTTGATCTGGAGAATGGAATGAATAAAAGATCATTTGGGTTCAACAAATCCTAAGTCTCTTTCCATGCACCCATGAAAGAAGACACCATTTGACCACACACCTGTGAATTTCTTTCTTACAGAATGCTTTCTAGATTGAAAAGAATGATTTCAATAACTCTGTAAAGAAGTTTTTTACATAGAGAATAAAGATATCAAATATGACAGAATCAGGGTATTAGCATTCAAATGGACATTAAGCTAAAGAAATCAGATTATTTTTCAGTAAAAATGGACTCATTTCCTCTCTTTTGCATGGAAAAAAATGTTTTTCCCTGCTCTGTTGTGGTTGTCTCAGACATATAACCCCTAATGTGGGGAACTAAGAAACTAGCTATGAATAATATCAAACAGTCAGGGATACTAAAATATTCATAATTGTTTTAGATTTTCTTGCCGCTCTGTAATTACCAACCACTTACTATCCTTTGGTTTGGTGTATTAGCAGCCTACATTTAATTTTATTGCCAAAAATAATTTTATTGCATATTATGGTAGAAAACTTTCAGGCATTTGAAATTAATGAGTATGATACTTGAAACTTCTCTTCTACAGACTAAAACCTCAGATTAATTAGTTAACATGTAAATTTGGATATCTAATGTTCATGATCATAAACATTTTTTAATGTATATAGTAGATACTTTAGATGATCTGAAGGCCAGGAGGAAAAATGGAGAACGTGTAAGTCACAATGTCATCACTTGAAGTTCAGGCTGTGAATAAAATTATTTTAAACTCTAAATATTTTATTGCATTAAAAATACATACTTAATGTTTAACATAATAAATCTCCCATATGATGATGAATCTGGGGATCAGAACTGATGTGGAAACTAACCTAGCTCTAAGCCTAAAACATTATTTCTTACCAATAAAATAATTCCATCAAAACGCTCTAAGATATTTTCACGAGTCTTCTAAAATTGGAAAAGATTTAGAGCAGTAAGTTCTACATTTCTTTTGTTTTCTGTTTTCCCTGGTGAATGGTATTCACCAAATTTTTTCTCCCATTACATTCAATGTTTTTTGTATTTTTTAGAACCATTATAACTTGCTTTTATAAAGTTGTGCGGGCTCCGTTATCAAATATTCTAGCACAAACTCATTGCACAAAGTAAAACAAACACAAAACCCAAGTCTTAAAGGATTACATTCCATTAAAAATCATACACAATTAAAATTTGTCAATATTCAATAAAAATTTAAACAAATGGTTGACTTTTCATTATGGCATTTCATCTCCCGTAGCAAGATTAGTTTCCTTGCTAACCCATAATTGCTACATGAGGTACCAAGTTTTGGAGAAAACATTCTTATTGATAATGACAGTGATACTGATAATAGTAACATGCTTTGAAATATTTCTATACTATGCTAAGTTCTAGGTATGCATACTTTTATTTTTACAGATCTGGAGGTAGGGATTTCTACTCCTTTTGTGGCAGTAGGAAAGGTTCGGTGATTTTCCTGAGACGGTAAATTGGAAGCAAAGCCAGAAGAGAAACCCAGATAGGAGAAAAGAGATGGCAATTAGAAAAATATCCAGTGAAGACTCATGAGAGCTACAGGGAGGCGGTATGAAATTCCATGAACGCATTGACATTACACACACACACACTTATATATTACACACACACACATATATCATTCATACATACATATATATGTATATTACATATATAACATACATATTTTACATACATATGTATGTAATATATGTATGTATGTATGTATGAATTTCACCTGACCTCACAGGCAGGAAATCGATAATTCTACGCTCATTTTAAAGAAATCCTCTATCGATCGATGAAATCCTGCTGAAATACTAAAGCTCTGTGTATAAATAAGAGAGTCTATTTAAGCAGTCTTGAACATAATCTAAATCAACCTGAGTCAATGACACCTTAGCTTGGCAAATCAACATGGCTGCTTTTGTAGAGCCCAAGGTCAACTTTGGAACAGCGTTTGTCACTGAGTTATAAGTTCTTAAAAACACAGTTCAGAGTATGACAACCAACCAAATCATTTTCCCATGGAGTCCGTGCTTACAGATTAAATGGAAATAATGTTTTAACCATCAATCGTATTTTCTCAAGGATATCCATTAAATAAAAGACTCTGAAATTCATTGAAGATAAAAGTCAATGGAAGACCTTTTTTCTCATCTATTATCTAGTCAACAAAAGGCAGCTGACCAGGGGCCAGCAGTGTAGCACAGTGGGTTAAGCCACTGCCTGCAATGCTAGCATCCTGTGTGTGCTTCAGGAGTCCTGGCTACTTCGGTTCTAACCAGCTCCCTGCAATGTGCCTGGGAATTAGCAGAAGATGACCCAAGAACTTTGGTTCTGGCCACCCATGATGGAGTCTATGATGGAGTTCCAGGCTCCTGAATTCCAGCCCCAATCATTGAAGATATCTGGGGAGTGAAAAAAATGTCTGGAAGATCTCTCTGTCTCTCTCTTCATCTCTTCCACTCTCACACTTTCAAATAAAATAAGTAATTCTTTAAAAGAAAAAAAAAAGACAGTTGACAGGTAACTGATACTAACTTGTCAAAGATATAGTAAGATCAATTTTTTATGTATGTGCCAGGTCATCTGAAGCTTTGTTCATGTATTTCTTCTCCATTTCATGCTGATTTCCCCTTGGCATTGTCCTCAGTAGAAGGAATAAGTAACATGCTAATAAACTACCATGTGTTCAAATTTTAGCAGACTCAAACATTGTGCTTTTCTTAAGGAAAGTTGAAAAACGAGCAACAGTAGGAAAATCTCACCAGATGTAATAAGAAAAAAGCTCTAAACCTTTAAACGTATGCACAGCCAGGAAAACATATAATACATAAAGGCAAGTTGACAGATAACTTGATTTCTTTTTTGTCTTAGAAGGGAAAAAAAAACTGCATTCACAAAGCAAAGAAGTTCTTTCTTTCACAAAGATTTATCATCTTTCAAAATCTTAGAAAACAGCTTCTCTGCAATCATTTAGACATTTATTTTACTTTTGTTCACCTTGAACTTACTCTGAGTCATAAAATCTAACCAAGTAACCTAAACAAATTTGTTGCAAACAAGTCTTTTGTCGCTCCCCCTCTTCGTGGAGGAACGACACAGGACCCTGCGCTGTTCTTTCGTCTGCTCGGCCCTCCCCGGGTTTGCTGCTGGTTCTTCCCGGGTTGGCTACTATCCCTTCCACCTCCGTGGAAGGGCAGTTCCCCCTGGCCGCATTCCCCACTTCCGCAGGGGAACGGCACACCGCCGGCCGGGTCTCTCGGGGGCTGCACGGGTTCCCTTAGATGTTCCCCATAGATGTTTCTGGTGCATGCCGTCTCTCTCCTCCTTTATAGTCCTCCTCTGCCAATCCCAACTCGGCTGCCCACACGCCGAGTACGCTGCTCTCCAATCAGGAGCAAGTCCTACAGTTTATTGGTTGAACTGGAGGCAGCTGGGTAGAAGCTGTTTTCTCCTCTCCCAGCGCCATATTGTAGGAGAGCAGATGCATAGAATAAGTCTTAATTCCAGTAACTTAGTCTAGTCCGAGCTGCTCCCCACAGATCCCCCTTTCTTTTTATTTTTTTGGCGTTGATACGCGCCTGTCTTCGGTGTCCCGCGGCACACACTCTGCTCTACTTGCTAGAGTTGCCACAGGCTCTTACAAGTCCTATCAATCAGGAAAACCGAATCCGGGTCCTCTCTTCGCCATGTTGTGAGGAGGTTTTTAGGCGCTGATGCGTGCCTATGTTCGGTGCCCTGCAGCGCATGCTCTGCTCTGCCTGCAGGGGACTTACAAGACCTATCAGGCAAACCGAATCCAAGCCTTCTCATTGCCTTATTGTGGGGGAGACTTATTAGTGTTGGTTCGTGCCTATCTTCGGTGACCTGCAGCTCATACTCTGGTCGAGCTGCTTGCTGGCGCTTACCGCCTTAAATCAGGCAGACCGAATCCAAGCTTAATATTGTTGTATTGTGGGGAAGCCTTACTGATGTTAATTCGTGCCTGTCTTCGGTGACCTGCGGCGCATAAGCTGCTAGCTGCCGCAGGTGCTCATCGTGCTCATCGCCTCACTTAATCAGGCAGACCGAATCCAAGCTCTCACAGTGCAGTGTTGTAGGGAGGCCTTTCTATTTCTCTATTTCTCTATCTCCGGGCATTCCTATTTCTCCCATTTTACTTCTATCTTCCAGCATTCCTATTTCTCTCACTTTTACTCCTAAACTTCTGTTTCTCTTATCCCTGCGGCTTCCCGGCGGCGCTCGCCCCGAGGCTGCTTCTCGGCACCTCGCCCCGCGGCAGCTTCACGGCTCTGCGAGGCTTCCCGGCGCCTCGCCCCGCCGGCGGGTTCCCGGCTCTGCGCGCACGCTCCGCGGTCTCCACGCACTTCGCGCCCGCACCACGGCCTCGCGCCAACGCCCCGTGCTCTCTCTGCACGCGGCGGCTTCCGCGAATGTTTCCGCCACCACCGGCATTCAGTCCAAGTTCCCCAGACTAACCTGGCGAATCCTGGCGGCCCACGTCTCTGCCTCTGGTTCCAGATCTTCGCCTCTTGCTCCCCGGGGTGACTTGAAGAATTCCAAGGTGGCTTAAGTCTTCGCCTCGGCCTGCACTCGCGGCTTCATCCTCCCTAACATTTTTCTCTACCCGGTGTGTTTCCCTAAGTTTTCTTCCAACAATATTCCTCCCTCATTTCTCCTGGCTTCTCCCCACAGTCCGTATCCGAGTCCAAGTTTCTTCTAGGTTTCACTTTCACTTTCAACCTGCAGTCCGTATCTAAGTTTCTTCTTGCTTTCACTTTAAATCCTAACTTCTTTCCCACAGTCCGTATCCGAGTCCAAGCCTCCTCCAGGTTTCACTTTCGCTTTCAATCTCCTAGCTTCCCCGCCATAGTCCGCATCCGAGTCTATGAAAGCTTTCACTTTCGCTTTCAATAGCTTCTTCCGGCACCTAGGCTCTTTGCTAGTCTCTCTCTCCGGTATTTTCCCATTTCTTCCCGTTTCTTCCCTCCTAAGTTTCATATCCGTCCTAGGTTTCCTATCCGTCCTAGGTTTCCTATCCGTCCTAGGTTTCCTATCCGAGTCACGGCACCATTATGTCGCTCCCCCTCTTCGTGGAGGAACGACACTAAGTCCTGCCTAGGCTTCATATCCGAGTCACGTTTCCTATCCGAGTCACGGCACCATTATGTCGCCCCCCCTCTTCGTGGAGGAACGACACCAAACCCTGCCTAGGCTTCATATCCGAGTCACGGCACCATTATGTCGCTCCCCCTCTTCGTGGAGGAACGACACAGGACCCTGCGCTGTTCTTTCGTCTGCTCGGCCCTCCCCGGGTTTGCTGCTGGTTCTTCCCGGGTTGGCTACTATCCCTTCCACCTCCGTGGAAGGGCAGTTCCCCCTGGCCGCATTCCCCACTTCCGCAGGGGAACGGCACACCGCCGGCCGGGTCTCTCGGGGGCTGCACGGGTTCCCTTAGATGTTCCCCATAGATGTTTCTGGTGCATGCCGTCTCTCTCCTCCTTTATAGTCCTCCTCTGCCAATCCCAACTCGGCTGCCCACACGCCGAGTACGCTGCTCTCCAATCAGGAGCAAGTCCTACAGTTTATTGGTTGAACTGGAGGCAGCTGGGTAGAAGCTGTTTTCTCCTCTCCCAGCGCCATATTGTAGGAGAGCAGATGCATAGAATAAGTCTTAATTCCAGTAACTTAGTCTAGTCCGAGCTGCTCCCCACAGTCTTTGACATGCAAAATGGATTTTTGTTTTGCTCTACCTAGATTTTATGTTTCATTGCTATTTAAAAATGTCAGTAATATTTTAACTGCTAGGAACAAAAGATTTTCTTTCAATTTTTCAATCTCATTCACATCTCCTTATTGAATACTTTACAAGCTGCATCAGATTTTTGTTATTTCTTTTTAAAGCAACAAACTTTGAACTCAATGTTCACATTTTGCTAAATGGTTTTTGCACTTGTAGGTTGCTGAACACTCTCCCAAAATAAGTAAATAAATAAATAAATGAGCAAACCTTTCTTGATTATTTTATCTTGCCCGTGACTACCACAGTGAAAAATAACAGGGACTCTTCAAGGAAGTAAGTTGTGCCATGGCCACTGCCAACACGTAGCTCATGAGCTCACCCTGCTTTGTGCATCAGGCAGCCCAACAAATATTTTATATTTCTTTCACTCTTATGTCCTTTTTGAATGTCTTGTACCTGTGTAGCATTGAGAAGCTTATTGATTAGGGTTGAGTGGAGACAAATTTTGTTATTTTATAATGTTTTACTATGTTTCTTCAGAGTGCAAAGGCTTCCATAATAATTAATACATTTGAAATTTAGACAAATTAAGGTAGAATCAAGTGAAAAAAATTTTTAAAGGACTTGGGAGAGGAAAATGAGTGGAGGGACACCGATATATCAGAAATATTATTTTAAATATATGGAATTTATGTAACAATGTTTTAAAAACTTGTTTTACAATGTTTTTAAAGTGAAAAAACACTAAGTAAGGCATATACAACATATGTACAATGCATATACATTTCTGCATTTCTCATTATTCATACATTTACATCTAAATCTGTATTCACAGGCACATTCATGTCAAATGTAGGTATTAAAAGCATGCACTTCTAGTAATATTCCAAATTTTGGTCTAATAATCAGTGTTTCAAGTCATAGAAGAATGGTGAACCATCACCATTGTGGAATACAAACCAATTAACAATCTAAGATATAGAATCAAAATTGTATACACAAGAATTTTTCTCACCATAAAACAGGATTATATCATTTATTCTAAACACAGAGTAATATATTTTTGTTTATATCTAATTTCCTCCAAATACTTCACTTTATTGTTTTCAAAATATAAAGTAGAACTTGGTTCTAATGGCAAGAACTACTTTAAGAATCATACACTCAGGCCGGCACAGCGGCTCACTAGGCTAATCCTCTGCCTGCGGCGCCGGCACCCCAGGTTCTAGTCCCGGTTGGGGCGCCAGATTCTCCCAGTTTCCCCTCTTCCAGTCCAGCTCTCTGCTGTGGCCCGGGAAGGCAGTGGAGGATGGCCTAAGTGCTTGGGCCCTGCACCCGCATGGGAGACCAGGAGAAGCACCTGGCTCCTGGCTTCGGATCGGCGCAGCGCACTGGCCGTAGCAGCCACTTGGGGGGTGAACCAATGGAAAAAGGAAGAGCTTTCTCTTTTTCTCTCCCTCTCACTGTCTAACTCTGCTTATCAAAAAAAAAAAAAAAAACACTCAGAAAAGTGTTATCACTTAGTCTGCCCTTCTCTGTCCTCTCCTTCCGTGTTCACCCATGTGTCCATATCCCCCTCGTTTATTTCCAGTTCCCTCATCTCCCCTTTAGATCATTCATCTCACACAGGTCTGATTTAACATTCTTGGGTTTCTCTTTGCACAAATATAGGTTTATTTAAATTTCCTTTTTTCTGCTTTTTTTTTTTTACATACAAACAATATATATATAGAGAAAGAGCTACTCTTTTGCAATCAAAATACAAGTACATCTAAAAAACAAATGCTATTTATTTCATGGAAACTTTATTTTTTAAAATAAATCTGCAAAGCACCACACTGGATTTATTCACTATTCTATTGAACTATTTTCCTTGTATTAATATTTATCATTTTGCTCTACTTGCAAGCAATGTATATTCTATGTAGTTGTGTGTAACAATATTAGATGTATATTTTCAGGGTAAATTACTAGAAATTGAATTACCAGATAGAAACATAAATAACTATATGGTTTATATAATACTGCCAAGTCCTCCTTTTATAATTTTGTACAAATGTGTCTTCCCACCAGCCATATATAATTTATAGGAGCTCATACCTCCCCATAGTCTGGCAATAGAACTACAGGTGGTATTATAATTTTTATGGCTATGTAAATATGTAACTGATACAAATTGTAGATAAAAGGGGTCCTCATAATATTCATGCAACATTGTATTATGAAAAAACTATTCTGGGATTAAGAAAATTGTTTTTGATCCTCATAAATTTGTCTTTTAATTCCATTTTTCATGAAGTTTTTGAAGCATATATATATATATTAGTCCAACTTTATATATAATATATACAAATGTCATAATATATATTAAATCCAATTTAATAGTTTAAAAGTAGTTTATTTTGTAGTCTTCATGAAGAAACAAATCTAAATAATTCAATTCATACAACAAGACTACAGTGTAAACAACATGTAAGAGGAAGCTTCCCAAGTTTTTTTTCCAAGTCATTCTCACAGTGAGCCACTAAATTGTTCCTCAATAACAGCTTTATCTAACTCATTCCTTTCTTCTATATATCCTATTTTACCTTTTTATAATATTGATTATGTCATCATTTCATACCCTAAACTGATCAGTTTAACTGTAAAAAGTATGAGTCTTGAGACATTCATATTCACTAGCGCAGAATATTTCAGTCTCCTGAAATGTACTCTCCTGCCCCCTGGTAGGCAGTCAAACCATTGTTTTCACATCCAATTCTCAGCAATCAGCAGTTTTCTTTCTGTAATAAATTTATTTTATATAATTTCTTATACATTAAATCTTAATTATGCATAATGCAAATTTTTATGTTTTACTTTTTTTTTACTGAGGATGTTGAGTTCAGATTTCCTCCAAATCACTGTATTTTTTATTCCTTTTACTTTATGTTGAAATTTCTTACATTATAAATGTGCCACAATTTTTTATCTATTTACCAGCTGATGAATATTTGTAATATTACCATCTTTTAGCTACTATGACTATCCTTTGTGAATGTAGTTAGTTCTTCATAATTATAAGTTCACCTTTGTGGGTTCAAGCAACCAGGGATGAAAATATTAGGGAAAAAAAACCATTTCTGTACTAAACATGGATAGGCTTTTTTTTCCTAGTCATTATTTCTGCAACAGTACAACATCTATTACTTGACTATAATAGGTACTATATCTAGAGGTTATTTAAATATTCAGGAGGATTGCATAAACTGTATGCAAATACTACCCCATTTTACATAAAAAAATTAAATAACTGTCAATTTTGGTATCCATGAGTGTATGGAAACCAGTCCTCTATGGATACCAAGAAATGATATTTTTATGATATTTTTAGACTGCATTTTCACACATCTTTAGAAAATACTTAGGATTAGAATTTCTTGGTTGAATAGTAAATGAACATGTAATTTTACAAAAAACTATCAAAATTTTTTCTAATGCGGCTATGCCATGTTGCATTTCCACCATTTTGCATTTCTGCTTACTACTCTTCCTCATTGACACTTGTTATGTTCAGTGTTTTTAATTTAGTTATTCTGTTGGTTACACTTTTTAATTTATGGTTTAAATCCATAATTACTAACAATATTGAGCACATTTCTATGTACTTATTTTCCAAATTGGTTCCAAACATTTCCAAGTATTTGTGCATTTACAGAGTGATGTAATTTCCTTATTATTGAATAGTAAGGCCTATTACAATCGTGAATGCATGTCTGCTATCAAATAAATGTTTACTGAAAAATTTGTTCAAGTCTATAGTTTCCCCTTCTATTTATTTAAAGATTCATTATTTATTTGAAAGAGTTACAAAGAGAGGAGAAGCAGGAAGAGAGAGAGAGAGAGAGAGAAAGAGGGAGAGAGAGAGAAAGGTCTTCCATCTGATGGTTCACTCACCAGTTGGCTGCAACGGCCAGAGCTGAGCAGATCTGAAGCCAGGAGCCAGGAGCTTCCTCCAGGTCTCACACGCAGGTGCAGGGCCCAAGGACTTGGGCCATCCTCCACTGCTTTCCCAGGCCATGGAAGAGATGGATTGGAAGTGGAGCAGCTGGGTCTTGAACCGGCACCCATGTGGGATGCTGGCACTTCAGGCCAGAGTGTTAACCCTCTGTGCCACAGTGCTCCTCCTCCCCCCTTTTTAAAGCCACTCTATTCTCTTGAAGTTGTGTTTTGAGAGCAATTTAATGAATTTCGCTTATGTTTCCTATTTTGGCTTAAACTAAAGTCATTAAAATTTGTTCCCATGTTTTCTTTTAGAAGTCATATAGTTTTTGCTCTTAAATTTACATATCTGACCATTTAGAGTATTTTTAAAAAAGCAGTGTGAGCTAGTAGGCAAGTTTTCTTTTCTGCTCTAGAAGAATTCCCTCAAAATCAACCTTTTTCTCCCATTGCTGTGGCATCTTTGTTGTCAATCAATGGACCAAGTGTGTATTGGTCTATTGTAGAATGCACACTGAATGTAAATGGCCTCAATTCTCCCATTAAAAGACACAGACTGGCTGAATGGATTAAAAAAACAAAACCCATCTATTTGCTGCTTACAAGAAACACATCTTTCCAACAAAGATGCATGCAGACTGAAAGTGAAAGGATGGAAAAAGATATTCCAGGCCAGCAGAAAACAAAAAAGAGCTGGCACAGCCATCTTACTATCAGACAAAATAAACTTTAACACAAAAACTGTTAAGAGAGACAAAGAGGGGCACTATATAATGATTAAGGGATCAATTCAACAGGAAGATGTAACTATTATAAATGTATATACACCTAATCACAGGGCACCAGGTAATTTAAAAGATATGTTAAGGGACTTAAATGGAGACTTGGACTCCAATAGAGTAGATTTGGGGGACTTCAATACTCCACTTTCAGCAATAGACAGATCAACCAGACAGAAGATCAACAAGGAAACAGCAGATTTAATCGACACTATAGATCCAATGGATGTAACAGATATCTACAGAACTTTTCATCCAACACTTAAAGAATATACATTCTTCTAACAAAATGCTGGAATCTAGAAAACATGCTGAGTGAAATAAGCCAGTCCCAAAGGGACAAATATCATATGTTCTCCCTGATCTGTGACAACTAACCAAGCACCAAAAAGGAAACCTGCTGAGGTGAAGTGGACACTATGAGAAACGGTGACTTGATCAGCCCTTGTCCTGACTGTCCAGTAACAATTTACTATTTTATTCCTTTTAGTATTCTTTTGTTCTACTTAATACCATTGGCTGAACTCTTTAATTAACACACAATTATTCTTAGGTGTTTAAATTTAACAGAAAATTGATCCCTGCTAAATATAAGAGTGTGAATAAGGGAGGGAGGAGATGTACAGTTTGGCACATGCTTAACGTGGAATTACCCCTAAAGGTAGAGTTAGAAACATACTAGGGGATTCCAATTCAATCCCATCAAGGTGGCATGTACCAATGTGGCCATCTCACTAGTCAAAGTGACCATTTTCAGTTCGTAATCATTCATAATGATAGGATTAAGAGTCAAAGGGATCACATAAACAAGACCAGTCAGTGTATGCTAATACTAACTGATAGAATTAAAAAGGAGAGAATGATCTAACATGGGAATCAGGATACATAGCAGACTCATAGAATGGTAGGTGTCCTAAACAGCACTCTGGCCTCAGAAATAGGCCTTAAAGCATTTGGATCTGGCTAAAAAGCCCGTGAGAGTATTTCAGGCATGGAAAGCCAAGACAGTCTGGCAAAAAAATGACCTAAATCAAAGATCTCTGTGAGTGAGATTCTAGCGGAAAGACAGGGCCATCAAAGAAGGAGGTACCTTTCTCTGAAGGGAGGAGAGAACTTCCACTTTGACTATGACCTTGTCTAAATAAGATAAGAGTCAGAGAACTCAAAAGGCTTCCATAGCCTTGGCAACTCATGACAAGAGCCTTGGGTGATTACTGACGCCATAAACAAGAGTGTCAATTGTTAAATCAACAACAGGAGTCACTGTGCACTTACTTCCCATGTAGGATCTCTGTTCTTAATGTGTTATACTATGTGATTTAACAGCAAAATTACTACTAAAACAGTACTCTATACTTTGTGTGTCTGTGTGGGTGCAAACTGTTGAACTCTTTACTTAGTAAATACTTAGTAGATCTTCTGTATATACAGATAATTGAAAATGAATCTTGATGAAGAATGGGATTGGAGAAGGAGTGGGAGATGGGGTTGTTGCAGGTGAGAGGGAAGTTATGCACCAGAAAAAACCCACTATAATCCAAAAATGATAGTTTGGAAATTTATATTAAATAAAAGTTAAAAATGAATGTACAAGTGCACTGTCATCTTATCTATATGTTTATGGTTATATCATACCACAGCAATTTGATGGTTGTTGCTGTATAGGAAGTCTTGAAATTAAGGGTAACTCTTCCAGCTTTGTTCATGTTTTCCATTTTAACCATGCATAAATTATATATTTCCATAAAAGTTTGAATTGGCTTGTCATTACTACCATAAAGCCTGCTGAGATTTGGGATTGCTGGTTATACTGAGGGGAAATTGAGTCTCAGCAATACTAAGTTCTCCTGTACATGAGCAAGACACATCTTTTTAGTGATGGCTAAGTTCATGTGTGAACCTAACTGGATCATATTGCATCATATATCTGGTCAAACTTATTTGGCTGTGTCAGTAAGAATATTTCTGGAAGAGATTGACATTTGAATTGGTAGACTGAGTAAAGTTGATTGCTGCCCCTAATTTGAGCACCTGTCATCCAATCCCCTGAAGAGTGGAATAGAATAACAGGACTGAATAAGAAGGAACTCCTCCTGTTTGACTTCTTCAAGCTGGAACATTGGCTTTTCCTGCCTTTGGACTTAGCCTGCAGCTTGGGTCTTCCTGGATTTCTACCCTGCTGGTCTTTGGATTGAAACAGCACCTGTAGTTCTCTTTATCTCTGGCTTTCAGTATCAGCCTGGAATAACACCATCGGCTCTCTTGGGTACCTGCTTCTTGCTAACTAAAAATCTGTCAATATATCAGTTTTCATAATTGTATAATCCAATCCCTTCCATTATATCTCTATAGAGACTAAATTATGAAAATCTGTGTATGCACATATGTATTGGTTCTATTTCTCTAGAAGACCCTGAATACTAATATACTCCATTTGATTCACATGGATTCATTTCCTCCTTAATTTCCCTCTACATTTTGTGATTTTTTTATTATATAGATCTGAAATTTTTTGGAAGATTTATGTCTAAGAATTTGCTATTTACAAACTATGGAAAATTATATTTTAAAAAGATTTGCCACTGTTCCTTTCTTGCATATAGGAACATAACTGACTTTTTATGATGTACTCTTCTGTGACTTTAGTAGTAAGCTATCATACTGTTTCTAGCACCTGCTTTGGGAAATTTGATAGAATTTTCCAAATACATAATCATGAAATCTGTGAAAAAATGGTAATCTTTCTTTTAACATAGTGATTTTATTTCTTTTCTTGCTTTACTGCATGTTTTAGTATCTTCAAAGTATAGCATAGGACTGGCGAGAATAAACATCCTCATCTCTCATTCAATCCTGGTCAAAAAGCACTTCATCTTTAATCATCAAGTATGATATTGAAGATTTTTTAAAAATATGACTTGGCTCAGAATCAGGATGCCCTGCCATTTCTTAGTTTGCAGTTTTTTTATTTAATCAATAAGTGCTTAATTCATTCTTGTTTAATTTATCAAGCACATTTATCACATGTGGATTTTTTTCTTTACTATCATGGTGAATCCAATTGAATAATTTTTAAACTAAATTTAAAGCCTTAGAATATATGCAAATTGCTCACAATATATCATTTTTGTCTGGTTCTGAATGATTTACAAATACACTGAAAGATATAGTATACAAAAGAATTATGTGAATCTGTAATTTTCTTTTTTTGTATTTGAGCATAATGGCAATGTTTGCCATTGACACTATTTATAAAAATATTTTCATCTTGCTTTTAGTTGATACTGATAAGCATCATGAAACTGCTGAACCAAGGCATACCTTATCTTCTCCTTTAGGTGTCAGGCCTCATTTCCTTCTGTCAGGACATGCATTCTAACTCAGCAGGAGGCAGTCCCAGCTGACTTACAAGCTAGGCACCCTGGTGATTGACCATCATAAGGGACTGAACACGATAGCTCAAGAGCTCTTCACACCCCAGCATCTGCCTTTCATGCACAGAGCCCATATCCTGGACAATATTCACATTCTTACTGTGATGTTTAATAGAGCAGAAGAAGTTAGTTGATGATAAATTTACCTGTTGAAGTGAAATGGACACTATGAGAAACAGTGACTTGATCAGCTCTTGTCCTGACTGTTGATGTACAATGTAATACTTTATCCATTTTAGTATTTTCTCTTTGTTTTGTTCTAGTACTATTGGTTGAACTCTGTGATTAACACACAATTATTCTTAGGTGTTTAAATTTTAACTGAAAAATGATTCCTGTTAAATATAAGATTGGGAATAAGAGAGGGAGGAGATGTACAATTTGGGACATGCTCAATCGGACTTGACCCAAATGGTGGAGTTAGAATCGTGCCAGGGCATCCCAATACAATCCCATCAAGGTGGCATGTACCAATGCCATCTCACTAGTCCCAATGATTAATTTCAGTTCACAATTGATCACACTGATAGGTCTAAGAGTCAAAGGGATCACATAAACAAGTCTAGTGTCTGCTAATACTAGCTGATAGAAACAAAAAGGGAGAGAACAATCCATCATGGGAAGCGGGATACACAGTAAACTCATAGAATGGCAGATGTCCTAAATAGCACTCTGGCCTCAGAATCAGCCCTTAAGGCATTCAGATCTGGCTGAAGAGCCCATGAGAGTATTTTAGGCATGGAAAGACAAGACACTCTGGCAAAAAAAAAAATGACCTAAATGAAAGATCTCTGCAAGTGAGATCCCAGTGGAAAGAATGGGGCCATCAAAGGAGGAGGTACCTTTCTCTGAAGGGAGGAGAGAACTCCCACTTTGACTATGACCCTGTCAGAATAAGATCGAAGTCGGCGAACTTAAAAGGCTTCCATAGGCTTGGCAACTCATGACTAGATCCTAGGGAGATTACTGACGCCATAAACAAGAGTTTCAAATTGTTGAGTCAACAACAGGAGTCACTGTGTACTTACTTCTCATGTGGGATCTGTCCTTAATGTGTTGTCCAATATGAAGTAATGCTATAACTAGTACTGAAACAATATTTTACACTTTGTGTTTCTGTGTGGGTGCAAACTGATGAAATCTTTACTTAATATATACTGAATTGATCTTCGGTATATAAAGATAATTGAAAATGAATCTTGATGTGAATGGAATGGGAGAGGGAGCGGGAGATGGGAGGGGTGTGAGTGTAGGGAAATTATGGGGGGGAAGCCATTGTAATCCATTAACTGTACTTTGAAAATTTATATTTACTAAATAAAAATTAAAAAAAAATTACTATGATCTCAGGCAGCTCAAATACCTTCAGCTGTTAAAAGGATAAGTTATACATCCTTTCTTCTCTTTCCTTCCATCCCTGATCTGACTTCCATTTCTTCAGTTTTTGAGTTCATAGAGCAGATATTTCAGAGACAAACAAGACTTCAAGAAACATGTTGAGTTTTGCCCTAACTTGGAACTCTGCAAGCTCATCATGGTGATGATACCAAGAGAAGAAGAGATGGAATGGTTGCACCACTGAAACATCAGTATACACTGTAAATAGGAGAAATACCAGATATAAACAGGCATAACTGTTAGTTGCCAGTCAAGAAGACTCTCTCATGAAATTTATGCTTTTTCAGACTGTGCAGCATTTCAAGGCTGGGGCTTAGTCTGCATAAAAGATTCATGATATCAAAATTTGAATCTCTGTGTTGATAACCCATGTGTCCTTCTATGTATTTGTACTCATATTCATTTGTCTATGAGGTAATTTTCTGTTCCCAGGGTCAACCTAAAGCATCTCAAGAGTAATTCGTGGGAATATTTTTTTTTTTCTGGGTGAGCCAAACATCGAAGTATCTGATATATATTAAAATATATAGCAAAAAAAGACAAACATATAATTGTAATTGCAAACCACAGCCTATTTCATACAGTAGTCAAAGTGTATATCACTGAGTTAGATCACATGTAAAGACTTTTGCAATTAGTTTTCTCTTTCTCCTAAATGAATTTCTCCAGAACTTTGTATCAATCAGGTCCCACCTCAAATGTTTGCCCCATTACAGTGCTTTCTCAGACCTCTCCACCTTGTAGCTCTCACAAAAGCACCTCTACTACCCCACTGTGTTAAATTCGATTCAATTCAGGCTGCCTTAAATTGTCTCATCCACATGTTTATCATCTCACGCTACCCCAACACACATTCACACACAATGTAGACTCCCTAAGCAAACTACTTCTCTGTCTTGCTTTTTGCTTCACCATCATAAGTTGGAACTGCACCTACAACAAAGTGGATTCCTGGCAAATAACCATTGAAAACATCTGTGGGTGGAAAGAGGCTCTAACTTTCACTTTCAAAAATCATGTTACTTAGCTAAATATTCCTCTTGTGTAGCTGAGAAAGCCAGGACTTCAGTTGGAAAGAAAATAGAAATATGGAGTACCTGTTCCCATTTGGAAATCTCTGACTGTCCACCATCTTCTGCCTGCAGTAGGGACTGTGCTGGCTCCTAATGATCCCCTTCAAAGGGCCACTCTGGGGCCTCAGAAAGGATAATATAAATTCAGGAATCTAGTGAGGTACATCTTTGTTCCAACAACTGCCAAATACTGAGATTTTCTTATGCCTCACACATTGCTAGGTACATTTCATCCTATTCAAACCATTTTCATATTTAATATCTGAGGAAACCGTCACTTGCCTAAATTGGCCCAGTTAGTAATCCATGTCGCTAAGATTAAACCCACAATGGAATAAATAAGTGGCATAGCCTATGATGTTAACTACTACTTTCTTGCATATATTGATGAACCAGAGTAAAACGGTGCCGATTAGAGATTCCATAGCATTTCATTGACAACAAGTGGTAGCTTTGCTTTCAACTTGGAATCTATTTGGTCTTCTTTGTTTTTATTTTTTCTTTTGATTTTCTTATTATATTCTTTATTGCACTTCAGTTTTCACCTTAACTTTAATAGAGAATAGACCATTTCCAATAACAGTTTTGTTAGATAGACACATATTTAATAAACCAATCATTCATTTGTTGTTGAGAAAACTTTGGAGTTACAAAATATATGTAAAAATAATTAATTCATTTTCTATATACCAGGTAATGCTACATCTTATAAAGTCATGATACAGTTATCAAAACTCAGAAATTGGCATTAGTGTAGTACTAGTAACTAGATTTTAGACTTTAGAAATCATAAGCTTTCCAACAACGTGCTTTGCTCTAGTCCACAATGTAGTCAATCTAATCTGAGATCCCACCTTGCGTTTAGTAGTTGACTTGTCCTTCATCTCCTCTAACCTGTGACAATTTCTTAATCTTGTGTTTTGCATGACTTTGGGATAATTCAAGTCTGATATTTTGCAGAAGGGCCCTCATATTGGGTTGGTCTGGTGTTCTATCAGGATAAGGTTGATGTCATCATGTGCTCTTCTTAGTGCCTTAAATCAGGGATTATAAGACATCAGTATATCTTATTACTACAGATGTCACCCTTGACTACTAGTTTTGGTAGTTTTGCTATAAATTTAATGTCTTCCCCTTTGTTTTTAGTAAATTTTCAGGAAATAAAACTTTGACATTATGCCAATATGCTGTTTCTCCTTAAACTTTCATCAGAATTTGCATTTGTTGGTGGATCTAGCCTATAGCAGTTTCTATTTTTCTAATAGCAATTGGAGATTACTACAATCTCCAATTGGAGATTTATCCATTTCTTTCTATTTGCTGTACTTGTATAAACTGAATGTTTCTGGAGGAGCAAGTTTTATTCATTCCTATTCATGAATTCATTGATATTTACTTTGTTCTTTGGCTTTAATTCAATTCCATCATTATTTTCTTCAAATTAACCTGGCTTGGGCCACTGGGAACACTTTCAGTATTTTTTCTGATTTTCAAAGTAGAAAAAATATTTAAGTGACCATATCCCATTAAGGAAATTTAGGAAGCAGGCATGAATTAAAGATTCAGGCCTGTTGCTGCTATTCAGATACGCAGACATGCTGCCTTGAGAATCTAAGTGCCACTTCTTTTCTCTCTCTCCCTCTCTCTCTCTCTCTCTCTCTCTCTCCCTCTCCCTCTTCCTCTATCTCTCTCTCTCTAAGAAAGATGCATTTATTTATTTGTAAGGTAGAATAACAGAGAGAGGGAATGGGTGAAGAGAGATCTTCCATCAGCTCATTCATTCCAAAAACCGATCACAATGGCCAAAGCTGAGACAAGGCGAAGTCAGGAGACCGGAACTCTAACGAGATCTCCCATGTGGGTAGCAGTTTCTCAAATATTTGGACTGTCATCCATTGTTTATCCAGACAAATTAGTAGGGAACTGGATTAGAAGCAGCAAAGTGGAGATTTGAATGTACACTCCACGGAATGCAGCAATATAAGCTGCATCTTAACCCCTTGTGTCACAGGGCTGGCCCATAAGTGCTTTTTGAGACTCAAATTTACTCACCAGAAAATGCAGAATTTGAACTACATATTGCCAATTTCCTCTAAAAGGCTATTTTAATAGAAGTATAATTTTATAAAAGTAATTAATTCTAGAACTTAGAAAAGACCTTTTAATCTGAGGGGTAATTTATCTTCTTAGGAGCGCATAAAAGAAAACAGGAAGGATGACTAAGGTCTTACTCGAAAACAGTCACATTTTGTTTCATCTTTTATTTTGCTTTGGCTCAAAATTTATTTTATTCTGAATTTCAATGATGTTAAGAGAATTCCTTTTTTGGTGTAAAGTTCACAAACACTTCTCTGGATATTTTAGCATGTAAGTGGTTCTCAATACAGTGAAATTTTACATGTTTTGAGTGAGTTTGTTTATATTTTTTGATTATTTTAATTCAAGGGTATATTCATACCCTTTTGGCCGGCACCGTGGCTCAATAGGCTAATCCTCCACCTAGCGACGCTGGCACACTGGGTTCTAGTCCCGGTCGGGGCGCTGGATTCTTTCCCCGTTGCCCCTCTTCCAGGCCAGCTCTCTGCTGTGGCCCGGGAAGGCAGTGGAGGATGGCCCAAGTGCTTGGGCCCCGCACTCCATGGGAGACCAGGATAAGTACCTGGCTCCTGCCTTTGGATCAGGGATCAGCGCGGTGCGCCAGCCGCAGCGCGCCAGCGATGGAGGCCACTGGAGGGTGAACCAACGGCAAAAGGAAAACCTTTCTCTCTCTCTCTCTCACTGTCCACTCTGCCTGTCAAAAAAAAAAAAAAAAAAAAGGTATATTCATCCCCTTTTACTCTTCCGCCATATACCCATGGGGCATTCTCTCAAAATATTTAGATTCCAGGTTACGTATGATTCAGATAGTGGGGTCCTCCCTACTCCTGTATGAAACATACCATACCTCTTTACTTGCCATCACTTTCTAACCCAGTAAACCTTTATTTTCCTTACAGCACTTATCACCAGCTGAGGAAAGTTTTTTTAAACGTGTGTGTGTGTGTGTTTAATATATACACGGGGGGGGGGGGGGGGGCTGGAGAGGTCCCCGGGGAGGATGGAGTGGTGCTCGAGGCTGGGTGGCTGCCGGCAGCGCCATGGAGACGGTACAGCTGAGGAACCGCCCGCCGGCAGCTGAAAAAGTTGGATGAAGACAGTTTAACCAAACAACCAGAAGTATTTGATGTCTTGGAGAAATTCGGAGAAGGGTCCTATGGCAGCAAGTATAAAGCTTTTCATAAAGAGACCAGACAGATTGTGGCTATTAAACAAGTTCCTGTCGAATCAGATCTTCAGGAGGTAATCAAAGAAATCTCCATAATGCAGCAATGTGACAGCCCTCATGTAGTCAAATACTATGGAAATTATTTTAAGAACACAGACTTATGGATCATTATGGAGTACTGTGGAGCTGGCTCTGTATCTGATATCATTCGATTACGAAATAAAATGTTAACAGAAGATGAAATAGCTACAGTATTACAATCAACTCTTAAAGGATTGGAATACCTTTATTTTATGAGAAAAATACACTGAGATATCAAGGCAGGAAATATTTTGTTAAATACAGAGGGACATGCAAAACTCTCAGATTTTGGTGTAACAGGTCAGCTTACAGATACCATGGCCAGCGCAATACAGTAATAGGAACACCATTTTGGATGGCTCCAGAGGTGATTCAGGAAATTGGGTACAACTGTGTGGCAGACAGCTGGTCTCTGGGAATAACTGCCATAGAAATGGCTGAAGGAAAGCCACCATATGCTGATATCCATCCCATGAGGGCAATCTTCATGATTCCTACAAACCCTCCGCCCACGTTCCGAAAACCAGAGCTGTGGTCAGATAACTTTACAGACTTTGTGAAGCAGTGTCTTGTAAAGAGCCCTGAGCAGAGGGCCACAGCCACTCAGCTCCTACAGCACCCGCTTGTCAGGAATGTTAAAGGAGTGTCAATGTTGCGGGACTTAATTAACGAAGCCATGGATGTGAAACTGAAACGCCAGGAATCCCAGCAGCGGGAAGTGGACCAAGACGATGAAGATAACTCAGAGGAGGATGAAATGGATTCTGGCATGATGGTTCGTGCAGCAGACGATGAGATGGGCACTGTGCGTGTGGCCAGCACCATGAGTGATGAAGCCAATACCATGATTGAGCATGAAGACACCTTGCCCTCACAGCTGGGCACCATGGTGATCAATGCAGAGGATGAGGAAGAGGAAGGGGCGATGAAAAGAAGGGATGAGACTATGCAGCCTGTAACACCATCTTTCCTTGAATACTTTGAACAAAAAGAAAAGGAAAACCGGGTCAACAGCTTTGGCAAGAGTGTACCCGCTCCACTGAAAAATTCTTCCGATTGGGAAGTACCACTGGATGGAGACTATGAGTTTGTAAGTAGTGTTGGGAGTTCATGGTTCTGTCTTCCTGAGGGGAAGTTACTTGAAATGCCACACATCCAGTTCATGGAAAGTGCCTGTGGTTTTCTTGTGTATTTGAGTCTCATAAGTGCCCTGGTGGCAGCTCCCAGGCTAAGGATCTCATGAGTTTGAGATGACAGCATATTGATTGATTTTTTAAGAAAGCTTTTATTTAATAAATACAAATTTCATAGGTATAGCTTTAGGAATACAGTTCTTCCCCCCATACCCACCCTCCCAACCTTACTCCCGTCCCACCTCCTACTCCCTCTCATCCCATTCTTCATTATGATTCATTTTTAATTATCTTTATATACAGAAAACCAGTTCTATACTAGATAATGATTTTAAGAGTTTGCACCCAAAATATAAAGTATAAAGTATAAATTACTGTTTGAAGACTAGTTTTACCATTGATTGTCATAGTACGACTCATTGGCCACAGAGATCTTACATGGGGAGTGGGTGCACGGTGACTCCTGCTGTTGATTTAACAATTGACACTCTTATTTATGATTTATGACATCAGTGATCACCTGAGACTCTTGCCATGAGCTGCCAAGGCTATGGAAGCCTTTTGAGTTCACAAATTCTGTCAGTATTTAGACAGGGCAATAAGCAAAATGGAAGTTCTCTCCTCCCTTCAGAGAAAAATACCTCTTTCTTTGATGGCCCCTTCTTTCCACTGGGATCTCATGCACAGAGATCTTTCATGTAGGTCATTTTTTGCCAGAGTGTCTTGGCTTTCCATGCCTGAAATGCTCTCATGGGCTTTTTAGCCAGATCTGAATGCCTTAAGGGCTGATTTTGAGGTCAGAGTGCTGTTTAGGGCGTTTGTCATTCTATGAGTCTGCTGTGTGTCCTGCTTCCCATGTTGGGTCATTCTCGCCTTTTTAATTCTATCTATTGTTATTAGCAGACACTTGGTCTTGTATATGTGATCCTTTGACACTTATTTCTATCTATATGATAAGTTATACACTTAGAATGATTGCTTTAACTAGTAAAATGTCATTGGTACCACGTAGCTTAATGGGATTTGGAGTCCCATGGCAGGTTTTTGGCTTTACCCTTGGGAGTAAGTCCATGAGCGCATATGCTGAACTGTGTGGCTCCTCCCTCTCTTATTCTCACACTTATTTTTGCTGAGATCAATTTTCAGTTGCATTTGAATACCTTTGAATAATTCTGTGTTGAGTGAAGAGTTCAACAAATGGTATTAAGAGAAAAAGAAAATAGTAAAAAAATAAAATAATAAACTGTTAAAAAAATATATATATACATGGAAATTTAAAAAAACTGTCACCATGAATACCTATAGTGAATATACATTATATACATATATATATATATAGAGAGAGAGAGAGAGAGAGAGAGAGAGAGACTGTTTCTTTCCCCATGCATCTTTTCTAGTTCCTTATTTCCAACACAGAAATTTTGTACACATAGCAGAGTAGTTTCCTATCATCAAAGTGTGGTAAGAGGTAAGGCACAGGGGGGCAGATACTGTGTTTTCTTTCAGTCTTGCATCCCTATCAACTAGAACAGAGTCTGATACATATGTGTTATATAACAATTATCTGTGGTGAATCAACAAAAGGCTGGAAGCATAGAATAATATATTGAGAGTAGGCTACTTTGAGTACTTGGTTTTCAGATTGCTTTTCTCTCTATTCCTCTTGTTTCTTTCCTTCTTTTTGCATATTCTGTACTTAACAGTATTCTATTTTCCACAATGGTTTTATGTTAGCTGTAAAACTTTATAACAAATTTAGAAAAATATTTATCTGAATCAATAAATGTATCCTGGTCTTTTTTTTCATTCTCAAATTTCTGATAATTAACTTTTTTAATGATAATTAGAAAAGATTAGAAAAAGATAGTCAACATATTTGAAAAGTATTACCTTGAAAAATATAAAATTCAAAATTATACCAACATGTTTGATGACCAATTATTATTTACATTATTTGGGACAAATTATTTATTGCCTCTGAATATCATTTTTATCCATCAGTGCCTAGGATGCCACAGGCCAGAACCACGTGTCTTCTCTTCGACAAAATCAGGTTTAGGGAAAAGGAACAGACCACACCCAAGGTCATATAGTAAGGAATGTTCCATTGTATAGGTGACAACCAGAAAGCATTGAGATAAAAGAGATCGGAGCCATCATTCACTGAGTGGTCAACATTCTTTGTGAATTTGGCCAGCTGCTTCCACCTCCAGGTGCTTGGGAAAACCAACAGCATCTTCCTATATTTGGAAAAATGACCCTGACCAAATTTCAAAAGCTTGCAGGTAGAAAATGATGATACATTTATAGATGTTGCACCTACATAGATGTATCTGTATATGAAGCCTGACTTTTGTTAATAGTCAGTGACAAAGGAATATGAGTGCAAAGAAAATATGAGTATAATAAACAGCGATAAATCACCACAACCACAAAATCCTGATTCTACTCCTTTCTCTTCAAGAGAAAACTTGGTTCTCAGACTGATGTGCTTTGATTGAGGAAAAAAAAATATATCCTATCTCCTCCAAATATTTACAAGATAGAGTCAGAAAGTTGCTCTACATAGTTAAAGGGAAAAAAAGGAAATCTTGTTAAATTAAGAATATTTACATAAAATACAATTTTAAATTCATTTTGTATTCATTCACTCACCAATCATATATATAGAGAATTACAAGTACTAAGGCCATCCCTAAGATGACAGAAGCTAGATCATAATTCCATTTTCACTAAGTTCACTTAATGTGAAGATATTGTGCAAATATAGTTATGAAACAGTGTGGCATATAGTACAAAGTTAAAGTATAAAGGCTGAAAAGTTAACATAACAATGGGTAGAGGTCATAGGTAAGGAAGAAAGCAGAAGCATCCCCAAGGATATATCATGATTGAATTTCATTTTGAGGTCATACACTTAACACTATTTCAATAGAATAAAGAGGCAACTCAGGTGAAAGAGCACCAATTTGTGCGAGGCTGCTCTACTTTGGGAGATCTATAAGTGACTCAGCCTAACTATCACTAAGGATATACGTGGTAAATAGTCTAAAAAGGGGCCAGAAAAGCACACAAGGGTCATATTAAAAGAAGTCACATTAGTCATGCTAAAAATTCCATCTTCACCCTGCAGAAGTCAAGATACCAATAAAATATTTTCAAACAAAGCATACACATCATTGGTCACCTTTGCATTTTAGCAAAATCATAGTGAAGTCATTGTAGAAGATGGATTGGATAAGGCTGGGAGCAGGGAGACTAGCTGGGAAGCTTTTGTAGGAATTCAGGGAAAGAAAAAAGAAATTAGGAATTCCTACAGTACAGATGAGCAGGCAAATTGTACAACATGTATTTCAAATCTAAGTATGCATATGATATGCTGTGGGGAGCAACTGAGACTAGACTGTTACTGGAATTAAGACTTATTCTAAAAAAAAAAAAAAAAAGACTTATTCTATGCATCTGCTCTCCCACAATATGGCGCTGAGAGAGAGACCAAACAACTTCCACGCAGCTGCCTCTCACCAATTTGACTGATAAGCTGCAGGAGCTGATCCTGCTCCTGATTGGAGGAGAGCAGCGTGCTCGGCGTGTGGGCAGCAGAGTTGGGATTGGTGGAAGAGGACTATAAAGGAGGAGAGAGACAACATGCACCAGGAACATCCGGATAACATCTGAGCAGCTCCCGAGAGAGCCGGCCAGTGGTGTGCCACTCCTCTGTGGAAGGGCGGATAGTGGCGGGGGGTGCCGCCCTTCCACGGAGGTGGAGGGGCCGGCAGCCAACCCGGGAAGGACCAGCAGCAAACCCAGGAAGGGCCAAGCAGACAAAAGAACAGCGCAGGGTCCTGTGTCGTTCCTCCGCGAATGGGGGAGTGACATAATGGTGCCGTGACTTGGATATGAAGCCTAGGAGGGATAATGGCCGTAACTCAGATATGAAACCTAGGAGGAATAATGGTGCCGTGACTCGGATATGAAACCTAGGAGGGATAATGGAAAGAACAGCGCAGGGTCTAGTGTCGTTCCTCCGCAAAGAAGGGGAGCGACAATATGCACTACATGAGTTAGATGTGGGATCATAGGAAATCATGGACTGGCATGAAAGTCTTGCTTAAATGACCACAGCATTGGGGATTTAACCAAATGAAGGAATAGGGGGCAGTTCAGTTTGGAAAAAAATGAGCCAAACAGCCAGTGGGAATTTCAACCTCAACTTTATGTGCGTTAGAAACACCAAATGGAGATGCCTTTTTGGAATCATCTTTTTTTTTTTCTTTTTCTTTTAAAGTAGTAGCAACATATGATTAAATGTGAGGTAAAGAGAGGAGACCATGTCTTATTAAATCAGATTAAGGAATGTCATAGCAGAAAAAAGAGGGCAAGGATTAAAATGTAAGGAAAGGAGAAGAGGGAGTTACAACCAACACAACACCATTCTAAGAATGATCTGACTAGGAAAGCTGTTCTCCTAGTTTTTCAAATATGCTCTATACTCTAGTGGCTGAATGAGTTATGATCTGTTATAACTGGAAGCTGATTTTTCCAAGATTCTGCATTTTAGATCATCAGAATTTTCAATGGAATAAAAGGAAACTATATTAACTTGTTAATGACATTTGAATCAGGTTTTGACAAGCTGAGACCCCACTACATTCAGTCCTCCATCTCATTTCAATTTGACTACACTGTTCCAGGACACAACTACTATGCAGAAACTTCCAATATGAGTTCGGAGCCTCTTCTAAAGCCATGGAAGAGAGCCAATAGGCACCACTAACTCTGGACAGTATTTGTGCTGAAATGCATTTCCTGAGTCAGTATTGAAACCCAAGATGGAAACCCAGCTCCCTTAACAGATACCAGCAGTAAAAGCCTTCCTGATAACCTTTGATCTTTTCTGGTCTAAGTTATTTGAAGAGAAACCAGGGAGAACCACCAAAACAAAAAGACACCGCAGAGAAACAAATCATCCTTTATAGGAGACTGATGTTCCTACATTAAAGCAAAAGTCAGAAACAAGTTACAATAAATTAAGAGGATGGAAACAAAATGATCCCTAGTCCTTGACACCCAGCCACAGTCGCCAGACTTCAGTCATCTTGTGGATATTTCAAACAGCCAAACGGAGAGGCAGAGGCTACCAGGTAATAGCCACCAACTAGAAAATTCACAGTAGCTAGACTATCCCACATTGATTTTGTTAGTTGGCTGGTAAACTGAGAGTGAATAAAAGATGTTTGATAATGAATTCTGGAATCACCACAAAAAATACATAATAAAAAAGATAGGGTAGGCAAAGATACCTTGGGGTCACATATTCATATCAAAGTACCTACATTCAGACTCCAGCTCTGTTTCCTATTCTAGCTTCCTGCTATCAATCATTCTAGTGGGAGGAAGCTGATAATTCAAGTAATTAAGTCCTTATCACCCACGCTGGAAACCTGGATTAAGCCTGGGTTCCTGGCTTTAGCCAGCCTAGGCTGTAGCAGGCATTTGGGACAGAACCAGAGGATTGAAGATCTCTCTTTTTCTGTGTTTCCCTTACTTACTGAAAGACATAAAAGCATTCAAAAAGACATTCATAAAACAGAAGAATGTTCTGGGGCCAGCCTTGTGGTGCAGCAGGTTAAGCCCCTGCCTGCAATGTTCTCATTCCATATCTGAGCACTGTTTCTCAAGATTGACTTGTTCTTCTTCATGACACTTTTGAAGTGAAAAGTCTCTTTGGCTTTCATTCTAATCGGGTCGGTGTTACCTAAGTGCACTTCTAACCAAGTTCAGCTTTCAAGCAATCAAGAGCAAAGTTGAAAATCATCAGGCTATGGGCACTGCTGAGACCTCACCCCTCAGCTCCAGGGCACTCTGCTTTTCTCATGAGCTATGTCAGAACCCTCCCTGATGTTCTGATAAATAACAGGTGGAACACTCCCAGGTAATAGAACTCCCAGGAGTGTCTGGAAAAAAAAATATTTCTGTTCTCAAAAGTTTCCTACTGGACTATACAAAAGTCTAAATATTGCTATTTTCTAATATCGCCATGTTATAAACAAAATTTTATTAAAACTGAGCAGAAAACAAACCTGAATATGGAAAACTGCCCTTGTGAGTATCTTTTTCTGCTTATTCCTTTATCTCATCAGCATAGATAGACACATATAAACTAGAGCCTTGGTTTTAATTCAGCTTCCCTGTGTTCCTTCACCTTTATGAATGTTTCAGTATTTACACTTCTGGTTAATATACTGAGAAGGATGGCACTGTCTCTTGACAGACACCAATATAGGCTCCCCAGTCACTGAGATGTTCGCTTTCCCCCACCTAATATTTTATATCCTAAAGTTCATTTTCATGGTTCATACACTTATAGTGTACTGATTTTTCAAATATCTATTTTCCAATGTAATATTTTCAAGGTCACTGCATTTACGCAGAGGAGTTATCAGATTAGTGCACAGCAGGGTGTCTGCACCAGCGTGCATCCTCAGTTCACTTGCTTCCATTTCTGCAGATGAACACTCTGGTCTTATTGCTTGTTCACCAAGAGCTAATAAGGGCTAAATAAACATGGGGGTGCAGAAATTGTACACATGAAGAAAAACAGTATATTAGCTGACATTAACGCAATACCTCAGGTACTTCTTTAAGAATCTTATTTTTCGAGATATTACTTCATTTTTACCACAACAGGTCAGTTCAGAGAAGAGACCCACCTTCAACATGAATGTAAGTCCAAGGCCAGACCCCAGATGATTTTCTTAGAATCTAACTCTGAATGTTGAGTAGATATTAACACACTTTCCTTGCATTAAACTTTAAGATAATTGCCTTTAGATACAGATACAAGAATTCATTTAAACACATAGTTTAAGGGGTTAATAGAGTGGCACAGGTTCAGATTCAAGGTAACAATCAGTATAGGCGCCTTTACCAACTAACAACCAAAGATAGATTAGAAAGCCAGGGCTGTTAATGAGTGCTTACCAAGATGGATATACCATGCTCTAGTACTCAAGCTCTCCACAACAGTGGAAGGGGAATTTCAGACCTGGAGACACAGGAGCTTGCCTAAAGTGACATCACAAGAAACAAGGAAGCCGTATCCAAACACAGTGGATATAGCTTTTAACTGCTATGCATAAACGGAGCATATGCTTACAGACATTTCCAGCAAACTATATTTCAGAGGGAGTTTGTAGAAAAGGGAAAGAAAGAAAGAGACAGGGACATGGAGAAAGAAAAGGGAGGAGTTGGGGGAGAGTAACAGTAGGGGAGAGAGAGGGGGAGGGGAGAGGGAGACTGATTCTATTCAAACAGTACAAAGCAATGTGTCTTACTACTGCTTTCTCCAATTCTAGAAAGAAATAAGACATGACTGTTGTCCCTTTCCTTATAACATTTAAAAAAGTTCCAAATAGTGCAAACAGGTTGCTGCTCTGGGTATCAGCTAAGTGTATAAAATATCATTTATTCCTTATGTCCCCAAACGTGAGTCTATTAATACAGCAGCCCTAAAACCAAGAATCCACCATTACTCCAAAGCAAAGCAGGAAACCAGCCTGTGGACATCTGCATAGAGACCACAATTTGATCTCCTTTGTAGTACTGTTCTGAGCAGTTTTCAGTGGCAATTTTAAATTAATCCTCATGGACTGCCTTTAGAATTAATATTTCAGTGAGATGTAGCCCCTCTCCACATCCAGTATCTTTCCTTTTACTCTTAAACCAAACCATAGCTCAGAATCCACAGGTCAACTTTAAATTCTGTAGTAGTTGTCTTTCACAATAAGGGATGCATGAAAGTGAAGATGGCAAGAATTTCAGGCTTTGAAAATGATCATTCATTGAATTAAGCAAAAGCAATTATAGATAGTATTCAATGACAAGCAATTTTATTTTAGATACTTAAAATTATCTTAAGCATTTCAGTGACCCAACATCATTTTGTGTTTTGTCCACATGAATGTGCATATTGGCAGACACACAAATAAGTGAGAGTTATTTTATGGGGATATAATAAAAATGAAAACATCATGAGAATGTGAGGTCATGTGTGGAAACGGGTGAACATGGATATAAACAGGTGACTATGTCACATTTTTGTTCATTTTTTTGGTCCCACTTTACCCTCTAGGAGAAGTTTTTGGTTCCTAACTTGGCTTGTTCTTTCCCTGGAGATAGTTTACAAGGAAACGCATCAGAATTCTCACCTTGAAGTCTGCTTCTTTGTATCTACCCTGAAACAAAACTTCATTAGACGCTTTTTATTCCCTATGTTTCAATTGCACTGACAGTTTTTCTTTCACCTTCCAAATAAGTTCTCTGCACAGAAGCTCCTGTGTAGTCACACCTCTGGGTAACCCAATTAAGAAAACATTCAGGGCTGGCGCCGCGGCTCAAGAGGCTAATCCTCTGCCTTGCGGCGCCGGATTCTGTCCCGGTTGCCCCTCTTCCAGGCCAGCTCTCTGCTGTGGCCCGGGATGGCAGTGGAGGATGGCCCAAGTGCTTGGGTCCTTGCACCCCATGGGAGACCAGGATAAGTAACTGGCTCCTGCCTTCGGATCAGCGCGGTGCACCAGCTGCAGCGTGCCAGCCGTGGCAGCCATAGGAGGGTGAACCAACGGCAAAGGGAAGACTTTTTTCTCTGCCTCTCTCTCTCATTGTCCACTCTGCCTGTCAAAAAAATAAATAAATAAATAAAAAGAAAAGAAAACATTCAGGAAACATACTCAGGTAGCTTGCTCCACGTTGGTGTGTCATTCTGTACAAAACATAGTTATCCCTGCTAGCATTCTCCTGCACCAGTGCCTTTTACTAAATCCAAACAGAATTCCCCACATCCGTATGTCTCTCAAGCTGACAAACAGGATGGCGGAATGCTACATTCATGTGCTGGGAACTGGTAAGAATGGAGACATCCTTTTTATTTGGACTAGCTTATGTGTAGAAGATTCACTTCCTTGCACCCTAACTAACGTACAAACAATTCCGATTCTCTGGCATCCTCACATCTAACTGAAGTGCTTGAAATTCCACCAAAGAGATGTTGCATGGCCGGGAGAAGTATTCTAGCGAGTCCCTAAGTCTACTGAGGGACAAGAAAAGCACAACAGTCATGCTGGAAAGCCCACTAAGTGCCAGGAAGCGACCCCTTTCCCTGCGCATTTCTCAAAGAGGTGAGCACATACTAGGACTTTGGTCAGGACACAGGGGCTCACATCTTTGGAGGCAGGAGCCACCAGCTACCTGCCTGTTTCCTTTGACAAAGCTCCGTTTCAAGTTTAACTGCTCTGAAGTTATCTTCCATTGCTTCCATTGCTACTTTATTTTTTTTTCAAATTGTTTCAAGCACTTATTTTAATATGGTAAATTATTTTATTAAAAAATACTAGTCATGTCAGCCCTTTCCTCCTCTACCTCTCTCCATTCCAGATTCTCATTCCCCAAAGATGGCAAATTTGGAACCAACAAGCTACTTGTATCACATAAATAGTCAAAATACAATTTTTGTTACTATTTGCCCTTCTAGTATTTAAGACAAAAAGCATGATGCTGGGAGCTTTACATTTTCCTCAGCTTGATTCAGTGTTAGGCAGGTTCCCTTCTGGCCATAAACTACTGACCTCCTGGTTCCTCTCTCAGTCTTATAACCCAGCAATATCTTCCTCAAGGACATGGCAGCCATTCTTATAAAACATAGTCAATAAGGTGGGACTCTAACTTGATAATCACCAATTAGCAAACACAGATGGTCTACTTCAGTGGACCAACCTTGTCCCTAAAATCATCCAGTTCTCTTCCACTGGCTCTCTCAAGGCTGTCAGGTATGGATATCAAAGTTGAGTTTATAGTAAGAATTTACTATTCCCGGAGCCTAATCAGATATGTTAGTCACAGTTTTGGAGAGGGAGTAATTCACTGCACTACTGTAACATATTCATGTGGGATCATCAGTTGTGGCCTTAGCATACATTTGGTCACTTGGACATTTGGATGTTGACTGTGTTCTCTGATAATCCACTGAGATCAAGTTCCAGAAAACGGTAGTAGAGAAAATTAAAGAAATTAATATTTCCTTAAGTTTCTTTACCAATAGTTCACCTTAAGGGAACATAGAAGAATATTTTTCAAAGGAGATTGGGTGTTGGAATACATAAGTAATAATTTCCTTGTGATACATTACAGTTGTTTTGACTTCACCTGTAGGATTCTGTATTTTTTCTTCACAATGTTGCGTGGCCCTAGATTTCTTTAAGAGCCCTGATGCTCTGAAACACAGAATGAACTACTAGTGCCTGGACCCACAGACAAATCACAGCCAGGGACAATCCAACATCTACCTTGTTTCCAGGGCACCCAGATGACATCTGTGTGACGAAATGTCACAGATTTAAAAAAACAAAAAACAAAAACAAAAAAAACCTCTCAGTTCTCCCAAGTTATCTTGAAGCAGAACCAACACTTGTCAGTAGTTGAAAGAAACTTGGCCTACTTCTAGTAAATATAATTAGTTAACTAATGATTCAGCCAGGCTTATAAAATTGAATATTCACATTTTCAAAATCATACTATTATACATATACTAATAATTAAAAGAAATTATATTAATCATAAGATAATTTCAGGATTAATATTAATAATATTTTATTATGCAGCATAGACAATGTTTTCTATAAATTTAACATTCAAGTTTAAAGTTGAATAAAGAGCAGTTTTTATCCACTCAATTATGGCATCACTACAAGTTAAAGTATAGTCTTGTTTGGATTTAAAGTAATCCATATATTGAAGCCAATGTTGTAGCACAGCAGGTAAAGCCAAAGCCTGCAATGCCAGGATCCAACATGTGTGCCATTCATGTCCCAGCTGCTCCACTTTGACTCCAGCTCCCTACTAATGGCCTAGGAAAAGCAGCAGAAGATGGCTCAAATGCTTGGTTCCTTGCTCCTATCTGGGATGCCTGGATGAAGCTCCTGGCTTCCAATTTTTGGTCTGGCCTATCCCTGGCCACTGTGGCTATCTGGGGAATCAACTGGCAGATGCAAGATCTCTGTCTCTGACTCTCTGTAACTCTAACTTAAAAAAAATCCTTAAAAAATTAAAAAAAAAACAACAAAGTATTCCAAAAATGATTTGAGATTCCATGGAAATACTTTCAGAGTGCATCAAAGAACTGTAACCACTTTTTTTTATTATTATTATTTGACAGGTAGAGTTACAGATAATGAGAGAGAGAGAGAAAGACAGAGAGAAAGGTCTTCCATCCAATGCTTTACCCCCAAAATGGCCACAAAGGCTGGAGCTATGCTGATCTGAAGCCAGGAGCCAGGTGCCTCTTCCTGGTCTCCCATGTGGGTGCAGGTGCCCAAGCACTGGGGCCATCCTCCACTGCCTTCCCAGGCCATAGCAGAGAGCTGGACTGGAAGAGGAGCAACCGGGACTAGAACCCGCGCCCATATGGGACACCAGCGCTACAGGTGGAGGATCAACCTAGTGTGCCATGGCGCCGGCCCCAGAACTGTAACCACTTTGAAGAAAAACAAACATCCTCACCTTTGAGCACCTTACAGTAAAACCTAAACTCTGTATTTATTTATCCAGCTGTGCCAATTATATGTCACAAATCTGTTACTAGTACAGATCACATAATCACAGAAAAAACAAACTCTTCATTTTCAGAAATCATAATAATAATATCTCATTGCTTCTCTACTGTTTGGATTTGCTTTGTTCTTGTTTCTTGTTATCTAGTTCCTGGAGTTGCAGTGATGAATTGCTTATATGAGGTATTTTTGAATTTTTTGAAGCAGGTATTGATTGCTATAAATTTTCTTAGTACTACTTATTTGCTCATTTAAACTTCATTAAAATTAATTTTATATGTACAAAACAAAAATTTTGTAGTAATGAGTTCCCATACTGCTGTAGCTATATCACATAGGTTTTGATGTTCTGTGTTTATTTTTTTATTCAAAAAATGTGAATTTCTTTCTTAATTTACTCCTTGATCCATCAGTTGGTCAGGAGTGAATTGTTTAATTTCCATGTATTTATGCAGTTTCCTAGGTTTTTTCCTGTTATTTATTTCTAGCTTTTTTTGAACTGTGGTCAGAAAAAATACCTGATATCATTCATATATGTATGTATAGATAAAATAGGTGGCTATAGATTTCTCAACATTATTGAGCCTTGATTTATAACATACTGTAAGACCTTTCTTAGCGAATAGTCCACATGTTTGGAGGAAGAATTTGTATTCTATAGCTATTGGGTGGAATGTCCTATAGATGTATAGATGTCTGGTTTTTTTTTTCTTTCTTTTTTTTTTTTTTTTTTGGACAGTGAGAGAGACAGACAGACAGAAAGGTCTTCCTTTGCCGTTGTTTCACCCTTCAATGGCCACCACAGCTGATGCACCGCACTGATCCAAAGCCAGGAGCCAGGTGCTTCTCCTGGTCTCCCATGGGGTGCAGGGCCCAAGCACTTGGGCCATCCTCCACTGCCCTCCCGGGCCACAGCAGAGAGCTGGACTGGAAGAAGGGCAACCGGGACAGAATCCAGCGCTCTGACCGGGACTAGAACCTGGTGTGCCAGCGCCACAGGCGGAGGATTAGCCTATTGAGCCGTGGCACCGGCCCAACTGTTAGTTTTAATTAGTCCAGGATAACTTAACCCTGCTGTTTTTTGTTGAGTTTCAGGGTTGATAATCTGGCCATTTTTAAACATGGAATGTTAAAGGCCCTATTATATTAGAGTCCATTTCTCCCTTTAGGACTATTAATATTTGCTTTTATTTGAGTGCTCCAATATTTGGTGCATATATATATATTCAATTTTTATTTCCTTACTCAGTGAAATTTTTATTATATAATGAGCCTCCTTGTATCTTTTGATTATTTTTTAAATTTATTTTATCTGATACATATAAGCCTAATATTGCTCTTTTGAGGAACATTTACATGGGATATCTTATTTCATCTTTTCACTTTTAGTCTATATATGTCCTTAGAAGTGATGTATCTTTAAGAAAAAATGATTTATTAATTTGAAATCCAAAGCAAAAAAGAGAGTACAGAGAGATCTTCTGCCTCTATTTTAGTCCCCAAAAGCCTGCAACAGCCTGGTCTGGGCCAGGCAAATACCAAGAGACAAGAACTCCATCCTTGTCTCCCACATGGTAGCAGGAGTCCAGGTACGTGGACCATGCTTTGCTGTATTCCCAGGTGTACTGGCAGAGAGCTGTATTAGAAGCAGGGAAGCCAGGACTTGAACTGGTACTCCAAAATGGGATGTGGCACTGCAGGCTGTGATGTAACCCATTATGTGAAAATGATAGCCAGAGTCTCTTATAAGCAGCATATAGTTAGGTCTTGTTATTTTTCCTCATTTAGCTACTCTGTGTCTTTTAACTGCATAAATTATCCATTTATACTTAAGGTAATTATTGATAGGTGATACTTTTCTACTATCATTTTGATCCTTGATTTGTATTTTTATTGTAGTTCCTTTCTCACAATCTTCATTTGTGGCTAAGTGATTTTCTCTGACAGTGCACCTGGACTTCTTGCTAATAATTTTTGGTAAATCTACTATAGATGTTTGCTCCTTTGTAATCATGGTACTTATAAAAATATCCTATCATTGGGCCGGCACCGTGGCTCAATAGGCTAATCCTCCACCTTGCGGCGCCGGCACACCGGGTTCTAGTCCCGGTCGGGGCGCCGGATTCTGTCCCGGTTGACCCTCTTCCAGGCCAGCTCTCTGCTATGGCCAGGGAGTGCAGTGGAGGATGGCCCAGGTGCTTGGGCCCTGCACCCCATGGGAGACCAGGAAAAGCACCTGGCTCCTGGCTCCTGCCATCGGATCAGCGCGGTGCACCGGCTGCAGCGGCGGCCATTGGAGGGTGAACCAACGGCAAAGGAAGACCTTTCTCTCTCTGTCTCTCTCTCTCACTGTCCACTCTGCCTATCAAAAATAAAAAAAAATATCCTATCATTTATACAAGATATTATGAACTTTTACCACCTTAACATGGATTATAAGATAGGGGAAGAAGAAAAAACAAAAATTATGTGATAAGAAACAATAGTATAAAAAATTTTTAAAATAAAACTCTATCCTGGCATGCCATTCCTCTTAATATTTTAAATTTCTGATGACTCGGGACCAGCATGTGGCATAGCGGGTAAAGCCACCACCTGTGATGCCGACATCTCATATGTACGCCAGTTTGAGTCTCGGTTGCTCCACTTCTGATCCAGCTCACTGCTGTGGCCTGAGAAAGCAGTAGAAGTTACCCCAAGTCCTTGGGCCCCTGCACCTGCATGGGTGACTTACAAGAAGCTCTTGGCTCCTGGCTTCAGATTAGCACAGCTCCAGCCATTACGGTCAACTGGAGAGCGAACCAATGGATAGAAGACCTCCCTCTCCCTCTCCCTCTCCCTCTCCCTCTCCCTCTCCCTCTCCCTCTCCCTCTCCCTCTCCCTCTCCCTCTCCCTCTCCCTCACCCTCTCCCTCTCCCTTTCCCTCTCCCTCTCCCTCTATATGCTTCTCTCTGTGTAACTCTGACTTTCAAATAAATAAATAAAATCTTTAAAAAAAATTCTGATGACCCATTTTACCTGTCTATATTACCTGTCTCTTAACAATTTAATGTAATTATTGTTTTGTATTTTATTCTTCATATTCAATATATGAAATGTTTATTCATCATGTTTTCAATATGAGATCATTCTGAAATTTTTTTACAATTGAGTTTTCTACCTTCTAACAGTTTATTCTTTCCAGGTAACAACTCTGAGTTTAAAGAAGTTCTTTCCCCCTTTCTTGTAGAGTAGGTGTGGTGATGTTAAATCCTCTAAGTTTTTGTCTTCTGAGAATGTCTTTATCACTCCCCCATAGGTTAATAATGTTTCTGGGTATAGTATTTTTCACTACCCATTTCTTTCACCTTTGGCACTATGAGTGTCTCATCCTACTTCCTCTGAGCTGTAAGGTTTCTGTGGAAAAGTCTGCAGTTAGGTGAATTGTTTCTTTCTCTAGCTGGTTTGAGATTCTTCTCTTTTTCTTAATGTTGGAGAGTCTGATAATACCATATCAGGGTAGACTTTGTTGGTTTGAATCTGGCGATTTTTGATCTTTCTGTTCCTGGATATTACATGTTTATTTGGGTTTAGGGAGTTTTGCATTATAATCTCTTTGAATTATGCTTTTCAGTTCCTTAGACATTTTCAATACCCTTATGAACCCCAAACAACTTTGATATTTTCTCTTCTAAGGTTTTTGAATGCTTTATTCATTTCTCTTGACCCTTTCATTTCTCTTCCAAAGTATTTTCCTTTTTAAAAAGATTTATTTATTTGAAAGGTAACTAATAGAGGAAGAAGGGAGAAACACACACACAAACACACCACAGAGAGAAAAAGAGAGAGAACGAGCAAGCTAGAGAGTGCACTCCCATATGCAGGCTCTCTCCTCAAATATCTCCAAAGGCTGGAGTTGAGGCAGGATGAAGCCAGGAGTCTAAAATTCTATCCAGGTCTCCCATGTGAATTGTAGGGGCCCAAGCATTTGGATCATCTTTAGCTGAATTCCCAGGTACATTATGAGAAAGCTGGATCAGAAGCAGAGCAGCTGGGACTTAATCAGCCCACTAATATGGGATGCCAGCATAGTAGGCAGAAGCTTAAACCACTATGACACAACTGTATATTTTCACAAAGCCTTTCTCTGAGCTCACTGATACTGTCTTCTTTCAGATCTATTTCCTGTTTTTGCCTTCTTTCTAGTTTGTAATTTTGCTTAACATACTTACAAATTACAAGATTGACTTCCGTTCTATTTTGCTGAATTATTTTCAACTCTTCTCAAGTCTCTAAGAGTACTGAATAATTTCTCTGTGTTCCATTGAAGTTCATCAAATTTCCTCAAAAGTACTATTTTTAAATCTTTACCCAAGGCTTTGAAAATTTCAATTTTTAGATGATTTGTTTCTAAAACCCTAATTTGCTCATTAGGTGAGGTACCTTAAAATTCTCCACGCTCATTGTCAATGTCATCTGTCCTTTGAGGTATAATAATCTGGCTTTGTTTGTGGCAGTTCTTTCAGAAAATTTATGTGGTCTATCTCTTTCTCTGAGTCAGTGGACATTTCTGTTATTTCCTCACTAGATGGAACCTCAAGTAAAAGCTTGCTGTGTGACTACTGTTAGTGTGTTTTCACTGCTTCAGTCTTACAATACTCTGCAAGCTAAGATTTATTCCAAATCTTCATTGGTATATTGTTCAGAATGAATTAGTGAAGCAACAGAAAAAAATGGGGTGGGGTAGGAGGAATCCATCAACATAGTCCTCTTCCAAGGCTTGTGTAGGCACAGGATCCTAGTCCTATGGCCATCAACGTCAAGATGTTGGATCATAGCTGGACCCCGCTGAAACCAGAAGAGCCTGAGGATTGGATCAAACACATCCTGCTATGCTATGTCGCTGAGGTGGTCTCTCTACCCAGTGCCACTCCTATCAGACACTAGTGATACTTGCTAGAGTCTAAGATGGATTATTTAGTGCCAAATAACTCTTCATAGCACTAAAGTACATCCAGAAGATTCAAGGCAGGCATTTCTCTGGGGACAGGGACCAATAGAATCTCCTCAGTGCTGAGTTTCATCAGCATGTACTGAGTCCCAAAATGTTTCTATGGTTCCTTGTTGCCTGAGTCAGGCTAGAAGAAGCCTAGCGACTCTCCATATGTAATGGCAGAAGACAGGACCATTAGAATATTCCTAATGTTGGGTTTATCCATCTTGCATTTAGTCCCAAAACTCATTCCTATGGTTTCTTGCTATCTTACTAAGATTGGAAGAGAGTAATAAAGGCAGCCTTTTGGCTGCCCAGAATGGAATTAGGCTGGGTCACTCCTGGATCTCATAGTCACTGGGCAATATAAAGTCTTGTAGGTGAATATCAGACACACTTGAGGCTGTTATTGATACACTTTAAAATAAGTCTGTCTCACAGGAGCTCAGATCTCTTCCCGATTCCTGATGAATCTAGAGTGTAAGTCTGTGAGCCATGGCGTAGGGGTAAAGGCCTTTGGTTATATCAGTTGCTTGGGTTTCCTTGCAAGAAAGCTCTGAATTTAAGACAAGGTATTAAGTTCCCTTTCCTGCTCTACTTCCAAGTGAGTATCTTTTTCTTCTGTCTGCTGAAGGTTGGGGGAGTGGTGGCAGAGATGGTCTTTGGGCTAAATGGCTAAGGAAGGTGGAAATATTCCATCTGAAGATGTGATCCTGGGAGCAGGAGCCAGGCACTGTATCTGATTGTGAATTTTCTAACAGTGGCCCAGGCCCTGGAATTCCAATCTAAGTGCTGGATTCAATTCCCTTTCCTTCCTTCAAATGAGAAGAATTTCTGTCCACACTGTTATACTTCATATGGGGGATGGGTGATGTAGATAATTATTTCCATGCTGTTTTCCTCATTGTGACTTGTGTAATTATCCTAAATTAAGTATTTTGGTCTTTCACATGGCTTCTGTAGCTTTTGTGAAGGTGACTTGGTATGCAGACGGCTGTTCAAATCAGTGTCTCTGTGTGGAGCATCTCACTCAGGTGCCATCTTGCCCGTCCCCTAATTTTCTTTTAATAATCTAGAATATGTAAGCTGTTTTCATTATCAATTAATTTTTTCATTGAACATGCATTAGGACTTTATCTCTTCAGTAATGTGCTATGGATCAAGGTAACAGGAAATATTAAGAGATGAACCCTTGCATTATATGATTCTAGTCCATCAAAGGAATGGACACATAATTATGTAATAGTATGAAGTATAATAACTATTATGATAATGATATATAAAAGGTGGTATAGAAGCTTAGATAAATGGGCAAACAGATCTGTCCTGAGCTAATAGGGAAGACTTCATAGGGAAGGCAAAATGTACTGGCCACGAAGTTTTGCTTAGTTAGGCTGCTAACAGTACTAGTGACTTTTCTAGATACTGTGTATATCAACTAGTTTAATCTATAAAGTAGTAACCCCTTGTCTGCATTCTAAGACTTCCAGTGCAGTCTTGAAACTACAGATAACATCAAACTTCACATAGTTGTTTTCTATGCCTATGTTTCTATGATAAATTTTAATGTATAAATTAGTTACAGTAAGGGCTTAACCATGAGGATAAAATAGAATTATTATAGTTATGTACTATAAGTTATTTAAAACATAAATTACTTATTTGTAGAATTTTCTATGTTACTTTGAGACTAACGTTGTCCATGGATAACTGAATTTTTAGAAGCAAAACCATGGATAAGGGAGGAATATAGTAACTATATTACAGCTTATTCAATGCCAGACTTATAAGTGAGCAAGTGATAGGGCTACTATTAAACCCAAGGTTTTTTGATTTTGAAGTCTCAACCCCGGATCTCTACCAGTTATCATCTTTGTGAAGTACAGAGGAGAAGGGAGAAGGGTATCTATCTGAGAGGGAGCAGAACAGTTGTATCCCAGGAAAGTGCTGAGTAAATGGGTGGGGGCAGGGGAGAAGTTCCATATGTCTAGGGTTAGGGTAAGAAATCAATGTGGGGCTAGGAAGAAGGTAGGAACTAAGGGTCAAAGAGAAGTATGGTGCCAGTTTTGACTATGTTCCTAAATCTATATATATGAAATACATGTAACTTAAATAAAATTTTAAAAAAGCCCCCCAAGACATTTGATAGACAATTTGATGGAATTGGGGTAAACCTGGTGTAAATAACAACAGGATAATAGCTAATAATTATTTAATATTTGCATAGTGTTTACACGTCTAAGTCCTTTCAACTTATCAAAATCCTATAAATTAATAATATTAACTTCATTTCAAATATGAGAAAAAAAAAACAAATCACAGAAAGATTACATAACTAGGTCAAGGTCATACCACAAGGAGACTACCCAATATTTGAACCCATATATTTTTTGACCCTTGAACTCAAGCTCCACTCTGAATGCTGTAATGCCACTCATGTCTTCTCTGTTTTTGTAAGGAGACAATGAGAATCAGAAAAAGTCTGTGTGCACGGAAGAATGACACATTTGAGTGTAAGTTTGGGTCATTAAACACATTCTAATCTGTTTGGCTCAGATATTGCTTCACTAATCAATTCATATTCAACATTATAAGTTGTCTACTTTACATTTAGACTGCTTTTGATAGCTTTTAGTTTCATTAGTGTAGTTAGACAAATCCATGACCCAGGGGTGGTGTCTGAACTGGTTCAGACACTGCTTGGGAAGCATATATGCCACATTGGAGTACCTGGATTCAAGTCCCAGCACTACTTTCAATTCCAGCTTCCTGCTAATTTACTCCTTGGGTGGCAGCACGTGGTGGCTCAGATCCTTGGATCCATGCCACCCTTCTGGGAGACCAACACTGAGCTCTGGGCTTATAGCTTTGGACTAGCCCAGTCCCAATTGTTCCAGGTATAATGGAATAAACTAGCATATATCATTTCTGTCTCTCTGCTTTTCAAATAGCATAAAAATAAATTTTTAAAGTCTGTGAGTTGAACAATGTTTACATTCAAAGTAAGCTCATTCTCCCCATCTTAGCTCTACCATCAGCATTACTGCCACAAATACTTTCCACAGTTAGGGTCAACAATTCTTCCGGATATCCCTGGAACTTTTTCCAATTTAGCAATAAAAGTCCTTCGTGCTGGGAAACTCCTCACTCCTGGGTAAAATCTGAATAGCTAAAGGGATTCTTCCTTGCCTGATTGAAAAATCTAAGTGATGTTCTTCAAGGAAAATTTTACCAAGATGGAGATAGGCGTATGAAACAAATTTGTGTCTTACAGACAAAAGCCTGGCTTCTTAAAATTCAGAGGAAATTAACTCTGTTTTTGAGAATGTTAAGGCATCTTTCACTGAGAATTGTAGATATAGAAGCTTAGATGTGGACTAGGGAAGGGTACCCTCTATCAGTGGAGCCCTACTAATGTAGGTCATTAAACAAAGCCAGACCTGTCCAAGCATAGCTTTGCCTACTGTGAGCATTTTCCTTGCATTATAGCTCCAATTACATTTGTAATACAGTTTGTACATAACAGTTAACATTGTCCCTCAGAACATTACTTGGTACCCCAGCCCAGTGTAAATGTAAAAAAGTGTTAATGTGCTAGGAATCAAAGTAATGTTTCCTATTCAGAACAGTCAAATAACAAGACCAAAGGCAAATAAACCTTTACTCTCCTTAGGGTACTCATTGCAGTACTATAAATTGCCTTCACCCAAGGTTTTCTTATTTGTGGGTTATTATAGATGTTATCAATTGATTTTTCTTGGTGACTAACCAAAGATAATCATAGTTTTAAAACCACCGTAAAGAATATGGAATTTGGGCTATAAAGGGAAATTTTAAACCAATGGCCTTACCACCAGCCTAAGGGTTATAGTGTATGGTTTTGTATCCAGTTTCAAGGATAGGAGAGGCTAAAATCAGGTTTGTAGTTCACTTATCAGTACAGCCCCCTTGGGGTGGCCCTGGGCCAAAGGGGTATCTTTCTTTAATTCAGTGTTGTTATATGGAACTATATAGACTAGAACAAGCTCTGTAACTTTTGTTAGGTTTGCTACTGAGTTACTAACTTGACAAGTAAAAGGACAATAATGTAGGCCAATGATTGGCTATAGCTGAGGGTAAGAAACACAAAGTTGAAAGGGAAATCATTTGAAAAAAAAAAAAAACACAACAGAATCTGAGAACTGTTTTGTGGTTCAGTTTCAGAAACAAGAAAATCATCAAGATACTCTCTCTCCTTTCTCTCTTCCTGTATTAGCCTCATTCTTGTCTCTTACCTCAGAACAACCTTCTCCAAATGGCCCAAATCACAAATGCTGAGTCCTCTACTTTATGCTGTAGATTTAGTCCCAGAGGGACACAGACAATAATGTTATTCTTTGTGCCACGCCCAAAACCCTTATATTAGAGGTGAGACTCAATGACACAGCTTCCCTTGCACACTCAATCAGATTCAGCTAGGAGAATCAGGTCCTATGAAAACAATCTATCAATGCATGGACATCAGTGGAGTGGAGTCTGGAGGGTTTGTCTTCCTGGATGAAGGGATATACATGTCCCAGATGGTGATCTGCAGGGTGATTTGAAAAACTCAATGCAATTTAACTACATAAAAAACAAGATCATTCATTCATCACTAATTTTGGCTTAACTGTCTAGAAAGTAAAGCATAAAAATGAAAAACAAAATACATATACTCAGTCTAAAGCTCTCAGAAGTCTCACTCAACATTTTTAATCTGGGAATACCTTTGCAATTACATTGGGGATCTGGTATTGGAAAGATGAGACTTACTATTTCTTGTGCAAAATTCAGTTTATTTCCCTCCCAAAAAAATTTTTACCATAGTAGTTCCTTCCTGTGTTTTTCAGGGATCTCCTGAGAAACAGATCCCAAAGGATATATATAGATAGATATGCCATTAATTATGGAAACTGGTTCAACCGATTATGTAAGCTAAGAAGCCGTATGATATGAACCTTCTATAGGCAGGAAAACCATGAGAGCTGGAGCAATAATTTAGCCCAAAGTCTGAGAATCTGAGTTCTGATGTCCAAGGAAAAGAGAAGATGGATCTCTTAGATCCAGATACTTTTTGTCTCTTCTGGACCTTCAATGAGATGGATGATGTCCACTGACACTCTTAAGGTTAAATCTTTACTCAGTCCAATGATTAAATACTAAGCTCCAGAAATACTCTCAGAGACACACCCTGTAAAAGTACCTCACCAGCTATCTGGGCATCACTTAACCCAGTTAATGCCTAAAAGTAATCATCACTCTTAGTCTTTCCTTATACTAACTAAAATACATGCTAAGTAATGATTTCAAGGTTGAAGTTCATATTCAAGTGCTTGAATATCATTAACAGGGTTTTATTCCCATAAATTTGTATAAATGAGTGAAATGAAAAGTTCATTATTCCACCTCTTCAATTTTCTACTTAAAACAACTTCTTAGAAAAAGAAGGTCAGAAAATTTACTGAAGAAATAGTTTTGTGTTGATTCTAGAAGGAAGAGTAAATTGGGTTTAAACATGGATTTCCAAATGTGAAACTTGCCAAGTCTGACAGTGGGAGTGATTAGATTTCTAGTTTACTGATTTGGGATAATTAATATGACAATCAATTTTAATAGGTGGAAAGACATACTTTGAAGCATATTAAAAAGACACAATAACTAGATTCTTATTAACAAAATGTTTTATGAAAATATTCCACAAAGAGCATTTTGTATAGTGAACATTTCAAGAAGATTTGTTATAGTCAGTGTACAGTTTCAGAGTGATAGAAAACTGCTGATTCTCTGAAGAAAAGTATCTTATTCTTATATAACTTTATATTATTTTTATTTAATCTCTAAATGGTTTCCTTATTTTGTATGTTGCTATGCAGTTCAAAAACATTTAAACCTTGAATGATCTATGGAGTAATGTAGAACTGGTTGGCTTCTACACACAAAAATATGATGGAAAACATTATGTTGAGTGAAATAAGCCAATCCCAAAGGGACAAATACCACTTGTTCTCCTTGATAGGTGACAACTAACTGAGCACCAAAAAGGAAACCTGTTAAAGTGAAATGAACACTATGAGAAATGGTGACTTGATCAGCCCTCACCCTGACTATTGATGAGCAGCTTAATATGTTATCCCTCTTAGTATTTTTTGTTTGTTTGTTCTACTTAATACTTTTGGTTGAATATTGTAATCAGTACACAGTTATTCTTAAGTGTTGAAACTTAACTGAAAAGTGATCGCTGTTAAATATAAGAGTGGGAATAAGAGAGGGAAGAGATATGCAATTCGGGACATGCTCAAGCTGACTTACCTCAAACGGTAGAGTAAGAAACATACCAGGGGATTCTAATTCAGTCCCATCGAGGTGGCATGTACCAATGCCATCTCACTAGTCCCAGTGATCAATTTCTGTTCACAATTGATCATAATGATAGGACTAAGAACCAAAGGGATCACATAAACAAGACTAGTGTCTGCAAATACTAGCTGATAGAATCAGAAAGGGAGAGAATGATCCAACATGGGAAGCGAGATACACAGCAGACTCATAGAATGGCAGATGTCCTAAACAGCACTCTGGCCTCAGAATCAGCCCTTAAGGCATGCGGATCCAGCTGAAATGCCCATGAGAGTATTTCAGGCATGGAAAGCCAAGACACTCTGAGGGAAAAAAAAAACCTAAATGAAAGATCTCCACGAGTGAGATCCCAGTGGAAAGAATGGGTCATCAAAGAAGGAGGTACCTTTCTCTGAAGGGAGGAGAGAACTTCCACTTTGACCATGGCCTTGTCTAAATATGATCAGAGTCAGTGAACCCAGGGGGCTTCCATAGCCTTGGCAGTTCATGACAAGAGCCTAGGGTGATTACTGATGCCGTAAACAAGAGGGCCAATTTGTTAAGTCAACAACAGGAGTCACTGTGCACTTACTCCTCATGTAGGATCTTTGTCCTTAGTGTGCTGTACATTGTGATTTAATGCTATAACTAGTACTCAAACAGTATTTTTCACTTTATGTTTCTGTGTGGGAGCAAACTGTTGAAATCTTTACTTAATGTATGCTAAACTGATCTTCTGTATATAAAGAGAATTGAAAATGAATCTTGATGTGAATGGAAGGGGAGAGGGAGTGGATAAGGGGAGGGTTGCGGGTTGGAGGGACGTTATGGGGGGGAAGCCATTGTAATCCATAAGCTGTACTTTGGAAATTTATATTCATTAAATAAAAGTTAAAAAAAATAAAAAAATTAAAAAAAATATGATGCTTACAGACATCTCACAACTTTCCTAAGATGTAAGACCAGTGAGTCATGAGGTAAGATCAGAAAGCAAAGATTTAAGTTCTATTTGATATACCCACCTGAATTGTAACCATTGATGCTGTGGTGTAGTGGGTAAAGCTGCCACCTACAGTGCAGGCATTCCCACATGGGAACGGGTTCAACTCCGGGCTGCTCCACTTCCGATCCAGCTTTCTGATATAGTCTGGGAAAGAGTGGAAGATGGCCCAAGTCCTTGGGCCCCTGCACCTACGTGGTAGGCCCCGGAGGAGACTCCTGGCTCCGAATCAGCTCAGCTCCAGCCATGCGGCCAATTGGAGAGTGAATCAGCGGCTAGAAGACCTCTCTCTCTCTCTGCCTCTCCTCTCTCTGTGTAACTCTGACTTTCAAATAAATAAAGAAATCTTTAAAAAATTATTTGAGATTCCAGCATGTGGCACAGTAGATTAAATCTCTCCTGCAATGCCAGCATACCATACAGACACCAGTTCAAATTCCAGCTGCTCCACTTCCAATCCAGCTCCCTGCTCCTCAGAAAGCAGCGGAAGATGGCTCTGCACCTACATGGGAGACCAGATCCAGCTCCTGGCCTTGGCCTGGTTCGATACTGGCCATTGCGACAATTTGGGGAATGAATCAGCAGATGAGGTTCTCTCTCTCTCCCTGTCTCTTCTTATCTGTCTGTAACTGTCTTTCAAATAAATAGGCCGGTGCAGCGGCTCAATAGGCTAATCCTCCTCCTGCGGCGCCAGCACAGCATGGTCTAGTCCCAGTCAGGGCACAGGATTCTGTCCTGGTTGCCTCCCTTCCAGGCCAGCTCTCTGCTGTGGCCCAGGAGTGCAGTGGAGGATGGCCCAAGTGCTTGGGCCCTGCACCCCATGGGAGACCAGGAGAAGCACCTGGCTCCTGCCTTCGGATCAGTGCCGTGTGCCGGCCGCAGCGGCCATTAGGGGGTGAACCAACGGAAAAGGAAGACCTTTCTCTCTGTCTCTCTCTCACACTGTCCACTCTGTCTGTCAAAAAAAAGAGATTTATTTATTCAAATAAATAAATAAATAAATATTTTCTTTATCTACCCCCTCTCTCTCACACACACACATAATTTATTTGAAAGGCAGGCAGAGAGAGAAACAGAAAGACAGATTCCCAAAATGTCTACAGTACCAAGGCTTGGACCAGGATAAAGCCAGAAGCCTGGAACTCAATATAAGTTTCCCACATGGGTGGCAGGGTCTCAAGTATTTTGATTATTATCTACTGCCTCCCAAAGTACACTTAACAGAAAGCAGGAACTTGAAATGGACCTGTGACGTAAAATCAGGCACTTGATATGGGATGCGAGTGTCCCAAGAGGCAACTGAAGCACTCTAGCAAATCCCACCACAATGTACTGATTTATACAAGCAAATAGATACAGCCATCACCACCTGTGCTGTGCTTTACATACATAGAACTTGTTCATATGACCAAAAGTCTATGCTTTTTGACCAACATTATTCCATAGCCACAACCACCCTAATAAGCACTTTTCAACTTTTGGCTTATATGAGTTCAACTTTTTCATGTTCTACCTATAAGTGAGATCATACAGTATTTGTTATTCTATGTCTGGCTTAGGTTTCATGTATTATCCTCAGGATTCAGGCAGGCTGTTGCAAATGGGGCTGTCTTCCATTTAATGGCAGAATATTATCTCATTATGTGCGTGGGGGTGTATGACACTCAGGTCATTGCTATAGCTTGGTTCTTCTGAATAATACGGCAGTAATCACAGCAATGGCTTTATCTCCTGCAGATACTGATGTCATTTCCTTTGACTATATGCCCAGTAGTGGGATGACTGGATCACATGATAGTTCTATTTTTAAATTTGGGGATGGGCAATCTTTATACTGTTTTCGATCATGTCTGTATTCATTTACATTCCAGCCAACAGGATACCAGGGTTTTCTTTTTTCCACATCCTAGCCAAAACTTTTATATATTGTGCATTGTGATAATAGCTAATTTGTATGGAGTGACATCCCACCACTGTTTTGATTTGCATTCCCATGATGATTAGTAATTTTAAGCATAATTTCACATTTCCATAGGCTACTTATATCTTCTTTGGAAAAATATATTTAGGACCTTTGTTCATTTTTTATTTCATTTAATGTTTTATTTGATTGCAGAGAGAAAGAAGTAGATCTGCTGGTTCAGTCCCCCAATGTCTGCAATGGCTAGTTCTGGGCAAGGTTAAGCTAGCATCCTGGAACTCATTCTGAGTCTTCCAGGGATCCAAGTAAGTGGATCCATCATTTGCTGCCTCTGAAAGTATGTATTAGAGGGAATCTGTGATTTGGACCCGGTTATTCTGATATGAGATATGGGCATCCAAAGCAACACCAAATACTGAAGCAAATACTCACTCTTCACTATTTTTTAATAAGGTTATTGAGTGTCATGAATTCCTTACGTGAGAATTTGGGATTTTTAGCTTTTATCAGGTATATGATATTCAAGTACTCTCATTTTTTAGGTTGCCTTTTCATTTTGTTGATTGCTTTTGTATACAAACGTTTTAGACTGATGCAGTCTTAACACTTTGTGATTTTAAGGTTGTAAATTATAAAGGATAAATGACAAAACTATATTAATTAGGTATTCTTCTGAAAGTATTTTAACCTACATTGCAAGAAGCCTTGCTCTAAACAACATGACTTATTTCCAGGGATGTATTTCCAAATAGAATTTTGTTAGGCACACTTTAATTTTGCTGAAAATGTAGAATTAATCTTCTCCTGCAGATATAAATATATTATGATGATAACAGCGTAAAATCTCATGACCTTATGCTGCAAAAGGAAATTGTCACACTGAATAAGTGGATCATTAGAACTCAATTACATCTCAGTTCTAGTCTAATCATGGAAATGGGAAATCCTTCTAATAATGCTTCTAGATTTTTATTATCTCAGGTTCTAAGAAATGAAACTGAGGTTCAGGGAGATTAAATATGGACTAAATAAGTTGTCCTAAACACACAGCTAATATGTTGAAGCAATAGCATCTGAGTAAGATTCCATTGAGGAATCGAAAGTGTATGTTCTTCATATTCTCCTGGCCTGAAATAAAAAAGCTGTTTTTTCATTCTACTTATATTTTCATTTACTTATTTATTTGAGGCAGAGAAAAGTTGAGAAAAAGAGAGGGAGCTCTTCCATATATTGCTTCAGTCCTCGATTTATTGCAGCAGGTAGGGTCAAACCAAGCTGAAGCCAAGAGACATAAACTGCTTCAGGTCTCCTATGTGGATGGGCAGGAGCTCAACTACTTGAGCCACCACTTGCTGCCTCCAAGACTGTGCAGCAGCAGGAAACTGGAATTGAAGCAGAACCAGGACTCAAACCCAGTCTGATATGGGATGCTCTCATCCCAAGAAATGTTCTAACTCTTGTGACAAATAAGCAGCAGTGATCCTAAACCACTCATTCTATACAATGGAAATAGCCTTTGCCTTTATGACTTGGTAATGATTAACCAAGTATCTACTGTACACATTACACCTTGAAACTATCTCTATTTGAAGAAGAGTTAGCCTGTCAGTCCTGGCAAGCCATCATCCTACAGATGAGAACAAGAACAAATGGCTGTTAGGCTTCTTCAACTCCTCCCTTGACCCGGGGAGAAAGTAGAGCTGTACAGGTCGGGGTGGGAGTGTGTGTGTCATTGAGCAGCTTGAGATAACAAGCACCTGAAGAGCTGGTTCAAGTAACTTGGAAGTATGAAGACTGCTAATCGACTACGGGTGGAGAGTGAAAAAGGGGATAATTCACATTGGTCTCAAGAGTGATGGTGCAAGTCTATGTAAGGATTTTTCATGCTACTTAGAACTTAAAACATCATTTATTTGGGCATTGTCACAACATGTTTGAACCCCAGTTGACAGGAAGTAACTGAAACCATGGAAAGGGTAACCACAGAGAGAAGGAGCTACAGTTTCCAAGACTGATGCAACAAGAAAGAGACACTGATCTCAGTTAGGTTACAAAACAAAGTACAAGGGGTTTTAAGGACCTAAGACCTGAGTTTTTACTGAAAATGTAGAGAGTTCTAAGGGGAAAGTCGGGCAGTGTGATTAGGCCGTATGAATTGGCACATAAAAGGATTGGACTTCTACCCTCTCACAGAGACTAGGAGACAAGAGATACCTTCATTATTCTACTTCAAAATGATGTCCTCCCAGCTAGTGTGTGGAATGCATTACTGGATTTCCATCTCCAAGGCACAGAGAAAGAATTTATAATTACATATTTCCTATGGCAAGTATTCTAAAGAAATAGGGCCAGGGGCTTCTAGTCAGAAAGAACCCTTGTAAACTGTCCTCAAGCTGAGTGAGGAGCTGGGGGGAAATTTCAGGTTATCTGGGTCAGCACAAGTGCTGGATATATTTGCATTTTGAGTACTATTTTAAGAAATGACTTATTTCAAAGTGTAGTTGTTTGGGATTCTTTTGCATTTGTTTCAAGTGACAGAAATTCAATTTCAATTATGTTATTACCTTTATAGTACCAGTCCAGTGTGGTATAGGAGCTCGCATGATGGCACCTGAACTGGATCTCAATGTTGCTGTCCTGCTGTCTATCTGTCTAGCTAAGATCTGTGGTGGAAAGAGAAGGCCATGACAAGATGGCCCCTGGCAAGCAAGTGTCAGTTACTCAGGAATGGCTTTGAAACCCACCTGGCAACGGAGCCTGCCTGGCAACAGGCTGTGATTGGTTAGGGCATAAACCGCCCCTTGACCGGATTGGCTGGTCTTGGCTATATAAGCTGTTATAGCAACTGAAATAAACGAGTCTGCCGGCTGCTCGCCTCTGGCCCCACTTTCACCCGACTCCTGGAGTCTGTGTGGTGATTCTGTACCTCTTGCCCCCACCATGCTCCTTCTCTCAGGAATGAATCCTCTCAGAAGAAATCAACCTCAACAAAGATCCATCTTCATTCTTTGCCTGAGAGCTGCCTAGCACCTCTCTGTATACTGAGATGTTCTCTCCTGCTAGCTAGACTTTCTGTACATGCAGCCCTGAGCAAGTGAACAGATTATGAAAAAACACTGTTACCACACATAGTAGTGCACTCAGATTTCAACTTACCCTAAACAGGGTGGATGTCTCCTCAACTTCCACTGCTCATGACTCTCCTCTCTCTGTAAGAAAAATGACAACTTCACAGTTGACAAGTGCTGACAGAAGTAGGAACACATATTTGGTTATACAGTAAAAATCTTCCTCATTAGCTCTTACAGCTTTTGAGCCAATATCCTAGAGAATTGGTAATGTTGCAGTTTAAATTTAGTTTGGCATTCTGGATGACAGAAAACATATTTACTGTTTCTGTCCACTAGAATTCCTATGAGTTTCTGCATGATTATCCACAGTTGAGAGAAAACCACAAACAAATCTACTCCCAGAGAAGGGGTCCAGTAGAACACGGGCTGCTGTGGAGGAGGAGAAATAAGGTCCTCCTTGCATGACCCATTCAGTAGAGATACAGGACATGTTGGCCATTAAAATGCTTTGTGTGAGAAAAGAGGAGTGAGACTGGACAATGGTCAATAATTCATAATTATTGGAAATGAGCTTCCCATCTATTCACCCTTCGAGGGATAAACTACTACACCAAAGATTTGAAAATGACATTCTAAAATCATAAATTTATAATAGACCCAAATTGCACAGTCTTATATTCAGTTATATCATTTTATGAGGAAGCAAACTGAGGGCCATTGTAGTTACATGTTTGGCCCAAGATCACATTGCAAAAGGAAAAAAAAAAGTTAATCTCCATTGCTAATCTCCCTTTTTACTCTTACCTACTGGTTCTTGCTCACTTCTAAACTTAACTCACTTAATTTCTCTTTAAATTCAAAGAGACATTAGATCTCACAATGAAATATCTCCCTTCCTCACGTAAATAAATGAATGCTATAAGATTTAGGGGATATCCAAGCTGGTTGAATAGGGAAGAGACATTCCAATTTTGACCATGGGAAGATACCAGAAGAACAGGGGAGGAACCCTGTTCCCAGAGGACAGCTATAGAGCAGTCTGCAGTGGAGGATCTATGGGGAAAAAAAAAAGAGAGACTCCATGCAGCAGCAGCAATGATACAATCATGTAGCAGCTAGGGGCACACACGAGAAACTCCCACAGCTGCTGGGTAGCTGGTAGGCTTGCCATCTTCTCAGAGTGAGGAAGAGGAACCTGCAGCAGCTCTCATGCCACAGGTGATACTGGCTGAGGAAGAATCTCACAATCTCCACTGGTTTTGAGTGTGGACTGAAGCACTGGTGGAGGGCAGAGAGCCCACTATTCTTCCCTATCCCCACCAAGACACTCGAACACCAGCAGGGAGGAAGCACCCTCTTAATAAAGGTGATTAAAGGCTGCTGTGGCCCATGAGCCAGTGGAGGATTTTATCAGAATAAACCACTGACTTGAGTCTGGCTTGGATAGTTGTTGCGGGACAGGATGCCCATTTAGTTTTGTAAAATGAGGGCACATTGCTCCCCTGCCATCACCCCAACAAGGCACCAGACTCACCTGCTTACAAAACAACATTTGTAGAGCAGGCAGCTGGTGCCAAAAATGGAGTAGCTCTCTCTGTGCATGGGGAAGCTCATGGTGCACAGAGTGGATCCACTCCTCCCACAATCTCTGGGAGCCCTGCGCCTTGTAACTATGGAACTCTTGTGATTGCAATAGGGTGTGCAGTGTGGCTGGGTTTGGGGGTAATCACCAAATCCAGCTGCAGAGGCTCAGAGTTTCCTGAGTGCTACAGAGGATGATCCCAGAGGGCACCCTGCTTGTACTGGATAGCACATAGAGACTTTGTGTGGTTCATGCACCTGAATGAATGGAGAGTGCAAGCACTGGAGGCTCACCCTGGGCAGTTGGTTTGCCTTTGCAAAGAGGGGCTGGAACAGTGAACACAACAGATGATATGATGATAAACTCCTTCCAGCTGATGATAGAGGAAGCCTACCACACCCATACTCTGGATTCTTGACTCAGCCTCCAGCAATGGCTGGAGTTCCCTGGCCTTACACAGCACACACTTCTAGATACCCACTGAATAAACAGGCATTCCACTAGGCATAGAAGCACATTTCAAAGAACAAACCCATCAGAGGAGAAAACCAAGTATTTCTATAGATGCCTAAAAAAATGTAGAAATACAACAAACAAGAGCAAGGAAGACAACTGACTTACAAAAAGGAACACAACAACACTTCAATATTAGAATGTAAAGATGGATTTATGAAATGCCTGAAAAGAAATTCAAAAGAATAATAAGATTACTCAAAAACACAGAGAAGTACATACATGAGTTAAACAAATCCATACATGACATGGAGGATAAATTCTGCTGTGAGATAGAGATACTGAATAAAAATCAAACTGAAATATTACCTTAACCACCATCTTTATAGCAGTACTATCTACAACAGTTAAAATCTAGAACCAGTGGAATATTATTAAGCTATAAAAAATGAAATTCTACCATTTTCAGAAAAATGGCAAAACTAGAGTACATCATGTTGAGTGAAATGAGCTGGACCCAGAAAAATAAGTACAGATATTTTCTCCTTTATATGTGGGAGCTAAAATAAAAAAAAAAATGAAAGACAACAGAAATGTCTGTTTTTATCAGCTTTACTACAAAGATAGCTTTGTAGGACTTTAATACCTTTGTTAAACCAATGGTTAAGAATGTTATACTACTATAGTTTAATGCTTGGTAGTTACTTTAAATTTTATTATATATAGGTGAAATGGCCATTTTTCATTCAATTATCATTTATAGCCATTGTCTTTATTCCCACTAAACTAAGGTCTTTTTACTTTTAATGTGCTAAACTTCTTTATCAGTGAAATATTAAGCCTTTTTGCTTTCATATAATTTTAAAATATATTGTCTCAGAAACTAAAAAAAAGGGAGAAGTAAAGAAAGTGGGAGGGACAGAGGGGGAAAGAAAGAGGAAAGAAGGAAGGGATATCATTGTGTTCTTCAAATTGTACCTACAAAGCACATTGAATCTGTTAAAAAGTAATTAAAATGAGAAAAATCTAAAAAGTAACTAAAACAAGCATGCAAAATATAGAAGTGAACGATGCCATATATTAAATAAAAGTACAGTGGAAAGCCTTACCAACATAGCGAGGCAGAGGAAATAATATCCAACCTAGAAGACAAATCTTAGGAAATATCTTAGACAAAAAAAGAAAAAGAAAAAGAAAAACTGAAAATAGTGTTTGATATTTATGAGATATCATCAAGCAAACACATGTAAATGTCTTAGGAGTTCCTGAAAGTGTAGAAAGAAAGAAAATATTAGAAGGCCTATTCAGAAAACTTCCCTAATTTAGAAAAAGATAATGACATGCAAGAACAGGAAGCTCATAGAATTCCTAATAGACATGATCAGAGAATGTCTTCACTATGATACATTAGTAAAATATGAAGAAAATATTCTACCATGCACATAAGAGAAATATCAATTATTTTCAAAGGGTTTCCCATTAAGTTCACAGCAAATTTCTCATCAGAAACCCTACAGGTCAGGACAGAATGCAGAAACATGTGCAAGTCCTAAAAGAAAAGAAAAAAAAAACCCTCTAAAATCTGTCAACCAAAAATACTATGCCTAGTAATGCTCTCATATATAAGTGAAGGTGAAACAAAGACCTTTCAAAATAGAAATTTAAAGAATTTGTCACCATCCAGCCAGCATTACAAATGATACTTAAGGATGTGCTATAAAGAAACAGAGGAAGATAAGGAGCATCTTAAAAGAATATGAAGGTGGGAAGCCACCTAGTAAAATAACAATGGGAATTCAAAACATGAATAGGAATATGTACCCCAATTGGCAGGGCCAAATCATTATATACCAATAATAACCTTGAATATAAATGGCCTAAATCCTCCAATTAAAAGATACAGACTGGCTAAACAGGACCCATCTATATCCTGCCTACAGGAAATGCACCTCAACAACAAAGATGCACACAGACTGAAAGTGAAATGAAGAAAAAAGATACACCATGAAAATGGAAATAAAAAATGAAGAGTAGCTATGCAAATATCAGACAAAGTAGACTTGAATATAAAAACTGTTGAAAATTTAATACTAACTATTAAAAGATACAAAGAAAGCCATTATGTAATGATTAAGGGATCAATTCATGTTACTATACTGAATGTATATGCACCCAGTGCTAGGTTAACTGCTTTTTAAAACAAACGTTGGGGCCAGCACTGTGACATAACAGGTAACATTGCCACCTGCAGTGCTGGCATCCCTTATGGGTCCTTGTTGAAGTCTTGGCTGCTCCACTTCAGATCCAGCTCCCTGATAATGTGCTTGAGAAAACAGTGGAAGATGGCTCAGTCACCCGTGTGGGAGATCATAAAGAAGATTCTGACTCCTGGATTCAGATCAGCCAATCTCCAGCCAGCGTGGCCATTTGGGGAGTGAACCAGTGGATGGAAGATCTCTCTTTCTCTGTCTCTCTCTTTTGGTAACTCTGCCTTTCAAATAGATAAATAAATCTTTTAAAACTATTTAAAAAATTTTCAAATCCCACAAATGTTCATGGATCTACAGAGAGACAAAGGCTCCAACACAATAATAATAGGAAACTTCAACAACTACTTTCATCAAGGTAAAGATCAATTAGACAAAAATCAACAGAGAAAATAGAGAACTAATCTATGTTATTGACCAAAAGGATCTAATTGATATCTACAGAACATTTTATCCCACAGTTGTCTAATACACATTCTTTTCATCAGTACATATGCTTATCCATTAAACATGCCTCCACAGATTCAAAAAATTGAAATTTTACCATATATATTTTCTGACTGCAATAGAATGAAGCTGAAAATTAACAACTTAAGGAACTGTAGAAAGTATGTGAACACATGGAGACTGAACAACATGCTCTTGAATGAATAGGAGGTCATCAAAGAAATCAAAAAGGAAAAATAAAAAATCCTGGAAACAAATGATGAGAATACAATATATTAAAACCTGTGGATACAGAAAAAATAGCTGTAACAGGAAAATTAAAGCAATTAGTGCCTCCATCAAGAAATGGGAAGACATCAAATAAATTATCTAACAATACATCTGAAGGACTTAGAAAAATAAGATCAATACACAAATTAGTAGGAGGAAAGAAACACTTAGATTCAGAGAAGAAATACATAAAATTTAAATTCAACATGATTCAAAAGATCAGTGAAATGAAGAGTTCTTTTTTCAAAAAAATGTATAAGCCTTTGGGCCAACTAATCAAAAAAAATCAAAATCAATTAATAAAATCAGTGATGAATAAGGAGATGTTACAACAGATACAACAGAAATAAAAATAATCACTAGTAATTATTACAGATATATGATAACACTCATTTTTCAAACAATGAAATACAAATGGCCACCAGATACATGAAAAGATTCTCAGAGTCACTACCATCAGGGAAATACAAATAAAAAACACAGTGAGATTTCACTTCACCCCAGGTAGAATGGCTACCATCCCTTCCTACTGCCCCCCACTCCCATTAAAAAAAATGTGCTGGTGAGGATGCAGAGTAAGAAGTACCCTAATTCACTCCGTGTGGGAATGTATCCTAGGGCAACTATCATGGCAGACAGTAGGGAGATTCCTCAGAAATCTGAACATAGAGCTACAGTATGACCCGTCCATCCCACTCCTGGAATTCTATTCAACGGAAATGAAATCAGCATATTGAAAGAGTTATCTGTAGCCCCATTTTACAGCAGCTCAATTCACAATATCTAAGATATGGAATCAACCACAGATATTCATCAATTGATCACTGGATAAAGAAAATGTGGTATGTATATATGATGAAATGCTACTCAGCCATAAAAAAAAAGAATAGAATTCTTTCGCAACCAAATAAATACAATTGGAGATGATTATGCTTAATGAAATAAATAACTCCCAAAAAGACAAATATTTTTTTCTGATTTGTGGTAAGAGTACAATAATATATTATGCATATTTTGAAATTATGATTTTGAGATTTGATTATTGTTTATAGCTCTTGTCTATACTCCTAAGGAACACTGGGTTTTCTACTTACTATTTCTTGAATTCTTTATTTAGTGGAAGATAAAGTTTGGGATTATGAAGCAAATTGAAAGTATAGCATTTCAAGAATTTTAAGAAAAATAAGAAAGGTAGGAGGAGGGAGGGTGGAAACAAGGGAGGGTAGGGTGGGAAATATCATCATGCTGTAAAAGCTGTATGTATGAAAAACATGAAATATATTCCCTTTATATAAATGAATAATAAAATTAACAAAAAATAAAATCATAGCTATCACAGATTCCCTATGCTTTGTTCATTTCAAAAATCCAGAAAATAGGGGCCTGCACTGTGGTATAGTGGTAAAGCAGTCGCCTGCAACACCAGCATCACATATGGGTGCCAGTTCGTGGTCCAGCTGCTCTGCTTCCAATGCAACTCCCTGCAAATAAGCTGGGAAAAGCAGCAAAGGGTTATCCAAGCGTTTGATACCCTGTTTCCCATGTGGGAGATCCTGATGAAGCTCCTAGCACCTGCCTGGCCCAGTCCTGGTCATTCCTGACATCTGAGAAGTGAACCAGCAGACGGAAGATTGATTGATAGATAGATAGATAGATAGATAGATCGATCGATCGATCTCTGGAACTCTTTCAAATAAACAAATATTTTTAAACCATAAGAATCTACTAAGAAGCTAAATGAAGAACTCTGCTTTTGTGCAGTTGATGAGAAACTAAAAAACCTTTTCTATAATTGATTATAGGACATTAAAAGGACAGGGGATGCCTATCACACAGATGATAAAACTGAGATTTCAGTTTTTCAGAAATAGAGGAACAGAAAGCTAAACAAAATCTTTTAGAATATCTTGCCATGCAAGTATTTGAGTAAGATTTAAATCAATTTGTCTCTGTTTGTAAAGCCCATGATCTTTCTTTAGCATCACATTACCCCAAGGCAAAATCCTCTTTCTTTGCATTATCTACTCAGATTTTTGTTAAGTGAGGATTTTGAGAATGTGGCATTAAGTAAGTCTCATAAATGGAGAAATGGACTGGAATGATTTTCAAAGAATATTGCCAATGCCAGGAAGGTAAACATCTCTGTCCTCTCTTCCCTTCCCTTCCCTTCCCTTCCCTTCCCTTCCCTTCCCTTCCCTTCCCTTCCCTTCCCTTCCCTTCCCTTTCCTTTCCTTTCCTTTCCTTTCCTAAGAGTTATAGAGAGAGAGGGAGAGATTGAGACAGTGAGTGACTGCTATCTTTCATCCACTGGGGAGTAAACGATCCAGAGGCCAAAACACTTGGGACATTTCTACTGCTTTTCCCAGGTCATTAGGAGGGAGCTGGATTGGTGGTGGTGGAGCAGTCGGGACATGAACTGGGACCCCCATGGGATGCCAGCATCACAAGTGATACCTTTACCAATTTTGCAACAATCCCAGCCCCTGAAAATATACATTTCAATAGTATTTGTAGTTTGAGAAAGAGAGAAGACAGTGGTATTAACAAAGCTCATGAAAGGAACTGGTGGTACCATCACCTTGCAAACCATGTGTTCTGCCTCCGTGACCACTCTTTGCTCCTGCTCAGAGGTAGGAATAGAGGCAATCATTTATTTTGATATTTCTGATTTATTCCCTAAATAAGCTAAATTATTTTCTTCTCCTAAGACACTAAGTCAAGAGAATGGATTGGTTCTCCACAGCCAGGCTCTGGGAGCTGCTGGTGCATCTCTGGCATCATCATCTTCTCCCACATGCTATCTGATCCTTTGGCCCATAGAAGCTACAAAAAGAATAGCAACAAATTAATCCCATACTGGGTGGGTTTCAAGCCCCTGTAATTTTCTGATTGGCCTAATACTAGTGCTAGGAACTTTAATACCCTGAGCTATTCTTTTGGAATGAATGGCCAAGGGAGAGTACCACTATGTCCCATATGAACCTTGATCTATTTACTTCGAGCAAAATTACCCTCTAAATTATTTCTGCACCTTGAAAATCTCAAGGGCAAATTTGAATGATAGATTAAATATTTGTAACAAATGTCCTGTGACATCTACCATCTCTTTAAACCTTGAATATACTCCTGTTCGTACCTTCATTTGTCATATGAGGAAACTGACTTAATAATGTAGATCCTTGGAAACGGTGCCCAAACTTGAAATTTATCTTTCTACTTTCAAAGTTTTGGGCCAATCTGCTTCTTACATAATGATCTTAATTAATGATTCAATTAACAGTGACAGAAATGTGCTGAAAGTACAAGAGGCCTTAAATCTCAATACCCCATGTGCTCATGCTGAGATTGTCACTTAATTTACAGGTGCAGTTTCTTCCAGGAGGGAGATATATCCCCGTGGAGAAGAGATGGCATCTCTCAAACATGTGTTCCACTTTTCACTGTAGATAAAGAGGAATGAGGATTTGCACTGATGTGTGTTGTATAACCAGGTCGGGTCTCTCTCCAAATGGTTAATGGTTGCCCATCTACAAAGGATTTCTTGCCAAAGGTCATTCCTGTCCTTTAATGTTTATTTAAAAAAAGTTTCCATGTCATCCATTTCAGCAGATTTAATTTCTTAGTCTGAATTTCTTGTTTTAGAAAGACTTTTCAGTTTACATAATAGAACAGTAGAGAAAAGAATCGAGGCAGAAGACCTTCCAATGCGTCCTTTAAATGCAGTAGGTAAGTTATCATGCCCTGCATGTGGCAACTGGTACCTCAGCCCATGCTGTTGCTTCTTAGAACTGTGTCTTGCCTGTTCCATTGTTCTTTCTCATTTTTTAAATAAATTTTAATATAAATAATAAAGATTTCATGTATTTCAAAGATACAATTCTAGTAACATGAGGATACTTTCCTCCCACCCTCTCTCCCTTTCTTCCTTTTTTCTTTAACTTTTACAATCACAAACTTTCTTTTGTTATTTTAAATTTTCTTTGAAAGACCGTCAGAGAGATCTTCCATCCACTGGTTCACTCTCCAAATGGCCAAAAAATGCTGGAGCTGGGCCAGCCTGAAGCTAAGAGCCAGGAGATTCTTTGGGGTCTCCAATGTGAGTGCAGGTTCCCATGTACTCTGCTACTTTCCCAGGCATATTAGCAGGAAGCTGGATCAGAAGTGGAGCTGCCAGGACTCAAACTGTCATCCACATGGGATGCTTGCTGATTTTGTAGGTGGTGGTTTTACCCACTACACATATTGGCCTCTGCAATGACATCTTCCAACCTATTTTATAATCACAGGCCTAATACTCCCTTAAATATACTGTTCAATAAGTCAAAAGCAGAAAGACCACTGTTCTTCGGGAATATAGTCAAAGAAAAGCAATGATAATCAAATGACAATCAAATTATAATATGTCAATTTCACTCTCATACAGTTTTTTTGGACTCTATATATCAGATAATTCCAATCAGATAATTCCAAATCATGATGTTTCTCTTTTTGTTGTTGTTGTTCTAACTTATATCACTAAGCATAATGGTAACCAGTTGATTTTGTGGTAAAAGACAAGATTGCTTTGTTTCTAATGGTTGAGTAGTATTCCATCATGGCTATATACGATATTTTCTTTATCCAGGCATCAGTTGATGGACATCTGGATTGATCCCATATATTAGCTATTGTGAGTTGAGCTGCTATAAACATGGAGGTACACATAACTCTTCCATATGCTGATTTCATTGCCTTTGGGCATATTCCCAGGAGTGGGATGGCTGTGTCATATAGTAGCTCTGTTTTCAGACTTCTGAGGAATCTCCTACTGTCTTCCGCAACGGTTGTACTAGCTCACATTCCCATCAACAGTGTACTAGGGCACTTTTTTTCTCCACATCCTAACTAGCATCTGTTATTTTTTTGATTTTTCAATGATTGGGTGAAGTAAAACCTCACGGTAGTTTATATTTGCATTTCTCTGATGGCTAGTGGTCCTGAGCATCTTTTTTATGTATTTGTTGGACATTTGTAGTTCATCCTTTGAAAAACACTTGTCCATGTCCTTTATCATAAAATTACTAGAGTAAAACATAGAGTAAATACTGCAAGATATTGGCATAGGGAAAGACTTCTTGGATAAAACCCCAAAGTACAGGTAATAAAAGCAAAAACAGACAATTGAGATTACAACAATGTAAAAACTCCTGCACAGCAAAGAAAATAATGAGAAAGTGAATAGGCAACCAACAGAGTGGGAGAAAATATTTACAAACTATGCACTTGATAAATAATTGATGTCTAGAATATATAACTAGTTTAAGAGAACAACCACAACGCAAACAGTCCAGCTCTTATTTCTATGGTTCTGAAACTCCTGTCTTCATTTTCTAATCTGGTATAATTCCTCCCAGCCCTTGTTCTTATTGATAAGCAAAAGCCACACCCATCCCCCCTCACTTAGTGGATTCAGAGATCTAAGTAAACCCTGCAGTCTACCTTGATTTCATGTTTGTATCCTTAGCCCTTTCTTCTCACAGTTTAAGATCCATTTAGAAAGAATGAAGCTTCACAGTACCTTACAATCCAGTTCTCCCAAGACAGATAAGGGGGTTTGGATTATTTCTTATTCATACCCTCGAATCACCTACCTTCCTAAGGTTCTGTGGATAATTTTCCTTCCTTGCATTGTTTTTTAAAGAAATAGCATAAATATATACTACCACATAGAAATAAAGATAAAAAGATTCAAGGCTTAAACAGGAATTAAAGGAAATAAAACTGCTTCCATTTTAAATGTGTTGAAGTTATTATATGAATGCTCTCAAGATTTTAAGGTAATATATCTGTTTATGTATATAAACAAAACAGCAGGAGGGGCCACACTGTGGCATAATGGGTAAAGTTGCCACCTGCAATGCTGGCATCCCATACGTGATTCTGTTAGGATCCTGCCTGCTCCACTTCCAATCCAGCTCCCTGAGAAAAGCAGCAAAAGATGGCCTGAATGCTTGGGCCCATGCTACCCACATGGAAGAACTGGAAGAAGTTCCTGTTCTTGACTTTGGCCTGGCCCAGCCCCAGCTGAGTCCATGGGAATAAATCAATGTTTGGAAGATCAATCTGTCTCTTGCTCTGCCTCTCTAACTCCAACTTTCAAATAAATAATTAAATCTTCATAAAAACCAGCAGAAAATGCAGGTTCAATTTCAGAGGTCTTAGAGATTTACAGAAGCCCAAGTTCCTTCAAATTAAGAAACATATACAGGGGCCAGTGTTTTGGTAGAATGGGTTAAGCTACCTCTTGAGATATCATCACTCCCATACAAGAGTGCCAGTTCAAGTCCTGCCTGCTCGGCTTCCAATCCAGCTTCATGCTAATGTGCCCAGGAAAACACTGGCTAACAGCCCAAGCACTTAGGTCCCTGCTACCCATGTAGGAGACCTAGAGAGAGTTCCTGGTTCATGGCTTCAGCCTGTACTAGCACTGGCTGTGTTGATGATTTGAGGAATAAACTAGAAAATGGAAGATTTCTCTCTCTCTCTCTCTATCTCTTTGTCTCATTCTATCACTCTGTAACTTTGCCTTTTGATTAAATACATACATTTTAAAAAATTAAACATGAATAGAGCAACATAGCTTGGTATGTTGAAGACTTGGTATAACTGATGTTCTATTAATTTTGGTACTTTGTACAAAATGTAAAATGATTGCTATTTACCTTGCTTTTTTCTCTAGTCTTTCTAACCACAACTTTCATTAAGATGCTTACAGAAAATATACAAATAAAAAAATAAGGAAAGGCACCCAAACATAAATCAAATTCAACAAATAACTATTTGTTACTTCCCATTATTTAGGCTATTTCAGGAGTTTTTATAAAAGATTGTTTTATATATTAAGTTAGTTAGCTGTTATTCTCAAAGCTTTTATGTAAATTTTGTTAGCAATCAGAAAAAAATTAAACAAAGAATCCTAATATTTCTTGGTTATATAGTTTTTCCTTTTGTCTCAGTAAAATTAAGTAAGACAAACTGTGAATACAACTTCTCGCCCAGATATATCTGAAGGTGAAATATTATCACGCTATCTGATATATTAACTTGATAAAGTACAACCTAGAAAGAGAAAACAGCCCCTCCACACTTGAGTGATGAATGATCATTAATGTAAAATGTTATTATAAATGTACTGAATCATGAATTAAGGCTATTGTAATAAATCATGAAAATAGAAGAGCTCTGCTAAAGACAAAGATAAACATGGGCACAGCAATGTCCTATACCCAACAAAGACAGGTTTTAAAAGAGGCTTCAAGCAGAAGTGCTTTCAAGTGACTTCATATTTCTCTGTGCAAAACAAACAAAATCTCTTATTAAATCCACAATACAGATATATAATATGCTTCATGATGGCTGACAGTCTTGGGTCAGCAACAGCCAGCAGCTCTGCAGGACAAATAAATGAGTGCATATCATGATGTCAGAAAGCTACTGCACAAACACGTAGATGTGCTTTTCTTGTCATGTTCAACAAAAGAGCTGCAGGCTGCTGAGAACTCAGGTATTTGAAATGGTAGAATTTGTTTATGTAGCCGCTGAGTCAGAGTCAAGGTCTGGGTACATTCCCTGCATGTCTGGAATCCTGAGGTGCAGTGATGGAAACCCATGTACATGCCGAGGACTCCACAGAGGAATTGGCTCTGTGTGTGCTTTCACTACTGAGGCTTTTTGCCATTCAAGGAAATTCAGGATGATCCTTGATCTAAAGGTGAGTAAAAGGTAACATGTACAGGATTAAAAGTAAAAGAGTAATACAAAAGGCAGTACATTCACAAAACGTATGTCAACAATTTCTGCCTGGAATGATAAGGAAGAGAACACTGAGTGGCCTTGCGGGACTCAGAACCAGAGTTTGAAGTTGCATTACATGTTGTACTTGTGATGTTTTCTACTGTGAGAAAACCTCAGTTCACCTGAGTTTATGAAAAAGCAGGGAGAGGTAGAGAGTTTACATCTCCAAGTTCAAGTAAAGAAAAATTCACAGCAGTAGATCATAAAGTGAAGCTAGAATCAAAGCTGTAACGGTTTGTCAGTTTCCTTCTGTGCGGCTCAGACAAAGCAGTATTAATCCATTCCAATGAAAAATACCGATCTTGCCTTTTAAAAACTAGCTATGATCTCAAATATGTTACAGAATCAAGTTTAAAAGAAATATGGATGGGGTGAATGACCTTGAAAGTCCCATACTGTTCTATGGTTGTTATTCTGTATATATGTTTTGGAATATCTAGAATATTGGCTTATTTCTATTCAAAATAATTGGTTCAGTGTTCTCACACTAGCGTTATTATTATTATATTAAGCAAGATGCCTTAGCCTTCCCAAAGCAAATAGTTAACAGACAGTAATAATATATTAGATGATAGCATAAGGTCTGGCATCATAGTGCCCAGGCTTCAAACTCCAAACTCCATCAAACATTAATACCTTATGTAAAATTACACAGTACATTTCACTTTTCTGATTCTTGGTTTGTAATTTACAAAATGAGTAAAGTTTTAAGCTTAAATCATGTCCTAAATATAAAATTATTGATACACTGTCTGGGGTAAAGAAGGAATCCAAATAATATTATTGTTAGTGCAATTGTTATTACTGTTGCTGCTGATAATAGTATTATCAGTACCTCTATTGCAAGAACAGTATTGACTTCACCTTACATCTAACTATCCATTTATCACTGCAGAAAGCTGAACATATATAGCAGGAAAATATTACATACTACAAGTTGTCTTACCAATATTTGCAAGAGCATTCATCCCACCGTCCCTTGAGTGGTGGACATCAATACTCCATGAAATTGATTAGATCAGAGATCTTGCAATCAAATTTCATTGATCCATTATCATTCTCCAGTATTTCTTTTCATGGTTAAGATTAATTTAACAAATGCAAAGAAGGCAGCATTGCACAGAAAGTCCTGATTGTATTTCAAACAGCTGTATCAAACTTAAAAAACAATTCACATAATGTCATTAGGAAAAATAACCACCATTTACATAGTAATTTCTATTCCCCCACTTGACCTGAACTCTCCTCTTGGGATATAGCTATTATTAACATTACTACTTCATAAATAGGGCATCTAAAGCTGTGAAAAGTGCTTTTCTCATCTGAATTCTAAATGAAGGTAGAACCACACATTGATTTTGAGTCTTTGGACCACAAATGCTGAGATTTCCACTGTATTCCTTTTATGTAATCTATTAAAAATAAACAATACAGCATTTCTCATACTCTTACCATACACATTGTTGTGGACATTGCAGGAACCTTTCAAACACTCCTTAATGTATATTGAGAGTCTCTTTTTAAGGAGGCTAGACAAATGGGACAAATAGCAGTGTTCCCAGAAAGGCAGGGGAGTTGAACCATAGGCATTTTATTAACATATTTATTGATCACATTATCTATGTGATAACACATTCTCTACAAGTTCCATGAGCAAGGGAGGGGGCACTGCAGCTCTCTAACTCAGGTGTAGAGAGACCCTACCAGTGTCTGAATCACCAAGCCTAGCACACCTGGTACACGTCAAACCCCTGCATTCATACCATGAACCCCAAAGATCTTAACATGGGGACTGTCTAGTGTTTGCCATGTGTCAAAACCTCCCTCACTTCTGGATTCCTCAGCTAGAACATCCCTTTCTCCCCACTTTTCTCTCTCATTCCTAATAACTGCTGTCTTAGCTTTATTGTTATTTCTATTCAGAGCCTTCCTGAGCTCTCCATGACTTGTTCTCTGCACTTACTCCCTCAACTCTTGTCTCTACTATAAATGTGTGTTTAATTGCTTCTGTTTCTGGACAGTGAATTCCTTCAAGGCAAAATAGGCTGTTATAGATCTTCGTGTTCTCTGTGTTCAGCACAGCATGTCAGATATTATAAGTACACAATGAGTATTTGTCAGATTAATCAAGTACTAAGTGCCTATCAATCAAGTATTAAGTGTCTAATGCAAGTTCCTTGTGATCTCTGATTGTACCTTTTTTTTTTGCCAAAATTACTTTAGACTGTTGAATTAATAGAAAACCTGATCCAAACTAAAAATAGAAAGAAAGTCAAATGTTTACCAAGAATAAAAAGACAAAATAAAACAAAATCTGGTGAGAATTCAGAACGGGATAAAAAGTTGGGCTGATCCATTTCTCTATATATAGTATCACAGGTATGTGTGTGGAGGCCAACTATTTACCCACTGACGAGGAGGAATTCAGCAAAACTCTGATGGCATCCTTCTCCAGCATACCCTGGGGACAATTCTGTCTTGAGAAAAATTACCTGTGACAAGTGCAAGTCTATGTGTTCAATTGTTTTCTTCCCAAGTATAGAGTTCCCAGCCTTCTGGCTTTTCCAACTCCTGGGGGAATTTCTGATGTTTCTGTCAAGGAAGTCAACATATCCATCGAGCCTCTCTGGGGATTTGCACACAGAAAGTGTACTTGAGCTCACGGCTCTACAGGCTCATAAGCTGAAGAAGCAGCTGAGGGAGTGGATGTATAAAAATAAATACTAAAGCCTTTGGAAATGTAGCAAAATCATCTGTCAGCCCCTGAACTGTAGCTGGTCTAAGAAAGTTTCCACATCGAAAGTTCAAAGGGATTCTCGTTGTCAGTGTCTTAACCATTTTGCTCTCCAACTCCATGGTAAAGCTGGAACTCTGAGCAAACCACCTAACATTGAAATCAACAATCATGCAGTTCAAAAGTTCTCTAAAAGCCCTGGTAGACCAATCAATGCTAAGCAAACCACAACAGGAATCCAGAGCCAGCTGTGGGCTCTCAGAGGGAAAAAAAATACTTGATTAGATGGCAGTTGTTACAAAATAAGAAAAAATAAAATCAAGTCAGAATATAAAGGTGACATATTTTCATGCAAAAATTGATTTTTAATTTTTTGAGAAGGAAATATAGTAACAATGCTAAAAAAGTTTTTTTTTTTTTTAAAAAAAAGATAAGGGAAGCCAGGAAACTATCCACACATGTAAAGTCTAACCAATATTAAGCCACACCAATAAAGTATGAAAAGAATTCATGTGATCCCTAATACCTGGATTGGTATATGACATGGCCTGGGAGAACTTGGTTTAGCCACAGCCAGCATCCTTCAGCCACAAACAGCAACATGTACCTTGTTCCTTGGGCAACATGTATTGACACACTAGTGAGAGAAGAAACTGAAGTAATTCATTGAAAAAACCAATGTTAGAATAAAAGAACTTATTTTTAATGTGAGAAGAGAGATCTAATCTTCAAGGTCCAGACAATCAGCATGAACAACAAATTGCCAGCATTTCTGAGTCTGCACTATCTGCTGCCTTTATGTTAGACATTTCATATGTATCAGTTCAATATAGAGTTTCCCTTCTCAGTACTGAGTTTCCCTTCTCAGTTGGTCAAAGAATGCCTCTACCCACTGTGGTCCTGGCTGTGAGCTCACGGAGACTGCTGGTGCCAATGTGAACAATGATACGACGATCCAGAGCATCTGGTCACACTGCTTAACTAGCCCCAAGCCTAGATATGTTACTTTCATCACACAACAAATTAGTGTTGGGTCTTCCTTTCTGTACACTTTGTATCACAGAACAGAACCAATCTCACAGTAACCCAGTTCAACCAAGGCCTGGTAATACATATGTAGAAAAGTGTACAGTTACACACTGTGGTTGGCATAGCCTTGCTCTGTAACTCTAGGAATACCCATTGTGATTCTCCATGTGGGGCTTGTTAAGATGCACATATGGCATCTTGTCTGCTCTGGACACCTCCAGGAACATAGGCTGTGCTCAGTCATGTGGTTCAAGCGGCACGTCTGCTGGAACTGCAGCCTGACTCTGTCCCCCAGCTTTGGGTGCTTTGGGATTCCCTCATAGGCAGAAGTCTTTGGGATCACATGGGATATGTCCTGCTGCAGTCTTATCATGAGTGATACATGTCGCCTCCAAAAACCTGAAGAGCCCTGTAAGGTGTTTTTCTTCCTTCTTTGTAGAATAAGATCAGAGATATCACAAGTGCTCTTTATCGGAAGAACGTCCTAGCCTACCACCAGATAATAACTCTTATAAATTTAATTGATATACAACACCCTCAATTTATGTAGAGTTTATTCTTCTCTTTCTGAGGTACATATGAATTATTAATATTGCCAATATATTTTCACTTCTTGGGCCTCCCATATGATAGCACAGTGTCATCAGTAGAACAAACTGAAGTAATATTCTGGGGATGCCCACATGGTCTAGGTGTTACGATGGGACAGAGGGAGAGCTAACATACTCTGCAGGGAGGACTCTAAGTTAATCCTATTATCAATTTCATATGGATAAAAGTTTCCAGGTTTGCTTTTGAAGGGTAGAAAAAGTTTAATTTTCCTGATTCCCAGCCATATTCTGAGATAATGATAATTATCATTATCTGAGAGTGATAATCTGATCTAGCAAAGATAGCACATTACCACTGCAAGGAGTCAGATTGGTTGATAAATGGAGATGTAACATAAATCTCCACCGTTGAAATCATCCACATTGTTTAAAAAACAGGCTTGAGCAACTCCTCTCTGCAACTCCTCTTCTTGTTCTGTTTGTGTTTTCTGTCTTGACTAGCAGTAAGGATCAGTTTGAGATTGTTAGTGTTTCCCATACAATAGCTCTTCTTACGCACTATAAGCAATGACTGTAGGGTTGGGCTGGGTTTAGCAGGTCTTTGTATGCTTGGATATCCCCCATTTGCTGGGTGTACGGTTATCTGAGTGAGTAAATGTGGTAAATCCTGTTGTGGGAAGTTCTGGGGTTAGCCTTGCTATACAGGCATACCATGATGCTGTTGTGATACTTATTCCAGGAGGCCTAGACTATCCTTCATTCAAAGAATTCAGGAACAGGGGATGCTTCAATCTAAAACCTGGGCAAGGAACTGTGACTCTTCATGTGACAGTTGTACGCAGTGAACTGATTATTCACCTCTGTTTTCTATTTTCTGTTTCTTTTTTTTTCTGTATAAATTAATAGATACTATGGTTACCTGACAATCTGCCTTCCCCTACAGGTACAGAATTCTGCTAACAATTTTTATACACTGTGTGTTTTCAGACACCTCTGGAACACTATTCTTGCCACAAATTATCAAAATTCTGGAATTCTATTACTCACCCATACTATTTCTGTGGTCTATGACCCTATTACTATAAATGTGGCCAGTTCCATACTTATATCTTTAGGTGATGATGGCTTCTCAGCCTTTCATCATTGCTTTGCAAATAGAGTCTTCCAAGACTTTCCAAAGAACATAGCCATCTGTTGGTTCTGGCCTTACTTGCTCTATCCATTCTGACACACATACTCCTCTAAATTATTTGAGCCATTCATCTACGACCTGCTACTGCAATTCTAGCATTTCTGCTACATTTATTACTAATGATCACTTTCATAAGCTTAAAGTGACTCTCCTAACAGCACTTGAGTTCATCGTTCCTGTTGTTTTTTTTTTTTTTCAGGATATTAAATATGGTATCCATTTTGAGAATACCATATAGTTAAAATATCCCTTACCTAGTTTTATCTTTGAAAGCCCCATCTTCTTCTACCAGCACTCTCAGAACCTAGGCCCACAAGTATACTTCTGTTGTATTGTGTTATGTAATGTCTTGTTTTAGATACTACTTTAGGGTATAGCATAATTTATCCTTTTTTTTTTTTAAAAAAGGATTTGTCCATTTGAAAAGCAAAATTACAGAGAAAGAGTGAAAGATAGAGAAAAAGATCTTTGATCCACTGGTTCATTCCCCAAATAGCTACTATAGCCAGGGCTAGGTTAGGCTGAAGCCAAGAGCCTGGCACTCCATCCTGGTCTCCCACGTGGGAGGCAGGGTACTTGGCCATATTTGACTGCTTTCCTAGGTGCATTAGCAAGGAGTGGAATCAGAAGTGGAGCAGCCAGCACTTGAACAGGAGCCCATAAGGGATACTGGTATTGTTGGCAGTGGCTTAACTAGCTATGCCACAATGCCAGCCTCCATATTTTATTCTTTAGGAGATCTAGTAGCTCCCTAATCAGAGAATGCTGTGGTTTAATCTTAGTTATTGGTTTGGTAGGAAGAAGAAAAATTAGGGTCAGATGCTAGGGAAAGACATGTGGTGTTGTTTGCAAGAGAATGGCCTTTGATCACCTTCAAGAAGAAACAGGGTAGGGAGGTCTTTGGGTTGAATCAGGCTTTCTTTTTTTTCCAGAAGGTTAATTGTAAGAAGAATATTTTATTTAATTTTTTTTAAAAAGTTCCTTGTATTTTATTTGAAATGCAAATAGAGGTAGATAGAGTAGACACAGAAACATCTTCCACCTGCTGGTCCACTCCTCAACTACTAGCAACAGCTGTGGCTGTGCTTAGCCAACACTAGGAGCCTACAACTCTGGGTCTCCTATGTGGGTGGTAGGCCCCCAGTACTTCAGCCATCACCTACTGCCTTCCAGGGTGCACATGAGCAAGAAGCTGTTTCAGAAGTGGAGCCAGGACTGATACGGGATGCAGGTCGTCCCAGAGAGTGTCCTAACCATCATGCCAACTGCATGCCCCACTAAGCTGATTTTAAGGATCCAAAAGTATCAATGCAGATGTTCCCGTCTACTGTGTTCAGATCCTGCTCTTCCCCAACCTGCACAGTTACCTTGGCACAGAAGATATAGGTTGATTTTTCAACGGATGTTTCAGACATGATTTTCAGCAAAGTTTTATCGTTAGGAATGTACCTGCAATCTTGGAACAACAATGTTCAAAAGAATCCTTCTGATGTTATATCAACACTGCTTTTCTGCAATAAGCTTACTACCAGAGATGATGAGAATTGAGAAACTGGTGTTTGAAAGATTCCTGTGTTTGTTAGTCCTCAGACTCTTGCCTAGGAACAATACATTTTCCTTTGCTGTACAAAAGCAAAATTACTCCCTCCCTAATGTTAGTGGGAAATTTGTTTCCTAACTTTCTAAAGCAGGAATGGGAGTATTGTTCTTATTAAACCCAACAAGGATCCACAGAGCTCACCTGGTACAAGCACGGGATACTTCTCCTGATGGTGGAATCAGAGGAGCCTATGTACAAGCATGTGGCAAGACTGACTGTGACTTGGGATTTGAAGACTTGAGAATAAGTCTTCCACCAACAAACGACTTGCCATTTAACAAACTGCAGATCTCTGAGCCGTGTTTTGCTATCTTCAAACCTCTTATAACAAGGCATCAATCCTTTCTCCCTTCTTCCTTTCCCAAGGAAAGAAGGAAAGATAACTTTGGGAAATAAGAGATAGAAGATGCTAGATGATCAAAAGATATGATATCCAGTGAAGTAAACAAGATTTGAGTTAACTAGTACTCAGCGATGACATTTCACTAACAAGAATATTAGCATTAATTAAAAAAAATTGAATAGTGGCTGGCACCGCGGCTCACTAGGCTAATCCTCCGCCTTGCGGCGCCGGCACACCGGGTTCTAGTCCCGGTTGGGGCGCCGGATTCTGTCCCGATTGCCCCTCTTCCAGTCCAGCTCTCTGCTGTGGCCAGGGAGTGCAGTGGAGGATGGCCCAAGTGCTTGGGCCCTGCACCCCATCGGAGACCAGGAGAAGCACCTGGCTCCTGCCATCGGATCAGTGCGGTGCGCTGCCCGCAGCGTGCCAGCCGCGGTGGCCATTGGAGGGTGAACCAACGGCAAAAGACCTTTTTCTCTGTCTCTCTCTCACTGTTCACTCTGCCTGTTACAAAAATAAAAAAAAAAAATTGAATAGCTTGATCAAGTAAATTTCCCACAAAGGTTATTATTTATTTTTTAAAGACTTCTTTACTTATTTGAGAGGCAGAGCAATAGAGATTGAGGATGGGAGATGGGGGGGTGGGGAGAAGGCAGGCAGGCAGGCAGGCGGGCGGAGAGAACAAAAAGAAAGAAGGAAAGCAAAAGGGAAAAGGGAAAAAGGAAAAAGGAAAGGAAATCTTCCATCCACTTGTTCACTTCCCAAATGGATATAATGACCAGGGATGGGAAAGGCCTAAGTCAGGGATCAGAGACTTCATAACATGGGTATCAGGGGCCCATGCCCTTTGGTCATCTTTTGCTTCTTTCCAGACACAATTATCAGGGAGTTAGATCAGAAGTGGAGCAGCTTCTGGGACATCAATTAACACTGTAGTATGGACAGTTTTGTAGGTGGTGGTTTACCCACCATGCCACAACACCAGCCCCCTTATAAAGTTTTGAATATGATCTTCAACTTGATGATCAATTTTCACATTTATGGAGGACAGCCTCATGAAAGTATGTAGAAGGAGTGAATTGGATATTACTACTAGAAATAGAGCAAATTGGCTAGATAGATTTCATTAATGTTTTACATTGTTATAAAGGCATTATGTATTTCAGAGGCATAGCAACCCTATGAGGTAAGTGTCATTATCTTATTATCTACATTTCAGATGAAATTGTAGCAAAGTTATGTTAAATAACTTATCTGAGGCTATAGCCAGGAAGGGATGGAGTCAGGGCTTGAAAATCACTTGATTCTGAATTCTGGGCTAGTTGTTCCAAGCAATTAAAACAAAAATAATGCAAAATGGGAATGGGAGAGGCATTATGGAATTTTTACAGGAAATTGACATTTTTCCTTGTAAGTAAATAGAAGGAAGTGAAAAACAGACAAATCAGTATAGAGCAATGTAACATTAATCTTCTTCCCATTATTACAGTTCTACTCTCTCTCTTCCTACTTGGTGAGGGTATACAGTAGTACCAGTAAGAGATAATATATAAATTAATGTCTTCAGCTCTAGAAGATTTTTCCTTAGAAATAAATTGTGCATCCATATAATTAGCCCACATTTCTATAGAATACTTTTCAATAATCAAAGTGTCCTTGCTTATGTCTAATCTTCATATTAAAAATAAAAAATGTGATGAATATATCTATTTTCAAATAAGGGTTTCAGTTAGAATTAAAAGTCAATTTTATCTCTGACTCCGAGCTCCATGATTTTTCTCTTATAGACTGCCATACATGTATGCTATGTTGCTATGCATCAGAACGCACTGGACATGGAATAGATGAAAACATAGCACAGTTTGTACATCGAATGCACTCCTCACAGTCTAGCAGAAGAGAAACATAATGCAATTTAATGGAATTCTCTAACGTTTGAAAGAGCACGAGGAGGGATGAACACTGGCATGAGGGTGAAAGGGTAAAGGGTGGATAAAGTTCTCAATGAGACCGTGACTATGGCTGCAAGTAGAGAGCCTCGGCCTGCTGTCACTTGACCATCTCTGTGCCTCTGTGACCGTGACACATTTCTATCAAATAGCTGGCATCCTTGGGCATTAGAATGCACAAGTTTCATATGTGTTTAGAGTATCTTTTTTTCTTGATATATAAGCCCCAACTAAAAGTTATTTGAATAAAATCAGTGCTCCTATGTATTGTCCACCTTTGAAAGTAGTGCTGTACAAGGAAGAGAAGGTAGAACATGAAGAGATATTCTGTTTTCTCCCTTAATGCTGTTTACATCCTGCCTTACAATCACAATGCACTATCTAAACTGGTGAATTAGGAAGTGACAAATACATTTACCTGTAGTCTTGAACAAAATACAATTTAACAGTGTGTTCCTGGAATTAGGTGATAATCATTTGTTTCTAAGGTCCACAGGGAGTAATAAACTCATTTCTGACACATGTTTTACTGTCTGGTTGAAGCTTAACCAACCATTCAATCCTATCACATTTGACCTAGCAACTACACAACAGAATTTTCTACCATGGAATTAATAAATTATTTATCTACAACTAATAAGACATAACACCAAGTCTGAAGAATCATCACAGTGAGACCTAGCATCCACTGCAAAAACCTACTGCATCAGTGGCCCTAACAAGACTAAGTAGAGACATGTGATAGGGGACTTGGGCAATTAAAGATACACAGAATCTAAATTCTCTAATGTGGGTATGTTGTTTAATATGACATAACAACATTTAAGAACACACAGACACATGTTACTAATGGTTGATATTTGACTGTAATTATTTTTTATCTCTTCCTCCAATTTCTGATTACTTTCCGTGTATGCGACTTTAGCAATCAATAAGTGGTTAATAATAGACCATTAAGAGGAGGAAGATAAAGGCAAGATACTTAATCCTCAGACAGAACAATCAATTTTTGTTAAATTAAGAGGTAAGCTTGCATCTGTTGATGTTACAAGGACACCCAGAGTGTAGGATGGTCCAAAGAGTTTTGGAGTTCAATGTGCTTGGTTTTAAATTTCAGCTAAATTACCCTGCATAATTTCTCTGCACTTCAGTTAATCTGTCTGTAAAATGCAGTGCAGAGTTATTGATGATATTAATTGGGGTCCATGGATGTAAAAGTTACAGTTCAAAATTTCTGACTGCATCAGAGTAAAGAACTCAACAATCAGTATTTCTCTTAGATTCTACCACTTCTTAGTCATTCAACCAGCAATGGAGATGGTTTTATATAGAACTTTCCACTCTTTTAACCAGTGCACCAGGTGCACCAGAATGATAAGCAGATAGCTAAATGATGTCTCTCAAAGTATATACAACACTTTGTTTATTTCAAAGACACAATGTACCATGTAACATGGCTGTTCAAAGATCCTCAACAATTTGAGAACATGGAAGATAGTGTTGAGGTCCTTAAATTACTAATAACAAAAGGCCAATGTGAAGAACTAGTGAGAGCAAAAACGATATGACTCAATTTTGGATCCTTACCATACGTTCATAGGAGACCAACTATTTCAACACAGTTCACACTGGCTTAATTAGTAGTGAAGGTAACCTTTAAATGACAGCAGAGTAATTAAATGGCTGCACACTATGAACCCAAAAGAGCTTAATGATGCTGTAGTGACAGAGAGGAACAGAACAGAACACCATCCAGTAACATGATTGCAAGCAGAATTTCTGGTTAATGATATTGTGTTTTACAATTTAATGGTTCACACACAGCACCATGAATGATACATGAATGATGGAATATAAATGCAAATCTTGGCATTTCATAAATATTTTAACAGTAATGGCAATTAAATTGCCTTTCTTTAATATGATCCTGCAATTACACAATACCTTATTCAGTGCCTGGCTCCTTCTTAAATGGACAATAATTAAGATTAGTTGACTTAGCTGATATGGCCATGAATATGACCTATATTTTTTCTTTTATTGGGAGTAGTGACAGCTACTATGCCTGGGCATATGAGCCACATGAAAAGTGACTGTTTTTATTGTTGCCTTGCTTTTGTTTACTTGTTTGGCCCATACACAAGAGAAACCTAGGACTTTGGGCAAATATGAGTTTATGTAGCACTATAAATAACATTATCTGTTTTAACTTGTCCTCTCTCTGGAATCACAATCATTGCCAAGTCTTTAAAAAATTTCTAGGTCATCAAGTTTTACCTTTATATTCTCCTTATCTTTTCCTTCCATCTCTTTGGTCAGAAATGCCACAATAACTGTGAGCCTGGCTCTAGTTTTGTACAAAACTCCTTCATGTTGACTGCAGACTTTCCCCATGTCAGCGTGTTAGGTAGGAAGTCAGCTATGAGCTTATGTGTGTGTGAGAAGGGCCTAAGGAGACATTTGGGTCCAGCATATGCATCTCAAAGTCATCCCAATAACGTTTCAGGGGCAGTCCAGTATTTGCATCCTGCCCTGCTCCTTCTACCCGATAACCTTCCAGGTGGGGGTCCCCGTCCCTTCTGCCTGATAATCTTCCAGATGCAGCCCAGTATCTGCATTTCAAATACCCTGCACAGATCCTGATCCTCCAGAGGGGCTTGCTCACCCTTCCCCTAAACCCAGGGCAGTGCCAGCTAGGCTTCCTCCTGTCTGATAACTTCTGGGGGAAAATTCAGATAGGAGTTTCTAGTATTTACATCCATTAAGTCTTTTGTTTCAGGAGGAGATGTGAGAAGACAAAATCCCATCTCCTTAAAAACCCCTGGCCTCAACCGGACGGCGCGCTCAGCCCTCTGCCTCTCTGCTGAGCCACCTGCCTGGCCTGGCCTGGCCTGGCCTGGCCAGGTGTATTCTCCACTCAACCATGTAACCCCGCTCTCCCCAAGTCTGAGCCACTGGGCACGCTCTCTCAGGTTCTGTCTGGAGAGCTGCCCACCCGTTCTCACAGATGTCCCTACCTTAATAAACCTTGCTATTTTGCTTTCCTCTACTCTGTCTCATGCCTGAATTCTTTCTTGCGCGAAGACAAGAACCCTGCCATTCACCGGTAACAGTCGCAGCTTTCTGTGTGTATCAGTACTCACACAGCACTATTCCCACCACACCTACTGAGTCCAATAAAATCACTCTCCTTTTATTCTTACACATGGAATATAGTGGGTGCTCTATAAAAATTGACTGGATTAAGAACAATCAAATGAAAGAGGGAAAGACATCTTGCGGCAATCACCAAAAACTCATGTGCATCTATTCCCTTTAACTCTTACTCATGTAGTATCTGTCTTGTGAAAGACTAACAAAATATAAAATACATATTTTGTGCTTTCAACATATTAATCACTTGACAGAAAAGGAAGAAAAACATTAACACCAATCACCAAAAAAAAAAAAAAACAAAACTGTCATCCAGATGCGACACTGAATTAAATATGAATGTTTACTCCTCACCAGAGGCCTAAGAGACAGAGTCCTATTATTATCCTATTTTACTGATGAGGAAATTGAAGAATACAATAGGAAACATTATCACTTTTTCTCTGCAGCCAAGTTTTAAATCTAGACCAAATGGCTCCAGGGATTGTACATACAATAGTCTCACTGCATGACTCTCAAAAAACAATTACTGTGAATTCAAAGGAAGGAAAGGCATTGATAATCAAGGATTAGAGAGACCAGAAAAGGCTTCACAGCAGAGGTGAACTATGGGCAAAGGGTTTCTATAAGGGAAACAAAATGAAAGTCCAAGAGGACATGAAGTGATAGGTGAGGAGGGCTCAGATAAACTGCAGTGAAATGTAAGACTGGAATGAAAATTGTGGAAGGTTTGGACTGGCACCTGAAAAAACTTTAGAGGTCCTTATGTTGCAGGAAAATGAGGGCATTTAAGAATTTCCATGCAGGGGCCAGCGCTGTGGCATAGCGGGTAAAGCTACTGCCAGCAGTACTGACATCCCATATGGGTGCTGGTTCAAGACCCAGCTTCTTCTCTTCTGATCCAGCTCTCTGCTATGGCCTGGGAAGGCAGTGGGAGATGGCCCAAGTTCTTGGGCCTCTACACCCATGTGGGAGACCCAGAAGAAGCTCCTGGTTCCTGGATTTGGATCAGCACAGCTCCGGCCATTGCAGCCAGTTAGAGAGTGAACCAGCAGATGGAAGACACCTATCTCCCCCCCCCTTCCTTCCCTCCCTCCTTCCTTCCCTCCCTCCTTCTATCTGTGTAACTCTGACTTTCAAATAAATAAATAAAAATTAAAAAAAAAAAAAAAGAATTTCCATGCAGACAGGAGCAATGAGCAAAGCAAATTTATTGAAAACAAAAAACCTACTGTTGCATTCTATCAGCAATGAGACTCCAATGGGGGAGTTGCCACAGAAGCATGCATGCAATTGCTTTCTCTTTTATACACAAAGTGGCTCTCCCTATTGACCCCTGTCTGAGAAGTGATCAGATAATAAAGCAGCTATTAAGATACTTACATTTTATATTTATAATTTATAGATTATTAACATGAAAATCATTAATATATATGTACTTCAGAGCTGCATATTTAAAATGGATTTTTAAAATTTCAATAATAAAATGGGTTGCTTTATGACAGCAGCATTTTTAAAATCTTAGCCTTTTACATTTATAGAATGTTCTACAATATTTGTATGATTTTATTGTTAAAATAATTGTTTCAATGTAATTCATTTCAGCATATACACAGTACAACTGATTTGCACTAGAATTTAGATTTCACAAAGACATAACATGTTTCTTCCTTTGAAGTAGCTCAAAATTTGTGAAGAACAAGAAATAGAAACAATATCCACTTAAAGGAGAAAGAAATTCTTGTCATAAGGGTGGCAGTAAGAAGATATGGAAAGCAAATACAGGGAAGAATCATATGGCCAGCAAGAGGAAAAGGAAAGCTCCCGTGAGTTGGCATTTCTCACCCCTGGGCCTTGGAAGAAGACTCCTGCTCTATATCGTGCCCTGTCATCTGGGTAACTGTGGAGTTCTCCTCTGTGCCAGGTAGTTCCTGCTAAACCGTAAGAGCCAGAGAGAGTATGATGATACTTGCAGAAGGGCTGTCTGTCTATGCAAGAAATACAGCAGTATATACATAATGCACCCCAGCAATCTCAGAGGGAGAAATATTTTTGTGGGAGATTTGGCAGATGGAAAAAGAATTGACAAAGGAAAGAGTAGTTAAATAAGAGAAAAATAAGAACAAATCACCTTATTGGAAAATAAGAGAAAAATGCCTTTCCACCCAAAATCACTGTCAAAACAAAACAAAATAGAGGATGGAATTCAACAGTTACCATTCAACCAGCCTGAATAGCATGGAAGAAATATTAGAGGAAAAAACAGAGATATTAACTGATTTTTCTTTTCTTAATAAAATATTTAGTGGTTCTGACAAATGTGTATCTTTAAGATTTATCAGTCAACCTCAGCTAATGGATTCTGTTGCAGTTGATCTGTACATTATGTCTTTAGAAGTATGACATCACCTCCTGTTCTTTATCTGTTACACTCTAGTTTCAAAAATAATTATCTACTTATGAAGAAACATTTTCTTGCCTTTATTTGGTTTTACGAAAGTGTAATAAATGTGGTCTATATACTCAGTGTATAAATGATACATTATTAGAGACTGATTTGTGACCACCACACATACACAAAAAATGTTACAGTTCTATTACCCAGTAGCTCAGAATGGGACTTTTTCAGGAAATAAGGTCTTTGCAGATCTTATCAAAATAAAGTAAGGTTAATACAGTTGGTCCTAATCCAGTATGACTGGCATCATAAGATGCATTCAACTACCAAGGATTGCCACTCCCCATTGGAAACCAGGAGACGAGCATGGAACAGGTTCTCCCTCAAAGCCCACAGAATGACTTAACCCTGATTAACCACTGATTTCAGATGCCTTCAGTATTATTGTAGAACCGATTTATGCTGTATTAAGCCATCCTGTGAAATTCTATCAGTCCCAGGAATCTGACACAGTTCTCAAGGAGACAGAACATAATTAATTTAAATAACTCTCCAAACTGAAGTCATTTGGAGCATCCAGCACAACCCTGGCCATGATATCCCTCAGAGAATCCCCTAGCATCTTCTACTTCAGCTTACAGGGCATCCAAGGCCTTGGAGGCATCATAGGAGTTCTACCCCAGGTTGCATGGCTAAACACTAAACACCACTTGATTAACAAATTGCTTCTCTTCAGACCTATCAGATGCTTTTTCAAATAAAAGTCCAACCACCAATAAATAAACCCTGCCGCTCTGTTTTCCTACACAACCACACACATTCAATTTGTCAGAGGATGGGAGGACTTGGTTTCCAGCATAGAGCCTCAGGCTTCAGGGTCAGCGCGCTTTTCTTTGCAAAGGTTTTTCAGAGTCTGCTGCTTAGTTTGCTGTGCTTTTGATGTCAATATCTGGCTGCTTTGAATAATGGAGGCATCTGGATTTGAATGGACCTAGATAGAGCATGGGTACACATCTCATTTTGTCACTGTGAGTCCATCCCTTCTCCACGGTCATAGGGAATTAGCTTGCCCCAAATGAAAGATGAAACCTATAGCTATCTCAAGCACCTCTGTGTTAGTTAACAAGATTTACATTAAGTTAGGGGGTGCATGATGGAGACATCCTCTCTTATCAATTATGAAGTACCCCTCTTGGAAGACAATGAGATTCTGAAGCCAGAGATCAGGCAACCAGGCTGCTGTGTCTGCAGCTACCAGCGTCTGGAGTTAGCAGACCTCCCCATCTAGGTTCCTTTATCCCTGCTGTAATCGGATTCAGTTGTCAATCTACTGTGTTCAGACTGCCTGAGGAAGGCAGCTCTCTGCCACGGAGATCTTGGCCTTCTCCCATAGAAATCTCCACTTTATCTGAGCATCCTTGGTGGAAACAAAGTAGGGCCTGGCTTACAGAGAGCTCGGTAAACATGGAAGCCAGCTGGGTATCCTGGATGAGCAAAGATTTTCATCATTTTAAATCAGGCTTCCTAACTCTAATAAATGCAATAATAAAACAAAAATAAAAATTTGGAAGGCTCTTCTGCCCCAGACTCTGAGATGACTGTGTATTTTACATAATTCTTATTACGAGACTGTGAAGTGAAAATTATACCTATGTCTGTACTTCCTTGACTATGGGGTTGTAGTGATTTCCCTAATGCAAAATGGCTATGAGTTGTCAGTGCTAGAATCTAAGCCCATGTTTGTCAGATCCAAAGCTTGTGGTCTTACACATTAAAATCTAAGCCACCAGTACTTATTGTAACACCCCCAAGTTAACAGGGTTCAAGGGAACCTATGCCAGAGTAAGTTATTTTTCTGGAAGCAACAGCCATCATAGGCACAGGCATGATCAGCTATGTTTTGGTAAGCTTTCCAGTCTAAGATATCTTTGGAAGTCTGTTTAAATTCAACTTGTTACATGTAATGAGGAGATAGAACAGGAGAGAAACTAACTAGATGACCAAGAGACAAGAAAAACAGCACATAAGAAGAGCAAGTTGAGTTTCCATGGAATTTAATGAGATGGCAAAGCAAGGCTACAAATTTTACTTACATTTATTTGATCCCTAAATAAAAATAATTCTAAGTATTTCTGTATCAAAAGTCAAGACATGTCTTAGTATGCTAATAGAGAAATATATTTATTTTACTTTGTTGGGAAGTAGACTAGGGTGGGCAAAGAGAATAATAGGTGCCTCTTTTTTGATTGGCTAATAATGATATAAAGCTCTCAGAGTCTTCCTTTAATAGTTTAGGATGTTTAAATTCTGGGTTTTCTCACCATTGAATGTTCTCTGGGAGCAAAATGAGGTGCAGTGAATGGAATACAGAGGGAATTGCAGAGAGAATCTTTTGTTTTTTTTGCTTATCAAATCACCATAAGTGATGTAAATTACCAGGAAAAACATAAAAAATAGTGACCATATAATCACATTTTCTGCTTCCAATAGTGACAGTTGCTACAAATAAACTTGTTATAAAAATAATGGTTCCCATCATTGTCAATCGATCAAAACAATAGTTTTGATCATTTTTTTTTTACCCTTAGAAACCAAATCTTAAAAAGGAAGAAACAATATAACATCAGAGAGCTTGGCTCATGTTTCAGTGTTATGCAAAACTCATGTGGTTTCAGCAAATAAGAAATTGACAAACCCAGAGGAGGGAAATTGTAAATGTTTGCAACAACTGGAGAAATAGGCAGATTGCTAGCCAGAATACGGAATGAGTTAGAAGGTAAAGGGCTGTCCTGTTCAACAAACAAGTATATTATGGTGCAGAGAAGCAGAGGCTTCACATGGCATGCAAGTTGGTTTGCATTCCTTGGTGATCTCTTTTTAGCTGTGGCCCTTGTGTTACTTAATGATAAAGTCAAGGTCGCCATCTGGGAAAAGATATTATTACTAATTAACACAAAGGACTTTCACTACTATGACCTGACACAATACAGGTTAGATTGTAGACTGGATAATTTATACTTGTTTAATTCTTTTTCTTTAAAGATTTATTTCATTTACTTGAAAGAGTTACAGAGAGAGATGGAGAGAGAGAGAGAGAGAGAGAGAGAGAGAGAGAAATCTTCCATCACTGGTTCACTTCCTAGATGGCTGCAGGGCCAGAGCTGAGCCGATCCAAAGCCAGGAGCCAGAAGTTTCCTCTGGATCTCCCACACAGGTGCAGGGGCCCAAGCACTTGAGCCATCTGCTGCTGCTTTCTCAGGCCACAGCAGAGAGCTGGGTAAGAAGAGGAGCAGCTGGGACTCCAACTGGCACCCATATGGGAGGCCGGCACTTCAGGCCAGGTCTTTAACCCACTGTGCCACAGCACCGCCTCCTCCCTTTTTTTTTTTTTTTTCAAGTTTAATTCTTAAAATATTACAATTTAGATTCTTATAAGAAAAATTGTAATTGATGTAGGTTTGCCTTTGATCTTTTAAAACAGCATCAGTGGAATAGGGGGGAAAAGATATGTTAAAGATATTCAGAGAAAGACTATTGAGCAATCCAGTGTGTTGTCGATAGGACCAATTATATCTCAATGGATAATAGTTTGTTCTTGCTCTTCTAGCTCATTTTTTAATATGATATCTGACAATATATCACCTTAACTACTAAATCAGAAGCAGATTTGATATGGAGATATAATCCATCTTTGTCTTCCAAATGATCAGCTAACAAATGAGGAACAGTTGATATATCTATTTTTGCAGTGTGTGTAATTCAAATGGCATTAAAAAAATCTTGCCTAATTTCACGTACACAGTGAGTAAAGTTTGCTGACAAATTGATGTGTTTCAACCTGTTAAATGTCCCTCTACTAAATTTTTTCACTTTCTGCCCTGAGAACACAGTTAATCTGTAGGCCTGTCAGATGCTCTTTCCCCAGGTCCTGACAGGCATTAAATCTATCAGGGAGAAAATTATTAAATTTGATTCACTGTTCAAACGAGGCAGTCTGAGGCTCAGAGTCAGAGACACTGAAGGTGACATGTGACACCTCACTGGCATTTTACAATAGAAGCCCTCAAAGCCATCTGGCCCCAACATCCCCATTGGAAATGTGTGAAATATTTGCAGGACTTGATTCTATCTAAGTGGTTCATCATCACTTGTGCCAAGTGATAAAAACTTCAGAACACTCTGACAATAGTTTAGGAGAACACAAGAGTTACATGTTGCAGATTATGTAAAGAAGATGTAAAATCTGATACACATACCAAGACCTTTTTGGAAATAGAACAGAATGTTATTAACACTTTCTCCACAACAGAAACCTGGACTTCTCTCAGCAAACAAGGTCTTATGGTTACATTAAGGATAAGACATGCGCCTGAATAAGGAAGTAAACATGGTTAGAGCTGCTCCCCCACTGGAATTCCTATAAAAGTGTATCTTTCCCATTGCTTACATATCCTTTTATGTAACATAAACAAGAGAAAGTACAAAAATTATTCTATATTATCACTAAGAGACAGGCAAAAAAAATGATTCTAGGAAGCTCTTTTAAAATGTATGCATTTTTCCAATTATAGACAATGAAAAGAGAGGTTCAGAGACACCGAAGATTTGCCCAAAGCCATGAAGCCTGAAGTAGTGGATGGAGAATTCAAGCAGATCCCTTTGATTCCCATCCTAATATATTTTTCACCCAACCACATGCCTCAAAAGACTTGCACCTTAGACCTAGGTCTGAACAAATAGGTCTAGTCATGTTCTTAGTCTGGAAACTTTATATCATGGAAATCTATGTTGATTTGATCAAAGCATGGTTTGCAGTACTGCATCTTCAAGCTCTCTTTGAGCAAGGTCTTCACCATTGGATCCAAGGCGTCAGTGCTGTGCCTGTCTGTGCATGTGCAGAGACTATCTCATTCAAGGACAAATTCCAGCTGCCCCCAGAAGAACTTCTGACTCCAGTACAACCGTTGTGGAAATTTACGTCAGCCTTCTTCTCCAACACTGGACTGACTAAATTTGTTGAAAGAAATCAGAGAACACGATATAATGACGGTACAGCGAGTTCTTCTGAAGACCCATGGAGCCCCTGAGATTATCCTGTTTTTCGGTCCTGATGCTTTCGATACCCTATGGCCTGAAAGGAGAAGGATGGCCTGTCACCTGGGGGTTTATACTCCCTTGAGAAAATTTAAGGCACTGTCCTATGGCATGAACAGAAGTCTCTAGGAGCCGACAAAGAGTATTTTCACCAACCCTGAGTCATGCGGGTAAGTCATTTAACTTGGTGTGGGTTTAATTTCTGCACACAGAGGGCCTGTTCTCAATCGTATCTGCAGGAGTTAAGTGATAAATACAAAACACAGAAAAGATCTGTAAGCAATGCTTATCTCAATATGCAAGTTTTAGGTGTAAAATTACAAAGAAAAATATGACCAGAATGAGAAGAAAAATCAAAATACTTATATGGCTGCTGGCTTTTGATAATTTATGCATGTTCAGGCTTATGTTCTATCTCTGTATCTGTATATCTATCTACTTGAATCTTTGTCATGTACATGTTTATCTACATATCTGGGAAAAGAATGAGTTTTGAGACTTATTTCATACATATTCATAATTTTCAGTCTGACCTCAAAATCAGAATCAACTGAGGTGCTTATTATAAAGCTGATTCTGGGGCCTGCATTTGGCCTAGCAGTTAAGTCACTGTGTGGGATGCCTACAACCTATATCACAGTGCTTGGACCTAGGTCCTGTGTTTGCTTTTCATCAAGCTTTTTGTTAATCTGCACCTTCGGAGACAGAAGATGATGCCCCAGGGTTTTGGTCCTTGTCACCCATGTGGCAGACCCAGACTGAGTTACATGCTCCTGGATTAAGACTGACCAAAGCCTGCCAAGAGTTTGGGGAGTGAATTAGCAGATGGAAGATCTTTTTATGTCCTCTATTTGTCTGTCTCTCTGTCTCCAGAACAAATAAAATTAAAAAAGATATAACGATCTGATTCCAGCTAGGCCTGACCATAATCACTGAATCAATGATCCTGGGTTCAAAGAATATTCATTGTAACTAATTCTCCATATGACTCTTACCTGGATGTTTCCTAGATCACATTTGGGTAAACAGTCTAACAGTACATACCCTACACAATGCTATCCTCAGAAGTCCAACAGCATTTACATTTGGCATGGCAAAAACATCTCTTAAGTGTATGTCTACAGAATCAGGAAGGATTCAGGAGCTTATAACATTCCTATTTTACAGAGTCAGCATTACCAAAGCTTTAAAATCCCCAGACATTACACTGAAGCAACACCAAATTCAGTGACTGAGTCATGAACCTTGGGACAGTATGAGACTGAATATCAGTTTTAACAACAATTTCTATTTTGTATGAGTCTCGCCATCCTCACCTGTAAAACAGCAAACTTAATTTCTTTGTGGTTTTGTGAGTATATGAAATATGAAACTCGGGCCCAGAGTTTAGGAAATGTTAGTTGACTTGGAAAGCAAGGATCTTAAGTCATATTTGTCTTCCTAGTCATTCTTGAGGAATATATTAATGTAAAACAGTATAATTATTTTATAATAGTAAAATTATTTGTTATTATTACATTAAAAGCTTGTATTTACTGGGTTAAATAAAAACAATTTCTTATTTTTATGACTTTTTGGGTTGGCAACCTGAACTCTTCTTCCATTGAATTTTGTGGCTAAGTCAACTGATGCCTTAACTGGGGCTTAAAAGGTCACATTTATATACAGAAGTTGGTCCTGGTTATTAGCTGGAGATCACAGTGCTTCTTGGCTTCTACTAGGCTAAACAGGGCATGTCGACAGCAGCTTAGTTCCAGGGAAATAAGATCCTGGCTCTAGAAACTACACATCACTTTCCCTACATTATTATCCACAGCATGTAAGAAGACTAGCCCACATTCAAGAACAAGGGAAATGTATTCTATCTCCATTGGAAGAAGTGGAAAATGTCAATTAAAGGGGAAATTGGAGACTGGAATTGTGGCATACTGAGTTAAGCTGCCACTTTCAACCCTGTTTGAAGGATGGCTGTGCCCCATCCCATATGGGCACAGGTTCAAGTCCCAGCTGCTCCACTTCTGATCCAGCTCTCTGCTAACATGCCTGGGAAAGCAGCAGAAGATGGCCCAAGTCTTGCACCCCGGAACCAGTGTAGAAACCTGGAAGAAGCTCATGGCTTTTGCCCATTCAACTCTGGCTTTTGTAGCCATTTGCTTTGTGAACCAGCAGATGGAAGGATGGAAGATTTCTCTCTCTCTCCTTCTTCTCTCCCTCCCTTTCTCCCTCCTCCCCTCCCTCCCTCCCCACTCCCTCTGTGTGTGTGTGTGTGTGTGTATGTTTCCCTCCTTTTAATTCTGTATTTCAAAAAAAAAATAAATCTTATTTTTGAAAGAAGGGACACTGATTCAGGACCTGATGATCCACTAAGGGAATTAATAAAAATTACCACAAACATCAATCAAGTTGGAAAGATAACTGTAAATGGGAGAAGCCACAACCCCCCTGTGTAAGTAGACTCATACAGGAATAGACATTAATGGGACTCACTCACATGCCTCTGACCCCGTCTACTACAAATAACTGAACGTATTATTGAGGGTGATCCAGTGCATTCGCTATTAAGAGCATTCAGATGACTCTGTATCAGAAGATACACAACTGGGAGATGAGACATGTCTTCTCCTCCCAAACCCCTTACCCTCCTACTCTCCTTCTATTTTGTCATCTTCACTATATATCCATCCCAAAGTTAATTACATCTTTTTTTTTTTTAATGAACCTAGTTGTTCTTACTTTGATGTGAGGACAACAAAGACTATTGTCTATGTAGAGAGAAACCAAGGAAGACTTTGTAATCTTTAATGATGGTGCTTACTATTTGTTTTGTTCTCTCATTCATTGGTAATTTTTGCTAGAGCAGAAAGAATGGAAAACTACTGATAGTGCATGAGCATAATGAAAGTACATTCTGGGGGCTGGCGCTGTGGCGTAGCCGGTAAAGCCACCACCTGCAGTGCTGGCATCCCACATGGGTGCCGGTTGGAGTCTCGGCTGCTCCACTTCTGATCCAGCTCTCTGCTATGGCCTGGAAAAGCAGAAGACAGTCCAACTCCTAGGGCCCCCGCACCCACGTAGGAGATGTGGAAGACCTGGAAGAAGGTCCTGGCTCTTGCCTTTGGATCAGTGCAGCTCTGACCATTGTGGCCAATTGGGGAGTGAACCAGTGGATGGAAGACCTCTCTCTCTGTGTAACTCTGACTTTTGAAAAAATAAATAAACTTTAAAAATAAAATGAAAGTACATTCTGAGCTGTGGGCACTGACTAATGATGCCTTATCTGCACCTCTGCCAGAAGAGCTTGAGAGTAGCGGTGGTAGTTCCTGATACTAACATCTAAGTTACTGAGCAAATTTCAGTCTCTCACTGTCACAACCTCACCAAGAACACGCATTATGGTTCAGCAGAACAAGAAGTGTTGCATAATAGAGAGCAGGAATGAGATTCTCCTAAAGATATTTAATATGACTCATGATTCTAGGTTGTCTCAACTATGGACACATATGTTCCTTAGTCCTCTGCCTTCTGAATGTTATGCTAAACTGTCAGCTGGAGCCCAACCCCAGGTACAATTCAGAGCCCTGGTTCACCTATTCTCAATAGCAATTTTCTGCAGCTGATATTCCACTATCAATATGGCTTAAATATTAGGAAAATACATGCATCTTAATCTTAAAGCTACACACTAAGAAGACCCAGTGCCTCCCTGGCTGTCTGCATTTTCAGATTCCAGTCTCATCTTCCTAGTTAACTTTCACTGGTTTCTTAGGTGTCCTTTCTTTTTTCAAGAAAATGCAAGCAAACATGAATATCAGTATAAATACTAACTGCTTTTAAACAAATATAATCTACCATGAACATTATGCTGTGTGTTTTCTTTTAGAAACACATCTTGTAGGACTTTGTTGTGTCCATGGAAAGATTCTTCATTAACTTTGCAGATGTTTGCTATTCTAGCAAAAAAAGTTGATTTTTAGTTATTTAACTAGTCCTTTATGAATAGATAATTTTCATTTATCTCTATGGTTATCACAAGAAATATCATAAAATTCCTTTTCTGCATGTCAATTCACACATGGGAAAATAAATCTAGATGAATTTCCAGGAATGGAATTGTGGGTCAAAATTCAATTGCCTTTGTGATCATTTAGGGAGTGAAATAGCAGATGGAAAATCTCCTTCCTCTCCCCTTCTCTGTCACTCTATCTTTTAAATAAATAAATCATCAATAAAAGATCCATTCCATTTACATTTTTATAAAAAACATTATAAAATAGGAATAAAGAATGAAGTTTTCAAAAATGAATATATGAGATATATATGAGTATACTGTGTAGCTGTTTTCTTAAAGAGAAATAAATTAATCCTGTGACTAGCTTAATTTACCCAATCATTACATCTCTGTGTTCAAAGAGCTTTCACTGACCATAATCTGAAGTTCAGGACATTTATAAATGCCTTTGATTGTTATTTCCATGGCTCCTCTGTACAAATCCATGATCTTTGCTGATCTACACCCAGGCCCATGTTCTTTTGTCTCTGAGCATATTCTCACTGTCTCCTTCAAATATCCCTTCCAAAATGCAAGCCTAGTGCTCACTGTGCCCACCCTTGAAGGCTATACTTAAGTGCCACCTCCATTAAGTGCTCCCAGATCTGTGTTCTTACTTCATTTATTCTTTCCTTTAACTCTTATAGGAGACTTGATCTGTTCTACTCATTTGGTCCTCACCTCTATTTGGTTTTACCATTATATCCACTTGATTTCTCTTTCACTTCAGACAGTATATTTTCCCAGAACTGAAGCCACGTCTTATATTCCTGATTCTTTGGATCAAACTGGCAAAAAGCCTGTCCCATATTCAGCACTTAGTAATGTTTGTCATGACTGGTCCAATCCCTGAAGCCCTGAGCTGTGATGTCCCAGCTGTTATCTCTGAGGAACAGTGACAGCAGCTCTTGACATGGCACTTTCCTGGACTCCATTGCTCTCTGAGTCTCGCCCTTATTGCTCTTCTTCTTCAGTGCTGGACAGCTCCATTTTAATTCCTTCTTTTCTAAAACAATCTCAGAGGAAGACATAGTAAAATTCATGTGATTGAAATAGTGCTTTATAGTTTAGATAGCAGAGAAGGAGGAACTTGAAACTGTGTCAGGAAATATAACATTGGCTTAACCAAACTTGGAACTGCACTGACTTCCATGTAGGATAATTTCAGGGACAGGACTCCATCTTTACACATGATCCAGATTAGAGGGACATTATCATATCCTGTGTGCTGTTTCTCTCACATTTCTTTCCTGTGGATTCTCAGTCATGGGGTCTCCCTAAATAACCTCCACCCTACATTGGCTCAAGCCTTAGAAACTACTTCTTGGAAATACAAGAAAGAGAAGGTGTTTGTTTTACAGGATCTCCAAAATGTGTCCACTCGGATCAAGGTTCCTTTCTAAACAATCTCTGTGAAAAGAAAGTTGAAAATATCATTGATGCATATTTTTTTTCTGGGAAGGAGTTATAGCTTTCATTAGAATTCCAATACAATTTAATTTCTTCAAATGTTTACAAACTTAAGCAAACTTTGATTAGAAATATGAATTAAAAGGAAGTTGAAAGAAACCCATCTCAAGTTCTGTTCATAGCAACTGTTAAGGGATTTTAATAACTATATCTAATTAAAATTGGAATATTAACACCTGATTTTCCAGAGAGACCATTACAAAGCTTTTTCCAAGGGCTTTTTAGAATTAGCATTTTAAAATTCAATTACTGTCTCATTCAAGCTCCATGAGAGCAGAGACCATATCTTTCTCATTCACATGTTTGGTCATTTCCAGGTACCATGTAGTAAGGATTTAATAAATATTTGAAAATGGATCAAAATAGATAAGACATGATGTGAATAGGGCTAGGAACAAAAAGCAAATAGAATCAGAATTTTATTGATCCTGATCCTCTGAGCTTTCACTAATGGAAAATTATACCATAAGATGAATAACTTTTCAGAAAGTCTGGACTGTAAGAGCAGTTCTCCTGTTGGTTAATTACTAACTTTGATGAACCCCAAGTTTCTGTTTAGCAATACACACACACAAAATGATGGCTAATCCTGAAATATTTTTCCAAAGCTAAAATTGATGTGTTGGATATAGGATGGATCAAAAACTCAGCTATGAAACATCTCATGTTTTTGAACACGCATATGTGATCCAGCCCCTACCCTTCTTCTCTTTCTTCCTTGCTATATTTCATGTATTCAGAATTATTGTGCATTTGTTCTTTCTATGTCAACTCTGAATATCTCCATAATGTAGTCATGCTCCTCTACTTTCTTGCCTTGAACTAGTCATCCTACTTTTACCCAAAATAACCACCTTCTCATATCATTTACATCCATTAGCAATAAATTGTCATGAATTTACTATATAGAATGATTATAAGAACTTTTTTTGACTATAAAATATTCCATGGTATATGATGTAAATGATAAGAAACTATGCCCTGTGTGGTTTTATCTTAAAAATAGAGCTTGGGAACAAACACACATTGGAGAGAGAAGCATTGCTCCATTATCTTCCCCTTTCTTATTCTCTTTGCCTTCAACTATTAATCACTGCCATCCTTTACAAACTAACTTCTATGCGACATCATATTTGGATATAGACCAGTCAACACTGGCCACTATTGTTATCTTAATCACTATGTATCTTTCTCTGTCTTTCTGGATTTGCAGTCTGTAACTTTCAGAAAATTCTTCATTTATTCAAGATAATTAAAAATTACAAATCAAATAAAATATCTTCAGGCAAACTATGGATGAATATTAAGACTAATTTTAATATATTATTCCAGTGTTCTAGGACTGGTGCTGTGGTGTAACAGGTAAAGCTGCCGCCTACAGTGCCAGCCTCCCATATGGGCGCCAATTTGAGCCCTGGCTCCTCTACCTCCAATCTAGCTCCATGCTAAAGTGCCTGCGAAAGCAGTGGAAGATGGGCCAAGTGCTAGGGCCACTGTACCCATGTGGAAAACTCAGGAGAAGTTCCTTGCTCCTGGCTTTGGATCAGCCCTGCTCCAGCCATTGCAGCCATTTGGAGAGTGAACCAGCAGATGGAAGATCTCAATTCTTTCTCTCTCTCTCTCTCTCTCTCTCTCTCTGCCTCTCTAACTCTGGATTTCAAGTAAGTAAGCCTTTAAAATGCACTATTCCAATATTCTGATATTTATTTATTTGCTTTATTCAAAAGGCAGAGAGAGAGACAAACAAGAGAGTGTCCATCTTCTAGTTCATTCCTCAAATGCTCACAACAGCCAAGGCTGGGCCAGACTGAAGCCCAGAGGCACAAAACTCAATTCAGGTCTCCTAAGTGAGTGGTGGAGACCCAACCACTGTAACCATCAGTCTGTACTATCAGGAAGTTGATGGCAGCAGTAGAACATGGACTCAAACCCAAGTACTCTGGTAGCTGATCTGGTAGCAGCCTATTAAGTGCAAGGCCAAATGCTCTCTCCCAATATTTTATTAGAGATCGAATGTCATTTTCTTTCTTAAACATTTTCTATTTTAAAATTGTTTAATCTCAGATGCTCTTTCATCATTTCCCTCACACATACAGACCCACGGCCCATTCCAATCATGACTAGCTCATTCTTATGGACACTTTCCACTGATGACAAGCAAACAACATAATAGATTGACTGCATCAAAGAAAAACTTTGAAAACACACTATTCTTCTAAAATTATTACATATAAAATTATTCATTATTCAACAGAATAACTGAAAACTCTAATCTTTTTTTAATTTATAAAAAGGAAATGAATTTCACATATTTCATATGTATACAGTTTCAAGAGCATAAGGATACTTCTCACCTTACCCTCTTGTCTTAGAGACCTGGTTTAAAATCCTTACAGCTGCCACTTGTAAAGGCTTAGGTTCTTCTTCTGTATAACTGAAGTGAAATGTTACCTGTACCCTAGGGCTGTGGTGAAGATGTATGTGACAGGACTTGTACTACACTTAGTCATTGGATGGATATATTCCAAGTTATCAGTTATAAGTTTTTCCTTGCTCTACTCTTTGTAACTGCATTTTGTCATTTTAAACAGAAAGAAATTTCTTTGCTTGTCCATCATAACCAAAGAAAAGGCACAGAAATCCTACTTTTCTTGTCCAGATAAGACCAATACCTCATACTGTGTACCAAAATTATCTGAATATTAATCACAGGTCTAAAATTTTATGTATTTATTATTTGAAAGGCACAGGACAGAGAGAAAGATATAAAGAGATTTTTCATCTACTGGTACTCTCCCCAAATGTTCATAGTAGTGGGAGCTGGGCAGGCCTAGAGCTCCATCTGGGTCTCCCACATGGACGTCTAAGCCCCAAGTAGTTGGCCATCATCTTTCGCCACCTAGTGTATACATTAACAGAAAGCTGGAATTGGAAGCAGAGCCAGGGCTAGAACTCAGTTATTCTGATATGGGATGCAGGTACCCCATGCAGTATCAATCACTGTGCCAATCATGTGGCCTCTATACATAACTTCTGAAAGACACAAAATATACAAATATTTGTAAACTTTAGTTAGGGGAACATGTCTTACATATGACATGAAAAGCATTATCCATAATTAACTCACAAATAGTGCATCATTAAATTAAAAGCTTTTATTCTTTAAGTTACACAGAAAACAAAAAGAAAAGCCACAGACTTGGATAAAGCTCCCAAGCACACAAAGCATATATCTGATAATGGACTGTCATTATGGTGGATGAATAAACAAGCTGTGTAATAGCTTTACAATGGACACAATGCGATATGATTCATCAATAAACAGAGTTCAGTGATAAACATCATGGATAAATCTCAAAATAATGAAATTGGATTAAGGAAGTCAAACAAAAAACAAGCACATTTTCTCATTTCTTTTGTATGAAGTTTTAAAAACTAAGTAAACTACAGTGACAGAAAAACAGATCCAAGTTGTCTGGAAGAGTTTGGGGAGAGAGGAAGGGGATATTGTGAAGAAGAATATCAACATTTTGAAGGATGATGGATATGTGCACAGTTGCTGACAGTGCTGTTTTCTGTGTGAGCTTAGATAGTAAACATATCCAACTGCATATTTTAAATGTATGTATTTCATTATGCAACACTTATGCCTCAATAAAGCTAATAAAATAAGATGAAATAACTTTTCTAAAGTACAGATGCCAAAATAATTCATCAGCAATAGAACCATACTACAGGAAGTAGAACACAACAAATTTAATCTATGTAAAGCAATTATTCTATGGCATTTGGAATACTTATTGACAGTGAGATTTTATAGCACAGCAAAAATATTTTTTGCAGAAATTCTCAAAAGCTGAGCTTTACAGATGACACTATTCTACTCTTGCCAACTTAGTTTAAAATTGAAGTCTTTTTGGGAATCAAAGGGAAATTCAGCATACTTCAAAATTTAATGACAACACATTGGCTTAACATAAGAGCAAGCTGAGATGTCATCATTCTTTCTCATAGTTGGAAGAAATTTACTTGGATCTAAACAACATGGCAGGGCTAGTAGATAGCTAACATTCCACAGTGTTGTATGGAATGGAGTAAACGTAGAATGATTTCAGACACATTCTGATATTCATGGAAATATAATCCAAAATGGCCAGAAGGACCCTGGGATAAAGACACTTCTCTAAGTTATAAGTTCCATAGATCTGAGTAATCTATTCGTCTGCCACAAGAAACCAGTCTATGTCTGCTGACATTAGGAGAAAATTCATTTTGTGGAAATTGATGGTAAGATCAAGGTAAAATATTAAAGACCTTGTCAAATACGCCAGGATTGAGAAACCTAACCAGAATTTAGATTTTTAAACTCGTATTTAGTACAAATAAGAGATAAATGCCCACAATTACGGACAAAGCCAAGCTGGCTGGAAGATGAAGTTGAAAAGACAAACATGTTATGGATATATTTATATCCAACAGACACAACAAACAACTGACAGTAAATCAGGATACATTACAGCCCCTGTGAAGTACATGGTTAGAAGCAATTATTAAATTTCACCTGTTAAGGAAGGTCTGTGAAATTACTTAGGGACAGGTAGGAGTATATAATCTCATTCACTCCAATTGAAAGGGGTTGAGAGCAGCAGAGGATAAGTCAATGCTATTTTTGCTAAAATGGCTTTAACTAGTAGAGCTACACTCAATTTCTCTTAACCAAGGCCTACTATGGGACAGAAACACACTTTTATGTTTTAATTTTCCCACTCTCAGCTATAAACTATTTCGATCAATATTTTATGGGAAAACTGGAAAACAGAGAAGTAATCTAAGGTCACACAGCTAAAAGAGTGAGAAACCTGTGATCCAAATCAGAATAGTAAAGTTCCAAGGCCTACACATTTAGCCATTATATTATTGGGATCCATCTACTGCCAGGAAACTTTTGAGTGGGGCTAGGAAAACACACTCATCCACCAGACTTAAAGTAGCAATACACTCCTCTAACAATACACCATTTTTCAACAAGGACAAGTCTTTTGTCTAGAAACCCGAGATAGTTCATGGGGCTTTGTAAATATCAAGTACTGTATTTTCCCCTTGTGTGTGAGAGAGGTGGATTGATCAACTGCAGACAGTCATTCCACAGGTCCTGGGGTTCAGTTAGGACCCAGAGAAAAAAACCTGTGTCCTCCTTCAGCATGTGAGATGACCACTACTTTTTCCTTATCCCATACAGAAAAGAGACATGGAGTATGTAGAAACACAGTGAAGTAGGAAGCAGTAAAGAGCAACAACTATTCTCACATCAAGATTTATTTGTAAAAATTAAATTGAATTTATAGTATCTACTTTGAAATGCACCACAAACCTCTTAACTATTGAAATCAGCATAATGAGTTTGTGATATTGTGAAGAGCTGTGCATTTCAACCAATATACTATACCTAGGTATAGAAAATTTTGTTTAATTTTATTATGAGTTGTTTTTTATTAGATTTCAAGCAAATCAGGGTTTGACAAATTATTGCGTGTAAGCTAGATATGAATCCAGCACCCCTGCTTGCAAAGCAAATTTGATTCAAGTAAATTTATTTTTGACAAATGACTTATGCCTTCTTGATTTATCAACAACACAATGTGGTGTGCCTCTAGAACAGCGTGGTATCAAGCCTGCTTTGCATTTGCTTCTTCTATGGTGGACTGAGAGAGCAGAAACAGAAAATGTAATCCATTTCCATGAGGAAGGTAAAGTAAAACTGAATCTGTGTTAAATTGACAGTGTGTGGCTCAGACAACAGAGAATAAAGCAAAAGCAATAAAGAAACATAAAATTTACCTGAATCTGCAATTGTTGAAATTATCTTTGAATGCTGAGGAATGAAGATGCATTATCAGAGCTAACTGAACTTATTAGACCATGACACAAGGTGCTTTCTTGCATGATAAACTTTGAGAGGCCACGGTCACCTTAGGGACAGAGGGCACCACTGAAAAAATTAATGGGGTTTAAAAAACATCTTGAGGTAGGTAGCAGTACTGCTACCAAGTTTAGAGTTGTCCATTTGAGCAGTACTATCCAGGGATACTTAGGGAGAATTTCAAGTCAGCTTAGGCAATAACCTTACACAAGAACACTTCATAGACTTCGATGAAATTTCTGAGGTTCTATGTAATTAAAACAGCAGTATTAATTAATAAAAATCTTTCCAGGTTTCCTTTACTTCCTAATAGAGATATAGGAAGTTTTCATCTTAGGGAAAGAGATAGCTCAATTTTAGATTTTAGAACATGGACACAGTTTCTGAAACAAATTGCCTGCCACCTTGAACACACAAAAAAACTGGTTCTCTGGTTGTCCTTGAGGGTTGTGCCACTAAATTTTTCATGTTCATACATTTTTTCACTGCTTCACATAAGTGGTCACATATCACTATCTAGGGTATATCCTATCTAGAACTAATAATTTAACTCACATGGTTATGAAGTTTATACATTTGATATGGTTGACCATCAGATTTTACAACTTTTAGCATGGAAAACAAAAACACTTGTTGCTTGAGATTCTGGTTATTTAAACCAAATTAGTATTTTCACTCTCAGTATAGAAAATGGGTGAAATGTGACCATATTACTGGATTGTTTTTATGATTCTTATATGATGGCAAAAAACCTCAATTTGTGTTTACAACATTGGGGGGCTTTTTAAATGCCTATATTGTTTACAATATATAAACTATTAGAAAACTCAGTGAAAATAACATTCAATGCTAGAATATCCCTCTGTCAATCCTAACACACTCCTTCCTCCATTACACAAACACTGGTTAACTTAGAAAAAACATTCCCTATGAGTCTATTAAGAACATAGAATATTATTTTCATCTGCTGAATCCCTCAGTGCCCATTGACTCAATGCAGAGCAGTCACAATTCAGCCCACAAGACAATTTCTATTTTATAACACCTGCTGCTTTTCCACTCTTTTTCACAGCACATCCTAACAGAAGTGTCTCCAATATGCAATTATCTCTACATCTCCAAATTTAAAATCTTATCTTTCTTTGTCAAAGGGAGTGAAAAATACCACACTAAGTGAAAGCAGAGCGTTCTTTGCTCCTGTTCAGTAGGCAAGGTCCTCATTTTTATTCCTCAGTACTTTTCCCACTTGACTATTTTCGTTATTGTTATAGTGAACCAAAGACAGATTCATTTTAAGAAACTATGATGTTTCTCATTATCAGTCTTTTACTTTTCACCTGATGCTGCTCATTCTTTTATCTCTTATTGTTTAGAACAAAAGGAACCTCTGTCTTCTGCCAGAAGCCGAGTCCTCTAAGGAAGAAATTCATTTTGATTCTTTACAGTGCAATTCTATGAATCTCATATTTATATAGAGTTCAAAATATGCCATCTACTGATGTATTAAGATTCTCAACTTCTTCTCTTAGAACCAGGTAAGACCAACTAACATGAGTCAAGGGTGACATTAAGAAAATTTAATAATTTTCATTTTGACTATGAAATATTTATATTCTAAGACAACATACTACCAGAAAATTTATACTCCTCTTTAGGAAAATTGACTTGGGGTCAGGATACTGAAGGCGTAGCCTAGGAAAACCATATGCTAATTTATCACTTAAAATTATATTTATGGTGGCAATTTCAAAGTGTTATATATTTAAACTAGATACTTGATTTGCTATATTCTTTTTTTTCTTTTTTTTTTTTTTAACAGGCAGAGTTAGACAGTGAGAGAGACAGACAGACAGAAAGAAAGGTCTTCCTTCCGTTGGTTCACCCCCAAATGACCACTACGGCTGGTGCTGTGCTGATCCAAAGCCAGGAGCCAGGTGCTTCCTCCTGGTCTCCCATGCGGGTGCAGGGCCAAGGACTTGGGCCATCCTTCACTGCCTTCCTGGGACACAGCAGAGAGTTGGACTGGAAGAGGAGCAATCGGGACAGAACTGGCGCCCCAACCAGGACTAGAACCTGAAGTACTGCTGTGAAGGATTAGCCTAGTGAGCTACGGCACTGGCCTGATTTGTTATTTTTTATATTTCATGGAATGATTAAGAATATAAATTTTGGCTAATATATTTGATAAAATTATTTTGCTCATGTGGACATTAGTCTTTGGTTAATGTTTTTAAACAATGGTGATGACATAATTCAGGGACACCTGTGATTCCCAAGACATTGTTTGTCAAAAGTACTCTCCTACACTTACTAAGATCTTTGCCTTAGAAATTCTCATTGTCACATAATTTGAAGTGGAATTCTTAAGAGTCTATACAAACTGTGATGAATAAATTGAGTATAGTAGCAGCTATAAAAACCTAGATATAATCTAGTATGACAAATGAGAAGAGCTTTACAGTAGCATGAAACAATACTGTGTTTTGAAAAAAATATTCTATGATATAAACATAGTTAAAACTAGTTTTTAATAACTAAGTTTTGTCTAATGCATTGGGTATCAACATATGTAAACCATATATACAATTGTCCTTGGGGATCGTCAATGTTCTTCCAGAAAAAAAAAGGGGTTCTAAATTTAAAAACAACTATGAAAACAAATGCTATAAATGTAGGACCACTGCCATCATTATTACAGTAGGTGGAAACCACTTTGTTTGAAAGCTCTGTAATGGAGAAAAACATTTGTTCTTCAAAAACTGTTTCCTCATTTCTGCAGTGGGGTAGTAATACTGTTGTAATGTTGAATAAATAGAATTTCATGTGTGAAGTAGTTACTAAAGTGCCTGGCACATAAACAGATATTGATTGTTGTGAGTGACCATCAGTATTATTATTATTATTATTATACAAATCAGAATTTATTGAGTGCCCACTTTGTGAAAGACATTAAGCTTCTTTTAGAAGAGATCAAAGAAGCATGTAATAGGAAAGCACATTTTCACTAGCTAAATATGAGGCAAAGAGTAGCAACACACACACACACACACACACACACTGAAGAGGACAAAATTAAATGAATTGCATTCTGGGTAAATGTAGCGGGTCACCTGCTGTGCCGGCATCCCATATGGGTGCCGGTTCCAGTCCCAGCTGCTCCACTTCTGATCCAGCTCTCTACTATGGCCTGGAAAAACAGTAGAAGATGGCCCAACTCCTTGGGCCCCTGAACCTGTGTGGGAGACTTGGAGGAGGATCCTGTCTCCTGGCTTTGGATCGGCCTGCGGGCTCCGGCCATTGCAGCCAATTGGGAAGTGAACCAGCAGATGAAAAACCTCTCTCTCTCTCTCTGCCTCTCCTTCTATCTCTGTGTAACTCTGACTTTCAAATACATAAATAATTTTTGAAAAAAATGATGTGCATTCTTCACAAAACAGTTTGTAAGTGTCATAGGTATTCAGGCAGGAAAAAAAAAAAAAAAAAAAAAAAAAAAAACAGACCGAGACTGGAACAGGATAGAATAAGCAGAGTTGTTTATATAGAATGTTAAGCATTTCTAAACTTCTCATGGGACTGCTAGGAACCAAATCCCAGATTAGAGGAAGAAGGGTATTCCAGAGAAGGACACAAGTAGAAGTCAAGGCTGCTGAAATGAGGTGTCTGAGAATGGAAAAGTTAGACATACCCTACCAGGGTAAGCAAGCCCAATTAAAGAACTGCACTGAAAAGTAGGGAGAGAACTGGGGTAGGTTACAGGGAATTTAGGCAGGGTATTGTATAAGACAAATTACATGAGGAAAATAATAGAGTAGCATTTTACAGAGTGCCTACTCAGAACTACATGTATTATTCTATGATTTTCACACATTATTGTTTTTAATTTAAGGCAGTTTCATGAAGAGTTGCATCAAACACTGAAGTGTCGTTTCCACAATTATTTCCAATCCCCCCTTGGTAAAGAAGCCATGTGGTTTAATGATAATGACCTCCATTTTGTGTTGTACTTCAAGTGTAGAAGGTGATTGGTTTCAGGACACTTGTTTGATGGGTGTAGAGACTTCTAGACATTCTCCCCTTTGTTGAGTGCAGATGTTTGTTGCTCTAATCTCACAGCAGTCACCTCGCAATCATTAAAGAGTCATGTCAAGGACAACTCAGACTGGACCAATCCAAAGCCAGGGAAAATGCAGAGTAAAAGTCTTCAATAACTTGTGCATGATGCCCATGCCCACATTTATAAACTAACACTTTTCCTTAACCATTTCATCTTAGACTTTTCTCTAGCTGGTAATCAAACATATCTTGATTGATAAAATATATATTTGAACTAATTCTTAGAAATATTGTTAGTTTTCCAAGACATCTAAACAAATGTTAATGCTAAAAACTGAATTGAAGTTGATACAAAAAAAAATCCAATTAATTTCTTAAGAAAATTATTTTTCTTTAAAAAAAAGTATTTTTTTGTTCTAGTACTATTGGTTGAACTCTGTAATTAACACACAATTATTCTTAGGAGTTTAAATTTTAAAAGAATTTGTTGCGACTCGTCCAGCCCTGCAAAAGATGCTTAAAGATGTGTTACACATAGAAACACAGAAACACGGTCATCAATATGAAAGAAGGTAAAGGAAGGAAACCAAGGAAGGAAACCTCACAGCAAAAGATCACAGAGAATTCAAAGCATATATTAGAACTTATCTTTGACAAATGGCAGGGCAAAGTTACCACTTATCATTAGTCACATTGAACATTAATGGCCTGAACTGTCCAGTTAAAAGACACCAATTGGCTGATTGGGTTAAGGAACAAAACCCATCTATTTGCTGCTTACAAGAAACGCATCTTTCCAAAAAAGATCCATACAGACTGAAAGTGAAAGGCTGGAAAAAGATATACCATGCCAACAGAAATGAAAAAAGAGCGGGCGTAGCCATCTTAATATCGGACAACATAAACTTTACCACAAAAATTGTTAAGAGAGACAAAGAGGGGCACTATATCATGATTAAGGGATCAATTCAACAGGAAGATATAACAATTATCAATGTATATGCACCTAACTACAGGGCAACAGTTTATCTAAAAGATTTATTAATGGACTTAAAGGGAGACTTAGACCCCAATACAATAGTACTGGGGGACTTCAATACTCCACTCTCAGAAATAGACAGATCAATAGGACAGAAGATCAACAAGGATACAGTAGATTTAAACGACACTATAGCCCAAATGGATCGAACAGATATATACAGAACTTTCAATCCTACAGCTAAAGATTTTACATTCTTCTCAGCAGTACATGGAACCTTCTCTAGGATTGACCACATACTAGGCCATAAAGCAAGTCTCAGCAAATTCAAAAGAATTAGAATCATACCATGCAGCTTCTCAGACCATAAAGGAATGAAGTTGGAAATTAGCAACTCAGGAATCCCTAGAGCATACGCAAACACATGGAGATTGAACAACATGCTCCTGAATGAACAATGGGTCATAGAAGAAATTAAAAGAGAAATCAAAAACTTTCTGGAAGTAAATGAGGATAACAGCACAACATACCAAAACTTATAGGACGCAGCAAAAGCAGTGTTAAGAGGAGAGTTTATATCAATAGGTGCCTACATCAAGAAATTGGAAAGGCACCAAATAGAATTTCTGGAAAAGACCCGGGAGGCACAGGCAGTCAAAGCCAAAATCAACTATTGGGATTGCATCAAATTGAGAAGTTTCTGTACTGCAAAAGAAACAGTCAGGAGAGTGAAGAGACAACCGACAGAATGGGAAAAAATATTTGCAAACTATGCTACAGATAAAGGACTAATAACCAGAATCTACAAAGAGATCAAGAAACTCCACAAAAACAAAACCAACAACCCACTTAAGAGATGGGCCAAGGACCTCAATAGACATTTTTCAAAAGAGGAAATCCAAATGGCCAACGGGCACATGAAAAAATGTTCAAGGTCATTAGCAATCAGGGAAATGCAAATCAAAACCACAATGAGGTTTCACCTCACCCCGGTTAGAATGGCTCACATGCAGAAATCTACCAACAACAGATGCTGGCGAGGATGTGGGGAAAAAGGGAAACTAACCCACTGTTGGTGGGAATGGAAACTGGTCAAGCCACTATGGAAGTCAGTCTGGAGATTCCACAGAAACCTGAAGATAACCCTACCGTTCGACCCAGCCATCCCACTCCTTGGAATTTACCCAAAGGAATTTAAATTGGCAAATAAAAAAGAGGTCTGCACCCTAATGTTTATTGCAGCTCAATTCACAATAGCTAAGACCTGGAACCAACCTAAATGCCTATCAACGGTAGACTGGATAAAGAAATTATGGGATATGTACTCTTTAGAATACTATACCGCAGTAAGAAACAACGAAATCCAGTCATTTGCAACAAAATGGAGGAATCTGGAACACATCATGCTGAGTGAAATAAGCCAGTCCCAAAGGGACAAATACCATATGTTCGCCCTGATTGGTGACAACTGACTGAACACCAAAAAGGAAACCTGTTGAAGTGAAATGGACACTATGGGAAATGGTGACTTGATCAGCATAGCCCTGACTGTTAATGAACAACTTAATACATTATCCCTCTTAGTAGTTTTTTTGTCTGTTCTACTTAATACGACTGGTTTCATTCTGTAATTATCACACAGATATTCTTAAGTGTTGAAAATTAACTGAAATGTGATCCCTGTTAAACATAAGAGTGGGAATAAGAGAGGGAAGAGATGTATAATTTGGGACATGCTCAAGCTGACTTGCCCCAAATGGTAGAGTTAGAAACATACCAGGGGATTCCAATTCAATCCCATCAAGGTGGCATGTACCAATGCCATCTCACTAGTCCAAGTGATCAATTTCAGTTCACAATTGATCATAATGAAAGGACTAAGAGTCAAAGGGAGCACATAAACAAGTCTAGTACCTGCTAATACTAACCGATAGAATAAATAAAGGGGAGAGTGATCCAACATGGGAAGTGAGATACTCAGCAGACTCATAGAATGGCAGATGTCCTAAATAGCACTCTGGCCTCAGAATCAGCCCTAAAGGCATTCGGATCTGGCTGAAAAGCCCATGAGAGTATTTCAGGCATGGAAAGCCAAGACACTCTGGCAAAAGATCTCTGTGAGTGAGATCCCAGTGGAAAGAACAGGTCATCAAAGAAGGAGGTACCTTTCTCTGAAGGGAGGAGAGAACCTCCACTTTGACTATGACCTTGTCTAAACAAGATAAGAGTCGGAGAACTCAGAGGGCTTCCATAGCCTTGGAAACTCATGACTGGAGCATAGGGAGACTACTGATGCCATAGACAGGAGTGTCAATTGGTAAAGTCAACAACAGGAGTCACTGTGCACTTACTCCTCACGTGGGATCTCTGTCCTTAATGTGCTGTACATTGAGATTTAATGCTATAACGAGTACTCAAACAATATATTTCGCTTTGTGTTTCTATGGGGGTGCAGACTGTTGAAATCTTTACTTAATGCATACTAAACTGATCTTCTGTAAAAAAAAAGAAATTATCAATTCCCAACTTGACTCTCACTGGGATTAAACATGACAATAGGTCGGATCTGATTTCATCATCATTTAAAAAAATCATCTATTATTTTTCACTTTATGTTTCTGTGTGGGAGCAAACTGTTGAAATCCTTACTTAATGTATACTAAGCTGATCTTCTGTATATTAAGATAATCGAAAATGAATCTTGATGTGAATGGAAGGGGAGAGGGAGTCGGAAAGGGGAGGGTTGTGGGTGGGAGGGACGGTATGGGGGGGAAGCCATTGTAATCCATAAGTCGTACTTTGGAAATTTATATTCATTAAATAAAAGTTAAAAAAAAATATATAAGAGTGGGAGTAAAAGAGGGAGGAGAGGTACAATTTGGGACATGCTCAATCGAATTTGCCCCAAATGGTGGAGATAGAAACGTGCCAGGGGATCCCAATACAATCCCATCAAGGTGGCATGTACCAATGCCATCTCACTAGTCCCAGTGATCAATTTCAGTTCACAATTGATCTCACTGATAGGTCTAAGTGTCAAAGGGATCACACAAACAAGACTAGTGTCTGCTAATACTAACTGATAGAATCAAAAAGGGAGAGAATGATCCATCATGGGAAGCGGGATACACAGTAAACTCATAGAATCAGCCCTTAAGGCATTTGGATATGGCTGAAGAGCCCATGAGAGTATTTTAGGCATGGAAAGCCAAGACACCCTGGGGAAAAAAAAAAAAAAAAAAAAAAAAAAAACTAAATGAAAGATCTCTGTGAGTGAGATCCCAGTGGAAAGAACGGGTCATCAAAGAAGGAGGCACCTTTCTCTGAATGGAGGAGAGAACTTCCACTTTGACTAGGACCTTGTCAGAAGAAGATCGAATTCGGCGAACTCAAAAGGTTCCGTAGCCTTGGCAACTCATGACTACAGCCTAGGGAGATTACTGACGCCAAAAACAAGAGTGTCAATTGTTAAGTCAACAACAGGAGTCACTGTGTACTTACTTCTCATGTGGAATCTGTCCTTAATGTGTTGTCCAATGTGAAGTAATGCTATAACTAGTCCTGAAACAATATTTTACACTTTGTGTTTCTGTGTGGGTACAAACTGATGAATATCTTTACTTAATATATACTAAATTGATCTTCTGTATATAAAGATAATTGGAAATGAATCTTGATGTAAATGGAATGGGAGAGGGAGCGGGAGATGGGAGGGGTGTGAGTGGGAGAGAAGTAATGGGAGGGGGAAGACATTGTAATCCATAAACTGTACTTTGGAAATTTATATTTACTAAATGAAAGTTAAAAAGAAAATTATTTTTAAAAAAGCACAGATACCTCAATTTCTAAAAGCATAGGAAATAAGTTATTTTGTAAGAAAATAATTGAAGGGTTAACTTTCAAAAGGAGCAAAAAATGAGTATTTAGCAAGAGAAATAGTACCACAATTTTTTTTCCAGGAAGACTTAATAACATGTAAATAGATGGATAAATTTCAACCCTGCCAGATTTCCCAAGGGAGAAAATAAAATAAAAAATGACCCTGGGGTTTCTCTGATAGGTGATCCTTCATGGGCCACCTGTCCCATCCTCACCTTGATAAGAATGTCAAGAAGTAGCAGATACACTTGACCATCTAATGAGACTTCAGCTGAGAAGTCAAACACATGTCAGGCAAACCTGCTAGTAAGCACCTGAGAGAGAAGCTGAGTGTCAGCACAGCTTGTGTTGACATTTGGGGAAAGCAGAGAGAAATGGCTCCACACTGGCAAGCACAAAATGTTTTTGAGCAATTTTACTTTCCTGTTCTTAGTTTCCGCTCCTATGCTATGAGGTCCATCTCCCATGATGACATGACATGCTGACAAAAACACCTAAATAAACGGTCAATCATTTTATACATTCTTTCATTTGATTATTATTTTTTCCTCTGGCCTATTTTCTTATTGGACTATGCTCTTCATACTTTTATTTGTGAAATCTATTTGATGGAGCCATTAAGCCATTGATTATAGTGGAGCTGGAAACTATGTTATCTCAAAAAATAAATTATTAATTTAAAAAATAAATATTGAAGATTTTGAAGAGAAAATGAAATAGAAATGCACTGTCACTCAACCTTACTTCAGAGAAACCAACATGATATTCTATTTACTTTGTAATTCCTTTCATGTGTGTGGTTTATAAGTAAGTTGGTGACATTAAAATTCTATGTGTATTTATTTAACACCTTGTCATGTGTAATTCCTCTACTAATAAATACTTCGGTAAAGAACATTAATGCAATGCCAATGTATATTATATTCTTTGGCATATAGAATATATTTAATCAGAACTGAACAAGTGGACATTAGTTCCATTATTTTGAAATAAGAAAAAAAACTGGTTTTATTTGTAATTTTTTTTCTTATATTTAAGTAGGGATTTCTAAATGCCAAAGTATGGGTTATAAACTTTTAAAAATTTTTAAATAATGAATTGCCAAATTATGCACTGAAATGGTTGAGCCAATATAAAATCAGTAAGCTTGTTTTTAACTGTCCATTTTATTTCATATTATTAACATTGAAGTGTATCATTATTTGCATCACCATTTAACTTCTAGGTAATAGTGTGACATATGATATTACTTGGTTAAATTAAAAAAAAAAAGCAACCGGACTTTGTTTTCATTAATGTTGTTTATATAATCTGTAAGTCACATATTTTCCTCTGTCAAATCTGTAGGTACCTTATTGTTATATTGTTATAAATATATTTAAATATTAATAATATAATTATTTATTTCAATAATTATTTAGGCTATGCCATTTGCTTTTAATTTGCTCGTACACTTAAATGTGAAGTTTCTAAACTATTCAAATGATAGTCATGCCATTTTTTCTTTCTTATATAGATGTTTTCAAACTCACATAAAACATCCACTATAGCTAAGATATTGAAGGCCAATTTGTTGTTGTTGTTACCCTCTGTTGGACATCTAATTTTTACTCATCTAGAATTTAAGTTGGTGTTTCACTTACCTAACAGTAACCTATCTTTCAAATAAGCTTCCTCTATTGAAAGGAACAGAACCTGTTGAAGACATTGATGTAGACTGATAAAAAAGATGATAAACATCTTATTCTTTTCTTTCCATTTTTCTACCAATGTGACTCCAGAATTAACTTCCTATGTTTGAGGTTCTGCATAGCGAGTATACACTCTGCCAGAAGATGGCGTACCTGAGTGACTACAACACAAGTCACAAGTTCTTTTTTTTTTTTTTTTTAAAGAACAGATTGCTATGCAGTAAAAATAGGGGCGAGTGGGATGAAATGAAATACAGAGATGGAGGGGGAGGTAGAAGAAGTACATAGTAAATGCTATGATAGTTGTTGTCTGAGGGAACATGGAATATTTCATAGAGCAAGGTGGTAGGGGCACACTTTAATTTGGCCATAGAGAAGGAAAAAAGACAAGGGCAAAAGTTACAGATAAAGCCTAAGCAGGCTCAGGGATGTCACTAACAAGCATTTTTTTAACATATTTGGGTAATTGTTAACAGTCCCATTAAACTATAGTGAAGGAAAATCGTGCACAAAAGGCACATATAAGGTTGTTGCAGCATGAATTTAGAGTGTTTTTGCTGAATTCCAACTTCAAGAATTTGTTTCATCAATGTACAAATAATGAATAGCTATAAAAGGTTTTTGTCCAAGAAAGTGGTATAAATAGGGCTCTGACTGTGAAAAATTAATCAATGGAAAACACAGTTTTCTAGTTGGGGGTGGGGGAGGTAAAAGGACAAATACTAGCGTAGAGTGGTATTGGTTTCCAGAGTTAATAAAAGTTCAGTGGAACTTTAGATGAGAAGAAATTCTGAAGGCTACTATTAATAGAACTTCAAAATTCTTGGTAAGAGTAGACCAGTTGTTGGTAAGAGTAGACAGCAAATGATTTAGGGATTAATCCAATCTGTTATTTGAAGTACTCAATTAGGCATTTGTTACAAAGATCTGACACAATTTAAGATAGAAGTGGTGGACCTAGATGTAGGTCAGAAAGTCATTAGTACACATATTATATTTAGAACCATGAAGCAGTTAGCATTTCCTGAAAGGAACAAACAAATTTTGGGAATACTTAAGGGCTTGTAATTGGCAAAGACAACAGTGAAAGAACAGAGAAAGCCAGTGGAAACTAAACAAAAAATAGGAAAGTAGAATAGCAAGGCAGTGATACTGAGCAGCTTGCTGCAAAGGGCTGTAGCAAAAGCAGGTAAGTAAGGGCTTCAGAACTGGTATTTGGAATGATATTGATAATATTTTACACCAAATCACTAAGTCAGGTTACAAAGAGTTAAGCATTACCTGGTGGAGAGAGAAGATAGTGTTTTTAGGTTATTTAAAAAAATCATACAGCACAGGAAAGATAAAAACAGAATATACTTCAGAATTCTTTATTTCAATTATTATTTATTTAGTAACATATTTGATAGTCATGTATTATGAATGTGCATTTGTATCTCATATGGTTTGGGTAGAAATATGAGTATGTATAGGTCACAGTTCCAATCATCAGAGTTCACAGTTCAGATGGTAAGAGGCAAAAGTACATGGACAGAGACAATATATAGCATACTAGGTTATAGACACTCTGTAATGCCTAACAAGTTTTCTCAGAAAAGCTTTAGCTGAAAGTCCAAAGACAAGCAGGTAGTAATGAACTTGATAGAAGGATGTAGAAGGTAGGAGAACATTCTATGAAAATGGAAACATGTGGACGGAGATTCACAGGACTGAATGAAGACAATGAGGAGAGTTACAGAGCTACATAGGCTTCAACACAGTATGCTGTTGGGCAAATTACAGCTGAAGAGATGACTGGCTAAGAATCAAATGATTAAAACTCAGTTTGAAGTACTAGAAATTTCATCATGAAGAAAATAATGTTTCTTTACAGGCAGCAATGCAACCCTTTAATATTTTGGAAATTTACTTTTTATGGATAAAGAAAGGATTGGAGGATGTAATACCAATGACATGGAGACATTATTTATTGTAATCATTCAAGTAAAATGAGTTGAGATTAAATTAAGTCTGTGCTACTATGAATAAACGGAAAGAAGGTTACATACATGAGAACTATTTAGGAGGCAGATTTAATATGAATGGGTGATTGACTTGATGAAGCAAGGTGAGTCAGGGAGGAGATGAAAATTGGTAGAGCATAGTGAAAATAGTAAAATAAAAGAGTTGAGCATGTTTTTGAGCATGGAAAAAGAAGTATTGGTGAGAAAAAAAAAATGAGACTATGATTCTAGGTAGATTAAAAACAAAGTTGAAATAGAATACCATGGACTCTTGGTTAGGACACATGAGATTTATAAAAGATAAGAAATTCAATGGAATGAGAGATCAAGGGGCCTCAGAAAGGCAGATTCAATGGATGATATGGATTCATATGTTAATGATTCCAAATCTTATATAGTCCATGACATTGTTTCTAAAACTATAACATCACATCTTCAATTGTTCAACTGTTTCAATTAACTCTTTACCTCAATGTTCAATAAATGGAATGAAAGATCAAGGGGCCTCAGAAAAGCAGATTCAATGGATGTCATGGGTTCATATGTTAGTGATTCCAAATCTTATATAGTCCATGATATTGTCTCTAAAACTATAACATCACATTTCCAATTATTCAATTGTTTCAATTAACTCTTCACCTCAGTGTTCAATAAGTGCTGCAAACTTAACCCATTTCACAAACTGATCTTATTATTCCTAACCAAGGATGATATTCAAAGTATTCAGTCAATATAATATATGCTCGGGGCCAGTGCTGTGACACAGTGGGTGAACTCCCTGGCCTGAAACGTTGGCATCCCATATGGACACTAGTTTCAAGACCTGGCTGCTCCACTTCCAATCCAGCTCTCTGCTATGGCCTGGAAAAGCAGTAGAAGATGGCCCAAGTCCTTGGGCCCCTGCATCCGTGTGGGAGACCCAGAGGAAGCTCCTGGCTCCTGGCTTTGGATCAGCGCAGCTCCAGCCTTTGCGGCCAATTGGGGAGTGAACCATCAGATGGAAGATCTCTCTCTCTCTCTATCTCTCTCTCTATCTCTCTCTCTCTCTGCCTCTCCTCTCTCTGTGTAACTCTGACTTTCAAATAAAATAAACCTTTAAAACATATATAACATAGGCTCTAAATCATTGTAATGGGTGTTCAAGTAGTTAGAGTGGACAATTGCATTAAACCACTTATGTTCAAGATCAGTATGACCAACTTTATATCCTTCTTCTATCACTTTGTTTCCAAAGTCTTTCTTTTCAATTTTAGGTAGCTTCAAATAGTTCTTGCAAAAAAATGGACTTAAAAGTGAATTTTAAGCTGGCACAGCAGCTCACTAAGCTAATCCTCCGCCTTGCGGCGCCAGCACACCAGGTTCTAGTCCCGGTCAGGGCACCGGATTCTGTCCCGGTTGCCCCTCTTCCAGGACAGCTCTCTGCTGTGGCCAGGGAGTGCAGTGGAGGATGGCCCAAGTGCTTGGGCCCTGCACCCCATGGGAGACCAGGATAAGCACCTGGCTCCTGCCTTCGGATCAGCGTGGTGTGCTGGCCACAGCGTGCCGGCCGTGGCTGCCATTGGAGGATGAACCAATGGCAAAGGAAGACCTTTCTCTCTGTCTCTCTCTCTCACTGTCCACTCTGCCTGTCAAAAAAAAAAAAAAAAGAATTTAAAAAAAAAGCGAATTTTACTTAGGCGAAAACATTTTTTGGCAATCTATGCATACTTTTTTCATAATACTCATTTTCCATGAAATCTTTGAAGAACTCATATAATGCGATTGTGTTGTCACTGAGTATTTCACATTGCAACTATTCTCTCTTTTTCTCATATCTATGAACAAATTATGCTGTTTATGACAAATGTGTTTTTTTAATTTTCCCTTTCTTACCCATATTCATGCCTTTTAATAGATGCTTTACTCACTGTTGACTGAAACTGTTTCAGTAGTTTAATATAGTTTTCAAATAAATAAACCTTCTACATTTGCTCTAGGTATAAAAGTATTTTCCCAGCAGATGAGCCAATGTATTTATAGCATTCCAGACACTAAAAACTCAGCCATCACTGAACCACATTTAAATTTTATGTATATGTCTATCTTTCCAAACTGTATCCTGTTACTTAGAACATGTCAAGCTGCTCACTGAGCAAATGCTGATTATTATTTTTCAACAGAAAATAAGGTAATGGAAAGAAGGGAAAAGAAATTGCAGAAGACTGACCAGGAAAGAAGCTACATTTGGGTGATTCAGAATTTTAAATTTTGTGGGTGAAGCCAACAACTATGATGTTAAGCCTTAATGGATCCTGTGGGTAAAACTGGTTAAGGAGTAGTAACATTTATTATAATAAAAAAAAACAAACCAGAATTGTCATGTAAGTGCATTCCCATCAACATAGTTATTATAGTCTAAAAAGATGACAGCTAAAAAGGAGGTTGAGAAGAATACCATGATCTAAACATTGAAATCATCCAAGAAGGCAGGAGCAGATTTACAAAATTGTTAGACAACACGAAGGAGGGAAAAGGATTGTTTCAACACATGGGGAGGCACACTAGCCTGAATTATTAAGATACGTAGATTTGGGTGCCCAAGGGTCCTAGCATCTGAGTTTTGTATTTTGAGAAAACCCAAGCTTCATCATTTGCATGAGAAGACAAACTGTCTCTGCTCATCCTTTAAAAAAAAATCCCCGTGTAGTCAGTGCTGTTACAGGGTTTTTTTTGTTTGTGGGGTTTTTTTTTTTTTTTTTTTTTTCAAAGCCGTAGAAAAATCTTCTCCAAGATAAAGAAAGGAAACTTTGAATAATTTCACTTGAACTCTTTAAGGTAGATATAAAAAAAAAAAAAAAACAAAAAAAAAAAACAAGGGATTATAATGATTTAGAAGAGTTGGGAATAGAATAGGGCATTTGAAAGAAGAATGGGCTCAGTAGGCAGACTTTGTTTTGCCACTTACCATCTCATTGTCCCTGTGGAAATTCTTTGGTGTGGGAGAAGAACTGACATCATATTCCTCCTGTAACACTATGTGTGTGGGAGGTGGGAGAATATGGCTCAAGTACCACATGGGTGGAGCAGACTCTGACTTCGTTCTGGACCAGGCTTGACTGTTGGGGACAGTTGAGGAGTACATTAGCATATAGACAATCTCTGTCTCTCCATCAGTTTGCCTAGGTCATGCTTCTAATCCAGCTGCCTTCTTACGGACTATCTGATAAAAATGAAAACAAGAAGATTGCAGCTCCTTAATTTGTAGGATGCATGATACTTTTTTTTGCTAAGGATTTATTTATTTATTTGAAAGGCAGAGTTACAGAGAAGCAGAGGTAATGGCGAAGAGAGAGAGAGGAGAGAGAGAGAGAGAGGGAAGGAGAGAGAGAGAGAAAGAGAGAGAGAGAGAGATATCCTCCATCTGCTGGTTTACTCCCCATATGGCTGCAACAGCCAGAGCTAGGCTGGTCCTAAGCCAGGAGCCAGGAGCATCTTCTGGGTACTCCATGTGGGTGCAGGGGCCCAAGGACTTGGGCCACCTTCTACTGCTTTCCCAGACAATAGCAGAGAGCTGGATAGGAAGTGGAGCAGCTGGGACTAGAACCAGAGGTTATGAGGGATGCCAGCACTGCAGACCGGGGCTTTAATCTGCTGTGCCACAACATGCTGGTCCCATGATGCATGATACTTTAAAAAAAGACACACGCATTTGCTTTTGATATTAATGTCTCTGGCATAAGTCAGTTTTCAGTTATTTGGAAGACAAAGTGTAACCCCTGATAACACAAGCAAACAGGTTGCATCAGGTCCAGTACTAAACCTGTTAGAATGAATTGTCATTCTATGGAAATGTCCTGGAAGCTGGAGTAAACTTAGAAGTGTTTATAATGCAGAACAAAATAGCACATGGTCTTAAAGTGTATATCAAACTTAGACATAGAAGAAGCAAGGTAATATATTCCAAGGGTGTAAAATGACACTATAAATTCCAAAAACATTCACAGATTTCAGTTTTCTGTGGTGGTGATATATGACAGTAAGGACTAAAAGTAAGCTGAAATGGCTTACTATAAGACCAAAGGGGGGCGGCACCGTGGCAACTGTAAGTTAATCCTTCGCCTGTGGTGCTGTCATCCTGCATAGGCGCTGGTTCTAGTCCCGGCTGCTCCACTTCCAATCCAGGTCTCTGCTGTGGAAAGCAGTAGAGAATGGCCCCAAGTCCTTGGGCCCCTGCAGCAGTGTGGGAGACCCAGAAGAAGCTCCTAGCTCCTGGATTCAGATTGGCGCAGCTCCAGCCATTGTGGCCATCTAGGGAGTGAACCAATGGAAGGAAGACCTTTCTCTCTGTCTCTCCCTCTCACTGTCTGTAACTCTACCTCTCAAATAAAATAAATAAAATCTTTAAAAAAAAAAAAAAAGACCAAAGGGAGCAGCCAGGGTGGTGATGTAGCAGGTAAAGCAGCTGCCTGTGACACCAGTATCCTGTGTGGATGCAGGTTCAAGCCCTGGATGCTCTACTTCCCATTCAGCTCCCTGTTAATGTGCCTGGAAAGCAGCAGAAGACGGCCCAACTGCTTGTGCCCCTCACCTATATGGGAGACCTAGAAGAAGCTCCTTGTTCCTGGAATTGTCTGGCACATTTGGGCCATTGTAGCCATTTAGGGAGTGAACAAGTGGATAGAAAATTCTTATCCCTCTTTCTCTGTAATGTATTTATATTCAAATAAGTAAAAATGAATCTTCTATAAAAAAGAACAAAGGGAAAGGCTTTTCATGTCAGATAATTCTGAAGCTATTCCCTTTAAGACCTAGAGTCTATAGAAATTTTCTCCATGACACAAGGACGTTAATGATTTCTCCACAGTTTTTGCCTTACTGTTTCATCTCCAGACATACTTTTCCTCTCATATCACATAACCATGACAAACAAGTAATAGAAGATTTGCTGAGATCTAAAAATATAAAGCAAAACTCTCCTAATTTTAAACCCGCATAGCTTGGCATTATAGAGCAACTCAAGCCACTTATATTTAACCTTCTTAAATAACTGAGTTTATAGCATGACAAAATTAAGAAAACATATTTTAATAAATTATTTAGCAACCAAATACACTAATAAAATGCAGTCATGTGTTAATGTTTAAATAAAATCAACAAGATAATTAGACTATATTATCCATGGCCTTTTTTACAATATTCATTTATTTGAAAGGCAGAGTTAGAGAGGAAGATACACAAAGAAAGAGAGAGAGAGAGAGAATGAGATTTTCCTTCTCCTAAATCACTCCCCAAATTGCTGCAATGGCTAGGGGTGGGCCAAGCCAAGCAAGGAGCCTGAAACTCAATCTAAGTCTGTCATATGGGTGCATGTGCCCAAGCAGTTGGGCCATCTTCTGCTGCTTTCCCAGGTGTAGTAGCAAGGAGCTGAATCAGAAGTGGAGTAGCTGGGACTTGAGCAGGCACCCTTCTGGGATGCCAGCATTGCAGGTGGTGACTTAATACTTTGTGCCACAATACTGGCCCCATCCATGGGCTTTTAATCATAGGAAACTCATTCCAGAAGATATGACAGAGTGTGAAACTTTAACAATAAAAACAGTTTATACTGAAAAACAGAACTTTCTCAGTGGACATTACATTGATTTTCAATGTCTATACACACAGAAAACAATGATAATGATTGTTAATGGAAAGACTGAGGTGTACTGATATGTTTGCATATAAAATTCTAATTAGAGCTGCTTATAACTTTTAAGTGTTAATAGCAGTGGTTTCTATTACGGTTGATAGATACCAGAGGTATAAGTTTGCTCTTTCTGTATACCAAACAAATGAGCTCAGTAGCTTCAAAGAAACTCAGCAGAAGCGAGAGAATCAGATGAGGAAGCTGATCCCAACACGCAACAGTAACCAGAGGTGACGAAAGCACATCCAGACCCAGTGTGGGCCATGATAGAAAAATCTCACAACCAGGTGTTTATCTACCACATGTCTGTAGCACAGGAGTTTCCGCTTCTGTTCTATCTGAAACAACTAGGAAAAGCAAACAAAATACAGGAAATGAGGGTCTTCAGAAATGAAGCAACAGGTCGTACAGAATGTGATTTCTGACCAAAATTAAAGCTTGCAATTCACTTTAGGAGTGTCTGCCTCAATGCTGGGAGGCAGTTTCCAAGCAGCAGACCAGGAAAGAGAAATCCAGAGCTGGGCAGGGTTCCTCAGTCCAGAGTAGTTATAGTGTGTATGGAAGAGGCTACTGTAAAGAGGAGGAAGATGCATTTAAGAGAAAGTTCTAACATTCTAAGTGTCCTTGAATCTTTGAGAATTGAATTGCACACATAGGATAGGAAATAACCACTAGAACAGAGTAGACTGAATTAGTCTTAACATTCATAGTAGGCTGGGAATATTTCTGTGTTTATCACTGAGCATGGTAAGACTTCATGGCATATGGATATTAGGAAGAATCATCAGAAAAGAATTTTAGAGGATAGCTCTAAATTAAAATCTGTCTTAGCCTACCTTAACCAAATTAAGAGGAAGCCTTCAAAGGACTGAATCAATTCCATGTTGCTTGACTAAGACACCACAACAAAAATCAATACTCGCAGCGTGAAATTTTAAGATGCTAAGCATCCAATAAAAACACATTACTCATGGAAAGAAACAGGGAAATATAGCTTTTCATCAGAAGAAAACTAATCAAAGATTGATGGAAACATGACACAGATTATAGAATTAAGTCATAAGAAGGAGGAAAGCAACTACCACACATATGCATCACATATTCAAGAACACAGTGGACAGTATGAGCAAAGTAAAGTGAAAAAGAAAAAAAAAGTAAAAGTGATGTAAAATAATTCTTTTGTGGTTAAAAATACATAACTGATATTAAATTATATTAACAGCAATAATAGAAGATAAATGTTGTAGAGGGAAAATGAAAAAAACTTCAATACATATCAATATAAAGTTTGAAAGTTAAGGACAGATAACAATAAAAGGAAATGAACAAAGTCTCAAGTGCTGAGATAATAGCACACGTAATAACAAACCCAGAATTGGAGCACCAGTTAGGGAAGGAAGTTTAGAAAGACAATAAAATTATTAGGAGAAACAGCAGCCATTCTGTGATATATATAATGAACCAAGAGTTAGTGGACTGTTAACTCAGGCCAAACCCAACACATAGCCTACTTCGGGTGACTCTATAGCTGTAATTTTGTTTTACTTTTTATAAAGATTGGCATACAAAAGAATATGTGACAGAGATGTTAGTGGCTTTAAAACCTAAAAGAGTTACTATTCAGTCTTTTTACAAAAAGTTTGCTAATCACTATGATAAACTTTCAATCTAAAGAACAAAATGAACTATAAAAACATAAAGTCATGCCAAGGAAAAAATATAATTTAATTGTTAAAAATCACTGAAAAAGAGAAAATTTCACAAAGCCAGATAAAAAGGAAACTTCATAAACAAAGGACTCAAAGTAAAAATGACAGCAAAATTATTTTTCAAAGTGATATAAGAGAGACATTTTTAATATACTTATGGAGAAACAAAAAGAAACTGTCAACCCACCTTCTCTACTTAGTGGAAATGTCTTTCAAAAATAAAGGAAAACTAATTTTTTAAAGTGCCACTATAAGAACAGTGCACTACCGATTGTGCCACTGGAGCGCCCACAGTACCAGATTTCAGGACATACTACAGGGCAGTTGTTGTCAAAACAGCATGGTACTGGTACAGAAACAGATGGATAGACTAATGGAACAGAATAGAAACACCAGAAATCAATCCAAACATCTACAGCCAACTTATATTTGATCAAGGATCCAAAACCAATTCCTGGAGTAAGGACAGTCTATTCAATAATTGGTGCAGGGAAAATTGGATTTCCACGTGCAGAAGCATGAAGCAAGACCCCTACCTTTCACCTTATACAAAAATCCACTCAACATGGATTAAAGACTTAAATCTACAACCCAACACTATCAAATTATTAGAGAGCATTGGAGAAACCCTTCAAGATATTGGCACATGCAAAGAGTTTCTGGAAAAGACCCGGGAGGCGCGGGCAGCCAAAGCCAAAATCAAATATTGGGATTGCATCAAATTGAGAAGTTTCTGTACTGCAAAAGAAATAGTCAGGAAAGTGAAGAGACAACCGACAGAATGGGAAAAAATATTTGCAAGCTATGCAACAGGTAAAGGGTTAATAACCAGAATCTACAAAGAGATCAAGAAACTCCACAACATCAAAACAAACAACTCACTTAAGAGATGGGCCAAGGACCTAAATCGACATTTTTCAAAAGAGGAAATCCAAATTTCTTTCAGAAATAATTGAAACTCTGGAGAGTACCATATTTTTATCTGAGGGGGAGGGGGAGGGGGAGGGGCCCAAGTGCCATCTTCCTCTGCTTTCCCAGGTGCACCAGCAGGGAACTGGTTTGGAAGTGGAGCATCCAGGACTAGAACCGGTGCCCATATGGGTGGCCGGCACTGTAGGCAGCAGCCTTATCCACTACACCACAGCACTGGCCGCCATATCATTCTTAAGCTAGTAATTTCCTGAATCCAACATATATATCTGAGGCAACCATGATTAAAATCCCAGGAGGAGTTTGGTAGATACTAAAATTCCATTTCTAAAATTTATATGGAAAAGAAAAGCATCTAAAATAGCAAAAATAATTTGCGAATTGCAAAGGAAAAGTAAAGGAATTCAATTTACTTAAAACCTATGTGATTTCCAAGATGGTCATACATGGTTACAGCAGTGAAGCCCTTGAAGATCTAGAGAGTTCTCAGCCAGGATGAAGAGCTCACGGAGGAACTCTGTGGTGTTGAAGGGTTTCGTTCACCAGAAGTGTATTGCTGATCTTGGATTGCAGCTGTTTACTCCCAGACAACCTCATTGTCTCCCTGTGCCCTTCTAGTTCCCAGTTCACTCTAGTTTAAGCAAACATCCCCACTTCTGTGTGCCAGGCACAGGTACCCAGGCATTACAAATGGTTGTTGATTTCCAATTAACCTATGCTTCTATGGGCTTTTCTAGAAGCATTTCTTCCGTTGGTTGCTGTTAGATTTTTACCATCTTTCAAGGCACAAATATCCCTTTATGAAGCCATTTAAATGCTACTCATTTCCATGTAGGATCTATCTACTGTCTTTCCATGCTTTCACTACACATTCACATAGAATTTTTCACTTTTTTTCCCTTTTGTATCTCCCAACATTTTATGAAATCAAATTCTCAAAGGCAAAATAGTTATGTGTTGTTATCATTCCAGACTAAGCACAGGACCTAATAGCTGTTAAAATATTATTTATTTTTATAACACATAATAATCCTCTCATATATATATGTATATATATACTCTGACAACTGTATTATATGTTTTTTTTTTCCCTTTGATGGCACACACATTTAAGATCAAACCAAATTACATATAACTTGTGTAGGTAGTACCACTCATGGCTGGCCCTCATCAGACACTGGTGGGCTACCGGAATGACGACAGAGGAGAGTTTACTGATAGCAATGACCCACAGATATACTGCTACTAGGAAATATTTGCAATTGCTACAGGGAGACAAGGCTTCAACCTCCATGGCTATTTGAGAGTTGGCAATAGACAATGATAGGTAAATTCTTTCTTTCTTTCTCCCTATTTAAAATAAGCTTCTCTATCCTTTAAATTTTACCATTCCCTTATGCTTCTGCTGTAGCCATAGGACTGAAACTAAGTTTCAGTCACGTACAGTTATGAAGCCCAGGGGACAAAAGGTGAGACCAATTATGACAGCTACCCATACTCCCTTTGTGTCCTAAAACTGGATCTATATACCTTATTAGCAACTAATGATGCATTTCATGTTTTCCAATTTCCCTGTTCCAATGGCCTGCTTCAGGGACAATTCAGACAATTAGAAAGAATTGCAATGTAGAATACTTTCATTCCTCAACAGAGTTTGTATCATTGGAAAATTTAGCTCATTATTACAAGAGACAAAACAACATTTTCAGTAGATCTCAATGAAAATCCACAGAGATGATGTGACTTACTTCACATCTTTAAAACATACCTCATTTACCTCTTCATCTTAGTGTCTAGTAAATAAATACATCCTCAGGTCACAAGGTCTAAGACTAGCTGCTTAATCATTTCTTTTCTGCATGCCAAATGCCATAAGATTTTATAAACATGAAAAATCTCAAAATTTTAATGTAATACCCAAATTGCCTCATATAGCTTTTCTTTATTACTAGTTACCTAGAAACATTTTGTACAAAGTAATAAACAATTTTGAACCATTCTTTTATTTGTTTATGTTTGGTTTTAGTATGGTCAGAACAAGAACTGAAATCTAATAAGAAAAATATAACTTTGGTAGCAAGAACTGTCAACTTCTCCATTCTGTATCTATCATTTATTATACTTAAAAACATTGTCATGGATTTTGGCATAACTTGAAGTTAGTAAAGTGATATAAAAAGCATGGAATCCAATCTTGAAAATGCAATATTTGCTCAGGCCTATGAAACAGAAGAAGTTGCCTTTGTAAATTTATTCAGAAACATACAATTAGCTGTTAAACAAGATATACCAATAAATCACCATATCACCTAATTTTAACCAACTTATATTCCTTTATATTATTCTAAGCTCTCCACGAGCATCATTATCCATTATTCTGATACTGTTATGTGAACACATCTGTTCACACTGGTTTTGACTTTGTTTTTGGCCTTGGGTTAGTGAAGAAGCAACTTTCACTCTTTAACTAAATTCTGAGCACTCCTGGGGAGTTTCAACCACTGAACAGTAGCATGAAGATTTCTTTCAAAGGATTCATAAAATAGCTGTGGAACTTGACACAAGTACATTAAACAATAGTTAGATAACATACAAAGTAATTGTCAACAAAAGAAAATAAAGCACTCCAAATGGAATATATAAGTGTATCAATTAATTATGCCTCCACTCTGTCCCTGAAGCCTTTTTCTACCATGGTGTTATTCTATTCAGAGTGTAAAATTTTTAAGTAGAGAGCATTGTGAATATCTGCAGAGCCACATGTGACTTATCTTAATAATTGTTTCATTGTTACTTTCATTTTATTTATGCAGTAAGAAATTATTAAAATAAATCTGTAATAAGTAGAAACACAGGGTAATTCATCTCAGGAATCACCTCACATGCAGATTTAGAGATTCATGAAAAGAATTAGGGCTAAAGGTTTTACTATGCTTAGTGATTTCTTGGGTACAAGATGTTATTTTAATATAGGAGCATTTTAATGAAGTCAAACCCTGGGTATCAACAGATACTTATGATCTCAGCACAGGTAATGAAGGAACTGTTACCATAATGAACATTCTGCATTAGGGTTTAATTATCAAGGCAGGAACCTGGGCTTTGATGATTTTTTAATAGGAGATAGCATGCTTTTCTAATTTAGCAGTTTTCTTTTGAAAAGCTCATTAGCCACAACATTTCAGTATAAAAGATCATCCAAGTGAGATAGGGGTTAGAGATATTCAAACTACATTTATAATAAAAGCCATTGTTAGAGTTTTCTACATTTTTGCTTCATGCTGATATTTCTTTTATCTAATACGTGGTGTCTGATGCTCATTTACCCTGTCCTAACTTACAGAGCATTAACCTTTATTATCACTGCAAAATAGAAGAGGACTCTGTATCAGTTTACTTTATGCTAGGACTGCTCTGGTAGCTGCCAACTCTGAGAAATGAAAATTAAACTGAGAACAAAACTCAAGTTAAGTCTATTGCCTCAAGGACCAAGAGAATTTATTACTGTGCTTACAGATCTCTAGGTCCTTGGGATTTGATATGATGGCCTACAGCAAAATTATCTAATGTTCTCCAAAGTAAGACTACTAATGCCTTGGTCTATTGGAGATTTTATATATAAACCTCCCCCTGGTTTTCAAAAACAAAATAAATAAAAACAGTGATGCTGTATATTTAGAAGACATGAAGCATGGGTAACTATTGAGACTATGTAAATGTAAGAGCAGGAGAAGCAGGAAGAAAAAGAAGAGGTGAAGGAAGAGGAGAAAATGCTTACCAGGAGCACAGAACAGTGACTGAAGTCTCAAAGTCCTGTGCAGTGTGCTTACTACATGAATTCTGCTCTTCATAATTCTTCACCTGAAATGTATGTGAAACACCAGGTTTTAGAATTTCATTAATGATGGTTTTCCTTATTTCTTCATTTGTTCTTTAACTGATCCTATTAAAATTGTCACATACACTGAAAATAAAATGTATTTCTACCTTATTCGAGGTCTATTAATGTTTACTCAATGTATTCTTTACAAGTTTGATTATAAAAAATATGGAGTTAGTGCCATCTGGAGAGATTTTCTTTTTTTTGTTTGTTTGTTTTTCTTTTTCTTTTTAATTAATTTATTTATTTAATGAATATAAGTTTCCAAAGTACGACTCATGTGTTACAATGGCTTCCCCCCCATACCGTCCCTCCCACCCACAACCCTCCCCTTTCCCACTCCCTCTCCCCTTCCATTCACATCAAGATTCATTTTCGATTATCTTGATATACAGAAGATCAGCTTAGTATACATTAAGTAAGGATTTCAACAGTTTGCTCCCACACAGAAACATAAAGTGAAAAATAATAGATGATTTTTTTTTAATGATGATGAAATCAGATCAGACCTATTGTCATGTTTAATCCCAGTGAGAGTCAAGTTGGGAGTTGATAGTTTCTTTTCTTTTCTTTCTTTTTTTTTTTTTTTTACAGAGGATCAGTTTAGTATGCATTAAGTAAAGATTTCAACAGTTTGCACCCCCATAGAAACACAAAGTGAAATATATTGTTTGAGTACTCGTTATAGCATTAAATCTCAATGCACAGCACATTAAGGACAGAGATCCTACATGAGGAGTAAGTGCACAGTGACTCCTGTTGTTGACTTTACCAATTGACACTCCTGTTTATGGCATCAGTAATCTCCCTATGCTCCAGTCATGAGTTTCCAAGGCTATAGAAGCCCTCTGAGTTCTCCGATTCTTATCTTGTTTAGACAAGGTCATAGTCAAAGTGGAGGTTCTCTCCTCCCTTCAGAGAAAGGTACCTCCTTCTTTGAAGACCTGTTCTTTCCACTGGGATCTCACTCACAGAGATCTTTTGCCAGAGTGTCTTGGCTTTCCATGCCTGAAATACTCTCATGGGCTTTTCAGCCAGATCCGAATGCCTTTAGGGCTGATTCTGAGGCCAGAGTGCTATTTAGGACATCTGCCATTCTATGAGTCTGCTGAGTATCTCACTTCCCATGTTGGATCACTCTCCCCTTTATTTACTCCATTGGTTAGCGTTAGCAGGTACTAGACTTGCTTATGTGCTCCCTTTGACTCTTAGTCCTTTCATTATGATCAATTGTGAACTGAAATTGATCACTTGGAATAGTGAGATGGCATTGGTACATGCCACCTTGATGGGATTAAATTCGAGTACCCTGGTATGTTTCTAACTCTACCATTTGGGGCAAGTCAGCTTGAGCATGTCCCAAATTATACATCTCTTCCCTCTCTTATTCCTACTCTTGTGTTTAACAGGGATCACATTTCAGTTAAATTTCAACACTTAAGAATAACTGTGTATTAATTACAGAATTAAACCAGTCATATTAAGTAGAACAGATAAAAAAACTACTAAGAGGGATAATGTATTAAGTTGTTCATTAACAGTCAGGGCTATGCTGATCAAGTCACCGTTTCCCATAGTGTCCATTCCACTTCAACAGGTTTCCTTTTTGGTGTTCAGTCAGTTGTCACCAATCAGGGAGAACATATGGTATTTGTCCCTTTGGGACTGGCTTATTTCACTCAGCATGATGTGTTCCAGATTCCTCCATTTTGTTGCAAATGACTGGATTTCGTTGTTTCTTACTGCGGTATAGTATTCTAAAGAGTACATATCCCATAATTTCTTTATCCAGTCTACCGTTGATGGGCATTTAGGTTGGTTCCAGGTCTTAGCTATTGTGAATTGAGCTGCAATAAACATTAGGGTGCAGACCGCTTTTTTGTTTGTCAATTTAAATTCCTTTGGGTAAATTCCAAGGTGTGGGATGGCTGGGTCGAACGGTAGGGTTATCTTCAGGTTTCTGAGGGATCTCCAGACTGACTTCCATAGTGGCTTGACCAGCTTGCATTCCCACCAACAGTGGGTTAGTGTCCCTTTTTCCCCACATCCTCGCCAGCATCTGTTGTTGGTGGATTTCTGAATGTGAGCCATTCTAACCGGGGTGAGGTGGAACCTCAATGTGGTTTTGATTTGCATTTCCCTGATTGCTAATGACCTTGAACATTTTTTCATGTGCCTGTTGGCCATTTGGATTTCCTCTTTTGAAAAATGTCTATTGAGGTCCTTGGCCCATCTCTTAATTGGGTTGTTGGTTTTGTTTTTGTGGAGTTTCTTGATCTCCTTGTAGATTCTGGTTATTAACCCTTTATCTGTTGCATAGTTTGCAAATATTTTTTCCCATTCTGTCAGTTGTCTCTTCACTCTCCTGACTGTTTCTTTTGCAGTACAGAAACTTCTCAATTTGATGCAATCCCAATAGTTGATTTTGGCTTTGACTGCCTGTGCCTCCCGGGTCTTTTCCAGAAACTCTTTGCCTGTGCCAATATCTTGAAGGGTTTCTCCAATGTTCTCTAGTAACTTGATGGTGTCAGGTCGTAGATTTAGGTCTTTAATCCATGTTGAGTGGATTTTTGTGTAAGGTGTAAGGTAGGGGTCTTGCTTCATGCTTCTGCATGTGGAAATCCAATTTTCCCAGCACCATTTATTGAACAGACTGTCCTTGCTCCAGGAATTAGTTTTAGATTCTTGATCGAATATAAGTTGGCTGTAGATGTTTGGGTTGATTTCTGGTATTTCAATTCTGTTCCATTGGTCTATCCATCTGTTTCTGTACCAGTACCATGTTGTTTTGATTACAACTGCCCTGTAGTATGTCCTGAAATCTGGTATTGTGATGCCTCCGGCTTTGTTTTTGTTGTACAAGATTGCTTTAGCTATTCGAGGTCTCTTGTGCCTCCATATAAATTTCAGCACCAATTTTTCCAGATCTGAGAAGAAGGTCTTCGGTATCTTGATTGGTATTGCATTGAATTTATAAATTACTTTTGGGAGAATGGACATTTTGATGATATTGATTCTTCCAATCCATGAGCATGGAAGATTTTTCCATTTCTTGGTATCCTCTTCTATTTCTTTCTTTAAGGTTTTGTAATTTTCATCATAGAGATCTTGAACGTCCTTGGTTAAGTTTATTCCAAGGTATTTGATTGTTTTTGTAGCTATTGTGAATGGGATTGATCTTAGAAGTTCTTCCTCAGCCATGGCATTGTCTGTGTATACAAAGGCTGTTGATTTTTGTGCATTGATTTTATACCCTGCTACTTTGCCAAACTCTTCTATGAGTTCCAATAGTCTCTTAGTAGAGTTCTTTGGGTCCCCTAAATAAAGAATCATGTCATCTGCAAAGAGGGATAGTTTGAGTTCTTCCTTCCCAATTTGTATCCCTTTAATTTCTTTTTCTTGCCTAATAGCTCTGGCTAGAACCTCCAGAACTATATTGAATAGCAGTGGTGAGAGTGGACATCCCTGTCTGGTCCCAGATCTCAGTGGAAATGCTTCCAACTTTTCCCCATTCAATAGGATGTTGGCTGTGGGTTTTTCATAGATTGCTTTGATTGTATTGAGGAAGAGATTTTCTTTAAAATGAAAAAAAAGCAGGCATATATTTATAATTATGGAAACCTACACAATATATATAAAATATTCAAGAGAGACATAATTTCATGATCCTGTATGATGAGTAGTTATTAGGGATGATTATCCCATCAATATAATCTAATTTTTAAATGAATATACATTGGAAAATTTATCTGGGAGGTTTTACTTTTAAATTGCCACATTCAAAGCAGTTATAGAATGATTTTTGGAAAGTATATACAATTACATGTTATTCAATAATAATTATACCACAATGGAATTTCTTAAGTGAAAAGGGAGAAAATAATGATTGTTAAAATAAGTCACAGGATCCAGCAAGTCAGCTGCCAATGTAGAATCATTCCCTGTGATCAAAGTTTGAAGACTCTTCCACAGAATGGTTTATAATGGATATTTGGGTCAGGCATGGTGATGTGGCAGTCACAATACTTTCTGGAACTCTGACATTCTGTATCAGAGTGCTTGATTCTGCTGCTGGCTTCCAATCCAGCTTCCAGCTAATGTATACCCTGGGAGACAGTAAGTGACAGCTATTGAGTTGCAACCCTGCCACTCACCTGGGAGACCTGATTGACTCCCAGTTCATGGTAAAATAAAGTAATTATTTCTTTCAAAGTGCAGGGCAAGGAACTGGAAGCTATCACTTAATTGCTGGGCTCCTTATGGAGTTAGGACTACTGGTTCTTACAGATTCCCACTGGGGATGAGACACGCATGATCAGCTCATGTCTAAGTTACTGTGTAGTCTTGAGTGCTTGTGGTACTCCTTTGATTGGATACGGATATCATATTCTTCATGGAATTCTGACGATGGCCAAGTCAGTCTAGGCACTACAAGTGACTGGTAGTTACTTTTGGCTTGGGGTTTGATGTTCCTGGAAAAGAAATCTCTCAAGACAAGACTGAACACCCTGACATTATCTGTAGGGGGGATAAATCCTCTCAGGAATCTTGTGATATTGGCATTTTAGGGACAGTGTGTTATTCCTTCAATTCTGTGAGTTTTTAGAGAAAGCAGGACAAATGAAGCTTAAATTAAGGGGGAGTGGCTCATGGTATGGAGCATCTGCATTCCAGACACTATGTAGGGGCTTGGTTTCATGGTAATGACCACTCTGCTGACTCCTTCACCTTCCATTCAAGAGTAAAAGCAATGCCGTTTATTGGCTAGGTGGGCTAGGAATAGAATTAATTCATAGGTGGTATCAAAGGAGTAGTAGAGGGTACAAAAGCTTTTGTGCTTCAACTCAGACAGTAAATTAGGCCTAATTAATCAAAGAGGGGCTGAAATAAAGAGCAGCCAGAAAAAGTTGGAGGAGGGTTGTTTGGGCTGCTTGTGTCTCATCTACGGAAGTCATTTCGCCCTCTGTTGGAAACAGAAATGTATGTTTTGGGGACTCTACTATAGCATCTGGATGTCACATCTTTTAGTGCTGAGATTCATGATCACAAATCAAATTACAATTATCCAGGTGGCTTCTTTGGCCATTAGATCATGAGGAAAATAAAAATTCTACAGAATAAAAAAATTATATCTTCCATCAAATTTTTTAAGTGCTAGCCATGACTAACATACTTTTAATGACTATTTACAATGCTGTTAATTTCCTCTTTCTCTCAGTAGTTCTTGATACTTTCTCTGCACAAAGTACATATTTCTGTCTACCATAGCATTATTGTAGAAACACAGGGAAGGAAGAACGACCTTGGAAGAGGAATGCCAAGGGCAAAGCAGCAAGGAATATGTGCACTTCACTTAGAAGCATTTTACATTATTGTTCATTTTTAGTTTATTTTGAAAAATGGAGGGACACACACAGAGAAAGTCAGACAGAGATTTCCTGCCCACTGGTTTGCTTCTTAAATGCCTCAGATAATCAAGCCTGGGCCAGGCTTATGCTGAAAGCCAGGAGCACACCCACCTCTCCTACATGGGTGTCAGGGACATAAAATCACCTGAGTCATTACCTGCTGTGTCCCAAAATGTACATTAGCAGGAAGCTATAGGGAGCAGAGCTGGGACTTGAACCAAGAGACTCCAATATTTGATGCAGGTTTTAAAAATGTCAATTTAGGGGCTGGCAGTGAGGCACAGTGGGTAAAGCTGCTGTCTGCAGGGCTGGCATCCCATTTGGGTGCTGGTTTGAACCCCAGCTGCTCCACTTCCTATCTAGCTCTCTGCCGTGGCCTGGGAAAGCAGTAGAAGATGGCCCAAGTGCTTGGCCCCTGCATCCAGGTGGGAGATCTAGAAGAAGCTCCTGGCTCCTGACTTTGGATCGGCACAGCTCCGGCTGTTGTGACTATCTGGGGAGTGAACCAGTGGATGGAAGACTTCTTTCTCTCCCTGACTCTGCCTCATTTAACTCTGCCTTTCAAATAAATATTTTTTTAAAAAAATGGTAATTTAATTGTGCCAAACACCCACTCAACCTAGAAGCATTAACCCATAAGTATTATTGGTTATATCCACCATGAACATGCCTTCGTTGTTTAGAATTATGTGTGACATGTTGTTTATAAATCCTTTCAGTGAAACTAAACCTTTTATGAATGAGTGAAACAGTTCAATGAAGAGAATATGTAGAAATACCTGGAAATCATGTACAATGGATGTTATTGATAATTTTGCAGAAACAACTGAAAAAAATTCTTATAAGGGAGAGATGATGTTTATCAAGAAAGCTGGCAGGTGCTGACAACCTTTGAAAGTTCAATAAAGCATCAACAGAATCTCATTTACCGAAAAACTCCTTCAGACCAGGGACTACCTCATTAAACATTACCAAATCATTACATCAATCCTAAAATCAAGATGGCATCAATCAATCTCTAATAATGATTGAATGCACATTTGTTGGATTGATTATACCCAATTTCTACTTACATTATTACAGAACACCAAGTATCTCACATCACTTCAGTGAGATTTTTTTGGTAGAAAATGAATGTGATAAATATGTGAACTCAAAATTTATCTTCATTTTATCCTACTTATACATATTAGGGTAAAAATTATCTATTCTGTAATACCTCTAAATACAACCAATAAGATTACATTAGTTTAAATGTTTAATGTTAGAAACCAAGTCAGCCTTGGGGCCGGCACCGTGGCTCACTAGGTTAATCCTCCGCCTGTGGCACCAGCATCCCTTATGGGCGCTGGGTTCTAGTCCTGGTTGCTTCTCTTCCAGTCCAACTCTATGCTGTGGCCCGGGAGGGCAGTGGAGGATGGCCCAAGTGCTTGGGCCCTGCACCGGCATGGGAGACCAGGAGAAAGCACCTGGCTCCTGGCTTTGGATCAGCGCAGTGCTGGCCGTGGCGGCCATTTGGGGAGTGAACCAACGGAAGGAAGACCTTTCTCTCTGTTTCTCTCTCTCTCTGTCTGTAACTCTGTCAAATAAATAAATAAATAAAAATCTTTTAGAAAAAAAAAGAAACCAGGTCAGCCAATATCCCTACATACCTAACTGAAATGGATTTTATTTAACCCTTGGCTAATATAGCACATTTAAATATAAAAATAATAGAACTTTGTTTAATGAGGAAAAATTCATCAGTTGTCTTTCTCAATTATCTCTCCATCCCCCACCAGGAAATAATCAAAAGAAAAGGGGAAATTGAATGAGGGTCAAGGTTAGTTGGTGATATTTCATATCCAGCAGTTGTAGATGGAGGAGAGTGCATCAAAGCAATAAGAAAGAATTCCTGTATAAATCAAGATAGCTTCCTGAAGTTGTGATGTAGAAGATGCTGCTGAGCCTCAAAAGAACTCAGTTATCATTAAAACATAGCATGGCCAGCGCCGCGGCTCACTAGGCTAATCCTCCGCCTGCAGCACCGGTACCCTGGGTTCTAGTCCCGATTGGGTCACCAATTCTGTCCTGGTTGCTCCTCTTCCAGTCAAGCTCTATGCTGTGACCCGGGAGTGCAGTGGAGGATGGCCCAAGTGCTTGGGCCCTGCACCCGCATGGGAGACCAGGAGGAAGCACCTGGCTCCTGGCTTTGGATCGGCACAGCACACCGGCCGTAGCAGCCATTTGGGGGGTGAACCAATGGAAGGAAGACCTTTCTCTCTGTCTCTCTGTCTCACTATCTAACTCTGCCTGTCAAAAAAAAAAAGAAATAGCAAAGCACAGTCAAGGGAAATGAATCATTCAGATGATGAAGTGTCAGCTGTACCTTTTAAAAAGTGAATTAAAGAGAACTTGAAAAAGTTTATGCAATAGTAATTAGCACTGGTGATTTATTCATAGGTGCACAGAACACTTCATTCTACTGGTTCCACTAAAAGCTAAGCAGAAAAGAGACTTAAATAATTTTATAGTGAGAATGGCTGGGATAATGAACCCTCAAAGCCAATGTAAGCCCATAGCACTGGAGTGAAACCCATTTAACCATATGAGGTCTGAGGAATATTCAAGAGTAGGGACAAGTTCACAGATTTATCTATCTGCCTAAAAATATGGCTGTATATCAATATTTAAAACACAGGATTAGCCATGATTCCATTTGCTGGATCAACATCTGAATCCTCCTGAGATCATAATACACATATTAATTTAGCAGAAGAGACAATAATTCCAGAGAAACCTTGTTAGACAAGTCATAGCAAACAAAGGATTTTACATTTAAATCATGGAAAGAAAAATGATTAAAGACAGACAGTTCAAAAAAACAGAGAGTTGACATTAACAGAACAGATCGCAGATGTAAGTGTGCAAAGACACGATATGGAGTAGTGATAATCATTTGTTTTAGACATACTACATTTACAGACCTAGCAGCCATTTAAATGGACATGTTAAGGAGAACACTATTATTAAGAATGAAGTTAGAGGAGCCAATATGCTGATACAATGGATTAAGCCAGCACCTGCCCTGCTGGCATTCCACATGAGCACTGGTTTGAGTTCTGGCAGCTCCATGTTGGTCCCAGCTCCCTGATAGGAACCCTGGAAGCCAATGGAAGATGATCCAAGAACTCAGGCCCCCGCCATCTATGTCAGAGATCCATATGGATTTCTGGGCTCTTGGCTTTAGCCTGGCCAAGTGTTGGCCATTATGGATGTTTAGGGGAGTAAACCAGTGGATGGAAGAGCTCTGTCACACCCTCTCTCTCTGTAATTCTCCTTTTCAAACAAATAAATGAATAAATCATTTTTTTGAAAAAGAATAAAATTATAGAAAAAGACCCTTGAGTGAAAAGACAAATAGGAGTGTTATTGTCATATTTAAAGTCATAAAATTAAATCAGATTATCTGGGGTGAAGAGTTATGTAGAAATGGGAATTACAGTTACTGATCCCTGTATGTGCAGAGTGGGTATATGAAGAGCAGTCACCAATGATTAAGACAGAGAAGTAAGCTGTATGGTGACTTGTACGCCAACTACAAAAAGCATTTCATGGTGGAATAACTGGGCCATTTACCAGTGATAGTAAGAATGACCTTGTGATGTATTAGGCAAATGTAGATACTTTAAAAGGTGGAAGTGGATGCTATTAATAATTCAAACAGGAAAATATCCACAGGTATAAATACAGAATATCCCAGTAAAAACAAAACATGTGGTCAAAACTATTCATTGGTCACTTTAGATGGACCAAGAATTGATAATTAGGTTTAGTAAAGTAGACGTTATTCATACACATATAAGCATTTCTGAGGGTGGCCAGTGTTTGAAAAATGCTCAGGAGGAGCTGTAAGCAGATGAAAACTGGGTATGGTCAGTCCAGACAGCTCTCTCATCATATATTGAAAAAAGAGAGCATAGTGATAGAGAAGACACAATACGTGTTTTTTCTAAATATACATGTGCATCTTAGTTTAATGGAAGAAAGAGCAAGCAATTAGTCCTGGCTTCCAAGGGGGTGTGTGCAGAAACCCTGTCACACAGCAATCTGAATCGAGGAAAAGTAAAAAACCTTTATTGGCTTTAAATGGCCAGTGGCTCATATTTTACCCATGGATCTTTTAATGCTGTGAGTCTGTGCAGTGCCATTTGGAATATTTTGTTGCTCTACCTCCAGAAGTAAAATTTAGTGCCTTGATGTTATTAAAGTTTTCAGTCTCTTCAGGACCTGAGATGCTATTTGTCAGACATGGGAGCTTACTCCAATGACAGTAAACCTCACCAGCAAGACTAACTAAATAAATCAAGAAATGTTGGCTAGGCACTATCTCCTAAATTCTAGACACCATGGGATTAGGCCCGTAAGGGATGCAGCATAGCCCAGAGCATGAACAAATTCGGCAGGCAAATTGCATAAAGCTTGCATCCTGTCTCCACCATCAGCTTGTTATGTGAGAGCTTAGGAGAGCTTCCAAGTCTCTCTCTGTGATTCACATTTCTAAACTATAGAAAAGAAATATAACAGCAACATTGTTTGCCTGTATTTGTTGGGTAAAAGAAATGAGTTAATATAAAAGAATGCTTGGAACAAAGTTTAGCCTACATTAAATGCTCAATTAGGGTGTTACTATAATTTAATGTTGGAGTTTGAGTAGTGAGTTCAGAAACAGACCTCAACATCATCAAATATGTTCTAATTTCTAGATGCAATTCATAGCTTAGATAACTTCAGTAGAACAATGTAACACAAAGGTCAGAACTAAGATTACAACATCTAAGAACCTGGAGCACATTTTTCTTGGGTGTCATGAGTCGTGGGACATGAATGAGATATTTAAGCCATATAAGCTGTAGTTTTACACTTGGTTTATAAACAGTGTAAATGATATGGTTTTGTTGAGAATATCATGAGTGACTCCATGTATGGAGTGGGGTATTTCCTTAAGATAAAATCATGGGTTCCTGTTTTGAATTCCTTATTTTAAACTTTTTCCTCTTCCCTTCAGCTCCTCTCATTACAAGTATCAATCAATGCATAAAATACGCTCTACCTTCAGAATAGGGACACAACTCAAAAAGTAGGACTTGGATTTTGAAATTTAAGCTAGTAGTGACATTTTGCTAAAAGAAAATTAAAAGCTTACAAATTTATCTGTCAGATATTCGGGCACAAATAAGAAACATGTCTTTCTCTGCTGCATCCCAATTTCACTTGCTTATTTATTTAATTATTTATTTACTTTTATTTCCAAATTTTATTTAAAAGGCAGAGAGACCCAGAGGAACCCAGATTCCTGGAAATCAATCTAGGTCTCTCAGATGGGTGGTGGGGACCCAGGTACTCGATCCATCTCTTGCTGGCTCCCAGGGAGGACATTAGCAGGAAAATGCAATTGAAAATGAAACTGAGAGTCAAACCCTGGCACTCTGATATGGGAGGTTGGCATTCCAAGCAGTGTTAAACACTGAGCCAAACACCAGCCCCTAGTTATTTTAATCTTAAAATTTCATTTTAAATATAAATCTAATGGAAAACATTGAGTTTACACACAGGATTTAGATGGGAAATCATTACCTGGAAAAATGCACAAAGATCTAAGTGCCAATTTCTGACTTTCAGGTGAAAATATTGAGCAGATATATAGGAAACAAACAGGAGGATGGACAGAAGTTATAAGCTGGTAATCTTTGTTTTATTTATTTATTTATTTATTTGAGAGATAGAGTTACGGACAGTGTGAGGGAGAAACAGAGAGAAAGGTCTTCCATCCGTTGGTTCACTCCCCAGTGGCCACAATGGTCGGAGCTATGCTGATCCAGAGCCAGGAGTCAGGTGCTTCTTCCTGGTCTCCCATGTGGGTGCAGGGACCCAAGGACTTGGGCCATCTTCTACTGCTCTCCGAGGCCACAGCAGAGAGCTGGATTGGAAGAGGAGCAGCTGGGACGAGAACCGGTATCTGGTGCCCAAAGTGACGAGAAAGAGACAGCGTGTTGGACTCAGTGAGGTCCCCCTTGATTTTGGCAAGTAGACCCCTGGTTTTATGTGCTGTTCGGTTCTGTGAGGGTGAGCACAGAATCCCCTCCTATGTCTCTTCCTTGTCCTTGTCCTCGTTCTAAGTGACCCCAGGTTAGCACACACCGCCCAGAAGCGTATGCCGCATCTTGGCTCCTCCTTTTACTTTCAGTTCGCCTGGTGAATTCACATTAGGCACTGATCATCCCAGAATTTGGAACCAAGTCATCTTTCCTCACTCGAGAGAGGTGATGCTCCAGAGACACCGTGTGGGCATACAGCCTTGACCTAACGAATCAAGGAAGTCCCCCACTAAGCACAGGACATACGTACGATCTGACACACCACTGTCTGTCTAAGGTAGGGAACCTCCTGCAGAATGCCATCAACACCTGAGGTGCTAGGAATTTGTTTTGTTATGGCAGCCGTGCTGTGGGTGTCTTTCCTTTGGCTAGAGTTAGTGTGGCACACTGCTCTTAAACACTCAAACAGGGGAAAGATACCCCCCCTCTCAGAATCCCACGCAGAATACCATAGTGAATCTGTGAGTGATAAGATCCTGTCACTCCAGGCGTCTGCCTCACAGACAACAGTTGATGACATAGGGAGAGAGAACTCCACAGTGCAAATGACAATGTAGCAAACAAGGTAGCAAACAATGTAGCAATGCCTAGTCAGCCACCCCCCACATACCCGTGGGATGAACTTAGAGGACATCGAGACACTAACTCATGCAAGGTTATCCCAACCACACCCAGTGAGGATCCCAACATTTGTGGCAGTCCTCAGGCACCTCAGGCTCTCAGGACAGCTGCTAGACCCCATCTCACCCACATGTTTGCTGTAAATGTAGGAGTGGACACAAAATTCAAGCCCTGGATTCCAACGCCTATAAAAAGGCTTCTGCTAACCAAGGGTCGAGGATATGCTTGTGTCTTTCCAGAGAATGCGGGACAGCCCATTTGGGTACCAGCCAGAAAGATCAAGCCTGCAACTGACAGCCAACCAGAAACAGATGAACAAGACTAAGAGTCTGCCTTGTTAGCAGACGCACCTGCCCTATCATCCTACCCAGAGAAACTGTCCATAGCCACATCCATTACTGTTTTATACCCCACTTGCTCTGGTCAACCACTCAAACCACCCACAGCCTGTGTGCAGTCATGCCATTCCTGACTACCATTATTCCTCTTTCCTACCCCTATCTGAGCAAGCAATCCTGTGGTCTCTTGATTTGAGCATTGGTTAGTCAATGACAGGTAAGATCCCCTGGGGGACAACCTAAGACAGGCACAGCTGCGTACAGAGACCGCATGGAAATGGGGTCAACAATGGTACAGCCACGAATCATGCCTCCATTGCACAAAAATAAACAAAAAGGGGGAAATGTGGTAGAATGAGAAGGCCATGCCAAGATGGCCACTGGCAAACAAGCCTAAGTTACTCAGGTATGGCTTTGAAACCCACCTGGCAACAGAGCCTGCCTGGCAACAGGCTGCAATTGGATGGCTTCGGATACTGCCTGGCAACAGGCTGTGATTGGTTAGGGCATAAACTGCCCCTTGACTGGATTGGTTGTCTTGGCTATATAAGCTGTTGTACCAACTGAAATAAACGAGTCTGCCAGTTGCTCACCTCTGGCCCGCTTTCACCCGACTCCCGGGGTCTGTGTCATAACTCTGCACCTCTTGCCCCCACCACGTTCCTCCTCTCAGAACGAATCCACAGCAACATCCACGTGGGATGTGGGCGCCGCAGGCAGAGGATTAACCTACTGCGCCACAGCACCGACCCCAAGCAGGTGATCTTTGAACAGCAGTCTATTCCTGTTAGATGGTATTGCCATCTGGGCACCTTCAAAGACAGTAGAAACCAAATAGAATTATTAAGATTTGGAATATCACAGAGCAGAGTCACAGGAGATAGTCCCTTGCAAAGTAGCTTTATGTACTATGCTGTCATAAAAGCAGAACATCAGTGCCAGAAACAGCTATGTAGCTATGGGCCACAGGGGCTTGCCATATTGCTGTACTCCAATTTTCCATTCTACAGAGGAAAAGAAGGATAGGGCAGCGGCTGAGTAGGTCTAAGGTGTACTATGTGACACTAATGAAGACGGGCCTCAAAGTCAACATCAGATTCTTCGCACATAATAGAGGAACAGCTAAAAGGCCTGGCATTGGAGTCATACCCTGCAATTATTCTTCTTTCCTGAGAATAGTAATAGTAGTGAGATAGCTATTGGAAAATAAAATGTGATTGTCTAGTTAAAGAAAGTAGCACAACACCAGCACAGATTATAGGAGTGATAACACTTAGTTTTAAAAGACAATCTCTCTCTAACTCCACCTGTCAAAAAAAAAAAAAAAAAAAAGACAATGAGAAGAGATCCTCATAATTTTTTCTAGGCAAAACAACAGCCAAGTGAACCTTTCATAGCACTGACCCGATCTTCTGCCACAGATTCTAATACCTAAGAATAAGCCAAGTCTGAAAGGTTGGCTAAGAAATAGCCTGACAAAGTAGAGTGAAAATGCCCAGTGTATATCACTGTAAGGATTAACGATGGAGAAGCTAACACCAACATGACAAGTAATTAAGCTGGAGAAATCTAAGCATGGCTCCTGTAGAAGTCAAGTCACAACAGATTGATAATGATCTGTGATATTCCAAATTTTAAAAACCAGGTTTGAAGGGCTGGGTTTGTTGTTGTTGTTGTTGTTATTTGTTTGTTTATTAACAACCAAGTGTGGAGCCAAGCTGAAGGCTTAATTCTGAAACTTCATCTTGAGAATCTGACGTGGATGGCAGGTACACAAGTACTTGAATCATCATTTGTTGCCCCTCAGGGTATGATTAGCAGGAAGCTGGATCAAAGGCAGCAGAGCCAGTACTGGAACCAGGTCCTCTGATATGGGATATGGGCATTCCCAGTGGCTGATTAGCCACTATGAAAACGCTCACCCCCTTTACATGTGTTTAACTGTCTATGAGGAATTTCATGAAGTCACTGAATAAACAAACATTAGTAGAACTACAAACATTTAATCTTAAAATTATTGAGACTTAGTGAGGTTTTTTGGAAATTAAGGGGAAAAGAAGAAAAAATTATTTACGCCATGAAGAATTCTTGTTATTTGTAATGTATCTGTCTAATTTTTAGTAAGATCTGTTTACCAGTCCTCAAGTCAAAAATAAAAAGTTATGAATTCTGGGAAGCATAAAGTCGCTGAAGTGCAATGAAAAGCAGGCAAAACTGGGGGCAATTGACTTGTGAAAGAAGAGAAGTCTGTGCCGTAGAAACAGAGGAGGAGTGCATTCCAACGTTAAACGTCAAATGTATTTTTAATTCGAAGAAGATAGAAACAAAAATGTAAACTTGAATTAGAGGAGAAACAACTTAATAGCCCAAGCAGCTTAGTAAAGCCCAAGCAAACACGTAAATTTAAAGTAAACCACACTGGAACATAACTTATTCAATCCACTGAAAACCAGAGATAAAAATTACATTGTAAAAGCAATGAAAAGAAAAAAAAAGCCTACTGCATATAAGGTAAAATAATTTTAAAAAGAGGCTGAATTTCTGACAGAAACAATAGAAACCAAAAGAAAATAAGAAAACCTACTTAAAGAAGAGATAAGTGTGGCAGGGGCCAAATTAAAATTATTTGTTCAGCAAAAATCCATTAAACTAATAAAAGTGTTTCTGATAATTAAAAAGACCTTCATTATCAAATTATGGAGAACCTTAAAACATGCTAAAGCAAGTTTGTTAGGCTGACCCACAATGAAAATAATGTGAATGTACAAGAAGGAATAAAAATACCTTGAAATGTTAAATACAGTGTAAAATATAATATTCTATTCATTTTCCTGTTCCTAACATTCTTAAAAGGTAATTACCCTTGGGGCTGGAAATAGAGGGCATAGGGAATTAATTTGCCCTTACAATGCTGCCATCTTCTATCCAAGTGCAGGTTCAAGTTTCAGCTCATGGACTTCCTATCTGGATTCCTGTTAATCGACCTGGGAAGGAAAAAGGCATGGATCCCAGCCACCCATTAGTGGACATAGTCACTGGCTTCTGGCTTTGGCCTGATTCAGACCTGGTCATTGGAACTACTTGGGGCTTGAACTAGCAAATGCAAGATCTCTGTGTCTTCCTCTCTTCTATCCCTGCACCTTTCAAATCAATCAATCAATCAATCTTGTTTAAAAAGGCAATTACTCATTGAAGCAAAAATTAACCAGATGCACTTTGGGGTTTATAACATGATCATAAATAAAATGTATGATAGTGCCAATCAAGATTTAAGGAGACTATATGTAATTATATTGGTTTAACACAAATCTATACTACCTGAGGTGGTACAACATGACTCTAAAATGGATAGGAACACGTGAATAACCACTAATGAAATGATAATAACAACATACAAAGAGAAGTAGGTTAAAAACTGATTATATATATATATATATATATATATATATATAGAACTAAATACTAAAGGAGTAATAGTTTAAACAAAAGAAGAGCCCAAAAATCAAGAAGAGTGGGGTCAAATAGAATATAAATAAGAAAATGTTAATCCTAATCACATCAGTGATTATATTAAATACAATGGGAGGAGCCAATGTTGTGGTATAGCAGGCTAAGCTATTGCTTATGACCCTGACATCCTGTATTGGAATGCCTGTTCAAGTCCTGGATGTTTTGCTTCTGATCCAACGCTCTGCTTATGAACCTGGGAAGGCAGTGGATGATGGCTCAAATGTAAGACCATGATAGAGCTCCTGGTACCTGGATTCAGCCTGAGGCAGCCCTGGCTGTTGTGACCATTTGGGAAATGAACAAGTGGATGGAAGATCACTAGCTGTCACTCTAGCTCTCACTCTCTGTCCACCCTGCCTTTCAACTAAATAAATATGTAATTCTTTAAAAAATGTGAATCAAGAATTTGCTGAAATTAAAAGGCAGGGATTTTGAAAATATGAACAAAATTGATACACCACTGATCCAACTATCAAAAAAAAGATAGAAGACCCAAATTAATAAAATCAGAAATGAAAAAGGAAATTTAACAATGAATACCACAGAAATAAAAATGATCATCACTAATTACTAGAAAGAACAACAACAAATCAAAGAGATCATTCACCTGGACCATGTGGGATTTATCTCCGGAATGCAGGGATGGTTCAACACTTGCAAATCAATCAATGTGATACATCATATTAAAAAACTGAAGAACAAAAACCATATGACTATCTCAATAGATACAGAGAAAATAGGTGATAAAATACAACATCCTTTCATGGGAAAAAAAAAAAAAAAAAAAACAAACAAACCTGAAGCAAATTGGGTATGGAAGGAACATTCCTTAACACAATCAAGGCAATTTATGACAAAACCACAGCCAGCATCCTACTGAATAGGGAAAAGTTGAAAGCATTTACATTAACATCTGGAACCAAAGATGCTCACTTACACAATTGCTATTCAATATAGTCCTGAAACTTTTAGCCAGAGCCATTAGGAAAGAAAAAGAAATCAAAGGGATACAAAGTAGAAGGGAGGAAGGCAAATTATCTCTATTTGCAGATGACAGGATTCTATATATAATGGAACTAAAAGACTCTACTAAGACACTATTGGAACTCATAAAACAGTTTGGTAAAGTGGCAGGATATAAAATTAACACACAAATATCAATAGCCTTTGTATATACAGACAATACCATGGTTCAGGAAGAACTTCTAAGACCAGTCCCAATTCACAGTAACTACAGAAGAAATGAACTACCATGGAATACTTTTAACCAAGGAAATTAAAGATAGCTATGATAAAATTTAGAAAATATTAAAGAAAGAAATAGAAGACACAAAAAATTGAAAAAAGTCATGTTCACGGATTGGAATAATTAATATCATCAAAAGCAATTTATAGATTCAGTGTGAGCCAAATCAAGATATCAATGATATTCTTAGATCTAGAAAAAATTATGCTAAAATTTATATAGAAATGCAAGAGACCTCAAATAGCTAAAGTAATCTTAAACAACAAAAACAAAGCCAGAGGTATCACAATATCAGACTTTAAGATATACTGTAGGCCAGTTAGAATCCAAACAGCCACTGGGCCTGCACTGTGGCATAGTGAGTAAAGCCACCACCTGTTGTGCCAGCATCCCACATGGATGCCAGTTCTAATCCTGGCTGCTTCACTTTCCATCCAGCTCTCTACTATGGCCTGGGAGAGCAGTAGAAGATGGCCAAAGTCTTTGGGTCCCTGCACCCGTGTGGGACGCTGCTCCTGCCATTGTGGCTAATTGGGGAGTGAACCAGTGGATGGAAGACCTCTCTCTCTCTCTCTCTCTCTCTCTCTCTGCCTCTCCTTCTCTCTCTGTATAACTTTGACTTTCAAATAAAGAAATAAATCTAAAAAAAAAAGAATCAAAACAGCCTAGTAGTAGCACAGAAGTAGACATGTAGACTAATGGAACAGAACAGAAACTCCAGAGATCAATCCATGCATGTAAAACCAACTTATTTTTGAGAGAAGAGCTAAACTCACTCCCTGGAGAAAAACGATCACTACAATAAATGGTGCTAGGAAAATTGGGTCTCTGCATACAGAAGTATGAAACAGGACCTCTGCCTTACACAAAAATCAACAAAAATGGATCAAGGATCTAAGTCTATCAACTGATATCATCAAATTAGCAGAGGAGAACACTGGGGAAACTCTGCAAGACATTGGCATAAGCATAGACTTTTGGAAAAAGACCCCAGAAGCAAAGACAATCAAAGTGAAAATAGACAAATGGTATTACATCAAGGTGAGAAGCTTCTGCACTGCAAAAGAAGCACATGGGGAAGAGACAAATGGAATGGGAGAAAATATTTGCAAACTATGCAATCAGTAAATGATTAATGTCCAGAATCTATAAAGAACTCAAGAAACTCAACAACAGCAAAACAAACACTCCAGTTAATAAATGGGCCTGGCACTGCGGTGTAGCAGGTAAAGCCATTGCCTGTAGTGGCCTCATCCAATATGGGTACCAGTTTGAGTCCCGGCTGCTTCACTTCCAACCCAACTCTCTTCTATGGCCTGGGAAAGCAGTAGAAGATGGCCCATGTCCTCGGGCCCCTGCACCTGCGTGGGAGACTTGGGAGAAGTTCCTGGCTCCTGGCTTCAGATCTGCACAGCTCCAGCTGTTGCAGCCAACTGGAGAGTAAACCAGCAGATGGAAGACCTCTCTCTCTCTCTCCCTCTCTATTTCCCTCTCTCTCTCTCTCTCTCTCTCTGCCTCTCTTCTCTGTGTAACTCTGACTTTCAAATAAATAAATAAATAAATATTTTTTAAAAAAGAAGAAATGAGCTAAGGACTTGAACAAGAATTTTTCTAAAGAAGAAAATCAAATGGCCAACAGACATAGAAAAAAATGCTCAGGATCACTAGCCATCAGAGAAATGCACATCAAAACTATAATGAAGTTTTACCTTACCTCAGAATGGCTCTCATACAGAAATGAACAAAAGATAAATGCTGATGAGGATGTGGGGAAAAAGGTATCCTAGTCCACTGTTAGTGGGAATGTAAACTATATAGCCATTTTGGAAGACAGTATGCAATTACCTCAGAAAACTGAAAATAGATACACCATAAGGCCCAACAATCCCACTCCCGGAATTTACCCAGGGAAAATGAAATTATCATATAAAAGAGATATCTGTATTCAACCCATATGTCCATCAACTGATGGTTGGATAAAGGAATTATGGGATATATACAATAAGGAGTACTACTCAGCATTAAACAAAGAATGAAATCCTGTCTTTTGCAATGAAATGGATGAAACTCAAAACCATTATACTTAGTGAAAAAAGCCAAATGAAGAAAGATAAAACATATGTCTGATTATAGCATTTCCCTGATCCGTGGTAACTAATAGAGTACCAAATATGTAATATATAGGAGTGAAATTATTATTTTGAGATTCGATGATTGTTTATAGCCCTTGTCTCAACTATTGAGGAACAATGATTTTTCTTACTATTGGTTCAATTCTTCGTGTAGTACAGGGTTAAACTTATGTGTATAAAGTAAACAAAGTAGATTATTGTAAAAATTAAGAGAACGAATAGGAGAGGAAGAATGTGGAAGGGTGAGAGTATGTGAGGGAGAAAAAGTAAGGGGGGAGTATCACTATGTTCCTGATTTTGCATATATGAAGTACATGAAAATTGTATATCTTCAATAAAAACATAAGTAAATAATTTTTAAAAAGGGAGAGACCTTATGAATGAATAGAAAGAAATCCAACTATATATCATATAAAGGCATAGAAATATTTAAAGCACAACAATGACTAAATTGTTCAACACAATTGTTACGGATTTTTGATGGGAGACAAAGCATAATATTTTAAAAATAAGGAGGTTGAAAATTCATTGAGAAAATACAAAAATCCTAAAGGTCCAATTGCTCACCGAGAGGACCTAATAATAAACAAGGCAAAATTTGAAAAACCTAAGTGAGATAAGTAGACAAATTCACAATAATAGTCAGAATACAAAATATTACAACCACCTCGAAGAACTCTTTCAAAGTTTTTGTAAAGTTAAACATGTACTCTTGCTATGACCCAATGACTCCACTCCCAGAGATTTAAACACTAGAAATAAAAACTTATACTTGCAGCATACGTTGTACATATTCACTATGGCTTTATTTCTAATAGCCTAAAACTGGGCCCAACCCCAAATGCTCAACAGCAGGAGAATGGAAAAATAAAATCTGTAATCCTACAGTGGAATATGCTCACTGACAAATCCACTGGGAAAGGAATGGAATTCTACCACATCCAACAATGTATCACAAAGCCATTAGGTTAAATGAAAGAAGCCATACACAAAAGTGAACATATTGTGTGAATTAATTGAACTTCAAGAACAGATAAAGCCAATCTACATTCATAGTGCAAATGGAACAAAGGAACATTATACAGAGATAGGAAAAAATCTGCACAGATTAATTATGGCAGTGGTTGCAGTCAAAATTTAAAGTGAATTTTATTATATTTAAATTATAGCTCAATTTTGAAAAAATAACAGATGGTCAACCACTTTATCATGCAATTTGCCTGTAATGAGTCTGAGAATTCTCCTAGTGGAGACCTGGTAGATATTTTAGCTCCTAATAGATCTGAAGATCCCTTTATTCAGGGCTGTGAAGCATATATACAGTGTTTTAAAGAATATAGAAACCTTCATTTTCAGTTTCATTGTTCGTTCATCTAAATCCCTGTGGCTATTACACACCTATGCATGCATATATGGGTAAACACACGTACACACACACATACACAAATAACAAAACAACGTGAAAGAAGAGCCTTCATTATCATTACACTTGATTAACTATGGACTTTGATATTTTCTCTCCTGGCTGATTTTGTTTTCATTATTTTCATTCAAGATGTTTATGCTGTCATTTTCTTTTAGCAATACAATATTTCTTGGGTAATTTAAATGCTCAAAAGCATTTATATCTTTCTCTTAAGAAGTAAAAGTCTAGGTCCCATGTTGCAGTGCAACCAGTTTCACCATCCCTTGCAATGCCAGTATTCCATACCAGAGTGTCAATTTGAGTACCAGCTGTTCCACTTCCAACCCAGCTCCCTAGTAATACACCTGGGAAGTCAGTGGAATATCGTCCAGGTACTAGGATCCTTGCTACCCATGTGGGAGATCTGGAAGGACTTTGAGGGTCCTGGCTTTGGCCAGGCCCATGGGAGTAGATTGACAGATGGATAATTTTTCTGTCTCTTCCTCTCTGCCTCTATTACTCTGCTTTTTAAATAAATAAGTCAAAGTTTTGAAATATAAAATTAAAAAAATCAACGTCCTTATATGACTGAAATTGTTGCAATCTCTAAACTTTGCTCACACTGATTTCCTTACTGTTCTAGGCTATTTACTTATTTTTTTAAGATTTTTTATTTATTTTGAAACGTAGAGATACAGACAGTGAGAGAGAGAGAGAGACAGAGAGAAAGGTCTTCCTTCCGTTGGTTCACTCCCCAAATGGCTGAAAAGGCTGGAGCTGCGCCAATCCAAAGCCAGGAGCCAGGTGCTTCTTCCTGGTCTCCCATGTGGGTGCAGGGGCCCAAGCACTCGGGCCATCTTCTACTGCTATCCCAAGGCATAGCAGAGAGCTGGACGGGAAGTGGAGCAGCCAGGACTAGAACCAAAGCCCTTATAGGATGCCAGCACCAGAGGATTAACCTACTGTGCCATGGCCCCTGCCCCTGGGCTGTTTACCTTGAATAGACTTCTTTCCTGCATATATCCCCATGTGTGGGGAGCAACTCGGACTAGACTAAGTTACTGGAATTAAGACTTATTCTATGCATCTGCTCTCCCACAATATGGCGCTGGGAGAGGAGGAAACAGCTTCTACACAGCTGCCTCCAGTTCAACCAATAAACTGTAGGACCTGCTCCTGATTGGAGGAGAGCAGCGTACTCGGCGTGTGGGTAGCAGAGTTGGGATTGGTGGAAGAGGACTATAAAGGAGGAGAGAGACAACATGCACCAGGAACACCTGAGGAACATCTGAGCAGCCCCCGAGAGAGCCGGCCGGCGGTGTGCTGCAACCCCGCGGAAGTGGGGAAAGTGGCAGGGGGAACCACCCTTCCACGGAGGTCAAAGGGTCGGTAGCCAACCCGGGAAGAACCAGCAGCAAACCCGGGGAGGGCCGAGCAGACAAAAGAACAGCGCAGGGTCCTGTGTCGTTCCTCCACGAAGACGGGGAGCGACACCCATGGTTTAATTCTTTACCCATTTAAATTATTTCTCAAACACTATCTTATTGAAGCATATATTTATCACCTTATTTGAAACAGTAGCAACTCTTCAATCATGCATTCCTTCTTATACTGATATGATTGCTTGTAACCCTTAGGATCTAAAATGCACCAATTTTTATTTACATATCATGCTACCATTCATTGCCTGTCTTTCCTCACTGGAACATATGGCACAGGACACAAAGACGTTTTGTTTTGCATTGTTTATTCATTGATGGGTCTCCAAGCTCATAGTACAGACTTTTATAGAATAAGGCACTTAAAGTATTTTTGAGTAAATTAAGAAAAAATAAAGGAATATGGAACAATGATGCCCATGAACATTTTGGGAGCATTTCATGTTGTTCAGGTATATAAACATTCTAAGTATCTAAAATATTAAATGATATATTCATCATTTTTGTATTCAGAGGAAATAACAATAGTTCCTGAATGCTCTGAAGGTAATTACTTGTCTGGTAAATTTTCTCATAAAATAATCTCTTGGTATCACATTTATTTTATGGTGGTTCAGTGAAAAAGAAAACTAGCTAAGAATTGAATACCGAATCTTCCCCCCAACATTTGGGAGAGTTACACTTTCTTGCTGTTAATGTAATTATCTGCAGCACTTGAACAGCTTCCTGTGTAAATATACTAAATGCTGATAGCAACTCCTATGCTGTCTGTAATATCAAAGCTCTGAGAGCACACTGAATGCTCTTGTAGAATAATGGCATTCTCCATATAATCAGAATTGGCAATAAAAAAATGTGAAGGGATAAAGAGGAAGTGATGTAACGTAGATGTTCAGTCCCAACCAAGAGAAACACTAATTACAAAATAAAAACCTTTACTAGTTAACATTATTAGACAACTTCATGCATACAAATCAATGGGAGTACCTTAAAAAGTTCATGTAAATGGAATTAAGATAAATTTTCATGCAAAAAGTTTTTGAAAGTATGCATTTGAGGATTCTTCTAAAATTTTGCATAAAATGTTGAAAAATGTTTACTATGAAAAAAACTTTATATCTCTGAAATTTCTTGCACCAAAGTATATTTTAATTACATTTTCCCACAAACATTATGAAGCAATCGTGTTAATATGTGTGTGTGTGTATATGTGTGTGTAAGAAAAAGAATAAATATGCATTTTATATATCTATATTTAAAATCTCATTTAATCCTTGGGCAACTCTTTGACTAGATTTACCACCTAACCTATAGGGATTATGAAATTTAGGCTTAAGAAATTAAATATGAGGCCTAAAATTACTCAGTATTTAAAGACTGGATTCAAACTCAAATCTTTGTCATTTCTAAGTCCCTTCTCTTAATGATGCTGTGCTCTAAAGCAAAGCATGTTTTCAGTTTGGTTAAAATTATTGCCTGCATCTAACTGGCAGGAGTCATCTTACCAGCTTGCAAAGGAATGTTCTGTTCTGCTGTTTTCAGCAATTTGATGTTCATGACCATATAATGTTCAGCCATGGCCTATTATATATAATCCTATTCTTCTGTTCCAGAAATGGGAATCTATTTAAACAAGCAATTGAACTTTACTGTTGCCTTATGTCTGTCTAAATCCCCTCCAACAAACTCTTCCTCAAAAGCAAAAATGCGAGCATCAGATGAGTTTGCTTCAGCATATATGAAAATATCTGAGTTTCAGGACAACGTAACTACACACAGTAGACATACCAACTATTTACGTTCTGAAGTTGCATTCCTTATTGACCCAATACATTTCCAGAATATGCTGGAATTCCACATTACATTTTCTGTTTGACTTTGTAGGGAGAATGCAAAGATGGGTTATCTAACAGTGGCTGTAGAAATTTACCATCTGGAGATCCAAGATGGCTGCATAGTGAGAAGTCACAATGATCTCAGCTATATAAAGATACCAGAAAAATAAAAGAAGAATCACATTCCTAGGGGACCATTTTGCAGAACTTTTCAGTGGAGACTGGGAAGAAAATAACAGACTCAATGGGGCAGCAAGTAGAGAGAGTAGAGACAAGCTGCTGCTGGCTAGGCTGCCAGCAACCTTGTGGCTCCTGACAGGGTAACATCACTTTGCCAAGATAAGAGAGAAAGAAGCTGCAGTGGCCCCTACTACCAGCAGCTTTACCTGAGGGAGAATTCCACAGTCCTCACTTACTTTCAAGTCCAGTCTGGGAAGCTAACAGTGGCCAGAGTGTCTTCTTTGCTTCGCAGAGGGAAGACACATTGCCTCCCTCACATCACCACCACTGAAGAACCAGACCCAGGCTGCTGGGGGAGAGTTGTGTTCTGATTCAGGCGGCAGCAATCCATCATGCTGCTACCAGAAGCCATCAGAGCCAGTGACAGGGCAAGCTATAAGGTTGAGAGCAGCCACTCTACACCCTGTGACTGTGGGAAATGTGGGGATCAGTCATGGAGTTAAGGAAATTACAGGAGGGCCAGCCCTGTGACATAGCGAGTGAAGCTGCCGTCTGCAATGCTGGCATCCCATGTGAGCACCACTTTGAGTCCCAGCTGCTCCACTTCCAATCCTGTTCCCTGCTAATATGCCTGGGAAAGTGGTGGAGGATGATCCAAGTGTTGTGTCCCTGAATCCATATGGGAGCTCCTGCCTCCTGGCTTTGAACTGGCCCAGCTCTGGCCATTGTGGGTGTCTGTGGAGTGAGCTAGTGGATGGGAGATCTCTCTGTCTCTCCCCATCTTTCTCTCTGTAACGTTGCCTTTCAACTAATTACATAAATCTTTAAAGAAAAGAAAAATGCAAGGTGCAGCTTGGTTCCAGTGCCCCTGCCCAGTCTGCAGAGACTCGAGCTTGCAGTGTACTGGGTGCAGATCTCCCAGTGGGGTCAGAGAACACATTGTGGAGTGAGCAGCTGTTCAGAATGGTGTGCACACCTAGGTGGGTGAAATGCGCTGACACCATGAGCTCTCTCTAAGTGAGTAAGTTAGTTTACCCTGACACAAAGAAAAACAAAGATTTCAAAGAAACCAGCTGGTTCCAACATTCCCTCTCCCCACTGACTATAGTCAGAGAACCTACACCATGCCTGTCTCGGGAGTCACGCTAGATTCTTTCCCTGCCTACAAACTGCGGTCAGAGCTCCCTGGGCCCACTCAACACACACATCTCGAGCTCTGTTTTTTTTTTTTTTTTTTTTTTTTTTTTTTGACAGGCAGAGTGGACAGAGAGAGAGAGAGAGAGAGAGAGAAAGGTCTTCCTTTGCCGTTGGTTCACCCTCCAATGGCCGCCGCGGCCAGCGAGCTGCGGCCGGCGCACTGCGCTGATCCGATGGCAGGAGCCAGGATCCAGGTGCTTTTCCTGGTCTCCCATGGGGTGCAGGGCCCAAGCACTTGGGCCATCCTCCACTGCACTCCCTGGCCACAGCAGAGAGCTGGCCTGGAAGAGGGGCAACCGGGACAGAATCCGGCGCCCCAACCGGGACTAGAACCCGGTGTGCCGGCGCCGCTAGGCGGAGGATTAGCCTAGTGAGCCGCGGCGCCGGCCCTCGAGCTCTGTTTTAAGAGGTGGGTTTTCTACTAAGCTACAGAGACAAATCCCCAGGAATAAAGTTTTCAATAAGAATAAAAATTCTACCAAAATGATAGAAACAAGAGATCCCAGCAGAAACCTGAACAAGGAAGGCAAAATGATTCTGTAAAAGAAACAAAACTATGACTTAATATTGGACTGTGAATTAGGGGAGATTGACGAAATGCCTCACAGAGAATTTAAAAGAATGATTGTAAAATTACTCAAATATGGAGAAACAGTTAAATGAGATTATGAACTCAGTACATGACATGGATCAGAAATTCTGCAAACAGGCAGAGACATTGGAGGAGAACCAGGCAGAAATATTAGAAATTAAATATTTAATAAGTACAGGTCTTGGCTATTGTGAATTGTGCTGCGATAAACATTAGGGTGCAGACCGCTTTTTTGTTTGCCAATTTAAACTCCTTTGGGTAAATTCCAAGGAGTGGGATGGCTGGGTCGAACGGTAGGGTTATATTCAGGTTTCTGAGGAATCTAAATGCCCATCAACGGTAGACTAGAAAAAGAAATTATGGGATATGTATTCTTTAGAATACTATACCGCAGTAAGAAACAACGAAATCCAGTCATTTGCAACAAAATGGAGGAATCTGGAACACATCATGCTGAGTGAAGTAAGCCAGTCCCAAAGGGACAAATACCATATGTTCTCCCTGATCGGTGACAACTGACTGAACACCAAAAAGGAAACCTCCTGAAGTGAAATGGACACTATGAGAAACGGTGACTTGATCAGCATAGCCCTGGCTGTTAATGAACAGCTTAATACATTATCCCTCTTAGTATTTTTTTTGTCTGTTCTACTTAATATGACTGGTTTCATTCTGTAATTATCACACAGTTATTCTTAAGTGTTGAAAATTAACTGAAATGTGATCCCTGTTAAACGTAAGAGTGGGAATAAGAGAGGGAAGAGAGGTATAATTTGGGACATGCTCAAACTGACTTGCCCCAAATGGTAGAGTTAGAAACATATCAGGGGATTCCAATTCAATCCCATCAAGGTGGCATGTACCAATGCCATCTCACTATTCCAAGTGATCAATTTCAGTTCACAACTGATCATAATGAAAGGACTAAGAGTCAAAGGGAGCACATAAACAAGTCTAGTACCTGCTAACACTAACCGATAGAATAAATAAAGGGGAGAGTGATCCAACATGGGAAGTGAGATACTCAGCAGACTCATAGAATGGCAGATGTCCTAAATAGCACTCTGGCCTCAGAATCAGCCCTAAAGCCATTCGGATCTGGCTGAAAAGCCCATGAGAGTATTTCAGGCATGGAAAGCCAAGACACTCTGGCAAAAAGATCTCTGTGAGTGAGATCCCAGTGGAAAGAACATGTCTTCAAAGAAGGAGGTACCTTCCTCTGAAGGGAGGAGAGAACCTCCACTTTGACTATGACCTTGTCTAAACAAGATAAGAGTCGGAGAACTCAGAGGGCTTCCATAGCCTTGGAAACTCATGACTGGAGCATAGGGAGATTACTGATGCCATAAACAGGAGTGTCAATTTGTAAAGTCAACAACAGGAGTCACTGTGCACTTACTCCTCATGTAGGATCTCTGTCCTTAATGTGCTGTACATTGGGATTTAATGCTATAACGAGTACTCAAACAATATATTTCACCTTGTGTTTCTATGGGGGTGCAGACTGTTGAAATCTTTACTTAATGCATACTAAACTGATCTTCTGTAAAAAAAAAAAAAATTATCAATTCCCAACTTGACTCTCACTGGGATTAAACATGACAATAGGTCTGATCTGATTTCATCATCATCTAAAAAAATCATCTATTATTTTTCACTTTATGTTTCTGTGTGGGAGCAAACTGTTGAAATCCTTACTAAATGTGTGCTAGGCTGATCTTCTGTATGTTAAGATAATTGAAAATGGATCTTGATGTGAATGGAAGGGGAGAGGGAGTGGGAGGTGGGAGGGTTGTGGGTGGGAGGGACGGTATGGGGGGGGAAGCCATTGTAATCCATAAGTCGTACTTTGGAAATTCATATTCATTAAATAAAAGTTAAAATTAAATAAATAAATATTTAATAAGTCAAATAAAAATACTGTGGAAAGCCTTCACAAAAGGCTTGGTGAGATAGAAGAAGGAGAATTTGAGATACAAAACAGGTCATTTGAAATAGAAAAAAAAAAAAGAACAAAAATTAGAAAGATTGAAAACAGAGTGTGAGATCTAGGGGATGCCATCAAACTACCAAATATACAAGTCTTAGAGTTCCTGAATGAATGTGAAACAAAGCATTTTTTAGAAAATCTTTTCAACGAAACAACAGTAGAAAATTTCTCCAATTTGGAGAAAATATGGGCATCCACATATAGCATGAACATAGACCCCCAAATAGGCATGTTCAGCAAAGACCCTCACCATGATACATTATAGTCAAACTTTCAAAAAAAAATGGGAATATCCTAAATTTTGCAAGACAGAAACACCAGGTTCCCTTTAAAGGAACTCCAATCAAATTGACAGCAGATTTTCCAACAGAAATCATACAGCCTGGCAGATAATGAAGAAGAAATCTGTCAACCCAGAAGATTTTACTCATTAAAGCTCCCATTCAAAAATGAAGGTGATATAAAGACCTTCTGATTCAAGCAAAAATTAGAATTTGTCACCACCTGGCCAGCCTTACACAGGATTCTAAAGGGTGTACTACATATAGAAACAGAGAAATGCTCAGGATCATGAAAGAGTGTGAAGGCCAAAAACTTCTGTGAAAAAGAACAAAGGAGATTAAAAACAAACAGAAGGAATGTTTAAAGAAAAATGCCTGGACCAAGTCATTACTTCACAGTAATAATTTTAAAGGTAAATGAACTGAATTCCAACTAAAAGATTCAGATTGTCTGAATGAAAAAAAAAAAGGTACATATACATGCCTAAAGAAATGCATTTCAACAATGATACACACAGATTGATGCATTAAGGAAAAGATAGTCCATGCAAATGGCAATCAACATTGAGCAGTAGTTACATCAGACAAAATAGACTTTAAGACAAAAACTGTTAAAAATGAAAAAGAAGCATTATATAATGATTAAGTGATCAGTTTAACAAGAAATGACTATAGTAAATCTATACTTATAGTAAATTTAAAGTTTTTATACAGTTTCATAAAATCAATGTTAGTAGATAAAAGGAGACATAAGCTCCAATACAATAATAACAGGGACTATAACTCTCCACTTTCATCAATGGACAGATCAACTAGACCAAAAAAGAAAATTAACACAGAAGCAACAGAGCTATTATAGAGTGTAGACCAAATGGACCTTTTATCTAGAAAAAATTCCACTCCACAGCTGCATAATACGCATTCGTTTTACCAGTGCATGGAACATTCTCTAGGCTAGATCATACACTAAACCATAAAACTAGTCTCTAGAAATTAAAAAAAAACTTAAAATAATATGGTGTGATTTTATCATTGCAATGAAACGAAGTTGGCAATTACCAAAAGAAATTCTAAAGAAAACATACAAACATATGGGGACTGAACTACACACTCCTGAGTGAACAGTAGGTCATAGAAAAAAATTTAAAGAGAAATCAAAGAAATTCTTCAAACAAATGAAATTAAAAACAAACATATCAAAACTTATGTGGTGGATCAAAGGCAGTTTTAAGAGGAAAGTTTAAGGCCGGCGCCGCGGCTCACTAGGCTAATCCTCCGCCTTGTGGCGCCGGCACACCGGGTTCTAGTCCCGGTCGGGGCACCGGATTCTGTCCCGGTTGCCCCCCTTCCAGGCCAGCTCTCTGCTGTGGCCAGGGAGTGCAGTGGAGGATGGTCCAAGTGTTTGGGCCCTGCACCCCATGGGAGACCAGGAGAAGCACCTGGCTCCTGCCATCGGATCAGCGCGGTGCGCCGGCCACGGCGGCCATTGGAGGGTGAACCAACGGCAAAGGAAGACCTTTCTCTCTGTCTCTCTCTCTCACTGTCCACTCTGCCTGTCAAAAAAATTTAAAAAAGAGGAAAGTTTAGAAAAATAGAGGAAAGTTTATATCAATAAGTTTCAACATCAAAAAATGGGAAAGACATCAAATAAATGATCTAACAGTACATTTCAAGGCCCTAGAGGAAAAAAAAAATCAAACCCAAATTAGTAGGTTAGAAATAATAAAAATGTCAGAAGAAATAATATAGAAATCTAAAATAATTATCAAAAAATCTAAACATCAGTGAAGAGCTGTTTTTTTTAAACAAAAATGATAAAGGATTGACAGGACTGACAAAAAAGATAGAGAAGACCCAAAATAATAACATCATAGATGAAAAAGTGATGTTAAAACTGATGCCACTGAAATACAAAGAATCATTAGGAATTATTATAAACAGCTATGAGACAATAAGTGGGAAAATCTAGAAGAAATGGGTACATTTCTGGACACATACAATATGAAAATTAAGGAAGGGAGACATAGAAAACCTGAAAAGTCCAATGACCAAGACTGAGATTGAAACAGTAATAAAGAACCTCTCAGTAAAGAAAAGCCTCGGACTAGATAGCTTCATTGACAAATTTGGTCAAACTCTTAAGAAAGAACTAATTCCAATTAGTGATTTATTGTTGTTTTTAGTTCTTGTTTAGACTCCTGTGGATCTTTGTCTTTCTAGTTTTTACTTCTTGCATACGATGGTTAGGTGGTGCTTTCAGCCTGTGATTACAGAGCAGATTGAAATTATGCTTCTGCAAAAATTAAAAAAAGAAAGGAAGGATGAAGGGGGATTGAGGGAGGGAGGGAGGGAAATATGGTTATCAGGACTGTACCCATGAAATACATGAAATCTGTTCTATTTATAGTAATAAACATTTTTTAAAACTATTCAAAGCAACTGAAATAGAATGAGATTGAAAGGCTTTCTTCCATGAGTCCAGCACTACCTTACCTCCAAGACCAAGGAAAGGTGAAACAAAAAGAAGACCTATAGACTGATATTCCTGATGAACAAAAGTGCAATAGTCCTCAACACAAAACCAGCAAATTAAGTCCAAGCACACATCAAGAAAGATCATCCTTCTTGACCAAGTGGAATTATTTGAGGGATACATGGATATTTCAATGCATGCAAATCAATAAATGTGATATACCACATTAACAAAGTGATGTATAAAAACATGATGATCTCAATATATGCAAAAAAGTATTTGAAAAAATACAATAGCCTGTTATAAAAATATTTAAAAACTGGATATGGAAATAACCAACCTCAGCACAATTAACACAATATATTACAAACTCACAGCCATCATCATTGAATAAGGAAAAGCTGGAAGCATTTCCACTAAGATCCCAAACCAGACATGGTTGCCCCCTTTTACCATTATTATTCAATATAGTTCTGGAAGTTTTAGCCAGAGCCAATAGGCAAGAAAAAGAAATCAAATGGAAGAGGAAGTCAAATTATCCCTCTGTGCAGATGATGTGATCCTTTTCATAGTGGAAGTAAAGCACTCCACTAAGAGATTATTAGAACTGATAGGAGAATTCAAAAAGCTGCAGTATACAAAATCAACACACAAAAATAAATAGCACTCTTATACACCAACAGTGCTTTGAGAAAGAACTTATAAGCTCTGTCCCATAAAATATATACATTGAATTAAATTAACCAAGTACGTGAAAGAACTCTACAATGAAAATTATAAAATATTAAAGAAAGGAATAAAATAAGCCATAAATATGGAGAAATTTTCCATGTTCATGGTTAGCAATAATTAATATAATCAAAATGCCCATACTACACAAAGAAATTCACATATTCAAAGTAGTCCCAATCAAAATTCCAAGGACATTACCATAGAACTAGTATAAAAAATTCCTAAAACTCATATGGGAACACAGAAGATCCTCAAATAGACAAAGCAATCTTGAGCAATTAAAACAAAGCCAGAGGCATCACAATACCAGATTTCAAGACATGCTATAGTGCTGTAATGATGAAAACAACCTGGTACTGGCACAATAACACACCAACGGAACTTAACAGAAACCCAGAAATTAATCCACACATTCATAAGCAACTAATCTTTGACAAGCTAAAATAATTTTCTGGAGAAAGGATAGTTGAGGAAATTAGATTTACACATGCAGAACTTTCTAACAAGAACCCTACCATATACCTATAAAAGAATCAACTCACAGTAAACCAAGCATCTAAACTTAAGTCATAAAACATTCACGCTGGTATGGAATAACATAGGGGGAATGCTGCAACATACTGGCTTTGGAAATTATTTCTTGGAAAAGACTCCAGAAGCACAGGCAATGAAAGCAGAAACAGCCAAACGGGACTGCATCACACAAGGAAGCTTCTACACAGCAAATGAAGCAATTAGCAAAGTGAAAAAGCATCCACCAGAATGGGAGGATATATTTGTAAAACATGTTTCTGATAAAGGATTAATTACGATAATATGTACTATGTTCAAGAAACTCAAGAACAACTAAACGAACAATCCATTTTAAAAATGGGCAAAGGATATGAACATGAAGTTTTCAGAGGATGAATTATACATGATGAAGAAATACATGAAAAGATGTTCAGGGTCACTAAATATCAGGGAAATGCAAATGAAAAACAGAATGAGGGGGCCTCCACTGTGGCGCAGTGGGTTAAAACCCAGCCTACAGCACCAGCATCCCACATAGGCACCAGTTGAGTTCTGGCAGCTCCACTGCTGATCCAGCTCTCTGCTATGGCCTGGGAAATCAATAGAAGATGGCCCAAGTCCTTGGGCCCCTGCACCCATGGGGGAGACCCGGAGGAATCTCCTGCATCCTGGCTTTAGATCAGCTCATTTCTGGTAGTTCTGGTGAACCAGTGGATGGATGACCTCTCTCTCTGGCTATACCTCTCTCTGTAACTTTTTCAAATAAATAAAATAAATCATAAAAAAAATAAAATGAGATATCAACTCACTCCTATTATACTGGATATTATCCCAAAATCTAAAATAACATTCTGGCAAAGCTGTGGAGAAAAAGATATCTTACTACCCTATTTATGGGAATGGAAATTGTTACAACCATTATAGAATACAGTGTGGCGATTTCCTCAGAAATCTAAAATCAGATCTACTATATGACCCAGCCATCCTATTCCTGGGAATATGTCCACAGGAAGCAAAATTGGCAGCATATGAAAGAAATGCCACTCTCTCATATTTATAGCAACTCATTCCACAACCTACATGTCCAACAACTGATGACTGGTTAAGGAAAATGTGGTATATACACAGGATGGAATAGTACTCAGCCATAAATAAGAATTAAACCCTGTACCTGCAACAAAATGGATACAACTGAAGATCATTATACTAAGGGAAATAAGAAAGGCCCATAAAGACAAACATCCCCTGTGTTCTCTTATTTATGGATGCCAATGTAGAGAGTGTAAAAACTGTGTAGATAACATATTATGTGCTTCATTGAATCACAGCATGAATATGATAATATACTCTTTCCTCATGTCAAAAAAAAAAACAGAGTATAGGTAATGATGAGGAGTTTTTAAGTATTAGCATTGTTTTGTTCTTAATTAGGGTATTGGTTATGAGTGTACTTAGAGGACCAAGAACCCATTTATCTGTATACTTATGTGGATTTTTGTAAGTATACTGTATTTCAATAAAATATTTAAATAAGAAAAATGAACAAAAATGTGCCATCTAACATGGTAGGTTTGGAGAGTGAACTACTAGACAAGTCATCTGGTCAAAAGTGACTATAAAATTATTCTTGGTAAACTGAGAAAATTAAAGTGCTTTTAATCTCCTAATAGTTTATGCATAAACATTTTGTGGCAAGCCAAGATGTTATCTTATCATTATCACCTACTTACTAGTGGCCCAGTGATGTACTGAACTCTTCAAAAGGACTTGACAATTAATATGAAAGGAAAAAGAGTGCAGGATGTTTGAGTTGATAGGAAGCTAAATATATTTTGCAGATGACTCAAGCCATTCCTTTCATGAACTGGTGAAAACAGTCGGGAAGATTCTTTTCTCTGCCTAGAATGTGGTCTTCACTACCAAGCTGTGCAAGGTTTACAAAAATTCAGAAGTATCTTCCTCTTCAACTCCAGCCCATGGATGCAAGTGTTATCTTCTTGCTGTCTGCACCTGGGCACCATTATATATAGCTTAAAGTATCAGCCACATGAAATAAGGCCTTCATTTTTTTCTTATATGAGCTTTCATAATTCTCTTTTTTAAAAAAAAAGATTTTATTTATTTGAAAGACAGAGTCACAGAGAGAGGTAGAGACAGAGAGAGAAAGAGATCTCCCATCCACTCCCCAAATAACCACACAGCTGGAGCTGAGCTGATCTGGAGCCAGGAGTCAGGAGCTTCTTCTGGCTCTCCCACATGGGTATAGAGTCCAAAGGACCTGGACCATCTTCTGCTGCTTTCCCAGGTGTATTAGCAGGGAGCAGGATAAGAAGTGGAGCAGCCAGGACTCAAACCAGCGCCCATGTTAGATGGCGTTTCAGGTCTAAGCTTTAACCCACTTCACCACAATGCCGGCCCCAGCTTTCATAATTCTTGTCATTATATACCAGGCCCAAATTTTATCCTGAATGGAGAAAGTCACTGAAGTTCTATTTTTCTATTGTGCCATATGAACTCCTTAGGGCAAGGGTTTCATTTCATTAATAATTTATATTCACTCAATAGTGACATTAAACATATGCACAAATATTATTGAATGACTAAATTAATCTTCTATTGAAAATTAATGATTATAGTTGGGAGGGGTCTGACATATAACCAATTTTAGCAAATCCATATCAGAATTCTCTCATGCCCTTTCTGATATCTCATTATTTTTCTTAGGGGAAAATCCATATTTTAAACATCTAAATTATAGCATGTTGCTTAAAATCTCAAGTCTATTGACTCACAGCATCTTCTGAGACCTAAATGGGTGGATCGATTCATATTATAGAGATTCATCAACTGGCACCAATGACAATTTCTAATGGCTTCATTTGATTCTAACACATGATTTCCTGACCCCAGCACTTGAGACCATCTGTGACAATGGCATGGTGCCCACAAGCAAGTTGGAAAACCACAGGCTGTCAGCTGACTGGCGCAAGCAGGAGGAGAGAGCAGGCAGAGTGGAGCTGGCACCAATCTGCTACTGCCAAGCCAAGTCCTCCCAAGGCAGCAGCTTGACCACATCTGAAATACACCTTTCTTTGTATTCAGTCGTCTCTATTAAGAGCCAGGGGCAAAGAATATGATGTAAAAGGAAATCTGGTGAAAGTCATGAAATAAAAGGAACTATAAGCAGTCTAATAGTACATAGAGTTGGGAGTGGGAACTGAAAAATCAAGGCATTTTATCTTTAAAATAGTTCTCATGGACATAGAGGCCCAAATCTACATGATAAGGAAAAACAAGCAAAAACCCCCAAAATCCAATTCTATACTTCACAAAACAAATCCAGAGAGAGGTGTTGGATTTAGTAAATAATTTATAAAATGCTCTCTCTCTCTCTCTCTCTCTCTCTCTCTCATATATATATATATATATATATATATATATATATATAGTGAGCCCCAAGTAGGTAGAAATTATCTGTTTTAAGTATCTGAGTACCTAGAAGAGTGCCTGAAACACAGCAGTAATTTATGAAAATGTGTGAATATGTATCAAAGATTGATGTTGTTCAAGTCAAGGCAGCATAAAGCATAATTAGGATTCTGAAAGCTTCTTATCAACTACTAAGACTGTAACCGTGGACTAGTTAGGTTCTGATTGGAGAGGAAACAAAGTGCTGGGTAAATACATTCACATTTGTCATGATCTTCAAGAAAAAGCAACAGGAAGGGAAGGGGGCTGCGATAAAAAGGGGGCAGAGAAGGGAGGGGAGAGAAGCTTGGAGTAGAAAGAAGAAAGTGAAGGGGAGAAAGTCAGGGAGAGAGAATACAAAGAAGAACAAGAGAAGGAAGATGATCTGAGAAAGAAACATAAAAAGAAGCCAAGAGGGCTATGAGAAGACCCTCAACACCAATAGCAATTTTAAAAGGCAAACAAAACTCACACTGAAACAGCACTCCATAGTATGGCTGATACAGACAGATAGAAATAAAAGCCTGTAAACATCAAATGTTGTGAGGATGTGGAGAGACTGGAATTCAGTGAACTGCAATGGTATAGTCAGTGAGGAAAATGGTTTGATGGTTCCTCAAAAAGTTCAGAGTTACTTCATGAATCTGCAATTTTGCTTCCAAGTCACAGAAAAATCAACAGAAGGGGCTCAAACAGATACATTTCTATCAACATTCTTAGCAACATTCTTTATAATAAAGAGTTGAAAGAGTCCGACTATTCATCTGCAGGTGAGCAGATAAATAAAACATGATATACAGATCAATTTGGATATTATTCAGCCTCAAAAAATAAATGGAATTCTAATAAATGCTACACTATGGTCGAGCCTTGAAGATATTTTGATAATTAAAATGTTTGACAGAGGCCTTTATTGTATGACTTTAACTTACATAAAGGTATTTCAAAAAGTTCATGGAAAATGCAATTAAGATGTAAGCTAATTTGGTGCCAATAATTTTGAAATACACACATAGTTTTTACAAGATATGAATTTGCATGTATTTTTCAACACCCTTTTATTTATTTTACACAGTATTCAAAATCATGGAGATGAGAAATGGGATAGAGATTAGTAGGCTCAGTGAGAGAGGGCACTGGACAGTTCCTGCTCAACAGATACAGAATTTCTGCTGGAGACGACAGAAAGTATTGTGGAAATGGGTCACGATGATGGCTGTACAGCATCGTCAATGTACTTATGAAGGCTGAATTCTACACTCAAATGTGGTTAAAATGATCAATTTTAAGTTAAATGTATTTTACCACTTTAAATAAAACCGTAAGACAAGACAGCTAAAACATAAAGTTAATGGGCATATGGAAGAAAAAGAAAGTCATAGATAATGCTTTGTCACCTATCCAGTATGTATAACCTCACTTTTCTCATATTTCTGATTTCCAAGTGGGGGATAATTAAAGGGAAATAAGGATAGTTTCATCCAAATTGACACAATGAGTTTTTTAAGAAAATTTAACATAAAACTAAACCAATGAGATTGAATAACTGGACATTCTTTCCTAATTATGTTGAAATTTAAAAAGTTTTGCCATGTAAAAGAAATCTGTAAAGTAAAATAAAGAACAAACTTCAGCCAACGGTGGCAGGCACTTTGTACACAACAGCTGAGCTGACTGAAAGGAAACCCAGCACACGGAGCAGGGTATACAGTCTGCTATGACAGGGGTGTCTCAAGAACATGGATGTGTGGGCCAGCCTTGTCACCTAGCAGGTAAAGTCACCCCCTGCACTGCCAGCATCCCATATGGGGCTGGTTCATGTCCCAGCTGCTCCACTCTGATCCAGCTCCCTGCTAATGCCCTGAGAACAGCAGCGCAAGATAGCCCAATATTTGGGGCCCTGCCACCCATGTGGGAGAACTGGATAATTCTCTTGGCTTCTGCCTGGCCCTGGTTGTTGTGGTCATCTAGCTAGTGAACCAGCAAATGGAAGACCTCTCTCTGTCTTTCCCTCTAACTCTGACTTTTAATTAAATCTGTATATAAAAAAAAAATAACATGGAAGTGGCATGCTGACTGGATAACATCCAAGTGATGTCTTACCTCTGGTCTTGGTTAAGCAACTGTGTTTTTGTTATTTTTAACAAAAATAAATCTGTGAGAAAACAAATACCTATTGAGGCTTTTTTTTTCTTTTTTCTTTATTTTTATTTTTATTTATTTCACAGGTAGATATATAGACAGTTAGAGAGACAGACAGAGAGGATGGTCTTCCTTCCGTTGGTTCATTCCCCAAGTGGCCACTACGGCCGGAAGTGTGCCAATCCAAAGCCAGGAGCCAGGAGCCAGGTGCTTCCTCCCGGTCTCCCTTGCGGATGCAGGGGCCCAAGCACCTGGGCCATCCTCCACTGCCTTCCCGGGCCACAGCAGAGAGCTGGACAGGAAGAGGAGCAGCCGGGACTAGAAACGGTGCCCGTATGGAATGCCAGCAAGCACCACAGGCAGAGGATTAACCAAGTGAGCCACAGCACTTACACTTGCTTTCTTCATTCATGTAATCAAAATATGCTTGAAAAAATATTCTAATTTTTACAAAGATATCCTTTGATCATAATTCCACGAGCCATCATCTAAGTCTTATCTTTTTGTTGGCCTCAGAGAAGTTTCATATCCCTAAATAAGGAAACCAAGTTACATATCAAATGAGACTGATTAGTCACAGAGCTGCTTAAAAGCAACTCCAGGATCAGATGCGGAACATTTTCATCACTGGATTTGTTTTCCTTTCAAAATAAAGGTGACTGTTTCTGTTCTTCTCCCTTCTTCAACCTAAGGGCAAACCTAGATTGATCTCAGGTAGTTTCAACAGAGGAATGCAAATGACATGAAAGCATATTCCCCTCTTTGTTGGAAATACAAGTAAAGATAATTCCTGGATGATTTCTCTGATTGCTTGCAATATTTCAACAAACAGAACCAGATGTTTTCCTTAACAATAAAGTGATACAATGGAAAAGCAGAGCTGGCATAAAACTTCCTTAAGTATGAGCATATGAGCTTCCATCTCTTTTTCAGCTTTTAACAAACATGTCACTTTTAATTTCTCGACTTAGAATGCATGAACAATAACACTGATTTATTACATACATACTGCCTGCATAATACACATACACATTCCCATTCTGAGAATAGTTTTTTTCTTTCTTTTTCTTAAGATTTCTTTCTTTCTTTGAATGAGTTACAGAGAGAGGAGAGAGAAGGAGAAAGAGAGAAAAGAGAGAAAGAAATAGAAAAAGAAGAGAGAAGAGAGAGAAATAGTGGTCTTCAATCCTCTGGTTCATTTCCCAGATGGCCACAATGGCCAGGGCTGGGCCAGGTCAAAGCTAGAAGTTACTTTAAGGTTTCCCACATGTGTTGCAGGGACCCAAGCACTAGAACCATCTTCTGCTGCCTTTTCCAGGCCATTAACAGGGGACCTGGACCAGAAATGCAGCAGCCAGGACAGGAACTAGTGCCCATACACAATGCTGGTGTTGCAGGCCGTGGCTTTACCTGCTACGCCATAATGCTGTCCCCAAGAACAGTTTTCATCCAAGCAGTTTGATGGAAGAAAAGCTCAGATGTTCATAGAAAAACTTGTTTATCTGGAAGCTCCTTGGGAGATACTACATTCTCTAATTCATCTCCCCCCGTATGGAGTAAGACATTCTTAAATGTTAAGTCTCACAATTTTTCTTTCATGATAAAAACACAGTCATCCTCACATGTAAGTTATCTTCCCATTTGTGTCCACATCAAGAGCACAGCATTCTACTAATATAATTTTGAAATTGTCAACTGCTATAGAGGACAATTTTTTATTCATCAATAACAATACCATTAAAATATTAATGGACCCCCATGAGAGAGGTAATAACATATCATTACTGAAATTTACATTTAAGAAAAATATTTGGAGCTCTCATACTTTCTGAGGGTATGTTTCAGTTGAGGGATTTAAGTAAGAGGGAGCAATGCTAGACAACACCAGGAGGTCTTTCCAATCAGGTAATCCTAAATCAAGATCTGATTGGCTTCTGTCTGGCCCTGGCTATTATGGGCATCTACTTAGTGAACCAGCACTTTTTTTGTTTGTGACCGTGCAAGCCATTGAATCTTTTTGAATCCTGAAAGGTGGTTGCAAGGATTTGATAAAATGTAAAACAACTGATAAAATCCATGGCATCCAAACTATTCAGAACAAGTCAATAATTACTTACTGAAACCAGAATTTCTAGGACCTGAAGGGAAAAGACATAGGGGGAGAGCAACACGAGGGGAAGAAGAGTACAGAGACTAGGAGAGGCCGGGACTCACAGGAAGAAAGATGTAATGGACTCCATGTGAAATCCCATCAACTTCCCATCACTGCCATGCATGAAGCATGAAGACCCCCACTGAGCATCAGGCCCTACAATGGAGCAGTCTCTTTCTAGCACTGTATTCTTCAATGTCAGGAGAGTTTGATTAAATCTTACTTATTCAGCTTCACTGTCATATTATGATAATGACCTTCACTGCTGACATTATTTTAATTTTTAATTAGTTGCCAATAATGAGGATTTGCTGTGGCAGACCCTGCCAGGTGTTGTTAAAGGGAAATACCATTCAGAGATAGTGACAGGCCCATAAGTTTCCATTACTAAATTATAAAAAAGTATAAAAATCAATTTTCCATGAAACAGAGGTAGGTTGCTATCCAAGGGTCGATCAGAAAGTGTCACCAATGAAATACAGCACAGAAAGCATGCACTCTAATACATTATCAATTAAAAAATGAAGAAATTCAAGGGCAATCCTATACTCATCAGGTTCTCTAAAAATTAACAAACACTGCAGCAACAGTGGATTTTAATACCACTATTTGGACACAAATAATAACAGTAATTGAAGGTTTCATATGTTGCGGTCAGGGAGATGTGAGTCAGTTTAATATCAACTGCTTACTACCTTTCAGATCTAGAGAAAGTTACTGCACTCTAATTTTCAATATGTCATCTGAAAACATGGAGGTAATTGTATTGTAATTATGAAGGATCATTATGAAAATTAAACGAGAAAAAAGAAGATTGTAGTATATTGATCAACATATCAAATTCTTATAATTATGTTACTTTTTGCTGTCCTCATCTGCATATCACTGCAACACACTGAAGAGAAGCATAAATACAAAGTTACTAAGTCTAGGCTAGAAACAAAAACTAACCACCATTCTTCTTAAACCCAGGGTCTTGCCTTTGCAGCGCCATTAATGAAATATTATTCCATTCCCATACATTGTCATTCTTAAAACTAATTTAAAGCAAACATTTGAATGCCTCAATCCTTCATAATAGATTTGAAAAATGAAATGTTCTCCCAAAGCTGACATTTTATTTATAAAAATACACAAAGGAAATGTGTTTAAAATTAACATTCTAAGACCTCATTTTCACTTGCTGAATAGCTTGACAATTACCATTGTTTCTTGAGAAGTGTGATGACTCCCAAGTTGTTCATACATTTAAACAGATAATATTGCCATAAAATCAGAGTACATCCTCATTCAAGGGTATGAAGATTAAAGATCTCTCCTGGGAGAAGCAATTATTGAGTGGTATTCCTGGCTGTGTGGTGGTGGTATGCTGCAACTTTAAGAAAATGACTCCCAAAGGTTATATTTACTAACTGCAATAAAAGATATGAAACTCTCAGTTTCTATTTACCTAGAAATATACAAAACAAATGAATGGAACAAAGAAAAAGTTTTCTAGCCAAGATTGTCAGAATTTACATATGGAGTGAGAAATGAAAAGACCAGCTGGAGCATCTAACATAAAACAGCTTGGGCAGTTAAAGAAACACAAGTTCAGAATAGCTATCTTGTTTTAGATAACATTTTTGGGGTTTAAAAAAGTGATAAATTATTACTATACATATTGGAAAAATTCAATAAGTGGAAAAGTTTTTAAAAATCAAGCATCGGGGCTGATGTTTTGGCACAGCAGATTAAGCTGCTGCCTGCAGAGCCATCATCCCAAACTGGAGCATCAGTTCAAGTCCCAGCTCCTCTGCTTCCAAACAAGCTCTCTGCCAATGTGCCTGGGAAAGCAGCAGAACAGGACCCATGTCCTTGGGCCCCAGAATCCTACATGGGAGACCTGGGTGGATTTCCAGGCTCTTGGCTTTAGCCTAGCTCAGGCCAGGTTGTTGCAACTATTCTGGGGAGAATGAACCAGCAGATGGAATATCTTTCTATCTATGCCTCTCCCTCTCTGCCTGCCTTTCAAATAAAGAAATATATTTAAAAATCCTGCATAACTTCACCAAAACAATATATATGCCAACATTTTGGACATATTACAAATATTTCTCTGAACACAATTCTCAAGTAGAGAGCACATGCAAATATAAACAGAGAGGACTACACCATGTAATTATTTTTTTTCCACTGAATAGTCATTATGAAACATACCTTTAGTTCAACAAATAGAGTTCTGCATTTAGGTCAAAAGCAGATTTATATTATAATTTTAGATGATGGGAACATTTTCCATTTCATTCATATTTTCAAATTTAGTCCTAAATTTTCTAAGAAAATGTCATTTTAGGTTCCTGATATTAAAAATTATATTAACATGCTGAACATGAACACACCTACTTTCACCTGGGTAATTATTTCCTTGACTCAAAAAATAGGTACCATTGTCTAAGAAGAAAGGAAATGTAGAAAAGTTACCTAGATTCTAATTATTCTCTTCCCACATTCATTTCAATTTTTATTAGTAAAATCAAAAATTAATAATGACCTTCAAAGGTCTCCTTGAATTTCAAATGTATAAGTACAAGGTACTCCCTAAAACTTAATGGAAAAAGGAATTAAAATTAAGTTTATTTTGGTGCAAATACTGAAATACTCTAAATTCCTATCACATCATTTACCAAGTAAAATACAGATGATAATATACTATATATTGTTAGAAGTAATATTTTTAAAAACTTAGTAACATTTGATATTGAAGAAGAGATTTAGAAAATCATGGTTGGGGGCCAGTGCTGTGGCATAGCAGGTAAAGCCATCGCCTGCAGTGCCAGCATCCCATATGGGAGCCCATTTGAATCCCTGCTGCTCTACTTCCTATCCAGCTCTCAGTTATGGCCTGATAAAGCAGTAGAAGATGGCCCAAGTCCTTGGGACCCAACACCCACATGGGAAACTTGGAGGAAGTGCCTGGCTCCTGGCTTCAGACTGACAGCTCTAGCAATTGTGGCCAATTGGAGAGTGAACCAGTGGATGGAAAACCTCTCTTTCTCTGACTCTCCTTCTCTCTCTGTGTAACTCTGACTTCAAATAAATAAATCTTAAAAAAAAAAAAAAGGAAAACAAATCGTGGCTGGGCTTTCACTGCAGTTTTGTGGGTTAAAGTTGCTGCCTGAGGCACCAGCATCCCATATGGGTGCCAGTTCATGTCCAGGCTGTTCTACTTCAAATCCAGCTCTCCATTTTTGCCTGGGAAGGCAGTGGAGGATGGCCCAAGTGCTTGGGCCCCTGCACCTACATGGGACCAACGGAAGGAGGACCTTTCTCTCTGTCTCTCTCTCTCTCTCACTAACTCTGTCAAAAAAAAAAAAAAAAAAAAAAAGATGGCCTAAGTGCTTGGGCCCCAGCACCCGCATGGGACACTGGGAAGAAGCTCCTGGCTCCTGATAGGCTCAGCTCTAGCCATTGTGGCCATTTTGGCAGTGACCAGCAGATGGAAGATTTCTCTCTGTTTCTGTCTCTCCCCCACCACCTATCTCTGTAACTCTGCTTTTTAAATAAATAAATAAATCCTTAAAAAATGAAAAAAGAATCTGGAAGGTGGATTATGCATTTAAAAAAAGAAGAGAATCCTTGCAGTTCTGTACTTTGCAAAATATAGCTATACTCAAATCAAACACACATGCTTACACACAAAAAAAGTGTCCATTTTTATTTTAATTTTACCATTTTCTCAATTTTCCAGACTTCTATTACGGGTTTATAGTCAGAAAAATAGCCAACAGTTTTTTTCAGATCCCTTGTCAGTAGTGGAGTTATGGAGCAAAATTATTTTGTCTAATACAGTAATTCTGCACTGAATTTAACACAGTCATTTCATCTCATTAATGAATCTAATTTCAAATGTTTTCAACTGAGTCAAACAAGTTTCCAATCTTGTTCTATTCTTCTAGTCATAGGTAAGGCTTATCTCAAAGGATGCTCACTTCCTGACATCAAACAAAAATGTTGATTGCAAACTAGATGCCCAAATCCTTTACCATTTTACTGGCAATGAAAGAAGCTAAAGTCCACTGGAACTAAAAACCTCTCCCTAGAAGTTCTCTCACTCACAAACACAGCTGTTTCCAGCTGATCTTATGCTCCTACTCATGGACCCCTGCTCAACAACCTCCCCCATTCCCTCTCACAACCCAACCATCTCTGAAGGTATAGCTGTATAGTCTTTGAGTTGAATCTCTTGTAATTATCATTAGTGTTAATATACACCTAAAAACACCAGATTGTGTGACTGTGGACCAGCTAACACAAATCAGGATCTCAAAATAAAGCTTTATTGACTGCAGTTAGTTTGCTTTGATCTTGTGGTTGCAGAAATTGAACAATTTTACAGTTTCTTTATCCTCATTATCCATTACTGGATAAGATTTTATTATTTGACTGCTTGTATTCATACTTATTAATCTCTATGTTTTCTTTTAGTACAAGAAATCCAATTTGGATCATATGACATTCTTTTTAGAATTTAGAACATAGTTCTTAACACTCTGCTCTCATCAGTCCATTTTCCTCTACACATTCATCTCCGACAATGCAAAAATGACCTTGTGAACTATACAGGCTGAAACAGGAAGCCCTCATTCGGAATCTGCTTATAACCACCCCACAGAAACTCCTTTCCTCTCAACTCTGTGACACTACCACTTTCTCCCTAAGAATTGAACTGTTACAAGGAATTAAGGACTGAAACATATTCAATAAATTTAAGCATATAGACATATGAAAATATCAATTTATTGAGACAGGGATTATCTCAATACTATAGAACATTTGAAAGGCAAAGTATGCTTAGTGAATATACTGAGAAAGAGAACTATTTTATAATTATGTATTAAGCATTTCCATATACAATTTCTAGAAAGGTTCAACACCAGACTTATTAAGTTCAACATCCTTCCTGAGCTACCACCAGCAGAACTCCCCTATGCACAACAGAATACGGGCTTAATACTAAACTAAGAAAAAGACTGACTTCAAATCCCTAGAAAAGGAAGTTTATTAACTGAGAACTGTGCCGAGACAGCATGAACTCTTTATAGAAATATTCAGGCTCAAAAATGATGAGTAACAGGAATACTATAGGAGAGTTTCAAAGGTTGTTTCCAGGTATCCTATGCTACATATTCTTCTTGTGATGAGACTTAAATTTCTACGTAAAGAGCTGTTTTGTATATCTCTCCCTCTTGAATATGAAGGTGACTGTGACAAAGGCAGATACTAAGCTGTACCACTTCCAAGGCAAGGTCAGAAAAGTGACCGAACCCTGCGGTGTGTACATACATTCCCATGCCTCTGGAGTTCTGAACTGCTGTGTACTGATTCTGAATACCTAGAAGCTGTCATGCTGGAACGAACATTCCAGTGCTACATGAGGACCGCTATGTGCAGAGAGCTCCAAGTCATTCCAGCCCTGGGCAGTTCACACACTCCATGCCCGGGCTTCCAGAAATGTGAGTGAAGTGAGGAAGTCTTTAGGTGACTAGAGGGCCTAGGTTTTGAGAAACGTTATCAGAAGTTGAATGGAAGAGATGTCTGAACTCCATCTGTCCATAATGCAGATCTGCAGAAAAAAAAATGTTATTTTTTTCTCAGTAACTTGGGGTCTATTTTTAGGAAGCTTTCCTGGTAATCAGTTTATGACTTTCAAGAACTAACCCAAATTATAGAATTGGGACTTTTTTGCCATAAGGGGCTTTCTGTTATCTTTTGTATATAAAAGATGCTATGATCTATCCTTTGGTTCCAAGGAAATTCACAAAAGACCAATTATTTTTCCCTAATCACCTTGGCTTTGGATATGGGCCCAGGCAGAAAGTGCACCACTTAGTTTGTAAATCTGGTTCGGCACTTCTAATACAGTAGACACAGTGTATTACCAGACTAAGAGGAAAATACTAATATTAATGGAGTCTGGTTGCTTTCTTCATTGGTTTTATGTATGACTATGCACAAAAACCATAGCTCATCTGAACTTAAGTTTTCTCACCAGAGATATAAGGATAAAGTATCTGTCTGACTTTCCTCTGATTTATTGTCAAAAACTTAAATCTCTAAATTCATATAAAGTAAGTTGTAATTGAATATGATTCTAAGTTGGATTCACCAGAGAATTGTGATTTTTACCTATTAGAATTATTTCCATGCTCCAACCATGCAAGAGGTAATAACAATCCCTGATTATAAGAAATAGAGGGCATAATTGTCATTACTTCATAAATTCTGGATTCATGGCCTGTGTATCTGAGGTTAACACAAAGAATCTGTTTTTGCAAATTCTGAAATAGCTCAGTTTCATTATGCGCTAGTTTTCTTGTGGGTTACATTCTGAAGTTTCCTTGAAACATCTCTAAGGGTAGTTATGGGGCTGGCGCCGCGGCTCAATAGGCTAATCCTCCACCTAGTGGCGCCGGCACACCGGGTTCTAGTCCCGGTCGGGGCACCGGATTCTTTCCCGGTTGCCCTTCTTCCAGGCCAGCTCTCTGCTGTGGCCCAGGAAGGCAGTGGAGGATGACCCAAGTGCTTGGGCCCTGCACCCCATGGGAGACCAGGATAAGCACCTGGCTCCTGCCTTCGGATCAGCATGGTGCGCCGGCTGCAGCGCGCCGGCCACGGCGGCCATTGGAAGGTGAACCAACGGCAAAAGGAAGACCTTTCTCTCTGTCTCTCTCACTATCCACTCTGCCTGTCCAAAAAAAAAAAAAAAAAAAAAAAAAAAAGTAGTTATGGATCCCATCTAGAACAAGGGCAGAAAGGAACAACTGGCGTTATAACAGACGATATGTCAGACCACACTGCTATTAACAAACAATTCATTAAGAGCAAGAGGATATTTAATAAAGGAAGTCACAAATGGTCATGGCCCGGCACAGTGGGGGTTTACTTGCGTGAGAATGCCACTGCTAAAATACATGAAGGTGCATCTCGTGCATTATTGGGCCCTCTGTTTTATTCATCATGAGAACAACTCAGTCAAAAGATTGAGTGGGAATGTGCAGGCTGGCAACTCAGTCACCTTTGACAAACGACTCAAGTCTGCCATCCTAGAACAATTTGCAAAACATGTAATTTTATCACCAGCTGCCTATAAAGAGCATCGTTTTATTGACGACAGATAGTGAAATATTTATAAGTATTATCCACTTGTTTTGGAATATAAGGGGGAACATCTTAAATTAAATCTATATCTCTCAATAATTCTAGACATGTTCCAGCCACCTGCACTGTTTTATATGTGTATAGAGCAGAATTTGCATCCAGCCAAGAGTTTGGAGTTAGGTTGTCCCATTTCTATCTTAACTCTGGTAATACTGTTATCTAAACATAGGGAATTTGTCAGCATCTCCAAGTCTCATTATCTTTAAATGGAAGGTATGGCTTATTATAAAAAAAGCCTTCATACTAGGAGGTAATTGATATAAAAAGTATTCAATAATGCTAGTTCTTGTCATTAAATGCTACTTTGCTGTTTCTTAAACTATAATCATCATATTCATACAATAAATTTGTTCTTTATACTCTTTTCACATTCACCCTACAAAGTTTTATAATATAGGGAAATAATGAAGAAACTGAGAAACAGCCAATAATCTGATTGATGGCCACTCCAGAATCTATTTTAGTCCTCCATATTTCTGGACAGCTTTTTTGACCTCTTAGAATTGATGCTTTTCTACAAATTTCTAGATCCACAAACCCAGTGTTTATTTGTGCCACACGGTAACTAAAAATTATTCGGATAAAACCTAAATGATGTTCAATCCTTGATCCAATTGCCAACGATACAGGAGAAATAAATCACAAGCTAGTTTAATGAAAGGTAAAGAGTACTTTGGTTTAGGGAGACTACAACTAAGACTTGTTACTACTAATATGTCTTTATTGTAATATGTAAGCTCAAATACCCACAAAGACCAGAAAGATAGCCTAACAGATTGACCCTGCAGAGGTGCTGAAGTCAAGACCAAGACTAGCACCATCCTGAAACATGTGATATAAAACAAAATGAAGCAGTTAATACATTTTTTTTCTGCCGCAGAAATTTTTCTACCTTTTAAAAACACATTCTGATTCATGTGAAAGAATCAGAGAAAACACAGTTGTGAGTCACATGTATGATTTGTGTCTTGCCTGCTGCCCTCCTCAGTGTGGATAATAAAAAGCAGTCACATAATGGTCACATTATGGTACAGGGTGTCCGTACAGCTCCTCTGTCCTACTTTCATCCATTAGCTCCTTGTCAATCACCACAGCAAGAACCTTGGATCCGCCCACCAAAAGGCTCAGAACTGCACTTGTGTTTTTGAAACATATCAAGGGTTAAGGGGGAAAAGGCCTAATCACTTCTAGATTTCTTCCTTATACTGTTTCCCTAATACAGTGCACCTTGCTTCCCAACCTTCTTTCATATTGGTTGATCTTGAAAACAGAACCCAGTGCTGAAACTTGGATTTCTAACTTGTCATCCACAATCCTTGTTAGCTGTATGCTACAATAAATACCTGTCACTTCAAAACTTTTTCTAGTGTCCCAGGCTGACCTAAACCACTGAAGTTATTTCTATACTGAAACTCTTAAATTATACCCTAAACCCCTTCTCATATAATCTGATCCAATAAAGTGGTTTCTCAAATAGACTTTCATTGATCATTTTAGAAGCTTCATTAAAACATTGTCTTCACAAGTATTCAAAGTTTTCTTATATTCCTTAATCAAACAGAATGAGTCAGTACAAGCATTACTCTAAAAGAATCTCTAAATCAACTGACTACACAGGTTGTTTGTGTAAAACGTTTGTCTGTCCTGGTTTTAGGTGATAAAATCCTAATAATCTTCTCTTAGGCTTTTATTAATCTGCCCAAATGTGCTTTGGGTGTTTTTAAAATGCACCTAACAGAGCTGAAGATAATTCTGATTTTTTTCCCACAGGCACCGACAAGGTACACACTCTGAACACTTGTGCTGTACAAGATTTAATAGCAAGATAAACCATAATCTTCCCCTTAAAGAGCACCTGTGTGACTCATAATCCAGTTAAAACATCTTTGTTAAACACCTTTGGAACAATTAAGAATCTAAGGCAAAATATAACTATAATGATTTATACTACTGAATTCCTACAGGGCTATGCTCCATAAGTAATGTCCTGACCTCACCAGAGTCCAATGATGTAGTAATTGTTGTCTAAGTTTTATAGAATTTGAAATTGAAATCCAGAGATCCAAAATCAGGGTCATTCAATCAGTAAAATGACACAATCAAGGATGCTTGGCTACAAAGTGGGTATTCTTTCTCCTAAAGCAGTGAACTGATTCTTCTCTTTGCATTAACATTACTTGGAGTTATTTCAAAAATGCTAGCAGTACAAAGCACCATCTTCAAGGACTTCAATTCAGATGAAGACAGAGCTTTGGTTATTTTTAAGGAGACTTAGATAATTGTAATTCAAAATCAAGCTAAAGAACCACATGTAAACCTATAGTAACACTATAGCCAGTTCGGCCCAAACTCCAGAAGGTTATTATTTTCAGGAGAAAAGGTGTTGAGAAGGTGTCTGTTCAAAGGAGATGAGTTGGAATGAGCCAACTTATCCCTAAAATCAGTTTACTATTCACAAAATCTTAACTTTTATTCAAACAATTTCCAACTCATAAACTGTTATTTATTAGATTCCATTTAATAAAAGAAAGAGAAATATGATGGATAATAGTAAAACAGGTATATCACACATTTCAGGCAATTATATGTAACGTATTATTTGAGCATTGCATCAACATGAGGATAAGGGCAGGAGGAATGAGTGAGATATGGGCAATGCATTTAATTTACCAATGAGAGAATCAAGAGCCAGAGTTGTTACACAACTTATGGAAATCCGTACAACTAACTAATGATGCTATTTAATACTCTCAACTCATCACATGATTCTGACTTGGTTACTACACATTTCTGAAACTTTGAGTTACTGGGTCTATTCAGAAAATTAGTGTTTTAATTAGTAGTTCAATGAACTATTTATTAAACAAGACAAAGGGAAGATATATTTTAATTAATCAGTTCTCTAAGAGGCACTATAAAACTCATAACAGATGCTGTTCAATTCACATGATTTTAAATAGTCCTCCAAATGAATTATTTAAATTAGGCCACCTGTGCCCATTAGCGTCTGATGAAATGCAGATAAACATAATTCTTCCCAAGCTACTTGTTCCGAACATTAATATACTTTTCTTCCCCAGAGTAATATATTGGTACAGAAAATTAGAAAAATCTATTTCAGCAGAGGGTATCATGATTTTTTTCTATAAAACTAAAGTTTTTGTACACTTTCAATGTGTTTCAGAATTTTAAAAAATAAACACACTTCATTACAGACCATGGTGAAGAGTTGAATTGAGTGCTTAATCATGCCATCCCTGAGAGCTGATGTTTTGGTGAGCTAAGATCTGTAGTATCAATGGCATGATCTTCTGTAATGGAAGACAATTCAGTGTTATCAGTAGTCCTTTTAAGAATCACTGGACAATGCCTAACTAATTGAACATGAGAATCAATTCTGATATCTATGGTGTAGCAAAGGGAAACTGAAAAATTCTCCTTGGTTTATGGTTTGCTGATTTCTATCAGATCTGGAAAATGAGAATTTTGGTCCAAAAAGACACAGTGTACTGGAAGCTGAGAAGTAGAGAAAAAGTCTCCATCTTGGAGGCTCCACATATCCTTTTGCCAATCATTCTATTTGCTCTCTCATCTCTTGGAGGTTGGTTACAGCTCTTGCACATGGCCATTAACAAGAAGCTCAGGGCTCTAGAGGCACAGACTTTGGGATGCACACAATGTCATTTCTGCCAAATTTACTCCAATAATGCATATTATGCTTTTGCCTATTAAAATTTGTAAAGTCATATGTAAGGGAGGAACACAAGGCAAAACGTCTCATAAGTAATCTAAAATTAATAAAGTTAGAAATTCACTCACATTAGCAATATTTAAAGAGGTCAATAGTCATTTGTGACTAGGGGCTAGAGCATTAAACAGCACAGTTTACAGCACATTTCCTTTAGTGGAGAATGTTTTATTGCACACTATTGTAATTCATAAGTCAGCTTCTTCCTATTATACCCATATTGAAACTTCAGCTAACAATGTGATTTCTCTTCTCCAAAACAATTAAAGGTGGCAAAGGTCCAGCTTAGACAATTTGGATACAGTGGCCATATATATCTCAGTTTATAAGAGATTATCAAGCAGCATGCAAATACCACATCTAAGAGATTCCGACAGTACTAAGGTAAGAACACAGTAAGGTTTATGTGCCTGCTAAGCCTTCATTGCTTGTGATCTCTATTGTGTGTGGATATCATCCATTCCCCCAAATCTGTCACATCCTGTGATGGATGAGGCGCTATGTAACAAGCAATACTTACCTCAACAAGAAGAAGAGAGGGCAGGTAATGAGATATAATGTCGTGGAACATATTTATACTCTCCTCTAGAACATAAAACAGTTTTATTTACTTGGAGAGAGGAAAAGTGTAACTTATAATACATGTTTTGTCAATTCGAAGGCATTATTTCAAAAATGCAATTTCCAATTGCAAGTAGAAAACTAATTTTAATTTTTTTATAATTGCCTGTCCCCTGCCATGGAGGAAATCATTCAGCCTGTTGCTCCAAAAATCTTTCCATCATTTTAACAAACACCAAGTCAGAGGAAATTTTTCTGACTAAGGAAATGGGGAAAGATCACAAATGAATCGGCAACTAACATATTTTATAACACACAAGTATTTTTTCTTTTTCTCATCCTTATTTTATTGGTGTTCAGAGATGGAGATTGTTCATTAGTCATCCCTGACTTAATGCAAAAGAAGGAAGACTTCTAGGAGTAAAGTTCTAATTTTGCAAATATACTTGTAAATTGGAACCTGTATCACTTCCTTCTTTGGATTAAGCCTGCTTTCTTTTCAACATTTAGAGCCATATGGACCCAATAATCCAGAGTGTTACCGTCTCAAAAATCTGAGGATAAACAGATGGAAGTGACAGAGATTATGAAAATCCTAAGAGCACCTGTCCATTTATGGACATAGCAGCTATATAACTCTACCTTCCCCAGAAGAAATTAATGTCCAATATGGATGTATTTTATTTGTACTTTTAAGTATTTATTATTATTTTCATCTTATTTTAAAGGGAGGGAAAGAGTGAGCAAGCATACCAATGAGAGAGAGAATCTTTAATTTGCTGGCTCACTCCCCAAATGCCCAAATAACTAGGGCTGGGCTAAGCTAATGACAAGAGTCGAGAACTCAATCCAGGTTCCCCACATGAGTAGCAGGGACCCAAATACTTGCGTCATTCCCTGCTGCCTCCCAGTGTGCATGTAATTAGGAAACTGGACTCTGTGGAGCCAGGACTCAAAGCCAGGCACTTTGAAGAGGAATGTTGGTATTCCACACAACTGTCAGTCTCTGTGCAAAACATCTACTTCATATTGTTCCATTTTTCTTTTCAGGATTGATTGATCGATTGATTGATTGATTTTAAAGACAGAATGGCAGAGGAGAAAAAATGGAAGAGAAAGAATTAGGGAAAGGCAGAGCTCTTCCATTCACTGGTTCACTCCCCAGATGCTGGCAACAGCCAGGTCCAGGCCAGGCTGAAACTAGGAGCCAGGAATTCTGTTCCAGTCTCCCGAATGGGCAGCAAGAACCCAAGTCCATGGGCCATCTTCTGCTGCCTTCCCCAGCACGTGAGTAGGAAGCAGAACTAGAAGTGGAACAGCCAGAATTTGAACCTGCACTCCAAAATGAGATTCTCCACTTACTATGACACAGCACTGACCTCTTTCCGATTTTGAAAAGGGAGGTTAAATATCCATGATCTTACTACTCCGATTTTATACATTTTGACAAATGATTTAAAAAATGTAAAAACTATGAGCCAAATAAGTTATTTTTGGTCTGAATTAGGTTCAAAGGCTTCTGATTTCCATGGGCCATGAGCTCTCAGAGAATATGACTTGTACTCCTGTTTTCACTGAAGCCTACACCACCGTGTGGACACATTGTAGGTCCTTAATACAGGCTGACTCAGTTGACAGCTCAGGAGCTGAAAGGTCTCATCCTAGAAAAGGTCAAGGCCATGCAGCCACCAGTGGAAATGACTGTGGTTCAAGATCAATGGATCTTAACTGAGTGTGATTTTGTCCTCTGAGAGGACATGGGCTCTTCTCAGGAAATTTGTGTTCCTCACAACCTTTTGGGGGTTGACATGTAATAAGTAGACTCCAGGAACATTGCTAAAAATACAGCAATGTACAAGACAGATTCCCTTAACAAAGGATCCACAGGCCCACAATATCAATAGCCCAGGTTCAGAAACTCTGCTTTAAAAATTATTTATTTATTTGAAAGGCAGAGAAAGAGAAAAGCAAAGGAAGAAGAGGAAGGATAGGGAGGGAGAGATAGATATAGATAGATAGATAGATAGATAGATAGATAGATACTGATTTTTCCATCCACTGGAACATTCCCCAAAAGGCTACAACAAGCCAGGACCGAGCCAGGTCAAACAGGCGAAATACAGGAGTCAGGAGCTTCATCCATGTCTCCCATATGGGTTCATGGCCCCAAGCACTGGGCCATCTCTCACTGCTTTCTCAGGCATATTAGCAGCAAGCTGGACTGCAAGTAGAACTGCCAGGACTTGAAGAAGTGCTCATATAGTATGCCAGCATCACAGGCCGTGGCCTAACTCACTGTGCCAAAATATCAGCACCAGAAACCCATCTGTAAATATTGTCTGCACCTACATAGAGAATCCATTACTATTTATCATTGCCATTCACGATCAGATCACTGATCACACTCTGTTACCCAAGTGTGCTCTCACACCCTCATCATACCTACGGAGGACTTCTTTGCTGTATGCGCTGATTAAAAAAAAGTCCCAAACTAGTGAAACCTCAGAAAGTGTGTTCCATAAAGAAATGGAAGGTATCAGAATCATGAAAAAAAAAAAAAAAAAAAAAAGACCTAAAACATCCAAGCGTTAGTTAAGGGTGCTGAAATTAGTGTGTTCTATTTTGCTTTGTTTTTGACTTTATGTTTATAAACCAGTTTCATGTTCATGGAAAAACTGGACAGAGGATACACAGATAACATGTAAACCTCTTGTGTCCAACATATATAGCTTTCCATTATCAACATCTTCCACAACAGTGATATATTAGTATTTCATTTTTCTTTCCTATACAATTATAACATGTAAACTTGAAATCCAGGATGTATGGAGATTCCTCAGAAGTCTGAAAATAGATCTACCATATGACCTAGGACCCAGCCATCTCACTGCTGAGATTTCACCTAAATGAAATGAAATCAGCACATCAGAGAGTTATCTGTATCCCCATGTTTATTGCAGCTCAATTCATAATCACTAAGATAAGGAACCAACTCAGATGTCCATCAACTGATGACTAGATAAAGACATTATGATATGTAGTACTACTCAGTAGTAAAAAAGAATGAAATCCTGTCTTTCACAATACGATGGGTACAACTGGAAACCATTATACTTAGTGAAACAGGCCAGTCCAAAAAAGACAAATACCATGTTTTCACTGTTGTGTGGTAACTACTACAGTAAAAAATAGTGTAATATATATGAGCAAAATTGACATTTTGAGAATTGATGGCCGGCGCCCTGGCTCACTTGGCTAATCCTCCGCCTAGGGCACCAGCACCCCGGGGTTCTAGTCCCGATCAGGGAGCTGGATTCTGTCCTGGTTGCTCCTCTTCCAGTCCAGCTCTCTGCTTTGGCCTGGGAGGGCAGTGGAGGATGGCCCAAATGCTTGGGCCCTGCATCCGCATGGGAGACCAGGAGGAAGCACCTGGCTCCTGGCTTCAGATCGGCACAGTGCTGGCCATAGTGGCCATTTGGGGAGTGAACCAATGGAAGGAAGACATTTCTCTCTGTATCTATCAAAAAAAAAAAAAAAAAAGAGAGAGAGAGAGAGAGAGAGAGAGAGAGAATTGACTACTGTTTACAGCCCTTGTCTCTACTGTTGAGGAACAGTGTTTTGTTTGTTTGTTTGTTTGTTTGTTTTACTATTTGTGAAATTCTTTACTTAGTGGAGGGTTAATTTCACGATTATAAAACAAACTGAAATTCTGTCATTGTAAAAATTTTTTAAAAATAAGAAAGGAAGGAGGCAGAGGGTGGGATTGTGAGCAGAGGTGAGAGGTAGGGTTGGAAGTATCACTATGCTCCTAAAACTGTACAAATGAAATACATGTAATTTGTTCACCTAATGTAAGTTAATATAAATATAAGCCTATATGTATGAGGAAGTAATCTTGGAAAATATATGAGAAACTATGCATGGATTTCAAAAAAGTTTTCCACCAAAATAAACTTATTAAAAAAGGCAATCCATAGATAGAATTTAAATATGTAAGCTTTTAATCAAGAAACTTCACTTGCACTATTCCCTAGAATCAGAATCGACTAAACTGTGTGCCCAATAAGCCTAACACATGTCTAGATATATTTATTCGAACATGCACAAACCTGATCATTGATGTCCTCTCTCTGGTGGCTTTTGCAATGCAAAAGCAGAGTTGAACAGCACTCTGAAATAACAGCGGTTGAATATGGCCCACCAAATTACAATGACTCAGTGTCTAGCCCTTAGAAAAAAAAATTCTGACCGATGCTGTATAGCGATGACTTTGATAATGTGGTCCCAGCATCACTTGGGAATTTATGAGGCAAATACTGGGCCTCCCACCCAACAGAGAGAGAAACCCATTTAGTGGAAGCCAGGGATGTGTGTTTTAACTAACTCCTAGGGGATTTCGGTGCCTACAAAGACTGGAGAATCACTGATCCAGGGAAGTGTGTTCAAAGACTTGTGCTTTCGAATCCCTTGGGAACAATGATGAAAAAGCCAACACAGAGTCCCGACTGGAGAGTTTGAGCTCATCAGGCCAGATGAATATTTCCTGAGTTTTCTCAGCAGATGATCAAGGTGTTGACCTGCTAGTAGACTTAGGAATAGACATCACATCTGCATTTGTCACGATTTTCAGAAACCCAGGGTGTAGAAAAAGCTGTTGCTGCCTTGGTCTCTTGAATTTATAGGTGAAAACACATTTACAAGTCTTCTCTGGCCTTTTTCACCAAGGCTGATCTGGACACTCTCATATCTTACACAGTTCTGTTTTACAAAGCAGATAGTCTTAAAGGAGAAAATTCTTCTTCTTTTTTTTTTTTTTTTTTTTTTGACAGGCAGAGTGGGCAGTGAGAGAGAGAGACAGAGAGAAAGGTCTTCCTTTGCCGCCGGTTCACCCCCCAATGGCCGCTGCGGCCAGCGCGCCACGCTGATCTGAAGGCAGGAGCCAGGTGCTTCTCCTGGTCTCCCATGGGGTGCAGGGCCCAAGCACTTGGGCCATCCTCCACTGCACTCCCTGGCCACAGCAGAGAGCTGGCCTGAAAGATGGGCAACCAGGACAGAATCTGGCGCCCCAACCTGGACTAGAACCTGGTGTACCGGCACCGCAAGGCGGAGGATTAGCCTAGTGAGCCGTGGCGCCGGCCTAGGAGATAACTTCTATGCTACTTCCTTATGCTGAGTTGATTTCAAGAAAAAAGGGCACTTTGTAAATTCCTCCACATACAGGGGATATTATATCATCTTCATATTTTTTTTTAGTTTTCTGATCTAAGATATTTTTTTCAAAGATTTTAGGGGCTGGCACTGTGACATAGCTGGTAAAGTTGCCACCCGCAGGGCTGGCATCCCATGTGGGTCCCAGCTGTTCCACTTCCCATCCAGCTCTGACATTGCCTGAGAAAGCAGTAAAAGACAACCCAAGTCCTTGGGCCTTTACACCCACGTGGGAGACTGGAAGGAGCTCCTGGCTCCAGTTAAGCCCAATTCTGGCCATTGTGGTCATATGGGGAGTTAACCAGCAGATGAATGACACCCTTCTCTTCCTCCCTCCCTCCATCCCTCTCTCTGCCTCTCTGTAACTCTGCCTTTCAAATAAATTAATAAAACTTAAAAAGAAAAATTAACTTTAGCCTAGTGAGCCATGGATATAAACTGGTGAAGCCACTATGGAAGTCAGTTTGGAGATTCCTCAGAAACCTGAATATAACCCTACCATTCAACCCAGCCATCCCACTCCTTGGAATTTACCCAAAGGAAATTGAATTGGCAAATAAAAGAGCTATCTGCACCTTAATGTTTATTGCAGCTCAATTCATAAGAGCTAAGGCCTGGAGTCAATCTAAATGCCCATCAACAGTAGACTGGATAAAGAAATTACGGGATATGTATTCAAATAATACTATGCAGCAGTAAAAAAAAAAAATGAAATCCGGACATTTGCAACAAAATGGAGGAATCTGGAAAACATTATGCTGAGTGAAATAAGCCAGTTCCAAAGGGCAAATATCATATGTTCTCCCTGATCGGTGACAACTAACTGAGCACCGAAAAGGAAACTTGTTAAAGTGAAATGGACACTATAAGAAACGGTGACTTGATCAGCCCTTGCCCAGACTGTTGATGAACAACTTAATACTTTATCCCTCTTAGTATTTTTTTGTTTGTTCTACTTAATACTTTTGGTTGAATACTGTAGTCAATACACAGTTATTCTTACGTGTTGAAACTTAACTGAGAAGTGATCGCTGTTAAATATAAGAGTGGGAATAAGAGAGGGAAGAGATGTACAATTCGGGACATGCTCAAGCTGACTTGCCCTAAACGGTAGAATTAGAAACATAACAGGGGATTCCAATTCAATCCCATCAAGGTGGCATGTACCAATGCCATCTCACTAGTCCCAGTGATCAATTTCTGTTCACAATTCATCATAATGATAGGACTAAGAGTCAAAGGGATCACATAAACAAGACTAGTGTCTTAAAATATTAACCGATAGAATAAAAAACGGAGAGTATGATCCATCATAGGAAGTGGGATACACAGCAGACTCATAGAATGGCAGATGTCCTAAACAGCACTCTGGCCTCAGAATCAGCCCTTAAGGCATTCGGATCTGGCTGAAAAGCCCATGAGAGTATTTTAGGCATGGAAAGCCAAGACACTCTGGCAAAAAAAAAAAAAGACCTATATGAAAGAGGTACCTTTCTCTGAAGGGAAGAGAGAACTTCCACTTTGACTATGACCTTGTCTAAATATGATCAGAGTCGGTGAACTCAAAAGGCTTCCATAGCCTTGGCAACTCATGACAAGAGCCTAGGGTGATTACTGATGCCATAAACAAGAGTGCCAATTTGTTAAGTCAATAACAGGTGTCACTGTGCACTTACTCCTCATGTAGGATCTCTGTCCTTAATGTGCTGTACATTGAGATTTAATACTATAACTAGTACTCAAACAGTATTTTTCACTTTGTGTTTCTATGTGGGTGCAAACTCTTGAGATCTTTACTTAATATATACTAAACTGATCTTCTGTATATAAAGAGAATTGAAATGAATCTTGATGTGAATGGAAGGGGAGAGGGAGTGGGAAGGGGAGGGTTGTGGGTGGGAGGGAAGTTATGGGGGGGGAAAGCCATTGTAATCCATAAGCTGTACTTTCTAAATTTATATTCATTAAATAAAAGTTAAAAAATTCATTTTTTAAAAAATTTATTTACATAAGGTGAACAAATTTCATGTATTTCATAAACACAGATTTAAGGCATAGTTAAGAGGGAGGAGTAACAAGGGTGAGAATGGGGGTAGGTGGCTGGGTACTGTGGGAAGGATCACTATCACTATGTTCTTAAAGCTGTATTTATGAAATGCACATAAATAAATAAATAAATATTTAAAAAACCACTAATAAAAAAAAGGGACTTAATGATATTGAAGATGAAGCCCACAGTGGCAGACCAGCCATATCAATTTTTGAGAAAAAACTGAATTTTGCTCATGCCCTTATTGGGGAGTCCCATGTCTAAAAGTAGAAACAATAGCTAACACTGTAAACATTTCAGTTGGTTCAACGCAACCAATTTGGATTGCAAATTTCAATTGGAGCAAATCTTATTTTCAATGGGTACAAAAATGTTGCATCCAGATTAACTGCACACAAGAGTAGAGCTTCCAGGAAATTTTGACCAATGCAAACAAGAATCTGAAGCATATCTTAGAAGAATTATAACAGGAGGTAAATCAGGTTTTTACCAGTCACTCCCTGAAAATGAAGTCTGATCAAAGCAATAGCTACCACCCCCAAGAGTTAGAAGTGGTCCAGCCAAAGCAAAAGCAGAGTGGAAAAGCATGAAAGTCACAGCAAGAGTTTTGTTGGAGGGAGGATACGAAGGTATTTTATTTTTTGACTCTAAGGCTCAAAAATGTTTTAAGAAAATTAACCAGAATTTTAACAGGAAACCATCTGAGAACCATTAGCAGACATGCCTGCACCACAATGTCAATGCTTCTTCTCATTCAACCAGGGCAATTTTGTATATTTCTAATCTGAAAAAATCTTTATGGGGCACACTTTTTTCTTCATCTAATAAAAGGTACTGCACATACACAGCTAACTTCCCAGTATCTGCAGTTCTTTAAGGATGGACTCAACAGCTGATATTTCTGCTTACAAACGTTTATTCAACTTGATAGAGCTCATACTGAGAAATAAAGCTCATATATATTTTTTAATTTCTTAATTCCATTTCCATGACAATTCTAAAATCAATGCATATGGCAGAGTATTCAAGTGTTCATGGAAAGTGCCTATTATTATAAAACTATGCATTGAATTCAAACTTATGTGCCTGAAAATAAACTTTTAAGTTCATTTTTTGCAAAATTTTGAGGTTCTCGGATCCAGAGCTGTGGTGCAGCAGGTTAACGCCCTGGCCTGAAGCGCTGGCATCCCATATGGGCGCTGGTTCTAATCCCAGCTGTTCCTCTTCTGATCCAGCTCTCTACTGTGGCCTGGAAAAGCTGTAGAAGATGGTGCAAGTCCTTGAGCCCCTGCACCCATGTGGGAGACCCAGAAGAAGCTCCTGGCTCCTGATCAGCGCAGCTCCAGCCATTGTCGCCATCTGGGGAGTGAACCAGTGGATGGAAGACCTCTCTGTCTCTACCTCTCTGTAACTCTGCCTGTCAAATAATAAATAAATCTTTAAAAATTTTTTGAGGTTCTCTAAAACACTGGTAAGGATATTTGTGTGCATATATGCACACACACACACATATCTGTCATCTCTGATATTTCTAATTTTCTGTCTGATGACCATAAATTTTCTCACCTCTCTTGAGAGGAGTGTTTTATTCCATAATAATACAATGCTGTGATGTGTACTCTCTCTGGTGGGAAATTGTCCAAGGAATTATTTTTTCTCCCCAGCTTCTACTCATTGTTGGATTGCTCTGGCCAGAAAGATATTGGCAAAAGTGGCACACAAGAATATTGAAACAGAACTATACTATCACTGTCTTGATCTATGGTCATTTTGTTGGAATATGCCTAGAGTAGTCTGCCAGAGGATGTGACACATGAAACATAGCCCAAATATCTCATGTATTACTGCCAATTTTGCCTCATATTAACAAACAACCTAACATTTTAACAATTAAAGTCCAAATCAGGACTTGTTCCAAGATGGCGGAATAGGGAGGGAGCACACTGATGGTCCGAGAAGGGAAGGTTCAAAGAGGGGTGAGAATTTGTAGTTTGGGGGAAAGGGAAGCTCTTCCGAAATGGGGGAGATAGGGTGGACCTGTGAGGAGGACGTGGACGCCTGAGGAGCAGGACACCAGCAGGAGTGTGTACGCACCAGCGCTGGAAGCCGAGGTGAGACTGGGCGCTCGTCCAGCACCGCTGTATCAGCCACCGCCGCCCCTCCCCCAACCCACCCTGGGACAGACACTGAGACGCACATGACTGAGTAGGGGAGGAAATAGAAAACAGAACAGAGTGAGTAGCGCCTGCGGAAAGAGTGTGCGATTCAGGGGGACAAACTGAGGGGCTAAACAAGCAAGGATCCCTCCCCCAAGTTGGAGCTGCAGTGGGCGGGAAGCAGCCATCTTGTGTGTTTACATTCGGGCTTAAAGGAGAACTGCCTCTGCCTCCGAACTAACCTTTGGAGGCGGAGCCCAAAGGTGGAGTGGAGTGACAGGACACTCCTTGCTCAGGGGCGGGCAGCGAGGGAGGGCAGCTTAAAGCCCTGACACCAGTCTACTCAAGTTACCAGAAAAAAAAAATTTTGAATAGCACCTGCAGGAAGAGGGCAGGATCCAGGGGGACAAAATGAGGGATCAATAACGCAAAGATCATTAGGAGCCGCCCAACCCACAATTCGAGCTGCAGCGGGCAGAGTGCAGCCATCTTGTTTGTTTACATTCGGGCTTAAAGGAGGCTGGCCTCTGCTCTGAAGGAGGAAGCAGAGGGGCAGAGTCCAAAGGTGGTCTGGAGCTACTTGACATTCCTCATGCAGGAGGTGCAGTGAAAGAGAGTGGCAGACCAACGAACGCCAGGCACAGACACATAAGGGCAAACATAGGAACAAGGAAACCGGCCCCCCAAGGGGCAGAGATTGGCACCTCAAAGCCCTGACACCAGCCCACTCAAGTTACAAAAAATAAATAAATAAATAAATAAATAAATAAAAAATAAACAAACAAACTCTAGAAGGCAGATCAGCCTGCTTACACTGGATATTGGTACAGACTCACAGCAGCCCATAGCAGAGGGAAATCAACCTGAAAAACCACCCAGACGGAATGCCAAAAAACAAAACAAAAACTCACAATAAGAATACAGAAGAACAGGCCAGTGCCACGGCTCACTAGGCTAATCCTCTGCCTTGCGGCGCCAGCACACCGGGTTCTAGTCCCGGTCGGGGTGCCGGATTCTGTCCTGGTTGCCCTTCATCCAGGCCAGCTCTCTGCTGTGGCCCGGGAGTGCAGTGGAGGATGGCCCGGGTCCTTGGGCCCTGCACCCCATGGGAGACCAGGATAAGCACCTGGCTCCTGCCTTCGGATCAGCGCAGTGCACCGGCTGCAGCGGCCATTGGAGGGTGAACCAATGGCAAAAGGAAGACCTTTCTCTCTTTGTCTCTCTCTCACTGTCCACTCTGCCTGTCAAAAAAAAAAATATATATATAGAAGAACATATAAACTTGCCAATGGAACAGGCCAAACCAACCATAACAGAGGCTGAAGAAGAAGAAGAATTTGAAACTATGCCAGAAAAAGAATTCAGAAAATTAATAATCAGAATACTTAGAAATAATGAGAAACAGTGTTGAGAGCTGAAGGAAAAACAAGCCCAAGGATTAGAGATCCTAAAGAGAAGCCAGAATGAAATACTGGAAATGAAAAACTCAATTGACCAAATAAAAAACACCATGGAATTCCTCGGAAATCAAACAGATGAAATAAAAGACCGAATATCAGAATTCAAAGACAAACTTCCAGAAATAATACAGTCAGTTCAAACACAGGAAGAAGAAATTAAAAAATTAAAAAATATGGTCGGAGACCTACAAGATTCAATCAAATGGTGTAATGTTCAGATAATAGGAGTCCCTGAGGGGGTGGAAAGAGAGAATGGATTGGAAGGTGTTTTCAATGAAATAATATCAGAAAACTTCAAACAAAGGCAGCTGGATAACAACAGGCAAATTCAACAGATAGCCAGGACTCCCAACAGGGTAGACCAGAAGAGAAATTCACCACGACACGTTGTGGCAACACTCAGCTCAGTGACACACAAAGAACAAATCCTAAAATGTGCCAGAGAAAAATGACAAATCACATTCAGGGGTAAGTTAATCAGACTCACCCCAGACTTCTCATAGCAAACACTACAGGCAAGGAGACAATGGCATGATATATTTCAAGTTTTAAAAGAAAAACAATGCCAACCTAGAATACTATACCCTGCAAAGCTATCATTTATGAATAAATGGGAAATAAAGATCTTCCAAGACAAACAGAAACTGAAGAATTTGTATCCACGCGTACAACCCTACAACACTTGCTCAAAGACGTGCTGCACACAGCAGACTCATAGAATGGCAGCACTCCTGCCTCAGAATCAACCCTTGGGACAGTCGGATCTGGCTAAAAGGTCCATGAGAGTCTCACAGGCATGGAGAGCCATGACACGGTGGCAAAAAACAATCTAAATGAAAGATCCTGGTGAACAAGACCCCAGCAGAAGGAACAGGCCATCAAGGAGAGAGGTGCCTTTCTCTGAAGGGAGGAAGGAACCTCCACTGTGATACGGCCTTGACTAAACAAGTTCAGAGTCGGTGAACTCAAGGGGCTTCCATAGCCTAGACAGCTCATAGCAAGAGTCTCGGGTGATTGCTGACGTCATAAATAAGAGTGCCAATTGTTAAATCAACAACGGGAGTCACTGGGTACATGCTCCCCACGCAGGATCTCTGTCCTTAATGTGTTCTACTATGAAACTTAAAAGCAACACTACTAGTCGAACAATACCCTATACCTTGTGCAGTTGTGTGAGTGCAGCCTGTTGAAATCCTTGCTTAGTATATACTAAGTTGATCTTCAGTATATGAAGGTAATTGAAAATGGAACTCGATGAAGGGCGGGATGGGAGAGGGGGTGGTAAAGGGGAGGGCCACGGGAGGGAGGGAGGTTGAGGGTGGAAGCCACAACAATACAAAAGTTGTACTTTGTAAATTCACATTTATTAAATAAAAAAATTACTATATAACAAACAAAAAAAAGAAAAAGAAAAAAAAGAACTTAATACTTTACCCTTTTAGTATTTTTTATGTTCTACTTAAAACTATTGGTTGAACTCTTTAATTAATACACAATTACTCTTAGGTGTTTAATTAATGCTATAATTAGTACACAAATAGTATTTTACACTTTGAGTTTCTGTGTGGGTGCAAACTGTTGAAATCTTTACTTAATATATGCTAAATTGATCTTCTGTATGTAAAGATAATTGAAAATTATTCTTGATGTGAATGGAAGGGGAAAAGGAGTGGGAGAGGGGAGTGTTGTGGATGGGAGGGAAGTTATGGGGGGGAAGCTATTGTAATCCATAAGCTGTACTTTGGAAATTTATGTTCATTAAATAAAATAAAATATAAAAAAAGAAAGAAAAAAAAAACAATTAAAGTCCAAATCAGCAAAGCTCCCAGTCTAATCAAACTTCACACACATACACACACACACACACACATAAAACAGATAAAACAGGCCCATTTATATCAGCTAATCCTACACACGGGTGTGCTAAGTAAATATTGAATTTGTCACTAAAATTTTGGGGGTGTTCCTTTTTCACTGTGATGAAATATTGTGGAAAAACCTATCTCATATGGGAAAATTAGGAGTTTCAGAAGTAAATTTTTAAAATTTATAATCACAAAGAGAGAGCTAAAGGTTTATCAATCTAAGAAATTATTTTTTTAAAGATTTATTTATTTATTTGAAAGAGTTACACAGAGAGAGAAGGAGAGGCAGAGAGAGAGAGAGAGATCGAGAGATCGAGAGAGAGAGAGAGAGATCTTCCTTCCAATGGTTCACTCCCCAGTTGGCTACAAGGATCCAACACCAGGAGTCAGGAGCTTCTTCCAGGTCTCCCATGCAGGTGCAGGGACCCAAGGACTTTGGCCATCTTCTACTGCTTTCCCAGGCCATAGCAGAGGACTGCACGGGAAGTGGAGCAGCCGGGTCTCCAACTGGCGTCCATATGGGATGCTGGCACTGCAGGCGGCAGCTTAACCTGCTAAGCCACAGTGCTGGCCTTGAAATTATCAATCCTGAGAAAACGTTAAAATCTAGGATAAGTAGAATATGTGGCCTCAAGGTAAAGTTTAGGTCAAGGATATAGTTGAAACCATTTAATGAGATGACAAATGTGTGGTGCCTGGTAAACTTTCTCAAATAGATAAAACAACCTCTAAGAATTGCTCATGTACTTTCTGTATTTTTTCAACCTAATAACAGGGTCTTTAAGAATCCTAAGAATATTGTCCCACTGTAGCTCATAAAAAGGGAATTTTCAGAATGAAATCAGGTCCTACTTTCCTATAAAGTAACAGCTTATAATTTGACATGGAGAATCCAATGAAATATTTTATAGTTAGGTCAAATTTGATTTGAGAGGGACAAAGGAATTTCCTAATTGAAAGAGAATATGGGATTTTTTTTTTTTTTTTTTTTTGCTAACTAGGAACTAACACACACATGCCACTGGATTCAGAATTCATAGGTGTAGTGAATAAAATCTCCTCTCCATCCCTTCCTTTTTGAACAGAAGAGTCTACTGTGGGGCTGGCGCTGTAGCTCACTTGGTTAATCCTCTGCCTATGGCGCCAGCATCCCACATGGGCGCCGGGTTCTAGTCCCGGTTGCTCCTCTTCCAGTCCAGCTTTCTGCTGTGGCCCGGGAGGGCAGTGGAGGATGGCCCAAGTGCTTGGGCCCTGCACCTGCATGGGAGACCAGGAGGAAGCACCTGGTTCCTGGCTTCGGATTGGTGCAGCGTTGGCTATAGTGGCCATTTGGGGAGTGAACCAACGGAAGGAAGACCTTTCTCTCTGTCTCTCCCTCTGTCTATAACTCTACCTGTCAAATAAAAAAAGAGTGAGTCTACTGTGTTTGTAACATTCCTGCCTTACCACTTTATGTAGGTTGCATACAGGGAAGGTAACATGTTTTCTTAATTTACCAGTTTGGGGACAGAGATAAATGGTATCCACAGCACTATGTCTGAATAGATATACTCAAAGAGCTTCACATACCACTTGGACTTGATGCAGATAATGAGATTTTGTACTTCTCTTCTTTTTTGGACATTTTTCTTTGTAGGAAATGACTATATTTTGCATGACAAGAATATGAATTACTTTGGCTAGAAAATAGATTGTATCAGCTCATATTTTCCAAAGATACCTGCAATATCTACAAGTGATCATTTCTGCATTCCAACACTGTAGACTTCTAGCTGCTTTGACCAATAAAATATGGCAGAAATTATTTTGCGCTAGTTCTGAGCTTAGCTCCTGACTAGCTTGGCAATTTGTTTCTAACCACTTGAAAGCATCTCAAGTTTGAAATATAAATTTTCTGATAACAAACTACATAAAGTCCTAGCTATAGCTCTATAACGAACATTTGGAGGATGAGAATCGAGAAAGAGATCATCGAATACTGTATCTCAGTTAAAAGGGAATATTGTTTGGAAAAACCCTTATTTGTTCTAAATTGTTCCTGCATCTTCTTTGCCTTTTGATAAACATGAATTTATCATCAATGTAAATCATTACATTTTAAAATTTGATTCACATTTTATGTCCACTATACAAAATTTGTTCATCCAAGGCCTAAAAGTGAATGTCAGTCATCAGCAAATGCATAGACTATACACATGAAGCAACTTTTAACTTAATGTTCTTTTTAATGCTCTTAGAGGTTCTTAGAGGATAAGGATCCAACAGAAATTGTGGGGCCGGTGCTGTGGTATAGTGGGGAAAGCTGCTACTTGCAGTGCTGGCATCCCATATGGGCACCGGTTCCAGTCCTGGCTGCTTCCGATACAGCTCTCTGTTATTGCCTGGGAAAGCAGTACAAGATGGCCCAAGTATTTGGGCACCTGCACCTACATGAGGACCTGGAAGAAGTTCCTGGTTCTTGGCTTTGGCATAGCTCTGGCCATTGCAGCCAACTAGAGAGTGAACCAGCAGATGGAAGACCCCTCCCTCCCTCCCTCCCTCTCTCTCTCTCTCTCTATCTCTCCCCCTCTCCTTCTCTTTCTATGTAACCCTTTCAAATAAATAAATAAATCTTTAAAAAGAAGAGAAATTGTATACATATTTTATCACTTTGTTAATCAACAAAGACGACTGTGAGATGCTAATGGACATTAATAAAGACAGAAACCATTATGAACTTTTATATTCATAAATCTACAGATTAAGCAATTATTTGTTGAGGATATTTACAAATCATGCTGGTTGTGCTTATTTCCTGAGATACAAAAACTATAGACTTCCTTGCTCTTGCTGAACTCATGTTGAATCCATAAAGCTTCAAGTTATGAGTAAAGTGCTACAGATACTGGAGGCTAACCATGCCATTAGACTCAAAATATTTGTCATCAATTGGAAGCTTACTACATTTATAAAGTGATTTAAAATTCATAACCACATTGTATTCTGCTATAGTTATGCTTTCCTCAGCAGCAAACTCTCTGAGCCTAAGTTTAGAGACTTCGGCTATTTTGACAAAGAATTGCTCGCCAATAAAGGGTGAAGCCAATGTTGAAACCAACATTTCTCATTGCAGAGTTCATGCTCTTCAATTCTGTACCATCCAAAAAGTGGCCACTAATGGATACAGATAGAAAATGATGTTAACTTTCATTGGAAGTTCAATGAGGAGCTACTAACCTTTAAATTTTGAATAATTGCAGGGCACATGTACACACAATAACACACACACACACACACACACACATACACAGATGAAATGCTGTCTTTCCAAGCTTGAACTCAAAAGATTCCTCTGGATAAATATTATGGCCCAAATGCTGGACTTTCAATTTAAAAGGAGCACTATTGTTTATGTGTTGGAGCATTGGTCCCCAAGGTGGCAGTATTGAGAGATGGTGGGACCTTTCAGATGTGAGGTCTAGTAGAAGTCACTGGGCGCATGCCTTCTGAAAGAATTATTAAATCTCTCATGTGATTTTTTTTTGGGTAGTTCTCCACACAGGATTATTATAAAAGCCTGACCCTGGTCAAACTTAGCAGTCTCAATTCTTAAAGATTTACTTATTTTAAAGTCAAAGTTTCAGAGAGAGAGAAAGAGAGAATATGAATATGAATCTTCTATCTACTAGTTCACTCCCCAGATGGCTGCAATGGACGCATTGGCTGGGGCTGTGTCAAACTGAACTCAGGAGCTTCTTCTTAGTCTTCTTCATGAGCATGGGAGACCAAGCATTTGGGCCATCCCCCACTACTTTTCCCAGGTCATTAGCTGGGAGCTAGACTGGAAATGGGGCAGCTAGGACTAGAACTGGTGCCCACATAGGATGCAACTGAAGGCAGTGGCTTTACCCACTATACTACAACGCAGGCCCCAGCACTCTCATTTCTTGTCTGGTGACTTTATCGTTTGCTTCAGCACACACTCCCGCTGTTGCCATCCTCCATTATGTGATGTAGCTGAGACTGGCTTCATCACATCTGAGCTGATGCACGCAGCATGCTCTTGAATCTCCAAAGACTTTGAGCTAATTAAACTTCTTGTCATTAAAGTATCCTGACTCAGGTATTATATGACTTCAGTGAAAATCTAATACAAAGAGTAAAAATTATTCTCAGTATCACTTCTGCAATGGACAGGAGAGAAGAAATCACTAGTAAGAGAAATCAACCATCATCCAGCAGACGGGTGCCCTTTTATCAAAAATTTGAAAAATAAGCTAAATTACATAGCAAGCAAATGACCCCTCACATACTCCTTCAGGCCATTAAGGGATATGACTGTTTTGTAACTATGCTGGTGAACAAAGGGTGCTGAAGGCGGTCAATGGCAGTTGAGCTCCTTTCAACAAGTTCAGTGGGATGGTTTTTTGATTTGGGCCATCTAAGAATAATCTATAGATCAAAGGAGGGTGTACAGTATGCATTTGTACCTCAAGGGTTCTAGATACTCATCAGAGATCCGTTTGGACCTAGTGATTTTTTTTCAACCTATGGAAATAAAAGTGTGCAAGGCTAATGATCTTGCTCCTTTCTAGTGATCAGAGAACAAATTCTTAGGTCCTGAGAAAAACACAGTAACCAACAGGATACTAGGCAGGAAGATAAAAGCTTGGTCAGTTGTGTCTTTGGGGATGTCAATCTCCTACATTTTAACTTGTTTGAAAATAAAGATCGTAGGTGCTTATTAGTTCACATGATATTTATGAAAGCTTAGGAGGTATCAGAACATGTGCATTATATTGAAGACACAGAGATGTAGAAATGGATATGGCCTTTTTGCTCATGGATTTGACAAATGGGGAGATTAACATCAACCTAAAAGAAGTCAAGAAGATGGTTACAGGTTGGGCTCTTCAGCAAGCAAACTACAAATGAAGTTAGTAGGTAGGTTTGCCTTGCCACCAACACCTGCAGTGGATGCAGGATTAATAAGGAATAAGTTGTGCCATAATGTATTATTTTTGAGTTGTGGCAAGTATTTATTTAAATTTTATTAATAAAAGCAGAACAGATTATATGTAACTCATAGATACAACTCAAAGAAGATAACCATACTTCCCTCCTTCAGTCCCTCCTCGTTCCTTCGTTCCTTTTTTCCCCTTTAATTTTTACAATAACATAAGCTCAATATACTCCATAATCACAGGTTTATTATGGCACTAACCATAATGTTCAACAAGTAAAATGTAGAAAGAGCACAATTCCACAGTAGTATAGATGAGAGCTTCAAAAGTAATCAAAAGATGTTCACTTTTATTCTGATAAATTTTTTGTGTACTATATTAACAGCCACATATTAGAGAAAGCATGCATTTGTGTTTTTGCAACTGGCTTATTTCACTAGGCATAATGGTGTCCAGTTGCATCCATTTGTTACAAAAGACAGGATTTGGGGGCCAGTGCTGTGGCATAGTAGGCAAAGCTGCCTTCTGTGGTGTTGTTATTCCATGTGGGTGCCTGTTCGTGAGTCGGCTGCTCCCCTTCTGATCCAGCTCTCTGCTGATGGCTTGAGAAAGCAGTGGAGGATGCCCAAAGTGCTTAAGTTCTTGCACCAACATGAGAGATCTGGAAAAAGTTCCTGGCTTCTGGCTTCAAATCGATACAATTCTGGCCATTGCAGCCATTTGTGGAGTGAACCAGCAAATAGTCTCTCCCCCTCTGTCTGTAACTATGCCTCTCAAATAAATAAAATATTTTTAAGACAGAATTTCATTCTTTTTTATTGTGTATATATATAATTTTTTATCCAGTTATCAGTTGATGGACATCTGAGTCGATTCCATCTCTGTTTTTGTGAATTGATCTTCAATAAACATGCAAAAAACATGGGGGAACAAATACTCTTTCAAATGCTGATTTCATTTTGTTGTGGTAAATTTGTTGGGGTAAATTCCCGGGAGTGCGATGGCTGAGTCAGATGGGAGATCTATTGTCAGGTGTCTGAGGAATCTCCGTACTATCTTCCATAAATTGTACTAGTTTACATTCCCACCAATAGCGTATTAGGGTACCATTTTCACCACATCACTGCCAGCATTCATTATTTCTTTTTTATTTTGGATGATAACCATTCTAACTATAGTGAGGTGAAACCTGTGATTTTAATTTGCATTTTTCTAATGGCTAGTGGTCCTGAGCATTTTTTCATATGTCTGTTAGCCATTTGCATTTCACCATTTGAAAATTACTATTCATGTCTTTGCCTATTTCTGAACTGGACTGTTTATTTTTTTGCTGAGTTTCTTGAGCTCTTTGTATATCCTGGATATTGGTTCTTTATAAAATGAATAGTTTGCAAATATTTCTCCCATTCGGTCAGCTTTAAAAAATGGAAAATCTTCCATGTTTATGAACTGGAAGAATTAATATTATCAAAATGTTGGTATTACCCAAAGCAATTTACAAAATCTATGTAATTCCAATCAAAATACCAAGACCATTATTCTCAGATCTAGGAAAAAAAAGATACTAAAAGTCATATGAATACACAAGAGATCCCGGATAGGTAAAGTAATCAAACAACACCAACAGGGGCTGGTGCTGTGGCATAGCAGGTAAGGCGCCACCTGCAGTCCCACCATCCCATAGGGGTGCCAGTTCAAGTCCTGCTACTCCACTTCCGATCCAGCTCTCTGTTATGGCCTGGGAAAGCAGTACAACATAATCTAAGTCCTTGGGCCCCTGCATTTGCATACAAGACTGGGAAGAAGCTCCTGGCTTGTGGCTTTGGATCAGCACAGCTCCAGCCACTGTGGCCAACTGGGGAGTGAACCAGAGGATGGAAGACCTCTCTCTCTCTCTCTTTCCTCCCTTTCTCTTTCTGCCTCTCCTTCTCTCTATGTGTAACTCTGCCTTTCAAATAAACAAATATTTTTTAAAAAGCACCAACAATGCTGAAGACATAACAATACCAACTTTTCATGCCTAAAATACAAGACACTCTGGAAAAAAAAAAAAACAACACACAACCAACCCTAAATCAAAGATATCTGCGAGTGAGATCCCAGTAGAAAGAATGGGCCATCGAAGGAGGAGGTACCTTTCTCTGAAGGGAGGAGAGAACTTCCACTTTGACTATGACCTTGTCTAAATAAGATTGAAGTCAGCAAACTCAAGAGGCTTCCAGAGCCTTGGAAACTCGTGACAAGAACCTAGGGAGATTTCTGACACCATAAACAAGAGTGTCAAATTGTTAAGTCAACAACAGGAGTCACTGTGTACTTACTCCTCATGTGGGATCTCTGTCCTTAATGCATTGTCCAATGTGAATTAATGCTATAACTAGTACTGAAACAGTATTTTATACTTTATGTTCTATGTGGTACAAATTGATGAAATCTTTACTTAATATATACTAAATCGATCTTCTGTATATAAAGATAATTGAAAATTAATCTTGATGTGAATGGAATGGGAGAGGGAGCAGGAGATCGGAGGGGAGCAGGTAGGAGGGAAGTTATGGGGGATAAAATACATTGTAACCCATAAACTGTACTTTGAAAAATTATATTTACAAAATAATAGTGTTTATAATAAAAAAATTGCACCAAAATAAGTATCTTTCAATTCTAAAAAAAAAAAAAAGACTTCAAGACATATTACCGGGCAAGTATAATCAACACAGCCTAGTACTGGCACAAAATAGACACGTAGACCAATGGAACAGAATAAAAATTCCAGAAATTAATCCATGCATCTGAAAACCAACCAATCTTTGACAAAGAAGCTAAAATCAGTCCCTGGATAAAGGACAGTCTTTTCAACAAATGGCATTGGGATAATTGGATTTCTGTGGGCAGACATATGATACTAGACCTCTATTTTATACCCTATAAAATGTCAACTCACAGTGGATCAAGGATCTAAATCTATGACCAGATACCATCAAATTACTATAGGAAAATATTGAGGAAACTCTGCAAAACATAAAAGCCATCTTGGAAAAGACCCCAGAGCATAGGCAATGAAAGCAAAAATAGACAAATGGGATTACATCAAGCTAAAATGCTTCTGCACAGGAAAAGAAACACTCAACAAAGTGAACAGGCAACTGAAAGAATAGGAGAAAATATAACAGTATTAAAAAGGCTTCCCTGGAGGCTGGCATTGTGGTGCAATGGGTTAAAATACCATCTGCAATGCTGGTATCATATACAGGCACCAGTTTGAATTCCAGCTGCTTCATTTCCCATCCAGCTCTCTGCTAATGCTCCTAGGAAAGCAGCAAAAGAAGACTGAAGTACGTGGACCCCCCGACACCTATGTGGGAGACTCAGCTCTTGGCTTCGACCTGTCCCAGTCCTGATAATTGTGGTCATTTGGGAAATGAATCAATGCATGGAAAACTGAACACTTACTCCCTCTCTCCCTCCCTCCCTCCCTCCAACTCTGCCTTTCAAAAAAATAGGTCTTAAAAAACAGGCTTCACACAAATTCATGAAGGAGTTTGGCTATGAGATGAACTTCAGAGTTTTGCAAATAGGGAAAGGTACCCTGAACTTGCTATCCCTGTGTCAACTAGTCATTAAGTGAAGGTCATCCCAGGTAGCAAGTGACTCGCTTCAATCAAAGCATTTCCAGTTATAACTGACATATGAGAGGTTGCAGTGAATAACTCTTGACCTGAAGGAAGATGTGAGTTCCTCAGATAATCTATGACAAAGATGTGCAACTATGAACTATGAGGACAATATGATGAGGTAGTATCCATAGCTACAAGCAGGGGTAGCAGAAAGATTTGACCTTGTTAGTCAGGGAAGTCATTCCCAAAGAAGTTCTAACTTGAGATTTGAAAAATATAACTAAGTGAATGGATGAGGTAAAGGCATTCCAATTATAGAAATAATCAATGCAAAGGCCTTGTGGCTTCAGGAACATCATGCACTTTAAGGACACTCGTCCCCCTTAAAAAAAAGCAGAAGACAGGTTAGAATGGGGAGAAAGTGAGGCTGCAGTCATCAGCAGAGATAAACCACCCTGGGCTTCACAATCCAAGATAAGAATTCAATTATAAATGTAGCCAGGAGTCACTGAAATATTTTACATGGCAATGGATAAGTGGGTGCTGGGCTGAATATAAGATAATCAGATTTTTATGTCCAAATATAGACACATTGCTAAGTTGGGGATGGACTATTGAAAGATACAGTTGCTCTCCAAAAACCTCTAAGCTTCTGAAAATTTTAAATGTAATATCACTGAATGAAAATGATCATTTTGTGACAGAGTCTAAATTCCAACCTTGGTGATGACTAAAGCTTTTATATGTATTAATAACCCCACCAATAGTTTATGAGTTATCTACTTCAGATGTTATTTCATGAATGAGAAATTATACCCCAAAGTATTATCCCTATTTTCTAGATGGGGTTCTTAAACCTCAGATGTCACATATTTGAATGTTACTCAGCTGGAAACAGTCAGTAAGTCAAGCCCAGGCAGCATCACTCCAGAATGCTTCAAGCAAAGACAAAATAAAATGCAAAATAATTTTTACAAATTCATTAGCAAGGTATCATACATAAGCTTAAGTAAAACAGGAATAATCTGCCAAATAAGATTAAGTTAAACTTACTCTTTTTTTTTTCATTTGAGAGCGACAAACATAGGGAGGGAGAAAAAGAAAAAGAAAGAAACAGATTTTCTGTCTGCTGGTTCACTTCTTGAACACCTGCAGCATCCAGGGGAGCCAAGAAGTCAATCCAGCTTTCCCATATGGACTACAGAGCCCAAGAACAGCAGTTGTCACAATTACAAAAGGAAAACATTTAAGTCAGAAAGCTTGGGTGACACCTATATGAAATGTGCTATTTGGTACCTACATCCCATTTTTTTCCTTAACATTCTTTATCACAGTGAAATGAAAATGTTTAAAATTATTATCTTTGTAATATCTGCATTTTGATACAAATTATGTATTCTCCAGAGAAATCAATAAACCGGAAGTCCAAAATGTGCCTAAAGTGTACAACAAAAAACCAGCAGTTACGAAGTTGTCTGTTGGGGCCAGTGCTGTGTCTCAGAAGGTTTAGCCAACGCTTGCAATGCTGGCACCCCATATGGGGGCCAGTTCAAGTCCCAGCTGCTAAGCTTCCAATCTAACTCTCTCCTAATGCATATGGGAACACAGCAGAAGAGATGTTCCAAGGACTTGGGCCCCTTCAACCCAGGTGAGAGATATGATTTTTCTTCAATCTTAGTAGAGTTTCTGCAGTTTGAAAATTCTTACCTAAAAAAAAAAAATAACCAGGCTCCAAGACAAGGAATGAAAAATAGCTTTTATCCTCCAAATTTAGAGTTCAGGAGTAAGCACGTTATCACAGGTAATGTGGATATAGATGAAGGCAAGGTTGACAACTAGTAATCATGAGAAATAAACCTACAGTGATGATCATGTATTACTCCAAAATTGTTCATATTCTTCTATTCCAGCTTTTTTATTATCAGTATAGCATCTTAATAAGATTTATAGGAATTAACTCTAACATTGCTTTTATTTTCCAGATAACTCCTACCTGAACTATATTTGGAGTCCCTTTTTCTGCAGTTGTAGAGAACACTTAAGCATGAATGGTCTGATCCAGGACTTTAAATCCACATAAATGACAGCCGGTTGCAATCAGCACCACACAGTCACAGTGTTCACAAGATAACAAATGCATTTGTTTCTCCAAATAGAAACACACTGAACAGGAATTGAACTATTTTTCCAAGGCTGAACCCAACGTGAGGTTTCAATCTGAGTTAACAATGATAAGAGTGAATGAAAATAAAAGTGTTAGAAAGCATGGAATAGATCTGACAACCAGAAACTATTATTCACTCATGTCATTCAAAGTTCTTCCCATCTTAACTCTTAGCTGTGTGTCTTCCAGATAAAGGAAGCATATAATTTAGCCAGAATTGAGTGATCACCTGCTTTTAATAGAGGCTCTACAAGAAGCTCTCCAAGAAAGGTAAGAGAGAAGCCATCATCTCATTGTCATCATCACAACCCTCATCAGATCTAATATCTACTGTATGATTGTGTGCTGGCAATGTACTTAAATTTTATTTTTATTAATTCATTTACTACCCATTAAATGATATGAAATAGTAGTCAAGACTATGAATTTCACCAAGAAAACTCCAACTCAATGCAGCTTAAGATAAATCAATTGGGAAAGGTGAGTAACTGACAAGTAACTGACAATCAAGATACCAAGGAATTCAGAATGCTTGTTCTTTCTGTCTCCCTCTCCCACGTCAGAAACCCTCCATCTTCTGCCCCCCTTTTTTTACTGGCCTCATTTGCTTCTTAAAAAAAATATGACTCATCTGTGTGGCAAGAACAATGAAAATCTGTAGCTGTAAGAAAGATACACTCCTTGCTGTAGTGTAGAAGTAGCAAAGAAAAATACTAACTTCCTTGCCTTGTGTCACACGCCCATGAATTAACCTTTGCCACAGTTAGGTGAAGTGAAAAACTATACTGAGTGGCCAGTTCTGACTACCATAGCCAAGTGTGAGGTCCATGTCCAATAAATAAATTAATTTGTCATGAGTATCATCCAGAAAAATATTAAAGGGGCAGGCAAAAAATCTATACCTTTTACAGTGAGGCTTTTCTATTATATTATATTGCATTTGAAGAAATTAGGCTTAGATAAATTGTTAGTCTAAGGTCACTCTGTTAGGTGTTATGGCAGATTCCATCCAGAACTGATAGATTTTAAACTATTTTATAGTTATTTCAAGACTCAAATTATCAAACAAATGCATAAGGATTTTAAAAAGCTAAAATGGCCCTCTCATGAAGAAAGATGGTGTGTGTGTGTGTGTGTGTGTGTGTGTGTCTGTCTTATTGGGCAACTTCTAGAAGCTATCACATATAAAGAGAAATGGTTGTGGTCTATTGAAAACTTTCCAAAAACCAGAGAGAAAGAAAGACAATGTTGCTAGTACTTTTATAAACAGGTAAATTTTATTCCAACTAATTTTCCCCTCCATACATCTTCTGTTATCAAGTTGTCATTGTTACAGTCTTCACATGCCCATCCTTGGTCCATATCTATTCTTATTCTTATTAAAATCTGATGAAGTTAGCTTTGTTAGCTAATCCTTTGGGTAGGAGTCTGACAGATTAAATTTTATATGCAATGAAAGATTTTGCTTACTTCTAAATTAAAAATGGTTTCCTTCTGATCAGGTATCTCCTGCTGACAAGGGTATTGTCTGGGCCTGCTCCACACTATTTATTAACTATGTGTTCTTTTCTAACCTTCACTTCTGAGTATTTTTCTTTGCAACCTAAACAGTCTTTTCACTGTTGCTCATATGAAATCACTCTTTCTCCCTCACCTCTCCAATTAGCCATGGGCTGATTTTCAATGAGATTTGGGCATTGATTTATAGTAAGGCTTTATACATTGCCCTAAGGAGACTATGCAATAATACTGCATTTTTAAATAATTGGTTTAGAAAAGCAACCTCAAGTGCAGCAAGTTAAAACATTGAGATTTATCCTACACCTCATTTATTGTGACAGTTATACAATTCCTGGTTTGGGTAAGGATGCTGACACTGTTGAGATTCTGGTAGAGGGAAGGGGAAAGGAAAGGTATGTTATTCTCAAAGACCCATAGCATTTCACAAATCACTTAATTTTGCCCAAGATTACTTGTCTTCTTATGGAAAATCTAAATGATCAAGGTCTAATATTATGGTGGAATACTTGAACTAGAGCAAGGACACATGGGACTCTACAGTTCCACTGGCTCACATCCATGAGGTCACTTTATGACTTCCAGTTTTACAGCAGTGTTGTCTTTTGCTGTGCGATAATCCTAAGGTGACCAAGGCACTAGAATAAGAGGCACCTGAGATTTTCTTATTTCCTCTAAGTTTCTGTCTGTCTTTGGGCCTAATGCCAAGATAGGAAAACAGAAACTGACAAGAAGCAGGAAAACACGAGAGATAAAGACAACTCATGATAAATCAAGATATATAGTAGTAGAGCATAAAGAATTATGAGCTCACCTGAAAGCTGCAGATAAGAAAAGATTGACTGTATCTTACTTTGAAACAGCAGGTGGGGGTGGAGGTCAGTGCTGTGGCGCAGCGGGTTAAAGCCATGGCCTGAGGCGCCAGCATCCTATATGGTCACGAGTTCTAGTCCCAGCTGCTCCTCTTCCAATCCAGCTCTCTGCTATGGCCTGGGAAAGCAGTGGAATATAGCCCAAGCCGTTGGGCCCCTGCACCCACATGGCAGACCCAGAAGCTCCTGGCTCTTGCCTTCAGATCAGTGCAGCTCTGGCCATTGTGGCCATCTGGGGAGTGAACCAGTGGATGGTTTTTCTCTGTCTCTACCTCTCTCTAACTCTGTATTTCAAATAAATAAAATAAATCTTTAAAAAAAGAAAGAGTAGGTAGGAAGTGGTGGTATGAAAACCCACTGCTTTTTAACATGAGCTCATACATACTAGCATATACAAATGTACTTCAAAAAGTTTGTAGAACATGGAATGAAAAGATAATTTATTTTCATGTGAAAATTTTGAAATCCATGCAGTTTATGCAAAATGAAGATTTTTCATGAATTTTTCTAAGACCCCTTGTATACATGAATTTTAAAATTATTTTACATGAAATGAAATAATTTTTAATTCCATTTTCCATAAACTTTTTCAAGTATTCTTATATTTACCATAGATACACATAGCTGTGAAAAAATGTCAGTGTAAGTATGATTTACAATATGGCTTTAGACAAGAGATTGCATTTGACATGAGACACATACTACCACTAAAAATAATTTTCACACACAAACCAAATAATATTTGCTTTTGGAAAAGAAGTTGGGCCTGTTGAATAAGAAAGAAAGTTGGTAAATTTTCAAACAAGCATCTGTCAGAGACAGACTACAGTGATTAATCCCCAGGCACAGAGAGGTGCATGTTTTTCTCTGTGCCTGTTTCCTGCACAAAGTAGCAAACATTAAAATATTGAAAACATCCAATTTTTTAAGTCTTTGACTTTCCATCTAATATAAATCAGGATAATAGTCTTCTATAGAATAAAATTTAAATTCCATTTCAAATGCAATCAGTCCAGTTACAAATTTTGCTTTCCACCATGATTTGCCACATTTTATACTGGAAGGGGTGTATGAGTGTGTATATGAGCATGTGTTTGAAATATTACCTGAGGGAGTGCATTCAGAGAAAATAGCTCAGATGAACTAGTTAGGAGACATCTAGATCCCTGGCTGCTTTGTTCAAGACTATAGCCATCAAAACATGAGAAGTTTTCTGCCTCTCTTTCACTTTGCAAAAAGATTTTATGCCTGACTTGAAGGGTTTAGACAACATTTATGGGCTTGTTTGTTGCATGTTTCTTATTCAGTGGAAAAATAAAAATCAATAATGCAGCACTGGTCATTATGAACTCCTGGAGTGAAAGCAAAACACATCTCACAGGTGCTAGAACACATATAAAAGTGGGAATTATTAATAAGGCCCTTCAATTTCGCTATTGGCTTGGAACTAATAAGAAGATTATATTATTCTCCATGAGAAAGTTTTCATTTTACACCTGCTCTGCCAAGCTGGTGATATCCCAGAGGCTGTTTGTAGGGATTGCTTCTGATTTGCGTGTTTCCTGATGTCTGTGGATTGAACACTGGAGTCAGGCTTCCTTTAGAGAACACAGGCTGCGGTTGCTCTTGTGATGCATTTATTTATAAGGTGTACCCAGTCTGTTTGAAGCGTTAGAAGGAGCAGCTGCTAGTGCACTACTGTGCCAGCCTGGGAGAGATACAGCTGGTTCCATCCTTCCCACCCCAGTGGAGAACTGGACTTGGGAATGGGTGATGTGGGGTGAGCAAGGACTGTCAACTCCTAACCTAGCGCTTTGTGAGGGCTAGTTCAGTTAACAATACTCTTGGGTCAATTTTTTAAAGTCTGAGATTACATGTTGGTCAGGCCCTATTCTGTTACTCCAGCCCTCACAAAGGATAAAACTGCTTGTCCACGACTTCTAACAGAAGTAAAGGAACAGCCCCAGACACAGAAAAAGAGACGTCATTAGCACATTAGTATTTAGAACACTATGTGAAGATATGGTTTGACCTTTCTGTTATTAAAGGTGTTTAAAGGAATCACACTACTGGGCCAGACTAAGAGAGAAAAGATGGCAGAAGGAGAGTAGAGAAGGGAAGATAACAAGGAAACAGTTTTCAGGTGTAGTCATGTACTGGAGGTTTAATTTTAATTTTGCAGGGTGACCATCTACATAACACTGGATCCCTGGCCCTTGACAGATGAGTGTCTGCCAAAAAGCTCACTGTGGTACAGAGCATGACTATGAAAAAATTAGTAAAAACTAATTTCAGTTTACAAAATCACAAAAGTAAAAGGCACCTGCAGTATATAAATGGTGAGCGCTTTTAAGACTCTGGTGAGGATGCGTCAGTCCCATGTTGGAATACCTGGCGTTGATACCCGCCTCTGACCCTTATTCCAGCTTCCTGCTAATGCAGACACCTGGAGGCAGCAGTCCTGACTCAAGTAATTGGGCTCCTGCCACTCACATCAGAGACCTGGATTGGGTGCCAAGTCCTGGCTTTGGCTTGCCCAGCCCTGGCCATCTCAGTATTTGGGGAGTGAAGTGATGTATCAGATAGGAGTACTCTCTCTCTTCCTTTCTGTCTTCTTCCTTCTACTCAATTGAATGTAAAGATTTGCCAACAGATTATGCCTACCTCAAGTGTGTATTTGTGCATGAAAAATAGACACTTACAGGTTCTCAAGCAAAGACAACTCTGAGTTGGTGCTAACTAAAAGCTAGTACCAGATACATAGCTTCCATAATTAAGCCCGTTGCGTGTAACCTGCTTTTGAAAGGAAACATATTTTACAGCTTTCTCAGGTCATCTGAAAAACTCGATATCATTCTAATTTTCAGCCCATAGTCAATCTTCAACACATTTTTTCCCTGCATCTAGAAATCAATTTGCAATTTCACCCTGTGGGGTCTGCTCACCATCATCAGTGAGATGGAATGAAAAAGGCACTTTTTCAGGATGTTGACTGTAAGGTATAATTCACATTGTAAGCCATCAAGATGAACAGAATTTTTTAAACAAATTTCAAGTGCGACCTATTCATACATGTAATTTTGACCAATATATAGCTCCCAGGTAATTGTTTTTAAACCGAGTGGCTCTGATGTCTTTTTAATAACTTTGCATTATGTTGGAAGCAGCACTGTTGTATTTTATAACACCAGGCTATTGATCGTCTATAAATAATTTAAGATGAAGTTTGAAAGTCAAAGGGTCTTTGTGGTGACATAAAATGAGACTCTTATCTCCTACAGCTGGGGAGCAGAAAAGGCTGTTCTAGTTTGAAGAGAGGTAAGCAGCTATCAGTAGACAAACATTTAGGTTTGTCCATTGTCCTGTCAGCTGTGTGTGCCCAGAGAAGGGCAAACCAATGTTGGGAGGGTAATGGACCCTGAACTTCAGGAGGCAAGGCTGATGTCATATGATTAGGAAAGCAAAAAAATTTCTCATGTTTTTGTCACATTATGGGGACAAGAACAATCACTCAACATCTATGTAACAGTTCTTAGTACTTCCTTCTCTAGTACATCAACAAATGCAGGAGCCATGACCTCAAAAGCTCACTGTGGTCAAGGCTTTGAAACTTCAGTGCAGGAGTCTGGATCAGTCAATAAGGAAAGACACTTAGCCAAACAGATGTGACAAGGGTGAGAGGACCTAAGGACGCATCACCTGAAAAGGAGTCGGCATATCCAGTGCAGCTCCATGCCAGTTCTAGCAACAGCAGTTACAGTTCATCCTAGGAATCTTTCTCTGGAAAATTCCCCTAGAAAAAGTCCCACTAGCGTCCTAGAGAAGCTTTTACTGATAGACCTGAGAGGTACAAAGAGTGAATGTAGTAAATGCTGTTATATGATGCTCCTACACCCAACTGGATCAACTCATATTCTCAGCTGCAGAGAGGGTTGCCTGCTGCAAATTCACAGTTGGTTCCCTCCCCAAGAGTTTCTGCTGCCTGATGGGGACCGAAACAATCAAAGGTAGACTCTCTTCTCTAGGTTAATCTCCTATCAGCGATGCACACATGCTTCATTTGCCTCAAGAGGACATATCTTTAAAGGTCATACCAGTCTCAGCCCTCCCTATGAGATTGACTGAAAGCATGCGATGCGACTACATCATTAATGACTGCTAGGTTTATGATATCTGTTACAATTTTGTAACTTTGCCAAATGTAGGCATTGACCTGTTATAATTTTCAAAAGTTCATGCTACAATCTATTTTTAAAAGCAGATAAAAACACTAATGGAATTTTTATATTTTAAAGGACATGATGTGATGAAAGAAGACTCTAAATAAATGAACAACTCAAAGAACATTAATTAGCATCTAATTAGTAGGAGTAGGCACCAGTGATCAATAATGTTAAGGTAAATTGAGTCTTTTGTAAATGTGTAAGTTGAAATTTCTTCTTGAAATAAAAATAATGGTCCCCTGAAATGTAACTTTCAATAAAGTCTTGTTAGAGAAGCAAAATTTTATAAGGAATAGCAGTATCAGGATATAACCAATTTGTTTACAGTAGGGAGGAAGGATATTTAAAGTATTACATATAACTGAAATACAGAAGTATGGTATTATTCAGGAGATAAAAAATGACTGTTTAAACCAGCACCAATGATGATATTTAAGTCTAAAATTATTAGAAAGACCTATTTAGATGCTATGCTTTAGAAAAATCAAAAGAAATATTTGATTTTGAAAACTGGAAACACTATGTACACGATAGCTAAATCAGGAAGAAGAAAGCCCCTTTACCATCTTTAAGAAATGTAGTAAACTTTCAAACCTAACATTCGGAAATATATCAATTTCCCCTTAGAGAGCACTTTTAATTTTCAGCTGTGTGCTATATAAATTTCTCATGCAAGCAACACTGCATTTTTAGGGGGGAAAGTAATGCAATATATGACAGAGACTAGAGTAAACACCAGCAGGTCCAACAGCGCCATCCTTTCTTCATCTAAAGGCCTGGGCTTTGCACTCCGGAGGATGCAGCCAAATCGTTCTGTCTTCTCCCTGCCAGCTGCTCAGTTCTAACTAGTCACTGGGTGCTTCTGAGCTTCTGTGTCCTCACCTGTTAAACAAATAGTGTTTGCCCGTGGGGTTGGTGTGAAGATGCAAGAATTATAGAGAGAGAGAGAGATTCAAACCCAAGCAATGTGATCCCCAGGGCGTGCACACTTGATCCTTACAGCATGCAGGCACATATTAACTACGTTAGACACCGAGGACAAGGTCACTTGTGGATATTATAATTTCAGACAACAAGCATTTTTTTAAAATAATTTTAATTTGACATATATGTGTCCAAAATTGGTCAGATAACAAGTAATTGAATTTCGCTAAAATACTAGGGTACTTCAAGAAATGCAGAGGAGTCAAAATAACAAAATTTCAAAATTTTTGTACCAAAATAAACATTTTAATTCCATTTTCCTCAAAGTTATGAAAGTACCCCCATGTATCATACTCAGACCCTGAAAAGGGTCCAATGATCCTGGAGATGAAGAGTTGGAAAGAGGCAAGTAGAAAAGAAGAGAAGCCGAGTAAGAAATCCATTTGTTAACAACAGTAAGAAAGCCAATATGCCAAAACCTGTGCATTATTTTAAGAGATGATTTTTTAAACTTATATTTAATAAATATAAATTTCCAAACTACAGCTTATGGATTACAATGGATCCCCCCCCCCATAGCTTCCCTCCCACATGCAACCCTCCCATCTCCCACTCCTTCTCCCATTCATGTCAAGATTCATTTTCAATTATCTTTATATACGGAAGATCAATTTAGTATATATTAAGTAAAGATTTCAACAGTTTGTACCCACACAGAAACACAAAGTGTAAAATACTTTAGTACTAGTTATAGCATTAATTCACATTGTACAACACATTAAGGACAGGGACCTTACATGGGGAGTAAGTGCACAGTGACTCCTGTTGTTGACTTAACAATTGACACTCTGGTTTATGGCATCAGTAATCCCCCTAGGCTCTTGTCATGAGCTGCCAAAGATATGGAAACCTTTTGAGTTTGCCAACCCCCAATTTTAGTTAGACAAGGTCACAGTCAAAGTGGAAGTTCTCTCCTCCCTTCAGAGAAAGGTACCTCCTTCTTTGATGGCCTGTTCTTTCCACTGGGGTCTCACTCACAGAGATCTTTCCTTTAGGTCTTTGTTTTTTTTCTTTTTGCCAGAGTGTCTTGGCTTTCCATGCCTAAAATACTCTCATGGGATTTTCAGCCAGATCTGAATGCCTTAAGGGCTGATTCTGAGGCCAGAGTGCTGTTTAGGACATCTGCCATTCTGTGAGTCTGCTGTGTATCCTGCTTCTCATGTTGGATCCTTCTCTCCCTTTTTAATTCTATCAGTATTAGAAGACACTAGTCTTGTTTATGTGATCCTTTTGACTGTTAGACCTATCAGTATGATCAATTGTGAACTTAAATTGATCACTTGGACTAGTGAGATGGCATTGGCACATGCCGCCTTGATGGGAGTGAATTGGAATCTCCTGGCAGGTTTCTAACTCTACCATTTGGGGCAAGTCAGATTAAGCATGTCCCAAATTGTACATTAAGATCTGATCTTAAAGACTCATTTTAGTGCATCTTACAAGTTGTATTATTCCAATTATGGTTATTCATAGACCAGCATTCTTACTGTGCAGAAATGAGAAATTAGGCTGAGGACAGGGACAGGGATGGAGCTAGGGAGATGCATGGATCATATCAAGGCCATTAGTAAGGAACATTGTACTTAAGACATAATATGATCAATTGCTTTAATATTTATTTTATTTGAAAGGCAAAGAGAGAGATGGAGATATAGAGATTTAGAGATATAGATATAGATATAGATATATAGAGAACCCTTCCATCCACTGGTTCATGTTCCAAATAACTGCCAAGAGCCAGGTTTGAGCCAGTCTGAAGCCAGGAGCCAGGAATTCCATCCTGAATTTCCATATGGGTGGTAGAGGCCCAAGTGTTTGGGCCATCATCAGCTGCCTTTTTAGGTGCATTATCAAGAAGTTGGACCAGGCGGGCACTGTAGCTCACTTGGCTAATCCCTCGCCTGCGGCGCTGGCACCCCATGTTCTAGTCCCGGTTGGGGTGTCAAGTACTAATCCCGGTTGCTCCTCTTCCAGTCCAACTCTCTGCTGTGGCCAGGGAAGGCAGTGGAGGATGCCCCCTGTACTCGCATGGGAGACTAGGAGGAAGCACCTGGCTCCTGGCTTTGGATCGGTGCAACACCGGCCACGGCAGCCATTGAACCAACAGAAGGAAGACATTTCCCTCTGTCTCTCTTTCACTGTCTATAACTCTCTCTCTCTCTCTCACTGTCTAACTCTGCCTATCAAAAAATAAAAACAAAAATTTAAAAAAAAAAGATGGACCAGAAGTAGAGCAGCCAGACTCAAACCAGCTTTCTGATATCGAATGTCTTTGTCACAGCAGAAAATTAATTCATTGTGCCACAACATGGGCCCCAACTAGTCAAATGGTGAAACTTTGTACAATAGTGTGGCAAAATAAGAGATAAAAGCAGAGTCATTTAAAAATCACCAAGCCTCACTTTCTTCATTTATAAGAAAGTGATAATATTAATGACCTAATATAGCTCACAGTGCTGAAAATGGCAGACAGTGATGTCATATGTAAGAGAAAATGCTGAGAGAGGTCAAGTTCTCTAGAGAAGAAAGGTCCATGTGCTGGATGTGTGATGTGTGATAATCCCAGGATGTCTATCAGATTTGATTGAAGTAGGCATCATGAGCAGTGAACTCTGTCCAGAGGAAAACATTCAGTAACCAGTAGCTCCCTCTGTGTCTTTCCAATAGCCTGCTGAACTCATGTAAAACCTGATGCAGAGGAAGTAGCTTTATCAAATGATATGTTTATGAATAAACTGACATTTCCCCAAACATGAAAGTAAAAGAGGGAAAAAGTAAACCTCTATCCTGTGTAGTGCCTGGTTGTCAAAGTCTAGGCCATCTGATCATTTTACAGAAGTGTGCCCACAAACCACTAAATGATTGGCAGCCATCGCTGGAGAACAAGAGCTCGCCCAGCTGGCTCACTGCCATTGGCTAAGGTGGATGTCATTTCTTCTTGACAAATTCTTAGCCCTGGTGCAGTCTGTTTCAGAGAAGTCAAGGTTCGTGTATTTACAGGCTGAAGGAACTCAACGAGATCAGCAGTTTTAATCTCCTTCGTTATTTAATTAAACAAATGGAAAACTGACCCCTTGCCAAATACATCATGCCTTGCCAATTATTCCATTAAGCAAGGCACCATAGCTAAATTCTCCATTAAGTAAAACAATTTTCTGACAATTCACTTTTACAGATTGAGTGCTAATTACCCTTTCACTTAAAATGTACAGAGCTGAGAAGTTTAAGAAGCAAATCAGAAAATAAGAGCTTTGAGTGTAGATCTGTGCAACCGTACTCCATAGCCAGTAGCCACCCTACCTGAGGGGCACTTGGAACACAGCTGGTTCAAATGAGATGTGTGCGAAGCGTAAAACACAAACGGAAGCATAGAACTTAATACAAATGCAGGGATGTGAAGCATTCATATATAATTGCAATACAGATTACAACATGTTGAAATTATAAATTTGGTTACGCTTATTTTTAATATATTACAAAATCAAACATCATTTATTTTATATTAGTTTTCAAAAGTTATACATTTAGATGGTGCAGTGAAAGAGTGAGGGTGGAGAGAGAAAGAGTGAGAGAGAGATCTTCATCTGCTGGTTCATTTCCCAAATGACTATAACAGCTGGGCTGGAGGTAGGTGAAAGCCAGGAATCTAGAGATCCAGTCAGATCTCCAACCATGGGTGCTAGGGGCTCAAATATTTGCACCATCCTCTTCTGCTTTTCAAGGTGCATTAACAGGGAGCTGGATGGGCAGCAAAGCAGCAAGGCCTCAAACTCGGACTGTGATATGGGATGCCAACATCGCAGGCAGTGATTTAACCTATTGTGCCACAACACGGGTCCCTCGTTTCTTTTTATTTTTGTTACCTTAAAAAGTAGCCTTAGGTCCTAATGTGAACACTACAAAATTTAGAATCATATTTTTACATATACAATGTACTTGGCATTTCTATATTTCCACTGGATAACTCTAATATAGATGTTCTACAATTACATGAGAAATATAGTTAAAAAACTTTGTACATTAAATGTATGTCAGGCTAGTGCAGGATGAGGCAAGGATGAACCACAAGTCATGGTCTAGACAGGGGGAGGGTTTCTGGCATGTGACATGAGTGCTAATAAAATTCTCAGTTCAGGGGTATCTGCTGGGAAGGACCAATCACTTGGGCATGGCAAATCTAAGTAACACCCAAAGGGCAGAGGGTGCTGCAGTTTTCACTGCTCAGGACACATGATCCGTGGATAACCATTCCAGAGCAGAGGCACCTGACATTACTTCAGTTCCATTCACCCTGCTGGCAGTGGATTGCAGAGTTCTTCTTCTTTTATTATTATTTTTTTAACAAAACTGAGGATGGGAGAGGACTCCAGATGGGATGGGAGTAGGGATGGGAAAGGGAGGAGGAGGGGTAGGAGAGTGGGTGGGAGGGTGCGTACAGTGGGAAGAATCACTATATTCCTAAAGTTGTACTTATGAAATGCATGAAGTTTGTATTCCTTAAATATAAGGTTTCTTTGTGGAGGGGACAAAATCATGTCACACTTATAATTGGATGTCCTGTTCTTTTTCTCTCTCAGTATATACCCTAGAGATTCTCATACATAAAATCGTATTTGTAAATTGTATTAAGTCACATTCACAAATGTTTCAAAATGCTGCATAGTGGTCCCAGCACATAGATATATCATAATTTGTATTACTTGTTTTACATTGTTGGACTTTTGCTTTGTTTCCTGATATTTTCTAGAGCAGAAAAATGCCAGTATGGCCAGCAATATTAAACCTCCATTGGTTTTTGTGAAGATTAGTTAGTCCTACCATTCTTTGCAGATTAGATAGTCTGCATGGCGGAGGGTGTGGCATGGAATAGAAGCTCCATGGCATTCTGTTCTCCCTTATGTGAAAGAACCATCACTCATTTAAGATACAGAAGTAACCTCAAGAATCTCTTAACTGACTTTACTTGCAATAATCTTGCCCAAGGTGATCTCTGGAGATGTAAATTGACATAATGTCTGAGGGCCTCCTTCCTTTCTAAGCTGTCCTTACCTTTACTTCCCTGTTGAGTTCACGTGGAAACTGTGTCCACATTCTGCTGAGTTTGCCTTCCTGGTTTATCTTACATCTGCCCTGCTCTGATATTCTTCTTCCCATGGGCCTAGCTCATAAACTGGGCATCTCTAACACCCATTACTGCAATAATCCCCTCACAAGCCTAGACTGTCATGAAGATTAAGTGAGATCAGGCATTCATAAATCCTAGCACTTGGCTTGACACATACTTAGTATTCATTATACATTGGTGAATAAGGAGGACGATATAATAACAATGATAAAATGCAAAACTTAATTATTTACCATAGCAAAAGATTATTACTCAGCAAACAGTGTGTTTTATTTAAGGCATGAAGGAGATAATATGAGAAACACTGAGCATTTGTTTAGAAACATGCTGTACTTGAGGAGGGGTATAGGAGCATCCAGAAAACATTTAAAACAATTAACTTAATCATTGCAAACCAAACGGATTTTTCCTCAAGAGCTGACATTGAGTCACATTTTATGAAATGTCAGGATGGCATACAAAAATGATTGAGAATTAGTTCATATCAATTTTAGCCTCTTTATAAATATCAATATAAAGGGCATCTGTTTGACCTAATAGTTAAGATGCCAGTTGAAAACCAGACACCTCATATCAGAGTGCCTGGATTGAAGCACTAGTTCCACTGCCAATTCCAGCTTCCTGCACACATGCACTCTGGGAGGTAGCAGGTGATTGCCCAAGTAATTGGGTCCCTGCCACCCTTACAGGAGACCCAGGTTGAGTTTGACTCCTAGCCTTGAACTGGCATGCCCTGACTGTTTCAAGAAATTGGAGAAAGAATCATTTCTCTGATCCCAAACAAAGAAATAAAAAGAAATATAAACGGTAGTGGGTTCCCATTTAAACCACAAAGAAGTGGCAGACTTTTGTGGCAGAAACTTAAGTCATTGCTCTGCACTCCTGTGTTCTGTATCAGAGCGCCGGTTGTAGTTTCCACTAATACACTTCCAAGCCAGCTTCTGCTCTTGCACATCCTGGGAGGTAGCCGTGACGGCTCAAGGACTTGAATCCCTGCCACCCACACGGGAGACCCAGATGGACCCCAGGTTTAGCACAGCCCAGTCCTGCTTTTCTCAGTGTTTGGGAAGTAAATCAACAGATGAATAGCTTGCTCTTTCTGTCAAATAAAATAGAAATTAAAAAAAAACCTAAAATCACAAAAAAACAATTTTTTTACATCACTCTCATAATGAAGTTTCCATACTTGCTGCAGCATATCTAAATGCTTCTCTTCTTGCATTTCATATTGTTTCTAAAGACTTATTTATTTCGCTGAAAGGCAGAGTTACAGAGAGAAAGGGAGAGATAGAGGGGTCTTCTATCCACTGGTTCACTCTCCTGATGGCTACAATGGCCAGGGGTAGGCCAGGCAGAAGTCAGGAGCTTTCTTTGGGTCTCCCACATGGGTGTCAGGGGTCCAAACATTTGGGCCATGTTGTGCTGCTTTTCCCAGGCCATTAGCAGGGAGCTTAATCAGAGGTGGAGCAGCCAAGACATGAACTGATGCCCGTATGGAATGCCAGTGTCACAAGTGACTACTTCATCCACTGCACTACGTCAGCCCCCATACTATTATTCTTAAAATCATTAAATATCAGCACCAGATAAACAACTTCATTTGTTTTTTCACTACGTCTCCCATCTCTTGCTCAACAATTTATCACTAGCAACCCCATAGCTTTTTCTAAAATCCCAAATTCTATACTATAAAAAAAAAATCTAGGATCTAACACAGGAATCAATAATTGCTCCTTCAAAGAAGCAAACAAGAAGTGGAGAAAGGGAAAGGTTTTCAACACTTGTAAATACATGAACATTACAGAGCAGGTACAAAGCAAAAAGGACAAACAAGCTCCTATGCTGAGGCTGTACTGTGGCACCTAGCATTCTTGGATCATGTGGAAGGGATGGGTAAGACAGGATCGTGAGGTTTATCTTTTGTCCCCACAATTAAGAAGGAGGACATGGACTTCAGGGAAGGCCATATTTTGTAGTTACAAAGTAAATGACATTTGGACAACATAAATGACATAAAAAGTAGCTGGCGCCGCGGCTCACTAGACTAATCCTCCGCCTTGCAGCGCCGGCACACCGGGTTCTAGTCCCAGTCGGGGCGCCAGATTCTGTCCCAGTTGCCCCTCTTCCAGGCCAGCTCTCTGCTGTGCCCCAGGAGTGCAGTGGAGGATGACCCAAGTCCTTGGGTCCTGCACCCCATGGGAGACCAGGAGAAGCACCTGGCTCCTGCCATCGGATCAGCGCGATGCGCCGGCCGCAGTGCGCTGGCTGCACCAGCCATTGGAGGGTGAACCAACGGCAAAGGAAGACCTTTCTCTCTGTCTCTCTCTCTCACCGTCCACTCTGCCTATCAAAAAAAAAAAAAAAAAACAAAAAAACAAACAAACAAAAAAAAAAACTAGGCTAAGAGAGAAACCAATGATAACATAAATGGAAATTGTCTATAAATTAACAGCCAGCCACAGAGAGATGCATGGTACCATAGAATGCAAACAAACTTATCTAGAGAAGCATGAATAGTCACTCCTGTTTGCCTTCCAGAACAAGTCAGCCACAGAAATAGGATGGAAACACTGCATTTGTGTAGGTAAAGTTGAGTTTGTAGAAATAGAATAAGAAAGGTGGCTGATGCCATGGCTTTGAAGGAACGGTGGGAGACTTGGGGTACACTGTGTATCCAACCCCGGCCAGGCTCAGAGACGCTCCTTTAGCAATGAACAGCAAGGCAGGGCTTAGTACACATGCTCTGAGCCTCTGCATTACCTCTATCCAGAGATGGAGTATTCCTCTATCATAAGTATTTCCAAAAGACTGAAGGAATCCTTTTTGTTTAAATCCAGAATGCCACTCCTCTACTTTTTGGGGTACTGCTTTCCCCTCTACTCAAGACAAATGGTTGCTTATGAGGATACCGTGCCCTTAATATGGGGGGGGGGTGACATGTGACTGCTGAGGGCCCCGTCTTTTTCTCTCATCTCTCTGCTCCCAGGCATAGCCAAGCAACTTAAAGTAAGCTGGACTAAGTGTCATTCCCTGAGGTTTCCCTCACTTGAGCAGTGGGGGCAAGTTATCTCTTTGTTCTGAAGGACTAAATATAAACGCAGAGGCACTTGCAGCTGTAGTTCCATGAAGGCAGAGACAGCATTCTGAAAGAGGAAGTCAGTACCCAGAAGGGAAAATAATGTGCTCAAGAGGAGAGGTGAGGGCGGAAATAGCAGCTGAGGAAATCAAGTGATGCTTCTGGAGGAGGAGGCGATTTAGAAAATATTTATTTATTATTTGTTTATTTATTATTTATTCTAAATTACAGTTAGAGAGGGAGAGACAGAGAGAGATCTTCCATCCACTGGTTCACTCTGCAAATGGCTGTCCCAGTCAGGCCTGGGCCAGGCTGACGCCAAGATCTTTCTCCGTGTCCCCCACGTGAGTGCAGGGGCCCAAGCACTGGGCCATTTTCCACTGCTTTCCAAGGCATTATTAGCTGGGAGCCAGATTGGACGTGGAACAACCAGGACTGGGATAGGAACCCGTATGGGATATCAGCACTGCAGATGGCAGCTTACCCTCTACGCCACATCCCTGGCTCCGAGGGGGTGGCATTTAACGCAGGCAGAGTTCTCATAGGAGAAATGAGAGGAGGCATAGTCACCTCAGAAGACACAGCACAGATGAAAGCAAGGCAGCAAGAAGGAACAGAAGGTAGGCGGGGCAGAGCCTGATCCGACCACACCACTGGAGACAAGCATCTTCCCATAGATGTCCTCATCACCAACATTTTCTCATCTGTGATTCCAGCCCAAATGTCACTTTCTCATGGGAGACTTCCCAGACTACCCGGTGCAAGTCACTCACCATCACACATTTGTTCTGTGGAACAAATGGATCCTTTGCTCCACTTTCTACCTGAATGGAGTGGATGGAGTGGTGGCTCCTACTAATGTGTGTCCACATTTTAATCCCCCAAATTGGTGAATGGTAATGTATTCAGAAACAGAATGTTTGCACATGCATTAAGCTAAGGATTCTGAGATGAAGAGATCATTCTCAAGTATCCCAGTGGCTCTTGTAACCAAGAATAAAGGATTGAGGCACAAGGGAGGCAAAGCAATGGCACAGAGAATCTGAAACAGTTTTTACTCTCAAGCTTGTTATCCATAAATGTTCTAGGAAAGTTGATTTTACAACATTGGACTCAGAAGGGCCAGACAACAACAAGGCAAACTACAAGCAACCAGATAGAATCAGATTTTTGGAATGCACTGTATGAAGATGTGTGCTGCTTGAGCAGAGGTGTACTGCTTGAGCTGCCACTCCCCTCTTTCTACATCCTGGACACTCCACTAACCTTTGCTACCTTTGCTCTAAATGGCCTGGCAAACTGCATCTGACAGAGACAGTTTCTTTAGAGAACGATATTTGCCCACTATCTTCTTTACTTGCCATAAGCAAATAAAGCTCCCCTTTGAGTAATTTCTACTTAAGGGCTGATTACCTGTGATATAGCAAGCAAGTGCACCTTCTGTATCCTGTGACAGACAGATAAGGATGAGACACACACCTAGAGGAGAAGGCGATTGCACACGGAGGCAGGGATTGGAGGGAATGATGCAGCCTCTGCTGAGGAAGCCAAGGAATGCTGGCAGTCATGAGAAGCTGCGAGAGCAAGGCAGGTTCTTCCCAGGAGCCTCCTGAGGCAATGTGATGAAGCAGGTTGAGCACCTGCCTGGGACGCCTGCATCCCTGTAGGAGTGAATGCAGTCAGGTTCTGACCCAGCTTCCTGCTAATGGACCTGGGGAGCAGCAGGTGAGAGCCCGGGAACACAGGTCCCTGCCACCCCTCTGAGAGATCTGCACTGAATTCCTCATTCCTGGTTCTGTCATGTTTCAGTCCTGCCTGTTGATGGTGTTTAGGGAGTAAATCACCAAGTGAAATATATTCATATTCTCTCTCTCTCCTCCTCCCTCCCTCTCTCTCTCTCTTTTATTCTGCCTTTAAATAAAAATGAGTGCAATGTTTTAAAAAGAAATATACCCAACCTCTCTAATCCTTAGGGATGACACCTTTCTAAAAGGTACAATCATAGTATTTACCTAACCAGCTGTAAAGCTGTAAAGGTCTGTATAAATGATAGATGTGCTTAGCTGAGTTGAATAAGCTTGCCACTTTGTGACTATAAATGGTTCAACACAGGTATTATTGTGAATTAGCATTGTGGCATTCCTTTTTGATTTGCTGACTAGCATGCACAATCTGGTGATTTTCCCCCTTTTTTTCCAAAGCAGGAAGTTCATGTGAGGGAGAAAACCATGGTATACTCTTCTTTCCCGCTGAAATATCACATAGCTCTGTCTTTTGGGGTGTATCTCCCATGCCAACTTCTATGGGTGAGGGGCAGGGCATGTGACACTGCCCTCACTTACAATCTGCTTCTACTGAGAGCTAGCAGGAAAGGCACTCCAACACAGGAAAAGCTTCAAAGAGCACATTATTGAGTGTGTTTTTCTGTTATCTATTTCTGAGTATATATGTGTACCTCTGGGGTTTATCAGAATTTCTGTGACTGTGAAATGTGTGTAAGTAATGTGTGCAAGGAATTATGCCCACCCAAGCACATCCTTGCTCTGGGCTATAGGCAAGTCTTTGTTATTTACCTGATGAAAAAACAGGCTAAAGAAGCTTCAGTATGGCTCAGCAAGGCTCCTAAATTATTCTCTACTACTATTAATCTCCTTGGAAAACACAAATTAGTAGCTTTGTTCTGGCTGCAGGAAAGACAAATTCTTAGCAGCTTTAGAAAATACCACATCCCAGATTCCAGAAATATTCTGAGATACTAGAAAATGGCATGAGGTAGTGCCTCAAACATCAGATCAGCATTCATTACATTTCTTCCTATGCAAGCCAAATGTGCATGTGGAAGTGGTGTGCCAGGTAAACAGCTGGGCCTCTGCTAATTTCCCTAGAAACATGTCACTTATTTCACTTGTGTGCGACTTTAATAATATTACAATTCAGGAGGGAGGAGAATTTAATTAATTTATCTGGTGCAGCAGAGTCTGACCCTCCCCTTTCCTACTGAAAGAGAAGATAATCCATTAGAAGAGTCTGTAAATTGAAAGCCTCCTGATTAACCCCTAGAAACAACATAGGACAAAGTCCCCTCCCAGCCCACCTCCCTTCATTTCAGCTAACACGTGTGTCTCCTTTTCATTTACCGGCTGTCTAATTAATAAGCTGTAGCCCTCCTTTAATGTCCATATAAAGTCTTCAAATCCACTGCATGCATGTGACAAACAAAAAGAAAATCTGTGGGTGGGATAAACCAAGTACTTCATAAAAGGGTGAATGTGTGTGCTGGAGCATTTGGGAATAAGCAGAGGAAGAAAAGCCAACGAGACAAAATGGCTAACTTTGGAGAGCAAGAATCTAAATGAAAAACAGAAACCTCAGATACTTACAATGTGGGAAGCAAGACTCTAGTTTGTGATACAGCTTTGAGAAAATGAGGAAAATGTTTAGACATTGTGATTCAGTTCCTGCTGTCTCAGTGGCTGAGTGACTTTCGGTTCCAATTCCCCTGACAGCCCTGCTGGAGGTGTGTGATGAAGGGGCAGGTTGGGGGAGCGGCCATGCAGCATTTGTCACTCTCAACTTCTGCTTGCACCCTTAAAGGAATGGTGAGAGGTCAGAGGGCTTGGACTGTTACTCATCTTTATTAGGAAAGAAAAACACTAGATTTTCAAATATTCTTTGGTTTTATCAACATAGTGAGTGCTCAATGATACATGTTTTATTGTTCAATGAAAATTTGTTTATGAATGTGAAAGAGGGTATGCTTTCTCCTAATGTGTAAAAACCCCAGAGAGTCAATGGGAAAGCTTTCTTTGTCTCCAAATTTGTTAGCAAAGAAACATTCTGTGGAAGAAAGTGTTCTTGGAAAATCACCAAAGGGGCTAGAGGCAGGGAACATAGGAACGACCGTGTTCATCTGCATTACTTGCTGACATTTAACCTAGTAGAGAGGAAATATATATTAAACAAACTGTTAATATTGTTATTTTCCAGATATTTCTATTCAGTGGCTTACAATATGTTGTGAGTCCTTGATTAGTATGGTGTCTGACTTTGTAACATGCCAAATTAACTATATTAAAATATATTTCCCAGGATCCTCATCCACATATGTTCAGCTTGTTACAAAAATAATCTGTATGAGAGCTTCAGAAAGTGGGAGTAAAACAGCTACACATGTATACTCTAAGAAAGTCAATGTAAGTAGGGTGGATTATGTACAGTTTTGTAGATTTTTTGTTTATCTTGTTGCTGTAGGAAGCATCCACACTGTTACACACACATGGAATCTCTTCCTTCACCTTCTCTACATCTAGAAACTAGGGTAGTTCTGTAGAAAGTTTCAAGCTTCTTTTGAAAAGCATCTACAGCATCAAGTTTGGAAGCTTGTGGATGGTAAGAGAGCAGCAGTTCAGAGAGACAGAGGGAGAGAGCAAGGCAGCGTGAGAGGCACAGGGAAGGGGGGGGGCAGGTTTCATTTCCTCCTTTGTAAGATCCCATTGTATGCATTCTCCTATACTTCAAACACATCTATCAGGCCTGACCACTCATCCTGTAGCTTTAGATTTGTAATCAGGGTAGAAAGAACAGACAGATTAAGACCGTGTTACCAACTCCTGCAACTGTGCATGCAGAAGTTATTAGAACGAATATATTACACTACATTATTCCAAAGGATTTTCCTCCTCTATGTGGACTCTGCAGAAGATGAGTCTGGAATTAGTTTCAGAGGACAAGAATTTTAAGGATGTGTTCTCAGAATTGATTATGGGTTATGTGGAAATGATTATCTAATACAATTAGATTTATAGTCTTTAAGGTCCAGTAGAAAAAGAAGCACCATTATTTTATAGCATACAATGACCAGACACTTAAATGATCACCTGTTGACACTTGTAATCAAGACATGGAGCTGGCATACACTATTTGCCAGCACTATTTGCCATACACTATTTGGTATTATTAGCTTGTTTTTAAATTCATTTATAATTCTGAAATAAAATTATGAGTTCAGAACTTTAAATTCTGAGTTACAGGACTGCTTAAAGGACTCAAAGCTTCTATGATTCTTTAAAAGACAAAACTACCACCTGTAACTATAATGTTGAGATTTTTGAAAATTAAAATTCAAAGTTTATATAGATAACTAGATTATAACACAAATTAAACTCTCAAGCCTGTTTGCAAAGTCCTTTTTGTCAAAATTAGGGCATTTCACTGAAAAGAGTAAGACCCAGGTATTTGGGATGCGAGCTTGTAAGAAGATTTAGATGAAGGCAATTTGACTTGTAAACCCTGCCTTAGACCTCTCTAAGCAGAACAGTCTGTTTATTGCCTGAAAAGCTGGGAAAGGCTTCCAATTAGTGGGAGTGTTACAAGGAAATGGTGATCCTTTGCAACATCTCTACATACTACATCCTATTACTTTTTTTTTTTTTTTTTTTTTTTTGACAGGCAGAGTGGACAGTGAGAGAGACAGACAGAGAGAAAGGTCTTCCCTTGCCGCCGGTTCACCCCCCAATGGCCGCTGCGGCCGGCACACCGCGTTGATCCAAAGGCAGGAGCCAGGTGCTTCTCCTGGTCTCCCATGGGGTGCAGGGCCCAAGGGCTTGGGCCATCCTCCACTGCACTCCCAGGGCACAGCAGAGAGCTGGCCTGGAAGAGGGGCAACCGGGACAGAATCCGGTACCCCGGCCGGGACTAGAACCCGGTGTGCTGGCGCCGCAAGGCGGAGGATTAGCCTAGTGAACCGCTGCACCGGCCGACTATGTCCTACTACTTTAAGACCTACCAGATGATACAAGTCTTAGCCAATGCACAAAGTGATGTGGCAGAGCAGGTTAAGCTGCTGACAATGATGCCTGCAATCCATATGGACACTGGTTTGAGTATTGATTGCTCCACTTCCAATCCAGTTCCCTGTTAAATACCAGGGAAATCAACAAGGGGTGGCTCAAATGATTGGGCATCTGTCACTTTCATGTGAAACCAGGATGCAGTTCCAGGCTTCTACCTCCACATGGTGCAGCCAGGGACATTGTAATCATTTGGGGAGTGAGTGATATCTTTTTCTGGAATTTCAAGTAAATAAATAAATCTTTACAAAGAATAAGAGTGAAGTACAAAGAGTGATCTCCAGGAAGATCTATACCCATAAAATGTACTCCATTATTTTGTGAATTTACTGAAAAATACTTGAGAAATACACAAGTCAGAGTAATACTGAAGAAATACAATGTTGGAAAACAAATTTGGGCTAACTAATAAGACATTTTGAATTCAATGTTACTCAAATGAGGTTAGAAGGACACTAATAATTTGCTTTCTTAGCTGAATACAATCTGACCTCAATATGGGATGCAATGAATTCTAAATGTCATGCCTGCCCTGGTAAACTAGAGAAAAGCTTAATGAGGGGCATCTGGGTTCAGCTCAGATTTACCAAGAACTTACAATAATGATTCACATCCTACAGTAAGAGAGAAACGGGAGAACTGGAAAATCAAAGACTTTTCTCTGTTCCATGACTACTGAGATATCAGGCCAAGCCAACATCTCCAAATTTGTAGAGAAAACACCAAAGGAGACACAGAACATGAGAGTTGCTTATCTGAGCAGAGGTCACTAGATGTCATAACATTGAAGAAACTTCAAACGTGAAATATTGATGAATTGCTGGTGACCAGGCATAAGCTGTAAGAACAATATACTGGGAGATGTACTCTTAGGAAAACAGTTACAGCAGACATCATTAGAGACCTTGCACACGAAAAGAATGAAATCTTTGATGTGCTAAATAAGGAAACAAAAAACAACAACAGTAAAAGGAAACTCCCAAGTCAAAATTCTAAACGTAGTGAACAAATGTCTTCCAAAGTAAAGGAGAAATACAGACTTTCTCAGGCAAAGTGAGAAGATTAATTTTCAGTAAACCTGCTCTATAAGAAGCTTTAAAAGAAGTTCTTCAGTTAGAAGGAAAATATTAAGTGCCAGAAATTTAAAGAACATCCAGAAAGTAATCTTTGAAGATAAATATAATCTTTTATATTTCTTATTTTAACTTACATTAAAAATTAATGTTTAAAGCACACAAAAAATGTATCGGGTCATTAAAGTATGATAAGAATGTCACAGGGCAGGAAAGACAACTCAGGGTATGTTGTGCTATATCTTTACTATGTTTAAAATAATAGAATAATATTTGAAGGTAGGTTTATTTCAAAATGTATATTGTTAACAGTAGTATCAACACTAAAAATTTAAATAGAATATAAACCATGTCATCATAAGAGATATTTTAGATTGCTTATTAACTATAATGTATCCATTAGAATGACAACTTTAAAAACCAATTTTTCATAAGGCTGCAGAGCAACAGGGATCTTCTTTCATTGATAATGAGAATGTCAAACAGCACAACCATTGTGGATAGATGCAGAGCTCCTTATGAAACTAAACATAGTCTTAGTATAAAACAGATCAGTTTTCAGCTATTTAATTAACTTTAAATTTAAAGTCCACACATAATCTGCATACAAATATTTTTAGCATCTTTAGTCATATTTGTCAAAAACTAACATCAACCAAAATATACAGGCTAAGGGGTAAAAAAAAAAAAATCGCAGTGGTACATCTATACAATGTAATACTTATCAACAATTAAAAACTAGGTCTACACTAATAAAATACATTTAAAAATGAATGGAGAAGAGACTAATCTTCCATGCACATGCACAAGAATTTCAAATGTTAGATAGATAGAAAAATAGATAGACAGACAACAAACCCTTAACCTTCAAGGAAATGTGGTATACCTTACCACTATTGAAGCACAGGCTATGCATATCCACTTCCTTCCTAAAGTACAGTATGAAAATTGGGGCCATATAAAGAAGAGTAATTTTACGAGAAATCTGTTAAACATTACCTTAGCTATGTAATCAAGGTTTATGTTAACAGTGATGTCAGGTCAATAATTTCTGTACATTATATGATGTTATTAAGATGAAACTTTTTATCTCTGAGCTCTGTCTTCCCCAAACTCATGATCTATTGTTCTAAATATGAGAAAGATAGCACACAAATCCAAAATGAGAGACATTCTATAAAATATCTGTGGAGTAGTCTTCAAAACCATCAAGATCCTCACAACCAAAAGTCTATAAGGAAACATAATAACAAAATATATCATGGTTATAAGTAAAAGGAATATACGCAGACACACAAAAAATGTATTTATGGTGTCTTGATGGTATTCTAGAAAATAAAGTAAAAAATAATAAAGAAATAACAGACTTCAGAAAGTAAGAATTCAGGATTTTCTTTAACTAAGGAAGAAAAAGGTAGAATAAAGACAAAGAATAAATGCAAACACAAAGAAAACAGCAGAATGTCAATTGTAAATGAGCTATATTAGTAATCAGTTTAAATAAAAATGGTCTAAAAGATCAATCATAAAGCAATCAGATCGGATTAGCAAGTGCTATACAAATATCAAACCTTAGTTACATCAAATTAAAGAGATGGAAAATGAAATGACCAGCTCACACCAATCAAAAGAAACTGGGAGCAATTTCAACAATGTTGTACTCAAGCCATTTGTATGCAAGAAAGATAACCAAAATTGATGAGTAAAAATAACAAGCTAATATTTATTGCTATTTATTGAATTATCAATATATACCATGAATAGTGCTTCACATGATTATCTCATTTTATTTTGTCTGCTACCTCGAGAAACAGTTGTAAATGTTTTTCCAGTTTCGCAGCTGAGAAGCCCAGGTCGGAGGTTAGAGAAGTAACCAGGCTTGCATGACCGAGAACTGAGCAAGGCAGCATTCCAACTCAAGCCATGGGACTTCAGAATGCAAATGATTGCTCAGGAGAGTGTTTATTTGCTTAACTACACAAGAGTTAGGTATTATCTTCAGCTTGTAACAGAGCAATCAATAAATGAAGAGGAAAGATAGGATCAGCTTGAAAATCTGACACTTTCTTTTTTTATCCCAGACTAATCTACTTAGAACCAAGGTGAACTATATGCTGATCCCACAAGTTTGAATACTGACACAGCAGTGAAAACACAGGACTGAATTGTTTACTGGTTTCTTGCCATGAAAGATGGCTACTTCCCAAGTTTTTACACACTCAGTCTAGACCTATCGGTTAATGACAGGTGACAGTGCAGCCCAGAAATGTACATGTGTCCAGTCACTCTGCAATTCAGAGAAAGAATCAGGAAGAAATTTACATCCCCCTCATCTGATGCTGATTCCACTGGTATGTTATGTTGCTTTATAGTCCTGATAAAAGAATGAAGCACATGACTTAGGATTTAAAAGTTTGATATGTTGGCTTTACTATTCTTTAGCCACTGTAGTTTTAAAAGATTCTGATAAGCCACACTTTTTTGTTTTTCAATTAAAAGGAAATTCTTTTCCTTGAGAAACAAAAAAGGACTCTTTCCCACTCCGCCACTCCTTACACTATGGAGAAGAAGCGTACATGCTTGCAGATGCTGTATCTGCCATAGGGACATCTTCTCTCTTGACCTCGGTCAGTCTGCACTGCTTTGAACAGCCATTCAGCATGACAAAACCCTGTGGGAAAAGGAAGACATGTCAGGTACCCTGGTGATCTTTTCATTTTCATCTTTCCATGAAAGTTAGAAGTAAAAGGAAACCAGGTGAAGCATTTTCATACCATAGAGACATAATAAAACTGTTCAAAATATAGAGAGGCTTCAATGAACAATGGTGATATCTGATTTTCGGCTTTAGCATAGCAGGAAAAGATACCTATGCAACAATTCCTTTTCACTTTCAGTACATCACTAAATAATATAAGATATCTAACACTTTATTATAAAACAGGTTTTGTGCTGGGGGATTTTGCCCATTTTCTGCTAATGTAAATATTCTGAGTATATTTAAGTTAGGCTAGGTTAAGCTATGCTGTTTGGTAGGTTAAGTATATTAAATGCATTTTCAGTTTACAATTTTCACAATTTATAGTATGTGTATCAGGACATAACCCCTGCATGCCAAAGAGCATATATAATAGCAAACGTTTGAGCCGGCGCCGTGGCTCAATAGGCTAATCCTCCACCTTGCGGCGCCGGCAAACCGGGTTCTAGTCCCGGTTGGGGCGCCGGATTCTGTCCCGGTTGCCCCTCTTCCAGGCCAGCTCTCTGCTATGGCCAGGGAGTGCAGTGGAGGATGGCCCAGGTGCTTGGGCCCTGCACCCCATGGGAGACCAGGAAAAAGCACCTGGCTCCTGGCTCCTGCCAGGATCAGCGCGGTGCGCCGGCTGCAGCGGCGGCCACTGGAGGGTGAACCAGCGGCAAAGGAAGACCTTTCTCTCTGTCTCTCTCTCTCACTGTCCACTCTGCCTGTCAAAAAAAAAAAAAAAAAAAAATAGCAAACGTTTATGTGTCAGTGCCGACTGTGTGCCTTTAAATTGTGTTATCATTGCATGTAAGCAAAGCAAACTGTGAAATTGGCCCAGCTATCAAAGAGATCCAGCAGCCTTTTATCTGACCAATTTTTTTTTAGTTATCTCTTACATACCACATTTCCCTTCATACTTATCTCTACTTATTGCTACCTTCTTTGAAAAGGCTACTTACTGATAGAAATTCCGCTTTTTGAACAACAATGTAAGATCTCCAGACCCTGGAGATGGAGCTAAGTCAATGACTGGTTATAACTTGGCCCAGCTTAAAAGAGCTAATCAGAAAGTGACCATTAGAGAAATGTTATCATGATTACATTCTCTAGGAAGCAGTAAAGTGGAAAAGAGAGATAATTAGGTCACAAGGGCAACATATAAAAGGAGAAAAGAGTCACCTTGGAAGTTCTTCCACTCTGTATTTTGTACCTTTAGAGGCAGTGCACTACTGTGCAGCCTTTTCTCACCAAGACTGTTGTGCTATCAAGACTGAAAAGGACTCGAGGGCCATTTATTTCAACTTGTCAACTTGAATTCCCTCCCTACTATATCCCCTTAAACTGCTGCCCAGCCTAAGGTTAAAGAAATCCACGGGCTAGGTATCTGGTACAGCAGTGGACTCCACTTAAGCTGTCTGCATCCCACACTGGTGCATCTGGGTTCAGGTCCTCACTCTGCTCCCGATTCCAGGTTTCTAATACATACCCTGGGAGGCAACAAGAGAAGTACTTGGGTCCCTGCTACATGCATGGGAGACCTGGCCTGAGTTCTGGACCCCCAGCTTTGGCCTGGCCCGGTATTGGATATTGTAGGCATTTTGGAAGTGAAACAAACAATGTAAAATCAATCTCTCTCTCTCTCTCGCTCTCCCTCTCCCTCTCCTTCTCCCTCTCCCTCTCCCTCCCTCTCTCACTCCCTCTCCCTCTCTTTCATATGCTGCCTTCCAAAACCATAAAAAAGAGGTATCCACAATGTTGAAAATGCCACAAGCCTAAGCTAGTAATCTCTTCATTAGATGCCTGTATTAACAGTTGTTGCTTCAATAAACAAATATATGGGATGTCATTCTTCCTCATATACACCATACAAACCAGAACAGCAAGGTGCTTTCTGCAAACATATGTATTTGTAATTACATAACAGTCAATGTAAATATGGAAGAAATAAGTATTAAAATTAAAATCCACTTTTTGTAAAAAATGTTTGATAACAGGGCCGTCGCTGTGGCGCAGCAGCTTAAAAGCCCTGGCTTGAAGTGCCGGCATTCCATATGGACTACTTTTCTAGTCTCGGCTGCTCCTCTTCCAATCTAGCTCTATGCTATGGCCTGGGAAAGCAGTAGAGGATGGCCCAAGTCCTTGGGCCCCTGCAGCCATGTGGGAGACCCTGAAGAAGCTCCTGACTTCGGATCGGTGCAGCTCTGGCTGTTGTGACCATCTGGGGAGTGAACCAACGGGTGGAAGACCTCTCTCTCTGTCTCTACCTCTCTCTCTTTGTAACTCTGTCTTTCAAATAAATCAATAAAATCTAAAAAAAAAAAAGTTTGATAACATATTGCATGTTGAAAAAAATGTGTCTCTACCCTTTGACCCAGTAAAGGAATCTCTGGTGGTTATCAGATCAAAATTAAAACTAGAGAGAAAACACATATACCATGATACTACCTTAGGGTTGTTATAAACTTTCTACTTTTTTCACATGAAATAATTGTTTTCTACATTAAGATATATCCATTCAAATACTATGCAGAAATTTTTAAATATGCTAAAATGCAACACAGTAGCATGCCATTTCATCATGACATCTTCTGTTTTTGTACAGAATGCAATCCTTTAGCAGCCAGAGTTTGGGGCTGCCAATAGCAAAAACCAAATGTGACTGATTTTAGCAACATCACTACCACACATCTCTTAAAAATAAAAAAAAATTGAACAATTAAAATAATCATAAAGAGGAATACATGGGGAGCATCACTACTAGGATTGAAGTTAACAGCCAGGAAAAAATACCGTAAAATACAGCATAGAACCGGTTGATGTCATTGGTGAGTCTTTGGCCCAAAGCCCTCAGCTTGCCCTGCCGAATGGCTCCGAGTCCAGAGCCTGAGGGCTACTCTTGGATCATTATGGTAACCAAAACCTCAGAAACCCTGAAGCAGCCACCACCACTCCCGCACTGGGAAGGATGCTGGGCAGACCCTGCGTATTCACATAAGCAGCTTTGAAGCGTGAGCGGCTGATTGTGCTCAGGCAGCACCCTGGCTTGCATTGCCTACTTATGGACTAGGAGGCATTGCTCTCTTTTCAGGGCTTCTCCAAAGCCACTAAGAAAGTTCAGACACAGATTAGTCAAAAATTATGGCATGTGCCTACTAACGGCACAGAAACAAATTACACCATGACTGTAAGGAAGCAAAACACCTTGAATGAATATAAGTTGAAAGACAACAGTTAACGGCGAATGAGTTGACACTTAAGCTGTCAGGATATTCTGATTTCTCTTATGTCTTGTGTTGCATGCTGCTGTAGTTTGAATGTTTCTCCACCTGTATTCCCCAGGGTAACGGTGTCAGAGCACTTCCAGTGGGAGGTGTTTCAATCATGAGGACTGTACCCTCGTGACTGGATTAATATTATAAATGGGAAGGGATTCCCATTTGCCTCTGTGCCCTCAGACAGACAATGTCCTGAAAGGAAGGTCCTTATCAGTTGCAAATTCCTTGTCTTGGAGTTTTCTGCCTCCAGAATTACGAGGTTGAGAACTATTCATATAAATCTCCCTTTATTATAAATTACTCAGTCTTAGGTATTCTATTACAACATCACAGACAGACTTAGACATATTACTGAAAACAAATCTTTTCAAGTGTCTTCTTTCTGCTGAGTTAAAACTAGAGTGTGTGATGTCAGACAGCATACCTTTTCCTCTCTTTACACTCCAAATATGCCCTTCCTTAGAGCACCTCATGTAGGGCTATTTGGAAAGTGACAGCTATTTAGAGAAATCCAGAAAAAATGATGGAAAGGTAGACAACATGAAGACAAGAAGGAAGAAATGAGTAGATAAGCAAATGGATAACTCAATGAGGTAATGACCCTATCTGGAACTAATAGAAATCTATCACAAGATCAGAGCCACTTTCTTCCTCACTTCATCATTTTATCAATATCATCTATTAAATAAAGTGTCTACCACAGTAAAGCTCCTTGTCTTCTTAATGGACATTGCACTTATGCTACTTTATTAATTATAAAAATCACCCACAGAGAAATCAATGAACCTGAGTAAATTATCTCTGTCATCAAAGACAAAGTAACATTAAGCAATGTCACATTTTTGAGAAAGTATTTTATCAATTTAGTTAATGAATCACCTGCTTTTTAAAATATTTATATATGTATATATGTGTATACACACACACACACACACACACATATATAGGTGAGTTCAGGTAGGTATAAAAGCAGGTCAACAAAGTAAGAACTCACAGACTGATACAATTATCCAAAAGGTCATTGTTTTCCTAGTCTCCCAAACACCAATGAAACAGATATTATCTCCCCAAGGCCAAGAGCACAAAGTGAAAAGGGGCTGCAGTGTGCATGGCTGAGGTTTGTGATCCTGAGTGTTGGATGGTCTACTAAATGTCAGAGAACATAAGCTGCTGTGTGCAGTCTATAAATGAAAACCACACTGAACAGCATGTCCTCTTCCCACTGCACATCATAGTTGTGCAACTTCTGAATCACCCTGTAACGACTCCTTTTAGTAATACTCTTATCTCCTAGATACCATCAACCCAACCTTTAGATGCCTCCTTCCTAAACTGCCACAGGTTTTGAAGCACAGAACCCTAGGGATGAGGCTAACTTTGTATTCTTCAAAGGCACTGCTAATGCATTACTCTCCCAGATTAAACTCTGATTCAAACAGTCCCAGAAGCTTGCAGTTTAACTAAGTATTAATTACTTTTGAAAATTGATTTAAATGTTTGTGTGATGCATGTGCATATATGTGATTGTTTACAGTTTGTTTATTTATTTATTTTTTACAGGCAGAGTGGACACTGAGAGACAGGGAGACACTGAGAGAGACAGGGAGAAAGGTCTTCCTTTACCGTTGGTTCACCCTCCAATGGCCTCTGTGGCCAGCGCGCAGCAGCCGGCGCACTGCACTGATCCGAAGGCAGGAGCCAGGTGCTTCTCCTGGTCTCCCATGTGGGTGCAGGGCCCAAGCACTTGGGCCATCCTCCACTGCACTCCTGGGCCACAGCAGAGAGCTGGACTGGAAGAGGAGCAACTGGGACAGAATCCAGCACCCAGACCAGGACTAGAACCCGGGGTGCTGGCGCCGCAGGCAGAGGATTAGCCTATTGAGCCGCAGCACCAGCCCCAGTTTATTTATTTTTTGCACAGATCATTGAAATTTTCTTAGAAATCTTTGTTGCATCTCATACTTGAGTAAGCCAAAAGAAGAAAGTGGTAAGTGCAAACACATCAAATTAATAGCTTTACAATATTAGTAACAAGGTATCTACATGTTCAGATACTATTCACAATACTCAAAGACTGCTATTTTCTTTAATTCAGGTATTTAAAGTCTAATAAGAAAGGGATTAGAGGAATAAAAGTTAAGATAGAAATTCCACATATTAAAAGCAAGGTGGTGCATGCAAGCATTTTGCACAGCAGTTAAGGGGATATCTGCAGGCCGTATCACAGTGCCAATTCAAGTCCTGATTCCTTGGTGTCCTACTCAGCATCCTGCTAATGCATCCTGGGAAGCCAAGTGCTTGGGTCTCTGCTTCCTACTGGGAGATCTGGATGGAGCTCCAGGCTCCTGTCCCGGCTGACTCAGCTTTAGCTGGTGAAGGCATTTGGAGAGTGAAACAGAAGGAATAGTTTTCTCTTTTAGTTTATTATCTCCTTCTCTCTCTCCCTCTCTTTCTCTCTCTCCATCCCTCACTCCCTGCCTCCCTCTCCCTCTCCCTAAGACTCTGCCTTTCAAGTACGTTAAAATAATTAAATATTAAAAAGAAAAACAACTAGGGCAGGTATTTGGTGCAATGATACTGCCTGCCGGAGACACCCATATCCTTTTTTATAATGAATGCATTTTTACATAGATGCAACTTTAGGAATACAGTGGTTCTTTTCCCCATGCCCCCCACCCTGCTCCCATCCCACCTCCCATTCCCTCTCCCATCTCCTTCGTCATAATGGATCATTTTTAGTATGACTTTATAGACAGAGGATCAACTCTATGCTAATCATAGATTTCAACAATTTGCCCCCACGCCCACACACAACATATAGAGTAGAGTTTGGGGAGAGAATTTGCAGTCAATTCTCATATTGCAATTCAATAGGGACAGAGGTCCTACCTGGAGAGCAAGTGCACAGTGACTACTGTTGTTCCTTTAACAATTAACACTGTTTTTTATGACATCAGTGATCATCCGAGGCTCTTGTCATGGGCTGCCAAGGCTATGGAGGCCTTTTGTGACCGTAGACTCCGTCGGTATTTGGACATGGCCATAAACAAAGAGGATGTGCTCTTCTCCCTTCAGAGAAGAGCAGAGACACCCACATCCTTTAAGAGTACCTAGTTCCCAGTTCTGGACCTAGTCCTGATTTCAGCTACCTGCTATATGTACTTTGGGAAGCAGCAGGTGATGGCCTCAATAGTTGGGTCCCTGCCATCTGTGGCATCTAGACTGAGTTCCTGGCTTGCAGCTTCAGCCAGGCACAGCTCAGCTGTTGTAAGCATTTGGGAAATGAAACAGCAGATGGGAGATTTCCCTCTCCCACTGGCCACAATCATCTCTCTCTCTACCTTTCAAATAAATACATTTTTTAAAGAAAATTTAAAATAACAAGCAAACTTAAGTAATCATCAACTAGGATGTTTTTAGTTATCAGTAACTGAAACTTGACAAACTGGGGATTAAATCATTAGAGCCTTCCTAGTTAAAAAGGAGTGTGGATAACGATGCTCCCAGCTTTCATACAGTAGCCTAAACCAGCTATAACTGGCAAATTCTCTCTGCCCTTCTCTGACAATCAGTGTCAGCTTATCTTACTGAAATTGTGTTCTTCTCATACCAGCTCTAAACATTTCAGGAACAGAATCAGTATTTGCTTCCTGTAGGAAATAATGCAAATGCGTAATTATTGTCATGACTATCCGCTATCCACCAGAGCCAGTTTTATCCAAACCTGCCTCCACAGTGGATGCTTCCCTCTGCTGCACTGGCCCAAAATGGCTCACTTGGCTCCCCTAGTGGCAAAGGGAGCTGAATATGCACATCTATTGGTAAAGAATAGAGGATTGTTAACCCTCCATCCCACATTTACCTCTCCCCCATTCCAAAACCGTTGTGCATTAACAAGGAGATGATAGAACTGATGCAAAATTTACATTGCAAAGGAATGGGGGATAGAACATGGGTCCATGCCTCTCTCCATTCAAATAAGTAGGATTCTGACAAAGACACTTGCAGAACATTTTAGGATTCAGCAAAGATGTCCCATGATTAAGTCCATCAAACTCTAAAGAAGGGAGATGACATTTGGCACAGTAATTAAAAAGCTACCAGGACACCTGCATTCCATATCAGCATTCATGGGTTCAAGGCCTGACTGTGCTTCTGATCCAGATTCCTGCTGATGCACACCCTGGGAGGCAGCAGATGGTGCCTCGAGTACTTGGGTCACTTCCGCCCACATGGAAACCCCAACATGAGTTCCAGGCTCCTAGTTTCAGTCTAGCCAATTCGTGGCTGTACATAGAGGCCTTTGCAGAACAACCTAACAAATCAAAGATAGCTGTCTGTCTGTATCTGTCTCTCACTCCATTTCCAACTCCATCTGTCTTTCTGCCTTTTAAATAATACATAAATAATTTTAAAATGTAAGGGTGTCACATTTTATCAATCTGATAACAATAAGAATATCAAAACATGGAGAAGCTTTTTCTTGAAAACAGCCCTAGAGAGAACTTGACCTCAATGATGGCTCAGTAGAAAGAATTCCTATTAAATAAAGTTGAAGTTACTCAATACATATTAGCATATTGAAGCTTCTGGTAAGTCCTGTAGTTAAAAAACAGGCATGGAATATGTAGAAGAAAGTGGAGGAAAAGAAAAAAAAATCATTCAATTGTCTTCCCATAAGTACACACACACGCATACATACACACAGAGAAACTGTCACATACAAGAGGTCCTCAAAAAATTCATGAAATCTGTGTAGTCTAAAATGTTATTACAGATTTAAAAAAATCATACCAGAGTTTATTTTTATTCTACATTTGGAAATACTCTTGTATGTATAAAAGACCTATTATAATTGAAAAAAAAAAAAACACTGTTCCCTGGCTTCCAGAAATAGAAGAAACAAGCAGAGTGTGAATGTTTTCAATTTATGAGTGTGAAGGACATGGTGCCTCAGACAAACAAGGAGAAGATACCATTGGCCAGATTCACATTTGATTGAACAAGATCTCAATTTTCCATTATTTCAGCCTTCCAGGTTGTTTCTAGGGTGATGTTACTACATTCTTGCTTTGGAATTCCTCAGAACATCATGTTTTTAATAACCCAGAGAAGCTTGGTTTTATCTTATTTAATGATGATACAAAAGGAAATATAGATCTTATTGTGTAAAGACAAAAACATAAAATTTCACAGAATTCAACAAGAGATTTGAAAAATAGCCAAAATAGTGAATATTCATTGGCACATTAATTTCCATAATTTTTATCCCCAAAGAATAAATACAAAAAATGATAGAGAAAAATAGCTTTAAGAAGTTGTATCACAGCATAATTTGAGGCAGCAACTAACAAAATCATCCATTTGTACAGTAGAGGACTGATTACAGTATAGAAATTTCCACAATTAGTAATTCAATTCAGAGTCAGATAAACTAGATGTGAGAGAGTTGAAGACAGTATTTCTTACTGACTTTAACTTTCCTATTACTTACACAGGCGAAGAAATTGTGTTCAAGAGGGGCAATGGTTTCCTAGGACAGTAAGACCAGTTGACTTTCTCCTGATTGTCTTGCCCTAAAATCATTTACCCTTTTGTTAAGAAGTTTGCAGTTTAAGATAGCTGAAGAGGGAAAAGACATGCTGAGTTTGACCAGATGAAGATAGCAGAAGAAAAAGTAGAGGAAGTGCATTCCCAGGGTAGAGTTGAAGCGAAGTTGGTAGTGGAAACTATAGAAAGAGGAAGGTCACTGAGGAGCAGTGCAGAAAGTACAGATGCACAGGAAAGAATGGGACACGACCCATGACTCCCACAGCTGGGGGCTGGAGGAGACGCCAGCTTCTGAGAGCAAGGTAAGAGCAGACTGTGCCTGCCTGTGCCATTGGTGATATTACCGGAGGGAGAACCTAGCAGGTCACACTGATTTTGAGTCTGGCCTGGAGCCCTAATGGGGGGTAGGTTACCATCCTAAGGGGGATTAGATACCTAATCCAGTGAGATAAAAGCACATTTCTTTCTACCCATCTCCCTACAAGGGCACGCAGTGACGGGCAGCAAGTAAGAGCCATCTTTTATTTTTTTTTTAGATTTATTTTTATTTTATTTGAAAGGCAGAGATAAGAGAGAGAGGGAGAGACAGAGATCTTCCATCTACTGGGTCACTCCCCAAATGGCCACAATGGCCATAGCTGGGTCAATCTAAAGCCAGGAACCAAGAGTTTCTTCTGAGTCTCCCACATTGGTGACAGGGGCCTAAGCACTCCTATCATGCTCTGCTGCTTTCCTAGGAGCATTAGCAGGGAGCTTGGTTGGAAGTGGAGCATCCGAGAGTTGAATTGGCACCCAAATTGGATGTGGGTGCCTCAGGTACTATCTCTACTCACTACACCACATGCCGGCCCCAGAAGGGTCATCTTGATACCAGTAGAGTCTGCGGCAACTCTCATGCATGTGCAACCAGGGGGTTTTACCAGGATCTAAAAGCTTTGTTCCCCACTGACACTGAGTCTGGCTGGGAGGGTTGGCACTTGGCAGGATATCCACATAGAAATATGAGGTGCTCCCATCCCTTCAACCTAACACAGGCTCCAGGGCTCAAGCTGCCAGGTGGAGCACCTGTGAGCACTAGATCTGGCAACATCTGCTCTTTTTGTGGACAGGGTAATCTTTTGGGGTTGAAAGAGGGGCCTCTGAACCCTGCACACGGGAACTGTGGGGATTCTGTGACCACACAATAGGATGTGGGTGTATCTGGGTCTCTGGCTAATGACTGTATCTGGTGTTAGAGGCTCACAGCTCCCTGACTGCCTGGGGTGGGTCATTGTAGAGATTCTGTGCTTACACCGAGGACTGCACAGAGCCATTGTGTGGTTAATGCACCTGCATGGGTAGGGGTTGTAACCACTGTGGCCTAACCAAAGGCACTGATCACCTTGGAAGAGACAAGGTGAATTTGTGATTACACCAACAGATGTTATCTACCCTCACCACTGATGACAATAAAGTAGATCTTTCATGCCCAACTTGCGTGTCACCCTGAATACTCACCCCCAGCCCCACTGAACATGCACCAGAGCTCCCTGTCCCCACCAGCACATGCTTTTGAACATCTCCTCAAGATGCTCCGCTAGGCAACAGAGACAGTTCAGAGATAACTCCATTCAAAGCAGAAAACAAACAAGTGGTTCTACAAATGCCTAAAAGTAAATGCAGAAATATAAGAAAGAAGAAAAAGACAACACGACTCCCCAAAAGGAACACAACACTTCAATATCAGAATGTGAAGGCAGAGATTGATGGAATGCCAGAAAATAAATTCAAAATAATAATCATAAAATTATTCAGAAACAGAGACACAAATTATTGATAAAGAAATTGATATATAATATGGATAAAAATTTTTCTGAGAGATTTAAATACTGAAGAAAACTCAAAGTGAAATGTTAGATATGAAGAATTCACACATCAAATAGATAATACAGTTGCAAACCTCAACAACAGACTTAATGAGGGAGAAGAAATAATATCTGAGTTAGAAGATAAATATTTGGAGATATTTCAGACAAAAAAAGAAAAAAAAACTTGAAAGTATTGCTCAAGATTTATGGGGATAGAATCAAATGATAAACATACATGTCTCAGGAGTTCTTGAAGGCGTGGAAAGTGAGAATGGATTAGAAGGCCTATTCAGCGAAATAGTAACTCCCTAATTTGGAGAAAGAAAGGGACATCCAAATACAAACACATATAACTCCTAACAAACATGATCAGAAAAGATATTAAACACATTAGAGTCAAACTTTCAACAGTAATACATAAAGAAAATATTCTAAAATGTGCATGAGACAAACACCAGATTACTTTTAGGAGATCTCCAATTAGACTCACAGCTGACTTCTCATCAGAGATCCTACAGACTAGGAGAGAACGGAGAGACATAGTCCAAATACTAAAACAATGAAATTGTCAACCCAGAATACTAAACCCAGAAAATCTCTCATTTATAAGTGAAGGTGAAATAAAGAACTTGCAAAGCAAACAGAAGATGAAAGAATTTTTCATAACTTGTTCAGCCTTGAAAATAATGCTTAAGCATGTGCTACACACAGAAACACAAAATGATAGTCATGATTATGCAACAATGTGAAGTCAGAAAACCTACTAAAAGTATAAAGGAAATTAAAACAATTGGAATATTTATGGAAAAATGGTAGGACCAATTCATTATTTATCAATAATAACCTTGAATACAAATGGTGTGAACCATCCAATAAAAGGATCCAGTGTGGCTGAATGGATTAAAAAATAAGATCCATCTATTTGCTGCCTACAAGAAAAACAGGTCGCAAAGATAGATGCAGACTTAAAGTGAAAGAATGGAAAAAGACAGTCCATACTGAATGCAAAGCAAAAATGAGCAGGTATAGTCATCCTAATATCAGACAAAATGCACTTTAACATGAAAGATGTTAAAAGACAAAGAAGGGCAGTATGCAATGATTAAGGGATTAATTCAATAGGAAGATATGACTATAATAAGCATATATGCACCCAATGCCACAGTACCTGGCTATTTAAAACAAATATTAATAGATCTAAATAGAGACACAGACTCTTATACAATACTAATGAGAGACTTCAACACCCGAGTTTCATCAATGGTCAGATCAATCAGACAGAAAATCAACAACAGAGCTAGTTTACACTGTAGACCAAATGACCTAATGGTTATCTACAGAAAATTTCATCCCATACCTGAGTATACATTTTGTCATCAGTGCATGGAATTTCCTCTAGTATAAACCATACCATATGCATATGATATGCAATAAAGCAAATCTCAGCAAATTCAAAGAAATTGAAATCATACCATGTATCTTTTCTGAACACAATGAAATGAAGCTGGAAATTAGCAACTTAAGAATCTGTAGAAAATATGGAGACTGAAAAACACACTCCTGAATAAATTGTGTTTCATAGAATAAAAAGGGAAATAAAAAAATTCTGGAAATGAATGAAGATGACAGTACAATATAATAAACTTATAGGAATACAGCAAAATCAGTTAAGAGATAAATTTATAGCAATTAGTACCTACATCAAGAATCTGGAAAGGCAGCAAATAAATGAGTTATAAATACAACTCAAGGACCTAGAAATGAAAAAACAAACCCAAAATTAGTAGGAGAAAAGAATTAAAATTAAAGAAATAGAAATAGAAATATAATACAAAAGATCTGTGAAATGAGGAACTAGCTTTTTGATAGAATAAGCTGAATCATGAAGATATAGAAAACCTACATAAACCAATGACCAAGATGGAGATTGAATCAGTGGTAAAGAATCTCCAAACAAAGAAAAGCCCAGGACCAGACAGTTTCACTGCTGAATTCTACCAGCATTTTATTTTATTTTTTTTTTATTTTTTTGACAGGCAGAATTAGACAGTGAGAGAGAGAGAGACAGACAGAGAGAAAGGTCTTCCTTTTTCCGTTGGTTTACCACCCAAGTGGCCGCTAAGGCTGGTGTGTTGTGGCTGGCATGCTGCACTGACCTGAAGCCTGGAGCCAGGTGCTTCCTCCTGGTCTCCCATGCAGGTGCAGGGCCCAAAGACCTGGGCCATCCTCCTCTGTACTCCCGGGCCACAGCAGAGAGCTGGACTGGAAGAGGAGCAACTGGGACAGAACCGGCACCCCAACGGGACTAGAACCCGGGGTGCCGGTGCTGCAGGCAGAGGATTAGCCTATTGAGCCTCGGCACCAGCCCTCTACCAGCCTTTTAAAGAATAATTCTAATTCTTCCCAAACTATTCAAAACAATTGAAAAGGAGGGAATTCTCCCAACTCATTCTATGAGATCAGCATTACCTTAATTCCAAAACTCCAAAACAATACAACAAAGAAAGAAAACTATAGACCAATATCACTGATGAGCATAGATGCAAAAATCCTCAACAAAATACTAGCTAATCAAATCCAACAGCACATCAGAAAGATCATTAACCAGAACCAAATGGAATTTATCCCTGGTGTGCAGGGTTGGTTCAACATATAAAGTAATAAATATGATACATGACACTAATAAATTGAACAAAAACCACATGATTTTCTCAATAAATGCAGAGAAAGCATTTGATGAAATACAACATTTTTCATCATAAAAACCTTAAGCTTATTGGATACAGAAGGAAAAAAAAAGGAACATTCCTTGACACAATCAAGGCAATATATGAAACACCCACAGTTGGCATTCTATTGCATGGCAAAAGTTGGAAGTATTTTCCACTAAGATCTGGAACCAGACAATGATGTCTACTTTCACCATTGCTATTCCATATAGCCCTCAAAATTTTAGCCAGAGTCACTAGGTAAGAAAAAAATTCAAATAGAAACAAATTAGAAAGGAAGAGGTCAAATTATCCTTGTTATCAGTTGACATAATTATATATATGGGGATCAAAAGATTCCACTAAGAGATTATTATAACTTATATGAGAGTTTAGCAAAGTTGCAGTATATAAAATCATCACACAAATATACATAGCTCTTGTATTCACAGGTAATGAAATGGCTGAGAAATTCTTAGATCAGTTCCACTCACAAAAACTACAAAAATGATTTAAATACCTTGGAGTAAATTTAACCAAGGAGGTGAAAGATCTATACAATGAATACTACAGAATATTGAGGAAATAAGTAGAAGACATGAAAAATGGGAAAATCTTCAATGTTCATGGATTAGACGAATTAATATTTTCCAAATGTCCATACTACTGAAGTAATTTACAGATTCAATGCAATCCCAATTAAAATACTCATGGCAATTTTCTCAAATCTAGAAAAAAATGATGCTAATATTCATATGAAAACACAAGAGACCCAGAATAGCCAATGTAATATTAAATAACAAAAATAATGCTAGATGTACCATAATGCCAGATTTCAAGACATGCTACAGGGCCCGCAGTGTGGAATAACAAGTTAAGCTGCTGCCAGGAACACTGCATCCCATAGGTGTGCCAGTTTCAGAACAGCTGATCCACTTCCAATTAAGCCCCCTGCTAATTCATCAGGAAAAAAGGGGAAGATGGCCCAAATGCTTAGGCCCCTGTGCCTATGTTGGAGACCCAGATGTAGTTTCCAAATCCCTGCTTTGGCCTGGCCCAACTCTGGCCATTACAGCCATTTGGGGAGTGAACCATAGAATGGAAGACCTCCCTCTCTTTCTCTTTCATATAGTTTCTCCCTCTCTGCCCTCAAAAACATAAAATAAATCTTTTTAAAAAGTCAAAAAATTACAAAAAATTAAAGAAATGACACAAAAATTAATATTCCAGTTCATAAATTCAAAGAATATCAAAATGTCCATATTACCCAAAGCAATTTACAGATTCAGTGTGATCCTAATCAAAATATCAATGATATTCCTCTTAGATCTAGAAGAAATGATGCTAAACTATATATGGAAACACAAGAGACCCCAAACAGCAAAAACATTATTAAACAACAAAAACAAAGCTGGAGGCATGACAATACCAGATTTCAAGATATACTACATGCCAGTTGGAATAAAAACAGCCTCATATTCCCACAAAAACAGACATGTAGACCAATGGAACAGAATAGAAACTCTAGAAATCAATGCACACATCTAAAATCAAATAATCTTTGACAAAGAAACTCAAATCAATACTTATAGAAAGGCAGTTTCTTAAACAAATTGTGGTGGGAAAATTGGATCTCCATGTGAAATATGAAACAAGACCCCTACATTAGATGTTACACAAAAATCAACTCCAAATGGATCCAGGATCTAAATCTATCACCTGAAACCATCAAATTACTAGAGGAAAACATGGTACTAACGTTGCAAGACATTGGCATAGGCTAAGATTTCTTAAGAAAGAATCCAGAAGCACAGGGGATCATAGCCAAAATAGACAAATGAGATTGCATCGAGCTAAGAAACTTTTACAGTACAAAGAATTATTTAAAGTGAAGAGGCAACTGACAGAATGGGAAAAAATAGTTCCAAACTATGAAACTGTTAAAGGATTAATATCCAGAATCTATAAAGAGCTCAGGGAACTCAACAACAACAAAATAACAATCCAGTTAAGAAATGGGCAAAGAATGGGAACAGGCATTTCTCAAAAGATGAAATTCAGTTGGTCAACAGACACATGAAAAAGGCTCAGATCACTAGTCATTAGGAAAATGAAAATGAAAACCACATTGTGTTTCTCCTCATTCCAGTTGGAATGGCTTTTATACAGAAATCAACAACCTAAATTCTGGTGAGGATGTGGGGAAAAAGGTACCCTAATCCACTGTTGGCAGGAATGTAAATTAGTACAGCCATTATAGAAAACAGTAGGGAGATTTCTCAGAAAGCTAAAAATAGACCTACCATATGACCCAGCCATCGCTCTCCTGGAAATTTATCCACAGAAAATAAAATCATCATATTAAAGAGTTATCTGTACCATGTTTATTGCAGCTCAATTCACAATAACTAAGATATGGAATCAACCCAGATGTCCATCAACTGATGACTGGATAAAGAAAATGTGGATTATATACACTATGGAATACTACTGTGAAAAGGAATGAAATCCTGTATTTTGTAACAAAATGAATACAGCAAGAAACCATTAAACTTAGTGAAATAAGCCAGACCCCCAAGGCAAGTATGTTTCCACTGATCTGCAGGAACTAATGGAGTACAAAGTATGTAGTATATATGAATGAAATTTACATTCTCAGATATGACTACTGTTCACTTTCCTTGTCTCTATTGTTGAGGAACATTGTTTTCTTCTTAATATTTATTGAATTCTTTACTTTGTTTATTTTATAATCCTAAATTTAATCTTCAACTAAGTATATCATTATAAAAATTAAAAGACTAAGAAATGAAGTAGGACAGAGTATGAATGTGGGAGAGAGGAAGTGTACAGTGGGAAGTATCACTATCCTCCTAAATCTTGCATATATGAAATACATGAAGTTTGCTCATCTTATATAAATAGAAGTTATTAAAAATAAATGACCTTTAAAAAATAAGTTTGGAACCCCAATGAAAGAGCTGAGAGTAATACATATAATCCTCCCCCTAATGAGCCCTTCATCAGAACCACATGCCTCTTTATAAAGACTTCGGTTGATAGGAAAAATTAAAATGGTTCTGTATTTTTCTTTGAATTTGTTCTTTTTTACATTGAAGAATATGTTCTTGACATTTATGGCATAATAGACTCTGAGCTTATGACAAACACTGAACACAGAGAATATGTGATCTTTAAGAATTCCCTGACCACTTCTTCTGTTTTAGCATTTACTTCTGAATCCAGGCTGTAAATGACAACCATTTCTCTTGGGACATTAATGGTTAATTCATGCATTCTAGTAGACAACATAAAAGCAACAAAATTTCACTTTAAGTAAAAAAGAGCTGTATACTGAGGTTGGGCACAGATGTTAGAATGTATAATGACAATAGAGTCTAGCAAAAAAAAAGTTAACAGTGATGGTGAGTGTTGACATCTTTGAAAGTAGATGCCAATATGGAATTGGGGATGAGGAGTACTTTTGGGAATCAACACCTATGCAAGAGGGGAATAGAAAAGTGGATGGGACAGAGAGAACAGTTGAACAGTGATTCAGCCTTCACAAACTCAGTCACCCCACAGAGAACTCTTAGTATATATAGTGTATTTGAGTATGTCCCACAGAGATCTAACAGGGCAAGGCTTTGCTGCAGTTATCATGATATGTCAGTATCATAGGGCCAGCCTTGGACTCCCTGCAACTGCAGCAAGCTATGAATAGCTGCAGACTGTTGATGATGGTGCTTCTAATGACCAAGTAACATGCTCTTCCCAAAGGAATACTATTGGTGATGCATTGCCCACAGGGGCTTTAAGGAAGGGATAACAGCACAACTAGAAATAAAACTAAGGTATGAAAGAATTTAAGGAATTTGAAGGAAGAGATGGTGCAATACAGAAGGTACAAAAGAAATCTGATTTTGATTTCAAGATTTTGCAAAAATATCAAGTTTGGAATGATAATATTCCTACTCAAATTCAAGTGTTTTGTTAGATGTTTGGTGTGTTTAATACTGTAAGCTTGCCTATGAAGTGTCTTCTCTTGGAGACTGTACATACATTTAATATTTTCCCCAAAGCATTTCCACACTTGTAGCTCATCTTTTTCATTACAACCCCTGAGATGAAGCAGCTTTTTAAGATTTTCTTTCAAGAAGGGACTCAACATTGAATAAGAGGTATGAATTCTCCAACTCGGTGAGTTAGCTTGATACCAAAGTGCATGACTTTCTATCATTTTTTTTTTTTAACCTGGAAAATGATGAATGACAAGCAGGGTCATTGCAAAGGCCACTTTAGTTCTGTTGTCTCAGACATGGTTTAACAAAGAACAGCTTGCTTTGTGACATCAATTTCCAATCTAGCACACCCCAGAGATACTTTCTATGAAACAGCAACTGACTTTGCTCTTGCTTTCTGAACTAACTTCCTCACATGATTCATGTATTTTGAAGCTACCATGTGGAAGTTATTAGCACTCCTGGGACTTTTTCAATCCTCCATTCTATTTGTATCCATGACCACATTTCTGGTTCTTCTAGGGATTTCTCACTTTAGCTATTTTGTAGAGAGTTAGACCTTTGAACAGAATGCAAGTAGATACAACCTATTTTTTTCCTCAATATCACAGATGTGTGATTCATAGGAACATTTTCACTTCTAACTGGATGTCAGAGAAAGGAAGGAGAAATGCAGAGGCACTAAGTCAATGAAGTAGAAAATAAGGAAAACCAGAAAGACATAGTAGGGAGGTGGGGGAGGGATACTGAAATGCCCAGAAATGATACAACCACAACCATCATCCTCAAAGAGTTCAATCAAGTAAAGAATCACATATATTAGCCCAATTCATCTGCTTAGTTCCTAGAACATCTTCTGACAGATATCTGTTGTTGAACACAAAAAATTAGGAACAAGGCACTATCAGAGATTAAACAAAAGCCATCTCAGTGCACTAGCCTATTTTTAGTTAATTATGAATATTACATGCTATTTTTTCCTTTTCTTGTAAATGTTCTAAGATTTTAGACAGGCACACCCTGTCAATAGGCAGGCAGGACTGTACCCAATACAGAAAAAAGAAAATGGAAAAGACATAATCCCAGTTATATTTTTGTCCTCTGAGTATGTCTTTTCCAATAAACCCTCTTCTCCAAGGAGATAAGCCTCTACCAGGGTCCGAAGACCTGACATTTCCTTGTGGTTTTCCTGTGAAAAATAAATGTAGTAAATTTTCTGTATTGTTTTTATTTGCTGTGCTTTTAAAGCACAAAGAGGAATTCTGAGGAGCAAAAGGATTTAGAAGGAACTAGTCACAGTTGGCTGCACATTGAAGTCATTTGAAATTAATATGCACAAAAGTGAATACTAAACTCAGTTCACCCCTACCTAGTATGTCCTACAGGCCAAAAAGGATTTTGTTTTATTAGTTATCTCATGTTTTTCCTTGCTTGGATCTCTTCAGTATGAGAACAGGAAACCCTGAATTTACAATCACTCATGTCAATTGGACAATTAAGTTTCTGATGCAGTGCTAAGGTATTAAAGAGTTAAAGCCTCTAATACATTAACCTTTAAACTAACCCTGTGCTAGTTACTCATGGCCTTTTCCAAGTTCAAATCTTTCCCAGGACTCATAATTACCAAAGCCAGCTATTGTCCAATGCAAATCATTTCAATGGCCATGGACTTTTCGTGTAGATGTTGTCTCCATATCTGCCTTTACTTGACAAAAGACATCTGGAATATGACTCAGAAAGTACCCAGATAAGCCTTGATTTTGATGACTGAAAAATAATTGGCAATATTCATTTACCTGAAAATTTTTATTAGCCACAAAGTCTTGTTCTTGTCCCCTAATTTCCACTGAGCTTTACCCATGTCTCTTTTCATTTTTGTGCTAATTCAACTTATGGGTGTTAGACATTGATTATATTCCAGGAATTGTGCCAAGTGCTAGGGCAGAGTGGTAGGAAGAAACCCACAGTCCTTAGACTTTTGGAGTTTATATTTTAGAGGAATAAGTGAAGAGAAGAAAGACATTAAAACAGAAGGAAGAAGAAGTAGGAGGGAGAAGAATGCAAACAATTGTGTAATTGATAACAATATTTATTCAGAAACCCTAGTCATCTCTTTAGGATTTTTTTAAATTTGAGATTTATGTATTGTCAGTTATGCACCTGATACTCACAAGTGATTAAATCAAAAGATATATGCAACCTCTTTAAGAAGTGGTCACTGTTCCTGTTTAATATGAGACCATATTTATAATATCAACAGAATCTAGGATGCATTGAGTATGTAAGATATGCCAAGCATTTACTCACACCATTTTGTGCAATCTCATGACAATGTGACAAAGCACTATTATTATCCACGTTTTGCATTTGATGAACAGAATTCCTTAGTCTAGCAACTCTCTTAAGGTCATAAAGCTATCATTTAGGAGATCCAGAATAAAAACCCAAGTCAGGCTATCTCTGAAGTCTGTCCTTAAGCACAGATGAAATCCTAAGTCTAAGAATATGAGAAGTCGCCTTATGATCCATCTATGGAAGAAGATAGGAACTCAGACTCATCTGGGACCAAATCCATGTTCCTCCTCTTATCCATTAGAGACTAATCTCCTCCAAGTCGCAAACTACATGCAGAAATTCTTATTAACACCCAAGCCCTGAACATCTCCAAAAGGAAACAATCTCTCTCATGAAGATAGAAAATGGGCATCGTTGCCAACTGCCTTTTACCTACAGTGCTCTTGTTCACCTCCCCTTTGCCAGTCTGACTCCCAGCCTCTAAGACCTCCTCACTTGTGCAGCCTTTTTCCACTCAAGCACATGGTCAGGAACTCTCCACTCTGCATCCCCTCAGCTTTTGCTACCAATGGGGCACCACATTCATCTGCACTTACATATGCCGTTCTGGCAATGCTCCTCAGTCACATTCCTGTGTGTCTGTAGGGTTGTGTGCACATGCCACATATGCGAATCCAGCTATAGCAAATGCCCACGGCCAAGGACAACAGAGGACAGGGAGATAGGCAGAGAAAAAGTGGCAGATGACAGAAAAGGAGACAAAGATTTATCACAGTGACAGATGACTGTGGGAAGCCATCAGACACAGGGGATAAGAGTCTGCAGAAGCATGAGATATCGAGGGATAGTTTGTGCTGGGCATGGTGCCAGTTACATCAGAAACACTGACGTCACCCATACTGAGACTTAGGCGCTAGGATGAAGGAGTCCAGATTTAAATGCATATTGCTCTATCATCACTATATGTTTTCTATATCAGTGTTCTCCACTATTGCCAATAGGACAGTTGGGTTAGTGATATGGAAGACTGAGTAAAGGCCTACACTACTGTGATTAAGCTATGGACAGTGCTAATGGTGGAAGTTATTATCCATATATGGGCATTTTTAAGAAAAGTGCTCTTAATATGCCAAGGTAACAGATGTAAAAGGAGATGCACAGTCTCCATAATAAGGTGGCACTTATGGTCTATTTAAAAAGTTGCAAATCAATTATCTTTTTCAAGTAGATAGTAGGCACTGAGTTGGGAAGCAGATAGCAATGGAGCAAAGAGATAGGAGATAAAGAACTGCATATGAGAACAGATCGTACCATATTTTTAAAAAAAATTTCAAGAGGACAGAAGAATGGCCCTGAAAGGCAGCTGAAGAGGGTACCAGGCCCTGCTTAACTGTGAGCTTGGTGATGACAGAGACCAAGTGCAATGGGCTCCAGCTTTAGTAATTGTAAAACCAAACCAAGTCAATGTATTTTATCCATGATCCATTATATGTTATAGTAAGCATTCTTTTCCCATGCTGAAGGAGCCCTGGTAAAACAGAATCCAGTATGGAACATTTCCCAGTATACTTCATTCTTAAGAGATGCCTGTTAGATGAGTAAGTGAAAAGCATAATGAGATCTCCCATTAAGAGCCATTCAAAAACAAAGATTCTCATATTCCGAATTATCTTCCTCAGAACTCAGTTACCTATGCAACAAAGTCCCCTTTGAAGGAAGTCATCTTTGTACTTCAATGGGTTGAAAAGTGTGAACTTGAGGCTTTTTTACATGAAAAGCTTATAAAAAGATACAATTATTCTCCTTTAAGTGGACAGTTTTCCTTGCACTTTTGCAATGTGACACAAGGTATTTACCTCTGACTCTATAGCCACAAGAAAATTCCAGAGTGGCAGCTCAAATGATAGACATTTATGTTCTCAGTTTTGGAAGCTAGAAGTCCAGGATAAAGGTTCCGGCTGATTTGGTTTCTGGTGAGGGTGCTCTTTGTGGCTTTGGTACGTGATGAAGCTAGTGAACCACTTTTCTAAGATGCTTTTTGAAACAGGCTCCTACATATGGTAATGTGTAGTGCCTATTCTTCCACAACCTCCCTCTTCAGCTTCAGTAAGTATTATAAATGCCTGTAAACAGTTCCTTACGATTACTTCAAGAGAAAAATGAACACACCAGGAAAAAAAAACTAGGATACAAGGTGACTGTTCTAGTGTTTCAGGAAGCATAATATATCTGATTTCATGTGATGCTAACTCCACATTAGATATTTTTAAAAGGATTTTACTTATTTGCAAGGCAGAGTTACAGACAATGAGAGGGAAAGACAGAGAGAAAGGTCTTCATTTGCTGGTTCACTCCCCAGATGGCTGTAACAGCTAGAGCTGGGTTGATCCAAAGCCAGGAGCCAAGAGTCTCTTGTGGGTCTCACATGTGGCTGCAGAGTCCCAAGCACTTGGGCCATATTCCACTGCTTTTCCCAGGCCACAGCAGAGTTGGATAAGGAGAGGAGCATCTGGGACTAGAACCAGCGCCCATATGGGATGCCGGTGCTGCAGGCAGAGGATTAATCTACTGCAATGCCAGCCACAACACATTTGATATTTTCCCACTTTGTGTTATCTCATATGTGTAGTATTCTTATCCCACTTCACAGATAAGTAACCTGAGACAAAAAGTATTCACTGAAGGTTATAATGAGTAGTATATGATTTAAGATTCCAAGATTCCAGAGATCAAGGACTATACCTTTCTATTCTCCGGCAATGTTACTATCCATTATTATTGACCAGCTTACTCCTCATGTAGGATCTCTGTCCTTAATGTGCTGTACATTGTGAGTTAATGCTATAACTAGTACTCAAACAGTATTTTTCACTTTGTGTTTCTATGTGGGTGCAAACTGTTGAAATCTTTACTTAATATATACTAAACTGATCTTCTGTATATAAAGAGAATTGAAAATGAATCTTGATGTGAATGGAAGGGGAGAGGGAGTGGGAAGGGGAGGGTTGTGGGTGGGAGGGAAGTTATGGGGGGGGGGAGCCACAGCAATCCATAAGCTGTACTTTGGAAATTTATATTCATTTATTCATTAAATAAAAGTTAAAAAGAGAAAAGGGAATCCTCCCTAGAGCCATAAACTGCCTTCCCACATCCACTATACTTTATCAGAAGCTCTGTCTTCACTGTTGCTGATGCTCTCATGACTGGGTCAAGTGACATTCAGATTCTGTTCTGTATCCGTTGTACACGGGGTTTCATGACCCTCTGTCTCAAGGGATCCTCACAGTACTAGGAGGTCTTGCTCCACGAGGAAGGCTAAGAGGTTTCCTGCATTCAAAGACTCATCTTACAGGAATCTTAGGGGGCAGAAGAGACAAACACTTGATCACAGAGGTAGGATTGTGGGAAGATACAGAATAAAACAGGTGAGATCGAGATCGCATACTAGGCTCTTCAGCTGTCCCGTTGCATGTTTTCATCACAGAGATTCTCACTTTCCATATTACTCAAATCTCAAGACATTTGAAGCCCTCAACAGGATAAAATTTTCTCCTTCCTCATTTAGAAGTCCTTTCCCATTTAAAGGTAAGAATTTAGCTTTTTTTTTTTCTTTTTTCAAAAAAAACATTTAAAATTCTTTCCCAGCCAATTTAGAGATTGAAGCTTGGGGATGCTGATCTTCTTCCAAATAAAATTTTTAACTAAGCAAAAACCACACCACTGCTCATGAATTTATTATAAGTTTCTAGTAAAAGATTAAACCCATTTCATTCAACAGTTTTGGGGATACAGAACAACTGAGAATCTGAGCAAAATGTAAATTTTCCTCCAGAGAATTTTTAAGCCCTAAAGGAGCATAAAATGCAAAAATACAGTGAGTGACTATAATTGCAGTATTAAAATATTTCCTGGCTGACCCAGGATCATTTATGGGCTGCTGAGTTAAACACTAAGCTATTTCAGCATCAGAGGTCTCTGGAGGCTACTTTCCATCTTATCAAATGGCACCTGCCACTGTGAAAAGAAGCCCAGAGATGGGAGTTTTTGCACTTGCAAAGCTTGGCGGAGACACAAGTGCCTTCTATGCTCGTCCAACCTAGCTTACCCAAAGAAGTCAGGCCTGATACTGCACACCTTATTTAATCCTTATAACAACTTCCTGAGGTAGGTTCCATTCATACCTGCATTTCCACAATGAAGGAATTGGAGTTCAGAGAAGTTAAATGACATACCCAAAATCATACTGTTAGGAATTATTGGCATTTCTTCATTTTAACTATTATACTATTAGTAAGTAGGATATTTTGTAGACCAGTTTTAATAAATTGTTATTAAGTATCACTTCCTTGCCAAATCCTGGAGAAGTTCTTGTCTGGGTGCACAATAAGCTCCTTGGGGAGACTTGGCATATATGACAAGATAATGAAATTAAATCTTTGGTTAAGATTCAAAAAGAAAGTAAAAGCTGAAATACAGTATGGATCTCCAACTGGAACAATCAGGAAAAAAAACTTAAGCATACATATGAGACTTGAACCTAGACACAACAAGAAAGACTTGGAAAAAAAAATGCAAGTATATGGGCTTTAATAAGTAGGAATAGAGGCAGGAAATGTACCTGTGTATAAAGTAAACTCTGTAGAACTTTAGGGCTAGGAGAGCATTACCTACCTACAGGTATCCTGTGGGCAGATCCAAGAGGACAGGAATCACTATAACACTAGGCTACATCTCTAGTCCTATCTTCAATTGTCTCATCTGTCACATGGGGAAGTTGGTTATATGACATGTACATCTCTTCCAACTTTGGAAACCAACACTACAGTCAGAACATAGATCATTCTGCTTGAAAAGAATTCCTCTGCTCTGAGACAACTTATATTACGGTCAGCATATCCTTACAAAGGCACTGTCACAGGAACCACTAACACTTAGCTGTCAGCAGTGACCATTTCATTTGTTGCTGTGGCTACTTTTTGACTATAATCTACTCATTTGGAAAGCAGGCACCCAGCATCATGTGTAACAAGCTTCAAGGAATGGGCAGTAGTTGTGATCTCAATCTCGTTGAAGATGTACACAATCCTAGAGGGCAGAACTAGAGGCTGGGGGTCAAATTCAGGTTATGACTTATAATGTGGCACGAGCCCAAATTTAAAAGTTGAGCAGTTTCTCATGATAAGAAAACGACTTATCTCCAGCTTAAAAAGCAATGATTGAGAAGAGGCTAGGGAAATCTCTTACTGGCTTATATTCCATGGATGGTAGCTTTTTGCAAAGGGGAAATCAGCAACTGGTATATTGAAGGAGTGCATCCCCACATCTGAACCCCTTTGTGAAAACTTACTTAATTGGCCATAAAGCTTCACAGGATAAAGGATGCAAATCCAATCAATAAGATCAACCTCTGGGGATTACTCTCCAACTTTATGCTAGTACCTATTTTTCTCTCCAAAAAATTTGTATCATTTATATAAAATAAAGAAAGACTATTGTGGCTCACAGTTTTATTACTCAATGTTCTCTCTGTGGTCTTGCAAAATTGCTTTTTCATTTGGTATTTGCAATCTTTATTGGACCCTTTTGTCTAGTTTATTTCTCTGTAAGTGTTAAGCTACGGACAGCCAAATCAAGAAGCTTCAGGCATCCCGCACCTGGAATTTTTTGCTTCTTGAGTTAGGTCAATTAAATCAAACTTTGGTCCGAGGCTGGTTTGAAAAGTGACAAGCTTAACAGCTTGGTGAACAAACAGCAGAGTTACTGTCACAGTTGACTTACTATCTGTTTAAGCAACAAATCGACTACAATTCACAATTTCCATTTCCTGGGAAAGGGAAACCTTCAAACCACAGAGGAAGTAACTGCTGAGTCCCTGAGAGGAGGTGCCTTCTCAGGGTGGAGGGAAGGGACAAATGAATGACACGATTGCTACGTGTCTAATCATGCAAAGAGAAACCCTTCTGTATGTCCACTCTACTGGAACATATGAAATGTACAAGTAATTGTGAACCAAAAGCATCCAAGAATGCTCTCCAGTGAACCAAACATATACTGCAAGCGTGAAGTAGAATTCCTGTTCTTCCCTGTCCAAGCTACCAGCATAACAGAACTGGCTTTGAACCTCCATTCTAACCACAGAGCAGACTGGAATCAGACTTTTGGAAGGAGAGGAAAAAAGAGAAGAAGGATCATAGCTGTTTAAGCACTTACATCAGATTAAACTCACACTACTAAGATAATTGACAGAACTGCCATTATAATTAGTTCTAGATAATAAAAAAGACCTGCACTACAAAGACTATGTTCCCTGTTTTTCCAGAGAGTTGGATAATCTTTAGGGTATTTATTACTACTTTTTTCTCCAGATTATCCATCTTGTATTTTTTAAATATTTATTTATTTGAAAGTCAGAGTTGCACAGATAGAGAAGGAGAGGCAGAGAAAGAGAGAGAAGTCTTCCAATCGCTGGTTTACTCCCCAGTTGAGTACAATGGCAGAGCTGTGCTGATCCAGAGCCAGGAGCCGGGAGCCAGGAGTCTTCCACATGGGTGTAGGGGCCCAAGGTCTTGGGCCATCTTGTACTGCTTTCGCAGGCCATAACAGAGAGCTGGATCTGAAGTGGAGCAACTGGGACTAGAACCGGCGCCCATATGGGAAGCAAGCACTGCAGGCAGGGCCTTACCTGCTATGCCACAGCACCAGCCTCCATCTTGTATTAAATTTAGAGATATCTATAAGGTAGGGGTTGAAGAAAACTGTATCAAACACAGAACTTAAAAGCATAACCTTCTACTTAAAAATTGGTGTATTCCACGTTTTCTCATTTCTGAACTTCAAGCACATTAGCACATATCATTTATTCACCTTCAGCTAAAGAAAGTAAAAGACATGGCCCACTTTATTTGGTGAATGACCAAAAGCCAGTTTTGGTTTATTTGTGTTTTAAAATTGAATTTAAAGATAGAGCTCAAGATTTAATGAAGATACATAAGTGTGTTTATAGGATGGAATTATACTGGTCATTTAGCAGAATAAGGAAGATTATTTATGGACATGGAAAGATGGCTAAAATAATATTAAGTAAAAAATCAGGTTGTATAAATATACAGGAGGGAATTTCAAAAGTATATGGAAATGGAACTAAAAGATACATTTCGAGGCTGATGTGGTGGTGTAGCAGGTGAAGTTGCCTCCTGCAACACTGGCACCCATATGGGTGTGATTCAAGTCTTGGCTGTTCTACATTCAACTCAGCTCCCTGCTAATGTGCTTGGGAAAGCAGCAGAGAACGGCCCATGTGCATGGGCCCCTGTACCAACATGAGAGACCTGGAAGAAGTTCCTAGCTTTGCTCTGTCTCAGCCCTGGCATTTGCAGTTATTTGGAGGATAAACCACCAGATGGAAGATATCTGTCTCTCCTTCTCTTTCTGTAACTCTGTCTTTCGAATAAATAAAATATTTTAAAAAGATAAGATCATTTTAGTGCAAAACATTTTAACTCACACATGTATATTTCAAAAAAAAATGCATTTTTCCATGAACATTTTAAGGGTACTCACAAATCATGTCTCAATATGCATAATTACAGAGAGATGTAATTTTAAATATATGTACCTCTATGCAATGGATCTATTCATGCACAGAAATAGTCATGAAGGAACATGTTATATGACACTTGTATTAACAGTTTTCATAATATATTTGTATATAGTTTGCCATTTTATATCATGCACATATTTTTCTTATTTTTTAAATTATGTCCTTTTTGTTTTTATTGTTTATTATTTTGTTTGAAAGGCAGAGAGACCAAGAGTCTGACATAGATAGGCAAAAATCTTCTATACACTGGTTTATTCCCAAATGCCCACAACAGCCTGGGCTATGCCAACCTGAAGCCCAAAACCAGATTTCATTCTGGGTCTTCCATGGGAGGGCTTGGACCCACCTGACTGGGCCACCATAGGCTGCCTCCCAGGTTGCACATTACCAGGATTCTGGGATCAGAAGTGAAGCTGGGGCTTGAATCCAGCCATTCCACTATGGGATACAGGCTTTCCAAGTGGCATCTTTTTTTTTTTTTGACAGGCAGAGTGGACAGTGAGAGAGAGAGACAGAGAGAAAGGTCTTCCTTTGCCGTTGGTTCACCCTCCAACAGCCGCCGCGGCCGGCGCGCTGCGCTGATCCAATGGCAGGAGCCAGGTACTTCTCCTGGTCTCCCATGGGGTGCAGGGCCCAAGGACTTGGGCCATCCTCCACTGCACTCCCTGGCCACACCAGAGAGCTGGCCTGGAAGAGGGGAAACCGGGACAGAATCCGGCGCCCCGACCAGGACTAGAACCCGGTGTGCCGGCGCTGCAAGGCGGAGGATTAGCCTAGTGAGCCACGGCGCCGGCCCTCCAAGTGGCATCTTAACCACTGTTCTAAATGCCTAGCCCTGTGTCAAAAAATTTTGTTGGATAGTTATATGAATTTCAACCCATGGATAAATTCATATAGCCATTACTACAAAAATAAAAAGCAGCCACCAAAATATATTTATAATGAAAAATATTATATATTAATGAAAAGAAAAATGTTAGTATCAATGAGATCAATTTCAGGAATTCTTGGCTTCTTGGCTCAAGAATAAGTTCGTCCAGAACATTGGTGGCACTGAGGCAGTGAGGCTTCTTCCAGAGGCCCCACCAGTATCAGTTGCTCCAGCACCCTCAGCCCTCACGCCTAGAGACAGCTCTCCTAATGCACATAGGGACAGCCCCATGGGGCAGAGATGCCTGGCAAAGTTACTGGGTTGGAAATCTGAATTTCCCTATCATAGGTATTCTCATAACAACAAAGATGTCTTTAATTCTATACTCACAGCTGGAATTTGATCCAGCAAGAGACTGATCGTCTCGCCCTCATGGTCCAAAGAACCATGGCTTCTGGTAGGGAAAATACCCACGCCACAGTTTTCAGTTCCATGAGGTACATACCTCTGGAGCAGCAACATGGCTATTGGAGTGTTCCCAACAAAAAAAAATACAAAGTGCTGGCAAATGGTTGCAAAAATATATCATGCACATTTAAAGGTTCTCAGATACTGAAAACAGCAGCAACAACAGAAAGGTAGGTATGAACGAAGAGAAAGGAATATAAAAGATATTTATGGTCTACCTGCACCTTTTTCTTTCCTCAGAGCTTATTAAAGAGCACAAAAAAGATCAGGGATGTTTAGAAATAAGTTTGATCTCTCTAATGAGACACCAATAGCCTCCAGGTGGCTTGCTCCTGCACACATCTTCCTGAACACATCTCTACAGGACAGACACTATTTGTTAAGCTATTGACAGGGTCAACAGGCCAGAGAACACACAGTATTCACTATCACACCTTTATTTTTGAAAGGTCACTGCAGGTGACATGCTGGCACTGAAATCACAAGGCTCAAAGAATAGATTCCAGGCTATCCCACCATCCCACCACCAAAGATCTATGAGGCTGGCACAGTTTCCAGATGGGTAGACCATGCCAAAGTTCCTGTAGAACAAAGCCCATGGAATATTCCTCTGTCCCTTCATTCCTCGTGGCTGTTCTGTTTGTTATCATCCAAGGCTCAGTCAGTCCCCAAACAAAGATAAACCCCTACCTTAAGAGGTTCACAAATATTTCTAGGAGGAAGCAAGTGGCTTTCTCATATAAGCAAATTGCATTTTAATTTCACAGGATTAACTGTTGACTTGGACCTGCTCCTTCACATTCTGTATGATATTTGGGTTTTGCCAGGAGTTTTCATTGCTTGCTTTCCTCACTCATTTAGAATCTGTGATGACATGGCTTCCACCTGTCTGATTTGGGACTTGGCTTGTCTGTTCTGAACTTCATGTGTCTCCAGCTGTGACCCAAGGCTCTGATCTAACCTTGATAATCTGCACAAACATATAACCCTCCCAGGTCCCTGCCTCTCCACATCCCCTCTGGTGCTCGGGAATTGTACAAATACACCACTGTAATCTCATTCTTACCAAGTTAAGATTTGTTTGCTCTTCCACTGGCTTTTGCAAAGGCTCCACTCCAACTCCAACTCCCCCCCCCCCTTTTTGTTGGCAAAACCATCAAGGCTCTTTAATGACAATCTTTGTTTCCAAATTCAGTGTCATTTCCACATTAGCAAAGAAAATGGTTAGTGATCTAGAAGAACAAAACTGTAGTCTGGCTTTTGTAGAAATAGTTTGCACAGATAAGCACCAAGCTGATAGTTAGCTTTGGTATGATAGCGTTTGACCTTAGCAACTTGTCTGGTAGCCTACTCAGGGAAGAAAATTTCTCTGAGTAGGAGTCATAAAACAAATGCAAAACAAAAGCCACCACTAAGGAAGTTTAATAGCATTTCTAACCTGTTAAATGGCAAAGCAGCATACAAGTTTAAGTCAAAAAACACATTAGGTGAAAATCCACTTCTTAATTTGCAATACAATTATAAATCTAAGACTCTTCCAAAGTCAAAATGAGCTTTTCCACTCTGCTCCCAGCACTATTAGAGATGCTACTCCAAAATTCCAGCCAATTGGAATTTTGGAATTCCATGAAGAAGGCAAATAAAAATGCTTTGAATGGCATTCTGTCATTGCTGCAACATCCAGTTTGTCAATATCAGGTGAGTTTGTCAATATCAGGCGACACTTCTTGATTAGAGATACTCAGGGAATACCAACCCCACCTTTGTCCTCTTCTGTAGAAGTACACACAGGGCAGCACTCAACTTCTCAGACCCTCAATGCTGCAGAGGACACAGGAAATTCAGATACTGTTTTTTTATAAATTACCTTTTTTAAAGTATTTATTTTTATTTATTTGAAAGAGTTACAGAGAGAGGATGAGACAGAGAGAGAGGTCTTCCATCCACTGGCTTACTCCCCAATTGGCCACAGTGGCCGGAGCTGTGCTGATTCAAAGCCAGGAGCCAGGAGCCTCCTCTGGGTCTCCCACACAGGTGCAGGGGCCCAAGGACTAGGGCCATCCTCTACTGCCTTCCCAAGCCACAGCAGGCAGCTGGATTGGAAGAGGAGCAGCTGGGACTAGAACTGGTGCCCATGTGGGATGCCAGCACTTCAGGCCAGGACTTTAACCTGCTGCACCACGGTGCTGGCCCTCAGATACTCTGTTACATACAATGTTAGGAGGCTTTACGTGTCCATCTGGCAGGTTCTACAAAGCTAGTACCTGGCTATTCTTGCTACATGTTTCATTGAAGCTGCCCACAGGTGCCTATTTGACTACACTTTTCACTTACCACTCCAAGTTACAAAATTTGAGCATATAATGGCTGGAGGAAAAATACTAGCTTCTGGTTGATAGTCCAACCAATAGAAGCTACTCTTCATCATGTGATGTAGAGCTTTTAATTGATTTATTTGAATAGCTATTTTTTTAAAAAAAGGAATGGAAAATTTAGGATGCATTCCTTACCCACTATGATCGTTCTCCCTCATACATTTCTTCTTTATAGAACCACCTTTATTATTTTCTATTGGCACCAAAGTTGGAGATTACAGCAACACAATTTTTCTGTTTATATTAAATATGCTAAAGGAAAATGGAGAAGCCAGGTATCTTGTTCTTTACAGCATTTAATTATCCTTGGCTACTGCTACACAGAGGATAGGTATACACAAGAATCCATAAAATATGGTTCACCATGACAGATGGGGAGGACTGACAGCAGCTTCCACTAGTCCCTGGGACTCCATGCCTGAACTTCTCTCTCTAGGAGCATGACCTCATGTTTCATCCAGCACCGCAGCTTCTCAGGAAGATGACACAGCTCCAGACACATCACAACCCCAGAGTCCTGAGCCCTTGATCTTCCTTAGTTCATTTACTCCATGAATTACCTCTTCTTCTAGTTGTTAGGTCTGAGCAGTCTGTGGACTGACACAGAAGAGAAATGACCTGCTATGGTACCCCACGGCATTAAAGTATGTATTCTATGACTCCTAAAATGAACCTGGTACAGAACTCACCACTCTCCAGGTGGGGAGAAGTCTGCTTCACTCAAGCCATGCAGAGTCTGAGGACACACACACAGCGTTCCTACCAGAAAGTGTCTGGGGCCTCAGCTGCATAGCAGGGGATGGATTTCTTATCACCTCCTGCTCAGTCTCCTACTCCTCATTCTCCTTTTCCTCCTTTGCTTCCTTTATGATTTGTGTAAATTCATCTTCCTTATTCAGAATATTTATAAGCCATTTTAGAGTGTTTTTCTGTATAATGATAATTGAGGGGAAAATTAAAACATCACGAAACATTTCCCTGTTATTTGAAAAGAGACTTGGGTATAGGGAGGAAGAGGTGTTTTGGATATGGCCCTGAATGTTAAAGCATACAGAAGATTTTGGTATGAATATAACTTGAGGAAAGTGAAATCATATGATTTAAAAATGTTTTCAGTACTATATATGCTAAAGCATCTGCTAAATATTTGACTCCTGTTAATGTTTTCTTTATAACAACCTTATAAAGTCAGTGCATTATAAACTCACTTCATGAAGGACAATGAAGCACATTTAGCTTAAGAACAAGGATTTAAACTTCATTAATTCAAAGTACAGTCATACCACACTCAAGTTTGTATGATTATTTGACAAATAAGGAATTAGTGCCCAAAAGGAGAATTGTCCCATTTGCTACCATGGAAAAGAGCCCAGCACTTAAAAACAACAACAACAAGCAACTCTCACACAAAGTCCAAGACTGTCTCAAGCACTGGCTCACAGATGCAGGGCAAGTCAGAGATGGGCCAACAATCACAGATCTGCCCCTTTGGTAAACACGAGGACTCCTTGCTTGTACACAAAAAGCTGTCTTGTAGAATTTTTTTTTTTTATAAAAAATAGATTGTTGATGTAGAAGCACTGTGCACACAGTATGGGCCAAGAATTTCCTGTGCCATTAGCTCCAGTCCTTAGAGGAAGTGGGTAATAGGATGTTGCTTTTTGACAGCTGGGAAGAGCAGGTCGCAGAAGCCAAGTGACTAAGTCCATCTTACAGAGGTGGTGAACGGCAGCTATGACCTGGAGCCAGGGCTTCTATCTTGATAGGAAGCTGCCATTCAAGGGAGATCATGTCAGAATCAATGCATGCCAGTAGGATCTATCATTAGTAAACAGGGTTTGAAATACTAGCTTTTTAAAGATCTTCACTAGATCCTATATAGTGAATATTTCTTAACTTCACTTTCCTAATGGAACAGAGCATCCTAAGATCAAGAAAGAGGCAGAAGTTATTTAAACTTAAATCATAACCACCTTGACCTTAACAGAATACATTTTATAATTTCCACAAATGTCTTACCCTTTAATAATTAATTACACAGCAATCATAAACTGGGTGATTCTGACTCCACACTAACAAGCTGCTTTACTGCACTTCATATAATTTTACTGATGCCTACAATTCTGTTTTATAATAGTAACACTCTCCTTAAGAAAGCAGAGTGAACTATGAGTTTAGCCTCTCCTTTGGTTTCTGTAGACTTTGGAGACAGAGGAGAGGGTGTCCCAGAAATGCACGAAGGATCATATAAGATATGCTAACCCTTTACAAAATGGGATTATTTTCAAATAAAAATAAGCTTCTGTTAAAAACTTTAATGAAATAGAAAGGAAACCACACATGGCAATCCAGTAAGAAATGAATTGAGCCAGCCTCTGACATGGATTCTTACTTCAATGGGTAATTTATTTCTTGGAAGATACTATCCCTTAGATAGGCACTTGTAGCTCCAGTTCAGAGTAAAACAGAACTCTGGTTTAGGTAAAGAGTTCTAGAACTACAACCCAAATCCCAGTTCTGTAGAGAAGAGGGATTTGTTGGAAGAAATGCTGGGAAGATTGCTTTGTCATCACTTTTAATATCACCCACACTCCTTGCAAGGGAAACATTGTAGTAGTTAGACTTATTTTTAAAAGTTTGTATAATTATCTGAATGATTTTAACATTTTTAATTAAAGCTGACATTAATAGAAGACTGTCCATCTATTCAGTCACTAGGTTGCAGTTTCCACATAACTGGCTGTGGTCAATACTTTCTCCATCAGCCATGGTGCTAACATTGTCAGGTAACTCTAGGCCATCTTTCAGAGCACTTACAGTCACATGTTTTCTGTTTTCCCACCTTCTTGCTTTATCTCTGTCTCTGATTGGTTTTCGTATCAAGACCTACTTCCAACCGTAAACTTTATGCAAGACCCTATCAGGAAGACAGCTCCAAAAAGGAAGACAGTCAAGTAAATCAAGTAATTAAGGAGCATCTGTTATAAGTGCAGCAGGTTCTGTCTCCCCAAAACCTGTGTAGCTGCTTAAATCCTAATGTTCTCATGTTAATGCTTGGCAGATTAAGGGTAGAGACCTGATCTAATGATGGCATCAGAAAAGTGGAGACAGGGAGGGGTCATTGAGTCACTGAGGGTGTGCCTGCAGAGGGTGGTCCTTGTGAGAGGTTTCAGAGTTTCAGTTGAAATTCTGCCTAGGTGCTCTTGGCTTCCTGGCCTGGCCCACTGTGTGATCCTACCTCTGTATCCACCATAACCAGCTCCACCAGACACAGCATTAAGGGGCTGTTCAATCCTTTAACCCCCAACCACAGATGAAATAAACCTTTTTGTACCCAAGAAACTCCTCTCAGTTATTTGAGTTAAAGCAACAAAATTGGACTAATACAGCTGCTATACTTTCATGTCCTTTCATTTATTTAATCAAATTTGAATAAATCAATCCTTTACAAAAGCCCAGGATAGTAATAGGAATAGAAAAGAGATTGACATTTGATAAACCAAAGTAGAAGCCTTTAGCATATCTCCTATAAGCTATCTCCTATAAGCTTTTTTTTTTTAATACCACAAAGCAAAACCTTATAAGGAAATAAATATTTACATCAAAAAGTCATGTGAGAAACAGAAACACACCAGCAGCATTCTAACAAGATGCCAGGCATTTACATCAGCTCCAGTTTACTTCCTTGATTCGGGCAACAAAGTCGTAAGTTCTACTTCCTACAGGAAGTAAGTTTCAAAGACTGGCCTAACAAAAATAGTTAAATAAATTCACCTATTCCTACTCTTTTACTTTGTGAAGAGCTAGCTAACTTATCTTCCCAGGCAGATGGTAAGCTTGAGGGAAAGACTGCAAACATGTATTTCTCCATGTCTCTATCAGTACATGCCTAGATCAAATCAGAGACAAGAAATAACTGCTAAACTTATGTAATAAAATAAAACAAACAAAACAGAGCCATGATACAGACTCTCATGGGAACAGGGAAAAGAAGCTGGAATTGCAAACAGCATCCACATGTTTTTGCAGTCCCAGCCTCCAACCAAACCTCTAGTTCATTCCTTCAGCTTTGACTTCATTAGATGCATCTAATTCTGTTTTCTAGGCCATCAGATATAAAATATGTTAATTATTTTCTCATAAGGAGAGAGAGAGAGAGAGAAAGAGAGAGAGAGAGAGAGAGAGAAACTGATTTGATCCCAGAGCTAAAATTCCCATGGTAGCATTATCAGGGAATAGAGAGGTGGCCGAGAGAGGCGATAATTTGAGGATGGCCTCACTCATGGGTTAATTCACATTTGCACTTTTCCTTCAGGATGAAATGAGCACGTCACCATTTAGAATCACTCAGCACAGCACTTGTGAAGCTCACATGCTCTTTGTATAAGGTAGTCAGACGAAGGCATACAACGGGAATACTATGTAATTAGACTGACCAACAGGCTAACCATGGTCTAATGCAGCTATCAATACTTAAATTCTAACTAGGTGAAGTTAAATAAAACTAAAAATGCAACTCCTCTGTTGCACTCACCAGATTTCAAGTAATCCATAGCCTCATGAGAGATGCTATTGTATTGGTAGAATGAAGGAACACTATACTTCTTTCACTGAAGAAACTTATATTGGAGAAGTCTGTTCCATAGTCCCTGTGGATAAACAGTCTGTAGAGAAACGATGGATTGAGAGAGAATAGTCACGCAAGGAGTATTCCAGGCAAAACTGCATGTGTACTTGTGTGGATGCACAACCATATACACACATAACTTCTGTAGTCTGAGATCTCATCTTCTCTATGTTAAGAAAAGCAGATCTAGTGGCCAGTGCTTTGGCATAGTAGGCTAAGCTTCCACCTGTGGTGCCAACATCCCATATGGGCACAAGTTGGTGTCCCAGCTGTCCCTCTTCTGATCCAGCTTGCTGCTTATGGCCTGGGAAAGCAGTGGAAGATGGCCCAAGTGCTTGGGTCCCTGTACCCACGTGGCAGATCTAGAAGAATCTCCTGGCTCCTGTCTGTGGATTGGCCCAGCTCTGGCATTTGTGGCCATCTGGGGAGTGAACCAGTGGATGAAGATCTATCTCTCTCTGCCTCTCCCTCTGTCTATAACTCTGCATCTCAAATAAGTAAATAAATCTTTTTTTAAGAAAAAAGTAGATCTAGGGGAAAATTCAAGCAATCATTTTCTTCTTTCCCACTCTTTTCCACAACTTGAAATAACCTATTTATATTTGTTAGCAAAGTAGGTTCAGACATGATAAAGAGGGAGCTGAGTGTGATCGGCATATACTTGTAGATGGTTCTGGAAGTGCTAACCAAATGTTTTCCTACTAAAAGCTTTGTCTGTTTCCTACTTCTCCTAAAAATCATACTAATATGTGGTCTACACAGGCACATACATTTACACATAGATATGTAAAGGTAGATGTATCTGCAAAGTGCAATAGCATTTGCATTATTATTTGCCTCTTCTAGAGGTGTCAGAACAGGGAATCACCAGGCCCTTTCTCAGAGACTAATTATCCCTCATACTACAGACAACATTAACAACGTAGATTCAGATACCTGTCCTGATAGAGCATGAATGTGCTTTTTCTTTCCAGTTTTAGCTTCCTAGTAGATGCTGGTTATACCAAGTCAATAAACATAGTTCTGTAGACTGTTCCTATAAATCTATCACATGTAAGAAGATATTATAACTTGCTTTTCAAAGAGACATCAGTTTTTCACTTTGATATAAATGAATGTTTTTAAATTTTAAATTTCAAGAACTTCTATTGATACACGTATGTATTAATAAAGGTCAGTGTGTTTTGATAATGAGTAATAAACCACATAACCAGAACCCTGCATATGACACATAGTCTAATATTGGAGCTACACTAATGGAATAGATCTATGTGTCATCTTTGTATGCTGAACATACTCAGTTACTTAACTCTCACATGTGCTCAGTCAATACCAGAAACTTTTTAAAAAAGATTTGCTTCATTTATTTGAAAAGCAAAATTACAGAGACAGAGGGAAAAAAAGAGAGATCTGCTGGCTTAGTCCCCAAATGGCCTCGATGGCCAAACCAAAGTCAGGAGCTTCTTCTGGGTCTCCCACATGGATGGGAGGGAACAAGCACTGGGGCCATCTTCTACTGCTTTCCCAGGCACAATAACAGAGAGCTAGATCGGAAGTGGAGCAGCTGGGACTCCAACCAGCCCCCATATAGGATGCTCGTGTTGCAGGCCGAGGCTTTACTAGCTATGTTACAGTGTTGGCCCCCAGAAACTCTTTAGTCTAACAAAAACAAACAGCAAAAATAAAGTATGTTTTATTTGTTAGCACATTAAAGACATATCTTGTATCCTCTTAAATATTTCAATAGCTGGGCAGGCACCACCTACAGAAGTTAACTGGCCTTTGAATACTATATACCAAAGAAACAGGAAATCTGATATTCAAAACTAGAGCTGTCTGCTATCACTCTGTATATTTTATCAAATATCCTGCCTTGGTTGACACATTTTATTTCAATTATAAACATAGCCTAAAAACAAATCTTAAATAGAAATTTTTAAAATTTCTAGCTCAAGAAACAAAAATCACTTTGTTTCCATTGTTTTGTCTAAAAAATCAGGTAAAAAACCTTATTGGGGTCAGCGTTCTGGTGTAGTGGGTGAAATTGCCACCTCTGACACTGGCATTCCATATGCAAATGGGTTTGTATCCCAGATGCTCCACTTCCCTCCAGCTTCCTGCTAATGTGCCTGGGAAAGCAGCTGAGATGACCTAAGTGCTTGCGCCCCTGCCATAAGTCAGAGACCCAGATGAAGCTCCTGCTTTTGGCCTGGCTCAGCCCTGTCTGTTGAGGCCACTTCATGAGTGCCCCAGCAGACTGAAGATATAATTTTATCTGTGTCTGTTAATTCTTTCAAATAAACAAACTCATTTAAAAATGAAAGCTATCAAAAGCATCAATCCAAGTATTCCTGTCCAAACTTTCAACAGAATCTAGTCTCCTTTTTAAAAGAAGTATACTCTCTAACAGAAGACCAGTGGCTCTATTAAATGGTCCACTGGACAACTTAAATGATTGCAGGATCTCTGCTCACTGAATGACCAAGTGCAGACTCCAACACTACCAATGGAGAGATGAGAAGGTGAGAGAAGCGCTAAAGCAGCACCTATAAGCACATGTTAAAGTCTTTTACATAAGAAGATGGAGTTTCCAAGCCAAAGGTCTACTCTGCTCCTACCTTAAATTATTGAAAATATAACTTCTTAAAAAATTAATTGCTTCTATGTCGTACATTAAAGCCTGAAAGAGAAGATACTCTCTAGACTCATGTAACAAATCAATCCAAGTGCTCATTGGGCCATCTTCTGCTGCCTTCCCATGCACATTAGCAGGAAGCTGCATCAAAAGCAGCCAAAGACAAAAATTATCATATTTGGATTATAAGCAAATTACCAACATTACACAATGTAGGAAGCTGACACAGAATTGACATATGTATTTTTTTTTTTTTTTGACAGGCAGAGCAGACAGTGAGAGAGAGACAGAGAGAAAGGTCTTCCTTTGCCATTGGTTCACCCTCTCATGGCCACCGCGGCCAGCACACTGCGACCGGCGCAGCGAGCTGATCCGATGGCAGGAGCCAGGTGCTTCTCCTGGTCTCCCATGCGGGTGCAGGGCCCAAGGACTTGGGCCATCCTCCACTGCACTCCCGGGCCATAGCAAAGAGCTGGCCTGGAAGAGGGGCAACCGGGACAGAATCTGGCGCCCCAACCGGGACTAGAACCCGGTGTGCCGGTGCCGCAGGCTGAGGATTAGCCTAGTGAGCTGCGGCACTGGCCTGTATTTTGGTTTTCATTCTGTCAAATTTCCTTCATACAAACCCATTTAAACACACATATTATATAAACACCAAAGGGTACTTCAAAAATTCATGGAAACAATTAAAATATAGTGTGCATTTCTATGTACTATTTGAAGACCCTTCCCGAGAAACTAGAGCAGATAAAAAGAGCTGGGGGAAACTGAACACCTTTGTTTTTGAAGACCTGAACAATGACTGGATTTCTCTCCCCTCAGTCTGGATGTAGATATGAGAAATGGACAGGAGTGCATGGAGAAGTACTGATTGAGGAAAACACTATGCATAAACTGCAAAAATCATTGCACCAAAGTAAACTTATCTTTTAATTGTATTGCCCACAAACTTTTTGAAGTACTCTATACTGCAGTAACCTGTTCATGTGTGTTTTTGTTTGTGTTTGGGTATAGAAGTTGTAAGGCAACAGTTTCTGGTATTAGGGAAGGGTGGTTACAGAGTAGAGTGAAATGTGTTAGGGAACTAAAACACTTAGCAACCACCATTTCTGTACTTTTGCATTATCCTGGATTCTATGCCTGCCATTCTTTATGCTTTACCCTCAATAATCTCAATTATATTTATAACTAGCCACAGATGGGCAAAGAGGGTAGAAATTATTTGAACCAGTTCTTAGTATAATTGATTAGCCAAAGATATTTTTTATTTTCTTAATTTTTTATATTGAGAGAGAGAGAGAGAGAAAGAAATGGGGCTAGGACCGGCTGAAGCCATGAGCCTAGAACACAACACAGGTCTCCCACATGGGTTTCAGGGACTCCAAGTACTTGAGCCATCACCTCCCAAGATGCACATTAATAGGAAACTGGTATCAGAAGGAGCTGGGACTTGAATCCATGCACTCTGTTATGAAAATTGGAAGTCACAAGTAGCATTTTAGCCTCTGTGCCAAACACCCCTCACTCCTTTTCACTCTAGATGAGCTAGATAAAGGAGTTTTAATGCATGAATGGTATTTCACAGCAAAAAACATTTTTATGACCTTTGCTTCTTAGACAATAGATATGTGTTCATTTTGAATACTTTCCATTAACATCAGAAACAGCTATTTAAGGTAGAAATATTGTATCAGTTTGTTAAGATTCAGATTAGAATGCAGCATTGGTTAATTACAGTGTGTAGGGCATGAGAACTACAAAGGTAAGTTGGGAAATGAGGGCGAGTTCTTAACACATAGAGGGAACAAATTTGTGATCTATTTATTTGATTGTGTTGATCACCACTCCAAAAATCATAGCCCACATAATGAAGGCTGGATGGGAGGAGCAATTCTGAGTATGTTCCCATGACATAAACATCAATACTAAACTCCTGATCATGACTTGTCTTAATGCAGTCTACATTTGTGAACCAAGTGAATTCGTAAGTTGTAGTCTGTTATTTTTAAATGTTCATGAGTGTAACATTAAATATCTAGAAATGAACACAATCTCTAATTATATATGCATATATATATGCATCTCTGGGAAGATTTCTGGCAATTAAATTTTACATGCAAACGTTGTGAAAATTGCTAGGCTGAATAATCATTGCATATTAAAAACAATAAAATTCTCAATTTCTTAGCTGTTTCCAATTTGTATTTTATCTTATTTTTAGCCATCCACAGTTTGCATGGTCTCTTGCCTGCTTAAGAACAGTCTGGAAACTTCACACTTTTAGACAGTCTTGAGCTGCATTTTAAATGGTCAAAGCAGCTTCTTTATTTTGTGGGCAATTCCCAAGTTTAGCTTAACCTAGACAAGCTTCCTTAGATCCCAGACATGCAGAATGTTCTGGAAACCCTAAAACCTCACTGAAGAGAAGATCAAAGGATCTAAATTTCACTCTCAAATGCCTGATTTGTTTGCAGCACAATCCCTTGCTCACACTGGAAGGTCAGTCTGCTGTAATCTCCCGATTTATTTTCTACTCCATAAAGCAAAGAGTAAGACCTCCTTTCAAGAAAGGCACTAGGGAGAACAGAGGCTTACCAGAGGGGTATCTGGTCTACCTATGATGCGTCACAGCTCATTCAGATATGCATGCATCCACAGGGTCTTCTAGGAGATGTTAGAGTGTCTTGTCCTGATACATTAAGATTCTCCGAAATAAAAATAAATCACAAATAAAATGAAAGGCACATGTTGCAGATGATCTGAAAATCTACAACTATCATCCCCAAATCCCAGACATTTCACTTTGGTTTTGTTTCAGTTCCATATACTGTGGCAATGAATCACAAATTAGAGATTCTTTGTTGGGGGGTGGGGCACTATACAAGGATTTATTGTGAAGCAAGATTGCTGATGAGAGACCTTACAGCATTACCTTACAGCACGACCCAAGTCCACAAGGCCCATGGACTCCCCCCTGGACACATAACACAGCCCCCAGAATTCCACAATTCCTGCTATGCTGCCCAGACCAGTGCACTATGGCTTGATCCTGTGTGAAGGTATCTCAACTCTGGCATCTGGATGTGGTTTGTTATGACCATATCTCACCAGGAACTCAGAATCCTGTGACCTCCCTTCAATAATGCTCCAAGTAGGGCTGCTCCTCACTTCTGGCCAGGCTCACCCTCCTCAGATCTGCGCCACCTTTAGTCTCCTATGGCTATCTTGGACCATGCCTGCAAATAGGTCAAGCTGAGACTACAAGAGAATAGCAAGAGAGAAAACCTCCATGGTTGGAGCCCAAGTGCATAGGAAATCAGCAGGAGCCACCACCAGAGGCTTTCCACATGCAGAGGACCAAGAGCACCTCCCAGGTGAGGAGCCTGCTCAGCCTGGCTGCCAAGCAGCTGCCCCTGCTAACTTCTCTAGTCTCTGGAGTAGAGAGAGAATCCCAGACCAAAAGTGGCACTGTGCGCACCTCCACAGGCAGCAGTGGGAGGCTGGCACTCAGGACATCAACTCTAGCCAAATAGGGTGACAGTTGGCAGTATAAAGGCAGCATCAGACAGGTAGTAGCCCAGGGACCAGGACTGCCGGAGTGGCAGGAGACGCTGCCACGTAGAATTGAAGTCACAGACCGAGGGGGCACTGGTGGGCTTTCCAGGAGGGTGGCACTGCCAGAACTACAAATCCCACCCTACTACTCAGCTGGACTGGATGTGTACCTACCAACCTTCCACTACCCGACTCTGCCCCAGCCTCCAGAGCAGAGCACCTGCCAACTCCTCTATGGGGGTGGCCTACCTGCAGTAGGGGTCTACTCTGCAGTCCTAACTCTAGACACCTTGACCAAACATTTACATTGTGCACCATGTTCTAGCCTACAGGGGAAATGCTAGAGAAACAGGAACAATGTTGAATCACTGCATGTGTGTGTACATACAGAATTAACAAGCTCAACAGATTAGCCAAGGTAAAGATCATCATCTCTTTATGATCCATGAGGTTGCAGCTAGTTAGTGGATAATTCAGGTTTAGAATCAGCCAGTGTTTCCCGGCTAAGTAATGTAAAATATTTAATCAATTCATAATATCTACATACACTGCAAACCAGCTCAGATGTAGGCATTCTTATAAGCACATTGGATAATTTACTTGAAAAGGCAATTCTACAAATTGATAAAAAAAAAAAAAAAAGCTGAGTTAGGGGTCCAGCTATGCAGCAAAGCTGGTTAAGCACCACTTTCCATTCGAGCATCTCATATCTAAGTTCCAATTCCAATCCTGACTGCTCTGCTTCCAATCCAGCTCCCTGCTAAAGCTCCTGGGAAGTCAACAGGGGATTTGGAGATCTGGCTTCTTGCTTCAGCCAGATGCCAGCAAATAGTGATCCAGCAGGTGGAAGATCTCTTAGATACTCTGCCATTTTGCCTTTTTCAAATACATAAGTTTTTAAAAGATTTATTTATTTGAAAGGTAGAATGAGAGAGAGGAAAAAGGAAGGACAGAGAGAAATAGAAATCTTCCATCCACTGGTTCATTCCTCCAGATGGCCACAACAGCCAGGGGTAAGCCAAGAGCTTCATCTTGCATGCAGGTGCCCAATCACTTGGGCCATTTTCTGCCACTTTTTCCAGGCTGTTAGCAGAGAACTGGATCACGAATGGAGCAGCTGGGACAGGAACTGGTACCTATTTGGGATGCAGGCATCAGAGGAAGAGGCTTTGCCCACTATGCTACAAAACCAGCACTTAATAAAATAAAACTAAAATGATCATGCAAGAAGTTTTAATACCTGTAAAGTAAGCAGAGAAAGAAATTGTATTGAGAGGGCTTGGTAGACAGAGTGTAAGACTCGAGCAACTGGGAGAAGGGATGCAAGACTCTCCTCCAGCAGTAGAACCAAGGACCCTATTCTTCTGGCCAATCCAAGACCGCCAACTTTGTGTTTTAACTTGTGAGTAAAGTAAACTCAGCCAAACCAAAACAGTTCAGTTCATGGAACCCACACAGTGAGACTCAGTTTGATATCAGAGTGATCCTTCATCATTATAAAATCACTATAATTAGCATTATCATTTAATTGCTCCCCCATCCCACTTCCTGATGCACATGGGAAGCTGCTTGTGACATCCCAGATGTCAATCACAAAAGCCAATGGTGGGGCCGGTGCTGTGGCGCACTGGGTTAATCCTCCACCTGCAGCACCGGCATCCCATATGGGCACTGGTTCTAGTCCTGGCTGTTCCCCTTCCAATCCAGCTCTCTGCTATGGCCTGGGAAAAACAGTAAAAGATGGCCCAAGCTCTTGGGCCCCTGCACCCACATGGGAGAAGTGGAAGAAGCTCCTGGCTTTGGATCAGCACAGCTCCGAGCATTGCAGCCATTTGGGGAGTGAACCAACAGAAGGAAGACCTTTCTGTCTCTCCCTCTCACTGTCTATAACTCTACCTCTCAAATAAGTTAAAAAAAAAAAAGCCAATGGTGACTGTCATGGACATATCACTAATTAACATCCTTAAGCTTTAGTGATAAAAACCTCAAATCATCAAGAAATGGTGCCATATTTTCTCTCTACTGGCCCTGTTCTTCCCTTGGAATGTACTTTAATAAACTTTGCTTTACTATCCTACTTTTGTGTCACTAAACTCTAATTCACTACTTCATTGGTGGAAAGAATGGAGGCAACCTGGCCTCCATTACAAGGTGGTAAAATAGTATTCACATCAACATTCGTTCTGTCTTGATTTCCCAAGGTAAAATCCTTTTTGTTATTTCTTTAGTTTTTATTCTGTAAGATGCAGGTAATTCCTTTTCCCAAATGCCTTTCAGAATACTTGTATGATTTTTAAAAGTTTAGCTTTATGATTAGATAGTTACATAATTCAGGGAAATATTTTTATTGTCAAGTTATTCATTAAGCAGACTTACCTTTGGCAACTTCCTTATAATTTGGTTCAAGAATCATAGTGTGATGTTTACAGACAGAAAGACTTGTCTTTTTTCTTAAACATTAAATTAGTTTATAACCAGAGATCTAATTAATTGTTTCAGACCTATACCAGAATTTGTTAATGATTGACAGTATTTTGAAGGACAGTCCCATCATTTCCCAGGTAGGATATGAGAAGAGCAAACAGCTTTGCTGTTAACCTGGCTTCCTCAGTTTCTTCACCAACTTGAACTAAAGGAGAAGGCATATTTCCATATTATACTCCAAGGGGTTAGTATTTTCAGATCTCAGAATCATTATTCTAATTGTAAGAGTAAACTAGTATAGTACTGAGTGCTAAATTTCTGTACCCATCAAGTAAGGAAAAATCTGACAATGGAAAAGAATTGAGATTTCACCAAACTAATAAAGTTTGATTATATGACAAAACACTATGCTATATTCTAAAACACTCAAAACAGAAGAATTTAAGTGGAAAGTATGAATTTTTCCCTTGGCATAAATAAAAAACTTATTTTCAAGGCAGAGTAACACAAAGAATGTTGAGACAAAGAAATTTTCCATCCCCTAGTTCATTCCCCAAATGGCTGAAATAACAGGGCTGGGCCAAGCTGAAGCCAAAGCCAGGAACTCCATCCATGTCTTCCATGGAATTGCAAGTACTTGGACCATCATCTGTTGGGTCCCAGGTGTACTGGCAGGAAGCTGGATCAGAAGTGGGACTTGATCCCACACACTACATATAGGATGGGGTATCTCAAGCTACAGCTTAATCCTCTGCACCAAAATTCCTATGCCCATAGGATATAAGCAAAGACTGAAGAGATCCATAGAAACAAAAATTCACAGTTACTTGAGAAATGAGAAAACTCCCAATGGGTATAAAGAAAAACAGGATTAGTTTCACTTCTAAGAGATAATGACAAGAAGCTTATAAATTGGTTTGATGTTTAATAGACTGATGTATCTGGCAAAAAGAAAGGTCATTTATTCAGTTAAGTGGGGTACATAAAAGTAAGATTAGTAGATTAAGGGACTTATGAGAATGCTTTAGGTACCTATAGAAGAGGCAAATAGATAGTCTAAATATTAATCTTATATGAGTGCAATGATGATTAATATGTAAACAGGCAAGATCATTATGCATGAAATTGCCTCCTATACTGTATGATTCCATAGCACTATGGAGGCCATGCTCTAGTGATGGATGTGTCACTGAAAACCATGGAGAATAAGCTTCTGTTACCTTGAAAACATAATTCTATTGGCCAAGAATCAATAAATTACATGAACAGGTATCTTTGCTTATGATAATAGTCCTATGATAACACCTGGGGTCAGGATCATAACTGGTAACTGTAGAGAGTATAGAGCTGTTAAGTCCAGGTGACACTGAAGTTGATCACCAGGACATTTCCAGAGATCCACACAGTACCTGAACAGGCAGTAATGTGAACTGACCACAGGGATACAAAACAAACCAATGCATGTTTAGAAATTTATAAAAAAATTTCTCCATTATTTGATTCCTATTATTTGAACAATAAAGACAGCATCTTTGAGACCAGAGGTCAGTTAATGACATTGGTTCTCATGTATATACTTGGAACCAATTTGAAATGGACCTCTCTTTGAGAATAGTTGAGTCAATTTTGTGGTAACTGAAATAGAGTCATGGTCGGTAAATCAGAACTTTACATTCCACTCATTGTTTTACTCCTCTAACCATGGACAATGCTGCCTTATGCCCTTCACATCAGAGGGTCAACAAACTACAGCTATGGGTCAATTTGTCCTGTTTTTGTACATACAGTTCATTTCCATGGCAGTGTTTTAAAATCTTTACATTGCTGATGACTGCTTTTAAGCTATACTTGCAATTAAACAGTCACGATAAAAACTGGATGCCAAAGCCTAGAATATTTATTGTCTTGTAGTTTATAGGAAAAGTTTGTGGACTTCTGCATTTTATGCCATAGTATTCAATACTTGCCCACTGATTTTGCTTAATAATTTGACCAAGAAGGTGTCTTTCCAATAATACGATGAACTTTATGGTAGTCAACTTGTTTTTTGTTAACTTATTATTATATATCTAGCTCTTAGTATAATACCCAGATTATAAAGTTTCATAAATCATTTTCATGAGTCTTGAATTTTTTAGTACAATATCTGTAAAACCTTTAAAAACAATTTGATAACTATAGATATTGTGAGGAGAAAAGGATCATATTTCTGAAATAAGGGGAAAAGTAATAGAGTCAATGTGATTTAGAGAGAAAAAGGAATCATCTAAAAGTAAGTAAACACAGTTTCAGCAATCTACAAAGGAAAGGCACCTGGAATGTTCCAATTTAAGCAGTGCATGACTATATCCTAATATTTCTCTTGAGCTAAGAATTTATTGATGTAGTCAACCCTTTCACTGAGATACCAAAATAGTAGGGGAGTTGCTTAGAATTTTATAAAATTTACCTGAGAGAATATTTCATTTATTTAACAAATAACTTCTTTAAATTTCCTTTCATGAGGCATCCATATTTTGTAAGAAACAGCAAGAATGTAGAGACATGATACAACAAAAGAGAATATATCTGAATGGTTGTCAGAAAGTACTACAACTTAGATGGATTTCTGCCTTCTAAAAGGTGTGTACAAAGCAACACCTTTCAGAGTACAAATAAAAAGTCTCCAGATAAAAGACTATTATTGTTAAGGAAAGGTGTGCTTCCACTGGCCAGATCACTAGAAAGCATCAGTTTGAGTTTTTGTAATTATAATTTACTGACCAATAGAGTAACTTCCATTATATCAACTGCCTTATACATGGCATTGTGAATATTTCATAACTTCACAATTTTACTGTGACTATATACATACATGTTAGAATATGGCTTAGTATTTTAGATCAACAAAATAAAAATGACACTTAAGTCAATTCTATTTCTCATACAATAGAACCAAGAGAAAATACTCCTATGACAATAAAAACAGCATTAGCCTTGAACCTCACATTTCTCACACATTAAAATGCTGATCAAATCTCCTAGTTCAAGACCCAAATTAGTTTTTATGTTAGATAATAAACCAGTATTCAAAATTTTAAATATGTTAGTGAGTTGTGAAAGAGTTGGACTCCCAATTAAATAATTACATTCAACAAATATGTTTGTCCCCTTCCTGTTAGTCCCTTTAAGTCCCAAACATGCCTAATTCTTCAGAATGTCATCTGAGGCCTTATGCCCTAGGCTACCCAGATAAAGCTGTGGTGTGCAGTGTATGAAGAGAAGTCCTGAGAATTCATTTGGAAAGGTTAGAGTAGGCCAGACGAATGACGGCTCTGAAAGCCAGATAAAGATCTACCTTTTGTCCTGAGTCTAAGAAGAAAGAACTCAGACATTCAGCAACGTAAAATCTTCCTTAGCCCCTGACACTAGTTTGAAAGTGAGACATTATTCCTATAGTAAGCTGAGAGGGAGATAAAACCCAGGTGGTTTCAAAGCCCTCTTCAGGGGGTCTCCCAGTCTGTAAGTACCAGTTTAAGTCTATTCTCCGATAAGTTTGTAAGTGAGGAATGCCACACATATTTACAGCTGTGGGATAAAAAATGTGTTTCTTTCAAAAATGAAAATGTGTGTGGAATGGATATTTTCTCTAGTCCTGGACTGTCCATGTTGCTGTTGACAGGAAAAAAGCATGGATGTTATGATCACAGCCTTTCAAATCAAAACCTTTTAGACTTACATCACACCTCTCTACTTGTGTGTACTTATGACTCAGGATTTTCTAAGATTGTGGGTGAGACTGAAAGAGATAACCCATATAGCATGCATAGCCACTTTACTAGGCCCTCAAACACAATTAATATTTGTTTTGCATTCACATAACATCATTGGGCAGCTGAATAAATTAGTGCAATAAACTCCCTTCATAGAGTTGCTTAGGAGCCCAAGTTGATAGATGCTCTACCATCTTTAACACATGACTTTCAACATTTTCTTACTGATTGTCTAAATTCCCTCAGCCACAGGATGGTAAGAATATAATTCAGGGGCTATATATTATGTGTCACTTTCAAAAGTCTTACATTATCTTTGTTCACATTACCTTGATAACACTTAATTCACATGACCACTTCCAGCAGAAACCAAGGGCTTGAAATCAACTTACGTTAGCAAGGAGAAAGTACCATGTGGATAATGACTGTAGTTTCTGATGTGACTGGGCAAACATCTGTTTTTTCCAGTAAGACCCTTCTCCATATTGGAGAGGTTATAGCTGGAGCTGTGCTTAAACTAATCACCTCAAAGAGACCGGAGGCAAGGCACAAAACTTTCCTGGGTCTTTCTTTTCTCACCTAAAAATGGCTTTGAATAAATCCCTAACCATTAAAATTAAAGGAGATATAATATCTAGAGTTATGGTGCTTAGAAGTCAATAAATTCTCCATAAGTGACACCTAATACTGGTGGAGTAAACAGACTTTGACATGGACATAGAAGGTGAATCGTAACTAATCATCAACTTGGAACAACCAGTTGATCCACTTGATGAACCAACACATTGAAAATGTCAGAATTATCTTGAGCTGCTTGGCTACTTAGTTTCCAATTATTTTTGGACAATGAATAAATACCTATTCTATTTAAATCACTCTTATATAGGTAGGTAACCCCATATACTATATTATTTTTCTTTCTTCTATACAAAAGTCTTCAATGTCCTCTACATATTATTCATATCTCCAATGCAGTCTTCCTATCTAATCTAAAAACTTCCATTTGTAATCATTCTTAACCTTCAATGTACCATATATCAACATATTCAGCTATTATTGTCATAGGCCTTCTTAATGATGCCTCTAGAACTTGTATATGCTCTTCCTATTGTCTGGAATTTTCTTCTTTTTCTGTTTAATCGCAATTATTGTTTTTAAAAATATTTATTTGAACGGTAGAGAGGTAACTCCCATCAATGTCCTAGATTACTCACAAAATGCCCATAATGGCCAGGGTTATACCAGGCTGAAGCCAGAAATCCATTCTGGGTCTCCCATATGGTAGTAGGGACCCAAATACTTGAGTCATCACCTGCTATCCCTCAAAGTGAAGATTGGATTTTAAAGCTGATTAGATTTTAGAGCCGAGCCTGGACTTGAAGCCAGGCCCTAAAATATGGGACGCAGGTGTCACTAATGACATCTTAAAATGCCCATCCAACTATCTTTTGTCAGTGAAAATATTACATGTACATTTTCCAAGAATCCTACATTTTCATAGAATTATTTTCTTAAATTCTCGTGTTTCTATTAATACTTCTATCTACATCAGATTTTTTTGTTCTTCTGTATGCAATCACTTAAGCCTATCAGTTTGAGAGTCTGAAATCTAATGACTCCAACCAACTTCATCACACTCAAGTCTTACCCTAAAATGAGTCTGAATCAAGGTTGCTTAAATGGTCTCTGGTGGTTTCATCAAAAAGCATCATTTCTCTTGAATTATAACTCAAAAGTAAATGACTATTTTCATCTTCAAACATTCTGAATTTTTATCAATTCTGTTTATCTTCTGACTCATTAACTTGAATTTAAATGCCACTTACTATGTAAAGGATAGCCTAGTGTTAACCGCCAAGAAATTGATCCTCACAGCAGACTACCTGAAGTATTTTTGTTATGGATAGATTATAAAAAAAGATAAAATATTTACATTTCCATAAAGTCACTGTGAAAAAATGAAACAAATGTCCTAAATGTCCAATAGTTAAGTATTATCACATAACAGTTCTTCCATATATACCTGTCTTCCTTTTTCTTAGAAAATTGATGTGAAAATTTGAAGATATTTCAAATTGGTATCATTTTATGCCAGTTAATAATAATCTAGCTGCATTCTTGATCAATCAAGGATCAATAGTAAATCTGATTCACAAAATTTAAGGGATGTGTCATTATTATCAGTGACATTCATAACAAATTAGAAGATCATCTAAATCCTCTAAAGGATGTTCCATTATGTGAGTATATTTTTCTAGATTGGAAGACTGGGCACATAACCAAATTGGGGATTACTTTGAGATAAGAAGAGAGCTTTACAAGTCAAATACATTAATACAATGCCCCAGGACCTCTTTTCCTTAAGAAAGCTACATTTGATAATTAGTAAAATCCTTCCATCACCAATATTTCAGACTGCAAAGACACCTAAGCATCAACTGTAGGACATTATGCACACTTCCTTGCTGATACCTAATCTATTCCTCAGGTTTTTTATTCCTTTAATATTTTTAATCTATACACCTCAAAAATATTACATTTTATTTGAAAAGAGAATTGCAAGTTTTGGCTATTTGATCTATATGTGTGGTCTAAAAATGTTCAGGGACCGTGAGTCATCAAAGAAGGAGGTACCTTTCTCTGAAGGGAGGAGAGAACTTCCACTTTGACCATGGCCTTGTCTAAATATGATCAGAGTCGGTGAACTCAAAAGGCTTCCATAGCCTTGGCAGCTCATGACAAGAGCCTAGGGTGATTACTGATGCCATAAACAAGAGTGTCAATTTGTTAAGTCAACAACAGGAGTCACTGTGCACTTACTCCTCATGTAGGATCTTTGTCCTTAGTGTGCTGTACATTGAGATTTAATGCTATAACTAGTACTCAAACAGTATTTTTCACTTTGTTTCTGTGTGGGAGCAAACTGTTGAAATCTTTACTTAATGTATGCTAAACTGATCTTCTGTATATAAAGAGAAATGAAAATGAATCTTGATGTGAATGGAAGGGGAGAGGGAGTGGATAAGGGGAGGGTTGCGGGTTGGAGGGACGCTATGTGGGGGAAGCCATTGTAATCCATATTCTGTACTTTGGAAATTTATATTCATTAAATAATAGTAAAAAAAAAAAAAAGGCTTCCATAGCCTTGGCAACTCATGACAAGAGCTTAGGAAGATTACTGACACCATAAACAAGAATGTCAAATTGTTAAGCCAACAACAGGAGTCACTGTGCTCTTAACTCTCCATGTGGGCTCTCTGTCCTTCATGTGTTGTCCAATGTGAATTAATGCTATAACTAGTACTCAAACAGTATTTTACACTTTGTGTTTCCATGTGGGTGCAAACTGTTGAACTCTAAACTTAATATACACTAAATTGATCTTCTGTATATAAAGAGAATTGAAAATGAATCTTGATGTGAATGGAATGGGAGAGGGAGCGGGAGATGGCAGGGTTGCGGTTGGGAGGGAAGTTATGGGGGAGTGGGGGAGACCAATGTAATCCAAAAGCTGTACTTTGGAAATTTATATTTGTTAAATAAAAGTTTAAAAATAAAAATAAAATAAAAAAAAATTATCCTAAAATTTAAAATAATTCCTCATGTTTTTCTTTTCACAATGTGCACCATAAAATTTATCTCAACATTCACATAAGTTAATCTAATTGTTCTGTATAGTAAATTGTAGAAAAAAGAAATTGGGGCTAGGATATTCACTCATGATTTTAATTCTCTTGATTATACTAATTAGAGTTATGTAATCACTAGACTGCTTTCAAAACATGAACTAATTTTTCCACTGTTTAAACAGTGCTTTATATTTAATGATTTAGGTGATATTTTATAACAGATATTATACTGAAATTGCCTTGTTCTAGATTACAAAGCACCACTCTCAGTTGTGAAGAGCTTTGAAATAATTAGCTGGAATTTCTCATTCCTTCTCCCCAAATTTAAGAGTGACCTGGATAACTTCTAGGAGTCTACGAAAAAGTCTCTTTTGGTGGAAGCCAATAGGACAGCTTTATTGCTGCTGGGGTACTAGTAATATTTTGTTATTAATGTGGATACTGGTTATGAGTGTGATTGGATGACCAAAACTCATTTATCTGTATGCTTGAAAAACCAGAAATCATCCATGGCTTTATAATGAGTTGCAATTTTAGAAAATTAAACTCAGCTAAACATTATTAAAAGTATAGCCAAAAATTCCCAATGGAATAATGATTTCAAAACATTTCAAAGCCAAATATCTCCTACTAATTACATGTAAAAACTGATCTTTATGGAAAACAAGATGCTGATAACAGAATACCACCTCATCAACACATTGCATTTAAGAGAAAAAATTCATTAGCAAAAAAGGATTTAATCTGAAGGAGGGACATGTATCTTTATCCCTTAATCTGACTTTTTTTTAAAAAAAAAGATTTTTATTTATTTATTTATTTCAGAGACAGAGTCACAGACAGAGGGAGAGACAGAAAGAAAGGTCTTCCATCATTGATTCACTCCCCAGAAGGTGGCAATGGCCGGAGCTGGGCTGATCCAAAGCCAGGAGCTTCCTCTGGATCCCCTACACTGGTACAGGGGCCCCAAGCACCTGAGCCATCCTCCACTGCTTTCCCAGGTGCATTAGCCAAGAGCTGGATCAGAAGTGGAGCAGGTAGGATTCAAATTGGTGTCCATATGGGATGCTGATGCCACAGGCCAGGCAGAAGCTTGGCTTCATATGCCACAGCATTGGCCCCTAAACTAATAATTTCTACATTTTTGGCATTACAAGTCAAGTTAATACATGTAGCTTTCATCAAATATAACTTTAGTTTATACTGATAACCAAATGGTTGTCTAATATTTCAAACCATATTAATAGATTCTTCCTTGAAGACCAGAAAGCATTAACGAATTAATATAAATACTTCAGGGGGTATAAGAAAAAAATTATTCAAAAGGAGAATTTCACATAATGCTGTCATCATAGCACTACACCATTGTGCTAAAAAATGATTAGTGGGGATATGAAAAACCATTTCTAAACTGATGGAATAAGAACATCCAAAAATTTGCAGCAACTTAAAAATTGTAGGAACTTTGAAAAAAAATTAGGCAGTTTTTGTACAGAACTCTAAAAATTACCTCTAGGCTTTCAAAAAGCTTATGAGTCTTTATTAAAGAAAAAATGTCTATTCCATTTTCAGTATTACAATATCTACAAAGAAGACAATGTGTCCTATATATAGGGAATAAAATAACTCAATAGAAACTAACTCCTAGGAATCACGTACGTAGGAGTTACTAGATTATATCATAAATTGGCTGTGCTAAGAACTGAAGGAATACATGCCTAAAAATTAAAGGAAAACATGAGAAAGGTGTTTCACCAAACAGAATAAAGATAAATTGTTCAAGACCACCAGCTAGATTTTGGAGGTAAAAGATTTAACAACTAAACTTTTTTTTTTAATAAAAGACAACTTAACCTGGTAGAATAAAAAGTTGTTAAATTTGAAGACATGTCAATTCAAGTTATTAAGTTTGATAAGTAAAAAATGAATGTAAATCTAGAAACCTGTAGGACACCAAGGATTCCAACATCTGCATAAAGGGAATACGAGAAGAGAAAAATGAAACATAATAGAGGAAATAGATGAATATTTCCAAAGCTAAGAAAAAAATATTGATCTATACATCAGAGAAGCTCCGCAAACTCCAGGGTTAAAAAACCCTAGAAGTATCCACGATAGAGACATATGATGGAAATATCAAAAGAAAAGGAAAAAGAGGCCATATATATATATATATATATACATTGACAGGCAGAGTTAGACAGTGTGAGAGAGAGAAAGAGAGAAAGGTGTTCCTTTTTCCATTGGTTCACCCCCAAAATGGCCGCTACATCCAGTGCGATGCAGTGCACTGCGCCGATCTGAAGCCAGGAGCCAGGTGCTTCTTCCTGGTCTCCCATGCGGGTGCAGGGCCCAAGCACTTGGGCCATCCTCCACTGCACTCCCGGGCCATAGCAGAGAGCTGGACTGGAAGAGGAGCAACCAGGACAGAATCTGACTCCCCAACTGGGACTAGAACCCTGGGGTGCTGGCACTGCAGGTGGAGGATTAGCCTAGGTGAGCTGTGGCACCAAAGAGGCAATATTTGTTTTTTTTTTTTTAACTTTTATTTAATGAATATAAATTTCCAAAGTACGACTTATGGATTACAATGGCTTCCCCCCCATAACGTCCCTCCCACCCACAACCCTCCCCTTTCCCACTCCCTCTCCCCTTCCATTCACCTCAAGATTCATTTTCGATTATCTTAATATACAGATCAGCTTAGTATACATTAAGTAAGGATTTCAACAGTTTGCTCCCACACAGAAACATAAAGTGAAAAATAATAGATGATTTTTTTAAATGATGATGAAATCAGATCAGACCTATTGTCATGTTTAATCCCAGTGAGAGTCAAGTTGGGAATTGATAATTTCTTTTTTTTTTTCTTTTTTTTTTTTTTTTTTACAGAAGATCAGTTTAGTATGCATTAAGTAAAGATTTCAACAGTTTGCACCCACATAGAAACACAAAGTGAAATTTACTGTTTGAGTATCGTTATAGCATTAAATCTCAATGTACAGCACATTAAGGACAAAGATCCTACATGAGGAGTAAGTGCACAGTGACTCCTGTTGTTGACTTTACCAATTGACACTCCTGTCTATGGCATCAGTAATCTCCCTATGCTCCAGTCATGTGTTTCCAAGGCTATGGAAGCCCTCTGAGTTCTCCGACTCTTATCTTGTTTAGACAAGGTCATATTCAAAGTGGAAGTTCTCTCCTCCCTTCAGAGAAAGGTACCTCCTTCTTTGAAGACATGTTCTTTCCACTGGGATCTCACTCGCAGAGATCTTTTGCCAGAGTGTCTTGGCTTTCCATGCCTGAAATACTCTCATGGGCATTTCAGCCAGATCTGCATGCCTTTAGGGCTGATTCTGAGGCCAGAGTGCTATTTAGGACATCTGCCATTCTATGAGTCTGCTGAGTATCTCACTTCCCATGTTGGATCACTCTCCCCTTTATTTATTCTATCGGTTAGTGTTAGCAGGTACTAGACTTGTTTATGTGCTCCCTTTGACTCTTAGTCCTTTCATTATGATCAATTGTCAACTGAAATTGATCACTTGGAATAGTGAGATGGCATTGGTACATGCCACCTTGATGGGATTGAATTGGAATCCCCTGGTATGTTTCTAACTCTACCATTTGGGGCAAGTCAGCTTGAGCATGTCCCAAATTGTACATCTCTTCCCTCTCTTATTCCCACTCTTATGTTTAACAGGGATCACATTTCAGTTAATTTTCAACACTTAAGAATAACTGTGTATTAATTACAGAATTAAACCAGTCATATTAAGTAGAACAGACAAAAAAAAAAAAAAACTACTAAGAGGGATAATGTATTAAGTTGTTCATTAACAGTCAGGGCTATGCTGATTCAAGTCACCGTTTCTCATAGTGTCCATTTCACTTCAGGAGGTTTCCTTTCTGGTGTTCAGTCAGTTGTCACCGATCAGGGCGAACATATGGTATTTGTCCCTTTGGGACTGGCTTACTTCACTCAGCATGATGTGTTCCAGATTCCTCCATTTTGTTGCAAATGACCGTATTTCGTTGTTTCTTACTGCGGTATAGTATTCTAAAGAGTACATATCCCATAATTTCTTTATCCAGTCTACTGTTGATGGGCATTTAGGTTGGTTCCAGGTCTTGGCTATTGTGAATTGTGCTGCGATAAACATTAGGGTGCAGACAGCTTGTTTGTTTGCCAATTTAATTTCCTTTGGGTAAATTCCAAGGAGTGGGATGACTGGGTCGAACGGTAGGGTTATATTCAGGTTTCTGAGGAATCTCCAAACTGACTTCCACAGTGGCTTGACCAGTTTGCATTCCCACCAACAGTGGGTTAGTGTCCCTTTTTCCCCACATCCTCGCCAGCATCTGTTGTTGGTAGATTTCTGTATGTGAGCCATTCTAACTGGGGTGAGGTGAAACCTCATTGTGGTTTTGATTTGCATTCCCCTGATTGCTAGTGACCTTGAACATTTTTTCATGTGCCTGTTGGCCATTTGGATTTCCTCCAAAGAGGCAATGTTAAAAACAACAAGGTAAAGACAACCCATTACGTACTAGGGATGCTCTTTAAATAAATACTGTGGGTAATTAGAGATCAGGAGGATCAGAAGGCAGAAAACTATACAGTCAGTGTGAAAGAAAATGAGTGTGAATCAAGAATTTCATTTTTAAGAAAACAAAACATTATGACAGAGCAGAAAAATTCCACAGGTAAACCAAAACAGAAAATTTGTCACTATAGACTTGATCTATACTTAACCATCTTTTCAAAATCCTTTAGATTGAAATGAAGGAACACTAGGTAGAAACTTAAATGCACATGACAAAGTGAAAACCATTGGTAAAAGTTTACTATTTTAGGAAACAGGAGTTGGCATTTTGGTGTAGCAGCTAATGGGTACAATTTATGTCCCACTCCCAAGCCAGTTCCCTGCTAACAACCTAGGAAAAGCGGTGGAAGATGGCCCCAGTGCTTTGTCCCCTGCCACCCATGTGGATGACCAAGAGGAGGCTCCTGGTTTTGGCCTGGCCCAGTACTGGCCCTTGTGGCCTTCTCAGGGGTGAACCAGCTGATGGAAGATCTTTCTTTCTCTGTCTCTCCCTTTCTTTGTCTGTAATTGACTTTCAGATAAATATATCTGAAATATACATATATAGAGAGAGAGAAAATAAAAGGGATGAGATATTTTTAATTATTCTGTCTGATTTAAAAGGCAGCTAAATACAGAACACTTAAGATGTTATGTTGCGTGACTTAGAACACAAAAAAATGTAATTTGAATGACAATAATAATAGCACAAAGAATAAAGCCTTAGTAGAGAAAAAAAATATATACAACCATGATTACATTGCTTATAATGCAACCTAGGTTGTTTTAAATAAAGAAGTTAATTGAAATTCTAGAGCAAGCACTGATTTTAAAAATGAAAAAAAAAAACTATGGTAAACAAAAACACAAGAGAATTAAAATAACACACTAGCAAATACGTACTTATAATAATCTCAGCAATAAAGAGGAATGAGGAATAAAACTCTCTCTCTCTCTCTCTCACACACACACACACGCACACACACACACACACAGTGAAGCAAAATAGCAGAAATACTGCTGTCCCTCAGCCTCCACCAAATTGGTTGAAGGATCCCACTGGGATATCAAAATTCATGACTGTTCAAATCACTTAAGGTGGCACAGCTTTTTGCAAATAATCCACATATAATTCAATCATTGCTAGAGTACTTATACTATCTAACACATCATCGATGCTATGCAAATAATTGCTATATTTTATTTAGTCTGTACATGTTCTTGACAGAAACTGTTATTTTTCAAATTTGTATTTCAATCTCTGTCTGCCTTTCTCTGCAACTCTGTCATTCCAAAAAGAAGATGGGTGGCCAGCGTAGGGGTCAGCGTGTTAAGCAGCCACCTGCAATGACAACATCCCATGTGAGTACCTTTTCAAGCCCTGGCTGATCCACTTCCAAACCAGCTCCCTGCTAATGCACCTGTGAAGCAACAGAAGATGCCCGAGTACTTGGACCCTCGGACATAATGGGAGACCTGGGTGAGGTTGCAAATTTCCAGTTTTGCCCAACCCTGGCCATTGCAGCCATTTGGGTAGTAAACCAACAGATAAAAGATCTGTCAGATCTGTCGCCTGTCTCTAACTCTGCCTTTCAAACTAAGTTTTTTTTTTTAATCAGAAGACACCAATTTATTAAAAACACCATTTTTTTAAAAGATACAAAACAGCAAACCTGAATCCCAGAGTGCCTGGGTTCACATTCTGGCTCTGCTTCTGATCCCGTTTTCCCAGTGATGTACATTCTGAGAGGCAACAGATGATGGCTCAAACATTTTGGTTCCTGGCACCCACACAGGAGACCCAGATTGAGTTAAACTCCCCAGGCCTGGTTGTTGCAGGTATTTGGGGACTGAACCAATGGATGGGAGATGTGTGTCTGTTTTACACTATTTCATTGCCTTTCAAATAAAAAAAATAGCTTTTTAAAAAAACGTTAAGATAGGGGTTGGAATTGTGGCAACTCCAGCATCACATATGGGTGCCTGTTCAAGTTGTGGAAGCTCCACTTCTGATCCCACTCCCTGCTGATGTGCCTGGGAAAGCATCAGATGTCCCAAGTGCTTAGGCCCCTGCACCCACATAGGAGACCCAGAAGCAGCTCTGGATCCTAGCTTCAGCCTGCACCAGCCCTAGCTGTTGTGGCCATTTGGGGAGGGAACAAGCCGATGGAAGCTCTCTCTCCTCTTTCTCTCTCCTTCCCTCTATGTGTGTAATGAACTTTGAAATAATTTTTTAAAAAAAATGTTTATAACATTCTCTTTTGAAAAAGTAGGCAAAGAAATTTAAATTCAGATAATAAGGAAAGAAATAAGTATTGGAGCAAAAATAAACATGAGCTCTCCTTCCCCTGTTTTAGCATTCAAGTTTTTCCAGGTGATGCCAGCGTGTAAGCCAAATGGCCATCCATATGCTATACAAGACCTGTCATGTGATTAAGGTTAATGCTGGAGCCGGTGCTGTGGCATAGTAGGCTAAGCCTCTACCTGCGGTGCCAGCAGCCCATATGGGCTTGATCAATTCTCATTTGCTCCTAAGAAGTTACAGGCCCTATACTAGATAGCAGATGATTTAAAAGATGTTTACTCCCAGGTGTGCCTTTACGACTCCTCTCAGTTTTCTGTGTCTGTAAACTCCTATCCTCCTCATTATCCCTTCAAGGAGAATGCCTTTTAATTTCAATGTATGCACTTTTCTGAAGCAAAGTGCCTCCCCAGGTTCATGATTTTATACATTAGGACATTAAACATATCTCACAGCTGGTCTTCTTATCAGTCAGAAGAATATGCTAGAATAAAGTAAACCACCCCAAAAAAATGAATAATTTAGCCTTTTAAAAAACATGGAAAGAATTACTTACATCTTTGAGGAAGAAGGGATGCTAGCAAACGTCGATACCACAGGTAATGCCTATTTTTGGTTTTGAAAAGAAGTTTTATTTTTAATACAAACCTAACTGGGGAACATCCTAACCAACTCTGATCTCTCTGCACTTGCTCTCTGAAGAATTTTCCAGAGTCACACAATCTCATCTTTCTTCCTTTGTCCTGATCAACTATGCTTTAATATGTTTAGGGATCCTCAATTTGGGTCATTTACATTCCATAAAAATCCATGAAGCCAAGCACCCAGTAGATTCATAAAGCACAAAGAATACTAGAATAAGGGATCTACCTTGTGGCACAGTGTGTAAAGCCACTGCCTGTGATGCTGGGGCATCCCATATGGGCACCAGTTCATGTCCAGGCTGCTCCACTTTCAATCAAGCTTCCTGGTAATGGCTTGAGAAAAACAGCTGAAGATGGCCCAAGTGTTTGGTTCCCTGCCACCATGTGGGAGACCTAGACAAAGTCCCTGGTTCCTAGCTTTGACCTGGCCCAGCCCTAGCTGCTGTGGCTACCAGGGGAATAAACCAAAGATGGAAGACTTCTGTTACTCTGCTTCCAAATAAACCTTAAAAAAAAACTAGAATCATAATTTTCATGGCAGCAATGATTTAGATTAAATGATTCTATTAGTGAAGGAAATGTTTAAAAGAGGGAGAGTAATTAAGCTGCATCTTCAAGTTATAAAAGCTCCAAGTAAGGCTCACTGGATTGTTAGTTTGTGGAAAGCAATGTTTTCATCCCTGTTCTGTCAGCACAAGACAAAGACTCTGATCCTGAGGAAGATTACATACTCAGACATTTGACAGCTAAGAAATCTAAATTAAATTCGGAAGAGAAAAAGGAACAAGCCTCAGTTAGCCTGAGATTTCTGGCCACCATGGTGGCTTGTTATCTGTAACTCGGTGTTGAGAGTGTGAGCATTTATCATAGTGATTAAATGCTCACATTCCACATGGGAGAGCCCAAGTTGTATTTCTAGCTTCATTCTTAACTCCAGTTTCATGCAAGTTCAAATTCTAGGAGGCAGCAGTGATGGCTCAGTTGGGTTCTGTCACCCACAGAAGGCATCTGGAATGAGTTCCTCATGTCTGGCTTCCACCCTGGAAATTCTGGCCATTGTTGGCATTTGGGGGGAGAACCAGCAGATTAGAATTCTCTTTTCTATATGTCTCAAAAAAAGTAACAGTAATGCTTAGTAATAAAAGAGGAAAACTCCCTAGAAAACTCCCTAGAAGAAATGGATTGTAAGAGACAGACTGTGCTCAAGAATCAGGTTCATGGGACTTTGATTTTAGCTTTGTCAGGCGAAGACCCAAGGATCGTAACCTCGAGGAATAATCAATGTATCAGCCAGTTTCTCAATACTTCGTCAAAATATCTGAGGCTAATGACCATAGGGAAAAACAATTATTTTGACTCATCATTCTGGAAGGTCTCAATCCAAAATCTGTTAGGTTCTATTGCTTAACCTCCGGTGAGCCCCCCTTGCTTTCAGAGTCCTAGGAAGACACAGACCACCACAGGGAGTGGGTATGTCTGTTTATAATTATGTGGTCTATTTGTAAATCCACCAAGTCTTAAACATGGGAGCTCCACTTGGGATACCTCAATCCAATCGCTTTCGAAGGTTTTATCTCTAAACACAATGGGATTAAATTTCTACCCTCTTTATGCAAGTAACAATGGACTTTGGGGACAAAGCCAGGTTCTGGTAAGACCAGCCTGTGGGATGTACATTTAATGTCCTAATGTTTGTAATCATGAACCTGGGGTGGCACTTTGCTTCAGAAAAATATATACATTTAAATTAAAAAGTATTCTCATTGAAGGGATAATGAGGAGGATAGGAATACCCAGTTCATGTCCATAAGCAAATGACACGCTGTAAGATGTAACAGCCAGGGACTGGAAGATGCATAGATCTTATATCCATGCAAATTGACATTTGTGCATAAGGTTAGGAAGCAAAGTTAGTATGTACCCAAGTGCTACAAATATGATGGTGCTAACCTACCAAGATGTTCCTTGTAATACATATGAAATGTAGCTTTTGCCACATCTCCAAGAAAATAGTAAAATAATAATAGTACTTGTAAATGTGTTTCAGAAAGTCTACACTTCTCATCAGCTTCCTTCCTAATCCAACAATTTCAGTTGTAGTATTAAAGGGCATAAAATATCTAATCATTGATTCTTTCCCCGTATCTGATTTTTGAGGCAGATGAGTCAAATAGCTAAAAGTTTTATTTAATTTGGTCTCAGTTAACAAGAGTTTCACTTGGTAATGAAGCAAACTCAACTTGCAGGTATGGCACTTCAAAGTCAGAAAACCTGATTGTGGATAGTGCCCACAACACCTTACTCTGATCTGCATGTCATTTTATGTTACCCTCATGAAAACCTGGTGGAAAATGGATGGTTAGCTCCATTCTTGATACGGAAACAGAGGTGTACAGCGCTAAAGTTACTTAGCTAGCGTCTCTCAACTAAATTTGTACCTAGTGTTTTTGGTTCCAGGTTTGTGTTTTCCCATTGCACTATGATATGGAGATCTGCTAACCTCAAACAGTAAGGTCAGTTAATGATACATCAGAACAGAGAAATCTTTAAACTACTTGATTAAATGGAGTAGAAAATATTTTTAATTTTCCCTTTATTTCTATCTGGCAACCTAATGAGTATATCATGATGAGAAATCCTTCATTTAAGTTCTGTAACAAAGTACCTGCTAAACCTTAGACAGTATTATAGGGCTACTATCATAATTGCTGGTATATCCATTTACCTCCTGAATGTTAATTTGATTCAAAATATCTATAGTTCATATTTTAGCAATGTTTTACCCCAGAAGTCTTAGGCTTGAACCTGTATTGCTAGCTTTTTTTCTTAATAACTCTGAATTCATTTCTCAACATGAAATTACACATAATAACCAAAATCTCCTTATATATGTCACCAGAGATTCTCTCTCCATACTGGGCAAACACCAGCATTGGTTCTGTTTTGTCTTAAACATCTTACATCATACTCACAATATAACAATAGAAAGAAACAGTGCTAGTCAACATTTTAGATAACTTCACACTCTGCTCCTCACTCTTATTCTGTTAGTGGTTCTGCCTGATCAGGGCTAATTTCACATAAGTGAGTCTATATTTAGCCTCATTCTCACTGCTTCATACCTACTGGCTGATGACTTCTTGATCAGTATGCTGAGGTGTTTATTCCTACCTCTTATCATAACCATGAGGTCCATTCATTTTTTTTTAAAGATTTATTTTATTTATTTGAAAGAGAGTTACAGAGAGAGGTAGAGACAGAGAGAGGTCTTCCATCTGCTGGTTCACTCCCCAGATAGCCGCAACAGTTGGAGCTGCACCAATCCGAAGCCAGGAGCTACTTCTGGGCTCCCACGTGGGTATAGGAGCCCAAGGACTATAGGCCATCGTCTGCTGCTATCCCAGGCCATGGCAGAGAGCTGGATCAGAAAAGAAGCAGCCGAGACTCAAACTGCCACCCATATGAGATGCCAGTGCCTAAGGCCAGGGCTTTAATCTGCTGTGCCACAGTGCTGGCCCCTCCATTCATTTTATTCCTAGATGTTGCTCATTACAGTTGTGAAAATGGAAGATAATCAAATATATATAGCTCACACATGTTACTACCAATCAAAGTGCTCAGGTGCTCAAAATATCATGGCAACATTAGATAGAGCTTAAAACTGGACTTAACCATAATTAAATTAAAAAATGTTGATAGAAGGAAGGAAGGCATTTGGCCTAGCAGTTAGGACTGGCCAGAGCACTGTAGTACAATAGGTTAAGCTACCTGCCTGTGACACTGACATCCATTATCAGAGTGCTGATTCAATTCTTGGCTGCTCCAATTATGATCCTGCTTCATTTTTTTTTTTTCCTGACAGGTAGAGTTACAGACAGTGAGAGAGAGACAGGGAGAAAGGTCTTCCCTCCGCTGGTTCACTCCCCCAGTGGCCGCAACGGCCAAAAAGCCAGGAGCCAGGTGCTTCTCCTGGTCTCCCATACAGGTACAGAGACCCAAGCACCTGGGCCATCCTCCACTGCACTCTCAGGCCACAGCAGAGAGCTGGACTGGAAGAGGAGCAAGCAGGACAGATTCCGGCGCCCAAACTGGGACTAGAACCCGGGGTGCTGGTGCCGCAGGCGGAGGATTAGCCAAGTGAGCCACAGCGCTGGCCCTGCTCCATTTTTTTTTTTTTAATATCCATTTTATTTATTTGAATGAAAGTTACAGAGATAGGAAGAGACAGAGAAGTCCTCCATCTGCTGGTTCACCCCCCAGATGGCTGTAACTGCCAGAGCTGCACTGATCCAAAGCCAGGAGCCAGGAGCCTCCTACGGGTCTCCCATGAGGGTGCAGGGACCCAAGGACTTGGGCCATCCTCCACTGATATCCCAGGCCACAGCAAAGAGCTGGATCAGAAGAGGAGACGCCGGGACTAGAACTGGCACCCACATGGGATGCCGGCACTTCAGGCCAGCGCTTTAACCCACTGCACCACAGCGCTGGCTCCCCTGCTTCCTTCTAATGCCCTTGGGAACGCAGGAGAAGATGGCCCAAGTACTTGTGCCCCTGACATCCACGTGGGAGACCAGGATGGAGTTTCCAGGTTCCAGCTTTGGCCTCCACCAGACCTGAATGCCGCAGTTATTTGGGGAGCAAACCAGCAGATTAAAGCACTCTCTTTCTAGTGTGCTCGCTCCCTCTCTCTCTCTGCCATTCAAATAAATCTTTCAACAAAAAAAATTATACTCCAGATGCCCACATTCCATATTGGAGTACCTGGTAGGTTTTGTTGAGTTTCATACGTGGCTCTGCTCCCAACACCAGCTTCCTGCTAATTCACATTCTAGTAGGCATCAGTGATATGAAGTAATTGGTCTCCTATCACCCATGTGGGACACCTCACTGTTGCAAGTATTTGAGGAGTGAACAACAGATGAGAACATTGTCTTTTCCTTCATCAAATAAATTAAGCTCAAGAAAGAAATTAAATTGAACTCAAATGCATAAAAACTTATTGTCAGAAAGATACAGTGGTTGAATATGCATCATCTGAAACACTGAAGACTTCAGTTCCTGCATGATTAGGTTTAGGTGAGATAGAATTGATCGAATGTGGTAATATGCTTGCTATTATAGCACTAACCTACAGGAAATAACTAATTCATAGAAGTGGGTGCTGTTATTAAGGTGCATTATTCTGCACATTGCTTTTATAACTAGATCACAGTAATTAAACTCATTCAAATTTTTGTCTTAATGCCTTCTTGAATACCTAAAGCTGTTACCTGCTACTGGCTCTGCCTCACCCTCTGATCAAATCTGAGATATGCATTTAATGGCTGTGCGTTTAGATGGGAAATTTTTCTTTGTATTTTAGTAAAATGATAACCTTTTTCTCATTCACAATGTCAGCATGAATATTTTAAAAACTACAAGGGTAAAAAAGAGTTTTTTTTTTTTTTAAGCTGAACTTTGTTAGTAGGGACCTGCAACTCAACAAGTAGAATCAATAAGACAGACACCAATGCCTTTCTAAAGGGATATCACCAAGGAAATTTAAGATAAGATACTAGTGACACATGAAGACTTTAGAGGTGACAAGGACAGAATTGGGTCTGTCAGAGCAGCACACAAAGTAAACTCCAAGAATCTGAGCCTTAAATGGATACTGAGAGAAGGATGTGTTATGGTCTCCTGGGAAACACTGTCTTGTATGCCAGACTCAGAAAAATCCTTTAACCCACTTTAACTTATTAGTCCTATTATCCTATTATCAATGTTTTGAGATCTTTGAGAACAGACCAGCGTTGATGTCATCTTACTTTTCCTGTTACATCTTATATACAGTGCTTTATTCACATATGCACATCCTAGGACTCACTGGTCTGAGGCAGGAGAGGCAGACAACGTTGACTACTGCTAGGGACAGAGGGCCCTGACAAGTGAATAGGGAAACTGTCTATGCCCCTAGAGTGATCAGGTGAAAAAGGGTTCCTTCCCTCAAGTCAGAGTCATAAAATATCCCTGTGAATGAAAGCAGCTTTGTGTGATAAGTTTGTGTTCATTTGGGCTGGCATGTATAGAGGAGGAATAGGATGTACATACTCCCGTAAGCATTTAGCAAATAAAATTAACCATCTGGGTGTTTTAAGAGCTGAGACTCCGCAAAGGGTTAGAGAAGAATTCAGTTGGAGGGTAGAACAAGCATCGGTCTCTGGAATTAGCAGAGTCAAGTTTCTGTTGCAGTCTGCTTACTTAGTAGCTGTGTGCCAAGGAGACAATTTTCCTCTTTCAAAGCTATAGTTTTTCATTACTGAAATGCAGCTAATATTAATAAGCTTCTCAGTGTCTTTGTTTTGATTGCAAATAAGAGTTCATGCACATAAGCTTATTTTGAGATGTATACACAACTATTCAAGTTGTAAACTCACAGAGCAGAGATGTACATCTTCATTTATATTTCTTTTCCTATAGCTGGTATATTGTTAAATACTGCCTACATGAACACTTAATTTATAATCATAGCAAATTAAGATGTCCTCAGATTACATTTTTCCCTTACAGTTTCAAACTCAACTATTTAAACTTATACTTGCTTTTGGATTCCTAGAGTCAAGATATTTCTGAAGTATTGCATAAGTAGGTGGAAGTCATCATTCAGGAGCTATATCCTTCAACATCATGAATAAATGGAACTGTTGAATAGAGAACCCACTTGCTGCGTGTGTCACTGTGATGAATGAACAATGTACTAGATTTGAGTGAAGGGGACTGTTACTGAGGTAGCTACAGGGAAAGGGTATAAAAACAATGGGGGAAATGAAAGCACAGGAAGGATAATGACACCCTAAGAGGAAAGCACAGGGGTTTTGAAAATACATACAGGAATGTAACTATTATCTTTGTGTAAAGAGTTTCACATAGGAACTAGGGTAGACAGGTAAAGATACAAGGAAGCAGAATCAGAAACCAGAGCTTAGGTTTACAAGTTTCCTAAGTCTTCTGACTTTAACATAATCATAACACTGTGTGATAGCACAAGGATCTAAAATCAGCTGCCCAGTTCAAAACCTTCAGGCTCAACCTGAGCAGAGGGGAGATTCAGATTGAAACAACAGATTCAGATTGAAACAGCAGTCTGAGAATTTAACCGTGATTCTCCTCCCATGATACCACTTCATTCCCAGGTGCCTTTGGTCTCTTCTTTCTTGAGCTTTTAACTACTCTGTTAATTTCACTCACTGGAACTTGAGGTTTTATAGCTTTGGATGTCAAAACTGTATATGAAATGGTTACACCAGGAATCAACAAGGCAGAAATGCATTTATTTATTTATTTATTTATTTATTTATTTATTTTGACAGGCAGAGTGGACAGTGAGAGAGACAGAGAGGAAGGTCTTCCTTTTTGCCATTGGTTCACCCTCCAATGGCTGCCATGGCCGGCACGCTGCAGCCGGCGCACCGCGCTTATCCGATGGCAGGAGCCAGGTACTTATCCTGGTCTCCCATGGGGTGCAGGGCCCAAGCACTTGGGCCATCCTCCACTGCACTCCCTGGCCACAGCAGAGAGCTGGCCTGGAAGAGGGGCAACCAGGACAGAATCCGGCGCCCTGACCGGGACTAGAACCCGGTGTGCAGGCGCCGCAAGGCGGAGGATTAGCCTAGTGAGCCGCGGCGCCGGCAGCAGAAATGCTCTTAAATTTGTATTTATAATATCATAATCCCTTTGTTTAAAAGAGGAGCTTCTAAGCTACCCAAGATTCAGGCTTCACCAAACCAGGATCCCTTCTACATCATTCCCACATAAGAGCTTTTCTCAGGGCAGTGCAGGGATTGTGTTAACCTACAAAATAAAGTGATGTTAGGGCTTCCTGCTGTACCTCTGGGCTCCCCCTACTAATGCCCTTGGAGAGGACACCAAGAGAAAACTACATGGTAGACTCTTCTAATTCTTGAGTGGTTTTTGTTTTCTATTTGAATGAGAAGCGTGAGTGCTGAAACTCCTTGTGGATAGCATAAAGGTTTAATGTACTTGAAATCTCATAAATTGAGTAAGGACAGTGTAGACCCTACTGTTAGACTGAAAAGTTAAGTACAGAAACTAGAAAATGGGGAGATTCTGAAAGCTGGTAGAAGAACAATCATGATCTACCAACCAAGATTACTGGGATGTTTTAAATTGATAATAAAGTCAAATACTACATTAATGACCTCAAGCTTACTTGTCAGCACAAGCTAAAAGAGAAGATGATTTTTCATTGTTTGATTTGTATTTCAAATATCCAGTTGATAAAAGAGCTAACAAAATGTATGAAATCCCTGAGAGCTCACAAATAGTAAACTGAAGGGAAAAACAATTTGTTTAAAGTGAAGAGTTGAGATGAGAACAAATAGCTTCCTAAGTGCCCATTGAGACACTTGATTGCGAATGCCCGGAGCAGAGCATTTTCAAAACTACTGAAACTTGTGAAAATATGTGCCTGCAAACTCAAAACAGGTATCTGTTGGAGGCCAAATTTTGAAATTACGAGCCTGTCAGTCAACCGCCATCTCACCCCATTCCTACATTTACCCTATGTTAGGGTTTTCCCAACAAACGGAACCAGCGGCACATAGAAACATGAGATTCAGATGAAAATTGACTCCCAGTTTTATGAAGGCTTAAGAGTCCCATGATCTGTCACCTGAAAACTGAAAACCTGCGAAAGCCAGCGGCATTATTCAGAGACTGAAGGCATGAGAAGCAAATCCAGGAGTACTGATGTCCAAGAGCAGGAGCCACTGGATGTTCTAGCTACAGCACCTTGGAATTCCACCTGAACGCTCAATAGACTGGTTGAATTCTGCTCCTATCTATGACAGCATATACCTTTATTCCATCTCATGATTCAAATGCCGATCTCTTCAACAAAAAAAGCTAAGAAAATGCATTTTTTTAAAAAAGAATTTATGTATTTTGAAAAGCAGAGGTTCACAGAAAGAGACATTCAGAGAGGTGTCTCATCCACTGGTTCACTCTTAATGGCTGCAATAGCTTGGGATGGCCAGGCAGAAGTCAAGAGCTTCATTTGAGTCTTCCAGGTGAGTGCAGGGACGCAAGTACTCAAGCCACCTTCTGCTGCTTTCCCAGTCACATTTGCAGGGAGCTGGATCAGAAGTGGATCAGCTGGAACATGAGCCAGTACCCAAAGGGATGCCTGCATCGCAGATGGTGCCTTTACCCACTGTACCACAATGCCAGCCCCCAGAAATATATTTTAACAGCCATCTGAGCACCTCGAAGCCAAGTGGACACATGAAATTAACCGCTCCAACCTCAGTTAACTTTAGCTGAAGTACCCACGTACCAAGTACTACCAAATTGTTAAATCATATTTTTTAAAAATTTCATTTCATTTAAAAGGTGTGGGGGGGTGGCAAAGAGAGAAAGAGAGATCTTCTATCTGCTGGTTTACTTCCCAAATACTTGCAACATCCAGGCTTGAGGCAGGCTGAATGGCAAGGGGTCCAGGTATTTGAGCCATCATCTGCTACCCTCCCAGGCACATTAGCAAGAAGCTGGACTGAATGCAGAGGAGCCAGGACACACTGCCACTCCAATGTAAGATGCTTACATTCCAAGTGGTAACTTCACCTGCTGTGCCACAACACTGGCCCCAAAGCAGATTTCCTTGAAAATAATTTAGACCCTGTAAGCAAGCTGATGACCAAGTATAATCCTGCCACGACCACTTACCTAGTGAAATGATAATTTAAACAGCAATTCACATACCAAGTCACTTTCAGTTGAGCTACAGAAACCAGGTAAGAGATCATGTTGCTTGCTTTTGGTATAAGGAAGTGAAGAGTTGAACATGTAACCGCTTAACCAGCTCCAAGTAGCACAAATTAGAGAAAGTGGCTTCCAACTTGGAGAAGGAAGAGGGAATAAAGTCCAGTCCTGAAATTTGAATTTAAATTTTGCTGCTACAAAATATTTGGAACCAAACAGGCCCATCTGCCCACATGTCTTTATCTGCAGACTATTTGTAGATTCTATATCCAGGTGGCCTCTGCCAGCCCTCCACTGAGCTCTAACACAGCGGATCAACACTCCAGTCCAAGTGGGGTGCAGAACAACACTCCTAGATAGAGATAACCATCTAGAGTTGATAGTGACCACTAGCATCAAAGAACTTGGAATTAAAATAAATGTCATTCATAAGCACAAAGCAAAGGCTTCCCAGAGAAGGTCATTATTGAAACCCCCCAAGTTAAACCATTATTAGTAAGAGGAGTTACTTAACAACACACTCTAGAGAAAGTCTGTAAAGCAGTATCTTTGAACAGAATTGAGGAATACTTTCCAATGGCTTACATTAGTCTGGTTAGCCTTTCTCTTATCCAATGGACAAAAAACTGACTTTTTACAAAGCATGTGGGTCAGGCAATCTGAGATTCCCCAATGCTGTCTCTGCAAGATTAGAGGCATCAGTAAGAGTTCAGGCCAATATGATGGAGGACGTGTGTCAAGCTGTCATGTCTGGGTTTTTTCATTTCCATAAAATAGACAGATGCATTATTTCTGATAAATCCTGAACATTTTAAAAAGCAGAATCACATTACCTCTCAGCCCAATTTGTACATAACTGAGTAGTTACAGGAACAGTGTAATCCTGTATTTTTCAATTCTGCATGTCCAAACCATTTTAAGCAACAATTCTTTCGCCCTTTGACTCATCCTGTCTTTCCTGTTGTAAGTTTGTTTTTTCCTTTTTCACTGTCCCTTCTAATCTTCTCCCTTATTCTGTAAGAACAATACATGTTTTAAAGCCAAAGTGAACTTGTGTCCTACAGATCCCTGTGTATCTATCAACTTCACATATGGGAATTTTCCAGAGGAATGAATAACCAGGCCACAGATAGAGGACTGACTTGCGTCATCACCCAAAGTTTGGAAGTTCTCTAAACTTCTGCCTGGCACTGTGACATAGCAAGTTAAGCCACTGTCTGCAGTACAGGCATCCACTATGGGTCCCAGCTGCTCCAGTTCCAATCCAGCTTCCTGCTAATGCACCTGGGAAAGCAGCAGCAGATGGCCCAACTGCTTCGTTCCCTGCTCCCAAATGGGAGTCCCAAAAGAAGCTTCTGGCTCCTAGCTTTGGCCTGGCCCAGCTACAGATGTTGTGGCTATGTAGGGAGTGAACCACTGGAGGGAAGATCTCTATCTCTTTCTCAGGTATCTATCATAAGGCACTAATACTGTAATACTGACTTCCAAATAAAGTTCTCTGATCCATGTTCCATGAAATGGGAACCTCTTCAACCCATCTCCTTCCGTCTCTGAAATGCATGTGCACACACAAACACACACACACACACACACACACACACCCCTGCTTTCAGGACTCCAGTTTTTTAGAGCTTCTAAGCAGACAATAAAGTTCCCAGTGTCCTTGGCCTAGGCCATTCAGTTTACCAGGAGACACTGGGCAAGAAGCCAAAGATTCACTTTAATAGGCAGAATGTATTTTCTAGTGATTCATCACTTCCTCTATAAATTAGGGAAACACATTTCTGCTGAGGCTAATGATTTATTAAGAGGACTTTCAAGCCATAAATCCTCCCTCTTCCCATTCTCTGGGCAGTAATGGCAGTGTTCAGGTTCATAGAGAAATTGAAGATTGCTCTTTACAGAGGCAAAACCCTTTTCTAAAATGCAGTTATACTTGCTGAAGCCACTGTCGGAGACCTAGGTAGGCCAGCAACTGCAGTTTTGAAGTCCCGACACTCACCTCTAATAGGTTAGGGTGTCCTGGATGACAAGCTGGCATGTGGTGGCAGCTCAATACTCCTGGGAGTAACTGGGACAGTTATCAATATTTTACCTGTCAGCTCTTATCCTAGCTTTCTTTGTTCTGCTCTGTGATAGGACAGCTGAACTCAGCAGAATGTGAATTTATTTTTAATCAAAGGATACCTATATAACCTCATTTCATTTCCCTCCATATTTAACATCTTCTATAAACAAAGTATCTACAAAAGTTAGATTCCCACTCACATTATGCTTCATATTTTGCACTGGGGCAAAGGCTCTGAAAATGAGATTAGAAGACACAGAAGGTCACTTTTTTTCCACTCCAATCTCAGCAGAGGTGTCCAACCCCCACGTGGAAAGCAGACAAGAAAGATTACATTGTACGATCAAGAGTAACACCTCCAGCTGCTATGATTGTATTTATTTTTCACAGCAGCGAACTACATTTAGTTACCACAGTGTACAGAGACTAACACATCTGTCATAGCAGGCAGTGAGCATTTATTTGGATCATTAACAATTCCTAAGCCATTCATCACAGCAGTGTTAATATGTTTGTCTCCACTGAAGGAAGATACCCAAAGGTAATACGTCACTCCCTGGAATTTTGTTGTTTGTGTGTCAATAAAAATTATTAAGCTTAAAAATGAATTATTGTCCAGGAGTGTGTATTGTGTTAAACATTAAATTGGCAAAGGGTAATTACTTTGAATGTAAAAAGTTGATTTTCCTGGTTGAATGACTACTTTTTAGGTTTTTTTTTTTTTTTTTAAATGGCAAAAGAGTTCACTAATCAACATTTAGGACATAACAGAAGGGGCTCAGAAATTGTACTGCTAGTCTATTATTTTGTCAAATTATACACAGGTAAGGCCAAGTGACACTTTTTGTAGCACAAAATTGACATACATTTTCTCAAACACTTTAACATTTATATTTTGATTGACTTCCTTGGAAAAAATATTTTGAAGCAATATATGAGATGACCACTGTGACCCCTAACAGAAAATACAGTATATCTTAGTACATATAAGACAACCCACATTAAATAGTAAAGAGTGTTTCCTTTTCCTTTTAGAAACATTAATCAACTTATACCTGTAATACATGATTGGCACATGGATCTAATTAAATGCATAAGGATCAACTGGGACAAAATGTGGGAGTATTTTCTCATTTTTTACAACTTTAATACAGGTTTATTTTTAAAGGTACTACTTAGATCAACTGTACTTGAATCAGTTATATTTATTAATTAGTAGATATTCTGCCCTTATATCCTTCATTTGTTTATGGTTAAGTTCTGACAGAGATTTTTAACTTTGTAGACATTCAGCTTGGCAAAATTTCAGGATTTTAGGCCCCTTGGAGGTTAGCTGGTTGAGAAATCTCCTTTTTCTACTTGCAGCAAAATTTGTTCAGAGCTTCTCAAGGGAATGCAACTAATCAAAGGCGGAGTGGAAATTAAGATTCAATTCTCTTAACAGTACTTATTTTTACTATTAATTATTGATAGAGTAATTCATGAATCATGTACTTATATGAATGATATTTGGGCCAGCATTGTGGCATAGTGAGCAAACCACTGCCTGCAGTGCTGGCTCCCCAAATGGGTGCTAGTTCATGTCCCGGATGTTCCATTTTTAATCCAACTCCCTGCTATTGACCTGACACAGGCAGCAGACGATGCAGAAGATGGTGTGTTTGGGTCTCTGCTGCCTACGTGGGAGACTTGTGTGAAGCTCCTGGCTTCAGCCTGGCCCAGTTTTCGCCATCGCAACCATGTGGGGTGTGAACCAGAACATGAGAGATCTGTCTCTCCCTCTCTGTATCTCTGCTTTTCAAAATCAATAAATCGTTAAAAAAAAAAAGCCTACTTTATCTCAGGCACTTGAGATGCAGATATTTATAAAGCCAATAATAATCTGACTCCATTTTACTTATAACATAAAACATGGAACACTAATCAGCTATGTGGATATGCATTTGCTTTATCAAGGTATTGATAATATCAAGTATCATTTGATTAAGGATCACTAAAGATGTGGAGAATGTACTAGATGATCAAGAATGGAGCCAGAAAGACAGGCAGAGATTACAGTGCTGTAAACATGAATAATAAGAGCTTGATTTCACAACAGATTCCAATGAAGAGAGTAATAATAATATAGTTTGTTGTATAACCTGCATAAGGGAAGCAGGCTTGGGCAGAAGCAGATATTGAACTACAGGATCTCTACTAGTGCTACAGGGAATTATGAAGTTAGAAATGGCCTGATAGAAATGGTCCAAGTTGAGGCCCCTGCACCCACATGGGAAACCTGGAAGAGGCTCCTGGCTCCTGGCTTCGGCTAGGGGCAGCTCCGGACTTTGTGACCAATTGGAAAGTGAACCAATGGATGGAAGACCGTTCTCTCTCTCTGCTTCTCCTCTGTTTATTACTCCAACTTTCAAATAATTAAATCTTCAAAAAAAAGCCAAAGAAATTATAAATTCAAGTCTCAAACATTACACTCTTATCAATTCCTGCTACAGTATTTCCTATGCAAGAGATCAAAAGAATTTGTTCAACTATTTAACACAGTATACGTAAGTTAAACTTTGATTTCTAGGTTCCTCCTCTACCAAAAAATGTCTTTTTAATTCTTTAATAATCAAATTCAGCTGTACTTTGGAAAATACTAGTAGTACAATTTGATTACAGTGAAGTCAATCTTAAGTACCTTTGCCCAAAGAGAGGAGTAATAGATATTAAAGTGCTGTCTCAAGTTATTCAAATACAGGGAAACAGACTTCAGGAACAGGATTGGGGTTAAATACCCCTAAGCAGTGCTTTCTTTATATCGCTGCCTATGGTCACCTCTTTATATTTGCTTCATTACAGTGTTCTCTTATGCCCATTCCCAGGTAGCATAAGAAGACAAAGTTCAAGAGCTTTGTGCTTTATTCAAAACCCTCAAGAAAACTATTCCACCCTACTATCAAAATTACTGTGTATTTGCTCACATAATGACTTATTTATTCTCCTTCATTATGTTATGCTTTCTTGGAAATTTCATCCAATTCCCTTTCCAAGTTGTTTTGTTTTCGTTTTCAGTAACTTGAAGCACAGGTGGAGACTGCATCTTTCCCCCTGTACAATAGAAGGCAATGCAGCTCCATACACGCAGCCCTTCGTGCGCCTCTGCTCACCTCCAAGTAACAGCCACCCTCACGTCCATCTGCTTCTGGAAGAGGCCATTACTGAATCCCTTTGAGGAGCAGTACGACTCAGCAGGAAGTAGGAAGAGGAGTATCCTGGGTCACTCTGACGTGCTGACTTCAGGAAGCACCACAAATTGTCCAGTAAAATGGAACAAAATAAAATAGGAAAAATCCTTATCAAAGACACATTTTATTATGTGTTGTCAAGAATGTCTAGATCCATGGACTCAGTTCAGAAAACTGAAATGCATCTTTACCTGGAAAGGAAAAAAATTACCTTGCTAGGCCTTATGCCTTCCTCCTGATGTTATTCAGGTTTCTGCTAACTTAACACCTCTTTAATACCACTACCTCTTTTTCCTTAAGCAACATCCATACTTTATATTCCTTATCTTGAATGTTTTTTTTTTTCATTTTTCATCAATAGATTACTCCTAGTGGAATTTGAGGGATGTATCCTTGTCTTTCTAGTTCACAATTACTTTCTCATCACCTAGAAATGTACCTTAAACAAGAAAGGATTTCAAAAAAAAAATTGTTGAGTAAGTGTACAATGATCACAGGAATGGATATGGTTTTAAGGAAACATGATAAAGAACTCTTGTAGAGACTGAAAGCCCTGGTTTAGTAACGAAGTACCCAGGACTCACAGAACCTTCAGTGACAGGCTTAACACCGAATAGTAAGTGGTAGCATTAGAACTGAAATAGAAGAAAATTTATAATGACCCACTATCTTCACATGTACCAAGTATCACATATGCTGCCTCGCTAGTATATCATGAGGACTGTGGCACCAGCAATATGGCAGAGTGGTAAAAAAGAACTTTTGAGTTAGAGAAATCTGGATTTAAAAGTTGTCTCCGTCAGTGTGAATTAAATGCAACTTGAGGCAGGACAAGGTATCTCTTAATGTGGGCTCTGTGTAATTAGGAAAAAAGAAAATCCCTCTGGCATATTGATTAGAAAATATGTTCCCACAAGACTGAAATTACCATAGCTTGCAGATGAATAAATCTGTATATAATCATACTAGTACATGTATATTAGAAATGCATTCCTGGTTTTCTTCTTTTGACTGCAAATTTATAGAAATGGCAATTGTGAGGTATAAGAATGTGGTAAAAATAAAAATACATCGAATATACTATGAGACTCCAGGTTCTAGGACTGTACGATTAACTCCATTAGTGATAAAATGTCCCAAGCTTACCCCAACCCTATCTTAAATAAGTCTAAGTGAAGAAATGAAGGAAATTAAGAAAGGCAAAGCTTCAGACTTAGAAGAAAATGTAACTCAAGAGATAGGGATATTTTCTACAAGTGCATATGCAAAGGAACACACAAATGGGGGTTTAATTCTCTATTCCAAATAGAAAGAAAAAGACTTTCTATCTTGGATTTATTGTAGCCTCTATTTTAGAGAACACTTGTTTAAATCTTCTTAAAAGCTAAATAAGACTCTTGTTAGGTTTAAGACTCAGTACTATCTTTCTCATGGATCCAAAAACCATGTCTTTGAAAGGAATCATCAAGCAAGAAAGCTCCCCTCTCTCCACTTCTGTAGGATGGTAGCAGTTGACCTTCCGTGGCTGCCTTGCCCTAAGCTACAGAACTACCTTCTGTCATAAAAATATAGTTTTTCCTCTGGATAAAATTAATAAGCAAACACAAATGGTCACCACAATTATCAGATTAACTATGTGTGACCAACAGTGCTGTCAAATCCTCTCCATTCAAGACTTATTACTGGGGAGAGCATTTGGCCCAGTATTTAAGATACTACTTGTGATGTCTGCAGCCCATACTTGAGGTGCCTGGATTTGAGTCCTGGCTCCACTCCCAATTCTATCTTACTACTTAGGTACTTCCTGGGAGGCATCAGATGACGGTTCTAGTAGTTGGGTCCCTGCTGCTATATAGAGACCCACATTGCGTATCTGGCTGCTGACTCAGCCCTGACTTCTGCAGGCTTTTGGGGGTTGAACCAGCAGGTGAGAGGGGTATAAGTGTGTGTCTGTCTTTCCAATACATAAAACTTAAAATGTAAAGACTGGTTACTTTATATCTTAGGAATATAATGCAATGAGTTATATATGCTTGATTATATCTGCATCGGTTATAATTTTAAAAGATAGATTTTTTCCCCTCTTTGTAACCTCTGAATTGCCTTGCTGTGCATTGTTTTACTGTTTATTCAATAGTAAAATTGTTCTCTCCACTTCAACATTTGAGAGGTTTTCTTGTATGCAAGGATGTTTTGTTTTTAATTCCATTTCCTTAAAATTTACTACCACGGAGTAACAAAAACCTTGAAGAGGAGCTTAAAGATGGGAGGAGTGGGCTAACACTGTGACACAGTGGATTAAGCCACTGCCTGCACTGCTGACATCCATAGGTGTCCTAGTTGTTCCACTTCCAATCCAGCATCCTGCTAATGTGCCTGGGAAAGCAGGAGATGGCACAAGTCCCTGGGTCCCTGCTACCCAGGTTGGAGACCTAGAAGAAGCTCCTGGCATCAGGTGGGCCTGCATTGAGTTGTTGTGGCCATTTGGAGGGTGATCCAGCAGAAGAAAAATCTCTCTCGCCTCCCTCTGTAACTCTGCCATTCGAAGAAATAAACCTTTAATTTTTTTTTTTTTTTAAAAGAGGAGATGCAAGCTGACTTACCTCAAATGGTAGAGTTAGAAACATACCAGGGGATTCCAATTCAATCCCATCAAGGTGGCATGTACCAATGCCATCTCACTAGTCCCAGTGATCAATTTCTGTTCACAATTGATCATAATGATAGGACTAAGAACCAAAGGGATCACATAAACAAGAATAGTGTCTGCAAATACTAGCTGATAGAATAAAAAAAGGAGAGAATGATCCAACATGGGAAGTGAGATACACAGCAGACCCATAGAATGGCAGATGTCCTAAACAGCACTCTGGTCTCAGAATCAGCCCTTAAGGCATGCAGATCTGGCTGAAACGCCCATGAGAATATTTCAGGCATGGAAAGCCAAGACACTCTGGGAAAAAACAAACAAACAAACAAACAAAAACACAAACCTAAATGAAAGATCTCTGCGAGTGAGATCCCAGTGGAAAGAACGGGTCATCAAAGAAGGAGGTACCTTTCTCTGAAGGGAGGAGAGAACTTCACTTTGACCATGGCCTTGTCTAAATATGATCAGAGTCGGTGAACTCAGGGGGCTTCCATAGCCTTGGCAGCTCATGACAAGAGCCTAGGGTGATTACTGGTGCCATAAACAAGAGTGTCAATTTGTTAAGTCAACAACAGGAGTCACTGTGTACTTACTCTTCATGTAGGATCTCTGTCCTTAATGTGCTGTACATTGAGATTTAATGCTATAACTAGTACTGAAACAGTATTTTTCACTTTATGTTTCTGTATGGGAGCAAACTGTTGAAATCTTTACTTAATGTATGCTAAACTGATCTTCTGTAGATAAAGAGAATCGAAAATGAATCTTGATGTGAATGGAAGGGGAGAGGGAGTGGGAAAGGGGAGGGTTGCGGGTGGGAGGGACATTATGGGGGGGAAGTCATTGTAATCCATAAGCTGTACTTTGGAAATTTATGTTCATTAAATAAAAGTTAAAAAAAGAAAAAAAAAGAAAAAGAGGAAATGATGACTGAAGTAACTAAAGAGAAATAGTTTTAAAGAAAAAAAAAAAAAAGAGAGAAACTCACTACCAAGGCAAAAGTAACAAAGGGATTAGAAAAATCATGAAGCAGAATAGTTTACACTAAAAACCTGATTTATTAATATATAGAGAAAGCCCAAAGAATAAATCTGAGTAAATAAAAAGAGATCATAAAATTAGAGGGAAGGTATTTGTAAACAATAATCACAGCGAAGAAGATTTGGTAAACCAGGGGCTAGTGCCATGGCGCAGTAAGTTGTCTCCACCTATAGAGCCAGCCTCCCATATGGGCACCAGTTAAGTCCTAGCTGCTTGACTCCCAATCCATCCCTCTGCTAATGCACCTGGAAAAGCAGAAGATGGTCCCATATACTTGGACCCCTAGACCCATGTGGGAGACCTGGCAGAAGCTCCTGGCTTTGGATGGGTCCAGCTCCAGGCATTTGTTGAGTGAACCAGCAGATCAAAGACCCCTCTCTCTCTCTCCCTGTATGTCTCTCCTTCTGTCTGTAACTCTGCCTCTCAAAATACATCTTAATTTTTAAAAAGCCTGCATAGATCAAAATGTGAAGTTAGATTCATTGAAACACAGCCACATTAGGTTAAGTTTATAATAGATTCTTTCTTGGAAATATCTGCACTCAAAAAAAAAAAGATAATCTGGTATCTGTGAAGAAATTAATTCAAGCAGTGGAAGATGTATTTAAAAATGTAAGACATTTTTCTAAAATAAAGCTTTAGAACCTAAATATTAAAAGCAACATATAGTATATCATAAAAGTTTGATCTACAACATTTAATACTAACTCATACATTGTGCAAGAATATGGAAACAATTTTCTTTCATGAAGGCAGAGAAAGAAAAATATTCTAACATTCTTTAGGCTCAAACTTTATTACCTTAAAATTGAATGTTATAAAACTTACAGATTAGTATCTACAATGGTCTGAAAGATGGACATCCACATCATGTGTACAAATAGGCTTAATCACAAATGCTATAGTGAGTAAAAAGGTTCACAAATTCATTTCAGTAAAAAATTAAAAACTAAAAGCACTATCATCTACAGTTAGTCAAAGAAACGGATTGACAAAATCAATCTAAAAACTGGTGCTGGGAAGTGAACCCTTTCCAATGCAGATTCTTTATTAAACTGTGAAGTGAGGTTGTCACACAAAACATTGAAAGACTTGTCAGTGGGGCAGGCATTGGTGTACTAGTTAAGAACTGGAAAGTTCAAATCTCAGAGCGCCGGGTTCTCATTCTACATGAGCTATGTTTCAGCTTCACTTACTGCGCACTCCCAGGGAGGCAGCAGGAAATGGCTAAAGTACTTGGGCCCCTGGTGCCCACAAGGGGAGACCTAGAATAAGTTCCAGCTTTCTGGCTTCAGTCTGGCCCAGCCACAGGTATTGCAGGTACTAAGCATGAAGCAGTGTAGCCAAGATTTGAAGCAGGCAGTAAGGGTTTTGGCTATGGGCACACCAAGCAACAACTTAACCACTATGCCAAAAGCCCATACCTATTTGATCTCAATTTTTAAATTTCATTTTTGTACTATAATCAGTTTAAAATCTTTGTAATCAATATGCAAATTTTAAACCAAAAAAAAAACAGAAATAGACAAGATTTCCATTAGTAAATTCTCATGTCTCTCTATCCACAATCTTTGCACTTTCCCAGAGGTACACATTTTTAATTATTCTGATGTTATATTTTCAGATATATATCTATGCATAAGAATGTACACAGGCATGTGTGCCCAGTATTATTTAAATATTTGCTTAATAGTTTTTGTATGTCTAACTTTCAATTTTTACTTAGTACTGTCTTATAATCGCCTAATATGAAAAATTCTCATTTTTTTTGTAAAGATTGACTTATTTCTTTGAGAAGCCAAGTGATAGAGATACAGAGATTTTCCAACTGCTAGTGTAGTTTCTAAATGGTGTCAGTGGTCAGGACTAATCTAGAGTCTAGAACTCCATATGTCTCCTACATGGGTAGCAAGGACCCAAGTGCTTGGGGTGTTATCTGATTTCCCAGATGCATTAGCAGGGATATGGATTGAAAGCAGGGTGCCTGGGTCTTGAACTGGTGCTCTGATATAGGACAGAGGCATTGCTGGTGGTGGCATAGCCCACTGTGCCACAACACCAGCCTCTCATGTGTGATGGTTGTGTAATATTCTACAAGTTGGCTACACCACCATTTATGTAGCCTTTTTCTTTCCTAATTTCAGTCATCACCCACTCTTTCCTATTACAGGAAATGTTAGAATGCAAATATTTTCTGGGTCACTTCTGAGTCGTCCTGATTTCTTGAAGATACAAAAAGAGATGCTGCATTATCAGTGAGAACCGATTCAATACCCTTGCCATGAATAACAACTTGATATCACCAGAATATTTAGGTGTAATGTACATTGTATTACATATTTGAAAATGATTTGGGATGGAAACTTCCTGGCAGAATCACCATAAGGGACAAGATAAACAGAGATTTAGTTCCCTATAGGATAGGCAGGTGAGTAACTGAATAAAAAGTAAGGTATTAAATCTGACCTGTTAATTTTTAAGTAAAGTTTGATATTCTAGAGATTTTTGTTTGTAAGATTGTTTTTGAATGGAATTTTCTCTACTAGTAATCCTGCCAACCATGAAGTCACATTTGGGCATGACTAGTATATTTCCAGAAGGCAATTAGAAAACAAAAAAGAACACTTGTGGGCTAGAGGTGTAACACATCAGGATAGACTGCCACACACAACCCCCAAATGCCTCCTCAGAGCACTGGTTTGAATCCTGCCTGCTCTGCTTCTGATCCAGCTCCCTGCTAATGTGCCTGGGGGAAAAGAAGATGGCCTGAGCATCTGGGCCTGTGACACCCACGTGCAAGACCTGAGGCATACGCCTGGCCCAGGCCAAGCCATTGCAGCCATTTGAAGATGAATCAACAGATGCAACATCTCTGTCTCTCCCTCTCATTGTCACTCTGCCCTTTAAATAAATCTTTTTTAAATAAAAATAGAAATATAAATATTAAATATATAACTAAAATAAAATATAAAAAGATTGAATAAAGAAGCATAAAGGGTTGAATAAAGAACAAGAACATTTGCTCTGAGCAGAGGGGTGCCATTTCCTTGGAATTGTCTCCAAAGGAGAACTCTATTTCCAGTCAGTAGCAGGACAACCTTATAGTCTGTAAGAACAGTTACATCCTGGATGCTTTCTCACATAAGGGTTAGGAATCTCATTCCAACCTTGATGTTTACCCTGTTGCCATTGTACATGAATTATAATTAGAACCTCTGGAATTGTGTCAATAATAGGACATGCATATTTATTGTAAAGTGATACTTTGCTGTCCCATAATTACTGAAACTATATTTTTCATTTTTTTAAGCCAGGAAAGTACGAGAGGTATGGAGTAGTTGATTTGACTCACTCAGCCAAGTCACAGCCTACTGCTGAGAAAGTCTTTTACTTATCCACAGCTAAGGATAACATTTCCATTAAAAAGTTAGGATCAGATCTGGCACTGTGGTGTAGCAGGTAAAGCTACAGTAGCCTGCAACACCAGCCTATTACATGCTGTCTGGTTCACATCTTACCTGCTCCTCTTAGGATCCAACTCCTGACTGGATATGGCCTGGAAAAAGCAATAGAAGGTGTCCGTTTGGGCCCCTGCCGCCCATTTGGTAGATCCAGATGAAACTCCTGGCTTCAGCCTGCCCAGAGCTAGCCATTGTAGCCATTTGGGTAAGTGAACCAGCTGATCAAACTTCTCTCTCTGAAACTATACTTATTTGAAGATGTATTAATTTGAAAGTCAAAGTACTACTCTTTATAAAAATCCAAGATCCATGGTTTCAAGTAATTTGAAAACTGGTGAGAACATAATATAAAAATTTGATAGCTATTGGAGTCTACAGGAGCAGGAGGGAGTATAGGAGTCCAATAAGCAGAAAAGGTGTCTATTAATATCCTCTTTGAGCCAGCCTGGGCTCTATAGATAGCGTGTACCCCTAGGTACTGGGGCTTTACTCATGCCCTCATCCCTCCTTACTTCCCTTCACCTGCCCAAGTCCTTCAACTCTGTTAAGGCTCAACCCCCAAATTCATTTAATTAATGTAACTCCTAATTAACAAGGATCTTAACAAGGATGATCTACCAAGACTTCAGTTTTGGGTCATAAAGCCCTTGTTTTATGTATACAATTTTTCAAGTTTTATGGGAAAATAACTATGTCTTACATCTCCGAACCACATATATGGTGTGGGGTAAGGAGAGGAGACAAGAAAATGAGAAAGAAATCACTGTCCAGAAATTAGCTATGTCAGAGTGACATCATCAGGAAGCAGCTTTCCTTAGCTGGTCTTTAACTACATATCAAAGTGTCAGGACATATGAAGACAAAGTTAACAGACTGAAAGCTTTCATTTACACAGTAGAGAAGCCAGTCCATCTTCTGAAAAGATATCACTAAGTTGATCTCACTAATTTTCTTTCTCAGGTCAGGTTCTCCCCTCTATACCAGTGCAGAGCAGAAATCAGGGAAAAAAAACATACAAATATCAAAATCCAGCTTTAAATTTTATACTATCCCTGTCTCAGGCAGGGTAAGATCACTTTTCCTGTTCCCTGTATGCATTCAGTATTCTCACCATATGAAAAACACCAACTGTTTTTCTGTGTCTTTACAGCATATGACCTCCACAGAGTCTGTTACCCTACACTCTGTCTCTCCAAGACTGTGCACATCATCTATTATCTACAGAGACCTTTAAAATAGATGTGTTCTCTTGGGGGCCAGCACTGTGGCGTAGAACGTAAAGCTACTGCCTGCAGCGCTGGCATCCCATATAGGTGTCGGTTCAAGTCCTGGCTGTTGCACTTCCGATCCAACTCTCTGGTATCACTTGGCAAAGCAGAAGATGGCCCAAAGACTTGGGCCCCTGCACCCACGTGGGAGACTTTGAAGAAGTTCCTGGCTCCAGATTGGCCCAGCTCCAGCTATTGTAGCCATTTGTAGAGTGAACCAGCAGATGGAAGACCTTGATCTCTCTCCCTCTAACTCTGCCTTTCAAATTAAATAAATAAATCTTTAAATAGATGCATTCTCATTGTTTTCTGTACTTTTCTCTCCTGCTTTCATTCTGGTGTCTTTGTCCTGTGTTTTCTTTCTCCATAGGTAAACGGGGTACAACATGAAATATACTTAACAAGACCATTAAAATTACATCTTTGACATTGATAAGGATACACAGAAGTACACACATATTCTCAGAGACAGAAGATTGATTCACCGGTTAGACATGTCTCCCTCCTAGGAGCTCCAGTGAATTGGAAGCCCGAGACAACCACTTGATTTTCCATGGTTCTACCTACAGGGAGTCCATGGGAAAAGGCTGATTGAATTGGATGTCTCTTGGTCCCCATCTCCACTGCTTTTCAGGTGTCTTACCAACCAAGTTCCTTTGGGTCCAGATCATGACAGATGGATGGCACCCAACCATGTTCCTTGTGCATCTATCTTCTATTAACACTCAAAGCTAGATAAATCTAACTTGCTTTCTTCTGCTGGAACAATGACTCTCAGCTAAAATATTTGTTAATAATAAACTGCATAATTTCCAAATACCCTGCATGACATTGCACTAGCTGAAAATTTAAAATCCTGCTTCAGGGGGGAAGAAAACTTTAATAATTTAGGCCTTCTTGGCTTTTTAAATTTTCTTTTTATTGCATTTTGGCAGGGCATCCTAAGTATAAATTGACCAAAATGAGACATCGCACATGGAGTATTAATTACCACACTATTAAGAGATCTTATAGCGTTGCCTTCTGAGCTGAAGAATGGCAAAATGTGAAGAAGCTGAATTTAAAAAATTGCCAGCTAATCTTCCTCCACTTAGCACACAAGTCATACAAATGTTGTAAAGTATTTTTCTTTTCATTTTTCCATGTTACTTTAATTCTGTCATTGAGAGCAACTATGGGCCTCAATGAGGCAAACACTGGACTCGGCGATATTGCACAATGGATCAGATTAAGAATTTCTGTCTAACAATCAAAGAGTAAAAAAAAAAAATGTGGGAGTTTGAGTCAGGAATTCTATCTTAAACCAAAAAAATCCAGAAGATAGCAAAGGTTTAATGTATTATTCTTGTTCCAAAAATAAAAATGAAAACAGATGCTGAAGGGGCCAATGTTATGCTGCAGCAGATGAAAGCCACCATTTGAAACACTGGCATTTCCTATGCGAGTGCTCATTAGAGTTGTGGCTTTTCTGCCCCTGTACTTGTTCCTCGCTATGCACATGGGAAAGCAAGGGGAGATGGTCTGAATATTTGAGTCCCTGCCACCCACACAGGAGATCCAGATGGAGTTCTAGTTTCCTGGCTTTGGCCTGGCTCAGTCCCAGCTGTTGCAGCCATTACGGGATGAACTAGCAGAATGAAGACTGCCACCCTCCAGCCCCTCCCACCTCTGTTACTCTACTTTCTAATAACTAGAATAAATATTCCTTTTAAAAGACATCCTGAAATCTTATGAGAAATTTACGCATCACAAATTTCACACCATATAGACAGTAGAACCGCATTGAATCACGGATAATAGAGAACATTGAGCTACTGGCACTGGGTGATGATGCATTTTTGGGGGTAGGTATTTGCTAATGAGAGCCACAAGACTTTAGGAAGTAATTATGTTGTACCTAGGATATCAATTTGTCTACAAACAGACTTTTGAACTCCACCGTAAGGTATTCATTGTGGGTTAATATCTTTTTAAAGGGAAGACTTCACACCCTCTTCATGGTACTTGGCTTGGTGAATTCATCACAGGGAAAACTCACCTGAGTTGCAATGGTGAGCAAGTTAATGGTCCAACCACAGAGCGGTGAAAAATAAGACAGTAAGGGAAAGTTGAGTGGTTGGAGAAAACACAGAATAAATGAGTAGACTACATTTGTCCAAACATACAACCATGGTTCCACCACTTTTTATGTGATCTATGATTACTCACAATATTGAATTATCAGAAGATTTCCCCTTGCAACCAGGCAACAGAAAACAATCTGCTTTTTGAAATTCCTGTACCGGTGGTACCAGCAAATAAATTAAGACACTTACAAAAGCAATGCCCTACTACGTAGAAAAGAAAATAATTTGTAGAAGACATGTTTATCTGGGAAATCAAATAATTTTTAAGCAAAGCATTAAGAGGTTTATGTATCAAAGGTTAACTAAAAGGTATATGGTGAACTAAGTATTTCACAATTAATTCTGTACACAACTGGAAAATGAGCTTGTAAATGTTACCCTTTATAAAAGCAAAGAAATTCTAAGTGCTGACATTTATAAAGACACCTATGCTAAAAACTAAAAAGAAAAAAAAAAACTAGGAGTTAAAAGGTCAGAAGAAAATGACTATAAAATTTTCACTTCTATAAAAAGTTTCAAAACTCAATTTGGTACAGATAAAATGATCCCCAAATTGATCCAGCATATTACATATTACTAGTTGCCATTGTTGTCACTGTGGAAATTAACAGTTCTAAAACTCAAATGGAAATGGAAGGGTCCAAGATGGCCAGAGACAATGTTGAGGCAGAAGGAGAAAAGTGGAAAAGGTACAAGAGCAAACAGTGGTACTTACTTCAATGTTGTGGTATTTATGTCCTTAACACAAGGACAAACAGTCAAGAACCTGGCATCTACAAAGTGCCCATACCTGTAAGTGCAACTGGAGTCACTGAAGATAAAAACTGCAATGCAATAGAGGAAAGGATATAAACTTAATTTAAAAAAAATGGGTCCTTATTTCACCTCAGACTACAAATTAAAAAGAAAAGCTCACAAATCTGATAGGAAATACACAATAAGCAACACTCTTCAAAAAGCAAAACAATATAGCCAATAAATATGTAAGGAGATGTTCAAGGTCTTCAGACATAATCTATATGCATTAAGAACATAGTTAAAATGAAAATATAAACACCAGCTAGTGGTGTTATTAGTATGAACTAAGTTATTAGTTATTATAATATATATATATTATATATAAGTTATTAGTATGAACTAAGAATAAATAAACCAGAGCCCTTGTATATGCTACCACTGAGTTAAACTGACAGAGCCACATCAAATCATTATTCAGGATTATTTATCAATGTTAGACTATGGCGTATCCTAAAAGCCAACAAGTTTACCTGTAAACATACACATATCCAAAATGTTAACCAAAATGCCAACATTTGAATGTAGCAATTTTATCAGAAGCAAAATGGAAACTATCCCCATATCTTTGAACATTAGAATGAATGTATGGATGGAGAGTCTCACATGTTATTCCTTCCTAACATAATTATTCAAAGGCTAAGAAAAACATTTAAAACAATAGAATACATATATGAGAAACTGTATGTTTCTATTCGCATGAGATATGAAAACATATGAAGCTATTCTTTACTGTTAGGAAGTATTAACAGTGCTAAGCTTGGGCTATGGAAGATTGGGGGCTAGTTGAATGGATGTATTATGTTTATAAATACTCATCAAGCTGGAAACATATGATATGTGTATTTATCTCCATTCATGCACACATCAACATAAAGTGCAAGTATCAGAAAACCTGTGCCATGGTTTATGCGATGGACTATGAAGACATATTATCTGGGTTTCTTAACACTGCTAACTCTATGGCTCAGTGTTTATTGTCTGTTACCTCAAGAAAGTTGGTTACTGCCTTAGTTTTATCATGTATAAAGTAGCAGTCAGAATGAGTGCTACGTATATAAATGCTCCCTTAAATGGACAAAGTGATAAGGAATTATCATAAAAATAGACATGGATCAGGGAACAAGGACAGCCTTCTCACAAAATTCAAGCTACAAAGTTCTCATGGGCATGAAACAGGAAGACAACATAAAAATCATGAGGATAGTGGGAGAAAAATGATAATCAGGGTGAAAAAAATTAGAATATTAAAATAAGTTCCCCCAAAATTTTAGGAATCCTAAGTGTATACAATAAGTAGAAAAATAGATAAATCCAGAAGGAGAAAAAAAGCTAGTAGAAGAAGATAAGGAAAGTATACAAGTGGCATAACAAAATACCACTGGGGAACACAGTAATTCAGAACACAGGTATTACCATCTAGCAGCATTGATGTGGCAGAAGTTTACAAATAAAATTGACAAAATTTTGGCTTCTTCACTGTAAGATAAAACAATAATGAAGATGAAGATGCAAAATCTGTCAGACAGCACACTGATAAATGCTGCCCTTGAAAAACAAATGGCATAAAAGCAACAAAATAAGGTACAGACCCTGACTTACAGTAAGCAAAAGGAGTAGGCATCATTACAGCCACTTTAACAAAGTATTTTTAAATTAATCTAAAGGAACACTTTACATACAGCAAATATATTTCTGACAAGTGACAGTGACAAGCATGTTAGATGTTTAATATCTGTTTAATGAACAAAAACATTAACTGAGAGTAATCATAAGTGATTAAAAAACATTCTTCCCTAAAAAAATACCTGCAATCTTCTCAGGCAATTGTAGCAAGCATCGGGTTTTTTTAGAAATTTTTTTTAAAGATTATTTATTTATTTGAAAGTCAGAGTTACACAGAGAGGAGAGAGGAGAGGCAGAGAGGCAGAGGTCTTCCATCCGCTGGTTCATTCCCCAGTTGGCTGCAACGGCCGGAGCTGTGCCGATATCCGAAGCCAGGAGCCAGGAGCTTCTTCCACGCCTCCCATGTGGATGCAGGGGCCCAAGGCCTTGGTCCATGTTCCACTGCTTTCCCAGGCCAGAGAGCTGGAAAGGAAGTGGAGTAGCCGGGTCTTGAACCAGCTCCCATATGGGATGCCTGCATTTCAGGCCAGGGCATTAACCTGCTGCACCACAGTACAGGCCCCACAAGCATGGTTTTTAAGTAGTGTAATACTGTGATTCTAAAATCAGAATTGGACTTGATTTTAAAAAATTGAATGTTAAACACATATATCCTAAAATTTTTAATCACATTCAAGTATACAGTGACATTAAATATGTATTTTTGTATGACTATCATCACCATTCAATCTCTAGAACTCTTCACCTGGTTTCACTTATATTCAGTACACATTAAACAGTAACTCTCCATTCCCATCCACATTCCAAAATCTCTGCAAACCGTGATTCAACTTTAAAAACTTGAAGAGTTTTTTTTTTGTTTGTTTGTTTGTTTTTGTTTTTGTTTTTGTTTTTTAATAGGCAGAGTTAGAGAGACAGAGAGATATGTCTTCCTTCCGTTGGTTCACTCCCCCTACAAATGGCCGCTACGGCCGGTGTGCTGTGCTGATCCGAAGGCAGGAGCCAGGTGCTTCCTCCTGGTCTCCCATGTGGGTGCAGGGCCCAAGCACTTGGGCCATCCTCCACTGCACTCCCTGGCCACAGCAGAGAGCTGGCCTGGAAGAGGAGCAACTGGAACAGAATCCGGCGCTCCAATCTGGACTAGAACCCAGGGTGCCAGTGCCACAAGTGGAGGATTAGCCTAGTGAGCCGTGGCGCCGGCCTTGAAGAGTTTTAAAGCTACTTTCCTCTATGGAAACAAAGTCACTCATTTTCCAGCTTGTTTGTCATATGTATTCCCAAGAACACTGAGACTGCCAAATGGGGGACCATGACACTCTCCTAGTATTCTGTATGGAATCTCTACAGACAACTGCCAGATAGCAATCTATATTAGGATGCAGCCAGCATTGTTGGTTTTCTTGCTTGTAGCATTTATAATCCCATGACATTATGGAACAGGAAAATTCACATTTTTAACAGATCAAGATAAACTCACCTTTCTATTTTGCTGTAGCTGATATGAATCAAAAGGAAGACCTCTTAATATTTATGACCTTCTGATCTACATACTCAGCTATAAATAATCCTCTTTCAAGACCTAACTTCTTTAGCTTCTTTATGTTTTGAGCACCCAGTATTTGTTCATGCTATCGTACAAACTAGTAGGCACACACTGTCTCAAGCATTTCCTGTATGAATTTTCTACTTTCAACGTTTTATATTTGCACATTGCTTTTAGGCAAAGTCCTCGTAGACATACATCACTCATGCTTCAACCTCAGCAAAAACAGTGAGAAGACAGAAATTTCACATGGAATTTGGAAGAAAATCAAAGCCTTACTGGATCTCAGAGACCCAGCTGACATATGGAAGCTTTGAGGGAAGATATTTCTCTCTAACCACACTCAGGCCAGATAAAAATGGAGCCCAAAATGTCATTCCTTCTAGAAAAGACCTTGGAGGAAGAATCACATGTAGTGAAGGGTTAAAAAGTTAAAAGCTGCTCCCCCCCAACCTCCTCTGGTGAACTTTCCTGACCTTGTTAGACTTGCTCTGCATAGCCATTAGTCAGTAAATTACCCCAATGTGAGCGTAACCTCAGTTTCACCTAAGTGAGATAGAAGAAGTCACCATATATCTCTTTGCCTCCTGGAACCCTGGCGCCACCAGGTGTCCCTTATCGCCATTCGGCTGCATTCCTAGGTATCACTCCCTGTATTCATAAATCAATTGGTTGTAAAATCACTTAACTTGTATCAATTGTTTACTCTATACCACTGTCTGCTCTATGCAATGATTGATTTTCTTTGTTTCAATGTGTATAAAAACCCCAACCCAAGACTATTCGAGGCCGCTCGCCTGTACTGGGACGGGGGCCCCGACATGTCGGAACATCAGTAAACTTTACCCTTTGTTAATTACATGAGAGAAGGTCTCTTGGAGCGTTTTTGGGGTGGCAAGAGCAATTCAACTCTAATTCGACTGTAACAGTAGGAGAGGGTGCCATCTGATCTACCTCATATAACTGGTTACAAATGAAGAGGCAGTTACTCTGATATCTCAATTTTAAAAATATACAAAAATAATTATACTCTTATACACATATTTTCCAACTTATAATCATACATGGCTTAAAATTATACTGAAAAAAAAAAACCTGCAGCTGCTGTTCAACTAATAATACAATCTCACAGATAATTTACTCTAACTAGCTAAGAGATGTGAGTGCATGAATCAGATCACTATAGAAACCCATTTCCCTCAGTGAATTCTTCCTGCTGGTATCTTATTACTTCTGGCTCAGGTAAAATCGTCCAGTTAAAAAAAGGCTTTGAAACTGGCTCTAGACCAAAACCTACACCCTGCAGCTGAGATCCCTGTGGATATAGAGGCTCTTCTACTTTACATGAATACTTGTTTTCCAAGCTTCCTTCTCTACACAGCAACTTTACTTTATGAAGAGACTCCGTAACCGAAGAGGTCTTAAAAGTTTATCCTAAACCCCATTTCCCTTAATGTGTACTGTCTTTCCTCAAATGTTGCCATTATTCACAATTGTTAACTTTATTACCCATAACCACCAGTTTCTCTCTGAAGTTCAGTATATAATAGAGACACAGATGTTGTATGGAGAATCGAGACTCAAATAGTCAGATCTTGGAAGCATACAGTACAAAGTGAAGACATGCACCCTTGATCCAAGCAACTCATTACTTTTCAACTGCTTTTAGAAATACTTTAACAATATCTAACAAAATTTCTGATAACCAGCTCTTCTCACCGAAATAGGACACAATTTACTGAAGTAATTCTGTTTTCTTTTTGTTTGCCTTACTGTCCCTTTTCTTGATTTTGTTCTAGTCTGAGAAGTAACCAAAGGCTTCCTAGAACAAATTTGAATTTATCCAAATGGTTAACAAAATTAATCACCTATGACATAGAGGACAAGTTTTAATAAACGGTCTCCAGATAATCTCTTTAAGTGGTAGCTTCATCACTGTAGGGACTACAAAGCATATTAACTCGTTTACTTACATCTCTTTGGTAAAATTCTACTCTGTGACTACCCCAGCCTCCTCCCTTGTTCTGTGGCTTAAGCCACTGACAAGTTATTTGACTTCCAAGAAGCCCCTGGACCTCTCTTTGCCTTAGTTTTTCTTCAGTAAAGTATTTTCCTTTTCAAAAAAAAAAAAAAAAATAATTTTTGAACAAAATTGACTAAAATGATCTGTGGCCAAAATTATTCAAGAAATGTGAGAACTCCATCAGATGGAGCCATCACATTAGCAATGTAAAGGCTCTGAGGAGCCTGAAGATCACAACTGATTCATTCTAATTAACCCATTATATCCCAGACACTTTTGTTTACCAAATTCCTTGCCTGAGTAATAGCAACAATTAAGATCCCAAGAGGCAATTGATTTAGTGATTTAGACAACTCCAAGTATATATATATATACCTCCATGTCCCTTGAGAGTAAATGTTTTATGAAATCTTGAAGGACAATTCTTGATATTAAAAGTATAGATGAAGTTGCAGCATATTACTTAGGAATTTTGAATTGAAGTTGTAAATCTATACCTCATGTACTGCTCTATTCCTCCATTATCTTACTGGATTAATATACAGACTAATATGGTAAGCAGATACATATAAACATGTATATGAAGATATAGCTCTCTGTGGATTTGGTTCCAATAGCAGACAACAGGGGTTAGAAACCAGGTACCTTGACCCATGGTTCAGACTCTGGCTTGAAATTGGTCACTGAAGACTTTAGGAAGATTCAAATATTTCTGTTTTAACTTACTTCTCTTAAAAGGTAGTGTCAACAGAATACTACACTTCTTGGTATTTACTCAAATGAGTTGAAAAAAATATGCCCACACAAAAGCCTGAACATTCATGTTTATGGTAGCATTATGCATAATTGCCAAAATTTGAAGGCAACCAAAGGCAAACTGTGGTACATCCAGGTACTCAAATATTATTGAACACTAAAAAGAAATGAGCTATAAAGCTGCGAAATTTTAAGGAGAAACCTTAAAATCTTATTACCAAGTCAAAGAAGCCAATCTAAAAAGACTTCCTGTTATATGGTTCCAAATTTATGACGTTCTAGAAAAGGCAATCCAACAAACAAAAACTATGATAGCAAAAGTTTCATGGGTTGCCAGTGTTTGCGGAAAGGGATGAATGGATAAAGACAGACAACGCCTAGGGCAAGAAAACTATTCTGTATGATACTACTACGGTGAATTCAAGTGTATATTACTATGGATTTGTCAAAACCCATAGAATATGACAGCACAAAAATGAACTGAATATAAACTGAGCTTTGATAGTAATGTGTCAATATTTGTTCCTTAATTGAAGCAAATGTAAATCTCAGAGTTTCAATAGTAGGGGAGACTGTTAAGCACAGGGTATGTAAGCACTCTGCTTCTCATTTAATTTTGCTGTAAACTATAACTGTACTAAAAAGTGCCTATTTTAAACAGAAATATCTAGTGAACGTTTTAGATATTGAATGCCTATTTTTTCTATCATTTCAATCCCCTCACTTGCAATGTATGTTGAGAAAAGTGATGATGGCTTATCATCTGTTAATGCTTTCTCAGACTCAAGAAGGGGCCTCACTCAAAGTTAAAGCACCACAAATATTTGTTAATTGAACAGATGTGAGAGTAACTGCTTAAGTTGGTAAAGCCAAAATTGATCTTAACAAAATTTTTAATGCCTTTATAATGCCTGGCCTACAAATTTACCATGGCTAATACAATGAATAACTGAGTCACGTGTTGATACCTGTGCACTCTTAAATATTTGCCTCCCTTTTTCTCAGGGGTACTTAATATATTGAGCCTGGTATTTATCAATCCCATGTACCTCTTTATATCTTTCCTACACATGTATTAACTCTCATACAACATACAGCTTTATTGTTATATATTTCTTTTTTAAACAGGAAGATTTAGACAGTGAGAGAGAGACAGAGAAAGGTCTTCCTTCCATTGGTTCACCCCCCAAATGGCTGCTATGGCTGGTGACCTACACCTAACTGAAGCCAGGAGCCAGGTGCTTTTCCTGGTCTCCCATGCGGGTGTAGGGCCCAAGCACCTAGGCCATCCTCCACTGCCTTCCTGGGCCACAGCAGAGAGCTGGACTGGAAGAGGAGCAACCCGGACAGAATTCGGCGCCCCAACCGGGACTAGAACCCTGGGGGTTGTCACCACAGGCAGAGGATTAGCCTACTGAGCCACAGTGCCAGCCCTATTGTTATATATTTTTCAAATGTAAAAATTATTAAGGAGTCTCTGCAACTTGTTCTTCTGAATTTAAGGATGTTTGTGCAATAAATTCAGCTCATTCATACCATTCTACACTTGATCTTAGCCAAAAGGCCGAGAAGCAATCATTCATACCATTCTAGTACATTCATTTTGACTACTTTTGGTTACTCAAACAAATACACACACACACACTAATTTGCTTTGTTTCTTATGTTGATAGAAACCTAGGTGGTTTCCAATTTTCACTTTTACAACAATAAAAAAATGGCTTGCTAGCGTGTGCTGGAGTATCATACAGCTGGAATCAAAGACAGACTCACTGGTTGACATGGTTCAAAGAAAAAGGTGAATGAATAAGCAAAGCCAAGAGTTTTAGGACAATGAAGGCATTCCTCACAATAAATATAACGGTGGATACAAATAGGTTATATATTTGTTAGACATTCGCCCAGAACCTTTATATAGATGTCTATTAGGGCAAGTAGAAGCAGGTTGGGATAGGGCATGTTGAGGAATAGAAATATTAGGTCACAGTCTATGAATATTTCCAATTTCATTATAGCTAACCAAATAGTTGTCCAACTTCTATACAATTTACACTTCTCTAAGTTTTCATCTTATAAAATTAGTTTTCCAACACTAACTCCTAAGCCCTTTCATGCTAACATTTATGTGAAGATTCTCTTCACTGTCAGTTTTGCTCAGGGAGCTGTATCACCAACTTCCTAGTTCTATCTAGTTGAGGGTGGGGACTCAGGTTCTCCATTTGAGTGGATTCCTTCATCTTTGCATTTATTTCCTCATCCGAAGGAGCCAGGTTGTTCCTTGTTCACAGTACAAGACTCCTTCTTTTAAAAACTCCACTTTTTAGAGCTCATTCATTTCAACACAGCTTCCACTATAATTGAAAGTTTCATTTAGTGGCAATAAAGGACTTCATTTATCTACACGTGACCTGTTAACGAGTGATCGGATTCACATGCTCCTGTCTCCTGGTGTCTTGACAAGCTTAATATACCCTTTCATTGTACTGGGGAATAACAGCTCCGCAGGGTGATGACATAGCTGCTGAGATGTTAAGGTCTTGCTAACTATAGGCTTCAGCTAATGTCCCGTAACTGGAATTTATTAAATATGTAATCCCAGGAGCAGAGTTTAATAAAACAAACTAGGCAGTGATGTAGTCAGGCCATATTTTAAGGAAAACCTCATGCTAAGTGATCATATAAATAAGGATTTACTACCAACAATAGTCCATTCTGACTTTGCACGTAGAAAAAGGAAAACAGTATCAGGACTCTAATAGTTATTGTTCACCTCCGGTTTCCTCTGGGGAAAAAACAGGCCTCACAAACACAAATCAGATTCAGGAATCAGGAGGCAGAAAATAAATACATATTGCTATCTGGTCTTTCGCCAAATAAGGATCAGCAGTGGATACTAGATATGAAGTTTTTAAAAATTAAAGCATGTACAGAAAGATACACAAATAATAAACATGACACATGATGTATTTTCCACCAAGATAAATATATCCATGTGCTCGACATCTAGATCAAGCAAATGAACACTGCCTAACTTTGGAAGCCTTCTTAGGTCCTCCTCCTAACACTATTCCTACCAAGATAACTATTAAGTCTTACTTTAATTTTTAAATGAAACACCAAGAATGGTTGATGTTTGGCTACAAATTTCTATAAAAAAGCAGAGCCTCCAGGGGAGAAAAGGATTCACTCAGGGTTATCAAAGAAGACAGAACAACTGGAGATCAATGTAGGCATTCTGAAACCTTGTCCCTTTCTCCTACTGAGAGAGAATCATGTAAAACATATATGCATTACTTTACCAGAGAGACGAGAGCAAATTAGACTTATATCCATTTATAATGCTAACTATCTTTGGTCAATGTGGAAATGTAACCTTCTTATTTCTCTTCAAGAAAGCATAAGATAGACAGCTATTATGAATGCAGTAGCTGGAACCTCCAAATAACTTTTTCAAGGGTCATCTTTGCTTTACATTGACATTACTCTATTTATGAAGTGACTTCAATGAATTACTGAGAAAAGCAGTAGTAGGCAAGCTTTGCATCAGTGGCCCTCACCCAATGACCGATATCTCCCTCTACCAAATCCTGTTGCCCTCTCCAGTTCTCTGTGTAACTAATATTCACCAGTGCTTCTGTATACTCGAACTCTGTTCAACAGATCCATCTTGGAGAACCTAACCTGCCAAAACTTTCAATACATCCAGATGTTCTAATTTCTACTCCAAAGACTTTACTGTGAGACCAATCCCTAAAATAAGTGTTTAGCTGGGGGTTTGATACAGACTGATTCAATATAGAAAACTTGAAGACTGACATTTTTCTCTCGTATCTAGTTTCCTCATGTATATTACTGTATACTAATTCCCTTTGCTCTTGTTTTTTGTTCTTCATCTACTAACAAGAATAATATATATTATTAAGTGCATTCAAAAAGATTTACAAAAGTAAACTGTTTAGACCAGTGCCCAACATCTTTAGGTACTTCTTTGTACTGAATTAGACAGGAGAGTCTATGTTCTCAATTTTAGGTACCTATGTCCTTTGTGACAATATCATTGCCAACCCAAATTCAGATGGTATTTTTCTAATTTTCTCATGCTAAGAAACACTTTCTCAACCGTAGAAGATGGTCCAAGTAACACAAGGGTATGGGTATTTCACATCAGGGAGATACCATAAATATTGGGATACTCATGGAAATATCAATGAGAATTATTTTCAGTGAAGCTTTTTCAACAAAATTCATTCTCTGCTGGCAGGACATTAGAAGTAAAATACTAAACTCCACCATAACACAGAAACTTAGTTTAACAGCTAGCCAGTAAGAGTAGTTATGAGGCCACTAGCCATGAAAGGCTGTTTCCCTTTTCACAGCAAATAGAATCCTAAACACATGTGGGTAGTGGACACATACAACAATGTAAGCATATTAACACTCCACAGGAAACTAGAATTCTAGCCAGAAAGTCTTATCAATCTTAGTTGCTCCATATTAACCTATCAATTCTGTATGACCTGTGCCAGAGAGATCAAGTCTAAAGGAAACTAGAGCTTATTAGCCCACCTCAATCCTCTTTGTTGCACCTAGTTATTTAATAAATTTCTGTATATGTTAAGTGAAATACTGCATGTATCCAAGTTTGAGAACTTTAAAATTTTGTTATTTAATAAATTGTGTGTCTATAAGTACATTTATTGTAAGTAATGATAATTACACTCAAATGAGTAAAATATCAGAAAAAATAGAAATTGATTAAAATTTGGTCAAATGGAAACAATTTTTATAGGACAGAGATGAAAAGGAAATATTATAATTGATGCTTCAAAAATACAAGTAATCAATGGCGTCTACTATAAACAACTATCTGACAAATTGGAAAAGATTTCCAGATGCATATAACTTACTAAAATTAAACCATCAATACATAGAAAATCTGAACAGATCAATAATGAGCATTGAGACTGAATCATAATTAAATGTTTTCAAAGAAAAATCCAGGACCAGATGGCTTAACTGCCAAATTATAGCAAATTTGAGGAAGAATACTTGTAATCCACAAATTATTCTTAAAAGTTCAAACAGAAGAGAACCCTTCCTAATCAATTCAATGAGGCCAGCAATTCTCTTATCCTAAAAGCAGACAAGAACATAGTAAAAACAATACACACTGACATCCCTGATTAACATAGATAAAAAATACTGTCAAATTGAATTGAACAATTCACAAAAAAAAATTCACCCTAATTAAGTGGATTTATCTTAGGGATACCAACATAGAGAGTCAATAAATTCAATATATCACACCAACAGAATTAAGGATAATGGCCAACTAAACTTGTTCAGAAGAATCACTCAAATTATTCATAATCTAACCTTGAAAAAATTGCATATAGAATGAACATACCTATGATATACTCACAGCCTACATAATATTACATGGGGAAAAGCTGGAAGACTCTCCCTCCTAAGATATGCAACAAGACAAGGATTTCCATTCTCACAAACCTCATTCAACGCAGTTCTGGAATTTTTAGACACAGACAATAGAAAGAAATGAAGATACAAAATAAAGATAAATAGGAAAAGGGTAAATCACACTGTCATTGTCAATAACGTGATTCTATGTATAGAAAGACCAAAAAATACTTCACCAAGAGACTATTACAATTGATAAGAAAGTAAAGCTGCAGAATGTAGAAGTCACCACCATTAAACAGTATTATTTTTATACAACAATGATGAGCTCAGAGAAAAATTATAAGCACAATCCCATCTACAATAACTATAAGATATGCTTTGGAATAAATTTAACCAATAATGTGAAATACTTTTACAAGGAAAATTACGAAACACTTATGAAAGAAATTGGACACAGACACACAGAGAAAATAGCTTTTGTTCATGCATTGGCAGAATTGTTCAAATGTCCAAGTTATCCAAAGTGATTTACATATTTATCGAACTCCCCATCAAAATACCAATTGTATTCTTCACAGGATTAGGAAAAAAATCCTAAAATATGGACATATCAAAGACCCCGAATAGTTGACTCTATCTTGAACAGTAAAAACAAAGCTATAGGCATAACAATACTACATTTAAGCTATTTGTGACCAAAAAAACAATGTTTTGTAAAAGTAGACACGCAAACAAATGGAACAGAATAGAAATGCCAGAAATAAATCCGTGCATGTACAGCCAATTTAACTTTAACAGAGGAGCTACAAACATACTCTGAGAAATAGTCTCTTCAGTAGATGTTATGGAGGAAATTAACTATGCACATTAAAACAAGATCCTCTACCACCTCTCACCCAATACAAAAATCAACTCAAAATAAATTAAAGATCTAAATTTAAGGGCTGAAATTATGAAACCGTTACAAGGAAATGTAAGGGAAACACTTCAAGACACTGACAGAAGGATTGACCTTCTGGATACACCCCAAAAGCACAGGCAACAAAAGCAATAGATAAGTGGGATTACATTAAGCTAAGAAACCTCTGCGAAACAAAGCTATCAACAGAATAAAGAGACAACCGACAGAATCTCAAAAAATACTTGTAAACCTTCCATCTGGCAAGGCATTAATACCTAAAATACACAGTTACTAGAAAAAAATAAAAATTTTAGTTTAAAAAATAGATAAACAGGATAAACATTTCTAAGAAGAAATATAAATGGCCAATAAATATATAAAAACACTCAGTATCACTAGTTACATTGCAAATGCAAAACAAAACCATAATGAGATGTATTCTCACTCCAGTTAGTATGACTATTATCAAAAAGACAGAAAATAAACTCTGGCAAGGAGGTAGAAAAAAAAAGGAATGCTAACACATTTTTGATAAACATGTTAATTAGTACAGCTGTAATGGAAAATATTACAGAGGTTCCTCTAACAACTAAAAATACGACCAGTTTCCCCAATCTGATATATATCTAAAGGAAATGAAAAAGGCACATGGAAACATTTCCTGTATGTCCATGATCATTGCAGCACCATTCACCATAGTCAAGATATGTCATTGACTTAGATACAAAATTGGATACAAAAATAAACACATGCACAATGGAACATTATTTTGCCATAAAAACATGAAATTCTAATATGCAGTAACAGAATTGTAGATTATGCTAAGCAAACTAAGCTAGACACAGAAACACAAATACCACGTGTTCTCCTTCATATGTGGAAGATAATATATATTTAATCCAAATCTGTAATAATGATTATTAGAAGCTTAGAAAGTTAGAGGGTGCAATATGTGGGGATGCTGGATAAGGAGAACTAAAATACACTAGGATGAAATTAATAGGTTCTGATGCTTTGCAGCACAGTGTTATGACACTTCACGATGACGTAAGTTATATGTAAAAAATTAGAATATATGAGCCTGTTGGCTTCAAAACAAACAAAAGACAATAAAGTAGAAAGCCTGGCCGTCCAGCATGATTGGTTTAAGCTATGAATTTTTCTGGAAAGTTACACTGTATTCTTTAAAAATATACAAGTATCACATGTTAATCTGAAATTTAAAAATGAATTGCAGCCGATGTGTGGCTCACTGGGCTAATCCTCCGCCTGCGGCACCGGCACCCTGGGTTCTAGTTCCGGTCGGGGTGCCGGATTCTGTCCCGGTTGTTTCTCTTCCAGGCCAGCTCTCTGCTGTGGCCCGGGAAGGCAGTGGAGGATGGCCCAAGTGCTTGGGCCCTGCACCTGCATGGGAGACCAGGAGGAAGCACCTGGCTTCTGGCTTCAGATCGGAGCAGCGCGCCTGCTGCAGCGGCCATTTGGGGGTGAACCAATAGAAGGAAGACCTTTCTCTGTCTCTCTCTAACTGCCTTTCAAAAGCAAAATAAAATGAATTGCAAAACTTTACAGTGCTACTGTAATCAAAATAGCATTGTACTATCAAAGATAGCAAGAACAGTATTTTACACCTTATATAAAAATCAACTCACAATGCATTAAGGATCTAAATGTACAACCCGATCCCATCAAATTATTAGGAGGAAATATCAGGGAAACCAAGATACTGGTATAGGAAAAGAATTCTTGAAAAGGACACCAGAAGCAAGGCAATAAAAGCGAAAATGCACAAATGGGATTACATCAAGCTAAAAAGGTTCTGTACTACAAAGCAAACCCTCAAAGAGAGGTGGCAACCAACAACATGGGAGAAAATATTTGCAAGTTAGGCAACTGATAAAAGATTAATATTCAGGATCTATAAAGAGCTCAAACTCAACAATAAAACAGTCTAGTTAAGTAATGTGCAAAGGAAATGAACAGGTGTTTTTTAAATGATGAAATGTAAATGGCCAACAGACATTTGCAAAAATGTGCAGGGTAACTAGCCATTAGAGAATTGCAAATAAAAACCACAATGAAGTTTGACCTCACCCCAGTTAGAAAGGCTATCATCCAAAAACAAGTAAACGCCATTAAGAATGTGTAGAAAAAGGCACCCCCATACACTGTGGTGGGATTGTAAACTTCCATTATGGAATATGGTGCAGAGTTTCCCCAGACATCTGAAAACAGATCTACCATATGACTCAGCCTTCCACTCCTGGGAATTTATCCAAAGGAAACAAAATCAGCACATGGAAGACTTATTTATGTTTATTGAAGCTCAAGTCACAATAGCTAAGATATGCAATCAACCCAGATGTCCTTTGGCTGATGACTAGATAAAGAATATAGTATATACACAGAATGGGGTATCACTCAGCCATTAAAAGGAATGTTACTCTGCCTTTTCCAACAAAATGGATGCAACTAGATATCAGTAGGCTTATTGAGTTAATATAATTGTCTTTGGGGGTCTAACTTCTACATATCAGAGAAAATGTAAAATACAAAAAAAAAGCATAGCAATTAAATGCTTAGCTTGTGATATGACTGTTTTTAGCCCTTGTTTATACTCCTGTGAAACTGTGGTCAAATGATCTTTCTCAAGTGTATCGAGATAATATGATGGCAAAAAGAATAGTCCTTTTATTAGATTAGTTTTGCCAAAACTAAATACCCACATGTGAAAGAATGAAACAACCATTATTTTACATCATAAACACAAATCAAGTCAAATTGCATTGAAGACTAGCAAAAGCCTAAAATTATAAAACTTCTAGAAGGAACAGAAGTAAAGCTTTATCTCAGTAGTGTTGGCAATAATTTATTGCATATGATACTCAAGGCACAGCCAACAAAAACCAAATAAGTAGACTACATCAAACTAAGAAGCTTTGCACAGCAAAGGAAACAATGAACTGAGAGAACAGTCATCTATGAAGTGGGAGAAAATGTTACAAACCATCCATCTGAGAAGGGGTTAAAATCTGAACTCCATAAGGAAGTCAAAAAAATCTAGTTACGAACCCCACTCTCTAAAAAAAAAATAATACAGCAGAACATTTGAATTGACACTGCTACCAAGAAAGACATGTGAATAGTTAGTTTACAGGTGTAGGAAAAGATATTCAATACCACTAAATGTCAGAAATGCAAATGGGCCGGCCCCGCGGCTCACTAGGCTAATCCTCCGCCTTATGGCGCCGGCACACTGAGTTCTAGTCCCTGTTGGGGCGCCGGATTCTGTCCCGGTTGCCCCTCTTCCAGGCCAGCTCTCTGCTGTGGCCAGGGAGTGCAGTGGAGGATGGCCCAAGTCCTTGGGCCCTGCACCCCATGGGAGACCAGGATAAGTACCTGGCTCCTGCCATCGGATCAGTGCTGTGTGTTGGCCGGGGTGGCCATTGGAGGGTGAACCTATGGCAAAGGAAGACCTTTCTCTCTTTCTCTCTCTGTCCTCTCTGCCTGTCAAAAAAAAAAAAAAGAAAGAAAGAAATGCAAATCATCACCTCAATAAGACATTGCCTATCAGGAAGGCATACAGAAAAGCATAAGTAACTGTTAGGATGATGAGAAATAATTCTGAGTACTGTCGGGAGGATATAAAATCATGTGGTTACTATAGAAAAAAAAAAAGAACATGAATGCAGAACCACCTTCTTCCTCAGCAGTCTCTTGTGTAAGTATTTATCCAAAACAATTGACATCAAGATCTCCAGGAGGTTTTGCTGCTCCCATGTTCCACTGCATTATACAGAGTAACCAAAAGGTTGAATGTCCATCAGTGAATAAATGGATAAATAAAATATGGTATGAACAATGAAACATTCCCATCTTAAACAAAAGGAAACCTACCACATGTTACAACATGAGCAAACCTTTAGAACACTATGCTAAGTGAAAAAAGGCCAGTCACAGGAGGACAGACGATCTGTGCTTCCCCTTACATGGGATCTAGCATAGTTAAAGTCACAGAAGCAGAAAACAGAATGTCAGTATCCAGGGCCTAAGAGGCGGAGTATCTGGAAAGTTGCCATTCAAATGCTATACATTTTAAGTCATGCAGACAAAATGATTTAGAAATAAAGGTGTGTACAACAATGCACATATAGTTAGCAATATTTTACTGTATGCTAAATATTTGTGAAGTATAAATATTTCGCATGTTTATTCTCTGCCTCTCTCTCTCTCTCTCACACACACACCTCACACCCTGCCATAAGAAACACTTCAAAAGCTCACAAATACATCAGCGGTGAGGGGGGAAGACATTCATGTAAATGCAACTTAAGCTAAAGCAGAGAGACAGCATAGTGCATTAGATAATTCTGAAGCAGCTAACAGAAACAGGAACTTAGGAAGTGATCAACTTGCTACGAAATGATTGATCAAACGTTAACTCACTCCAAAATGAGTCTTTTCAATATAAATACTACAGTCAGCATATACAAAAAAATCTCTTGGTTTACATTGATTCTGTTCAGTGGCCTAGAGTAAGTTCTGAAGGCATGTTCCTGAAGAGGCCAATCTCCGATGCCTCATCAATATGAAACAGAGCTCCTCCAGCACTCTCTGCAGGACTGCAATGACTTACCATAAATAAATCGTTCTCCATTCATTTGTCTCAAATGTCATGTTAGTATTACAAGTTCTACATTTGGAAGGAAATACTAATTGCCTTCAAATAATTACAAAATAATATTTTATATGGGTTTCTTTAAAAAATGTAATTCCCCAAATTGCTCAGAGACTCATGTGATTCTTTCCCAAATTGTTCTAGAAGTAACATGTATTAAGTCAATAGGTATTTTTGAAATCAAGATTATGTGATCAATTGTTTCTATTAATAACTAAGTGTTCTTGGTTAGGGGATATTTTTCCTCCCTCTTTTACTGTTTTTTGCACCACCACTTAGTAGTATGAAGATACACACCCAAACCAGATTGAGTCACATGTCTTGTGTTCTGTTAAAGAGAAGTTGTCATCTGATACCCAGAGGATCAACTCTGGATCACAGGTGTGCTTTATATGTTCTGCACACAGGTAGCCTGTGCACTGTTTTATAAATTAAAATAATAGTACTTAAAAACAGTACTAAAAAATCAGGAAATGCTTCTAAAAATCTGCATTTCTGGCTCCTTATAAGGAAAAGAAATCAGGACTCAGAAATACTATACATTTCCCCTTGTTAAGAGCCACCTATAAAAAAATGGGAAAAAAACTATGCATGGATATAAAAAATTTGCATCAAAATATACTTGGATTTTAATTTAAAAAAAGAGTAACCTGTAGCTGAGGAGAGACATCTCTTTAAAGTTCACTATCTAATCACATAGTCATTATTACAACCCCTCCAGAACTTCAAGTCTGATGCAGTTGTCCTATAACCAATGAAATTATCAAAGCAAAGGAGTTATTGGTATCATCTCTCTAGCAGAAGTGGAATCACTAAGCTAAGACAATAGGATTTGAACTGTAAATTAATAAATGAACAATCAAGAGACCATTTTTCACAAAAGTCGAGTCTGATTATTTGGTTAATTATACAAACTGTGTGTGATTATCTGGTGGATAACAACAATCCTGACTCACAAATTCCCTCTGCAGTTATGGGTTCAGGAGACAGAATAAAAATACCATTTTAACAGTGCTGCTTAGGTGCCGAAGAGCTGCGGAAGCAGAAAGAAAACAAAGTACCATGAAGGGAGTAAGATTCAAGGTACTGCACAAAGCAGCTATGACCCAGGACCGGAAGAACAACAGGAAGAGGCTGGAACCATTTCAACTGTAAAATTTGGAAACTCAGCCATCTACTGAAGAGGAATTCAGACCCATGGAAAGAAGAGGCTACTGTTAGACACTAAGACTTAACTAACTGGAGTCCCATTTCACCTGGGCCTAGAAGTTTAAAGTAAAGGTGCTACCAGGATGATGCCAGAGTCTCTGGCTAGTTCTGCAATTCCTGGAATCAACTGCTGGTGCTGTAATAAATAGCTACTGCGAAAATGAAGAAACTTTGCTAGGGTGTTGTTCAAAGGATATGAAGCTAGAAAATCAGTAAAATGAATGCAGAAAGAGTACAAAGCAAATCTCTTCTTTTTTCTAATCTCCAATTAGTTTGCCCTGTTAGCAGAATTTAACAGAAACCAAATGTGTGATGTATTTCTCAGCCCTGGCATCACTAATTAGCATATGTAAGGGTGAGTTCAAAGCTGGGAGATAAGAAAGTAATAATCAGGTTACCTAAATTGTCATTTAGACATGGGTGTGCTTTAGTGTACAGGTTTCTTTCATAAATGTCATTTAGTGCACTGATCTCCACATGGCAACATAATACATTTTCCATGTGAAAAACTTAGGTTAGACTTAGAGGGGTTCTGACTGCAGTCTGCATAATAATCATAATCATTTGGTGTGACCCTGCCAAGGCAAGTGCAAGCAGGACTTTAAAGGCAATAAATCCACAGCAGGCTAATTTTTAAGTTGATAATTTTGCATGGCCACAAATGATGTTATAAACATCCACACGGGCCTGGGAAGAAAAAAGGTTTCCCATGCTGATAGAGGGTATGATACTTCTACATCCAAAGTCACACAGATTTCAGTCTTACGGAAACTCTGTCACCTCCACGGTAGCCACAGCAAACAAGTCTGACAGGCAATGAGGCTTCTCTAACGCTACTTGATTTCATGTCTCTCACCATTCCACAGAAATGATACTGGAAACTTTGGAATTCTCATCTTCCCCAAGTTGCAAATTATAGTCAATTGTTCCAAGTTCATCCCACTGAAATTACGGGAGATACTAGATGGTCAACTCTCATATTCACTGAAAAATTAGCTATCAACTAAAAACCCTGGAAGGGGTGGGCATTGAGGTGCAGCAGGGTAAAGGGCCATTTGGACTGCCTCCGTCCATATCAGGGTGTCAGGGAATGAGTCCACTTCTTCCTATCCAGTTTCCTACAATTGCACACCCCCAGATTGAGCAGATGACTGAAGTACTTAAGTCCCTATCACTGACTTGGGAGGCTTGGATGGATATTCCAACGTCCTAGCTTCAGGCGTGATCAAGCCCCAGCTGTTGTGGACATTTAGGAAGTAAACCATGCAACAGAATATCTACCTCTCTCTTTCAAATAAATAAAGCTAAATAAACTTCTCTTTTACTAAATCTGGAATAATATAATTCATTTCAATACCTTTAAAGAACTATCACCAAGACGAGAGATAATCCTTTCCTAAACCCACGTCATGGGTACGTACTCCATTGTGTTTAAAATAATATTTCCAGGGGCTGCTGCTATGACATCGTGGGTTAAGCCACTGCCAGCAGTGTCAGCATCCCATTTGGGCACCAATTTGAGTCCCGGCTGCCCCACTTCCAATGCCACTCCCTGCTAATATGCCTGGGAAAGCACTAGAAAGTATCTCAAATCCCTGGGCCCCTACCTCCCCATGGAAGACCCAGACAAAGCTCCTGGCTTCTGGTCTACCTTTCAAATAAAATAAACATTTAAAAAATAATATTTCCCTCATCCTGCTACTACTACCATATAAGGTAAATCACTGAATTCGGAAAAAACTCTGCATTTTTCCTTGGGTATGGCATGCCTCATTGCCACCCCTGCTCCCCAAGAAAAATAGACTGTTCTAATTGCAAACATACAATGACTCCAGGGTTAGAGATAGCCCCTAGCGATCTGCAGCTGTGGTTTACAACTAAAACCAATCTGAAGTGATAGGCTGTTTTCCACAGAACACGACCAGCTGTATAGCAATTGGTAAATGCTTTTTTGGGAAAATAAAAGCATGAGATGATTAAGTTAAACATACATTTATTAAAACTGCTGGACTTAACTGATGCGTTAGTATTTCAGTGAACGCTGGGGAGTTTCATGTAGGATGATAATATTCTCCACTTTTTTTTTCTTTTTGCCAAAATGCAAACAGATTTTTCTAGGGGAATCGACAGAGAATTTCACAACATCCATGGCACAAATTTTGGAGAAGTATTTTTCAAAGGAAAAATAGGCCCTATCACAATATCCTTATCTCCTACGGACTACTTGAAAAAAAACAGAACACTTATTCTCATTTTTTTTTAATGTTCCTATTTTAACCCCTCTACCCCCTCAGGTTGCTTTAGCTTTTTAGTACACAACCATAGTATGTAACAAAACCTCAAAACATTATAGGTGGAAACTAGGCCAAAGAGACCTCCCTAAATCTAAGGTTTTTCATTTTTTTCAGAAGGGTTGGTTCAAGGTAGATATATCTTCAAAATTCCACAATAGACTCTGAGCTTTTCCAGCGTTGATCTCTTTTCTGTCTATAATTCCAGTATATTTCCTCCTGCTCCTGGAGCCATGAACGTAGAGAGAAAGTCTGTTAAAACTGGTCTTTCCTTCCTTTGCTCTCACCTGTGGGACCTTCCTCGGCTTCAGAACCCCTCAAAGGCAGAGGACTGAAGAAGGTTGCAGAAGGGGAATATAAAATTGGCTATGATACCGCTCTCTCTCCAACTCAGACTTTTTTGTCACAGTAAATTTGTGCTAAAAAGATCACTAGGATCACTTAGCCCAAGTCTTACCTTTTTATGATGAAAAGTCAGTGTGTGCCTGTCTATAGCCCACAAGTCAGAGTCCAGGCCTGGCGTTAAGATGGAGCTCTCTCACGCCGTCTCTTCAGAGCTATTTATTCCCTAGCAATCGTCTCTCAGGTGGGCTGAGTTGGACTGCTCTACATGACTTAAACCCATGACACACACACTTGATTAATCGTCAGATTCAGCTGGATGTTTCTTAAAACCGTAGAATCCCAGGTCCCAGCCATCACACACCTGTGATATCTGAATCCTGGAATCCATTCCTCTCTAATTTAAAAATATGTCCCAATGAATCCAACTTAACAAAGATTGGAGAAATGTGGAGAAGACTAAACAATTTGAAGATCATGGGACATAACTTCATTTGTGTAACTCTTCCTTTATTGTGTCAGAATATGTATACAAGAAAGACCTTCATAGCTAAAGCAGCCAAGAGTACATTTGCTGTTCTGATCATTCCAAGCTTTTTCTTGATAATAGCACTATAGTAAGTCAATTAACTTTTCTTGCAATGTCATATTCACTATGAAAGCTGAGTTACAACTACCTGTATTGTTGTCCTATCAAAGCCTAATTAATTTCAAGGAAGAAAGAACATTAACCATCTAAATCAAAAGGTGTCAGTAAAGCATAATTGGCCTCTTTTTCCTTCTTCACAGCACTTTGAGTTTCAAACACATCAAAATGATACAAAACTTTCCAAATAATTAACACCACAAATTTTAAAATTCGAAACAAAAACTGAACTACCAGCTCAGAAATTCCACAACATGAAACATTTGTTTGAGGCAAAAAAGGGGTGTCAAGTATTCTAAAAATACAGTTCACCCTAAGTAGTGTTTCCATTTTCTCTTTTTCTTTCATTATCTCTTTAAAGTTGGGCTATCTCTTCTGCTGCATTATAGAAAATAACAAGTGACAGTCCAATCAGAGATTAAAAGACATAAAGTGTGTGTATTTGTGTGTGTGTGTGTGTGTCTTAGGCTCACCCTGAGGGAAAAAAAAATCACCAGCTGGCCAATTATGCTCCAAAAGGAACTGCTATGGAGCAGGAAACTGAACTAAGGTGTCTTAAATATTTGCATGTGTGCAAGGTGCAAGTGTTTAAGATTCAAAAGGGTTCTCAGATTTTGCATGTTGCAGTAAGACCAAAATAGTACATTTTATATTTTTCTTTATCTGTCATTACAATTTTTATTTAGTTCTGCATATTTTTCTATGTTTTATAGATGAACAATTCAAGAGCTGAAGTCTAACTTCTAATCACTAAGTCCATTGTGAGTTTCTTCCCCCTTCACTCTAGGCTGACAGAGTCTAACCTGTGTAAGAAACCCTGTATTTAGGGACATCTCACTTTGTTGGAACTTCAGGTGCGAACAGCTTTCCTCCTTAAAAGCTCATTAGTTAACATTATTAGCAGCTGCTATCATTATCAACAACAAAATACTCTTACTGTGTTCCTGCTGTGTGGAGAGAATCACAAAATCAACCAAATCCTGGAAACAGTACAAAGTATGAGTGAAGAGTATGCATTTATCATTAGATTTCTGGGATCAAAGTGTGACTCTAGCAATGTCACAGGTCTGTCTATGAGATTAGCTCCCAGACAATAAATGGTTTACAGTGAAAGGAAGAGGGGGTTGGTGAAAGTTAGGAAGGACTCATAGGTTTTACCAGGTCTATACATCTATGAAAATGAACCATTTTTTGTCTCAGCTTAGTCATAAATAAGTAAAATAGGATGACATTGGATTCTTCCAAGTGTTCAATCATGGTATGTGTGAAGATTATTCAGTGGTGGTAACTCAATAAAAGACACTATTTATATGAAGAATGTGAAATCCTAAACATTTCCATGGAATGTGATACTCTAATCAAATTGCTTTGAAGATATGATTGAGCTTCTTGCTATGTGCTAGGTACAAGGTTGGACAATAGAGATGACACACACATAAAGACAGCACTTTCTCGCCCTTGAAGAGAACTCAATATAGATAGTTAAGTAAAGTATGAATATGCAAATAATGTCACCAGTCTGAATGGTCAGTTGGGACATAGAGAATAAATGCTTTGCATTCAAGGAGGAAGGCTCAGTGAAAATCAGTAAGATTCATGGATGAGCAAGATGATCAAATATATATTGACTTAGGATGGGATATATACATATACACAAATGTGTACATGTGCATGTGTGTGGCTGTGAGTGTGTAATAGGAGGTATAATTTGTTTTGACCAAAAAAATAGAGGGAAATAATATTCTAAACTCCAAGGAAATGAACTAAACAAGTATATGGTTTTATAAGGGGCACATTACTGATGCAACAATGAGTGGACTTTCTTGTATGTAGCATATTCCCCTTATTTAGAAAAAGCAGATGGAAATGCAAGGTGAAATTAAGACCTAAAGGCAAGTGTGAGCAAAGTGTAAAAATTGATTGTCCATTGAAGTTCAGCCTTGAGTCTCACAGAGCTCTCCCCAGCAATGACATTGTCACAGGGAAGCCCTGCACTGGGTGCAGTGAGACTGGCGCATGACCTTCATGTTCTTTTTTGTTTGACAGGCAGAGTTAGACAGTGAGAGAGAGAGAGAGTCTTCCTTCCATTGGTTCAGCCCCCAAATGGCCACTACGGCAGGCGCAGCGTGCCAATCCGAAGCCAGGAGCCAGGTTCTTCTCCTGGTCTCCCATGCAGGTGCAGGGCCCAAGCACTTGGGTCATCTTCCACTGCCTTCCCGGGCCACAGCAGAGAGCTGGCCTGGAAGAGGAGCAACCGGGACAGAATCCGGCACCCCGACCAGGACTAGAATCCAGGGTGCCGGTGCCACAGGCGGAGGATTAACCTAGTAAGCCATGGCGCTGGCCGACCTTCATGTTCTAATGCCCACATTCATAACCTTATTGGGTTTCCCCTGGAGAGCCAAAGATGTGCTACCACAATGGAGATGAAGAGATAAATGGGATATCTGTGTCCACATCTCTGCTGGCTGTTCAAGAGAGACTTCAGTAAGTCTCTCATGCCTGGTTTTGAAGGAGTCTGTGATCTAATTCCTTTTGCAAAGGTCTGATGAATTCTCTGTGACTGTGTCAAGGAAATGGTATGGAAAATAAGATAAATTTGATAGTAACATCTGAGAATCAACTTTGAGAACAAAACTTGAATCCGATAGTCAACACTCTGCCCTTTTATTTCCCTTCTAGCCCCAACCCTATCAATACCTCCAGGGTTAGAAATTCCCTCACCTCTCTAATCCATCTCTGTTTGTGCTGACACTGTGCTAAATACCTCCTATGCAGTATTACAGTTAACTAGCACAGGGTTTTCACAAAGTGGGCACTGTCAGTGTCCCAGTTTACAAATCAGAAAGTCAATGCCAAAGGCCACTTAGTTTACAATTGGCCAAGCCAGGCCAAACCAATGGAGACTTAGCTGATACCAGGGAACCTCCAAGGCTATCTCATAGGGCCTTGAAGCTCCTTAGGCCCTGGCTTCAGGGAACCCAGGGCTTGCCACATTATGGCCACCCAGGGCCTTTAATTTGTAATATCGATTGACGATATTCTCACTTGAGAAATGACACTAGAGTGTCTCCCTGTCATTGAGAGGACAGATGCACAGACTAAATGACCCTTTAGCCACAATGGCATGTTATAAGGAAGCATAAACAGTCATACTAGAATGTTCATGAGAACAACTTCCTGTTGTAATAGAGCCACTAACTCATTTTTCTTTAGGTAAATAATTTAATCATGCTGACTTTAGGTTCACGTCTGTAAAGTAGATATTGCCAGCCATTCCTACTTTCCAAAGTTTCAATAAAGGTAAAATGAAACACTAAATGCTAAACATTGTTATCGAATAGAAACTTTGGTATAACAGAATGACATAGATTAAGCTTAAACTAAAGTCCTGGGAATGCCCCTTCAACCATGTGATACTGTGCAAATTACAGTCTCTGAGGCTGTGCTTTTTAATCTGTTAAAAAAGTGATACAAAACGTACTTTTAACAGTGATATTGTTAAAAGTGAGAAAATTGCTTTGAACTGAACTCTACAAAAAATTTTAAATGTTATAATTGATTATTTAGTAATGAATTCATGTAAGTTTTTTGAAATTCAAAATGTATAAAACACATTCTTAGCTTAAAAAGTTAGGATTCCTTGAGAGGCTAAGAAACCTCTGTGAAAAACAAGTGACTTGTCTTTTTTTTTTGGGGGGGGGGCTTCTTTTTTAAAATATTTTTAAGTTATATAAGTTTTGTGTATTTCATATATACAGGTCTAGGAACATAGTGAAAAAAAAAAAACTGTCTTAAGAGGTGATGTTATGGCCAGTTCTCTGACACACAGGCTGAGATATAAAATCTCCTGTAGCAAATGGAATGCTAACAAGACTTAGTCAACAGGTATTAGTACTGACACAGCCCTCGCTGGGGGAGCGCCAGGAGTGCAGGTCTGTTTTCATCAGTCATGGCCTTTTCACCTGGAAGAACAATTACAGCAGCTTCTTTCTGTGTGAGGCTCAGGTAAGCAAATTCTGAGAGCAAGATCAAGACCGTCTTGTGATCTCTGTTGCCCTCTCTGATATTTAGCTGGACCCAGTGCTGCTCAGCAATGTGGCGTGCAATTCTCTTCCCTGCATAGAATGAATGGAGCCCTGCAACCTCCAGACCCCAGACTCTGGGAAAAATGAGAAGGAATTGGTTCCATTATGAAAAAGCAGCAGCCTGAGAGAAGGAAGCAGGTCCCCACCCCTGGAAACACTGACCTCTAGTTTCTTAGAAGGATTCTGAGGTCGGCCTCATCATATGTGGATTGTATATTCTTAGGATGCTACATAAAATTCCTTGGCTGAAGTTTCTTCCAAAGTGAATAATGCCAGTGTCTCTGGACTGCAAGAAGTAATGGAAGTATTCACTGGCATAGTGAATAACTATTTTAGGTATTCAAATACACTTGTTTTTACTATGATCCTTTTCCATTTGCAGGATACAAGTGTACATAGGGATCTTGTGGCAAGTTCATAATTATTTGTGTCAATCTGAACCGTTTTCTTTAGTGCCAGTCATAAGCAGGAGGATTTGCTATATAGAAGTCATGGGGAATACAAGATATTTCTAACAAATCTTTGTGTTTAAGTAGCATCATAGGCAGCTGATGAGATACCGCATATGGAGAGAATGAGATCTAACAGAAAGAGGTACACACGGGTACATAATGAGTAGGACCAGTGGCAGGTGCTACAAAAACTGGGAAGAGCAAAAGTAACCTACTATGGGATAGAATTATCTAAAAAATTTGTTTGGATTAATTCATTTTCGTCAAATCAGTTGCTATTATTGAATGTCTATTCTGTTCCGTGAACAGTGCCCAGGGTTATGTTGGACTTGATATAAGTGGGACCTGTAGATTTTTATAAAGCTGAGGAAGGAGAGGTAGGTGGATGTGACTATTAATGTGTATAGTGAATTTGTGGAGTCACAAAATCAGATTCTGCTATAAAATACAACATGTAGATAGTTGAGTAATTTTGTGAACATATTAAAAACATTGCATTGCACTCTTTAAAGCAGATATGAAGTTTATAGTATGTGAATTGTGTCTTTAATACAAGTATTAAAACAAATTTTCAAAAAATAAAATGACAGCTAACAATCTTTTTGACCCAATTCTTGTTACAAGATTTTTATCATGATATCCTCCACTCTGGATCTAAAACAGCTGACTAAAAATGCATTTTTAGAAGGAAGCCCAGTTTTTCTCCCTTTATCTCCAGTGCTCATTAGATTTGCCATTTTATGATTCCTGGCATTCTTCAGAATCATGTATCCCTGTGATCCTTTGATACAAGTAAGTAAAGGCACAGAAACCATGGCTTAAGAAAATATGCAGGATGGTGACAGTGCCCAGTACACTCGTTCTGTGTCATCATAGGGCATCTTGGAGTCTTGTTTGGGAAATAGCTTTCAGCTGTGCTTACGGGAGTGGCTTCTGTATGCACATGCATCCTTTCATCCTTCAGTCACATATAGACACAGTGACTCTTAGGCCAACATTCACCTTCACAAAAACATCAACACAATGTAAACAACTACAATATACTGAAACTACAAAACAATTACGTCCCATACGTTTTGGGTTAGAAAAGGCAGCTGGCTATGTGAATATTGAAGTGTAATTGATGTTGGGTGGTTTTTCTAACAAAAATCCTATAATTGATTCTCTTGTCTTTAAACCATAGTATCTTTGGAAACGCACTTTATAGATTGTACAGGGTCATAAAAGTATAAGGTACTTGTCTTATTCCATTCAGATTGCTGTAACAAAATACTGTTAACTGGGTAACTTATGAACAACAGAACTTTATTTCTTACAGTTCAGAGGCAGGAAAGTTCAAGATCAAGGCAGCCACAGAGTCTATTGAAGGCATGCTTCCTCACAGATGGTGACTTCTGGGTGTGCTCACTCCATGAAAGGAGCAAGGAAGCTCTACAGGCATCTTCATAAGGCACTAACCCCCTCCGCGAGGGCTCTACCCTCATGACCTAGTTACTTCTTGAAAGTCCCTACCTTCTAATACCACCATCACTACGGGAGGAGGCAGGGAAAAAGCCATCAGACAATAGCAGCATCATTTTGCCTAGTAACATAAAACTGCTATTTAAAGTGTTAACCTGTTAGGTTTCAACAGCTTTTAGGCTTTTAATGTGAGTTCTTTATTCCCCAGGAAAATAGGGCACATGTTCCTTTGGGAAAGGAAATGTTTAGACAAGTTACTATTCAGTAAAAGGGTACAGAGGATGTAGGCTTTTGGTTGTGTTCAGCAGGAATAGGGGGGAGAAATTTTCTTTTCTTCTTTTTTAAAGATTTGTTTATTTACTTATTTGAAAGGTAAAGTGGAGTGAGAGTGAGAGATGAAGGAGAGGGAGGGAGGGAGAGAATGAGTGAGTTCTTCTATCTGCTGTTCACTCCTCAATTCGCCACAACAGCCAGAATTGGTTCACTCTCCGAGATGGCTGCAACAGCTAGAACTGAGCCAGGCTGAAGCCAGGAGCCAAGAACTCCATCCTGGTCTCCCATATGAGTGACAGAGACCCAAGAACTTGGCCATCATCTGCTGCATTCCCTGGCACATCAGCAGGATGCTAGATCAAAAGTAGAGAAGCTGAGATTCTAATCAATGTTCTGATATGGCAAGATGGTATCTCAAGAGCCAGTTTTCACACTGCACCACAACAATGAATCCTGTTTTTCCTATTTTATTTACTATTTTTGAGAAGTGTGTAGAGAGGCCAGGAAAGCAGGCGAATCCAATGATCTGGAATTTGGGAGATAAATGCAGACTGAAGACCTAGTTTGGAAATGATTATTATGTGGATAGTGACAGTAGCCAGGGTATAAACGCAATTTCCCAAGGAAGAAGGTGGAGCTGTAAAGTACCAACAACACTACCAATCAAAGAGTTTCAATCCAGGAGTATTAGTTATAAAAGATTATTATGGGGCCACTGCTATGGCAGAGCTGGTAAAGCCGCCACCTGCGGTACCAGCATCCCATATGGGCATTGGTTCGTGTCCCAGCTGCTTCACTTCCATTCTAGCTCTCTGCTGTGGTCTGGGAAAGCAGTAGAAGATGGCCCAAGTCCTTGGGCCCCTGCACCCATGTGGGAGACCCGGAAGAAACTCCTGGCTCCTGGCTTCAAATCAGCACAGGGCCATCTGGGGAGTGAACCAGCAGATGCCAAGACCTCTCTCTGCTTCTCTCTGCCTCTGCCTCTCTAACTCTGCCTTTCAAATAAATAAATAAATCTTAAAAAAAGAGTATTACATTTTACAGAACCAAGTCCTTCTGTCTTTATCCAACACTTTTTTTCTCTAAAAGTATCTCCCTTTCAGCAATACCAGTATTTGCTTAGTTCACCAGATATTCAACATGCAATAGATTTCATGCAGAAAGGAACAACAAAAAGAATGGAGCACTGAAGAGGATATATTCTAAGAGACTGTCCCTTACGAGCCTGGAATCCCTTTCCTTCTGTTTCCTTCCTTGAATTAGATTTCCATGGTGCATCTGTGAATCACTAGACATTTCATATAACCTGAAGCCCCAAGTTTTGGTTTTTCTATTTAGTTCAGTTAGAAGAACAAGCCAGGATTATCTTCCAGAGTTGTTGCTCCTACACATAATGATTCCCCTTCACCCATGGGATAAAAATCCAACACCCTCAGCCCAACATCAAGCCTTCCTCATGTGGCATAACCATGCTGGCCACTCATGTCTTCTCCCTACAGCAAAGCCTCTAATGGACTCAAACTGACCCTTTCTAGTATACCATTTAAGACTCTAAATCAGAAAACATATTATTCAGCTTTGCATATTCTTATTCCATTTCTTCTACCTATGTAAATTGCATTTATTTAAAGATTCCACTTACAAGTCATGTTCTTTGGGAAAATGTCCCTTAGAATTACATCCTATCATTATCTCTGCATAACTACTTTCTATAACTGGTTCAGTCCAGAATATACTGTTAGACATTTTGAATATACATTATTATTAAAACAACAGGATAAGAAGGTCCTCAAGGTAGGAACTGATATATACATATATGTGTGTGTGTATGTATATATCATATGTATTATGCATATAAAAACAATATGGCTTTGATCAATTGATTAAAAAGATCAGAGAAAATTAATTCGAACAATGAAAGGACAGAATACAATATAAATTAATTATAGGGATCTGAAATATCATAGGTAGACTCTTGGGTTTAGGCTTTAGGACAGTCAAGTTTTAATCTAAGAAATCCATGAAAGAGCAAATATTTCTGAGCACCACCTTCAGGCTACCTGGAAAGTACAAATAAGGCCAGCTGCCCGTAGCAGTGGGAGAAATGAAGGAAAATAATTAAAACTCAACCGCACTGTATTGTTTTCGATGCCATCCTGTGTGAGTGCAGAAGCCTCAGGGTCTATTACAGAGTTTATGCTCTTCAGACAGTCCACGCTGTACCTGTGGGTTCCAGAGGCCTCTAATCTTGGCAAGCACTCATTAAAATAAAAGGCCGCCTGGGGACCTTGAAGAACTCTGTCAGGAAGCCAATCAGCTTAGGTCCACCCCTGACTCTGCCGGCTCAGAAGTTACGTCAGGGCCACTTACCTGTTCCTATTTTATTTTTATAACCTGTAATTAGTTACTGTGTCATATAATTTCCATAGCCACTGCAAGCATTTAACAGTAGCATCAGGGGCACGAGGGATAAAGATTAGCTCAGGGAGATTGGATTGGCGATGATAGCACCCCAGAAAAGAACATCCCAATTCTCTGAGACATGTCCCTGATTTGAGGATCAAAGGCAGACTATGTGCTTGCATGCCCTACTATGTACCCTCTCCCATGGCCCTCTGACCCAGCTGAGAACAGCACACGATCCTGAAAATGTCACCGTCACATCTGGTTCCTGGGGTGTAACCAGATGCTGGTCTTCAGTTCTGAGAGCAACACAGTCCTCTTTCCTCAACTGAACAATAGAAGGCGGCTCAGACTCTCATTTAGAAGGATGATGGCTAAAACTAGGCTTTGGTGAAATAGCACAGCTCTATTTAGTTTGGCATCTCGTTCTCAGCACCCATGACACATATATGTACACACGCATGCACACAGATGCACACAGATGCACACATGCACAGATGCATGCATAGAAACACTCTCTCACCACCCTACACCTGCTCTCAGCCCTTCTGTATAGGTCACAGTGGCAGTGAGTCTGTTACTTTTTCTTTGCTATTCATCTCATTCTCATTGACCTCAACATTTGTTCAGCACTCAGTTGGATACTTTGAAAGACATTTTGCATAAACCCTAAAACATTCTTGCCACAAGAAATATTCAGGATTGGAAGAAGGTAAAGCCAATATCTGTGGATTGTTTCTAGCTAAGGGATGAACTAGTGTCTTCTTTCTCTAACATCTGCTACAAAGCAAACATTATTATTTCCATTTTTAAAATGAGGAAACAGATTTGGAAAAGTTAAATATTTAAAGTCTATGAATGTATCAGCATTAAGGCTAAAATTTGAACCTGGAACTTCCTGTCTATAAAACCCATGTTCATTTTAACTATAAAATTTGTTTCAAATGAAAATACTACCATATCATTAAAGGATATACTCTATATAAGACAGAAGATATATTCATGGAAATTATGTAGCTGTTGTCTTTCTTTAGAACTAAATTACTTTGACACTACGAAATGCACAGTAGAACTGAAAGTCAATAGATATTTGTTGGGAAAATATTACAGTGGAAGAAGTGTGTAGTGGCCAGATCACAGATCAAGTGAAAACGGGCATCCTAGGAGCCAAAGGCATATCTAGCACTGGAGATTTCTGCCAGAGCGATTCCCACACAGTTTCTTTCTCTTAAGAAAGATTCTTCTTGTATAGATTCCATGAGTGCGACTAAACAAAATTACAAAACACACTTGTGGAACACACAAATCATAATGATGGGCCAGGTACCAAGAGGGCTATCTACCCATATCTCAGTACAAGAGATTTCTTGAAAAAGCTTAAAGAAATGAAAAGATGTGCAATAGACTCAGAGCATAAAGTGCATTTTACACACACACACACACACAAGGACAGAGTAAGCAAAACTCTACAAGTATAAGCATGTTTCTCTCTTTCCCCACAAGAAATGTGGATCCATTTGACTAGCAGTGTATTCTCAAAACCAAACCTCTTCAGAGTTGTGTCCCAGCTTATCTCTGAAATATTTGTCATTCAAATTCCCCAGCTCTCCTTCCTCAGCAATTAGAGCTCCATTATTCGCTTTACTGATTTGCCCTTGGCATCACAGTTTACCTTTGCAAAGCCATGAATATTTAAAATTAAATTTAAAGAAATTAACTTTCTTTTAAATTTAAAATCTTATAGATTGTGAAGTCCATACTCACAAGCTGTGTCTCCAGCCATTCTTAATTTCTTTCGACTTCCAAAATTTCCAATCTCTTTCACACCACATCTTCACAAATGCCTTTTCCTCTCTATGTCATGCTTTACCCATTTACCTGTTGTTTTTCCTACCTAACTCAGTCACACCTTTACTATTGGAAAGATCACGTGATTTCCTGAAAAGGAAGGCTGACTTAGACACCCAGACACCTGTGGGGAGCAACCGAGACTAGACTAAATTACTGGAACTAAGACTAATTCTATGCATCTGATCTCCCACCATATGGCACTGAGAGAGAGTAAACAACTTCTGCACGGCTGCCTCACCATTTCGACTAACAAGCTGCAGGAGCTGATCCTGCTCCTGATTGGAGGAAAGCAGCGTGCTCCGCGTGTGGGCAGCAGAGTTGGGATTGGTGGAAGAGGACTATAAAGGAGGAGAGAGACAACATGCATCAGGAACATCTGAGGAACCCCTGAGGAACCCCTGAGAGACCCCTGAGAGAGCCGGCCAGCAGTGTGCCACTCCTCCGCGGAGGTCGGGGTGGGGGGGGGGGCGGCAGCAAACCCGGGACGGTGTCGTTCCTCCATGAGTGGGGGAGCGACAGACACCCTTTGTGTGTGCTCATACATAGTATCTTTTCTATATATGTGAACATATGTGTGCTACATGCCCCTGCTTCTATTAGGCTTCTTCTCAGATGAAACACTTCCATTTGGGAAGAGAGAGAGAGAGAGAATCTTTCATCTGCTGGTTCACTCCACAAACAGCTGCCATGGTCAGACTTGGGCCAATCCTAAGTTAGAAGCCAGGAGCTTCTTCCATGACTCCCATTTGGTTGCAGGGGCTCAGGCACTTGGGCCATATTCTGCTGCTTTCCCAGGCCATTAGTAGGGAACTGTATAAGAAGATGCCAGTTCCGCTGGTGGTGGCTTTACCCACTAGACCACAGCATCAGCTCCAGCATATTGTCTCTTAACTAAGATAATTTCTTTGCAATAGTTTCAAATAAGATATTCTTTAAATTTTTAATGGCCCAATCTTTTTACTTGTCAACCAGGACTTATAATCCAACCCACCTGCATCTTTTTTCATTTATTTATTATTATTTATTTTTAATTATTATGCATTTATTTATTTGAAAGGCAGCACAACATAAAGAGGAAGAAAAGTAGAGAGAGATCTTCCACCTGCTGGTTCATGTCCCAGATGACTGCACCAGCTTGGTCTGGGCCAGGTGGAAGTCAGGATCCTAAAGCTCTAGACATGTGTCCCACACATGGGTGGCAGGGGATTAAGCACTTGTGTCATCCTCCACTGCTTTCCCAGGTGTGCTGGCAGGCAGCTCTATCAGAAGTCAAGCAGCCAGAATTTTAGCCAGCCCTGTATCATGCATGCTGGCATAGCAAAAGGTGGCTTAACCCACCACACCATGACGCCAGCCCACAAGTTGAATATTTTGAACAGAGAGAAGGGTGAATAGGTAGGAAGAGAGGAAATCTTAAAGGTTCTTTTATATGTTGTTATAAATGAAGGAGGATAGCCAAACAATTAAAGGAATTGGATTAAACTGACTGTGGGTAACCTTGGAAAAATTAAAAAAGCTGAACAAACCTTAATGTATTCTACTGTGTACACCAACACCCTCATCCAAGAACAATGGCTTCTTCCTGTATAAAGAAGTTATTTCTGTTTGTGTATGCATGTGCTTTGTTTTTATTTTCATCTTTTTAGAAAAAAATGGGATCTTTCCTAAAGTATTATGGGTTTGTAGAAAAAAATAGGAAATTCTATATCTCCTTTTGAGGGACTAGGGTGTTAGAAGGGAAGGACTGCTCTACTAAACATTTATGTGCCAGGAATTGTACCAGATATTCATACACATTATTTCACTTAATTATCACTGCAACCTTGAGTTGTTATTGTCTCCATTTTATGCTGTGTACACAGTCTTAGAAAGTCTACCTAACCGGCACAGAGTCACCAAGCAGATTAAACCACTCACAGGATGTGGATCCCGGGCCTGTGAGGATCTGATGCTATTTTATTGTACCACAGTACTTGCTATCCTCACCTGCAGTTATAGTTATGCCTAGAAGTTTTTGGTTATTTCCATTTAGTAAACCAGTCTATATTCTTTCCTGCCACATGTTCATTACAAGACATTTTATCTATAGAAGCACTGTGCAGAAATGTCAAGGCTTATGCCAGGAGAGCTTCTTCCTAGGATTCTTACCATCTCTCAGATGAAGGGGCAAAACAATGACAGGAATTCAAGTTTATAATTCTTCCTTTTCCACAAAGGATGCATGTGAAAACTACCAGACTCTATTGCATTCATAAAGATCATGTGTGAATTTAAGGGCTTATCTCTGTGGTTTGTTGCCTAATCGTGTGAATTACTGACCATCTGTATGCATATTTTTCCAGTAAATGAACTGAGGATGAACATAGCACAGTTTGACCTCACTGGACCAAAACAGAAATGGTGATTTTAAGTTTTAATGAAAATAAATTGTGCTGAACTGGATTCTCCAGAGATAATTTATGTGAAAGAGCAGAGACATAGTTGGCAGATTATACTCCTGTCAGCTGATGTTTTAATTCCATGGCTGGTTTGGTCCTTAAAAGAAACCATAAGAGAATTTCTCAAAAGAGATATTACATGAAGAATTATACATACAAGTGAGATTTATGAAATATTCATATGCTTTGAAATTATGATTTACATTTTCTGATAATGAAGCCAAAAATGTAGCACTTCTTTACTTTCAAATCACTTCCATATTGCAGGAAAGAGCTTCATTGAATTGTTCCATTATCAAGAATGAACATGGACATCTGATGCCTTGCCCACTTGCTTTTCTGCTTTCAAAAAGGTAATCTTCGTATGAGAGTCATGAAATATAATTGGGGCTAAAAGTATTCCTTGGTGTGTATAAATTCAGTTTTAACTATCCACTATTGACCCCCAACAGTCACTATTTAGGAATTTTCACAGCTACCCAATAGAATCATTGTGGAGATAAAATGACACAGTGTATGCAAAATGTCTATGCAGAATTTGAATGAGTTAGTGCTGAGTATAACTCATTGGTATGAAAGAGTGATTTATGAACTGATAATTATCCCTGCCTAACTATTCTGCATCTTTATCTCAATTTGTGCTATTATCTGAGAGCATATGAGCTTACAATGCTTTCTAATCAATAACACTTCATTTCTCAATTCCTGTTTCCATATATAAAGGCACTTAGGTCACAAGGGAGTTCTAAAGATGAAAAAAGAAAATAAGTATACCTGGAACAGTGGCTGGCATGTAGTAAATGCTTAATGAATGCTAACCACCGTTACCAAGATTGAGGATCTGGAAGTTTCCTGAATAGGTTCTCACAATAATGGCCAGGGACAACTGTCATTCATGTGATTAATGCTAGTCTGGTTGCTGGGTCCAAATCTCTTGCACCAAGTTTGATGACAAACGGTTTTTGCAATATTCAGTCATGCTTTTCCCTAGGTGTATTCCTAGGCATGGTGGCACAGAGATTTAAACCACAGCTTGGGATGTCCACATCCCATTTTAGAGTCCTGACTTAAGTCCTGGCTACTCCTCACTTCCTCGTAATGTGTCTTGGGAGCATCAGATGATGAATCATATTCTTGGGTTCCTGCCACCCAAATGGGAGTTGGATGGAGTTCTCCTGGCTTCTGCTGGGTCCATTCCAGACTGTTGTGGCCATTTGAGGAAAGAACAATGGGTGGAAGATTTCCCTCTCTCTCTCCATCTCTATCTCTCTCTCTGTCTCTTCCTCTCTCTCTGTCACTTTTCTTCTCAAATAAATAAATATCTTGTTTTAAAACAGCAGGCTTGAGAAATATATGGTACAAACCCGTGTTCAGGGTGTCACCAGCACACTTTCTGAGGTCAGACCAATCTTAGAATCCTTTGCAATATTTGCAGTCATCAATTACAACACACCAGAAGAAATCTACTTAACAGCATTTCATGAAAACTCAGTCTGACGTCAGTCTTCTGAATCACACCTCAGGGTAGGCATTGAATTTTAGAACATGAATAGAGTGAAGATAGGAGAGAAGATAATAACCAAAAAGATGACTGATATTCCTTCAAACATCTTCAGAGTCCTTTTACTATCATGAATACAGAGCTATTCCAATAAAATCTTTAGATTTCTCACTCACAATGACTGAAGACTTCATTTGTGCAACTAAGGAGAGAAAAGGTAATAATGAAGAGAATGCTAGCTGTTATTTTTCTTTAATGCATGGCTTAAATGTCCTTTATAAAGCTTTTTCCATTCAGATTCCTCTTGCCATTTGTTGATTATATATAATGATCCTTTCCGTGGAGTCACCTCCCTTCTGCACCACGGCTCTAAATCATGCCAGTCACATACCTTTCTAAATAATCCAGTCTGCAAATGCATTTGTAGCACAATAGCTGTCTTTATACCTCTCCAAAATTTCTGAGAATACTGGAGGAAAGAGATGCCCTTGAAATGGACACTACTATTTCTTTTCCAAATTCCTCACAAAACGAGAAATTTCCACAAAATTACTGCAACAAGAAACCTAACTGGTCTTTCTGGAGTTAACCCTGGATTAGTTAAAATGAGGATATGTTACCAAGAAGCTTACTTATGCTTTTTCTCTTACGAGTCCACAGGCCCTTATTTCATTACTGCCTACTCAGAGCACAGAATCTGTCAGGAGTGATAAAGGATCATCCTATAAACTCAAATTTACCTCCCTTCCACTCATTTGCTCCATCTTTATTAGAGTAAGATATGAGCTTCAGAAACCCGAGCTTCATAGAAAAGTTTATTGCCATTTAAGATGTGATGCCAAACAAATCATTGCTTGCTTTCAGTTTATGTGTAGAATAAATAATGGAAAATGTGGCATTTCATGTATGCACAGCAAAATAAATATCACAGTATTCCTATAAAAATAATTTGCAAGTTGCCTATCAGTTGGTCATTTGCCTAGTTTCCACATGTTCACATTCATATTTATCGCTCTCTTCCCCTCTCTCCCTCCATCCCACTACCCCCGTCTTTGTCTCTCCCTTTTCTTCTATCTCTTTCTAAAAGTGGGAGAGAAAGGAACAGACAGAGAAAGGAACATGTAAGATCACTAACTGATGAATGGACAGAGAGATGAAATGATGCATACAAGAGAGGCAGAGTCTATCAAAAAACAGCTGCTAAACAAATCATAAATAAATAAAACAAATCATATCACAGTCAGTTCTAGTTCAATAAATGCTTAGTTATTGAAAAATGCACTTCTGTCTAGCATGTAGAAAGTGTTAATATTTATTTTTTCTTTTCTTTTCTTTTTTTTTTTTTTTTGACAGGCAGAGTGGACAGTGAGAGAGAGACAGAAAGGTCTTCCTTTTTGCCGTTGGTTCACCCTCCAATGGCCGCCACGGCCGGCGCGCAGCAGCCGGCGCACCACAATGATCTGAAAGCAGGAGCCAAGTGTTTCTCCTGGTCTCCCATGGGGTGCAGGGCCCAAGCACTTGGGCCATCCTCCACTACCTTCCCGTGCCACAGCAGAGAGCTGGCCTGGAAGAGGGGCAACCAGGACAGAATCCGGCGCCCCAACCGGGACTAGAACCTGGGGTGCCGGTGCCGCGAGGCGGAGGATTAGCCTATTGAGCTGCGGTGCCGGCCAAAAGTGTTAATATTTCTAAATAAAGTGAAAGAACACTGGTGTCTGTTGTTAGATAATAAATATTAGCCTTCCACTTTATCTTTTACCTGGTGATCTCAAAGTTTACTCAGTCTAGGCTAAACATTTTCAGATGGAGATAACAATATAGCATGTTATTGACTGAGCAATTAAAGTCAAAGGAGTTGTTCCTACACCAATGTGATGAAATTAGGAAGATTCATTCTCTATCATTTTTCCAACCCCTCTGCCTGAGGACCCCTTCCTTTCCTCTATGCCATGTTAACTAGTTTTTGTTTTATGATTTGCTGATTTTTGTACTTAAAGGCTGAGTGTCAGAGGAAGGGGAAGACAGATTGAGAGAAAGAGAGAGAGAGAGAGAGAGAGAGAGAGGAGAGAGATCAAATATCTATCAACTAGTTCACTTCCCAAATATCTGCAACATCTGGACTGAGCCAGACCTAAGCCAGGATCCAGAAAATCCATCCAGGACTCCCACATGGGTAGCAGAGAATCAAGTACTTAAGCCATCACCTTCTGCTTTCCAGGTGCAAGAACAGGGAATTGGATAAGGAAGCAGAGTAGCTAAGACTCAAACCTACATTACAATATAGGATTCCAATTCCAGCATGTAGCAGTTTAACCTGCTGCTCCATAATGAGGGGCCCTTATGTTATCTAATATTAATTTTGTTATTAGTGACAAAATAAAGTTTAACTCAGAGTATTTTAAGATTAATAAACAAAAGCAAATCTAAAGGATATCTCCGGAGATAGTCTCTATTTCTAATTGTCATTTTATCCAGCTTCAGCCCTGAATTGTCCTTAAAATTTATGAACTTGAAATCGGAAAAGACCCCCTAAAATTTACCCTGAAATGTGGCCCCTTAAAGTTCCCTAGAAATGCTATCCGGGGTGCCACATGTGCTACCGGAATTTGCGGTGCCTTACGATTTCACCACAGGCTTATCACCAAATCCCCAATATTAATAAGCCCGAGAGGGTTCTTGCCAATATTTAGAGAAGAATTCTAAATAACGGCACAGATAAACGAGGCAGTATGGTACGTTTTAAGCTTTTATTTAGTAAGAAAGGTGCATAAGAGAGTGAGAGCTTTATTTAGGGGAGAGAGGTGAATAGGGGTTCATACCAAGCACCAGGAACCAGCCACTTGGATGAGCATCTAGGCCAGGAAACCTAGAGCACACGGCCCGAAGGCCATGCACCCTGGAGGCGCAGGGCTACAGCAAGCTCTGTCCTGGCAAGAGGCCAGGGAAGAAGAGCAGGGGCCGGGCACACTGGGCCCTAGGCTTTTAACCCACTCCAAAGGGGAGTGTTTAATTAACCTGATTGGCTGGTGGGCACCCAGGTGTGGCCAGGTAGGGGAATGAGGCCACACAGGGGCATGGCAAAGGCATCAGGTAGGAGCATGAGGTCACACAAGGACGTGGTCTTCCAGTTCACAAATCTGACCAATTTTAACCTGTATGCCTGCCTACTTCATTCCCCCCTCAGAGACTCCAGACCTTAATCTTAAGGGGATGTTGATGGGCATCGAGTCTCCATCTTCTGTAGCTACTTCTTGCTGATTAGGGGCACAGACCCTGCCTGTTCTCGGTCTGGAAGTCTCTGCCTATTTCATCTAAAGAGTTCACTTCATGAGCCAGAGCTCTTTCAGTCACTGGCATTCTCAGTGTCTCCTGCATGGTCATCATTTTTCTCAGGAGCTGCTGGGTTCTACTGGGTTCTTTTAGATATAAATGAAGGTCCATTGTCACTCTGGAGTGACCGTGGGAGTCCAAAGCGTGGCACGATGTCTTTCAACAAGGCTTTCAGCACCTTGTGTGCTTTCTCCGTTCGGGTCGAAAAGGCCTCTATCCATCCTGTAAAAGTAACAAAGACTAGAAGGTACCTATAATTGCTTGTTGGGGGCATATTGGTAAAATCAACCTGCCAATCTACACCTGTTTATGTTCCCCTCCTCTGCACAGGAGTCAACAGGGCAGGTGGCCTTACGTGGTGAGGGTTATTCTATAAACATAGAGGCCAAGAGCAAGTCACTTCCTTTATGACCATATTTAGTCCCTTTCTTCCAAAAGATCAGGAAACCAGTTGTACTAAGGCATCTCTTCCCAAGTGGGTAGAGTTGTGTAATTTTCCATTAAGTGGCCATTGGTAGCATAATTCTGTGATTTAGCACCCACTATCCATTTGCGTTTTTAGTATAACTTCGCTGTTGGGCCCATTCATTCTCAGGCTCCGTATAGTGAGGTTCCTTAACCACTTCCACAGATTGACGTATAAGGGCCATTTCCAAATTTTCCTGTGTAGCTGCTCTATCTGCTAACGCATTTGCCTGGTTAACATAACTATCTCCCTTCTGATATCCCTTGCAGTGGATGATGGCCACTTCTAAAGGCTCCAGTGCTGCCTGGAGTAGAGCCAGTATCTCTTTTCCATATTTAACAGGGGAACTCTTTGCAGTCAGTAAACCCCTCTCTTTCCAGATTGCTGCGTGTGCATGCAACACAAGGAAAGCATATCTGGAATCTATCTATCTATCTATCTGCATATATATATATATATATATATATATAAACTCGCTGGCCTTTTCCCAGTTGTAAAGCCCTAGTCAATGCAATAAGCTCTGTCTTTTGGGCTAAAGTATTGTGTGGTAATGCTTGGGCTTCTGTCGTCTGCCTTTCTAGCTCCTTCCTTCAGATAGCTGCTGCCATCAGAAAACCATTCAGCATCTGGATTTTCCAGGGGCTCATCTCGAAGGTCTGGCCTACTAGGGTACACCTGCCTAATTCATTCCCCCCCCAGAGACTCTATCCCCTCAATCCTAAGGGGAGTTGATGGCTGTCGAATCATCTCTTCTGTAACTGCTTCCTGGTAGTGCAGGTCCTGCCTGTCCAGTGTCTGTGAGTCTCTGTCTATCCTGTCTAACAAATTTGCTTTGTGGGTTGGAGCAGTCTCGATCATTGCCAAAGTCTGTGTCCCTGCATAGTCAGTTACTCCCAGAAGTTGATTTCTAAGGTCTCTGATTGGCTTATAGGAACAGTCAGGAATGTCTTTCGCATTCTGTGAAGACTTAAGAGGTAGAAGTTTAGTCCTAATTTCACGGAAGTAGTCCTGTTGACTGGCACCTGGTAAGGTCCCTTTTATTTAAGCTGAAACTGATCCGAAGAGGATCTTCTTATGAATGGCTTGTTCAGGAATTCTTAATGTTGGAGCATGAGGTCACACAGGGGCGTGGTCTTCCAGTTCACAAATCTGATCAATTTTAACCTGTATGCCTGCCTACTTCAAACCCACATAAGAAAAGTCCATTTAAGTATCTCCAAGGAGACTACTTTCTACACAGCAATTCCTTTAGTTTCACTCTTGTCCTCTTTACATCCATATATGAAATACTGGGGGGTGTAACAGCCTTTTCTAGAGCTCTGCCAGTACCCTGAGAGGCTGCCTCCAATGAGACTCCGTCTCCACTTAACCTCATACAACATTCTGTATCACCTACCCTTGTGTTTGATAACACACTATCCCATGTTACTCGCTACCACTATATGTGAGTTCTTTTCTATTTCCAGATAGATAGTAAACCCATCCACCGCCTCCATTCCTGAATCACCTTGTCCATAAAGTTTATACTGTTTACAATAAGTGTACAATTAAAGAATATAAATGCTTTGTATTTATTGCCTGTTGTATTATTTGGAGGAATAATTAAGTTATTGCCTAAAAGGGCTTATCAATAGTAGGCATGCCAATACTGAAGTTAACATAAAAATGATCAACTTTGCTAATCATCAGGGAAATGCAAATAAAATCACAATCACATCCACTCCACAGGTATTGCAAAAAAAGAACAACATTATTGGCAACAGTACAGAAAAAGGGAAAACATCAGGTAGAGTGATATGAGGCTATAAATGAGCACAGCCATCATGGAAATGATAAATGGAGGCTCCTCAAAAAACTAAAAACAGAATCATCACATGATTCAGCAATTCCACTTCCAAGTATTTATCCAAAAGAATGAAAATCAGTATGTTGAAGAGATGTCTGCCTTCCCATGTTCATTGCAATGTTAATTCATAATAGCCAAGAAATGGAAGCAACCTAAGTATCCATCAATGGATGAATAAAGAAAATGTAGCATATATAAGCATAGAATATTACTCATCCTTAAAAAGGAAGAAAATTCTGTCACTTGAGACAATATAGATGAACCCGGAGGACATCATGCTGAACAAAATAAGCCAGACACAGAAATACAAGTACGGAGTGACCTCATTCCTATGTGGATCTAAAAAAAGAGAAAAATACATAGAAGTTGAGAGTAGAATAGTGGTTCCCTTAGGCTGAAGGGTGGGGTTGGGTAATTGAGAGATGTTCTATAAAAGGTGCATAATTTAAATAAGACAAGTTTTAGCAATCTATTGTATAGCATGGTGACAATAGCTAGTAAGTATGGATATACATTCTATTAACATCTATAAGCCAGAAGGCACAGTTTCATTCCAGCAGGCAACCAGCTGAAATCTGCATGTCAGTAGAAAGGACGTGTTTGGGAGGAGAAAGGAGGTGACAAGGAGACTAGGACGCCCAGGCAACTCAATGTCTTTCCCTTAGGAATGGTACAGAGCACATATAGCTAGTTCCTCCTTTAGGTTAAAAAAAAATGCAACTAAGGAAAAAATAGACCACTTTCAAGAGGCAAAAAAGTGAATTTGTTTTATTCCAATGTTGTAATTTAATATAAAACAGAGCTTCATCTTATGCTTACATTTCTATGTATGGATTACTGTGGCTAGTTATCTCAATCTTTTCATGAGTTATTGAAACTCATAGTCCTGAAAAAAAAATTATGTGATTGAATTTAACAAAAATAACAACTTCTTGGGGCTGGCACTGTGGCGCAGTGGATTAAAGCCCTGGCCTGAAGCGCCGGGATCCCATATGGGCACCAGTTCTAGTCCTGGCTGCTCCTCTTCTGATCCAACTCTCTGCTGTGGCCTGGGAAAGCAGTAGAAGATGGCCCAAATACTTGGGCCCCTGCATCCATGTGGGAGACCCGGAAGAAACTCGAAGAAACTCCTGGCTCCTGGCTTCGGATCTGCGCAGCTCTAGCCCTAGCCGCCATCTGGGGAGTGAAGCAGCGGATGGAAGACCTCCCTCTCTGTCTCTACCTCTCTCTGTAACTCTTTCAAATAAATAAAATAAATCTTTAAAAAAAAACTTCTTTAGCTGTAGAAACAGAGAAGATATCCAGTGGTTTCTTTAAAAATGGAAATTTGAAACATTTAAGGGAACCTTACTACTGGCAAGTCTCTGAGTATGTATTGTAGAGGGAAATCTGAGAACAGAAATCCATGCCTCCTGGAAGTTTAATTATATAGCAAGAAGTATCCAAAGGTGCCCAGTAATTTATGATTCCTCTTGAGCCCACACAGGAGCAATATAGCCCAGGGATATAAATCAGAGAGCTTTAAAAAGACAACGTTGAGTTTGCGCCATGAGTCTAAGATCCCCTAAGTGATCTTGTGTGAGCTCTTTTTGAATTGCAATTTTATCACATAAATAGTAGATCTCTCATATCATAGCAAGAGAAGTTTATAATGACTAAATGAGATAACATATGCAAAGCAGTTGGCATAACTTTGCAACACAGTAAGCCCTCAACAAATGCTGCTAAAGACAACGATGTGAGATATCACACTTACAATGTAGCCTATCTCAAGGAATTTCTTTTAGGGAAATAAACAAACTTTGAAAATTATTTTAAAGACTTGCAAATAAATAGGAGTGAAGAAAATACTCAGGAATCCAGTAACTCATCTTGTGGAAAGCTGGTACAGGTCCTAGGACAAACCCACATAAACCTGAAGGAATCTCAGTCACAAGGCTAGTTAGAGTTAGAGTCTGCATTAGCAACCGTGATCCTACTCTCCCAGTTCAGTGCTTTGGCCTGCGTCTTACTGAAAGCACTTCCAACTACGTCACAAAACCTGAGGAATCTATGTAGTGGAGTGAAGGCGGTGAAAGTGCAGACAGCCAAGGTTGACAAACAGCAGGGAGAAGACAGATCAGTTGAATGGAAGAGGGAATAAGGAATCCAGTATCAAGTCATGTCCCTTAGCTTGTATGTTCCGCCCTCCGAAAGAGAGGTGAGGTGTACACCAAAGTCGCGTTTTCATGACTTAGCAACCACAGGATTTTACTTCCTAATTAACCTAACTTACCTCTACTGAGGATTTTTTTTAAATCAATCGATCCTCTACTGAGGATTTTCTATATTAATGGGTCGATGAAAATTTCAGATCGTACCATCTGCCGCCGTCAAAAATTACTAATTCTTCTTGACAAAATGAAAGTAGCTAATATAAACAGAACAAAAGGAAATGGGGGGGGGGGAATCTCCTGTGGAAACCACCAATGCTGCCAATTCTCCCACAGAGGAATAACAGCTTATTGCTAAACTCATTGTGGGGAAGGAGTTGGAAAATAGCATATTTACACTGCTTTGGAAGCTCTTTACTTATGACAAAGCGGAAAAAAAGTGCATTTACCAAGAAGTCCAAGTGTACCTGTAGCCGGATAATCCAGACGGTATTCATCAGTGGTAGGTACTTGGATGCACCCCTTCCTGCGAAGCAGTGGGCAAGAAACACAATCACCGCTGTAGTAAAGTTCTGCCCAGAGGAAAAAATCAGACAAGCCAAGAATAAAGACAATTCTATAGATGCTTCACTTTTACTGTGTAAAAAAAGTGCTTGGGTCCCTGTACCCGCATGGGAGACCGGGAGGAAGAACCTGGCTCTTGGCTTTGAATTGGCACAGCATGCCGGCCATAACGGCCATAAGTGAACCAACAGAAGGAAGACCTTTCTCTCTGTCTCTGTCACTGTCTATAACTCTTTCTCTCTCTCTGTCTCTCTCTCTCTAACTCTGCCTGGCCAAAAAAACTTGTATTTTACTTGATATATTTATTTTCTGTCACCTTATCTTCAAAACTTGAACACCATGGTAACCGAATCTTTCTCTTCGGTAGTTTCATGTGCCTACTGTGCAGCAGCATTCTATAGCTTGCCACATTTCCTGCCTGCCCAGAAATTCCAGTCTGCTGGTCTGCATGAGCCCTTTACAGTCCCACAAAGAATTCCAAGAGAGCTTGGAATCAGCTTGTGCTTGCCACAAATGTTGGCATGATGGTCCCAAGGAGGATGTCACAGCAGAAGCTTTGCTTTTCTCTGCCCTGAATGATCATGTTGAATTCAGCAGTGAACAAAATAATCAGGAATTAAATTATAGCTGAAAACATTAAAAGTATATCAATACAGAATTATTTTTCTAGAAGTATTTGCAATCTCTCTGATGTGCTACTCACAGAAAGTCCTGTTGCAAGATAAAAAGGAAAACATTTAGGTAATAAGTTCTCTTATGAATCTAGCTCTTTGTTGTAGCTAGATAACATTATCATCCTGGCTGCTCAATTTCTAATCCAGCTCCCTGCTAATAAGCCTAAGAAAATAGCAGAAGATGGCACAAGTACAGCTCCCTGTTAATGTACCTGGGAAGCAGAAGATGATGGCTCAAGGATTTGAGTCTCTGCTACCCTTGTGGGAGACCTGAATCGAGTTCCTGGCTCCTTGCCTTGACCACACACAGCTCCATTCATCTCAGTCTCTTGAGCAACTAATAGATGGAAAATCTCTATCTCTGCTACTTTGCCTTTCGAATTAATAATAAATCTTAAAAAAAAAAAAAAGAAACTCATCCATCCTTGAAGGTTTTGACAAGGCTGACCATCCAGGCATCCATGGTTCCTGCTCTATATTCCAGAGCTGCTTTACACTGGAATTGTCCTGCAGACCCATCATCAGGAAACTGCATGCAGAGGATCTTCCATGGGGACACGCATTTGTACTGAGCCGATCATGTAACCTTCCTTTTTTATTCTTCTCGTGAAAAAAAAAATCATTCCATCTTTTAAAATGACTCCTTTAGGGGCTGGCACTGTGCACAGCAGGTTAAACCACCACTTGTGATGCCAGCATTCCACATCAGTGCTGGTTGGAGTCCTTGCTGCTCCTCTTCCAATCCAGTTCCTTGCTAATTAATGCCCTTTGGGAAACAGCAGGAGAAAGCCCACAAATTTGGACCCCTGCTACCCGTATGGAGACCCAGATGAAATTCTGGGCCCTGGCTTGGGCCTAGCCCAGCCCTGGTCATTGTATCTCTTCGGGTAGTGAACCAGCAGATGGAAAATGTCTTTCTCTCTGCTTATTCCTGTCTGTGTGCCTTCCAAATAAATAAATACATCCTTGAAAAATGATTGGTGAGGACTGAAGCTGTGGTAGAGCAGGTAAAGCCACTGCCTGTAGTGCTGGCATCCTGTATAGGCGCTGATTTGAGTCCTGGCTGCTCCACTTCCAATTCAGCTCTCTGCTATAGCCTGGGAAAGCAGTAAAGATGGCCCAAGTTCTTGGGCCACTTCCCTACATGGGAGACCCGGAAGAAGCTCCTCGCTCCTGGCTTCATATTGGCGTAGCTCCAGCCATTGCAGCTAATTGGGAAGTAAACCAGAGGATGGAAGATCTCTCTCTCTCTCTCTCTCTGCCTCTCCTTCTGTCTCTGTGTAACTCTGACTTTCAAATAAATAAATAAATCTTTAAAAAAATTATTGGTGTGAATTTAATCTACAACTATAAGCTAAGGAATACTACAAGTTAACTGGGTCCCCGGAAATTGAACCACTGACTCTAGATTCAATACTGCAACACCTTTAGTACTTAATAGCATATTTGAGACACAATTACACAGTTGTGATGTCATGAATTAGTGGTTAAGAGCCTAGTTCCATCGAGGGCCCCCTTGTGCAGCTGGTGAGCTGCAAGATGGACAGTGAGTTCTTTTTTATCTGAGATCCAATTTATAAGGACTACAGGATTTCCTGACTAGATCGTGTTCCAGGACTCAATATGCTTCCGCTTAAATAATACTGATAGACTCTGCTAGACACATTCAGCACCTCATTCCTTCTCTGCTGCTTCAGTAAATCAAGCATCACGAAGTCCTTGTCTTCAGTTAGTTCCATGATGAACTAGGCAATCAGAATGTCACCACCAGCTCATTACACAGACTCCCCAGTACTTGCCAGCACACATGAGCAACAGTCTGGGGACCTCCACAGGTCGGCCCCACTGCTTGAATGAATGCACACAGAGTGTCAAATAGTGTTAACAAATACTGATGAAACCCGTTTTGTCCCAAGAGTGATGAGTCTTGGAGGGGTGGAGAGGAAAAGCCTACAGATCATACTCAGGCAAAATGCCAAAGAACCTCAGAGAAACACTTCAAATGCATTAGAGCTTTGTGCATCAATACTGCTGGAGTGTTTATAAAGAGATGTGTATTTGCCAGGACATCAGGGCAAATGAGGTGTGAGACCAAGCAGGAGGGCCCTGCATGTAGTTTTGAGACAAAGAGCTGGGTAGGAAAAAATAAAATCTTCAGTTTTCCTTTTCCGCTAGGATTCTTGCACGTGAACTCAAGATTAAAGCATAGACGGACAATCGCTCTGGTCTGACAGACACGCCTCTACCTCATTTCTGGTAACATTCCCTGATTTTCTTTTACTAGCAACCCACCTCTCACTCTCAAATCACGCTGAGATTGAGAAAGAGTAATTATCCCAGTGTCTGCTACAGGAATTGACATGTGATTCAGGAGTGACCAATCAGATCATCACACCTGCTCTAATTAGCTGAGGTAGATATGCGACCCAAGTCAAGAAAACCTGGGCCAATGAGATGTGTTTTCTTTTTGGAATCACTGAGAAACAGAACATTTCATTTGCTGGATTGAAACTAACAGCATACAAATCATGAGTTCTAGTGGACACCATAAATGGGAGCAAACGTTATAATGGAGTTAGAACAGGACATAGAAAAGAAAGAAGTCATTTTTATCATAACAAAACATAGATTTAATTTGTCCACAACTTTTTCATTTGATGAGTCAATAAATCTACTTTTTGCTTAAATTTAGATTTCTGAAACCAAATGGGCCCATACTTTTTTTTAAGATCTTATTTATTTATTTATTTGAGAGGTGAAGTTACAGACAGTGAGAGAGAGACAGATAAAGGTCTTCGATTCAATGGTTCATTCTCCAAATGGCCACAATGGCCGGAGCTGCACCAATCCAAAGCCTGGAGCCAGAAGCTTCTTCTGAGTATCCCATGTGGGAACAGGGGCCCAAACACTTGAGCCATCTTCTACTGCTTTCCTTGGGCATAGCAGAGAGCTGGATCAGAAGAGGAGCAGCCAGTACTAGAACTGGTGCCCATATTGGATGCTGGTGCTGTAGGCAGAGGATTAACCCACTGCACCACAGCACAGGCACCAAGGGCCCATATTTCTAACAGAATTTATAGGCTTCATTCTGTCAATATCAGAACCCTGGAGGCAATGCTTTTCCCTCAGGGTTCTTATTTGTTAAGTTTGACATGTGTGTTTTAAAAGAACATTGTTTCCCAAATAGTCTAATATTAAAAGACTCCTTTTCCTTCTCAGCTTCCTGAAATTATTTACTTCATTTTACCAAGATAACCATCTATTTTTTTTTTTTTTTTGACAGGCAGAGTGGACAGTGAGAGAGAGAGAGAGAGACAGAGAGAAACGTCTTCCTTTGCCATTGGTTCACCCTCCAATGGCCGACGCGGCCAGCCTGCTGCGGCCAGCGCACCGCGCTGATCCGATGGCAGGAGCCAGGTGCTTATCCTGGTCTCCTGTCGCTCCCCCTCTTCGTGGAGGAACGACACAAGACCCTGCGCTGTTCTTTTGTCTGCTCGGCCCTCCCCGGGTTTTCTGCTGGTTCTTCCCGGGTTGGCTACTATCCCTTCCACCTCCGTGGAAGGGCAGTTCCCCCTGGCCACATTCCCCACTTCCGCAGGGGAGTGGCACTCCGCCGGCCGGCTTTCTCGGGGGCTGCACAGGTGTTCCCCTTAGATGTTCCCCTTAGATGTTCCTGGTGCATGCCGTCTCTCTCCTCCTTTATGGTCCTCCTCCGCCAATCCTAACTCGGCTGCCCACACGCCAAGTACGCTGCTCTCCTCCAATCAGGAGCAAGTCCTACAGTTTATTGGCTGAACTGGAGGCAACTGTGCGGAAGCTGTTTACTTCTCTCCCAGCGCCATATTGTGGGAGAGCAAATGCATAAAATAAGTCTTAATTCCAGTAACTCAGTCCAGTCCGGGCTGCTCCCCACAGATCCCCCTTTCTTTTTATTTTTGGCGTTGATACGCGCCTGTCTTCGGTGTCCCGCGGCACACACTCTGCTCTACTTGCTAGAGCTGCCACAGGTTCTTACAAGTCCTATCAATCAGGCAAACCGAATCAGGGTCCTCTCTTCGCCATGTTGTGAGGAGGTTTTTAGGCGCTGATGCGTGCCTGTCTTCGGTGATCTGCGGCTCACACTCTGGTCGAGCCGCTTGCTGGTGCTTACCGCCTTAATCAGGCAGACCGAATCCAAGCCTCCTAATTGCTGTATTGTGGGGAGGCCTTACTGATGTTAATTCGTGCCTGTCTTCGGTGACCTGCGGCGCATAAGCTGCTAGCCGCCGCAGGTGCTCATCGCCTCACTAATCGGGCAGACCAAATCCAAACCTTCTAATTGCAGTATTGTAGGGAGGCCTTTCTATTTCTCTATTTCTCTATCTCCGGGCATTCCTATTTCTCCCATTTTACTTCTGTCTGCCAACATTCCCATTTCTCTCATTTTACTTCTAAACTTCTGTTTCTCTTATCCCTGCGGCTTCCCGGCGCCTCGCCCTGCCGGCGCCCGCCCCGAGGCTACTTCTCGGCGCCTCGCCGGCTCTGAGCCACTTCAGCCCGCGCCTCTCTCATCTGCGCGGCTCGGCTTTGCGCGCACACTCCGCGGTTACTCACTAGCCCTTTCGCGTCTGAACCACGGCCTCGCGCCAGCCCCGCGTTCCCTATCTATTCACGCCCCGTGCTCTCTCTGCACATGGCGGCTTCCGCGAGTCACACAGCGTAGCTTGCGTCTCCGCCACTAGCATTCAATCCAAGTTCCCCGGGCTAGCCTGGCGAATTCAACCCAGCATACGTCTCCGCCCCACGATCTGGCTTCCCGTCCTTTGCTCCCCGGGCTAATCAGACGGATCCCAATCCGGCTTACGTTTCCGCTTCTGGTTTCAACTTTTCGCCCCCTATTCCCGGGCTAACTTGAGAATCCCAAAGTGGCTTTCGTTTCCGCCTCGGCCTGCCCCCCGCGGCTTCAATTTCCCTAACATTTTTCTCTACCCGGTATGTTTCCCCAAGCTTTCCTCCAACAATACTCCTCCCTCATTTCTCCTGGCCTCTCCCCACAGTCCGCATTCAAGTCTGTTTGTTCTAGCTTTCACTTTCGCTTTCGACCTTAGAGATTTCTCCCAGCTTCCCCCCGTAGTCCGTATCTGAGTCTATGCCTAGGCTTCATATCCGAGTCACGGCACCATTATGTCGCTCCCCCTCTTCGTGGAGGAACGACACAAGACCCTGCGCTGTTCTTTTGTCTGCTCGGCCCTCCCCGGGTTTTCTGCTGGTTCTTCCCGGGTTGGCTACTATCCCTTCCACCTCCGTGGAAGGGCAGCTCCCCCTGGCCACATTCCCCACTTCCACAGGGGAGCGGCACTCCGCCGGCCGGCTTTCTCGGGGGCTGCACAGGTGTTCCCCTTAGATGTTCCCCTTAGATGTTCCTGGTGCATGCTGTCTCTCTCCTCCTTTATAGTCCTCCTCCGCCAATCCTAACTCGGCTGCCCACACGCCAAGTACGCTGCTCTCCTCCAATCAGGAGCAAGTCCTACAGTTTATTGGCTGAACTGGAGGCAGCTCTGCGGAAGCTGTTTACTTCTCTCCCAGCGCCATATTGTGGGAGAGCAAATGCATAAAATAAGTCTTAATTCCAGTAACTCAGTCCAGTCCGGGCTGCTCCCCACAGTCTCCCATGGGGTGCAGGGCCCAAGCACCTGGGCCATCCTCCACTGCACTCCCGGGCCACAGCAGAGAGCTGGCCTGGAAGAGGGGCAACCGGGACAGAATCCGGTGCCTCGACCGGGACTAGAACCCCATGTGCCAGCGCCGCAGGTGGAGGATTAGCCTAGTGAGCCGCTGTGCCAGCGCACCATCTATATTCTTATCACCTTCTCCCAGAATTTCTAAGTGTCTCTGACCTCCAATAGTCTCCTGTCAGGATTAAGCTTCCTGTCCCCATAACTGAATGACTCAAGTTAATGAAATGAATATTTCATCTTCTATTTTTGCTCAACATCAGATTTTCCCATTTCCTGCAAAACAAATTTGATAACCAGCAATCCAGAAACTGACCTATGCTAAATTCAAGAATTCAAGTCCTTTAATCTACATCTCTTCACCTCACAGAAACCACTACTAACCTTCCTTATCAAAGCCAAAAAAAATAAAAAGCCAAAACAAAGTTTCCTGAGCAGAACAAATAACTCATACTTCCAAGCAGAAAAGACCTGATAAGAGCTTCATGCAATAGTAAAGGGAGGGGTCAGTGCTGTGGCACAGCAGGTTAAGCCGCGGCCTGCAGTTCCGGCATCCCATATGAGTGCCAGTTCAAGTCCAGCTGCTCCACTTCCAATCCAGCTCCCTGCTAATATGCATGGGAAAACAGCAGAAGATGGCCCAAGTCCTTGGGCCCCTGCACACACATGGGAGACTCTGAAGAAGCTTCTGGATCCTGCCTTCCGATTGGCTCAGCTCCTGCTGTTGAAGCCACGTGGAGAGTGAAGCAGCAGAATGGAAGACCTCTCTCTTCTCTCTCTTGCTCTCTCTTGACTTTTGCATCTGCCTCTGTCTCTCTGTAACTCTGCCTTCCAAATACATAAATAAATCTTTTAAAAAAGTGACTCAGCTTCACTACATCTCAGTTTAAAAACAATTAAAAATAATAATAATGGGTAGGTGCTTGTTTATTCCCTGCAAATGAGAGGCTGTTTCCCTGCCTGGAAGGAAGTTCAGTTGCAATGAACAGAATTTTAAACAAATAAAATGTCAAAAGATTTAAAAAATACTGTTACCTGTAATAGGAAACATACCAAAGTTTCATGCTGAAAGGCAATTTACCCAGGCTTCAGATACACACAGCACAAGTGTGGCTCTTCACGTGACGAAGGCATGGCATCGGGGCCAGCACTCTGCCATAGTGGGTTAAGCTGCCGCTTGCACCACCAGCATCCCATTTGAAGCAGTTCGAGTCCTGGCTGCTTCACTTCCACTCCAGCTTCCTGCTAATGAGCCTGGGAAATCGCAGAAGATGGCCCAAATGCTAGGGCCCCTGCACCTACCTGGGAGACCTGGAAGAAGCTCCTGTCTCTTGGCTTCAGACTGGCCCAGCTCCAGCCATTGTGCCCATTTTGGGGGAGTGAGCCATTGGCTGGAAGATCTCTCTCTGCCTCTTCCCTACCCCCACCCTCTGTAACTCTGCCTTTCAAATAAATAAACAAATCATTAAAAATGTAAAACAAATAAAAACGTATGCAAGGCATCTGGACAAGTTGGATAGAAAGTTTCACATGGGGCAAGTGAGATATCCCTTCAGATCCTCTTTCAGTTCCTGTATGTGAGGATGTGCCGCCTACTCACGGGTTTATTCTGTTTTAGTCTCTTAGACCATTTGCATCTCTGGTTGGGCAAACAAGTTTTGTGGTCATCTGAAATCTCTTTACACAACACAAAGTCAAATTTGTTTACATACATGCACTGATCTTCTGGCTTCAGTACTACTTCATGCTTTGTATCCCAGGACAAGAGGTTGCTTCATGGTCCAAGACTCCAAGCCTCCAAAGTTTTCATCTATGCCCTCGTCACTTCTCCCAGGGTCTAAAATCTCCACTTCTGAAGTATCGTCCACATGCCACCATCTCTACAGACCCTTCCCCATTCTGCTGACAGCCAAACGCTGCCCAGTAGAGTGTTCTTCCCGGCAGAATCTCTGGAGTTAGACTTATATTCAAATCCTTTTTCTTCAATTTGTTGCTGTGCAACCTCCGATAATGTATCTTTCCTACTAGCCTCATCTATAAAATAAGAAAACTGATAATGATTGGGAAAGGATAAAATATAATTATATTTGTAAAATGTTTGTCATAGGATGTGGTATATTTGTTCATTCCTGAATTCATTCAAAATGTTTGTTAAGCACATATGTCTTGGGAATGGTGCTAGGTAGTAAAGTACAAAGTATGAGCTATCAACATTGTATTCATTGTGATCATCGCCATCACTACTAAGACCAGAACCAGCAAAATTCCTGTCCATTTATGCCTGCATCCAAAAGTAATTAAAATTTTAAGTATAGCATTTTCACTTAAATAAGAATAAGCTATTGATCCCTTACTCCAGGAACTCAGGGCTTTGAGCAGCAGACAAAGCCGCTATGGAGTACACAAAAATGCACTAGCCATTGTGTCCACATCAAAGGGACACACTGTATAGTTGTAGGGATTGTAGTCAGAAAGCTTCTTCAAGCTTTTCAACTTCTCCAGATACCATTTCAGCGAAACGGAGTCACTTTATATAAATAGAGATGCTCCCTTATCAGAGTACTGTTCTTTAAGTGCCTGGGTAAGCCAGGGAGGAAGATGCCCATCCATAGGACCCAACATGGGACAACTCTGATGAGTAGTATTTCCATGGGGCTGGCGTTGTGGCACAGCAGGTAAAGCTGTCCCCTATAGTGCCAGCATTGCATATGGGCACCAATTCTAGTCCTGACTGCTCCACTTCCAATCCAGGTCTCTGCTATGGCCTGGGAAAGCAGTGGAAGATGGCCCAAGTCCTTGGGCCCCTGCACCCACATGGGAGACCTGGAAGAAGCTCCTGGCTCCAGGTTTCGGATCAGCACAGCTCTGGCAATTGCAGCCAAGAGGGGAAGTGAACCAGTTGATGGAAGACCTCTCTCTCTGCCTCTCATTCTCTCTCTGTGTTACTCCGACTTTCAGATAAATAAATAACTCTTTAAAATTTGCTAAGAAAAATCTAAGATTTAAGGACTAGAATTGCAATTTAATTGATCATTTCTCTATTACTTTTTCCCCTTCCTTTCTTCATTACCAATTTCTTAAAAATATCTTGTACTCTACAGTCCATCTCAGCATCTGCTTCTGAAGAACACAGCCTCAATAGGAGCTACTACAAATAATTGCCTGAAAAAACAGATAACGGAATGGAATTTCTGTGTAGACTAATCACTGTCCTGGAAATCAAATATCACCACTGGTAGCAGATGGAGCACAGATAGCACCTGCAAAAACGGAAATGATCGATTGCTAAAATATTTGACAGTAATGAATGATATTTTATATCAGAGAAAGTGAGCACACCGGTGGACTCACTATGGGAAACTTTGCAGATGTATGGAGGAAATCGCAGATACCATGAGTTTGGATGATTGCAGCTACGCAATATTAACAATCTACAGAAAGATAATGAACAACGGTATAAGAGTAACAAGACACGGAAAGACACAGAATCTCTTTGGTTGTATCCAAAAGAAGTTCTAATCTCCTATACTGGGAGGGCAAAGAAACAGGATGAAGATAAGGCCCTACCAGTGTGACTGAACTTCAGTGACATCTAAAACACAAACACAGGTTGGAATGCCATTTTTCAGGGTCTTGGTTGGAAAAACGTGGGACCTAGACACAGATTGGAATCTCTGGGAAGATGATGCAAATATTTTGATTCCCATAATTTTTCTGAACACTTTGAAACTGCAGAAATGGTGTATTATCCTACAAATTCTTACATTTTCCTGTTGCAAGATTATTCCTCCAAGGGGCTGACACTGTGGTGTAGTGGGTAAAGCTGCTGCCTGAGGTGCCAGCATCCCATATGGGCACCAGTTTTAGTCCCAGCTGCCCAACTTCCAATCCAGCTCCCTGCTAATGCACTTACGAAAGCAGCAGATGAAGGTCTAATTGAGTGGGCCCCTGCACCCATGTGGGAGATGTGGAAGAATCTCCTGGCTCCTGTCTTTGGATTAGCCCAGCTCTGGCCACTGTGGTCATTTGGGGAGTGAACCAGTAGATGGAAGATCTTTATTTCTCTCTCTACCTTTCTCGTCTCTGTGTAACTCTACTGAATGAATATATAAATAAATCTATCTTTTTCAAAAGAGATTATTCTCCTAGAAAACCAGAACCATTGAATGAGAAGGAGCTGGATCTCCAGAAAGAATAACCTTGCAATTGTCTATGAAATTTACACAGCATTGAATTCTCTAGATTTCCAAAGAGAAGCCTAAGGGTATTTATTATGGTGACTATATACAAAAGCAGAGGAAGAGCCATATGTTTCAGGTCTGTTACATATAGTGTTAATAATATTACCCAGATAACTTAAGACTTATTAACTCACACTCCATCTTAGGTAGTAAATGAAGTACTAACAAAGTTTTGGATCATATTGAGTCTATTGATTCCATGAACTCATTAACTTACCATTTCCTTGAGGTAATGGATATAATGCTTTGTCCAGCTTTATGCAACACAACTTACCAAGCGCTACCTCTGAAAGCATCGTTCATATCTGGCAGATAAACTGTCAGATCAACTACTCTAGATGCCGAGGAAAGGAATATGACATTAGTTTGAATTAAGAAGTCACAACATAGACTAGAGGCTCAGATACCTACTAGTCCAGAAATGGTATTAAAACAAGAAATTATTGTAAAAGAGGCACTTTGTAGATATTAAAGACATACAAATATTTAGGACTCAAAAACTCAAGTCCTTTAAAAGAGCAGAATCATAAATGTGGACCATATATGACTGGTTCATGGCACAGTTGTTCTCAATTACTTTTCATATAGGTACAAATATATTTTAGTCAAATCAATGGTTGCTACTATTCACAACTCTCTGTGGAAGTTCAATAACAATCATAACTTCTTTGAAACAGAGAATTACATCCCGATCGCCACCTGGCTCTTGTATCAGAAAGTCACTAAACTATTGAATAAATCCATTCTATTTTGCAGCGCCCAAATTAAAACCTGTAACCGTGCTTTCTCCTGAATGTTTCTGATCTAATTCTTCAGGAGTTCTTAGAAAGCAACGAATTTCAGAATGAGAGTCAGGGATAAAGAGTGAACTCTCTTCCTTGTTGGATTAGGGACAGCAGGACAGTGGCAAGCATGCTAGCTTCGGTCCATTAACCATACTTCCCTAGGAATTTATTTATTGAAGACAGTTTCTATTACTGTGTCTTGCATTGCCTCAGTGCCAAAGATTAATGTTGGACAGAGTAGTTGATAGAGCTGAAACAGACATCTCATAGTCATCATCATTTAAAAAGGGTCAGACATGTATCATATTTGCCTGGATATGACTATAAAGAAAATATAAAGCAGATCTCTGATTTTGAGATGTGATTTTAGTTGAGGGCTGAATAAGGAAGTTAAAGAGAAAAAACCAACATAAAGAGGCACTATTAAGTTGATCACTGCTTTGGGATAATTGTGCTTGGTCCCACTGAGTCTGAGAAGTCTTAAGAAATGCATCTCAGGGCCGGCGCCGCGGCTCACTAGGCTAATCCTCCGCCTTGCGGTGCCAGCACACGGGATTCTAGTCCCGGTCGGGGCGCCGCATTCTGTCCCAGTTGCCCCTCTTCCAGGCCAGCTCTCTGCTGTGGCCAGGGAGTGCAGTGGAGGATGGCCCAAGTGCTTGGGCCCTGACCCCATGGGAGACCAGGAGAAGCGCCAGGCTCCTGCCTTTGGATCAGCGCGGTGTGCTGGCCACAGCGGGCCAGCTGCGGCAGCCATTGGAGGGTGAACCAACGGCAAAGGAAGACCTTTCTCTCTGTCTCTCTCATTGTCCACTCTGCCTGTCAAAAAAAAAAAAAAAAAAAAAAAAAGAAATGCATCTCAGAATTATTTTTTCAAAAGAACAAAAGGGGAGACATTATTTACTAAATTTCTCATCTTCTCTATTGCTCAGGTGATCCAGTTATTGTGTAGGACATGAAACGAGGTTCTGTCATTTTTCATGAAGCAAGTCCCAGATCATAAGGAATGTCATTTCCATAGTAGCTGAAAAAAATCACATTTTGGTGAACTTGCAAATTTTTAGGACTTTCACATTTAAGATAAATTGTTTATTCCTGTTACCCATAGAGTAGTAATTTTTCATTCATTATCAGGATGGTTGAATACCTTTACTAATCCCTGCACAATAAATCAGGGAGTTTTATACCTACTTGAATATTTTTGTTATTCCAAAAGTCACACTACTGTGTTCTGCTGATTCCAAAGTTAGGCTTAAGGTCTAAATGTACAGTATATACAGAACCCATTGAATTATATGGCAAGATTGATAGATAAGGTTTCTAATCTCCTCCTTGGAATGATTAGGATTCCTGAAACAGGTACTAGAATGTCTCTGAAAGCCTTAGAAACCTTTGGCTTTACAGAGGAATAGAGAAGCTAAGTACCACAAACCAAGGAAGCCGTCATCAGGACACACCCATTTGCTCACCAAGCCCATGGGAATCTCTGCATTCCTGACTTCACCTCTTGCTTCTGACTCTCAGGCACAATCAGTCATTGGCTGAACAGCCAGGCAATAACTGAAATCAGCACATCAAGAGGCCCAAAAGGCATGCTGGGACCTCTTAGGTATGATCCAGTATGTTTTTTCTTTTTCCTACCAAGAATACCTGGTTGTGTGTAGAAAACATGCCAGAGAAAGAAGAGACCGTGAAAATGCTTGTTCAGTAAATTTTCAATTCCTAAGTACAATGGGCTCCCATGAACTTCCATATCTGATGGCGTTTTCTAAGAGAGTGGCATCATAAAGGAGAGAATGTGCAATAGGATAAATGACACTGATGATCCAGAAGACTAGCTGAAATTCAAGCAATGACACCCAGAACAATAAAGCATTTTGTACCATAAAAATTTATACTTGTAGTTTCATCTTCAAAGAGGTCATGAAATTCATGTCAAGAAAATTCTCCATGAAATGATTCTCAAATTTTCAAGGGCAATCGTATTTGTCATTGCTGATGAACCATTATCAGTGTTATGTCAAAATCCCTAAATATAAGATACTATAAGCTATTGGGACATGTTGAACAGATAGATCTAAGGGTTATTGTATAAACCACCTAGCATCTTCCCTCTCCATTTTTAGAATAGTTCTCATCTAAATATCTATTTTCACTCTGTCATGTCATATGTAACTCAAGAGTTTATCTTTTCCTGTGTTAATATAATCTCACCTGAGCACTATGCTTTGTAAGTCATGAAAATACTTTCACATGAATTTTTCTGTTGCTTGTAAAATGATCTGAGGTAGGTAATGAAGGTTTTCCCTGCTCTTTGAACTAAAATGTGGGGCTGAAAGAAGTTAAGAATCACCTTGGTTTTCCATTTGTGGTGACTAGAACAACTAAGATAATAGTTGGGAGAGTAGCTGTGTTCATTAACTTTACAAGTTGGGATATCTCCATCAGAAGAATGTTCATACAACCTGGTTAACACAAAGACTTTAGATGATATATGGGGCCGGTGCTGTGGTGTGGCAGGTAAAGCCACCGCCTGCAGTGATGGCATTCCATATGGGTACTGGTGGAGTCCCAGCTTCTTCACTTCCAATCCAGCTCTCTGCTATGGCCTGGAAAAGCAGTAAAAGATGGCCCAGTTCTTGGAAGAACCAGTTCTTGGGAGAACCAGAAGAAGCTCCTGGCTCCTGGCTTCTGATCAGTGCAGCTCCAGTCATTGCAGCCACTTAGAGAGTAACTAGCAGATGGAAAACCTCTTTCTCTCTCTCTCTCTCTCCCTCCCTCTCTCTCTCTCTCTGTAACTCTGCCTTTCACATAAATAAATCTATAAAAATGATTTATGAAATTCTTTTCTAAAATATCACATATTGGTCCCATGGCTAACACTACAGAGAGTCTTCCTAATGCCCTTATGGGTTTCAGTCTTACTTTTAAGAGCAGAAACCCAACAGTTCTGTCCTCACTCTTAATGGTCTACCAAACTCCAAGAGTGGAGCAACCTGAAAATTGCACAATGATATATCATGGGAGAAGAGATAAATGGTTACAATCAATGCTCCCCTCTGTCCTCTAAGTCACAACTTCTTCCAGAAACAATAAGCTTAGAATTTTTAACTATATAACAGAGGTTAAAATATTTTCTTTAAAGAAAGAACACTATTTCAGAAAGGAAAAATTCCTTAAATCTAGAGAAGGTATCACCAAAGGGTACCAGACCATAAAGTCTTTTTTATGGTGAAGTACACAGATCCTCTTATAACATTGGTAGCAGTTTTCATAATCTGTACTTATGGAAAGCCAAGACACTGTGGCAAAAAAATGACCTAAGTGAAAGATTTCTTTGAGTGAGATCTCGGTGGAAAGAAGGGGCCATCAAAGAAGGAGGTGCCTTTCTCTGAAGGGAGGAGAGAACTTCCACTTTGACCATGGCCTTGTCTAAATATGATCAGAGTCAGTGAACTCAGGGGGCTTCCATAGCCTTGGCAGCTCATGACAAGAGCCCCGGGTGATTACTGACGTCATAACTAAGAGTGTCAATTATTAAATCAACAACAGGAGTCACTGTACATTTACTCCCCTTGTAGGATCTCTGTCCTTAATGTGTTGTACTATGAGAATTACCAGCAAAACTAGTCTTCAAACAGTACTTTATACTTGTGTGCCTGTGTGGGTGCAAACTATTGAAATCTTAGTGTAGAGCTGATCTTCTGTATATAAAGGTAATTAAAAATGAATCTTAAAGAAGAATGGGATGGGAGAGGGAGTAAGAGGTGAGATGGTCTGGGGATGAGAGGGCGGGTATGGGGGGAAGAACCACTATAATACAAAAGTTATACTTAAGAAATTTATATATATATTAAATAAAAGGATTAGAAAAAGAAAAAAAAAATCTGTGCTTAAAAATGCTACCTAAGAATTCTTTTCTAAAAATAATATATTTATTGAGTACCAGTTGTTTGCCTTCCAGTGTGCCTGGCATTTATATAAACTCTGATGTAATAATTTTTGAAGACTCACATGACAGAAAAAGCTTTTCAGATACCACAATATTGTGAGTTATTTATTGATTTAACTGCAGAATAATCACATCATTTAAAAAGGGCAAAAATAAGAGGTAGAACTAAAGATAAATGTAACTTAGCAAACAAATTCCCATGCACTTCAGCCAAAAAGGATGATGTAGCCAGTGCTGTGGCACAGCAGATTAAAGCCCCGGCCTGCAGCACTAGCATCCCATATGGGCACTGATTCAAGTCCTGCCTGCTCCAGTGTGGGTCCAGCTTCCCGGTAATGCCCCCTGGAAAAGCAGCAGAGGATGGCCCAAGTGCTGTGTCCCTGCAGTCCACGTGGGAGACTCAGAAGAAGCTCCTGGCTCCTGGCTTCAGATTGGCTCAGCTCCAGCTATTGCAGCCATTTGAGGAGTAAATCAGCAGATGGAAGACCTCTCTCTCTCTCTGTCTCTGTCTCTGTCTCTCTGTAACTCTTTCAAATAAATTAAATAAATCTTATTTTTAAAAGAAGGATGATATAAGTGGTTTCCCTGAGCACTTCTTGTATGTTGCATTTTCTAATGTCAGACATTATTAAAGATAGGCAGTACTTTCACTTGATGTTGAAACTTTAATGCTAATTTAATTTTTAAAGATTTATTTATTTATTTGAAAAGCAGAGAGAGAGGGAGGGAGGGAGAAAAGGAAACAGATCTTCCATCTGTTGATTTAGTCTCAGTGGTTGCAACTGCCAAGGTTGGGCCAAGCCAGAGCCGGGAGCCCAGATCACTGTCTGGGTTTCCCATATGGGTAGCAGGGCCCAGGCATTTGTGCAATCTTCTGCGACCTTCCTGGTTGCATTAGCAAGGAGATAAATCTGAAGCAGAGCAAGACTCAGACTGGCACTCCAATACGACTGCTGGTGTTGCAGGTGGCAGCTTAGCTCGCTGTGCCACAAAGACAGTCCCTTTAACATCAACTTAATGAGGGGGCCAGAGCTGTATTATAGGACTGTTTTAAACAATTTCCATTTGTTTGTAGGTGAAGGCACGGACAGCATGTAAAACAATATATAGATGATTTCTGGCTAAGGAAATTCAACATTCAAAATCATATATAGGGCATTCAGCTAAGAGGGAAAGCATTTTTAAAAGGTAACAAGATCTTTGTTGCTGTTATACAGAAAGTAGTAGTGTGTAAAGTACAATATACAAATTCTTATGTCTAAGATGGTAGAACTATGGTTTAAGAGCTATTCATTTTGTAGAAAACTATGAAGGGGACATTGGCATCTACTTGATCATGAACTTGTAGTTCAATCAGCAGAATACCTCATCATTCTTCATTATGTGACTCTTATGTCGACATGGTACTAGGCACGTTATATGACACATTTAATTCTCCCAACAATCACAGGATTAATATCATCCTCCCCATTTTGTCACCAGGATTCAAATGTGGGTCTTCTCATGTAAAACTTCCTCCTATTAATTCTGCACTGTACTGTACTCTCTCCCAACAATGTCTATCAAGGACACGCCCTAGGCAATTGAGATGACACTGGGAACAAGCTAGATGTAATACACAGAAGAAGACAAGAAAAACAAGAAAAAGACTTAAAAATTGGTCCATGCACAAAGCAAATAGAAATTTTATTTGAAAAGTTGAATTATTTGTCTAAGGAAGGTGGTGTGCAGAGACTATTCTAGATAGCGACTATACAAATACAGCCCTGTTTGTGACTTAAATTCCTCTGGAAATCTGAAAAAGTTGATGCTTCACTGCTGTAGCAAGGCAAACGTTTTCTCATCATAAAGAAGCAGCACTAATTTCAGAATCCATGCAATAGCATGAGTCAGTCTGTAAGAGTAAATTCTGAGGCCGGTGCCGCAGCGCACTTGGCTAATCCTCTGCCTGCGGCGCCAGCACCCTGGGTTCTAGTCCCGGTTGGGGTGCTGGTTCTGTCCTGGTTGCTCCTCTTCCAGTCCAGCTCTCTGCTGTGGCCTGGGAAGGCAGTGGAGGATGGCTCAAGTGCTTGGGCCCTGCACCCCATGGGAGACCAGGAGGAAGCACCTGGCTCCTGGCTTCGGGTTGGCGCGCTGTAGCCATTTGGGGTGTGAACCAACAGAAGGAAGACCTTTCTCTCTCTGTCTCTCTCTCTCACTGTCTAACTCTGCCTGTCCAAAAAAAAAAAAGCATAAATTCCGTATCACTAGCTGTTCAGACATACCAGTATTGGAGTTAAGATTTCCAGAGAAAAACAACAGCCAATTTCCATATTCATCTTTTCTTTTCTTGTACTCGTTATTTATTTCACCAGATAAGGTTTCTGAACAATGTTTAACTTACATTTTTCATCAGTGTTCACAGGATAAGGCAATAAATCATTGAAGATTGTGTCATCTGGTCCAATGAGCTGGTGTAGTGGGTTTAGCTGTTGCCTGTGACACCAGCATTCCATATAGGCACTGGTTTGAGTCCTAGCTGCTTCACTTCTGATCCAACACCTTCCTAATGCTCCTAGGAGAGCAGTGGAAGATGACCAAAGTATTTAAGTTCCTGCCACACATATGGGAATCCTGGATGAAGCTCCTGGCTTCAGCCTGACCAAGGCCAGCACTTGTAGCCATTTTGGGAGTGAACCAGCAGATGGAAAATCTCTCTCTTTCTGTCTGTCTGTTTCTCCCTCTCTCTGTAACTCTGCCTTTCAAATAAAATAAGTAAATCTTTAAAAAGATTGTACCAGTTATTATTTAATTTTTTAATTAATTAATAACCATTAGCTTCTTTTTTGTAATTACCCTTAAATACATCATTTAGCTTCTCTTTCCTTTTTTATTTATTTTTTAAGATTTATTTACTTCTGTGAAAGGCAGAATTACAGAGAGCAGAGGCAGAGAGAGAGAGAGAGAGGTCTTCTAACTGCTGGTTCACTCCCTAATTGGCTGCAAAGCCAGAGCTGCGCCGATCCAAAGCCAGAAGCTTCCTCCGGGCCTCTCATGTGGGTGCAAGGGCCCAAGGACTTGGGCCATCCTCTACTGCTTTCCCAGGCCATAGCAGAGAGCTGGATCGGAAGTGGAGCAGTCGGGACTCAAATCCGCGTGCATATGGGATGCCAGCACTGCAGGTAGCGGCTTTACCTGCTACACCACAGCGCCAGCCCGTAGCACTGGCCCTTTAGCTTCTCTTTCAATACATATCTCCAGTAGAGTAATTAGAGAGTGGTGGAAATGTAAGGATTTAGCCATGGCTTTCTTCATACTCAAAATCAGTTTAACAATTTACAAGGGAAGTTTTAACCATTGCTCATTAAACTTTCATTTTTGTGGAATTTTATTGAAAATTTCTAAGTCAACATTTGCACAAGTGACTCATTACAAAATATCATCTTCACCCACTAGAGGCTGAATCCAAATCCAGTTTACCACTGTTACTGTTGTGGGCTAGGTTGGGGTCTAAAAATCCCTATTCCAGGCTCTTGCCTCTGACCAAGAGAAGCATTCTAATTACAGATACAAATACGACTTCCAAAGCAATAAAGTTTATTACAAAATGAGGAAGTCACACACGCACATGGCTGCAAACACACACACACACACACGTCATGTTCAGGAATATAGTAGGCCAGGAAGGGAAGAAATGAGAGATTTCAGTACCCTACTCCTTCTAAGTCCATGGCAGAACAGAACTGCTCAAGATAAGAAAGTGAGGGGCCGGCACTGTGGCAGAGCAGGTAAAACTGCTGCTTGCAATGCCGGCATTCCATGTGGGAGCCAGTTCGAGTCCTGGCTCCTCCAATTCCAATCTAGCTCCCTGCTAATGTGTCTGGGAAAGCAGCAGAGGATGGCCCAAGTACTTGGACACCTTCACCCACATGGTAGACCCGGAGGAAGCTCCTGGTTCCTGGCTTCGGATTGGTCCAGCTCTGGTCATTGCAGCCATCTGGGGAGTGAACCAGCGATTGAAGACATCTGTCTCTGCCTCTGCTTCTCTGTGACTCTGACTTTGAGATGAATAAAGAAATCTTAAAAAAAAAAAAGAAAGAAAGTGGTGCCCCAGGGGCATTACTTGATGATTACACTAATTAATGATAAACCATTCCTTTCTAAATAAGTACAGGAGTAGATAAGTGAGCATATAAACAAACAGTGCTGGCTTTAACCTACCAGCCCTTTAACCTGCCTGCCTGCATCTGGCCTTTCTCCTGAGTGCTCTGAGAGTCCCTGTGCCCTGCATATGCCAGGGGGTTCCAGTGCTGCTTCTCCGCCCATGCTGTTTCCTGTGTCATCAAAGACCACCCACTCCTCCCATCTCCCTGTGACCCTCCCGAGAATCCTCTCGTCCTCAATAACCACTAAAAGAACATCAGCTCTTCCTGAGAGCCCCAGGCAGAGACGCGCTCCTTCTTCTGCACCCTGGTGCATTGGTTCACATCACTTTATTGTATTGAGAAACGTGCTACATAGTCCCAAATGTCTGTTTTCAATAATACCCTTACTTCAGGGCAAGAATATGATTTCTTTTCATTTCCTTAGTGTTTAATTTCATATCTGACACAGGCTAAATGCTAAGTTACTGTTTCTTTTTGTATTGCATCATATCTTAAATTCCATGAAAGGAGTACAATTTATAAAAATAATAGCAGGACATGCCCATCTACATTAATGTACTACTTGGAAAATCAAGGAAAATAATGTATAGAAAATGATACATCACAGGACAGAATTCTACTAAGTAAATTTGTGTTATCTAGAAGTAAACATCATTGTGTTATATATGATTATTTGTTAAATTCCAATGAATGGATCAGTGGTACATCAAGAGCTTTGGTTATAAAAAAAAATCACATTAATGCCAAACCTAAGATGCTTCATTGCAGGCTCAGATAGTAACTGACAAAGGCTATATGAAATGCCGGCTCCTCTAAGGAAATTTCTAAAAGGTGGGTATTCATGGTATTCACATTTGGTGAACACTAGGTCCAGAACAGCACAGCGACACTACAGTGCCTTAGTGTCCTCTGAGACACTCTGGACCGTGGAAAGAAATCTGTGAAATGTATGTGTGTTGAAAGGCAGGAAAGAAGCAACATGAGCAGAGAAAGAGAAAATATAAAATGGCCTTGAGAGACCTTCTTTCAATTACACATGCTCCCTTGACATAGTGGCAGCCACTTTAAAACCTTAAGTAATATGGTCCCAATCTGCACATGCATGCGTGTTTATTTGTCACTATGCTCTCTACACCTCAAATAAACAATAACACAATTAAACAAATGAATCAACAAAGCCAACACCTGTTTCACTTAATCTTCTACTGATAGCAAATTCCTACTGACTTCACCCAGAACAGGCCATTCTATTAAGTACGTTGATTTCCAAAACCACTCTACTCCAATCTCAACTCCTATGGTTTGTGTGTGACTGAGGACTTTGTGGTGGACATGTGACTCCAGACAACCTCTTTGTCACACAAAGTGTGACATATGAACTGAGTTTTGTGGTAAGAACCTTACTGAATCTGGACAAATCATTACAAAAAGACTGCTTTGTTGCCAGGGTTGTCAAGAAAGTTGGATTTAGAATTGGGTCTACTGGTGGTCATTTTTCTTCAATGTGTAAAGAAGTTTTTGAGAATTAAATCAATGTTGAGAAAGAAAGGTGAGAGAGGAAGACAGAAATATTTCCAATGACATTCTTCCTGTTATGACAAATAGAGATCATTTTCCCATTTAATACACTTGTATTATTTTCCCTAATTTGCAACCAAAAGATTCTTGAATAATATGTTGCTAAAGATCCTGTATTAGATCCCTTCTCCAGAGCTGAGCACTCTTTCTCTCATTTATATGTAAACCTGCCACATACTTTATTGTTAATTTCCTGATTAAGGCTTACCTCCTCTGAGAAGTGTCTTCCTAACCCAGAAAACAATGGTAGCCTCTTCCTCTGTCCTCCCAAACCACTGCTGGTTTGAGCCATTCAGATGAAATGACCTTGGGTTTGAAGGTTTTGGAGCCATTCTTTTGTAATTCAGATTTTAGCAGGGACTCCATTCCCAGCCAAGCCCCATCTCTCTTCATCTCATTCCTCAGATGTGTATTAACACAGCTTAAATCACCAAAATCAAAGCACTTCAAAAGCCCTCACACCTCCATGATCTCTGCAAGTCAGGGTGCTTAATTTCTCTTAAAGCTCTCAGGCTTCTAGGTGTCTTCACATAGGATTTATATTTACCTCATATATAAGCCCTTGTTTATTTTTTATGACTAATGCCCAGATGCCAAGGACCTAAAAGTAAAAAAGATGTATGTGTTGTTAAAAAGTACAGTTTTCTACCACCCTAATACTCTCCCCACTTCCTTTTCTCTTCCCAACTTCATTCTTTATCCATCTCTGTCCCTTTTCAATAACAATATAAACCCTTAAATTTCTGGATTTAGTAAACCTCCCCCCTCTCTCTCTTTTCAGACCATATACAATACCCAAGTGTTTGTCAGGCATATTTCCTCAATCAATATTTTGGTCTCCCAAAGATAAAATTACTGTATAAGCAAGTCCTGTATTCCTACCTTGATTCTAAGAACTTTGATAAGCAATGCAATAAAGTACAAAAGGGTCCAATGCTATAAATAATTACTCTCAGTTTGAATCCTGCCTGTACTGCTTTGCATTTTAAGTTACATAAATTCTCTAACCTTTAAAGTTTTCAACTACCAGATAACATTTATTTTAAAAATGAAACAATGCACACCAAATGCCCTGTATTTAGAATTTCCCAATCCATGTACAATATACATTTAGCACTTAACATAAATCACTGGTGTAGCAGTTGTTGAATAAACAACTAATGGTGTAATGATGGTGGTGTTCTAGGATTATAGCATAAAACTGCACTCCTGAAGAAAATTTATTTGCCCCTGCATCCTGACTGCTGGGCCACTGTAGCCTCCCCTATCATATTGTATCCCCTAGTCAGTCCTTTGTCCTGAAGTCTACTGATGCATTGGTTTAAATTTAGTATTTTGTGAACTTTGCCAAAAGCTATGATTCATAAACATGAATATCAAAATAAAAATGATATTTTCATGTGTGTATCTGTGTGTGTTTAGCAACTGGAAAGACTAATAGAAGACAACTCCATTTTTTAAAAAAAATCCTCTGTAGAAACAGTCAAAGTGCATAATATTTATAATTACATCTTCAGGAATTGCTACCTATTCCATTACCCAGGGATCATCCTGTATAATTCCAACGCTACTGTAATTAACACTAGTGCCCAGCATGGCAGGTGGCCCATCTCTAATTCCTACTGCATCGTCTGGTATACTAAATTAAATCTTGCCCCCAAGCTCAAATCCTCATTATATTTATCTGATAGAAAGAGCTCAGAGGCAGTCCCAGACAAAGGTGAAGTTACAAGTAGTAAAGCATGATGGCAAGTTTGAAACTAATACCACCAGTGTTGTTCCCTAACACTGTAATCAAATCACACCTTGCGTTACTTCCATGAAAAAGATGGAGCCAAAGAATATATTAGAGCAATACGTTCCAAATAGGGCCTGGTATGCATAAAACCAGAAAAATACTTTGATAGGCAATAATCTTCAGATGAATAGAATTAACTGAATTGATGAAATTGAACATTCTGTGGAAACCTTATATAAAAAGAGTATGCAAAATATAAAGTGAAGTCTCTCCACCTCTGTTAAACAAACATACACACAGAGATGGAGAGAGGGACACAGATACAGAGACAGAGGAAGGGAGGGAGGGAGGGAAGGAGGGAGGGAGGGAGAGAGGAAAAAAGGAATAAGGGAAGGAGGAGAGGAGGGAGGGAGGGAGGAACGGAGGGAACGGAGGGATTTCAGAATGCCCCTTTTGCTTTGGGTTTCCTGCTGTGCTCCAAACACAAATTCCCTTGCTTTGTTTCTCATTTTTCCCCCAAAAGTCTTCTCATCTCATGCTTTAACAATGGGGTGGTCATATTTTAAAGTCCTTTCTTTTCAAGCTGTGGCTGCACATGCATAGAGGGATCCCAGAGCAGAAAATTGTGTGTCACACAACCTGGATATGGGCAGAAGAGGAAAATCTAACTGGCAGAACCAAAGAAATCAGAGCAACACTGAAACTTTAATACACAGCTTTTTGAGAAGCAAGAGATCTCTTAAACAGAAATCAAAAATGTTAAGTCCATCTTAGCATACTGCCCAGGGGCTCGTGCTGTGTCAGAGAAGGTTAATCCTCTACCTGCAGCAACAGCATCAATATGGGTGCCAGTTCGAGTCCTGGCTGCTCCACTTCCAATCCAGCTCCCGCTAACGGCCTAGGAAAGCAGTAGAAGATGGTGCAAGTGCTTGGACCCCTGCACCCATGTGGGGAGACGTGGAAGAAGCCCCTGGCTTCTGGGTTCCGATTGGCCCAGCTATGGTTCTTGTGGCCATTTAGGGAGTGAACCAGTAGATGAGAGATCTCTCTCTCCTCTGTCTATTCCCCACCCCTCTCTCTGTAACTCTGCCTCTCAAATAAATAAATAAATATTTTTTTAAAAAATACAGGTCTAACTCCAAGTGCCTCCAACAAGAGCTTACCTCACCAAGCACTTCTGCACACCAGAATCCTCTAACTTGATCCAGAAACCTTTTACCCAGACACCCTAGTCGAGCAGGAAGATGTGAGTCTTTTCTCCTGCCTTCTTCCTCATCAGCAATAAAGCCTTTGTCTTCTCAAAAGAGTGGCATCACTGAACGTACTGGGAGCAACACGCAGATGAACTTATTTCTTTCTGTACAGAAGAGAGACAGGAAGTAAAGGAAGGATGAATGTGGGGAAGTGGGGAGGGGAGAGGGAGTAAGGACATTCTAAGCTGCCGTAGATCAATCATAAGAATGTCTCCAACTTTCCATGTCTCTCTGTTTGCACATCCTTTGCCATCTGACTTTGCAGCTCTTTCTACTAACTGCACCATACTTTCTATCTGGCTTGGCGTTTTTATCTATTTCGGCCAATAAATTGAGATGGAAGTGATAATGTGTGTGTGTTCTAACTGACGTTGCGAGAAGAATATCAGTTAGCTCTCACTGTACAGTATACATCCCTGCAATTCAGTAGCTTAGAACAACTAGCGGGTTTTGTTTTTGTTTGTTTTTAGTTGCTCAGAAACCTACAGATTAACTGAGAGTCTGCTGATGTAGGTCATGAGTGGCTGACCTAGGCAGAGCTTGTCCATCAGACAGAAGGCAAGTCCAGACCTTTCACAGGGCAGTAGCTGGTTTTCATGACAGCTAGAAGTGTGACAGGTCCCTTCATCCTTAGACCCAGAACCAGCACAATGTCACATGTACTCATTCTGTTTTCAGGGGCGCTAAAAATGCACATGTCAAAGGGTGTGGATCAATATGAATTTGATAACTGGGGCCATTTCCAATAATTACTGCAACACAGAAAACCTGAATGTTTAGGCTCACCCTTTTGGAATCTGTCCTCAGCCATGAGAACAACCCAACCAGCCTTCTAGTGACATGAGATATGCAGTCTCACTCTTGAAAACCTAATCAAATGGCAACCAACTTCCACCTTCTGAATCACATTATTTTAAGAAGATTTCTACATATTTTATTTGAAAAATATCATTACAGATAGAGAGATAAGGAGAGAGAGAGAGAATCTTCAATCTGACTGCACTCGGCTACAATGTCTAGGGATGGGACAGCCTGAAGCCAGGAGCCTCATCCTGCTCTCCCTCATGGCTGCAGGGGCCCAGGGGCTTGCGTCATCTTCTGATGATTTCCCAAGCTCATTATCAGGGAGCTGGATTGAGAGTGGAGCAGCTGGGACTTGAAATGTTGCTCATATGATATGCCAGCAAGGCAGACGGCAGCTTAACCCACTATGCCACAACAGTGATCCCAGTCAGATCATTCTCGACAAGACAGACTCCAGAAAACTGACCAGCTCATCAAATATGCAAGAGGAAAACAAGGAAAGCCAAGAGCCACTTATTTGTACCAACCCAAACTGCTGACCCATAGAACATTGAGCTAAATAAATAAAATAATTGTGGAGCAATCAAATTTTGGAAAAGCATGTTATTCAGGAGCATTATAACGTTGACAAATCACTGGTACACAAGCTTCCAAATGACATATGTGACTGAATTTATGATTAACCTGCAAGGCACAGTGAATAGCGCAAAGTGGATGTAGAACACAATATTTGTCCCATGGCACTGATAGTCTTGCTGGTAAGACAATGACACAGACCACTACTACTTTAATATATGCCTATGTCTACGTATACGAAGATGCTATTCCATGACCTTCAAGGATGAACTGACCTCAAGGCATTCTTTATTTGTTTAAATGTTTATTTTTATGCAAATGTTTAACTAGAAGCAGAGTTATTATATACTGAATTCATCCGTCTGGTAATGTTTTGCATGATCTAAAGCCATTTGTTTTTCATCAATCATCTATTTGATCTTTAATTAATCCACATATCTGTTGTGGGCTCTAGATATATGCAAACTGCTGTGGAAGAAATTAGATATAGAATAGTAAAGTATATTCAACAGCTGACACAAAGAGGCTTCCAGAAAAGAAACAGAACATGAGAAGAAAAAGGCAACTGTGTACCATGTGAGATGGGTTTACAGGGGTGTTCTCTGGGACAATGGGCCAACTCACATGGGACTGGAGACATTGTGATAGTGACATCTTCTAATGGCCATATTTTTAAAAGAATTTCAGGGGAAAAACATCTTTAACAAGGATTCAGTATCTTGTTAAAAATGCAGATTCTGGGGCCAGCATTATGGGATAGCAGGTGAAGCTGCCACCTCAGATGCTGGTATCCCATATGAATGCCAACTCGAGTCCCAGCTGCTCTACTTTTGATCTAGCTCCCTGTTAATGTGCCTGGAAAGCAGTGGAAGATGATCCAAATTTTAGGCCCCTGCTATCCATGTGGTAAACCCTGACAAAGCTCCTGGCTCCTGGCTTTGGCCTGCCCCAGCACTAGTCATTTCAGCCAGCGGGGAGTGAGTCAGCAGATGGAAGATCTCCCTGTCTATGTTTCTCTCCCCTACTTGTCTCTTTAAAAATTATAAAATTATTTAAAAATTATTTTAAATATTATTATTTAATATTTAATATTATTAAGTTTTAAATATTATTTAAAATTTTAAAAATATTTATGTATTTAATTAAAAGGCAAAGTTAGAGAGACAGAGGCAGAGAGAGAGAAAGAGAGAGAGAGAGGTCTTCCATTCACTGGTTCACTCCCCAAATGGCAGCAAAGGTGAAGCCAGGCCAATCGAAAGCCAGGAGCCAGGGATTTCTTCTGGGTCTCCCATGTGGGTGCAGGGGCCCAAGGACTTGGGCCATCCTCTACTGCTTTCCCAGGCCATAGCAGAGAGCTGGATTGGAAGTGGAGCAGCGCCCACTTCCTGCGCCCATATGGGATATCAGCACTGCAGGCAGCGGTTTCACCTTCTATGCCGCAGCACTGGCCCCTAAATAATTTTATTTTAAAAAATGCAGACTCTAAGACTCTAAAACGGAATTCATGTATTAGAATCTCTGGGCCCAGGACTGAGTGTCCCACATTTTTACAAGTACCCCAGACGATTCTTGTGCCCAGTAAACTCTGAGAACTACTAGTCTATACTGATATCTATCTGAAGATCTGAATAGTCAATATGATTTAATTTAACTCTTATTTCCTCCCTCATGCATATGTAACAAGTGCACATCAATTTAATATACAATTCAGTTGTAGAGACTTCTGAAATAGCATTGATTCAAATTCATTCATTGCTACATTGATTTTTAACTAATGGTAACAAATTAACTTGCAGCACACTTTATAACAGATGAAAACATAGGAGACAGAATAACAGTTTCCGTACTTAGGGGCGGGTGTTGATCCTAGTGCTTAAGACACCAGTTAAGATGCCACCAATGGGGCTTGTGTTGTGGCTTAGCAGGTTAAGCTGCTGCCAGCAACGCCAGCATCGGATCAGAGTGGTTGTTCTGGTCCTGGCTGCTCTGCTTCCAATCCAGCTCCCAGCTATGTGCCTGGACCCCTGCCACCCACGTGGCAGGCTCAGAGCTGGCTGTTGTGACCATTTGCAGAGTGAACAAGCAGATGGGGGAATCTCTCTATTTGTCTCTCTCTCTCTCTCTCTCTGTCTCTCTCTTTCTCCTTCTCTGTTTCTCAATTGAGTAAGTTTAAAATTGTAGTTAAATCCTGGCTCTGCCACTTACTTTGGTAAAAGTAACCTAAAGCAAATCACTTAATCTCTCTGTGACTTCTTTTCATATATGAAACAGAGATCTTAGTGAGATATCCACCACACTGGCAGCTGTGAGGACAAAATAAGTTAATATATGCAAAGTACTTAATACATGTTAATATATGTAAATTAATTGGCACATTAAAAGTGCAAAGAAATTCCTCGGTTTTACCTTCAATCTGCCTCTTGATCCTTCCTGTCTATAGCCTAACCTAGTTTCACTGTCTTCCCCTTCCTTACTTACCATTCCCCTGTCTTTTCTGACAGAACATGACTTTTTTTTCTGGACAGGGCCGATCTGCGCTGTTCATAGCAGGGCGAGAGAGATTTGCTCCCCCAAGAAGTGTGGCTCTCAGGCTGGGTCAGCATGATCTTGAGGAGAAACAGTCAATTTGCCCTTCGGATAGTAAAAATCTACAAATCTGATATTTCAATTTTATCTCATATAAGCAGCAAATGATTCTGCTCCCTGTTCAGCAGCACACTCTTCGGTCCTTCAGAGCAAAGTGGTTGGCAGTGAGGATTGGCCGAGAACGGGAATATTAGCCAGTGGGCATTTATTGTAAGCGGCTCTTTTATCTTCCAGCGTGCTGTGTGGAAATTACAATGCGGCTTCCTTCCCTCTCCGCCAGCCTTCCTTCCTTGTATGTGAGGAAATGTATTTCTCAGATCTTCCATAGGGGTCATTTCAAGGCCTTTACTCTTGAAACCCCCTTGAGACTTCATGGATTCTTCAGATATTGTGTTCTGTAAATGGAGTCTGGAAAATTTGAATCCCATGACATACCTTCACACTCTAAAGTTTTGTAAAATTCTTGTACAATTAAACAAATTTTAAAAAGAATCATATTGAATGTTTGAAATCCTGACAAAGAAAATTTTAGTTATATATTAAAAATAGATCACTGCTTTAGAAATTAAACCTCTTCAGTTCTCTAGTAGACACTAGTTTTCTATGTCTTTAAAAATGAGTCAATTGCATATTTTTATCAAGTATAATATCTTATTAAGGAATTGTAAGGGATCATTATTCTTTCTGGATATAAGTAGTTTATCAAATATATTTTTTACAAATATTTTCCCTTAGCCTCTGATTTTCCATTAAAAGTATCTTTGGAAAAGTATAAGTTTTGATAAAAATTTTAAAATTATTTATAAAGTCTTATGAACTTTTGGTTTTATGATTCATGATCTGTGTCAGACCTAAGCAATATTGGTGTAACATAACTCACAGATACACTTTTTTTAAAGAAGTCGGTAAGTTTACTTTATAGTCTCTATATAATTTAAATTAAAATTTACAAAATATTTTATTATTGATTTTATTTATTTGAAAAGCAGAGAAGTGAAGAGACAGACAGACTAGCAGAGATCACCCATCAGCTGGTTCACATCCCAGATATGCACAACAGCCAGGGCTAGGACACACTGAAACCAAGAGCCAGATCTCACTCCAAGTTTCCCAAATGGGGTCAGGCACTCAAGTACTTGATCCATCACCTGCTGTATCCTAAGTTGTGAATTATCAAGAAAATGGACTCAGGAGGGGAGCAGGGACTCAGGTGTTCCAATATGGGATGTGGGCATTCCGAGTATCATCTTAGCTACTATACCAAACACTCACAGACAATTTCACCAGCATATTTCAATAGATCCTTCACCAAAGAAAATATGCGAATGGAAAATAGGCATCAGAAGTGAGGTACAATACCATCACTCATTAGGGAAATAAATGAAAACCATGAAATACTACTCTATCCCTGGTAGAATACTTAAAAGACTGACAATATCAAGTGTCAATGAAAGGAACTAACTACTGCTATATGAAATAAGACAAATGAACCTCAAAATCTTTATGTTCAGTGAGAAAAACTGAACATAAAAGCCTAAATAATAACTCCATTTGTATGAATTCAAGAAAAGATAAAACTATAGTGACAGAAAACAGAGACCTAATTTTCAGAGCCTGAGGCTACAGAGAAAGCTTTGACTATGAAGAGATCAAGGGAATGCTTTATAACAATAGCAGTACTTCTATTTATTTCTAATTTATTTTCATTTCCTTTGAAGAGCAGAGAGAGAGAGACAGAGAGGGAGAAAGAGAGAGAGAGACTGACTCTTCCATATTCTGGTTTACTTCCCAAACAGCCTCAGCAGCTAGGGTTGGGATAGGCAGAAGCCAAGTGCCTAGAACACCATCCAGGTCTCCCACATGAGAGTCAGGGACCCGAGTACTTGAGCCATCACTGCCTTCTAGGCGGGGGAATAGCTGGAACTTGAACCAGGCATTCTTATGTGGGATGAGGGCATCCCAAGAGGTGACTTAAGCTGCTGCTCCAAATGTCCATCCCCAGACTTTGGCTTCTTTATTGCAGTAGTAGTAAATGACCATATATATTTGTCAACATGAATTGAAGTGCACTCTTATAACTGGTGAATTTTATTGTATGTGAAATATTTTTTGGTAGTTGGTTTTAAAAGGCAGTAAAATTAAATTGTCTTTAAATTGGAAAGCAGAGTAACTTAAAAGTCTGATTTTCCCTTCCCCTGAAATAAATAAAGTAAAGGTCTTTGGTGGATATAGACATAGTTAACAGCATTTATACTGTACTCTAAGAGCCATGTCAAAGCTTATTGCTTAATGTAAACTCTAACAATTTTAATTACTCCCTTTCACTGCAGCATAAATTGATTACAGTCACCACAAAGCGGTAAAGGCACAGTTACCTACTTCAAAATTTTCTCACTATTTAAAAGCCATTCCCTTTGTCTTCTAATGGGAATTTCAAGTACTTTTTCAATGGCTACAACACTTTCATCTGGAAAATTTTGAAATAACGAGAATTATTCATTCTTTAATGAAACATACAAGGGACAGTTCAAGTAAAAATGATCTAAAAGCATTATATATACTAATAAATTAGAACATGAGAGTATCACAATCTATTATTATTGTCAGCACCTTCTTTGCATTTTAAACCACTTAAAACCCTTTGGGAAACAAAGTGAAAGACCAGAACAAGAGGAGTACACCAAGGGTTTCCAAAATAGGTAAAATGTTCTCTAAATGTTTAAGTAACAAAACAAGGAGTTCACAATGGGGTTGTGGAAATTAAGCACTAACAAAATAAAATAATAGGATATTATTTATACAGAAGCTTACCATCCCTGAGTTGCTGAGAATTTAAATATTAAAAGATGACAGGGGCTGGCTATGTAGCTCAGTGGTTAACGCCCTGGCCTGAAGTGCCAGCATCCCATATGGGTGTTGGTTCAAGTCCTGGCTGCTTCACTTCCAATCCAGCTCTCTGCTGTGGCCTGGGAAAACAGTCCTTGGGCCCCTGCACCCACATGGGAGACCAGGAAGAAGCTCCTGGCTCCTGGATTTGGATCGGTGCAGCTCCAGCCTTTTGTGGCCAACTGGGGACTGAACGAGTGGATGGAAGACCTCTCTCTCGCTCTCTCTCCCTCTCTGCATCTCCTTTCCCTGTGTAACTCTGCCTTTCAAATAAATAAATAGTTTTTTTTTTTTTTTTAAGATAACATAACTTCTGATACAACCTGCAGCATTCCAAAAACAGTGCTTAGAAAGAACAAACTATCAGGAGGTCAAAGGAGGATTACCAGGTTCTCATACCTACTTTTCATGCCATATATACAACAAGGATCATGTGTGAGAAAACGAGGGCAAGATTTCAGGATGGAAAGAGGAAGACTAGGACAGTCAGACATAATCTTAAGAGATCTGGACTTAAATCTGGCCTTTTTGGTTGAACAGTATTTGAATGAACAGAAGGGAAAACAGAGTTGAAACAAGATAGAATGGACGTATAATAACACAGGTGGGGAGCAGGTGGAAATGTTGTTAACCATAGTCATCATGCCAAGCAGAGCCTGGAGATGGTCAAACCAGGACTACTGGACTTCCGTGAAAACAGAAATAGTTTTCCAATGAACATAATGTGACTTTTAAAAACCTTACTATGGACTTATGATTGAAAATGGTTGCTTCCAAACAAAGTTATAAAAAAATTTTCAGCATTGAATGGCATTCAAATCTAGGTTGAAAAGATCCCCTGAGCTTTCATTTGGTGGGCCTGTGGCATAGCAGTTATGATACGGACTTGGGATGTCAGCATCCTGTATCAGAATGCCTGGGTTCCAGTTCCAGCTCTATTCCTGATTCCAGTTTCCTGCTAATGTGCACCCATGAGGGAGCAGGTGATGGCCCAAGCATTGGATCCCTGAAAGCCACATGGGAGACTCAGAGATTTCCCAGTTCCTGGCTTGGCCCAGCCTTGGCTATTGGAGGCATTTGGGAAGTGAAGCAATGAATGGAAGATCACTTTCTCCTGTGTGTGTGTGTGTGTGTGTGTCTGTTCTCTGCACCTCAACCCCACCCCGCTTTTGAAATAAGTAACTTTTTAAAATAGAAAAAGGTGAAAAAAAAAACTCATTGAAGTCATTAAAACAAAACAAAACAAAACGAAGGGGAGTACAAATCAATGTACATATGAGGGTGTTTAATAATGCTCATGGAAAATGGAATTAAAACAAATTTATCTTTAGGCCAAATAATTTTTAAAAAGTTAATGAAAAAGTGTATATTATGGAATAAACTATGAATAAACATCAAATTTTTTTGCATGAAAACAAACCTATGATTTAATTATATTATCCACAAAATGAATGAGGTACCTTCATAACAGTGGAATTTGAATGTATGAGGTATAAGATCTTGCATGCTTTTTGATTGCTAGAACAATATGAATATCAGAAGGGCACCAGCATTCTCCTTGGTAGGACTGGATGCTGAAGAAAATATAGCATGGGGGCCAGCATGGTAGTGCAGTGGGTTAATGCCCAGGCCTAAAGCACCGGCATCCCATATGGGCGCCAGTTCGAGACCCAGCTACTTCACTTCCTGTACCATTCTCTGCTATGCCCCGGGAAAGCAGAGGAAGATAGCCAAGTCCTTAGGCCCCTGCACCTATGTGGGAGACCCAGAAGAAACTCCTGGCTCCTGGCTTTGGATCAGCACAGCTCCGGCCGTTGTGGCCATCTGGGGAGTGAACCATCGGATGGAAGACCTCTCTCTCTCTCTCTCTCTCTCTCTCTCTCTCTCTGCCTCTCCTCTCTCTGTGTAACTCTGACTTTCAAATAAATAAATAAATCTTGAACAAAAAAAAATATAGTTTGTAAAATTTTAGAGTAATTAGTTTAGTGTATACTTATGTATTCAAGTGAACTTTCATTAGATTTGAAGATAAGGTGTTGGTATTGTGTGTAGTGGGTTAAGCCATAGCCTGTGATGACAGCATTCCATATAAGTACCAGTTCAAGACCCAGCTGTCCCTCTTCTGATCCAGCTCCTGCTAGTGCACCTGGAAAAGCAGTGGAAGATGGCCCAAGTACTTGGGCCCCTGCACTCATTTGGGAAACCAGGAAGAAACTCTGGGCCCCTGGCTTCAGCCTGGTACAGCCTGGCCATTATGGTCATAGAAGATAAGAAGAGGATAGAAGATCACTCTCTCTCTCTCTCTCTCTCTCTCTCTCTCTGCATCTCTCAAATAAATAAATATAAATATTTTTAAAATGAAGACAAAAAGAGGATTTTTATATACAAGCACTCTTTTTTGCTGTATTGTTTTGATTTATTTTGTTTTTGTTTTTTTTGGTCCTGTCTTCCTCAAGAAACTACTACTGAGGAGAAATCCAAACAAAATGAAACAGATTGACAAAGTCAAAAAGAAGGATATAGATTCAATATCCAGACATAATAGATAAAAGTAAAAGGTCTAAAAAGTCACTGGTAAAGACTCCAGTATTTGGAAGGAGAAAGAAAATTTTAAGAGGCAGATCTTAGGGGCATAAACAGAGTCCAGTAGTGCAACTAAAGGTTAAAATGGCCTATTGTTTATTTTATAAAGAGACAGGATATTGGCGCTCATAAGCTCCAAACATACAGAAATGAAATTGTAGGACCCCAAAAGCGGTGTCCTTTTGTGACGACCCCAGAAACACAGACTCCAGACCAGACGATGCAAAAGGCAGGAGGCAATTTTATTTCATTTGCGCAAATGGGCCCTCTTCTGCTGCAAGCAGCGAGCAAGAGAGAGGAGCCCCGAACAATCATTTTACACAGTTTTTAAAGGGCAAAACCACAAAATTAACATACTATAGGGTGGCGTAAGTTTATTGGGCAACTACAAGGGGAGGAGGTCGTCGAGGAGGAGGAGAAACGGGGGCTACGTGCCCTACGTGTCTAAGCTTGGATATGGGGAGGGGGTCCTTGAAGAGCAGAAAGGGGTGGCTACGTGCCCTACGTGCCTCGCGGTTTCTTTGTTAAGCTTGAACAAGCACAGGGGAGGGGGCTTAGGTGCGTACCAGGATGTTCTGTCGCCCTTATCTCTGGGTAGTAGCCCTTATCTCTGGGTAGTAGCTATCTGCCTTCTCTGTGAACTTAGTTTACTCCCCATTTCCCAGGACTGTTTTATTAAGGCCATTCTTATGGTGGCTCTCGGCTCTCGGCTCTCGGCCGTTCCTTTCAGAAATGAACATGGAAATGCTCATTATCTGATTTGATCAGTTCATACTACATACAAGTGAAATCGGAGAAGACCCCCTAGAATCTACACTGAAATGTGGCCCCTTAAAGTTCCCTAGAAATGCTATCCAGAGTGCCAGATGTGCTACCAGAATTTGGGGTGCCTTACAATTTCACCACGGGCTTATTACTAAATCCCCGATATTAATAAGCCCAAGAGGGTTCTTGCCTAATATTTAGAGAAGAATTCTAAATACTCACACAGATAAACGAGGCAGCATGGTAGTTTTAAGCTTTTATTTAGTGAGAAAGATGCATAGGAGAGTGAGAGTTTTATTTAAGAGAGAGAGGTGAATAGGGGTTCATACTGAGCACCAGGAACCAGCCACATGGATGAGCATCTAGGCCTGTATCTGGGCCAGGAAGCCTAGAGCACACGGCCCAGAGGCCATGCGCCCTGGAGGCATGGGGCTACAGCAAGCCCCCTCCTGACAAGAGGCCAGGGAAGAAGAGCCTGTGGGCCACACCATGTCCTGGCTTTTAACCCACTTCCAAAGGGGAGTGGTTAATTAACCTGATTGGCTGCTGGGCACCCAGGTGTGGTCAGGTAGGGGAATGAGGCCACACAGGGGCATGGCAAAGGCACCAGGTAGGGGCATGAGGTCACACAGGGGCATGGCGAAGATGTGGTCTTCCAGTTCACAAATCTAATCAATTTTAACTTATATGCCTGCCTACTTCACAAGTGTTTAAATATTATACTGTATCTCCCCCCAAAAAGGGTACAAATATTACACATTAACCAAAATTAAATGAATTCATGATTTTCAGAATTGCTTGAATCATTTGGGAAAAAATACTGATTATCTTACAATAGTAAAGACAGAAATAATTTATTCCAGCTATGTTAAAAAGTATGCAGGGAAAGAACAGAAAATGATCTGGTTTCTATTTGGCTCTACAGGGACTAATATATACAGAATCATAATAACAGTATTATAGGCTAATATTTAATTATTTTTATTCATTCTATTTTTAAAAAATGGAAAACAATAGCTGGTGATAGAGATAGTGATAAATGTCTATCACAATATGATATCAAAAAACATAAACTTTTAAGTTGTAAAGCAAATACATCAAGACAGCATTCTAAACTTACATAAATAATTAATGGCATGCTTCTTATGAACTGGGGAATTTGAACTGGTGAAAGATTGTACTGTAGAATTGGAATCAGAATGGAGTGAGTGTGGCTAAAAACTAATTGCAGATCTCTTGCTTCTGTACATAGTAGCTTTGCTTGCTAATGGCTAAGAGTGTATCTTGTGAAACCATGTGGGCCCAAATTCCCAGGAACTAGTGTTAGGAAAATGGCAGTTTTATCTATGGCGTGATCTATACCCTGACACCATCCTAGGTTCTAGCCCCTGCCTCCATTGCTGGAAGCCAGGTGGCCACATGGCCCAAGTGCCTTTGTCAAGCTCCACCCCCAGCCTAATGGGATTCGCTGCTTCTGCTTCCCTGCCCACCCTCTGGCAAAGTTTTAAAAGGATCTGTTCCTGAACATGTGGCTCTCTCCTCCTCTCCTCTCCTCTCCTCTCCTCTCCTCTCCTCTCCTCTCCTCTCCTCTCCTCTCCTCTCCTCTCCTCTCCTCTCCTCCCTTCCCCTCCCCTCCCCTCCCCTCCCCTCCCCCTCCTCCTCTCCTCTCCTCTCCTCTCCTCTCCTCTCCTCTCCTCTCCTCTCCTCTCCTCTCCCCCCTTCCCCCTCCCCCTCCCCCTCTCCTCCCCTCTCCTCCCTTCTCCCTTCTCCTCCCCTCTCCTCCCCTCCTCTTTTTCCTTCTTCTCCCCTTCCCTCCTCTCTGCTGGGTTTTCCCCAATAAACCCTTTCCCTTACTCTGGTGTTTGGTGTGTTTTGTGACGTTCTTAAAACTAGCTAGACAGAAATGTGTCCTTTCTTGTTATCTTACAACCATAGCTTGGATTTGGTATTGAGTTTGTTGTTGTTAACTGTTATCCAGTTTTCCTTTTTATTGTTCACTGCCTGCCAGGGGCCCAGTTCGAAACTGTGAGCCCTAGTGCACAGTGGACAGAATACTATAAAAAGCTATGTAACCCGCTGTTGGGGGCCACACTCTGGTTTTCGTTTGGCCATTCTATTACATTTGAATATTTCTCATATATCCTAGGTCTATATGGATTTCACCTGGAATATTGACTTCAGAGCCAGCTTTCAAGAGACTGGATACACTTCAGGGTACTTAATCTAGAGCAATAGGAAAGTCTCCAGATCACACATTTTCTGAGCGGTTGAAGGAAGTTAAGGTTGCTCCACTTAGAAACAAAGATCTCCTGTAATGTTGACTGAGTTCTAATGTGAGCAGGCCCATTTGAATTTTATATAACAGAGCAGAATTCAGAATACTTCATAGAAGTTATGACAGTGGAGGTCTGAGCTCTCTGTACCTATAGTTACTCAAGGAAAGCCAACAATTCTCATATCTTACACATTACAGCAACAGAGTAGCTTTAGAGTGTAAGTAATTTAAATATTATTGCATTTTGCTTGATTTAATTCTATAGTACTTGAATTGTAAGGGAGGTTTTAACAACAGTCAATTGTAATTCTCCACTTCACAGATAAGAAACTAAGAACCAGGGCTATGGAAGGAATTCAAATCAGTTCATATGCTGAATGAGGATGGGAAACAAAGGCTCCTTGAATTCAACTCTATACCTTTTTTACTCCTGAGGGGACCCCTAAACAAGAGTCTGGTTCAATAAAATAGAAAGACATTCAAATGAAGAGAACAAAGCAACATAATGGAATGACAAACATGGGGATTAACAGCTTATAGCAAGAAGCCACCCAGTCCTGCAGGAGGACACAAAAAAAGAATTATGGCTCAGAAAGTGCACTTTTCTTCTGGCTTAGTTGGAACAGAAATGCTAGTAATGAAGTCTAGACCAGAGATTGGCAAGCTTTTTCTCGGTAGTAGGGCAAATTATAAATAGTTTATGCTTTTCAGGCCACAAAATGCTTTTTGACATTTATTATTTGCTTTTGTTTTCTTCTATCCCATTATAGATGGGAAGATCACTTTTAGCTAGAAAGTTTTTCTAAAAATAGGCCACTGGCCAGATTGAGTTCACAGATGGTAAAATCCTGACCACTGGTCTAGGCTATTATAAATGCCCTGTAAAAGACAGAAAGTGGGCATCCATCTATTGTTAGCAGCAAATAATTTCAGGGCATCTAGGCTATAAATACTCCTCTTGGTGGGCAATGTGGTGAGCAGATGAATTTTGCTTCGAATTCCCTGGCATACATTAGAGTGCCTGGGTTCAAGTTCAAGCTCCTTTGCTTCTGGTCAACCCTACTGTTAATGGAGGCAGCAACTGATGGTCTATCTGGGGTGCTGGTAGCTTTGGGATCCGCAAGGAGAGAAGGCCTATACTTCCAGGAATGGAGAGTCCCTACCTGTACTTCCAGGGAAGAAAAGTCCTTGTCAAGGTCCCCATGGGTGCCTTAAGGTCAACCCATGAGGATCAGACCTGCCTCGACCTTTAACCCCCACACCCTGTATCTATAAAAGGTGCCCTCCCAACCTCTGATGCATGACTTCCCTGGCCCCTGCTCTGTTGGGACCAGGGAACCTCACCCGGGAGCAGAATCCCAATAAAAGCTTGTGAATTAATTGATTCATCTGCCTGAGATTTGTTACGCGCCGGACACCCTGCAGGTGCCACATATGCTACCGGAATTTGGGGTGCCATATGATTTCACCATATGCTTATTAATAAATCCCCAATATTAATAAGCCCAAGAGGATTCTTGCCTAATATTTAGAGAAATCTAAATACCGGCACAGATAAACAAGGCAGTATGGTACATACATTTTAGGCTTTTATTTAGTGCAAAAGATGCATAAGAGAGTAAGAGCTTTATTAAGAGAGAGAGGTAAATCTGGGTTCATACCGAGGACCAGGAACCAGCCACGTGGAGGAGCATCTAGGCCAGGAAGCCCAGAGCATGTGGCCTGGAAGTGCAGGGCTATAGCAAGCCCCCTCCTGGCAAGAGGTCAGGGAAGAAGAGAAGGGCAGGGACACACTGTGTCCCAGGCTTTTAACTCACTTCAAAGAGGAGTGGTTAATTAACCTGATTGGCTGGCGGGCACCCAGGTGTGGCCAGGTAGGGGGATGAGGTCACACAGGGGCATGGTGAAGGCATGGTCTTCCAGCTCACAAACCTAATCAATTTTAACTTGTATGCCTGCCTACTTCACCATGTAGGAAACCCAGATGGGGCTCCTGGCTCTTGGCTTTGGCCTGGTTACCCTGCCACAGATATTGTAGACAATTGAGGGGTGAACCAGAAGGATCTCTCTGTCTATCTTTGTCTCTTTCTCTCTGTCATTCTGCCTTTCAAATAAATAAACACATGAATCTTAAAAAAGAGGGTCCTAAAATCTGCGAGAAACAAAAAGTACTATCAGAGACAAATTATATACACTAGATGAGAGCCATGTGTAATCATTGGGACTCAATGTGTTTTATGTTGCATGATATTATATCAATTAAAGGCATACATAGCAATTAAAAAGTAATTATAATCAAATCTAAAAATAGATGTTAAGAACAGAAAGAAGAAGGAAATATTAAACAAAATTCAATGGTGAAATGTTACTTACTGCATTATTAATTGAAAACATAAAAACTGGTGAGTTTTAGGAAAATCTCTATTCCATCACCTCTCACAACAGGGAAAAGGATGAGACTCCAGTGTGCAGCCATTAAGCAGATGATTTTTCATTGCAAAGCAAAAAAGTGAACAGAGGAAAATGAAAGCATACCTGTGCTCCAGTTCTAAGATTTTTGGAATGCTACTGGACATTAAGCTTTCTGTGGATATGTACGCAGAGAGACAGATATATAGATAAATAACACACATATGTACATTCATACATAGATAATGAATGCAGAACCAGAGAAATAAACTGATAAATTATGTGAACTATGTACTCTACTAGCTCATGTATACACAATGATTAATTCTCACAAGGAAAATTACACAGTATGTAATCTATTCCTCACTCTAGAGGTGGGGAAGCCAAGGCTCATGGGGTTAGGTGTTTGACCAAGATATCCTAGGCAGGATGAGGTGGAGTCAGGATTTGAATACTGATTTCTTTGATGCCAAAGCTTTTGTTGATTCTCCATTTCTTGCTTCCTCCCTGAGAGCCACCTTTCACCTCTGTTAACTCTAAGAGCCTCCCAGGTTCTATGTTCTCATAGACAATCTGCCTATGGGTTGAAGTTAGCCAGGTGATTTCAATGCAGAGCCAATAACAGGACTCTGCAGAGTGCTGCCTCCTGGGAGATGGTGCCTTGAAGAGAGAAGTTATGGAGGTATGGTTCAAGACAGTGGCACAGTGCCAGAAGTATGATGCTAGGTGAGATTATGTATGTACAAATAGAATCAGCAAAAGAATCCAAGGATGCCTGTATCTTAACCTCTGACTCTCTCCATTAATAGGGACAGCAAGTTCTTCTACCAAAACTGTATATGGTAAGATCTTTAAGATTTCTATGGACTATCACATGTTGCTTATATTTAAATTTAAGATGAGAGAAGAAGGAGAGCAATGGAAATCCATTCTCAGTGAAAGCTCAGAAACACCAGCAGAGAACCCAGGAAGAAAATCTGGAATGCAGCAGAGACATGCAGCGAAGAAGAACAGAATGTAAAAGCAGCAGTGACAGCTGGAGTAGCTTCCAGTCAAGTGGAGGACTGAGGTCATCCCTAACAGTGCTTCACAGTGGAGGTCATGCTGGTGATCACTCAGCTCCTGTGCTTCAAAACTGAGCTACAACTGTTTCAGGAAGACAGTCTAATAGGCAAGGAGCAAGTCTCTCTCTGTGCTATAAGTACCATTTTTTCAGAGGAGTTGTGTTTGTTAATGAACTTTTGTTAATAAAAATTTCCCCATTTTTTTTAAAAGGATGGCCCAAGGTATTACTGTGGGAAAACTAGTGAGATGAGTCCGAGTTCTGTCCTGGTGTGGATGATGAGGGCTATTTGTATGCATTTATTAAGGCTTTATCAAATTATCTACAAGGAACAAAGATAGTGGTTCTGTATTAGTTACTGTGAATGGGGGCGGGGGGAGCAGTGCTACTTTAATTAATTTAATTGAGACATATCTTGGCCTTAATCTAATTGAGACACCTATCTTGGCCTTGAAATCCAGCTCTTGTCATCATTGGCAAGTATTTGTGAACAGGTGCTTTGCTTCTAGTCATGGGCTCCCTCAGTATCACTGAGGGATTGCATCAACCCAATCCTAAAGAATCCCCAAACTTCTGAGGTCTAAGGACTGTTCCCTTGCCCCTAAAATTTTCTGTGTTTGTGTACTCATTCAGTGGTTTAAAAATTAACTTCCTTATATAAAATCCCATTTTCCTTACATATTAACAATGAGATTCCTCTTTCTGTTCTTCCTATCTTCTTGACTGCTGCCTTGTGAATGTCATTCTCTTTTCTCATGTAAGAAACAGAAAAAAGTATAACAATTTTGTCATTTCCCTCAATGCGATCAACCCTTAATCCTCAAAGGCTGGAAAAGGAAGGAGCACCCCTATAGGTTGAACTAATAGAATCACCAAGATCTCCCATAGATGATGATTAAACTATCAATCTCTATTCAGTATCTGTTTGCTTCAGCTATGAAAGTAGGAGGGCTCCTTCCATAACAACTAAGAAACCTTTGGATTATTTGACTCAGCTTAGTATTAAACACAAGTGCTGATATTTTTTTTCCTTGAGAAATTTTGTTTTATTTGGCCCTAATCTTTTAAATGTCATATTTCAGTGGCTAGAATCTTGTATATGGTATATACCTATACAAAATTTTGATTTTTTTTTAAGTTTAATTGGTCAATTAAGGATAATTATCCTCCATTCTAATACAGTCTCATTCTGAATCACATTCCAAAACTAAAGCAATATGCTAATGTCATTTGGATTGTAATCTAAACTTGCATTTAAGTGTATTGCAGAGAGAAAAGCCAAGGCTCTTAGGAATAAATATTGATTACTTGGAGGGCATCTAGGATGCCAAAATAAAATCCCCAGAGGAATTCTAAATAAATGATTATGCCAGGGAAAGGATAGTTACCCTAACATTTGGATGAGTGTCCTTTATTGGAGACTAAAAGGGCCCACACCCTGTCACAATGGAAAAACCTTACTTCCCCGTAACACAGGGCAGGTGTGTCGTCTCACCCTCAGTCTTAGTGTTTACTGCCTGCTACTGCAATTTATCTTTTGCTACACATATTTCTTTATCCTGGCTAGGTTAGGCACCCTTTCCAGACAGTTCCGTTATGTATGTGTCTTCAATATTTACCCTGCATGATGCCTGGATGTTACTAAAACCCATGGAAGCTTTGTTGCTATAATTTATGCAAATGAAATACATTGGAGTTTCTGTAATTTATGTTGACTTGCCTAGAAAAGAATAAAAATTGATGACCTGAAAACTATACAAGAATATGAAAAGATATAGAATTTCTAATTTTTGAAATATATTTCATATAAAATACTAAAGTCTAAATGAGAGGTAAAACTCATTTGCACTACAAGCAACATAAGCAAACAAATCATATTCCAAGGGAAGGTAATTTCATTCTTCAAGCCAGCTGGTGACTATAGAAGTCAGCCTATGATGCCTCTCTTCCTGCCACAATATTAACAATTTTGTAAAAAGGAACTGGATTAATAATATAACAAATCAAATCTGAATGTTTTCTTCCATTATTTCTAGTAGGCAGCAATGCTCTCTTACAATGAAGCATAACCAAATTATCTATTATATATTTACTGTTGCTCCAAAACAAGTTAAATTTCTTTTCTGGAAACCACTGAGCACTTACCACTGACATAAGATCGATTCTGACTCTCTATAAAGAAGTCATTCCTTTTATATTTTTATTTTTATGCTTTAATCAGTGTTAATAAACCCACATTGGCTTGGTAAATATCAATGTTAAAATATTTCCAAATGGAGTATTTTATATATGTAAAATATCCAGTCATTTCTGGAACTTAATAGTTAGAAACCACTTTCTAAATCCAACATTGTTTTTAAATATAGATCTTAAGAGGAACTGAATGAGAGAGAATTATACTGTTCTCAGAAAATCTACTAGTTCTCAGAAAACCATTTTGTGTCACAGAAAACTTCAAGAGGCAGTAGATGATGATGACACTTCTTGAAAGATTTTTGTGGTTATTTTTGTTCACAAATAATCTAAAGTGGAACAAGCTATTAGGAAAAATTCAACACTATTTGCTAAAAGTTGATATTTTCTGAATAACTAAAATCTAAAACTTATCTTTATTCATAATGATTACAAAATGAAACATCTTTTAGAAATTGCATTTTAAAGGAAAATCTCATAAAAGATGCTTTCCTTTGCACCATGATCTGTTAATCTTAGTAAATATTCCACTTGCCACACAACAGTAGCATAATGCACAGTCACTACCAGTCATTCATGCTTTCACCAGTTTATTAAACAACTACTCTATGCTAGAAAGAAATAATAGGTGCTCTTAAATTTTACATTTACATCTGTTTTCATAAGTTACTATCCAACTGCCCCTTGAAATCAAAGCAAGTCTTTTCCTTTTCTTAAACCACATAAATAGTTCATTTAAAAAAAATCCTTTATAATTTAAATGTTTGTACTGCTTTGGATGATTATCTGGAGAAGAGAACATTTGACGTATTATTCATATGTCTTTAAAATTTTAAAAATAGCATGACCCATGGTACCATGGTGTGGATGTGGCATTAGTGCTTATGGTTCTTAACTGAATGTCATTTAATGAAATGTTAAGAACATAAATAGCCTGAGAGTTTCCTTATTAGATGTACACAGTTTGTTTCTGAACACATGTCCTGTTACTAAAATGTAACACCAGATAGATTTTTTTAAAATATAGAAGCCATTTAGTGAGGTAATATTGTCTTTTCTCAGAGTCAAATGACACTGACATACTCCAGGGCTTAGTTAGAGAAGAATGTGAAAACTGGCCTTCTGCTTTCATTAATGCCTCTAGTAGAATTACTCTTTTGTCCTAGGCACCATCATGGTTAGCTTGAGTGCTGTTAACATCATCCTCTTACAGTGTATGTCTGTCCATATTAGTGCTTACGTGAGTGTAGGATCTCTACATCCATGATAACTGTATGATCTAAGTGTGTATGTGAATGTTTATTGACAACCTACAGTATATGTATGAAATAGACAGTTTTTGTTTTGAGCCTTATTCCATTATTTCTACATTCATTTGATAATTAGTTACTCAGGATCTCTGGCCTTACTCTGACCAACCATAATAGAAGTCTTGAAAGCGTGATTATCTTAGAAACCTATGGCATAACAGACTTTTAATACAGGGAACTGTCTTTTTCTTAATGTGAGGAATGTTCTCCTAATTTATCCACATTAGCAACATTTAGTGAGTGGAATGCTTTGGATCATGTTTCTAGAGAGACATAATTATCAGCAATTGAAATCATTACTGAAAATATCGCCATGACTATGAAATAGTAGCCATCAAAAACTCAACTTTTCTGTAACATATTTAAATCAATAGTGCTTTGTAACTATTCCTAGGAGTAAACATTGAAAAACCGAATAGTTCCAGCATCTAGATTCTTCCCTCTGGAACATTAATACAAATGAAAATATTTCAATTTCAAAAGGTGATAAATTCTTTAACAACCTATATTAGCAAACATATGAAATGAGTTCCATTTCTTATCTTTAAAAATGAATAAAGATATTCAATTCATCCTGTGCCTTTAAAACACTATTATTATTAATGCCTAAAACAAATTAATCTTATTTCATAAATTAAATGAGAAGAATTTTCTAAAGAAAGTTATTTATTTTTGCCCTAAGTCTAAGGTGTTTAACAAGATTATTAGGCAATCAGAGTCACTACTGCAAACAATAATTCAGCCAAAGGGATTTAGTGAAATCTACGAGAAAATAATTCAGTGACTAAATTCCTGTGTTCTCATTTGTTTGTGTCTAAGTGAAAACAAATACATCTTATTTACCAAAGAAAATTGCTTACTAGCCTCAAAAACAGTGTGTAAACCAGTGGTTACATGAGTTAGAAGGAACCACAAGAAGGATACAAAAGAACTATGGAGTTGAGAGTCACAATATTGTTTCCATAACAATAGTTTGCTAATGTTAACAAAATATAACTAGTGTACCACTTATGCACATCTATTTACTAAAGAACAACTGTGGATAGGCATAAAGTCATTTGGATGAAGATATTATTTGATCATAAGTGTTTTAATGAAGCACAAGATCACAGCGTTAAAGTCATGTTTAAGAACCTTTTAAAGAGGGAACAATTCTATTTTCCAGACCATCTTTGAGACCAGTAATCATATAATGCAAGAAGTCAGCCAAAAATAAAGATACCAAACTGACATCTACAATTTAAACGTGTGGTTAACATCAGTGTCATTAAGTTTTATTAGGACCTTGTGTGTTGGTTAATGATTATCTAGAGGAGAACATTTCCTTGTAAACTTAGCCATGGTTGAATTTTTCACACCCTCTCTGGAAGATAATCCATGTCAAGGATTGATATGTCATGCTTGACCCAAATGGGTAGCACAGTGCATGAGTTTCACCAGTCTTGGTATTAAAATGCTCTTTTTTTATTCCAGCATCTGATTTTGTTCCTTAACCTAGAGATACTGGTGTGTACTAGGTATCTTATCACATTGATCAAAATGTTCTTTTCTTTCTTTACTATATTTTTCACAGTTTTCTCCTATCCCAGAAATTAAGGATTCTGTCTTTGTCTTGAGCCATTCTGAGACAGTATATGGGAGCTTTGATCATGAACTAAAAAAGTAAGAAGCCACAGGGTGTGAAAACACTATGGAAAGAATATGAGGCCAGCGCCACGGCTCACTAGGCTAATCCTCCGCCTGCAGCGCGAGCATCTGGGGTTCCAGTCCTGGTCGGAATGCTGGATTCTGTTTCAGTTGCTCCTCTTCCAGTCAAGCTCTCTGCTGTGGCCCAGGAAGGCAGTGGAGGATGGCCCAAGTTCTTGGGTCCTGCATACGCATGGGAGACCAGGAGGAAGCACCTGGTTCCTGGCTTTGGATTGGCGCTGCACGCTGGCTATAGCAGCCATTGGAGGGTGAACCAACGGAAAAGGAAGACCTTTTTCTCTGTCTCTCTCATTCTCTAATTCTTCCTGTCAAAAAATAAAAAAATAAGAAAAATAAATAAATAGAAAGAATATGATAGACTTCAGTAGTATATCAACTTAGAAAAAATGTACAAAGTAGCATAATCTTACTGCACTGATTTTCTCATATAACAGGTGGTAGAAAGTTCCAAATTTGGTTAAATGTGCAACACTGTAAAATTATCAATGACCAAGATGCTTTAATGTTTTCATTTGGTATACACAAAAATTGATCTTTATATACAGGTTTAGGCATTTTGTACATATAGTGCAATACCACTCCTCCAAAATCTACTATTGGGATTGCATCAAATTGAGAAGTTTCTGTACTGCAAAAGAAACAGTCAGGAGAGTGAAGAGACAACTGACAGAATGGGAAAAAATATTTGCAAACTATGCAACAGATAAAGGGTTAATATACAGAATCATTAAAGAGATCAAGAAACTCCACAAAAACAAAACCAACAACCCACTTAAGAGATGGGCCAAGGACCTCAATAGACATTTTTCAAAAGAGGAAATCCAAATGGCCAACAGGCACATGAAAAAATGTTCAAGGTCACTAGCAATCAGGGAAATGCAAATCAAAACCACAATGAGGTTTCACTTCACCCCGGTTAGAATGGCTCACATACACAAATCTACCAACAACAGATGCTGGCGAGGATGTGGGGAAAAAGGGACACTAACCCACTGTTGGTGGGAATGCAAACTGGTCAAGCCACTATGGAAGTCAGTTTGGAGATTCCTCAGAAACCTGAATATAACCCTACCGTTCGACCCAGCCATCCCACTCCTTGGAATTTACCCAAAGGAATTTAAATTGGCAAACAAAAAAGCGGTCTGCACCCTAATGTTTATTGCAGCACAATTCACAATAGCCAAGACCTGTAACCAACCTAAATGCCCATAAACGGTAGATTGGATAAAGAAATTATGGGATATGTACTCTTTAGAATACTATACCGCAGTAAGAAACAACGAAATCCAGTCATTTGCAACAACATGGAGGAATCTGGAACACAACATGCTGAGTGAAGTAAGCCAGTCCCAAAGGGACAAATGCCATATGTTCTCCCTGATCGGCGACAACTGACTGAACACCAAAAAGGAATCCTGTTGAAGTGAAATGGACACTATGAGAAATGGTGACTTGATCAGCATAGTCCTGACTGTTAATGAACAACTTAATTCATTATCCCTCTTAGTAGTTTTTTTTTTGTCTGTTCTACTTAATATGACTGGTTTAATTCTGTAATTAATACACAGTTATTCTTAAGTGTTGAAATTTAACTGAAATGTGATCCCTGTTAAACATAAGAATGGGAATAAGAGAGGGAAGAGATGTATAATTTGGGACATGCTCAAGCTGACTTGCCCCAAATGGTAGAGTTAGAAACATACCAGGGGACTCCAATTCAATCCCATCAAGGTGGCATGTACCAATGCCATCTCACTAGTCCAAGTGATCAATTTCAGTTCACAATTGATCATAATGAAAGGACTAAGAGTCAAAGGGAGCACATAAACAAGTCTAGTACCTGCTAATACTAACCGATAGAATAAATAAAGGGGAGAGTGATCCAACATGGGAAGCGAGATACTCAGCAGACTCATAGAATGGCGGATGTCCTAAACAACACTCTGGCCTCAGAATCAGCCCTAAAGGCATTCGGATCTGGGTGAAAAGCCCATGAGAGTGTTTCAGGCATGGAAAGCCAAGACACTCTGGCAAAAAAACAAACAAACAAACAAACAAAAAAACCTAAATGAAAGATCTCTGTGAGTGAGATCCCAGTGGAAAGAACATGTCTTCAAAGAAGGAGGTGGCTCACTAGGCTAATCCTCCGCCTTGCGGCGCCAGCACACCGGGTTCTAGTCCCGGTCGGGGCACTGGATTCTATCCCGGTTGCCCCTCTTCCAGGCCAGCTCTCTGCTGTGGCCTGGGAGTGCAGTGGAGGATGGCCCAAGTGCTTGGGCTCTGCACCCCATGGGAGACCAGGAGAAGCACCTGGCTCCTGCCTTCGGATCAGCACGGTGTGCCGGCCGCAGCGCGCCGGCCGTGGTGGCCATTGGAGGGTGAACCAACGGCAAAGGAAGACCTTTCTCATTGTCTCTCTCTCTCACTGTCCACTCTGTGCCTGTCAAAAAAAAAAAAAAAAAAAAAAAAAAAAAAAAAAAAAAAAAAAGAACAAATGCAAAGAAGGAGGTACCTTTCTCTGAAGGGAGGAGAGAAACTCCACTTTGACTATGACCTTGTCTAAACAAGATAAGAGTCGGAGAACTCAAGGGGCTTCCATAGCCTTGGAAACTCATGACTGGAGCATAGGGAGATTACTGATGCCATAGACAGGAGTGTCAATTGGTAAAGTCAACAACAGGAGTCACTGTGCACTTACTCCTCATGTAGGATCTCTGTCCTTAATGTGCTGTACATTGAGACTTAATGCTATAACGAGTACTCAAACATTATATTTCACTTGGTGTTTCTATGGGGGTGCAAACTGTTGAAATCTTTACTTAATGTATACTAAACTTATCTTCTCTAAAAAAAAAAAAAAAAAAAGAAAGAAAGAAAGTATCATATCCCAACTTGACTCTCACTGGGATTAAACATGACAATAGGTCTGATATGATTTCATCATCATTTAAAAAATCATCTATTATTTTTCACTTTATGTTTCCGTGTGGGAGCAAACTGTTGAAATCTTTACTTAATGTGTGCTAAACTGATCTTCTGTATATAAAGAGAATCGAAAATGAATCTTGATGTGATTGGAAGGGGAGAGGGAGTAGGAAAGGGGAGGGTTGTGGGTGGGAGGCACGTTATGGGGGGGAAGCCATTGTAATCCATAAGCCGTACTTTGGAAATTTATATTCATTAAATAAAAGTTAAAAAAAAAAACACCACTCCTGTCATCAGGTTCTTACCCAAATACAAGAAGGAGAAACACTCCTCCTGCCTACTTTTCTCAGAAGTCCCTCTATGGAGTTAAGGCATTGTTCTCAGGTCTCATTGGCTGGGGTTAGGTTATATACTTAGTATCCTACTGCAGAGCCAATCACATTTCTCCCAAGTTGACATGGTGAAACCTTCACCCATAAGGAACTCTATTCAGAGAAAAGACTTTACATGGGAATCAATGTTAAATTAAATCATAAGAATGGGACTTTGTTTCAACAAGTTAGGTGGCCTTCTAAGAGGAAAAATAAGTCATTGTCGTTCTATTGAGCACACAACAGGAAATACCATGTGAGCATAAAGTGAGTGTTAAATAGAGGTGGTAGGACCCAGTATTATGGCAAACATATCATATTTTTTTGTCATTAAATATATTAATAGTAGGATATTTTTATACATACCTTTTCTCAATTTTTTCTAGTTTGCTGTATTTTTTAAAATCACAAATGGTTGTTGGATTTTCACAAATTTTTTTTTACTAAAATAATTTCATAATCTATAAACTACACAAATTTTCTTTTCTTTTTAGTTCTTTAATCTGAGATTGCCTTTGTTTGATTTTCAAACTCAAAGTTTGATTTTTTTTAAGTTTTTCAAAGTTTGATTATAAAACTTTGGTTATGCTTATTACATATCACTGGTTTCAATTTATTATAATTTTGTTAACAATATTCACATCTATATCTATAATGGATATTGTTATTTAGTTTTCTTTATTTTGTTAGTCTTTCTTCCTTTGGTATAAAGTTAATGTTAGCTTTATAAAGTGCATTTAGAAACACTTATTTTTCAGCTTTTATTTTGTGGAAGAGTTTGTGGGTATTTCATATCATTTATTCCTAAAATGTTCAACTGAATTACCTGAAAAGTTCATTTGGACCTACAGTTTTCATCGTGAGGATGTTTTTAACTATTACTTCAAATATTTTAAGTGAACACAGGTCATATCAAGACATGTTTTCTTCAGTAGGTATGAATAGTATGTGTTTTTCAAAATGTTTTTTCTATTTCAGCTATTTTTTAAAAAATTTTTTGTATCTATTCATTTATAATAAGCCTTATCACTTAACTTTAAATTGAAAGACAGGGAGGTAGGGACAGCATCAGAAGGGGTTGGACAACATCAAAGCCAGGAGCCAAGACCTCAGTCCAGATCCCCAAGTTCTACAGCCGTCACCTGCTACCTCCCAGGGAGTACAACAGCAGGAATCTGGACACTCCAATATGGGGCTTGGGCATCCCCAAAGGCATCTTAACCCATGCACCAAACACTTACCTCTCCATATTATTTTAATGTGTGTAGAAATTCTAATGATGTTAGCTAGACTGTGATATGAATATCTCATCAACTTTGATGCTAATGTTTGAGTCTTTTTTAACCAGTATGGTTAAATTTTATCAATTTATTTACTTCTAAAATAATAAATTATTCTTTTCTTTTCTTTTTTTTTTTTAGTTCAATGCTCATTTTTTTTTTCCTTGTCTTCACCTTCATAATTTCTTTTCCGTTAGGTTAATTTGGGTTTAACACACTTCCTGCTCCTAGGAACTTTTCTTTAATTCCTAATTTTATATTTTTTAGGATTTATTTATTTATTTGAAAGTCAGAATTACAGAAAGAGAGGGAGTGTGTGTGTGAGAGAGAGAGAGACAGAGAGAGAGAGAGACCTTCCATCCTCTGGTTCACTCCCCAAGTAGCCACAATTGTCAGGGCTGAGTCAGACTGAAGCTATGAGCCAGGATCCAGGAAACAGATTAATCTAGGACTCCCACATGGGTAGCAGGAGCCCAAGCACCTGGGTCATCCTCCACTGCTTTTCCAGGCCATTAGCATTGGAAGTAGAACAACCGAAACAGGAACCAGCACTCACATGAGATACCAGAATCACAGGCGGTGACTTTACCTGCTATGCCACAACCCTCTCCTAGGGTCTTAAAGTAGAAACTTAAACCATTGCTTCTTGACCATTTATTTATTCTAGAATAAGCAGCTGAGACTATAGATTTTCCTATACATATTGCTTTAAGTGCACCTGAAATTTTATGCTTTTTCTTTATTGGTATTCAATTTTTTTTCTAATTTGTCTTATGAATTATTTTCTTGACTGTTTAAGTGATGTGTTATTTAATTCCCAAGTATTTGAGGATTTTCCAGAAATTTTTGTTCCTTTCTATCTCCAGTGTAATTTCACTGTAGTAAGAGAAGATACTTCATATAATTCTAATCTTTTTAAATACATAAAAAAAGTCTAGTCCATAATATGGCATATTCAGTTAAATGTGCCATTTTCACATGAAAAGAATGCATATTCTGCTATTGTGGGCTGAAATACTTGATAAATGTTAATGATGTCTAGTTGGTTTATAAGGCTCTTTAAGTCCTCCATTTTCTAACATGTTCTTACTTTTTTTTTGTATAATTTAGAAAGTATAAAAATCATTAACTATTAATTGTGGAGTTAACTATTTTTGCTTCAATTCTATTTGTTTTGAGTTACATAACTTGAAGCTTTTTTTGTATAAAATTAGGTAACAGTTTATGTGTGTGTATTGGTGTGTGACTGACCTTTCCTCCTTATTGACAAAAGATTAACTGGAAGCTTCAAAATGAGAACCAATATGTTTTATATCATAATTGGGGAGATTAACTTAATTTAAAAAATATATGAAGTTTAGGCCGGTGCCGCGGCTCAATAGGCTAATCCTCCGCCTAGCGGTGCCGGCACACCGGGTTCTAGTCCTGTCGGGGCACCGGATTCTGTCCCGGTTGCCCCTTTTTCAGTCCAGTTTTATGCTGTGGCCAGGGAGTGCAGTGGAGGATGGCCCAAGTGCTTGGGCCCTGCACCTGCATGGGAGACCAGGAGAAGCACCTGGCTCCTGCCATCGGATCAGCGTGGTGCGCCAGCCGCGGCGGCCATTGGAGGGTGAACCAATGGCAAAGGAAGACCTTTCTCTCTGTTTCTCTCTCTCTCACTGTCCACTCTGCCTGTAAATATATATATATATATATATATATATATATGAAGTTTACCATAGGATCTCAAAGTGCAAAAGACAATCATTGCTATCTTTTCCTATAACAACCCATTCTTCACAGGTTTTGGAGCCCTCGGGGGGAAAAGTAGGATTAATTACAGGATTATTCAGAATTAATGTCCCTTTGGCTCCTGTCTAATTCCACAGACTACTCTTACAGAATACTTCATCAGGCCACTAAGCTTAAGACATAATGACATTGTCATCATTATCATAGCACACAGTGAAACTTTCAGCTCAATATACAAAGGTATTTCAAAAAGGTCATAGAAAATGGAAATTAAAATATTTATTTATTTAATTATTTTGACAGGTAGAATTAGACAGTGAGAGAGAGAGAGAGACAGGGAGAAAGGTCTTCCTTTTCCGTTGGTTCACCCCCCAAGTGGCCGGCGCGCTGCGGCCGCTGAGCTGCGCGGATCCAAAGCCAGGAGCCAGGTGCTTCTTCTGGTCTCCCATGCGGGTGTAGGGCCCAAGCACTTGGGCCATCCTCCACTGTACTCCCGGGCCACAGCAGAGAGCTGGACTGGAAGAGGAGCAACCAGGACAGAATCTGGTGCCACGACCGGGACTAGAACCCAGGGTGCTGGCGCCGCAGGCGGAGGATTAGCCTAGTGAGCCGCGGCGCCGGCACAAAATGTTTATTTTTGAAACAATTTTATTTTGAGAAAATAAATGAAATTGATTATTTAAACCAATGCATAGTTCTCTTCATAGTACACATTTTTTCACAAACTTTTTAACAGCCATCATAGTCATGTATTTCAAGAAGGTTTTTCACCGAAATAAACTTACTTTTAATCCCATTTCCATAATCTTTGGAAGGACCCCATATTTTGTACAGACTCTTCTGAGTGCAACATGTTCTACTATCTATTCACCTGGAAAGCTCTTACTAATCCTTCAAATCCCAGCATATTGTAAAGCCCTTGGTAAAGCCTTGGTTAATTCTCCTGAAGTATGCAAGATAATCACTCTACTTATTTGTAATCCACTGAACATTCTTTATGCTCATAATTACCCTCAAATGTTAACATTAGGGTTTTCCTGTTTACATAACTCCATCAGGCTGCAAGCACATCTAAGGAAGAAAACACAGAGGTTTTTTGTGTGTTTGTTTCATGTTTGTATGCTCAACACATAGCAATTATTATTTATCAGCAGAATGTAATATATATGCATGTTTGGCAATTCAATCACAAAGAGTTATTAGGCATCTGTATGAGCCAATCATGTTCTTGGCATAAAGATGGAAACAGAAGCATAAAGCACACTAAGAGTGGAAAGATTTAGACTCTGACTCTCTTGAGTTATTGCTGGTTGTAATCTTAAGACCCTTGTTGATTCATTTTAAAAATAGAATTATTGTAAAATACTATCCCACATGATAGTTTTTAAAAGTGAAATGAAACTGCAGCTGTAAAAATCTAAAATAAAAATTATAGCTATCTCTAAAACATGGCCCTTTGATTTTATGGAATTCTGAAGGTGTGCATTGAATTTAACTGGAGTTTATGATCCATACACACCCAAGATAATTCAATAAAATCCATAATATGATAATAATATGACACTGTAATATGTGTCTAAAAAATAGAGCCATTAGTTTGTTTTCTAACAACTAAGAAAAGAATGATAGGTGTGAATTGAAAGCATTAGAGGAGTCAACACAGAGGAGATACATCTAGAAGAATTGGTAAGATTCAAACATATGGATTGCAAACTAATTATGTATTTGCTAAGGCTGCAGGTACCAAAGCACAATATGAATTTGCAATTCATTCAACAGACAGTTTCAATAGGCATCTCCTGTTTTAATTTGTATGCAAGGATGGAAGCAATAGCCAACTACCGGTGCAAAATGACAACAGTTCTCTTTTTATAACATAAGAGTTGGCAAATGTCATTACACAACCTGAAATATGGTGACAGTATGGTTTCAATGAGAATTTGGGTATCACATAAAGTGGCGGCTACAGAAACAGAGCTGTAATATTGCCCCAAGAGTATCAGCAGGTTCCTAGTTCTTCACATGAACACAAAAAATTCTGCCTTCTACCTGCCCTTTCATTTAAAGGCAGCTTCTGACTTTTCTTTTTTTCTTTTTTTTTTTTAATTTTTTGACAGGCAGAGAGGACAGTGAGAGAGAGAGACAGACAGAAAGGTCTTCCTTTGCTGTTGGTTCACCCTCCAATGTCTGCCGTGGCCGGCGTGCTGCGGCCGTCTCACCGCGCTGATCCGATGGCAGGAGCCAGGTGCTTCTCCTGGTCTCCCATGGGGTGCAGGGCCCAAGCACCTGGGCCATCCTCCACTGCACTCCGTGGCCACAGCAGAGAGCTGGCCTGGAAGAGGGGCAACCGGGACAGAATCTGGCGCCCCGACCGGGACTAGAACCCGGTGTGCCGGTGCCGCAAGGCAGAGGATTAGCCTAGTGAGCCGCGGCACCGGCTCTGACTTTTCATTATGTTTATATTACACTGCAAGTCAATGATTCTGCTCTTTTTTCCTTCATGAGTGTCCTAACCCACCCTGTATGTTGCCGGATTTGCTGAATAGTTTAGCCAAATGTTAGTATGCATATTGCAAGACAAAGTTGTTTTTGCAAAACTGTCAGTATTAAAATGAGATATTTTCATAATTAAATATAAAAGAAATAAAATAGGAATTAGATTCATATATTATAGCCATTTCGTTGAGTAAGATTTTTGTAAAAAATTAAGTCTTCCCCTTAATTCTCCCTTCCTCACCACTGATTTATAAGGAACATTCTAAACGCCCCATGTCACTGTTACCCAATTATAAACTTGAAAGTTGTCTTCCTGTTTCTATTCTGTTGGCATGATATTCTAATTCTTTGTATAGCAAATGTATTATTTGTATACCTAGCAAACATGTTCAAAAGTTATTTGCATTTTGTTTTCACTCACAGTAATGTTCTTTTGGGCAGAAACATGGCACTTGACAATCACCACCTGGAGGCCTGAAAACAATGAATAAATATATATTTTAGAATAATAACAGTGTCCAGGAAAAAAAAGGTAAACATAAGCCCTAGTTAGAAATCATTCTAATCATTTATCACAAGATCATATTTTATCTGCTTGACCCAAATGAATGAAAATACCATGGAGCCAAGGATATTGGATACAGATATATGGATATAGATTCCTACTTACACCAATACAAGCTGTCTAATCCAACCTCTTATGAACAGGGTTGGCTGGAAATGCCCACTTGTTCTGTAACCAGTCTTCAAGAATTAATCACATACGTAGTAAAAATTGCCCAGAATCACAAAGTATTTCATTGGAAAGACTAGATTCTCCAGCTTAGACTCAAAATACTTGCTTTCTCCTTCTTTAGATTAATTCACTATTGTGGGAGGAAATGATTTTGTTATAGACCAGACTTTTGTGAACTGATACTGTGGATTTAAATCCATGTTAGAAATAATAGCAAGTATTCACTATTATGAAGGTCCTGGACTAAGCTGGTTATGTGTATTACTTTATTTCTTGCTCCAGCAGCTCCCACTCACATTCCAGAATCATTCCCACACATCTCAGTGTTCACTCTTCTTACATATGGGTTTTCTTTAGGCTTCTAATAGATACTATGCTCTTATTTATACATGATTTTCCTACACACTTGTTCCCTATGACTAAAGGTCCTTTTCTCTGCTTCCTGCTACTATTCCTCATTGCTTAATATATTCTTTTATATTATTTATGTCCCATTTGAAACATTATATTAGAGAATATTAATCTATTACGCATAACAGAAATTCAGGGACTCCTCTCTGTAGCTTTTATCACATTGTTCTTTAGTTTCAATATTTATCATCTCTGTCTGTCTCATCTTAAGTTCAAGTACCAAACAGTTGCTACATTTCAGTTTACATGAGACTCCTCAAGGACAAAAAACATAGAGCAAAGGACACTATGTGGACAATTAATCAATATAAAATAGCCAAATAAACTAACAAATGAGTGGAATATTCACACAGTTCTGTGTTGGAATACTTCAGTTTCAAAATTTTAATTCTACCTCTGTCATTCCCTGTCAGCATGGGATACCAGCAGTTCAGATGAGTCCCTAACAGTAACACAGAAATTTTGGGTGTTCAAAAGATATACTCTACTCTTTTGATTCATCCAATTTCCACCCTATCCTACTCAAATAACAAGTCTCTGAGAAAATAAAACAATCAAGCTCTTTCCTTGCAAATAAATATCCTATTCTCCTAATGCAATGGATGAAGTTTTAAAATATCGTTGTTGTGAATATTTCCCCAAGATGGTTATGCACTGTCAATTCTAAGTCTAAAATGGAGGTAATGATTTTATTATCTGTGTTTCATGCTGGTAGCTTGTGGCATTCATTTACAAATGTATCTAATTTAGTGACAATAAGTGAGATACAAATCCTCACAAATATTAATAATCTCTTTGAAAGCACAAAATGTCACCATTTTCTCATGAATGTCTTTTGCTGTCATAGGCTTCAACCACAACGAGGCTTCACTCTTGGGTTAAGTGAATGTTCTTCCCTATTGGTGTTCTATTTGGGTTGCATCATGTGAGCATGTGAGTGTTTTGTTACAAGACATTTCCACTGCTGCTCTATTAATAAGATATAATGTATTTATTTATTGCAACAATAAACACAGCTGTAAAATGGCCATAAAAATAGATGACATGAAAATTTCTGTAACTAATGTGTCAGCTGTAATTGAGAAATAAATGAACCATCTGCTTCCCACCATTGATTCCCATATTTTCTTCAGAATTTTGGGTATTTAAAATGAAGTCAGTATTATTTATATTAATTATTCAGTAACAAGAATGGTACATTTATATTGATTAGCTTTGTAATATTATTTCGCCAATCACTAACATATTGTTGCTTTTTCCAATACCCTTGAATTCAATGAGCAGATGAACTCCCTGTCTCATTAATCTCATTTTCTCTTTAACTTACACTATTAAGTTTTGTCTGTGTTGGTGACTTAGAAGATTTTATGTAATGGGTGGATGAATTATCTAATCTTTTGTTGTCGTGTAGCATAGTGTATGGTGCAAGTTGAAGCAGCTAACAATAATTGGAATGAACTACTTATATAATTATATTACTTATTTTCTCTCATATTTTTAAGTGGCCTATAAGTAGACAGTGCATCAAGTCAGGGACCATACCAATGGCTTATTTTATTTCTTTAAAGGTTTATTTATTTTTATTTAGTTGAAAAGAAGAGATAATATGTAGATGATAGATAGATAGACAGACAGACAGAGATATCTTTCATCAAATGGTTCACTAACCAAATGCCCATAAAACTGGAACTAGATGAGGTTAATGTCAGGATCCAGGAACTCCATCTGAGTTTCCTACTTGGGGAGGAATACCCAAGTCATCATCTTCTGCCTCTCAGGGTGCACATTAGCAGGAAGCTGACTTAGAAGCTGAACTAGATTCCAGCTGGTCCAATATGGGATCAGAGAATCCCAAGTGACAGCTAAGCCTTTATTGCCACATCGGTCTCAAGATTTTTACTTTTATTGTTTCTAATATGTACATATATATTTTCATTTTAATCTTTTTCTGTTGCTGAAACCATTTTTTCTCCCTCTAGTGGGCGACATTATTTTGGTCTTGGCCCAGTCAATGATTTGCAACATTTTGGAGAGACAATTACAATACAAAGCTGCATGTGTACATGTGTTTTCTTGCAATGTTTTATTAATTTAACTATATAGATAATTCATATTCATGGTGATAATAATAGACAGTAAGGGAAAGAAAGCAAAATAGAAATCATCCTGTGATCTAAAAACACTTATAACAAGTTTTTGTGTGTCTGTTTCAATTATTCATCACTTTGTAACAAATTACTACAAAATTTGATCACTTTAAATAATCACAACATTTATTTTGTTCACAAATCTGCAATGTGGGTAAGGCTGATGTGTCAAGTTTATTGTTACACACTGTGCCATACCTATTTTATTTGGTAACAAATATTTCAGTAGAGTTCAAATGAGAGTAGTAACAACTTTCCAAATCCACGTCTTCATTTCTAAACTTCCAACTTACCTTCCCTGCTTGCCTAACATTTCCTGCCTGGGTGTTATCTGACATTCAAAAGATGATCCAGAATTGGGCTCATCATCTTCACTCCCAAATCCATGTCTTCTCCCTTCTTTCTTTCTGGTAAACAGCGCCCATATCTACCCAGCTGTCCAATTACACAGAATGCCCCTTCATTCCCCAATGACCCAAAACTGAATATATAGTAAAAATAAGATGATGATTCTGCACGCTCAAAGCCCATGACATACATCTCTGGTAGAATTTAAGTTTAATTTATTTGGCCTAATTCCATTAGATGTCAAAATTAATTCTACTAAGGAATTCCATTTATAGCACATGAAACCCAAACCCCCTACTCCACATACACACACATAATTAAAGTTCAAGACTAAAAAACTGGCATTTCTGGGTCTGGGTCAAGTTTAAGCAACACACATTTACTCTGAGAAGCTCAGATGGTCAAAAACATAAGCAATATATTAATTAAAATATATGTTTCTGCCTATTCATTTTTTAACTTTTATTTAATAAATTTCCAAAGTACAGCTTTTGGATTATAGTGGCTTTTCCCCCCTATAACCTCTCTCCCACCAGCAACCATCCCATCTCACACTCCCTCTCCCATCCATTCTTCATCAAGATTCATTTTCAATTATCTTTAGATACAGAAGATCAATTTAGTATATACTAAGTAAAGATTTCTAAAGTTTGAACACATACAGAAACACAAAGTATAAAGTACTATTTGAGTACTAGTTTTACCATTAATTCACTTTGTACAACACATTAAGGACAGAGATCCTACATGGGGAGTAAGTGCACAGTGACTCCTGTTGTTGATTTAACAATTACACTCTTATTTATGTCATCAGTAATCACCCGAGGCCCTTGTCATGAGCTGGCAAGGCTATGGAAGCCTCTTGAGTTTGCCCAACTCCAATCTTATTTAGACAAGGCCATAGTCAAATTGGAAATTCTCTCCTCCCTTCAGAGAAAGGTACCTCCTCCTTTGATGGCCTGTTCTTTCCACTGGGATCTCACTCACAGATCTTTCACTTAGGTCATTTTTTTTTTGCCACAGTTTCTTGGCTTTCCATGCCTAAAATACTCTCATGAGCTTTTTAACCTGATCCGAATGCCTTAAGGGCTGATTGTAAGGCCAGAGTGCTGTTTAGGACATCTGCTATTCTATGAGTCTGCTGTGTACTGGGCTCCCAAGTTGGATTGCTCTCTCCTTTTTGATTATATCAGTTAGTATTAGCAGATACTAGTCTTGTTTATGTGATCCCTTTGACACTTAATCCTATCATCAATTATGAACTGAAACTAATCGCTTTAACTAGTGAGATGGCATTGGTACATGCCACCCTGATGGTATTGAATTGGAATCCCCTGGCATGTTTCTAACTCTACCATTAGGGGTAAGTCCAATCGAGCATGTGCTGAACTGTACATCCCTTCCCTCTCTTAGTCCCACTTTTATATTTAACAGGGATCACTTTGCAGTTAAATTTAAACACCTAAGAATAATTGTGTGCTAATTAAAGAGTTCAACCAATGGTGTTAAGAAGAACAAAAAAATACTAAAAGGAATGAAGTATTAAGTTGTTCATCAACAGTCAGGGCAAGGGTTGATCAAGTCACTGTTTCTCATAGTGTCCATTTCACTTCTACAGGTATCCATTTAGGTGCTCGATTAGTTGCCACCGATCAGGGAGAACACATGATATTTGTCCTTTTGGGACTGGCTTATTTCACTCAGCATGATGTTTTCCTGATTCCTCCATTTTGTTGCAAATGACAAGATTTCATTTTTTTTATTGTTGTATAGTATTCTTTAGAGTACATATCCCATAATTTCTTTATCCAGTCTTCTGTTGATGGGCATTTAGGTTGATTCCAGGTCTTAGCTATTGTGAACTGAGCTGAAATAAACATTAAGGTGTTGAGTGGATTTTTGTGTAGGGTGAAAGGTCTTGCTTCATGATTCTGCACGTGGAAATCCAATTCTCCCAGCACCATTTATTGAATAGACTGTCCTTACTCCAGGGTTTGGTTTTGGATCCTTGATCAAATATGAGTTGGCTGTAGATGTTTGGGTTGATTTCTGGTGTTTCAATTCTGTTCCATTGGTCTATCCATCTGTTTCTGTACCAGTACCATGCTGTTTTGATTACAACTGCCCTGTAGTATGTCCTGAAATCTGGTATTGTGATGCCTCCAGCTTTGTTTTTGTTGTACAAGATTGCTTTAGCTATTCGAGGTCTCTCGTGTCTCCATATGAATTTTTTCCAGATCTGAGAAGAAGGTCTTTGGTATCTTGATTGGTAGTGCATTGAATCTATAAATTGCTTTTGGGAGAATGAATATTTTGATGATGTTGATTCTTCCATTCCATGAGCATGGAAGATTTTTTCATTTTTTGGTAACCTCTTCTATTTCTTTCTTTAAAATTTTGTAATTCTCATCATAGAGATCTTTAACATCCTTGATTAAGTTTATTCCAAGGTATTTGATTGTTTTTGTAGCTATTGTGAATGGGATTGATATTAGCAGTTCTTTCTCAGCCATGGCATTGTCTGTATATACAAAGGCTGTTGATTTTTGTGCATTGATTTTATATCCTGCTACTTTGCCAAACTCTTCTATGAGTTCCAACAATCTCTTAGTAGAGTTCTTGTGGATCACCTACATAATCATATCATCTGAAAAGAGTGGTAGTTTCACTTATTCCTTCCCAATTTTTATCCCTTTAATTTCTTTTTCTTGCCTAATGGCTCTGGCTAAAACTTTAAGTACTATATTGAATAGCAGTGGTGAGAGTGGGCATCCCTGTCTGGTACCAGATCTCAGTGGAAATGCTTCCAACTTTTCCCCATTCCATAGAATGCTGGCCATGGGTTTTTCATAAATTGTTTGCTTGTATTGAGGAATGTACCTTCTATACCCAATTTGCTTAGAGTTTTCATCATGAAGGGGTGTTGTATTTTATACAATGCTTTCTCAGCATCTATTGAGAAAATCATATGGTTATTCTTTTATATTGTTAATGTGGTGTATCACATTGATTGTTTTGCACACATTGAACCATCCCTGCATGCCAGGGATAAATTCCACTTGGTCTGGGTGGCTGATCTTTCTGGTGTGTTATTGCATTCTATTGGTGAGAATTTTATTGAGGATTTTTGCATCTATGCTCTTCAGGGAGATTGGTCTGTAATTCTCTTTCACTACTGCATATTTTTCAGGTTTAGGAATTAAGGTGATGCTGGCTTCATAGGAAGAATTTGGGAGGATTCCCTTTTTAGATGGTTCTGAATAGTTTAAGAAGAATTGGAGTTTGAGAATAAATGGAATTAGTTCTTCTTTAAATGTCTGGTAGAATTCAGTAGTGAATCCATTTGGTCCTGGGCTTTTCTTTGTTGGGAAGGCCTTTATTACTGATTCGATTTCTGTCTCAGTTACGGGTCTGTTTAGGTTTTTTACGTCTTCATGGTTCAATTTAGGTAGGTTGTATGTGTTTAGGAATCTATCCTTTTCTGATAAATTTCCCTGTTTGCTGGCATAGAACTCTTTGTAGTAATTTCTGATGACTCTTTATTTCCATGGTGTTTGTTGTTACACTCCCATTTTCATCTCTGATTTTATTGTTTTGCGTCTTTTCTCCTATTTTTTTTTAGTTAGTTGAGCCAATGGTCTGTCATTTTTTTTTATTTTTTTTAAAAAAACAGCTCTTCATTTGGCTGATCTTTTGTAATTTTTTTTGATTCAATCCTGTTGATTTATTCTCTGATTTTAATTATTTCTCTTCTCCTACTAGTTTTGGGTCGGGTTTGCTGCAGTATTTCTAGATCCTTGAGATGCATTGATAGCTCATTTATTTGGTGCCTTTCCAATTTCTTGATGTAGGCACCTATTGCTATAAACTTTCCTCTTAACACTTTCTATATCCCATAAGTTTTGATATGTTGTGTTGTTATCCTCATTTACTTCCAGAAAGTTTTGATTTCTCTTTTGATTTCTTCCATGACCCACTCTTCATTCAGGAGCATGTTGTTCAGTCTCCACGTGTTTGCATATGCTCTAGGGATTCCTGAGTTGCTAATTTCCAGCTTCATTCCATGGTGGTCTGAGAAGATGCATGATATGATTTTTGATTGTTTTGAATTAGCTGAGACTTGCTTTATGGCTTAGTATGTGGTCAATACTAGAGTAGGTTCCATGTACTGCTGAGTAGAATGTGTACTCTGTAAGTGTAGGATAAGAAGTTCTGTAGATATCTGTTAGATCCATTTGGGCTATAGTGTCAATTAAATCTGCTCTTTCCTTGTTGATCTTCTGTCCAGTTGATCTATTTCTTTTTTTTTTTTTAATTTTTGACAGGCAAAGTGGACAGTGAGAGAGAGAGAGACAGAGAGAAAGGTCTTCCTTTGCCATTGATTCACCCTCCAATGGCTGCCGCGGCCGGCGTGCTGCGGCCAGTGCATCGCACTGATCCAAAGCCAGGAGCCAGGTGCTTTTCCTGGTCTCCCATGGGGTGCAGGGCCCAAGCACTTGGGCCATCCTCTACTACACTCCTGGGCCACAGCAGAGAGCTGGCCTGGAAGAGGGGCAACCGGGACAGAATCCGGCGCCCCAACTGGGACTAGAACCCGGTGTGCCGGCACCGCAAGGCGGAGGATTAGCCTATTGAGGCACGGCGCTGGCCCTTTCTATTTCTGAAGTGGAGTAATGAATTCCCATAATACTATTGTATTGGAGTCTAAGTCTCCCTTTATATTCCTTAATATATCTTTTAAATAAACCGATGCCCTGTAATTAGGTGCATATGCGTTTATAATAGTTACATCTTCCTGTTGAATTGATCCCTTAATCATTATATAGTGACCCTCTTTGTCTTTCTTAACAGTTTTTGTGTTAAAGTTTATTTTGTCTGATATTAAGATGGCTGAACCAGCTCTTTTTTTGGTTTCTGTTGTCATGGAATATCTTATTCCATTCTTTTACTTTCAGTCTGCATGCATCTGTGTTGGAAAGATGTGTTTCTTGTAAGCAGCAAATAGATGGATTTTGTTTTGTTATCCATTCATCCAATCTGTGCCTTTTAACTGGAAAGTTGAGGCCATTTACATTCAATGTGACTATTGATAAGTAGTGACTTTGCCCAAACATTTTTCCAAAGATATTTCTAATATATGATTTGAACTTCCTGTGATCTTTTACTGGGAGATTTTCTTCCTTTACCTTCTTTTGTATTGATGGCTGTGTTTCTGTGTGTAACACATCTTTAAGCATCTTTTACAAGGCTGGACAAGTGGCGACAAATTCTTTCAATTTCTGTTTGCTATTAAATGTCTTTATTTCACCTTCATTCACAAATGAGAGCTTTGCAGGATATACTATTCTGGGCTGGCAGTTTTTTTCTCTTAGTAACTGGGCTATATCTTGCCATTCCCTCCTAGCCTGTAGAGTTTCTAAGGAGAAATCTGCTGTGAGTCTAATTGGTGATCCTCTGAGAGTAATCTGACATTTCTCTCTTGTACATTTTAGAATTTTTTCTTTATGTTTCACTGTGGCAAATTTTATTACAATGTGTTGTCATGAGGATCTCTTTTGGTCATGTTTATTGGGGGTTCTATGTGCTTCCTGTACTTGGATGTCTCTTTCCTTTTCCAAACCCAGGAAATTTTCTGCTAGTATCTCACTAAAAAGGCCTTCTAATCCTTTCTCTTTCTCCATGCCTTCAGGACCTCCTAGAACCGAATGTTGGTTTTTTTAATAGTATCCTATGGACTCCCAATGATATTTTTTAGATTTTTAATTTCCTCTTCTTTTCTTTGGTTTGACTGGATGCTTTCCTATGCTTTGTCTTCTAAGTCCAATATTCTCTCTTCTGCCTCACTGATGCTGTTTTTAAGGTTCTCAAATGTGATTTTCATTTGTTATATTGAATTCTTCATTTCATTTTGGTTTCTCTTCAAGGTCAAGGGTTTGCCACAGGTGACACACCCAGGTTTGTTGTCATAAATCATTCTCTCTCTCTCTCTCTCTCTCTTTTTTTATTCAGAATGGAAGTAATTCTGCTCAGCTGAGCTCTTCTCCTTGATGGCAATCAGTGCCTGAGCACTAGCCCCCGTGGGTATAATATTTGTCTGCTGTGTCCCAAGGACCACACAAAGGATCTGTGCAGTCCTTCCCTGGCAATGTCTCTCACCAGCTAGCCAAGGCTACTGTGTTTGTGGCATCTCCCAGCGAGACTACTCATGTCTCAGCTACACCGTGAGTTCTCCCACATACCCTCAATTTTTTTTCACAGTCCCAGTTCATAAGCTCCACACATTCACTAGTCTTAGTCTCCTGTTATTACTCCCAACCAGAGTGAAGTTTTTCTGCTTGGCTGAGGGCTGGCACAACCCCGAGCTGGCGCAGCTGTTACATATGTCCAAAATGGCACCTGCTCTCCTGCTCTATTGTTTTACATTACTTTGTAAGGTGAGTGGAGAGACAGAATGGTGTCTGTACCATCCCTTTTGTTTTTTTTTTTTTTTTTCTCTCCTCTTGTTAGGCTGGTGTACTTTCCTCCACAGTGCTTCAAGCCTCATTCCCTCTAGGCTCTTCCTGCCACTTTTCTGCCAGTGTCTCAGGCTACTGTGGTTTTACCTCATCTCTCTTCCAGCGCTAGTGTGGAGGAGAAGATTCTCCACAGCTGGGCTCTCGAGCCGTGGGCACCCATGTCCTCCAAGTAGATCCACAATGTTCCTCTAATACCAGAAGAGTTTCCTCTGCAGTTTTTTCCCTAACTCCTCCCTGAGACTTCACTATCTCAACATTTCCTGGACTATCAATGAGCTCCCTCCCTGTTCTGCCATCTTGGAGCCCCTCTGCCTATTCATTTTAATATCTTATTCTATTTATTTGAAAGGCAGAGTTACAGAAAGAAGGAGAGATACAGAGAAAGAGAGAGATCTTCCATTCACTAGCTCACTCCCCAAATGACAAAATTCAGGGTTGGGCCAGGCTGAAGCCAGGATCAAGGAGCTTCATCCCTGTCTCCTACGTGGGTGCAGGAACCCAAGCACTTGGGCCATCTTCCACTGCTTTCTCGGGCACATTAACAGGAAGTCTGATGGGAAGTGGAGCTATCAGGACTTGAACCGGAGCCCATATGCAATTTCAGCATTGAGGGAGGTAGCTTTATCTGTTGCACCATGACTCTGGTCCCATCTGCTCATTTACTTATTAGCTTTGATACATCAAAATTTGTTTAGGGAAATAAGGCCACGTAATGTGAAAAGGACAGTCTTAAGAGATCTTGCTATATACACAAAAATTATTTCAAAATAGATTAAGGATGTAAAAATAAGACCTAAATCTATATTACTCAAGTTAAAACAGAGGGATAGATTCAAGAAACTGAATTTAGTAATGATTTCTCACAGTCAACAAATACAAAAGTTGACAAATGGGACTACATGAAACTAAAAAAAAAGCAAAAAATAAAAAAAAATTCCATATATCAAATAAAACAACCAACAGAATGCAAAATAAGCAGTTAATATCAATAACATACAAAGAATACTTGTAAGTCCACAATGAAATAATCAAGATTAAAGCTGTGCAAATATTTGACTAGCTATTTTCCAAAGAAGATATGTAGACAGAATATGTATATAATAGAGTACAAAGATTTAAAATAATATGCTTCTTCTACGAACTTCCAGAAACCCTTATATGCATGTATTTCAAAATGAATTTTCCATTTTATTCCATTTGTCCATGAACATTTTGAAATATTTCTTACACTTCCACTTATATAAGGTTTCGAAAGTAGTTAAACTCATAGAAACAGAAAGTAGAAGAGTGATTGACAGTGGCTGGGCAAAGAGCAATGAAGAGTTAGTGTTCAGCGGGTATAGAACTTACATCTTAAGCTTTATAACATAAACATCCCTTTGATCTGTTGCACAGAAATGTGAACATAATTAACTGAACTGTACACTAGGAAGAATCACTATGTTCCTAAAGTTGTATTTATGAAAGGCATGAAGTTTCTATACCTTAAATAAAAGGTTTCTGGGAACTTAAAAACGGTACATGTATTTGCTACATGTATTTAGCACAATTAAAATTTCTAATTCTTTGGAACACACAGAAATTAATCTCCAGGTTGTCTTGGAAGTAGTTCTGTTACCAAAGAAATCATCAAACCCTAATAAGGTCCTGGGAGGATATTCCAGAATGCTGTGCACAAAAAGCCATCTACCCAGCAATTTCCCAGAAGAGTGCAAGAACCTCAGGCAATCAATTTTGGCAAGCCTTCATCGTTAAGTGCATGGGTCTCAGGGAAATCCCCAACTCTCTGGATTAGTTTTTGGTTAAGTCTTCATCTTTAAGTGCACGGGTCTTGGGGGAAATCCACAACTCTCTGGATTTGGATGAGGATGCTTTTTGTTACAAGGTAGAGAAATACTGTCATAATTGGCTTACATAATAAACATAGTTACTACCTTACATATTAAGGATTTCAGAAGCAGGGATCTCTCAAGGGCTCAATGTCATCAACATGGCCTTGATTCCTGCTAACTTGCTGCTCTGCCAGTTTTCTCCTCATTTGGTCAGATCATGTCTGCTACAGTATCATCTGGAACATGGTGATAGGCAACATTATGCTCAAGAACGGGTCTCTGGCTTCTTTTGAGTCTCTCTTTAAGGAAAAAAATAAAATAAAAATAAGAAAGAAACAAAACCTACCACAAAAGCATTCTCTCCAGAGCCCTGTTAGAAGATATCCCCAATTTCATTGACAATCACTCTCACAACATTAGTCAACGGGAATGCTATAACCTCGTTTTGCAAGCAACAGTGTCTCCTGTGCCGCTACTAGCTAGCTTTACAAGTTAAATACTCACTTTTCCTTGGATTCAACTTTTTTTTCCTTCATTTTGAGGTAGAAGTTCTATCTTGGACTATATGTGCTTCAAAACCCTAATTCAGGCAGTACTTTCTATGTGTTTGGTGTGTGTAGGCTTCTATGCTAGGTTGCAAGTGATTTAGAGGACAGAGGTATGATTATTGTGTTGTAGGATCTTAGGTTGCTAAGAAAAAAAGACACTTTCCAGGCCACTGGAATGAACCTCAGGAGACAAAGGTCAGAGCTGCTAGCAAACAGCTTGACACCTGGTAAACCCTGAAAATGCAACTCACACTGGATTAGAATCAGGAAGTAGAGACTGGATTCTTAGGACATCATTTGAGACAAATCAATATTCCACTAAATCTAGCAAGTTCTGAATTTTTCTATAATTTGGACCAATAAAATTTCCTCTAATTTACATGTTAAACTCATATGGCAAACAAATGCATAAAGCTACAGAAGCCCTGAGAGTTTCAGAAAGAGATAGAAAAAAATAAGTGAAGTATTTCTTAAAATCTAAAAAGAAAAAAATAAGAGAGAGACATACTTTACAATATAAGGTATTATTCAACCAACACATTCAAGGGTTGACATTTTTCTCCAATGTCAGTCCACATCATGTATTTCCATGAAAATCAATCTAAAATGAAATAGCAAGTGAGTCCAAGTTGATGAAATGTCATTTTCCCTGACTGCCTGATTTCCTCTCACCCTCCTCAGGTTGCCTCCCTCACTGTGTCACATATGGGTTAATTGACACAAGATAGTTTTCATTAAATGAAGCATTTTCTGTATACACAATTCAGATTGGATCAGAAATGCACATATGAGCCGGGATAGGAGGAAATGTGATATTATTGGTGATGATGATGATGATAATGAAAACATCAGTAATGCTTAAGTATACAAATCTTTGAGTGATTTTCAAATTCTAAACACTGTTACACTGTGCTAAGAATATCAAATACATAATTTATACCATTACTTCCAATCTATTAAAGGCTGCTGAAGATCTGATAACATAAGCTGACTGCTTATGGAGTTTGAGTTTTCAACTGTTAGAACTAAAATCATACAGAAATCTGTTTGATTCCAAGCTGTGATCTTTTACATAATACGTGTAATTTCTCCACATATTTTCTGAAGATTCATAAACTCATAGTGCATTGTCACAATTTATACCTAATAAGTACATGATGACCTGTGTAAACAGAAAGCTGCTATCCTTCTCTTACTGGCAGAAAAATTATCACTGCTTTATTTGGACAAAATCTTGAGTGTTCATCTGTTTGCCCACCTTAGTTTAAGTCTGAGTATTGCAGCCTCAGCCTTATTGGTATGTGGAGCCAGATGTTGTTGTTATTGTTATGGGACTGATCTGTGCACTGTAGGATATTTAGCAGAACCACTGATTGCCCTACAATCCAAATTCCAGCAGCACCCCTTCCAGGTGTGACAACCAAAGATATCCCCTGATATACCTGAAATGTCAAATCCACATCTGGTTGAGAAACACTAGTCTAGAACCCTGCCACTAAAATTTCTTGTCTTCATCTGTTCTGTGCCGCTACAACAGAATACTTGAGATTGGATAATTTACAATGTGGAGATTTATTGCCTCACAGTTATGTATGCTAGGCACCAGTAGATCCAGGATCTGGCAATGCCATACACTTTTCCCAAGATGTGCCTTGCAGGCTGCATTTTCTGGAGAGGGAGAAAGCTAAATCCTCACAAAGCAGGGCCAAAAGAAAAAGGGAATTGAATTCACTGTTTTCCAATGGCACTAACATGACTTGTGATCTTAGAGCCCTAATGGCTAATTACATGTCTTTTTTCTTTTTTTTTTTAATCACTTTTCCAAAGTCTTGGTTCTTAACACTGTTACAGTAGCAATTAAAATTCAACAAGAGTTTCAGGGATGACACTCATTGAAACAGCATTAGTGGTGAAAACATAAAGACTGAACTTTGTTGTTTGAGACTGGAACTATCAAATGGCATGTTATGCTGGAATATGCCATGTTCCTTTTTTATTAAAAACATAACTCCTATTGATAAAACAAAAAAGACAAGGGCCCAAAAATGTACGCCAGCGTTACCATGATACCAAAGTCAAAGACATTTTAAGAAAACTGCATACCACCCTGCCTTATGAACAATAGTAAAAACTGCCCAACAAAATACTAGCAAAAACAAATTCAGCAATATTATGAAAAGATTTTAGACCATGACAAAGCGGGAGCTCTTCCTGACATGCAAAGATGTTTGAACATGCTGGAGCAGATCAGTGCAACAGACTTTATCACCAAAATGAAGGACAGACCCACATGATCATCTCAACTGATGAAGAAAAGGTATTTGAAAAATTCAATTCTGTTTCTTGATTTAAAAAATTACTCAACAGAGTACAAAGAAACTATATTAACATAATAAAAAGCAAATGTTAAAAATCACACTCGTTGGTGAAAGACTGATTTATCTCTAAGATCTTGAACAACACAAGAATGTTCACTTTCACCATCTGTACTCAACATGGAATTTGAAGCTCTAGGCACAGAAATAATGTTAAGAAAAAAAAAGTAAGGTGTCCAAATAGTAAGTGAAGTAAAATTATCTCTATTCGCAGATGACATGATTTATATGAAGAAAGTCTTAAAATTTTCACAGAAAAAAATCTCTTAGAATAAATAAAAACTCAGAAAGGAAGAAAGGAATAAAGTCAACACACAAAAAATCATTTACATTTTTATATAATAAACAATCAACAACTGAATACAATTGAGAATACAATTCCACTTATAATAACATTGAAAAGAGGAAAACACTTAGAAATTAACTCATCTAAAGAGATGAAAGACTTGTACAACAAAAATTAAAGAACAATGCTGAAAGAAATCAAGGAAAACACAAGTGAATGGAAAGAAAGCCCAAGCTTCTGAATGGAAAGACTATATCATTCGCATGTAAACTACTTAGTAATCTACAGTCAATGTAGTCCCTATTAAAATTTTTACCATATTTTTTGTAGAGATAGAAAAATTTACTATATTTATATACTCATATGAAGTCTGTGAATAGTGCAAATTCCTTTGGAAAAGAACAAGGATGGAGGACTCAAACTCTCTGATTTCAAAACCAACTACAGTGCTACAGTAATAAAAACAGAGTGGTATTGGCTTAAATACAGGCAAAAAAAAAAACAGTAAACTTGAATGCAGAGCCCTTACATATATACTCAAATGATTTTTGACGAAGGGTCAAAGATTATTCAAGGATGAAAGGTCAGTCTTTTCAATAAATGTTGTTGGGAGAACTGAAGATGCTCACACCAAAAAATGAAGTTGAACTATAACCCCAAATACAAAATTATCTCACACTGGATCACAGGCCCTAAAGATCTAGAAAACCTTTAAGATGCTTCTAATAAAACTTAAAGCAAAAGCTTCCTAACATTGGATTTGATATGACAACAAAGGCACAGACTACAAAAGAAAATCAGCAAATTGGGCTTTATGATTATTTATTAAAGTGCATCAGAATATCATCAATAGGAGTCGGCATTTGGCACAACAGTTAAGTCAGTGCATGGGGTGCTGCTGTTCCATAGTGGAGTGCCCGGTCTGATTTCCAGCTGTTGCACTTCTGCTGATGTGCACCATGGGAGGCAGCAGAGAGGATGGCTCAAGTACTCGGATCCTTTTCACCTATATGGGCAATCCCCGATGGAGGTCCTGGCTTCTGAACTTAGCCTGGCCTAGCCCTAGCATTTGGGGAGTGAATCAACTGATGAAAGACAAACACACCTAGAGTTTTATGATACTTTCCACCTTTTTCCCTTGTACTTCATTATTATTTTTCCTTCACCAGGCACAGGCGTGGGTTTTGGAACAACAACAACAAAAAGGAACTCGGAAAATAATGACTAGGTATTCCTGAGAGCAACATGCAAATGAGTCTTTTAAAGTTGTTGAAACCTATGGCACTGATGTCGGTACCATGGTAGCAAAATTCAAGTTGTTATACAGTGCTTTTGTGGGAAAGAAAAAGTAGGTGAACATGTATTCATACAGGCAACACCTCAACTGTAGTCCAGAAATGTGGCCTCATCTCTTGTACCTTCACTCCTTAAATACGTACATTAGAAAACTTAAGAGGGGTTTGCTAACTTGCACACATGTCCTCAGGTGAGTCCTGTAATCCTAGCCTGAGCTTGTACTGCTGCTCAGATCTTCCTACTCTTTGAGGGGTGACACCTTCACTCTGGGTAGTATGCTGTGTTCTGCTTCAGGAAGTGACCACTTTTCCTGGAAAACATTTCTTGGGATCAGAATGCTAGCAAAAAAAAAAAAAAGGGGGAATTATTCAGAATCTATAGTCTCACCAGCAAGACTCAGCTTAGTCCCTGTCCCAGGGTAACCAAGCAACAACTCCAAAAATTCCAAACACCTCCACTGAGAAGGCTATGTATGCCTCTCCCAAGCACCAAGGATAGATGGTCTATTCCTCAGGGAAGATCACACGTATGGCATTTGCAGGCTCTTAGCATTCATTCACTTAGAGTTTATAATTAAGAGACTATGTGGCCCTTAAGATGACTAACACTGCTAGTAAGTTAAACACGTTTCAGAAAAAAAAAAATCCCACAAAGAAGAGGAAAGGTGAGAAATATTAAAAAGGTATCCCACTTTACCAAAGGATAAGTAGACAAGGCATGTGGGGCACTCATCTGATCCAGACATTTCATGACTGTCTACCACGAGTGGGATTGCACTAGGAACCTTCCAGTAGTGCCTCATTTCATCCTTTGGACAGCTCTGTGATGCAAGTCTGATTATGTACTTTATATAAATCATTTAAGACCCAGAGAAATGAATTTATCCCCGAGGCACTGGTAAATCATGAGGCTGGGACATTTACCTGGACTGCCTTTCCCAGCCCAACATCCTCAAGCCTTCCCAGCTATGCCCTGTGCAAACTCTCTTGGCTCGTGCTGGTACTTAGGAGATGGGACATTACTGAGGAACATATAAAATGAAAACTATTTGTGCAGAAAAGATAAGTAAATTATTTCAAGTGTATTAAATTGCATGTACCATAAAATACTATATGAAGTAATAAAAATAATATAAATATTTTAGTCTTATTATCCAAGAATAGGCTACATGTCTTTTCCCAATTACTTTCCAGGAAATCTACACAGGTACTCCAAGAAGAGGGTACTACTGTTATCATCCATATTTTACAAATAAGAAAATGAGATTCTAAATAATACTTTTCATGTCTGTAATTTGGAATTTTTAAAAGATTTTATTTATTTTATTTGAGAGGTAGAGTTACAGACAGTGAGAGGGGAGACAGAGAGAAAGGTCTTCCTTCCGTTGTTTCACTCCCCAGATGGCCACAACTGCCGGAACTGCGCTGATCTGAAGCCAGGAGCCAGGCACTTCCCCCCTGTCTCCCATGTGGGTATAGGGGCCCAAGAACTTGGGCCATCTTCTACTGCTCTCCCAGGTCATAGCTGAGAGCTGGATTGGAAGAGAAGCAGCTGGGACTAGAACCGGCGCCCATATGGGATGCCGGCGCTTCAGGCAGAGGATTATGGTGGCGGCCCCTATAATTTAAACAATTTCAAACAAACAACTTGAGTAAAAAACAGTGTCAAGTAATAATATTGAACATAATATCTTTCAGATTAAAAATTATGAACAAACCTGCATTTACCAAGTACAACAAATTGTTTTGAATTTTGTATGCTTTGTGGAATAGGTACATCATGCTCATTAACTTATGTATTATTTCACATACTTTTTAACAGAGAGAACATTTAAAATCTCTTAATAATGCTATAACTAGTACTTAAACAGTATTTTTCACGTTATGTTTCTGTGTGGGAGCAAACTGTTGAAATCTTTACTTAATGTATGCTAAACTGATCTTCTGTATATAAAGAGAATCGAAAATGAATCTTGATGTGAATGGAAGGGGAGAGGGAGTGGGAAAGGGGAGGGTTGTGGGTGGGAGGGACATTATGGGGGGGAAGCCATTGTAATCCATAAGCTGTACTTTGGAAATTTATATTCATTAAAAAAAAAAAAAAAAAGAAAAAAAAAATTTATATTCATTAAATAAAAGTTAAAAAAATCTCTTAATAATTTTCAAGAACACATGTATTGTTAAGAGATATAGTAGTCACACCATACAATACACTTTTTAAAAAACAGATTTTATTTATTTATTTGAGAGGTAGAGCTTCAGACAGAGAGAGGAGGAGACAGAGAAAGAGGTCTTCCATCTGCTGGTTCACTCCACAAGCGGCCACAAAGGTCAGAGCTGGGCCAATCCAAAGCCAGGAGCTAGGAACCAGGAGCTTTTTCTGGGTCTTCCACGTGGTGTAGGGGCCCAAGCACATGGGAGATCTTCCACTGCTTTCCCAGGTGGATTGGAAGAAGAGCAGCCGGGACACAAACTGGCACTCATATAGAATGCTGGCAACACAGGTTGGCCTACTAGGCCAACAGAGCTGGCTCCAATACTTCTCCAATATTTTTTTTTACAGGCAGAGTGGACAGTGAGAGAGAGAGACTGAGAGAAAGGTCTTCCTTTGCCGTTGGTTCACCCTCCAATGGCCGCCGTGGCCGGCGCACTGCGGCCGGCGCACCGCGCTGATCCGATGGCAGGAGCCAGGTACTTCTCCTGGTCTCCCATGGGGTGCAGGGCCCAAGCACCTGGGCTATCCTCCACTGCACTCCCTGGCCACAGCAGAGAGCTGGCCTGGAAGAGGGGCAACCAGGACAGAATCCGGCGCCCCGACCGGGACTAGAACCCGGTGTGCCAGCGCCACAAGGCGGAGGATTAGCCTGGTGAGTCACGGCGCCGGCCTCTCCAATATTTCTATCCACAGCAATTTGTTACTATCTTAATAAGCATAAAATGAACCTGTCTTGATTATGGTAAGTGCTTGAATTTCAGTTGGGGTTGCCACTGAAGAAATCATCATGAAAGAGTGGAAAGAACATACTTGCAGAATATATATAGCATACATAAAATTGATCTGAAAATCTTTATGAAAAAATAATGTGTTACTCCTATTTTTTCATTTAATTGGTGGAAGCATTGTCAAAGGTTGGGCTGGCTTATAGATCTGCATCCAAGAGCAATGACCCCAAAATAACAATGAAATAGAAGACTCCGTCCTCATCCCATACTTAGTTTCACACACACACACTCACACACACACACACACACACACACAAACACAGGACACAAAGGTATCAGAGAAATACCTAGCTCTCAAATTCAGCTTAGGAACAACAGTTGAGGAACACATACTAACACAAATTCTATTGAGCATGACCCCTGTTTCCATAAAAACAAACTCCACAGAAATGTTATAACGTTGTATCACTTAAGAAGAAACTTTTATCAAGTTATGCTCCCAAGTGAGCTTTGGCTACTGTCATGAGCAACCTGTGTTTTCTGAAGTCTAGGAAAGGTGATGCGGTTTCAGTCAAGATGAGGGAGCTTACAAAGAATAAAGGAGAGGGGCTGGCGATGTGGCATAGCAGGTAAAGCCAACGCCTGCAGTGCTGGTATCACATAGGGGCACCAATCTGAGTCCTGGCTGCTCCATTTCCAATCCAGCTCTCTGCTATGGCCTGGGAAAGCAGTAGAAGATGGCCAAAGTCCTTTGGCCCCTGTACCCGTGTGGGAGACCCAGAAGAAACTCCTGGCTTCGGATCAGTGCAGCTCCTGATGTTGCCACCAATTGGGGATTAGACCAGCAGATGGAAGACCTCTCTCTTTCTCACTGCTTCTCTGTAACTCTGCATTTCATATAAATAAATAAATCTTTAAAACAGAGAATAAAGGAGAAAGAATTTGGGCCTAATCCAAATATAACACAAGTTTTCCCCCTTCACTATGGCTGCAGCAGAGAGCTTATCTCTCCTCACTGTTGATCAAGAAATTATGACTCCTCAGAGAAATGTTTTCAAAGTCAGACAGGTAGATTTCACTAACAACTGGGTAAAGATAAATTTCACATGCAGGCAAAACATGGACTCCAAGTTAATGAATCTTAGAAGATCAAGTTCAGTGAGACAGATAGACATTGTGTATTATTCTTATCTGATTCCCATATTTGATGCATGCCTGATTGCATGTCCCTGCTCTGTAGTTATTTGGGCAATGCTAGAACACCAGCAATAATAGGGAGATCACTACTTCCACATGGCTGGACAATTGTGATCATTATTTACTTATATAAACATTTATTAAAGGCTATTGTTTGACAGACAGTCTGCATGACAGTGAAACAGATATACACAGCCACGCCCAGAGTATCAATAGCCTAGCATGAAGTGCTTCTAAAGCATCAAAATATGTTTAACGATCTCCATAAGACAAACACTTCAGCTATTAAGATTTCATCAGGCTGCTCTTCCACAAGCTGACAATCTCCATTTCAATTCACACATTCCTTGATTCATCCATTCACTTCACAGCATGTTTTTATGAATCATTATGTACCAGATCCTGGAGACACAGGACACTGACTCTATCTTCATGAAGTGAATGACCTGATGCTCTAGCATCTTCCGTTACTGTTGGGTGAAGTCATTCTACAAATTTCCCTCCACTTATTCCTTGAAATAAAATCAGTGTATAAAGATTTATGCTACATAAACCCTTTCTTCACAGAATTTAGCATTGTTGAGCCAAGTACAGTTTCCGTATCCTTAATTTTATCATGAGATGCCAAGGCAATTAGTTCTATAGTGATATTTCTGATTGACATATTTCCATATGCCATCTTATCTAAAACATATCTAGATATCCAATATATATGTTTATCATTGAAATATATGTATTACAATATAAAGGTTTTTGCTGAACATATGCCAAATATCTTACAGTAATTATTGGGCTGTGTGTAGACTCTGAGAATTCCTCCTCTAATGTTTAAATCAGAAAGGTGTAAATCTATAAAAATCAATGCTTTATTGTTTTTCCTGGGATGATTGTTGAAAACTTAATACCTACAAGTTTTCCATAAACCCACTATGTGGTGGAATGAGAAGGCCATGCCAAGATGGCTGCTGGCAAGCGAGCGTCAGTTACTCAGGAATGGCTTTGAAACCCACCTGGCAACGGAGCTTGCCTGGCAACAGGCTGTGATTGCATGGCTTTGAAACCCACATTGCAAATGGAGCCTGCCTGGCAACAGGCTGTGATTGGATGGCTTTGGAAACTGCCTGGCAACAGGCTGTGATTGGTTGGGGCATAGACCGCCCCTTGACCAGATTGGCTGGTCTTGGCTACATAAGCTGTTGTACTAACTGAAATAAACGACTCTGTGGGCTGCTTGCCTCAAGCCCTCTTTCACCTGACTCTGGGGGTCTGTGTGGTGACTCTGCACCTCTTGCCCCCACCACGCTCCTCCTCTCAGAAATGAATCCACTGCAACATTGTTGAGAAATCAACTGCAACACCCATATAGCTTCTAAATAGTATAGGAGATCAGGATGATAAATCAAGCCCTGTTTCTCTCTGGAATTGGCTGCACTGTGTCTTCAGTACATTCCATAACATAATGCCAAGTGAGGGGTAACTGCTTTGCATAACAATTAAGATGCATCTTGGGATATCTGTAGTACACATCAGAATGCCTAAGTTTGAGACCATAGTAAGCTCCTGATTTGAACTTTCTGCTAATTTGTACCATAGGAGCCAGCAGGTGATAGTTCAAGTAGTTGAGTATTTGGCACTCAATGGGAGATCCAGATTGAGTTCCTGGCTCTGGGCTTTGCCATAGTGTAGTTCCAAATGCTGGGGGCATTTGGAAAATGAGCCAACAGATGGGAGATCTATGTTTCTCTGTTGGTCGTTATTCTCTCTCTCTCTCTCTCTCTCTCTCTCTCTCACACACACACACACACACACACACACCCTTCAAATGAAATAAATGTGTTTTGGAAAAGCCAAATGCCACTCCAGCAAAGATTCTAGGCTTCCCAAGAACTGCTTCAATATACTCAGGATTTAAAGTGATTGTCATTTGTTCTTCTCTTATTTTTTTTCAGTTTCTTTTTTATCTTTCATGGACAGAGTTCCTGCCTTTCTCTACTCAGTCCACAAAATTGTACTAAAGTTTTTCCTTCACTACAATATAATCACATGATTTTTTAATGACACTTTTCTCATGTGGATGCATTGATATGACATATTTTAGATTTGCCTGTTCACCTAATACAAAACTTCATACACAGTAAGTTTGTATCATGGGGTCATGGTTTCATTTTCTAATTTTTTTTTTTTTTTTTTGACAGGCAGAGTGGACAGTGAGAGAGACACAGAGAAAGGTCTTTTTTTTTTTTTTTCTGTTGGTTCACCCTCCAATGGCCACTACCGGCAGTGCATCATGCTGATCTGAAGCCAGGAGCCAGGTGCTTTTCCTGGTCTCCCATGCGGATGTAGGGCCCAAGCACTTGGGTCATCCTCCACTGCACTCCCGGGCCACAGCAGAGAGCTGGACTGGAAGAGGAGCGACCAGGACAGAATCCAGTGCCCTGACCGGGAGTAGAACCCAGTGTGCCAGTGCCGCAGGCAGAGGATTAGCCTATTGAGCTGCGGCGCTGGCCATGATTTCATTTTCTATGGAACATTTGCTATTATCTAGAGTAATTTTGATCATCTATATTTATTTGTTTATATTTTTATTATCCCATTACAGACCATCCCCATTCCTAACTACAGTGTCAGTTCTACAAGAATGGCTGATATAAAATAAACAGGAGGGGCCAGCACTGGGGCACAGCAGGTTAAAGCCCTGGCCTGCAGCGCCAGCATTCCATATGGGCGCCAGTTTGTGTCCTGGCTGTTCCACTTCTGATCCAGCTCTCTGCCATGGCCTGGGAAAGAAGTAGAAGATGGCCCAAGCCCTTGGGCCCCTGCACCCATGTGGGAGTCCAGGAAGAAGCTCCTGGCTTCTGGCTTCAGATTTGCTCAGCTCCAGCTGTTGCAGCCATTTCAGGAGTGAACCAGCAGATGGAAGACCTCTCTCTCTCTCTTTCTTTCTCTCTCTCTCTCTCTCTGTATCTACTTCTCTCTGTTAATCTTTCAAATAAATAAATAAATATTTTTAAAAAATAAATAAAATAAGAAAAAATTTACACTTATATACATACACTTGCTAAAGAATAATTAAACCAGGAGAAATACATTTTTTCGTTCCATCAATTGATGTCAAGTGCTCATTCTTGGAATTTTACCTTATGTGGGTATATCTAGTATTTTCTCACTTCTGTTCCAATTAATTAATATTTTGCTTTCTTTTAATAAATAGATTTATTGGCTGGCAACGCGGCTCTCTAGGCTAATTCTCCGCCTGCGGCGCTGTCACCCCAGGTTCTAGACCTAGTCGGGGCACTGGATTCTGTCCTGGTTGCTCCTCTTCCAGGCCAGCTCTCTGCTGTGGCCCGGGAAGGCAGTGGAGGATTGCCCAAGTGCTTGGGCCCTGCACCCACATGGGAGACCAGGAGAAGTACCTGGCTCCTGCCTTCAGATCAGCGCAGCGTGTCGGCTGCAACGTGCTGGCTGTGGTGGCCACTTGGGGTTAAACCAACAGAAGAAGTAAGACCTTTCTGTCTCTCTCTCTCTCTCACTGTCCACTCTGCCTGTCAAAAAATAAATAAATAAATAGATTTATTTGCAAAGTCACAAATTTAAATTATTTTTTCATCAAATCTCATGTTAATATATTAACACAAAGAGAACAGATTCGATCTAGTTCATGAATGTAATTTGAAGAATTTGATCCATCCCTTCCTGACTTCTCCCTCCCTCTCGCTTTCCTCCATACCCCTTCCTTCCTTCCTCCTTTGTTCCTTTCTTCCTCTCTCGAAATCACAAAGTATATTTCTATATACTACTTTATTTTGTTTAACCATACATTCATTTTTTAAAGATTTATTTATTTATTTGAGAGGCAGAGCTACAGAGAGAGAGAGGGAGAGACAGAGAGAGAGGTCTTCCATCCACTGGTAAACTCCCCAAATGGCTGTAATAGCTGAAGCTGGGCCAATCTGAAGCCAGGAGCCAGGAGCTTCTTCTGGGCCTCCCATGTGGGTACAGTGGCCCAAGCATTTGGACCACCTTCTACTGTTTTCCCAGGCCTTATGAGCTAGATCAGGAGCAGTCAGGACTCATTCTGGTACCCATATGAGATGCTGGCACCATGGGCAGAAGCTTAACCTACTGCGCCACAGTGCCACCCCTATATATTCATGTTAGACATATGAGATTGGAATGAGGCATTTGAGCTACACATAATCTTTTTTCACCATTCCAGACTTCATCAAATTCTATTTCTAGCTGTTCACTCAATATTGTTTTAATAGTTTACAAATATTAACAGCTACTTAAAAAAACATTTTATAAAAAGGATTTAGGTGACCAAGTATGACACAGAGATAAACTTTATCCTGATAGCCTTTGTAAAATCTTATGTTTGCCCAATGATAAAATATACTTGTTAAAACTGTAAGCACACTGGCCGGCACCACGGCTCAATAATCCGCAGCCTGTGGTGAGGGCACACCAGGTTCTAGTCCCGGTTGGGGCACCAGATTCTGTCCTGGTTGCCCCTCTTCCAGTCCAGCTCTCTGCTGTGGCCCAGGAGTGCAGTGGAGGATGGCCCAAGAGCTTGGGCCCTGCACCCCATGGGAGACCAGGAGGAAGCACCTAACTTCCAGCTTCGGATCGGCTCAGCGCTGGCCGTAGCGACCATTTTGGGGGTGAACCAACGGAAGACCTTTCTCTTTGTCTCTCTCTTTCACTGTCTAACTCTGCCTATCAAAAATAAAAATAAAAATACAATATAAATAATAAAATTGTAAACACAAAGAAAATAATCACTTGCATTATATCATCTGTGAAATTTTCAAAAAGAGAACATAGATAAAAGACATGTTTGTATGGCATCTAGTATATTTCACAAACATGTGAAAAGATCTGCCTTTATCCAAAGCTGACTTGCTGTGATATTGTGAAAATACATTGCTTCATCACGGCATGGCATCTCACTCCATTTTAATATGCAAGAAAATGGTACTAGCTGGAGATTGTGCTGAAAATCGCAGTTGTGTTGATCAAAAATACTTTTCTTACAGTAAAAATATGGTCATACCTCAGGTGAGGGATTCTCTCACCTCAGGATCATCACGTACCCCCTCTTACAAAATGAACAGCTTCAGTTAGGACAGGTTAGGCAATGTATCCAAAGGAGAAGAACAAGAGAAAGAGCTCAGCGTGAAGTCTTAGCTTCACAGAGAGCACTAGAATTGGATAAATACTACTATTCAGGCCCAAGTAAGAAGAAGTTGACAGAAGAAACTATGGAAAGAGAAAATTGAGGATGAGTCTATCCAAACTTGTAGCAAAACAAATAATACCTGGGCCTCGATTTTGAATTGGTTCACTCACGAGCCAATTCAGATTATATGAATGACATGCAGCCCATACCCTAGAGATCACTGTCCGTGAGTAGTCAAGTCCATATATCTCTGCCAACGTCATCTCAATCTAGCAAAGGAAGACACCTGCTTCTAAGAAATCAGCTTTAGTCATAATTTAACTTCATCCCCTCATTCATGCACTTACACATGTATACTTTCAAATACTTTGTTCCTAACAGAGGTCACACTCTTGAGCCACAGAACCAAAGGCAGCATCCTCTGCCCTGCACTGGAGGAACATATCTCAGTAGCAAGCGAGTGAACCCAGGATAACACAGAACTCACATACGTACATTCACAAGAGTTATCCCAGCATCTCTTCTGCGGATAAAAAATCAGTTCAAGGCCAGCGCTGTGGCTCAGCGGGTTAAAGCCCTGGCCTGAAGTGCCGGCATCCCATGTGGGCGCTGGTTCTAGTCTCAACTGCCCCTCTTCCAATGAAGCTCTCTGCTGTGGCCTGGGATAGCAGTGGAGGATGGTCCAAGTGCTTGGGCCCCTGTACCCAAGTGGGAGACCTGGAAGAAGCTCCTGGCTCCTGGCTTCGGATCTGAGCAACTACAGCCGTTGCGGCTGACTGGGGAGTGAACCAGCAGATGGAAGACCTCTCTCTCTGTCTGTACCTCTCTCTGTAACTCTGTATTTTAAATAAATAAAATAAATATTTAAAAACAACAACAAAAAATCAGTTCAACAGCATCTGAATCTTGGAAAATCACTTAGATGTGTAAGCTCCTAAAAATGAGCCTCATTAGCATATTGTTACAACAATTAAATCATTTAAACAAAAAGTCATCATGATACTTCTCAAAGGTAAAATAATGCTTCTCACGAAGTCTCCTTTAGGCCTAGAATAACTTATGATATCAATCCAAAAGAAGAAATGCATACAAATATTCTTGTTTCTTTACATCAATTTATCAGCTGTTACAAAGTTTTACAACTTACTAAGTGAGACATAAAAACTAAGCATAAAGAAGGAAAAGCTTTATTTTTACAAAAATATAATAAAAAATTTTGTCATTTTATTTTTTAATATTCTTAAAACTTTGCAAGATAATCAAAGTTGATGTAACTTGTTGCCTCAGACCTAGATCTGAACCTGTGAAACTCAATTTACTCTAAATCACAGCCTTAACTTCTCTGATTGCTAGAAGATGAAACAACAATAAATCATAAAGTGTTACACTTCAGGGGTTTGTTCTCCCAGCATTTCTTTTTAGGAAAGGGCCAAAATGTGACAGGTAAATCTCACTGGTTAGGACAACAAACAGAATACAGTAATTTCAATTTATGTACAATCAGGAAAATATACACCATATACATGTAAGTGGCCAACACTTTGGTTTCTGTTTTTGCCTTCTGAAAATGGAACAAAACCACATTAAAGAAGCAAGGGGGAGTCCAGTGCCATGGCTCACTTGGTTAATCCTCCGCCTGCTGCACCGGCACCCCGGGTTCTGTCCTGGTTGCTCCTCTTCCAGTCCAGCTCTCTGCTGTGGCCCGGGAGTGCAGTGGAGGATGGCCCAAGTGTTTGGGCCCTGCACCCCATGGGAGACCAGGAGAAGCACCTGGCTCCTGGCTTCGGATTGGCGCAGCGTGCTGGCCGCAGCGCGCCAGCTGTAGTGGCCATTTTGGGGGATGAACCAACGGAAAAAAGGAAGACCTTTCTCTCTGTCTGTCTCTCTCTCACTGTCTAACCCTGCCTGTCAAAAAAAAAAAAAAAAAAAAAAAGGAGTAAGGGGGAAAATTGCTTCTTGCATGCAGATTTCTCACCTTTGAGAGCCTAGCTAGAAAATCAGCTATCTGTTTGCATCTTTGTTCATGCCTCCTTTCAACCACTTACACACTTATTACATTCTTCATAACCTTGAAATTATTCCATAAGAAACAGAAATGCTAACAAAGAAACTTCAATAAATTAGATGGAACCAATTCTTTGACATGCAAATATATTTTAGTTTTGCCCCACTAGGTCGTATGTTTCATTATGATTAAAAATGTCAAACAATATTTTGCCTGCTGGGAGTATAGGTTTTACTCTGTTTTTCAATTTTGCTCAAAATGCCTTATTGCATAATTTATGAGGTACAGCAGCCTTTGGTTGTTGTTTTTTAAAATTACACGCTATGAGCCCCATGGTAGCATTTTGCTAAATGGTTGTACATATTGGCTTTTGAACATTTATAGAACAAAAGTACGCAATGAGCAACTCTTTTTGGATGATTATTCTCTTGTGTGCAACCTTCAGCTGTGAAAATAGTCTAGCCTCATTAATGGAACAAGGAAGTCTTGCCTTCTGCATACTCAATTCACAAGTTCTAATTTATTGTGGGTGGTGAAATCTTCAAACTACTTTATTAGCCTCTCTCTCTCTCTCTCTCCTTCTTCAATAACTCTCCCCCACAATCCTTTTATTGAGAAACTCATTTATTTATCAGGGATTATGTGTAGAGAACTTAGGATCTTAAAGCTGGGTGGACAGCATATTAAAACCTCTGCTTTCTCCCCCGCCTTCTTCTCTGGGGATGTGTGAACAAAATGAACATGCTTATGTCCACGTGCAGTGTGCTAAGGCTGTTGGAAAATAATTCCCTTTGAAATGGGAAATATTTGAAGGGTACCTGTGGGAGAAATGGAACAATATATTTGAGAAAATCAAGAGAGTTATGAATGCTGGTGTTTTAAAAGTGGGATTTTAAATCATTAGGTTTTGTTTAATAACCTTTCTGAAAAATTTATTTCTATGGGAAGAATTTCCTGTCAGTATGGACAGGTCGTGAGGATCTAACGAGATTATATATGTTCAGAGCAGAATCTGGCCTTTGGAAAATGTATGGTATTGTTTTCACTTACATGAGATTCACCGTGATTACACCAAGAGGAGCTGGAATATCTTTTGGTAAAAATAAATAAATCAATCAATAAATAAATCACTTATTTGAAAGGAAAAGAGACCAAGAAAGAAAGAAACAGAAAATTCTCCCATTTGCTGGTTCACTCTAAATTCTCGCAACTACCAGGGCTGGGTCAGGTTGCAGCAAGGAGGTAGACACTCAGGTGAGTGGCAGAAAGGCAAGTGTTTGAGCCATAACCTGCTATCTCCCAGCGTGCGCATTAGCAGGCTGCTGGAAGCATGAGCAGTGTCAAGACCTAAGATGCAGGTGTCCTTGTGGCATCTTATTCAACCCCTACATCAAACACTCAGCCCTAAATATAACCCGTAAGGAGAACTCTGGTTGTTTTAGAAAAACTTAAGAAAAGGGAATATTGACATTTTTGCAACACAGCTGAATGACAAGCAGGAGCTACTACTTTAAGTCCTCTAGGATTGCCATAATCACAAAGACAAAAAAAAAAGTTTTGGTGACTATCAGAACCAACGGAAATTGCTGGTAGGATTATAAAATGGCATGGCTACTATGGAAAGTAGTTTGACAACTCCTCAAAATTAAATATGGAGTTAAAATATGACCCAATAAGGTGACTGCCAGGCATATGCTCAGAAAAGGAAAACACGGGCTCACAAAAACTGCCTGGGAGACAGCATTATCCATAGTAACCAAAAGGTAGAAACAACCCAAATGTTCATCAGCTGATCAATGGATAAACAGAACAGGTTATGTGATGAAATATCTGTTGGCCTTTCATAGAGAATGGCACACAGTAGTTCCCACTTATCTGAAAGGGATATGGTCTAAGACCCATGATGAACAACTGAAACCCTAGATAGAACTAAAGCCTACATATACTGTTTTTTTCTATACCCACAACCCTATACCTGTGATGAAGTTTAATTTATGAAATAGGCACAATAAGAAACTAACAACTAGTAACAAAATAAGGGGCCAGCTTTGTGGAGGAGCAGATTCAGCCTTCGCGCGTGATGACAGCATACAATACAGGCACCAGTTCAGGACGTGGCTGCTCTACTTCTGATCCAGCTCTCTGCTAATGCACCTGGGAAAGCAGGGGAACATGGCACTAGTCCTTGGACCCCTGCACCTACGTGGGAGACCCAGAGCAGCTCTGGGCTCCTGCCTTTGGCCTGGCCCAGTCCCAGCTATTACGGCTATTTGGGCAATGAACCAGTAGATGGAAGATTCTCTCTCTTTCTTTCTCTCCCTCCCTCTCTCTCTCTTTCTCTCTCTGTCTGTCTTTCTTCCTCTCTCTGTAACTCTGCCCTTCTAATAGATAAAAACAAAAATAAAACAATTACAGTAATATATGGCAATAAAGTTTAAATCAATGGATTATATGTATTATATAATTATAATTGATTCAGTATATGTATTATATATGCATTATATGTATTACACATTCTACTTTCAACATCTTATTGTACAGTACTGATCATCCTTTTTGTACTGATATGAGATGATGTGATGTCTATATGATGATATGAAGTGAAATGTGTGAGGCAGGCAATGCAACATAGCATTAGGCTACATTCTGTCAGAGGAGGATCATTTGCTGCTGGCGATCCTGGATCACTTGCCACTTAATATTTTCAGACTGACATCACCTCATGCAACTCAAGTTAGAAAGTAGAACCTCAGATAAGGATGATTACTGTACTAATATATGCTATAACGTTTATGAACTCTGAAAACTCATGGTACATGAAAAAAAGCCAGAAACAAAAGACTACATATTTATTATATGATACATTTCTATGAAATGTCCAGGATCGTGGCTGGCACTGTGGCACAGAGGGTTAAAACCCTGGCTTGAAGCGCCAGCATCCCATATGGGTGTCAGTTTGTGTCCTGGCTGCTCCACTTCCAATCCAGCTCTCTGCTATGGCCTGGGAAAGCAGTGGAAGACGGCCCAAGTCCTTGGGACCCTGCACCTGCATGGGAGACCTGCAGGAAGCTCCTGGCTCCTGGCTTTGGATCGGTACAGCTCTAGCCGTTACGGCCATCTGGGGAGTGAACCAGCAGATGGGAGACCTCTCTCTCTGTCTCTACCTCTCTCTGTAACTCTTTCAAATAAATAAAATAAATCTTTAAAAAAATAAAGAATAACAGAGGGTATATTTTGACCTCTTTTGTGATTGCCTATTTCTACATTAGCTCTGTTTTTTACAGCAATCAAAGCTGCATATTAGCATTTTTTCCTGCAGTTGATTGGTTTAATTTCACAGATAATGTTGACAAAGCACTTAACACTTACATTTTCTATTTTATGTATGATTACAGCTGGCATTCTGGTGAGATCAAGAAGACTTAAAGCTTTGACTACATGTAAGTGGTCATGAGTTACGAGTGGTTGGCCCTGAGATATATCTAAACTGTGGCCTTCATTTTTATTTTTCTTTTATAATCCTTTTTCTGTTTGATACATCTTAAGGTAGTCTTGATCAAAAGTCAACCTTGCAAAACATATGGAACAGAAATGACATTGTCTGTCCAAATAAACTAACATTGGCCTTTTACATATGGAGAGAATTAAGGACCCCAAGACTTTATACTCAGCATGAGAACCTGAGGCTCAGAGCTACTGGCACCCAAGGCCATGTTTAGTGAAAGACAGAGAACAGCCCTGCTTCTTACTCTCCAGGCCTCTCAGGATCGTCTCTCTCCCTGACCAATGACTCAGCTAATAAAGCTAGCAGTGTCCCAACCTGACTGCAACTTTACATCATCTGGGGGAGTTCTAAAGGGATTAGTATATGGATCATCAATCCAATCAGCTCGGTAAGACTTTCTGGGGACACAGGTGCTAATTAATGTATTTTTTTTACTTATTTTTATTTTATTTGTAAGGCTGACAGAAAGAGCTTTCATCTGTCTATTCATTCCTCAAATGCCTACACCATCTGGCACTGGACCGGGCTGAAGCCAGCTGTGAACTCCATCAACATGGGTGGAATGGACCCAGCCACTTGACCCTGGTGCTTCTCAGTGTGTGCACTAGCAGGAAGCTAGAATTTAGAGCAGAGCTGGGTCTGGAAAACAGGCTATCCCATATGGGATTCAGGCATTCAAACAGTGGCTTAACAACTGCACTAAGTGCCCACCAAGGGTTAATTTTTAATAGCTTTAAAATAATGGGTAATAAAGATTGACCACCGTTGTTAAACAAAATCACCTAAATGAGAAAATGTGCCCTTTTCAATTATTTCAGTTCTTTTGTTTTAATAAGGCAAAGTTTGGAGTAATTGAATCAAGTTAGGTTTAAAGAAATTTTTTCATTGTGTTTTTTACGGTTATCACATATTTGCAGCCAGTGAGGAAATATATATGTGCATGTTTGTGTGTGTATTAAAACACAAAAGTCTTCTAGCTTGGTATGTTAAACTAAGGTGATTTATATGGGGTGAATCATAACTGCATTGAAACACAGGACTACAAGTAGAAAACATGGATTTTACACCAATATGCCTATAGCTCTCATCAAGTCCCTTCACACCTCTGGGTACCAGGCTTCAAAACCAAGTAGACTCTTAAATTAACCCACAATCAGCCCCTACCTGAGTAAGCTCTATTGTTTAACAGGTTCACAACTATGCCAGACTCATGGTGAGTAAAGAAAAAGGAAAAGGAGTAAAGAGGGCACTGGAAGAGAAGGAGGGAGGGAGGAGAGAGAAAGAAAAATAAGAAAAGAAGGAACAAGAGATGGAAGGGGGGGGAGGGAGGGAAGAAGGAAGGAAGGGAGGCAGGGAGGGAAGGAACCAAATGGAAATAGGTGAGGGAGAGAGGGTAGAGAAAATATGACTCAAGATTGCTGGATATGCAGACTCTTCATAAAGTATGTGGGAAAACTGATTAAAAGTTGGGGCACAAAAACATTTTGAAATTCATGCATGGTTTTTTCGTAACATGCATTTTCCTTGAATTTTTGAGATACCTGGGCTATTTATTTATTTATATGTATCTCATAAATACAACATTTGGAACACAGCAATTCTTCACACCATACCCACCCTCCCACCTACTCTCCCACTGAGAAAGAGAAAAAGAAAGAAAGAGAAAAAAATAAAGTAAAATGAAAAAACTAATGAAAGCATTCCTCGACAGTCCAGTCAAGGGCTGTTCAAAGTTGTTGCTTCTCAAAGGTGATTTCACTTTTTTCCCCCTTTCTCCTTTCCCTTCCTTCCTCCCCTTCTTTCCTTTTAGAAACTGAATTACCTTTAAGAAGAACCCAAGAATGATACCTCTTTTGCGAACTCTTAGATATAACTATAACTTATGAAACATAATAATATCCTCACTAAAAGGAAGTGATTCTTAAGAACAAATTTTGCTGTTCCATTTCATGATACAACTCTTTGGGGACAGAGGTCCTACATGGGAAGTTAGTGCATAGTGACTTATTGTTTATTCAACAATTAACATCTTGTGTATGACACCAGTATGATGTCAGTGATCACCCAAGGCTCTTGACGTGAGCTGCCCAGGCTATGGGAGCCTTTTGGATCCACTAGCTCATAAGCAAAGTGGAAGTTCTCTCCCTGCTTCAGAGAAAAGTACATCCTTCTTTGGTGGCAGCTTCTTTCCACTGGGTTCTCATCCAAGGTACTTTATGCAGATCATTTTTTGCCAGAGTGTCTTGGCTTTTCAAGCCTGAAATGCTCCCCTGGGCTTTTCAGCAAGCTCAGAATGCCTTAGGGCTAATTCTGAGGTCGGAATACTACTTAAAGCAATTGTCATCTTATGAGTCTAATATATGGACTGCTTCCCATGTTGAATCCTTTACTCATTTTAAATTCTATTATTATTATTATTTTTAACTTTTATTTAATTAATATAAATTTCCAAAGTACAGCTTATGGATTACAATGGCTTCCCCCCCATAACGTCCCGCCCACATGAAAACCCTCCCCTTTCCCACTCCCTCTCCCCTTCCATTCACATCAAGATTCATTTTTGATTCTCTTTATATACAGAAGATCAGTTTAGCATACATTAAGTAAAGATTTCAACAGTTTGCTCCCACACAGAAACATAAAATGAAAAATACTGTTTGAGTACTAGTTATAGCATTAAATCTCAATGTACAGCACATTAAGGACAGAGATCCTACATGAGGAGTAAGTGCACAGTGACTCCTGTTGTTGACTTAACAAATTGACACTCTTGTTTATGGCATCAGTAATCACCCTAGGCTCTTGTCATGAGCTGCCAAGGCTATGGAAGCCCCCTGAGTTCACCGACTCTGATCATATTTAGACAAGGCCATGGTCAAAGTGGAAGTTCTCTCCTCCCTTCAGAGAAAGGTACCTCCTTCTTTGAAGACCTGTTCTTTCCACTGGGATCTCACTCACAGAGATCTTTCATTTAGTTTTTTTTTTTTTTTTTTTTTTTTTTTCCAGAGTGTCTTGGCTTTCCATGCCTGAAATACTCTCATGGGCTTTTCAGCTGGATCCGCATGCCTTAAGGGCTGATTCTGAGGCCAGAGTGCTGTTTAGGACATCTGCCATTCTATTGGTCTGCTGTGTATCTCACTTCCCATGTTGGATCGTTCTCTCCCTTTTTGATTCTATCAGCTAGTATTTGCAGACACTAGTCTTGTTTCTGTGATCCCTTTGGTTCTTAGTCCTATCATTATGATCAATTGTGAACAGAAATTGATCACTGGGACTAGTGAGATGGCATTGGTATATGCCACCTTGATGGGATTGAATTGGAATCCCCTGGTATGTTTCTAACTCTACCGTTTGAGGTAAGTCAGCTTGAGCATGTCCCGAATTGCACATCTCTTCCCTCTCTAATTCCCACTCTTACATTTAACAGGGATCACTTTTCAGTTAAGTTTCAGCACTTAAGAAGAATTGTGTATTGATTACAGTATTCAACCAAAAGTATTAAGTAAAACAAACAAAAAAATACTAAGAGGGATAACATATCAAGTTGCTCATCAACAGTCAGGGTCGGGGCTGATCAAGTCACCATTTCTCATAGTGTACATTTCACTTTAAAAGGTTTCCTTTTTGGTGCTCAGTTAGTTGTCACCTATCAAGGAGAACAAGTAGTATTTGTCCCTTTGGGATTGGATTATTTCACTCAGCATAATGTTTTCCAAATTCCTAACAGGGATCACTTTTCAGTTAAAATTTAAACACCTAAGAATAATTGTGTGTTAAATTACAGAGTTCAACCAATTGTACTAGAACAAAAAAAATGCTAAAATGGATAAAGTATTACATTGTACATCAACCGTCAGGAAAATAGCTGATCAAGTCAATGTTTCTCATAGTGTCCATTTCATTTCAACAAGTTTCCCCTTTGGTGCTCAATCAGAGATGAAAAAGGAAATGTAACAACAGACACCACAGAAATAAAACGAATCATCAGAAATTACTACAAGGACATGTATGCCAGCAAACAGGGAAACCTATCAGAAATGGATAGATTCCTGGACACATGCAATCTACCTAAATTGAACCAGGAAGACATAGAAAACCTAAACAGACCCATAACTGAGACAAAAATTGATACAGTAATAAAGGCCCTCCCAACAAAGAAAAGCCCAGGACCAGATGGATTCACTGCTGAATTCTATCAGACATTTAAAGAAGAACTGACTCCAATTCTTCTCAAACTATTCAGAACAATCAAAAAAGAGGGAGTCCTCCCAAATTCTTTCTATGAAGCCAGCATCACCTTAATTCCTAAGCCAGAAAAAGATGCAGCATTGAAAGAGAATTATAGACCAATATCCCTGATGAACATTGATGCAAAAATCTTCAATAAAATTCTCACCAATAGAATGCAACAACACATCAGAAAGATCATCCACCCAGACCAAGTGGGATTTATCCCTGGTATGCAGGGATGGTTTAATGTGCGCAAGACAATCAATGTGATACACCACATTAACAGACTGCAGAAGAAAAATCATATGATTATCTCAATAGATGCTGAGAAAGCATTTGATAAAATACAACACCCTTTCATAATGAAAACTCTATGCAAACTGGGAATGGAAGGAACATTCCTCAATACAATCAAAACAATCTATGAAAAACCCACAGCCAACATCCTATTGAATGGGGAAAAGTTGGAAGCATTTCCACTGAGATCTGGTACCAGACAGGGATGCCCACTCTCACCACTGCTATTCAATATAGTTCTGGAAGTTCTAGCCAGAGCTATTAGGAAAGAAAAAGAAATTAAAGGGATACAAATTGGGAAGGAAGAACTCAAACTATCCCTCTTTGCAGATGATATGATTCTTTATTTAGGGGACCCAAAGAACTCTACTAAGAGACTATTGGAACTCATAGAAGATTTTGGCAAAGTAGCAGGGTATAAAATCAATGCACAAAAATCAACAGCCTTTGTATACACAGACAATGCCACGGCTGAGGAAGAACTTCTAAGATCAATCCCATTCACAATAGCTACAAAAACAATCAAATACCTTGGAATAAACTTAACCAAGGACGTTCAAGATCTCTACGATGAGAATTAAAAAACCTTAAAGAAAGAAATAGAAGAAGATACCAAGAAATGGAAAAATCTTCCATGCTCATGGATTGGAAGAATCAATATCATCAAAATGTCCATTCTCCCAAAAGCCACTTATACATTCAATGCAATACCAATCAGGATACCAAAGACCTTCTTCTCAGATCTGGAAAAAATGATGCTGAAATTCATATGGAGACACAAGAGACCTCGAATAACTAAAGCAATCTTGGACAACAAAAACAAAGACAGAAGCATCACAATACCAGATTTCAGGACATACTACAGGGCAGTTGTAATCAAAACAGCATGGTACTGGTACAGAAACAGATGGATAGACCAATGGAACAGAATTGAAACACCAGAAATCAATCCAAACATCTACAGCCAACTCATAGTTGATCAAGGATCCAAAACCAATCCCTAGAGTAAGGACAGTCTATTCAATAAATGGTGCTGGGAAAATTGGATTTCCACATGCAGAATCATGAAGCAAGACCCCTACCTTTCACCTTACACAAAAATTCACTCAACATGGATTAAAGACCTAAATCTACGACCTGACACCATCAAATTATTAGAGAGCATTGGAAAAACCCTGCAAGATATAGGTAACGGCAATGACTTCTTGGAAAACACCCCAGAACACAGGCAGTCAAAGCCAAAATTAACATTTGGGATTGCATCAAATTGAGAATTTTCTGTACTGCAAAAGAAACAGTCAGGAAAGTGAAGAGGCAACTGACAAAATGGGAAAATATATTTGCAAACTATGCAACAGATAAAGGGTTAATAACCAGAATCTACAAAGAAATCAAGAAACTCCACAACATCAAAACAAACAACCCACTTAAGAGTTGGGCCAAGGACCTCAATAGACATTTTTCAAAAGAGGAAATCCAAATGGCCAACAGACACATGAAAAATGTTCAAGATCACTAGCAATGAGGGAAATGCAAATCAAAACCACAATGAGGTTTTACCTCACCCCAGTCAGAATGGCTCACATTCAGAAATTTACCAACAATAGATGCTGGAGAGGATGTGGGGAAAAAGGGACACTATCCCACTGTTGGTGGGAATGCAAACTGGTTAAGCCACTATGGAAGTCAGTCTGGAGATTCCTCAGAAACCTGAAGATAGCACTACCATTGGACCCAGCCATCCCACTCCTTGGAATTTACCCAAAGGAAATGAAATTGGCAAACAAACAAGCTGTCTGCACATTAATGTTTATTGCAGCTCAATTCACAATAGCTAAGACCTGGAACCAACCCAAATGCCCATCAACAGTAGACTGGATAAAGAAATTATGGGACATGTACTCTATCGAATACTATACAGCAGTCAAAAACAACGAAACCCGGTCATTTGCAACAAGATGGAGGAATTTGGAAAACATCATGCTGAGTGAAATAAGCCAGTCCCAAATGGACAAATATCATATGTTCTCCCTGATCGGCGACAACTAAATTCTATTATGATCTCCAGATACTTAGTCCTATTTATATGATCACTTTAACACTTGTTCCTATTTATATGGTCACTTTACCAATTAATCCTATCGATTTGATCTTTATAACACTTAAGCTGCTATTTTTACCAGCCATATTAAGGGAATTTGGGGTCCCATGGAAAATTTTCAAACTGTACACTTAGAAATAAGTCCATAGGAATGTATGCAGAACTATACTGCTTCGCAGTTACAAACTTCATACATTTCACAACTACAACTTTAGGATCTTGGTAATTCTTCCCATCATGTCCGCCCTCCTACACACAATCCTCCCTACCTTCCTCTTCCCTTTCTTACTCTCTTATTTTTTACTAAGATCTATTTTCAGTTAACTTTATACACATATGGTTAACTCTATGTTGAGTTCAACAATTAGTATAAAAGAAAAAAGATAAGGAAGATGTGATGAAGAAAAGAAAACAACAATATAGAATAAAAAGCTGTTCTTTAATAGTCAGTATTTGTTTTTGAAAAAAAGAAATACATCAGGCAAGATAAATAAATCTGTGGAATTTCAGCCACTAAGGTTAAGTTATGAAGATAAAAAGGATTTTCTAATGGTCCACCGTTGACTCAAGAGTTAATGCTTTGCCTTCCAGGCATTATTTTTTTCCTGCCTGTTCCTTTTCTAAATGCATATTCTAGTTCTGATTTCATTCCTACTTTGCATTAAAGTGACACTTTTTTGTCAGGTGCTATTAATTCAGACAACCAAGGACTTGCCTCTTTTGTTTAGAAGCTAATGCCGTGTTGTAGCCAGGATCTTGGTTCTCAGAGCCAGAAAATATGTCCAAATAACCAGGCTGAAGACCACAGCAAACCTGCAACTAACATTCAACTCTCCCCCAGTGCAAACTGCTCTCCCCTATCCAGCCCTTCAATCACAGACAGAGCATGGCTAGAAGCCTCTGATGTCCTCTTCCCTCTTCCTGTGGACACATTACATTAGGAGAAGTGTGTTAATGAAGGCTTATGGTGTTTTCTTGTGGCAGCAGTAGCTCCAGTCAGCCTGAAGGCAGAGAAAGAAAACTGAAGACTATTGTAATAATCCAAGCAGGAATACAGCAAGTGAGAAACTCCTTAACAGATGAGTTTTGGGGAAGCAGAATAAAAACTTGGGGGAGGGGTGGTAGAAATGAATGTGTAATCAACAGGGGCCACTAATGAATTTTAGAAACACAACAAAAAGTGCTTCTCTGCCTTGAATAGCAGAGGAGATGGTGGGGCTGCCAATGAGATGACAAATTGGAAAGCACATTGAGCTGGGGGTACCTACAGAACTTTGGGCTGACAGTGAGTCCTAGAAGTTAGAAATTCCAGGTGGAAACAGATGTAAAACCCAGTCATTTTTTTTTTTTCAAAATATCAAACATATGTAATTCAAACAAAGCATGTGTGAGAAATCAATGTCCTGATACATGAAATAAGGCCAAAATTAAGGGAAGAGAGACAATTGGCCAAAAAAGAATTATGCTTTTTGATTAAATGCAGCATCCTCCTGCAACAAAATGGTCATTGACTCCTGCTGATTAAAAGGTAATTCACCGCCTGCGCTGCGGCTCACTAGGCTAATCCTCCGCCTTGTGGCGCTGGCACACCGGGTTCTAGTCCCAGTCGGGGCGCCGGATTCTGTCCCGGTTGCCCCTCTTCCAGGCCAGCTCTCTGCTGTGGCCAGGGAGTGCAGTGGAGGATGGCCCAAGTGCTTGGGCCCTGCACCCCATGGGAGACCAGGAGAAGCACCTGGCTCCTGCCTTCGGATCATCGGGATGCGCCGGCCGCAGCGCGCTGGCAGCAGCAGCCATTGGAGGGTGCACCAACGGCAAAGGAAGACCTTTCTCTCTGTCTCTCTCTCACTATCCACTCTGCCTGTAAAAAAAAAAAAAAAAAAAAAAAAAAAGCAAAAACAGGTAAATCACTAAATTTTAGATTAAGAATTTTATGGTAGCATATAATAAGTCTAGAATGCTGCATTAGTCCAATTTCTGTTGCTATAACGAATATCTGAGGTCAAGGACTTTATAGAACAAAGAGTCTTATTTGGCTCACAAGTCTGGTGGCAGGAGAGTCCAAACAGCATGGAGCCAACATCCTGATGAGGGGTCTCTGGCTATATCAATAGGGAGAGGGAAGTGGCCATCTGCAGGAGTTAACTAAATAGGTGAACTGACTTATAAAACTATCCTGAGAGCTAAACAGAGTCCCACCAGAATTACATTAATGTCTTCCAAAAGTCAGGTTCCCAGTGACCTAACTACCTCCCATCAAGTCCTACCTCTTGAAAGTCAACATCAACACACTGGGGACCAAACTTCCAGCACATGAACCTTTGGGGAACATACTTCAGTCATATCCAAACAATGGCAGATGATTGAAAAACTGCTTCATCAGTTAAACTTTAGTGATTTGGGAAGGCACTCCAGGCTTCCTTCTGTCTCCCACCCATTCAGAACAACCTCATCTCAGACCCGAGCCCAGTTTCTAAATAATCTCCAGAGAAGGCCATGAAACTCTCATAAAGAGATTGAATATCACCAAGATACCCTGATGTTTACATGTCAACCTAAAGGCATGCCTCGCTGGATGTGGTGGGAAGTCACAGCAAGAAACCTGTTTTAAGGATTTAAAAAGATCTGTAGATACTGAGCTTCAAGAAGTGCTTTGGGCCAAATTTCAAATTTCAAATAAGCCACAATGGCAGACCCTAAAATATCAACCTTGAGCACTGACTGTTGTATGAAACAGAATACTAAGAGTGCAACTAATCTACTAAATACTGTAGCAACATTTGCACACACACAGAAAAAAAACTCCATCAGCTTCAGCATACAGAACACAGGAGCCTATGACAAATGAATCACAAGAGTTTGTTGCTGCCAGATACCAATGACTCACATCAGAAAGAAAGAAAAATAACCAGCAAATACAAGGTCAATCATTTATTAACTGAGTGAGTCTGCTAAATTAAAGTCATAAATGGCCACGGTTAAATGAGAGGGGCTTTGTATTTCCTCACTTGTGTATTAATTTCATACATTTCACAGCAGGAACCCAATTAGTTTTTACTTCTACTGTTAATCAAAAATATCAGATAATTAAATTAACATTCACAATACAGACTAACCAGATTCATAATAAAATAATTACTGAATGCTCTTCCTTCACTCAGTGTATTAATTTATTGCATGTTCTTTTCTTCTGTAGACATTACATGGATTTTCAAATTTATTTGCAATATTTGGAAGCCCTGCCTAATGATAAGCTGGTTATTTTTCCTTAAATTGAAAAGTGTTGAATGATACAATTGTCCAACCCTAAAATGAAAACAAAAAACTTTGCAGATCAGTTTGGAGTACTTCTATATCTTTACTAAAATAATTTTCGGGTAGCATTTTTAGACTTCCAAACTATCATATATCTATATATCCATATCTATAGCTATATCTATATCCATATCTATGTATCTCCAAACATCATTTTGAACATTCAGCATCTTATAAATTTATAACCAAAATAGCCATGTCTATTGTCTACTGGTTTTCCTTTGAAGTTTTATCAATGAATTCATTATTTCCTTTAACATCGCTGTCACCTCAATTATTTTTCTTTAAAAATATGCATTTCTTTTAAGGATAAGTAGAAAACCAAATTTCCTTATCTATGTTACTATAAGGCAAAGGGTAGACAGTCATTATAACCTTGGTAAGCAAAGAAGTTCAATTTACACGATTATTTTGACTTGTATAAAATAAGAGAAAGAGTGTTTCATATAACTATTACATTTATTTCATCCTAAAGATAAAATTCTGATATGGTATCATGAATTGTTCACTTTACCTCTGGTGAGAATACTGGGCTCCATATTCCATAAAGGCTAAGAAAAGCCAGCCTTAAAAACTACGATTTAATAACTTTAGAAGGTAAATCAACTCAAATCCACTTTCTCAAGATTTTTGAAAAAATTTTTCTAAAGGTACTAATGATGACAAATGGCCCAACAATATTTTCTCAAATTCGTTAAGATCAGCCTGCCCATTTGCAGAGGGATAAGTCAATGGCAAGAGGCTCATATGCAGTGAAATGACAGAAACAGAAAAAAAACAAGGACAAGAGTCAAGACAGAGTAATAGAAAACAAACTAGAACCTTGACAGAGACATAAATGTATAAATATATAAGTAGATACCTGATTCCATTACTATCATTCTTTTAAGTGTTATTCTGTTGAGAGTGTCAGTTATAATGAAAGAATGCAGTTTGAATTTCAGTGTTTCATATAAACTATATCATTAGGAAAGTTACTTAACTTCTCTGAGATACACATCTCACATTTTAAAAAAAAAAAGGGTATAAACTTTCTCACAGGGTAATTGTGAAAATACATATAAAATGCAGAAAATTTAGCCAGGAATAGGCAATAACTTGTTCCTGGCCCTGTTTCATCCAACAAACATTTGTAATCACATTTGCAAATGTAGTTCTTTTTAAAACCCATTGGTGGTGACGGCAGTGGTAATGAAGGTACTGACTATATTTCAAGCACTGGGTATAAAATTGTTTCTAAGCAGCTTGCCTAAATTTCCAGACTGTGTCCACTTCTAAACTATACTTGGAACATTTTTTGTCTGCTTCCAGTAATAGCTGCTTTGTTGTATATATGCACTACCATGATTTGTCGAGAGGATTTGGGAGGGAGAAAGTGTACCTTTTACATGAACAGCAATGACCAGCATACAGATGATCTGCCTGGAGTGGCTGATCACTTAAATTATCTGAATATCACACAGCAGTCTTTCATGGTTAGCTAACATCACTTCTCCAAAATATATTACATATGTTCAAGGTAATATTCATTAGCTTTAAAGTAGCTTTCTGTCTCTCTCTATTTTTTAAATGGGGTGTTTTATTTGTTCTGTTAAGTACTGTTAAAAATCATCATGCTTTGCAAAATCATGCAATGAAGGCAATAGGGACTATGGGAGAAATGGGATGAGAGGTATAACACTAAAATACTTCATCAGTAGAAAAGAATAAGACTGGAGCAATTAAAAAAACAAAACAGTAGCAACATGTAAATAAAAACTACAATGAGGTATCACTTTACTCCAGTTAGAATGGCTATTATCCAAACATCAAAAAATAAATTCTGGAAAGGATGTGGAAAAAAAGGTACTCTGTTGGTAGGAATGCGAATTAGAATAAACATTATGAAAAACATTACAGAGACTCCTAAGAAAACTAAAAATAGATCTACCATGTGGCCAGCTATCCCACTCCTGAGACTATATCCAAATGAAGTCAAATTAGCATATGAACAAGATAATTTTACTCCCATGTTTATAGCAGCTTAATTCACAATAGCAAAGATATGGAATCAATCTAGATGTCTCTCAGTTGAAGACTGTATAAAGGAAGAAAGTACACACACACACACACACACACACAGGCACACACATGTGCACACAAACATATGATGGAATATTATTCAGTCATTAAAAAGAATGAAATCCTGACATCTGTAACAGAAACAATAGAACTGGAAATCATTATGCTAAGTGAAATAAGCCAGACCCAGAAAGACAGATAACACGTTTTCTCTAATTTCTTCTCTAATAACGGGAAACTATAAAAAACTGTGTGGAGGTCATATCATCTGGTATTTAGTTAGACATTTTTCTTCACTGAATCACACCATGTAAATGACAATATCCTCTTCTTTATCCATGTCACTATCATTATGAATACTTCACTCTGACATTGATATATGCTTTCTCAAGAAAAACAATATTATATGTGTATGTATATAATCTCTACACTTGAAATGAGCATGGCAAAATGTTAACAACCGGTAAAATAATAAATAAATTTATCTTTGAATTAAAAAAGAAAGCGCAGAATTATTTTTATTTCATGAAAACCATGATAGAATTACAAATTGGTGAACCCACATTTGATTACACTTATGTTGTGGGTGTTGTTAGGTAGCAGAACCCAGATAAATCATAACATTATCTATTTTGGACTTTGAATCTCTTAAAGTGAATTCATTTTCCAAATTAGATTTATTTCCGATTATGTAAAATGAACTCTCCTTTTCAGATGATATTTAAATCACAGAAATAGGGCAAAGTTTGATGAGAAATATCTCAGATGGGATTCTGTTCATTGTATTTACCTTCAAAGACTCATAATCAACTCAGCAGCCATGTTTCAAGCCTCTGAGGTCCTCTCTGGATCCCAGTCATGAGTGACTTACTCTCATCTGATGTCTTATCTCCCACACTCATCTCCAAACGGGGAGGCTCTTATTAAACAACAGTCTTTTATTCTTCCCTCTGGCTAAATATCTTGTTCATCCTTTTATTCCTCACGAGTTTTTTTTATATATAATTACAGGATATATACCTAGTTAAACCAGCACATTTTCTGTGTTTATCAACAGCACTCATGACAACTATAACTTGGAGAAAACACCAGTGTGACTTCTCCTCCCAGCAGAATCTTCCCATCATCCTCCTCTCTAAACCCCTCTGCAAGAACAGAGATGCCACGCCCACCTGGTTAAGCTAAGTGCTACTCAAGCCACTAAATGTAGAGGGAGGGAGAAACCAGTGTACCAGACCACGTGTGAAACAAATAGCACTCCAGCATTTTTTCCCACTTGGTTTCAGCTCTGGGGACAGCTGGAGACAAACAGCACAGCATACCCTACACTGGCTCTGGGCCCAGTGCTCACTTCCACCTCCCTACCCGTTACTCCCTATGCCCACTATCCCTTTTTTCATACCCCCATCCTTTCTCGCCCTCCACAACTTTGATATTCTCAATTCCTCCACCCCCTATGTGTGTATTTCGACCTTGTCTCTGGCCTTGACACCAAAAGCTGAACAACTGATGGCAAGTATTAGAAATAGGATTTCTTTATGGTCACTCTTGTGTTTCTATTCAGTCTTTGTCATTTTATTGTGGCCTTGGGGAAGTTACTTCAACTCTATAAGCTTCAGTTATAGCATCTCCAAAATGAATATGATAATTTTTCAGGATTGCTTGAAGAATAAAATAAACTATGTAAAAACTGGGCACACAATAACTGTGGAACAAATACTTTCACTTCATCCTTTCACCAAAAAGAAACAAAAAAGATCTAGATAGAAAAATGTGAGTCGTATCCCCTAAGAGGTATTGTAAGTACATGCAAGGACAAAGGAAGAAGTTAACTGATGTCTGGGACCGGTTCCAAGCCCTTCGCTTTCAAGATTTCCAATATTCTTTCAGAAGAGATGCGGCATACCACGTGATTAAAGCCTCAGACTGATTGATTCAAAGACTGGCAGTCCTCACTCTGGTACTTTTAGCTGAGTTGACTTGGACAGGATATTGGTTTAAGTTACATCTATAAACAGCTGATGAAAGTCCCTGCTTCTCAGGGGGCATGGGATGCATGACAGGGAAAATTAAACAACACGTTACTTCACCCTTAGGTTCAGGTCTTGGTTGTTATAAGCATATAGTTTAATTTTTGTTATTTTAATGACAATAATGATGTCACAAAGCATAAAAAACACCCACACTTCAATACGGCTTAAACATACTTATTTATTTTGAATTAAGGGGCTATTTCTATAATAGTTCAAATAGTTTATCAGATTGTTGGTACTGATGTATAATGCACTGTATAAACTTACCTCTTTACCAGAGGGTAACCAGTCTACTACCAGTCTACCAGACAGGTAACCAGTCTACTACCTGTCAACATAACATATCTTACATAGCATATGTGAAGTATGCTAAGGGTTGTCAGAGGAATTCAAGGAACAAAATATGTATTGAATTATTTCATCTTTTTTTAATGTTGTAGAGAATGGTGGCAAAGGCACATATATAATATAACTTCAAATATTTACTTTGCTTTCCTGATGTCATATGAAATGAATATTTGGGAAAAAATGACAGTATAGAGAATGCCAAAATTAAAACGTCACAGGAGTTCTTTTAAAGATAGTTCACTAGAGTGACTGTTTGGTATGGTAGTTAAATTAGTACTTAGGATGCACACACCTCACCCATATCAGTGTGCCTGGGTTAGAATACAGGCTACGCTTCCAATTGTAGCTTCCTGCTAATGTATGCCCAAGGAGCCAATGGGTGATGGCTCAAATGGTTGGGTGCTTGCCACCTACATGGTAGACTGGAATTGAGTCTCCAGTGCTTGGCTTCGGCTGTTCGCAAACATTTGGGGGAATGAACTAGCAGATGGAAGATGATATCGCTCTCTCTCTCTCTCTCTGTCACTCACCTTCTCTCTTTGTATGTGTGTGTGACTTCCTTTCAAATAAAACAAAAATAAATGTGCGACAACTTAAATAAATAAATAAATAAATAAAAGCAGCTCATCTCTTGGGAAAGTACAGGGAAACTTTCCAAAGTTGACTGATTATTAGAGTAGATCATATTAACCCAAAATACCCACGAGAGGTTTTTTATCTGTCTATCTTTAGGATCCCGTGTTTTTCTCGTGTATCCATAAAGCATAATGTTAGTCACTTGCTCTTACTTCCCATTGAAAGGTGTGTACAGCACCCATACAGCAGGTAAATATCAGCCTAAACTCCCCATCGGTACATCTTTAAATTTGAGAGTAGAACAAGACGAACACAAGTCTTTAGAAATGCCATGTCCCATTTAGCCTCATTTTCTCCAGCTTAACTAAATATGTCTTAGCTTCTAAATTTTTCTCTCTCGAATAAATTGTATTCCTCCTTCCCTAAGATGACTTTGTAAACTATAGTTTTTTCTTATGAAGATGTTTACAAATTGGGCAATTATCTGTGCTGAAGATTCTCTTCAAATACTTGACATCTTCTCACACCTCAGAGAAATTCACCTGTTTGGGGTAATGCTGTATGCTATGCACCTGAGAGATACAAATGCATTCTGTGCTACACCCAATTGTCTGGACTATGGGTAAGCATCACTATTGCTGACAGTCTTAGAGCTAGACTAGTCTCATATAGACATAAAATTGCCTACTGATAGCACTATGTTTCTTTATGAATGTCTAGAGAAAATTAACTTTAGCAAGTTCCCAGGGAACATTATATAATGTCCAACCTAGAAAGCAGTGAAAATTATGATACTTTTGGAAGTAATATTTTTCTCTTCAAAAGTAAAAACTTTTGGACAAAAGCCAGTAAGCCACTTACTCCTCTTACATGATCTTTTCACCACTTTCCACCCCCTATAAACTTGTGGTTTATGGATGTCCTGAGGCAAAGAGGTGAAAACATGGCTAATGCACCTGAGGATTAATAATTTGGTAGTAGTGGCCTGTGGTCATAGTCCGCATCATAAGTTGCTTTGCATGATTAAAAACAAGAATTTGGTGTTCGAGAAATAGAAGGGAAGCATTAGACAAGAGTGGTATTCAGCACCCAGGGTGAGCCTGAAGCAGATCCTCCGTAATGGTGGTGCCGCTGATTGACCACACACTGGAAATCAGAGAGCAGGTTTGTTCCTTCTGAAGGCTGTGAGTGAAGGACCTATTCCAAGCCGCCCTCCTTGGCTTGTAGATGTCTTTCTTTTCAATGTGTCATTTCATCTTTGTGCGTATCTTTCTAGGTAGGATTTCCTCTTTTAGTAAGTATGCCACTCATATTGGGGCATACTTATAATAATATATAATTACATATTATAATAATATGTGTACTTACAATAATAAGCAGTATTTGTAACTAATATTTATTTTTTCATCCATTAAATCTTATAGTATCATGGGGTTACTTTTTTAAAAAATGTAACAGTTTATTTCAGAATAGTTTTAAATTAAAAAAAAAAAAAAACAAGATAGTCCGCTAGTAATACAAAGAATTCCCCTCATCCATATACCCCTCATTCTATTTCCCCTATTAACATCTCATATTAGTATCTTTGATATTAATGAATAATACAGCTTCTTCTTTTTTGTATGTATAAACTTCTTTTATCCCCCCTACCCCATTCTTGGTAAACAGATATTTATAAAATGATCTTAGTCTGAAGAGAATTAGCATCACTTCCACAAAGCATACTGAGTCTGCCTCCCACAGTGATAAGAAATACACAACCACAGCACTGACTTTTATGAGATATCAATGGGTTCCTAGGCACTGAATGACATACTGAGAAATTATATCAAGCTAAAAGATTAAAATGTAGTATTTGAAATATGGGAGAGTGTTTTGTCACTGTAGAACACTGTACTAAGGTGAAGCTTCGTTTAAGAATAAAATTACCCCTCTCTCCTGTAATTAAAGGATATCTTATAAGATGAGGCAGTTTGGATGCTTTGGATTTTTTAAAGGGAAAATAATAGTAAGCTTCAACACAGAGCTTCATAGTCATCAGTCCAGGCACTGAAGATGATTGGCATACTAGTTCAATAAGTGATGAACATTCTGAATTTCTGAAGAAAAGAATTACGAAATACATTAAAAGACACAATAACCACAACCTGTATAGCAAAATGCTACCAGAAGTCCCTCCATGATGAGAATATACTTTAGTCAACTAATGCTGAAATTTTCTCATTACCCTATTTATTGTTAGGCTGAAAATAATGCCCCAAGAGAGATTAAAAAGGGCCGAGTCATTAAAGTAATATAAATTCCCCTCTTTATACTTGTCTAAATCATTGGCTGGTCGATTTAATCTTGACAATACTTTCTTACATTTCAGTTAGTCTTTACAATTTAAAGGCCATTTCCAGAAGTTCTGGCTCGGGTCAAAATACAATGGCTGTCTTCATTTATCCCAACTAAAAACTCTGAACGTAACAAAACAAGCAATAGGAAGGCTAGTTAAGATGGAGTATTAAGGACTTTAGAATTAACATGGTCATAAGTTTCCTCAGTTTTCTTATTGCCTCCCATATATCCTGCCCTGGTTATTGCATAAGCCTTCAATCTGGCATTGCCAAAGGCCCAGAAAAAAAAAATAACCATCTAAGAAAAGTCTGTTTCCTCTAGCCAAAAGATTAAAACATTAACAGCATAAAAGAATAAAAATTGCCAGTTCCCAACCTACTCCTTCCAAATACCAACAGAAAACCATTCACACATTACTCCCCCAGTTTCACTGGAGCCGAGCGGACATTGATCTACTCTGCCTCTGGAGAGGCATCCTCTGAGAGCAGGCAGCAGTTCCCCCATTGCTCTACCCAGTGGTGGCCGTGGGATTGAATGGGGAAACTGATCTCCAATCTCCTACTTAATGCACGAGAGTGGTATTCCAAAGCCCCTGCCCTGGTAGTTCCACTGAGGCAACTGGGGAGCTAATCTTCATCATTTGCCTCATGGAAGAAAAAGGTGCTCTAATCTACCACGTACTATCAGTGGAGTCTAATGACCAGCAGAGTGTATCCACTCCCACTCAGACTTAGCAAGGCGCCTGGATATTGGTCTAGAATGGTCCCCTGCTTCCTCCTTCCATTCCTCCAGTGTCAGAGAGGCCCAGTGTAGAATCAAAATGTACCCCTCAACCCAAAACAACAAGGTGATATGCATCAGCTCTGTTTTCTCCCTTCCTGGTATCAGAAGGGCAGAGCAGGGAGTTGGTACTGGCACCTTATTTTTGCCAGAAAGGCGTTAATAGACTGAGACGGAAGCTGAATTTCTACCTGGTCTCTTTGTACAGAGGCAGCATTCATTTTTGCCAACAGTGTGGGACTTTGGGTTCCAGCAGAGAGCTAAACACACATGCCTATGTGTCCTTATGACATAATCTCAGAAGAGGAAATGTAGGATTCAGAAATTTATAATATCCAGATGTCTAAGGATTACTAAGAAACTACTCATCGGGGCCGGCGCCGTGGCTCACTTGGTTAATCCTCTGCCTGCGGCGCTGACATCCCATATGGGCGCCGGGTTCTAGTCCCAGCTGCTCCTCTTCCAGTCCAGCTCTCTGCTGTGGCCCTGGAGGGCAGTGGAGGATGGCCCAAGTGCTTGGGCCCCTGCAACCACGTGGGAGCCCCTGAGGAAGCGCCTGGCTCCTGGCTTCAGATGGGTGCAGCGCCAGCTGTGGCAGCCATTTGGGGAGTGAACAAATGGAAGGAAGACCTCTCTGTCTCTCTCTCACTGTCTATAACTCTACCTGTCAAATAAAAAAAAAAAAAAGAAACTACTCATCATACCAAGGATGGGAAAAATCATAACTTGAATGACAAAAGGTCATCAATAGCTATAAACACTGAACTGAATCAGATATTGAAACTGTTTAACAAATGTTTAAATGTAGCTATTACAAAAAGTTTCAATGTATGTGACCAATAACCCTGAATCAAATAAGTAAGAAGAAATGATCAGCTAAAACTTTCAAGTTATAAAAATGAACCAAGAGAGAATTTGAACACTGAAAAATGTAATAGCAAACAAACTAAAGCATGTATCAGAGAGGCTCAAAACTAAAGTAGAAATGACAGAGAATAGAGTATGTGACAGAGGAATACAATTTACCAAATGTGAGAAACAGAGCAAAAATAGACTGTAAAATAATCAAGAATACAAGGGCTTTGTGATATAATAACCAAAGAGTCAAATTTCTATCATCAGATTTACAGAAGTATAGGAGAGAGAAAGTATGGCACTAAAAAGGTATGAAGGGAAATTACCAAAGAAAATCTCCCAAATGTGGTGGAAGACGTAATCTACAGATTTAAAAGGTGGAATGAACCCTAACAGAATAAACCCAAACATCACATTTAAACTCTTGAACATTAAAACATGTAGAAAACACTTTAAAAAGCAGTCTGAAAACTGAAAGTCCAATACAAACGAAATATTTCTGAAGTGAAAAACCGGATACATCTGAAGCAAGTGGGACATTTTTCAAGTACTAAAAAGAATTATCATGAACCCTGTGTATGATGAATATATCCTTCAGGATTGAAGAAGACATCATGACATTCTCAGACTATAGAAAACCATGAGCATTTATTGCTAGCAAAACCACCACTTAATAAAAAGGTAAAAGCAAATTCTCTAGACAGAAAGGAAATTATAGGAGCAATGGTGGGGTTTTAGAAGGACGTAAAAGCACAAGCAATGGCAAAAGCAGGAGGAGTACATGCAATATCCTAATTTACTTCTTTTTAATAATGGGAAAAATATTTGCAAACTATGCAACAGATAAAGGGTTAATAACCAGAATCTACAAAGAAATCAAGAAACTCCACAAAAACAAAACCAACAACCCACTTAAGAGATGGGCCAAGGACCTCAATAGACATTTTTCAAAAGAGGAAATCCAAATGGCCAACAGGCACATGAAAAAAATGTTCAAGATCACTAGCAATCAGGGAAATGCAAATCAAAACTACAATGAGGTTTCACCTCACCCCAGTTAGAATGGCTCACATACACAAATCTACCAACAACAGATGCTGGCGAGGATGTGGGGAAAAAGGGACACTAACCCACTGTTGGTGGGAATGCAAACTGGTCAAGCCACTATGGAAGTCAGTCTGGAGATTCCTCAGAAACCTGAAGATAACCCTACCATTCAACCCAGCCATCCCACTCCTTGGAATTTACACAAAGGAAATGAAATTGGCAAACAAGCAAGCTGTCTGCACATTAATGTTTATTGCAGCTCAATTCATAATAGCTAAGACCTGGAACCAACCCAAATGCCCATCAACAGTAGACTGGATAAAGAAATTATGGGACATGTACTCTATCGAATACTATACAGCAGTCAAAAAAAATGAAACCCAGGCATTTGCAACAAGATGGAGGAATTAGGAAAACATCATGCCGAGTGAATTGAGCCAGTCCCAAAGGGACAAATATCATATGTTCTCCCTGATCAGCGACTACTAACTGAGCACCAAGGGGGAAACTTGCTGAAATGAAATGGACACTATGAGAAACAGTGACTTGATCAGCTCTTGTCCTGACGGTTGATGTACAATGTAATATTTTATCCATTTTAGTATTTTTTTTGTTCTAGTACCATTGGTTGAACTCTGTAATTAACACACAATTATTCTTAGGTGTTTTAATTTTAACTGAAAAGTGATCCCTGTTAGGAATTTGGAAAACATTATGCTGAGTGAAATAAGCCAATCCCAAAGGGACAAATACCACTTGTTCTCCTTGATAGGTGACAACTAACTGAGCAACAAAAAGGAAACCTGTTAAAGTGAAATGAACACTATGAGAAACAGTGACTTGATTAGCCCTCACCCTGACTGTTGATGAGCAACTTGATATGTTATCCCTCTTAGTATTTTTTTTGTTTGTTCTACTTAATACTTTTGGTTGAATACTGTAATCAATACACAATTCTTCTTAAGTGCTGAAACTTAACTGAAAAATGATCACTGTTAAATGTAAGAGTGGGAATAAGAGAGGGAAGAGATGTGCAATTCGGGACATGCTCAAGCTGACTCACCTCAAACGGTAGAGTTAGAAACATACCAGGGGATTCCAATTCAATCCCATCAAGGTGGCATGTACCAATGCCATCTCACTAGTCCCAGTGATCAATTTCTGTTCACAATTGATCATAATGATAGGACTAAGAACCAAAGAGATCACAAAAACAAAAATAGTGTCTGCAAATACTAGCTGATAGAATAAAAAAGGGAGAGAATGATCCAACATGGGAAGCGAGATACACAGCAGACCCATAGAATGGCAGATGTCCTAAACAGCACTCCGGCCTCAGAATCAGCCCTTAAGGCATGCGGATCCAGCTGAAAAGCCCATGAGAGTATTTCAGGCATGGAAAGCCAAGACACTCTGGAAAAAAAAAACCTAAATGAAAGATCTCCACGAGTGAGATCCCAGTGGAAAGAATGGGTCATCCAAGAAGGAGGTACCTTTCTCTGAAGGGAGGAGAGAACTTCCACTTTGACCATGGCCTTGTCTAAATATGATCAGAGTCGGTGAACTCAGGGGGCTTCCATAGCCTTGGCAGCTCATGACAAGAGCCTAGGGTGATTACTGAGGCCATACACAAGAGTGTCAATTTGTGAAGTCAACAACAGGAGTCACTGTGCACTTACTCCTCATGTAGGATCTTTGTCCTTAGTGTGCTGTACATGGAGATTTAATGCTATAACTAGTACTCAAACAGTATTTTTCACTTTATGTTTCTGTGTGGGAGCAAACTGTTGAAATCTTTACTTAATGTATGCTAAACTGATCTTCTGTATATAAAGAGAATTGAAAATGAATCTTGATGTGAATGGAAGGGGAGACGGAGTGGGAAAGGGGAGGGTTGCGTGTGGGCGGGACATTATGGGGGGGAAGCCATAATCCATAAGCTGTAATCCATAAGCTGTACTTTGGAAATTTATATTCATTAAATAAAAGTTTGAAAGCAAAAAAAAAAAATATTTGAAAGGCAGAGAGAAACAGAGAAATGTAGAAAGATAGACAGAATTACTGCTTGTCCACTCTCCAAATGCCCACAGTGTCTGGGTTGAGCAGGCTGAAGTAAGGAGCCAAGATGTCCATCTGGTTCTCCAAAAGGAATAGCAGGCACCCAGCTCTGGGAGCCATTTATCTGCAGCACTCCCAGGCTGTGTATTAGCAGGAAGCAGGGTCCAGACTCAAATCCAGCCACTGAACTTTGAAATGTGGAATCCCAACTAGCAGCTCGACTGCTAGACCAACACCTACCCATTACTAACCTCTATTTTAATTTCTTAAATAACATTTCATTGTTAAAACAGAAATTATAACCCCATAAAACCTGTTACTCAATACAAATAGAGGAAATACTTAGGCAATCATATTTTAAAATTAGGGAGAGTGAAGGGATCCAAAGGAAAGACAGATCTCTATGCTCGATTCAAAATAATGAAAATATAGTCTTAGTCAAACTATGCATGGTCTGATGAGAGCAAAGCAGGGATGAACCATTTCCACAACCATAGTGATATTTAAGACATCCGGTACTTGTCCCAAAGCATCTTTCATATCTACGAGTTCCTTATTTTTCTGGAATGTCAGTAATGCTAAGTCAATCAATTTATTCTACTTTGTCCTATTTTAAAACAGGCTTAGAACATTCTGGGAGTGATAGAAACTTCCTAAAACAGGATTTGATAGTGGCCGTCCAATAGTTTGAGTTGATTAAATTTACAGAACTTTAACAATTAACAATGCATCCTGTGGAATGTATATTACACCTCAATATTGCTGCTGAAAATGGGAGATAATTAGGGTAGGCTGACAATAATTTCCAAAATCAAGACCAAAAGCAAATTTCTAGATTATTTCTATAGTTCACATAGACACATCTGATGCGATATAGGTTTACTGATGTTCAAGTCAAAGAGGGGAAAACAATTTCTATAGTTTTTGCTGAGTATAACTGCATTGCCAAATTTGTCTTTTTAAAACATTTTGAACTTGTTTCAATTTGAAAAGAAATGTGCATGAGTGCACACAAGTTTTCACTTTAAATTTAACATTTTCTTCTACATCTATGGAGAAAGAGAAGATAATTGAAATTGAATCACCTTTGAATTTTTATCCCAGAATCCTTTCCTCTTTCCCCCCTTGTCTATGGCTACTGCAGAGGATTATATACGAAGGAAATTATACTCACCATATGCATAAAACATTTTTTTTGCTAGTGGCAGTAAACGTTTAATTAAGTTTCTCATAGTGTGGTTATTGTATTACACTCTGAACCCACTGGAATTTTTCTGAATGAATACTTCCTTGTGTAATTTCATTTAATTCTAATAACACACAGTACTGAAAAATATTTCATGGAATAGAGAGGGAGAACCTAAGGGAAAAGTAAATAAAGATCTAAGACATGAAGTCAAAAAACACATGAATTTTATTAATTTTAGTGGAAAAGAGAGATCTTTACTGCAGAAATTAGAATTAAAATGTCAAATATAGCCGGCGCCGCGGCTCACTAGGCTAATCCTCCGCCTAGCGGCGCCGGCACACCGGGTTCTAGTCCCGGTCGGGGCGCCGGATTCTGTCCCGGTTGCCCCTCTTCCAGGCCAGCCCTCTGCTGTGGCCAGGGAGTGCAGTGGAGGATGGCCCAGGTGCTTGGGCCCTGCACCCCATGGGAGACCAGGAAAAGCACCTGGCTCCTGGCTCCTGCCATCGGATCAGCGCGGTGCGCCGGCCGCAGCGCGCCGGCCGCGGCGGCCATTGGAGGGTGAACCAACGGCAAAAGGAAGACCTTTCTCTCTGTCTCTCTCTCTCATTGTCCACTCTGCCTGTCAAAAAAAAAAAAAAAAAAGTCAAATATAAAACTCTTCAGATTAGGGCCGGTTCTGTGACATAATGGATTAAGCACCAACTGTGACGCCAGCATCCCATTTGGGCACTGGTTTCACTTCTAACCCAGCTCCCTGCTAATGCACCTGGGAAAGCAGAAGATGACTCAAGTGTTTGGACCCTTGTATGCATATGGAAGACCTAGAGGAATCCCAGGGCTCCTGGCTTCAGCTCAGCCCAGACCAAGTCATTGTGGGCATTTGGGGAGTGAATCAGCAGATGGAAGATCTCTCTCTCTCTCTGTCTATCCCTCTCTCTCTGTAACTCTGACTTCCAAATGAATAAAATAAATCTTAACAAAAACTCTTTAAGTTGCTTCATTATAATTATAATTACAGATTGAAAGTTAATATTATTGATGGGACACAAGATAGCAATAACTGGCTGAACAAAGTCCTGAAGCCACTTTGACAGCACATGCTTTCCCAACTCATTTTTCAAGTTTGGAAAATGGAATTAATGACACTGTAAATTTCAATATTCAATGCAGTAACACACATGCTATGCCCTAATAAAGTGTAAGTTCTAAAATTACACACAATGTATAAAGTTTAAATTATGAAGGTGGGGGCAATAACTGTTCTTTCCAAAATTATTTTTAATTATAACACAATGGACTTTAGTTTCAGATAACAAAAATCTGCCCAAGCTACAGAGTAGATTTGTTTTGTTTAAGATTTATTTATTTATTTGGCAGGCAGAGTCTTACACACACAAAAAGAGAGAAAGAGAGTGAGAGATCTTCCATTTGCTGATTCACTCCTCAAATGCCTGTAACAGAATTGGGCCAGGCTGAAGGAGCCTGGAACTCCATCCAGGTCTTCCTTTTGGGTCACAGGGTACTCGGGGACATTTTCTACCATTTTCCCAGGCACATTAGCGGGAAGCAAGATCAGAAGCAGAGTAGCTGGGCTTCAAACTAGTGCTCATATATGGGATGCCTGCAGCACCTGCACTGCAGGCAGTGGCTTAACCCACTGTGCCAGAGCACTGACCCATGGAGTAGCGTTTTTTTTTTTTTTTTAAAGCATATTGTTAGTTAATTTAATGTCCCTAAGATAATTTAGTCCTCTTATTCCTTTAGAGTTCCTGTCTGTTCATGTGAATGGGCTTTTAAAAGGCAATGAAAAACTCGATGACCTTGTGCTAGAACTATAGATGGAATAGTTCTGTGATAGAAAAGAAAGTAAAAAATGCAAGGGTCCTTAAAAAAAAAAAAAAAAACAAAACTGAAGCAAGGGCTAAACAGCTAGTTGTTGCTTTACAACCACCTCTGCCTTCCAGCTGTGGCTGAATCAGAGAACGGTAACAGACACTAAATCTTCAAAATACTCTACCCTCACAGACACATTAAGATCCAAGGAACTGAATTTTCCTCAAGTCACCCAGCTTGTAACTGGAAGAGAAGTATTCGGTTTAGATTGTCCCTGGGAATCTCAAACTCCATTTCTTTTCATTGCACTGACCCAAACGGTCAAACATTCCTCCTACAAACCTGGGACTCCAATGCTGTTATTTACCTGTCTGTAATTAACGGTTAAGCTTAAACCCAAAAGGTAATTTCTCTACTAGCCTCTCACCTTAGGGAAAACATCCATTAGATCTTAAAGATGTTCTAAGAAGAGAGGCCAGATGGCTCCTAATGACTATTTCAAATCACAGGAGGTAAGAAGCAAAAAACAGATGGGTTTCTTCATTTATCAGCCATGTGAAAGCACAGACCAAATATTAGATTACCAAATAGCTTGGAGTTGGGCCTGGAGCTGTAGCATAGCGGGTAAAGCCACCACCTGCAGTGTGGGCATTCCATATGGGCGCCAGTTCAAGTCCCGGCTGTTCCACTTCTGATCCAGCTCTCTGCTATGGTCTGGGAAAGCAATAGAACCTCCTGCCTTCGGATTGTTGTGGCCAACTGGGGAGTGAACTTGCGGATGGGAAACCTCTCTCTCTCTCTGCCTCTCCTTCTCTCTCTGTGTAACTCTGACTTTGAAATAAATAAATAAATCTTTAAAAACTAGCTTGTAGTGCCAGATATCAAAATTTACAGCTCTCTGGGAGGAGCAAGAACATCACTGATATGGGTCCATTGACCAGCCCACTAAGTAAAAGAGGTCTCGGCTCTGCCTCACCCTACAGAAATCATCCAGGATACTTAAACATCAGTCTTCAGGTCTACAAATTGATGAAGGTATTCAGAGAGGAACCACCTAAGAAAATGCCTTATTATGTACTCTGTGTCATTCTCAACCTGAGAACACTCTTTAAAAGAAGTTTCCAGACATATTGGAGCAGAGGAAAAAGAGACCCAACATGCCAGGTAGTTTAGGAGAGGAGAAGGAGACCCAAACATGCCATGTAGTTGGATAACATGGCATCTGAGATAAGAGGGCCCATCTCCAGTGTCCTATAACAATCAAAGTTGAAAGGAGAAACAAAGCAGACAATAAAATGCATGGGATCCATCTGCATAGAGGAGAGAGGAACACAGCAGCAGAAGAGAAACAAGAAAAAAAAAAAAGGTCCTCGTGGATTCAGTGACTTAGAAAGAGACAGAAAAGGCAAAAGAAAATAGAAGTTAAGACACTCGGAGAGAGATTTAGCTGCAGAAATTACATCAGAAACAAAGCCAGAATTTGAGACATAATTCTTGCTTCTCTATGGTCTTCCACCTTCTGGATTCCATATCTGTGAAATCTTTCACAGCACAGATACCCTCCAGATAATCCCCACCCCCACACCTTAAGTAAATTAAACATTTTTCCCTTTGTATCCCAAGTGTAGGTGTGTGTCTTCAACTGTACAGAACCCCTTTCTGGGGAACTCTAATCCTCACCATAACCCTATGGAGTAGATACTACTACTCTCTCCATTCTCAAGGTAACCATGAAACAAATTTTGCAAACCAGGACAAGAGAATGAGGGCATACCCTAAGAATGTCCCAAGCAAACCAGATCAGAGTTAACATGATCCATTACAGAAGAGAATGGGAGGTCCAGGTGTGGCAGGGACCCCTCCCAAAACTAAATAAAATGAGTAGTTAAGCTGTAAAGAGAAACTGGCTAGGGGTGTTACTGGTGAATGGCAGGGTTCTTGTCTTCATGCAATAAAGAATTCAGGCATGAGACAGAGAGTAGTGGAAAGTAAAATAGCAAGGTTTATTAGGGTAGGGACATCTGTAAGAACTGATGGCACCTCTCCAGACAGAACCTGAGAGAGAGTGCTCAGTCACTCAGACTGGGGGATAGCGGGGTTACATGGTTGAGTGGAGAGATTACACCTGGGCAGGCCAGGCGGGTGGCTCAGCAGTGAGGCAGAGGGCTGAGCTCGCAGTCTGGTTGAGGCCGGGGGTTTTTAAGGGGATGGGTTTTTGTCTTCTCATATCTCCTCCTGAAACAAAAGACTTTATGGGTGTAAACACTAGCAACCCCTATCTGAGTTTTCCCCCTGAAGTTATCAGACAGGGGGAAGCCTGGCTGGAGCTGCCCCGTTAGAGGAAGGGTGAGTAAGACCCCCTGGAGGATCAGGATCAGAGCAGGGTATTTGAAATGCAGATACTGGGCTGCACCTGGAAGGTTATCAGGCAGAAGGGGTGGGGACCCCCCACCTGTCAGGTTATGGGTAGAAGGTGCAGGGCAGGATGCAAATCCTGGGCTGCCTCTGAAACGTTATTGGGGTGACTTTGAGATGCATATGCTGGACCTAGATGTCAACTCTTTAGGCCTTTGTCACACACACATAAGCTCCCATCTAACTTCCTACCTAACAGGGGCAGACATGGTAAGGATTTCCAGCAGGGACTTTCCAGTAATAAGGAGATAATGGGACAATCTGAGAAAAGCCACTGTGCAAGGTGCATGGTTTTAGTATACACATATGCTGCCTTGTAACAATTATATAAACAGTGCTATAGCTCTAAAATAGTGAATCAAAATATGTTTAAGCAAATATGTAAACGGAAACACAACAGTTGTTTGTGCCAGAGTATATAAGACAATGCTCTTTTTTGTTCGGGACCCAGATTCCAGATATAAATCCTCTGGGACTACGGAGCATAAAATAAAACCCACTTCCTGCTAAAAGCCGTGATGCCCTGCCTCTCTGTCCAAGAGTCTCAGTACACTGGGGCCAAGGTTTCTTAGTGATCTGACCAGGACAAGGAGTCATCCACGACTGAGATTTTTCTACTTTGCTTCTGCAGCTTCCTAACTTTGCCTTTTCCCAGCTTTATCTACATTGGGCACTACTGTTTACAAAACCACAGACACACACAGCTCAAAAGACAAAGCAGATTCATAGTACAGTATAAATAATGACCCAGAGGAGACCCAAAGGGTGAAAAATGCAATTAGAGTCCGTAAGATAAGAAAATAAGCAACCCATGCAACTTTACAAAATGCTCCTTCCGATTCTAGTCCATTAATCATGCACAGGTAGGTCTCTCCTTGCAGCTATTAATCCTGACACCACTGTCTTTAAAAAAAAAAGGGGGGGGTGGGGGGGACAGCAAAGCTGCCCTGGGTGTCCTCCCTGGGGGCTCAGGTGCTTGGCAGTTGATATACAGAGGGAATTTCATTGTGTTGTTTGTCACACTTGAGATTCTGAGGGAACTGGGACTTAAACGTTTAGAAGGACAAGCAATCGGCTCACTGGGGAGAGTGGTGAACACTTTCTATGGCTTTGGGTGAACTCTTGTGATGTTCAAGGAGTCTTTGGTCATTTCTAACATTGACATTCAGGGCAGTAAAATCTTGAATCTCTAAGGACAGATAAGTCCAAGTATTTCTCTCTACTTCATGCACCTTATCTAGTGTGGGATTTGTGGCAGTGACAAAGGCACTGTTAGTTGGGGTTATTGTCTATCCACTATTGTCAACCAGTTTAGTTATTATAAGGATGGATGGTGGAGTCAGAAATAGCTATGCTTAAACACTAACTTTATGATTTACTAGCTGAGTGACCATCAATAACTTATTTATGCTATCTAGTCCTCAAAGTAAAATGGGATATTGACTACTTATCTAACAAGTCTACTTAGAGATACATTAAACAAGTGCATGTAAAGTTGTACAGGACTTAAAATTCACTTTTGACACTATACCCCAGAATTCTGGATGAGCAAAGACAACATGTGTGTACATATGTGTACATGATAATATACACACACTACATTTCTCTATATAAGAATATTGGTTTGGAGATTTTTTTCAACTTCATAGATATATTTGCTTGAAATATATTAATTAGCTACAAGCTTATTTATCCTGACACATTTTAACCTATTTATCTTCTCCACTTTGGTAGAAGTCTTGAATTATGCAAAGAAGTACAATGCTTTTCGTTTACATAACAAGAAGAAGGCAGAAGATACAAGAAAAGCCTGCAGATGCCTCCAAAAGTCAGATTATTCAGAACCTTGTAGGTCAAGATAAGAAGTAACAATTATATTGAAAGTACAATATGAAAATATCTAAGGATTTGAAGAGATATGTTTCTTTGTGGCTTTGTTTTGCTGATAAATCAACCCTACAATAAACACTATTCTACATTCTTCATGTACGCATATAAATATGCATTGCTAGAAGTGGAATTACTAAGACAAACAATTTTCAAATATTTAAGATTAATATATAAATTACTTTATGATAGTGTTTTGCTGAGACTATCAAAAGTATGAATCCATATCCAATTTAACCAGCTTATTATTATCAATGATTTTAAGAATTAAATCATCTTAGGATGAAAAACAATGAAATTGAGTTGCTTATTTTACTGGTATTGGGTTCCATATTCAGCATGTAACATAAAAGCTGCCTGTTGTCTTAAATTATCCTGGAAAGTCTCTGGAGTCACCCACAAGGTACAATACATTCAGCTGGAAGTACACAACCCTGTACAGTAACACATCTGCTTGGGGAAATGAAAGAACCACCAAACCAGATGAAAAGGAAGCGACCAAAAGAAAGTCCTGTGCTGTAACTCAAGTAACTTCTCTCATTTCAGGAAAACTCTTAGAACATTGGCATTTTTTCCCCTTAAACAGCGGATGTCTCACCCAGATTCTAGTTATGTCCAAGTGCAAAAAGTGGCCAATATTTTATTTCCACTTGGCCTCCTAAAGCCCAGTACAAACACCTTTAAAAATAAAAAGCTGCCATTAGCTTCAAATACATAATAGCCTCTGTCACTAAACTAACAATGTATCAGGTTAAATTCACCCTAATGCTCTTGGTGATGCTGAGTGTCTTCACTCTTGACTAGTGCTGGGATTATAATTAGCTGACCCTGTATTAACTCCGAAAGAAAATCCAAAAATTAAGTAAGCCTCTGCCTGAAGGAGACATTGGCCTATGAAGTCCTTAGTTGGCCTGTAGTACCATCTCTGCGGCAGATGTTTATTAAGCAAAGTGGTGAAAATGTGCTCACTACAAGGACACACTGCAGAGAGACCAAAGTAAAACTGGAAAGGTGGTTATTCATTACTGTTGCCATCCATCTGGATTTTGCATTTTGCCTGCTCATAGGGATGAATCCCAAACTTCCTAATGTTAGGTATGAATTTGTCTCTAAACCAAAATTTCAGAAATAGCTTCAAAGCAAAAAAGATCTAAAGGATATTAGTGTTAAAAAGGGCTTTGTACAAGTGTTTTGCTTTGTTTTTTAAATATTCATGGTGGGATCAGTGATATGGCACAAAAGTTAAACCACTACCTGTGATGCTACCAGCATTCCATTTCAGTGCCATTTCAAGTTCTGGCTACTCCATTTCTGATCCAGCTCCCTGCTGATATTCCTGGGAAAGCAGTGGAAGTGATTGGTCTCCTTACCCACGTGGGAGACTTGGATGGAGTTCCAGGCTCCTGGCTTCAGCCTGGACCAACCCCGGCTGTTCTGGCCATTTGGGGAGTTAACCTGCAAATGGAACACCCTTCCCTCTCTCCCCGCCCCCCACCCTGCCCATGGCTCCACCTTTCAAACAAATATTTTTTAAAAAGGAAATTACTCCTCTTTCACTTGAACCCACTGATATGCTCTTTGATATGCTTTTGCTTATTTTTTTGTGTTTCCTTAAAATGTCCACTTAGTATTATATAATTTGTTGAGGTGAAAAACCACAAGAAGAACAAGTATCTAAATGCCTGAGGGAATTCCAGATATTGTGTGGGAATCCCCATCCTCTGTTGCTTTTCCAGGCCATTAGGAGAGAACTGGATCAGAAGTGGAGTAGCTGGGACTTGAACTGGTGCTGATACAGGAAGGCAGAATTGCAAGCGGCCCCTTTCCCTGCTATGCCACAATGCCAGTTCCTTGAATAGGAATTTAAACTCAAGTCAGGTTGCTTTTAAAGTGGAAACTTTTTCAACTCCTACACATTACCCTCAGGCACAACTCTAAGAATTGTGTATCCTATTGTGCTGTTTTACGGATCATAGAAATTCCTGTATAATCTACTGTCTCATAAAGAAAGAGAGCTAGATTTCTCCCACAATATAAGGGGGGCAAACACACCTCTTGAGGTCATCCAGTGGTCTGGGGATCTGTGGGCCACTTGGACACAGGTAGAATGTCCTTCACATGTAGGCTGCCAGCTGTGGCTGGAAAGCTTGTTTCCAGACCTGCCAACATCTCCCCCATTATAGTTTCTTGTGTTGCATGTGTGACCTTGTCATTTTAAATCACATCTTCAAGTTAGTAGCAATCTTCCACCTAGAGATAGTAGAGGAGGGGGCTGAGCCCCTGAGGAGAACTGATCTACCTGCATGAGACCCCCACTATCTCCATGAACCCCCAGCCAATCAGTATACAGTATGTGAACCACCCCCACAATGGATACCTTCATAGGATGACCCAACAAAAAGATAGTAATGCTTAAAAACCCTGGGCACTTCCTTAAAGCCAATATCCCATTAAGGCACTGCACCTGGTTTCCTCTTAGACCAGATGCATTTCTTCGCTTGCCAATCAAAGTTTCTGTTTCTTGGCTTTTTATTTCTATACTGAGCTGAGTAAAAGAACCCAGGAAATTCACTCTGGCAACTGCCCTCCCCTCTCTGACTGGTAATACCTCTTAAATATGGTGTATGTTCCTATGGGTAAAGCTAAAAATTTGCCATAGGTCCCCAAATTCCATTAAGTTGGCAGGTATTAATGCCATTCTACTAGTTAAAATGATAATTTTAATGTTGTAAATGATCATATGGATAGGATTAAGTGTCAAAGGGATCACATAAATAAGACCAAGTTTCTTGTAATAACAACAGATAGAATTAAAAAGTAGAGAATGATCCAACATGGGAAGCAGGCCACACAGCAGACTCATAGAATGACAGATGCTCTAAGTAGCACTCTGACCTCAGAATCAGCCCTTAAGGCATTTAGATCTGACTGAGAAGCCCATGAGCATTTCAGACATGGGAAGACAAAACACTGTGGCAAAAAATGATCTACATGAAGGATATCTGTGAGTGAGATCCCAGTGGAAAGAAGGGGCCATCAAAGGAGGTACTTTTCTCCAAGGAAGGAGAGAACTTCCACTTTGCTTATGGCCCTGAATAAATAATGATGGAGTTTGTGAACTCAAAAGGCTTCCATAGCCTTGGCAGCTCATGACAAGAGCCTTGGGTGATCACTGACATTATAAATAAGAGTGTCAATTGTTAAATCAACAACGGGAGTCACTGTGCACTTGCTCCCTATGTAGGACCTCTGTCCTTAATGAGTTGTACTATAAGAATTAACGGTAAAACTTGTCTTCAAACAGTACTTTATACTTTGTGTGTCTGTATGGGTGCAAACTATTGAACTCTTTACTTAGTATAGAGTTGATCTTCTGTATGTAAAGAATTAAAAATGAATCTTAATGAATAATGGGAGAGGGAAAAGGAGGTGGGATGGTTTGGGGATGGGAGGGCGAGTGGAGGGGGGGAAGAACTGCTATATTCCAAAAGTTGTATCTATGAAATTTATATTTATTAAATAAAAGCTTTCTTAAAAAAAAAAAAAAACTATTGTGTGTGTTTTAAAAGCTTTTCACCTAAGTTTTTATAACAGCTCATGAGCAAAATAAGCCTTTTATTTCTTATTTTTACAAATGAGAAAACAGAGGTCAAATGAACTCCTGATGATCCCAAGCTGAGTTAGCGGAGTGACCAGACTAGAAACCAGACTTCCAACCTACCTCCAGGTAGAAGCCTCTTCCCACCACATCATGCTACCTGGAGATCCAAATAGAAAGACAACTCTTTATATTCTGACATTAGGTGCTTTTTTATACAGAGAAGCTAAATTGTCTCCTCTTTTTTAAGGTAGGAGGGTAGGAGGTCAAATATTTGCTCATACCCAGGCTTAGGAGCTGCTGACCCATTCTGGATGTATCCTCACCCCCTTCATGCGCAACTCCTCCTGCCCAGAGAAACTACAGAAAGCATATTACACTAGAAAATGTCCCTAGATAAAAGTGCTGTCTACCATTCTGATAGGCCTCTCTCTACCTGGGGGATGGCTCACGATGCTTGGCTGCCTCCAGCTGCTCCATAAGGACAAACAGCAGAGGGGGAGGTTCCCACTGTGATGTGTTTAACCTTCCAATTACCTCTGCACATTGAAAGTCTCAGAGGAACACACACACACACAAATACAAAATATATATATGCATATGATATTTACATAATTATTCAAATAAGTAAAATAACATTTATAAAGAATTTTATTATTGTAGCATTATTTACAACAGCCAAGATATGGAATCAGTGAAAATGACCACAGATGGATGGATGGATGAAGGAAATGGGGTAAATATACAGATGAAAAACTATTCAACCAGAAAAAAAAAACAATAAAATCCTGTCATTTGTGGACCCGAATTCATTATGTTAAGTGAATTAGGCATAGAAAGACTGATACCATATGATCTCTCTCTTAGGCAGAATTTAAAGAAATTGATTTCACAGAAGTAGAGTAGAATGGTGGTTACCACAGCCTGGGCAGGGAGAGATTGGTGAATGTGTACAAGTTATAGATAAGAGGAATAAGTTCTGGTCTTCTAGAGTATGGAGGGTGACTGTGGTTAATGTATCATATTTACTATTTCAAAATGGGTAGAGAGAGAGAGGCTCTTAAATGTTCTCATAACAAAGATACTGTAATGTATGAAGTGATGAAATGCTGAATATCCTGATTTGATTATTACGTAATGAAAATGGGCTACTTCTATCTCTGGCTTAGTAAATTAATCACTCTCTCAATTCTGCAGCCATCACTTTTCCTTTTTTCAAAGACTATTTGAAAGAGGGAGGGAGGAGGGGCTGGTGCTGTGGCACATTGGGTTAACGCAGTGGCCTGAAGCGCCAGCATCCCATTTTGGCACTGTTTCATGGCCCGGCAGCTCCTCTTCTAATCCAGCTCTCTCTATGGCCTGGGAAAGCAGTAGAAGATGGCCCAAGTCCTGGGGCCCCTGCACCTCGTGGGAGACCGAGAAGAAGCTCCTGGCTCCTGGCTTCGGATCAGCTCAGCTCCACCCCGTTGTGGCCAATTGGAGAGTGAACCATAGGATGGAAGACCTCTCTCTCTCTCTCTCTCTGCCCTTCCTCTCTCTGTGTAATTCTGACTTTCAAATAAATAAATAAATCTTTTTAAAAAAAAAAAGAACAAAAAAAAAATGGACCAGAGATGCTGGAGGAGAGAAGAGAGCATGGAGTGAGCTTCTCAGGGAGGAAACTGGCTTGCCACCATGCAGTCTTACAAGCTCGGATTTGCAGTCCAGGGGGCACCTGTGCCACTGTTGTGGTGTTCTACCTTCTGATCCGTCCCTTCTCCGGTCCTGATTACTGTACTCAATAGCTTTAGATGGCATGGACACAAATAAATGCACCTTTATTAAAAAAAAAAAGAGGGAGAGAAGAAGGGAAGCAGGGAGAAGGAGAGGGAGACGGAGGGAGAGAGTGAGAGAGAGAGGGAGAGGGAGAGGGAGGGGGAGAGATCTTCCATCTACTGGTTTACTACTCAATGACGGCAATAGCTGAGCCAAGCTGACTCTGAAGCCAGAAGGCAGGAACTCCATCAGGTTCTCCCATGTGGGTGGCAGGGACAAAAATACTTTATGCATCATTGGCTACCTTCTCAGAAGTATTAGCAGGAAGCTGTATTGAAAGTGCAGTGGCCAATACTCAAACTGTCCCTCTGATATATAGAGGCAGGTGCCCCAAGGAGCGACTTTATCTTCTGCAGTACAATGCCCATCCCGTCACATTTCCTTTTGTCTGCAACAGCTTTATGTAAAATATTCATTTGATATTATGTAAAATATTAATCTGATCTCAAAACACTCTAACACCCAGTTTGCAAACAACAGAAGGACAAGCCACACAACTTTTGCTGAGTTTCTATGCTCAAAGAGAGATATTTTCATCTATAAAATTAGGGATATTGACTACATTATCTGCAGAAGGAAGGAAAAGTAGAAGGGGGAAAGAAGTTTTTTTTTTAACACAGAAGTGGAATGATCATAATAGGAGAATTGGAGTGGAATTTAGGGGACATGAAATCTATTGTCTTCAGTTTTTGCAATGCAGAAACATTATGTCAATAGCACTTAGTTGGTATGGGTTATAGACTCCATTGAGAGTCAGATAAAAACTACAAACTCATACAAGAAACAATGTATGCATGCAATTTCACTGAAACCCACCCTAACCTTAGGTTAAGAACCTTGTAAATGCTACACAGGTCAAGATTCAATGCAATTGGTATTAGAATACATATTTAGTACTTAATTTAGAAAACATGTTTTAGGTTATATAATTACTTTCAGTATTCTTAAACTGATTGATGTTTATTAAGCTAGTGTATTTAACTTGAATACCTGCTGAATATATTTATATAAAAGGTATAGGTAAAAATATATCTGAAGAAAATGTGCAAATATCTAAGTCAAATTGAAGAAATAAAGTTATGGTACAATATGCATTTCACATTAAACTAATTTACTTCCATGATATTAAGAGAACTTTATATATATAAATATAATATATATATACACATATGATGTTAACAGTTATATATTTTATATATATATATAGTTCACCAAGTAACAATTTAGCACATGAAGTACCTTAATTTTTATTGTGGATTATGTCTCTATACTAAGGAATAGATTATTCAAGTGAAAATTTTCGTCTTTAGATATTTGAAATTAAAAGATTGTAAGGTTAAGTTTTATTTTAATTAAGTGAAAACCTGAGAAAGTGGTCCTTCTCTGCTTGGGTGATAAATGATTGTACACCTAAAATCTTATTATAATTTCACTGAATCATGAAACATAGCTAATATAATTAATCATAAAACATACCAAATATGCTGAAGAGAAATAATTTAAAAATGAACTCAGCAGTACTCTGAAACCTGATAAAGAGGTGCTTAAAATGTTTCTTTAAACTTTCTTGTTTCAGTGGCTTCATATCCTTTTTTGAAACAAGTTTTATTATAGTCCATAGTAAGAATATATAATTTACTACAGTAGGCAAACTTAAGTCAGAAACTGCAGGAAGTAGTAGGAGGACAAAAACATGGAGATATATTACAAGAAGCATCAGCAATCTCTTCAAACAGATACATTAGTGCTTTTCTTAATGTGTTCAATAAGAAAGGCCAGAAGAAGCTGAGTCCAGATAGTACCAGTGCAGGAGGCTTTCCAATGCACAAAATAGGCTCAGTCTCTGGGTAACTGCTTGTACTGCAAAATTCAGCTCTGAAAATCCACATACACCTTAGGTTTCCCCCAAGTAATCACTCCATGTAATCTTTGAGAGAGTATTTTCTGAAGATAATTATCTACATAAGGATCTAAGTGATACAGAGTTCAAGTCCAATCCAGATCATTCAAATTTTGAAAGACCCATGCCAACTCCAGCCAGGGGTGTAAATACATTCCTCTTCCTAGCATCTCTGGCTGGTCTTAGAAAATCACAGATATAGAACTGGAAAAAATTATGTGCTATTTTTACCTGAACTTACTCTATTTTAAATCAGAAATATAAAAGGGGCCAGCGCTGTGGCACAGCTGGTAAAGCTGCCACCTACAGTGCCAGCATCCCATGTTGGTGCTGGATTGAGTCCCGGCTGCTCCATTTCAGATCTAGCTCCCTGCTAATGCCCCTGGAAAGCAGTAGGAGATGGCCTAAGTTCTTGGACCCCTGCATCCATGTGGGAGACCTGGAGGGTCTGGTAGGTAGAAAGTGCTCACTCTAATTCCAATATTTCACCGAGGCATAAGCCCAATTCTGAAAATTTTATTTACTCAAAATTATTGAGTGCTTGCAATGGACCAGGTGCTGTGGTATATACCATGTATTTATAGGAGGACTAGATGGGCCATAGCATTAAAGCTTTTAAAATATAGTGAGGTGAAAGGAGGAAAAAACATCAGAATCCTCAAAGAGACATACTCTAAAAATTCCATGCACTACTGAGAATTGACCCCTCTCCCATAATCATGAAGCTTTATAAATAAAATTTCACATCTCTAAGAATGTGTTCTCTCCCAGAATGCAAATTTGGTCCATAAAATGGTAATGAATTGCAGAGCTTCCTACCAGTCAGTTAGACATGCCCTAATGTGTAGGAATGCTAATGACAAGATAGAGCAAAAAGTCAAGATGATGTTCTCGTTCCAGATTAAGGATTCAGAATGTGATAAAATGTTGAACTGTCCCAGCCTTCTAAATATATCCTGATATCTTATACACATTGAGGCCAATTGTTTACTCATTTGCCAAGAGGAAGTCAGCAAAATTCTTGGATGACCCCAGGAAAACGAAATCTGTTTCAAATGTCACAATCCTGAATTACATTTGATTCTTTCAAGCACAAAGTCCTATAGTCTGGCATATAGTTCAGGTCCTAAGGGTATTTTAAATGCCAATGTCACTGAAGCCAAATTACATACTCAGTCTCTTTGAATATGGACTAATGGAGATTGTACTTGAACCCACAACTCATGAACTGAATGAGTTGCCACGATTGAGTTTCTAAATATAAATACAAAACCTCTCTGTGGATATAGCTGAAGCATCTCTCAGCTTCTTAACTCGATGTGTGTTCTGCCACTCATAGGGTCAGTGGCCAGAATTACTGCAAACTAGAGAACCGGAAGTGATCTTTTTCAGAGCACAATTTGTCAGGTTTACCTGGACATTTGTATAGAACAAGAGACTATCATGGATCATGCATATAGTCCCCTCCATTGTATGCCTGGGACTTGTTACAGTCTCTGATATATGACTGGTATTCCACAATGAACCCCCAGGACAGACAGTAACACTCCATAGAAGAGGTGTTTCTTTTGCAGAAAAGTCTTTTTTTTTTTTTTTTTTTTTTTTTGACAGGCAGAGTGGACTGTGATAGAGAGAGACAGGGAGAAAGGTCTTCCTTTACCGTTGGTTCACCCTCCAATGGCTGCTGCGGCCAGCGCACCACACTGATCCGAAGCCAGGAGCCAGATGCCTCCTCCTGGTCTCCCATGGGGTGCAGGGCCCAAGCACTTGGGCCATCCTCCACTGCACTCCTGGGCCACAGCAGAGAGCTGGACTGGAAGAGGGGCAACCGGGACAGAACCCGGCGCCCCGACTGGGACTAAAACCCGGTGTGCCGGCGCCTCAGGCGGATGATTAGCCTATTTAGCCAGCTGCAGTGCTGGCCAGAAAAAGTCTTTTGAAGACAGCTGTTCACGCTAATGCTTGCCCCCTTTTCACAGGCTTGGTGACCATCCTCATACAAAGCGCTACTCAATACTACTATTTTACAAATCTCTTATCTCAGAGGCAAAGCTGGGTATCTTTCAACAAACAATACTGCTCTAGGGTGGAAAATCAGAACACTCAGGAATCTCTGGAAGATTATTGAGCCAATCAATGTTGGAAAACACCACAGGAATGCATGACAAGCGTAGAGCTCCAAAGTAAGTAAAGTTTCATCACAGAGCAGTTAAGACAGGAAAACTTTTTTGTGAAGAAGAAAAGAATACCAATGACTAAGGCTGCTAATTCATTTATGCAAAATAAATTTTCATTATACTGAAAATAAAAAAGTTATGCTAATATTTTAAAAAATAAAGAACACAAGGAAATTTCTTTTTGAGTGTGCAGTTCAACATAATGACATGCAATCACATTAAGAAAGCATAAACATATCTTCAAACACTTTCACTTTATCTCTAAGTTTATCTCCTTATTTGTAAAATGTGGATAATAATTGTGCCCACTTTCTAGGGCTGTTCTTATATTCAGTGTATAAATTGCATGGAGCTCTTAATGTATAGTTTTTCTAAGATGACTTTTTTCAGTTATTAAGGAGAGAGAAGTAAAAAGTTGATAATCTGTGAGCTTAGAAACAATGAATTAAATCACATTAAGGAAGTGCATTTCCTAGAAGGTATCACAGTTCAGAACCAATAATATGATAAGGTGTATTATAAATCTCCAAGATATGGATATGGTACACTACATTTCCCAAATAACCCCATCTATGCCTCCCGTAAACTATTTTCTTCTAAAGATCAGGAAAAGTTTGCATGTACCACTTTGGGAATCATTGACTTAAATCAACTCTTTTATCTAAAAGTAAGGGAACTGAGAGGGTCTGGAGAAGGAGGCCCATTCTCCGGGCTGATGTTTCAGCTTCAAGACTCCAAGGGTGAGTGTAATTGAGGGCCTCCATAAATTGCACGCTTTAGCCACTTCATTCACCTCACGCTAGGCCTAGTCCTAGAGTTAGGATACTGAACAGCAGAGTTCTTTCCCATCAAACAGGGAAAGGAGTGGCAGCTGCACTTGATACAGCCACCCTGATTTCCATGCTAATAATCTCTTCCCATAATATTACCTTTGAGTATAAATGAAAAGTTCTTGAGCAACATCAAACATCTGGCATAGCAAGCCATACACTCCACTGCTGGACAGTCTTAAGAGTTGTTCTTCCAGTTCCAACTCCAGGTTAACTGTGGATTCAAGTCTGATGTTTTATTAAGACAATACTAAATATTGACCTGTATGATTCATGATATGATTAAAAACAACACAAAACTGAAAGTTAGCATTTAGAGGCATGAGTCAAAGAAACTCATTCTTTACAGGATTGAGAGATTGATGTGATGGTCATTGAATTCTACAGTGAGCCTGTGAAAATATTCAATGCTTACCTGAATACTTCACCTGTTGTTATGAGACAGTTCTACCAAGGGCCCAGTTCCTAAAAGGAGGGCTAGCTGCTGCAATCTGATGCCATTCAGACTATCTACAAACGTCATATATCATATTCTTTCCAAGACTTGCCTGCTTTCATCACCAAGTGATTTTTTTTCTCTATAAGCTGAAATTTATGAAAACAAACTTGTAATACTCACTTATTGAATGTTCTCTGGAGGTCCACAGTTGTTAAATTAGTGAGAAAAGGTTGTAATCATGTCTTATGGAGAGGCTTTGGAAAAACACTACCACTACCAAGAGCAACAAAACTTTAGATACATACAAGGAACAGGTTTGTTTCTACTTTCAAGGATGTGTGCCTAAGGCCTGGGTGCATTTATCCAAAAAAATCAAACAAACCAATAAACCCCAAACCGCCTTAAACAGCAAATTCAGTCGTAGGCGTACACAAACAGCTACAGATTATTCATTAAAACTGACCTGCTCACTCACAAGCAAAGCTCTCAAGGTTTCTATTATATTTGATATTCTAGTTAATGTAATTTTTTAGTTTAGCCATCTTTTTTGAGCAGTTCACTCTAGCATTAATATTAGAATCAGAAAGTACCTACTTTTGCCAGACATACCCAGGAAACTAAATAAATAACAAATAAAAGTAGAGAGAAAAAAATTACAAAAAATATGCAAATAGCAAAATATACTAAATAGTAACTGAGGAAAAAGTCCTATATATTTCAAAAATGCTGGAAGGCAGTGTCCAAATGCCATAGAACATGGTTATCAATAGTGATAAAATATATCCATTATTTTAACATAGAATACTCGAATCTGTAAAGAGAGCATCATTGTGGGTTAGGGAAAATTTGGAATGAAACAAAGAGCCCTTACAATTTAAGATGTTTTATACACACACAGACACACATTTCTGTTAAGATTTTTGTTAAGGTTTTGTTCATAAAGAAAGAGATAGACAGAGATAATAGAGACAGAAACAGAGACAGAGCTAGAAATGGCTCTGTTTAAAAAAGACAATATGTGCATTTGAAAAAGTAGCCTATTAAAAGCTTTCTTTTTGTACTTATTCATTCACTCGTTCATATTGGGATCTCAAGTATATGCATAATGCTTCATAAATCAAAATGAACCAGTATGTGAAGTTTTTCTATGTTTGCCTTACACTTTCTATCTCTACTCCTCTGTTCCCTCAGCATGAAAAACTTTAGCAAACAATAATGTGGTCAATGAAGGGTTGGCAAAAAAGAGGAAGAAGATGAGACCAAGCACATCTCATGCACAGACAGGAAACCCGATGTCAGGAAAGCAGGGAAGTTGTTCTTCACATCCTGGTACTGGACGGTAACAGAGCTGTGCCTTGTGACAAAGCACTCGGGAGTCCTGCAGACTTGACTTCAGATCCTAGTTCAGCCAACTAGTGACTTTGCAAACTGGGACAAGCAAATATTCCTTTCTGAGCCGGAGTTTCCTGTAACACTGTTTTTACATAATACCTCCATTACAGCATTATAAAGGAACTCACTTGAGCATGAGCTAGGAATTTTCAAATATTACGTTAACTAAGATATCAATAAGAGGAACATAAATGGAAGCTGCTTTCTCTTTCTTACCTTCTTCACTTCCGAGTGAAAGCAAGATGAAACTATCAGTGTCTAGGTCAGATATGCCAGTGAAGTACAAAAGAGAGCTCGTCCGGACCAGGATTGCATGTGCTGTGTCTATGGAAATAGATTTGTCTTTGAGACTGAATCTACCTAGGAAATTCCAGACTCTTACTTCGTAACAGTGAGCTAAAGATACCATCATGGCTTCAGAAGCAAAGGGAGGAGCAGGTGTTTTGAGCAGTAGTGAAGATACTGCTTGGGATACTCAGTCTCCATATTTTAATGCCTTGGCTAAAGACCTAGTTCTGCTTTTGGTCCATCGTCTTGCTAACACACATCCTGGGTATATTAGTGATGGCTTAACTACTTGGGCCTGTCCCTAATACATGGGAGGCTCAGATCGAGTTTTTGGCTCCTGACATTGACCTGACTCAGTCCTAGCTGTTGAGGGCTTCTGAGGAGTGAACCAGTGGGTGGAAGATCCAGTTCTCTCTGTCTCTGTCTTTCCATCTGTATCTCTGCCTTTCAAATAAATGAAAAAAAATTTTTTTAAAAAAAGGAAAGAGAATGCTTGCTTCCATAATCTATCCATGGTGCATGTAGTCACACGCAAATTGCTCTGTTTCAAGTCTACAAAACCCTAATGATCTTAAACAGGAAAACACGTACTGTGCTGCCAAAATCACTAATGACCAAAAGCAAATAAGAGGAAAATGAGTGCACTAAAAAGAGATCTGACCCAATCTTGGATCTTGGCCAGATGTTCAAGGAGTGCCAAATGCTTTCTGAACAGGTCACACCTGCTTAATTAGCAATAATAAGGGCTTTTGGAAGTTCAGAGGGAAATTAAATAGTTACAGATAAATGATCTAACAATTTTGTCTCAACCACAGAAGGAACAGGATGCAATTTAATAACATGATCACAAATGGAATTTCAGGTTAATGACCTTGCACTTTATAATTTAATGGGGCACACATAGTACCAGGCTGAAAGTAAATGGGTTGTCAAATACAAATGCATAAAGCAGCATTTTATAAATAAATTAGTATAGCACTAATTACAATTAAATTGCTTGGTGTTAATATGGCCTACTAATTAAGTCATGAGTGGGTTGTTGCCTGGTTCCTTGTCTGAACCGGTACCAAATAAAACTATTTAACTCAGCTAAAGTAGTTCTGAATACACCCTCAATCTCTCGTATTGCAGTGGATATACACAGGAACTCCACCTATACACATAAGTCGTTTTTCTTCCTATCTCTCGCCTTTGTGATGAGTGTTTACAAAGGAAAATGGTATCACAGCGAACTGGGTAAATTCAAACGTTTCCTGAATCAGCCTTCTCCTGGGTGATTTTTTTCTCTTAAAACTTAAAGCACTTTTGTGTCATTCATTTTTACTGCCAATGTGTTCCTAGGTTCTAGGTAAATAACATCCTTGCCAGAAACGCTATTGCAGTTGTGAGCTCTAGTTGTGTGTAAAACTGCCAAGGGATCCCTTTGAGTCTCGTGTTTCCCTCTGTACCCTCATGGCTCCTGTGTCTCATTTCACCTGGGAAACAGGGATGGTAACATCCAACTTGCACAGATCTGGGACAGACTAAATATATCACTACCTATGCAGTTTCCAAGGCCATGGTTATGAATTTGGACAACGTAGGCTTGGCTTTTGCTGGACATTTTGCCAAGCGAAGGGTTAACTGGGTTTCAGGCCCCATTTACCCTCTTGTCCCTGTACCTCTGTGTGCAAGACACCTTCAACACTGATGCACCCTGGTCCTGAATAGGAGACATGTAGTAAGCAAAAATCATTGTCATGTTACTGTAGATGCCGTGTGTCAGGAAAACAACATAGATTTATTTAAGGAAGTTGAAACTAATGTTTTTGCTTACACAAAGTTTATATAACTGGTAGAGTAGTTGGGATGAAATTTTAAAAAGAGTCATGAAGGATTTCAGCTAGTTAAGACAATCAGTGCAGTTCAGTGAATTGTCAGAAAAACCAATTACATCTCATTGGTTATAATGAAAAGTGGTTTGCACTTATCTATTTCAAATTATTTTTTTAACCAGATGCCTGACCAAATTCAGCCTAAGTACAATCAGGAACAGGTTGACATTGAAAAAAAATATACCTTGTACTTCCAAAAGATAGGCCACCAGCCAGGAAAGAGCTGATCTATAACACAGAGTGTATAATTCAAAATGACATTAAATGGAGAGAAAAAGCCTTGCCTAATTTTATGAACACAGAAGATAAATTTTGCTGACAGATTTATGGGTTATAACTAACTGAAGTTCTTCTGTAAATGTTCAGTTGTTTCCTTAAAATATAAGAAAATCAGTTAATCCTAAAGCCCTACAGATGATCTTTTCCCAGGACTTGATGTGTGGTGAGAATCTTGGAAAGAGATGCAGGACACCAAGGCTCTTAACAGGAAAACAGCTTTTATTCTTGTGGGCAGTCCCAGAGGATTTGTATCTAGAGTCTGGGCCATAAACAAAACAAGGTGTTGTCTTATGGACCCTGGCACAAACAACTGTCAGTTTTCTTTTTCATATTTCATTCCACATATTTGATCGGATAGTTAAAAGTGATAGCACTGCTTATACAACTGATATACAATGCCACACCTGCATGCATTAGATTTGCTTTAGTTGACCTAGTTGCAATTTTGGTATTTCTCAGAAAGCTCCCTCCAATTCCCATTCCCAGAGAGCCCCTGCTGCCCCACCATCTTTACCTTTAGCTAGTTCTTTTGCTACCTATGGGAAGGTGGGGTGAGGGTGGGGGGTTGGGGGGTGTCCGTGTCACAGATGAACTCTGAAGTGGTCTAAGAGGAACTTATTTAATCTGCTTACTGCCGCAGAAGGAAGCAGTCTGAGACCCTGAAGTATAGACAGTATAGACGTTCCAAGAAGGGACACTGACTTCCCTACAAGGAGATTTACATAGAGGGCAGAGAGTTGGCAATAATCAATACAGTTCAAATTAGAAATAGGGTGGTGGCATTATGTGCAGCTCCTGATTCTCTTTGAGGGCCCAAAGTGGCTGAGCTACTCAAATCCTTGTGTACGTGACACTGCTTAATCATCCAGAGAACACATCTCAGGCAAGGCAGAGGTAAAAGAAATGGGAAACATGGTTCTTAGCTTCAAAGCAAGGGAATATGACAGACAAAAAGGTGCCTCAAGTAGACACTGAAAATTGGTTTAAAAATATCATCCAAAGGACAAGTCAGAGGAAATACTTGTGTTTCCAGGCTGGGCAGGCCCAAGTCTGTGTTAAAGTTTTAAAGTTACCCAGTTCAGGAAAAAACTTCAATCTAGCAGTGATAGTCATGAAAAGTCAAGTATTTTTTTTTCTATATCACTAAATTGGGTTAAATTGACCTATTCTATCCATGTACTCCTACCAACAACATCTAAAGTCAAGAAAATAGAACTAATATTCCTGTGACATAACTCTGGAAAAGTCTAGTAAGCTGACTGAAGCACACTAACTTCATGCCAACACGACCCTCCCTTCTTTAGGTTCACTATCAGCCTTCTCCTGAGGGCACCTACTGAAACTTCCTACTGAGTCTTGTTGAAGTGGTTAATGCTGACCAAAGAACTGAGTCTCTGATGGAAATGTGTTCCCTCAAAAGGTCTGAATGTTCAGAAATCACTATTATCCTTTGTGCTTATTTGCTACTTAGGAAACCCTAAGTCAATTAGGGGAGTAGTGAAGGGAGATCCCAGCTAACTCTCTCATGACAGGTGTAGGCAAACTGCCTGGTGCCTCCAGGTGACAGTTGCACATGTCTTCCCTAAGATAAAAGGTGACGATTATTTGGAATCTTTAGAACTTAACAAACCTGCTTTTGAATCCCATGGGTTCAAAAAACCATTAACTTTGTGTGACCCATAGTTCCCTTATTATTAAAAAGGGTGAGACTTTCTACAATTTAAGACTGAGGTGAGTGATAAATGAGATAATATGAGAAGACGTTGTACTGAGGCCCATCAGCTCACAATAAGTGGGAAAACATAGCTTAGTAACATTTCCACGTAAATTAGTACATGAGTCTCGATTTCCTGCATGATGGGAGGTTTTTAGGGAACCTGGGCAGCCCACTGATGAAGTGAAGACTGAGTGCATAAAAAAGGAGTGGATTTCCGATCATGAACATTGCTAAATATTACAGAAGTCCGCAAGTCAATCAAAACATCTCATTCCCATAGAAGAAGAAAAGCCAACCAACTTTCACATGGTATGTTACACTCTAAAATACGTACGGAAGTAAAACTACTACAACGTTCACTGCCATTCTATTATAATACAGAGGACCAGAACACATCATGGCAACATCTAATTCTAAACTGAGGTCTAGAATACAAAGCTCCAGACATCATTCTTGATGGAAAAATAAGAATAAATGAAAGAAAGGAGTGGGAAAGGGAAAATAAGCATCTAGCCCTGAGAGCTCTCTCTCTGGCTTTTAGCTCTGAGCATCAGGATGACTAGAGTGCATCGAGCTTTGTGAACAGCCAGCGTGTGCTTCTGTTTTACATCACCTGCACACATCACCTCCAGTTTGTGAAATTCTTGAAGCTGAGAACACAAGGGTGATAGAGGGGCTCGACTCGGGTGCTCTAGTCACAGTGCCTGAGTTTGCATGCCAGATTGTGCTCTGATCAGCACTGTGAGCTTGCAGTCTCTCAGCTTGTCTAATACTCACTTTCTTCCTCTTTAATGGTGACAAACAACAGTGCCCCCTGACAGGACTGGCATGAACAACAGGATGCACGTGTTCAAAGTTTAGCCAAGGGCAGTTCAGGAATAGCGTTTGCATTGGAAGGATTGTAGGTTACTTGATCCCTTAGTTTGACTGTGAACCTTATTCATTGATTGTTGGTGCTCCTATTTACTTTTTCTGTCTAATTTTACATGAAAATTCAATAAGACTGATGAATATCACTGCCACTTTTCCAGAACCCTCTCCATAAGTTTTGACGTCCTGAGGCTGGTATTGTGGTGCATTGAGTTAAGCCTCTGCTTGCTACACTGGCATCCAGTATCAGAGTGATGGTTCAAACCTGGCTGCTTAGCTTCCATTCCAGCCTCCTGCTATCACAACTAGAAAGGCAGCAGAAGATGGCCAAAGTACGTGGGTCGGTCCCTGTCACCCATGCAGGAGATAAGGATGCAGTTCCTGGCTCCTGGCTTCTCCCTGTCCAGCCCTGACAGTTGTAGCCATTTGAGGAATAAAAGATACCTATTTTTGTCTTCTTTCTCCCCGCCTCTTCCTCTGTCACTCTCCTTTTCACATATATAAATAAATCAATCAAGTAAAAAGTGTTGAAGTTCCCCCATATCTCTTTTAAGAAGTAGCTTTAATAAAGCTTAAAAATTTTAATATAGAGTTTGACTTATAGAATATATATATATATATATATATATAGTACACAGAATTCACATAGAAACCCTTAAAAAGTTGATCTTGAGCCTTCAGTCTGCGAAGTTGGTACCATCATGGACAACATGTATAACATGTACAACACCACCCAAATGACAGAGGTTTTCATCTTGCTGGCACTGTATCTCTTGCTGGCGGATTCTCCCCAGCCCCTAGCTTTCTCATTCTGATGAAGCACATTGCCTTGATAACGTATTCTGTGGAGTTCTCCTTCACTGATGAAGCCCTGCACTGCCCCATCACAAAGGTGCTAAGTAGGAGGGTGGGATAGCTTCTAAGCAAAAGGATGCATTTTTTGAGTAGACTGAAAGAAAAGCTATCTACATGCACTTACCGCCCCTTTGACATCCCCCTCTTGGTTAATATTCATAGAAACTTGTGGGAATCTCTGTTAATACCCAGATTTGAAATCTCAGAGCCAAGTACTGTAGCCATGGGGCCTGATTTGCATCCATGAATATGCAGCAGCACGAGTCCCTTGCTTGGAACTCTGCCCTGGTATCAGTGGTGTGTGTGTATGGCTGTGCATTTTCCTTCCTGAATCGAAGGCCCAACACAGGAAATGAAGTCAGAGCTGGAGAGCAGAGGATGGCAGCCCCCTTTTCATGCCTTTCTATAGCAAAACTCACACTTGCTTTGCAATTCCCTGGCATGTTTATACTCTGTCTAAATTCCGCATGAGTTGATGCGATTTTATAGTTTCTTCCAGCCCTCAGGTTTGAAACATGGTAAATAAACCATTGAATTATAGTGCTCTACTAATAGGTCACTCAGAATCAAGCAAATAGACATATAAATTAAAAATAAGCTTTGTATAATGATCTAGAACATATCAAGAAATGACTCATTTGTAGAGATTTAAGAATGATGGATTGTATTACTTGCTGTTTTCAGTAATTCTATTTCCATTGGATAAGCATGTGTCCTGTAGACAAACAGATGCTGGGGATCATTCTGATGTTGGCAGAATGACTGTTGTCCTTCCTTAATAAATGGTACCAGTTGAAGTGGGTCTTGAGTGCTATTCAAATCACCACCATCTCTTCCATAATCACTACCTTTGAGGGACCAAGATGATTTACAGAGTATCAGGAGAGCCTCTCTGGAGGAAGAATTAGTAGTTACAGCTCAGGCTGCTCCCCGTGATAACTAAGCTTTCTCCCCAGTTGATTAAGCACTTCTCTCCCCAGATCCTTTTTCTACAGAGGTATTGTCTGGGCCACAGAAGCAACAGGTTTGAGAAGGTCAGTTGAGTTCAATTGGGTGTAAAGCCTCAACACTTTGAGGTATTTGGAATTATATTCACAGGAAGTGGGGCATTTCTTTAAAAAATGTCAGAAGACCTCAGAAAAAATTCTATTCCACTTGGTAACAAGCAAGATCATTGCTTTCAGACTAGATGAAAAGAGGTAGAAATCAATCCACAAATATTTTGCAAAGAAAAAATGCAACCAACATCTACAGAGTGCCCAGGGTCCACAGACCTGATTGTAAATTATTCAACTGCTGTAGAAGATATTTGGTTCCATCCCCATTTCATAATCAAGGGAATTGAGGCCTAGCGTCATTACATAATTTGCTAAGATTACAAAGTCAGTATGATGGAGATAATAAAAGTAAAAAACACTTATGCTTCATTCTCATTTCTAGTCCCTTTCCATCCCACCAGGCTGGCACAAGAGATATGCACCCTAACCTTCGCTCTCTAACAAGTCATCGGTATTACCTTGGGCTGATACTTTCTTCTCAGTCAGGTTGTTTTATTATGTGAGTAAAGCAATTGTTTAGAATAGATAACTTCTGAGGTTTCATAAGATAATGAGCTCTCCACAATGTGACCTGAAGGACCAGTGTGATAGGTACCCAACAGGACTGGAAACTATACCTGCAAGCTAGATGGACGGGAATAATTACCTGAGAACATATCCTAATTTTCCTTAGAAAAGTCTTGAACTCCAGAAAAATCCTAACCTAGATCATATTTGGCTTAGATTTGGCTTCAGACATCAGAGAACAGGGTGCACTGCTATGGGGCTGGGGAAGGCAGAGGAAGTCTTATAGACAAGATCCAGCCTACAGATCCCTTCTTCAAGGAGCCTATGAGATGACATTATGGTTCACGGTTTCAACACAGCACCACCCCTGGCATCCTTAGACAAGCAATGCCTCAATTTCTTCAGCTTTATATGGAAATAATATCTGTGTTCTTAGACAGATCCTATGAAGTTAACTGGTAAAACAATTAGATATAAAAATGATCTGAAGGGATAAAATTATCTGAACTATGATTACAAATAGAAGAAAATATTTACAACATAAAAATTAAGATGTTAAATACTACTTATTTTGATGACTTATGCCTATTCATATGACTGTCATCTTCATGTAGTTTTTAAAATGCAAACACACACACACACAAAAACACACTGATTGGTAACTACATCTCTATTTAATAGTGTTTTTCAAATTTTGGCACAACATGCCTGAGTAGGAACTATCTGGTGAATTTATTTCAAAAACTGGGAAAGGCTTGGACATTTACTGTTTAAAATGTCTACATCCCGCATTGGAGGATTGGGTTTGATTCCCAACTCCAGCTCCTGCCAATGCAAACCCTGGAGAGGCAGCATTGATGACTCTAGTAATTGGGTTTCTGCTACCCACAGGGGAGATTTGAATTCCATTCCAGGTTTTGGCCTGGCTCAGCCCTGGCAGTTGTAGGGCATTTGGGGAATGAATCAGTGCATGGGAATGCTCTCCCTCTCCTTCTTCTCTCTCTGAAATAAATAAAAATTTTAAAATAAAATTCTAGGAATCTACTCATGCTTAATTATAATCAGAATTCCAATGTATAGAGTAAATAAGAAATTGCTTTTTCAAGTAATTCTACTAATTCTTTTTTTTTTTGCTTTTAAACTTTTATTTAATGAATATAAATTTCCAAAGTACAGAATATGGATTACAATGGCTTCCCCCCCATAACGTCCCTCCCACCCGCAACCCTCCCCTCTCCCACTCCCTCTCCCCTTCCATTCACATCAAGATTCATTTTCAATTCTCTTTATATACAGAAGATCAGTTTAGCATACATTAAGTAAAGATTTCAACAGTTTGCTCCCACACAGAAACATAAAGTGAAAAATACTGTTTGAGTACTAGTTATAGCATTAAATCTCAATGTACAGCACACTAAGGACAAAGATCCTACATGAGGAGTAAGTGTACAGTGACTCCTGTTGTTGACTTCACAAATTGACACTCTTGTTTATGGCATCAGTAATCACCCTAGGCTCTTGTCATGAGCTGCCAAGGCTATGGAAGCCCCCTGAGTTCACCGACTCTGATCATATTTAGACAAGGCCATGGTCAAAGTGGAAGTTCTCTCCTCCCTTCAGAGAAAGGTACCTCCTTCTTTGAAGACCTGTTCTTTCCACTGGGATCTCACTCACAGAGATCTTTCATTTAGGTTTTTTTTTTTTTTTTTTTTTTTTTTTTTTTCCAGAGTGTTTTGGCTTTCCATGCCTGAAATACTCTCATGGGCTTTTCAGCTGGATCCGCATGCCTTAAGGGCTGATTCTGAGGCCGGAGTGCTGTTTAGGACATCTGCCATTCTATGGGTCTGCTGTGTATCTCACTTCCCATGTTGGATCACTCTCCCCTTTATTTATTCTATCAGCTAGTATTTGCAGACACTATTTTTGTTTATGTGATCCATTTGGTTCTTAGTCCTATCATTATGATCAATTGTGAACAGAAATTGATCACTGGGACGAGTGAGATGGCATTGGTACATGCCACCTTGATGGGATTGAATTGGAATCCCCTGGTATGTTTCTAACTTTACCGTTTGAGGTGAGTCAGCTTGAGCATGTCCTGAATTGCACATCTCTTCCCTCTCTTATTCCCACTCTTATATTTAACAGTGACCACTTTTCAGTTAAGTTTCAGCACTTAAGAAGAATTGTGTATTAATTACAGTATTCAACCAAAAGTATTAAGTAGAACAAACAAACAAAAGTACTAAGAGGGATAACATATCAAGTTGCTCATCAACAGTCAGGGTGAGGGCTGATCAAGTCACCATTTCTCATAGTGTTCATTTCACTTTAACAGGTTTCCTTTTTGGTGCTCAGTTAGTTGTCACCTATCAAGGAGAACAAGTGGTATTTGTCCCTTTGGGATTGGCTTATTTCACTCAGCATAATGTTTTCCAAATTCCTATCAGGGATCAGTTTTCAGTTAAAATTTAAACACCTAAGAATAATTGTGTGTTAATTACAGAGTTCAACCAATGGTAGTAGAACAAAAAAAAATACTAAAATGGATAAAATATTACATTGTACATCAACCGTCAGGACAAGAGCTGATCAAGTCACTGTTTCTCATAGTGTCCATTTCATTTCAGCAAGTTTCCCCCTTGGTGCTCAGTTAGTAGTCGCCGATCAGGGAGAACATATGATATTTGTCCCTTTGGGACTGGCTTAATTCACTCAGAATGATGTTTTCCAAATTCCTCCATCTTGTTGCAAATGACCGGGTTTCGTTGTTTTTGACTGCTGTATAGTATTCTATAGAGTACATGTCCCATAATTTCTTTATCCAGTCTACTGTTGATGGGCATTTGGGTTGGTTCTAGGTCTTAGCTATTGTGAATTGAGCTGCAATAAACATTAATGTGCAGACTGCTTGTTTGTTTGCCAATTTCATTTCCTTTGGGTAAATTCCAAGGAGTGGGATGGCTGGGTTGAATGGTAGGGTTATCTTCAGGTTTCTGAGGAATCTCCAGACTGACTTCCATAGTGGCTTGACCAGTTTGCATTCCCACCAACAGTGGGTTAGTGTCCCTTTTTCTCCACATCTTCTCCAGCATCTGTTGTTGGTAGATTTGTGTATGTGAGCCATTCTAACCGGGGTGAGGTGAAACCTCATTGTGGTTTTGATTTGCATTTCCCTGATGGCTAGTGATCTTGAACATTTTTTCATGTGCCTGTTGGCCATTTGGATTTCCTCTTTTGAAAAATATCTATTGATGTCCTTGGCCCATCTCTTAGGTGGGTTGTTTGTTTTGTTTTTGTGGAGTTTCTTGATCTCTTTGTAGATTCTGGTTATTAACCTTTTATCTGTTGCATAGTTTGCAAATATTTTTTCCCATTCTGTCGGTTGTCTTTCACTCTCCTGACTGTTTCTTTTGCAGTACAGAAAATTCTCAATTTGATGCAATCCCAATAGTTGATTTTGGCTTTGACTGCCTGTGCTTCTGGGATGTTTTCCAAGAAGTCATTGCCGGTACCTGTATCTTGCAGGGTTTTTCCAATGCTCTCTAATAATTTGATGGTGTCAGGTTGTAGATTTAAGTCTTTAATTCATGTTGAGTGGATTTTTGTGTAAGGTGATAGGTAGGGGTCTTGCTTCATGATTCTGCACATGGAAATCCAATTTTCCCAGCACCATTTGTTGAATAGACTGTCCTTACTCCAGGGATTGGTTTTGGATCCTTGATCAACTATGAGTTGGCTGTAGATGTTTGGATTGATTTCTGGTGTTTCAATTCTGTTCCATTGGTCTATCCATCTGTTTCTGTACCAGTACCATGCTGTTTTGATTACAACTGCCCTGTAGTATGTCCTGAAATCTGGTATTGTGATGCCTCCGGCTTTGTTTTTGTTGTACAAGATCGCTTTAGCTATTCGAGGTCTCCTGTGTCTCCATATGAATTTCAGCATCATTTTTTCCAGATCTGAGAAGCAGGTCTTTGGTATCTTGATTGGTATTGCATTGAATCTATAAATTGCTTTTGGGAGAATGGACATTTTGATGATATTGATTCTTCCAATCCATGAGCATGGAAGATTTTTCCATTTCTTGGTTATCTCTTCTTTTTCTTTCTTTAAGGTTTTGTAATTTTCATTGTAAAGATCCTTAATGTCCTTGGTTAAGTTTATTCCAAGGTATTTGATTGTTTTTGTAGCTATTGTGAATGGGATTGATCTTAGAAGTTCTTCCTCAGCCATGGCATTGCTTGTGTATACAAAGGCTGTTGATTTTTGTGCATTGATTTTATACCCTGCTACTTTGCCAAAATCTTCTATGAGTTCCAATAGTCTCTTAGTAGAGTTCTTTGGGTCCCCTAAATAAAGAATCATATCATCTGCAAAGAGGGATAGTTTGAGTTCTTCCTTCCCAATTTGTATCCCTTTAATTTCTTTTTCTTGCCTAATAGCTCTGGATAGAACTTCCAGAACTATATTGAATAGCAGTGGTGAGAGTGGGCATCCCTGGTACCAGATCTCAGTGGAAATGCTTCCAACTTTTCCCCATTCAATAGGATGTTGGCTGTGGTTTTTTCATAGATTGCTTTGATTGTATTGAGGAATGTTCCTTCCAAACCCAGTTTGCTTAGAGTTTTCATCATGAAAGGGTGTTGTATTTTATATAATGCTTTCTCAGCGTCTATTGAGATAATCATATGGTTTTTCTTCTGTAGTCTGTTAATGTGGTGTATCACATTGATTGTTTTGCGCACATTAAACCATCCCTGCATACCAGGGATAAATCCCACTTGGTCTGGGTGGATGATCTTTCTGATGTGTTGTTGCATTCTATTGTCTAGAACTTTATTGAGGATTTTTGCATCTATGTTGATGGTGGAACAGGAAGGGAGCACACTGATAGTCCGGGGAGAGACAGTTTAATAAAAGTGAAGATACTGCAGGTTCAAGGAAGAGTAGGGAAGAAACAGCAGAAGAAACTCTTCCAGAACTAGTGATTCACAGTGGACCTGTGTGGAGAGCGTGGGAGCCCACAGTTTGGGACACCAGCGGCAGACTCAACACACCAGCGCTGGAACGCGAGGTGAGCCCAACCTCAATAGCCCGAGACACCAGCAGGCAAGCAGAAAGAGGAGACTAGAGGGAACGACGTCATAAGAAATTAGGTTAAATTATGGTGACTGCTTTTAGACATGGGTACTGTGGAAAATAGAAAGTGAAAAATACAAAACACAATGATAATTTCCTTTGGTTATGGATGAAATATTGGATAGAGAAATATGCAAATCATGTACTCTATTTACAATTCATTTTAGAGTTATGTTTATTATTAGAATAACAAATATTTTATGTCACTAGGGCCATGATGGTTAACTCTGCTAACAATAAATTCTCCTATTCACACTGATATACGCACCTTCACCATAAACAGGAAAGGGAGAATGTTTCATTCAAACAAGTACTGCTAAGAAGTAGGGATAGAGGAAGAGATGCCCACAGAAAGGAGAGACAGTGTTATTGTGATGGGGTTATTAACAGTAGTTTCTTCTATCTTAAAACATTTACAATTTTATTAAAAATTATATATAGTTCTTAGGTGTATTGTAATATTTTAATCAGAAGTGGAATAGCCAGGACTTGAACTGGTGCCCATAGGGGATGCTGGCACTACAGATGTAGCCTTACTCACTACATCACAGCACCAGCACTAAAGTTAAATTTTTATACTGGTCTTATATCAATTCCCAATTGTAAAAATTGTAAAAAATTCTTGAGAAATAAGCAAAATCACTTTTTATGGCAACCTAAAGCACTATACATCGAACATGTAGTCCTGCTTTCTGGAATTAACAGTCTGTTTCCAGGCTTACAGAAGCCTGTCAGCAAAGTGTATAATGAGATAATTAAAACCGACGAACAGTACACCATCATCCAAAACCATTATTTACCCAATGCAGATTACGTCAAACGCTTGTAAAAAGCAAGTGACAACTTGCTTTTGTGGGGACTAGACACAAGCACCCACAATTTTAGGAAGTTCGAAGTTATGGGCCAACAGCCACACCACGACGTGCGGCCATCATGAAGAGGTCCTAAAGTGACTACTCCAGCAAGCGAGGTTCTTGGATTCCATCAGTGGGAAAACAAGAGCGCCAGGATGCCCAATGAGCAAACGCTAAAGGAAACAAGCATTCTCCTTCCCGACTGTCAGGATTCATGGAAGACTGCATGAATCCTTCCCGGAAAATCACGGAAGCAGACCCCTAGAATTCGCCGACAGACACGGCAGCCTCAGGGGTCTACAGGCCCAAGAAGGCGGACACACCTCGCGGCCCCTGCGGGACGAATTTCTTCCACAGGAAAGGGCGAGTGGCCAATGGAGCACAACTAACAGCACAAAGTTGGAAACGCGAGATCTGGGCGGGTCCAGGCGCCAGCTCCAGCCTCAGGCCCTCCGCATGCCCCCGACCTGGCCGGACGCTCAGACCTGGGACTCCGGCTTCCCTTCCCCCAGGGAGGTGGCCTGCTCCACCGAGAGGCGGCCTCGGGCCTTTCGAGGACCCCACCACCACCACCACCACCAAAGCCTACAGGTCCATACAGCCTCTCAGTTCGCGGCCTTTCTCAGATCGACAGCCACAGCCGGAATATTTCAATACATGAATAGAATGTGTACTGATAGAATCAAAGTAATCAACATCTCCCCCTCCTTTACATTATGATTGAGGCTTGGAGCCCCTCTTTTCTGATTGCTCAGAAAGTATATAACAGGTTATTAAGAGCTGTAGTCACCTCTGATTCCTTCTATCTAACTCTGATTTGGTACTTACTATCTGTCCCACATCTCTCTCATTTTGTTAAAGCCACATTAAGAAATTTGTATAGATCTCCCAGCAACAAATATGTATTTCAAACTACACTGTGATGTAAATAAGTAATAAAGAAAAAAGTAGAGAAATTACACATTACATATAAGACTGAGCATTTCAGAGAGGGAGGAATTATGATACTTATTAACTTCTCTCAACTGGTCACATAAATAATATCAAACTCAGAAAGCTGATGTGAGACTTAATTTAGCCCATAGAAAATCTATCTTGTGAATTAACTTGAACATATTCATAATTCAAAAAATATTGATTAAATAAAGCAGAGAGGCTGGTGCTGTGGCATAGCAGGTTAGGCCACCTGCAGTGGGCATCAGTTTGAGACCTGTCTACTCCACTTCTGATCCAGCTCTCAGCTATGGCCTGGGAAAGCGGTGGAAGATGGCCCAGGTCCTTGGGCCCCTGCACCCATGTGGGAGACCCAGAAGAAGTTCCTGGCTCCCGGCTTTGGATCAGTGCAGCTCTGGCTGTTGCAGCCAATTGGGGAGTGAACCATCGGATGGAAGACCTCTCTTTCTCTCTGCCTCACCTTCTCTCTCTGTGCAACTCTTTCAAGTACATAAATAAATCTTTTTTTTTTTTAAAGCTGAGATCCTATCAGTATTTTCCTGTTATAGATGTGAGAATGTCATTCAGACCAGTCAAGTAACTAGAAAAAACCTCATAGGAATGATAGATCTGGCATTCTAATGCAGACTCCTGTGGTGTGCTTATTATTACCCATTTCTTGATGTAGGGCTTTCCTAAGTACTCCCTGTCAGAGAAAGCTTGTCTTGCAACTTTTTCTCCTGCAATCCACTGCTATTTTAAGGAAACCCTATTGGCATGGTTTGTGGTTTATACTCTTGTGATCAAATCTCAGACCTGTGTCTCAGGAATACCACGTTCACAAATATTCCTCTTTGTAAAACTCTTCCATCTTCCCTCTGTTCCTGTCTCAGTCGTCCCCCTGCTCCCAATGTTTCTCTGATCTCAGCCCTGATGACTTTTCTCCCCTCTTATTTCAGTTAGGAAGACTGGAGAAGGCTCAAGAGAGATTTTCCCTCCCAGAGCGGAGCTAAAGCCCATTCAGATTCTCTTCCTTTGGGGAAGAGGCTTCCTGCACAGGAGACACCCAGTAAGTGCTCACTGAAAGTGGAATGGTTACTCAGGGAGGAGTGAGGAAAAGGCTAGACAGTTCTCATTCGATAACCTTACAGCATAGGCTGTGAGATTCCTTGTGATAGGACTTGCCTAATCTTGAAATCAAACCCAGGAGGGCTTTTATATTCAGTCAGTCTGCATTAGGCGTGGATTTCAATTTCAGTTTTTTTGTACCTGAGTCAACTTTACAAAAAGTTTTATTAATTTGTCTTTATTTGTTTGAAATGCAGAGCTAGAGAGGGAGAAGGAGAAGATGCCTGCAATGGCTGCATTCCATATGGATGCCTGTTCCTGTCCCAGTGACTCCACTTCCTGTCCAGGTTCCTCCTAATAGCCTGGGAAAAGCAGCGGAAGATGGCCCAAGTGTTTGGGCCCTGCCACAAACTAGAACCCTGGGTTCTAGTCCAGTTGGGACGCCGGATTCTTTCCCAGTTGCTCCTCTTCCAGTCCAGCTCTCTGCTGTGGCCAAGGAGTGGAGTGGAGGATGGCCCAAGTGCTTGGGCCCTGCACCCACATGGGAGACCAGGAGAAGCACCTGGCTCTTGGCTTTGGATCGGCGCAGCGTGCCGGCCATAGCAGCCATCTGGGGGGTGAACCAATTGAATAAAGACCTTTCTCTCTGTCTCTCTCTCTCTCACTGTCTAACTCTGCCTGTCAAAAAATTTTTTTTAAAAAAGATAAATTCATATGGCTGTTTGGTGCAGTGGTAAAATACACCTTGGGATGCCCACATCCCATATCGGAGTGCTTGGTTTTGAGTCTCCATTCCACTTCTGTTCTAGCTTCCTGCTAATAATGGGCAAGATAGGAGGCAGCAGATGGTGTCACAAGCTATCAGGTCCCTGCTACACACATGGGAGAGGCAGATCGATTAGTTTCCTGGTTTCAGTCTGACCAAGCTCTGGCTGTTGTAGGCATTCATTTGTAGTGAATCAGTGGATGGGAGTGTTCTTGGGCTCTTTCTCTTTCTCTCTCTCTCTCTGCCGCCCCCCCCCCAGCTCTGCCTTTCAAACAACTAAAGATAAAAAAATAAAACTTTAAAGTATTGATTCAGGTGCAAAAAAACTGAAAATGAAATCCACTTATAGCTTTTTCATAATGTACATTTTTCATGAACATTTTTAAGAACTTTTGAGTTTTTGGATGTGGTGCTTAACTAAGGGCAGGCCTAGGAAAGGTAACGTTCCACGCATGCAAGGAGCAGGAGTCAATCAGGGATCCTTAAATCTGTCCTGGTACAAGCTTCCCAATATTCAATATCTACAGAATCAAGATTGGCCCAGGAGTTGGAAACCAAACACTTAGTTGGAAATCAAATCTGATTATTAGAGTCTCTCATACATCAGAAATATCCTAGAAGCAATAGGAAAATATAGTAAAACTCTAGATCAGGAAGCTGTGATTGACTTCCAGTTTGACCAGTTAGTAGATGGGTGACCATGAAACCCTTTGTTTCTCTGAAAAATAGAGGAAATAATAGTGATTATTCAATTGTATCTTTATAAGCTTTAGTTTAGATGACTTCGATCAGCAGAGTGATGGGACACTGATCACTGTGTTTAGTTTCATTTCAATAAAGACATGGCGACAATCCCTAGGAATTTAATGGATGTCTATTCCCCCACCCCCAGGAATAGCTTTCTTAAATACTTAAACCAAGATTGGTGTCTTCCTCACCTGATTACAGAATCTGTTTCAATCTTCACCTTTCTAAACATGTTAAATATGTATCTATAAAAATATCTATAAAAGTATAGTCACTGATTAGACTGGTTTCCAGTTTCCCTAATGTGATCAGGCACTACATAAATGACTCAAGATATATCTACAGGCATGAACTTTGTACTAACCCCCATGCTAAGATGGATTAATCCATTTAAAATGCAACTTTGATTTTTAAAGTACAATTTGATGCAACAGATCTCCAGGATGTGTTCATACTAATTCAAAATCTGTGTCCATTGACCAATAGCTCCCCTATCCCCACCATCCTCAGCCCATGGTTCCGACCTCTCTGCTCTCTGCTGCCATGATTCCAATTCTTCAGATTTCACATACAAGAAAGATCAATGTGATATTTGTCTTCTTGTGCTTGGCTTATTTCACTTAGCATTATGTACTCCAATTTATCCATGTTGTTGCAAAGAAAAAGATTTCTTATTTTTTTTTAGGGCTGAAAAAAAAAAAGATGGTTCCTTAACATTTAGTTTGTAACAAAAACTTCTATTGGGTAGACAACATTTCCTATTTTTAAGGGTGAGAAAATGAGATTCAAAGAGATACATTTCCCAAAGTCAGTTGCTAGTGCATGTCAAATTAGAAATTTTTATGTTGAGATTTAAAAGCAAGATTTATTAGTCAATGGCCTCCACACAGAGTGGCATGGAGGGAAGCTTTCAAGGGAGGAAAAATCCCAAAGAAGCTGGTGGTAGCGGAGTTTTTTGGTATAATTTTGGGGAAGAACCTGACAATTACTAAGGTGGGGACAAACCCAATTTGAATGTGGTTTTTAAACTCAAACATATATTCTTTAAACTCAGTGACTACCATGAAATACATGTATACCACCAACACCATGTAATTCAGGGTGGGGGGACAATATCAGGAGGTCTCCACAAGGGATAAGGGTAGACTTCTGAATTATCAACGGCGAGACAAATGATAAATGACTCCCAACTACCACTGGCTCGCAAAGAAACAGAAATTCATTGGTACTGAATATAAGTGCGACCCCAGCCCCATGCTATCTGGCATCATGCACCTTCCCCCCTCAAATAGGAGGCTTAGGCATGAGAAACCCACATCATGATAATGATATCAAGATCAAGTAAACACATCTCACTTAGCTGCTGACACACCCTCCCTAAGGCATCAATTCAGTTACAGGGGAGTCATTCTCTTTCCCTGACAGCGAGGAGCAGGAATTAGATTCTCCTGAAGGAATTTCATAGGATTAATACCTTAAACAGGCAACAGTATGCATGGAGGTGCATGACTCTCAGCCTCTTCCTACTGGGCCTCTTGTTGATCTGCGGATCACAGCCAGGTCACCCCAACAAATCTGACCCTTGATTGATAGGCTTTGCTCACTGGCATTTTCATATGTAATATTTGCTTGTCGGTACATTCTGAAAGCTAAAAAAAGAAACAGCTACAGATCTTGACCCTGCATCTTTAATAAACCCAGTTCATGTTTTTATCACCATAGCTCAACTATTGCTGTTACTTTCTTTATACTCTTGTGAAATTTATTTATGTAAAAGCAAATCACAATAAAATATTTCTTTTCCTTTTTTTATAAAAGGTAGCGTGCTATGCAACATTCTGAATTTTATTCCTCCACCTTTAATGATGTATCTTACAGAGTTTTCTTCAGCACATGGAAAACTGTGGGGTTTGTAAAACACAGTTTAGGCCGGCACCATGGCTCAATAGGCTAATCCTCCACCTAGCGGCGCCGGCACACCGGGTTCTAGTCCCGGTTGGGGCGCTGGATTCTGTCCCGGTAGCCCCTCTTCCAGTTCAGCTCTCTGCTGTGGCCCGGGAAGGCAGTGGAGAATGGCCCAAGTGCTTGGGCCCTGCACCCCATGGGAGACCAGGAGAAGCACCTGGCTCCTGCCTTCAGATTAGTGCGGTGCGCCGGCCGCAGCGCGCCAGCTGTGGTGGCCATTGGAGGGTGAACCAACGGCAAAAGGAGGACCTTTCTCTCTGTCTCTCTCTCACTATCCACTCTGTCTGTCAAAAAAAAAAAAAAAAAAAAAAAAAAACACAGTTTAAACAAAATGTTATTACGTTTGTATGAACCATTATGTATTTAACCAAATATACAGAAATAATACAGATTATTTTTGATCTTTTGGTATGATAAATAGCAAGGCAGTGAATAACACTGAACACATATCATTTATGTAAGACAGAATATTTCATGTAGATTTGCTGAGTAAAAAATAGACAAATTTATAATTTTAAAAAATAACTTTCCAAATAGTCAAAATTAGAAAATGAATGTAACTTTAAAAATGTTCACCAGCTAGTAAAATATTTCATGTTGTTTACAGAAAGAAAATTGCTGCAAGGTTCTTTGCTTCAAAATGGAAATTCTCAATTCTTAGCAGCCAAGGTCTATGTGATCAACTTAATCTACCCAGCACCTGGCTTAAATCATAAATAATTTCATGAATAAGTCATAGAATATAGTCCGGAATGGAAGATCATTTGCTAACAGCATTGAAATTTCCATTACTTTTCTAGAAAAACATGTGCTCTGTGTAAAACATTGGAGTATAATTATATAAGCCCTCAACTCCTTGTCAGAGCTAAATTCTGAGGTTACTGATATTGTGAGCCAAACTGGATCACCAAAATCATATGAATTTCTTGCACCGAAGTTCTGATTTAAAAGAAAAATGTTTGTCTTGGGGTCCCAGCCTATGAACATTAGCCCTGTCTCTTGTCCCCTGCTCCAGATATAATTCATTCTACTTTTTCCTCCCAAACTCTTCAGTATTTCTAGTATTCCAGTGACGAGCATTTCCTTACTTTCTGAAGGCCATGATGATGGTCAAACATGGCTCAGATTTCCATATATCCTGACTCGAGGTGTGACCTACAATCTATTCCCACAACTTCTGTGTTCTGATGAAGTTGAAAAATTTCTATTGAAATGCTACCATGAAGGCGACCCAAAATATCATTGAAAGAAATTCTCTCTTTTCTCTCTTCCTTTTTTACCTTGAATATATAGCCTGAGACATTTTGTGAATTTCAGGACCCTAAATCAAGATTAATGCTCTGAGAACAGAATGTTATTCACAGAAACACAGTCAATCTAAACATTTTCCTCTACTATCCTCCATACCTTTATGTTTACTTTGATGAAGAATTATTTTGACTGTGTTTTTTTCTGATAAATTTCCTTGCTCTTAACCATAAAACAATGCACCCTTTGGGCCGGCGCCGCAGCTCAGTAGGCTAATCCTCCGCCTTGCGGCGCCGGCACACCGGGTTCTAGTCCCGGTCGGGGCGCCGGATTCTGTCCCGGTTGCCCCTCTTCCAGGCCAGCTCTCTGCTGTGGCCAGGGAGTGCAGTGGAGGATGGCCCAAGTGCTTGGGCCCTGCACCCCATGGGAGACCAGGAGAAGTACCTGGCTCCTGCCATCGGTTCGGCGCGGTGCGCCGGCTGCAGCACACCAGCCGCGGCGGCCATTGGAGGGTGAACCAACAGCAAAAGGAAGATCTTTCTCTCTGTCTCTCTCTCTCACTGTCCACTCTGCCTGTAAAAAAAAAAAAAAAAAAAAAAAAAAAAAAAAAAAAAAAAAACAATGCACCCAATGCCCAGTCACATGCCATGATGTTATACTAGAAAAAGAAAAAAAAACTAAAATTTCTCTACATCATAAAAATTTTCATTTATCTATCAATATTTGAGACATGCAGGTCTACATTCTGTTACCAACTTAATCATTAGTTTAAGATCATTATAAAAAGCCTCCAGATATAAGCATGACAAGGGATAAAAAAGAGATGATCATTTATGCTAGTTATAATACATTATTCCAACATATCATATTTTTCCTTCTTCAGCCAGTTAGAACTTCATACTTCTTTAATAAGTGTTTTGTTTTGCTTTTTAAAACCTTTTTCACTCACTTTCAATTTGATCACCTGGATTTGCAATTTCATCCATGATAGAGAAATAATTATCAGTTCTACCATATTTCTTGAAATAAAACCACATGAAGCACTTTTTATCTGATATTGAATAACAAAAAGCATAAGACTGACTCAGCAGCAAGCAAAACAAATGTGAGATGTGTATTTTCATCACTTTCAGCCTAGGCACCCCTCCATATGGTAATTGAGAAAAGTGAATCCCCACATAGATCTTCATTCCTTTCAGTTTCCATGAGCAGAAGAAATGATGTGTGGGCGTCTGAGGGACTGTGTAAGTTGTGGCCAGAGTAACACAGACAAGCACCCTGCCTGGGTGCAACACGAGCAGAGATGACATATGGCAGAGTTATGGGGAGCTGGAAACGACATAATATTGAGAGATACCGGCATTCAGAGCACATCAAGGTCACTTCAAATCCCAGGCTCTAAGAACCCAAACAGAAGCCAAACCTGAAGAGGAGGGCTGCCATCACGTCAGATGAGGACTACTCAGCCTACCACACTGAAGCCTGAGGTCATGCTTAGACGGGATCAAGCTGAACTGTCGAACAAATAAATGCACGAGAGAAACCACAACATGTTTTAAAGAAAGAAAACACTCAACAATAGAACATCAACAATTTCAACACAATGTGTCATTATGCTCTTAGAATTATATCTATAAAGCATAATGAATCTGTTAAAAACTAATATAAAATTAACATTTTTAAAATTTAAAAATATTGGAAATATGAAAAATTCAACAGTGCAATCCATGACCAGGATAAATATAAAACAAATAAAGCCAAAGATGACATAGACATTGAAGTCAGCATATGATAAATTTCCAACTATCATGAATATGTTCAATGATTTAAAGGAACTGGGGTCACTATGTGTGTTAACATATGAAACAGAAATTATTAAAATATGGAAATCCAATATCTAAATATCACAATAACGAATATAATCAGCCCACTATAGTGCTTGGGCATAGTGTTCTAATTATATTAATTATTAAAAGTATGTTCAGTATTGTTCAAATTATATAAGTTTTACTTGTTTCTTCCTTTTGACTTAGTTATTCTGCAAATAACGGAGTGCAGGTTTAAAGATCTTCATTTATAATTGCAAATGCTTACTTTCACTTGCAATCTGTCAGTTTTTTCCCTGATGTAACTTTGCTATTAAACATCTGAACATTTATGCGTATCTTCCTGATGAATTCACATTTTTATCTTTATTAAACTTCCCTTTCATCTATCCTGGTACCATATTTTGAAGACTATTTTATTTGCAACTGATAGAAGATTTTCAGATAGATATATTTTGTTTATCATTTGCATGATATAACTTTCTATCCATTTATCTTCAGCCTGTGTCTTAATATTCAAAGTTTATCTGACAGATAACACAAAGTTGTGGGTTTTTTTTTTTTTTTGGCTTTTCATCTTTCTGCTAATCTCTGCAAATTAGATCAGGTGTTTTTGCCACAAAATGCAATTTTGATCTTATTTAATGTATAACTATTGCTTTAATTTACTATATTTTTATTGTCTCCTGTGTTTATCTTTCCTTATCTTTTTTGTTTCCTTTATTATCTTTTTTTATTGGATGGATAAGTATTATAATTTCATTTGGTTTTATGGTTTTTATTGATATCTATTTGCAACATTATTTTAAATAATTTCCTCTAGGATATACCACAAGTATTTTTTTGACTATTCACATATTTCTTAGAGTTAATATTGTAATACTTCCAATAAAGTGTTGAGCAGTGGGTATTTTGTATAGCAGTTAAGATGCCACTTGGGCTGCCAGCTTGGGTTTGAGTCCTGGCTTCTCCTGCAATTGCATCTTCCTGCTAACACAAACCATGACACACAGCAGGTTATGGCTCAAGTAATTGGGTCTTTGCCACTCACCAGGAGATCTGGAATGCTGGATTCAGTTCTTAACTCCTGGCTCCTAGCTTTGGCCTAGTCTAGCCCCAATTATTCATTTTCTCTATCTTTTCTCTTTCTTCACATGTCGAGTCATTTTGTAACATACTATACAGTATTTTAAATGTTTTGAATTGTGTGTGTGTGTATAAAATTTGGCTGTTTTCAAATTATCTGTTTTTGCAGGCCACCATTGGGTTGTGGTATAACAGGTAAAACTACTGCCTGTGATGCTGGTATCCCATATGGGCAGCAGATCATATGGGCAGCTGCTCCGCTTCTGACCAGCTCCCTGTAGAAAGCAGCAGAGAATGGCCCAAGTGATTGGGCCACTGCAACCACATAGAAGATGTGGATAAAGCTCCTGGTTACCGACTTCAATCTGACCCAGCTTTGGCCTTTACCCATTTGGAGAGTGAATCAGTACACAAAAGATCTGCCTCTCTTCTCACTAACTCTGCCTTTCAAATAAAAAAAAAACTTTAAAAAATTATAGGTTTGTGTTTTTCAGAAGATTGACTATGTTTCTCACAATTGATCACACTCATAGGTCTAAGAGTCAAAGGGATCGCACAAACAAGACTAGTGTCTGCTAATACTAACTGATAGAATCAAAAAGGGAGAGAACGATCCATCATGGGAAGTGGGATACACAGCAGACTCATAGGATGGTAGATGTCCTAAATAGCACTCTGGCCTCAGAATCAGCCCTTAAGGCATTCAGATCTGGCTGAAGAGCCCATGAGAGTATTTTAGGCATGGAAAGCCAAGACACTCTGGCAAAAAACAACAACAACAACAACAACAACAACACCTAAATGAAAGATCTCTGCAAGTGAGATCCCAGTGGAAAGAATAGGCCATCAAAGAAGGAGGTACCTTTCTCTGAAGGGAGGAGAGAACTTCCACTTTGACTATGACCTTGTCTAAATGAGATCGGAGTTGGCGAACTCAAAAGGCTTCCATAGCCGTGGCAACTCATGACTAGAGTCTAGGGAGATTACTGACGCCATAAACAAGAGTGTCAAATTGTTAAATTAACAACAGGAGTCCCTGTGCACTAACTCCTCATGTGGGATCTGTCCTTAATGTGTTGTCCAATGTGAAGTAATGCTATAACTAGTACTCAAACAGTATTTTACACTTTGTGTTTCTGTGTGGGTGCAAACTGATGAAATCTTTACTTAATATATACTAAATTGATCTTCTGTATATAAAGATAATTGAAAATGAATCTTGATGTGAATGGAATGGGAGAGGGAGTGGGAGATGGGAGGGGTGCGAGGGAAGGGAAATTATGGGGGGGGGAAGCCATTGTAATCCATAAACTGTACTTTGGAAATTTATATTTACTAAATAAAAAAGGAAAAAAAAAGAAAGAACATTGACTATGATGATTATTGAGTCCAAATTTTGCAGATAATTATGGTCAACTCACCTGAAAATTCATGGTAGGTACAACTATGAATTTGAGTCTATAGGAACAAAAAATGAAAGTGTGTAGGTGCTAGGTAGGATGCCTTTCTATTTCATACCCATAGCATGTTTCCAGGACTGATGCTAGTAGCCATCTCAAGGACCTCTCAACATTCCCTAACAAAGTAGAAAATATACCATTGTCTTTAGCTTACTGTTGCCCAGCTGTATGCTGCTAAAATCAAATAGTAAAACACAAAGTCACAGGTGCTTGATAGTACATTCAATACCATAAGAGTAGCCGGGAATCGGCACAGTGGCACAACGGGGTAAAGCCCTGGCCTGAAGCGCCAGCATCCCTGCTGATCTCTTCCAATCCAGCTCTCTGCTGTGGCCTGGGATAGCAGTAGAAGATGGCCCAACTTCTTGGGCCCCTGCACCCACATGAGAGACCAGGAAGAAGTTCCTGGCTCCTGGCTTCAGATCAGCGTTGCGGCCAATTGAGGAGTGAACCATCAGATGGAAGACCTCTCTGTGTAACTCTGACTTTCAAATAAATAAATAAATAAATAAATCTTTAAAAAAAATAGAGAGAGAAGCTGAATCTTATTTCTAAATCCATGCTAAAGAATGGATTCAGTTTCACCAGCAGCTCTTTCCCCGAAAGCAAATTTTCTGCCTCTGCTTCTCTATTTACTCTCCCTACCACACACACACACACACACAATTCACATATATTAAGGTTCTCTCTCACACACACACACATACACACACGCACATACACAATTCACGTACATTAAGGTCTAAAAACATTCTTTAAAGTAGAATTCCAACCTCGTGTCATATTATGGACTTAACCAATTCCTGAGCCAATTCTGGTCCAGTTTATTTGTTGCTTTAAAATATCTTCAATTTGTCACTAAATGGACTTTCATGGCACAGAATTTTAATAATGTTAGTTCACTTACTACACAAAAATGGTTAAACTTCCCCATTAACTCCAAAACCCTTAGCCAAATTGCTTTGATGTAGCCCAGTCTTGCTTTTCCAGGTTAATCTTTTCTCCAGAAATGAGACAAATCAGCCATCAGTAGGGCTAGAAAAATGATTACATACCCTCTTGATAATGGAATCTCATGCAATTATTTTTTTTTTCCTTCTCTTAAACAAGGAACTTTTCTACACCAGAGTACTTCAAAAATTTCATATAAGATAGAATTTAAAGATGAGTTTATTTTTATGCAAGAAAAAATGAAATCCATGCATAGTTTGCTCACAACAGTCACTTTCCATGAACTTTTGGGAAGTAATATTGCTACAATTATCTCCAAGATATGTTATTCAATGATAACAAAACAGTCAATATGCACATCTTTCTAATAGTGGGGGGAAATGACATCTGCTGAAGAGTACAAAAGAAACTAATAACACAGATTTCCTCTGGGGAAGAAAACTGGACAGCTAGCACTGGATGTAAGCTGCAAAAGGCAGAATTTCTTCTTTGTAAATTTTACTCCTATTGAATCCTGAACAATAAAAAATGCATTACCTATTCATAAAACAAATAAAACTAGATTTAATTAAATGTAATTTTAAAAACCGAATTTAATAAGAATCATTGTCTCCTTGTATTGCTATTTATGAAAGATGCTTCTCTCAGTGAATCCTAAGAGGACTCTCAGGAGAGACTGTGAAATGTAAATGTAGAGTGTGCTTTTAGGACTGTCAGCCCCTGAACAGAAGGTAATGAGGGGAGGGAGAACACTGTAGGAGTGCTCTTGGTGAGCTTACCATGGGGAACTTCCTTCCTACAACAGGAAGGCAACCAGTAGCTATTCTACAGTCTCAACTCCTTTTAACAACGACAACTCTCGCCAAGTAAGAAATAATAAAGATAAAGGGAGTGTCAACAACTAAACTAGGGGCCAGCACTGTGGCATAGCAGGTATAGCTACCACCTGCAGTGCCGGAATCCCATATGAGCGCTGGTGCTGGTTCAAGTGCCTGCTGCTCCACTTCCCATCCAGCTCTCTGCTATGGCCTGGGAAAGCAGTAGAAGATGGCTCAAGTTCTTGGGCCCCTGCACCCGCATGGGAGACCCAGAGGAAGTTCCTGGCTCCTGGCTTTGGATTGGCACAGCTCCAGCTGTTGCAGCCAACTGGGGAGTGACCCAGTGAATGGAAAACTAACTCTCTCTCTCTCTCTCTCTCTCTCTCTGCCTCTCCTTCTCTCTCTGTGTAACTCTGACTTTCAAATAAATAAATAAATCTTTAAAAAAAATTAACAACACTTTTAAAAGAGGAGAATGCTGTTTTTTTAATTCTCCAAATATTTTACATGCTGGTAAAGCCAGTAAAGATGCTACTGAGAGTGTATGTCATCACTGAGGTACATTTAATTCAATGCTCCTTCATTAATACATATTATGAGACTGTTTTTCTTAGTGTCTTCATATTTCTCAATATAAGTGAATAGAAATGAGGTATATAAAGGGCTTTAAAAAAATGAAAAGAAATGGTGTCTTGTTGGGACTAAAAAGACCAAACAATATTTATTTAATAATTATCTATATTGGCCGGTGCCGCAGCTCAATAGGCTAATCCTCCACCTGCAGCATCGGCACACCGGGTTCTAGTCCCGGTCGGGGTGCTGGATTCTGTCACAGTTGCCCCTCTTCCAGGCCAGCTCTCTGCTGTGGCCAGGGAGTGCGGTGGGGGATGGCCCAAGTGCTTGGGCCCTGCCCCATGGGAGACCAGGAGAAGCACCTGGCTCCTGGCTTTAGATCAGCGCGGTGCGCCAGCCACCGCGCGCCAGCCACAGCGGCCATTGGAGGGTGAACCAATGGCAAAGGAAGACCTTTCTCTCTGTCTCTCTCTCACTGTCCACTCTGCCTGTCAAAAAAATAATTGTCTATATTAATAATATGAATAACTGGGAAAAATGAGAACTCTCAGAAAACATGAAGGATGGTTTGCTAACTTTATTTTTGATGGGAGATATTCTTAAACTCTTTAGTTTTTGCTTCCCAGAAAGGGACATATTTCTCATAGGTGAAGAGATATTTCTCATATCTTGAAGTTCTAATAGTCACAAAGTATCACATCAAGATTGAATTATTCAGTTCCATGATTATATAATTTCAAATTCACTCTGTTTAACTACTCCTGACTGGGATTTAAGCCAGAATTATTAGTAAGAACAATTTTATCTCTACCTTATCATTCCTAAAAAGAAGCATCATGCCTTTACTTTGTCTCATATAAAATTACAGCTGCTTCACCACAGAGACAGCACTAAGCTTAATTATCTGCCCCCCAAAATGCGATTTATTTATTGTGAAGAGGAGATAAGAATAGCTTGGATATTCTAGCCAACTGACAAAACATAATATTTAATATAAAAATGGGAAAATGATTGAGAACTCACCATGAATTTAACTCCAGACTTCACCACATGGATTATTTTATGAATTATCCCATTTATGTAATAATTATTACTTTTTCTCCAAAAAAGTCCTAAGTTTTAATTGCCTTAACACTCTGAAAAAAACTGGCCTTTCAAAATGTCTTTATCAAACATGTTAACAAAGCTTTCCAAGAGGGCAATCCTCAGTTAAGTTTTTAAAATGACAGAAATTCTTCACTTCCTTTCCTGTATGAAAAGACAAATATCACCAGTGTTTCCCAGCAAAGCCTGGGGACCTTCTGGAAGATTCCTATGGAATTTATCTGATGAATCTAATGCCTACCAGACCTGGGACAAGAAATAGTAATGGCAATGGGATTTTTTTTTCCTGAATTTTTATGGGATAAGACAGGCCTCAGTGTCTATAGCTTGTTGTTATTTGCAGGAGCAGATGTCCAAACCATTTAGGATCCTGCACTGACCCCTGCGTTACAAGAACCCATGCAGTGAACACACCTCTTTCATGTAGAGTACCAGCTATAACTTAAGCACTTACTACTGCTTCCTACTTTTCTTATTGAAGTATTGCACATCCAGAGATAGGCCCATTACTTTTGATAAGCTTGTTGGTTTCTTTTTTTGCTTTTTTCATGGCTTTAAGATTGGGCTAAAAGCTGATTTACTGAATGTTTTATATTTCCTTTTATTAAATATTAATTATGTATTTGAATATCAGAATGAGGGAGAGAGAGAGAGAGATGTCTTTCATCGGCTTGCTCATTCCCTAAATGGCCTCTTTGGCCAGGGCTGGGCCAGGCAAAGTCAGGATCCAGGAGCTTCTTCCAGGTCTGCCGTGTGTATGCAGGGACCCAAGCACTTGGGCCATCCTCTGCTGCTTTCCAAGCTGAAGGGAACTGGAATAGAAGTAGAGCAGCTAGGACTTGAACTGGTACCCATATGGGATGCCAGCACCACAGACTGCAGCTTAACCCTCTGAGCCCACAGGGCCACCCTCATAAATCCTTTATATTTCTAGAAACTTCTTAGACAAGTTAGAAAATGAATGAGTAAAAAGAACTGAAATACAACTGAGAAATCAAATTGTAGGTATAATTAATCTGTCCTAAAATCATATAGTATTTTAGAAAAAGAAAAAAAAATACCAAACATGTTCACAGAAATAACAAAGATTATCTATAAGATATCTATATATCACTATATATCTACATATCTATATATATCAATATATCTCTCTATATCTATCTATATATCTATTTATAAGATATATATATATCAAAAATTATCTATAAGAGAGACAAGTGAAAAATATCAGAAAAGAAAATTAAAAAAAGACTTCTCTGTAAGTGAATGAATAGCCAAGAATTATCAAATGCTGATGAGGAGGAGTCATGAACAAAATAAAGATAGCAATCGACAGAAAACAATTTCTGAAGGGACTAAGGAGAACAAATAGCCACAAATCACTAGGATAAATAAATAGTATTGGGAAAAAAAAAACAAGATATTGACTGCAACCAATTAAACAAGACAAAAATTTTTAAATAATATATTCTGATAATTAGACATTAGATTGATGAAGGCCATAAAAGTTGAAAAAATCAAAATTTAAGATAAGATTGGCAGATACAAAAAAAGCAGTGTGTTACAATTAGAATAAGAGCTGAGTAAACTCTAAAGAGTAAAATATAATTAGCTATGCAATTTATTATAGGATGATTAGCAGACAATTAACACAGAGAAATAGTAGCAGGCCCCACAGTGGAAGCTGAGAAAAAATTCTCCCATGGGTTTTATTTTTTCTATTTTTATTAATTTTTTAAAGATTTATATTTTATTTTTTTGAAAGTCAGAATTACAGAGAGAGAGAGTGAGACAGATCTTTCATCTACTGGTTCACTCCCAAAATGGTCGCAACAACCAGAGCTGGGCCAGGCAGAAGCCAGGAGCCAAGAGCTCCCTCTCAATCTGCCATGTGGGTGCAGGGACCCAAATACTTAGGCTGTCTTCTGCTGCTTTCTTTGGCCATTAGCAGGGAGCTGGATTGGAAGTGGAGCAGCCAGGACATAAACCAGTGCCCATACGGGATGCTGACACTGCAGATGGCAGCTTAATCCACTGGGGTACAGTGCCAGCCCCTCTCTTGAGTTTTCATAAAGATATTATGTTCATTGGCATTCCTTTTTTGTGATAATCTGCAATTATCACTGTGTTCTTAGGCAAGACCATTCCTCAGGTAAAACATTGTTTTCTGAAAGCAAATTTCCTCCTTTCCTTTAATTGACAGTAGTTTAAGGGTACTTAATTATTTTTAAACATTTACTTATTTATTTATTATTATTTTTTAAATTTATTTGACAGAGTTAGACAATGAGAGAGAAAGAGACAAAGAGAAAGGTCTTCCTTCCATTGGTTCACCCCCAAAATGGCCACTAAATGTGGTGCTACACCAATCTGAAGCCAGGAGCCAGGTGCTTTCTCCTGGTCTCCCATGCTTGGACCATCCTCCACTGCCTTCTCGGGCCACAGCAGAGAGCTGGACTGGAAGAGGAGTAACCGGGACTAGAACCTGGTGCCCATATGGGATGCCGGCACCGCAGGCAGAGGATTAACCAAGTGAGCTACGGTTCCGGCCCCTATTTTATTTATTTTAAAAGACAGAGTTACAGAGAGAGGTAGAGACAGAAAGAGAGGTCTTACATCTGCTGGTTCACTCCCCAGATGGCCTCAAAAGCCGGAGCTGCGCGAATCCAAAGACAGGAGCCAGGAGCTTCTTTCAGGTCTCCCATGTGGGTGCAGGGGTCAAAGGACTTGGGACATCTTCTACTGCTTTCCCAGGCTACAGAAGAGAGCTGGATTGGAAGAGGAAAAGCCAGGACTAGAACCAGCTAGCCCATACGGGATGCTGGCACTTCAGGCCAGTGCTTTAACCCACTGCACCACAGTGATGGTCCCATTGGTACTTAATTTTATGAGAGTTGTTTAAAAGGAGACCCCAGTGGACTTCTGGGAAATGTACAGTACCACTCTCCTTATAAGTACCAAGGTCTGTTATGTTAGCACATCAAAATCTCCCTGCCCCAGGCGTCTTATAGAACTCACTGATCCCCTTTCACTTTCACAATGGATTCCTGACCTCAGATAACATTTCCAAAAGAATAACCAGGAGACTGCCTTCAGTCTCTAATAAGAGCAAAGGATATTCGCTCTTATTATCAGGAAGGATGATTCAAGAGAAGAGGGAGGGTAGAAGGAAAAAGGAGCCAGGCAGAGATCTATTTTGCAACAAATGACTCCACAGGCACCTGCCTAAGGAGGATCAGACAGCAGGAGAGATTGTTTTGAAAGTTTAATTCCTATAATAAAATGTAACCAAGCTTGTTAAGATAAAAGTAGGCATGGGGTCAGCACTGTTGTAAAGTGGATAAAGCCACCAGTGCCTATGACACTGGTATCCCATATGAGTCCAGGTTCAAGCCCTGGCTACTCCACTTCAGATCCAACCGCATGCTGTCAACCGTAGGCTGTAACCTACGTGGGAGACCCTGAAGAAACTCCTGCTCCTATCTTGGCTCTGGCCTAGCCCTGGCCATTGCTGTTATTTTGGGAGGAACCAGTGCATGGAAGATCAATCGATCTCGCTCTACCTCTGATTCTCTAATAAATAAATAAATAAATAAAGTAATAAAAAGAGAAACTAAACATTATCAAATTACATATGCTTCATTTTCAAATAAAAGGAAAACAAGAAAAGAAAAACATAAATCTGCCATATTTTTGTTGGAAAGTTGACAGCTTTTATGAAAAAATAAATTGCAATATCACAATTCAAATCTCATTGCTAACAAGATTTTGTCAGCTAGTTGTGATCTCAAAGGTTGAATTTTATAAATTCCAGCTTCCCACATCTCCTTCTGTGTTCCCACCTCCAAAATCCTATTGATAAGAAAAATCAATATTCTAAATTAACTTCATCAGTATATGTGAGCTCAACTCCTATGTCCCCTGAAGACTCAAACTGGCTCAACGCAAGATAGAAGCAGCCCTGACTGAACTACAAAAAACAAAGCCAACACATCTAAAAGGCTGACCTTTGGCCACAATTAGCGTTTTGAACCACAGTATATATTCAACTCAGACTAGTTTTAGTCTGGTTCTGATATTTACACAAATTTTATACAGAAATTACAGGAGGAGCTCACAAGCACAGGAGAAGAGTCATGGCTTTGGGTAACAAACCATTATAACAGGACAGCATTTTATGGCTAGCAATTTGGGCACAGGCTTCAACTTTTGCAGAAGTGGGTGATGATGGCAAGACCTATGTACCCTGCCAAGTATCAAGTAGACCAGCAGATTTTGTTTTTCAGAGGAAAGCTGGGTCCAGAGTTAAAAAAAAAAATCAACTAGGGAGATGGATGCTGACTCAACCAAAAATAGGAAGAAGCTGGGTATGTTTTAATGGGCAGTGGTTCTGAGTGCAGACCACAGAGCAGGAACAAAGGATGCCAGATCTCTGGCACAAAGACTGACCCAAGCCCCATGACTGGCTTGCTGGGGGAACTGCTGCTAAATGTCCAGAAGTAGGCAGGTTTCACCTACCAGTACTGCACTCCCAGCATTCCAGCTGCGAGGGTAGTCAGCCACTAGGCACCATACACCCTTCTTCCATAAAGAAGACAGTAAACCCAGAACAAGCATGCTTGAGTTTTAGAGGGAATTTTTTAAAAATACAAAACAAAACAAACATAAAATAGAAATAAGGAGGGAGCCAGGGAGAGCTGGGGAATGGTCAGACAACACCGTCTGAGTCTGAGAAAGAAAAAGAGTAGAGTTTAGATAGGAACCCTGACAGTCCCAGGAAGCCTCAGCAAGTCACCTGTGAGTTCTTGAGCCAAAGGTTAACAGGAATCCTGAGTGCCATAGGAATGGGCCTGCATTAGTAGTATATCTGCTGTGCTCTGTCATTGTTTAGGAGAAATTCCTGAAAATTGAGGCCTCATCGTAAACACAGAGTTGAATTTCTGGGAAAAACAGCCAGGGCTCTTGTTTGATTAAGCTCCCAGTGGTAGATTGCAGCAACATCCTTATTCATGTCATGGGTTGAGATAACATTTCTCTGTATCATGTGTTTAATCTATGGAACAACATGGGTCAAACTTATCTAACATAGGGTCGGTGTTGTGGTACAGAGGTTTAAGCAGCTGTCTACAGCTCCAGCATCCCATATGGGTGGTAGTTCAAGGCCCAGCTGCTCCACCTCTGATCCAGCTCCCTGCTAATATGCCTGAGAAAGCAGCAGAGAATGACCCAAGTGCTTGGGCCCCTGTACCTAAGTGGGAGACCCAGAAGATGCTCCTGACTCCAGCTTCAGCCTGGCGCAGTACTGGCCATTGCAGCCAAGTGGGGAGTGAACTGCTGGTGGAATATCTCTCCATCTCTCCCTCTCTCTCTGTAATTCTGACTTTCAAATCAATCAATAAATAAATCTTTAAAAAAAATTTTGTCTAATACCTACGTCATAGCTTCTGGGTGGTTATTAGCTTATCTAGAGGGATTAAACTTATATATTAATTATGTATAATCTCTTTTAAAATGAACATATAAAAAAAGAAAATTTGCTTGCTTCCAAGTCCACACAGCTAGGAAACAAGCAAGTCAACAGATCAAGTGGGACAGTCCAATCTGGAGCCTGCTTGCCTGAATACTGTATCTAATGAAATCCCACTTGTACACGTTGAAACACCACCTGTGAAGAACCAAGCGGTAAGCCCCAAAGCAGAAGTGTCCTTAGAGCTAACCATTATTTCAAATAAGGACAATCTTTAAACAAAAACAGAAGAGGAAGAAATTCTTCCAAAATCATTTTGTAAGGTCAGCATTTTTTTTTTTTTTTTTTTTGGACAGGCAGAGTGGACAGTGAGAGAGAGAGAGAGAGAAAGGTCTTCCTTTGCTGTTGGTTCACCCTCCAATGGCCGCCACGGCTGGCGCACTGCGGCCGGCGCACCACGCTGATCCGAAGGCAGGAGCCAGGTGCTTCTCCTGGTCTCCCATGGGGTGCAGGGCCCAAGGACTTGGGCCATCCTCCACTGCACTCCCGGGCCATAGCAGAGAGCTGGCCTGGAAGAGGGGCAACTGGGACAGAATCCGGCGCCCCGACCGGGACTAGAACCCGGTGTGCCGGTGCCACAAGGTGGAGGATTAACCTGTTGAGCCGCGGCGCCAGCCCAGCATTTTCTTAATAACAAAATTACGCCAGGATACAACAACAACAAAAAGGTAGATAGCAATATCCTTGATGGATATAGGTTCAGAAGTCCTCAATAAAGTGGTAGCAAAAACAAATCCAACAAAACAATAAAAGTATCCTTCACTATAATCAAGTAGGAATTATCCCAGGGATGCAAGCAAGAATGGTATAACATATGCAAATCAATAAACTATATATACTGTATCAACACAATGAAGAGCAAAAATTATATGATAATCCTAATATATGCAAAAAAACTAGATGAAATCCAACACTACTTTGTGAAAAATATCCTAATTAGTTACAAAGGGAACATACCTCAAAATAATGAATGTTGCAGAAAACAAGGAATTCCTAATAACATTATAAACAGAGAAACGTTGAAGGCTTTCTGTATAAAACATATAACAAGACAAAGATACCAAAAAATCATCACTTTTGTTCAACAAGGTATCCAAAGACACATGAACAAACTGCTGAACATCTCTAATCATCAGGGAAATGCAAATCATATCCACAAAGTACCATCCCATTCACTTAGATTAACTTGTATAAGAAACTATATATAACTATTATAAAAATGTTATTTTGTATAACAAATGCTGAAACAATGTGGGGAAAAGGGAATCCTTGCATCCTGTTTGTGGGAATGTCAGTGAATACGTCGTGGAAAATAGCATGGCGGTTCCTCAAAAGTGGAACTACCACATGAGCCACCAGTCCTCCTACTGGGTATGTATCTGAGAGAAAAATCCGATCAGTCTGTCAGAGAGACACCTGCACTCTCATGTTTATCGCATCACTCTTCACAATAGCTAAGAAATGGAAACAATAAGTGTTCATCCACTGACAATGGATAAAGACACACAGACACAAGGAAGTAACATGCAGCTGTAAAGAGGAAAGAATTTTGTAGTTTACAGGAAAATGGATTGAACATGAGGTCATTATGTTAGTGAAATAAGCCAAACGCAGAAAGACAAGTGCCACATGAACTCACTCATATGTGGAGTCCAAAAACATAGGTGATCTCATAGAAGTTAAAGGTATAATGGTGGTTATCGGACTGCAGGTGGAATAGCAGGTGGGAAGAATGAGGAAATTAACAGGTACTAAGTTATAGCTAGACAGAAGTAACAAGTTCTAAGGTTCTATTGCACAGTAAGGAGCAATAGATAGTATTGGGGTACCAAATATTTCCCTATATGAAAAATTAACTGGAGCCAGTGTTGTGGCATAGTAGATAAAGCTGCCACCTGCTACACTGGCAACCAATATGGTTGCCGGTAGTCACAGCTGCTCCATTCCTGATCCAGTTCCCTGCTAATGGCCTGGGAAAGCACTGAAAGTTGACCTAAGTGTTTGGGATCTACCGCCCACGTGGAAGACTTGGATAAAGCTCCTGGTTCCTGCCTTCTGCCTGATTTCACCCCTGGAGAATTAATCAGCAGAGGGAAGACCCCTCTCTCTATCTTTCCCCCTCTATCTGTAATTTAATTTACAAATAAATAACTATAACTTTAAAAAAAAATAACTGGATGAAAGGATCCAAAGTGTTTTCACCATAAAGAAATGTTAAATTTGTTCACTATTTTAAAATATTTATTCTAATCAAATCCATGCTTATTATTTATATTATTTTTCATTTAGAATGAAAATATTATATCAATATATAATCATACTTTTAGCCTTTTACAAAATGTTTTTAAGCTTTTATAGTTTAAAACTGACATAGAATAGAAAAATTATATTAATAAGAAATTTTAAAATTTTGAGGAGGTGAATGTTTATTCTAATTGGACATTAAACAAGGCATACACATTTCCGAGCATCACACATGGTACCCTGCAAACACAAAGAATTTTATATGCCCGATAATTTTTTTAAGTGAGGGCCAGTTGTGACTTTTGAGTATTAACAAGACTCTGTGTATGATTTATCAATCATAGGAAGTTTATTTTCCTTTAAATACTGGAGGATTTCTGAGAGAGGGAAAATGTGGGGTCTGTTAAGTATTGGAGTTCAGTCTAGAAGTCAAGTCAGCCAAAATCTATGACTCTATCAAATGAGATTGTTATTTTCTATACATCAGCAGCACAAAGTCAAGGCAAGGCAGCATGGGAAAGATTACATAAAGCAACCATTTTATTTTTTTCCAACTTTTATTTAATAAATATAAATCTCCAAAGTACAACTTTGGATTATTGCGATTTTTCCCCTCATAACTCCCTCCCACCTACAACCATCCCATCTCCCACTCCTTCTCCCATCCCATTCTTCATCAAGATTCATTTTCAATTATCTTTATATACAGAAGATCAACTTAGTATATACTAAGTAAAGATATCAACAGACTGTACCCACACAGACACACTAAGTATAGAGTACTGATTCAGTAGTAGTTTTACTGTTAGTTCACATAGTACAACACATTAAGGACAGAGATCATGCATGAGGAGTAAGTGCACAGTGACTCCTGTTGTTGATTTAAAAATTGACACTTTTATTTATGACATCAATAATCACCCGAGGCTCTTGTCATGAGTTGCCAAGGCTATGGAGACCTCTTGAGTTCACCAACTCTGATCTTATTTAGACAAGGCCATAGTCAAAGTGGAAGTTCTCTCCTCCCTTCAGAGAAAGGTACCTCCTTCTTTGATGGCCTGTTCTTTCCACTGGGATCTCACTCACAGAGATCTTTCATTTAGGTCATTTTTTTTGCCAGAGTGTCTTGGCTTTCCAAAAACCCATTTTAAAATCTAGAGTTATAACAAAATATTTATTAAACTATTTTATTATATCTATTTTGAAATACACCTGAAAAGATTTGGCTACTGTACTCAGCTTTTATGATATGATGATGAATTATATTTCCTCCACTATACTATTCCCCAAAACTGGGACTTGTATTTCATTTTACTATGGGCTATTTTTTGGTATATTTCAAACAAATCTGAGTTTGATAAATTATTTAGTACAAGTTGGATAACCCAACCTAGAACCATTGCACATAAAGCAACTTTAAGTAAACTGTATTTTTGATCAATGAGTTCTGCCTGAATGATCTGTCAAGTGATTGTGGAACTGCCCTACAATTGCGTGGTATAGAAACTGATTTGCATTTGGAGCTTCTATTGCAGGCTGAGAAAATGTAGGTGGAAGTATAAGTTATTTCCAATTAGAGATTAGGAAATAACTAGTTTTGTGTAACTTGACAACATATGGCTAAAACAATAAAAAATAAAGTAGAAGCAATAAAGATACATAATTTTACTTAACTTTGAATTTATGTAAATGATCCAGGCCTGCTGAATAATGGAAAAGATTATAATTACTAATCTGATTTAACACTAAATCAAGTCGTAGCTTTTTATATCATAAACTTTTTTTCCAAAGTTCCACTGTCTCCTTATGTTTACCTGCTGAGCATTAAGTAATATAAAGATTGTCCATGCAATCTAAATTGGTAGAACATGCGCTTGTTAAGAAGCATACTGTCAGGGGTCAGCATAGTGGGGTAGTAGGTTAAGCCTCCACCTACAGTGCTAGCATCTCATATGGCCACTGGTTCGAGTCCCCACTGCTCCATTTCCAATCCAGCTCTGTGTAATGGCCTGGGAAAGCAGTGGAAGATGGCCCAAGTGCTTGGGCCCCTGCACCCATGTGGGAGACCCAGAAGAGAATCTTGGCTCTTGGCTTCAGATTGGCCTAGCTCCTGCTGTTGTGGTCATTTGGGGAGTGAACTAGCAGATGGAACACCTCTCCCCAGCTCCTTTCTCTGTCTATAACTCTGCCTCTCAAATAAATAAATACATCTTTAAAAAACAAAAGAAGCATATAATCCAGACCCCAAAGAGCAGCCTTATTAACAAGAAACTGCAGTGGTTTGATCTTTATGACAGATGAAATCATGCTACTATTTACATCAACTAAGATCATAATAGAATTTCAGCAATATGGATTGTGATATAAAATTTAGTTAAACTAAAGGAGGGATAGGCACAGCCCTATTAAGGTAGCACATCCTGAATCTGCAGTCCTCAATACATCAAATTCAAGTTCTAGGACATACAGTCATTTAATAATTTAATCAAATAAGTTTTGGAAATATCCGTATCTGATACTACACTAGCCATGTGTACTGTAGTGATAAATAACACAGGACCATTTCATGCACATGCTGAGTCCTAATCTAATGGGTAGAACTGGCATTAAAGCAACAAAGGTATATAATATTAATTAATAAATATTGTTATTCCAAAAATAAAGATAACTGAAAATTGTATGTCCCAATAGAAGTGCACAAGATCATATATAACTCATTTATTACTCAAATATTTGTGAATCTGAAAGTCTCTGACATGAAATATCAGTTTAAAGAAAATGTAGAAGAGGAAGACATGTTAACACTATGGGATGCATATGGCAAAATTCAGACTGCCGAAGAACATATAGGGAAAAAGAACTAGAATTCACTGAAAGAAACAATGATAGAAAACAGTATATGGAATCAATATATGAAGTCTCCAAAGTAATAATAATTGCAATAAAGGGACTCCAAATCAAATAAGTAGCATCTCTATGAACAAAGAACATTAAGCAAAATTAAAGATCATTGGTCAGTGGGTAGAACATCTTCATGTTACTCTTGGAGGAGGGCCTATATATTTGCTGTTACTAAGGTATAGAATACTGTTTATTTAGAACTTAAAATGACTTTTTTATAGAGACCTATAAGTTAGAGGTACACATTGACATGTTTATAAGTGAACTATGACATCTGGGTATTTTCAAAATAGCCTGGGGTTCAAGATTGCTTGTGATTATGACTGAAATAATATTGACACGTTGTCAATCATCGATGCTGAGAGTTGGCTGCATGTAGATTCATTATGTTAATTTATTTTGAAACTTAGCAGCTTAATTTCACTAAGGATAGAATATGAAAGGAGGAAATTATAAAAACCCCATTAAGGATTTTGGATAAATGTAAAGCAAATATGAATTCATGAAAATATTTTAATTAGAGAAGTAACAAAATTTTATTCAGTTTTATGAAAAAAAAAAAACATTCAATCTCTTTCCTATGAGTTAAATGGAGATAAGAAAGAATGCAAAGACTACTGCCGTGATCCAGATGACTTATGAGAACAGGAACAGCAAAACAGGCAGAGTAAAGTGAATAGACTCAAGAGATGCTTAGATGATAACCACTAACTAGCAGAGAGCTAAATTTATGGATTGTGCAGAAACAGATGGCTCGGGAGCTCTTAGAACTGACGGTGTCATTCAGCAGGATATGGAAAAGGATATGCTGAGGAGTAATGCCCATGAGGTCAGTTCTGGACTTAGAAAATCTGAAGTGATTTTGTAACATCCAAGTTAAAAGGCTAACTAAACAGGTTTGTAAAATGATGTAAACTCCAGAAGAGGTATCTTTGTTGTAAATATAAAGTTAAACATCTGAAAACAGATGAGCTAACCCAGAAAAATAATGAATACACAAAGGGCTTTGGTTTAAGTCCTCAGAAATATCACTCCTTAAGGCCCATGTTGATGATTTTGCTTTTTGAAAATTATAGCAAGTCACTGAAGTCATTGCACATGCATTGTGAAGTAAGTATAAGCTGGTTAACTTACTTAAATCACAATACTTTTTAAAAGTTAGAGAATGCCGCGGCTCACTAGGCTAATCCTCCGCCTTGCGCCGCCAGCACACCGGGTTCTAGTCCCGGTCGGGGCGCCGGATTCTGTCCCGGTTGCCCCTCTTCCAGGCCAGCCCTCTGCTGTGGCCAGGGAGTGCAGTGGAGGATGGCCCAGGTGCTTGGGCCCTGCACCCCATGGGAGACCAGGAAAAGCACCTGGCTCCTGGCTCCTGCCATCGGATCAGCGCGGTGCGCCGGCCGCAGCGCGCTGGCCGCGGCGGCCATTGGAGGGTGAACCAACGGCAAAGGAAGACCTTTCTGTCTCTCTCTCTCACTGTCCACTCTGCCTGTCAAAAAAAAAAAAAAAAAAAAAAAAAAAAAAAAAAAAAAAAAGTTAGAGAATGATTGACGAAAAGTAGAGTAAATTAGTTAGATTTAGATTTTCATAGAGACACTTTTCAAAGACAGCTGAATGTTGTCTGCTAAATTCTTCCCTGAAGACATTTGCTGATCTTTTTCATTATTGAGGATCAACTCTGACCCAAACAGACATAGCATGTTGGGGAAATGAAAGATCACTAATCACTGGTTGTCATGTGCACCTGAGGTGATAATGGAAACTCTTGAGAAACCTGAATGGGTAATTGGTATTGTCACTGGTCTATCCCAGGTCTGTGCATGGACTACCACAGGGCCACATTAAAAGCATAATGAAATCTGTAATCTAGTCTGATTTTATAGGCAAATTCTCACTATGAAGAGAGTGTCTATCTCAAACAAGTCTCTGGGATGACCAATGACACATTCCTTCACCAAGCACAGGCTTGGGTTATGGAAAAAAAAAAAAAAAGGAACTTGGAAAGTAACGACTAGGTATTCCTGAGAGCAACAGGCAAATGAGTCTTTTAAAGTTGTTCAAATCTATGGCACTGACGTCGGTACCATGGTAGTAAAATTCAAGTTGTTATACAGTGCTTTTGTGAGAAAGAAAAAGTAGGTGAGCATGTATTCATACAGGCAACACCTCAACCGTAGTCCAGAAATGTGGCCTCATCTCTTGTACCTTCACTCCTTAAATACGTACATTAGAAAACTTAAGAGGGGTTTGCTAACTTGCACACATGTCCTCAGGTGAGTCCTGTAATCCTAGCCTGAGCTCGTACTGCAGCTCAAATCTCCCGGGCCACAGCAGAGAGCTGGACTGGAAGAGGAGCAACCGGGACTAGAACCCTGCGCCCATATGGGATGTCAGTGCCGCAGGTGGAGGATTAACCAAGTGAGCCATGGCACTGGCCCCTGCACAGAAGACTTTATACCTTTTAGAAATAAATTCATAACTGAAAAACTCAACAACAATGAAACCAAAAACTAGCCAAGATTTATTCATAGAATTCTATCAATATTTAAAAAGGAAGTACCTTTATAATTTATACATGCTCATTCTAGATTAGAGAAAAAACAATTTCCCTGTTGATCTTTTGAAGCCAATATACTATTGATTTCAAAATCTTGAAAATATTATGAGAATGAAAATTATTTCCCATTTTCCACAAAAATACACTTGCAAAATGCTCAATTCAATAATAGTAATCAATAACAGTAAATCATACAGCATTGTAATCAAATTGTTTTTATTCCAGCTATTCAAGATTGTTTTTCCATTGAAAAATCAATTTAAGTTACAATATTACCAAAATTAAGGATAAAAGATTGAATTATCATAACAAATGCCTAAAAATTACTTAGAGAAATTCACTCATATGTATTCACTTGATACACAGTGATTACAAGGAAGTTTCTTCATATGATAAAAGTACAAAAACTCTATGGTAAAACTCCCAGTCAATGGTAAAATGTTGAAGACTTACGATATTGAAAACAATACAGAGACATAAAGGGTATAGACATTTAGAAGAGGTCATTTTTGTTCCCCACTGTCTTGAACACTTGCGTGGCACATGGCAGATTTTCAATACTTAATTAATGTTCACGATTTACTTGTCTAGGTCTAGGGATGGCAGCTAAGACTATATTGAAAGAACATTTTTCTCCACTAAACATCAAATGGAAACTTAGAAGCCACATTAAGTTTCTTCGAAGTTTAATTTTTACTCAAATTAAACCCAAAGGATAATATGGAGAATGAAGAGAAACTCAGTGATGGGGGAGTTACAAAAAAATGTAGACTTTTCCTATTTCGTTGCAAGCGTAGCTGCCACACATTTTTAAAACGCATGGTTTAAAATCCTGATAGCATGATTTAAGAAGGAATTTTTACCAGAAAGAAATTCCTCAAAGATGTTAGGTACTAATTTTACAGCAGCCAAAAAGGAGAAACAGAATTCTCTCTATAGTAACTGCTATTAAAGTATCCAGCATAACATTACTAACAAGAGACATGTAATGGGGTAGATGTATCGCATAGTGGTTAAATGCCCATGTCCCATTTTGTAGTGTGTGGGCTCAAGTCCTAGTTCCAGTGCCATCCCAGCTTTATGCTCATTCATGTGATGGTTCAAATGGTTGATCCCTGCTCCCCATGTGGGTGACCTAGATTGGATTCCTGGCTCCCAGCTTCAGCTTGTCTGAGCCTTGGCAGTTACAGTTATTTGTGGGGTGAACCACCAGGTGGGAGATCTTTCTGTGTCTCTCTCTGTCTCTTTGTCTCACTCTGTCTCTCTGCCATTCAAATAAATAATTTTTAAAGACATGTATCAGAGAATATGACTTTACCTAAAATTTACTTCGCAAAGACAAAGATCACTTGTCACGTGTAATATATAAAAGTATGGAATAAAGTTTAAGTGATAACTGCCTAGCACTAAAGAGAAAATACCTCTTTGTGACTTCTAATTACTCCAGTCTTCTTTGGGGGAAGATCTCACAGAACTGCATTTATAAATCATGACATACATGATCCAAAGCACATTTATGAGAGCCAGATGGCATTTTCCAGCCTTTAATTTTAAGGAAATATTTTTATTGCTAAAATTGTTGTTGCCGCTGTCTTTCACATTAATTTTGGCCATTAAATACAAGACATTTTGGTTTTCATTTTCCCATCTGCCTAAAAGTGGGAACATTAGCAGCCTCTACTTCCGCTTTTCCCTTCAAGAGAAATAATTTCAGAAGGGAAATTATGAAAATGAGTAGTCAAATGCTGGGCTGGATGTAATTATCCATCCCTCATGGCCTAGTGTGTAACCTGTGCCCACCAGATGCAGACTGAAGAATCTTGGCACTGTGGTGTCTGGGAGTTGCCATAGCGTCAACTGGCTTGCCTCCCACACCACTTGTTTTCTCTGCTTCCATTCCTGTTTCCCCAATGCATTCTCCACTCAAAGCCAAAGTGAGATTTAAAAACAAATTGGTTTTGTTATTAATAGGCAAAAACTGGAAAATAGACCGTAGGTGTCCGTCAACAGGTAAAGGCTTACAACTGAGGTACACATGCTGTATGCTTATAAAATGAAGTCAGTCTTGGCAATGGATGAACTGGGGCCTGGAGCACAACTGAATGAAAGAATTGCACATGTATTGAGTATGAGAAGAATCCAGGACAGTTAAAGTATCTTGATGTGACATCTTGGCCCATACCAGCACTCACTTTTAAACAGTATCAAGCACTCACCCAGAAACTGTCAGCAAATAAACTCATCAAAAACAACAAAAATGTCTTTGTGAAGCATGCTGATATAAGCTTTATTACTGATGATATTGTGATACCTTTGCTGATTCTCTTTGAAGCCTTCATACCATCCATTCTTGAGATCAATTGAACCTAGATTTCCTGGTAAAATGACTTTCTTCTACATCCCATTTTTATGCATATTTCAAACTAGCTCCTCCTCAAATTTTGAGGGGTGTCTCCTGGAAAAGCCTAGTATTCTACATAAACATATATTACTAAGATGTCCATGATATCCAATTTCAGCAACACTTTTTGGATTCCATATTTTACTGAGAAACCCTGATTATGTCCCAGTACTTTTGCTGCTATTTTTCTGGTTCAATGACTCATGCTCCTAATACTCTCATTCTCCAGATTTAGCATGAAGACAGCTACTTCAGTAAAAGTTATTTGTTTGAAATGTGTTTGCTCTGGAATTTATATTGTCTCTACAAAGTAACTGTTGTCCGCTTTTTGTAATTTGGGTGGGTGTGTGAATCACATGTTCTCCGTTTACCTTAAGAGTGAACCAAGGATAGAAAAAGACTGATAGAACTATATTCCTCAGAATACCCACTGATCTGACTCTCTTCGACAGTGCTTGGACACACAAGACTCAGAGACTCTGTCACCCAGACTCCCACTGTCCTCCAATCTCCTCTTCAGTAGAACCTCCAGGAATGCCATTTCAATCATCTACTGCTTCCTGGACCAGCTAACACTGATTTTTATGGTGAGCCCCATGTTGCCAACCAACATAATCTACCAGATTCGTCAGAACAGTTCCACTAAGGTGGAGGCTGCCATCAACAGCCTGGTAAGTTTGCATCCATGAACTCCTATACCTACCTCTCTGTTGGCTTCTGCTTCCACTAGGATGACCACACTGTGTCTTAGTCTATTTGGTTGAGGAGAAGCATAGGGCGCAATCTCTTGAAGTCACAAACCTCATGGCCGATGCTACCTTTTCCAGGACATACAAGATCCATCCCGAGACGAATGGAATAAAACACTATAAGCTATGAAAGCTTCCACGAGCTGGCGCCGCAGCTCACTAGGCTAATCCTCCGCCTAGCGGTGCCGGCACACCGGGTTCTAGTCCCGGTTGGGGCGCCGGATTCTGTCCCGGTTGCCCCTCTTCCAGGCCAGCTCTCTGCTGTGGCCAGGGAGTGCAGTGGAGGATGGCCCAGGTGCTTGGGCCCTGCACCCCATGGGAGACCAGGAAAAGCACCTGGCTCCTGGCTCCTGCCATCGGATCAGCGCGGTGCGCCGGCCGCGGCGCGCTGGCCGCGGCGGCCATTGGAGGGTGAACCAACGGCAAAGGAAGACCTTTCTCTCTTTCTCTCACTGTCCACTCTGCCTGTCAAAAAAAAAAAAAAAAAAAAAACCTTCCACGGCCCTGGAGAAGAATTTAATCTGCACGCCGTGGGTTTGGCCCACGTGGACTCCATGTTTGTGACGTCCTGCAAAATCGCTTCCTATGTGAGGAGTTCAACATGGAGAAGATAGGTAAGAACTTGAGCAATCTCCTCAGGCCAGATGCCCCCAGGCCAGGCCAGGCAGCTATCCCATGAAAGGCTCCCCCTCAACACCTCTGGTAGCCCCCAGATTCCAGTAGCCCTGAAAGGCCCCTCTATGTCCTGGTATCAGGCCTTCTGCCTGAGTTTTCTCCAGCCACTAGGCAGCTTTTCAACAACCCAAGAATCTATTTCCAAGCTTTAGAGGAAATTCTAACAAAACTTTTTGCAGGAAAAATAAATAAATAAATAAGCACGCTGATGAAGACTACACTAAACCATTCCTTCTCTCAACACAGCATTCTGCTCAGATATAGCATTGCAGTCATTTGGGGGAATTGGCAGTGATTATTAAGAATTCTACCAAGTGATTACTTAGTACATAAACAATAACCCCAATTCATTAGTCTAAAGAGCTAAGGAATACAAGAAACAGTTGGTTAACACAGTTTAACATCTAGATGTGCCTGACTTAAATCAATCAATTGCAAAATCTGGAAATGCGCTGTTGCCACCACACCTAAATCCAATCAGCCCCAATGATGTGCCGACCAAACTTCTGAAAAGTCAGAAACTGTTATCTGCCCCCTCCTCTCCCTTCCACTCACTAGTTCAGGCTCTCTTCACCCTTTCCCCTTGTTATTACAATACCCAGCAGTTTTCAGTTTCTTTTACTCCTCAAACCTATTCTTCTTGTCCCCAACCATTACAAAATATGATTAAATTGTGTAACCACATAAAAAGGATTCAGACTTCCCCACTGACAGTTGCAAATATTTTTAATGACATACTTTTATTTGAGCTAAGGAGTGAGCAAACTTATTAATATTTTACATGGTTTATTATTTTATCTTAATCCTGTAGGAAAAAAGTACACCATACTGGGAAAGGGTTCTGGAGTCAAATTTTTAAAAGACTTTATTTATTTATTTATTTCAAAGGTAGAGTTACAGAGAGAGGGAGAAACAGAGAGAAAGGTCTGCCATCTGCTGGATTACTCACCGAATGGCCACAATGGCTGGAGCTGGGCTGATCCAAAGCCAGGAGCCAGGAGTTTCTTCCAGGTCTCCCATGCTAGTGCAGGGATCAAGCACTTTGGCCATCTCCTACTACTTTCCCAGTCCATAAGCCGAAGGCTGGATCAGAAAAGGAGCAATCAGGACAAGAGCCAGCGCCAGAGGCAGAAGCTTCACCTACTATACCATAGTGCTGTATCCCTGGAGTCATATAGGTGTGTCTTAACAGCTGCATTAGCATTTTTGATCCTATGACTCCGTGCTTTCAACAAACCTCACTGTGTAGTTCTTTGACCTCCACATATGAGGCCATATGAGCCATTTGGTTAACATCCACTGTGTTCAAATCAGCTCAGTTAACTTCTTTGTTATTTGAGTAAACTTGACTAAGTCACTGTACCTTCTTGAAACTGTTTCTTCATATATTAAACAAACATACTAATAGCATCCTGCTCAGAAAGCTACTGTAATGATAAAGTCAGTTAATGTATATAGACATCTATACAACTACACCTTCCCTGGATTAGCCATTTTATCAGCTTTGAATATCAGCAACAACAGTAGCAGGATTTGCAGGAGCATTAACCTTGCTCTGTGTAGAAAGCTTTTAGAATTAGACATCCTGAAAAGCCTTCAATTCTAGAAGCTTCTTTACACTTAAATTTCAAGGCATTATGGTTTCATTGAGTCTTTAAATGTTCTTTCTCACCAGGTTTATCCTTGCCAAAAATATCTTCTCCCTTGCGCTGTATTCTGAGTTCTTCTATTTACCATGCTTTTATTTCCTGACCTGCACCTTGGAGATAATCATTTCATTGTCCTGCCAAATATGCCCAGATTAGAGCATATTTTAATTCTTTTAAGAGTTAAACCCTTCAGGATTCTTCCTTTTATCCATACTCTAAAAGTAATGGGTACGTTGCCAGCTTCCAGAAACATCTGCCAACCTATAACTGCAATCAGCGCTCTTAACAGCAATGTGGCTGTGATGCTCAGAACTTTTTCAAGAGCTACCATTGCAGGAAGAAAAGAACACAGCTGCTGAGCTCAAGCCAGAGAGAGGAGAATTTGAAGAAGCTGTTAAGACTTCAGGAAGTGCCTTCATGTGTCTCGGTTTGGTGAACTCACTGGCTGTTCTGTGTGAGGTGGAAGAAATGAGCCCTTGCAAATGTTTCCAAGTTAATTCCTCCCCTAAAATCTTTTAATAGTCAGCAAAGAACCCTGCTTTCTGGAGCCAGCTTAGCTTTGTAAAGAATTTTTGCACCCACAAGGACCCTGTCTTCACCAGGATCTCATTATAGCTCCCTTCCTAGAAACATAACTGTTCCTTGGATTGACAAAGCTAGCATTTTGACCATTTTACCTCCTTTATGTCACTCCTCTCCTTGCTCCTCATTACATTGGGTCAGGGAGAAACAGAGCCTCCGTTCCCATAGAGAAAAAGATTCTTCTCAGAATCTGACCCCAGAAGGCAAGACAGTGTCTCCCAGTGGGATTGCTCAGTGACCCAGCCTGGGAAACAGTTCAAGGGTACTTCCACTATTTCCTCATATACATTACAATGCAACTCTGTGAAGAGGAAGGAGATAAATCCAAACTATTCTAAATTTCACAGATAGCACTTTTCAGATTAGGGAGTATAAATCATTTTAATTACATTAATTCAAAATTTATATTTATCTGGAACCGGCATTATGGTGTCGGAGATAAAGCAGCTGCCTAAGAAGCTAGCATCCCAAAGGAGCTCCAATGCATGTCCTGGGGGCATCAGTTCCGATCCAGCTTCCTGCTAATGGCCTGGGAAAAGCAGTGGAAGATGGCCCAAGTTTTTGGACCCTACCACCCATGTGGGTTCCTGGATGATGCCCTGGCTCCTGGCTTTGGCCTGGCCCAGCCCAGGCCATTGCAGCTAACTGGGGAGTGAACCAGCAGATGGAAGATCTCTCTCACTCTCTGTCTCTCCCTCTCTCTCTCTGTAACTCTGCCTTTCAAAGAAATAAATGGATCTTTAAAAAATAAATAAAATTTATATTTATTCATTCTTCTCAAAATATAGATAACATGCATTCTTCTCTATTAAATGCTTTTAATTTCAGCTGAAATTGAGCAAATATTTAGGAATCCTTATTAAGATCAGTTTCCAGGATGACCCAGATGAGGAGGAATTGGGTTTAAGATGATATTCCTTTGCTTCTCGAAGCTCCATGTTGGGCAGATAATCAAACCTCCTTCAATGCTTGGGCCTTGAAAGAGAGGTACTAACAGAACTTGAAGCCAATCAAGGATATCAGACGTGACAGGCTAATACATAAATAAAGTAATAGAGTATGAAATATCTGGCCATGTGTTGCTGATGTAGTCAGAGCAAGCCAGGGCAGGGTGGATGAAACACTCCCCAACGCTGGGTTCTGCACTACACTTCAGAAGATGGATTACAGAGACTAGGACTGAGCTGTGGTGCTAATCATCTAAAATTAGTCACTTGCTCCTTCACTGTCTGATAGTGAACATGCAATAGTGGAAGATTTATAGGCAGAATCCAGGGCATTTGCGGTTGCTATTATTGTTCTGGTATAAAAGCCTGAGTGAAGAGAAGGAAACAAAAGGCAATGCCAGAGACCTTAAAGACCCAAGAATCACAGAGCCAGAAAATCTCACTTGACTGACTACTAACTCACTTGAATAAGTACTGACTTTCCTGTATGTTGTTGAGGATATTAAGATACTCAGAAATCTATCTTCAAAAAGTGTAAAATATACATTTGAGGGTAAGATTAAACGTTGAAACAACCAGGATTCAGAAAAAGTGTGAAAAGTCTTTGAAGTATAAAATGCTAAAGATCGCTGGGGAGAGTTAAATGTCCAAATCTTACTAAGTCACAAAGTTAAAGTCATCACAGGTAAATCCCATGCTTATGAAAATGCCTAGTTTTTCATGAAAGGTTCATGTTAAAGTAACAAGTAGTTATTTTATATTACATAATTGTATAAACTAATATATTATTTATGATTAATTATTATGTTAATTCCAACTTCCAGCATCAATATGCTCTGATTCACCTTCTGAAGAAGCCCCTGGAAAAGTAGTAGAGAATGTACTATTTGCTCTCTAGCGGGGATAAGCATGGGCTGTGCCTGATGCTAGATCACTGTGTTAAGCCTGAGCATGCTCAGAAACTCTTTCCAACTACAAAGTGTCCTATGCTGTCCCTGGTCTGGAGATTTGTCTGCTTAAAACACCCACCTGGAATGCTCTCCTCATTTCCCACTATCTATGCACATCTTTCTCACCCTTCATTGTCTACTTCAAATTACCCTTCCTCCAAGCAACTTTCTCCAGTGTTAGATCCCTTCAACATTCATTCACATTCCCTGTTTTATTTGCCTCTGCAAACTGAACCACATTTGTTAGCAAAGAAGGGCCATGTGTGGAAGGTGCATTAAAGTATTCACAAATCTTCTACTTCCTGCACACATATGGAAGCTGCACCCTAGCCCTTTGCCATTAAGTTAGGCAATATGATTAGTTTTAATTAGTGGAATATGGGTAGAAATGAGAATGTACTACTTTGAACTTCGGCTTGCAAAAATTTTCCCATTTGGGGGCCAGTGTTGTGGCATAGTGGGTAAAGCTACCATCTGCAATGGCAGCATGCCACATGGGTGCCAGTTTGGGTCCTAGATGTTCTATTTCTGATCCAGTTCCATAATATTGACCTTGAAAAAACAGCAGAAGGTGGCCCAATTTTGGGGCTTCTGCCACCCTTGAGGGCAATCCAGATGAAGCTTCCGGCTCCTGGTTTTGTCCTGCCATCACAGCCATCCGTCGAGTGACCTATTGGATGAATCTCTCTGTCTCTCCCTGTCTCTAGTGTAACCCTGCCTTCCAAATAAATAAATGTCTTTTTTTTTTTTTTGACAGGCAGAGTGGACAGTGAGAGAGAGAGACAGAGAGATAGGTCTTCCTTTGCCGTTGGTTCACCCTCCAATGGCCACTGCGGCCAGCGTGCTGCAGCTTGTGCACTGTGCTGATCTGAAGGCAGTAGCCAGGTGCTTCTCCTGGTCTCCCATGCAGGTGCAGGACCCAATGACTTGGGCCATCCTCCACTGCACTCCCTGGCCATAGCAGAGAGCTGGACAGGAAGAGGAGCAACAAGGACAGAATCAGGTGCCCCGACCGGGACTAGAACCCGGTATGCTGGCACCGCAGGCGGAGGATTAGCCTATTGTGCCAGCCCAAATAAATAAATAAGTCTTTAAAAGAATTCTGCATGCCTTATTGTCCTAATACCCTTTAATGATAGCAATGGAAGCTCTGTGACAAGGATGGCAGTGACTGGAGACAGAGCAGCCTGAATTATTTAATCATTGAATAGGAAGAAGATTGTCAGAAGAAACATCCAACCAGCAATTTCCACATGGGATTTAAATGAGTTAAAACTGAACCCCTATTGTGTAAAGGTACTGAACTTTGCTATATTTTTTGGCAAACTAGCATTAATTACCCTTCATGGTTAGATATCACAAGGCCTATGTTATACAGATCTGTACTAGACATTTTGGAGTTTGAAGAAAGAATTTCCAGCAGCAACTAAAATGGTCATAAGAAATATAAAAGTCATGGAACTTAACATGGCATAAGATATTAGTTATGCTGCGACACTAGATAACAAATAGATGTGTCAGAGAGGGTTCAAATCATTTCAACAAACACTGTGTAGAAATTTAATGACATAATGTTACAGATATATTTCTAGACTACAGTTTAGAAGAGTAGTAACAAAAATTATGGAGAGGACATAATAGCACTCTATAAACCCATATGTCGGGAAACTTAGGCTTATCCTTTTTTTTTTTTTCAGTCCACCTTTTAGAATCAAGCCAGTTATTAGGAGTCACAAGAGATAGATTTTGGTTTGATGTAAGTATTTTTTGTTACTTAAAATTATCTAGGTGAAAGATGGCAACACTGTTCCAGGAGATATTAAGTTTTCCATATTTGGAAGCATCGAGTAAAAAGTTCAATATCAAATTAACAGGGGTATTTTAGAGATATTTAAAGTTGGACTAAACACTACTATCACTACCACTGCTACTACTACTAATATAATTTTGGAAACTGTTTACTGGGAAGAGTAACAGTATCCAATATGGCTTTATAGAGAAAAGGACATAAAATTCTGCCAGCACTACTATATTCAACTGTTGGCTGCCAAAACCAGCCTTACCTTTACTTTACAGACCCTGTGAGAAATTACATCACTTATTCATGGTAATGACAGAAACTACTGAATAGTGTGCAACGTGCTTGGTACTAGATCATCTATGTTAAGCAGGAGCACCCCCAGAAAAATCTCCTTGCCAGGTATAAACAGGGAAAGAGAAAAGGCATAAATCACCTGCACAAAGTCAGTATTGCTTAATGTGCTATCAACTATTGTTTAGGATAATCTTATTTTAACTTTCATAATTGTGATGGTGAGTCTAGCTGTTCAATACACTTCTATAACACCTTTTCCTTTGGTTATGGAAAGCCATTTATGCATGATGCTTGAAACCTTCCCTTTCTCTGCAGCTCCTCATTATTAAGCCACTCCAAATCCACCCACCCAATGATCAGTATTCAGAATTAAGCACAATGCCTATTCCTTTCATTGCCACCTGGTTATTTTCTATTTTTCATCACTTCTAAATTTTGACAAAAGTGTATGTATTACACAATTATCTCTATACTTCTTGTCTGAGGACTGACCTTTCTCTCTGTTAAAGGAAGATAATACCTTAAGACTGAGAGAGCAAGGATTCCCTTGATCTCTAACAAGAAGTATCTCATTTCAATTCTTGAGCTCTTTTCCTCCTTGGATATTTTATTGTTCCTGCTTATAAAGGATAGATTCATCTTCAAAAACTATGATGCTGCTCTGTTTCAATTTTTCCATTTCATCTGACTCTTTCTGGATGTGGCTTACTCTGAGGGAGCAATTCATTTTGCTCTTTGAGCTCAAGCCTATGAATGTCATATTTACAGAGTACAGGTTTATCTAAATATACCAGCCTATGATCTTTTAAAGACTCCCTGCTTCTCTCAGTTCTGTCTAATCTCAGTTTGAGTGAACTAAGGAACACAGGGAAAAAAAGATGAAATCTTTCTACTTTGACTATCAAATAGATTTTACTAAGAAAAAGATAGTACTTGACACTATAAATCTCACAAATTTCAAAGAACTGGTTGAGGAAAAAGCTAATTGGAAGAGCAGCCGGGAGAACAATGAGTTCATTGATTATTCTTGAGTTGTATATACATTTATATTGCTTACTTCCTATATTCTTGCATTGTTAGTTTGTATCAGCCTCTTTTGTCTTTATGGAACTGAGGAAGATTAAGGAAAGATAATGCGTATGCATTTCAGTCTTTTTCATGATCCAAAAAAGGTATGAAAAAAGCAAGATGTCTTTCTTCATGTCATAATCAGTACAGTTCACAAATAAACATGAATAGAAATCCCAAAATTCCAGATTACATAGTTAAGTACTTTTCCCAATGGGAACATCAACATCTTTGTGATTTCTTTTACCTTAAAAGAGAGCATAATATTTTAATTATTACAGTGAGTGAGAATATTTGTCACTTACTGTCTTTGTAGCTTTGGGAAACCACTCAGCACTTGTGAACCTCAACTTTCAGACTATAAATTTAGAATAAATATATAGTAGCCACTAAGATTCAGCAGGATTATATATGGTTAGTGTACTTGTAATTAAAATTCAGAATTCATGTCTTTTGTAGGCAAGGTTGTTACTCAATGGAGTGATATGGATGTGTTGCTTAGGGAAATTGATCTTCCAACAAGGCCAACATTAAAACAAAGAGAAAGAGATTGAAAAGGGCAGAGATTATCTATCTAGAGAAAGCTAAGTAGAGATGAAAGTACAACAGTAGATGTGACAGAAGATGGTGAAGGTGAAGTCTACAGAAATTCACAATATAGAATATGAGGACCTCCAAATTTAAAGTTTTAGTGGGCCATTCTCAATATAAGATTTGATATTCAGTTGGAAATTCAAGTATGGATGTAACTTCATGATGATGCACACGAAAAGGGGTGATGGTATAAATTAAAATGAGGAGGAAGATTAGTAGCAAGGAGCATGAGAGAGTGTCGTTAAGCGAGCTTCAGAAGAGCCCAGAGCCGGAAAGCCAATTAAAATTCAGACTGAGTGGCTTTTGTCTTTGAAAGGACCGTGAAATTCTCAGAAAACAAGTATACTCGATTCAAGATAGATCAAACCACAATCTGAATAAGGATTTTTGCAGAAATTGAGAAGCCGATACCAAAATGATTGTAGCAATACATTAATAATTCTGAGAGCACTTTCAGAAGAAAAGTGGGAAAAATAGGACCAAATTTGAAGGATTTATACTATCTGACATCAAAATGTTTCTTAAGTTAAAATGATATCGATTGGGATAACAAATTGTTTTCACAAATAATGCTGAACAAGCTGAATTTTCACATTAAAAATAAATGAACCTTGACTTATTTGTTATACCATACAAAAATTTAATTTTGGGTAGATCATAGTTCTAAATATAGAGACTACAACCATAAATATTTTAGAAAAACACCATGGGAGACATTTTTCCAGACTTAGAATAAAAAGTATCCTCAGAAAAGCTACAGAAATGTTGCTATTTCATGAATTTATAACTCACAGTCTTTTAAGGCTATGGCCTCCTCTTCAAAGTTGCTAATCATCGCAGTTTTCTTCTTCTGAACATTTTGACCCAAGATGAAGGGACCCCACGAACAGTATTCAGAGTAAAAGAACCTCCTGACCAGAGAAGTCAGACTTCTGAACATTACAGCACAGCATCTCCTTGTGCATCACTGCTGCCATACAAAGTATCTAGTCAGTACCTGGGTTTCTGAAACCACACCTACTCACACACACACACACACACACACACACACACACCTACCTTCAGTTACACTCAGTGCTGTCAAACATGACTTGCTCACTATGTAGTTCTATTCAAACGCTGATATTAATACTTAAGAAAAATATGATAGGACTTGTGAATTTGTTGACAGCCCCAGTATTATTCATATTTCAAGTCATGTCACCAGAAATTCATTGCTTCCACAGAATTTCTATACGAATGAAACATAGTAATGTTATCTCCATGCACTATTTTGAAAGTAACTTTTGATTTTCTCGTGATGACACAACTAATACCTACAAATTTTAGAGGAAAACACAGAAAATGTGTATAAGAAGTACAAAGAAAATAATTTAAACAATTCTTAAACTTGTCATTTAATAAATGGTAAGATTGGGATCCATAACACTCCAGTCTTTGGGTTAAATAGTTGAAATACCTTGTATACCTTTCTAAACCTGGTTTCCTTCCCACACCAAACCACATAGCACATGGGAATATCTCTATTGCTTGTCTACATTATTAAAAATTACTTTAAAGCTTACATTTTTGTTGACATATGGTTTTTGAACATCTACCTATCATAATTTCTTTATCGCTATTGTTGGTTGTTTTAGATTTTTTTTTCATAAGGGAAACTCACTGAATTATTTTTCATTCCTAACAGGAGAGAAACATAATGGGTGGTTAGATAAAAAAATAAAACTCCCAAAATTCCAAGTAAGTTGAATCTTTGGATTCCGTGTTATCTATCTTGATATGTAAGTTCATTAAACAAATATAACTATTTATATGTAGTTGTTAAGAATATGTGAATTTCTCCTGAAAATAATTGGGTCACAGACCTAGTTACTCTGATGTCACTTTTGGATTGGAGTAGTTAGGAATAGGCCATCATTATAAAATTAGAAGTTTCCAAAGTATTCTTTAGCCAATTGTCACAAATTCAGACTAAGATACATCCAGCATATTTTCATTTCTGAGTGAAATTACAGTAAGAACACATTATCTCAAAAAATAGAGAGAGAGAGGGAGGAAGAGAAGGAAGGGAGAAGAAAAAGAGGGACAAAGAGAGGGAGGAAGGATGGAGGTATCATTATATTCTTGGAACTATATCCAGGAAAGAAGAGTCATTTTTGATGTACTTTATATTAATTCACAGATAAATTCCTCTAGACTTTAGATTGAAATTTGTCTACCTTTACAAAATGTGTAGCTTCTGTCATTACTAGTGTTACTGTGTTATTTCAAAAACCATAATCAGTGTTAGATATACCAAATGGCTGCAGTCAAAAAATACATACAACATGAGCATAGTGAAGACATAAACATCATTTGTTTAAAGAATAAGCTACTTTAAATTTTGTTTAAAATGCATTGAAGTAAACATCAGTCATTTAGATAGGTCCATATGTATATGCAAAATTGTTCAGGATCTCTAATTATCAGAAAATGTAACTTAAAACTACAATGAGGTTTCACCTAATAGATGTTACATGCTTTTAAAATAAGACAAAAATATTATAATCATGGCAAGAGAATAGTGAATAGAAAATCCTTTTAAAGTATTGGTGGGGGTCCCCGCGCTGCACCATAGCAGGTAAAGCCGCCGCTTACAGTGCCAGGATCCCATATGGACACCGGCTTGAGACCCAGCTGCTACACTTCCAATGCAGCTCTCTGCTACAGCCTGGGAAAGCAGTAGAAGATGACCCAGATCCTTGGGCCCCTGCACCCACATGGGAGACCTGGAAGAAGCTCCTGACTCCTGGCTTCAGACTGGTACAGCTCTGGCCATTGCAGCCATCTGGAGAGTGAACCAAAGGATGGAAGACCTTCTTTCTGTGTAACTCTGACTTTCAAGTAAATAAATAAATCTTTAAAAAAGTATTGGTATGAGTTTACTGCAGCTATTTTGTAAAACAGTATGGAGGTGCCTCAAAAAATAAAAATTAAACTACCATATGACTCAGAAATTTTACATCCAAGTATATGCCAAACATAAATTAATAAAGATATCAAAGAGATATGTGCACCCCCATGTTTAATGAAACACTCTCCACAGTTGGCCAATATGGAATCAACCTATGTGTCAACCAGTGGATGTATAAATGAAACAAAGTTGGTCTATATACATAATGGATCAGTATTAATTCTTTTAAAAAGAAGAGAATCCTATCATTTATAGCAACATGGATGAACCTAGAGGACATTATACTAAATAAAATAAGCCAAGCACAAAAAGACAAATACTGCATGTTCTTATTTATATAAGCAGTCTAAAAAGTAGAATTCATAGAAGTAGAAAATAGGATGGTGATTACTATAGGAGATGAATTATAGCATGGGCAGATGTTGGTAAAAGTGTACAAATTTTCAGTTAGAAGTCAGGAATTAATTCTGGAGATTAAAGCATGGCAACTGTAGTTAATATACTGTATATTTGAATGTTGCTAAGAGTATATTTTAAATATTCTCATCATAAAAATGATAAGTATGTGAGATGACATATATGTTAATTAGGTTTAATCATTCCATAGAGTATACATATATTAAAGCATCATATTGCACCTCATCAATATGTACAATGAACAGAGTTAAGAAAATGAATAGTTAAGAATTTAAAGGACATAGTAAAAAGTAAATTGGTAATTATAATTCATAGACTAATGATTAAACCTGAAGTAGGGATATCATGCAAATGGAACCAAACAGGCAGAGACACAAGCATGAATACCTGAATGAACCTTACCAGTTAAATGATTTTTATAATGTTTGACATGCCTAGGACATAGTGCATCTGTAGGTATGTTGCAAGAGTTGTGGCTGATGGGGTACACAGGATTTGCTGACATACTAATGAGTAAAAGTTTTTGAAACAGATGAAAATACTCTGACCAAGTGAACAGCATTAATTCATGAACATGATAGAAAGACCATTCTGTAGCAATATGGAAAATGGAAGGGGTAGGATACTGATAGCAGAGAACTCACTTTGAGACAATTTTGGTAATTCCTGTGAGTCATGATAAGGATCAAAACTAGATCATCTAAAGTTTGGACTTAAGAAGTGGATGGTAGAATGGTAGTGCAATCAGTGGAATAGAATCAATAGAGATTTTAGAATTCTTTGGGCCAGGAACTTACAAAAGATGTCAAGGGTCATCCTGTAAGCAGAGACCCATGTAAATAAGTAAGAGTGCAGCTGGAGAGGTAAGAAGAATGTTTAGGTTGCAGTCAGGATAAGTGATTCCAAGATGAAAGTGCATATTGAAATGGTAGCCTGTAACATTCAGGTTGGTGTAAATGAATTTAATAGGGAGGCTAGGGAAGCTGATGGGGCCAGGAATCAAGATGACTTGAAGAGCAGATAACAGTAAAAGCCAAGAGTGGAGAGGGTAAAGGAACGAAGTTCTCTTCATCTCAATAGAACATGACACTACATGATGAACTAGGTAAAACATCTCCTTTGCTATTGCTTCACTCCACACTTTAAATCTGAACAAAACTTTCATGAAGCAATCATGAAACAATTTTTTGGTATCTATGCCATTTTCCTAACTCAAAACCCATCTTCTTTCAGTAGAGTGTCTCTTCAGTCAAAAAGGCAAACAGAAATTAAAGTGTTATGGTTAATTTGATCTGTCTAACTGATAAAAACTTTATTCCTGGATACAGCTATAAGAGTACTTCTAGAAGATGCTCGCATTTGAACTGGTACGCTGAGGAAAGAACATGTGAACTGGCATCATCCAGTCCAATGCACCAAGGGCCCTTTCAGAACCAAAATGTAAAGGAAGAGTAAACTCTCGTTCTCTCCTTGAGCTGCAACACATAGCTTCCTTCACTCTCAGATATCAAGGCTACTAGATCTTGAGATTTTGGACTGTGGAAGTTAAACCAGTGCAGTGTCCTCACCTCCTCCCTGATCTCTCAGGCATTTGACCTTGGACTGAGAGTTGCACCATTGGTTTCTTTGGATCTTGGGCCTTTAAACCTGTTCTGAGTTATGACACAAGCTCTCCTATTCCCCAGATTGCAGATGGAAGATCATGGGACCTCTTGGCTCACATAACCACAAGTCAATATTCATTATAAGTATGAGGCTATCAGCGATTTCAACAGAAAAGGAATTAAAAGACAAGCATATTTTGGTGTGAAAATTTGAAATCCCTGAGTGTTTTTTTAAGTGTCACTCAGTTTCCATGAACTTTTTGAAGACTCTTTGTATTGGCTTTCCTATTGGTTCTGTTTATTTCCTCAGACATGTGAAAGCATGCTAACCTTTTAATAAAAACTGTGCTCATTCATCTTGTATCATCACTGCTTCTATCCTTCAGCAGTACTTAGTTCAACTGGGAAACTGGGAAGAAGGTTTTTTTGTTTTGTTTTTTTTTTTAATTTATCTAGGCACACGCAAGCAATCATTCTGAGATAGCACAGAATCAAATGCTTAGCTAAATAAAACCATTTTTTTTTGGCCACGGGAAGCATCTTGTCTACTAAATTATGAGGATAATTTATATAACATATTGAAGTAGTAGGAGTTCCAAGTGAGAAAAAAGGACACTTTCTTATCTTAATAATATCATAGTCCAAAGTAATTCAATAATTCAGATTCTGCAGCCCAATTTTCACCAATAGTGATGATTAATAGTTATCTGAAGGATCAGCCATAGATAACAATAAAGAAAATTCCTCCACCATGGGAAATGATGTTGACTGAACTTGTCCCTTGGGAGCCACAGTGAAAAAGACCGTTCATCAAAATAATTTTCCCCTTTACTGGCCTCACTACTGATACTTTAAAATCTTAGAATCCTCTCCTAAAGGGTGAAACAACCTGGTATTATTGAACTGCTCAGTACTAAAAAGAAGCAGGAGCACCAGTGATACTGTATTTTTTGACCTTTGCCATGACTTTACTTGAGCTCACTATTTACCTGCAACACTCTTGATCCTTTCTAACTTTCTGACGGATGTCTATGTCCTTTCAGACTGCTCATTGCTCTCTGCCCCCATGAATCAAAGGGCAATGCCCAGATACATAAAATATCTTGTTGTTTATCAATTATCTGTGCTTTTATATGCCCTCTGCTCCCCAAATTCCTCTATTCCATGCCAGGTGAATGCCTATTCACACCCCAAGAGTTAGCTAAATACATTCTCCATGAAGCCTTTTACATACATCACTCTTAGGGAAACACTATTTCCTCCTTCCATGTCTTATTTTTTCATTGCACTGAATATTTACACCCCTTGTAGAAATTCTGAAATTGAATCTTTTCTTACCATGTTTTTAAATCATTTTTGGTAATTGTCACTAAAACAAAAAGTAGGAATTCATCACCAAGCAGGACTTGGAGGTGTTGAGCACTGCAAACTATTCTATCAAACTATTCCTCACAGATATTGGAAATGCTATTATGGACAAGTTGATGGAGGATTTCCATTCCTTCTCCCCAATTACAACAGGCTTCTCTACTTTCTCACCTCACCAAATTTCCCAGTTACTGATGAATTCTGGTGGCCTTCATAAATGAAGCTCTGAAAAGATCTGGGGAAAACTACTAGATAGTTCCTACCAAAGCTGTGTTTAGCTAGAATTAGACCTAAGTATTGTAGTAAATCCATGGGCATTCCATGTTTTTAAAGTTCCCTATACTAATTTAACTACCTGCCTCCTGGAGTGTTATATCCCTTTGAAACTGAAGGTAAATTGCAGCTGAGAAGCTGTTGAATTAGCCATTAAACAAGAGTATGGTGTTTTAGTATCAACCAGTTCCTAGTTGCAAAGAATCAGTTATCTCACTAATATTGGGTATGAGGACATTAACTGGTGGAATCCTAATGTTAAGGTTGTGTTAACAGACCATGAGGTGACGTCTATTCTTTCTATGGCAAAGAACAGACCAAATTGTAATTATGACAATAGTAGGCATAATAACTACTTCTCTAACTAGGTTTGGTAAAGTGGTTTCAATGCTTTTGAAGGCCCTGCTTTAGTTTATATTGAGTTGTGGTAATTATTTTAACCAAGGAGGAAGGCACATAGAATTCAAATGTTGTCAAAACAATTTAAATGCCAAAAATTGAATTAAATTTTTATTTATTGCTCATTACTTGAAACCACTATAGGCTATTAAGGCAAAAATAATATTCCTATGGAGAAATTGAGACAACAGTTCTGATAGCTAAGGTGATGCATATCTGTTTTTATGTTTGGTAAGTCCATGAAAAATATAAAAATCATATGATGTAAACTTATTGTGATCTCCCGAAATAATGGTGATTAGAGATTTGTCTTGATTAAATCATGAATACTTGCAAAGGCATGTTTTACAGTTAACTCAGATTCTAGGTTGAGGACATTATATATTTATATGCATATTTATTATATTTCATAATATTTATGTAAAGACTAATAGACAATAAATGCTTATAAGAATCTTAGTAATGCTTATTTAAGAAAAAATACTAACAGATTTCTCACTATAAGATAGTCCTCATTTGCTCACTTAGCCATATTATTCTTTATTTGTAACTGATTCATTTTTAATGATTTATTCTTTTTTTACTTCACAGGCAGAGTAAAAGAGAGATCTTCCACCCACTGGTTCAGTCCCCAAATGGCCACAATGGTCATGGGGCAGGGCCAGCCTGAGGTCAGGAACCAACACTCCATCCAGGTCTCTGTCATGTATGGCAGGGTTCTAGGCACTTGGGCCATCTTCTGCTACTTCCAAGTAACATCAGCAGAGAGCTGGATTGTAAGTGGAGCATCCAGGATTCAAACTGGAGCTCATATGGGATGCCCATATTGCGAGTGATGGCATAACCTGTGCCGTAACACCATTCCCATAACTGATTCAAGTTTCAATTAGTGCAGAAGCTAGTTCAAATCTATACAATGTCCTGGTTCTTCTTGGAGAAATCAGAGACCAGAAAACAAGGACATGTCCTGCATTTTCAGTCTGATTGTGAAATTTGGACCTATATGTTAAACAACAAAAGGAGAAATCCAAAGCCATGGCTGCAAGGTCTAAAGAAGTCATTAAAAACTATATGAGGAAGTCAAATGACTGCTTTTAAAGATCTCTTCAAAGTTATGCTTTACAGTCATCTTCTGCCCAAAGTTGTAAAGTATTTCAAAGAGCATGGCCAAAATAAGGGATATATGGATATTTTCCCAACAACAATATTTTCATTTGTGCTCTTATTTGTGGAGAATGAGATCATTAAAATCGAGCTCTGGTTAAAATATAGTCCTAGCATTCTTCATCCCAGTCTGCACCTTACTTGCAGGTGAAGAGATTCACAGAAAATGACAGACCTTTAGATTTAACCATACTAAGTGACACCTTGGGGCACAATGTGTTATGTTAATTTGAGCTTCCAATAATTAACTTGGAGTCAACCCCTGGTTATCAACAGATATTCATTGACTCATAAGCAAAGGTAATAAAAGGACTGTTACCATAATGAATAGTATGTATTAGGGTATAATTATCAAGGCAGGAGCATGGAGCTTGATGATGTTTTAATGAAGGGTAAGATGCTTTTTTAATTTAGAATTGTTCATCTCAAAAGCTCATTAGCAATCCCATTCTCTAGTGTAACAAAATTTACCCAAGGAAGAAATGCGAAAGTTAACCTAAAGTTACCAGAGTATAAATAGCAGGATATGCAATTTTCCCATAGAAATATTCTTAGCTAATATTTTCTGCAATTATATTTTAATCTCTTTTCAAGGGGTTGCAGATTGTTAACATTTTACTGGGCTCCCCAAATTCAAAAGAATTCACACAAATCAAAATAAAATATATGACTATTATCTATGCTTTAATTTTTTTTGATGTTTAATTTTAAGGTGGCTAATGATAATCACATTGCTTAAAGATACAAGAAACTTCATTAGGTAGGCTAAAAGTCTCAGCTCATCTTGCTTTTGACATAGTATCCTGATCAAAGTGATGCTGGAATTCAAATTGAATCCCACAGTCCAGATATACTTCCAATATGGTGGAGAAAGAACCTATGAAAAATAAGCTGCTCCATAAAAGCGATGAGAACACTGACCAATAGTGTCAAAATCAAGAGGTCAGGGCGGCGCCACGGCTCAATAGGCTAATCCTCCACCTAGCGGCGCCAGCACACCGGGTTCTAGTCCCGGTCAGGGCACCAGATTCTGTCCCGGTTGCCCCTCTTCCAGGCCAGCTCTCTGCTGTGGCCAGGGAGTGCAGTGGAGGAGGCCCAAGTGCTCGGGCCCTGCACCCCATGGGAGACCAGGAGAAGCACCTGGCTCCTGCCATCGGATCAGCGCGGTGCGCTGGCCGCAGTGCTCCGGCTGCGGCGGCCATTGGAGGGTGAACCAAGGGCAAAGGAAGACATTTCTCTCTGTCTCTCTCTCACTGTCCACTCTGCCTGTCAAAAAAAAAAAAAAAAAAAAAAAAAGAAAAGAAAAAAAGAAAGGAAAATCAAGAGGTGTTTTTAGATTCTGAAAGGACATAAATGTTCTTAAGAATTTGAGTAATATTCAAATTATTTAACCTCACAGCTGCCTGAAGTAACAGTATGAGGTGGAATAGATAACAGGTTTCTTGGGGGAAAAAAGCCTTAAGCAAAAAGATCCTGAAAGTCAGATGTTCATAGAAGTCTTTAAAAGCTCCAATATATTCCCTGGCGTTTTGGAAATACTAGGATATTCATATGCCAAAGATATGCTTAAAAGTCCTAAACATTCTCCTCTCGCCAACTTGTGACTCTTCATTAGAAGACAGTGAAGGTCAAAACAGTGTTGAGAACTTCTGGAGCACTGAAGACGTATCCTAACGCTAAAGGAGCGTTCACAGTGATGACAGACTTCCTAGTTACATCTGAGGACTTTGCTAACTGACTGGATGCTATGGTAGCAACATGAAAAAGGAAATACACACTTCACATAATTAGATTAGGACAAGCTGGAAACATATTAGCGACAGAAACAGCAGCAAACTCTAAAGTGTGTATTTTTAGAGGGATGTGGGGAGGTCTTCTGATTTGCAATATTGTCACATTAGTTAAAGTAGAAAGACATCTACAGGGTATGTTCCAGACAAAGAAAAAAACTAGTAAGCCTATGTAAAGTGTGGCTAAGGATGCCTAGATGTTGAACTTTAAATTGAAAAAATGCTTCAATTAGTCATTATAAATATGTGTAAAGGACCAAAGGAAAAAAAATCTTTAAACAAATAAGGAATGAATGAGAATAAAGTCTCACAAAATGGAAGAGTTGAATACAAATTATTTTTTATAAAAAGCAAATAGAAATTCTAGATTTGAAAATGTCCATAACTTAACGAAAAATACATCAAAAGTAATCAATAGCAGATTAATTAGTAATACAGAATCATCAATTTGAAGACAGGTAAATTGAGATTTTTCAAAGGAACAGAGAGAAAAAAATAATGAGGAAAAATGAAAAGTCTCATATACATGTACAATATCATCAAGTTAACAAGTCTACTAATAGGAGCTGGCCCTGGGGTTCAGCAGGTTACGATACTGTTTTTCATGCTGGTGACATATCTGATCAACTGTTTGATGCCAGCATGGCAGGTGGTGCTTAACCTGCTGTACCACAATGCTGGCCCCAGAAATATATTTCAGCTGTCATATATGATCTTTCTGCCCAGACCAACACCTATTCAGCACATGGTGAAGAAGCAAGAGTCTTATTTTAGCTTCTGTGCCTCTATGTTTAATAATTCCAATGGCTCATTAATTCTCCCTAGAGCAATGGAGTTGATGAACAGAGCAGAGAAATGAAAACTGTGTCTTGGCCTTTTATTTTTCAAATAAATAGATGCAAATAAAACAATGCACTTTTAATCAGCAAGCCAAATAAAAAATCACAAGGAAAATTATAAAATCATTTCAGTGAATTAAAAACCCACACATGGGGTGGGGATTTGGTATAGTGGTTATGTTGCCATGTGAGTTGCCCACATTCCATATCAGATTCCCAGGCTTTCAGCCCTGATTCCACTTCCAATTCCAGCTTCTTTATAATGCACACCCTTAGAGACATCAGGTAATGGCTCAAGAACCTTGCTCCTTTCTACTCTCTTGGGAGACACAGACTGAGTTCTGGACTCCTGGTTTCAGTTTGTCTCAATACTGGGCATTTGGGGAGTGAAAGAACAGATAAAAGATTGTCTCTCTCTTTCAACCCTCTCTCCCTCTCTCTCCATTTCCCCTGCTCCCTCTCCCTCTCTGCATTTCAAGCAAAATAAAATAAATTAGCTTTTTAAAACTAAAATGCTGTAAATTATTTTCTTAAAAATCTACACAATATAATGAAACATAAGATATAAAGCTAAAGAAACACTTGTAGTGAAGTTTGTAGTTATACATATGAGCACCTATACTCTAAAAAAGGCTTCAAACCAGTAGACTAGTTTCTATCTAAAATACTAAAGAGCAACAATTAAGACAAAGTAAGTAGGAAAAAGTAAATCATGGAGCATCATAAAAATGAAATATAGAATAAAATGATAAACCACCAATAGCAACATTCTTCTTTATGCCAGAGTGTCAGAGAAGCCTCAAATTACTATAATAACCTATGAAAGGTGGGACCTCAGAACTGATGCTACACAAGATTATAAGGGAATATTATAAACAATTATTTTCTAGAATTTTGATAGCCTGAAGGAAATAGACAATAATGCTCTACTAATTAAAGAGTTCAATGAGTAATAAGCAGAAAGTCCACTATTCAGCAAGAATATAGACAGGGGCTACAAACAATATTCAAATCCCAAGACAGCAATTTTACTCAAATACATTATAGGTTTTGTCTCTATGTATTAGCTACCACAAGTTGGAGAAATCATGATATCTGTCTTATTGGATCTGGCTTATTTCACAAAAATTATGGTCTCCAGTTGCATCCATCTTGATGCGAAAGACAAAGACAGGGTTTTTTTTTTTTTTTCTTTTCTTTTCTTTTCATGTCTGAGTAGTGTTCATGCAAACATAGCACATTTTTTCATCCGGTCATCAGTTGGTTGACATCTAAGTTGATTCCATATCTTAGCTCTTGTGAATTGTGCTGCTATAAACATGGGGGTACTGGTAGGTTGCTTATATGCAGATTTCATTTTCTTTGGGTATATTTCCAGGAGTGAGATACGGGTCATATGGTAGGTCAATTTTTACTTTTCTCAGGAACCTCCATACTGTCTTCCACAATATAATGGTTGCACCAAACTGCATTCCCACCAACAGTGCAGTAGGGTGTTATAGGGACATATAGAACAGTATCCCCAATGGATATAGTTGTAAAAATCCTCAACAAGCTACTAGCTAATTGAGTTAACAACACATCAAAAAGATAATCAGCTCAGACCAAGTGGGATTTATCCCAAAGGTGCAGGGATGGAACAGATTATGTGGTGCAGAACAGAGACCATAGAAATACACCCAAATGCCCTTAATGAATAGATCTTCCGAAAAGGTGCTAAGAACATTAATTGGACAAAGAACAAACTTTTCAAAAAATCATGCTGAAAAAATTAGATATCCACACAAAGAAGAATGAAACTGGATGCTTGTCTCTCGCCATGCAGAAAAATTAATTCAAAATGGATTGAATGCCTAAATACAAGACTAGAAACATTGAAACTAGTAGAAGAAAACATATTTTAAAAAAACATGAGGACTTTGGAATGGGCACAGATTTTCTGAATCAGACTCTAAAAAGACAAGAAACAAAACCAAAAATAGATAAATGATGTTTCTTCAAGTTAAAGAACTTTTGCACAGCAAAGTAAACTGTGGGGAGCAACTGAGACTAGACTAAGTTACTGGAATTAAGACTTATTCTATGCATCTGCTCTCCCACAATATGGTGCTGAGGGAGCAAACAACCTCTACGCAGCTGCCTCATCAGTTTGACTGATAAGCTGCAGGAGCTGATCCTGCTCCTGATTGGAGGAGAACAGCGTGCTCGGCATGTGGGTAGCAGAGTTGGGATTGGTGGAAGAGGACTATAAAGGAGGAGAGAGACAACATGCACCAGGAACATCTAAAGGAACACCTGAGGAACATCTGAGCAGCCCCCGAGAGAGAGCCGGCCAGCGGTGTGCCGCTCCTCCGTGGAAGGTGGAGGGGCTGGCAGCTAACCCGGGATGGCGTCGTTCCTCCGTGAGTGAGGGACCGGCAGCTAACCTGGGAAGAGCCGGGCAGAAAGAACAGCGAATGGGGGAGCGACAGTAAACAGTCAACAGAGTTGAGACAACCTAAAAAATGGGGAGAAAGTATTCGCCAGCTATTCATTTGGAAAGCAGTTAATAACCATAATACTATAAGGAACTGAAACAAATCAATCACAAGCAAAAAAAAAAAAAAAAAAAAAAAACACGGAAACAAAAACCAATTACCAATTACCAATTAGCAATAGATGTAAGCACACACATTCTTCAAAGAAAACAAAAAGCCAATATACATGAAAAAATGCTAACATCACTAATTATCAGAGAAATTCAAATCAAAACAGTGAGATACCACCTTATTCCAGTTTGACTGGCTATTTGCGAAAAGACAAAATATTACAAGTGCTGGCAGAGATATAAAAAAAGGGAATCCCTGCATGATTTTGGTTGGCATGTAATTTCATACAGCCGTTCTGGAACACATATGCAGGAGAGAGAGAGAGAAACAGAGACATAGAGAGACACAGAAAGAGAGACAGAGAGAGGGAGAGAGACACTACATGATCCAATGCTACTCCTGGATTTGTAACCAGTGGAAATGAAATCAGTCTGCAACAGAGACATCTGCACTCCCATGTTTATTACAGTACCACTCACAAGAGTCAAGAAATGCAGATAACCTAAGTGTTCATACAGTGGTGAATGCATGAAGAAAATGTGGCACTGATATACAGTGGAATCTTACTCATCCACAAAAATAATGATGTCTTGTCATTTGCAACAACAGGAATGTTACGTGGAATAAGCTAAGCACAGAAACACAAATATCACATAATTTCACTCATGGGTGTAATCTTATAAAAAGTGATCTCTTAGAAGTCAAGAATATAATAATGCTTGGGGCTAAAACTGTGGCATAGCGGGTAAAGCTGTTGCCTGCAGTGCCAGCATCCAAAATGGGTGCCTGTTCAAGTTTTGGCTGCTCCACTTCCAATATAGCTCTTTGCTATGGTTTGGGAAAGCAGTGGAAGATGGCCCAAGTCCGTGGGTCCCTGCACCTGCATGGAGACCTGGAAGAAGCTGCTGGCTCCTGGCTTCGGAATGGCACAATCTCAGCCATTGCAGCCAGCTGGGGAGTGAGCCAGTGGACGGAAGACCTCCCTATCTCTCTCTGTCTCTGCCTCTCTGTAACTCTGCCATCTGCCTTTCAAAAAAATAAAATTAAATCTTTAAAAAGAGAATACAATAGTGGCCATCAGAGGTTGGGGAGGAATGTGGGAAGGGTAAAAAAGAGAAAGCTTGACTAATGGGTTCTAGGTTACAGCTATGTAATAATAATAAGTTCTAGAATTCCATTGCATAGCACAATGACTATAGGTAATGTTAGTGTACTATAGATTTCTCTGATTAAAAAACCACAAGTTAAAAATTTTTGAGAGGCTGGTGCTGTGGCGTAGCAGGTAAAGCTGTGCCCTGTAGTTCTGGCATCCCATATGGACACTGGTTCGAGTCCCGGCTACTCAACTTTTGATCCAGCTCTCTGTTATGGCCTGGGAAAGCCATAGCAGATGGTCCAAGTGCTTGGGCCCCTGTACCCATGTGGGAGACCTGGAAGAAGCTCCTGGCTCCTGACTTCAGATTGGCCCAGCTCCATCTTTTGCAGCCATTTGAGGAGTGAACTCTGAGGAAGATCTCTCTCTCTCTGTCTCTCTCTCTTTCTCTCTTTCTCTCTCTGACTCTGACTCTCTGTAACTCTGCCTTCCAAATAAATAAATAAATCTTTAAAATTTTTTGATGTTTTCATTGTAAGGAAATGTTAAATGTTTGAAGCATTATACCATGCTTATACCATTATTCCATTTCCATCACATAGCACCCCATATATATGTATAGTTTTATATGCCTATTAATTTTTAAACACTTATAAATAGATCACTATATTCTAGTACCGAGTATAAATATTTCGGATAAACCAAACCCTGCAATCTGAAAAGAGATAGTTACTGGAAATACATTGATGGAATATGTAATAGACCAAATAAAATGTAACTACTATATATATATATATATATATATACATATATATACGCACGCGTGTGTGTGTGTGTGTATACACACACACAGTAGAATGCTACTTGTCCACAAAAGGATCAAATTTGTGATCTGCAACAACATAGAATATACACAAAGGATATATTCAATTTGATCTATCACATATTATATGCAAATATATAAATATACATAATACATGTGCAAATATATAAAATACATTTATTTACAAGCTATGGAAAATTTTATAAAAAGGAAAAAAAAGATGCCCAGCATGAGATATTGAAACCCAACACTTACACACCCTGCATTATTCCTACTTTGCAAATAAAGATACCTTTGTATACTGAGATTAAAGGCTAATGTTACACAACCATGTGGTGGCAGAAACAAAACTTGAGCCCAAGCTATCTGGCTCCAATGCCTCCTCCACACTCCTTCTCAAATATGTTGCCTACGAACAGAGCAGCCAGTCTTGAGTTAAGAAAAGCTGTGTAAAGCAGAAAAGGAAAACTTTAAAGCATTAATCTATTTTATTATACCACTTTATAACATTTATTGAAACAGTTTTTAAACTTTCATTTTATGAATCAGAATCTAATTCATGGCCTCAATTTCATGAAAGCTTGGAAGATTAAAAAAAAAAAAAACACTCACTTTCACACATGAAAGCTAAGTTCTTAACGATTCAGTGCAGGTAATTGAGGTTTGTAGAATGGGTTTTTCAAAAGTCCACTATCTTTGCCTTCAAAATCAGGGACTTCAGTGCCTAAATGTTATCAAAGGGTTCCTTTTGTTATTTGTTCAAAGATTAGAACTTCTTCTATGAGCAAGTTGAGATCACTAACGCCATGTCATTTCAGGTCCCTCATTACGATACTGAATAGAGTCGCATAATTGGAAGTTTAGCCAAGTGTAACAGACATTAACAGATGATGGTACAATCGGCTACTATCCTTATCTTCTTCCTTGCAAACTCAAGCCATTTCACACTGGTATGGATTTATAGTTTCAGAAGGGACAAAAAGAAAGAAATCCATGAAAAGAAAGTGTTCACAAAAGAAGGAATATCAATATCCTCGAGTGACGGCAGTGATAAGCAGGGTTCAGTGTACCCAGGGCCCATGTTGCATGAAAAAACAGATAATGTCAAAACACAGGCTTTCATTGGAGTGGTATCCCAAAAGGCAAATGTATAATAGCAAAACTTATAAAAAAAGCGACTTGCAACTAGCCACTAAACATTAAGCACATCAATAATCTATTAACTCCCATTTGCTGGTAATGAAATTTTTTGTTATAATATCGGATCTGTGTCTTGTTCATTTTACCCCCAAATATGGGGATTTAAATTAAAGTGTCATATTTATATAAAATAGTGACACACTAATGCCAAAGTATAACACTAACTCAAAATGGCTTTGTTCTTTTCTCAGATCATTCATCATGGCTTTTTATGACAATTACATTTCTTCTGTTAGATAGTCATATTGATGTCAGAAATTATAACAGAGCTTAAATTACAATAGAGGAAGAAACCTTCTCAAAGTTATGTGATTATATAAGTTTCTTCCTCTATCATAATTTTTCTGAAGATCTATTTTTTTTGAAGGCAGAGTTACAGAGAGGCAGAGAGAGAGAGAGAGAGAGAGAGAGAGGGAGAGGTCTTCCATGTGCCCATGTGCTGGTACACTCCCTAGATGGCTGCAAAAGCTGGAGTTGTGCAGATCCAAAACCAGCATCCAGGAGCTTCTTCCAGGTTTCCCATGCAGGTACAGGGGCCCAAGAACTTGAGCCATCTTCTGTTTTCCCAGGCCATAGCAGAGAGCTGGATCGGAAGTGGAGCAACCAGGACTTAAAATTGGCACCCAAATGGGATGCAGGCATTGCAGGTGGTGGCTTTACCCACTTCACCACAGCACCAGCGCCTCTTCCTCTATTGTAATTTAAAAGCTACTTACCCATGCCACTGATAGGCAGCATGGAAGGCAGAGTCAACATTTGAAAATGCAAATAAAGTTCTGGTAGGAAGCTTCCATGGGGAAGAGACAATTGACTTTACAGTTAACTTTTTAGGGAACTTGTCTGGTTCAATCAAAAAGAGATTCCCAGATATTATAGTTCCCTGCTCTGTTATTTAACTCATGACAAACTTCTCTGAGATTGGGATCAAGAACATACTTTTTTTTAAAGAAAAGAAATCATGTATGCACATAAAATATTCCATTCATTTGACAAACACCAGGAATACAACCTAACTGCATGTATTTTCAATCCAAATTTAGAAAATAACTTCATTATATCCTGCACGTGTCACATTTCCTGCCAACATTCAGAACTGGTCACAGAAGCACTATGGAGAGGCTTTAGCAGATCTTGGTTTTGAGAAGGTAGGAGAAAAGAAGAGCAGAAGGCTGCCCAAAACTCTTAATTCATCACGTGTTGATCAGAAGACATGCAAAACCATATCACTATGAAATGTAACGAATAGAACTGGAATTATAAACACACTACTATTACTGAAATGGTTGTCATTTGGTATTCCCACATTCAATACAGGAAAGCTTGTCTCCTCCCTTTGAGTAGGTGCAGGGCCTAACAACTTGGCTCGTACAGAAAAAAATGTTGAAGAAGACAAGCAGAGTGAGCCACCGTCACACCACATCAAGGTAGGAAGAAATTGCTTCCCACACGCCACCACTTGGAGTTTCAGTTGAGAGGGAGTTCTACAGCCACCCGCTGCCGGGGGTGGGAGCAAGTGCTGTGTTTGGCGCAGGGCATCTGCCCTGCTTCCTTCTCCCCCCACCACTCCCACAGAGCTCCATACTCTGCAGCATGCAGGAAGAGAAGCCATCTTACAGAAGCGAAAGAAATCTACACAAACTTGTATCAGTGCTGGTATTTCCTCAGGGAGATACCACTGTGGACCACTCTGACTTTGAGTCTAGCCTGGAATGCTAGCAGAAGTCATGGAACCTATCTAACCCTGTGGAAGAAGAACACATTGTCAGCTTCCCATCCCCACATAAGCAAGCAGGAGGCATACCTTGATGAGGCCAGTGTAGGCAGCCACAGCTGATGCATGTGCAAGTAGGTGATTTTATCTGAAGGATAAGGATAAATCCGCAGTCCCTACTGACTCGGTGTCTAGCCTGGAGGGTTGGCAGGGGGTGGGGCACCCACTTAATCTTGTGAGGTACTCCCTTCCTCGAACTGTATTCAAATGCCAGTGTAGACCACTGACATCAGCAGGCTCTGGGAATGTCTCAGATCTCTCCTGGAAGGACAAGTATCACAGGGCTGAGAGTGGATCCCCTGCTTCCTGTGACTGTGGGAGCCCAGCACACTGTGGCTGTGGGAATCCTATGACTGCATGGGAGGGCAGGCTTTGTAACTGTGTTCCTGGGCAATCACTGTGTCTGGCTTCAGAGGCTCAGAGTTCCCCAGACAAGGATGCCCACTCTCACTGTTGCTATCTAATATAGTTCAAGAAGTTTTATCTAGAACCATTTAGCAAGATCAAAGTCAAGAAAACTGAAAAGGAGCAAGTTAAAATATCCCTGTTTGCAGATGACAAGGGAACCAAAATACTCTACTCAGAGACTAATGAAACTTATAAGAGAGTTTGGTAAAGTTGCAGGATATATAATTAACACACAGAATTCAATTGCCTTTGTATAGCATATATGCCACAGCTGAGAAAGAGCTTCTAAGAGCAATCCCATTCACAATAGTTACAAAAATTTAAATACTGTGGAATAAATTTAACAAAGGAGGTAAAACATCTCTACTATGAAAATTATAAAACATAAAGAAATAAGAAGACACAAAAATGGAAAATTTTTCTATGTTCATGGATTGAAAGAATTAATATCATCAAAACGTCCATACTGCCCAAAGAAATTTACATATTCAATGTAATCACAATCAAGATACCAAGGACATTCTTCTCAGATCTAGAAAAAAGAGATGCTAAAAATCATATGGAAACACAGGAGACCCCAAATAACTAAAGATATCTTAAACAAAAATGCCAAAGGCATCACAATATGAGATTACAAGGCATACAACAGGGCAGTTACAATCAAAAAGCCTGGTACTGGTACAAAAATAGATAAGTAGACAAAAAGGAGCAGAGTAGAAACCACAGAAATTAATCCATGCACCTACAACCAACTTACCTTTAACAAACAAGCTAAAAACATTCACTGGAGAATGAACAGTCTCTTCAGAACTGGTATTGGGAAAACTGGATCTCTGCATGCAGAATATGAAACAAGGGCACTACCTTACACCTTATACAAAAATCAACACTAAATGGATCAATTATCTAATCTACCATGTGATACCATCACATTGCTAGAGGAAAACATCTGCAAGATATTGGAATAGGCAAAGAATTCTTGGAAAAGACCCCAGAAGCAGATGCAATAAAAGCAAAAATATGCAAATGTGATTATATAAAGCTAGGAAGCATCTGCATTCTAAACCAAACACTAAACAAAATTACAAGTCAACCAACAGAATGGGAGAAAAAATTTGCAAACTGTACAATTGATTAAGAGTTAATATGAAAGATCTATAAAGGGTTCAAGGAACTCAACAACAACAGAACAAACAATTCTGTTAAGAAATGGGCAAAGGACACAAACAGGCATTTTTCAAAGGATGAAATTCAAACAGCCAACTGACACGTGAAAAAATGCTCTGGATCATTAGCCATCAAAGAAATGCAAATAAAAATCACAACAGGGTTTCACCTTGGGTACCCTAGTCAGAATGGATATCCACTAAAATCACAAAACATTAAATTATGGCAAGTATATGGGGAAAAGAGACCCTAATGTACTATTGGTGGGAATGTAAACTAGTACAACCATTATGGAATAAAGTATTGAGATTCCTTAGAAATCTTAAAATAGATCTACCATCTGATCCAGCAATTCCAGTTTTGGGAATTTACCCAAAGGGATTGAAATCAGAATATGAAAGTTATCTGTGCCTCCATGCTTATTGCAGCTCAATCCAGAACAGTTAGGATATGGAATCAACCCATATGTCCATCAACTGATGACTGGCTAAAGAAGATGTGGCATATATACAGTATGGAATACTAGTCAGCCATAAAAAGTAATTAAATCCTATCTTTTGCAACAAAATGAATGCAACTGGAAACCATTATGCTTAGTGAGATAAGCCAGTCCACAAAAGACAAGTATCATATATTTCCCTGATTTGTGATAATAAATACACAGAGCACAAAAAACGTAATATATGAGCAAAATTGACATTTTCATGCTTGATTATTGTTTACAATCCTTGTCTATTCTCTTAAGGAACATTGGTTTTTCTACTTACAAAAAGGAGAGACAAACAGAAAATTCACAGCAAAAGCTTGATGGACATCACCTTAGCCAAGTGAGGCAGGTCATCAAAAATTGTTTAAAGTCATGTTGATATCACATATTCCCTGATATAAGAAAGATACTTCTCCTCTACAGTATTCTTACTCTACACTCAGAACCTCAGTTTAAAATGAGAAGGTATCAGATGACCCAAATATGCAGGATACTCTACAAAATACCCAACCAGTACTTTTCAGTAATGTCAAGACCATGACAGACAAGACAGAAAAACAGTCACTGTAACACTAAGGAGGTAACTAAACACAGTGAGTGATTGTTTTAGAAATATGAGTGCTTCAGTAGAAACGCTGTGGTGATCTGAACAGTTTGTAGCTGAGTTTGGTGTCTTAGTTTTGGTATGTATGTCATAGCTATGCAAGCTGTTAATAGAAAGGGATGTTAGAGAAAATTCAATGCGGTATATACTATCTTTGCATTTATGATGAGTCTTTAAAAAGTTCATGAAAATGTTTATTAAGAAAAAATTCTGCATTTGATTCAAACATTTGCACCAAAGTAAACCTATCTCATGATTCCTTTTTCCATGACATTTTTAAGTAACTTAGTATTTCAAAATAGAAATTTTAAACATCAGAAGTTATAGGAGTTATCAGGAAGCAAAGAGATTACAGGTGTCAACCTAATATAACATCCAATGAGCACAACAGTAACAGTGTCAGTACCAAAGTAAATATTGTGCTATTGAATGATAATACAAAATATAAACAATATCCATGAAACCAGATTAATGTAAAGAAAAGATTAAATAATAAATGCAAGAGAACAGGCAAATTGCCTATGCAGAATATTTTCCAATAATTGATATAGGCAGTTGTCTCTTTGTAGGTAAAGCTTAACTCTCCACCCACCCCATTTTTACCTCCAATGAACTCTGCACTTGGCAATTTAGTTCCAAGGCAAGGAGAAATCTGGCAGACTTAGCTTCAGTCTCAAGGTCAACAACATTAGTGATGTCAGTTGTCCACATGTGCCCTTGAGAGGGTACAAAAAGAACAGCACTTCTACCTCTATGATCTTTCTCCTACAAATCTCAGACCCCAGTCAAATCATGGGAAAAAAGCATCAGGCAAGCCCAAATTGATGGGCAATCTATAGAATTCTTGGCCAGTACTCATGAAATCTGCCAAGGTCATCAAAAGTAAGGAAAGTATGAGAAACCATCTAGCCAAGAGGAAGCTAATAAAGCACAAAAAATGAATGCAATGTAGTATTCTGAAAAGAAACTTGAAACAGAAAAGGAAATAATTTGTGTACTTATACAACAGTGTTTTCATTATGATAAATATACCATAAAAAGTAAGATGTCAAAACTCAGTCAAGTAGATTAAGGGATATAGTTACATGTGAACTATATTTTCACATATTTAAGGAAGCTAAGAATATCCTAAAATATTTCAAAAGTTTAAAAATAAATAAATATATAAACACATCAAGCACTTGGGTGGATCTTTCATAACAGATTCCAAACTGGGATCTTGCTGCCTCCTGCCATGTTTCCAGGGAAGAATGTAGGCACGGGTCTCTTCTCTAGAAAGTGCTCACCCTGCATCCAAACTTCTTTAATGCACTTTATTTCCATCCTAGTCTTCCTGAAGAGCTTTTAAAACTTTGTTTTTGAAGTTTATCTGTTATTTTCTCATTGTTAAGCCTCTTCTGAATTCATCTATCTTGAAGGGCTTTCATCACTAGAAATGTTCCTAGGAAGAGAAAATCTGCATGCCCGTAGGTGGGTGTCTGCCAGGATGCAAAGCGGAAATAAAGGCTCTCTCTGGATCCCCTTCATGGCTCATTTGTATTAACGGTGAGAAAATTAAATGAGAACTGAATATTGGCTCCTTCTCAATAAATAGTTTGCACAGGCTGTGCCTTCCTACACCTAGTGTGATATTTTATGGAATCTGGACACTGTCCTATTCCCTAGATAGATAAATATTCAAATACATCTAACACTCAAAGCAACCTCCTTTCTTGTTCCTTCTTTCCTAACATTTTTCACCTAAAAAGGCAAAATGCTGATAATCCATAAAATACGCAGGGCTGTTGTTAGAAAATATGTAATAGGGACCTCATGTTTCATGCAGCCTATGACAGAGAGGGGATACATACCAACCAACACTGGAGTCAGATATAGTACATGATTTCTTTCTACCTTCAGTTTCTTCTTCAAAACTGGGATTAGTAGTCCCTATTATCTAGTTTTGAGAATTAAAGAAAATGACATGGCATATTACGGAGGCCTTAATAGGTCCTCAAACATGCTAATTTCAGGGATCTAAGCCTTGTGATAACTGATACAGGCATCATCTCCTCTATTCAGCAGGATGATCATGTGTAGCAGAAATTACTATTATTCCAAATAGTCAGTAAGCAGATCTCCCAGAAATAACCTATCTAAAGGTCACATAGAAAGGAAACTGCAGAACTAATGACTTGTAACTCCAATTCCATACTGTGCTCCATCTACAGTTATCATTGTCTTCTTCCTGCATATCAGTCTTATTCAAGGTAGGCTTGCTCTGGCCTGACTTCTGCTACATACAGTGTTTCATGGTTGATATTGATATTACCACCTACAAAGTTCTCCACTCCCTTCTATATACTCTCACGCAACTATTCTCTCCCCTTAAACTTCCACTATCATTAGGCGAGCAGAGAGTTCTTCATTTCCTGTTCTCTAATTCTTGCTTTGTCATCCTTTCCAAACAAGCTGTGTTTGGCCCCATGACACCAAAGCCACCCCTCTTCTCTGACTCTCTTAACCATTTTTCTTCCTACATTACTTAATCACTCCCCTCATGACCTGACAATGTATAGCTACAACAGAGCTTGGAGACAAAGCCCTAGTTTAATGAAAGATTCATGATAAATCCATTTCCATTCAAGAAGGGGGAACTACTGTTTCCTAACACACGGTGCTTTCAAATCTAAAAAAGCTTCAAGAAATTATGTTGTCCCTGTAGTTAAAGCAGTGACTACAGATGCTCAGTTGCATGAAATGCGAGGGTAGTGGAAGATATGGGATCTGAAGCTTGGTTCAGGATGCAGAACCACAGAACAGACAACTGAGACAGTGAGAGGCAGCTGAAACACAGGAGCACTGTGCCGCTTGTCTCCAGAAATATTTCAATAAAAAACAGCTCATTACAAATGCTCTCATAATGAAAAGCTGAGAACGCTGTCCAAGTAAGCCATCTTAACTACACTGAGATTTCAAACATAAAAATATGAACAAGGAAGCAGAGAAGCAGCCCTGACACGTGTGTACAGACATGCTTCTTTCAAATGCTTGCTATATACTCTGTAGCTACAGTTGGAATGGAAACAATCAACACTCTTCTGAAGAGGTTGAGCCTGGAAAAAGGAAACAAAAATAAGCAAAAGGGAATGAGAAGAGCAGGAGTAACAGAGCTCAAGCCCAGTTTTCTTTAATCCATGACTGATGATTCCTGTTAGTTTTATCAGATAATTTCTGTATACATATTATCTCAATTTTCACAAAACTTTGAGGCATGATCTATTAAATGCATCATTCAGGGAAGGAAATGAGGTTCAGACTATTAAATAGCAGTCTGAATATCATTATTCATCAGGGAAATGCTGATCACAATGAGATACAATCTGATATCCACTAGTGGCTAAAATTTTAAAACACTGATATTATTGCTGAGGATGTGGAACAAATAAAATTTTTTTTTAAGATTCATTTACTTTATTTGAAAGGTAGAGTTACAGAGGGGTTCAGGTAGAGAGAGAGAGAAAGAGGTCTTCCAACTGCTGGTTCACTCCCTAAATGGCTGCAGTGGCTAGAGATTGGATGATCCAAAACCAGGAGCCAGGATCCTCTTCCAGGTCTCTCACATAGGTGCAGGTCCAAAAGGACTTGAACCATCTTCCACTGCTTTCCCAGGCCATAGCAGAGAGCTGGATGGGAAGTGGAGCAGCCAGGACTCACACTGGTGCCTATTTGGGATGCCAGCACCAAAGGCTATCTGCTACACCACAGCGCCAGCCCCACAAGTAAACTTTTTAAGTCAGGAAGTGAACCAGGAGATAAAAGATCTCTGTCTCTTTGTGTGTGTAGCTTTCCTCTTCTCTCTCTGTAAATCTGCCTTTCAACCAAATAAATAAATCTTTCTTTTTAAAGCACTAACCTTCTTCCTGAAGCACTGGTTTCTCATAAGTGCACAAGTTCAAGTCCTGGCTGCTCCACTTCCAAAACAACTCCCTACTAATGCACTAGCAGAAGATGGCTCAAGTGCTTATGCCCCTGTATACCTATGTGGGAGATCTGGAAGAAGCTACTGGCTCCTGGTTTTGGCCTGGCCCAAACTGGACCTTTTCGCCATTTGGGGAATGAACCATCAGATGGAAGATCGCTCTCTCTCTCAACCTCTCTCTCTCTCTCTCTCTCTCTCTCTCTCTGTATGGCTGTCTGTCTCTCTCCTCTGTGTATATCTGCCTTTCAAATAAATATTTTTTTTTAAAAAGCACTAGTGTATTTGAATCAATTAACAAACAACTTGGAACATTCTACCTAATAACGGTCAATTATTACTATTATCAACTAATTATTGGATTAGGGTTGGGAGAGGAGATACGTTAGAAATGTGAGAAATGTGAAAGTAATTCCTCAAGAAAGCCAAGGATGTGGATAAAATAGCCTACCAACCTCCTCCAAATTTCTTGCATCTATTAAATTATAGTTGGATCTTCCCCATACACAGTGATTTTTATGAGTCCATTAAAACAAATGTTATTATCCCCTTCACTGGAAAATAAAATGTTTCCTTAAACATGAAACTTGTATTCAACAAAAATACACAGAAAATAAATATTTTAAATTAATATTATTGCTTACATCTCATTTCACTTATTAGGCAAGTCTTGTTTTCTGACAAGCATGATTACTCTCATAACAGTCCTACATTAAAATATAATAAATTCCATCAAATCAGAGAACATTATCAGTCAAGGATATCAATATGAAATTTGTTTATGAGAAGCAGTGCTTGAGTTCTATCACTCATAGTCAGCAAATGTCTTATAAACCCTCTACTTATTAATGAAAGCAAAAAATAGTGGAGAGTGAGGAAGGAAACATCGAAGTAGGAAATAACAAAGATAAAAGGAATCCTCAGTCCGCCACTGTGGCGTAGTAGGTTAAGTCTCCACCTGTGGCACCGGCATATGGGATATGAGTCTTTGAAATATATACATATATGGGCCCCACACTGTAGCCAATTTGAGTTCTGTCTACTTCACTTCTGATCTAGCTCCCCATAATGGGCCTGGGAAAGCAGAGAAAGATACCCCAAGTGCTTGGGCCCCTGCACCCATGTTGGAGATCTGGGAGAATCACCTGGCTACCAGTCATCCCAGCTCTGGCTATTGCAGCAATCTGGGGATTAAACCAACAGATGGAAGACCCCTTCTCCCTTTCTCTCCCTCTTTATACAAGTCTGCCTCTCAAATAAAAACAGAAATCTTTAAAAACAAAAAGAAGCCTTAATGATTACAAATAACTATCCAAAATCACATACTATGAAACTAATAAATGATGGATGTCCTGGCCAGAAAAAGTTACATGTAGTTCATTATAATAATTAAAATAATGTGAAAATGATAAGAATAAATGTCAAAATCAAATCAGGGTGTATTTGCTGGAGTATTTCATGGAGTATTTCAAGGAAAGTGTGACAGAGAAACTCAGTGAGTTCCATTTCATGGGGCATGATATCTACTGGACTGTAAGAGGTGGAATTGGTGATCCAGCTTGCGTCTGTGTGGAAAATATCTGGCCAAGAATTCTTGTATGCTGAAAATCCCTCTTGATCATCCATGCATTAGTCAGCTTTTCACTGGTATAACTAAAATATCTGAAAGCTACTTACAAAGAGAAGTGATTGGCCGGTGCTGTGGCCCAATAGGCTAATCCTCCGCGTTGCAGTGCCGGCACACTGGGTTCTAGTCCCAGTCGGGGCGCCAGATTCTGTCCTGGTTGCCCCTCTACCAGGCCAGCTCTCTGCTGTGGCCAGGGAGTGCAGTGGAGGATGGCCCAGGTGCTTGGGCCCTGCACCCCATGGGAGACCAGGAGAAGCACCTGGCTCCTGCCTTCGGATCAGCGCGGTGCGCCGGCGCGCTCGGTTGTGGCGGCCATTGGAGGGTGAACCAATGGCAAAGGAAGACCTTTCTCTCTGTCTCTCTCTCTCACTGTCCACTCTGCCTGTCAAAAAGAACGAAACAACAAAAAAAAAGGGTGTGAACTTTTATACGTGCATATTTGTAAACACATGGGTGCAGAGAGTACATGGTGATCATCTGTGAAAAAGAGCCTTTGGTCGCCGTCGTGGCTCACTAGGCTAATCCTCCGCCTTGCGGCGCCAGCACACCGGGTTCTAGTTCTGGTCGGGGCACCAGATTCTGTCCCGGTTGCCCCTCTTCCAGTCCCAGCTCTCTGCTGTGGCCCGGGAGTGCAGTGGAGGATGGCCCAGGTGCTTGGGTCCTGCACCCCATGGGAGACCAGGAGAAGCACCTGGCTCCTGCCATCGGATCAGCGTGGTGCGCCAGCTGCAGTGCGCTGGCCACGGCGGCCATTGGAGGGTGAACCAACGGCAAAGGAAGACCTTTCTCTCTGTGTCTCTCTCTCACTGTCCACTCTGCCTGTCAAAAAAAAAAAAAAAAAAAAAAAAAAGAGAGAGAGAGAGAAGTGATTAATTTTGGCTCACAAATTTTGAGGTTCACTGTCCTAGATTAGGGAAATCTCACTGGTTCTACAGCCTCTGGTGAGGCTGTGGAATGACGATGGTGTACACACAGAGGAACAGTCATGTGGTGAGCAGAGGAGCAGAGAGAATGATAAGGTCTGTATAGCCAATGCTTCTGGGAGAACAACATTCAAATGACCTGAGGACTTCTCACCAGGTTCATGTCCTAAGGGACATAATTAGATCAAGCATCCATTCTTCTAGAATCACCAATCTACATCTCTGGTATTTTAACATCTACATGATATGGGGATCAATTCCTATGGCAACCATAGGAATCCAAAATCTAGACATGTTATCTGTACAACATGTATCACATGCCCTGACATAGTTCAGATCATGAAACTATTTGGTAATTGTTTTTCTTTTTGAGTCCATCCTAGGGCTTGACTCAGTTGCAGTCTGCCAACAACATTCCTTTACAAACAAGCTTGCAGCCAAGCAGCAGATCACTCAAATCAATTTTGTTATAATGCACTAGCCATCACATACAACAACTTCACAAGTGAGAATCAGCTCTTGCGGGGAAACCTTGCTGGTATCCCAGACAGTTTATAACTTCAAATTTACCAAGATGGCCCACAGGGATATGGTAACCCCCAATTCACCCTTCACCACGTAGCATCTCAGATACTGGAAGCACAAGCTGTTAGCAGAAGAGTCTGGCCTCACAACTGCCTTACTAAATCCCTAACCTGATGATCAGAGCCGCCCTGAGGGATCCTCAGGAGTCCCTATGGGCACAGATCTTTTTAGTCCAAATATCACAGCCAGACCATCCCAAAGGATATGGATCCAGGGAAAGAACTTGAGGGGCAGTTTCAAGTTTCAAGCGGAGAGATGGAGCCCCATTTAAAAATGGTGAGATGTTGTGAGAAAACTCAAGAGGCCAAGCTACAGGAGAAGCTCACCATTAAAACCGTGGGGAGAAGGCACAGCTCCACTCAACTGCATCTCTACATGATGGGCTACCATATGTTGAGCTGAGGATGGGGAACCAGAACCTGCAGGAACCCAGCAGGCTCCTGTGAAACAGCGGCCTCCAAATCGCTCTACCCCAAACCTCCTCACTCTAGCCCATTCTCCAAAAGAGCAAGTTACTTTCACTAAGTCCTGGAAACAGTGTCTTATATCCAACAGGGAGACACATCAGGATTCAAAGGCTTCCATGAGAAAATTGTGAGAGGTAATGTTATATATTCCCTCAGATTACCAGCCTTGGAGAAGGAGAGAGAGGTGGGGGAGGAGGAGGGAAGTGCTAGGAGAAGGAGAAAACAAAGACAAGAAGTTTAATGAAGTCATGTTCTGTGGCTACATGGCAGGAAGTAAATACCTAAATTGTCGTTTCCCCATTTTGCGGAGGAACAACACAGGACCCTGCGATGTTCTTTCGTCTGCTCGGCCCTCCCCGGGTTTGCTGCTGGTCCTTCCCAGGTTGGCTGCCGACCCCTCCACCTCCGTAGAGGGGCGGCTCTTTCCCCACTTCCGCGGGGGAGCGGCACACCGCCAGCCGGCTCTCTCGGGGGCTGCTCAGATGTTATCCGGATGTTCCTGGTGCATGTTGTCTCTCCTCCTTTATAGTCCTCTTCCACCAATCCCAACTCTGCTACCCACACGCCGGGCATGCTGCTCTAATCCAATCAGGAGCAGGATCAGCTCCTGCAGCTCATCAGTCAAGTTGGTGAGAGGCAGCTGCGTAGAAGTTGTTTACTCCTCTCCCAGCGCCATATTGTGGGAGAGCAGATGCATAGAATAAGTCTTAATTCCAGTAACTTAGTCTAGTCTGAGTTGCTCCCCACACTAAATGATACTCTACAAACTTCTGCTGGACTGTCATGGATTCAAATGTGAAAAAAACTGACAAAAATTGGCAGAAATAATGAAACAAATAGTAGAGAAAGCAAGCCACATCTCATGAATCCCAATAATGATAACTTTGAATAATAGCAATTTAACAAGTAGAAAATTCATTCCTTAATGGCATATATATTGCCTAAAACTGGCAGAAATAGTGTAGCAAGTGATAGAAAAGCAGAACACTCCCATGAATCCCAATAATGACAGATTTAAACAATACTGTTTGTGGTTACTTGAAAAAGTAATCCTTAGTTGTATAAAGTAACTTTGCATATACTAATACATCATACTTTCATTATAATTCTATACAGTTTAACAATGCCTTGTAGATGTAAACACATTAATCATTGGTGATAAAAAGATATTTTAAAGAAACTGTCAGTTTGTAGAGACCTTCAATTAGGTTAGAACTGTATTCTTTGTTTGTAAGACAACCAATGGTTTGTTAAGCCAGATCCTGTGCCATAAAGGAAATAAACTACTTGTTAACAAGGCATAAAAAAATCAAGCGCACTGAGTTAAAAAAACTCCAGAATTAAATAAAATAAGTGATCTTTAGTCCCACAATATGTGCATAACCACTGCATTAACTTAGATATGTACTCCAAAATATTTAAATCTGGTAATAAATATAACTAGAGTCCAATTTCTTGGCATTGAAACAAAAATATGACCATTTACTGAATATATGAACTTGGATAGATTATTTAAATTCCCATAACTTCAGTATGTTCATCTAAGTCACGATATATATTTTGTTGTTACTTGCATGTGAAAACTTCAGCACAGGATATGGTATTTAACTAAAACCTCACACAGTTTCTAAACACTGATTTTGTCAGGCTTTCAGTAACATGACAATCTTTTTTTTTAAATACAAAAATAAAAATAATCATTCTATTTCTATCACAAGTGATACAATAAGATTATTCAGCAATATGTAGACCTTTTGAATTAGCTGACTTGTGAGTGGTGATCTCTTTCATTTTACAGTGTCTTCTAAAAATCTATTTATTTATTTATTTATTTATTTATTTATTTATTTTAGAGTCATAGAGACAGAGCAGATTTCTAATTTGCTTGTTTACTCCCGAAATCCAGGTTTTCCATATGGATGGCTGGAAAACAACTACTTGAGAAATCACTACTAATTTCCAGCATCTACAGTGACAGGAAGCTGAAGGTAAATCTTTGGAAATAATCAGACCAAAAAGAAAAGAAATAAAAAAATTAAAAACAATGTTCACAACTTATGGGATACTACCAAAGTACCCAACGTACAAATCTTAGGATTTCCTGAATGTGTGGGGGAAAAAAGAATCAATTAGAATGCCTATTCAGTGAAATAATTACAGAAAAATTCCCTAACTTGGAGAAAGAAAGGAATATCCAAGTATATGAGGCAAATACAACTCCCAATAGACATGACTAGAAAAGGTCTTCACCATAACACATTGTAGTTGAACTTTCAACTATAAAACATAAAGAAAATATTCTAAAATGTGCATGAGAGAAATCCCAGATTGTTTCAGAGGATCTCAACTTAAATTGACAGCTGATTTCTCATCAGAAGCTACAAGCTATGAAAGAATTGAAAGACATAACTCTCATTTATGAATGAAGGTGAAATAAAGATCTTCAAAAACAAACAGAAATTGGAAGAATTTGGCACCACTTGTCCAGTCTTACAAATCATGCTTAAGGATGTGTTACACACAGAAACACAGAAAGACAGTCATCATTATGAAAGAAGATGAAGGCAGAAAATCTCTCAGTAAGGTAAAAAGAAAATGCAAAGCAAACAACAGAAATATTTATGGAAAAATGGCACAGCCAAACAATTACATATCAATAATAACCTTGAACTTAAATAGCCTAAATTTTCCAGTTGAAAGATACAGACTGGCTGAATAGATTAACAAACAAGAACCATCTATTCGCTGCCTAAAGAAATACACTTCACCAACAGAGATGAACGCCAACTAAAACTAAAAGGATGGAAAAAAGTTAATCCATGCTAACAGAAAGCAAAAACAAGCAGGTGTATCCATTTTAATAGCAGAAAATGGACTTTAACACACAAACTGCTAAAAGAGACAAAGAAGGGACTATGTAATGATTAAGGGATCAATTCAACAGGAATATGTGACTATAATAAATGCATATGTACCCAATGAAAGGGCACCTGGCTATTTAAAAATATTAATGATCTAAAGGGAGACATAGATTCCAATACAATAATAATGGAGAATTTCTACAACCAACTTTCATCGATGGAAAGATCAACTAGACAGAAAATAAACAAAGAAACAACAGAGCCTAGAAGCATAGGCAATCAAATCCAAAATTGACAAGTGGGATTACAACACGCTGAGAAGCTTCTTTAAGGCAAAGAAACACTCAGCAAAGTGAAGAGGAAGCTGCCAGAATGGGAGAAAATTTTTTCAAACTATTCAACCAATAAAGGATCAATATTCAGAATTTATAAATTTCAAGAAACTCAACAACAACAAACAATCCAGTTAAAAAAATGCAGAAAGGACTTGAACAGGATTTTCCAAGATTTGACATACAAGTGGCCAACAGACGTGATTTTTTACAGCCCTTGTCACTACTATTGAGGAATAGTGGGTTTTTTTCCTTATTATTTGTTGAACTCTTTACTTAGTGTAGGGTTAATTTTGTGAGCATAAAGTAATCTGAAAGTAGATCATTATAAAAATTAAGAGGAGAAATGGCAGAGGGAGGAGGAGGAAGCATGGAAACATGGGTGGGAAGGAGTGTATGGTGGGAAGTATCACAATGTTACTAAAACTTGCATATATGAATTACATGAATTTTTTAAGTTAAATTAAAAAATTAAAATGAAAAAATATAAATCTAAAATAATGTCTAATAACATCAAAATATGAATGAACTATTAAGTGAGAAACCAGAATACAAAGTAGCTGACATTGTGGAACACCAATGTTATAAAAGTCAGCGTAGATAAAGCCCAGAGACACATGAAAATAATCAATGGAAAGGTCTAAAGAACAAAACAGATTGGGGGATTTGCTGCAAATATCACACATTTTCTTTTCCTTATTTCTTTTTTTCATATTTTATTTTAAATCATTGATTCTGATTATAGTTAGAAAACTAAAATAATAATATATTCTAAATCCTGTTTTCCTGCATGGTTTTAATTATTGACATCCTAAATCTATTTTAAATAAATTACAACAACAATGTATCAGTATCAAATTCAAGGAACTTTTTTTCTAATACAGAATCATACTAAAATAAGCTGCTCATATTGGTTATTTTTCTAGCCATAGATCCTCACATTAGAAAGGCTGCATCCTCTCAAACCTGCTTTCACACAGCACTGGCATTAGGATAAAATATTGAGCATAAGAGACTCCTGAAGCATAATTAATGTACATGGAGATTTCAATAGGTCTTCAATACCCTGGTAGTTCTATAGCCCCTGTGTCCCATATAGTTTTTTAAATAATTCAATATTTCTTCCTTGCAACCCATCTTTGCCAACTGCATTAAATACGGCCAATCTCCCTCAGACGTCACCTCGAAGTGTAGCTAGGTACACCTCAGGTCATACCACACCTAAATTTGGTTTGCCACATTACTTACAGGCTTTAAATGTATTATCTCATCATCAGGGATAGAATTTCCCTTAGGGAGGATGAGTATGGGCAAGTGCCATCAATTATTAGTTGGCTCCTCATATACTTGCTTGAACTTCTCCTGGGCTCTCAGAGTCCTAACAACATAATTGTTTTTCTGAATTATTATTTTGTCTGTTTCTACATAAAAGTTTAACTGTCATGTTTCCTAAATATAAAACTTCAAATTGTTATTAACTAACCATGGGATTTTTCCTTCCTCTGTACAATAAATTCCATTATTGACCCCAACCTTTCATATATAATTTTTTTTTTATTTTTTTTTTATTTTTGATAGGCAGAGTGGACAGTGAGAGAGAGAGACAGAGAGAAAGGTCTTCCCTTGCCGTTGGTTCACCCTCCAATGGCCGCCGCTGCAGCCGGCGCACCGCGCTGATCCGATGGCAGGAGCCAGGATCCAGGTGCTTTTTCCTGGTCTCCCATGGGGTGCAGGGCCCAAGCACCTGGGCCATCCTCCACTGCACTCCCTGGCCATAGCAGAGAGCTGGCCTGGAAGAGGGGCAACCGGGACAGAATCCGGTGCCCCGACCGGGACTAGAACCCGGTGTGCCGGCGCCGCAAGGTGGAGGATTAGCCTATTGAGCCACGGCGCCGGCTCCTCATATATAATTTTGACAAATACTCTCCTTACATTTGGTCAGATCTCTATGCTAATTTTGCTATCTTCTTTTATTGTACCAAACAGTAGAATAAATGAGACCTTATTGAAATGTGACTCCTTTGGTAGACATTCCCCAGATGGTCACCCTAAATAAATCCCATACCTCCTCTCCATAAATGTCAAAACTTCTTGACCAGTGGAAAAATCACTGTGATGTATTATGACTTGGCATATATAGAAGAATTTTAAGTTTAGTGAAAAAGTAAAATGACTAGTATGATGAAAAATCTAAATATTTTTATGTAAGTTCTAAGAGATTTAAAGTATTTTAGGGAAAAGATCTAATAGGAAAACATGATAGCATCAGTAGCTAAATGTTTACATGGAGATTGTTTGATTCAAAGTGAAATACCGCATCAATTATTCTGCCACACAACAAGCTAATTCTCTTTGGCAAACACAACACCCATCAGAAGTGGAGGGAAACAAGTATTGATTTATTCTTAGAATAAAATGTCCTGCACTCAGAATTAAAAAAAAAAAAAAGTAGACAAACATCACTCTACCTTTACAAGCTTTCTGTCAAGGGCAAGAACTGTATCTTGCAGGAAAGGCAGTATAGGAGATAGGTAACCAAAATGGTTCATTGAGGGTCTTGAGCTCTATGATCCATCCCAAATTCTAAAATTAAGGGTTTCCTAATGAATATCTTCTCATGATTCATGTCATAAAACTGATGTACACTGGAACCAAATAAGAATAGAATCCAGAAAAGATCAATGTTTTGCCTTTCTTCAGACTCAAGTGTTGGAAATAGTGCTCCCTGGAAATACATTTCAACCTGCATCTATATATTGGACCCTTTATTCACACAGATTCTGAGGTATCAAAATAATATACAAAGAACTTAGGCTAGGAGTAAGAAGTTTAATTCATTGTCTGTTAAGGAGATGAATTACCTTATAATAATTATTTCACTTGTCTGAAATTCAGTTCTCTCAACAAGGTTCTTTGATTAACAATATTTGGTTTTCTTCCCAGTATCATATTCAAACATCTTTAAAAATCATAAAATAGTATAAAAATGCAAGAGAAAATGATCACATGACTTATTTTTTATTTAGGGTTATTACCAAATTTCTGAGGATTGTCATATTCAACAGCAATAAGATCAATTGGTATACTCTAAATTTAGACACATAGCTTATAAAATCAGAATATATTTGAATCATAATCCATAGTACCTGCAGTTGATATAGAATATATTTATCTTTACAAAAAGAATTCTTCATGAAAAAGCCTACTTTTTAGCATCTGTGATATTTCATTGATGTATAGACTAAAGTTTCCTTAACAACATTTGCAAAATAATAAACCAATTATGAAGCCATCTAGAACAGAGTGAAGAAAAATTACTATTTAAAAAAGTCTCTCTCCTGAATAATTGGCACTGTAATAAATGACATGTCAGAACAACAATATTAACAAAACCAATGTCATTAAATAAAGGAGGAAAGCTATTTACATAAAGAAAATCAAGAGTTTTTATCATCAGACACAGGAGGATCATCTATTGATGCACAGCTAGAATAAAGTAAGCATCCATCGCTACCTTTAAGACACAAATTGAGGGGCAGGTGTTGTGGTATAGTATAGGCCACGGTCTGAGATGCCAGAATCCCACATGGGTACCAGTTTGAGTTTACACTGCTCCACTTCCCACTCAGGTCCCCTTATAATGTACCTGGGAAAGCAACAAAAGATGACCCAACTGCATGGGCCCCTGCACTCACTTGGGAGAACTGGAAGAAGGTCCTGGCTCCTGACAATAGCCTGTTACAGTTCCAGCCATGGCAGCCATCTGGGGAGTGAACCAGCTGATGGAAGACCTCCCTCAGAGTCTCTGCCTCTTTTCCTCTTAAACCCTGCCTTTCAAAATAAATAAATAAATAAATCTTTTTTTAAAGAAAAGACAAACTGAAGTCTTCAGCTAGTGATTTAATTGGTAAGGCTGAGTTAAACATTCAAGCCTACAGGACAGCATCTGTTCAATAAAATATATGGAATTTTAAACCCCAACCCATGCCACAGAACCAGAGAATTAACAATAGAATTCATTGAGACATTTCAGAAAATGTTTTCAAAGCTTTAATCAACTCTTCTAACTAATTTTAGAGGAGAAAAATTAAAACTTGCCACTGCTAATCCGGTACTGACAGTGCAGGTAAATTTTTATCAATTTCTCCCATTTTATATAAATAGAATGATAGTGGAATGTGGTTAATTTTAAAGATAAATCTATTTTGACTTAAAATTCTGAAAATTCCTGTGTGATCTTGACTATCAGCTTTTGACTTTTTTGATTCACCTGAAACCTGGAAATTATTAGAGTAAAATATCTAATTATTAAAATAACTCATACTACCATGGCGTATATTTTAAGAATTTTAGGGGATGGTGCTATGGATAGTGGGCACAGTTCCAAAAATCTTTAAATGGAGAAAATATATACTTTATTCTCTTCAAGTCACACCTGCTGAAATTGAAAACATGCTGAATCTTTGGATTCAATGTAATGCCTATCAAAATATCAACGGTACTTTTAACAGAAATAGAAATAACAGTTATAAAATTAACATAAATTCAAAAAGAACACAAAATAGCCAAACAAATCTTCAGAGAAAACCAAGTTGGAGGCAACGTGCATCTTGATTTCAACCTGTTTAAAAGCTACAGTAATTCAAACAATATGCTGCTGGCATGAAAGCAGATCTAAAAACCACTAACAGAGCAGAGTCCAGAAAGAAACCCATGAATGTATGATCAATTGATCTTCCACAAGAATATCAAAATAATCAATGGGGAAAAACAGTTTTGTTAAGATATAAGGTTGCCAAACTTAGTATTTTTTTTTTGTTTGTTCTACTTAATACTTTTGGTTGAATACTGTAATCAATACACAATTCTTCTTAAGTGCTGAAACTTAACTGAAAAGTGGTCACTGTTAAATATAAGAGAGGGAAGAGATGTGCAATTCGGGACATGCTCAAGCTGACTTACCTCAAACGGTAGAGTTAGAAACATACCAGGGGATTCCAATTCAATCCCATCAAAGTGGCATGTACCAATGCCATCTCACTAGTCCCAGTGATCAATTTCTGTTCACAATTGATCATAATGATAGGACTAAGAACCAAAGGAAGCACATAAACAAGACTAGTGTCTGCAAATACTAGCTGATAGAATCAAAAAGGGAGATAATGATCCAACATGGGAAGTCAGATACACAGCAGACCCATAGAATGGCAGATGTCCTAAACAGCACTCTGGCCTCAGAATCAGCCCTTAAGGCATGCGGATCCGGCTGAAAAGCCCATGAGAGTATTTCAGGCATGGAAAGCCAAGACACACTGGCAAAAAAAAAAAAAAAAAAAAAACCTAAATGAAAGATCTCCGCGAGTGAGATCCCAGTGGAAAGAACGGGCCATCAAAGAAGGAGGCACCTTTCTCTGAAGGCAAGAGAGAACTTCGACTTTGACTATGACCTTGTCTAAATATGATCAGAGTCGGTGAACTCAAAAGGCTTCCATAGCCTTGGCAGCTCATGACAAGAGCCTAGGTTGATTACTGAGGCCATACACAAGAGTGTCAATTTGTGAAGTCAACAACAGGAGTCACTGTGCACTTACTCCTCATGTAGGATCTTTGTCCTTAGTGTGCTGTACATGGAGATTTAATGCTATAACTAGTACTCAAACAGTATTTTTCACTTTATGTTTCTGTGTGGGAGCAAACTGTTGAAATCTTTACTTAATGTATGCTAAACTGATCTTCTGTACATAAAGAGAATCGAAAATGAATCTTGATGTGAATGGAAGGGGAGAGGGAGTGGGAAAGGGGAGGGTTGCGGGTGGGAGGGACGTTATGGGGGGGAAGCCATTGTAATCCATAAGCTGTACCTTTGAAATTTATATTCATTAAATAAAAGTTTAAAAAAAAGAAATATGAGTAAAAGATTTGACACTTCACTAAATACTGTGCAAATAAGCAAATAAAATGATGTTCAACATTATGTGTCATTTTTAAATAATAAGATGTGATAACCCATCTAGAGAGTGGGCTAAAATTCAAAACACTAACAAGACCAAATGGTGAAGAGGATGTGGAGCAATGGAATTTTTATTCATTATGATCATAAAGTAAAATTTTATATCCATTTTAAAAGACAGTCTGATAGCTTGTTAAAAAGCTAAGTATATTCCTTTTTTAAATTTATTTATTTGACAGATAGAGTTATAGACAGTGAGAGAGAAAGATGGAGAGAAAGGTCTTCCTTCTGTTGGTTCACCCCCCAAATGGCCACTATGGCCAGAGCCACACCAATCCAAAGCCAGGAGCCAGGTGCTTCTTTCTGGTCTCCCATGCAGGTGCAGGCGCCCTAGTACTTGGGCCATCCCCCACTGCACTCCCGGGCCACAGCAGAGAGCTTGACTGTAAGAGGAGCAACCAGGACTAGAATCCAGTGCCCATATGGGATGCTGGCGCTGCAGGTGGAGGATTAACCAAGTGAGCCACAGCGCCAGCCCTGTTAAGTATATTCTTATCATATGATACAAAAACCATATTGTGTGACTTTCCACCTGATGTGGGAAAAGCCAGTTTTCCTTTTATTCTCTATTTTCCCTTTTGAATATTTTTTAAATTTTTGTTTTAATACAAAGAGAACATATTTCCTGTATTTAATAAATACAGTTATAAGATTATCATATTTCACTCCCCCTCCTTAATTCCTTTGATTTAATTTTTACAAAGACATAATGTCAACCCACTCTATAGTCACAGGTTTAATTTATCACTAGCCATAATATTCAACAAGTAAAAAGTAGGAAGACCACAGTTCCACAGGAGTATAAGCAAGGGTCAAAAACAACTATCATATAGTAAGATGTCTGCTTTGTTCCTATACATTTTTTGTATTCTATGTTAACTGGCACATATCACAGAAAACTTAGGATATTTGTCTTTGGGGACTGCCTTATTTCACTAAGCACAATGATTTCCAATTGCATCAATTTGGTTGCAAAGGAAAGGCTGTCTTTCTTTTTTATGGCTGAGAAGTATTCCATAATGTATATTTACTGCATTTGCTTTATCCAGTCACCAGTTGATGAACATCTGGGTTGATACAATATCTTAGTAATTATGAATTGAGCTGTAATAAACATAGTGGGTGCAGATAACTCTTGCATATGCTGATTTCATTTCCTTGGGTAAATTCCAATGAGTGGGGTGGCTGTCTTACGGTATATTTATTTTCAGGTTTCTAAGGAATCTTTATACTTTCTTCCATGATGGTTGTACTAGCATTCATTCCCACCAACAGAGGATTAGGGTACCTATTTCCCCCCATCTTTATTTTTTGTACCTATGAGAGCCATTCTAACTGGGATGAGGTGAAACCTCATTGTGGTTTTGATTTTCATTTCCCTGATGGCTGGTGATCCTGAGCATTTTTTTATGTGTCTGTTGGCCATTTGAATATCATCCTTTGAAAAATGCCATTCATGTCCTTATGTCCTTTGTCCATTTCTTAACTGGATTTTTTATTTTGTTTTTGTTGAGCTTCTTGAGCTCTTTATAGAGCCTGCATTTTCATAATCTGTTGCATAGTTTACAAGTGTTTTCTCCTATTATGTTGGTTGCCTGTTCATTTTGCTGAGTGTTTCCTTTGCCATACAGAAGCTTCTTAGCTTGATGTAATCTCATTTGTCTATCCTTGCTTTACTGCCTGTACTTCTGGGTTCTTTTCCGAGAAGAAAGACCCAATGTCTTGCAGTTTTCCAAATGTTCTCCTCTTGTATTTTGATGGTATCGGGTCACAGATTTAGATTTTTGATTTATTTGGATTTGATTTTATATAATATTTAAGGTAGGTGTCTTGTTTCACACTTTTTAGCAAACATAGATCCAATTTTCATAGCACCATTTGTTGAAGTGACAGTCCTTTCTCCAGGCATTGGTTTTAGTCTATTTGTCAGAGTAGTAATAAATGTGTGGATTAATTTCTGGGGTTTCTATTCTGTTTCATTGTATTTTGATAACTATTCTATGTCTTTTTCCTTTCTGTTAATCATTAGTATCAGTTTGCCAATATTTACAAAATAGTTTTCTGGGATTTTAATTGTAATTTCATTGATTCCACAGATAAAATTTGAAGACTATTTTAGCAATACTCAGTTTCCAAATCCATGAACACGGACTATTTCTTCATTTATTGAGGTCTCCTTTGGCTTCTTTAAATATTTTTATAGTTTTCTGCATAAATATTTTGAATATATTTTATTAGATTCATAAACAAATATTATTTTCATTCCTTATTTTACTATGTTGTCCTAAATGTGTTTTTCTTTTAAAGTTCTAATGTTTCATTACTGTTTCATAAGAGAGAAGTTGACATTTGTCCTGTAACCCTGACTAAGCTGTCTATGATAATTATGAATTAAAATTGAAAGAATCAGGAATGGTCCTGTATGACAAAATAAAAAAGATATTTCATTGAATTTATTCAAAGCTCTGTTTGAATCCTAACTCATTATTATCATGACTACAAAAAAGAAGCCAGGCATTCAAAAAATGAGTAGATACCCCTAACTGCAGAATGTTCCCCTGAAATTTTTATAGAAAAAAATCATTACCAACATTAGCATCAATTCCATAATTATATTCTTCTTAACAACAGTTGCATATACCATTATGGTAGTACTTTTTATATTATTTTATTTGAATTTCATTGTGACTTTACATCATAATGCATTTGATTCCTCCAAACGCTGTGGGGGAAGAACTCAAATATACATTCATTAAATGAAATAAAATAACAATAAAGGTAAAAAAAAGGTGTTTTAGAATCCCAAGACATTCAGAAGAATGGATGGAAATGAAACCCTCATTATATCTACAGTTTACTGCCCATTTTCTCTTCCCATGTCTGTGTGTTCTAACCTCTCATTCTTTTTTTTTTTTTTTTTTTTTTTTTTTTTTTTTTGACAGGCAGAGTGGACAGTGAGAGAGAGAGACAGAGAGAAAGGTCTTCCTTTGCCGTTGGTTCACCCTCCAATGGCTGCCGCGGCCAGCGCACTGTGGCTGACGCACTGCGCTGATCCGAAGCCAGGAGCCAGGTACTTATCCTGGTCTCCCATGGGGTACAGGGCCCAAGCACTTGGGCCATCCTCCACTGCACTCCCGGGTCACAGCAGAGAGCTGGCCTGGAAGAGGGGCAACTGGGACAGAATCCGGCACCCCGACCGGGACTAGAACCCGGTGTGCTGGCGCCGCAAGGCGGAGGATTAGCTTAGTGAGCTGCGGTGCCGGCTCTAACCTCTCATTCTAAGAACAATTATTTTAATATGAAAAGTTAAGTTGAAATTTGAAATATAATGCAAAATCTCTGCAGCTTTTTGCTAGGGAAATTCCCCAAAAATGTATCCTGTTGCTTGAGTCATAACTCCACAGACACATATGAAAACAAAACAAAACAAAACAAAACAAAATGCTCTTATTGCCATTCCAGGTCACAAACACAACACTCAGGTTCATAAAGTGAGAATCCATAATTAACAATCTAATCAGAAATGAATAATAAATGAGTAATTAAAAAAGTTAATGTCAATTATAGGTTGACTTTTTTAATAAATAATGACTTTGAATATTAGAATTTAAGTAGCTCATTTAAAGTCATCTGGGTAAAATGCCAGAATAAGATTTGATTTCATTAATAATTGAATTGGATACTCTAACTCTTAAATACCTAAAAATGTTACCTTATATATTCTTACCACGATGATATTTACAATTGATAGAGAAGAACATTGTTTATGCTGCTGCTGATGATAAGAAGATAACGGCAACATGATGATTATAACAAAGTCAGATGGTCAATACAGGAAAGTCGAGTACTCTGGAATCTTCTCACCAGTTACAGGAGTTTTCAAAATAGGAGCTATTGTGTTCCAATAAGAAAAGTTATAAAAAGCCTCCCGGGTAAATTTTAGAAAATGTCATAAATTTAACAAAAATAGGAAATTTCAAATATATTTTTTTAAAAAAAAGAATTGGTTAATGAGGGAAAGAGATGTCTATGCTAACCTCTCTAGCAGAATTACTATGAGTTAAATTCTGCGCTCCAGTAGTTTTATTTTTTTTTTTTGCTTTCTTTTATTACATTGCATCTGTGTGAACTACTTATTTCTTTATCTTGTATAATCTTCAGTAAACAAAGGATTCTTACCTTCTCCACACTGGTCATTATTTTCCCTTGACTCTGCTTCTGTAATATATGTAGCTCTTTCATTTCTCCTTATGAGAAACTTTTTTTTCCCCAAATATTTCCAGTCCTCTCAAGGGATCCTTTTCCCATACAATTCCAAATGAGAATGTGACATTGATTTATGTTAAGTCTCTATCCACAGCACTAAGGAATAAAGTAAAATGCTGCATTTTGTGAATAATTGGTTTGTAATACAAGCCCAGAAATCAACAGGGAAAAAGCAACGGAATTTATGTTTCATCTCATTTATTTTGACAGTTGCAGAAGTTCAGGTACAGTTATACACATTAATATTGATAAGCAAATGCAGAAAAAGAAAAAAAACTAAGTCAAAGAGACTCAGATTCACTGAAGCTCAAAGACCATTAAATTGTGACTGAATAGGGCTGCACATTTCTAGTATTATTCAGGGATACAATTTGTCAGAGGACTCTGAGTGGTTTTATATATTTTCTCTCACAATACGATAAACAAACAACTCATTAAAAGCATTCTCTCAGGAAACCAAAAATTATGGGCAGTGGCAGCTTCCTTCTGGCCTTAGAGCAGCACCCATCCTGTACAGGACCCATGGATCTTGGAAATTAAAGGAGAAAACGTCTCTTTTCCTCACATTCAGTTATTCCATTTGTGTTTGATTTAGCAAAAAGCAAAATTATGAAAACTGCAGAAAGGAAAAATGTATAGAATGAATGACTATCAGAACCAATATAGACAAAGAAGCATTAAAAAAGAAAAATATTCACAATGCTTGAAAATATTTTTAAAATATGAAAATTGTACTCAAAGGGTGAGATTACAGCTTGGATGTTTTGGCATGAGGACTACTGTTTTTCATTGTGGAGCTTTTGATTTTAGTATGTTTGATTTTACTGTGTATATGCTACATTAATAATGATGGTGATGATAATACCAGCCATATTATTAACAACAATGTCCATAACTAAAAAGATTACAATCCATGCAATTCCAAAAAATTATGAAATCACTTTTCACAATGACTAGCCTATTGTAGCAGCATAATAACTCGTTGAATTATATAGATCAGATTTACTGCCCTATTGTTCAGATAAAGAAAATGAGGTCCGCCGGTTCTGTCCCAGTTGCTCCTCTTCCAGTCCAGCTCTCTGCTATGGCCTGGGAGGGGAGTGGAGGATGGCCCAAGTGCTTGGGTCCTGCACCTGCATGGGAGATCAGGAAGAAGTACCTGGCTCCTGGCTTCAGATCAGTGTAGCACTCCGGCCATAGCGGCCAAGTGGGGAGTGAACCAACGGAAGGAAGACCTTTCTCTCTGTCTCTCTCTATCTCACTGTCTAACTCTGCCTGTCAAAAAAAAAAAAAAAAGAACATGAGGTCCAAAATTTCTCCCAATGTTACCCAGCAACTGATGGTAAGGTATCTGGAAGAGAACTGATCTCCTAGGTTGGACTTCAGTGTTCCCTCCTCATCAGCAGAATGTAAGAGATATTCCCACGACAGTGATCACTAGAGTGAGAGAGATTAAGGCAAAGGGAAGGAGTGACAATATCACTGTAGACAAAGCAACATCAACTTGAGAGGTGACAAAACTAACAGTATCAACAGATTCAGGAAAACTTTAAATGATAAACATGGGCGCAATCGACCTACACAGATGATGAGAAATGCATGTAATTGTGACAGAGCCCTGACATTTCACAAATGACAAGAAAATAAATCATCTCTGGCCAAACACACAAAATAACAGAAAGCATAATCTTCCCTGATCAAACACACAAACTAATAGAAAAACACACAAACACAGGAATGAGTGAGCCATAATATGACACAGTGAGGCAATGTGTTTGATTCTAGCTTTGGAGATCAGCAAAAACCAAGAATAATTCCCTTCCACTAAAGTACAATCTGCATATACATGTAGGCAAGTACTGACTCGCACATAACTTCCACAGAAAACCAACAGCAGTAGAACCTTAGCAACCTATATCACGCACCTATGGCTCATTGCATCTCCCATGTAGGATGAAGCTCATTTGCATTAGAAGAAGCTCACCGTGCAAATGTCCCCTGGCTCCACACATGTTCTCATTGCATTCAGGTCTCTGGGCAAAAAGTCATGTAGATAGAGAGGCCTCCCCTGACCACTACTTCCCAAGTCCAGTCTTTTTTCTTCTCACCACAGTTTTTCTCTGAGCATTTTTTATGGACACACGATATGTTTTGAACAAATGCAATAATAGGGAATGCTTCTGGAGCAGGTGCTGTGGCCCAGTAGGTTAATCCTCCTCCTGGGGTGCCAGTATCCCATATGGACACCGGTTCTAGTCCCAGCTTGCTCCTCTTCCAATCCAGCTCTCTACTACGGACTGGGATAGCAGTAGAAGATGGCCCAAGTCCTTGGGCCCCGGCACCCACGTGGGAAACCCGGAAGAAGCTCCTGGCTCCTGGCTCCTGGCTCCTGGCTTCGGATTGGCACAGCTCTGGCCATTGCACCCATTGTGGACATTTGCAGACTGAAGACCTTTCTCTCTGTCTCTCCCTCTCACTGTCTGTAACTTTACCTCTTAAATAAATAAATAAAATCTTTAAAAATAGGGAATGCTTCTGTTTTGTCCTCTTCTATATTCCCAACACTTACAATGTTGCATAAAATAAGTGCTCCATAATTATCTAGAAGATAAAGAATGAATGACACTTGTTTTATTAACTGGATGAGCTGGGTAATTTATTCAACTTCTCCATATTAACATACACATATCTCACTAACTATTATGAGATGAAAGCCAATGCCTACCATATGGTAAATGTTCAATAAACAGCAGGTTTTTAGAGAGATGCAAATAGACAACATAAATATGCACCCATTCCACTGTTTTAAATATCTTTTCAAATGTCACAAAAGCACCTGTTTTATCTCTGACTTTATAGAAAGAAGAAAAGAAATAGATAAAGATTTCAATGATAAACTCACCATATTCTAACTTATCATTTTTAATGAACCACATATGTTAACCCAATCACAATCTTTATGTCCCACAATAGTACATTAGATTCCACACAAGGGTGTGAACTTTTATACGTGCATATTTGTAAACACATGGGTGCAGAGAGTACATGGTGATCATCTGTGAAAAAGAGCCTTTGGTCGGCATCGTGGCTCACTAGGTTAATCCTCCGCCTTGTGGCGCCGGCACACCGGGTTCTAGTCCTGGTCGGGGCACCGGATTCTGTCCCGGTTGCCCCTCTTCCAGGCCAGCTCTCTGCTGTGGCCAGGGAGTGCAGTGGAGGATGGCCTAGGTGCTTGGGCCCTGCACCCCATGGGAGACCAGGAGAAGCACCTGGCTTCTGGCTTTGGATCAGAGCAGTGCACCGGCCATTGGAGGGTGAACCAATGGTAAAGGAAGACCTTTCTCTCTGTCTCTCTCTCACTGTCCACTCTGCCTGCCAAAAAAGAAAAAAAAGAAAAGAAAATGAGCCTTTAACTCTTCTTTTTCTGTGTTCTGTGACACTAAAATTGTCAGGAATTAAAATTAAAAATAAGGAATGATCTTTTGGTTTTACAAAAGGATTCCACTCCTGCCACCCATAAAGAAGGTGGGTTAAACTTACAGACATATCTGTTCAATCAGCTTTATGCAATGCAAAATTGAAAGTAAGTAATGCAGGACCAGTCAATGGAGCTCAAGCAGTAAAAAGGAATCCTATCTGCCAGGTGTTCAAATGCATATGAAAGTGTGAATAGTCACTATGGTGCTTTGAAACTGACTATGTGCTTGGAAGTAGTAAAAATATCATATAATCCATGTTTCCCATCCTTAAAAATTTTATTTCTCACCTATGTTGCAGAGTTGATGATATTTTGGAAGTTACTAAGCTTTGTGGTGCCAGTGGATCAGATGGTCAGGGGCCTGATGCTTCCAGAAAACACTTTGTTTTTTAATCTAATGTATTCATTTGTAAGCAATGGCCTATTTGCCAACAAGACTTAATGTGATGCAAAGCACACTAGCTTTTGTGCCAAGGCTGTGTTTTTCACTGTCCAGGTTCTTTTTTTGGGGAAGTAAGGCCTGGCCTTGTTCATCTTACCCAAGTACACCTGTCAGTATATGGGTAGTGAGGGAAGGTATGGAGGTAGAAATTATCAACTACTACTTCAAAAGTAAAAATTCTCAGCAGGAAGAAGCTGAGAGACTGCACATTTGTACTCTCTTTTGAACTACTGCAGTAATAAGTACATCCTAGGCCTGTGATCCTTAATTATTTTTCCTTTGGATCACCATGGATCTTCTTAATAAAAAAAAAAATGGGTCCCCATAGTATAGCTCCCAAAGTTCTGATTCAGGCAACCTTGGGTTAGAATCAGTAATCTCAATGTTTAACAAGCACCCAAGTTGCAATGAGCCAGAGACTGCATTTTGAGAAGTACTAAAGTGATTAATACTCCAGCTGTTATATGTGTTGTACATGACTTGTTGGTTGACACCCAATCCCTTTTGCAATTGATCCCTTGTCTATTCCACATCCTCCATAAATTTTCTTAGTTTGTTATGTCAGGCTAAATTGTACAGGTAACTCTACAAGTATACAAACATTGGTGGCTGGTCCTCCCTAGAATTAAATGATAGGGGAAAAGAAGCCGCATGGCAGAGAAAATGGAAGATGATCACCCAACATAAACACCACAAGTTCTTCATAAACATTGCCTTTGTAGCCCCTTTTGAGCAGAAGAAACATGACCAGAGAGTTCACTTGACTGGGTCAAGTTCACCCGAAAGGAGAAGGAAAGGATGGAAAGAGCAAAATAGAGGGGGAAAAAAGATCACTACAAATTGTTTGAGGGGGCCCACTATGGATATTAATGATATTATTGAATGACCCCCCTGCCAGATCATAGTCAATAACTGGTTGCACTCACAGTGCGACTTTGAAAGCAATTTTTTTTTAAAAAAGGCAATCTTTGTTACTAAATCTCAAGTGAAAGTAATAACTAAGATATGATTTTAAAATACAAGGTCTGAACTCATGTTTATTTACAACCAGGCCAAGAATGAAAGAGATTTTGCAATGGTATGTGTGTGTGAGTGTTTGTGTGCATGTGTTTGTGACTGTGTGCCCATCTGCAACTGCAGTAAACCTAAAGGCAAAGAGATTATCATATTTTCCTGGCAGAGAACAGCTGAGATGGTGGTGATCAAAGGCTGGCACCAGGCAAGCAGCCTCAGTAATTAACATTTCCATTTATAACCTCTATTCTAAGAGGAAACAAGTTGATTATTTTTCTCAAGTTGAATGAATTAACTTCATATAATTCTTGCTTCCAAGTCTCAGTTATTCTCCAACCTATCTTTCCTGGTCATCTTGAAACCAATTTGAAATTTAATCTATGTAGTCTGAATGTAGATGAGAACCATATATTCTCACTAATACAGGGAAATGTAGGCCACTTTATCCAGGAGCCCAGATTATAAAATGTTACTGGCATTAAATCATAAGTATGATATAAAATATCATGTCATAAATTTAAATTTTCATTTGTATGTAAATTTAGCAAATATGTTTAAAGAAATTTTACCTTAAGAAAGTTTATATTTATACCAATTGTCTTTGAAAGCAATTAAAAATTCTGTTTTAGGGGGTCAGCTCTGTGGCAAAGCTGGAAAAGCCACCACCTGCAGTGCCGGCATCCCATATGGGCGCTGGTTCTAGTCCCGGCTGCTCCCCTTCTAATCCAGCTCTCTGCTATGGCCTGGGAAAGCAGTAGAAGATGGCCCAAGTCCTTGGGCCCCTGCACCCACATAGGAAGACCCAGAGGAAGCTCCTGGCCCTTGGCTTCAGATCAGCTCAGCTCTGGCCGTTGTGGCCAATTGGGGAGTGAAGCAACAGATGGAAGATCTCTTTCCTACTCCCTCTCCCCCTCTCCCCCTCTTCTCCTCTCCCCCCCTCTCTCTGTAACTCAGAATTTTTTTTATTTTTATTTGAAAGTCAATTTTAGGGCAGGCATTGTGGCATGGCAAGTTAAGATTCCACCTGGGATGCCCACATCCCGTCTCAGAGCAGCTTGCTTGAGTCCTAGATGTAGTTCCATGCTGCTGGCTTTGCTCCGGTCCAACTCGTGGTGCTCTGGGCTTTTGCAGTGTGAATCAATGGATAGAAATCATTCTCATTCTCCCTCTCTCTCTGCCTTTCAAATAAACTAAAAATATATAAATAAGCATTTAAATTATATTTTAAGTACTAGTTTAGAACATTATTTCATTTTATAATACCTATTAATTTACTTATGAAGCACTGTAGAGATCCATATCCTATTTAAAGAAAAACGTTGTGTATAAAGACACCAATCTTAAAATAACTTTGGAATGTTAATGAGTCTAAAAGAACACATTTTATAATACTATGTGCTGTATCAATACAAAATGTAAAACCAATAATGACTGAAATACGGATTTTTATTCAGAATGAGTTATATTCTATGTACCAGAACAAATTATGATCTCATCATTTTCCTTCTGAGGGGCTAATACAATTCTCAAGTATTTCTCAAATATAGTAAATGAGTTATAGATGTATGTTTATGATGATAGAAATATATGAGAGATCATCAAAAAGTTACTGGAAAATGCATATAATAAAAAAACTTGCATAAATTTAAGAATTTATTCTACCAAAACCAACCAATCCTTTTTTTTTTTATTTTTTATTTTTTACAGGCAGAGTAGACAGTGAGAGAGAGAGACAGAGAGAAAGGTCTTCCTTTACCGTTGGTTCACCCCCCAGCGGCTGCTGCGGCCAGCACGCTGCGGCCAACGCACTGCGCTGATCCGAAGCCAGGAGCCAGGTGCTTCCTCTGGTCTCCCATGCAGGTGCAGGGCCCAAGGACTTGGGCCATCCTCCACTGCACTCCCTGGCCACAGCAGAGAGCTGGCCTGGAAGAGGGGCAACCGGGACAGAATCCGGCGCCCCGACTGGGACTAGAACCCGGTGTGCCGGCGCCGCAAGGCAGAGGATTAGCCTAGTGAGCCACTGCGCCGGCCTCCAACCAGTCTTTTAATTCAATTTTCCACAAACTTTATTTATTTTTTTTACAGGCAGAGTGGACAGTGAGAGAGAGAGACAGAGAGAAAGGTCTTCCTTTGCCATTGGTTCACCCTCCAATGGCCACTGTGGTCGGCGCGCTGCGGCCGGCGCCCCGCGTTGATCTGAGGCCAGGAGCCAGGTGCTTCTCCTGGTCTCCCATGGGATGCAGGGCCCAAGCACTTGGGCCATCCTCCACTGCACTCCCTGGCCACAGCAGAGAGCTGGCCTGGAAGAGGGGCAACCAGGACAGAATCCGGCGCCCCGACTGGGACTAGAACCCGGTGTGCCAGCGCCGCAAGGTGGAGGATTAGCCTAGTGAGCCGCGGCGCCGGCCCTATTTTCCACAAACTTTATAAAGTAGATTTTATCATGCTTATTCAGAAGGATATACACCTTTTAACAGCCAAGATTCCTCAGAGAAACAGACACAACTGTATGTGTGTGTGTGTGAATGTTTGCATGCAGATGAATACAGGTTACGCAGACTATGAGAGCTGCAGATCAGAAACTGGTATAATTTTTTAAAGGTTTGTTTATTTATTTGAAAGGCATAGGGACAGAGAAGCAGAGTGAGAGCAAGATCTTCCATTACTGATTCTCTCCCCAACCAACAGCAACAGCTGGGTCTAGGCCAGGTCAAAGACAAGAGCACAGATCTCCATCAAAGGCTCCTATGTGGTACCAAAGACCCAAGTACTTGGGCCAGCGCCTGCTGCATTCCAAGGCACACTACCAGGAAGCTGAACCACGAGCAGAGCAGTCAGGACTCATCCTAGTGTTCTGATACAGGATGCAGGCATCTTCTGTGGCAGACTGACCTGCAGCACCACAGCACAGGCTTCAGGTCTGATTTCTATGTCAAAGTCTTGAGGAATAAGTCCTTTTTCAGGTTTCAATTCTGTTCTTTGGCTAGCTAGATGAGGCCTACCTGTGTTAACAAAGATAATCTATCTTTTACTTAAAGTCAACTGCTTACAGGTACAGATATGAATCACATGACAAAAATACCTTCCTGTCAATATCTAGACTTGTGTTTTACCACCTAATGGCGCCATCATATTCCAGCCAAGTTGATACATAAAATTCAACTATTGAAGACTTTGAAAGGAGTAGATTCTCCTGTTGAAAATTTTTGAAGTGCAGATGGTTCTGAAACAAATATTCCCAATATTTTCATGATTTAATAGAAGCTTACTCTTTATTGTTGTAACAGCCTTATATGGCTTTCCAGATCGGTGACCATTATTCCTACATGCGTCTACTCAAGCCCTGAAGGTCCTTCTGTTTTTGGCCTCTAAAAACCCCTTAAAACTCTGCCGTGCTCTGCAGTCATTCAGCTCTACAGGAAAAATATTGAAACTGCATAACCATTTATTCAAAAATTTTTCTGTGGCAGCTACAAGCATTGCTTATTTTTTTAAAAGATTTGTTTATTTATTTGAAAGAGTTATGCAGAGAGAGAAGGAGAGGCAGAGAGAGAGAGAGATCTTCCATCCGATGATTCACTCTCCAAGTGGCCACAACAACCAGAGCTGCGCTGATCCGAAGCCGGGAGCCAGGAACTCCTTCCAGTCTCCTACATGGGTGCAGGAGCCCAAGGACTTGGGCCATCCTCCACCGCTTTCCCAGGCCATAGCAGAGAGCTGAATTGTAAGTGGAGCAGCCAGGACTGGAACTAGCGCCCATATGGGATGCCAGCATCAGAGGCTTAACCTGGCATAGTGGCTTAACCCACTATGCCACAGCACCGGCCCTAGCATTACTTACTCTCACATTTCAATGGCAAGAAAAGATCACATTACCATACTTAGATGCAAAGGGACTAGAGAACTTGAATGTTACCTAGACAGCCCCTTGCCAGTAACATTGCCTTACTCCAAAATGGAGAATTTTTCCTATTGGTCATCTGTAAACCTAATAACAGAAATTAAATTTCAAGAGAAATAAAGTAATACAATTATTTATAAACTAGGCTCTGAGTCAGCATCATTAAGTATTTAAGGAGTTTATTTTTTTATTATTTGAGAAGTAGAGGTAGAGAGTAATAGCAAAATGGAGATCACTCATACAATTATTTGGTCCTCAAATTCCTGTAATGACCAGAAATGACCCAATGCTGAAGTTGAGAACTGGAAACTCAATCCACGTCTCTTGTATGGACCCCAGGGACCAATCACTTGAATAATCATCAGTGAGGATCTGGAGCCACACGCTCAACCGAAGGTACTCTTATTTAAGACTCCAGCATCTTAACCAGAGTTTTAATAGGGCTAATGCCCACTCTGGAAGTTTATTTTAAAATGCTTGTTCCTTTTACTCTTGATCCATAAATCATTATTTATAAATTCTATGGTACAGTCCAGAAATAAATATTATCAAATAAATTCCTGCAGGTCATCCAGATGTACTGCTCACCAGGCCACTCAATTCAGATCTTTCATTTGTCTCCAACTAAGGGCATAGTAGACTATCTCTTAAGTGGATATGTTCTTTGGAATTCAATATCTCTAAAAACTTAGTAAGCAGGCAAATCTCAGTATGAGCCCCAGTATTATTTATCTTAACAAAATTCCTGGGTGATAAAATTATTCAATTTTTACTGAGTATATAAGACGTACTAAGTCCTCTTCTAGGAATGTCACATGAATTACCTTGTCTTGCATGGAAACAGTACAGATGGCTATTACCAACCAGCTTTACAGATGACAAAATTAAGGCACAGAGATTTACTTAACTGAAAATAGTTACTCTAGGAGGTGGCAACAATGGGAATCAAACTTGGGCAGTATGACCCCAAATCCTCTGTCTTTCCCTCACCTCAGTACCAAATACTTTAATCTCTAAAGCACTTTGAATTAAGAATGGATATTCTCAACTCCCACTTGAGACTACATAGGTTTTTTGTTTAGAATCACCACAGTAAGCAGTAAGTGTCCTTTACCTTCCTTCTGTCGCTGAAATTTCCATCTGAAAAACTCCTCTGAAATCTAATTCTGTACATCCAACATTAGTTCTGCTTTCATAGTGCATTCGAAAACACATAATAATCTTTTTCTGAAAAATCATTTTCCTCCAGTGTTATAACCTCAATAAATGGTGAAGAACTCTTTCAAGTATTGCATGTCTGTTACGCAAGAATCATGCTAAACATATTCATCGACATTCCCCATGATCTCCATCCAAACACAAATTAACCCTATCAATTTATTTCCAAAATCTTAAAGCCATGCATTCTCGATTTCCAATATCAATTCCAATGGCTATACCAGCATGGTATTTTGGCAACTGCAAAACCTTCCAACAGAGTTCAGTCTCTTCCACCCTCCAGTCTATAGATGATATTGTGGTCAGAGTGATCTCTCCATCATATAATGGGTAAAGCTCCAAATCCTTAACTGTTATGAAATCCTCCATGTGCCAGCCCCTTCTCACAATCCTCTATTCAGACCATCCTTCTCATCTTTCCTATTTAAGTCATCTTCTTTTGAAGTTAAGCTATTTGCACAAGTAGATTTCTCTGCCATTTGTACCCACTAAGGTCTAAGTGTAGCATACTTCCAAAATTCATACCTAATCACCAATTTGATGGGTATTAGGAAATTGAGACTTTGGGTAGTGGTTAGGCCATGAGAGCTCCCCTGTAATATGCAGTAGTGTCCTTTACAAAATAGGCTACAACAGAGTCATTGCTTCTTCTGCATGAAAGAACACACAACACATCACTTGTAAATGAGGAAGTGTGTCCTAGATACCACATGTCCTGGGGCATTTGTCTTGAATGTCCCAGCCTCTAGAACTGCGAAAAATCAATTTATTTTACTGAAAATTCACTTGCTCTATTGTTGTCTGTTACATCAGCCTGAAGGGAAAATTACATTAGCTTAACCCAATATCAATGATTCTTAACCACCTCAAATGTCATCTAGAAAATAAGAATTAAACATTAACAAGAGTGATAAAAACAATGAAATAAAATGGTAGTTTGCATATAAAAGGATTTCAGTAAATTCCAACCATCTAAATATTATCCAACATAGTTGAAAATTTATATCCATTTTGTCTTCGGCTCTAAGTCATGATATTTATAGAATTTCTAGGTTGGAAAGAACCTATAAGGGATACATTTATCTTAATTCATAAATTAATGAAAATCATAGTGTATCTTTACTTAAAGGAGGCTTAGAACAGTTTAAATTATGTCAAGTTATTACTATCTTTAAGAGTTTGCAACTTTGCCAAATAAAAGTGTTAAACTGCTATAATTTTCAATTCTACTAGTTTGTTTTGGAGTCACTAATGAAATGCACATATCTTCAAAGCCCTGGCATGAAAAAAGGCAAGATTTCAAATAAATTCATAAATTAAAAGGCATCAACTGACATCTAATCTGAAAGAGCACAGTACAGCATTCAATAATTTGAAAATGATTTGGACCTTCTATTGATACAAAAATTAGAAGCATAACCAAGTTCTTACTTCAGTAAGGTTTGTTTAAGAAACACAGACATATTTTACAAGGAATATCCACATCCATACACAAGAAGGGAAAGTGTTTGAAGGATACAACATGGCTGAGAGAAGCAGAAAAGCAGAGAGATTCGGAACATAAGAAAACAATCAAGTGATAAGAACAAGAACAGTGTTAATAAAGGTTAATTCAAATGACTAGAACCCAATCTTCAGTAATATATTAAATTCCTTTAGGAGAGTCTTTGTAATTTTCAATTGTGTTTCCTGGGATATGTTTTTAGGAGGGCAACATTATGATTTTAAAAGTATTCTACACAAGTGATAGACACAGAAGAATGAGCATCAATCATTATCTGCATAGAACCACAATCAAGAGGTTGGGCTGTGGACTAAGATGAGTTTCAATCCTATCACTCACTCTTAGGGGCTGTGCAAACCTCACCAATTATTTACTCTAAGTTTTAGTTCCTTTTTATAAAGATTTAAATGGCAAAGTTACAGAGAGAGAGAGAGAGAGAGAGAGAGAAAGAGAGAGAAGGATCTTCCATCTACTAGTTTACACACCAAACAGCTGCAAAAGCTGAGGCTTGGCCAGGCCAAAGCCGAAATCCTGGAACTCCATCCAGGTCTTGCAAATGGATAGCAGGGACCCAAACTGTTGGCCCATCTTTGACCAATTTCATAGGTACCTTACCAGGGGGCTAGATCAGAAGTGGAACTGCTGCTGGGACTTGAACCAGTGGTCACATTGGATGATGGCATTGCACATACTGGCTTAACACATTGCACCACACACTGGTCCCAGTTTTAGTTTCTTCATCCGAAAAATAGAGAAAACATTACCTAATCATTAGCTTACTTTGAAAATCCAAAAAGGTTATCATATAATGTGGCAAGACCATGATTCCAAAACATGCAGTCAAACTGCAGACCCCTAAATCATAAAAGGATGATTCTCTATTTAACTTTCTACACTACAAGATTTGGAAATAAACAAATATTACCAGGTGCACAATAAGTATGCAATATAAGTAAATATTATCATCCGGAATAATTAATTTCAGATTTTTTTGATATTTGACCAAAATTGATCAAGAAGATATATATTCAACATTGACCTAGCATGTCAACTTCAGAGGTTGAAAACTGCATGTGAAACACACCAGGAAGTAAGGTGAAGCTGAGGAGAAGAAAATGAATGCTGTGAAGATCAGCAAGACATCCATTTGCTAGATGCACCTGCAGAGATAATATGGTATACTACAAGCTTTGGCTATATTTTGTGTCTCTTGATTGCCATACTCATTACAAGCAAATGTCAGCCTCCCAGACTAGCACTTGTATAGGGAATCTATGAGTTAACCCAGACAGATTGACCTTTGCCCAGTGAAGAAGGCTGTTTACAGCTCATCTGAAGAGAAATCAGTGGTTTATAAACCAACCTTCCTTTTTATACTAGTGGGAAAAGTTTTCCCTTAAATTAAGATTGTTTTTTGAAAAGTTGTTTGAAAAATACAGTAGAAGAGATCCTCATTTTAAAAGATATTCAGTTGGGGCTGGCACTGTGGCATAGCAGGTTAAAGCCCTGGCCTGAAGCACTAGTATCCCATATGGGCACCGGTTCCAGTCCCAGCTGCTCCTCTTCCAATCCAGCTCTCTGTTATGGCCTAGGATAGCAGTAGAAGATGGCCCAAGTGCTTGGGCCCCTGCACATTTGTGGGAGACCTGGAAGAAGCTCCTGGCTCCTGGCTTTGAATCGGCACAGCTCCGGCCGTTGCAACCATCTGGGGAGTGAACCAGCGGATGGAAGACCTCTCTCTCTCTCTCTACCTCTCTGTTACTCTTTCTTAAAAAAAAAAAAGATATTCAGTTAAAATAACTTCTAAACCAACAAACTTGTAAACAATGGACTTTTTGTCCATTTTATTGCTGTATTCCTATTATTTAGTACAGCTAGCATATATACAGACAAGCATAATTTCAATAATTCATTATACATGAATAATGATACATGTATAATGTATATAATACATGTACATAATAATGTATATAATACATGTATAATGAATTATTGAAATTGTCCATAAAAATGGTGATCATAATAGTATGTGAGGCCTTCAAAAATCTCATGAAAAGTGCAGATTATGAAAAAGTATGCATGGATATGAAAATTTTTACAACAAAATAAGCATGTTTGAATTAACCTTTCCCATGATTTTTGGAAATACTCCTATATCTATGTCAAATATTTGTCATGAATAAGGCAAGTTACCTAAAGCATTTATCAAGTGCCTAGAGTATAGTACTCCATATATAGTGTATATATGTATATGCTCTTCAACACATAGTGTATAGTGTTCCACAGATTAGGCGTTATTACTGATAGATAATTTTGGCTGGAGATACCCGTATGGAGATATATGAGATTATGCTTTTGAGGAGTACAAATAGTAACAACAAGGAAAGTATCACAAGCCATTCTCAGGAGTTTGCTCTTTACCGCATTGGCAGTGGAAGCTTAGTAAGGAGGTGGGGATATAGCAAGTCTCTAGCGCATTATCATCATTGGGCCTTAGTGTTCAAGATGCTTTCCAGGTGTGGAAAGCAATAGAAGGGCAAGTCACTTAATTACTCCAAACTTTAGTTTCCCCATCTGTAAAATGGAGATGATATTCTGCAACCTGTCTCCTAATATTGTATAGATGACTAGGAAGGGAAAGTCCAATTACACACGAAAACACATGCAATGTGAAATGCAGAACAATTTATGAGTTAATCATTCCATATGGCTGTTTTTAATCAGTTGAGACTCAGAGAAATATTTTCCTGTTATTAAACTGGGTCATCCTATTCCCACCCACATTTCATTTCTCAGTCTCCTGAGGACATAACAGAGTGAAGTGAGGACTGATATGTCTACAGATAAATTTGTATTTTTCTAAGAGAAGGAATGGAGAGGAGCAAGAGAAAAGGGATAAAATCGAGCTTAAATCAGGAAGAAAAATTACTCCAGGGAGATTCTTTAAAATTACTCTGATGACCTCTGTCTTGTATCTTAGTAAGATTTTGATTCCCTGGGACTTTGATTTTTCAAAGAAATGAAGGGCTCTGAAATGACAGACTGAGGTAATCAAAACAGATAAAAAATTGTAATCTCCTCCTTATTCAATTAAATTAATGAAAATTTTCCCACTTGTCAAACCTATTAGCACCTGACAATAAGTTGTTAACAGAGCGCCTGCAGCTGATTATTCTTGCTAAGGAAAACAACTTGCTGACATTTCACTTTTAGGTTGAGTGCTGATTAGCCTTTCACCTAAATTTTGACCTTGCAATGCTGAGCTGCTTAAAATGATCTGAAAAGGAAAAGAGCTGAATACAGCCCTGTAATATCTTGCACAAGAATGGATGGCTGGCTCCCTTTAGAGATGGATGTGTGAGGCTAGTGTGGATTGAGTAAAGGCCAGACAAGGAGAAAACATTGCAACTGGAAAGCAGCACCATCAGAAGGCAGCTGGCAAATAGTGCAAAGGCTCACACACACACACACACACACACACACACACACGTAAAAACACACACACGTACACACACACGCATGCGTGCGCGCACACACACACACACACACACACAAAGGAGCCCAAGGAGGCCAGCCTATATAGGAGTCAAAAGGACATATTAAGTGTGCTAAAACAAAAAAAATTCCCTAGCCCAATTAAACTTAGTAGAGTTTATTTAGCACAGCATAAATGGTTCACAAATCATGCAGCTTCCTGAAAACCTAAGCAGGTTCCAGAAACTCCAACAATGTGATCTGACAGTGTTTATAGAAAAACAGAAATGAGGGAATGAAAACAACAGAATTGGCTATTGTTTAGTCACCCAACCAGTCAATTAGTTCCAGATTAACTAGTTAATATCTTTAACCTTAATTAGTTAATTGGCTATATGGACTTCTGCAACCAGTCAAAGCGCTACTACTGTGATTAAATTCTACAATAGTTTGGCCTGATGAGCCCAGTGCAGGAGCTTAGTCCAAATCAACAGTATCTTACAATTTTATTTAAAAATACAAAGAGTAACATCTTACAAGCAGTGAGTCCTGTGCTCCCTAAAGGCCAGGGGACATGGAATATGAATACTAATCCTAAGCTATAGACACATTACTCCCTGGACTGTGCAACTGTACTGCTGAGTGAGAGTCTGTGGACGAGATACAGACTTGAACATTTAAAGCAAGACTGGGGTGATCCAGTCTTGGATCTGAGAGGAGGAAGCGGCCTGAAATAATATTGCAGACTGACACCACAAATGAAGAGCTCATTTCCTGCAATTTGAACCTTATGACAGATACATATAAATCTCTGTGTCTTTCTTAATATCAATACAAAGATTCAAAGAGAATTTGAGAAAACATAAATATACATTTTGAATAAATTGTTATTATTTAACCCCACACCCTAGAGATGACTGTTATATTTAATATAGTTCCTCCTTTTGTTCCACCCTTGTTCATTATCATCTGCTTGCCTCCCCATGAGATGATACTTTAAACATAATGAAGTATCCTTCTTTATTTCACATATTGTATAGTATTTTCACATATAATTAAGATTCTTAAAAACATATTCTAACAGTTGTATAATAATATATATAGATGTAGCATTCTGTATTTATTCTCATAATTTAAAACAATTGCATGTTTTCCCATGTTTCACTGTTACACACCATACCACCGTGATCAACTTTAAGCAGGCTCCATCTACATGGGTTAAAAGTGAGCTAAAAGAACTGTGATTGTTTTTCATGGCCACAAGAGATAGAGACAACTAGTACTCTCCTTAGAGTCTGCTGGCCCTTTGTAGCCGCCTTAATGAATGGAATGAATTGGGGTTGACGATGCCAACTTCTAAAGATAGATGAACAAGACGGGGAAAAACTGCTTCCAGATTGTCCAGCATTGCTTGTTCTTAGAGTCTTTCTCCACCAAGGAAGTCACCCCACCCTAAGGCAGCCATGTGAAATCACCACGTGGAGAGAACAGTGCTGAAAGGAGAGACTCAGAAGTCCTCAGGTGTTTGTGTGCTTGTTTGAATCCCAGCCCGGGAGTACGACTGTGTCCCAGGAAGCCTTTGAGATGGTCCTAGCCTCCACCACCACTTGAAGCAATCACAGGAGGGACCCCAAAGGAGAACCGCCTGAATTCAATCAGCTGCCAGAATCGTGAGCAAAAGACTGCCACTGCTCTTCAAATTCACTATTCTGTAATGTTTTTAATAATAGGCACCCGATCAGAGAGGCTACTTTCTGTCAGATTTCTGGTACTTCAACTAAAGTACCTGGCAGGAGGCAATTAGAAAAGAATAGGTTTATTCCAGTTTATAGTTTTGGAGGTTCATAGTCTGATATCAGGGAAGCCCCATCAGTTGAGCCATCTAGTGAGGCTAGAGAAGGGATCATATGGAGAGTCAGGATGCAGAGAGATCAACTGAGCTAAGCATGGCTTACATAACCAACTCCCTCAAAATGAAACCATCTGAAAGAAAGCCACCAATGACCTAAATATTTCCCATTGAACCCGCCTCCTACACACCATAATTTTATGAAGTCTCCACTTTTAACCCATTAACCATTTTCATAAGACTTTGGAGACCAAGTCCCCAAAACATAGACATTTGGGGGACATCCAAAATCTGTCAACCCAGAATACTTTATATGGCAAAGCTCTTATTCATAAATGAATATGAAATAAAGATCCTCCAAGTTGAACGAAATTTGAAAGAAATTGTCCCCACATACCCAGCCTTACTTATGATACTTATGATACTTAACAGAAACACAGAGAGCTGTTCAGCACTATGGAAGAATGCGAAGGTGAAAAACCTTCTAGTAACAGAACAAAGGAGATTCAAAACAAATAATAGTAATATTCATGGAAAACTAGCAGGATGAAGTCATTACTTATCAATAGTAACCTTGAAAGTAAACACACAAAATTGTTCATTTAAATGATACAGACTGCCTGACTGGATAAAAAATCAAGACCAATTGACTTCCTATAAGATATACACACACTTCATCAATAAAGATACACAGACTAAAAGTTAAAGGATGGAAAAAGATATTCCACACACAAAAAAATAAAAACTAGCAGGAGTAGCTATTTTTATAACAACCAAAATAGATTCTAAGACAAAAACCTGTTAAAAGAGATAAATAAGGTCACTATGTATTGATTAAGGTATCAATTCAACAGGAAGATTTAACTATGGAACTGGTATGTGGTTCTTTGGGTTAAGCCACAACCTGTGATGTTGGCACCACATACGAACACTGGTTTCAATGCCCAGCTACTCCATTTCTGATCCATCTCCCTGATGATTAACCTAGGCAAACAGCAGAAGATGACTCAAGTATTTGAAACCCTACCACCTACATGGGAGACCTGGATGTTGCTCTTAGTTTTTGGCTTTATACTGAGCCAGCCTCAGATGTTACAAACATTTGACTTTTTCTGTCTCTCCCTCTCTCTCACTGTAATTCTGCCTTTCAAGTAAATAAACAAATCCTTTATAAAAAATGTTACTATATTAAATATATGCATACCCAATGCCAGGGCGCACAGTTTTATAAAACAAATGTTAAAGGATATAAAGGGGGACACAATCTCTAATAAAAAAAAACAGTATACTTAACACCCCACTTTCAACAACAGGCAGATCAACCAGACAAAAACACAGTAAAGAAACAATATAACTAATCTAAACTATACCATACAGACCTATAGGCATCTATAGACTCTTTCACCCCACAGCTGGAGAACACATTAAATTTATCAGTTCATGGAACATTTTATAGCATAGACCAGATACCAGATCATAAAACAAATCTCAACAAATTACAAAAAAAGCTGAACTCAAATAGTGTATCTCCTCTGGCCACAATGGAATAAAACTGGAAATTAACAAAAGAAACTCTAGAAAATATACAAACACATGGAGACTGAACAACATACTCCTGAATGAACAGTGGGTCATAGAAGAAATCTAAAGGGAAATCCAAAAATCCCTTGAAATTAATGAATATGAAAATACAGCATATCAAAACTTACGGAGTACAGCAAAAACAGTGTTAGGAGGAAAGTTTATATCAATATGTGCCTACATCAAAACATTAGAAAGGCATCCAAAAAATGATCTAACAATACATTTTACGGACCTAGGAAAACATGAGCAAACTGAACCCAAATTAATAGGACAAAAGAAATAATAAAAATTAGAGAAGAAACAAATAAGAGAAAAATAAAAATAAAAAAGATCAGTAAAATAAACAGTTGGCTTATTGAAAGAAAAATAGATAAACCGTTGGCACAAATAAGAAAAAAAGAGGGAGAAGACCCAAATAAACAAAATCAGAGATGAAAAAATGAGATATTACAACTGAACCTCAGAAACACAAAGAGGGGCTGGCGTTGTGGCACAGCGGGTTATTCCACCATCTGCAATGCCAGCATCCCTTCTGGGCACTGGTTTGAGTCCCGGCTGCTCCACTTCTGATCTAGCTCCTGCTAATGTATCTGGGAAGTCAGGGGGGATAGCCCAAGTTCTTAGACCCCTACACCCACGTGGAAAATCCAGAAGTTATTTGTTCCTGGCTTCAACCAGGCCCAGCCCTTGCCATTGCAGCCATGTGGGGGGTGAACCTGCAGTTGAAAGATCTCTCTCTCTCTCTTTCTCTCTCTCCTCTCCCCTCTCCCTCTCCCTCCCCCTCTCCCTTCCCCTTCCTCTCCCTCTCTATGTAATTCTTTCAAATAAATAAATAAACTCAAAAAGAAGAAACACAAAGAAGAGTTAGGAATTATTACAAACAGCTACAGGCCAACAAATTGAAAAATCTAGGCTAAATGGATGCATCTCTAGACAAATAAAATTTACCAAAATTGAGGCACAAAGACATTGAAAACCTTAACAGACCAAAAACCAAGACTGAGATTGCATCAGAAATAAAGAGCCTCCCAACAATGAAATGCTCCCAACAATGCATGAGATGGCTTCATGCTGAATTATACAATCCTTTTAGGGAATAATTAATCAGAATTCTTATTAAATTATTCCAAACAATGGAAAGGGATCAAACTCTTCCAAACTCAATATATGAGGTCAGCATTATTACCTTAATTTCAAAACCAGATAAAGGTACAAAAATAGAACTATAGGCCAATATCCCTGATGAACGTGGATGCAAAAATATTCAATAAAATACTAGCAAACTAAATCCAGCAACACACCGAAGAGATTATCCACCTGGAAAAAGTGGAATTTATTCCAGGGATACAGAGATGGTTCAACCTATGCAAATCAATAAACATGATACATCACATCAACAAAATGAAGGATTAAAAACCACATGATTATTTTAATAGATTCAGAGAAATCATTTGATAAAATATACCATTTCTTCATGATAAAATAAACTTTTAATAAATAGGCACAGGAGTAACTTAATGCAATCAGGTCAATATATGACAAAGCCACAGTCAGTATCTTATTGAATGAGGAAAAGCTAAAAGAATTTCCACTAAGATCCAGAACTAGTCAAGGACGCACACTTTCATTATTATCATTAAATATAATTCTGGAAGTTTTGTCAGAGCTATTAGGCAAAAAAATTCAAAGAGATATAAATTGGAAAGGAGGAAGTCAAACTATCCCTGTTTGTAGATGACATGATTCTACATTTAGAAGAATCAAAAGGCACTAAGAGATTACTAGAACTCATAAGAGAATTCAGCAAAGTTATAGGATACAAAATCAACACAAAAATCAATGGCACTCATATACACCAACAATGATCAGGCTGCAAAAGGACTTGTAACATCAGCCCCAGTCACAACTACTATAAAAGAAAATTAGATAACTTAGGGTAAATTTAACCAATGATGTGACTGATCTCTATAAATAAAATTACAAAACATTAGTGATGGCATTAGAAAGAGATCCAAAGATTGGAACTATCTTTGATGTCCATAGATTTGAAGAATTTATAATATCAAGATGTCCATTCCATTTAAAGCAATTTACAGATTCAATGTGATTTGAATCGATATACCAAAGACATTCCTCCCAGATCTAGAAAAAACAAGTCTACATTTCATATGGAAACACAAGACACCAAGTAGCCAAAGTAACCTTAAAAATTAAAAACAAAGCTGGTGGTATTACAATATCAGATTTGAAGACATGCTACAGGGCTGATAAACTCACTCCCTGAAGAAAACACAGACTTTTTTTTTTTTTTTTTTTTTGACAGGCAGAGTGGACAGTGAGAGAGAGAGACAGAGAGAAAGGTCTTCCTTTTGCTGTTGGTTCACCCTCCTATGGCCGCTGCGGCCAGCGCACCGCGGCCAGTGCACTGAGCTGATCCAAAGGCAGGAGCCAGGTGCTTCTCCTGGTCTCCCTTGGGGTGCAGGGATCAAGCACTTAGGCCATCCTCCACTGCACTCCCGGGCCACAGCAGAGAGCTGGCCTGGAAGGGGGGCAACCGGGACAGAATCCGGCGCCCTGACCGGGACTAGAACGCGGTGTGCCAGCACCGCTAGGTGAAGGATTAGCCTAGTGAGCCGTGGCGCCGGCCTGAAAACACAGACTCTTAAATGGTTTTGGGTAAACTGGATCTCTATTTATAAAAGTTTGACAAGGTCCCTTCCTTACATCCTACACAACTCACAATAGAACCAAAATCTATACCTAAGGCCGCAGACAATCAAATGACTAAAGGAAAACAGGGGAAACAGGCTTATACATTTGCAGAAGCAAAGCTTCTTGGATAAAACCCTTAAGCTTAGGGAATGAAAGCAAAAATAGATAAACAGGATTCCATTTAAGAAGCTTCTGCACAGCAAAGGAAACAATTAACAAGATGAATAGACAACCAGAATAATGTGAGGAAAAATTTGCAAACTATGTATTCAATAAAGGATTAATATTCAGATTACATAAGGAGCTCAAAAAACTCAACAACAACAAAACTAGCAATCCAGTTAAGAAATGGGCAAAGCATATAAATGGGTATTTTTTAAAGTATTAAATATAAATGGTCAACAGATACATGAAAAAAAGCTCAGGATCACTTGCCATCAGGAAAATGAAAATAAAAATCACAATGAGGTATCCCCTCATCTGAGTAAGGAAAAATCAAAAGATAACAAATGCTGGTGAGGATATGGAAAAAACAGTGCCCTAATATGCTGTTGGCGAGAATGTAAACTGGTACAACTATTATCAAAGACAGTACAGAGATTCTTCCAAACCCAAAAATAGATCTACCATATAACCCAGCTATTCCACTCCTGGGATTATATTCAAGGGAAATGGAAGTAGCATACGAAAGAGTTTCCTGTACTCCCACGTTTATAGCAGCTCAACTCACAATAGCAAAGATATGGAATCAAACCAGATGTCCATCAGCTGATGACTGGATAAAGAAACTTTGGTATATATACATGATGGAATATGGACTATTACTTAATCTTAAAAGAGAAGGAAATTCTATCTTTAGCAACATAATGTATGCAGCTTATCATTATGTTTAGTGAAATAAGCCAGACCCAAAAAGAAAAATAGCACAGGTCTCTTATTTATAGTAGTTAATACGGAGAGAGAGGATAAAAATTGTGTGACTGTCTGAACATTTGGTATTTGGTTATAAGCATTGTTTCACTGAATTGTAACCTGTAAGTATAATGTTGTTTCGCATGTTGAAAAAAAAGAAATGGAGAGGGCGGGAAATAAGATTCTTAGCACACTAGTCATGCTTTCTTCTTAATTTGGGTGTTATCTGAGTGTGATCAGGTGACAAAAAACCACATTGACTTATACACATAAGTGCATATCTTGGTATGTATACTGTATTTTAATAAAATGTTTTTCAATAAACTGATTATTTTTTATGTTTGGCAGATTATAGTGACTACTGTGCTACAGTAGCATATTTATTTGTATATTATTTTTAATTTTTCTATTTTTAACAAATTAGGTAAAGTTCATAGACAAATTCCAAGAATACAGTGATATTCTTTCCCTCTCACCATTCTTCACTCTCCTTTTGCCTCCCTCTTTTTGTCCTTCCCCCTTTCCTTCCATCCATCTAGAAAAACTATATAGTCATTTAAGAATGGATTTAGCCTATTATTTCAAAGCAAAATGTAAAAGTGATAATTATTTTAACTACCTATCACAAATACCAGAAGAGATTGATTAAATAAAGAACTTTTAATTGGAAAAGCTGTATCTGAGAGGACATAAAGGAGCCAGGTATTTCTACATCCAGAAACGTGATTGTTTCTCATTCCCAATTATCAAAAAAAAAAAGGAAGAAGGGTGCGGTGCCATGGCACACTAAGTTAATCCCCTGCCTGCAGTGCTGGCATCCCATGTGAGCACCGGTTCTAGTCCCAGTTGCTCCTCTTCCAGTCCAAGCTCTCTGCTGTGGCCTGAGAAAGCAGTGGAGGATGGCCCAAGTGCTTGGGCCCCTGCACCCGCATGGGAGACCAAGAGGAGGCACCTGGCTCCTGGCTTTCATTTGGCACAGCTCCAGCCATGGGGGTCACTTGGGGAGTGAAACAACGGAAGGAAGACCTCTCCCTCTCTCTCTCTCTCTCACTGTAACTCTGCCTGTCATATAAATAAATAAAAATCTTTTAAAGAAAAAGGAAGAGCAAAGAGTAAACCCAGGGAAAAACCATAAATTTCATCATAAAGACTTCATAAAATCAAAACATTATTACATAGACCCTCTCAAATTAGAAAAGACACTCAAAGTTCATCAGGTCACCCTTATAGCTGTCCTCAGATAAATGAGAAGCTGGATCTAGAGAATGATTTAAATACCCAAGATTTGTGAATGTGTCTTTATTCTAACTCAACATATTCCAAAACAGTTCAAAAAAAACCCACAAAGTTCTTCATGAGAACTCTTCTGACAGAAACACCATCCACTTCTTCTTAGAAACACAGATAATAAAAAAAGAGGCTTTTTGACCCCTAGATTAGTGCATATATGAAAGAATTTAGGAAAAGTTCTTAGCTAAAAACTCTAGATACTTCTGAAGGAAACAAAGCTTATTGCAAGCATAAGGTGAAGAGTATAGAGCACTGAGCCTGGGGTCATGGAAAACTATTCTCAAACAATAGAACCAACTCCTAATCAAGGAACTACCAGGATATGCTTGGTCTGATTTCAGAGTTACTGTGGAACTGTGATAGCTTTATGTCTTCCTTTTCCAAAATTTCTGAAGTGTGTGTGGTGTTCATGTTATGGTGCTTCCACAATGTAATTGAGTGTGAGCAGGTGGGGGGAGGCACATAGCTTGTCTTTTGTTCACAAGACTTTGGATTGATTAAAATAGACTTCAAAGAGCTTTACTCAAGAAACCAGACTGCAGAAGCGTCACGGTGCCTGGATCTTGTTTAGGTGATGGCATTCTTCACTTCGATGCTGAGCTCCATGTTTTCATAGAAGACACTTCTGAGCACCCTAGGAGATTGCATTTTTTTTAAGATTTATTTATTTACTTGGAAGTCAAAGCCACAAAGATAGAGGGAAGTGTGTGTGTGTGTGTGTGTGTGTGAGAGAGAGAGAGAGAGAGAGAGATTGATTGATTCTTCATACACTGGTTCATTCCCCAACTGGCTACAATGGCCAGGGGTAGGTCAGGCCAAAGCCAGGAGCCGGGAGCTTCTTCCAGGTCTCCCACATGGGTGGCAGGGGCCCAAGCACTGGGCCATTTCCTGCTGCTTTTCCCAGGCCATTAGCAGGGAGTTGGATCAGAAGTGGAGCAGCCAGGACTGGAACCAGCACTCACATGGGATGCTGGCATTACAGATGGCAGCTTTCCCTGCTATGCCACAATTTTATATTGCTTATTTTATACTGGGGAGGAATTTCAATTAGTTTGGGATAGTGATGGTCTTTGGAGGCTTTTAAAACAAGAATGCATACTCTGTGACAGTCTTCTCATCAAGAGGAGTCCCTTGAATCTTAATGGCTTTTGTGACTACTTTGATGAATACAATGCTACAAAAGTTAAGTTGCATGGTCCGTGGCTGGGTTAGAAAACTCCATATCATCACTGCTGGTATTGGCACCCTAGGAGTATTTATCTGCCATGTTAAGAATTCGGTCTAACCCGAGGATGCTACATGGAAAGACAACTGAGAGGGAAGGGGAGGAGAATAACAAATAGATGGAAGGAGACAAGAGCTAGTTGAGTTTTCCTAGCCAGCTGCATAAGAGACTGAAGGTGCCTGTAACTGAGTCAGACTCGGACGGTAACCTAAAGAGCAATCCTGTACCTAGCTTAGCCCAGTCAAACCTTGGGTTCTTGAGCAAAATTAATGAATACTGCCATTTTAAATCCTCATGCTGGGATAATCAGTTATATAAGAACAAGGGTTAAATGGAATCATATTTGTTAACACAGAGGACATGGCACATGGTCCATATTGTCAACTACTCTCTCCTTGCTTCATGGACCATCAGTGATTTTGGAGGTAGAAATGGTTTCAAGGAACCTCTCAGCATAGACAAAATTGTGATATGTCCCTCAGAGGGACCTCTGTAGGAGATCTACAATGTTTCTGACTAGGGTTGTAAAGTCTGTCCAGGCTTTATTTTATCTTAATTCTATTTTATTTTACTTCTTTTTTTAAATCCAAACTCCAGTCAATTTAACATGAATTGATTGAACTTGTGTTGCATACCCAATAGTATTGGATTGATAGTGAGAGAAATACAGTGTCAATTTTAAGGAACTTTGGGGAATTATAATTTCATGCCAACAGCAGTTTCTCCTTGGTCTGTAGTCTAATTTATGTCTCTGTCACTACCGATATATTTTCTCTATGTGTCTTTGTATTTCTTAATACACTGAGAAATAGAAAATGAAACATCTGAATTTTCTAAGTATTGGCCCCCGTGTTGATTTCATATCATTATTTCATTTTCAATATCTCAACAACCCTGTGGATTATATATTATTTTTTCTCTATTTTACAGTCAGTAAAATGAGTGAGGCTCCAAAAGTTTCAATAAATACCAAATACCATAAATCTCTAAAATGCCAGATTTGGGAGTCAAACCCAGGTCAAACTGACCCCTTTGCCGGCACCCACGATAAAAACATAGTCAACTCTTTGGACCTCTGTTCGCTCATCTATATATTAGAAATAACAAGATCTTTCCCGGGTTTCTGAAAAGGCTTGCAGTTTATCGGAGGCAGACAGACCCACGTTCAAATTTCAGAGTTACTACTTATCACCTGCCAAAATTTGAATGAATCTCTTGACATCCCTAAGCCTCCATATCGACAGTAGTAGAATAAATCAAAGAGCATTATGCATCTTACTGGTCACTACCACAGTCTGGCGAGGAAAATGAAGCATACTTCACCCAGGGTCAACATGGAGAATGGTTTCACTAATCATGGCATTGTTGGTTATGTTATTTTTATCCACTTCCATCCGTCTGTCCTAGACAGTTACTTCTCTGCAGTTAGTCTGGGATCATTTTATTTCTTTATTCATCTAACATGGATCAAAAGGCTGCTCTGCTCCACGTACTGAGAAACAAGAATTCCTGAGTGTCTTGCCTTTGACAAAGAACAATGTGAAGCCAAAACTCTGAGTAAGGATAGACAGGGGGCAGCAATGAGATGAAACTTGTTCTAAGAATCTTGCCCTTGTCACCTTCATGACCCTCTTGGCCACCACATTAATGCTGTCCTGTCCTCAGGGAGACATTTTCTTATGTCTCTGGTTTCTTTTTTTTTTTTTTTTTTGACAGGCAGAGTGGACAGTGAGAGAAAGAGAGAAAGGTCTTCCTTTGCCGTTGGTTCACCCTCCAATGGCCGCCGCAGCCAGCGCACCACGCTGATCCGAAGGCAGGAGCCAGGTACTTATCCTGGTCTCCCATGGGGTGCAGGGCCCAAACACTTGGGCCATCCTCCACTGCACTCCCTGGCCACAGCAGAGAGCTGGCCTGGATGAGAGGCAACCGGGACAGAATCCGGCGCCCCGACCGGGACTAGAACCCGGTGTGCTGGCGCCGCTAGGCGGAGGATTAGCCTATTGAGCCACGGCGCCGGCATGTCTCTGTTTTAAATTTTAGTCCTGAATGTTTTTGAGTAGCACAATGTTACTTCCTCCACTTGCCAGTTCACTAAATTCTCTTCCTCGTATGACAACATAGTAAACTCCTGCCGGCTGGAAGTAAAATAACCAATGACAGAAAGTACTTCTCTCACTGACAGTAAACAGACAGCAAAATAAGAAGTCTCTTGGGGCTGACGCTGTGGCATAGTGGGTAACACCACTGCCTGCAGTGCCGGCATCCCATATGGTCACCAGTTCAAGTCCTGGCTGCTCCACTTCCCATCTGGCTCTCTGCTATGGCCTGGGTAAACAGTGGAAGATGGCCCAAGTGCGTGGGCCCCTGCACCCACATGGGAGACCTTCAAGAAGCTCCTGGCTTCGGATGAGCGCAAATCTAGCCGTTGCTGCCATCTGGGGAGTGAACCAGCTGTTGGAAGGGCCGCCCCCCCCCCACAGCTCTCTGAAACTCTACCTTTCAAATAAATAAATAAATCTTTTTAATCTCTTGTCACTGTGGCAGGTATTCCTCCTAAGAACTTTGGTCTCTTCTCCCCTACTACCCTTGACAAAAAAGAATAAGACATGTTAATTTATCACATCCATCTAGCACTTTGGCAAGTGTGGGGTGAGGAAGGAGTGGGTTACAGCCTGTGAAGAAATGAAGCATGCAACAGATTCTACTTTCTCTAAGTGAAGGACTGAGCTCTTTTGGAAAATGACCATGGGCTCACCTATCAAAAAACAAAGACCATCCTAATGACATTTGATATTCCCACTGATCAGCAGGAAGAGAAGCCTGGTGAACCTTCTCTGAGAAAGTCGCACAATGTAAAACACCCTGATGAGTAAAAAGGTCAAAGTACTACAAGTTGCTTGGTTTGACTGTCTTTTTGAAGAAAATATTTTTATAACACATTTTGGGCCCAGTTACTGAATAACTAGAAATATCTGATCTCCCTTAAAACATAGAAGAGAGAGTCAAATCCATTCATTTGTGCTGCTTGAGGAGGATGGCAGAGGCCCACATAAAAATCTTGGCATGGGAGTTGGTTAACAATTAATGATCCCAGTATATGTTAGCTACTACTGCAACCGTTTTCAACAGTTATGAAGTGGGAGATACATGTGAGACTTCAAAATAGTCATGGAAACTGAATTTACTTGTATTATGGAAAAAAGTATTGACTTTATTATAAAAAATTGCACTGACTTCAAAAAACCTGCACCCCCAATACTTCTTTTATTTCTATGTCTTATACAAACTGTTTTTTGAGGTACTGTCATACAAGGCATATGTTCAAGTGCTGTGGGAGATGAAAAGTTCGTGCTTTCCAGAAATATCCACTGCACTGGAAGTGAGAGTTCAACTAGAAAAATGACACGTAACACAAAATATATCTAACCAAGTAGATTTGGGGTACATTCTGCTATAGTCACATTTTTAGAAATCTCAGGATGACAACCGTAGATAATTAGAATTTAATACTTATTTTCTTGAGACTTACTTATGTCTACCACATGGGGATCCCATTCATATCCCTAAACAAAGCTTCTTAAATTCCTTGATTCTCAACCTCCTTCAATCATGCATAGCAGCAACCTTCAAATTCTGTCTCTCTTTTCCTCTATTCCACAATCTCCTTAAAACTTACAAATGATAGAAGTTATTTTTCTAAATCAGCCTTAACTGCAAACAAGTTACCATATTATCCTCCAGCTTGTGACTTTTCTTAGCTATTTGTCATTCACATCAACTTAAGCCTGCCACTCTCTTCAACTTTTCTAACCCTCTTTATTTGGATTTTTTGTACTAAAGAAAGACCCAGCAGCTGACATAGAAATGAATAATTACTGGTCCTTAAAAGTCAGCAGAAATGGGGCGGGGGGAGGAATGACTGCAAACTCTTCTGAGTTAATATTATTTACTTTATCCCCATCACAGCTGTAAAGAAGCACTAGATGAAATATATACTTTAAAAAGTATAGACAAAATGTAGTATACAGTGATATTGTTGAGGAAGCCAAACCATTATGGTTTGAGGATGTAGTGAAAGATGTGAGGTTAAATATCTGTACCTCATCCTAGATACCCAATGAGTTTTATTAAGATGAATGAGTTTAATTCACTATTCGTTCATTGCTTTACTATTATGTATTATAGTATGGAAATAGTTAATATTAGAACTTTATTAGAAATTTACAAGACTCAGTGTGTGTTTCTGTGAGTCAGTATCCAGCTTTAAGAATCTGGAGAGATGCTCCTTCAACGATGAGCTGAGCTGTCAGGAGACAGAAGCTACCACATTTGTTATTTCAACAGATGGAATTTAATATACAGCCTTCTTAATTATATGTAAAGTTACAAACAAATTAACTCAGTGTGATAAAAGAAAAGGGACACTCAGGTATAAAGGACAAACAAATATTTCCACTCCTAGAGTAAAAGTAAAAAGGACATTTAGAAATATTGAAAAGTTGAACTATGAAAAGCAAAGATGAGACTCATTCCTCTCAAGCATCATAGGACTAAGACTTAGATTTCTGAAAAGAAGTTTCTTGCTGAGTGGTGATGGTGTCCTTGAATCTGGAGTTGGAATTACAGGGATCTGGGCCCCAACTGTTGAGCATAGGTTGCAGAGCAACAGGGGCTGGTATATCTTAGAATCCAGGGGTAGTAAGCAAAGTAGCAAGAAAACCATTCTGTCAGTACCAGGAGAGCTGTACAATGGATTCAGCTGCTACTGGGGTACAACAGCATTTCTGGGGTGATGCTTTTAACAATGACAAGCAGAAAGAAAACACCAAGAAGTAGCATCTCCCCAACACTGCCACCCCTGGCACTTGACTCCTACTCATCTTTCAACTGACCATGTAGAGGCAACTCCCCACACCACCATCCCTGGAACTCGACTGCTGCTCATTTTACAACTGACCAAAATGAATACATTTCCCCACTGTGTTCTTAACTGTATTCCAACTAAGCTTCTGTTTCATTCAATCAGCTTGTTTCTGACTCAGAGAAGATCGCAGTACCAGCACTGACGCTATTCTGAGAGGTAAGAGAGGTGCCCTGAGCTTCACAGAAGAGGTGACATTTAAAACAGTGCAGGCCTCCCACAGGCGGAGATCAGTAAAATATGATGATTTCAAGGCAAAGAGTCCACTGATACTAGAGCAGGAGAAAGCAAGTACGTTTCCTCCTACTGATGTTTTCCTTGAGATACTCTCTCACCTCTCAGTTCTCAGCTCAGATTCACCTGCTCTCCCTATTGGCACACCCTATCTACCTTATATTCAATGCCACACCCTGATTTTATTGAGTGCCTAGTGCTTCACTATGTGCAATGAGCTTATTTGTAGTTGCACTGTTGTCTGCAGCCCTCTTGGAATGGCAGCACTAGCTCTCCTCCGACCTGCAGTGCCTGCAAAGAAACCTGTACAGCATGTACTCCCAGCAAACATCTGTCAATGAAGTAGGTTTAAGACCAGCAGGAGAAGCTGGAGTCAGATGTCGGAGGGTATAGAATCTGGGCCTAGTTCAGAAGACAAGAGCTGGACATGCTCTTGTCACAGCTATGTCTCTAGGAGATTTTTCTGGTATGGAGGAGGCAGAGGCGGCTGCTGGCAGGCACAAAGGGTAGGGAAATCAGGTTAGAGGGCCACTATAAACATCCAAGGAATAAATACAGTTTATCTGATGGAGTGAGTGATCTGTGAACTTCTGTACCTTCCCCTCAGGTGATACTTCACAGTGAAAGAAAAAAAAAAAATGATTTGTGACTTTCTTTCCCTAATGTCTCAGTTGACGGCGGCACAATTCTTTAATCTTCAGATACTGTTTTGTAATTACACATGAATGGTGTTTTACACATGAATCTTTAACATCTACTTCCCTCCAGGTAGTGGCTTTTAAAAGAGGACAGAAGCAATGGCTGCTTCATGATACAATCAAAGCAGAGTGATTCCCAAAGTTCACTCTGAGCCTGTATCTTACAGACTGTCCCAGTCCAGGAGCCCTGAGTCTCTGAGCCAGAGTGAGCCATGGTTAACCTCCTGCCACACAACTTATTTCTAGGCCAAAATATCTCTTTCCCCAAAGATCATGTTCATTTAGTTTTTATTAATTTGTATTTATATGTTTGCACATTTGAAACAAACTAGATCACCTTATATGTATTACTTGGGACTTGTTATTTTTCTCTTAACCTTGGGTTTTAACTTAATAAATTGAAAAAAATATATATATAATCCATAATTTTCACAAGATTATTTTCCTTTACAGATGCAAAGGAAAATATTTTGCTATCATCTCACTGAGGAACATTTAAGGTATTCATAATTATTTTGGGTTTTCTATGTAATGCTTCATTGGGCATTCTTCAAAATAAATCATTATGCAAACATAAAATGATTTCTCTAGGATATTCACAGTTAGACACACACAGCTGCATGTATCTCAGATACATGTTCCTCATCTGCTAAGTGGTACACACTTGATTGTGTATATTTATACATATATGTGCATGCTAGAAAAATTACATATATAGAGAATATATATGATATGCATACATTTGCATATAAGTTACATACAACTGTATAATTACCCTACATATATGCCTGTATATCTACTCACACATTTACAAAATTGCTTGTTCAAAGAAATAAAATGTAAAGCCAACTTGACAAACTACTAACAACTTGTAATCAAAAGGATTTTACCAATTCACATCCTCACCAACAAAAGAGTTCTTATTTCCCACATTCTTGCTAACTGTTTGGGATTCTGCAAATGCAGTAATTGGAGAATGATGTCTCCCTGTTAGTTTAATCTAAATGAACATGTTAGAGGAATATTTACTCACACTTTCATTGACCATTTGTGTTTCTACTTTTCTAAATAGCATTTTCACTTGTTATTCCCCTTTAACTTTATTTTTTCACTTGGGTTTATAGGAATACTTTGTAAATTCTTCAGTTTCTTGCCAATTTCATTCAATGCAAATAATTTTCTTATGCCTGTGATGTGTATTTGAATCTACTTAAAAAATTGTAACTTTTTAAAATTTATTTTATCTGAGAATATATATATATATATATATATATATGGTAAGAGAGAGATCTTTTCTACTGAAATGCCCCCAAAAGGCCACAGCTGGATCAAGCCAAAGCCAGGGAGGCTAGGAACTCAACCCAGGTCTCCTACATGAGTGTCATGGACCTAACTACAGGGGCTGGCACTGTAGCATACTGGGTTAAGCTGCCACCGGCAATGCCAGCACCCCATATGGCATTCGTTCAAGTCCTGGCTGCTTCAGTTCTGATCCAGGAACCCAACTACTTCAGCCATCTGCACATTAGCAGGAAGCTGAAATCAGGAGTGAATCTAGGGATCCAATTCAGACATTCTTATATGGGATGCAGGCATCCCAATTCACATCTTAACTGCTAGGTCAAATACCTGCTCATTATTTTATTTTTAAAAAGGTCAAACATTGTTTTCAAGGTTTGTGTTTTTCTGTCTGGTAAAAAAAAATCATCTTTCCAAGGTCTGAAATAAGGGTCAGCTATATTGTGATCTTGAAGTTTTAAATGCTGATTTTTATCTGTGGCATGTTAATTCACCTGGAATTTAACTTGCATTTGCTTCTTTCATTAGGCCTCTCCCTAGAAACCCTACTTTCCAGTACTCTACATCTACGCTTCCCCCAATCTACATCCTGATTTCTTTCAGAAGAACTCTGTGGTATTTGTTACAGTATTTAAGACATTGCTTGGTAGACCCATAACCCATATCAGATGCCTGGCATAGAGTCCTGACTCTGCTTCTGATTCCAGCTTTCTGTTCCAATTTTAGTATATGTGCATTATTATTAAATATTAATGCCTATATATAAATAATTTTTCTCATTTTTCAAAGAGTATCAACATGATTAAAACTATTGTCCCATTCTTTTTTCCATTTTTGTAAATATTTTCTATTTTTTTAATTTTGCTTGTGTGGTTACATAGGTGAGGCTCAACTAAATAAAGATAAAATACTCTCTGCATTTACTTTTTTTTTTTTTTTTTTGACAGGCAGAGTGGACAGTGAGAGAGAGACAGAGAGAAATGTCTTCCTTTGCCGTTGGTTCACCCTCCAATGGCCGCCGCAGCCAGCGCACTGCAGCCGGCGCACCGCGCTGATCCGATGGCAGGAGCCAGGTGCTTCTCCTGGTCTCCCATGGGGTGCAGGGCCCAAGCACTTGGGCCATCCTCCACTGCACTCCCAGGCCAAAGCAGAGAGCTGGCCTGGAAGAGGGGCAACCGGGACAGAATCCGGCACCCCGACCGGGACTAGAACCCGGTGTGCCGGTGCCACAAGGCGGAGGATTAGCCTAGTGAGCCATGGCGCCGGCCTCTCTGCATTTACTTTTGGCCACTATTATCTATTGTACACTTAATATACTCAAATAATTTGTCATATGTAATGGGAGGTCTATTAAAAGAGTAAGTATGTAACATGATAGTTGTAACATTCATGTCCCACATCAGAGTTCCCAGGCTTGATTCCTGGTTCCAGCTCATAATTTCAGCTTCCTGCTAATGCAGACCCATGTAGGCATCAATGACAGCTCAAATAATTTGGTTCCTGCCACCCATGTATGAGAGTTAGAATATGTTTCTGGCTCCTTGCTTTGGCCTTGGTCCAGACCAGGCTGTTGTGTGCACATTGGGGCGTGAACCATGGACGGGAGCTTTTTCTTTCTATCTTTCCCAGGTCTCTCTACATCTCAGTACAAAAATTCAAAAAGCAACAGGAAACTCTTTAAAAATTATCCACTCTGTTTTCAAAAACACGGTGTGTACTACTGGGCAGTCAGTCAGCAGATGAAATTCGCCTATGGTCCCATTTGCTTTTTTCCAACTTCTCAAACTCTCAGAGCATATATGCTTGTTACAAGTTATTTAAAACTATAATGAGTGGGAAAAGGAGACTTTGTACCAGGTTTAAGATTGAGAATATGAATATGAACACATTTCATAAGAGCAAAGAATGCATTTGTCATTATATATGAAATGTTCATTGTAGACAAGATGTCCCTAAGTTGAGAGATTCTAAACAACCTACAATTATGTTTGGTATATCTCAGATTTTCATACAGGAATTGTAAGCCATGCATAATTATGAAATTTTCTCTTAGACTCTGGGAAATCTTCAACACAGTTCCTGTCAGCTGTCTCGACAAAAAACTTCCCAGGTATCCAGAAAGGCAGCATACAAAAAAAAAAAAAAAAAAAAAAAAAGTGAACTTCAATTCAACTGCATGCATGTGGTCCTCAAATTTCTGGGCAAGCCCAGTTTTGGATACTAAAGTCCCATGCATGATGCATAAGGGAAACCTGCAACTTAACTCAGCAGTAATTATCACCGTGAAGTGAATACTGGCTATGGTTTACTAACCATAAAAATACAGTGTGAGCCATTGTATTTTTTTTTCCTTTGACCGTGTCTTGAGTAAGAATAGAACAAAAATGAGTCTCAAACACCTTGAGGAATAAGAGGAATGCACTTAGAGATAATCTGTTTTACCAGTCTAAGGAAGAGAAAACATGCTCAAACAAAACCAAACCCAGCACTTTAAAAAAAATTCAAAGAAAGGCCCTTGCTTCCTTGAGACACTTCCAATTATAGGAACAGAAAGTTGAGTTATAAATGTGGGGGAAGCAACAATAATTAAGAATGAAAAAAATTGAAATCTCTATCAGTTGGGTGTTTTCATCAGCAGGAAGCAGGACAGTAAATGGATGGATGCTTAAACCTAAAGGCACTGAACATCTATGTAACGGGTCATCTGGAAGATGGTGGTCCCAGATAACACAGCACTTCAACAATGCAATCAGAGCCCACAATCACCTGATGGACCTGTTAGCTCTTCCCTACCTTCTCAGAAAGGCACTCTCATATTCCTAAACACATTCAAGGTAGGTAGGGAAAGAGAGGCTTATAAGAACTCTCCCTTCACATTTGTCTTCCATTGCACATCACAGTATTTCCCAGAACCCGCCTAACAAATGTCTGATTTTTCTTTGTCCAGAATTGTATTATTTGTACCCCTAACATGTTTGAAAATAAACATATGGCAAAAGGTAAAACACTTATTACCATGTATTTTTTTTTTCTTGACAGGCAGAGTGGACAGTGAGAGAGACAGAGAGAAAGGTCTTCCTTTACCGTTGGTTCACCTTCCAATGGCTGCTGCAGCCGAGTGCTGTGGCTGGCACACCGCGCTGATCCGAAGCCAGGAGCCAGGTGCTTCTCCTGGTCTCCCATGCGGGTGCAGGGCCCAAGCACTTGGGCCATCCTCCACTGAACTCCCGGGCCACAGCAGAGAGCTGGACTGGAAGAAGGGCAACCAGGACAGAATCCGACACCCCGACTGGGACTAGAACCCGGTGTGCCGGTGCCACAGGCAGAGGATTAGCCTAGTGAGCTGTGGCACCGGCCATTACCATGTATTTTTTAATTCATAGTCCATTAGCAAAAACTTTGGGGAAAGAAGTAAGCAATGAATGCTTCATAGTCAACTATCCTTTATTCACTTCATCCAGTGAGATGAAAGTTCATGTCACCCTCCAATTATGATGATTGTGTCCCCACCTAATATAGAATTGCAGTAAAAAAGTCATGCAAACTAGCCACTTCCCATGAGTTTTCTGTATCTATTGGTTGGCAAGATGGCTTATAAAAAATCAATTTGGTGAACTGCAATTTCTATTACCATAATAAAAGTTCTGGTGTGCCCAGAATAAAAGTATGGCAACAAAAGAACTTTTTAATTCAGTATATTTCAAATGCAATGTATTTACTTATAATTTATTTGTAGACCCATCGTTTAATGTGACACATATGGAAGCCATCCTGGGGTACACTCTTCTTCCCCTTGTCAGTTCAGTCTGTAGACAAGGCTTTAGTTTGGAACTTGGTATTTTCCTATGAAATATCATGTAATATTATTGATTTCCTACTAGCTGCTCATAGTGATGTCCATCAAAAATGTTTGAGATTTTTATTTCCCTTCTCTTTGAACAAGCAAGGTATAAATCAGGAATTTGAAAGCAATAATAACTCTCATATAACAAAGATCTGACAGAAACATTAGTTTAACTACACATAGGCAAAGAAGAATGTCAAGCTACCAGCAACTAGAATTATAATGTGAAACAAGTAAATACTGTTTTATAGGAAAAGTATTGTTTGCTGAGACTTAGAGGCATTAGAATAGTAGAGAAAAATCAACTACTCTATTATTTCCAGTGAATGGCTTCATGTGACTTTTCTTTGCACTAAATACCTGTTATCCATATGGTTTTTAACAATAGACAAAGAAAAGTCATAGAAGTAAAGAAGCTCTGAATTGTTACTTTTCTGTCCTCCATGTCTTTTCTCAAGTCTACAACTCTACCCATTCACTCTCCTAGAGTTGCAAATATCTAGATAAGTTGGACTCTGGAAACCATGGATGATCCATCGTGCTCTCCCAGTGTTCATCAGCATCTATTTCAATATTCTAATGGGCAGGCTAATAGACAAGATAAAATCAATTCACACCTGAATATAATAACGCCATCTTTCAACATACATTTTTACTGTAGTATTTGTTGGCTCAAGGGAGAGAAAGCTCAGATTCTCTTGTACTACTTGGATCATCACAGAATATTTTAACATATAACCCATCCAAAAATCCCCTAGAAATCCAATGTCTCTTGGGGGTACACATTTTAGATTTTCTTTAAATAACTACATGCATACTCAGGGACTAGAAGTCTTCATTATGATTGAAACTATTTCTTGTAAATATAAAAACCCACTTTATTTAGCTGTATTTAGTCAATACTCCAAGGCCTAGAAGATTATCATAGCAACTACAAAGGCAGATAACAACATTAGGGCTTCAATTCTATAAACCGAAATACATTTGCACACACAAAAACTTTCACACCCACCCACACTCATGCCACTCCTACATGCATATGAAACAGATACTCCTGCTTCCTCCAGGCTTCTAAATAATTAACTGTAAATGCCTTTCTATCATATGTATCTCCTGGACTCATCTTCCTCAGCCTGATATTGGACAATGTGGACCTACTAGAGATCACCCACATGACCACAGCCTCCATTGCTTCACTGTGTTATATTTAGAAGACAAAAGTACCAATAAAGAGCTCTCTTTGCTTTTGATTTTGGAAAACTAGAGATTCTAAATAAGTAACAAACATTTTCCTGGAAAACAGCCACAGTTCCTGATACATAAAAGCTCCTTTTCCCAAGGAAGATTATAGGAGTAAACTTGGATCAGATCATACTTTAAGTTATAGACAGTGGGGGCCGGCGCTGTGGCGCAGTAGGTTAACGCCCTGGCCTGAAGTGCCAGCATCCCATGTGCGCACCGGTTCGAGACTCAGCTGCTCCTCTTCTGATCCAGCTCTCTGCTATGTCCTGGGATAGCAGTAGAAGATGGCCCAAGTCCTTGGGCCCCTGCACCCATGCGGGAGACCCAGAAGAAGCTCCTGGCTCCTAGCTTCGGATCAGCACAGCTCTGGCTGATGCAGCCATTTGGGGAGTGAACCAGCGGATGGAAGATCTCTCTCTCTGTCTCTGCTTCTCCTCTCTCTCTGTGTAACTCAAAGGGATCACACAAACAAGACTAGTGTCTGTGAATACTAACTGATAGAATAAAAAAGGGAGCGAACGATCCAACACGGGAAGTGGGATACACAACAGACTCATAGAAGGACAGATGTCCTAAACAGCACTCTGGCCTCAGAATCAGCCTTTAAGGCATTCGGATCTGGCTGAAGAGCCCATGAGAGTTTTATAGGCATGGAAAGCCAAGACACTCTGGAAAAAAAAAAAAAAAAAAAAAAAAACCCTAAATGAAAGATCTCTGCCAGTGAGATCCCAGTGGAAAGAAAAGGTCATCAAAGAAGGAGGTACCTTTCTCTGAAGGGAGCAGTGAACTTCCACTTTGATTATGGCCTTATCTAAATAAGATCAGAGTTGGTGAATTCAAGAGGCTTCCATAGCCTTGGCAGCTCATGACAAGAGCCTCGGGTGATCACTGACGTCATACATAAGAGTTTCAACTGTTAAATCAACAATGGGAGTCACTGTGCACTTACTCCCCAAATAGGATCTCTCTCCTTAATATGTTGTACTATGTGAATTAATGGTATAACTAGTACTCAAATAGTACTTTATACTTTGTGTTTCTGTGTGGGTGCAAACTGTTGAAATCTTTACTTAGTATATACTAAATTGATCTTCTGTATATAAAGAGAATTGAAAATGAATCTTGATGTGAATGGGATGGGAGAGGGAGTGGGAGATGGGATGGTTGCGGGTAGGAGGTTGGCTATGGGGGGGGGGGGAGCTGTTATAATCCAAAAGTTGTACTTTGAAAATTTATATATTAAATAAAAGTTAAAAAATGTAAAGAATAGAATGTGCATGCCCAAGAGGATAAGTTATGACATATCATATTAATGAAATGTTTTGAAATCACACAAAATGTGTATTGTTACCATAAATTGACCACAATATTTTGATAAGCACATGTTGGGAAGAAGCTGCATATAATGTTGGCATATAGTGATATGTCTTGTTGAATACGCATTGATTACCTGGTTAATTAGGCAAAATTCACAAAGGAAGAGTATTGTGATCTTATGGATCTTTCTAAATTGAAACTTATTAATTTAACTTGAGAATTCTATTCTGAAATCAGGAAAGGTGCCCTGTTGGCTGAAATCTATGATATTCACACAGTATGATCTGCAGAGAAGAAGGAAATGTAGCTGCAATGACAAATAAAGATCAGAAAACAAAGTGATACTGGTATTGAAGAAAGCTCAAACATTTGCGGAGTCCAGTAGGAAAAAATCAGGAGAGAATCAGAAAACCATTGGATCGAAGGGTAAATAGTGCCAGGTTCCACTAATTTGGGAAGTCCCTTCAATGATGGTACAAAACCATGGTTGAAGTAAGTGGGTATGTGGGTGGGAGATGGAGGGACAACCATAGAACAAAATTATACCTTAAATATAGATGAGAAAGATGATGTCTGTGCTTTAAGTTTGTATCACACTTTTGGATCTAGACTTTATCTAGTGGAATTATCTGGCAGGTTATCTGGAAAAGACACCATCAAACCCATTTTATAGTCAAGAAAATGTCACTTATTATACTGCCCCTTGTAATAAAAACAATGGCAATCTTTCACAGCACAGACAGAAGCAACTTTACAGATCTGGTCTTGACAGGTTTTATGCAGGTCATATAATTTGGAGAGTCCAGTCAAGTTTAGGTACACAAATGAATTCCTTGATGCTAAGGATTCTCCCTGTTGTGCGCATCACTGAGTCAATCACCAACACAGAAACAACAAATATTTAGTGACTATTGAAAGCTGGCATATGCATGAATTAAATGTAGCTGACTGAAGATATCGGTCCAGTGTGAACTTTTTCAGAGGAGGGTCCACTCTGTGCTGACTCATGGAGCAACAAACACACACCCCCACACAGCATTTCTCTCCACTGCAGTGAGGATGTTAGCAGGGACATTGTGTTTCTTCCAATCACCAAACCTTTATCTAACACTAATTAATGAGCATGTGCGTGTCTGAATGCATGATTTTCCCGCTCTCATTCAGACCAACTCACAATTCCTCAGGGCAAGAGCAAGAGCATTTTTGCCCTCATCTGTACTCTTTCTCTTGGTCTCCCAGCCAGGGGGTATTGGGTGAATATGGTCACCCAGTGAGCACCTGAGGACCCTAGTGTGTCAGGGTTCCTGGGGTTGATGCATTGGCATGGCTACTTTCTCTTTGTCTGCTTCCCACTCATGGAATCTGGCAGGAAGCAGAGCAAAGCATCTATCTTGGTTCTTTCCCCATTGAGGTCAGAATAAGAAGCAAAGGAATATGGAGAAAAGCCAGAAGCAATAATACAGTTTCAAACTCCATTCATAAACAAGGGAATTGAAAGGGTAAATAGCTCCCTTACTGCTAAAGCTGGTATACAGCAGCCCTTCCCAGTATCCCAGCAACAGATTCACTTTCTCCAACTCCCACACCAAGCACAGTGAGAGCAGAGAATCATGGGAGGCACTGACCCTTTCAAAGGCAGCTTTGTGCTTCTCTGGAAACCAGAAGACTCCTTGATTAAAAAGAAAATGTTTGCAGGGGATGTGGCTGAAGCTGTTGCCAGGCTTGCCCTCCAAGGCATAATGGACCCCTGGCTGCTCCTTAAGAGCTGGAGAAGCATTAAATATGAAGAAAACTTGGTCTTTAAAAAGCTTCCTTGTCAACTTTTATTTTACCAAACCTTTCTAAGTGCAGTTTAACCCATCCACACTAACAGCTGCAATCAGAGCATGTAAAATGCCTGTTCCTGTCAATACCAAATAAAGGCTCTAAGGGGAGGGGGCAGCAGTGGGTGCTTCATGGAGCTAAAACGTCAATTCTAAAGCGCATGTATCAGGAGAGTTTATATGTCAGCTGTAGGATTTAAGGAAAGATTGTTACTGCTATGAGTGAAGCCTGGAACATCAGGACAAGAAATAAAACAAGGAAGGGAACATTAGAACACAGAGGAAAGGAAACATGTTGTGACCTCAGAGGGGGCCATGAATATGGCGCGCAGTTGTTCCCATCCATGCAAAATCTTGTTCTTTAATGCAAAAATCACACAATAGAATATGGCATCCTTAGCACCGCATGCAGTTCTAAAATTTCCCCCTGAAGAAGTTGCAAACCTGGAATGTTATGTCATTCTCCCCACAACTCAGAAATCAAACAGCTATCATTTTCCTTTGAAAAGCTAGCATGCATGGATGTACAGTATAACATGCCCAAGGTCACTCCTCACTGAGATGGTAGCAAAGCTGGGACCCACACTTAGATCTATTTCCACCCAGACCTGTGCCTTCCTGTGGGAGGAGTAGCCAAATCTGGCCCACAGCTTGTATTTTCAAATGAAGTTTTATTGGAACATAGCCACACCCAGTCTATAGCTGCTTTGCAGATACAATAGCAGAGCTGGGTTATTGTGATGGAGATCATTTTATTATCCACACACCCTAAAATATTTACCAACAGGATTGATACTTTCTGCATAACCACCCACTCCTTCCAGGGTCTCTACCCTCTCCTCTGGCCTTTCATTCCAGAGGCTTGCCTCTGGTAACAACTCAAGGGGCAGTCGGAGTCAGAATAATGGCTCTGCGACTTCAATTTTAAAATAAATTATAACCCCATACATTATGACTTATTTATAAACTTTTTTTTTTACTTTGCTCAGCCTAGCTCATCAATTACGTCACTTATTATATCCAAGGTATAGCATGAATCACTTTCATTTCATTTCTTCAACAAAGAATACATGCCTAAAACCTATACTCTGGACATGGGAGTTTGACCCAGCAGGTTAAGACAACAATGTCTCATTTCAGAGTACCCAGGCTTGAATCCTAACTTGAGTGCCCAACTCCAGCTTCCTGCTGACGGGCACCCTTGGAGTCAGTAAGTGGTGGCTCAACTGGCTGATCTCCAACAACCATATTGGAGACTTGGATTGAATTCCAGGCTCCCTGATTCCACCAGCCCCAGCTTTTGAGGACAGGCATTTGGAAAGTAGACCAGTAGACGCACGTTCTCTCCCTCCCTCGCTCTCCCTCTCTCTCTTCCCTTCCACCTGTGTCTGTGTATGTGTGACAGCATTAATAACAAAAAATTATATTAAAAAAAACAAAAATATGTTTTTTTCACCCATGTCTGTGACTTAGATTTTCATATATCTAAATGCAGCACCTTCCCACTCCTTGCATCCATCTTCCCAGCCAGGGGTCTTAGTTCAACCTATAACCAAGCTGTTGGGCTCTCATTCAAGACAGTTTTGGTGTATCCTCTTCCTAGGTGTGAGACTTCCTCATCCTGCTGTATGCTACCTGCAACGTGCCATTTCCCCCACAGATTCAAATATTTTACCTCCACTACCTCCAGGTGCTCTTCACTCGGAAGCCAGAGGAAACAGAAGGGTCTTGAGGAAAGCCAGATTGGAGGTAGAAAGGAGAGGAGTTAAAACAGAGAGGCAGGGGGTTTTCCCCTGAATTACATTTCATCTGTTTCTCTACCTGGGTGCTGGATCCAAGAAAGGAGATCATAGGTGGTTTGTTCCCCAACTTTCTACCTTCAAAAACAGCCTGTCACGTAGCAGGATATCAACAAATACAAGCTGGAAGATGAAGCAAGTACATCAGGGTCAGCTTTGCTAAGGGCTTAGAAAAGTGAATTTAGCCTCAAATGCATATTGTTTGCCAGCCACTAGCACTATTGTATCAGTACCATCTGTTTCTCTTTAATAGAATCTTGGGCCTGAAATCTCAAATCATTGTCATCAGAAAAGATCATGGTCACGTCTTGTGAGACTGAACAGCCAAACTCAGTGTTTCCTCTTACCTGTATCCTGTCATCAGTGAAGGATTTGATACTTGTTTCACATTTTGCTCTCTGGTAATTTCCTAAGAGACATTGCAGCATACAAGCAGGCAACCAAACATCTAATCCATGAAGCAGGAAAGCCAATGATGCCACGACTCACACATATCAGAAAGCCCGTGTAACTCCTGGGGCCTTCTGGGCACAAGGTGCTTTCATAATAAGCCTAAATGAGCAAAAGTCATTAACTGCCACATTAGCCCCATGTTGAAACACCTGTGCTGGGGTGTGACCTTCCTTTTTTGAGATCAACATTGAAGCTGACATCATTTACTATGTATTGCAATGACAAAGCCAGATTCAAGCCTAGGTAAATTGAATTTACAGGTCTGGGCCCCACAATTTAAGAAACAGTTCTGCTATTGATCAGTTACAAACTTGTAATCAGAAAGCTGTCTTATCACCCAGGATATGTGTATCTACGCGTAAAAATAATGAAGCCAGATGTTTTAAACTGAACCTAATCTTAAATATGTAAAGTAAATGAGGGCACGTTGACCAGTAATAAAAATGAAAGCAAGCTTATTTACATCAATAGATCCCAGCATGGCCGCCCTTGAGATTCACCTGAGATTTTCAACCTTCCCAGATAAGCTGAATCGGAATCGTCACAGGTGTAACTGTGTATGTTGCTTTCGAAGTTGCCCAAATAATTATAATGTTAACCTGAGCTTAAGAAACACTAACATATACATAGTAACTTGAAATTATATATATCATTAGTGAATAAAAATCACAAGTTTAGAAACAATATGAACAATTTGATTCCAGCTTGTTAGAAAATCCAACCACCTTAACTGTGGGTATATATGTCTGAATAGGTAAACAACTGAAATATACCAAAATGTTAGGATTTCAAACTTTCTATATAGAATTATTTTATTTCTTTAAAAAGCAAATAAGCAGCTGGCTTTTCAATGCCAGGAGAGAAAAGTTATGAAGAAGCAAGGATGAAAGATTAGAATGCGTACTGTTTGCTAGAATAGCTTCAAGAATATCTATCTGAAACAGAACGTTTAACTCCTCACTGCCTAAGCATGAGTCATGTGGTGACTACCTTCCAAAGAATACCATTTGGAAAAGGAAAAAAAGAGTGACTTGACAATGGAGACTCCTGACAAACACCATCTCAGCTAGGTAACTCAGATGATCACCTGGCTCCTGGCTCCTGCCATCAGATCAGCGCGGTGCGCCGGCCGCAGCACGCCGGCTGCGGCGGCCATTGGAGGGTGAACCAACGGCAAAGGAAGACCTTTCTCTCTGTCTCTCTCTCTCACTGTCCACTCTGCCTGTCAAAAAAACAAAAAAAAAAAAAACAAACAAAAAAAAACAAACAAAAAAAAAAACAAAAAAACAAAAAAACAAAAAAAAACAGTGTTGGGGGCCGGCGCTGTGGCTCACTTGGTTAATCCTCTGTCTGCAGTGCTGGCATCCCATATGGGTGCTGGGTTCTAGTCCCAGTTGCTCCTCTCCCAGTCCAGCTCTCTGCTGTGGCCCAGGAAGGCAGTGGAGGATGGCCCAAGTGCCTGGGTCCTGCACCCGCATGGGAGACCAGGAAGAAGCACCTGGCTCCTGGCTTCAGATCAGTGCAGTGCCGGCCGTGGCGGCCATTTAGGGGGTGAACCAACAGAAAGAAGACCTCTCTCTCTCTCTCTCTCTTTCTCTCACTTTCTATCTGTCAAAAATAAATAAATAAAACATAAAAACAGTGTTAGTTCATTTAACTACTATATACCCATGCTCTCACATGATGGAAATACAACTTTAACTCTTCGTTTTCCTCCCCAACACATAAATACATAATCATAAAAACATAATATAAAAAACCTAATTGTTGGGCTGGCACTGTGGCATAGTAAGCTAAGCCTCTGCCAGTGTTGCTGGCATCCCATAAGGGTGCTGCTTCATGTCCAGGCTGCTTCTCTTTCGATCTATCTCTCTGCCCATGGTCTGGGCAGCAGTGGAAGATGGCCCAAGTGCTTGGACCCCTACACCTACTTGGGAGACCCAGAAGAAGCTCCTGGCTCCTCATTTTGGATGGGCCTTGCTCTAGCTGTTGCAGCCATTTGTGGAGTGAACCAATGGATGGAGGGTCTCTCCCTGTATTTGTCTGTAGCTCTACTTCTCAATTAAAAACAGGTCCTAATTGATGTTGCACTTTATAAAATATCTGATCAGTACTCCTCCAAAGGGACAATGTTTTCAAAAGCAATGTAAATGGAAAAAAGCAGTCACAGACAAGAGATGAGTATGAAAACATGGTAATTAAATGCCAAATGGTATCCTGGAGGGAATACTGAAATAGAAAAAAAAACAAAACATACATTGATTAAATACTAAATAAAGTATGGACTTAAGTTAGCACAAATTTATCAACATTGTTTCATTACTTGTGACAAATGTACCATGCTAATGAGTGATGTTAATAATTAGGGTAGTGGAGTGTAGGGTGAAGCTAATGTGGACATCCCAGAAAGGTACAGTGCCCAGCAATCTGCAACACCTGCCAAGGAAAACCTTGACACGGTGTGTAGCCTCAGAGCGTAGCCATGTGGGCAGAGATCAAGAAAGTTGTAGAGGCAGGGAGACCTCCAGATTTCAAAGGATATCACAGATGTCCTGGAAACCCAGGCAGAGACCTGACCCAGGAGCAAAGCCACTACATAGAGCCTCTACTGGAGCAATGCCAAATGGAAATATGAACTCGGAGACTGCCAAGCCTCCACCCGAGCAGTGGCAGCATCTGGGGAGTGAACCAGCAGATGGAAGACCTCTCTCTCTGTCTCTCCCTCTCTCTATCTGTAACTCTGCCTCTCAAATGAATAAATAAATCTTTAAAAAAAGTGTCAGTGTCATGAAAAAGAAGAACTGAAAGACTAAAACAGATTGGGGTGTACTGAGGAGATAGAAGTCTAAATGCAATATGGTGCCCTGGATTGCAACATAGAAGATAAATGAGACACTAATATGAAAGCCTTAAAAATAAGATCTGTATTTTAGCTTAATACTATTGAACCAGTACTACTCTCATTTTTAATAAATATACCACTGTTTTAAAGTAAATCTGGGTGAATGGCATATAGAAACTGTGTATACCATCTTTGTAACTGTTCTATAAATTTAAACATATCATTATAAGAAATCAAAAAATATGAATGTTTTGTAAAACATCCATACTCTATTTTTCTTCTCTATACCTTGGAATAAGCTCTATTCTTTGCTATTAAACATCATAATTGGTTCCACTTTTGTTTCGTGCACATTTTTTTATTATATTTCACGTCCTACATAAAGAGAAAAACATGCTTCTCTGGGGTGGCCACAAATATTGCACTGGTGTGGCTCATCCTCACACTAACCACATCTCTTCTCTGTTATTATTTTGGGTGTTATAGGATGATATTTAACTACTGTTTCCTTTTTTAGGAAAGAAAGAATCATCTATGTTTTCTAGCTAAAGAAATAATACAGTAATTAAGACAACACAAAAAGGCAGAACAGCAAATTGCACAATATTTTAGAGGACTAAAACAAGCTCTTCCTTTCCCACAAGCATGTGTACACTGAAAAAGTCACCTCTCTGTGTTCAGAGGGTTTTCAGAAAAAAGAGTTTCACTAGTAAGCATGCTTTTGATACTCATTTATTTAACAAATATTATTCACTACCATTTACAATTTATCCCAGAAAACTTACTGTCACTCTCTTCCTATGCCCTGATCTCAGTAAGCCCCATTGTGTTTGAACACACTTTAGACAAAAACCTGACAGTTTTTTGTGCCATCTCTCAAATGGATTTTCAGGTTTTCCAAAGGTGTGCTCTCTTCTCCAATTTATTTCTTTAAAGATAGGAACAAACACAGGTCAAAGGCATAAGAGACATTTTCAAACTTGGACAGTATTAAAAGAAAAAAAAAGATTCAAGTTCCAAGTTTTTTCAGTCTTGGCTCTGCAAGTCTTAGCTATTTCACAAATTTAAATCACATGCTTAAATACAGAACCATGATTAATTACCGAAAGCAGCAGGAAAGTTATTCAATTAGCATAAGAAGATTCAAGTTCAAATTGGAAGGTTAATTTTCAGAGTTATGATAGAAAAGATGGTGATTGAGTTACCAAGTGAAGACAAAAGTCTCAAATTTGAATGGCAAGAATTTCTGATTCAATTATTTGATTAGACTGCTCCTGGAAGTGATATAAAATCATAAACTCTGACTGAATGGCCAGGCACACTGTAGATGATCTCATCCTAAATGCTATTATCAGGATCTACCTTAACAGAATACGTGGGAGCCGATGCTGTGTCCTAGGGAGTGGAGCAAATGCCTGCAGTGCCAGGATCCCATATGGGTGCCAGTTCTAGTCCCGACTGCTCCACTTCCAATCCAGCTCTCTCCTACAGCCTGGGAAAGCAGTAGAAGATGGCCCAAGTCCTTGGGCCCCTGAACCCTCGTGGGAGACCCAGAAGTAGCTCCTACCTCCTGGCTTCAGATGGGCTCGGCTCCAGCTAATTGGGAAGTGAGCCAGCAGATAGAAGACCTCTCTCTCTGCCTCTGCCCTTCTGTAACTCTGCCTTTCAAATAAATCTTTAAATATATATATATATGCTAGTGTGCCAAAGAAGTAAAAAAGTTAGCAGAGTATTATTTTGAAATGTACAGAACTTTAATAAGAAGCTAAATATGAGTACCACAGAACTGAAGGAGCGCTTTTCTGAGGTTTCTGGCAATTACATTACAACTGAAAGCACAGGGGTAAGGCAGCAGGTGATCTGTGCCTTTTCCAGGAATTCCACTGGAATCAAATTGCTCTGCTCTTTAGCGATGTCCTGGATTCTTGGTTTCTGAAGAAGACGGGGAAAAGATGGGCTGGAAATGGTCCTTTCTGCAGCCAATATTATTTCACAGAAACATGGGTGATGAATATTTAGTTCAGGGTTTCTCCCAATCTGGACTATCTCATCCAGCCCAACCTCCTTGCGAGTGCCTGCTGACTGCAACTTTCTCTACTGTTATTTACCGAGTCCCGGCACCATTTCTCTGCTCACTTCCTTTTTAAATGTTTCATACGCTTGCTTCTTCGCTGAATGTCCATTGGAGCAAACCTACAGCCCTTCTGCTTCAGCAACTCCATCTGGAAGCTGGCGGTTTTGTTTGTTCCTCCCTCCCCTGGGTTTGCCAAGCGCACTCCCCCTGGGCTCCAACTCCTTCGCCTCTCTCCTTCCGTTCCCAGTAGACGGCGTCCTTGGGCTAAGCAGGGGCGTGGCACGAACCCTGCCTCTCCGCCCCAGGTGGAAGTCTCCCCACCTCTCCTTTCCCGGAGTCCCTTCCAGAGCTGCTGTGGGCAACAGAAGCCACTACTTCCAGCTGCGCATAGGCGCACGCGGAGCCCTGCGCGAGTGGCGAGCTCGCATTGCAGGCCGGAGGACGGGCATATCGTCCACCTCCTTCTGCCGCCGCTGGAGCCGAGAGGGGTCCCCCAAACAGGGGCGCTGCAGCGATCTCCGTTGGGCAATTGTAGGGCGATAGGGGGCGGCAATGGCAGTTCTGGGGTAGGTTGCAAGCCCCGCCAGGGACGGAGCCACAGCCACGCGTGCTCCGAGACGGTTGCGCGTCGCAGGTGGAGAGGCTGGCTGGCTGGCTGCGCATCGCAGAAGTGAGGACCTGCGGCGACTCCCGGGACCTTATCAGTCTCTCCGGACACCCGGCTGCGCAGCGCCTGCAGGAGCCTCCGTCCGCGCTGACTTCCCGGGTGGACCTGCCAATGCCTCTACCGCCACCGCCTGGTCCCCCATCCGACTCCGCGGCTTCCTGCCGTCCCGGTCTCCAGCCTTTGGGAACTTGTGCAGTGTTGTTGGGGTGTGTGGTCTGGGAAGGGGTGTGTTTTCTGTCTCGTGGTCCCTGTGAATCAACACCTTGGTCTCTGAGTGTCCTCAGGAGAACCGCAGCTGTGGGGTTTCCAGGGCGGGAAGCAGTGGAACAGGGAGAAGGAAGAGAGAACCTGTGCGTGCGCCCGCTGGCGAGGGTGTGTCTGTGGGGGTTGGGGGAAGAGGGCAGTAGAGAGTGAAGTGACTCCTTGTTTATGTACGCGTCTGTGTGTTTGTCTCTAACAAACTGGAACGGCTAACAAGTATTGTGCAGTTCTCAGCATCCTAATATATCTCCATTTAAGCAATGAATCGTACCGAGATACAAATAACAATTACAGTAAAGTCACACGAACTTCAACTTCTAGTATAATTTTGCTTTTGTCTTTTTTTTTTTTTTTTTTTTTTAGATGTTACATTGTCATTGGTTTTATTTAATTGAAAGAAATTATAAATGATTAATAGAAAAAAACATATATGATGAAACAATCATGTATACATTCAATTATTACCCTTATTTCCACCATACTAGGGTATTTTTAGTTTTTGCTTGTTAAACTTCTTTTTTTTTTTTTTTTTTTTTTTTATCTTTTATTTAATGAATATAAATTTCCAAAGTACGACTCATGGGTTACAATGGCTTCCCCCCCCATACCGTCCCTCCCACCAACAACCCTCCCCTTTCCCACTCCCTCTCCCCTTCCATTCACATCAAGATTCATTTTCGATTATCTTAATATACAGAAGATCAGCTTAGTATACCTTAAGTGAGTATTTCAACAGTTTGCTCCCACACAGAAACATAGAGTGAAAAATAATAGATGATTTTTTTTAAAATGATGATGAAATCAGATCAGACCTATTGTCATGTTTAATCCCAGTGAGAGTCAAGTTGGGAATTGAAAATTTCTTTCTTTTTTTTTTTTTTTTTTTTTTTTTTACAGAAGATCAGTTTAGTGTACATTAAGTAAAGATTTCAGTCGTTTGCACCCCCATAGAAACACAAAGTGAAATATACTGTTTGAGTACTCATTATAGCATTAAGCCTCAGTGTACAGCACGTTAAGGACCGAGATCCTACATGAGGAGTAAGTGCACAGTGACTCCTGTTGTTGACTTTACCAATTGACACTCCTGTTTATGGCATCAGTAATCTCCCTATGCACCAGTTATGAGTTTCCAAGGCTATGGAAGCCCCTTGAGTTCTCCGACTCTTATCTTGTTTAGCCAAGGTCATAGTCAAAGTGGAGGTTCTCTCCTCCCTTCAGAGAAAGGCACCTCCCTCTTTGAAGACCTGCCCCAATTGGTAGAGTTGGAAACATACCAGGGGATTCCAATTCAATCCCATCAAGGTGGCATGTGCCAATGCCATCTCACTAGTCCAAGTGATCAATTTCAGTTCACAATTGATCATAATGAAAGGACTAAGAGTCAAAGGGAGCACATAAACAAGTCTAGTATCTGCTAACACCAACCGATAGAATAAATAAAGGGGAGAGTGATCCAACATGGGAAGTGAGATACTCAGCAGACTCATAGAATGGCGGATGTCCTAAATAGCACTCTGGCCTCAGAATCAGCCCTAAAGGCACTCGGATCTGGCTGAAAAGCCCATGAGAACAGGTCTTCAAAGAGGGAGGTGCTTTTGTCTTAATACATAGCAACCTGACCAAAAAAAAAATGAATCCCTGTATCTCGAATGCGGACACCTTAAGTATTTTTTTCATTACAACTGAACACTTTTTGATAATATCTAAGAAATCTAAGAAAAGTTAGTTATGACATTATATTTTTCTGAAAATGGCCACAACGATGTCACTCATCCCACGTGCTCTACCTGTCGTGCAACTCTGATACTTTCCAAAGAGAGGTAGGGTCCTCATTGCCTTCTCTTAATCTGGGCACAGGGAGGCTAGATGGACACCACGTGATTTCAAGCTAGAGTGCAGAAGACAAGTTCTGCCCGGTTCTCTCCGGACACTTGCTTTGGGGCTCAATCACTTTGACACAAGGAAGAGGAATTGGGCTGCTGAGTTCCAGGGCCAACTGGGAGGGACCTCACACGTGCATTCTCAGCCCCATCTGCTGCCATGACAGAGAGCAGATCTGTTTCTGCTAGACTCTGCCCAACAAGATAAATGATGGTTGTTGTTTTCAATCACTGTTTGCAACTAGAGTGTAACCCAGTAATTGAAAACAGATGAAAACTTTTTACATGAACCTTTAGAAAGAGGACTTTATTTGTTTAAGGATCCGCTTGCTAATCAGATGAAAGGAGACAGGAGGGACATGAGCATGCCCTGTCTGTCATCAGCCATGCCTGGGGTGTTCACAAGCACGGGCATTGCCCTTGGCTAAGTTTATTCACTGAACCCCCGCCTGTACACAGTGTAAGACCGGCCGCAGCTGGTTAGCTGTGGTCTCCACAAAGGAAAAATGAACCAGAGAATCTTTCTCATCCCTCCATCAGGATTAATAAACATTCCTGGTGGAAGCCCCAGAGGGTCATTCCTGTACTCTATCTGAATGATTTTCAGAGATTTGCTGAAGGTTTTTCTGCTAACCTTCTTAATGGTCTGAATAAATCAGTGGGAATCCTTTAGACTAGAAAAACTATTTAAAAAAAAAACTATTAAAAAGTCTGAAATCTAAAGATATCCTAATTCAATATCAGACTGAAAATTATAAGGGGAAATCAAGAAATCAGCAGATTTTAAGGCTAAGAAACAAAACTGATTTTCATTGAATACACATAATCATATAATCCAATCCTATGTGACTACAGAATTCATGTCAGCTTGAATTGCTTTTCCACCATGTAACATTTACACAAAAAATTTGGGGGAAATGAAACTGGACTTTTATCCCTACAAAAATTGGACCTCCCACTTTCTCAAACACATTTTCCTCAAATATCTCTTAAAGAAGCCAGTGTGTCTTATTTTTATTGTGCTGTTTCCTTGGTTCTGCTCAAACACCTTACAAAATCCAACCACTCTGTAATATCCCAGAGCACCTTTCTGTTTCATAGGTGTCATACTGTCTGCTTGATAAATCATTTAAAAAGACAACTACACCTTTAAACTTGATTTATTTAAATTTTGTTCTTTGGTAGTTAAAGCAAAAATGGAAGATCCAAACTCCCACTCAAACATTTATGTTGGAGATGACTTGGGGAGAAAATATAACCCCAAATTTCAGATATGATTGTTCGGTCATGATTTTGATTTACCTTTAATTAGATGGCCCTTACAAAACCAAATTGCATTTTCATCATTTGTAGTATTTCTTGATAGTTTTCAAAATAAAATTTTAAAACATCTTTTCCTTAACTTGCAATGTCTTTGCATAATATATATTTGCCATATATTTATTTGTCAGTTGGTTAAAAAGATGTTTCTTTTTCTTTTGAAGCCATTCATTTCACACCAATTTCGATGGGTAACTGAAAATACACTTCACAGATCATTACCCTTGCAATCTTTCTTTCCCCATCATTATACTTTATCCTCCAGTAAGCTCTTCCAGTCAACTGAAGATCTATGGTGACAATGATGGGCAAGAATTTTTTTGTGCTTTGTCAATTCAAATAAAGTCTAAGCACATAAATACCAAGTTACTTTGTTAGCAAGAATTAACATCTAGTAAGGAAAAATGTAGACACAATCACAAACCGAGCTGGCAATAGTTTAAAGATCATTCTTTTATGGCCAGCGCCGTGGCTCACTAGGCCAATCCTCTGCCTGCGGCACCGGCACACCAGGTTCTAGTCCCAGTCGGGGTGCTGGTTCTGTCCCAGTTGCTCCTCTTCCAGTCCAGCTCTCTGCTGTGGCCCGGGAGTGCAGTGGAGGATAGCCCAAGTGCTTGGGCCCTGCACCTGCATGGGAAACCAGGAGGAAGCACCTGGCTCCTGGCTTTGGCGCAGCGCACCGGCCGCAGCAGCCATTTGGCGGGTGAACCAACGTAAGGAAAACCTTTCTCTCTGTCTCTCTCTCTCATTGTCTAACTCTGCCTGTCCAAAAAAAATCATTTTTTTAAAAAGATCCATCATTCCTCTGACATGGTCCAAGCACATCCAGTGTCTTCATTTTTCCCAGATATCTGTCACTGGCTCTATTTTAAATTTCTCTGAAATACGAAGCACTTTCTCTTATTGAATTTTTTTAAATATTAAAAATATTATAAATTTATAAAACATGATTTAGTGTAAAATTAAGTCAAATTATTCATTTGACATAGGATAGTCTCTCCTACATGCTTAATTATTATCAGATAACAACTACTAAGCATTTATTGTTTCTAGGTCCTATGGTAAGCATTTGAGTTATTTTTAGTTCATTTGTAACAAGAACTCCATTTTAAGTATTTAAAGAAAGATGGTGTTCTCTATTTCAATTTTCTATCATATTGACAATAATAAAATAAATAACATGTTCATTGCTTGTGTAATTCTATGGTGTGGCCATCAGGTAAGATATTTCTTATTTTGTTCCCCTTGTTCTTGTGGTCTTTCCATCCTTTATAGGCAATTTGGCTTCATTATATATAAATAATATATTAGGTCTAAAAATAAAAACAAATTTTTATAAAGGCTAACAAAACAGTTGGTTCCTAACAAGCACCAGTGAGAAAAAGCATCTTGTATTTCATATCAATGTTAAACAAAACCAGTCATGGAAAACAGGAAAAAGAAGATACTTGATATACATAAAGTATAGCAAAGAACTCATGATTTTGTATTTGTTGTTTTTTTTATACTGCACTTTTGAAATTCTATCAGCACCACTTCTAATTGTGTGTAAAATGGTCCTTTTTTAATCCACCAATGGATGTTAATTTCTGCTAACAAAATGCTTATCACTTACTAGCTTAGAGTTTATTTGAATTGATAAAACACAAAACATTCTCACACATCAATGTCACCACAAGTCTTCACTTCACACTAGAAGAGCTTAATGGAGGAAAAGCAATAATCACAGGGAAAGCAAAATTATAAGTATAATGATCTGAAAATTATATTTTGAGTTTTTCATCAATAAGGATCATATAAGTGGCTAAAAAAATCCATGTCACAAGTAGTATGGCAAATAGATATTAACAACATGAGTTTCTGAGTTAACTGAAAGACACTGCATTTTTAAAACTGTGTTTTGAAAAGCATAAATGGTAAGTACATATATCTTAAATTTTAATTTAATGTAAATAGGATCCTCTAATTGGAGATCTATAATTGTGCAAATTTGGATTAGTAAATCAAATCATGATTGGGAAGTCTTACATATGATTTGCATCTCAAATGCAAGACAAGATATTCCATCTCAATTCATAAATAATGTTAGCCAACAGCATGGATGGATTTGGTTATATTCATCGACTTATTTTATCAATGGCTAATAGACTACTTTGTTGAAGGAACAAATTCTCTAACATCCAAATAGCCTTGTACTTGACTGTCAATTACACATTTGTATTACAAAAAATTACAAAGAAATCATCAGCAAGATGCAATATACAAACAGAATTTTCAAAGCAAGGTTTCTAATCATCTTAGGCTGTGAGCCACTTCTAGAATTTTTGGATTCCTTGACTAGATAAAAGATAAGAAAAGCCACTGGCAAGTGGAAGTAAGAGAGGATTCTTTAATTGTTAATTTTTAAAATCACTAAAATTGGGAGAGCTTTTTTTTTTCTTAAAAAGCACTTTTGTGCACAGATTCCCCTAGGTTTTGGGCTTTGTAAGTGTTTCACCTCATTCCTAGTGAGAGAGGTCATCTTGAGTCTACTCATAGTAAATATATTCCCCTCCAGGTTGGGTGTGACTCTCCCACTAAAGATAGAAAAAGGGAATAAAACATTTACTTTATGAAAAATAGCAGAGAGGATGTGCTATGTTGTGAATTTTTGTGACCATCCTAAATTCATATTCAAGCCCAAATTCCAATGGTAGAGTATTACGAGGTGGGGCCTTCAGGAGGTGATTAGGTCATAAGAGACCCTCCCTCATGAATGACATCAATGCCCTAGTGAAAGAGGATCACACAACATTCATTCTTTTATTCTAGCCAATCAAATCCAACAACACATCAGAAAGATCATTCACCAGGACTAAGTGGGATTTAGCCCTGGTATGCAGGAATGGTTCAACATTTGCAAAGCAATCAATATACTACATTACATTAACAAATTGAAAAACAAAAACCTTGTGATTATCCCAATAGATGCAGGGAAAGCATTTGATAAAATACAACACCCTTTCATGATGAAAAAAGCAAACTGGGTATAGACGGAACATCCCTCAACACAATCAAGGCAGTTTATGACAAACCCCCAGCCAGTGTCAATGAATGGGGAAAAGTTGGAAGCATTCCCAGTGAGATCCAGAACCAAACAAGTATGCCCACTCTCACCATTGCTATTCAATAAAGTCCTGGAAATTTTAGCCATGGACAATAAATAAGAAAAAGAAATCAAGGGGATACAAATTGGGAAGGAGGAAGTCAAATTATCCTTATTTAAAGATGACATGATTCTATACATAGGTCATCTAAAAGGCTCTACTAAGAGGCTAATGGAACTCATAGAAGAGTTTCATAAAGAAGGAGGATATAAAATCAATACACAGAAATCAACAGCCTTTGTATACATAGACAATTTCATGCCTGAGAAAGAACTTCTAAGATCAATTTCATTCACAGTAGCTATAAAAAAATCAAATACCTTGGGATAAATTTAACCAAGGATGTCAATGATTTCTATGATGAAAATTATAAAACATTAAAGAAAGAAATATAAGAAGATACCAAAAAATATAAACATCTTCCACATTCATAGATTGGAAGAATCAATATCATCAAAATGTCTGTATTTTTTACAGATTCAATGTGATAACAATCAAAAGACCAAGGACAATCATTTCAGATATAGAAAAAATGATGGTGAAATTCAAATGGAAACAAAGGAGACCACAAATAGCTAAAGCAAACATATACAACAAAAACAAAGCCAGAGGCATCACAATACCAAAGTGTAAGACATATTACAGAGTAGTTATAATCAAAACAGCCTGGCACTGGTACAAAAACAGATGGATAGAACAATGGAACAAAATAGAAATGCCAGAAATCAATCCAAGTATCTACAACCAACTTATATTTGAGAAAGGAGCGAAAACCAATCCCTGGAGCAAGAAGAGACTTCAACAAATGGTGCTGGGAAAACTGGATTTCCACATGCAGAAGTATGAAGCAATACCCCTACCTTACACCTTACCAAAAAATCCAAAAGACTTAAATCTATGATCCAATACTATCAAATTATTAGCAAACCTTCGGGAAACCCTGAAAGACATTGGAACAGGCAAAGAGTTCTTGGAAAAGACCCCAGAGGCACAAGCAGTCAAAGCCAAAATTGACACATGGGATTACAATTAACAAATGAGTTTATATCAAATAGAGAAGCTTTTGTTCTGCAAAAGAAACACTTAGGAAAGTGAAGAGGCAACTGACAGAATGGGAGAAATTATTTTTGCACTATGCAACTGATAAAGGATTAATAGCCAGAATATATGATCAAGAAACAACAACAACAAAACAAATAGCCCAGTTAAGAAATGGGAAAGGGACTTACACATTTTTCATAAGAGAAAACCCAAATGGCCAACAGACACATGAAAAAAACGCTCAGGATCACTAGCCGTTAGGGAAATGTAAATCAAAACCACAATGAAGATTCACTTCACCCATGTTAGAATGGCTTTCATACAGAAATCAACAAATAATATTGCTGGGGGGGATGTGGGGAAAAAGCAACCATAACCCACTGTTGATGGGAATATAAAGTGCTAAAGCCACTATAGAAGACAGTATGAAGACCTCAGACATCTGAATATAGACCTACCATATGACCCAGCCATCCCACTCTGGAAATTTACTCAAGGGAAATGAAACCAGCATATGAAATAGGAACCTACATCCCCCATGTTTACTGTACCTCAATTCACAATAACTAAGACATGGAATTAACAAAATGCTCAACAAGTGAAGACAGGATAAAGAAAGTATATGATATGTACACCATGGAATACTACACAGTGGTAAAAAAAAATGAGAGCCGGTCATTTGCAACAAAATGGATGAATCTGAAAATCATCATACTTAGTGAAATAAGCCAGTCTCAAAGGGACAAATACCATATGTTTCTCCCTGACCTATGATAACTAATACAGCACCTAAAAGACAATCTGTAGAAGTGATAATGACACATTGAGAAACAATGACTTGAACAGCCTTTGTCTTGACTACTGAGGAACAGTTTTTTCCTACTATTTGTTGAATTCTTTATTGAACATAGAGTTAATCACATGTGTATAAAATCAATTGAAAATAGATCGTAGCAAAAAATAAGAGTGGGGATAAGAGAGGGAAGAGAAAGAGAGGTGGAAATATGGGTGGGGGGGCATGGTGGTAAGAATCACCATGTTGCTAAAGCTATAATTATGGAGTGTATGATGTTTTTAACTGTAAACCTGCATAGCTCTGCATACACTCCTATGGACTTACTTCTAAGGGTACAGTTTAAAAACTTGCCCTGGGACACCAAGAACCCTTAAATTAGGTGGTAAAAATACCATCTTCAGTGTTAAAGTGATTATATGGATAGGATTAAGTGTCTGATAATAACAATAGATAGAATTAAAAAGGAGTGAATGCTCTAACATGGGAAGCAGTCCACAGAGCCAAATCATAGAATGATAATCGCTTTATGTAGCACTCTGATCTCAGAATCAGCCCTTAAGGCATTCCAGTCTCGCTGAAAAGCACAGGAGAGCATTTCAGGCTTGGGAAGCCATGACACTGTGGCAAAACATGTTCTACATGAAGGACTTCGGTAGGTGAGACCCCAGTGAAAAAAAGTGGTCATCAAAGAAGGAGGTACTTTTATCTGAAGGGAAGAGAGAACTTCCACTTTGCTTATAGCCTTGTCTAAATATTGATGGAATTTGTGGATTCAAAAGTCTTCCATAGCCCAGGCAGCTCATGTCAATAGCCTCAGGTGTTCACTGATGTCATACATCAGAGTGTTAATTGTTAAATTAACAACAGGAGTCACTGTGCACCCTCTTCCCATTCCTTTCTTTTTCTTATTTAAAGATTTATTTATTTATTTATTTGAAAGTCAGAGTTACACAGAGAAAGAAAGAGAGGCAGGGGGTGGGGAGTCTTCCATTTGCTGGTTCACTCCCCAATTGGCCACAATGGCCAGAGCTGCACTGATCCGAAGCCAGGAGCCAGGAGCTTCTTCTGGGTGCAAGGGCCCAAGGACTTGGGCCATCTTCCACTGTTTCCCCAGGCCACAGCAGAGAGCTGGACTGGAAGTGAAACAGTCAGGACTAGAACAAGAGCCCATATTAGATGCTGGCACTGCAGTTGGCAGCTTTACCTGCTACACCACAGCACCATCCCTACCCCCCAATTCCTTTCAACATGTTGAGAAAAGAACATTGGTTCTGTGTGGAAGAAGCAGCATCAAAGTATCATCTTGGAAGCAGCAAATGGAAGACCTTTCTGTCTCTCACTCTCTCTGTAACTCTACCTCTCAAATAAATAAATAAAATCTTAAAAAAAATTCTACTGCTAAAGAAGTGACCGTAAAAGTCATTGTCATGCCTCATAACTTTCTGGTTTCACATTCATTGAGACAAGAAATTTTCTCTGATTCCAAGTGGTCTGGAAAGGCAGAGGTAAGCAAAGGCTGTGTAATGAAGCCTATCCTGGTCCTCCAGTGAACACAAGTGTGGTAAGAAATGCTGACTGTGAATTTAATTTCAGCATCATTTGTAAAGGTTAGGAGTATGTTCATAAGACTAATGCAGTATAATTAATCTAGATTTTTTTTCCCTACATGATCCAGTCCTTTCTTGCAAATCTAGGTCTGTTACTTTGCCACAAACATTGTTATATTTGTAATCACAGACTGAACTAACTTAATTTTAATAATGATGGCCAATGTGTCTATCAAATTATTATCCAAAAGAATTAATAAATAAATGGTAAATTCAGTTCTGATTCTTGAAATTAACTCAAATTGGGACCTTTGCAAATTCCTATTTTCTGTATGTTTTAGTTGACTCATCTATAAATGCCTGCTCAGCAAACCAGGTGGCTATGCAGCTCCAATATCAATAGTAATGACAATTGATCTGAACATTTCAGAACATTTCATAACCTTATGCAAGCACAAGATGCACTGGGAATTATGATAGCTATTCTAAAATCATGTCAAATGAATGCTGATTTGTCTCAAACATTCCTCAACACAACCAAAGTTAAAGAGGGATGTTAGAAAATATCAAAAACTTCATTTTTCTACTTATCCAGATGGTATATCCTTCCTTTCACTGTTTCATGCACAGAAATTCTGCCAAAATCCTCCATCACCAAGACCATAATTTCCAAATTCTTATAATTGCCTATGTATTCATTTAATCAAGCTATGTTAATAAAGAAAGCAGATGACAATAATTTTTACCATTACATGTTCTACTACAAAGAAAATATTTGCTCTAAATATTGAAAGGGTGAAAATTCCACCTTAATCAAATAAGAAACTGATAATAAAGTATTTAACTTTAATTATTCTTGTTTTTAGATGACATCTACTGTTGAATTATTGGAATTATCATAATACATTAGCCTAAAATCAGCTGTAAAATTTATTTTGCTAGTGAAATTATGATCATTGCTTACACAGAAATAGAAACAGGAAAATGATTTTCAGAATAAAATTGAATGGTTCAATAGCCAGAGCATATGTAGAATAAATATAATGATACTACATATATAAAATTCTTTCATTTTACATAAAATAGCAAATTCAGATATTTTTCATACTTGATTTCTTGACAATTGATCTATATGCAAATTCAAAATTCCTACAGTGACTCAGCAAAATCAGTTATACTTTTATCTAACTTTTGCCCTAGTAAAAGATTATTTCAAAAAAGATTGATTTATTTACTTTAAAGTCAGAGTTACAGAGAGAGGAGAAGAGACATACAAAGAGATCTTCTATTTGCTAGTTCACTCCCCAAATGGCTTCAAAGGCCAGAGGTGAGCCAGGTCAAAGCCAGGAGCCAGGTGCTTCATCTGGGTCTCCTAAGTGGATGCAGGAACCCAAGTACTTGAACTATCCTCCGATGCCTTGTCAGGTGCAATAGTAGGAAACTGGATCAAAAGAAGAGGAACTGGGATTCAAACTGGCACTCTGACACGGAATGCAAGAGTTCTAAGCAGTGACTTAACTTGTGTAACACATCTTGTGCCCCATGTTGAATATAAAATGTATTCTTCATTGAAAGTATTGGAAATATGAGTGATTTAAAAGCTGTATTTATCTCAATAATCAGTGGAAAAGTCGAGTTAGGTACTAATTTAATCTCAGTTACAAGGACTCAGATCTCTCCCTAACAATGCAGTCAAGAAGCAGGAATAAACATTTGTTTTAAATTCTAACATCAAGCATAGATTGACTACAAGTTAAGAACTTAATTCTAGATTATGACAGAGCCTGGTTGGGATCTCTGCTTCCCTCCTTCCTTGCTGTGCATTATCTAGGAGAGTCATTTAATCTCTGCCCTTCATTTGTTCTAGTCCCATGTTAGAATATCTTCAAAGAAACAGCCTCCTGTCCCTAGCACATACACCCAAAGTAGGTTCATTTCAAACACGTTTAAAGTTATTTCCTGATAAAACAGTTGTTAAGACTGTGATTGCAGAAGCAAGAAGAGGAGAAGAGGAAGAAGAGGAATAGAAAGAGGAAGAGGAGAAGGAGTAGAAGAAGATAATGAGGAGGAGAAGGCAGAGATAAAAGAGGAGGAGGAAGATGATGATGATGAACAACAAAAGAAAAAGATGATGACAATGAAGACAATGAAGAAGACACTGGACTAGAGTGGATCTGGATTTGCTGGACTGCTGAGGCCAAGGAGAAAATTCAAAGTTAGGGAAAACCTAAATAATTTGAAAGCTTAGGGATGATTGTCAGATGTATTTCTATCTATAAGGAAATAACAGTTCAGAACAAATACAATAATGTCAACAGAAGTTTTGTTATAAAGATAGACAATGAACTTTATGTTGTTTAAACCACGAAAAAGATCAATGATTTGTTTAGATTTGTTTAGATTCATCAGTGCAGTGAATCTAACAAAAAAGTAAAGTAATTCCTTGGAATATATTTTATTGAGTTTAATGAGGAAGAATATAATCAAGAGTAATAATTTTGGAGTCTTAATTAGAATACCTATAGTACTCAATCGAAGTCGTAAATAAATAATAATATAGTATTAATTTTATAACCCACACAATGAGAATTAAAAGCACAAGTGTTACAAGTTTCTTAATAATATTTTATTGCACATTAGAATATCACATAATCATTAAGAAAATCTTCATTTTTCCATTGCTTCTGTGTGAAAAATTATGCTACTAAGAATAGGCCAGCGCTGCGGTTCACTAGGTTAATCCTCCGCCTGCAGCGCCGGTAGCCCGGGGTTCTAGTCCCGGTTGGGGCACCGGGTTCTGTCCCGGTTGCTCCTCTTCCAGTACAGCTCTCTGCTGTGGCCTAGGAAGGCAGTGGAGGATGTCCCAAGTGCTTGGGCCCTGCACCTTCATGGGAGACCAGGAGGAAACACCTGGTTCCTGGCTTTGGATCGGTGCAGCACGCCATCCGTAGCAGCCATCTGGGAGGTGAACCAATGGAAGGAAGACCTTTCTCTCTCTCACTGTCTAACTTTGCCTGTCAAAAAAAAAAAAAAAGAATAAAAGATTCTGCATTCTTTCTCTGTCTCTTTGTCTTTACGCACCAACACTGTGCAAACATATAATTCTATATGTAATTATACATAAGTTATGTACCATACATGTATGCATTCGTACACATGAGAAAATTTATAAATAATTTCATATATCATATGTGATTGATATATAGGTATAGATGTGTGCATACAACTATACATATATATGTATATGATTATAACTTTTTGGAGTGTGACTTATTTTACCAATGGCCATCTGAAACACAGAGGAGAGTCTAGAAATTGAGACATCTCTAAATCTCTGAACTACAGGTCACTTAATTTACAACCTTCAGCATTTGCAGAACACTCTCATGTGAGTTTGAGTGTTTGGTCACCTACTGATCACTTTTCTCTATTTTACAGTGCATTAACTTTATCATAAACTTAGTATCTCTGAAGGTCAGAAATCTAGTAGAGGTGGTTGGCCAGCAATGATCAAGTGAATATTGATTTAAAATGGACAAGTTCTTTAGAAACAGATATCTCAACGTGGTGACTGGCAGAAAAAAAAATCTGCTGTTATTAACTCTCGATTCCAGGCTATTCTTGCCTAATCGTGCAGTCTTGCTGGCTTCAACTCTTTATAAAATGGTTTTTAAAAATATCCCACTGGTTTATTTTTGTTTTGAGTGACTCAAATAAAATTTGTCTTTCCTTACTCAGACTTAACTCAATAATTAAACTTAATAACGACAATACACTTGTTTGTATTATTATTTTATCCCCACTTCTGTGAAAGTTATTTATCATAAAATTATGTTAATAAATTTCTAAATGTCTTATAATATTGAACTTCCAAAAATGGAATTCATTAAATATAGTTCAATGACAAAAAAAGAAAATGAAGAATTACGATAGTAAAACCTACAAAGAAGAAAGAAAGGCCGAGATATCATTATATACTTCACTATCTTTAGAGTCAAATTTAAAATAAAATTTATATATAAATGGTTTACAAAGGAATGCCTGATACTGTATTTATTGTTAGCTCTTTTGAGATAATTTCTATACTATAAAATCCATCCTTTCAATATGTAAAATTCAGTTGTTTTCAGTATAATCACAAACTCATATAAACATATCCTAGTAAATTACATAATACTCTGACCCATCAAAACCCCACATACTTCTCTGCGTATAACCGCAAGCAACCACTACCTTTTTTGCAGTTTTATGAATTAATCTGAACAATTCAAATACATAGAATTACGGAATTCGTGGTCTTTTCTGTCTAGCTTCTTTCACCTATTATAAGGTATTAAAGGTTCATCCATATTGTAGCACATATCAGTACCTCTTTCTTTTTATGGCTCAACAATATTCCATTATAGTTGCAAAACATTTTGTTTACCCATTCATTAACTGGATATTTGGATTATTTACATGTTTTGGCTATTAGAAATAAAGTTGCAAACATTCACAGAGAAGCTTCTGTGTGAACATACACTTTTGTTGCTCTTGGCTATACACTTCAGAGTGGAATTTCAGGGGAAAATTATGTGTGTGTCTTTTTTTAAGGAAATTCCAAATTAATTTCCATAAAGACTCCCCCAGTTTATACTCTCACCAGCAATGTATTTAGGTCCCAAATTCTGCCCTTCCTCTGCTAAACTCACTACTGTCAAATTTATTTATTAAAGCCATATCGGCAGATGCACTGCGACATCTTTTGTTTTGATTTGCATTTCCTTAATAGGTTTAACATCTTCTTATGTGTACATTAGTCATTTGGTTAACTCCTTTGGAGAAAAATATACTCAGAACTGTCCATTTTAAAATTAAGTAGTCTATATTATGTTGGTTTTTGTGTTCTTAATATATTATATATATGATTCATTTATCAAGTATATTATTTGCAAAAATATTCCTGCTTTCATTTTCTTAATATTACCATTTAAATACACCTTGTTTAATTTTAATGAAATCTAGTATATATATTTTCTTTTGCTGTTTAAGCTTTTGTGTAATCATTTTAAAAATTGCCTAATCCATTATCATAAATATTGATTCATATGCTTTATAGTCTTAGTAAATACATAATGTATTTTGAGTGAATTTTAGTACACAGTGCAGGCTTGATATCCAATTTGTACTGTGCATGTGATGTGGATATCTAATTGACTAAATACCATTTGTTAAAAAAATTACCATTAGCTATTTTATCATTCTTTCAAAATTAATTGACCTTAAATGTAAAGATTCATTTTGAACTCAAAATTCTATTCCACTGACTAATGTCTATACTTATGTCAATGCCAAAAAAATTTTTACAATGGTTGCTTTATTGTATTTTTTAATTTGAATACTTAGTTCCCCAAACTCATCTTTGTATTCCAAGATAATTTTAAATTTCTTGGTCCTTTTTGGCATACACAAAAATTTTAGGATCCACTTTTCAGTTTCCAATAAAAACAACCATAACAGCAATCAACAGTCTTTGTGATGTTGGATGTATTCAATCTATAGGTCAATTGGGGAATATTCAGTCTTCCTATTCATGAAAATGGTATGCCTCTTCATTTAGTTAGCTCTTTTTTTTTTTTTTAGTTTACTTCAATAATGCTCTGAAATTTTCAGTGTATACATTTTACAAATCTGTTAAATTTATTACTAAGTATATTATTGTTAAGAAAGTGTATACTATTCTTAATTTCATTTTTGGAATAACCATTGATAGTGTATGGAAATACAGCTGATGTTTACATACCCATCTTATAGCTTGCAACATTATTGAAGCAATTTATTCACTTTTGAACTTTTTTTGTGAATTCTATAAGATCACATTATAAGCAAATAGAGATAAACTTACTTCTTTTCCAACATGATACTTTTTTTTCATGACTAATTGCCCTAGCTAGAACATCAGGACAGCAGAATAGGGCACAAGAATAGACATTCTGTTCTTTAAAAAAATTATTTATTTATTTATTTACTTACTTACTTTGGAAGGCAGAGTGACAGAGAGAGATGGAAAGACAAAGAGATAGAGATCCTCTATCTACTAGTTTACACCCCAAATGGTTCCAAAAACCGTAACTGTACCAGGTGAACACCAAGAACCTGGAACTTCATCTAATTTCCAATGTAGACAACAGGGACCCAAGTACTCGGACAATCATACACTGCGTTCCCAGGTACATTATCAGGAAGCTGGATCAGAAGTAGAGTAGCCAGGACTCAAACTATCATTCTGATATGGGTTGCAAGGAACCCACACTGGCAAATCCACTGCACCACAACACCCATCACAGCATTCTGTTCTTGCATGTGGTCTTAAGAAGAAACCTTTCAGTATTTCACCAATAAATATCATTTTAACAAGTCTGCTATAACAAGTTACTCATTTTTCTCTAGGGTCTTACAGTGGGTTATTAGGTTATAATTAATTTACATTATAAATTTTATATCTATTTACACTATATATTTTCCCTAGAATTATGTTGGCTGCATCTCATAAATTTTGGTATGTTGTATTTTGTTCTTATTCATCACAAATCACTTTATAACTTATCTTCTTTAATTATTAATGAGCATCTTTTAAAAATATCCATATATATCCCAAATTTTCTCATTTTGCTTATTTTTTTAATTTCATTTTGGTCAGAAAATATATTTTGTATTATTAAAATCTGTTTAATTTTTACTGAAACTTCTTTATGTCCTGGAATATTATTTATTCTGGAGAATGACTCAGGGGCTCTAGAGAATAATGTATATTTTTGCATTTTTAGGGGGAGTGCTTTATAGAAGTTTAGTAAACCTCCATGTTATATAGTTCACTTCATATCTTTCATCTATTGACTCTATTGTTTTCTCTTGTATGGCCATTTATTGTTTGTCTATCACATTTTTAATCAAAAACTGAATATTTAAAATAATTTAATATAACAACATTTTTGAAATAAGATTTCCCTGGGAATAGTGCTTTAAAGGATCTCTAACCCAAGATGCTTTTTGAAGGAGCTTTGATTCCATACTATCCCAATGACTTTGAGTCTTCTGGTTTTGTCTGAAAATGAGGACCCAGTGGTTTCCATGGCTACCACTGGTCTGGGTACTAGAGGACAGAAATAGGCAAGTTAAAACACAACAAACTTCTTCTTACTGGAATTACAATATTTTTTATGGAATAAGTGTTTCATGATTATTGCAAATTTTTTATTAGATTCTAGAATTTTCAAATACTTGATTTTATAACTTTTGCCAGTGGTTTCTGTGATTTTGTGAAAAAAAGAAAATTATAAAGTCCTTATTTTGTCATTCTCACTAACATTGTATTCCTACCATCTTCTTTTGATTACCCAGGAAATACTATTTCTTGATGTCATCAGTATTTTCTCTAGATGCTACAAGAGTTGAGTTGTTCACAATGATGTGATTGTCAAATTAGAAAAATCTATCCTTCCTTGGGCAAATATATAACTAGAGATATATTCTCACGACTAATAACTCACATGATTTTAAGAATGGCAAGAACAGCCTTACCTGTGCAGAAATGATATAAGCAAAGATGAGATGTACTTGAGCGTCTGTCAGGAAATGTTACAGACCAGATACATGTAAGTCTTCTAAAACGTGCAAAACTAGCATCTTTCAAAATCAAAATAGAATTATATTTTAAAGGAAAGTCTTGTTTTCACTAAGATGATAACTTAGAAGCAACAATTTGAGCTTTTGTATCTGGAATTTATTGTACTCCACAATGAATATGCCATGCATAGCTGTCATAGAAACTGCATTATGAATATAACATGGTTTATCCATGGCTTTAAAATACAGCTTGAGTAAGTACATTTTAATATTGAAGGGAAGTTGGATTTAAAGTAGACAAATGAAATTATTTCCTTTCAATACAACATGTTTTCAATCTGGTGATTTATAAAATGCATCACAAAGTAATTATTTACTTCATACATTGAGCCCAAGTCCAAATTATGGTCTTATCAGATTTAAGAGATCAAAAGTATGGTTCACAGCTCTCCTCTTTTTGGTAGAAGGAAATATTAAAATATTAAAATTCTGATAGAAATCTTCATTTAAATAATAATTTTCAGGGGCGTATTGAATGTCAACCCAGTGCTCAGGCTATGAAATAAATTAATGAATAAAGTACAAGATCAAAGGTACCTCAGAATTAAACTTAATAAAAAAGGACATTTTAAAATTCCGCAAATATAAAAGACTGTTAAGCACCCAAACATGCCTGTGGAATCAGTATGTCACGCAGGGTCTCCAGGGACCTTGGAAGTTGGAGAAGCTTAATTCAAACCCTGAAAACCACGTCACATGAAGACAAAAATCCCCTGGACTTGAAAGATACGTCTTTGATAGGGAAACACACAGGAGAATGTTACAAATGGTGAGAAAGAGGTAAAGAAAAACATGAGAAATTCTGAAAAAGAAAGAGAAACCATGCCAGTTGGGAAATAAGAAATGATTCCTAAAAACTGAAATTTCACAGTTGCACCCTGATTTTTGAAGTGAAAAAGAGAGAAACTGCTAACAAATCCTCTCTCAAGTTGAAATGTGCTACAATCTCATGAATAAACTTTCTATGTTGACCAGAATGGTCCCTTGATTTCCCATACAAAGCATGCCCATTCCTGTCTCAGTTATTTTGTTCTCACAACCTGGGATGCCCTGTATATGAATATTCTACAAGCCTTATTCACACCTCTAGCCCTGGGCTCCAGACCATGTGAATGTCTCCTTCTTTGAACACCTATTAATAAACCAGCTAACCAGATTTTGTGAATTAAAGGAATGCTTTTGAAAGATAAAAAGATATCTCGGGGTGGAGCCAAGATGGCGGAATAGTGAGGGCGCACACCAATAGTCCGGGAAAATTTAGTTTAATAAAAGGGGAGTTACGGTAGCCTCAGAAAAAACAACCAGGAAAATATTGCAGAGGAAACCCTTCTGGATCGAGTGGCTGTGAATCGGAGGACCTACTGGGAGAACAAGGTCGCCCACCGCGCGGAAGCTGAGCCGCGGGAGCCGCGGGGGCCGCGGAAGCTGCAGGGTCTGCGTGCCAGTGCGGGAAGGGGAGTGCATGTCACACAGACAACAGCGGGGAGAGTTGGGACGTCCAGGGCTCCGAGTCCACACATCAGTGCTGGAAAGTGTCGCTCCCCCTCTTCGCGGAGGAACGACACAGGACCATGCGCTGTTCTTTCGTCTGCTCGGCCCTCCCCAGGTTTGCTGCTGGTTCTTCCCGGGTTGGCTACTGTCCCTTCCACCTCCGTGGAAGGGCGGTTCCCCCTGGCCACTTTCCCCACTTCCGCAGGGGAGCGGCACACCGCCGGCCGGCTCTCTCGGGGGCTGCACAGGTGTTCCCTCAGATGTTCCCCTTAGATGTTCCTGGTGCATGCCATCTCTCTCCTCCTTTATAGTCCTCCTCCACCAATCCCAACTCAGCTGCCCACACGCCGAGTACGCTGCTCTCCTCCAATCAGGAGCAGGTCCTACAGTTTATTGGTTGAACTGGAGGCAGCTGCGTAGAAGCTGTTTCTCCCTTCTCAGCGCCATATTGTGGGAGAGCAGATGCATAGAATAAGTCTTAATTCCAGTAACTTAGTCTAGTCCGGGTTGCTCCCCACAGAAAGGGAGGTGAGCTCAATAACCTGAGACATTGGCGGGGAAACGGGGGTCAGAAACTAGAGGGGGACCGGAAAGTGCAGCAAACTCACTACTGGAAAGAAGGAAAAAAAAAAAGCTTGGGGGTTTCTCTTTCCCCTAACCTTGCAAAGGTTGCAAGGCTGCAAGGCTTGAAGAATTTGCAAGAGACAAAGAGCAGGCCCCCTCTCTGGATTTACATATCAACAGGGGAGAGCTAAGGAACTGAGTCACTACAATTCAGTAGCCTAGGCAACCCAGTGGGGTCCAGAGGAGCCTACACAGACTCTTTGGGTAGAAGCCAGAGACTGGAAGCTAAATACCATCAATTCTGCACAGCCGTGCCGTGTGGTATTACTTACCCCCTGAATAAAATAAATAAATAAATAAATAAATAGAGAGAGATTTACCACGCATAACCTGAGGGTGTCACCTTTGCACACCCTTAACCAGGAAGAACCAAGCAGAGCTCTCAGACCACACCCATTTCAAGCCTCCAAGGCTCCTCCAACAGCAGGCAGTCCACTTAACACGGACATAGTATAAAATTAAAAAAAAAAAAAAACGCACAGTGATGAAAAAAAGAATTAACTATGCCAAGCAACAAACACAGAAACCGAGGGAACAAGATCAACGATGACACTATGATGCTTCCAAATAAACAAAACATCCCAAACCAAGATTATGAAGATGATGAGATAGAAGAAATGCAAGATACGGATTTCAAAAAATTTATGATAAGAACATTTAGAAGTTTTCAAAAGCAAATCCTTTAACTACAGAAATCCTTATTGGACAGGATTGAAAATCTCTCTCGTGAAAATGAAATTTTAAGGAAGAATCAAAATGAAACTCAGAAACTAGTAGAACAGGAAAGTGTGATAGTGAAGAGAAATCAAAATGAAATGAAGAGCTCAATAGATCAAATGACAAACACATTAGACAGCCTTAAAAACAGAATGGGTGAAGCAGAAGAGAGAATATCGGACTTAGAAGATAGAGCACAGGAAAACATACAGTCAAACCAAAGAAAAGAAGAGGAAATTAGAAATCTAAAAAATATTGTTGGGAATCTACAGGATACTATTAAAAAAACCAACATTCGAGTTCTAGGAGTTCCTGAAGGCATGGAGAGAGAGAAAGGATTAGAAGGCCTTTTTAGTGAGATACTAGCAGAGAACTTTCCAGGTTTGGAGAAGGACAGAGACATCCTAGTACAGGAAGCTCATCGAACCCCCAATAAACATGACCAAAAGAGATCCTCACCACAACACGTGGCAATTAAACTTACCACAGTGAAACATAAAGAAAAGATCCTAAAATGTGCAAGAGAGAAATGTTAGATTACTCTCAGAGGATCTCCAATCAGACTCACAGCATTCTTCTCGTCAGAAACACTACAGGCTAGGAGGGAATGGCAAGACATAGCACAGGTGCTAAGAGAGAAAAATTGCCAGCCCAGAATATTATATCCTGCCAAGCTCTCATTGGTGAATGAAGGTGAAATAAAAACCTTTCATAGCAAACAGAAATTGAAAGACTTTGTGGCCACTCGTCCGGCCCTGCAAAAGATACTTAAAGATGTGCTACACTCAGAAACACAGAAACACGGCTGTTGCTCCCCCTCTTCGTGGAGGAACGACACTAAGCCCTGCCTAGGCTTCATATCCGAGTCACGGCACCATTATGTCGCTCCCCCTCTTCGTGGAGGAACGACACTAAACCCTGCGCTGTTCTTTCGTCTGCTCGGCCCTCCCCAGGTTTGCTGCTGGTTCTTCCCGGGTTGGCTACTATCCCTTCCACCTCCGTGGAAGGGCAGTTCCCCCTGGCCATATTCCCCACTTCCGCAGGGGAGCGGCACACCGCCGGCCGGCTCTCTCGGGGGCTGCACAGGTGTTCCCCTTAGATGTTCCTGGTGCATGCCGTCTCTCTCCTCCTTCATAGTCCTCCTCCACCAATCCCAACTCTGCTACCCACACGCCGAGTATGCCGCTCTCCTCCAATCAGGAGTAGGTCCTACAGTTTATTGGTTGAACTGGAGGCAGCTGCGTAGAAGCTGTTTTCTCCTCTCCCAGCGCCATATTGTGGGAGAGCAGACTCACAGAACAAGTCTTAATTCCAGTAACTCAGTCCAGTCCGAGCTGCTCCCCACACATGGCCATCAATATGAAAGAAGGTAAATGAAGAACCCCTACCAGTAAAAGAGCATGGGAAGCTCAAAGCATATACTAGAAAATATTTCCGGGAAAATGGCAGGGCAAAGTCACTACGTATCAATAGTCACATTAAACATTAATGGTCTGAATTCTTCAGTTAAAAGACACCGATTGGCTGATTGGCTCAAAGAACACAACCCAACTATTTGTTGCCTACAAGAAACACATTTCTCTAACAAAGAGGTATGCAAACTGAAAGTGAAAGGTTGGAAAAAGATATTCCATGCCAACAGAAACCAAAAAAAAGCAGGTGTAGCCATATTAATATCAGACAAAATAAACTTTAATACAAAAACTGTTAAGAGACACACAGAGGGACACTATATAATGATTAAGGGTTCAATTCAACAGGAAGATGTAACTATTATAAATGTATATGCACCTAATTACAGGGCACCGGTCTATTTAAAAGATATGTTAAGGGACTTAAAGGGAGATTTAGATTCCAATACAATAGTACTGGGGGACTTCAATACTCCACTCTCAGAAATAGACAGATCGTCCAGACAGAAGATCAACAAGGAAACAGCAGATTTAATTGACACTATTGCCCAAATGGATCTAACAGATATCTACAGAACTTTCAACCCTACATCTACAGACTTCACATTCTTCTCAGCAGTGCATGGAACCTTCTCTAGGATTGATCACATACTAGGTCATAAAGCAAGTCTCAGCAAATTTAAAAGAATTAGAATCTTACCATGCAGCTTCTCAGACCACAGCGGAATGAAGCTGGAAATTAGCAACTCAGGAAACCCCAGAAAGTATGCAAACACATGGAGACTGAACAACATGCTCCTGAATGAACACTGGGTCATTCAAGAAATCAAAAGAGAAATCAAAAACTTTCTGGAAGTAAATGAAGGCAACAACACAACATATCAAAACTTATGGGATACAGCAAAAGCAGTATTGAGAGGCAAATTTATAGCAATAGGTGCCTATATCAAGAAATTGGAAAGGTACCAAATAAATGAGCTTTCAGCGCATCTCAAGGACCTAGAAAAACTGCAGCAAACCAAACCCAAATCTAGTAGGAGAAGAGAAATAATTAAAACCAGAGAAGAAATTAACAGGATTGAATCAAAAAAAAAAAAAACACTACAAAAAATCAGCCAAGCGAGAAGCTGGTTTTTTGAAAAAATAAACAAAATTGACACCCCATTGGCCCAACTAACTAAAAAAAGAAAAGACCCAAATCAATAAAATCAGAGATAAAAAAGGAAATGTAACAACAGACACCACAGAAATAAAAAGAATCATCAGAAATTACTATAAGGACCTGTATGCCAGCAAACAGGAAAATCTATCAGAAATGGATAGAATCCTGGACACATGCAATCTACCAAAATTGAACCATGAAGACATAGAAAACCTAAATAGACCCATAACTGAAACAGAAATTGAAACAGTAATAAAGGCCCTCCCAACAAAGAAAAGCCCAGGACCAGATGGATTCACTGCTGAATTCTACCAGACATTTAAAGAAGAACTTATCCCATTTCTTCTCAAACTATTCAGAACAATCGAAAAAGAGGGAATCCTCCCAAATTCTTTCTATGAAGCCAGCATCACCTTAATTCCTAAGCTGGAAAAAGATGCAGCACTGAAAGAAATTTACAGACCAATATCCCTGATGAACATAGACACAAAATCCTCAATAAAATGCTGGCCCATAGAGTAAAACAACACATCAGGAAAATCATCCACCCAGACCAAGTGGGATTCATCCCTGGTATGCAGGGATGGTTCAACATTCGCAAATCAATCAATGTGATTCACCACATTAACAGACTGCAAAAGAAAAACCATATGATTATCTCAATTGATGCAGAGAAAGCATTCGATAAAATTCAACACCCTTTCATGATGAAAACTCTAAGCAAATTGGGTATAGAAGGAACATTCCTCAATATAATCAAAGCAATTTATAAAAAACCCACAGCCAGCATCCTATTGAATGGGGAAAAGTTGGAAGCATTTCCACTGAAATCTGGCACCAGGCAGGGATGCCCACTCTCACCACTGCTATTTAACATAGTTCTGGAAGTTTTAGCCAGAGCCATCAGACAAGAAAAAGAAATCAAAGGAATACAAATCAAGAAGGAAGAAGTCAAACTATCCCTCTTTTAGACGATATGATTCTGTACTTAGAGGATCCAAAGAACTCTACTAAGAGACTATTGGAACTCATAGAGGAGTTTGGCAAAGTGGCAGGATATAAAATCAATGCACAAAAATCAACAGCCTTTGTATACACAAGCAATGCCATGACTGAGAAAGAACTGCTAAGATCAATCCCATTCACAATAGCTACAAAAACAATCAAATACCTTGGAAAAAACTTAACCAAGGACGTTCAAGATCTCTACGATGAGAATTACAAAATCTTAAAGAAAGAAATAGAAGAGGATACCAAAAAATGGAAAAATCTTCCACGCTCATGGATTGGAAGAATCAACATCATCAAAATGTCCATTCTCCCAAAAGCAATTTATAGATTCAATGCAATCCCAATCAAGATACCAAAGACATTCTTCGCAGATCTAGAAAAAAATGATGCTGAAATTCATATGGAGGCACAAGAGACCTCGAATAGCTAAAGCAATCTTGTACAACAAAAACAAAGCTGGAGGCATCACAATACCAGATTTCAGGACATACTACAGGGCAGTTGTAATCAAAACAGCATGGTACTGGTACAGAAACAGATGGATAGACCAATGGAACAGAATTGAAACACCAGAAATCAACCCAAACATCTACAGCCAACTTATATTTGACCAAGGATCTAAAACCAATTCCTGGAGCAAGGAGAGTCTATTCAATAAATGGTGCTGGGAAAACTGGATTTCCACATGCAGAAGCATGAAGAAAGACCCCTACCTTACACCTCACACAAAAATCCACTCAACGTGGATTAAAGACCTAAATCTACGTCCTGACACCATCAAGTTATTAGAGAACATTGGAGAAACCCTTCAAGATATTGGCACAGGCAAAGAATTTCTGGAAAAGACCCGGGAGGCACAGGCAGTCAAAGCCAAAATCAAAATTGAGAAGTTTCTGTACTGCAAAAGAAACAGTCAGGAGAGTGAAGAGACAACCGACAGAATGGGAAAAAATATTTGCAAACTATGCAACAGATAAAGTGTTAATAACCAGAATCTACAAAGAGATCAAGAAACTCCACAAAAACAAAACCAACAACCCAATTAAGAGATGGGCCAAGGACCTCAATAGACATTTTTCAAAAGAGGAAATCCAAATGGCCAACAGGCACATGAAAAAATGTTCAAGGTCACTAGCAATCAGGGAAATGCAAATCAAAACCACAATGAGGTTTCACCTCACCCCGGTTAGAATGACTCATGCAGAAATCTACCAACAACAGATGCTGGCGAGGATGTGGGGAAAAAGGGACACTAACCCACTGTTGGTGGGAATGCAAACTGGGCAAGCCACTATGGAAGTCAGTCTGGAGATTCCTCAGAAACCTGAATATAACCCTACCGTTCAACCCAGCCATCCCACTCCTTGGAAGTTACCCAAAGGAGTTTAAATTGGCAAACAAAAAAGCGGTCTGCACACTAATGTTTATCGCAGCACAATTCACAATAGCCAAGACCTGGAACCAACCCAAATGCCCATCCACGGTAGACTGGATAAAGAAATTATGGGATATGTACTCTTTAGAATACTATACCGCAGTAAGAAACAACGAAATCCAGTCATTTGCAACAAAATGGAGGAATCTGGAACACATCATGCTGAGTGAAGTAAGCCAGTCCCAAAGGGACAAATACCATATGTTCTCCCTGATTGGTGACAACTGACTGAACACCAAAAAGGAAACCTCCTGAAGTGAAATGGACACTATGAGAAACGGTGACTTGATCAGCATAGCCCTGACTGTTAATGAACAACTTAATACATTATCCCTCTTAGTAGTTTTTTTGTCTGTTCTACTTAATATGACTGGTTTAATTCTGTAATTATCACACAGTTATTCTTAAGTGTTGAAATTTAACTGAAATGTGATCCCTGTTAAACATAAGAGTGGGAATAAGAGAGGGAAGAGATGTATAATTTGGGACATGCTCAAGCTGACTTGCCCCAAATGGTAGAGTTAGAAACATACTAGGGGACTCCAATTCAATCTCATCAAGGTGGCATATACCAATGCCATCTCACTATTCCAAGTGATCAATTTCAGTTCACAATTGATCATAATGAAAGGACTAAGAGTCAAAGGGAGCACTTAAACAAGTCTAGTACCTGCTAACACTAACCGATAGAATAAATAGAGGGGAGAGTGATCCAACATGGGAAGTGAGATACTCAGCAGACTCATAGAATGGCAGATGTCCTAAATAGCACTCTGGCCTCAGAATCAGACCTAAAGGCATTCGGATCTGGCTGAAAAGCCCATGAGAGTATTTCAGGCATGGAAAGCCAAGACACTCTGGCAAAAAGATCTCTGTGAGTGAGATCCCAGTGGAAAGAACAGGTCTTCAAAGAAGGAGGTACCTTTCTCTGAAGGGAGGAGAGAACCTCCACTTTGACTATGACCTTGTCTAAACAAGATAAGAGTCGGAGAACTCAAGGGGCTTCCATAGCCTTGGAAACTCATGACTGGAGCATAGGGAGATTACTGATGCCATAGACAGGAGTGTCAATTGGTAAAGTCAACAACAGGAGTCACTGTGCACTTACTCCTCATGTAGGATCTCTGTCCTTAGTGTGCTGTACATTGAGGCTTAATGCTATAACAAGTACTCAAACAATATATTTCACTTTGTGTTTCTATGGGGGTGCAAACTGTTGAAATCTTTACTTAATGCATACTAAACTGATCCTCTGTAAAAAAAAAAAAAAAGAAAAAAAGAAATTATCAATTCCCAACTTGACTCTCACTGGGATTAAACATGACAATAGGTCTGATCTGATTTCATCATCATTTAAAAAAATCATCTATTATTTTTCACTTTATGTTTCTGTGTGGGAGCAAACTGTTGAAATCTTTACTTAATGTATACTAAACTGATCTTCTGTATATTAAGATAATCAAAAATGAATCTTGAGGTGAATGGAAGGGGAGAGGGAGTGGGAAAGGGGAGGGTTGTGGGTGGGAGGGACTGTATGGGGGGGAAGCCATTGTAATCCATAAGTCGTACTTTGGAAATTTATATTCATTAAATAAAAGTTAAAAAAAAAGAAAGATAAAAAGATATCTCCCAGCTGGTGCTGTGGCATAGTGGGTAAAGCCGCAAGTTGAATTTCTATTCAGGCTTTTGAAAGCTTGAAGGCATTCATTTCATCTTTTAATGTTTCCTTCCCATCCTATCACCCTCCCCCTTTCTTTTATAATCTTGGCTGAGATAAAAACAAATGCCCCATGCTCCGGGAAAAAAAAAAAAAAAACTGTCAGAGATCAACTTTTAAAAAACGCACTTCCTCCAGAAAGGGATCCTTACCCAGCAAACTACAGGAGCAGAGAGTGGCCACAGGAACAGCCAGTCTTAAGAGACAAAAGGTGATACACCAATTCTGCAGAAATCAGGAATGAAGGGGATTTTTACATTTCTCCAAATGAGTCTCATTTAATAACTATAGGTCCCAAGCACCACTTTTACCTTATGACCTATGGATACATATTCTCTAACTTCATTGTTCATTCCTTTGAGTTCTAAAGTTCAACTGCCATAGTGATTCATGTTACGTTTGATGATCCAATGTAAGCTGAATGATCTTAAAAGAAAAGACTCCATTTAGAAATATCTTTTATCAAATTCTTTCTAGTTCTCCTTTTGAACATGCCATACTGGGAATTTAGGATGCAAAGACAGATACTAAGAATGTATGCTTCCAGAGGAGACCAGGGGCCCATAACAAGGGCACCATACCCTGGTATACCCTGGTTGCAGATACTGTGTTAAACTGGAGTAACCATGTGATTCATCCAAAAGGCTTTAGTGGATTTTTACACAGAGAAGTCTTGGAGTGATTCTTGTGTGTGAGCATACAAGGCTGAATTTTTCCTTTTTCATTGATTTGAACTTTTCTATACATGCTGACATAGGCTGACTTTTTTACTCCTGCTTCTTCCAAGTTCTTCAAATGACCCTCACTAATTACTGCAGTGACCTCTTGTTTAACCACTGTGCAACATTAGCTCCTAACAGTGGTTCATTAGCAGTGATGGGTACATGTTCAGGGTTTATGTCTTCTCCATTAATATTCTTTCCAACCTAGGATCACTCAAACACATTAAGTTCCAGAAATGGGACATTACGAAAATGGGTTAAAACTGGGAATATCTAGAGTCCAGAATATTGATGTTGGAACCAAGAGACAAAGTTTAGTGAACCAAGAGGCAAGACTAATCCTAAAGACAGACTACCATGTTCAAATGAGTTATAGGATAGTTAGAGGATAGATTCATAGGGGGACTGAGGAATTTAAAATTGAAGAATGGAAGTATCTAGAAAGTGGCAAATATGCATTGCTTTTCTTATTCATTAGTAATAATTCCTTAAATATATTTACTTGCTCTTCAATCTCAGGAACCATGCTAATACTCATGAATATTTTCTCTCTTAGAATATGTAATCTTAGAGCATACAGAGTGTTTAGAACAGAACAGCTCACATATATTCGCTGTTTAATAAAGCAAACATGTTGTAGTCTAGTTGGGTATATTGTCTTAGGATCCAAGAGGATTTTGGAGATTCAGAACACCTCACAAAGCCCTCCGCCAATGAGAGCTCTGTTCTATATCTATCAAATTTCTAATCTACTATGAGTCTTTCTTAAACACCAGAACAATATTATATTCCTTGGTATCACCTACATAGTTTGTGAAACCAGTTAATGCTATAGCTGGGATTCTAAAGTTTGGGCTGTTAGTAAATCAGCTTATTAATGCATATAGTTTATCCCATTTACCATCTGTTGATGTGGTATTATTTTAGGTCTAATTGCTCATAAACAGATTTTTTGTTTTTTTTTTATATAAATATTTTCTTCAAATGCCATATACATACCAAGAAATGCATACATGAACAGATAAATGAATTTTTTTGTTATCTGCTCATCCTCATCACAATCAGCCAAATTAAAAACTACTAGTAACCCATGAGTTCTCACTAGCTTCTCCTCTCCATTTGATTTTTTAGGGTGTGAAATAAGAGTATATTGTCATTTACTTGATAAAATTCAGTGAAGCCCTGTTTATAACTATACATCAAGTTATATGATATCCACACAGTTTTTATACTCTATCTACATATTAACTAACATAAATTAGAGAAAACATGTGATACTTGTCTTTTTGGGAAGTTTCTGCACAGCAAGCAAACAGAAAAAGAGGCAACTACAGAATAGGAAAAAATATTTACAAACTATGCTGCACTGGATAAAGGATTAATATCCAGAGTATATAAGGAGCTCAAGAAACTCAACAACAATGAAACAAAGTGTCCATTTAAGAAATGTAGAAAGAACTTGAGTAGGCATTTTTCAAAGGACAAAATACAAATGGCCAGTAGATACATGAGAAAATGCTCAGAATCACTAACCATTAGGGAAATGCAAATAAAAACAATGATGAGATATCATCTCCCTTAGTTAGAATGTCTATTATCTGGCCAGCACCGCGGCTCACTAGGCTAATCCTCCATCTAGCGGCGCTGGCACACCAGGTTCTAGTCCCGGTCGGGGTGCCGGATTCTGTCCCGGTTGCCCCTCTTCCAGGCTAGCTCTCTGCTGTGGCCCGGGAGTGCAGTGGAGGATGGCCCAAGTGCTTGGGCCCTGCACCCCATGGGAGACCAGGAAAAGCACCTGGATCCTGGCTTCAGATCAATGCGGTGCGCCGGCCGCTGCGGCCATTGGAGGGTGAACCAATGGCAAAGGAAGACCTTTCTCTCTCTCTCTCTCTCTCACTGTCCACTCTGCCTGTAAAAAAAAAAAAATGTCTATCATCTAAAACTGAAAAAACAACAAACGCTGGTGAGGATGTAGAGAAAACTGTGCCCTAATACACACTGGTGGAAATGCAAACTGGTACAATGATAATGGTAGATGGTACAGATATGCCTCAGAAAGCCCAAGACAGATTTACCGTATGATCCAGCCATCCCACTCACGATAATTTACCCAAAGGAAATGAAATTAGCATATAAAAGAGTTACATGCACCCCCATGTGCATAGTAGCCCAATTCACAATAGCTAAGATATGGAATCAATGCAGATTTCCATCAATTGATGACAGGATAAAGAAAATGTGGTATTTATACATGACAGAATATCATTCAGCCATAAAAATGAACAAAATCCTGACATTTGCAACAAAAGGGATGGAATTAGAAAACACTATCATAAGTGAAACAAAATCGTTAACTCTTAAACCTGTTTACTTTAGTAACTCAGCCAAAACAGAATCTGCAAAAACTATGTATTATGAAAGAACAGGAACTATGTATTATGAAAGAAATTGTGCATGGATTTCAAAAAATTTTACACCAAAATAAACTTATGTTTTTAATAATTTTATTTATATAAAATGAACAATTTTTTTGTATTTCATATAAACAGATTTAGAAGCACAGTGTATACTTTCCACCCTGCCCTCCCTCCCACCCGCACTCTAACTTTCCTTCCTCTTTCCTCTCACTCTTTCTTTTAATTTTCACAATAGTATATTTCAGTTTATTTTATGAGCCTAAGCTAATCCTGAACCTGGTAAAGAATTCAACAAATTGTAAGGCTGGCGCTGCGGCTTACTAGGCTAATCCTCCGCCTTGCGGCACCGGCACACTGGGTTCTAGTCCCGGTCGGGGTGCCAGATTCTGTCCTGGTTGCCCCTCTTCCAGGCCAGCTCTCTGCTGTGGCCAGGGAGTTCAGTGGAGGATGGCCCAAGTGCTTGGGCCCTGCACCCCATGGGAGACCAGGATAAGTACCTGGCTCCAGCCTTCAGATCAGCGCGGTGCACCAGTCACAGCGTGCTGGCCACAGTGGCCATTGGAGGGTGAACCAACGACAAAGGAAGGCCTTTCTCTCTGTCTCTCTCTCTCACTGTCCACTCTGCCTGTTAAAAAATTAAAAAAAAATAAACAAAAAGAATTCAACAAATCGTAAGACAAAAAAAAAACTTCTTCAATAATAGAGATAAGGGCTATAAACAATCATCATTTCTCAAAATGTCGATGTTACATACATTTCGTTTTTGGTACTCTATCAGGTACCACAGATCAGGGATAACATGATACTTGTCTTTCTGGGGCTGGCTTATTTCACTAAGTATAATAATTTCCAGTTGCGTTCATTTTGTTGCAAAAGACAGGGTTTCGTTCTTTTTTTTTTAACTTAACTTTTTTAAAGAATATAAATTTATTTTCTTCAGAGATTAGAAGCAAGAAAGGGAAAGAGCACTCAGAAACACTGGTTACCTCCCCAAATGACCACAACAGTCAAGGCTGGACTGAGGTAGAGTCTGAGAGTTAGGAGTGCAATCCAGGTATCCCTCACGGGAGGCTGAAACACGATTGATTCATCATCACTGCCTCCCAAGGCCTACATTGACTGGAGGCTGGAGTAAGGACAGACACAGAGCTGGGACTTGAACTCAGGTACTCCTACGTGGGACATGGGCATCCTAACAGCTAGCTTAAATGCTCACTCCCCAAACTTACACTTAATTCTATGTTGTCATGAAATTCTTTAGATTTTATTTATTTATTTTAGAGAGAGAGAGGGAGACAGAGATAAAATTCTTCAATCTGTGGTTTACTTCCCAAATGGTGGCAATGGCCAGAGTTGGGCAGATCTGGAGCCGGGTACCAGAAGATTCCTCCAGGTCTCCCACATGGGTGCAGGAACCCAACCACTTGGGCCATCCTCTACTGCTCTCCCAGGCCACATCAGAGAGCCAGACTGGAAGAGGGACAGCTGGGACAGGAACCTGCACACATAGGAGATGCCAGTGCCACAGGCAGAGGCTTAGCCAACTACGCCACAGCACCAGCCAGCCCCTGTCATGAATTTTTGAAGCACCCTCACATGATGTACTTTTTGCATAAAGGTTTCAGTGCATTGTAGAAACAACACACAGAGTGAAAGAATTTGAGCGTGAAAACAGTAAGACTTCCCTGCAGTCACACCGATACCAGACCACAAGAGAAAAGCCAGTGGTCCTGAGCACTAGATCAAGAGTCAGCAAAGGTCAGATATCATATACTGTTTACAAGCCAAGAGGCAAAGCTGAATGTATTATTAAAGTTTTCTACAATTGGAAAGATAACAAATGTCCATAAATTTTAGGAAAATTAAAATTAAAATAATTGAGTAATACTTTTATAATATAGTTTTTCTTAGAATAATACTATTTTTAGGGAATGAGAATAATATTTTGCTTAATTTAGGTTCAAAGTTAGTTTTCTCTATTGTCAAAATTGATTGCAAGTGCTTATCTGTTAATGCGGATCTATCGTGAGGTCCTTTGTATTTCATTTTTGAAAATGTATATTTAGGCAACAGGGAACACTGATATCAATGCAAGAGGCTATTTTAGTTGAGGGCATTTATTATTTAAATGCATTTATGGGGGCCAGCACTGTGGCATAGTGGGAAAAGTTGCCACCTTCAGTGCCAGCATCCCATATGGGCTCTGGTTCAAGACCCACTTCCAATCCAGCTCTCTGCTATGGCCTGGGAAAGCAGTAGAAGATGGCCCAAGTCCTTGGGCCCCTGTACCAGTATGGGAGACTGGGAAGAAGCTCCTGGTTCCTGGCTCTGGATCAGTGCAGCTCCAGTCATTGCAACCAACTGGGGAGTGAACAAGCAGATGGAAGACCTCTCTCTCTCTCTCTCTCTCTCTCTCTCTCTCTCTCTCTCTGCCTCTCCTCTCTGTGTGTAACTTGGACTTTCAAGCAGATAAATAAATCTTTAAAAAATGCATTTATGGGCCTGGCATTGTGGTGCAGTGAGTTAAGTCACTGCTGCAACACTGGTATCCCATATTGGAGCACAAGTTCCAGCCCCAGCTGCTTTGCTTCCAATCTAGCTTCCTGCTAATGTGCCATGTATGTGGAAGACCTGGATGGAGTTCCAGGTTCCAGGGTTCAAACTGGTCCATCCCCAATTCTTGGAGCCATTTGGGGGATGAACCAGTGGGTAGAAGATCTCCTCTCTGTGTCCCTCCATCTCTGTCACTCTGCTTTTCAAGTAAACAAATCTTTTTTTATATATATACATATGGTCTAGTTCCTTCCTCTCTGCCCTTTTTATTTCTTCACTTTCTCTTAAGACTGCTGAAGTAAAGATAACCTTCAGTTCACAGTGCTTTATTATTATAGGTCTGTGCACATACTTTCATTCCGTTCTGTGTGTTTATATATTTATACACACACATAGGTATACGTATATACCTATGTGTGCTTATAATAAGAATGTGCCTATGCAGACACATTATTTTTATTCCATGTAACACCCCCATTCCCTTCCTTGTCCTACGTGTGCATTTAATGTATATTTTGGAATCCATTCTTATAAAATAGCAAATTTTGTTTTGTATGGCTGCCTATATCATTTTTGGCAGACTCAAATAATTACTTTTACATTTAAAAATGACAATAAAAGGATTAGCTTATGACTTGAATTGTGCCAGAGAGTAACATTTTCACAGTTAATTCAGTTCATATGAATAAAAATATCAGATAATCTACTAAGTGAAAAATAAAAGGCATTTATGATTCTGTTATATTTTTTTTCTCTTGATAGTTGCCTTTTGGCATGACATTATATAGCAGTATCAGTGAAAAAAAAATATATATATATATATATATTAAGGCTACATGGAAGCTACTCAAGTGGTTATACAGATTTTCTTCTACAGATTTTATTTATTTATTTGAAAGAGAGTTACAGAGAAAGGTAGAAGGAGAGAGAAAGAGCGAGAGCGAGAGAGAGAGAGAGAGAGAGGGCTTCCATCCGCTGATTCATTCCCCCATATGGCTGCAACAGACAGAGCTGAGCCAATCCAAAGCCAGGAGCCAGGAGCTTCTTCCAGGTGTCCCACTTGGGTTCAGGGGCCCAAGGACTTGGACAATGCTCCACTGCTTTCCCAGGTGCATTAGCATGGAGCTGGATCATAAGTGGAGCAGCTGGGACTTGAACCAGTGCCTATATGGGATGTTAGCACGGCAGCCTGGGGTTTTAACCCACTGTACCACACTGCTAGCCCCTATATAGATTTTTAATTGTGGAAATTATTTGTATTCATTGAGGTCTAAATGATACTGTTGGGGCTGTAGGTTTGCCATGGAAATTTGTACACTGAACGTTTTTATTTTAACTCTTGTCAACATGTGTAGTTTATCAGGAAACTTAAAATATTTATGCATGCACCAATATTATTTGTTTGGGGAATAGCTTTAAGCTAGTATTAGGTCTTGAAATGTAAGGTTGAAATTACTACTCAACATATCATCAAATCTGCAATAGAATCTAATTTCTAAACCCAACAGAAGCTAATTCCTAACCCTAATTCCTAATAATCAGTCTTGTACTTCAGTGCTAGCTTATTATTAGTTTGACATGTGGTAGAGAAATGTAGGTTTTAGAGTTTTTTTTTTTTTCTGACAAAAATTTATGGAACAAAAATGTTTACATCCACTAGAGCAGATGAATTTCAGCACTGATACTGCCAGTTCAGTACAACACTACACATTCAAATATTTCTATATAATACACACTGATAAGTAATATCATAAACACGTTTTAAACAACTTAGACTTTCATGTTTTACAAATATTTTCTATTTCCAACTAAGTTTTTTTTCCTGCTTCAGTCACACTTTTTTTTAGCATAATCCATTATACTTGTAACACATCTTGGCAGATTCCATTTCAGATTTTCATGATTCCCAGTTATCTCAATTTCTTCAAAAATATTCATACCTTTAGTTGTCCCATGCAACCTATCCAGGGAAATGAACTCTTCACACATTTCAAACTTGATACATTTAAAAGAAAAATATAACTCTTGATGTGTCAGGAAACACAACTCAAAATCATCCAACTTATAATTGACTATTGATGTTGCTTCTAATGTACAAATTCTTCAATTAAATTTTTTCACTGAAAGCTGAATAGCTTCAAACAAATTTATTTCTCTCTGGAGACATTCCTTTCTTGCAATCAAGAATTATTTAATTGACAATAATTAGTAATCAATTTTTCTTGCTCTGCTAACAAATGAATCACTCACACATGTTAGGTAAAATCTTGCTTCCATTTTATGAAGAAATTCTGTTATGATAGTATTTTTTAATTTTATTAATGTAAAGATAACAGATTTAATGTACTTCATAGATACAATTTTAAGAAGATAACATACCTGCTCTCCTTCTTCTCTCCCTTAACCCCTACTCCTTCTTTATTTTTTCCTTTAACTTTTGCAATAATATTTACTTTTTGTATTTCATATATATAGTTTAAAGAGCATAATGATACTTCCTGTGATACCCTCCCTCCCTTCTCCACTTCTACTCTCCCCCCTTCTTTTCTTATTTTTCTTTTTAATTTTTGCAATCACATACTTTCCCTTATCTTTTTAATCAGATATTCTGGTTTTAAAATTCTAATTTTTCTGGCTGGCGCCGCAGCTCACTAGGCTAATCCTCTGCCTTGCGGCGCCGGCACACTGGGTTCTAGTGCCGGTCAGGGTGCCGGATTCTGTCCTAGTTGCCCCTCTTCCAGGCCAGCTCTCTGCTGTGGCCAGGGAGTGCAGTGGAGGATGGCCCAAGTGCTTGGGCCCTGCATCCCATGGGAGACCAGGAGAAGCACCTGGCTCCTGCCATCGGATCAGCCTGGTGCGTTGGCCGTGGTGGCCATTGGAGGGTGAACCAATGGCAAAGGAAGACCTTTCTCTCTCTCTCTCTCTCTGTCCTCTCTGCCTGTCAAAAATAAAAGAAAAATTAAAAAATTAAAAAATAAATAAATAGAAAAAAAATTCTAATTTTTCTAACCATTTTTTCCTATGAATGGAGACACAGGATTAGTTGCTTTGTTAGGCAATGTTGATGTATATTGTTTTTTTAGAAGAGCTATAATACTACTACATAATAAAAACATACTTTGATACCTGATACAATAGCAAAACAATCCACACTGCACTGTATCTTAAAATGTAATATTAGACATCAGTTTCTTCTCATTTGGAAATTCTGAGCATGCATTATAATAAAACAATATATCTTCATACTTCCATATACTAAACACTCAAACCCCTGTTGAGTCATAACTTCATCACTGCAAGCAGCAGCTCAAAGTAATGAGACTACCACATATGGTCCTCGTTGCAATTACTCAACTCTGCCACTGTATTAAAAAACAAACACTGCTAATACATGAGGAACATAACTATACTGCAATCAAATTTCTTACAGATAGTGATATTTGAATTTAACATAATTTCCATGGGTCAACAACAGGAGTCACTGTGCACTTACTCCTCATGTAGGATCTCTGTCCTTAATGTGCTGTACATTGAGATTTAATGCTATAACGAGTACTCAAACAATATATTTCACTTTGTGTTTCTATGGGGGTGCAAACTGTTGAAATCCTTACTTAATGCATACTAAACTGATCCTCTGTAAAAAAAAAAAAAAAAAAAAAAAAGAAATTATCAATTCCCAACTTGACTCTCACTGGGATTAAACATGACAATAGGTCTGCTCTGATTTCATCATCATTTAAAAAAAAAATCATCTATTATTTTTCACTTTATGTTTCTGTGTGGGAGCAAACTGTTGAAATCCATACTTAATGTATACTAAGCTGATCTTCTGTATATTAAGATAATCGAAAATGAATCTTGATGTGAATGGAAGGGGAGAGGGAGTGGGAAAGGGGAGGGTTGTGGGTGCGAGGGACTGTATGGGGGGAAAGCCATTGTAATCCATAAGTCGTACTTTGGAAATTTATATGCATTAAATAAAAGTTTAAAAAAAAAAAAAAAAAAAAAAAACAAACACTGCTAATACATGAGGAACATAACTATACTGCAATCAAATTTCTTACAGATAGTGATATTTGAATTTAACATAATTTCCATGGGTCAGGAAACAATCTGTATCTTTAGATTTGTTAGTAAGTTAAAAATTGTTCATAGAGACCATATGAAAACCAGTTGTGGGTCACATTATTTCTCCAGTCTAAAGTTTGAGAACTGCTCTTTCAAAACCTAGATTTTGATGTTTTTTTTTCATTTCTGTCTCCATTAGTTGTTTTTTTTTTTTTTTTTTTTTGTAACTGATTTCCAAAATAACATTTTGAGTCATCTATCCAGGCCAGCTCTCTGCTGTGGCCAGGGAGTGCAGTGGAGCATGGCCCAAGTCCGTGGGCCCTGCACCCCATGGGAGACCAGGAGAAGTACCTGGCTCCTGCCATCGGATCAGCGCGGTGTGCTGCCCGCAGAGCGCTGGCCGCAGCGGCCATTGGAGGGTGAACCAACGGCAAAAGGAAGACCTTTCTCTCTGTCTCTCTCACTGTCCACTCTGCCTGTCAAAAAAAAAAAAAAAAAAAGAAATAATAAAAATGACTTTTTAGGGTCAATGTGAAATTACATAAAAGTATATTTGTAGATATTCAGCTTGGTGCCAAGTATCTAGTAACATATATTGATAATGATAACTAAATTTTTGGTTCCCATCTCTTTTAACTAGAGAATTAGATGCTGATTTAATTCATTAATTATTAAACCAGAAATAATACTTATTTTATTCTGACAGATCTGCTAGAGAAATAAAATAGTTACTGTTGAAACTTTTCCCAAAGTTGAGAAAGCAGAGCATCTGGGGACACATTCATGGACAATAATTAATCTATTCACCTTGTCTTTTGTATCAAGCATCTAAAGGGTGGGAAATGTATAGTTGTTCCTCCTTTCCACCCACAGAACTTCTCAGATTACAAGAATGAACACACTTCCTTTGTTCAGGAGCCTAACAGCTTGAAATTGCTTTAACTAAGACCTTATCAAACTTTCTTCTATTATTATATATAAACGACTTCAACAGACAACTTAAGTTTGGAGGGCAATCAATTCAATAGACTCCAGTTCTATTTATCACTGCGTAAAATAGTTGGATAGAAAGTTACTTTTAAATGTCTAGTAGGTCTTGAGTGGAAAATAATAGTAGAAAGATTCGACTTATTTTTTCTATACAGAACAACAAAGCCCGAGAATGAGCTGTTAAATCCCTTCTTTTTGATGCAAATTGTCCTAGAAAGGATGTCATCCCTGCCTTGAAAATTTGGAGTATATTTACAGATTCATCTCGATGACTTTTGAAAGAAGAGTAATCTGCTCTCCAAAACTTGTGACACCAGGCCTGGTGTATTGGCACAGTGAGCTAAGCCACCACCTGCAATGCTAGCATCCAATGTCAGCACAGGTTCAAGTCTTGGCTGATTCACTTCTAATCCAGCTCCCTGTTACATTGCCTGGGAAAGCACTGGGAGATTGTCCAAGTAATCGGGCCCCTCAATCCTCATAGGAGACTGGGATGAAGCTCCTGCTCCTAGCTTTGTCCTGGCCCAGTCCTGGATGTTGGGGCGACTGTGGGAGTGAAACTGTAGATGGAAGATCTCTCTCTCCTCTCTCTCTCTCTCTCTCTCTCTTCTCCTCCTTCTCTCTCTCTCTGTCCCTCCCCGTCCCCCTTACTCTCTGTCTACAACTCTGCCTTTTAAATAAATAAATCTTAAAAAAAGGCCGGCACTGCGGCTCAATATGCTAATTCTCCGCCTTGCGGCACCGGCACACCGGGTTCTAGTCCCGGTCGGGGCGCCGGATTCTGTCCCGGTTGCCCCTCTTCCAGGCCAGCTCTCTGCTGTGGCCAGGGAGTGCAGTGGAGGATGGCCCGTGCTTGGGCCCTGAACCCCATGGGAGACCAGGAGAAGCACCTGGCTCCTGCCATCGGATCAGCACGGTGTGCTGGCCGCAGTGCACTGGCCGCAGCAGCCATTGGAGGGTGAACCAATGGCAAAAGAAGACCTTTCTCTCTGTCTCTCTCTCTCTCACTTTCCACTCTGCTTGTCAAAAAAAAAAAAAAAACTTGTAACACCTATAGGATGACCTGAGAGATCTGTAACTACAGCAAGCCAGACTCAACTTTCCGGTCCCAAACAGTCTCAAATGTATAAGACAGATACAAGCAATACTTCTGCTATGAAAATGAGGTTTCAGGAGCAGGTTTTGTGGTGTACCAGGTAAAGCTGTCACCTCTGACACCGGCATCCAATACAGACACTGATTCAAGTCCTGGCTGCTTTTCTTTCAGCCCAGCTCCCTGCTAATGCACCTGGGAAGGTGGCAGAATATGGTCACCTGCATCCGTGTGGGAGATGGAGAAGAATCTCCTCCCGGCTCCTGGCTTCCGCCTGGCCCAGCCTGTCCTTTACAGCCACTGCCAAATGAACCAATGGATGGAAGATTTCTCTCCCTCTCTCTCTGTAACTCTTTAAAACACATAAAATTTTTAAAAAGTAATAAAGAAATGAAGCTTTCATAGAAATTGTGGAACCCCATTTCCAAGCACACTGTCCACTTTCTGCACAGAAAACAAAAGTTGTTAGCAGACACGCTCTCCAATATATACGGGAATTTATAAAAAAAATCCAGAAAGGAAGCAGTCACACTTTGCAGTCAACAATCATATTCTGCAAGATTATAGGAAGTATAGAGAAAATCTGTAGAGACAGATTTTCTGTGTGAATTCTTTTTAAAAGACTATTTCACATCTACTTACATTAGACCAGTACAGCACTGCTAGTGATGAAACTCTGAATGTAATTGTAATAGTTCATCCTTTATTACCTGAGCTCCCATATAGTTGGTTTATAATCAGTTTACATCAAATTAGCTGCTCTCCCTACCTTTCTTATATAGGGACAGAGAAGATGGGAAGAAAATTTGCCAATAACAGTAAATTGCAAGACTCAGTCCATCACAGTATCCAGGGAAACATAAAAGGCATTACACATAAATGCACATTATAGTACCTCAAGCTCAGTCTAAACCCTGATGCATGTTATTTTCAGTTGCATTAGGTTATTCAAAAGGCACTATTTCCATGATCATAACTGTTTTAATTTGCTAATGTGGCTAGATAGTTTAACTCAAGAGAAAACCGTGTCTGCAAATATAAAACTAGATGGACATTTTGCCCGAGTCTTCTTTTGGAGGGCTAGCGATCAGGCAGCATTCCATTCAAGAAGCTTGAAGCAGTTCCAGGCAGAGCTTGTGTGCTCACAACTGGGGAGAAAAGTCGAGATAAAGCACTGAACTTGATAGCAAGCGCTGCTACTGATGTCTTGCATGATATTGAACAAGTCACTCTATGTCTATGCAATTTGTATCACTTGCACTCTCTATTTAATGCTGCCTTGATTTTTCCCTCTGCTGGGAATGTCCTCCTCCTTTCCACACAAGATCCACCTGATAAACTCTCACTTTTGACATTTCAACATAAACATCAATTTTAATACATGTCCTCTGTGATCTTTCCAGGTGCAAGCAGCTGTACAAAGCACTCAATATGTAAGATGCTAGGTTGGTAGGCATTTTACTCCCCTTTTAGCACATTAACCAAGGCATTCTCTTTTCTGTTGGCTTGCTCAAGTGTCTGATAAAGTTTCTGGAATACTGGCTTTTATTTGTCTCTACGTAATATCAATTTATCTTTTTTTTTTTTTACAAGATTTGTCCTTCATCTTCAGTGGTCAACAGTTGACTATAATGTACCTTGACAGATTTTCATTTGTTTCTTTGTTTATTTAACCTATTCAGGTTCCACTGAACTTCCTAGACCCGAGTTATTGCTCTTGATAAAATGGGAGGGGGAGCAGTGTTGTGGCATAATGGGTTAAGCCACCACATGCAACACCAGCATCCCATGTGGGTTTCAGTTTGAGTCCTAGCTGCTCCACATCTGATCTGTCTCCCGGCCTGGGATAGCAGCAGAAGATGCTTCAAGTCATTGGGCCCCTGGACCCATGGGGAGACCTGGATGCAACGCCTGGCCCTGGCTTCAGACTGACCCAGTTCTGGCTATTGTGGCTATCTGGGGAGTGAACCAGCAGATTGAAGGTCTCTCTCTCTCTCTCTCTGTCTGTGTAACTCTGACTTTCAAAGAAACAAAATAAATCTTGAAAAAATTGGGAAAATATGCTACAATATTTCCTCACTTAGCTTTTGCTCTATTGTCTTTCACTTGTCTTTCTTGGCCTCCAGTTTTACGAATGTAAACATGTGTGACACTACACCTCAGGTCGTCAGTGTCCTGTTGATTTTCCATTTTTCCTCTTCCATATTCTTCTTATTTTGTCTGGTCTTCATGTTTATTGTCCATTTCATCTAATGTGTTATTTGAACTCAATAAAATTTGCTTCTTTATGTTTTACTAACTCTTCTGAAACTCAGTCTCTTTACCTACAGATTCATCACTTCCACTGTAGTTACAGCTTACCTGTCAAAGTTTTTTACAAAGTCTACTGTGTAATTTGTGAATCTTTTATTTCAGAATAAAAGTTCTTTTCTCTATGTGTGGTATTTCTATTTTCTTTTTTAATATTTTAAAGACATATTTATTTTTGAAAGGCAGAGTTACAGAGAGGCAGAGGCAGAGAAAGAGGGGAGGTCTTCAAATCCACTAGATCAGAAGTAGAGCAGGGGCCAGTGCTGTGGCACAGCAGGTTAAAGCCCTGGCCTAAAGCACCAACATCCAATATGGGCACTGGTTCTAGTCCTGGTTGCTCCTCTTCTGATTCAGCTCTCTGCTATAGCCTGGGATAGCAGTAGAAGCTGGCCCAAGTTCTTGGACCCCTGCACCCACGTGGGAGATCTGAAGGAGTTTCCTGGCTCCTGGCTTTGGATTGGCGCAGCTCTGACAATTGCTGCCATCTGGGGAATGAACCAGGGGATAGAAGACTTCTCTCTCTGTCTCTACCTCTCTCTGTAGCTCTACCTGTCAAATAAATAAAATAAATCTTTTTTTTAAAAAAAAGGAAGTAGAGCAGCTGGGTCTCAAACCAGTGCCCATACGGGATGCCAACACTTCAGGCCACAGCCTTACCTGCTATGCCACAGAGTCACCCGCTATGCCACAGCATCAGCCTTTCTATTTTCTTTTCATGTCTAGTGGCTTAGCTTTTTTAATTTAATCAATACAGAATGGGCAATACATAGAAATCGGTTTCTGTAACTGCTCTTTTCTTTATCTATCAATTAAAACACTGGCTCATCAAAATGACCAAGTACAGCACGTCTGTAAACTACAGCTATGGAGCACCATCCGGGTTTGTAAATAAAGTTTTATCAGAACACAGCCATGTGTTTTCACCTAGGTATCATCTAGGGCTGCTTTGGACTAGAACAGCAGAGATCAATCATTGTTACAGAGATTACACAGACTGAAAATGCCTGAAGGGCTAAATATCTGACCCCCTATTGAAAAATGTTTACCAATTCCTCTTCTAGGGTATTCATTTTATACATATGTTGGCAAAACAAAGAATATTCCTAGATGATTCTGACGCATGTCACACATTAATGTATTTATATGACACTATGTTTTCTGAGGTTAATTCTAAATATCAGTTTGAATGAATATTGTTGTATAACTTCATAACACAGAACATGCAACTTTAATCTTAGAATAACAGCAAAAACTCTGACTCTGCTCTCTGAGCAGCACTGTTAACTCAGACTGCTACTATTACTGCATTGCAATTTGAAAAGAGTGTTTTAGGAGGCCAGGGATCAAAAAAACAAATCCAAAAGGTGTTTTTAAAGGCCACAGGCCAAGATTCAGATAATATTGACCATATTTTAGGTTTTCTGTTTCCTGTGTCTCATTTGTTTTTGCTTCCTCTGCTTTGTACCCAGTCTGTTACAGCATTTGACCAAAGTGGGCAGAGGCACCACAACCAAGGAAGGCACACAACATAATTTACTTGGAAACAATGTGCAAGAATTTCAGATGTCAATTGCAGAGATTTTTGACATAAATGTGGTGGGAAATGCTCATTAATCAAGCCCAAGCTGCCTATTTCTCAAAGGACATAAAATCAATATAGGTCAAATTTTCTATTTCTCCAAAGCCTATCTCACTAAACACCTTGAAAGAGACTTTATGGGCAGTTTTCCTGTAGATTTACTGCTTGGCATGCAAGAACATCAACCTCTTTAAATGCTGGGAGAGAGAACTTTAAATTGTGAAACAGGTATGGGCTGACTGAAGGGTAAAAACAATCAAAACCAACTCTATTCAATGGAAATTCATTCTGTAAAAAGATAGTGGATATGGGCAGCTGAACTTTGAATTTTCATGTTGCAAGTATCGATTTTGAAAAGAATGGTTCTACCAATCCATATTCATTACATAAATAAATAAAAACATTACTTTGTACCAACATAAAAGATTTTTAAAATTAGGTAAAAGATTTGAAATATATATGAGAGAAAAGAATTATTATGCTAAATACCTGAAGTGCCCTTAATATCAGGGAAAATAAATATTAAATAGTTTAATAGTTAAAAATATACAGAAGCAACTATATTAAAACTCAGAACAGAACCAGAGGTATTTATACCAGAAGGTATTCATCTTTGTGTGATGAGGTTATAAAGATTTTTATTTTCTTCTGTGTAGTTCTGTTATACAATTCATCCATTTTCTAAATTAAACAGCAATTACTATTATATAATTTAACAGCAACAAATTCCTTTAAAAAATAGAAAACATTGTATTCATGAAACTTTTCCATGTATTTTCTGTTCTGTCTTCCCAATACCAAAGGTGAAGGTCTCGAGCTTTAAATGAAAGGAAAGGTATTTATGACAATACTATCTTCAAAATTCCTAAGACTGCCTAGTCCCTATCAGGACACTTTTGCAAGAAGGAGAAACAGGATTTTCTAAGGATAAACTAGGGATGAATTTGGGAGCAGGGGAAAGGCCTTTGCCTTTGCAACTGGTCAACCTCTCTAGGCCAGTTCTATGACTAACTTGGCAAGGTGCTTCAGAATATCAAATTTCATTAGTTTTGTCATGAAATAACTTTGAGCAAGGTCATCTCCACCATTTGGCTGCTTTACTTCTCAGCAACTGTGATAAAACCACAAATACGTATATGTGATTCGTAAGAAAACGTTTATTAGTAATCACATAATACATGTCAGGCAATTTATTAATAAAATAGTGCATCTGATGTTTAAGAATGTGGACTCAATAAAACTATTGCACCAATAGTTATTAACCTATAGATAGCACCTAAAAACAATTTGGCAACAAACAATGACAAAGTTTAAGATATAATAATTATTGAGAAACAAATGTAGTGGCAATGATTATAGTAGTAGAGATAGTAACAGTGGTAGTGTAGTAATTAAATAGTTGGGGAATACCTCTATTTTACTTCCTGGTTTTTATAACATATGCAATATCATTCTTATATCATCTTTCAAATAGTCAATATATATAACGCCAAAACAAATAGACTAAAGCTATTAAGTATATTCCTGCAAATTAAGACTGTAAAATACTCACCCTAAAGTGATGATATTTAGAGGTGGAATCTTTGGGAGGTGATTAATCATGAGGGTGAGACCCTCAAGAATGAGATGAGTGCCCTTATTAAAAAGGGCCACGAGAGCCTCCTGACCTTTTTCTCCAAGTAAAGTTATAATCAGAGGGCGCTATCTGCAAACCAAGAGCAGGATACCCACCAGACATCAAATCTGTTGGAAACTTGATCATGAGCCTTCCAACCTCCGAAATTTGAGATGTAATTTTTTTTTTTAAATTATTTATTTATTTAAAAGGCATGGTTACACAGAGAGAGAGGGAGAGAGAGAAAGAGTGAGTGAGAGAGAGAAAGAGGTCTTCCATCTGCTGGTTCACTCCCCAAATGTCCACAATGGCCGGAGTTGCACTGATCTGAAGCCAGGAGCCAAGAGTTTCTTCCAGGTCTCTCATGAGGGTGCAGCGGCCAAGGACTTAAGCCATCTTCCACTGTTTGCCCAGGCAATAGCAGAGAGCTGGATCAGAAGTGGAGCAGCCAGGACTCGAACCAGCACCTATTTCGGATACCTGCACTGCAGGCAGTGGCTTTACTTCCTATACAAGAGCACCAGCCCCGAGATGTAATTTCTGTTCTTTATAAGGCACCAGTCTATGATATATTGATTGTTATGGCATCCTGACTGGACCAATACAAAAGCAAAATTAATACAGCTAAATTAGCATGTATTAGCTTTCAATCAAAACCACTTCCAGACATTTATAAAAATTGTTCCTCATTCTTTATTTCTTACTCTAAGGCTGCTTTTCAATTCCTATTTCTGTATTTCCTATATTCATAATCTTTTTTTTTCCAAGTCAGTATGTGATTTAGTCCCTTGATTATTTTAAAAAATCTATTAGCACACAATATCTCTTACTTTAATTGTTGTTAGCTGGATTATGACAAAAATGAGCTTAAATAATAATTTAAGTAAACTAAATCACTGAAAATTCTCTCCAAATCTATTCCTCAATATTATAATAGTTTCTATTATCATGACTGTAATTTGAAAAATTTCATGTAAGTACACTTATGAGTATGTGTGGGCTATGATTTTTACATAAAGGGAAAATCATTATTTTTGTTCCCTTTCCTTGATCTTTCTTTTTCTGCCCTACACCAACATATTGCTGTTCTGTTTTGTAAAGAAAATGTATGCAATTTATTGCATATAAATTTTGTTTCATGAGGAAAAAAACCTCTAAAACAACAATCTCCAAGGAAATACATTTAGTAAAATACTCATATATAAAACACAGTTGGCTTTCCATATCTACAAATTCTTCACCTATGAATTCCTCAACTGTTAATTCAAAATATTTGCAAAAACCCAACAACTTTCCATTTGTACTAAATAGGTAACACTCTTTCTTGTCATTATTCCTTAAATAATGTAATATAATGTCTATCTACATAGCACTTATACAGTATTATATATAATAGAAATTAAAGTACACAGGAAGATGGGCATAGATTATATGCAAATGATACTCTATTAAGATACTTCAACATCTGCACATTTGGATATCAGAGTGAATGCAGTAGGTAGAGAGTGATGCCTGAAACAACATTTCCCCATAGATACTGAGGGATAACTATATGCCGATATGTGCACCTTATGCTGAAATGCTGCAAAAATGATACGTTGGTAGATGGTACATGGATGTGTATATATAGTAAAATATTTATTGTTAAAACAGATAAATGGGTAGATATTGGGGTGTTCATTGAAAATGCTTTCAATATTTTTGTTTGGAGTTTTTTCATTAGAAAATCTTAGCTAAAGACAGTTAAAAATGTCTCATTTTCCTTGAATACAGAGCAATAATAGGAATTTTCTGTAGTCATGATGTTTTTGATAAAATCTAGGGAAATAATCATGTGATAATGAGAATAAATTAGGCAGATTACATGGAACATAAGGTTTTTGCATCAACAAGAGCAACCAGAAAGGTAAGTAACTATGGAAGTAGTAGCAACCATACTTGGAAATCATCTGATACTCAGAGTATGAAAATGTGAGAAGCTGAATATGATCAGATGATTCTAACAGAATAGAAATTCTGCAGAACACAGAGGTCATACAGTCCTAATGGATAATAGAATTCCATTTAGGAAGAGTGGAGAGCAGAGCTTAAAAACTCACGGGCTTGAGAGCCCTATTTTGGCAGGGTTGATGAGCAAGGTCACAAGCTAAAGTGCACTGCTCAGGTGCCACAGCCAGAGGCCCACAGTGAACTGCCCTTGGTATAGCAGAACAGCATGTTGTTTCTTGAATGGGAACCTGAGTGGTTAGCTTCTATGAATGCCATAACTCTAGGTGTCAACCGTCTGAGCCAAGTTGTCTACTTGCTTGGTCCTGGTAAGGGCAGATTTTAGGTACTGCGGGAGCAGGTCTAGTATAAGGCTAATCTAGGGTTAGAGAAACCATCTCCCTAAAATGTGACCTTCCTGATATCTCAAATAAATGCCTGTACTGCTTAGTGGTATCTGTTCACTCTGGTTTCTTGGAATTTTAACATTGCCCAGCACTGTATGATCTATGAAATCTACAGTGGGTTCATAGCTCCCTAGGAGCTCTTCTTTGTCATGCTTCATATTGTCTCTTCTTTTGCTCGCGGGGCTTAATGTTTAGCCACTGATGAAAAGGGTCCCTGACCCAGAGTCCTGGGGCTTCTCTACACAAATTTCCTACCTTCAGCTCCTTTCCCTGCAAAGTCCAGCCATTATCTCTATCCTAATTTCTTGTTTTTATTTCCTCTCACAGTCAGAATTTCTCTGTGTTGACCTTTGCCTCTCCATGCCACTGTCTGTAGATTCCCCCCAGCACAAAACTCATGAACTTCTCAATCTGAAAAGCACATCTGGAGCAGTCACTTGGCCCAGTGGGTAAGGTACTTATCTCCCATACTGAAGCACCTGGTTTTGATTCCCAACTGCAGCTCCTGAATCCAGTCTCCTGCTAATTCAGAACCTGGAAGGCATCAGGTATTGGCTCAGTAACTGGGTTCTCGCCACCCATGTGGGGGGAGACCTATTTGTGTCCCTGGCTCCTGGCTTCAGCCTCAGTCTGGCTCTGACTATTGTAGGTATTTGAGGAGTGAACAAATGGATGAGAGTGCTCTCTCTCTCTCTCTTGTTCTCTCACTCTTTCTCCACTTCTCAGATAAATACTTTTCTAAAAGAATACATCTGTGGGCTGTTTTTCCAATATCTGAAAAATTCTTCATATATTGTATACAATGAGTGTTACATTCACCTACAGTACTAAGTTAAATTTGGCAACTATTACTCCATTATTCTTTGAAACAAAAGGTTATAAGGCTATGTGTTTTTTTAATTATTTATTTATTTGAAAGAGTTATAGAGATGGGGAGAGAGAGAGAGAGAGAGAGAAAGAGAGAGAGAGAGAGAGATCTTCCATCTACTAGTTCACTCCCTAAATTGCCTCATCCACCAGGGCTGGGCCAGGCCAAAGCCAGATGTCAGGAACTTCTGGGTCTCCTGCATGGGTGCACGGCCCAAGGACTTGGGCCATCTTCTGCTGCTTTCCCAGGCATAACAGGGAAGCTGGGTCAGAATTGGGGCAGCCAGGACTTGAACTGGCACCCACATGGGATGCCACACTGCAGTTGTGGTTTTAATCTGCTATGCCACAGCGCCGGCCCCCAACTCTATGTGTTTATATCGTAACTACAGCAAACTCGTATATCATTCATAGGAACAATTTAACCTCTGTTTATTATTTGAGATGTAACTCTATTTCCTTAAGCAATCTTTTGGTACACTAAGGTTATCAGTCAAAGAGGAGCTTTCAACGTATGTGTAATAGCTCTTTTATTTCATATTATGTTCCCTATAGGCAAAACCATGGATCAAATATCTTTTGATTCAAAATAGTTGCTATCTCCTGTAGAGGTCTTAGGCTGGGAAATTGCCAGTTTTGGTAACTATAAGACAGGGCTATCTCTGTTCTTCATCTCATCCATAAAACATTATAAAGTATACCAATTTTTTATCTGTGATGTAACATTCCTACAAAGGCAATGGCTTTAAAGAATACATTTATTCACTTACAGTTGTAGAAGACAGAAACGTGTGGTATGTTTTACAGTGATGAGTCTAAGGCATTAGCAGCTTGTGGCGGCTCTAAGAGAATCACTTTCTTGTCCTTTTCAGGTCTGCAGGCTATGAGCTCCTTTACTTATGATGCCATCCTGATGTTGCCAGCTCCTTTCTCTAACATAGTGGCTTCCTCTAACAAGGACACTTGTGATAACTCAGGTCCACATGCATAACACATGATAACATCCCCATCCCAAGATCCTTAATTATCAGCAAAATCCCTTCTAGCATGGGTGGTAACATATTCATAGGTTCCCATAATTACAAAAAAAAAAATGTAGACATCTTTGTGGGCCTTATATTCAGCTTCCCATGAACATTATGAAGGAAATTCCTATACAATTTCAAACTCAAAAATATAAAAATACACTAGATACCTCTTCAACATATTTTACTCCAACTTTTACATTGCTTAAAAATGCATGAATCAAAAACAAGTTTTGCATGGTTTTAGGTTCGTAATTATTAGTATAATCTTATGAATACCCTTTAAATAAATTGGAGATGTGAATGAATGAATCCTATCTCACTGAATAAAGACATTTCTCTCTAGCAGACCTGCTATAGTCCAAGGTATTATAGACGAAATAAAAGTTTCATTCAAAATAAGAATTTATTTTTATTTTTTTTTTTAGTTTTTACTTTTTGGACAGGCAGTGTTTGACATTGGGAGAGAGAGACAGAGAGAAAGCTCTTCTTTTTTCTATTGGTTCACCCTCCAAGTGGCCGCTACGGCCAGTGCGTTGCTGCCGGAGTGCTGCGCTGATCCGAAGCCAGGAGCCAGGTGCTTCCTCCTGGTCCCCCATGCGGGTGCAAGGCCAAGCACCTGAGCCATCCTCCACTGCCTTCCCGGACCACAGCAGAGAGCTGGACTAGAAGAGGAGCAACTGGGACAGAACCAGCACCCCAACTGGAACTAGAACCTGGGGTGCCGGCACCGCAGGCGGAGGATTAGCCTAGTGAGCTGCGGCGCTGACCCAAGATAAGAATTTAAAATTGACTCTGGAAGCCATGTGAGTGAAGGGTGAGGTGGCTATATATATATATTTAAAATTTTCTCCTCTGCCCAGTAGCCCATTTGGACATGACTCTCAAAGTTCTTCACAATCTCCATGCCCCTGGGTGTAAACTGGCCTTCTCCAATAGATTGTCCTCTAAAATTCTTAGCAATATTCCCCTTGAAGCCTTTCTCTCCCAGTTCTACAATGTGAAGAAGATATATGTAAATCCATCAAAAAATTCAGGGCATTTTAACAAATTAAATCTCATTTTTTGAAGCCAACATTGTGGCTCAGTGGGTTAGGCCACCGCTTGCAACACCAACATCCCATATCAGAGTGCATCCTCAGGTTCCAGCTGCTCCACTTCTGACCAGGTCTCCGCTAATCAACTGGGAAAGCAGAAGAAGATGTCCCACATCCACATGGGAGATCAGGATGAAATTCCTGTTTCTGGCCTTGCCCAGGCCCAGCCCCAACTATGTGGTTGTTTGGAGAGCGTTGACTTATATTCAATAAGTAAGTAAAAGCTAAACAAAAATATTCCTTGGTCTCATTAACATCACACACCCTAAACATATTACAAACACAGTATTTTATATATACCCAAGAGCTTATAGAAGAAGGAGGAGGAGGAAAGGGAGGAAAGAGAGGTAAGAGAGGAAAGAGGAAAAGAACTATGGTAAAACAATTGTACATAGCAAAAATGCCAAGTCAGCAAGAATTCAGAGTAACTGCTACTCTCATACAAAACTGAAGACCATGTAAATTGATATACTGAGTCTTGAATGTCAGATTTTACCAATAGTATTGTCGGTCTCATTTCTTTATCTTGTGCTAATGCCCTTTTCCATCAAGAATAAGAGGATGTTGCCTTGCCTTTCATGTCTTTGTTCATCTATCTCATTTGTTTCAGACAGTGTTTACAAACGTTGCAGAAACAGAATGTTATTAAAAAAAAAAAAAAAAACACCTGTATGGGGCTGGCACTATGGTATAGTGGATAAAGCTGCTGCGTGCAGCACCGGCATCCCATATGGGTTCTGGCTGCTCCATTTCCAATCCAGCTCTCTGATATGGCCTGGGACAGCAGTAGAAGATGGCCCAAGTCCTTGGCCCCTTAACCTGTGTGAAAGACCTATAAGAAGCTCCTGGCTCCTAACTTCAGATCAGTGCAGCTCCAGTCACTGTGGCCAGTTGGGGAGTGAACCAGTGGTTGGAAAAGTTCTCTCTCTCTCTGCCTCTCCTTCTCTCTCTGTGTAACTCTTTCAAATAAATAAATAAATCTTAAAAAAAAAACACTCATACAATTCCATCTGTGACCTAGTGTCTCTGCCTGTGTAATGAGACAATGTTTGGACTAGGTTGATTGAGAATGAGTGACACATGGAGATATCTGGGTTGTTCTTGTTCCAGCCAAGGCCAGTTTAGATCAGTCAACATCTAGTCCATCTCCACACACATGAGTCATGTGAGTCAGTCTATTCACAAATAGTAGAGTCACTTTGTTGAACACCAGCTGTCTACAACATTGAAACAGCTTATTTTTGTGTGATACTGAGATTTTATAATTGTTCATTACATAAAGTTACAGTAAAAAAAAAAGAGCCAGCTGATACAAAACTTTTTTGTAAAACTCCTGAAGTTAAATGTATATACCTTATGATATAGTAATTAACTCCTGGGTATATACAAAAAAACTCCTGGGCAAAACACATAGGGCAAATTGTTCATTAAAACACATAAAGCAACGTGTTTATAACAGCACTATTCATAATAGCAAAACAAAACAAAAGTAACCATGGAAACTACTCAAATGCCCACCGATGAACAGATGAATAATTTGTAGTACATTCCCCCAGTGGGGTCCTATGCAACAGTAAGAATGACAAATTTACAACTACATATTTTTTTAGCCAGATGCAAAAGAAACCATCTATACTCTAAGTCGGGAGGGTAACATACAGCTTTGTGGAAGGGTGGGGGTGGGAGAATAGAAGGAAAAACCTGAAGGGCTTTGTCATGAGACTACGTTCTACTTCTTGATGTAGCCATAAGCTGAATGATTATTTTTATTGTCAAAATATCAGTATTGGATTAGTTTTTTGCTTCCCAAAATACAATTTTCAACTTTCAGCATGACAAATACAAGAAGACATTCTGTAATCAGAAGTGTTTGAGAAATGGTGCATTTCTACTCCTTCTTAAGAGATTTACCTTTCATATCTCTAAGTTCTTAGAGAGATGACGGAACAGTAATGTGCTTCTTTTTGGCTGACATCAATTAGTAACAGATTCACAGAAGCAAGGCTCTTTGAATTCACTGTATAAAACATCAAACTGAATTATCCTCCCAAGTCTCTTTTAGCTTGAATACTTTATAGAATCAAGGAGTAAAATTCTTTATGTGGATTAAAAGTATAGAGAAACTTCTGGGTGGTAACTCCTCTACTTTATGAAAACCCTTGGGCCGGCGCCGCGGCTCACTAGGCTAATCCTCCGCCTTGCAGCGCCGGCACACGGGTTCTAGTCCCGGTCGGGGCGCTGGATTCTGACGCGGTTGCCCCTCTTCCAGGCCAGTTCTCTGCTGGGGCCCGGGAGTACAGTGGAGGATGGCCCAAGTGTTTGGGCCCTGCACCCGCATGGGAGACAAGGAGAAGCACCTGGCTCCTGCCATCGGATCAGCGTGGTGCGCCGGCTGCAGCGCGCCGGCCGCGGTGGCCATTGGAGGGTGAACCAACGGCAAAGGAAGACCTTTCTCTCTGTCTCTCTCACTGTCCACTCTGTCTGTCAAAAAAAAAAAAAAAAGAAAAGAAAAGAAAAAGAAAAAAGAAAACCCTCACACCCATGAGCAGAGAACACAGAGCTGGAAGACAAGCTCCCTTCTGCTTAACTCAGCTTGAAACTGCCCATCAGTATACTGGTCTAGAAAAATTATAATATAACTGAAATGTCAATGGAGTCAATCCAGAATTAAATTGTCCAATTAATTTTCAATGAAAGTCCTCACTTTTAGAAACTGAATCAGGCAATCTCACATCTGGTAAGGAACTTAAAGGTGATTCAACCTTTTCATTAACATTCCCTACCCATTCCTACAGAAGTATATTAAAGTGAGATAACCCAGCCCTCCTGTCATGTTTTTCGTGGTTTTCTTGTGAGAGGTAAAATTCTGCTCTGGTCTTGTGATGACATGTTATTAAATAAATATGTTTCAGAAAAACATAGTCAACAGTGCTCTCCAAATACAAAATACATGATTGATTCATTCAGTTCCTACCGCTGCGACAATTCTATGAATGCTGTGACACATTGAAAAGTATATGACAGAATAAAATTTACTGTTTGTGCAAAACTTCAGGCCATTGTAAAAAAGTACCTGTAAAAACCAGGCTTGAGTAAAAACCCATGCCAAAATAATGAATAATGGATACCACTGAATCCTGAGAAAAAGTAGAGTAAGGAATCCAATAAGCTAGTTTTTGTTCTAAAGAACATTGTCAATAGACTTTACCATAGGGAAGCATCCTATTGCTTCAAGCCATGCCCTAATTGTATACACAAGTTTTCACTTGTCAAGTGCAGATACCATACTGTATTCTGAAACTCCTCTCTCTATCTTCCCAATTAGTATAGACTCTTTGAAGGTATAGACAGTGCCTTAATTCTATTGTTTGTTCATGCTCTCTAGAATGGAGCTTGGCAAAAGTAGAAGCTCAATATAGTTTAGTGAATTAAGTAAATACATAGATACATGGGTCAGTAGATGCATAGATAAATATAACTTTATTTATCAGATTAAGTTTTTAAATATTTGAAGTATTTCAGAGTTAATAGAATGAGCAAATATAAAGCCACCCTTAAGATTCACATAACACATGCCCAACTTCCCATTTCCCTATTCTCTTACAACCATCTTACAACCACTTTCTCGGGAGAAACCACTATACTGACTACACAGCACTATTATTTATGGATGAAACCCTAAGTGACATATAAAAATTTTTTGCTTGTTTTTGAAGGTTACTTATCCATATATAGTATTCTTTTGTGATTTTGTTTTTCAACTTATGGTCATATTTGAGAAATCCATTAATGTTAATATATGCTTTTTAATTTAATTATTTTTTTTAACTTTTATTTAATGAATATAAATTTCCAAAGTACGATTTATGGATTACAATGGCTTCCCCCACATACCGTCCCTCCCACCCACTACCCTCCCCTTTCCCACTCCTTCTCCCCTTCCATTCACATCAAGATTCATTTTCGATTATCTTAATATACAAAGATCAGCTTAGTATACATTAAGTAAGGATTTCAACAGTTTGCTCCCACACAGAAACATAAAGTGAAAAATAATAGATGATTTTTTTTAAATGATGATGAAATCAGATCAGACCTATTGTCATGTTTAATCCCAGTGAGAGTCAAGTTGGGAGTTGATAATTTCTTTTTTTTTTTTTTTTTTTTTTACAGAGGATCAGTTTAGTATACATTAAGTAAAGATTTCAACAGTTTGCACCCCCATAAAAACACAAAGTGAAATATATTGTTTGAGTACTTGTTATAGTATTAAATCTCAATACACAGCACATTAAGGACAGAGATCCTACATGAGGAGTAAGTGCACAGTGACTCCTGTTGTTGACTTTGCAAATTGACACTCCTGTCTATGGCATCAGTAGTCTCCCTATGCTCTGGTCATGAGTTTCCAAGGCTATGGAAGCCCTCTGAGTTCTCCGATTCTTCTCTTGTTTAGACAAGCTCATAGTCAAAGTGGAGGTTCTCTCCTCCCTTCAGAGAAAAGTACCTCCTTCTTTGAAGACCTGTTCTTTCCACTGGGATCTCACTCGCAGAGATCTTTTTGCCAGAGTGTCTTGGCTTTCCATGCCTGAAATACTCTCATGGGCTTTTCAGCCAGATCCGAATGCCTTTAGGGCTGATTCTGAGGCCAGAGTGCTATTTAGGACATCTGCCGTTCTATGAGTCTGCTGAGTATCTCGCTTCCCATGTTGGATCACTCTCCCCTTTATTTATTCCATCGGTTAGTGTTAGCAGGTACTAGACTTGTTTATGTGCTCCTTTGACTCTTAGTCCTTTCATTATGATCAATTGTGAACTGAAATTGATCACTTGGAATAGTGAGATGGCATTGGTACATGCCACCTTGATGGGATTGAATTGGAATCCCCTGGTATGTTTTTAACTCTACCATTTGGGGCAAGTCAGCTTGAGCATGTCCCAAATTATACATCTCTTCCCTCTCTTATTCCCACTCTTATGTTTAACAGGGATCACATTTCAGTTAATTTTTAACACTTAAGAATAACTGTGTATTAATTACAGAATTAAACCAGTCATATTAAGTAGAACACACAAAAAAACTACTAAGAGGGATAATGTATTAAGTTGTTCATTAACAGTCAGGGCTATGCTGATCAAGTCACCGTTTCCCATAGTGTCCGTTTCACTTCAGGAGGTTTCCTTTTTGGTGTTCAGTCAGTTGTCACCCTACTTCAGTGTATTTCGTTATTTGAGACCAGGAATATTTATTTATTTTCACATTAATGGGAATACAGACTGTTCACTGTGAAATTCAATATAGCCATGAAATTTCTGTCCATTACTCTGTGTATAGGTGAGCAAAATTTGGCAGGACTGATTCAAATGAGTACAATATTCTAGGCCAAAGGATATGCATAGCCTAAACTTCAGCAAAGATCACTAGATGGCACTCCAAAGTGACTTTGCTGACTGAAACTCCTGAAAATCCTCATTCCATATGACATCAATCTTCCAAAATAAATGATTGGCTCCTGGAGACTGACTTTTTCAAGAGGTCATTCTCATGTTAAGCTTATCCAAACATATAAGAAATTCGGATGCCCATTCAAGAGTGGGAACTCAGGACCACAGCTGTCTAAATCTATCCACATAACTCCATGGCTGTTTCAGAACCTGAAGCAATCTTAGTTACTCAGTACCCCAAGCATAGCATTTCCTGCTGGAACCCTTAGGTGATTACAGCCTATTCATTGTAAACACAGGTTCACTGTGTTTGAAAGTTGCCTTCGAAAACAAATAATTGGTTTTATTTATCTAAATGTGATCTGTGCTTACAATATTTGGATCTGGTTAATGTGATTTTGGTCTTCCTGTGTCCTGACAGGTTTAATATCCTGTTACATTGTGCTGTGAGATAATAGTATCAATGGATAATAACATGACTGCTGAGCATCTGATATTGAGACTGTAGGTTCCAACTAAATGTCTCTCCTAAATTAATTAAATCCCATAACGCTTCATAAGAGTTGATTAAAACCAAGCAAGTATGCAATATTCAGGACATATTTACAATGAAACTATTTACAAGGTAATTAAATAAAGATTTGATAGAACAAGCTTTCTTGATACAGAACTAAGGTTGCAATTGGCATATTTTTCCTTTATAAGCATTATTTCTCATTGCAGAAATTTAAATAATGCTCTTGTTTATTTTTATATATCCATACATTTATATTAGGACTTTCGGTTCCAAAGGAGTTGATATACTGGTATGCTTTCATTTGTTTTTATTTCCATACTTAATGTAAGTGTTTTTTATTAAAATCTAAAACATTTAGAAAAGTCAATAAAATACAAGCGCACAATTTGATATTTTGTTTTTTTCTAGCTGAGTACATTGCAGTATCCATACAAAAGTCAGGAAGTAGAATATTACTAGGACCCCAGAAACTGCCTTTTTTCTCTTTCAGTAACTTCCACCTAATCTTACAGCTCTCTCTTGGCCAATTTTTTGTTTTGTTTTTTTAAGATTTATTCATTTTTTTAAAAGTCAAAGTTACAGAAAGAGGGAGAGACAGAAAGAGAGAGCGAGAGCGAGAATCTTCCATCTGCAAGTTCACTCCAGAGATGGTTGCAAAGCCCAGGGCTCAGCCAGGCCGAAACCAGGAGCCAGGAGTTTATCTGGGTTTCCCACATGGGTTATGGGGCCCAAACCATCTTCCACTTCTTTTTCTAGGCCAGTAGCAGAGAATTATATTGGAAGTGGAGCAGCCAGGTTATGGACCAGTGCCAATATGGGATGCCTGTGTCTGAGGCAGCTGCTTTACCCACTACACTTGCACCCTGGCCACTGTTTTAAGTAGATGTAATGAATTATTTAGATTGAACTGCTCCTTTATATATGGGTCCAGAAAGAAGAAACAACTTGTCTAAAGTAACATGGAGTTAGTGAGAAAATGAAGGCTGAAATAATCCTAATATATTCCATGTTGTATCAATTCTGCCATATCACCCAACTACTGATTTCTTTAATTTTAACAAAATATGGCAAGAAATTCATGAATCTATTGAATAATATCTCATTATTTCTCTGGTATGGAGGCTAAAACAATCAAATCTACAGATTTTTGGCTCATGTTCAGTACCTTCCTCCATGATATCTCTCAACTTCTGAAACATATGGCCTCTAACACATTGGTAGGTAAGACTTAGACAGAGACACAAATTTCAGTGACATGTACAGAAAGATAAGTAATAGAAAATGTAAACTTCCCTCCATCAGAGCTTAACCCCTGCGAGCTATTCAATCACATAGCATTTGGCATTATATAAATATAATGTTAAAGAACAATGACAACAAAAGTTGGATCTGTGGCATTTATTTAATCTGAATCATAAGCAACTTCTGACTATATGTTAGGATTTGCATATATTCAATACTTCCAAGTTTACTGTCCTCAAATACTTCCAAATAAAATATTCAGCTCTATCCACTCTTTTCTATTTTCTTCACCTAGCACAAGATCTGGCACAGAGCTAACAACCAAAAAACATTTGCTCTGCGAATAAAGTTACATTGATGACACAGTTTTTAATATTTTTATTTATGTATTTGTTAGACAGTAGAGCCCAATAAAATATCTCCCAACATCAAGTTGTTCCAATTTGGTGCTTGAAACCATGACATACTGGATAAATCCACTGTCTGCAGTGCCAGCATTCCATATGAGCACCGATTTGAATCCCTACTTCCAATCCAGCTCCCTGCTAATACACCTGAGAAAACTGCTCCACTTCCAATACAGCTCCGTGCTAATGCACCTGGGAAAGCAGTGGAAGATGGCCCAAGTTCTTGGGCCCCTGCACCCATGTGGGAGACTCAGAAGAAGCTCCTGGTTCCTGGTTTCGGTCCAGGCCAGCTCTAGGCATTCGGCCATTTGAGGAATGAACCAGTAGACGGAAGATCCCTCACTCTCTTTCTCTCTCTTTCTCTGCAACTCTGCCTTTCAAATAAGTGAATCTTTTTAAAAATTTTTCTTATTTAGTCAATTTTCCTTATTGCAGACAAAAATCTTAAAATGAAAATTAATTTACATTATCCTCCTTTCTTTAGCTTACATTTCAATGAATAATTGAAGATTGCAACTTCTCGACTACCCATCACTGTGTTCGCTTTGTATTTAAATGCTTTTCAGAATCTTTGTTGTTGAAGCATTTCAGGAAATTATTATCTATTGCATTCGTATATCTTTTTGAAATTTTATTTATTTGAAAGAAGGACTTCCATTTGCAGCTTCACTTCCCAAAAGCCTACTATGCGCCAAAAAAGACCTTTGAAATAGGAACAGTTTTGTACAATCTCCTGCTGATGCAGACAATGTACACACACACAGTTCATTCCATGAACTGTGGTTATGTTGTTTATTATTCCAGAAACATCAATATTTTAGATCTAAGTGGAAAAACAGCAAGGTGGTCACTTGTATTACCAGCTTTCAGATAATTAAAATGCCTGAGAAGAACTACTCATAAAGAAAAGGTTTCTTTCAACTTGGAGTTTTGGAGGTTTACAGTCCAAGGTCAGGCAGCCCCATTAGTCCAGACTTTGATGCAGGCTTTTAATGAAGGAATATGTGCAGAAAATGGATCACAAGGGGAGCCAAGAAGCAAGCAGACAGGGAATTCATTCCCCCATAGCCTGTCCTTATAATGTCATCATGATTCCCACACAAGCTTTACCCAAGCAACCTAATCTAATCTGATCTCCCCAAACACTCCACCTCAGACATCATAATTGGATCATGCCTCCATTCTTAATCCATCAACCATTAACATTAATCTATTAATCATTACCATTAATCCGTTAGCTCTTAAACTTTTGTGTTTAAATATTCCTGTGACTTGGAGAAATCAAATTATGTTCAAACCATAACATAATAACTCTTGAGGATGCACACAAAATTTAAAACTTATTTTATAAAATTCACTGCATTATTCATCTTAAACCTTTAGAGGATTTACTTGCTCTACTACTTAGCATCAATTTTTTTAATATCAAGGAATGCTCTATTATTACATTTTTTCTCAGCATAATTATACTCTGTAAATATCTTCTGCTTTCATTTTTTTTTCAGGTTGCCCCACTGCCAGTGGTTTAATGATACAAAGGATTAAAACTCAAAACACTTTCATAAAATAACTTTCTATTGCTATTTGACCTCCAACTTTCCTTGTAGGATTGTCTAACTTCATCTCAATGCATGTTTTTGCCTAGGGCTTTTTCCCCATATTGTACTTTTTCCTCACATCCTTATAATTAACTAGGTAGAATGCATTCTGTATGTTGCGTAAAATTCCTTTCTCTCAGGCTCTGTATGAAGGGAATATAAGTCATTAAGGGAACTTACGACCTTAAGGTACAACAAAACAAACAACCCAGATAAGAAAGGGACAAAGGACTTAAACAGGCATTTTTTAAAAGAAGAAATCTAGATGGCCATCAGACACATGAAAAAACGCTCAGGATCACTAGTCATCAGGGAAATGCATATCAAAACCACAATGAGGTTTTACCTCCCTCCCATTGGACTGGCTCTCATACAGATATCAACAAACACTGGTGAGGATGTCGGTGGGAATGTAAACTGGGACAGCCACTGTGGAAGACAATAAGGAGATACCTCAGAAATCTGAATATGACCCATCCATCCCACTCCTCAGAATGTACCCAAGGGAAATGAAAACAGCATATAAAAGTTACCTGTACTCCCATGTTTATTGAAGCTCCATTCACAATAGCTAAGATATGGAATCAACCCAAATGTCCGTGAACTAAAGACTAGACACAGAAATTATGGGAGGTATGGAAATGAAATCAGCCTATGAAAGAGTTATCTGTACCCCTCTTGTTTATTGTAGCTCAATTCAAAATAGCTAAGATATGAAATCAACCTCAATGTCTGTAATCAAAGACTTGATAAAGAAATTATGGGATATGTACATCATGGAATACTACACAGTGATTTAAAAAATGAAATCCTGGGGCCGACGCTGTGGTGCAGCAGGTTAACGTCCTGGCTTGAGGCGCCAGCATCCCAGCTGCTCCTCTTCCAGTCCAGCTCTCTGCTGTGGCCTGGGAAGGCAGTGGAGGATGGCCCAGGTCCTTGGGCCCCTGCACCCGTGTGTGAGACCCAGAAGAAGCTCCTGGCTCCTGGCTTCGGATCGGCACAGCTCCAGCCGTTGCAGCCATTTGGGGAGTGAACCAGCGGATGGAAGACCTCTCTCTCTCTCTCTGCCTCACCTTCTCTCTCTGTGTAACTCTTTCAAACAAATAAATAAATCTTTTTAAAAAATGAAATCCTGTGGTTTACAACAAAATGGATGAAACTGGAAAACATCATACTCAATGAAATAAGCCAGTCCCTAAGGACAAATACCACATTTTCTCCCTGATCTATGGTAACTAATAGAGTACCTAAAAGATAATCTATAGAAATGAAATGGACACTTTGAGATGTGATGAATTTGAACAGCTCTTGTCTCGACTGTTGAAGGACAGGTTTTTTTTTCATACTATTTATTGAACTCTTTACTTAGTACACAGTTAATCTTATGTGTATAAAGTGAGTTGAAAATAGATCTTAGTAAAAAATAAGAAAGGGAATAGGAGATGGAGGAGGAAGAAGGGTGGAATGCAGGTGGGAGGGCAGGTAAAGTGGGAAGAATTACCATGTTCCTGAAGTTGTATTTATGAAATGCATAAAGTTTGTATACCTTACACAAAAGTAAGTAAAATAAATAAATAAATAAAAGCTTTTGCATTTGGAAAAAAAAGAAAAAGACATGAAGGTATCTCTGATCCTGGGTTAATTAAGACTTAATTATCCCTACGTGGGTAGTATGGCTCTGAGCCTTACTCTATTAACTAACATCAGGATGAAATCAGAGATTCTCAGAACACCAAGTCTCTCTGTATCCTGTGACCTTCACAGTATCAGCACATGACAGTCCTATTAATACTGTATTAAATCAAGTTGGAAAGATTTTGAATAAAATAGAAAATCTAAGAACTTGTATTTTAAACTAAGCATTCACAAGCATGTTTTTTCTGGAATCACAAATATCTGTTTACTACTATTTTGAAATAATACAACTAGGAAATATGGACAGAGAGAAGTAGAGGTTTAAAATCAAATTGAAACCTCTCATAAGCAATGGCAAGCCAGAGTGAATGAGGATCTTCCTGGTCGCTGACTTCCTTACTGCAATCTGTCTCTACCAGGAGAACTAAGCTGTCTTTTCAGAGGGATAAATTCCCTTATTAGTAGCATAATCTAAGAAGGAATTTTACAATTTTAGGGAACATAGTTCTAACAGAGAAAATGAAGCCAAATAAATGACAAATCACACTTCTGCTCAAGAGAAGAAAGAGAAAAAAAATACCTGCCTACAGGGTCACCCATAATTATATTTATTCAGTATTCTTCTGGACAACACTGGTACAGATAAAATACTGATTTCTATGGATGGCCATTACAAGGACCCTTCATGGAACTGGATAATAGTGTCACATTAGAACAGCCAGTTCTAACATGAACTTGCATTGACCATTCTAAAAACCATTCAGTGACAACTCATTGCATTCCAGCCAGAATCCAAACTGGATAGGACACCTGGAGAACCTTCACGGATTTAGCCCCTCTTAGCTTTTTAATATATTTATTGTTCTCTTTTTTTCTCTACTTTCTCACACATACCTTCCATACAAATGAGAAAAAAAAAAAAAACAATTATAATGTGTCACCTTTACCTCAATTCCTTTCCTTTCTGTTCTTGTACAGGTCCTCGGTAAGAAGTAGGCCCTTTGGAAACAGGATGAGTTTGAATATTGTGTCCACAGCTTACCTTTCTCTGCTCACCTTTCTTTCTTACCTGTAAAAGGGAGATAATAATATTACTTAATACATAGATTGACTGAGAGTATTAAGAGCCGTGATGTATGCCTATAAAGCATGCCACAAATGTGAGCTTTTGCTACTAATACTATTATTTCCTCTTTCGTTCATTTGGCAGCACACAGTTTACATGGTCATAAAGGTTTTTCACTGACTGCACTTGTTCCATCCCATGCTCTTCTGGATCTCCATTTTGTTCCCATTATACTCAAAATATACATTTACAGTAATACTAATAACATAATAGATTTTTCTCTATCTTCCCTAGGAGAGCTGTGAACACTGAACTGGACACTATTCTCTTTACATTCTCTAGTACTAGCATCTAGTCCACTGCAGATGTTCAGTGAACGCACATTTTCCTTTAAGAGTTTTTGAAACAATAAGGCCCAACTATAGGAGACACAAGCCTGCATAGCTGTAGAGAAAAATTTGTTAGAAATACTCGATTTCCCTGCTCAGTGAAGTTTATTTGCTTAGTTGGCTTCCACATCGGTGTCTAGGCACAATTTTTTGCCAGCCATCCAAGTTCTGAAAACATGAAGACCTGATAATCCAGGCATTCCACCAGGTTCCTGGACCTCTGCACCTGTGATCCAGCCAGGCCTTGGCTCCTACCAAGAACAGGTCAGTTTGATTCCAGCCTATTCATGTATTTAAAACATTCCCCTTCAAAGAAGTATACACAGAACTTTTCTTCAAAAGTGTTACTTGAATATTTATAGTGAAAAATATATGCCACTGGGAAGCCAGGATTTGAATTGGAATTCAAGGTTGACCCTCATTAAAACATGATACCATATTAAGCTGCTCATCAACAGTCAAGGTGAGGGCTGATCAAGTCACCGTTTCTCATAGTGTTCATTTCACTTTAACAGGTTTCCTTTTTGTCGCTCAGTTAGTTGTCACCTATCAAGGAGAACAAGTGGTATTTGTCCCTTTAGGATTGGCTTATTTCACTCAACATAATGTTTTCCAAATTCCTAACAGGGATCACTTTTCAGTTAAAATTTAAATGCCTAAGAATAATTGTGTGTTAATTACAGAGTTCAACCAATGGTACTAGAACAAAAAAAAATACTAAAATGGATAAAGTATTACATTGTACATCAACTGTCAGGACAAGAGTTGATCAAGTCACCGTTTCTCATAGTGTCCATTTCACTTCAACAAGTTTCCCCTTTGGTGCTCAGTTAGTTGTCACCAATCAGGGAGAAAATATGATATTTATCCCTTTGGGACTGGCTTAATTCACTCAGCATGATGTTTGGTTGAATACTGTAATCAATACACAATTCTTCTTAAGTGCTGAAACTTAACTGAAAAGTGATCACTGTTAAATATAAGAGTGGGAATAAGAGAGGGAAGAGATGTGCAATTCAGGACATGCTGAAGCTGACTTACCTCAAACAGTAGAGTTAGAAACATACCAGGGGATTCGAATTCAAACCCACCAAGGTGGCATGTACCAATGCCATCTCACTAGTCCCAGTGATCAATTTCTGTTCACAATTGATCATAATGATAAGACTAAGAACCAAAGGGATCACAGAAACAAGAATAGTGTCTGCAAATACTAGCTGATAGAATCAAAAAGGGAGAGAATGATCCAACATGGGAAGTGAGATACACAGCACACCCATAGAATGGCAAATGTCCTAACAGCACTCTGGCCTCATAATCAGCCCTTAAGGCATGCAGATCCAGCTGAAATGCCCATGAGAGTATTTCAGGCATGGAAAGCCAAGACACTCTGGGGAAAAAAAAAAACCTAAACGAAAGATCTCCACGAGTGAGATCCCAGTGGAAAGAATGGGTCATCAAAGAAGGAGGTACCTTTCTCTGAAGGGAGGAGAGAACTTCCACTTTGACCATGGCCTTGTCTAAATATGATCAGAGTTGGTGAACTCAGGGGGCTTCCATAGCCTTGGCAGCTCATGACAAGAGCCTAGGGTGATTACTGAGGCCATAAACAAGAGTGTCAATTTGTGAAGTCAACAACAGGAGTCACTGTGCACTTACTCCTCATGTAGGATCTTTGTCCTTAGTGTGCTGTACATTGTGATTTAATGCTATAACTAGTACTCAAACAGTATTTTTCACTTTATGTTTCTGTGTGGGAGCAAACTGTTGAAATCTTTACTTAATGCATGCTGAACTGATCTTCTGTATATAAAGAGAATTGAAAATGAATCTTGATGTGAATGGAAGGGGAGAGGGAGTGGGAAAGGGGAGGGTTGCGGGTGGGAGGGACGTTATGGGGGGGAAGCCATTGTAATCAATATTCTGTACTTTGGAAATTTATATTCATTAAATAAAAGTTAAAAAAATTAAAAAAAAAAACATGATACCAAAGTGATGGTCTTATTTTGATGAATCTGCCAATTTTTCTATCTTTTCAAGAGCCACAATTCTGAAAGTGAGATATTTTGTGCTTCTCCCAAGTGAATATTCAGAATAGCCTTTCATGGGTTTGGCCGTATTTTATGTTCAAGATTAAAAAAAATAATATTTAACTCTGAAGTAACTTCTTAAGGTTTAAGTTCAGTTTCCAATGTAAATGATTTTTGTTGATTTTAAATATTTTATAATATCCTGAAACTAATCATTAGTTCCAAAATACACATGAGAAATTCAAACAAACACACATTCACACAAATGTGGACATCAAAGTGGTCATGGAAAAATGGAATTAAAAGATAAAATTATATTGGTTTTTGAAAAACATGTATAGTTTTTTCCCTAATCAACATTTCCCATGAATTTTATGAAGACCTGTATGTATATGTGAGTAGGGTAAATATATACAGAAATAGATATCTATCTTTCTGAGACTCTCAGCAAAAGAATTCAGCACACAGAGATCACATGCATAAATCTTTGCTTTTGTGTATAGATAATGGCATTCCTTTAACTGTTCACAATTGCTACTGTGATTTTTGTAGAAATAAGCATTTAGATGAAACTCAAATATTGGCTGTGAGTTTGCAGTTTTATTCTCAAATCCTATCTCTTTTCATTGTTTTATTCGCTTATTATCCGACTAAAAACTTCCAGAAAAATTCCACTTCCAGTGTTGTCTGGATTCCAAAGGAAGTAGGCATTATAAAGCACTCTCCTTTTGCAAAACATTTCCCCTACAGTCCTGGGATAATTGATCTGTGATTCTTACAGCACTGTCCCTAGGATATTTTGCAGAAAGATAACACAATTAACAAATTCCAAATAATTCTACTTACTGGTTGATGAAAAAACTAAAAGTTTAATCCAAACATCATCTTAGTATAAAGGAGATAACCATTTACAAATGAAATTCAGCTATAAAGTAATTTCAACACACTCCCAGTAATTTGCCACTCCATGCTTTTTTGTTTGTTTTGTAATGTGTCATAATGAGGCTAACTCATGATAGGAATGCCTGATTTCAAATAGGTATTTGAGGACATAAAGTTATTCTATGATGCACAGATGAAATTAGTATATACAGGGATATAAATAACCTGCTCAAGAACAAATATCATTAAATTAGAGATGATAAAAATATGAGTTTATAATAGTAGGCATGCACTGGCTAGATGACATAACACAGCCAAGCTTATGAGGGGTATTCCCAGATGCCCAACTTGAGTGGCGATTCTCAGGCAAGAATGCATTTACCTCTAAAAAAACAGGCAAAATAATTATGAAGCGGAGTTACTTAATCACCAGCAATTCTGACTACATTCAGTATGTACATAAAAAGGGGACATCAAAAAGTATGTGGAGGTCAGAATTAAAGATAAGTTTGTTTCGGTGCTAAGAAATTTTGAAACCCATGTATAGTTTTTCCAAAGTACTCATCTTCCATGTGCTGTCTGAAGACTCCTCACATTCTTTGCAGTCAAATAAACTTCACTTCACAGAATCTCTGGAACTGAGATTATACTCTATGATCCATGGCATAAAAAGTAGGGTTCAAAACTAATCTCACAATGTGGTATGACAACTGCAAGAAGTTAGTTAAGAGCCAGACTGAGGAAGCTCCCTTTGCCTCCTTTTTGGTCACAGCATAAGAAACTGTGGAAAAGAAGCAGTCTAATTTTGAATGCAAAACTATTAATGAACTAGATATTGCAGAATAAAGCTCATCTTGTCATGCAAGAGACAGGTTACTTTCTGGTACAGCACAATGTGCCTCACAATGAAAATCATTTTATTTACAAACTCAGAGGAGCAAAACAACCAGGCACCTAAAATAGGGACACAATTTTTTTTTTAAATTTGCTTATTTATTTATTTATTTATTTGCAGAAGAGAGAGAGCCAGAGACAGATCCAGTGCCCCCATTTGCTGGTACACTCCTGAGGCTGGCCAGTGGGGCTGGGAGTCTGTGGGCCCCTTCAGACATAGGTAGAATGTCCTTCACAAGCAGGCTGTCAGCTGTGGCTGGAAAGTCTGTCTCCAGACCAGTTGGCATCTCCCCACTACTATCATCTTGTACTGCATGTGTGACCTTGCAGCCTTGAATCACGAACCTTCAGGGTGGGTGCAATCTCATTCAGAGCTGGCAGGGGAAGGGGCTGAGCCCCTGGGGAGAGTCAGACTGGTTCCAGGAGACCCTGACTATCCTGTGTGACCTTGCAGTTTTAAACCATGCCTTCAAGTTAGTTGCAATTTTTCACCCAGAGCTAGCAGAGGAGGTGGGTCCGAGCCCCTAAGGAGATGGACAGTCTCTAGGAGACCTCCACTATCTCCATGAGCCCCAAGCCAATCAACATATGTATGTGAAACCCCCTGTCCAGTGTGTGCCCCCACAGAATGACCCAATGGACAAAAATAGTAACACCTTAAAAACCCAGGACACTTCCACAAAGCCAGTGTCCCACCTGGTCTCCTCTGGACCAAATGCTTTCTCTCTTCTTGCCAATCAAATAAAAGTCTCTGCCTCTTTGCAAATTGTTTCCTAGCTTTTTATTTCTACACTAAGCTGAGGAAAAGAACCCACGAGACTCAACCCTACCACCACCCTCCCCTCTGTGACCAGTAACAACTCGTCACATATTTGCAATGATCAGGGCTGGGCTGAAGCCAAATCTCAGAGATGGCAAAACAGTCCTGGTCTCTCACATGGGTCCTCTCCCAATCACCTGAGCCATCCCCTTCACCTCCCATGGTCTGCATTACAAGGAAGCTGGAGTCAGGAGCTGATGGCATGGATGGAGCCTGGGCCCACAAATCTGAGATGCAGGCATCTTAAGTTACAAAGTTCTCTGGCCCTAGTGTCATGATTTAAAGATGTGAATCCCCTTTCCTGTGATTTGAATATTGTTCTTCTTTAGTCATTGTCTGGATCAAAGGCCAAAGGCTAAGTCTAGAGAAAGCATTAATAGGGTTTTCAATGAGGTCAATTTGCAATTAAAAAGCAAGGTCAACTTTTGTACCTCACTCACCACCCATGAAATAGTCTGAGCAGGAATCCAATTAGAGATCAAACCAGGTTGAGGGACAGAAATAGACATGGCAACACATAGATACCATTTGTGATTGATATATGGTTATCATTCCAGGCTTAAAACTCTAAAACAATTATTTAACATACAAAGTACTTTAAAGAAAATAAAGGGACATTAGGTCTTTGGTGATCAGGCATTTTTATTTTCCTATTACTGTAATTAAAATTAACAAAGTTAAAAGACTTTAATAAATACATTAAATGCTTACCCATCTCTATAAATCTATACTTGGGTAAACATTCTGAGTCTATATAGTAGAAAATTTTCAGTGTTCTGCTTTAGGTATTTCTAGTCCACATGCCACTAGAGACCCAACAATAATCTGCCGATACACATAACTCACATTGCCTATAATAAAATTGACTCCTGAATTTATGCTTCATACATGTATGGTTTTCAACTCTGACATCGTTATCTTTCTCTTTAAGGACAGGAAGCATTTTCCACAACATAAGTACATTGTGAAATGGGTTATTATAAGCAATGGTGATTCCTGGACAGACTCAGGCTATCATACCCAAGTAAGCTAGAATCTCATCCCCTTGTACCTAAGTGCTAACTGGGAGGCCAAATTTTTATAATCTGTTTCCTTACACATGAGATTGTCATCTCACAATTTGTCAGTTCTTACCTTTTTGGTGTTTATTTGAATTTTGGCAGCATTTATAATTACTGACAAAGTTATTCGGTCAAAACTAGAATCACCAGCCTTCATGCACTCACTCCCAAATCTCCATCCTTCCTGGGACCTCAAAAGTGAAAGTTCTGGCTTTCAAGTTGAAAGCCTCTTTAATTTCTCCCTTATCTAATAAATTGCCAGATTGAATTCAGTTAGTAACATTTCTTAGGAGCATACTGTGTTTCTTGAACAGTAATGGACAGAAATCCTACACCTGAATTGAGCTCAAAGGCATATACCTCCTTTCTGTTTCTACTACCCTATGGTAATAATATCCCAGGTTGTCTCTCTCCAGATTTTCTCTTTTCCTGCATATTACATTTACTTGAAGGGGGTTTAAGTCAATCTATCTGCGAAGATAACACATCTTTTGCATTATAAAGAAAACATCAATACAGCCCAATTCCTTGGTCAAGAAAGGAATATGATACTGCATTTTAGAAGACAACTGAATTCCTTATTAAGAAAATCATTGTATGGGGCTGGCATTGTAATGCAGTGGTTTAGGACATTGCCTGCAAACTCAGCATCTAATATAAGCACTTATTCAAGTCCTTGCTGCTCCACTTTCCATCCAGCTCCCTGCTAGTGTACTCAGGAAGGCAGTAGAAGATGGCCAAAATATTTGGAATCCCACCACCTCATAGGAGACCCAGATGAAGTTCTAGGCTCCTAGCTTCAACCTGGCCCAGCTCTGGTCGTTGCATGCATTTAAGGAGTAAACCAATAGATGGAAGATTTCTCTCTCTCTCTCTAACTCTGCCCTTTCAATAAATAAATAAACCTTTAAGAAAATAAAAGAATATCTTTGTAACTTCAGGACTCAAAACAATCAATCAGGCAGAAATGCACAACACAATGTCTTATTGTTCATTGTTTTTTTCCATAAAGATAATTATCTCTAAATAAAATTGTTTAATCCTATGCTATGTTATTATTGTCTATGTTATTATATTGCTTTTATCCAAGGTAAATGTGTATGTATTGAACTTGCCTGAGCTATTTGCTATTCTGCAACATATTATGTGCATCACCGGCCCTTTCTCAAGGCATTCCACTTAAAAGAGCTGCAAGCAACAAAGCCTGGGCATCGATTAGTTGAGATTGAATAAGAAGAGTAAAGGCCAAGCCAACCTTTTGAATCTGGAGGCCATTGTAATATAGCAAATTCCATGTCCTTGTTAGGAACAGAAATTCTTTCTCATTTGCATTATCCCATCATGGAGAAAAGAACAAACCAAAGAACTGAACAAAATTCTTCTCTGCCTTACTGCAGTCGTATGTTTAACACTGCAGGCACTGCCCCCTTTCCTTCTAAGACAGGTCATCTTACTTGTGTTTGTTTCTATTGCCAGGTTTGCTTTTTTCATATTCATTACAGAGTTCTGGATGGCTCTAAGGAGAGCATTCATTAAATGTGGGCAGGCAGCCTAGAGCATTAATATGATAAATAGTATTCTATTCAGCTTGAAGAATACTTTTCATTGTTATTGTTGCTTCACTCCCTCTTCTCTTTGTTCCTTTCCCTTGATTTAATTTATTTGTATACTCACAGATGTCACTTGAGTGCTGAGGGGTAAGGAGGCAGCAACAATTTTTCTCTTCAAGGAAAAGGATATAACAGATGTAGATTCCAGCGTGTGTAGATCTCGCATAGAATGAGTCCTCTGACAGCATCACCCCAAAGAACGCTGGTCCTCAAGAGCACACTCTTAAGTCTTCCCAGAAGGACAGTAAGTGGATGCAATTGAAGGCTTGAAGAAAACTTCCAAACTCAAATGTCTGCTCCTTTCCTTACTATATAACTTCATAGTTATCATTTATTTAATTTTCTGAAGCCTCTTTTTTATCATTTATAAAAAAAAATAGGAATAGCTGAGCAACAAATGCAAGCAGCCAGTGCTTAAAACAAAGCGTTTCTTTTTTCTTTTTTCTTTTTTAACTTTATTGAAGTTACACAAGTTTAATGTATTCATATATACAGTTTTATGAACATAGTGATACTTCCTACCCTTTCCTCCCTCCCACCCATGCTCCAACCTTTCTTCCTCCTCCCTCTCCCATTCCCACTCTTAATTTTTACAAAGTTCTACTTTCAGTTTACTTTATGATTGTAAAGTGAACCCTACACTAAGTAAAAGAGTTCAACAAATAGCATGAACAAATAGCATGAAGGAAAAAAATACTATTCCTCAACGGAAGAGAAAAGGGCTGTAAACAATCATCGAATCATTTCTTCAACAGATGATAATGATCACTTTTTTTTTTTCCTTTTTAGAGAATTATGGAGACAGAGTAGAGTTTCGGAGATCTACTCCAGGGTTTCTGCCAACAGGATAGATGTAACAGAATCACCTAAAGGCACTTTGATAACAAGTACGTTTGTCATTCTCTACTCCATAGACAGAGGGTTAGGTACTATGCTTATTATGTCTAAGAATCCTTCCAGATGATTAGATAGCAAACCACCATCTTATTCATCCAACCCTAATTCCACTACTAGACCCCTCTTGCAATATTATTGCCAAGGGTTTCTATCAGTTCTATTTAAGTTCTTAAATTCCAGAGAAATCAAATATCTCCGAGGCATCCTTGTCTGTGTATAACAGCTTTGAGAAGTGGTCTCTTCTGCTCAAGCAGAAATTCTCTATAGTACCCCTCATTCACTGATGCATATTCCAGCTTAGGTATTCTTTCTTATGTGACAACCATGCTTTTTCATGTTAGACATCACAGTTCTCCTCCAAGTCCATCTCTTCCAGACCTATGTATTTCTCAGTAAACTGCCAAGCACCAAAATCTCAGACACATAAATACCAAATACCTGCAAAATAGACCTCCTGCTGCAGTTCTTGATGCCTGAGCATCTCATTGGTTTCCATTGCTACACTACCTTTGCAATTTTGTATTGACCTAATATAACCTCTTTTTCACATGGCAAACAGGACCGAAGATCCATTTTATGGGCCCATTTGAAGTTATCTTTTGCTCACTATGCAGGAATCCTCATGTCTTCCAGCTCTTTAAATCTAAGTATATTCCACTTCCTCAATCATCGTATGCACTACTCACATTCAGTGTTGTTGATTTTATTACGAACATTTGAAGTGTTAGACTTGACTCATGCTCTTAATTTTGCCGTACCCCCAACATCAGAATAGTAGTACACCCTTTGACAGACAAGTATTTGTATTATCACTTAGCATGAAATCAATCCTCTGAAAGAGAAACAGACCCATACAATAAAAATGTTATTTTTATGTGTATAAAGATATGCTTTGGGTTCCGTAGCATTGTCAAGAGAGAAAGAGGAAAGTGTAATAGCTTAGCGTTGCTAGAGTAAAATGTCCTGGTTTAAAAGTCTCAGTTTTGCCATATACTAGCTATCAACGTGGCATGTTATATTTTTTAGATGTTTTCAACAAAATAGAAGTGATGAGATAGTTCCCTTCTCATAACATGTGGGGAAAAATTAGATCATTAATGATACATTCAGCACAGGTCCTGGTAAAAAGGCAAATACTTCAATCTTTTCTATTAAAATTCTAAATATTTGAACACTAGAACTTTAGACTTTCAACATCTAGTGTGGGGTACCTCTCATTGTTTGACCCTGTTATACTCATTCCGTCCCATGTGCCTGCCTCCCTAATTCACAGTTTCTGAAGCTTCTTATTGTGAATGCTGTAGTGGGATGCCACAGAGAATTGACTCTTGATTAAACACTAGGTATTCCACTGAATTGTGTTAAGGTCCTGCTCCAACCTATCCTCTAGGAAACCTTCTAGTATGGGAAATGTAAAGAGCACATTGAGTAATAACTCAATTTTATACTCAGCTTGGATTTTGGCTTGACTGGGAGGCTTATGATGAATATACCCCAACTGTCAAAAAACCAAATATCAGAATAATATACTAAAGATATTTTTAAAATCTAGCTGAGATCTCTTCTGATGTTATTTTCAAATCCTGATAAAATCTTTGAAAAAATAATTGTGTACATGAGTGTGTTTACTGAGTGGCTTTGCTACTACTGAAACGCAAGCTGTTAAATTTACCTGTTCTAAAAAATCTGGGCCATTAATCTAGCCCCAAGCTCAGGTAGCTGCATTTCTGTAGACTTCATATTTTCCTGACCTCTTTCTCTTTTCTCAATTCTGAAAATTTTAAATACTATATCATAGCACATATTAGGGGCTCTGTATGGCTACAGAAATTTAAGGCTGGCGAGGCAGAGATGTGGGCATTATTTTTGAGGTAGAATTGTCTAATACCCTGCATTTCCGTATGCAGCAAAGGTAGAAACATCCATAGAAGAGTTCACAGAGTTTGGTTTTTTGCTCATCTTTCTCAGCATCACAAAGAAGTATTTTTAAACCAATAAGAAAACATAGTTTATATCCTATACATTGTAATATTCATTAAAACCATTATTGTATTTATTATACTAGAAAATATGGTTCCATTAGACTATTTTTTCATATATCTTGCTTATTCAATTAATTTTTTACTGTTGGACCATGGGATCATTTGTATATACTATGGTTGCCTTCACGTGAGTTTAGTTAAACATGCTAGTATACAATTGTTGAGTGACATATATACAGAATGGTTCAGCAGCTATATATTATAGCAGAAATTAAACAAGCATGTTGCCCTGATGAAACAAAAATGGAACCTCATTTATTTTAATTACCAAGAGTGCAGTGTCATATAAACTAATCAGACAAATTAAGTAACTACCCCAATTTATGTAGCAACAGAACAGAATGTTTATTTCTAAATAAATATCATAGATGGAAATACATATTTGAATAACAGATTATAATATCTGCTCTGTATATTGATATTTCTGAATTTACCCTAATGTACTGGCTCATGTCTCTTGATTTAGGATCTATGAGCCTGTCTTTTAAGCAAGTATAACAAATGATATTAATCACACTGATATTTGATGTTTATTAAACTGTAATAAGGAATCAGTGGTGAGATAGTGGTGAGAGCTTGAGAAATGGTTGAAGTGATGAAGGAAGAATTAAATTAATTTAAGCACAAGTATTCAGTATCACTAGGTATCATAAGAAATTCAGAGGGTGTTCCTAACCTCTTTGTATGAACTATTGACAAAGGTCCTAGGTATGCAAAGAATTTGAAACATGAAAAAGGTAGAAATTATGACTAATATGAGTGTTTCAGATGATAAGTACTCAAGCGCTTCAAAGATAGGTGGGACTAAGGGGGGACCAAATGACCTGAGGAGAATAATTTAAGATAGGACTGGACACAGAAGAATGGATAGAAGAGAAATGGACTTTGCAGCTAAGGGGAGGGATAAATGTAAGTGGTAATGGGTATAGTATGAGGACACACAAAAGTTAATGAAAGTGTAATTATAAGCTTATTTTAGCATAAAATTTCAAATTCATGCCTAGTTTTTTCATAATTCACATTTTTCTTAAATTTTTGAAGACCCCTGTATATGTGAATCATGAATAATTTGATATATAAACTGAGTATAAGTACTTCAAAAAGTTGTTATTTTGATTCTAATGAGAAACAAGGCAAGAACTGAGATACAGGATTTCACAACATTTTATGATGCCCAAGTCAAACGCAATTACTAGAGTAAAGTATAAACTAATCTAAATTATTCTAAAATACTGAACTTCCAGGACAATATCTGGAATAAAGTAGTGAGGGCAAACACGATATGTTGAGATCCAGATTTTCCTGAACATTGTCTCTCTAGTTGGGTCTCATGGGAATACAGCTCCAGTCTGGAAACCCAAATGGCTCTTGTTTACTTATTGTGTACAAGGTAATCAGCCTAAATTCAGTTTTGTACAGGACTGTGCCCTAGTGGGAACTTGAAGCCTCATTCTTTTTAAGTAAAATACAAAGACTCACACCATTCTCATGACCTTGAATTGCATTTAATAATTCTTAAACTGTATACCATATCAATTAGAAAATTCACAGAAGATCAAATGTTTTCTGTTTACTTTTTACTTTGTAATACAAGAAAGAAAAAATAATCACTCTTTCTCTTTCCAATCCTCATCTAAATTGATACTCTTCAATCAGACTAGGGCTGCACTAGGTGGCAATGCCCCTGTGTGAACTGAAAATGAGAGTGCTAATGAATGTGTTGGGAGTCCCTACTGAATAGGCTAGTGGTAAACGTCAAGCAGGAAGAGGTTCTTAGGTGTATTTTTCTTCTACCTACATCTTACAAGGAGGACAATATCCTGTGGGGGGCCTCTACTCCTGGAAGGAGCACCCACATTAAGGACAAGGGCCTGCCTAGCAGACAGGAGATAGGTGTGTGCTGCCACTCTGGCTGCACGGCCATGGATAGCTGTAGAAAAGGGGGAAAAGGGGGAAATGGTGATTTTGTCCTGCCAAAGCCAGCAGGCTTGGTGAGCAGGCTGGATTCTTTAAAGGAAGACTGACAAAGGCACAGGCAAGCTAAACTTTAAACAGCCAGGTGTTGCCAGGTCAAAATATGGATCAAAAAGGGATGTCCAGAAAGAAGAGAACACATCTAGGGTGGTGGCTAATCGAGATCAACAGCTTACTTCTCCAATTTAGAATGGAGAAGGTAAATTTAAAAGACCTGAAATATTTAACGTGCTCTTTGCTAGTACTGTTAGGGGAGAAAGAAGAAGGAAGGGAAGGTTTAGTTCCAGTGGCGTGAGTGGCCCCAGGTCCACACTTAGTTGTCCCATCTGTAAAACATGAGGAACATCACAGAAGTGTTGTGAAGAATCAACAAGAAAAGCTAGGTGGTGTCTGGTGCATAGGAAGCAGGAAATCAAATGAGATGTGAAGGAAGAAGGACCTCTGGGTGTGGGGAGCAATCCGGACTAGACTAAGTTACTCGAATTAGGACTTATTCTATGCATCTGCTCTCCCACAATATGGCGCTGGGAGAGAAGTAAACAGCTTCCGCACAGCTGCCTCCAGTTCAACTGATAAACTGTAGGACTTGCTCCTGATTGGAGAGCAGCGTACTCGGCGTGTGGGCAGCCGAGTTAGGATTGGCGGAGGAGGACTATAAAGGAGGAGAGAGACGGCATGCACCGGGAACATCTATGGGGAATATCTAAGGGAACCCGTGCAGCCCCCGAGAGAACCGGCCGGCGGTGTGCCGCTCCCCTGCGGAAGTGGGGAATGTGGCCAGGGGGAACTGCCCTTCCACGGAGGTGGAAGGGATAGTAGCCAACCCGGGAAGAACCAGCAGCAAACCCGGGGAGGGCCGAGCAGACGAAAGAACAGCGCAGGGTCCTGTGTTGCTCCTCCACGAAGAGGGGGAGCGACATCTGGGTTTCAAGTCTAGATCTGTGACTTGGAAAAGTTACCTAAATTATGCATCTATTTCCACAGGTATCACATGTGTATCATCCTAGGTATGGGTTTCCATGTCAGATGTGGAAGATCTAGAGGAAGCGCCCTCTGTTTCCTTTTGCGGTTCTCTTAAGTGCGTTCCAGGACTAACATATCCTTCTTCAGTTAATCGTACTTTGCTTTTCATATGTTTCAGAGCCTTCACATCCATTGAAAATTAGCCTTCTGTAATTCAAGAATGTTTAAAGATTTTCTGAATAGTCTTTGGAGGGAAGGGAGAAGGGAATATCATTATATTCTTATAATTGCATATCTGAATTATATTGAATCTATTAAATGCTAATTAAAAATTTAAAAAAGGAAAAACAAAGGATTTACAGTAATCAAATGACGATGTATTTTATGCTTAGTTTTCTGTACTGAATTAATTCCAAGTGTAATTTACCCTCAATTCATACTTTTCTAGGAATGTTGCTCTTTACCTTATAACGATTTCCCCCTAATTGCACACAATCATTCCTTGTGAAAAAAATAGCATGTGTTATCTACAGCTGAGCCCTCTTGCCACTGCAAAGCTTCAATCATTATATCCTAATCAGCTGGCTACTTTAGAATGAGTTCCTTAAGGATTTTCCGTAAAATTTAATCCTATTTCTGGTGTAAACCAAGAGCAGGGCAGCCTGATATTATCACATGTTCATGACATATTGACTCACATTCAGAACCAGCTAAAGCTGCGTATAGTACATAACCTGCGAAACAAGGTAAATCAGCGTGGGTATCACTCAATACAAGTGTGCCCTTTGGTACAACAAAGCCTCCCATTTTTGTGCACTGAGGAGAGGTCATCAACCACTCACTAAGCAACGCGCACTGTTTCAGTCCCCCTTCAATGAAACAGTGCTGCCAGACGGCTGCCAGACCTGACAAAGCTGAATCCACTCAGAGTCGGACTGTTTAACACACTCACGCAGGCAACTACAGCAGCATTCTCAAGGTTTGTCCGCAAAGAACTTCAAAAGCCTCCAGTTCAGAGGTTCTTGAGACAACTTCTAGGGCAAAAGCTCCAGAGCCACACTGCTATTACTATTCCTTCCTCTTTGCATAGTTTTTAAAAAAATTGTATTTCACATGAATGTATACAAAAAGTGTATATAAGCAGTGTATACTAAATATATAGTATCAAAATGGGTGCAAGTCTGAAAGCCCAGTTTTCCAAACAATAAATAAAAATTTAATTTTTTTTTATTTGACAGGTAGAGTTATAGACAGAAAGGTCTTCCTTCCGTTGGTTCACTCCCCTAATGGCCACCACGGCCAGCGCTGCGCCGATCGAAAGCCAGGAGCCAGGTGCTTCCTCCTGGTCTCCCACACGGGTGCAGGGCCAAAGCACTTGGGCCATCCTCCACTGCCTTCCTGGTTCACAGCAGAGAGCTGGACTGGAAGTGGAGCAACGGGGACTAGAACCCGGTGCCCATATGGGATGCTGGCACTGCAAGGCAGAGGATTAACCAAGTGAGCCATGGTGCCAGCCCCCAAACAATAAATAAAAAGTTAAAAGAAAGTCCAAAGACTTATTTTAGAATCAATTAAGACTTCTCTTTGAGGTGAAGTCACTTAGAGTAGAAATATTTCATGAGACAAAACTGACTTGAAAATGTCCACAGCCCATTGCCCAAATCTTTCATGCTATTACCAGCAGGAGATGACGTTAGATTCAAACTCTGAGGATTTATGCAGAATTCCTGTTCCACTCCAAAGCCAGAAGAAAAGCCGAATGCGTGTTGTGAAATTCTATAACAATTAAAGCTCAAGTCCATGTCACCTCTCATTCTTACTTCTACATTCTTTGGAGTTTGTGTTTTCTGGTTTAAAATAAACCACTTCATCTCCATTACCTCTGACTTCCATTTAAATATGAGAAATATGAATTTCTTTTAAAAACATATAGAATGTACTGGATTATGAAAATGAAATGAGTCATTTACATATCTATGGTAACATAAAGATACAAAACAAAAGAGGAAAAGCAATAGAATTAAACACCCTTAGCTTGTTGGAGTTAATGTGTGTTTTAATTTTTTGTTTTCATCTGGTTGAGGGTTATGCATCTCTGAGACTGAAGTTCTGAGATGAGTTGAAGGGTTATAATTTGCAGTGAAGAGCATCAGAACAAAAGGAGGTTTGTAAAGAAGGAATGGGAGGAATAGGTTAATATTTCCTTTTGACTTCACTCTTGAGATTTTCAGGGACATCAAGTAGATGGTGTCAGGAAAACAAGCAGAAGCACGTATCTAAATGGTGGCACTGATCAGAGTTGGAGACTCAGTGTAAAGTCTTCAGCACATAGAGTGAAGCAGAATCCAACTATATAGCTACGTGTCCCAAGAAGATTTGTAAAGTGAGAAGAGATGCTCAGAAAAATCTTATAAGGTAGACAGTTCATCCCCATTAACAGAGGAAAGTTAGTCCCAGGAAGATGCTTTTTATTTTTTTCTTCAACTTGTTGTCAGTGATAAATCATAACTCCATTTAACTCCTGGTTCAATGACATACAGGGACCCAGGTTGTGCCTCTGGTTAACACATTTTGTTGATACCCAACCTGTGTTGCACATAGGTAAGGTAAGCAGACACAACAAAGTAAAGACAAGTCCTTTGCTAGTCTAAAATGTTGTACATGTGCTCACTGACTAGCTGCTAATGGAAACAGCAATCCCTAGCTTGCAAGGCCCTTACTCTTACCCCTCTTATCCTCAGTCATTTATAACAACTCTGTTAGCCAATGCTTTCTCTTACAAAGCCTTCTCATAGAACCACCACATGATATTTTGGAACAGATATTCTAAAAGCTAATATGATATGAACAAGTAATGTCAATTATCCTCTTACATGTATGTATCTATCTCCCTATTTAGGTACAAGGATCTTTAAGGATAAGGATTCTACTTCACATGCCCTTACTTTCTCTTCTCCTTATTCAGGAGACTAGAAGGATATTTATAAGAAGAGTAAGAGAACCATAATCAATATGTATATCAATAGTAATAAAAGTAAATAAATCAACAGAGGCATTTATAAGTGACCTGCATAATGGGAAGAGAGTCTGGTTTGGGGTGCAGTTATTGAGCTCTACTAGAGAAATGAAGGAGCAAGCTATATAATCACCCTTGACTCCAGACTTACACTTTTCATAAAATGTAAATAAAACTACATCTCGTGGGCTTTGGGGAGGAATTCAGGAAACCAAAAGAATGTTAATGAAATCTAAAATCAGGTTTTATTTTGTTCTTGGCACATCATCCTCTGTTAGTTTCCAATTCTGCTTTTTACCTGGGTGGCTGTCACTTAGAGAAATCTCTAATCTTGGCAAATAGTTATTAACAGGAAAGGTCACGAGAGCCTCAGAGGAGGGCTCTGTTCAGGAAATCAATTAGGATAGGTCCAAACCTTGACCTTATTTGTTCAGTATTTTAAGGCTATTGTTATATTCTATTTCCTTGGTCTGAAATTAGTTTTTGCTTGAAATAATATCATGATCATAAGAAGAATGTAACTGCAACATGTGGATCAGCTGATAAAAAATTATCTCTAGGAAAGGGGGGAAGCAGCATAATGAGAATACCTCAGAATAAAACCACCCATCACTTCTCAGCCTTTTGGCTAAGATCAAGTGTAGAATAAAACCATCCAACTCTTGGGGACACATCATTGAATCAAGGATAAAAAATGACCTTCCTCTGATGGGACCATACAGAATCTCACCCCCTCAGAATAGACTAGACCCCTGTAGAAGTTCATATAAATATAATTAAAAATGAATCTTAATAAAGAATGGGATGGGAGAGGGAGCAGGAGATGGTTTGCTGGAGGGAGGGTGGTTATGGGGGGAAAACCACTATAATCCAAAAGTTGTACTTTCGAAATTTATATTTATTAAATCAAAGTTTTTTTAAAAACCCAGAAATTCATTCAATTAACAATTTTAATAAAATCAGTCTAACAATTTTAATAAAAAAGAGTAGTCTGATGCTCGCCATGGTTCTTAAATGCATATAGGGCTTTCCCCACTACCCAAGAACAGACAGGAAGGAAATAGTAAGATGAAGGAGTATGACAGACAGAGCTGGTCTTTGATAACTGATAAAGTTAGCACCAATTTGAACTGTCAGTTTCTGTATAATGAATCATCTCCTGACAAGCACTGAACCATATTCCCTCCCATCACACCATTTGCTCTACAAGTTACCATTTGCTGAAACTGTCTATGACTACGTCATGTCTTTGTAGAGTATATCCAATGATATTCATTCCTTCAATATTTATGTTCTTTATAGCGTTTGCTTATCACTCTGCTGTATTCTATGGGATATGATGATCTCCTCAAATATTACTGTAGACTGGTAAAGTTGAAGGAGAACAATATTTGAGAGTCACTGAGTATTTAACAGGCTAGGTTAGGGATATATAGCTTTTATTTCATATCTAATATGACCAATGAATCATAATAAAAGCATTATTATCTCTACATTTTAAAACTCAAGAGTAACAATTAAGGGAGTTAAGTGATATCTTCCAAGGTCACAGATTTATCACTTGTACAGCTTTGATTTATTCTCAGGCCTGCCTTCTTCAAAATTCATGCTCTTCTGCTACATCATATGTATATAGGTAACTATAGCAAATGATATTTTAAGTAAAATGAATAAGTACTAAAAACTGTAACAAGCAGAGATAACACAGGAGTATTATTAGTTTCTTTTTTCAAAGCCATATCCCTCTTATTCCTGAGACTCACTCAATAAATCTTTTTTTGAGTACAATTTCTACCTGAAAGTAGCAGGAGACTTTTCAAGGAGGATATGTGTGTGTGTGAGTGTGTGTGTGTGAAGTTGAATTTGAAATTGGCCTCAGTGAAGAAATTGGAAGTATTTAGGTATTCACCATAAGGAATTAAGTAATAGGAAATTAATTCTTTGTACATGGGAACAGAATGATCTTAGGCATCAAGGCAGGACATATTAGAGGATTTGCAATTGTGAAGAATTTGAATTAATCAAACCCTCAAAAGACAGAAAAAAGTCAGAATTTTGGATTTTAACCTATCTATATGAAAATAAGCATAACAATACTTTTTAAGATTAGAGCCATCCTATTCTAGCTACAACCTGTTCACAAACGGAGTGTCACAGGTATTCTAGCTCTGGGGATTCTCACTAAAGTCCTGTTAGGTGGCCAGGAACAGCCATGTGAAAAGGCCAGGTACAAATGAGACATTTATGTGATGTGTGTATTCATCTTTAAAATGCTAACATTTTATTTATTCATGTTGGGCCTTGTGTTAAAATATTTCCTAAGATCATTGACCAAAATGGGCACTCCTAAGAAAATGGGACATATAAACTGTGGCTTTTTGTCTTTTTGTGACAAATTGCTTCAAACAGTGCAGACCTACTTTCATTGCTTGGAGTATGTCTTTACAGTGATTTAACATAATGACAAAGTTTCTGTCCAGGGAGCAAAAAGGTAAAGTAAAATATGGAGTGACATTTATTTATTAATCTAATTTTTGAGAACTTTGAACACATTTTGACTATAAAGGAAGTGACTGTGACAGTATTATGGGTTTCCAGAAATTGGGTCTGAAATTGTCAGACTTTTTAAAACTTTAGTAAGTTTTTTTTCTTTGCTTCAGAGGAGCTGATTTTAACTTTCAAATAAGTCTATAGAAAACAAGCAAACAAACAATAAGAATTATTATCCCCATTTTTATGTGAAGTAATTGAGGCTTAGAGAACCAAATTAACTTGTCCTAAATCACATACCTCAAACATAGTAGATCCAGTACTAAAAAAAGCTGTATGCTTTTTTTTTGTTATTCCATATTCAACTTAAAAAATATTTCAAAACAGTAATTTTAAGAACAGAGCAACAAGTTTTGCCTGCTCAAAACTAATCTAAATATCCAATGTTAAGTGGGTCTGATTTGTGATTGCTGAATAAAAATTTACTGATAAGATAATCTTAAACATTAATATGTGATATTAATATTATGGAATGCGAGCTTCCCTCCTCCAGATTCTGCATCACTCCATTTTGCTGCCAGAAGGAGCTATTAGTTAATCAATAAACAAATCAATATTTCTCTACAATGTAGATGTAGACACATTGGCCTCAAGCCTACCTCATGAGACCATCCGTAGGTAATGCCCAAGTTCTTCAATTTCAAGGTGAGGAAACAGACTGGGCAATATTCAACAGTATACCTGGTCTGACAGCTGAGAGGTGGGAAATAAGGATCTGGACAAGACTCTGTGAATCTGAATGCTTTGTTTTTTTTAAACTCTATTATGGTTCACTGCATCTTTATATTAAGTTTGCAGTTAGAATTACAGTAAAAGGTGTTAAGTGCTATGTTTGGGAACTTGGACATCCTTCTCACTACTACTACTTCTATGTGAAACCTTCCTAATTCTGAAAAATGAAAAAAAAAATAAAAACAAAAAAATCAAAAGTGGATCCATTTTCTGCCATCTGATGTTTCATCTGCAAACTTTATTTTCTTTGAGAAGAAACAGTAGTGGAAGGTTTAGAAGCAACATTCTCGCCCTGCCAAATTTGACTCATCTAAGAATATGAAGATGCTGTTGGCTATTGTCATAGTTTTCTTTATTTTCAAGTTGCCCTCCCTATAGTAATGTATGAATTAAAATATATATGTCCCTATGATCTGAATCTTATGATGAACCATGGAATTCATCCTATGAGTATTCAGACTGGATTGAAAGTGGACTAATGTCAGGTTAAAGAAAGGAATCTTGCAAAGCAGATTTTCATACAATAAATCAACTCAACCTATATTCTTAGATTGTATTGCCTTGGTGGAGCAAAGATGTGGCTCCCTATTAGTTTAATTTTGATATACTATTTTCAGCTCTTTATATGAACTGTAAGTAATGGCAGAAGATAAGTGAAATTCATAATGAATGACAAACACAAACAAATTCCATAAAATACCTAACTTCACTGAAATAGAGATTGACAGTATCTGAACATAAAGAAACAAAAACAAGGCATTCTATCACATTCAGGTTTTGTATGTCATAATCTACTTTGTAATTTTATTTAAAAATTAAATTATGAGCAGTAGTGAAAAACAACCTAAAATACACCTTTATTTTTTGCTTGCTGTTGTCCAAAAACTAATCTTCAATATATGATTTGGGAGGTACTTGGCTCTTCACAATAACTTGGTGTTTATGTCCTCATTCTGACAATTTACTAATGATCCCGAGGATTGATTTTTATGAATAATCATGGTTCCTACATAGGATTGTTGGGGAACGTAAATAAGCCAGGAAGTATAGAGCATCTACCCAGTGTCACCATTCTTCCCTGTGTCAGTGGTGGTCAATACTGATCAAACCAAATAGTTTGAAGCTGAGTTTATACAAGATTGCAGGATCTTTTTTATCACTACTCATACAAGTCACTTATTTGAGCCGGCTCAAGAGATACAACCCATATAACATTCTTCTCTTAATGGCAGAGCCTAATAGCATCATTCTGAGTTGCAGTTTGAGAAGGGAGTTAAGTTATAGAAGAATAAAGAGTCAGTAAAAAGATGAGCAATGACTGATGTTCCATTCAGCATCTGCTAAGCCCATTCTTTGTCATAAACACTTATTCTTCCGTACCTCAATGTGCTGATTTACAATAACACAAATTACCACATTTTGGAAATTTCTCAGTATGAGACTATCATAATCAAATCTCCAAATGCATGCAGGTGCTCCAGTGAACATGAAAGTAGCATTTAGCCTTCAACTGGCTGGGAAGGAAGTGATATAAAGAATGACAGCTGACATTTTCTTTTAATGTACAAAGAAATATTATTGCACCTCTTCTCTCAGTAATGGCAAAGTTAATTAACCTTCAATACAGATACTAAAGAGAGAAAGAAGAATGGATCCATGTAGAAATTACGTTGCAATAACTGGAAATTTGGATAAGTTCTCAGCAAATGATCATTTATTTGAAGAATATGTAAAGGGAATCATCCTTTGACTGTATCCTTATAAGAGAACAAGTGGCTCCAAAGTAAAATACCAAGTTTTCAAGTATGAAATGAAGGCATGGAATGAGGGTTGGGCATTTGGCCTATAAGTTAAGATGCTAGTTGGCACACTCATGTCCCACATCAGAGTACCTAGGTTCCAGTCCCAGTTATGCTCCCCATTTCAATTTCTTGCTCATGTGCAACCTGGAAGGCAGCAAGTGATGGATCAGGTAGCTAGGTCCCTGCGATCCACATGGGAGAACTGGACTGAATTCCAGGCTCTTGCCTTTGGCTGTTGCAGGTCCTTGGGCACTGAAAAAATGGATGGAATCACTCTCCCCCAACCAACTCTGTTAAAAATAAGAGAGAGATAGAGAGATCTTCTATTTGCAGGTTTGCTCCCTAAATGGCCTCAACAACTATATCTCAGTCAGCCTGAAGCCAGGAGGTAGGAATTCCATTCAAGAACTTGGGCCACCTTCCACTGCTGTCCTAGACACATGACCAGAAGAAGCAAAGCAGCCAGGACCTGAGCCGGTATGGGATACCAGTGTTGTAGACGGTGGCTTAACCCGTTGCTACACAATGCCAACCCCTCTACATCAGCGTTTCAAAAAGTTTATGGAAAATGGAATAAATCGATAGCTTTATTCTGTTGTAAAGTATATTTGAATTCCATGAATAGATCTTTTCATAATATGCATTTTCCATATCTTATATGCATGGATTTCCATTTTTTTTCACTCATGAAGCTTATCGTTCAATTCCATTTTCAACAAAATTTTGAAGTATGTTTGTATTTGCCTATCTTCCTAAAAGATGGTATAAAACAGTCTGCATGGTGCCTGTCCTATAACTCTACTGAGTGCAGCATTCACCCTCCTCAGCATAGCGCCCTCACTGTCAATTAACAGGGTAACGCTAGAAAGCAGCAAAGTTACTGAAAACTCACTGATAGTCCCTTCATTAGCGGGAAAACAGATTTGTTGCACCTTCTATCCATGCAACTCTTGTCTATTTTCTTTGAGGTGCCCACCGAGGTAAAAATGACTCTCTGATCCTCAGCAATAAATCCTGGAGATTTTAGTGTGTCCTATACCCTCCAGCCAATTTGTAATGGACCCCAAGTGTGCATGTTACTTACTTAACTCTCTCATGGTAACTTTTAACTGGGGCCTAGAGAATTCTTGAGCCAGACTTTGTACATTTTTTTTAAGATTTATTTATTTATTTGAAAGTCAGAGTTATACAGAGAGAGGAGAGGCAGAGAGAGGGGTCTTCCATCCGCTGGTTCACTACCCAATTGGCCACAACAGCCAGAGCTGCGCCGATCCGAAGCCAGGAGCCAGAAGCTTCTTCTAGGTCTCCCATGTGAGTGCAGGGGCCCAAGAACTTGGGCCATCTTCTCCTGCTTTACCAGGCTATAGCAGAGAGCTGGATCGGAAGAGGAGCAGCTGGGACTCAAACCGGTGCCCATATGGGATGCCAGCACTTCAGGCCAGAGCATTAACCCACTGCACCACAGCGCCAGCCCCCAGACTTTATACATGTTAAACTTGAATCATTCTCATTTAGGATTTGATAGCCATATTCTACCACAGTAAAAATTTGTCTTCCGGGATACTGACAGATAGACTGAGAGAAGCAGAAATGAGGGGTAAAAAAGAACCATTTTATTATTTTCTCCAAGAATTTTTTTTTTCAGAATTCTGTCTCTTTCTAGAAGGATTCTATTTTAGTATATGTGCTGCTGAAACAAACACTCTTTCTAACTGGATTCTGAGCCACTCAACATGACAGGTCAGAGCAGAGATGACTAGAGGGAACATATAGGCTATAGTTCGTCCAATGCTTTAAGGACCTGCTTTGGTTTTTAGACAATCACTCATTTGGTAGTCTTGGACTACTTTGCATTACCAATCTGTTTCTTTTTTCAACATCTCCATCCTTGAAACTTAATCTCACTTTTCAAAAAAGAGAGGTTCCTCAAACCTTAATTAACATATCAATCCAGCTTTTCCATGCTATTGATTTGAAGGGCTAGCTCCTAAGTTGATTTTTTTTTCCTTGAATCAACACACCACCAGTCCAATCTTTCTGGACAATATGAAGAATGCACTAAAGCATAAATGATTTCCATAGGGTCACCTTTCTTAAGTCCTTACTATTTTTGGTCATGCCTACCCTTTACTGGATGGTATGACTAACACAACAGCTATCTATATATTACATACCACTACATATTTCTCCATTTTATGAGTAGGAAATGAAATGGGACAAATGCCAAGTAGTTGGTAAGTGGCCAAATTGAAATTTCAAATGAGGACCATATGATTCCAGAATTCAAAATTCTTTACTGTACATCAAACTGCCTTGTCCTCTTTCTCACAGATAGGCAAGTATCCTCAGATCCTCTGCTTAACCATACTTATGGCCAGTAAATTTACTCTATTCAATGTCAAAACATGCAATGCTTCTTTACTTAATAGTTACACAAAGCCAATTCAAAGGATTCTCTATCCCTATCCTGAGATGCATGGACATGTGAAATCTTTTGTTGGGAAGTTTATTAGTCAGTCTTGCATTTCTACAACTAAAATACTAGAAGAAGCTACTTGGAAGGGAACAAGGTTTATTTCAGCTCATGGTTTTAAAGGTTTATGGTACACGGTCAAGTAGGCTCATTAGTCTGACACCTGATGAGAGCAGAGAATGATGTAACAGTTGCAAAGGGATGATCTCTACTTCCATGGCAAGCCAGGAAGTAGAGAGAGAGGTCGGAGACAAGTGGACCAAACACCATTTTTATAAGAACTACCTTCTAAGGGTAAGCCTCCAGTTCCAACAGGCACACATCCCAGATATCACAATTGGATTAAGCACTGACTTATAATCTATCAACCATTAATCTATCAACCATTAATTGATTAACCCCTAACATAAGACTTTTGGGAGCAAGCTTTCAACACATGGGCCTTTGGGAGACACCTACACTATTAGCCAAACCATAATATAAAGCTTAAAAATCATCCTTCTCTTGGATTCCACATAAAATATAGACAAGGCATAAAACACCTCTGTTGTTTAAGTTTCTCAGCCTGTTGTTTATTATTTTAATCTCGTCTTGTCACTTAATTTCACCTACCCAGTTTTACTCTACTAAATACCCTCAGCACACAATGAGGAGCATATTTCGTGAAAACCTTCGAAGTGATGTTATAGAGTGGAATACTCTAGGGTCTGAGAGCAGGATTTAAAACACAGTTCAAAATAGCAGCTGTTAAAGGACAAGTCACTAGCTAAATTCCTCCCTGAAGAGTTTCATGTCACTTTTAATTCAACTAATAATAACCATAAAATGGGCACCCTGCCTTTCAAATAAATAAAAATGAATCTTTAAAAAAATGAGCAATTTACAGATTACAAATCCTATATTAAATATTATATATACACTATTTAATATCACTTAAACTTTCATGTGGTAGAATTATTATATTTTATAGATAAAAAAAATGAAACTCCAGGAGAAACAGAAACTTAACATCACACATTTAATAAGTTCCAAAGTGGGGTGGTTTACGAAAGACTGCCAGTCCCATGATTTTATGATCATGTTCTTTCTCCCATCTGAGGACCACAGTTCCCATGAACCATCCCAGTTGCTTCAGCTCTGTTTCCTGTCTTACTACACAAAACACTACTAGGGTATGTCAAAACAGTTTTGCTTCCATTTGTCATTCTCTTGGGAATAAGTGTGTTGTAATAAATGAGACATAAGAGGGAGAATAAGGTGGTGCTGACAACTATTGACAAAAGCAGAGATTCATGTAACTAGCAAAAAAATTCCCAGTTTCTCAGCCATGCCTCTGACTTCAGAAAGGGATATACCAGTGATACTGCTTGAAAATAGGCACTCCCAGCTTTAACACACTCCTGCTCTCAGGTTATAACTTTCTATCTCATAGTGTATCTTCTTTTCTCATTCAAACTTCTTGATTTTGATTTCAATTTTTCTATTACCTGCATCTATTATCTTTGCTGTTCTAAGTTTTTTCCTTAGACCATCATCATTGGCATCACTGGGAAGGTTGATACAAATTCAAAATAGCAGCCCCAAGTCAGAACTACTAAATCAAACAATGATATTTAACAAAATTTCTTCATAATTCAATATATGTTCAAGTTGTAGGACATTACTCAAAGCTTTATCCACATTCAGAATATTCCTGCTTACTGGGACCAGTGTTGAGGAATAGCAGGGTAAGTTATTGTCTGCAATACTTGCATCTCATATGGGTACCAGTTCAAGTCCCAGCTGCTTCACTTCTGATCCAGCACCTGTTAATGTACCTGGGAAAAGTAGAAGATGGACAAAGTGTTTGGGCTTCTGTACCCATATGGGAGAACTGGAGGAAGCTACTGGCTCCTGGCTTCACCTTGACCCAACCCCAGCCACTGTGGCCATTTGAGGAGAGAACCAGAGGATGGAAGTTCTCTCTCTCCCTGTAAATGTGACCTAAAATAAGTAAATAAATATTTAAAATAATATTCACACTTACCCTTTCCCTATCTTATTGCTAATTAATTCCCATTATTTCAGTTCCTCTTCTGCCTCTCTATCTTTGTCTCCTTCTACACAACAGAATCAGAATCAGGAGGAGCAATTATCTATCTTTCTGTATGCCATCATCACCAATATGTATCCCAAACCCTCATACCCCAAGATGAGAAGAAATCTTTTGAGAATACTGCAGAATTTGTTAGCCTGGGTGAAAATATTTTTTCCAGAACATGAGAGTAAGATTAAATATATGTCCTCTACCACCCAATCAAATGCCTCTCCATTCACCTATCAGGCTTTCTCAGATTCTAAGTCTGACTTGTTTCAGGCACATGCCCAGCTTTTGTTATTACTACGCCCACTCCTGGCTATGATCCGACTTTCCTAATTGTACTGTCTACAATCCCTCTTGAGAACCACTCTGCTACCTTTAGTAGCTGCAGTGACTCCTTCCCACATACTCTTGTGGACACATGAAAACAAATTTGCCCATCAGCAGAAATCCCTCTCCCATGCTGTTGTCCCTCACTCAGTCTCTTCCTCAACTTCCTGTAGTGAGTTCTGTGGGGAGCAGCCCGGACTTAGACTAAGTTACTGGAATTAAGACTTATTCTATGCATCTGCTTTCCCACAATATGGCGCTGGGAGAGAAGAAAACAGTTTCTACACAGCTGCCTCCAGTTCAGCCAATAAACTGTAGGACCTGCTCCTGATTGGAGGAGAGCAGCGTACTCGGCATGTGGGCAGCCGAGCACGGATTGGCGGAGGAGGACTATAAAGGAGGAGAGAGACGGCATTCACCAGGAACATCTAAGGGGAACATCTAAGGGGAACACCTGTGCAGCCCCCGAGAAGAGCCGGCCGGCGGTGTGCCGCTCCCCTGCGGAAGTGGGGAATGTGGCCAGGGGGAACTGCCCTTCCACGGAGGTGGAAGGGACAGTAGCCAACCCGGGAAGAACCAGCAGCAAACCCGGGGAGGGCCGAGCAGACGAAAGAACAGCGCAGGGTCTTGTGTCGTTCCCCCACGAAGACGGGGAGTGACATAATGGTGCCATGACTCAGATATGAAGCCTAGGCAGGGTTCAGTGTTGCTCCTCCACGAAGAGGGGGAGCGACATAATGGTGCCGTGACTCGGATAGGAAACCTAGGACGGATAGGAAACTTAGGAGGGAAGAAACGGGAAGAAGTGGGAAAATACCGGAGAGAGAGACTAGCAAACAGCCTAGGGAAAAGCTGGACGGAAAAGGTGCCGGAAGAAGCTATTGAAAGCCTAGGCATAGACTCGGATATGGACTGTGGGAAAGAAGTTAGGATTGAAAGCGAAAGTGAAAGCTTTCATAGACTCGGATGCGGACTATGGCGGGGAAGCTAGGAGATTGAAAGCGAAAGTGAAACCTGGAGGAGGCTTGGACTCGGATACGGACTGTGGGGAGAAGCCAGGAGAAATGAGAGGAATATTGTTGGAAGAAAACTTAAGGAAACATACCGGGTAGAGAAAAATGTTAGGGAGGATGAAGACGCGAGTGCAGGCCAAGGCGGAGACATAAGCCACCTTGGAATTCTTCAAGTCACCCCGGGGAGCAGGAGGCGAAGATCTGGAACCAGAGGCAGAGACGTGGGCCACCAGGTTGAAATTCGCCAGGTTAGTCCGGGGAACTTGGACTGAATGCCGGTGGTGGCGGAAACATTCGCGGAAGCCGCCGTGTGCAGAGAGAGCACGGGGCGTGAATAGATAGGGAACGCGGGGCTGGCGCGAGGCCGTGGTGCGGGCGCGAAGTGCGTGGAGACCGCGGAGCGTGCGCGCAGAGCCGGGAACCCGCCGGCGGGGCGAGGCGCCGGGAAGCCGCGCAGAGCCGTGAAGCTGCCGCGGGGCGAGGTGCCGAGAAGCAGCCTCGGGGCGAGCGCCGCCGGGAAGCCGCAGGGATAAGAGAAACAGAAGTTTAGAAGTAAAATGAGAGAAATAGGAATGCTGGAAGATAGAAGTAAAATGGGAGAAATACGAATGCCCGGAGATAGAGAAATAGAGAAATAGAAAGGCCTCCCCACAACATGGCAATGAGAGAGCTTGGATTCGGTCTGCCTGATTAGTGAGGCGATGTGCACCTGCGGGCGGCTAGCAGCTTATGCGCCGCAGGTCACCGAAGACAGGCACGTTATCAACACCAATAAGTCACCCCACAACATGGCAATGAGAGAGCTTGGATTCGGTCTGCCTGATTAAGGCGGTAAGCACCAGCAGGCAGCTCGACCAGAGTATGAGCTGCAGGTCACCGAAGATAGGCACGAACCAACACTAATAAGTCTCCCCCACAATACGGCAATGAGAAGGCTTGGATTCGGTTTGCCTGATTGTTAGGGCTTGTAAGCCCCTGCAGGCAGAGCAGAGCATGCGCTGCGGGGCACCGAACACAGGCACGCATCAGCGCCTAAAAACCTCCTCACAATATGGCGAAGAGAGGACCCGGATTCGGTTTGCCTGATTGATAGGACTTGTAAGAACCTGCGGGCAACTCTAGCAAGCAGAGCAGAGTGTGTGCCGCGGGACACCGAAGACAGGCGCGTATCAACGCCAAAAAATAAAAAGAAAGGGGGATCTGTGGGGAGCAGCCCGGACTTAGACTAAGTTACTGGAATTAAGACTTATTCTATGCATCTGCTCTCCCACAATATGGCGCTGGGAGAGAAGAAAACAGTTTCTACACAGCTGCCTCCAGTTCAGCCAATAAACTGTAGGACCTGCTCCTGATTGGAGGAGAGCAGCGTACTCGGCGTGTGGGCAGCCGAGCACGGATTGGTGGAGGAGGACTACAAAGGAGGAGAGAGACGGCATTCACCAGGAACATCTAAGGGGAACATCTAAGGGGAACACCTGTGCAGCCCCCGAGAAGAGCCGGCCGGCGGTGTGCCGCTCCCCTGCGGAAGTGGGGAATGTGGCCAGGGGGAACTGCCCTTCTACGGAGGTGGAAGGGACAGTAGCCAACCCGGGAAGAACCAGCAGCAAACCCGGGGAGGGCCGAGCAGACGAAAGAACAGTGCAGGGTCTTGTGTCGTTCCCCCACAAAGACGGGGAGCGACAAGTTCCACATAGCCACTCACAAGAAAATATATGTGTGATCATGTGAGATCAGACCCAGGCTAGTGACATTAAGAAACATTTATTAGGAAATTTATTTGTATGTTTGTTCAGAGGTTTTGGAGCCCTCATTTCATTATTGCCTATCCTGAACTCAAGATACATTGGGAATGATAAGAAGGTCACTCTCTTTATAAACACCAACTTATCTCTCTTCCACCAATTCCTTAAAACTTATCATTAGTAGTTATGATCATCAGAAACCAGAAGAAAAGAGGAAGGGCTACCTGTGTTTAAAGTGTGAAGACAAGAAACTCACCACTTTCTCCTAAGTGTGGGATAAGGAACTGAGAATGTAACTTTCAGGCAATACATAAAACCTGCATCAGAGGAAATCCAAATGGCCAACAGGCACATGAAAAAATGTTCAAGATCACTAGCAATCAGGGAAATGCAAATCAAAACCACAATGAGGTTTCACCTCACCCCCGTGAGAATGGCTCACATACAGAAATCTACCAACAACAGATGCTGGCGAGGATGTGGGGGAAAAGGGACACTAACCCACTATTGGTGGGAATGCAAACTGGTAAAACCACTTTGGAAGTCAGTCTGGAGATTCCTCAGAAACCTGAATATAACCCTACCATACAACCCAGTCATCCCACTCCTTGGAATTTACCCAAACGAAATTAAACTGGCAAACAAAAAAGCGGTCTGCACCTTAATGTTTATTGCAGCTCAATTCACAATAGCTAAGACCTGGAATCAACCTAAATGCCCATCAACATTAGACTGGATAAAGAAATTATGGGACATGTACTCGATAGAATACTATACAGCAGTAAAAAAAAAATGAAATCCGGTCATTTGCAACACAATGGAGGAATCTGGAAAACATTATGCTGAGTGAATTAAGCCAGTCCCAAAGGGACAAATATCATATGTTCTCCCTGATCGGGGACAACTAACCGAGCACCCAAACGGAAATCTGTTAAAGTGAAATGGACACTATGAGAAACGGTGACTTGATCAGCATAGCCCCGACTATTGATGAACAACTTAATACGTTATCCCTCTTAGTATTTTTTTCGTCTGTTCTACTTAATACTATTGGTTTAATTCTGTAATTAATGCACAGTTATTCTTAAGTGTTGAAACTTAACTGAAAAGTGATTGCTGTTAAATATAAGAGTGGGAATAAGAGAGGGAAAAGACGTACAATATGGGACATGCTCAAGCTGACTTGCCCCAAACAGTAGAGTTAGAAACATACCAGGGGACTACAATTCAATCCCATCAAGGTGGCATGTACCAATGCCATCTAACTAGTCCAAGTGATCAATTTCTGTTCACAATTGATCATAATGATAGGACTAAGAGCCAAAGGGATCACATAAACAAGACTAGTGTCTGAAAATACTAACCAATAGAAAAAGGGAGAGAACGATCCATCATGGGAAGCGGGATACACAGTAGACTCATAGAATGGCAGATGACCTAAACAGCACTCTGGCCTCAGAATCAGCCCTTAAGGCATTCGGATCTGGCTGAAAAGCCCATGAGAGTATTTCAGGCATGGAAAGCCAAGACACTCTGGCAAAAAAACAAACAAACAAACAAACAAACACCTAAATGAAAGATCTCTGAGAGTGAGATCCCAGTGGAAAGAACAGGTCATCAAAGAAGGAGGTACCTTTTCTGAAGGGAGGAGAGAACTTCCACTTTGACTATGACCTTGTCTGAATAAAATTGGAGTTGGCAAACTCAAAAGGCTTCCATAGCCTTGGCAACTCATGACAGGGAGATTACTGATGCCATAAACAAGAGTGTCAATTTGTTAAGTCAACAACAGGAGTCACGTGCACTTACTCCTCATGTAGGATCTCTGTCCTTAATGTGCTGTACATTGTGATTTAATGCTGTAACTAGTACTCAAACAGTATTTTTCACTTTGTGTTTCTATGTGGGTGCAAACTGTTGAAATCTTTACTTAATATATACTAAACTGATCTTCTGTATATAAAGAGAAATGAAAATGAATCTTGATGTGAATGGAATGGGAGAAGGAGCAGGAAAGGGGAGGGTTGTGGGTGGGAGGGAAGTTATGGGCGGGGGAAAGCCATTGTAATTCATAAGCTGTACTTTGGAAATTTATACGTATTAAATAAAAGTTAAAAAAAAAAAAGAATGAAAGAGGCAGGGGCCGGCACCGTGGCTCACTTGGTTAATCCTCTGCCTGCAGTGGCATCATCATATATGGGCGCCGGGTTCTAGTCCCGGCTGCTCCTCTTCCAGTCCAGCTCTCTGCTGCGGCCTGGGAAAGCAGTAGAAGATGGCCCAAGTCCTTGGTCCCTTGCCCCCATATGGAAGACCAGGAAGAATCTCCTGGTTCCTGGCTTCGGATCAGTGCAGCTCTAGCCGTGGCGACCAATTGGGGAATGAACCAACAGATGGAAAATCTTTCTCTCTGCCTCTCTCTTTCTGTGTGTAACTCTGAATTTCAAGTAAATAAATAAATCTTTTTTTAAAAAAACGCAACCAATACAAACAAAATAATGATGTTTGGGTCTGGAAAATGTATCACTTCACAGTATCTACCACTTTTTATCTCTAAATAGGTCAGAGTTGAATAGCACTTATTTTGGGTGTTTCAAAATAAGCACCCGTCTTCGTTATCTTGTCCTTAGCTAGAAATCTGCAAGTTCCCCTTCATAAAGTAGAAAATAAAAACTTATTTCACTTTATAAGACAATTTTTAGAAAAAGAGGCGATAAATAAGTTCGTCCTCTGAATAACTTCCCAACCTATTTTCTGGAGACATCCTGAGTCATACTTCTGACTCTCTAAATCTAACCTTGATCTTTCCTTTCAACATGCTAAAATCAAGAATTACTTGATTAAAATGGCAAAATACTAGCTTAAAATAAGGCCCTTAAACTAAAAATAAGAAAACAAGTCAACTGGGAAAATTTCTTCAAGTAAGGCTGAATCTAGGAATTCAACACAATTATTAGGTGTTTCCTTCTTGTAACACTGTAACACTTTCCTTTCTAGCCCCTGCTTGGAAAGTGAACTATTTATATGGAAGTTGGAATTTTAAGGATCATACATGTTGTAGTATATTGCATAATTTTGAAATCTGTAACATCAGGAAAATAGTATCAACCATACAAAGATTTAGGAGGGGAATAATTAATATACAGTCTATAAAACATAAACCCAATATTAAAATTATATATATTATATGTGTATATATATATATATCTTCTCAGATAGATTCATTTAGACAAAATACCTCTTTCCTAGCAATAAAATACGATATATAATGTAGTTAGGAAATTCTCAGTGTGGGTTCTTTTCAAGTCTTCCTGTCTTCCTCAAATATTGCACTTGTCCAATGCTATATTTCCTTGGCACAATGATATATATCAATGCTATAATATTTCTACAGTACTTCAGTCTAAATTAACCAGATTAATGGTACTAATAGACTTTCATGTATTGTTCACATTTCACATATTTCTTCTTGATTCTATAACTATGAGAAGGTAAATGATGAAGGGAAGATGTCTAATCCAATGCACTGACTACATTCCCCATGTACTTCCACCATAGGATATGCTAAATGCTGGGACTACATACTTGAGTATTGAAGTCTTTGCACCTATTGTTTTATTCTTTTAGTTTTATTTATTTATTTATTTGAAAGTCAGAGTTACGCAGAGAGAGGGCGGGGGAGGGGGGTTCTATCTGCTGGTTCACTCCCCAATTGGCCACAACGGCCGGAGCTGCACCGATCCAAAGCCAGGAGCCAGTTCTCCCTTGGGTGCAGGGACCCAAGGACTTGAGCCATCTTCTACTGCTTTCCCAGGCCATAGCAGAGAGCTGGATTGGAAGTAGGGCAGCTGGGACTTAAACTGGCACCAATATGGGATGCCAGCACTTCAGGCCAGGGCGTTAACCCGTGTCACAACAGTGGCGGGCCTCAATGCACATATTGTATTTTTTTTTTTTTGTATTTATTTGACAGGTAGAGTTATAGACAGTGAGAGGGAGAGAGAGACAGAGAGAAAGGTCTTCCTTCCATTGGTTCACCCCCAAAATGGCCGCTACGGCTGGAACTGCACCGATCCAAAGCCAGGAGTTTCTTCCTGATCTCCCATGCGGGTGCAGGAGCCAAAACACTTGGTTCATCCTCCACTGCCTTTCCGGGCCACAGCAGAGAGCTGGACTGGAAGAGGAGCACCGGGACTAGAACCCGGCGCCCATATGGGATGCCAGTTCCGCAGGCAGAGGATTAACCAAGTGAGCCACGGTGCTGGCCCCAACACCTATTGTTTTAAATAGTTATCCACAGTACTGGGATGCTTAACCCAACTTCATAGGGCTAGTATGAGGAAAATTTGATGTCAATTAAAAAGTATTTCCTATAAAGACATTGACAAAGGTTGAGCTTGCTTTTATTTTTTTTATGTTGCTATTTTAGTTCTCACTCCCATGGGTTTATGATGCCAGGCAAAGAGTACAATAAGCCAATGAGCACCTTATATGAGTCTAACCAATCATTGCTGCTTTCAGTTCCTTCGTCTACTGAGTTTTCCTCGTGGTCACATGTTACAATGATGCCACCAGAAATAGCCACTTCCAGAATTCCGTTCTTCAATCTGAGTAGCATGAAAAAGGTTTTCAACTTTTAATTGCCTGGAAGCTAATTAAGTAAATATATGTCATAGGAAAATTCTCCCAAAAGTCCTCCCTCTGCATCTGATCTCTGAAAATCTATATAAGTTAGCTCACAGGTCAGGCTGGAGTGGAAAAGGGAGGTGGAGGGTTCTGAGATCACCAGGCAACTCTAGAACAATTTGTTTTTTTTTTTTCCTCTGAGTGGCACTGTGGAAAACGGGCAAACTTTATCACCTGATAAACACACACAAAAATTAGAACAAAAAGTAACTGTTGTAAAACGTTTTATCCAGCAAAAAGTAACAAACATCATTTGCTCCAAATGTTCTTCTCTAATTAAGGACTTTAGCACAGAGGTGCCTCTTTCTCTTGGACCTTTTATTTGCATATAAATGTGAGAAAATATTTCTAAATATAATGAGTAAGTGGAGTGAATCAGTCCTGGAAACAGGAAAAAAATACCAACAGATTTGAAGAATAGAACAACAGTGGTTCTTAAAATGAGAGATTTAAAAGCAATCAGCATAAACATTTTAACATTTGAATTCCTAATTTTGGAAGTCTTGTAATTGATAGTTTTTGTCCCATTTTCTTTAAATGGAGGAAAAATTTAAGTTTGACTATCAATATACACTATAGATATGAATATAGAGGCTGTATATCTAAAATGGAAAAAACATATTATACTGCTTAATGTGATAATGTACCTCACAAAGAACCTAGTGTTGGTCTCATTATATCCATATGGGAGTGAATATGGAATAATTGTAAAAGATAAACGCTTTGCAGTCAAAACAAACTTATTTTGAGAACTGGGTTTCACCATTACTTGGTTGTACATCCTTGGATGAATACTCTCTTTATTTCATTTTTCTCATGTGAAATGGATACAATGCCAGTATTTTATTGCAAGACTATATCAGAAAATGCATAATGTTTTTATCACTGTGCGTGGCACATAAAATGAACTGAATAAATGGTGGTGCCTATGTTGTTGGTCTATGGTGATGGTGATTATGTTAGTAGTGAGAATGATATTACATTTTGTGCAAGCCATAAGGCTTATCCCTTTGAAGCCCCTTAAGGAGGCATGGAAACTTTTACCAATGCTCTGTCAGATGTTCAAGTAGTTGATATTTTATTAAAAAATCATCTTAAATGAATTAAAAATATCCATGGCAATTCACAGAGACACAGAATTTAGGAGTAACCAATGTTAGGGATAAAAAGAAAGCTAAGTGTCTTCACTCGGTAGGTGTAGAAACTGAGGATTGCAATCTAGTTAGCAGAACATATTACTCCAGGCACCTAATCTGGTGTTCTTTGAACTGTAGCCCACTGGCAGTTATTCAACTGGCCACAATACTCCCAAACACTGTGATAAACTCACTATCAGATTCATTTAACAAAGTTGGCCCCATAAGAACTCAAGGTCAGCACAGAAATAAATAGGGTGAAAAATGACAAACATGTGAATAGAGAATGAGCAATCTAGTATGTTCTTTGCTTTGTCCAAAGAATGAGGAGCAAGGACCTGTACACATTTGATACAGGCCTACAGAGCACATGATTTTTCTTGGTTATTTATTTATTTATTTATTTATTTTTGACAGGCAGAGTGGACACTGAGAGAGAGAGACAGAGAGAAAGGTCTTCCTTTTGCCGTTGGTTCACCCTCCAATGGCCGCTGCGGCTGGCGTGCTGCGGCCAGCGCACGGCGCTGATCCGATGACAGGAGCCAGGTACTTATCCTGGTCTCCCATGGGGTGCAGGGCCCAAGCACTTGGGCCATCCTCCACCGCACCCCTGGGCCAGAGCAGAGAGCTGGCCTGGAAGAGGGGCAACCGGGACAGAATCCGGCGCCCCGACCGGGACTAGAACCCGGTGTGCCGGCACCGCAAGGCAGAGGATTAGGCTAGTGAGCCGTGGCGCCAGCCCTTGGTTATTTATTTTAAAAAATGGCAAACATTTCATGAGATGGCAACAATGTAAGTATTTCAAAGAATAATCAATGACAACAGTGTATTTGATAATGTGCATTTAAAATTTTTACTTTACTTTCCCAAGTCAAATGTCTGTTGAAGAGGGAAATATCCACTAACTATGTTAATAAGAATGACAGCACTAGAAAATCCCCGTCTGTAGTCACTGGTATAACAGATAAGCTAGGCAATGACTATGCAAGGATAACGAATAGAGTGGGTGAAAGTTTGAAAAGGAATAGGGTTGATCCTTTCTCACCATGTCACATATGCTTTCTTCTACAATTCACATTGTGCTTGAATGACAATTATTAAAAGATGACTGCTGTAGCCAGCGCCACGGCTCACTAGGCTAATCCTCTGCCTGCGGTGCTGGCACACCGGGTTCTAGTCCCGGTTGGGGTGCCGGATTCTGTCCCGGCTGCTCCTCTTCCAGACCAGCTCTCTGCTGTGGCCCGGGAGTGCAGTGGAGGATGGCCCAAGTGCTTGGGTCCTGCACCTGCATGGGAGACCAGGAGAAGCACCTGGCTCCTGGCTTCAGATCAGCATGGTGCGCCGGCCATAGGGCGCCGCCGGAGCGGCCATTGAGGGGTGAACCAATGGAAAAGGAAGAGCTTTCTCTCTCTCTCTCACTTTCCACTCTGCCTGTCAAAAAAAAAAAAAAAAAAAAAAGATAACTGCTGTCAATCTAAGCTGCAGCCTTGGGCTGTACAGGAATTTAAACTCAGAACTGTGCACCAGCTATGGACAACTCCATTCACACTAGCAACTTGAGACAAAATCTTGCCATTTGTATAATATGAGTGTAGGCAGAAATGCCTGACCAGTCAAGGTTATCTGAAAGTATTTGAATGAACAACTGACAAATTAATGTGAAATAGACACTGAAGCTAGCGGCAACAGTTTCTTAGCCTCAGATAAACATATTGAAGACTGAATGTCCTTCTAGAGTTATAAAATAGAACTGTCTAAGCTACACATATGCAACATTTCTTTCCTCTCACCTAAGCCTCTCCTGCATCACCCTAGGAGTTCTGCCTTATTAGCTTGCCAATAAATGGAGCAGTGTAAGACTGCCCTTTGGTTTACTCTGAATTTCTCTGGTACTTGACAAAAAGATCACTGAGATTCTGCTCACCTCCATATGACACCCTTCCTACTTGAATGCACACCCACAAATCCAAACAGTGCTAACAGATATTAATGAAGTGAATGACTTTCTAAGAATGATGGCTCAGAAGGAAAACAGAAATAGTGCATAGCAAGCAATCAGAAAATGTCAGCAGACCTTAGAGGAACCCTTCAAACACACCAGAGCCCTGGGATAAACATCAAAACCAATGGAGTGTTTGTAAAGGTGTATGTGTTTGCCTGGAACGTAGAGGTAGAAAATGAAGTAAGAAACCAAGTGAAAGGGCTCTGCATGATATTTAGGGGCTGGCAGCAGGGCAAAGGAAGAATGCAAAGCACAAGCTGCAGTTCCGTAGAAGGATGCTAGAGAGCAAGCTGAAGATCAAGGGAAACTTGATATTTTCGTCTATCTTGCATTCATTTTCCCAGCTCGATACAATCCCTCATCTTCCTTAGTGAACTACTTCTCTACTGCTCTCCTAATGTATTGTCTAGGAGGAAAGGAGTTCATGTCAACTGATTAACAGAAATTACAAGGTCCCCCAGGCATGACCAATATCAAAAATTCCTGGGCAGAGTGACTGATTTAGAATTACTCACATAACTCAAGTCAGAACAATCTGAATCACTGGGAAACAAGTCTAGGTCTTCAATTGCAATTCTTGAGAAATAGAACACCTCTTGTTGATAAAAATATCCTCTGAAAAGCAGATATATAGATACAATAAGACACAGAAATAAACAGGTACACACACTGAAACTATATGCATATGCAAACATATACATATGCATATGCATATGCATATGCATATACATATGGAACTGAAAGGGTCTACAGAGGATTAACTTGAACTTTTGAAGGACTGTAAATTAGGTTTTGTACTTACACTCTTGATTCTCTCTTTGGCCCAAGCCTCATTTCACTTGAAACATCTTTTAATTTCTGAGAAGACTAACTCTTCCTGCCGGGAGAGACCACCCTTTGTATAGCCACAAAATGTGACTAGTAATTCAAATTCTTCTTTATTTCAATTCTTGCTCCTAACTTTTCACAGGGTGAAAAAGTGAAGCCAAGTGGAACTTGAAACATTTTGCATGGAATTCATCTTTCTAAGGCCTGTAAGTTCATTATGTAAATTTTTTATCTTCCAATTGACCGCAGGTGATAATTTCACTTACATAATTTGCTCTGTCATTTTTTCCAGCTTCATGTGGCCTTTTCCTTACTGCTTTTCTAACTTTATTAAATCATTTGTTCACCATTTTTACACTCCTGGCTAAAATTTTTGCTGGATTTAGTTCAAATCTGAATTTAATTTCTAAACACAGTGGATCATGCCTCTAGCTTATGACACAGAGGTTACAGAGAAGGCATTGCCAATGAAATAAAATTATTTGCAACTTGCTAATCAAGTGTTCACTTAAAAAGCTATTATTCTGATCCATACTGATATTTTCCCAAAAATCATTATTTCCCACAAGGATCACACCAACAGTAATGAAGCAGAAAAATATGCATGTTAAGAAATTAATGTGCTCCATAATGGGTTATAAACTTGTACTTCTTCATTGCTCATGCATTTTTGATAAGCTTGACAAATTTTAGACCCCTTTAATGTAAAATAGAGTAATTTTAGTTCTTCAAGTTACAGTTGAAATAATTTCCCTATCTATCATTAGAATGGTTCAATATATTCATTAATCTACAAAACCTTGTGCAGAAAGTGATATTTTATCTACTCCAATCACTCACTTAGGCTGTTTCAGAAAGGAAAAGGGTAATTTTCTGAGTACTCTAAGTCTAGACTTAAGGCAAGTATCTTTACAAGCCATCACAATTAAAGAATCAATATTTAGCAATAGCACAGTTGTCACTGCCTTCCCTGGCATGAATGAAGCCATTTCAATAGACAGAGACTTCACGTAAAGAAGTCAGACACTGTCACTGTAGTAGGTCATGGAATGCTGCCTCTAGGTTAGAGACTTCTGTAGCTAACTCTACAAGGGTGTGCAGAGTTGCTCATTCCCCTGCTGTTCTCTCATCAACACCAACAGCTCCTCACTGAACACATGGGCCACGGTTGACACTATTCAGAGGCAGCAGATGAAAGGAAGCCATATCCATGGCTTCTTCATGAGCCCCACCCCCCCACAGTTCCATGTGTTGTTTTCTTTTCAGTCATTTTAAAGAAAATGCTCTGTTTCTCCAAAAAGAACATCTGAATTAATATTTAAATATATCAGGAAGAGGTAAGGCACATTTGCAGTGTTAAAGGATTAAGTGTGTCAGTCCACACTCCAATGGCAGTTAAGCTCTAAGGAGTCCCTAGCTGGCTACACCTTCCAGGGTATAGCTTGCTCCCTGTGATCTTCCACAGAAAACACCTTCAGACCTCACAACCTTTTGAACCTTAATGTACCTCTACTCCATTGGAACAACCTATGAGTCTGTTTAAAAAGAATTTCAGGTAAGTAACATCTCCTTGACATAAATGATCTGAACATAGCTTTTTTTTTTTTTTTTTTTTTGGACAGGCAGAGTGGACAGTGAGAGAGAGAGACAGAGAGAAAGGTCTTCCTTTGCCGTTGGTTCACCCTCCAATGGCCGCTGCGGCCGGCGCGCTGCGGCCGGCGCACCGCGCTGATCCGATGGCAGGAGCCAAGAGCCAGGTGCTTTTCCTGGTCTCCCATGGGGTGCAGGGCCCAAGCACCTGGGCCATCCTCCACTGCACTCCTGGGCCACAGCAGAGAGCTGGCCTGGAAGAGGGGCAACTGGGACAGAATCCGGCGCCCCGACCAGGACTAGAACCCGGTGTGCCGGCGCCGCAAGGTGGAGGATTAGCCTAGTGAGCCGCGGCGCCGGCCTGAACATAGCTTTTTTTAAAAGCCCTCACTTATTTACCCTCCCCTTCACACTGTTATTGTACCTTGATGTTTATTTAGCATATTCCTACTTTAGCTCTTGATATGATAGATTTATCTAGGCATATGCCTCCAGCATTGGTAGGCCTCCATTCTAGGTATTTATTTGCCTCCTGATAAGAAAACTCATCATTTTCTTCCTAGTGTTCACTTATTTTCCCAGAGTAAAATTCCTTTTATCTGGCTTCCTTTAAAGCTATACCATTCTCTCCTTGCAATCCTTATATTTTCTACAGAATGTACTTCTAAGAAAACTCAACATAGGGCTCCTCATTATAGCCTTCTTTTTTGGAGTGCTAACATGTGCTCAAGGAGATCAATGGAGATTTAATCTTCTGATCAATCCTTCCTGTACTGTAATACACAAGGACAACCTGTCCAACTGCTGGATATGTCCTCCTAGATCCAAAAGCCCTACCTAGGATAGACTTAGCTTACTGGCAAGTACTCCAAGCTCAGGCAACATAGCAATAATCTTAAAGGAGGCATTGAGTTCCAGGGAGACTCAGGAAGCCCAAGCCTTGTGAGTAATAGAGAGAAAGATCTCTTGACTTATTCTTTAGACTTAGACCCTAGAACAGATTTCAGTCAATTAATTTCTCCACCTCACTCTCCTATGCAATGATAATGTATAGATGTACTCCCTGCTATAATGAGACACATATAGCAAAACTAGACCCTTTCTAGACCTATCTCCAAATCCCAATACCCTCACCTATACAAAAGACAGCCCCTTAATTGGAACAGCATTATAACTTACCTATTGTTCCCGTTCTTTGATTGTCTATGTATTAACTTCATGCAGGCTCAGATTTTCCAAAAGATCCAAACACAAACCACAGCAGACAGATATGGGAAAACTACTACAGAGGATGGAACCTAGGATGGTCCCTCCAAGGAAAGGTGCCTCCATCTCAAGGACCATCAGCCAGAGAAGCAAGCAAAGCCCTCATGAACTCAGGGGCCATTAACAGTGACTGTATCCCACTGCATTCAGACATATCATCCATCTGTAGCAGATATCACTCTGCGCACTCCTTCTGGCCACATTGGGCTCTCTGGAAGCCCTAAAGGATTTCTTCCAACATCACAAAAAGCTTTTCTCTGAATTAGTTCTTGCTTAATATTATATAGCCAATGCTTTACAGGCAACTGCACTCTAGGGTACCTTGCTCCAGGAGAAATCACACTTTTTAGTAACATGAAGAAATACCTAAGTTTTTTTTTTTTTTAAACAGCTGTGTTGGCTGGGACAATTGCTACTATTGTAGTTATGGCCCAATGCAAAGGATTTATATATCGCGAGCACAACCTAAACCCACTGACAAAATTTCTTGAGGGCATATCCCATGACATGAGTGATGGACCTGCTACAGATCAGACCCCCGGGACTCCCTGGCCAATGTAATCTTGAATAAAAGGAGGGCTCTAGACTTTTTTTTTTTATCTGACGGATAGAGTTAGACAGTGAGACAGACAGAGAGAAAGGTCTTCCTTCTGTTGGTTCACCCTCCAAATGGCCGCTACAGCTGGAGCTATGCCGATCCAAAGCCAGGAGCCAGATGATTCTTCCTGGTCTCCCACGCAGGTGCCGGTGCCCAAGCACTTGGGCCATCCTCCACTTCCTTCCTGGGCCACAGCAGAGAGCTGGACAGGAAGAGGAGCAACCGGGACTAGAACCCGGCACCACCATGGGATGCCAGTGCCGTGGGTGGAGAATTAAACAAGTGAGCCACGGCACTGGCCCTAGCTCTAGACTTTTTATTAGCTGAATATGGAGTGGTTTGGCAATTATTAACTCATTCTGTTGCACTTACATGAACACCTCAGGTCTAGTTGAAGTAAATCTTCAAGCCATTTATAAGGAGGCTGAATAGGTATACAAGTCTAACATAGGTAAGGAAGAATTAATCCAGTGTCTTGCAGGCTGGCTTCCAAACTCTCAATGGATACTGACACTAACAGAACATTTTATAACTATCATTCTCCTTCTCTTGTTGGCCACTGTCTTAAACTTAAATTTTTCTCTTCCATGTTTTAACAAATCAATACTGAAATGATGACCTTGAGGAGACATTATCCCTGGGACTTTTAACCAAGCCTCCCAGGATTTCTATCATTCTCTTGAACCAAACTCTTTATTTATTTATTTATTTATTTATTTGACAGGCAGAGTGGACAGTGAGAGAGAGAGACAGAGAAAGGTCTTCCTTTGCCGTTGGTTCACCCTCCAGTGGCCACCGCAGCCGGCGTGCTGTGGCTAGCGCACCACGCTGATCCGATGGCAGGAGCCAGGTACTTATCCTGGTCTCCCATGTGGGTGCAGGGCCCAAGCACTTGGGCCATCCTCCACTGCACTCCCTGGCCACAGCAGAAAGTTGGCCTGGAAGAGGGGCAACTGGGACAGAATCCGGCGCCCCAACCGGGACTAGAACCCAGTGTGCCGGCGCCGCTAGGCGGAGGATTAGCCTAGTGAGCCACGGCGCCAGCCTGGAACCAAACTCTTACACACAAGAGGCTCTTGGCCTCAAAGATAGCAAAAGAATCTGACTCCTTGAATAGAAAAGAACACAACCCTTCTCATAAAGAAGTTACAGAAGACTTACCCTTGCCCCACTTACCTGTATTAAAACAGGATTTTTAGAGTAGGCAGATGCTAGATAAAAACAGAGGCTAGATGTCCCAGAGAGTCCCAAGGACTTTCCATCTCACAACAAATCCAACTACAGGGTTGGCATATGTCACAGAAAAAGCAACCACATTGTCAGCTCCATCATCACTTTACTTAACCCTAGGCTCATTTTAATATCATTAACATTGCAGTTGTGGTTATAATCCATCTCCAATATTTCCATGACAGATCCTGAAAGAACCTATTAGTGAAGCAAACAGGTGGTTTCTCAATTCCTGGGAAACCTAACCTTCTTCTTAGAACTCTCCTGCCTACCTCATGAACACTCCCAATACTCCTGCCCCATCATTACAAGACCCTCTAGGCACATGCTGTCTCTGCTCTGAACCTGACCACTCAGCTCTCTCTGGAGAGTTTACTTTCACTTACAATAGACTTTTTGTTCAATTCGAACTTGATGTAGCCTAAAATTTTTTTCTGGCAGTGGTGTGGCCTTGGACACACTTTCAGTGACACTTAATTTTTTAAGGATTTATTATGTAAGAGGCAGAGTTTTAGAAAAAGAGGTAGAGACAGAGACAGAGACAAAGAGAGAGACAGAGAAAGGTCTTCCATCAATTGATTCAGTCTTCAAATGTCTGCAATAGCCAGAGCTGGGCCAGGTCAAAGCCAGGAGCCTGGAACACCATCTGGGTCTCCAGCATGGGTAGCAGGGGTCAAAATACTTGGGCCATCTTACACTAATCTTTTCTAGGCACAATAGCAGGGAGCTGGATTGGAAGTGGAGTAGCTGGGAATCAAACAGGTACTCACATGAGATACCAGAGTCACAGGACATGGTTTAAACTGTTGCACCACAATGCTGCCCCTATAGTACTCTTTCTAAAGATTTTGTTGTTCTGAGACAAGAATACACATTTCTTGCTGAAGAAAAATAACAAATAACAGAGACCAAGCAATTCTACAACAGTTCTCTTTTTGATTCTCTTCAAATATTATCAGTGTACCCCTTTAAATGTAGACAATTCATATTAGTTGAAAGTGGTACCAAGATGTTTACCTTCTGTAATACATGTTCCCTTGTCCTATCTGGCCAAGGACCAGTAGCATTAATCCCACTTGCCCTAAATGAGCTGGGTCACTGTTAATGCTATGCATCTGCCAGGCTGTGTCTTCCTCCCAGGAGCATTTCAATACTGCACTTCCTTCTCTCCCCTCCTACCCCATAGGCACACAAATGAACACAGTCATTCCCACGCTCCTAACTGAACTTAAAAAGAAAGAGGGGGAAAGCTTTCTGTCATGGCTCTGGGCAAGTTTTGCTCTTTCCTGTTCATGCTGCACTCAGTTCATATTTTCATAATTTCATGTGTATGTTGATTTTAATGTACTTGTTTACAAGACTATATCATGTATTAATTCATGAGTTACTTGAGGGCAAGTAGAATTCCTATTCATCTCTGAATCCCAGTTCCTAGCTCACTACTCATCACTGGGGATTTGCTCTATAAAATGTTTGTTGATGTAATTGAATGAGTTCTTTGAGAGACAGAGTGTATTGCATTACCCCTAAAATGTTATGAAATGGGTTCTACTCCCAACTGAGTAACTAGGCAGGTGTTTAACCTTCGGCAACCACTCTATTTCTGAGGTTTAGTGTTTTTGAAATAATAAGAATACTGCCAAGTGTTCTCCCTAGTTCAAACCAGCTGTTTCAAGAATCAAATGGAATAATTTGCAGCAAAAGGCTATGAAAACTAGGAAAGGACTTCACATACTAAACTGCTCTTTTCTGATACTTAACATCATGCTAGCCTACTATTAAATACTTTTTAAACTTAATGATGTTGAGGTCTTATTGAACAAGGTCTATACTAGAGCAAAACACATTAATACCAAAGTCCAAGGATCTGTCTGGCATCAGACTTTCTGATTTTAAACCTTAGCTTTCAATTTACTGAGTGTGTAGTTTAGAGAAAGTGAGCAAAAATCCTTAAAATAAAATAGCAAGAACTATCTCACAGGTAGGATAAAGTCAATGATGTAAGTAGAGAGAACACCGTCCAACATAGAAATAATACCATAAAATGGTGAAGCATAATTAATCTTATGCTGTTTATTCATTCCCTCTCTGAGTGTAACCTGAGTGCAACATTTATTCCAGGAAATTGTGATTAATTATAATTTCTTTTCCTGCTGTTAACTTTCCTATAGCTTTCTGGTTGTACAAACCAAACATTGAAAACATCCTGCTAAAGCACATGAGAGAGGGACCTGGTCTTCATTAAGTACTAGCCAAACAGGCTTTGCTTTTCCTTGTACAAGTAGTGTTGGTCATATCCTTATGCAGCATAATTTGGGGAAAGGGATGCTAAGACAGAAAGTTTATGTCCCTCAAAATCATATGTTGGAATTCTTTATTTAAAAGGTTTTCTTATTTATCTGAAAGGCAGAGTTACAGAGAAGCAGAGGCAGAGAGATAGAAAGAGAGACTTCCATCAACTAGTTCACTCCCCAAATGGCTGCAACGGCCAGAGCTGAGCCAATCCAAAGCCAGGAGCCAGGAGACTCTTCTGGGTCTCCCACGCGGGTGCAGGGGCCAAGAACTTGGCCATCTTCTACTGCTTTCCCAGGCCACAGCAGAGAGCTGGATCGGAAGTGGAGCAGCCAGAATGTAAACTGGTGACCATATGGGATCCTGACACTGCAGGTGGTGGCTTTACCGGCTAGACCACAGTGCTGGCCCCTATATCATGGAATTCTAACCAATGTAGGAATATAAGGATGTTGGGAGGATTTGGGGGGGTCTTGAGAGTGCAGCTCTCATTAATGGTAGGCTATCTGGTAACAGAGGTACTAGAGAGTCTCCTTGCTCCTTCTATTGTATATGGACACAGCAAGAAGGTGGCTATCTCTAAGCCAGGATCAGGCTCTTATACCACTTCTGCTAGCATCTTTAATGGAGAATTCCCAGTTGGTAGAACTGTGAGAAATAAAACCCTGTTGTATATAAGCCTATAGTACTTTGTTATAACATCCTAACAGAATAAGAAAGGTTATAATAACAAAATTTTCCTTTTGGGATAATTGTCTAGCATTCTGAATATTTATTTCCAGAAAAAAAATAATATTTATATTACCAGGAACATAAATATTAAGAAATTGATATTTTATCTGAGCAAAAAATCCTCCAGTGCGTTAGTTTTTCCTCTTTCTTTGCTCCATTCCCCCAATCATTTGCATTTGATTAAGTTAATCTCTCTCTTTTCTAGCCTTCAGCAGTTTGTATCTCTTGATTCTTAATTAGGTAGCTTATTGAAGTTCTCCACATTTTGTAAATTCTTTTTACTTACGCAAATCTTCTGATAAAGGGCTTGGAAATGGGACCTGGACAATTTGCTATCATATCACATACTCTGTTATACTAAAATGCCATAAAATTAAAGTGCAATTAAATGAGTTTAAAATTATATAAGTAGAACATTTAATGATCCTGTCCAAGAGCATTTTGGAACATTTTTATAATATGCAATACTTTAAAAATTAAGACATTTTAGTTACTTAGTGGGCAGATATTTTAAAGGTATGCTTAAAAGTACATTTATTTTTAAAATGCAGTTAAAAGAATAGAATCACTTTCAAAGTCTTGTCTGGCTCAAAAGCCTAGTGGAGGGACCAGCACTGTGGCACAGAGGGTTAAAGCGCTGGCCTGCAGCGTTGGCATTCCATATGGGCACTGGTTCAAGTCTCAGCTACTCAAATTCCAATCCAGCTCTCTGCTATGGCCTGGGAAAGCAGCAGAAGACAGCCCAAGTGCTTGAAACCCTGCACCCATGTGGGGGACCTGGAAAAAGCTCCTGCCTCCTGGCTTTTATTTCAGGTCATTTCAGCCATTTGGGGTGTGAACCAAAGGATTGAAAACTGTTCTGTGTGTGTCTCTGCCTCTCTCTCTAACTCTTTCAAATGCATAAAATAATTAGCTTCCGCTTAATACTATAAAATTGCCATTAAAAAAAAAAGCCCAGGGGCAATGAATGCATTCTGCACACTTAGATGTGTTCAATGGCCTCCCCACTGTGCTGAAAGAATAAAAGCAAAGACTGCAACTTAAGGAGAACACTGAACTTGACTGAAGAGATTTTGTTAGAGTTACATGTGTTGTAACCACCATGTGCAAGTAGGAGTATAATTTTATAAGATTTTTAAAAACTCATCAAAGAAAATTCCTTAGTTTGGAGTGTTTATGAATGTTCCCTAGCAAAAGCCTGAAGCAACTAACGTTGTTCTTCCTGTTTGAGAAATGGCCACTGAACATTTCAACATGAAGCCTGGATGGATTATGAAATTAAAATTCTAAAATATTTTGATTACAGTAATTATTAAGGTAATCAGCATAACCTTATCCTATGCTGTTTAAGTAATCTGAAGTATTTTTTGAAGAAAAGTGAAAGTAATAAGGAACTGAAATAGGGTGGGAAAGAAGGAGAGAGACAGAGAGACAGGGATGGGAGCGAGAACCAAGGACTTTCGAATGCATGGAATTTCCTAAACTTTATGGCAGGTACTAAAAGGATACAGGAGAACCAAGGAATTCATAGTGTAGTCTGAAAGATAAAACTAGGAGACATGAAGAAGCGAATGTCATTATGTTCTAAAAAGCTTGTGATTCTTGAACTGCCATTAATTAGCAAAGAAAGAGCAGGAGAAGCAAAGTTGAGACATTAAAACATAAAAAAACTCATCACACAACTTCCTAGAGTATCCAAATAAAGTTAAAAGAAGCAAATTATCAGTAACTCAAAAGAACACTATCTAGACTACATTATGGGATATTGGGTAGGCAAATAACATATACTAGATTTTCAATATTTCATACCAAAGAAGAATTTAAAATGTCCCGTTAATATTTTTATGTTGATAACATGTAGAAATGATAATATTTTAACATTTTAGATATACTAGGTTAAATAAAAGAAATGATTAAATTCATTGTATCTTTTTATTGTGGCTACTTAAAATTTTAATTAAATCCTTTCATTGCATTGTATTTCATCACATTACTGGAGTCCTAAGTCTAGGATCTTCGTTTTCACTGTTGAATAGCTGGTTTTATTTTCTTTATTCAGTCACATCCACAGGATGGGAAATTACTACAAAGACTTGTTCTCTCCATGTTCAGAATCTGAGCTGGGATATTTGGTACAGTTGGGAACTGGCCAAGCATCTTTTTGGAAAACATAGTCTCGGCATAGCATCCCACTTCCCTAGTCTTATTAAGGGGACTGTGTAGGTCAAATGTAAAAATAGACACTTCATCCATATGAAGACTTGGTGTTTATTCCATTATGTCTCGGGAATTTATCAAGTAGCTATTACTATTAAGATAATGGAAATATATTAAAGAAGATGATATATAGAATCTAGGGAACCCCAGCCAGGAAATGAACCCCAAAACTCATCATTCCAGATCACAGTAAATGAAATAAGGCTCCTCAAAAAGGAATATAGGACAGTTTTCAAAAAATGCATACAATATTGAATGTGTTTGAGTGATTGGGGGAATCAATAAGCATTTTATAGAGGCAATAGAATTAATTAATTATAGGCATGTTATAAATGATCAAATAGCATATATCAATTAAATAAAAACAATTGCTATAAGAGTGACTATATGCCTCCAATGAGTAATGTATACATAGTCATAGGAATCTATACAATGGGTATTAACTTATCCCAGAACTATTTGGAATGGACATATTAAGAGAATTGGAGAAGCTCAGTGGGCATGAAGTACTCATAACAATGAAAAATCTTTAGTATTATACTATACCAAAGGATGCTGAATAAACACAATGAAGCAAGAAGTTTCAAAATTCATTATTAAGTTAAAAACACATAAATAGTTTTATAAATAAATAAACAGAAAGATGTTTCCTCTGGGGAGCAAGAGATAGTTAAGGAGGACTTTATTTTGCTTCAACACATAGACACACACACACACACACACACACAAATATAAAAACTGGAAAGGGGAGACACACAAACTTCATGATTGTTTTCTGTTTTAGGAGTTTAGATTTGAAAATGCTGTAGCATACACAATGTCCAAAACAGAAGGTTTTGATAGAAAAAAAAAAAAAAAACAACTGTGCTGTAAGTGATTTGATTTGCTGCCTAAACCAAAGAATAGTGTTTGATTGGAGTTATGGGTTATATCAAACCAAAAGGAGAAACAGAAGGCCCTCATGAAAATGTAGGTAGTCTGTGAGGTGCTATGTGGTGCATTTAAAATCCTTTATTTTTGGAGATTTCAACCACCTTACATTATTTTTTTAAACGTATCTAAATGTTTTCATGTTAATGTGATGTTTTGTTACATTGTACATTGTCCAATCAGAGTAAATATATTTCTCTCTTCAAATATTCAACATTTCTTTATGGTGAAAACATTAAAAGTCCTATGTTCTAATATTTTTATTGAGAAATATACAGTTATGATGATTTTAAAAATGACAGTTGGGGGTTGATATTAAACACAAACATACATTTGCAATGCATATGGTCCTTAAAATGTTGATGATGTCTTAAAAATTACTAGTAGCCTCCCGGGTCTTTTCCAGAAATTCTTTGCCTGTGCCAATATCTTGAAGGGTTTCTCCAATGTTCTCTAGTAACACAGGCAGTCAAAGCCAAAATCAACTATTGGGATTGCATCAAATTGAGAAGTTTCTGTACTGCAAAAGAAACAGTCAGGAGAGTGAAGAGACAACCGACAGAATGGGAAAAAATATTTGCAAACTATGCAACAGATAAAGGGTTAATAACCAGAATCTACAAAGAGATCAAGAAACTCCACAAAAACAAAACCAACAACCCACTTAAGAGATGGGCCAAGGACCTCAATAGACATTTTTCAAAAGAGGAAATCCAAATGGCCAACAGGCACATGAAAAAATGTTCAAGGTCATTAGCAATCAGGGAAATGCAAATCAAAACCACAATGAGGTTTCACCTCACCCCGGTTAGAATGGCTCACATGCAGAAATCTACCAACAACAGATGCTGGCGAGGATGTGGGGAAAAAGGGACACTAACCCACTGTTGGTGGGAATGCAAACTGGTCAAGCCACTATGGAAGTCAGTCTGGAGATTCCTCAGAAACCTGAAGATAACCCTACCGTTCGACCCAGCCATCCCACTCCTTGGAATTTACCCAAAGGAATTTAAATTGGCAAATAAAAAAGAGGTCTGCACCCTAATGTTTATTGCAGCTCAATTCACAATAGCTAAGACCTGGAACCAACCTAAATGCCCATCAACGATAGACTGGATAAAGAAATTATGGGATATGTACTCTTTAGAATACTATACCGCAGTAAGAAACAACGAAATCCAGTCATTTGCAACAAAATGGAGGAATCTGGAACACATCATGCTGAGTGAAATAAGCCAGTCCCAAAGGGACAAATACCATATGTTCTCCCTGATCGGTGACGACTGACTGAACACCAAGAGGGAAACCTGTTGGAGTGAGGTGGACACTATGGGAAATGGTGGCTTGATCAGCATAGCCCTGACTGTTAATGAACAACTTAATACATTATCCCTCTTAGTAGTTTTTTTATCTGTTCTACTTAATATGACTGGTTTAGATCTGTAATTGATGCACAGTTATTCTTAAGTGTTGAAAATTAACTGAAATGTGATCCCTGTTGAACATGGTGGTGGGAATGGGAGAGGGAAGAGATGTATAATTTGGGACATGCTCAGGCTGACTTGCCCCAAGTGGTGGAGTTGGAAGCATACCAGGGGATTCCAATTCAATCCCATCTAGGTGGCATGTACCAATGCCATCTCACTGTTCCAGGTGATCAGTTTCAGTTCACAGTTGGTCATGGTGAAGGGACTGGGAGTCAAAGGGAGCACATAGACAAGTCTAGTACCTGCTAACGCTAACTGATGGAGTAAATAAAGGGGAGAGTGATCCAACATGGGAAGTGAGATACTCAGCAGACTCATAGAATGGCAGATGTCCTAAATAGCACTCTGGCCTCAGAATCAGCCCTAAAGGCATTCGGAGCTGGCTGAAGAGCTCATGAGAGTATTTCAGGCATGGAAAGCCAAGACACTCTGGCAAAAGATCTCTGCGAGTGAGATCCCAGTGGAAAGAACAGGTCATCAAAGAAGGAGGTACCTTTCTCTGAAGGGAGGAGAGAACCTCCACTTTGACTATGACCTTGTCTAAACAAGATAAGAGTCGGAGAACTCAGAGGGCTTCCATAGCCTTGGAAACTCATGACTGGAGCATAGGGAGATTACTGATGCCATAGACAGGAGTGTCAATTGGTAAAGTCAACAACAGGAGTCACTGTGCACTTACTCCTCATGTAGGATCTCTATCCTTAATGTGCTGTACATTGAGATTTAATGCTATAACGAGTACTCAAACAGTATTTTTCACTTTGTGTTTCTATGGGGGTGCACACTGTTGAAATCCTTACTTAATGCATACTAAACTGATCCTCTGTAAAAAAAAAAAAAAGAAAAAAAGAAAAAAAAAAGAAATTATCAATTCCCAACTTGACTCTCACTGGGATTAAACATGACAATAGGTCTGCTCTGATTTCATCATCATTTAAAAAAAATCATCTATTATTTTTCACTTTATGTTTCTGTGTGGGAGCAAACTGTTGAAATCCATACTTAATGTATACTAAGCTGATCTTCTGTATATTAAGATAATCGAAAATGAATCTTGATGTGAATGGAAGGGGAGAGGGAGTGGGAAAGGGGAGGGTTGTGGGTGGGAGGGACGGTATGGGGGGGAAGCCATTGTAATCCATAAGTCGTACTTTGGAAAATTATATGCATTAAATAAAAGTTAAAAAAAATACTTAAAAGTATAATTTGCTACTTATACAGTAAAAAAAAAAAATACTAGTAGCATTTCATACCCTGTACTTTGCTAATATTCAGCTCACACCTGATACCATGCTATCAGGGTCACACTTTAAGAGTGACTGAGATTCGTAGGAGCCCCTCAGAACAGGGTAAGCAGAAGGTCTCTGCCATGATGAGAAATGAGCCACATGGGCTTCATCTGAAGCTGTCCTGCGAGCAAACACCTGACTTAATTTTATGTGTCCTGAAGAGGTAAAACTAGAACAAGTGAAAGTTATAATTCTTCCTAAAGACTATCTCCTTTGTAATGGGATCTGTCTAAGCTGAAAGCAGAAAACTATCTGGAGTTGTTCAAGACGACCCAGAGAGCTTTCATCTTCTATGACCTTATAGAATTGCCCTACAGGTAAGTCCAGCCATGAATTAGAAAGTAAAGTAAGTATCAAGACCTTCTATTTACCTTACTACCTTTTACATTCTCTCTGATAGAACGACATTATTGTCTAACACTAAATCAGGATGGGCATACTTTCTCTGCCAGCAGTGTGCATGTGACAGCAAGCTGGCTCCAGAGACAGGAACTACATGCCACCAAGTCCTCTAGCTACCTACGGCGGACGGCACTAAATATCTATAGGGCAATGCCCTGCTGGCTTTGTGTAATCTTAGGATCCTGCTCAATACAACGTTCAACCATTGTCAATCATAGCACACGGAAAGAACTCTGTTCTTTCATATCTGTTTAGGACAAACTGGGCTCCTTGCTATATCTCTCATCAACAACTTTCCCATTTTTTGATGTTTTGCTTTATTCACACTGATGCCTATTCTGTGATGCTGCTAACTCCCGCTCAAGTAGGAACTGCTAAATAGATTTTCTATGTTCTCCTGTAATCTATACAGGTTATATACTGAAAATATATGGGAATAAGATATCTGAGTTTGCAATCAACATAAGCATGTATTTGATTTTCTTCAGCAGGGAGACTTGGAAAAAAATTTTTCTTGTTCACTTAAAGGCTAGCAATGGGATAGTTTATCTATAAACGAATAATGGATAATTGCATTTTTTGGAAGTACAAGGTTAGAGCTTGCAGAATTTCAACAGCATTCAGTACCATTCTTTGTATTTACAGATACAAAAACTAAGGCCCATGATTGTTAAAAGGTTCTACCTAGGATGGAACAGAGAATTGGAGCCAGACCAATAAAACAAATTTTTGACTAGAATTCCATGATCTTTCTACTACATAATATCCTTCTGACAGGAGTACGACTCAGAAAATAACAAAAGTTCAATTTTTTTAAACCTAAACTTTTTTCTCAAATTACAGATTCAAAAAGCTATATTTTTCTGGATGAAAGCTAGTCATTTTTTTAAAAAAAGACATTTATTTTTTATTTATTTGAAAGAGTGACAGAGAGAGAGGGAGAGACCAAGTGAAAAGAGATGATCCATCCACTGCTTCACTACCTAAATGGCCGCAAAGACACAAGCTGATCCAGGAACTCCATGGTCAGAGGGGCCCAATTATTGGGGCCATCTTCTGCTGCCTTCCCAGGTACATTAGTAAGGACCTGGATCAGAAGCAGAGCAGCCAAGACTAAAACTCACTCTGATATGTGATACCGGTGTCTCAGACCACAGCTTTACTTGGTGGGCCACAACACCAGCCCCAAAGAAGCCAGTCTTGTAGAATATCATCAGATAACTTAAATATGTTTTTTGCATGAAAGACTAATGAATGATGAGTTCAGGATGTGTGTAGGTGGGAGAAGACTGTGTCTAGGAATTAAAACTCCAGAGTTGTGGGTAGCATGTATTTCCTGGACACTGGGACTGAAAGACAAATAAGTTTTTAAGAAGCCCTTTCAAATGTGTTAGAAAGGGGGAAAAAGCAGAGGAAAGACATAGAGTATTGAAGGTAAGCTGTGAAATGTGTGTCTTCATGACTTGATTAGTTTCATGCTAAATAATATCATTAATGTCTTGATGTGATATAATTAATGCCAAAATACAGTAATTATAAGGTGATTGTAATTAAACCCAACAATTAAATTTATGGGACAAAAATGAGATAAAGGAAATAAGATGCATACTTCATCAACGAAAATATTACTTAATGAATAATTAATCGAACACTTCAAAAATGATGGGCTTCTAGAAAGTCTTCAGACCTATACTTTCCACAGCAGGAATAAGGATTAACCTCCTGCCCATAATCACCATTCAGCTGACTTACAGCAAGCAAACACAGAAATGAGAACTCTGCCTGTCTAACCTCAATGTAGAGGAAGTGCATCCAAATCATGAATTTGCTTCATAGTTTAGGTATTGTATAGTAATACCCAATATAATAATATATAGTAATTTATAATAATTCCTACCACTCCATGACTCATGTCTGAAATCATTATAACATTCTAAAAATTCTGCAGATGTATATCCCCCATATTATAGCCAGAAAGAAAGGATTAAACTGAGACTCAAAGGTTTAGGTTATTTGCCCAAGGTCTCAAAGCAGGCAGTGGTAGAACTGGAATTTGAACCTGGTTAGAAGCAAAAGTCTGCTCTTTATAACCATCTTGAGGCTCCCCTCTGAGGCCTCAGCTTCAGTGTTACTCACAGTGCTTCCTCACCTTGCCTTATAGATTCTGGAAGGCAGACTTAGTAAGCTACCCATGGTTTTAAATTGCTGATTCTAAGCTTACCAATCAAACCAAGGCTTCCCAATAACTGGCCTTAATAATTAGGTCTTAAAGCACTGGCTTAGTTTCTGTGAGAGCAGAACCAAAGCTTCCTAATAACTGGCCTTTCTGGTCCTGGACCTGAAGGTGGGGGGACAGGACAATGAAGTTGAGGCAAGAAGTGGGATGACAGACCACTCTATGAGAGGCACAGGAACAACTTACTCTTATTATACCATGATCAATGGATTTATCTCTTCCATCATCATATCTATAATGTCGCATTAGTCAGAATTCCCAAGTGATACAAAATTTTTGCTTGTGATTTGCATTTATGCACATCTATATTATACACATATTTTATATATTTACATAAATATAACATGTATATTTACATAAATATAATATGTATATATGTTTCTGTGTGTTTTATATGTGTATACACATACACAAAGAGAGAAAGGGGGAGATCTATATATGTAGAGAGGGAAAGAGTTACCTTAAGGAATTGATCAATTCATTGTAGAGCATGAGGAGCCCCCATGATCTGCTGTCTGGACCCAGGAAAGCTAGTGCATTAGATGTAATCTGAGTCCAAAGGACTGATAATCAGAAATGTTGACATTGTAATCCTCAGTACTCATCTGAGGTGAGAACATGTCACAGTTCAATTGGGCAGGCGGAAGGCAAATTCTCCCTTCCTCTACATTTTGTTCTGTTTATTTTTATATATTTATTTATGTATTTATTCATTTATTTGAAAGCTAGAGATTTTCCATTTGCTGGTTCACTCCCCAAATGCCCACAACGTCTGGGCTGGATCAGGCCAAAGCCAGGATTCTGGAGCTCTGTTTGGTCTTCCATATAGGTCGCAGAGACCCAAGAACTTTGGCCATCTTCTGCTGCTTTCCTAGACATATTAGTAGGAAGCTGAATCAGAAGCAGAGTAGCCAGGCCTCAAGCTGCCACTTTGATACAGGATCTCCAGTGGTAGTTAACCTGTTGCCCCACAATGCTCACCTGCAGCCTTTCTGGTCTCTTCACGTCCTCAGTGGATGGGGCATAAGGAATGCCCACATAAGGAAGGGCATCTTTTTACCAAGTCCTTGGAACCAAATATACATCTCATGCAGAAACATCTTCATAGGCAAACCCAGAAAGTACATTTGGCAAAATATGTGGACACTCCAAAGTCTAGTCAAGTTGACACAAAGTCAACCATCATTCATATGTACACACCTCCACACCTCCGTAACTTACAGTTTCCTGCCCCATCTACCAGAAATGGATTCTGTTCTTTTGTAAGAGTCTCTTCCCAAGCCTCACTTTCTTACCAATTTTGTCTGTTTTAATACACACAAAGGAAATCCCTTGGCCCTTCTTATATTTTGGATTGCTGTTTGTGTTTTGTTTATTTTTTGATGAGGTTTTTCTTCATGGTTGTTAAATATATTCTTAAACTCCAGAATGTATTTTCTCATTGTATTTTGGATTTGAGTTAGAGAAGTCTGAAATCCCTGGAAAGTGAAACTACTAAGAGAAACCTTAATGCTGCTGTCATCCCATGGCACATTGATAGCCATTGTAATTCAGATTAAGAAAAGAGAGAGCCAGCAGCTGCAATCCACTAGCTCAAAGCCCACCCACACAGAGAAAAGAGAGGAGCTGGAAGGATACAGCAGAGTGGGAACAGGCTGGGATCCCAGGACTTCTGAAGGACAGGAGGATATTTTGGTGTTGACAAGGAATGGATTCATTCCTGCAGTGCACCACAGTGTGGGCTGAGATGGCATTGACCATATTCCATGTCTTCGCTGTTGAGACAGCTAGCCCAGGAAGAGAACTCAGGAAGCTAGGAAGAGTTGATCTCATGCCAATAAATAAATGCTTTATGATGCAGGGTGAACACATGTAATGACTGGGAAATTAGAAATGCTCAAAAAAGAGCTGAAAAATTCTACTACAAATATAAATAAATTATACACAACAACAAATAGCTCTTTGGGAACTATTTGCATGAAACAAAATTAATTGGCTTTTGAATGATGTTATGGTTTGAAAATAGTCTGTCACTATCAAAACTCTTGTTCAGGCTTGGTCCCCAATGTGCTGGTGTGGAGAAGCATTTGGGTCATTGTGGCCCCACCCTCGAAAGACATTAATGTCAATCGTGAAGGAGTAGGTTAGGTCTTAAAGTATTGGGTTAGCTTCTGTGACAACAGGTATAAAGCAAGGCCATCCCACACACTTGATCTATTTTGCACAATGTGCTTCTTCTTGTGCTACTCTCCAATGTTGTGGCTCAGCCAGGAGGCACGCACAATGTGCTAGCACTTTGCTATGTGAACTTCCTAGTCACCAGAATTGTGACCATTATGTAATACCAGGCATTTTGTTATCGCAACAGAAAACAGACTAGGACAGATGAAGAATCATAAGGACAGCCACATGAAGAGTAAATACTGGATTTCCACATGCAGAAGCATGAAGCAAGATCCCTACCTTATACCTTACACAAAAATCCACTCAACATGGATTAAAGACCTAAATCTATGACCCAACACTATCAAATTATTAGAGAACATCAGAGAAACTCTGCAAGATATAGGCACAGGAAAAGACTTCTTGGAAAAGACCCCGGAGGCACAGGCAGTCAAAGCCAAAATTAACAATTGGGATTGCATCAAATTGAGAAGTTTCTGTTCTGCAAAAAAAAAAAAAAAAAAAAAAAAAAAAAAAAAAAAAAAAAAAAAGCAGTCAGGAAAGTGAACAGGCAACTGACAGAATGGGAAAAAATATTTGCAAACCATGCAACTGATAAAGGATTCAAAACCAGAATCTACAAAGAGATCAAGAAATTCCACAACAACAAAACAAACAACCCATTCAAGAGATGAGCCAAGGACCTAAATAGACATTTTTTTCAAAAGAGGAAATCCAAATGGCCAACAGACACATGAAAAAATGTTCAGGATCACTAGCAATCAGGGAAATGAAAATCAAAACCACAATGAAGTTTCACCTCACCCCAGTTAGAATGGCTTACATACAGAAATATACCAACAACAGATGCTGGCAAGGATGTGGGGAGAAAGGGACACTAACCCACCTGATTCCTGGCTTCAGATCGGTGCAGCGCGCCGGCTGTAGCGGCCACTTGGGGGGTGAACCAATGGAAAAAGGAGACCTTTCTCTGTCTCTCTCACTGTCTAACTCTGCCTGTCAAAAAAAAAAAAAGAAGAAAAGAAAAGAAAATGAATCTTGATGAAGAATGGGATGAGAGATGGAGTGGGAGATGGGATGATTGCGGGTGGGAGGGAGGTTATGGGGGGAAAAAGCCACTATAATCCAGAAGTTGTACTTTGGAAATTTATATTTATTAAATAAAAGTTTAAAAAAAGAGTAAATAAGGATAGTGACAATACAAGCTCTCTAGAATACTTTACATATCTGATTCCACAAGCATGTATTTGCAGAGGGTTTGATGAATAGGGGTACCCTTTTGAGAAGATTTGAGATTCTCAACAAATATTCTCCCCAAAATTTCTTAATAAAATTTATTAGATATTAATAAGTTTAGAACTCACTGAAGCATGCAGTGCTTACTTACATCAGCAAAAAGTAAAAAATGAGCTGAGAATACTCACATATCTCCATTGCTTCACAGGTCAACAAAATTTGCTGACCAATGACATGGAAATGGAAGCTACAAAAAGTAAAAATGCCCAAGACCAGCCACCCCTGTAGATAGGGGAAGAGGTTGATATGATCAATGATACATAAATAGAACTTTGCTGTTCCTGTCTCTTTCACTCCTTGCTGTCAGATTGTATATGTGAGACCCAGAAGCACAACAGCCACTGGGTATGAGGCAACACACCCATGAAGAGGATAGAGAAGCAACAATCTAAGGATGGAAGATTGGAGCAAGAGAAAAAAACTCTTGATGGCATAACAGAGCATCTGGACCAGCTTTGGCATACTGACTTCTGGAATCCTTTTTGTTTCAGAAAGAGAATTCTTTAACTGTGTAAGACACTTTCAGAGGACACTTTCAGAGGGGTTTTGTTCATTGCAGATGAAGGGATTCCTAAACATGATGGCATTTAAGCATTTTAAACCAACTTTCTGACATTCAGGTGATTTTCTGCTCACAAGAGAACAATTAATTGGTTTTAATAACAAACTTTCTGTTCACTGCAAGTAAAATACACATCTATTTATTTTCCCCTGTATTTTCTTATGGGCTGACGTATCAGAGCTGTCCTTGACCCATATGTAAAAGAACTCAGGGCAGGTGTGCAGTATAGTAGTTAAGTCACCGGTTGGGATTCCCACATCCCATGTCGAAGAGCCTGGCTCAGCTGTTCTGCTTCTAATTCATCTTCCTGCTAGTGTGCAGAACCCCGTAAGACAGAAGATGATGACTTAAGTACTTGGGCCCCTGCCACAACTGTGGGAGTCCTGGAGGGATTTCAGGCTTCTGGCTTCACTAAGAGGCTCTGTGAACCAAAGTTTCATTTGATGAAGAATGCAAATAGGCTTCCTTTTGCCCCCTCCTTACACATCTGTAAGGATCTCAGGATAAAAAAAAAATGAGCTCTGTTTAAATGGGAACAGCCCAAGACACTTGTACAAACTCTGAATTGTGATTATGAAGTAAATACTCTAGAATAAGAAAAAAGATTAATTCATTTATTTGAAAGGCAGAGTTACAGAGAGAAAGAGAGAAGGAGAAACAAAAAGATCTTCCACCAGCTAGCTCACTCCAAATTTAGGAGACTGGAGCTCCCTCCAGGTCTCTCAGGCAGATGGCAGCGACCCAAGCACTTGGGCCATCTTCCTGACACCCAGGTACAGTAACAGGGAGCTGGATCAGAAGTGAAGCATCTGGAACAAGAACTACTGCCCAGATGGGATGCCAGCACTGGAGATGGCAGTTTAACCACAGCATCTGCCCCAAGAAGCTTAAGAAAGAATTGTGGTGAGATTCTACCAACTGGAGACTGAGGACAGTCCAGAATCTGACACAAAAGCAAGCTCCATTTTCCCAGAGCAGAGGATGTGTCTTCTGCCAGGAATGCAGAGCAGCCCTTCTTTGTAAGCTTCTGCCGTCATGAGCAAAGAGGTCCTGGATGGCAGGCGGTCCCCTCTGTCCTATTCCAGATTCTTTCGTTCCTTGAACATGGTTTGTACTCAAGGAACAGTTGTTACTAAAGACGATGCAAAATGAATAAAACATTGGCTTATTTATTTTGATTCACCCAGCAGCAAAATTGATAGGTTGGCAATTATAAAGGAAAATAAAAGAATGTTTGGTTTTTTGGAAGCATTTTTTCACTTACGCATATTTCACTCTTAAATGAAATATAAATCTTTAATGTGCATGACTAGCAGGCTAATGCAAATGACTGCATTCTACAGCAAGATAATTTTATTTGTCAACCACACTGCTGAATATGGAAACTGCAAATATTAACTTTCTGTAATAAATATTAACAATTTTATAAAGGCACTAGATTCATATTTTATCAAAAATGTGCTGAATATATTCTGCTATTTGTTCAGCTAGGCAGAAATGTTTTCTCAGTTGAGAACCACTTTAAAACAGATGCTTCATTATGTGCTGCTCATTTCCTCAAAATATAACAAATATTATTTATCATATAGAAGCTATTGAGTAGTCACTTCTGAAATAAGATTTTTAATTTCTCTCATGGTACCTTCTCTTTTGTCAGTATTAATAAAAGTATAATGCCTTGAATAATTCAATTTCATATTATTTTCCACCTTGAGAGCTTCAGAAACTTTAAAATGCTACTAATTTTAGAAAACATAAGCAATGTTCCATTGGACAGTTATTTTCCGTAATGCAGTTTTTTTTTTCAAAAATATATTCTAAAAGGAGACAGACTTACATACAGGAAAGCATTATAGAATCCATCAATAAATTCTTTTTGAGAAGTAGAGCATAATGGTGTTTCTTAAAGAATTTCATGGTATTTACAAATTGCATTAAAGTTGAACATGTCAATTGGAATAATTTTTATCTCTGCTGACAATTATAAAATGCAAGAATTTCTTCTGCTGTTCTCATTAGAATGGAGCATCTTTACAAGTTACATTTTTAGTATTTTCTGAAAATATTAATATATTGCTTTTATATGTTAATACATGGTTTACATTGTCACAAATAAAGGCTTTTTTATTTTATTTTATTTATTTGAAAGACAGTTACAGAGAGAGGTAGAGAGAGAGGTCTTCCATCTGCTGGTTCACTCCCCAGATGGCTGCAATGGCTGGAGCTGCACCGATCTGAAGCCAGGAACCAGGAGCTTCTTCTGAGTCTCCCATGTGGGTACAGGGCCCAAGGACTTGGGCCATCTTCTACTGCTTTCCCAGGCCATAGCAGAGAGATGGATTGGAAGAGGAGCAGCCGGGACTAGAACCAGCACCCATATGGGATGCTGGTGCTTCAGGCCAGGGCTTTAACCTGCTGCACCACAGTGCCAGCCCATACAAATAAAGGCTGTATGCGACATCTTTCAAATGTTTATTAAGCATCTTTTATGTTTTAGAGCATAGTATATACTTCTTAGTTTACCAAACAGATTATTAACCATGACTTGGGGTACATAGTTTCTCACCATAAATAGCTAGAAAAACAATATCTTAAAATGAGCCACACTGTAATGTTTATTTAACTGTATGTGTGTGTGTGTATGTGTGTACACATGTGCATTGTATTTAGAAAGTTTTACAATAGGTAAATTGTGTAGAATAATATGAAATCCATGCTTTTCAGTAAGTTATTCAACCATTTTTTACTTCACTTTCACCCTTCTAAAATAGGAAATATGATCTTAAAGTGTTGTGATGATTAGAGATAACTCATGTTAACTTTCTGTCACCTAGCGGTAAGCTCTCACAAGCAATGCTGTCTAGCTTCAACTCTGATACTTACATGTGGAGATGGTGGTGAGGAAGTTGACCCTTTTGCATATTCATTGACTTGCATTTTTTTGAATCAAGTTCCTGTGAAAAGATTCCTTTAATCATCTCAAACATAGAAATTAATCCAATTATTCAACGCCTTCTGATCTAAAATATCCAACACTAATCTTTTTAGAGGTACATTTAAAAAAAGATTTTATGCGGATCTTCCTGAAGGATACATTCAAATTGCCAAGTAATTTTACTTTCTCTGCTTAATTTTCTACAATTTCATAAAGTGGCAGTGAGGATATGTGATTTTCAGGGGAGAAAGTTGATCTGTTCTTTGTTTTTTTGTTTGTTTTTTTGTTTTGTTTTGTTTTGTTTTGTATAGGAGAGAAAAGTAATGCCATGGGGGCCAGCACAGTGGCATAGTGGTCTAAGCTTCTACATGCAGCACTAGCATCCCATATAGTTGCTGATTCACATCCTGGCTGCTCCTCTTCTGATCCAGTTCTCTGCTATGGGAAATTAGTAGAACATGGCCCAGGTGCTTGGGCCCCAGAACCTGCGTGGGAGACCCAAAAGAAGCTCCTGGCTCCTGGCTTTGGATTGGCCCAGCTCCGGCCATCGCAGCCATTTGGGAGTGAGCCAGCAGATGGAAGACCTTTCTCTGTGTCTCTCCCTCTCTCTGTCTGTAACCTAACCTCTCAAATAAATAAATAAAATCTTAAAAAAAAGAACAGTAATACTATGGTAACTAGTTTAGAGTCATCCTCTGAAATATTCATATTCACAAAGTTACACACTCATCACATGACTTTAAACATTGTTATTATGAAAGCCCTTAAGAAAAAGTTCTCTAGTGTTTACTTGTCTCAAGATTTAAAGTAAATTGATTCCTCATTCATTATGGAGCAAGACATTTTGAAACAAGTTGTTTATTTCTCCACTGCAGTATGACACCAGCGAAGGTAGTTGAGCAAACACAGTTGGCACCAAACACAGCAGCCCAGACACAGGAACGCAAACACACTGACTGCATCCACTGGCTTTCCATTTCTCAAGTCTATGTTCTCATTACATACTCGGGTGTGTGTCTAATATCTTTCATAGTTATTTCACTAAAACCACCAATTATGTTCACAGCATTATCATTCTGATGTTATACAGTGGTGTGTCTGAAATGATTGACAGCAAATCCTAGGCAATTCACAGATTGATAGACCCAGAGGGTATTTTCAGACAAATTCTGAAAAATAAATGCATAGATATTATCTCACGAACACACAAAAATATTCTTGATAGTTAAGTGCTATTTTATAACCGCCTTTAAGTTCCAGATGTCCAAAACTTGCAAAATATTTTTGGAGGAAGATACAGTAACAGCATTTGATGAATATATTAAGGTACACAGGTAAATTCTCATGCAAATGCCTTTATAGAGTGGAAACAACTATAATTTTTAACATCATTTCTTAGAAATCAATTTGGGCAAAGGCTTAAATCTATAAACTTGAACATGTGGCTAACTTTTCCTATTATTTTTCTCTAGGTTCAAAAGAAAACATAATGCTTCCTGACCTGAGACATGTCTACCTTGCACATGGCCTGGATTACCATCTGTGCCACAGACACAGTACCCTGCCTAACTTAATCAGCAGATCATGCATGAGGATCCTACGTTCATAATCTTTGGACATATTCATCCGAGACAGGGCATTCTTTGTTCCCTAAACTTGAGTAGAATACTTCCATTTTCTAACCAATGTTTCCAGTGTTCAAATAATTGTTTTTTTGTTATCCTAGTTAAGAGTTTTTATCTCTTACTTAATTAAAATAGAATTTTTTTAGAGTTACAGAATAAAACTGATGTATTTTCACATTTACATTAAGTGTGAAAATTTTGTTTTTGACAGTTCCATTTTAAACCTAAATTCCTTTCCCCTGTTATTAATTATGAAGCATGTATTGCAATCCATCTTCCTTCTGAAATGACACAGCTGTCAAGATCATGAAGTAAAACACAAGTCAGACTAGGGAGATATAAAACTTTTCCCAATAGGTAGTTTGGATTTGCATAAAGTATCAAAAAGTTTTACTTGAGACAGAATGATCAATACAAAGTATCTTAATATAGTGCCTCCATCATCTCAATTAAAAGGTGTAAGAGTTCCAGATGTGATTACTTAGGATACATAACGATGTTATCTGTGACTCAGGAACTTCTCTGTTTCATCAGCATGCTGGCCTTAATCCTCAAGGTTATGCCATCATGGGCACAAAACTGCTGTTCAGTCCTCCAGGTATCATATATTTGCCTAATTCAGTATAAAAATGGAAAATCTCCTCGTAAATTTCTTTAGTAAAGACAATCCAAACTATCACCTCTGAATACTTTTTCTTGGATCTATTTGTAAGATCTATTTACAGCATAAATTTATTTCCTGAATCCAAGGATTCCTGAGAAACAAGTTACTAAATGGCATTTTCAGCCATTATGTCATAGGCTCTCACCAAAGAAGAATTAGCTGTCAATCGTATCAGAAACATGCAATAATGAGAAAAGACAGAAAGAAAAAAGTTTCAGAAACTGCTTCAGAGGATAAAGGGAATAAGCTTCACTTTTCAGATTTCAACAAACTTCAGAAATTGCTCTGCACATACTACTGAGGTATGTACATTGAAGAAGTGAGATACTGAGGAAAAGGGAGGGGAACAAAATGAAATCCACCTAAACATACCCATTGTAAAACTTTTCTATGACATAATATTGAATTTGGCCAGGAATGGGAAACATTTCTGCAGGATTCGCAGGATGAGTATCAGTTAAACCCTGCCAAAATCTAAAGCGATAGCAACATGATAGTTCAGTCCTTCTCCGTTTCTCACTGGGATGCCCTGCTTGAACAGACAGAAAACTCAGCATTGAAGGATGCCTTGAATACAGTTGAGGATTTGCAAGCCAACATGGCACAAAAGAATTTTGAACCACTGAGATTATGTATGCGCAAGTGTGGCACACAAAAATGTTGCCTCCTGTACTGGTATTCAGATGGTCAGAGTATAAAAGAAAAAAATTGAAGTCCAATTAAACCAACACGGTTTCAATAAAAATATTTGCATTAGCATATTTTTAATAAAAGGAGGTTTTCTATATTCATGTTTTTAGTGTTTTGTTCCAGAGACTGAAAGCAGTGTTTATCTATATTCCTTCTCTCTACTTAATAATAAGCTCTGGGGAATGAATTATATCTCTGAATTATTTAGAATTTGAAAAGATAATTATATGTATTTTGACATAAAAATAGTCACAGACCCATACAACATTATTTCAAAATGACAGCAGAAACTAGGACCAATTATTTCATTTGATATAGGAAATATAGGCTCAGAGAGAGGCAATGGTCTACCAGTTACCTCCTGGTGATACAATAGAAGAACTGGGTGTAAAACATGTATTCTGGGGTAGGCATTTTTGGTGCAATTAGTTAAGGTGCCATTAGGGGTACTCACATCCCATATCACAGTGTCTGGATTTGAGTTCTATCTAGGCTTATGATTCCATTTCTCTGCAAAAACATGCTCTGTGAGGCAGGAGAGGATGCTTCAAGCACTTGGTTCCCTGACATCCATATAGGAAACCTGGACTGAAGTCCATGCCCATCCTCGGCTGTTGGCAGCATTTGGGGAGTGAACTAGCATAGGGAAAATATCTCAGTGTCTGTTTGTCTCTTTATCTATGCATACCAAATATTGTTTAAAACATTTTTAAAACAGGTATTTCAGAGGTAGGCATTTGGCATAGCAATTACAATATCACTTGAGATGCCCATATCCCATATCAGGGAACCTGGGTTTGTATTCTAGTTATACTGCCAATAAAAGTTTCATGCTAATGAACACCCTGAGAGGCAGCAAGTGACAGCATTACCAACCACATGGAGGACCCAGTTGGAGTTCCAGCCTCCTGGATAGTACTGGCCCAGACTGAGCTATCAGAGAGTGAACCAGCTGACAGATGATCTTTCTCACCTATATGTCCATTTCTATCTTTTTCTCTCTGTATCTCTCTGCTATTTTAATAAATAATATAAAAATTAAAACAGTTATTTAACTCCAATTCACTATTCTTCTGTCTTATGCCTGGAATTATACAGAATATTTCCTAAAATTTGGGGTTTTGACTTATGTATGAATGTTCATTCTGCCACTTACTGGATGTTTGGACAAAATTTAGTCTCTGAGCCTTGTGTCTATCACCCATCAAATGTCAATATAAATAGGAGCTATCTTGCACAAAATTTGAGTAAGTAAAATATAGAATCCCTACCATGATATTGAAAGTCCATGTGTGGGCTGCTCCCAAATACAACTCACATGCTGCACTTGTGACCTTGTTTTTAGGAGATGTGTGTAGTCATTGGGATTATGTTGGAATTTAGGACCTGTCTAATTTAATTTTAAATAATTTTTCTAAAGTCATGTGGCTCAGTGTAAGAGTTTGTTGCTGCAGCTAGACCATCTGCATTTTTAAATTTATACAGATTTATGAAAGTAATTTTGAGCAAGTCACTTAACCTCTCTTTGACTCAGGATCTACAACTCTCAACTGATTATTACAAAAGCATCTATTCCACAGGATTTTTGTGGGGGGAATGAAAGACTTAGTACATACAGAGCTTAGGATCAATAATAGTGCTTGGGAAATAGTAGGTCTGCTATAGTCAGATGGGGTGTGTGTGTGGCTGTGGGCAGGGAGGCTTTGTGTTACAGTTTACTATAAAACCATGCCATTGACATCTTCAACCTTGCTGCAGAATGGACACTCTCAATAGGGCTTCTATAATAATATTTAAAAAAATCATACACTGATGAGCAACTCCTCCTGTTCTAATAGCCTCCTGTTTCCATAACCACACAGAATGTGAGACAGGGCAACGATTAAAGAGTATGGTCTATCCTGGGAAATCTCCATTCAATACTTGCAATCCTCTGTCCACAACCATTGTGGATCCACGCTAGACCAGATGTATCAGTGATCAATCTCTCCATTGTATCCAGCAGCCCTAGATCAGATCAGGAACCCAACTCCATTAAATGTATATATCAGATGGAGAAATACAAACCGTTCTAAGACAAAAAGAAGCAGGTGATCATCATATGGCTCATCTGAACATAAAACAAAGACTTGTAGAGAGGCTTTACCTATGAGAAACTAGAAACTTCATTCCTTGCCGCATTAGAAGGCAGCAGAAAATAGCTCCCACTTTTTTAAAGAAGCTACATAAGTGTCACTTCATGTCCCAAATGCTCCTGTTACATACCTTAAGGCAATGCATAAAATTCTCAATAAATCTGTTATTTTCTTCAATACAGAGTAAAGCACCAGTACAAGATATTTCTAAGCTCTTCTCTGTCTGAGTGCCAGTGTGGCCAGGAATGATACTGGATGTGGGACCATAGATGCCTAAAGTCATGCTTGGCAGTTAGAGTCACAGCTGCCAACGAGAGCAGACATGTGTCCATCTGTGGTTGCAGACATATCACTGTCATGGTGTAGAATTCTATATCGAGGCTACTTTAAAATGAATTCCTTCATGTTGATTATTTTCAAAATAAAACTTAAACACTTTCTACTTTCTCAGTTTTAGTAATGAGAAAATATAATCCTGTGCCTACTTTTTTAAAATAAGATTTTATTGGAACACAGTCACACTCATTTGCTTAGATCTGTTCCCATGACAACAGAGCTGGGAAGTGTGACAGAGACTATAAGGCATGAAAAGCCTAAAATATCTGTCTTCTTACAGAAAAAGTTTGCTGAATACTATTTTAAATAGACTAATACAACTTTCATCCAAAATTTCTAGCTCTAGGAATGTATCTAAAGGCCAAAAGTGAACAAGAAAGATATACAGAGACATTCACTGTAACAGCAACAAATTTGAAATTAATCTACAAATATTAAACACATATATTTATAATTTATTCAGATATGAATCTCTAAAAATAATTAAGCATTACCAGATTGTTGAAAAGGGTAAGATAAATCTATTCAGTTTGACACAGAAATATTTGAACAGTAATAATGACATTGGTGCTTTTATTGAATAATTAACACAAATCAGATACTAATCCCTTTTATTATCATCAATTTATTGAAGAAAACACTGAGGTTTGGAAAGATTGCATTTCCACTCACGTCACATAAATTAAAATTGACAGAGCTAAGATATGCATCAAGATTTGCCTGTTTATCCAAGTCCAAAGAAACAAAGGAAGAGTTAGCAGAGAGAAGTGAAGGAGAAAAGAAAGAGGGAGACACAAATTGTGAATAATAGGCTACAGGTTTAAAAAAAGCCACAGGTCACTTCAGAATACTCTATTGGTATAAAAATGACTGCAAAATATCATTTCCCCCTGAAATACTTGAGAGTGAGTAGCTAAGCTGACGTCCCACTGCCCACAAATGCTTCCATGTTATGCCAATGAACAAGGACATTCTCTTTCATAATAACAAAGGTCACCAATGAAGTTAGAAATTTATGTTGATAGAGTATTGTCACATAATATTCAGATGTCAACCATTCCAATAATAACCTTCTGACAAAAAGAGCCTGTTCAGAATCAACTGCTGAACTTATTGTCATTTCCTTTAGTTTCCTTCTGTTCTGGGACATTTCCCATTTTTCCTCAACTTGTATATCTTTAACACTTTTAAATATTACAGGCCAGATTCATATTTTATAACATATGTATCTCATAGTTGCTTCTGCTCTTCTCCCATGATTAGATTAGATATAGTCTTCTCCTTTCATGTTAGTATACAGTGGTTGATCTCTGTTTACCCCATTACATACATACATAAACTTCCATGAAGTCATACTGCTACTTTAAATATACAAAACCCAAAAGATTCCTTTTTTTTTTTTTTTTTTCTGACAGGCAGAGTGGACAGTGAGAGAGAGACAGAGAGAAAGGTCTTACTTTTGCCGTTGGTTCACCCTCCAATGGCCGCCGCGGCCAGCGCGCTGCGGCCGGTGAACCGCGCTGATCCGATGGCAGGAGCCAGGAGCCAGGTGCTTTTCCTGGTCTCCCATGGGGTGCAGGGCCCAAGCACCTGGGCCATCCTCCACTGCACTCCCTGGCCACAGCAGAGGGCTGGCCTGGAAGAGGGGCAACCGGGACAGAATCCGGCGCCCCAACCGGGACTAGAACCCGGTGTGCCGGCGCCGCTAGGCAGAGGATTAGCCTAGTGAGCCGCGGCGCCGGCCCTTCTTTCTTTTTTTTTTTTTTAAGATTTTATTCATTTATTTGAGAGGTAGAGTTACAGAAGCTTCTTCCGGGTCTCCCACATGGGTGCAGGGGCCCAAGCACTTGGGCCATCTTCTACTGCTTTCCCAGGCCATAGCAGAGAGCTGGATAGGAAGAGGATCAGCTGGGACTAGAACCGTTACCTATATGGGATGCTGGCGCTTCAGGCCAGGGCTTTAACCTGCTGTGTCACAGCGCTGGCCCCATCCTTTTGGTTTTCTTCTTTTGACATTTAATATTCCTCCTCTGGAAGTAAGAAATTCAGCTTCCATTATCTTTAATTTTTCTGTTTTCTCCATGCAGGCCTGTGTACATAACCAATCTCTTACCTCTGCTAGCTGTTACCTCACCCAACCTGAGTTCCAACATACTGCACAGGAATATCTCCTGATAGGGGAGCCCTCATCCCTCATTACTTTGGTAGTCAATATTCAAAACGGGGTTTATTGCTCAACCTGCTTAGTCTCAGGCTCTCTACACTGAGCACTGCAACTCCCCTGTCTTTCCAGCCCTGTTACTTACTTTATTCTGCCCAATCTAACGGTTTCAGCAGTTAATTATTCAAGAATTGTAGAGTATATAAAGGAAGGAATGGAAAAGGAATGCCAATAGAAGAAACAGAACAATTTAATGCCATGCAGTGTAACTCAAAGTGGGGAAGACAGAGTAAGATGCAGGCCCATGGGACACAAATCCTCCAAGGGCTGCGAAATGAGAACAATTTAGAACAATCAATCTAGAGAGATAATGAGGCAACAGTGTCATTGGATAATAAAACATTCACCAAAAGCAAAAAAAAAAAATGGTTGGGAGAGAAAAAGAAAAATATGCTTTATGCAGAGTAGGCCTTTGTTAGCAGAGAAGGGTACCTGCTTTATAGACACTATGAATTATAGATAAGATGGGTACACATCTTGAATTGTCCAAGGTAGTCACTACTGTAAATAACTATTCTCAATTAAGCTGGTTCAACAAATGTACAATTAAATCTATATTAAGAGTTCATAGGACTGTACGTATTTACCCTTACATATTCATATGTCAGAACAAAATCTTTTATCAGATTATGTAGCCAATCATTTACATTTGGAAAATATGATCAGTTTAACAATGTAATCTTGATTTAATTTGAATTTTTGGGAGGATTACATAAATATGAGGGAAGCTTAATGATTCAATATTTTTCTAAATTTCCCAGCATATGAATCTAAATCTCACCATCTCACTTCATTATAGGAACACAAAGAATCCATTCCTTTTTAACAACTACCGTTATTATAATAAAATTATAGCCTACTGTCATATATTATACTTTGTGCTGTGTACTTTTCATGTATTCTGTCAAGTAGTATAGGTCTTTACACTATAAATATTTTAATTATCACTTAGAAAATAAGAAACTGACTAGGATGGTTATGGAAATCTTATGAAATAGCACAGTCTTTAAACAGTAGAGGAAAGATTCCCTAGTCTCATCTGTCTGACATCAGCACTCCCAATTTCTTTTAAATTTTAAAGGTGAACATATTTCATTTATTTCATATATACAGATTTAGGAGTAGAGTAAAGCTTTCTACCCTATCCTCCCTCCAGCCCATGTTCCTGCCCTCTCTCCTCTTCTTTTCCCATTCTTTCTTTTAATTTTTACAATGATCTACTTTCAATTGATTTCACACTCATAATATTAACTCTACACTAAGTAAAGAATTAAAAAAAAAAATAGTAAGAAGAAAATACACTGTCCCTCAACAGTAGAAACAGGACCTTATACAATCATCAAATCTCAAATGTAAAATTCACTCATATGCATTACATTATTTTTGGTAGTCTATTAGTTATCACACATCAGGGGAAATGTATGGTATTTGTCTTTTTGGGATTGGCTTATTTCACTAAGTACAGTGGTTTCCAGTTGCATCCATTTAGTTGCAAAAGATTGTCTAGTTTTGCTTTGATTGCTTTGATTTTTTTTTGCAAGAAGATTTTGCCTTTGCTAGTATCTTCCAAAGTTTCCATAATGTTCTCCTATAGTAAATTTATGGTATCATGTTGTAGATTTAGGTCCTTTATATTCTTTTTGAGTTGATTTCTGTTTAAGGTGTAAGATGGGGTCTTGCTTCATACTTCTGCATGTGGGGATCCAGTTTTCCCAGCACCATTTCTTGAAGAGACTGTCCTTGCTCCAGGGGTTGATTTTACCTCCTTTTTCAAAGAGTAGTTGGTTGTAGACAGGTGACATTTCTGGAGTTTCTTGATTGATTTCTGGAGTTTCTTATGTTCCATTGGTCTACGTGTCTATTTTTGCACCAATACCAGGCTGTTTTTTTTTTTTTTTAAGATTTATTTATTTGCTTGAAAGTCAGAGTTACACACAGAGAGAAGGAGATGCAGAGAGAGAGAGAGAGAGAGAGAGAGAGAGAGGTCCTCCATCTGCTGGTTCACTCCCCATCTGGCCGCAATAGCCGGAGCTGTGCCGATCCAAAGCCAGGAGCCAAGAGCATCCTCCGGGTCTCCCACGTGGGTGCAGGGGCCCAAGACTTGGGTCGCCTTCTACTGCTTTCTCAGGCCACAGTAGAGAGCTGGATCAGAAGTAGAGCAGATGGGACTTGAACCAGTGCCCATATGCAGGCGGCAGCTTTACCCACTTGGCCACAGTGACAGCCCTCAGGCTGTTTTGATTATTACTGGTCTGTAGCATGTCTTTTTTACAATTTTTTAACTTTTATTTAATAAATATAAACTTCCAAAGAACAGTTTAAGGATTACAATGGCTTCCCCCCGCCCCCAACTTCCCTCCCACCCGCAACCCTCCCATCTTCCACTCCCTCTCCCCTCCCATTCACATCAAGATTCATTTTCAATTCTCTTTATATACAGAAGATTGATTTAGTATATATTAAGTAAAAATTTCATCAGTTTGAACCCACACCAAAACACAAAGTGTAAAATACTGTATAAGTACTAGTTATAGCAGAGATCCTACATAAGGAGTAAGTGCACAGTGACTCCTGTTGTTGACTTAACAAATTGACACTCTTGTTTATGGCGTCAGTAATCTCCTTAGGCTCTAGTCATGAGTTGCCAAGGCTATGGAAGCCTTTTGAGTTCATCAACTCCGATCTTATTTGGACAAGGTCATAGTCAAAGTGGAAGTTCTCTCCTCCCTTCAGGGAAAGGTACCTCCTTTGATGGCCCATTCTTTCCACTGGGATTTCACTTGCTCACTTGCAGAGATCTTTCATTTAGGTTTGTGGTGTTTTGTTTTGTTTTTGCCAGAGTGTCTTGGCTTTCCATACCTGAAATACTCTCATGGGCTCTTCAGCCAGATCTGAATGCCTTAAGGGCTGATTCTGAGTCCAGAGTGCTATTTAGGACATCTGCCCTTCTATGAGTCTGCTGTGTATCCCGCTTCCCATGTTGGATCGTTCTCTCCTTCTTAATTTTATCAGTTAGTATTAGCAGACACTAGTCTTGTTTATGTGATCTCTTTGTTATTTTTTTTAATCTTTTTTTTTTCTTTTTGGACAGGCAGTGTGGGCATAGAGAGAGACAGAAAGATATGTGACCTCTTTGACTCTTAGACCTATCATTAAGATCAATTGTGAACTGAAATTGATCACTTGGACTAGTGAGATGGCAATGTTACATGCTACCTTGATGGGATTGAATTGGAATCCCCTGGGGCGTTTCTTGAAATCTGGTATTGAGATGCCTCTGGCTTTGTTTTTGTTGTAGATGATTGCTTTAGCTCTGTGGTCTCTTTTGCTTCCATATGGATTTTAGCATTTTTTTCCTAAATCTAAGAACAATGTTGTTGGTATTTTGATTGGGATTACATTGAATCTGTAAATTGCTTTCAGTAGCATGGACATTTTGATGATATTAATTCTTCCAATCCATGAACACAGAAGTTTTTTTTCTGTTTTTGGTGTTTGTATTTCTTTTTTAATATTAAGTAATTTTCTTTGTAAAGATTTTTTACCTCCTTGGTTAAATTTATCCCAAGGTATTTCTATTTTTTGGTAGCTATTGTGAATGGGACTGAACTTATAAGTTGTTTCACAGCCATGGTATTGTCTTTGTATACAAAGGTTATGGATTTGTGTTGTGCTAATTTTATATTCTGCAACATTACCAAACTCTCTTATAAGTTCCAATAGTCTCTTAATGAAGGCTTTTGGTTCCCCTGTGTATAGAATCATGTCATCTGCAATCAGCCATAATTTGACTTCTTCCTTTCCAATCTGTTATCCTTTGATTTCTTTTTCTTGCCTAATGGCTCTGGCTAAAACTTCAAGGACTATACTGAATAGCCATGAGAGTCAGCATGCTTGTTTGGTTCCTGATTTGGTGGAAATGCTTCCAAATTTTCCCCATTCAATAAGATGCTGGCTGTGGGTTCTTCATAGATTGCCTTCACTGTGTTGAGAAATGCTGCTTCTACACCAAATATGCTTAAAGTTTTTATCACAAAAGGATTTTATATTTTTATCAAATGCTTTCCCTGCATCTATTAAGATAATAATGTTTTTGTTCTTCAATTTCTTAATGTTAATGTATCACATTTATTGATTTTCATATGTTGAACCATCCCTGCATATCAAGAATAAACCTCACTTGGTCTAGAGCACTTCTGATTTAGCCACCATAGGACAAGATCTCGCCATTCAGCCCAAAGATATAGAATTTATTTATAAATTATGTTATATCATTGTAAGCAAATGCCAAGGGAAAGAAAACAAGCCATCTGCTTAGCTTCCTAGGACATCCATGCCCTGTGTTGAAAAGGAAATTGCAGAAACTCTCAGGTTAGCACCTGAAGGTCTGGAATCACAATGTAGCCCTTGTAGCCCTGGCAGCAGACGGCCACGCTCACATCCCAGCTCAGCAGCTCACTCAAGAACCTGAGCAAGTTTTTTTTTTTTAACTTCCCTCTACCTCATTTATCTCAGTCATTAATGAGAATTCTTTAGGCCTAAATGAAATAATACATAAAACAATAAGTGAGTACCTGGCATATGGAAAGCACTGAATAAGTGTAATTAATTTTTAATGTCATTATTGCTATTGATGGTGGTGTTGTTATTTTATAGCCTCTAACTATGCCTTACATCTGCTGCTTTTTTCCCTCAGCCTAATTAACATCAGCATTAAAACTTGCAGCTTGTGGAGTGACAATTTTTGATAGGAACTCATACTTAATCATGAGAGCTTGTAAAATCCTAGTGCAAAGAATCAATCAGGCCAATTAATGTGTAAATATGCCATGAACTTCTCCTATGTACCAGATGCTATCTTTGGCAATAAAAATCCAACAGGAAAAGAGTGGAGGGTCCCTTTCTTTCCTGTAATTCCCAAGCTCAGTTATTCTTCACGGCTTTTCATGTCTTAAGTAACTGAAAAACAACTGAGAAACAATGTCTGTCCTATTGTGTGAGGAAACATAAGAATCACACATGACACAGCGAGTGTTATGATGAATTACAAAATACTGACTCAAAGCACAATGGCCCAGAGATGAATTCCAGTCCAATCCTGAGAGGATGTCTGAGAGGATAGGCTCTTTGGAAGAAGAAATAAAGCAACAGAAAATATTAAATAAAATGTGTTCAGTCTGAAAGCTATAAGCAATTAGAAGGTTCTCTTGGTTAGCATTCAATTTTTGTTTGTTGTTGTGAATGAAAGATATCAGATATGCAGCAAGTACCAACTCATACAATAAATATAGATGTCCATACTTTTGATTATAAGACATAATTTCATTAAGCAATTGAGTCTTTTGTGAATTCCTTCTTAGTATCAATGATTATCACAGACGTACATAGGTGTATTCACTTGCCCAACATACTGCATTTAATTGTTTCCAACGTCTTCACATATATGACTATGCAAGTACTTCAGTGATATAAAAAGACAATCACTTAGAAAATTTATTTATTTGTAAGGCAGATTTACAAGAGAATGAACAAGAGAAAGAGAAAGAGAGGTCTTCCATCCACTTGTTCACACCCCAAATGACCTCAGTGCTGAGAGTTGGACCAATCTGAAGCCAGGAGTCAGGAGATTCATCCAGGTCTCCTGCATGAGTGCAGGGGCCCAGGGTCTTGGTCCATCCTGCACTGCTTTCCCAGGTGCATTAACAGAGAGCTGGGTTCAAAGTGAGTCAGCCAGGACTCCAGCCAGTGCCCTTATGGGATACTTAGAGAGCACTGTCAATTTGTTACACTGGCCTGGCACATTCATGCAAGTGCTTCACTCAGATTACACCATTTTGAGATTACCATGAACCAGCCTCTGACACCATGGCTTCTCTCCTCTTTCACAGGTCAGTACGCCCTTCCCTCTTCCTCCACAGAGAACACTGTATTTGATTTCTAATGACTCAGACTGGAACACTGGGGAATGCATTGACCTTACAAGGAGAGTTTCAGGTAAGTAATGGGAGGGGCTCCATTAAGGCCATTATCTCCAGGTTGCAGATCAAAGAGAAACTGATCAGGGTTTCTCTACTGCTTGTAGCACACTTTCCAATGCTCTGAGAAATAAAGTTGAGGCAAAGATGTAGTGTAGCAGTTAGACGTCTACATTCCACATAAGAGTACCCTGGCTCCACATTGGAATGCCAGCTTCCTGCTAATGAGGATCCTAGAAAGCAGCAGGTAATGGATCATGTTGGCTTCCTGCTTCTTGCTTCCCATGTGAGAAATCTATCTGAATGGCTTTCCCGCGCCCAGCTCTAGCCTCAGCTCAGGTATTTGGGGGAGTGAACTAGCAGACAGATCTTTCTCTGTGTCTGTTTCTCTCTGCTTCTCAAATGAATAAAAAAATTAATGAAAGGTTCCCATGTAAATCTCACAAGGTGTTTCAAACTGGTCCTTGTCCTGACTGTTGATGTACAATGTAATACTTTATCCCTTTTAGTATTTTTTTTTGTTCTAGTTAATACTATTGGTTGAACTGTGTAATTAACACACAATTATTCTTAGGTGTTTAAATTTAACTGAAAAGTGATCCCTGTTAAATATAAAAGTGGGAATAAGAGAGGGAGGAGAGATACAATTTGAGACATGCTCAGTCGGATTTGCCCCAAATGATGGAGTTAGAAATGTGTCAGGGGATTCCAATTCAATCCCATCAACGTGGCATGTACCAATGCCATCTCACTAGTCCAAGTGATCAATTTCAGTTCACAATTAATCACACTGATAGGTCTAAGAGTCAAAGGTATCACATAAATAAGACTAGTGTCTGCTAATACTAACTGATAGAATCAAAAAGGGAGAGAACGATCCAACATGGGAAGTGAGATACACAGCAGACTCATAGAAGGGCAGATGTCCTAAATAGCACTCTGGACTCAGAATCAGCCCTTAAGGCATTCAGATCTGGCTGAAGAGCCCATGAGAGTATTTCAGGTATGGAAAGCCAAGACACTCTGGAAAAAAAAAAAAAAAAAACACCTAAATGAAAGATCTCTGCGAGTGAGATCCCATTGAAAAGAACAGGCCATCAAAGAAGGAGGTACCTTTCTCTGAAGGGAGGAGAGAACTTTCACTTTGACTATGACCCTGTCAGAATAAGATCGAAGTCAGGGAACTCAAAAGGCTTCCATAGCCTTCAACTCATGACTAGAGCCTAGGGAGATTACTGACGCCATAAACAAGTGTGTCAATTTAAGTCAACAACAGGAGTCACTGTGTACTTACTCCTCATGTAGGATCTCTGTCCTTAATGCATTGTCCAATGTGAATTAATGCTATAACTAGTACTCAAACAGTATTTTACACTTTATGTTCTGTGTGGGTGCAAACTGATGAAATCTTTACTTAGTATATACTAAATTGATCTTCTGTATATAAAGAGAATTGAAAATGAATCTTGATGTGAATGGAATGGGAGAAGGAGTGGGAGATGGGAGGGTTGCAGGTGGGAGGGAAGTTGTGGGAGGGGGGAAGCCATTGCAATCCATAAACTGTACTTTGGAAATTTATATTTACTAAATAAAAGTTAAAAAATAAATAAAAGAGAAGTGTAGGAAAAGAAAGAAGAGAGGAAGGAGAAAAAGAAGAAAAGAAAGAAGTATACTTTTCCTGGCAGGCGAGGGCAATTGTAGCTGTCTGGGGTCTGCTCTAAAATCCGGTGTTTGCAAGGAGCCCTGAGGGGAAAGTTCTCCAGATTCACAGTCAGCTCTGAGAATTTTACTTTGTCCTCCCTGGAGGAGGATTGACGGAGTTTTAAAGAATCAGCTTGTAGAGAGCCCTTAGCAGACTCATCAGTTCTGGTGCCAAGGAAAATATTTTTGAATCAGCTCAGTGACATTTTTACAAGGAGTATGAGAAATTCTAGAGTGAAAGAGCCAACTTCCACAAACCCCACAGGCCTCTCCTCCAGCCAAGAGCAACACTGACATGAGCAGGAGCGGCCAACAGCACAGGGCTTGAAGCGATCCTTCAAGGGGCCGTGTGGCAAGATTTAAGAGCACACTGCTGACCCTCCCTTGGATACACTTCGATATCATCTGTCCCACAGTCTGACTTTGTGGGAGATTTCTTTGATGTCTTCACCATGTACCTCATGGGTGAGGACCAGCAGAACTTCCTCACGTCAAGGCATTAGCCAAACCTCAGCCTAAGGCAAAGCTTTGGCTAGTTACTCCACAGTAACCCGCCTCGAGCCCACTGCCCTGTGCACTGCCCAGTAATGCTGCGCTTGTCTCTGGTCCTTGACGTCTGGATGCTTTTGTCTTTCCAGAATACCCTTCCCCTACTTTTACAAAGCTGACTCTTGCTCAGCCCTCAACCAAAAAGCTGCTTCTTTAGTGAGAATGTCCTTATATTTCAAAATATGTAATCCTTTTTAAATTCTGCTTTGTTATAAACTATACAACTGCCAGTAAATCTTTGATAGTTACTCTATCACGACTCCTAGTGAAAGATGGTTTTCTACTGTACAAGCAGGACTATTTCATTGTGACCAGATTTTATCAATACAAAGTAGTCATTAATTTAAAAAAAAATACTTTCAAGAAGTGACATGGTTACACTGACAGTGCAGGATAAACTAGCTGATTGAAAGGCAAGGAGGGGGGGGCAGCACTGTAGCACAGTAGGCTAATCCTCCACCTGCAGCACTGGCATCCCATATGGGGGCCAGTTCTAGTCCCAACTACTCCTCTTCCAATCCAGCTCTCTGCTGTGGCCTGGGAGAGCAGTAGAGGACGGTGCAAGTCCTTGGGCCTCCACACCCATGTGGGAGACCGAGAGGAAGCACCTGGCTCCTGGCTTTGGATGGGCTCAGCTCTGGCCGTTGTGGCCAATTGAGAAGTGAACCATTGGATGGAAGACCTTTCTCTCTGTTTCATGCTGTCTGTAACTTTGCCTCTCAAATAAATAAATAAAATCTTTAAAAATAAAAAAAGGCGAAGTAAAAGAATTTGAAGGCAAATAGTCCTGGGCTAAATGAAACTAGATAATTCAGCAAATGTTTAATTTTCATGGGAATTTTTTAATTTAATTCTACTTTGTAGGATTATTTTAGTCCTTTAATTTTATAATATCCACAAAGCACCTATAATACAATAGGAATTAGCAAATAATAAGAGGTGGCTTTTACAGCTTTTAAAATTCCTTTATAAAAAATAGATTCAATAGTTCCTCTGGCTGTTGAGGACTGATCCCCTGACTTGAGATGCAAGCAATTTCACATAGAGGCTACACATCCTCCCATAGGCCCTCAGATAACAACTCTAGCTTCCCACCCTGTCTCTACACTCTAGGCACGTTGGCAATCCTGCTCTTCCTACAACACTTTACGGCTCCATGTGAATTATCTTTCCCTTTTCCTGTAATGTCTATCCCTGTTTATTCGCCTGCAACATCCTGACTCATCTAAAGAAGAAACATTTACTTTTTATGTGAAGAACTCTTCAGTTCTTTAAGGGAAAACCAATCACTTCCCTTGTTTGTGAAACCCTCAGAACTTTGTTAAAACACATGATGTTTCTTAACAGGCTATTTTACATTTTATCTATTCACATGATTCCATTAAATGGCAAACATTTTGAAGTCAAGAAAAGAGTGATCACAACCCACCTCCAATGATATTCCCCTCAAGCCATACTTACCTGAGTATACAATTATGCTTATATAATCTCAAACATGAGTCAGCCCCTGGACCTGACACAAACATGATCATTAAACATACAAGAACAGTAGTTGGATAGAATAGAACTTAACTCAGAAACTCTAATGATAATTATCAGTAAATTCTCTTCTGACTCAGTTGCTTTATCTTGAAAACAGAGGCATTAATAATTTCTATGTCATGAGATTTATAAGGCACAGAAATGAAATGAGATTGGAGTTGTGAACTCTATATTTTTTTGCAGATATTTGTTGTTTGTGAAACATGATGCTATATCTTTATGGAGATTACAACTGTAGTGCTATGATACACAGAAAATTTCAAATAGACATATAGAAAAAGATGAAAATAACATACAAATATAATACAACAGTATATATACACACAACAGTACATATAAATATATATATATACAACAGTATATATACATATAATTTAGTATATGTAGAAAGATATACTCATGAGACATATTAATACCCATACAAATAACAATTCAAAGCAATTTGATATTTAATGATGATGTAATCTACTAATTCTATTACAAATGAGACATGAACAGTCCCTTGGAAGCTGACATGGCCCAGAGTGTCAACATGGAGGAGATGTGACTAGAATAGGTAACAGAATAGGTAATAGTCAAATAGAGAGGAAGCTGCTTGTGCCTGTGTGGAGGCCTCCAGGGACTGTAAAAAAATTCATATTTATAGAGGACCACCCAACATACATTCCCAAGGGAAGTGTGTTGCTCCACTTTATACAGTGATAGGAAGAAAATGATTATTAGTTGTATAATGACAAAAGAATGCAGCCTCAGAAAATTATAAATTGAGGGTCTGCCATTATGGCACAGGGAGCTAAGCTGCCACCTGCAGCATAGGCATCCCATATTAGAGCACCGGTTTGAGTCCCAGCTACTCAGCTTCCAATCCAGCACCCTAGTATTGCATCTGGGAAAGCAGCAAAAGACGGCCCAGCTACTTCCATGCCAACATTGTGGTAGACACAGATGGAGTTTTGGGCTCCTCACTTTGGCCTGGACCAACCCTGGTCATTGTGGAAGTTTGAAGAGTAAACTAGTGGATGAAAGTTATCCCTGTGTGTGCGTGTGTGTGTGTGTGTGTGTGTGCACGCACGCCTCACTCTGCCTTTCAAGTAAATATTTTTATTTGAGAAAATTATAATTTGACTAATGTTGTTATGAAACATAAAATATAATTAAAAAGGAGTTTGAGTGGTGGACATTCGATACAGCAGGTAAGATGCCATTTGAAATGCCAACATCTCACATTGGAGCACCAAGTCTGCTTTGGAATCCAGCTTCCTGCTAAGGTGTACCTTCGGAGGCAGCAGATAATGGCTCAAATACTTGGGTCTCTACAACTCGTGTGAGACCTGGATTGAGTTTCAGGCTCCTGGATTCAGCCTGTCCCAGCCTCAGCTATTGTGCACAGTTGTGGGAGTGAACAAGTAGAGGGGAGATCTCTTTTTCAAATATAAAAAGAAAATGTATTTGGGGGGGAAAGAAGTAATTTGAGTTAAAGTATGAAGAACTCAAAATGAGGAGCAAGATAATTGAAAAGTTGAATCGAATACACATTTACTAAACGCCTCTGAATATCTGCACTGTCATCCCTAAAGTATCCCACACACCTGTCCTCTGACTTAAAAATATGTGTGACTTTCAATTGTTTTTATCTTGTAATTGTTTTTACACAGCACAGTAATCCCACTGTCTCTGCTTCCTTCAAAGGTGATCCTACTACTGTGAATAATGATGAGTTTAAAAAAACAACCAGCCATCTATTTGCATGTGTATGGCCAAGTCGGAGTATCACTATGGAACACTCAGAGTTAAGGCACGATCCTCCTTAAGGGACAGAAATGTAATGGTCATCTGAGCCAGACCCTCTTCAGGAGCTACAAGAGGTTTCTGTTAGCAGTATTTATATTAGTAGTTTAACTTCCCTTCCCTAACCCTTGCTTCTCTACTAAAATCAATTCTGAATTCCTCCAGTTCCCTCTTCTCCGATCACAGACATGAAATTTTCATCTTGGTTTTTGGCTAGAGTAGCACTGAAGTCCTTCATAGGCTATCTGTGTACATAGCAAAAACACCCGATACTCCCAGGATTTTCTTTTGTTTATAGCAATGTTCCTTCCTGTAGTGATTGTATCTGTCAATCACTCACCTAGAGACCTGAGAAAAATTAATAAATATGGATTTTTAAAGAAAAATAAAAGGCAAAAAGGAAAAGCATAAACCAAAAACACTCTTTGAGAAGAAAATAAGAGGATTTGTTGCCAGCATACCCACTTCTAGAAAAGTCTCAAAAGGAAGCTCTTGAAACAGAAAGGAAATTAAGACTCTTGGAACATCAGGAGGGGAGAAAGAGAAATACAGTACAAAATATAGGTAAATAGAATCCTCAAATTCTGTTGAGAAGCAATTGTTTAATATTTCACATAGCTATCAATGTAAGTAGGGGAAATATTAAATATAATTTTAAACAAGGAGAGTAAAAGGTTTTAAAGGAGGTAATCTTTATATAATTGAATTGATAAAATGCCAACGCTAACAGAAACTGATAAGCTATGTATATATAACACCTAGAATAACCACCAAAAAAATCTATTCAGAGACCATAGATAAATCAAACTGGAATTGTTAAATGAATAAATGTTTCAATAACCTTCAGGAAAGCTGGAAATAGAAAACAGAGAAACTATATCATCATAGACAATGAAAAGCAGAAAATAAAACACAAGAAAAGAACAAAATAGAATGGCAAAGTTAAGCTTTAACATATGGATAACTGCATTTGATGATCATTGTTAGAAAAACACCAAGAAAAAATTTTACCAAATATATAAAAACACCCAAATCAAGTATGTTGCTATCTATTAGAAGCTCACTCAAAATACACCTGTAATTTAGGATAAAATTAAGGATAGAAAGAGATAAATCATGTAAACAGTCATTAAAGGGAAGCAAGAACACCTATATTAACATCAGACTAACACTTCAGAGAATGAAAGTTATCAGGGACAGAGGATCGCTACATGTTAATAAAAAGGTAGTTCAACAAGAAAATATATACTCTAGAAAACAAAGCTGCCAAATGTGACAGGCAGACGCTGATAGAGCTGAAAGAAGAAACAGAAATCTACAATAGGGATACATAATTCAAAACCACTCAACTGCTGATGGAACACCTAGAAGAAAAACTAGCAATAGAATAGAACACAGTGTCCGTTATATTTTGAACTGTAGGACGTGAAAAATAATACCACTTATACCTTTTTGAATTTCATGAAGATTAAATTAATTCATACTTACAGAAGGCCTAAAAATATAACTGGAGTAGGTGTTATAGTGTACCATGTTAAGATGTCATTTGGGACACCCTCCTCCTGTACTAGAGTACCAGTTCAAGTCCTGGCTATTCTGTTTCTGACCCAGCTTCTTGCTAATGTGCATGAGAAGGCCTAAGTACTTGAGTATATTGTGTTCCATCAGCAGTTGAGTGGTTTTGAATTATGTATCCCTATTGTAGATTTCTGTTTCTCCTTTCAGCTCTATCAGGGTCTGCCTGTCACATTTGGCAGCTTTGTTTTCTGGAGTATATATTTTCTTGTTGAATTACCATTTTATTAACATGTAATGATCCTCTCTGTGCCTGATAACTTTCATTCTCAAATATTTTGGTATCCATGTGAGACCAAAATGGAGTTCTGAGCTCCTGGCATTGGCTGAGCCTACACTTGGGAACTGCGGGTATTGGAGGAGTGAATCAGCACATGGAAGATAGCTCTCTCTATCTCTCCTCCTTTGTCTGCCACTCTGTCTTTCAAATAAATATTTTTTTAAATGTAATATTTAAGCCCTGAAATAAGCTCTCAAATATCTAATTATGGCCATTTGATACATCAAATCATTTATTTTTTGACAGGCAGAGTTAGACAGAGAGAGAAAGAGAGAAAGGTCTTCCTTCTGTTGGTTTAGCCCCCAAATGGCCACTGCGGCCAACGTGCTGCTGCTCCCGCAGCGCCTATCCAAAACAAGGAGCCAGGTGCTTCCTGCTGGTCTCCCATGTGGGTGCAGGGCTGAAGGACTTGGGCCATCCTCCACTGCCTTCCTGGGCCACAGCAGAGAGCTGGACTGGAAGAGGAGCAACCGGGACAGAATCCAGCACTCCAACCGGAACTAGAATCCGGTGTGACACCACTGCAGGTGGAGGATTAACCTAGTGAACTGCAGGGCTGGCCAGAAATCATGTATTTTAAAGGTAGTCAACATGCCAACACATCAAAAGAAAATAATCATGTAAGCAAATGCATCATAATAGATGAAATGTGATTATCCCAAATTGCAGCCATAGGATGGGCATTGTGGTGAAGTTCTACCACTTGGGATGCCTATGTCTCATAATGAAGTGCCTGGTTTAAGTCCCAATTATTCTGCTTCCGATCCAGCTTCCTGATAATACACCTGTTATGGCAGCAGATGATGTCTCAGGGGCTTCTTTCCACCCATGTGAGAGACCAAGATGGAGCTTCAGGCTCCCAACTTTGCCTTATCCAGCCCCAGCCAATGCAGGCATTTGGGAAAAGGATAGAAAAACCTCTCTCTCCCCCTCCCTCCTTCCCCCTCCTCTTTCTTCTCCTCCTACTCTCTCGCTGGCACTCTGCCTTTCAAATAAATAAATGAGTGGGCCTTTTAAAAAATGCAGCTTCAATAATTGAAAGAAAGAATGACTTGGAGACAGTCCTAATCACATATCTTAGGTTTTGTCATTTATCTTTCTGCCTCAATTCAATTAAAACAGCATAAAACAAGCTTTGTTTTAAAAGAACCAGGGGAATTGTATGATGATGTTTAGAAAACTTATTTTGTTATCTAATGAAAAGGCAAGTGATAAATCTTTCTCAATTTGTTTCATCCCTGCACTGAGTTGGGTAGATATTCTCAATTAGCTATAGTGCCTTGATAGCGTTAAAGCACTAATAAATTATAAGTCCCAGACTAGGCCAAGAGCTACACGATTCAATGTCCCATTATGAAGGCTCTTCTGTTCAGTCTCTCTTAGCACCAACCCATTTTGCTGCAGCTTCTTTGAAGTAATTCAGTTTTTTTTTTTATTTTTTTATTTATATAAAGGGGAACAGTGTCATGAATTTCATATATACAGTTTTTAAGAGCATAATGATACTTCTCACCCCACGCTCCCTCTTCCCTCTTTTCTTATTTTTTAACTTTTATAATGACATAATTTCAATTTGAAGTAACTGATTTTTTAGTGGGAAGAAAATAATCTTATTTTCTCTGTCATTGCAAATGGCATTTAAGATCAGAGCAGGAATTAAAATAAAGAATACCAACATAATCGAGTTTAAACCATGACTCTTATTATGCCTTCGGTGCTCATTCTATCACCATTTTATACCTGCCTATTTCCATGTTTATTTCCCCACTCAGTCTTTAAACTCTAAACACATTGAAATCTTTAAACTTCTCATATCTCTTGTTTGTTCCAACCACAGAGCCCTTGAAAATGCTGCCCCCTCTGTCTAGAGCAACCCAACACATAACGTATCTTGATTTGCCCAATTCCTGCTCATTTTATGATTCCACTGAAACAGCAAAGAAAGCCAGGCCCACCACCTACATAGATCCATAGGCACTCAGAATCTCTACTGCAGCTTGATCACAATTGTACCTCTTCCTCACCTTACTGGGATTGAGTTCATTACAAGAACTTAGCTTTCTAAAATCTGCCTTCCTTCATAAGACAGCAGACATTGTGAGGAGAGGGATCTCTGTCTTCCTCAGAGATCCAGTTCCTCCTCTGCTTCTACAGCTATCAAAATCTAGAAGAGCATCCTTCCTGCCCTGATACATTTTTTCTCAACTGTATATTTTCTTATTTTTAGATGTTCAACATGTGTATCTCAGGAGGTGATGTCTATTTTCACAGCATCCTTTAAGAAATAAAACATAGGACATAAACGTTTTTTAAAAATCTTACATATTAGTCTATCAAATGCTCCTTAAAATCTGAAATGTCATATTTCTATGAGTTTAAAACTGGTTTAAAATATGTTGGTAAAACTTGCATTAATATCCTTTGCTATACATCCACTACTTTACATTTGCCCATCGTGCTTAAAAAGAACATTGTTTAGTCTTATACCACATAAGAGAGCATTCCTTTCATCACATAAATTTCTTGATATAATGATTCTTCTTTGATTTCCCCATTACCCCATTATTATTCTGGCTTTTTCCTCTCTATTCTGGATTCTGTGCTTTGTTTTGTTGTAATCCTTTTTGATTGTTGCAGGCTTTCTTTTTAGTTGTTAATTTGGCTCTCCATATTTTTAAAGAAGCTTTTGAAATATATTTGTAGAAAAACAAATATATTTGTAGAAAAACAAAACTATATATAATATATATATTATATATGTTATATATATAATATATATATATATAATATATTTGTAGAAAAACAAAACTACGGCGCTGCGGCTCACTAGGCTAATCCTCCGCCTTGCGGCGCCGGCACACCGGGTTCTAGTCTCGGTCGGGGCGCTGGATTCTGTCCCGGTTGCCCCTCTTCCAGGCCAGCTCTCTGCTGTGACCAGGGAGTGCAGTGGAGGATGGCCCAAGTGCATGGGCCCTGCACCCCATGGGAGACCAGGAGAAGTACCTGGCTCCTGCCATTGGATCAGCGCAGTGCGCCGGCCGCAGCGCACTGGCCATGGCAGCCATTGGAGGGTGAACCAATGGCAAAAAGGAAGACCTTTCTCTCTGTCTCTCTCTCTCACTGTCCACTCTGCCTGTCAAAAAATAAAATAAAAAATAAAAAATAAAAAAAAACCAAAACTACCAAAGAATGCAACCTGATGAATTTTTAGAAAATTAATGCCTGGTTTAGCCCATAACCAAACAAGAAACAGAACTGCAGGAGCACCCATGAAAGTCTCTCTCCTATAGCCCTCTAGTCACCACTTATTCAAGGGAAGCCATTTTCTTCACATCTAATACCAGCTATTTGTTTTGCCCATGTCTGTGATATATAGAAGTGAAATCCTACTTTCATTTTTGGCCTCTCAAGTTCAACATAATTGTTTCTTACCTGATTAGAAAGAGTTGTAAAGAACCAATATCAGTGTTGGAATATGAATATCCAATGCCTCATTCCATTTTACTAACAACTGAAGTATTATTGATAATAATTTCATGTTTTAGAATACTGTAGACAGTTTGCTATGAATATGCCAGTACATACCTTTTCAGATGTAGATAGATAGATACAGATAGACTGATAGGTAAACTGGACAATAGAACAATGGAGATAAGAATATACAAGTTTTAGTTGCTTTAGATCCTCCCCAATATTTCTTTTGTCAGTCTTTAGTGTTCTACCATTTTATTGTTTCTGGAGAGTATGTAGCGGTACTTCATTAAATTTTTAATTTATATCTTCTTGATGGAGCTAACAATTTTTGTGTATTTGTTGACATTTTGTCAACAACTTGTTATATTTCTTCAGGAAGTATCTATTCAAATGTCATGACCATTTTTCTATCAGATTGTCTACTTTTTTTAAATTGAGTCAGAGACCTGTATTGTGGCTCAACAGATGAAAGCCCTGGTCTGCACTGCTGGCATCCCATATGGGCACCAGTTCAAGTCCCAGCTGCTCCACTTCTAATGCAGCTCCTTGCCAATGTGCCTGGGAAAGCAGTGAAAGATGGCCCAAGTGCTTAGGCTCCTGCACCCATGTGAGAGACCCAGATAAAGCTCCTAGCTCCTGGCTTCATATCTGCCCAGTTCCAGCCATTGTGGCCATTTGAGGAGTGAACCAGATGGAAGACAACTTTCTCTCTTTCTCTCTCTCTCTCTCTCTCTCTGCCTCTCTGTAACTCTGCCTTTAAAATAAAGAAGTCATCTTTTAAAAAAAATTAAAAAATAAAAAATAAACAGTCATAGTGTTCTTTATATAATATAGGCATAACAGATACATATTTCACAAATATATAGCCTAATTCTGTGTATTTTCTTTTAAAATTATTTTATAATGGTGTAGTTTCATATAGTTACAATGGTTTCATGCATCCCAGAACCAGTTTCTCCTATTCAGTGTTTTGCGTAATATGATGTTTCTGTCAAAATTAACAAACTGATATAATACAGATAAATTAATATTTTTAAGTCAACATTCCATTGATTTGTTTTCATTTCTACATAATGCTCACACTCTGCTCCAGACTTCCAGATCTCTGCTTAGCCAAATCATCTGTTCTTGCATGCTGTTTATTTTTCCCAGTAGAGCCCTAACATGATAATCAGCTATTTTGCTTCCCATCCCTGGTAATTCCAATGTTTGTGTCATAATTTACTGGTGTTCTGATTCTTGTTATTTCCTTCAGTGTTTTCTCTTGACTTTTGAGATACCATGAATTTTTTCCTTGAAACCGTACATATTAATTGGTTAATAGTAGCTAAAGTACATGTGTCTTTACTGCCAGCATCTATGTATCTGGCCAGAAATTGGGATGGTTTTGTAGTTTGCTGGAGCTTCAGACTCCCCTGGTGTGCTTATTATTACCCATTTCCTGATGTAGGGCTTTCCTAAGTACTCCCTGTCAGAGAAAGCTTGTCTTGCAACTTTTTCTTCTGTAATCCACTGCTATTTTAAGGAAACCCTATTGGCACAGTTTGTGGTTTATACTCTTGTGATCAAATCTCAGACCTGTGTCTCAGGAATACCACGTTCACAAATATTCCTCTTTGTAAAACTCTTCCATCTTCCCTCTGTTCCTGTCTCAGTCGTCCCCCTGCTCCCAATGTTTCTCTGATCTCAGCCCTGATGACTTTTCTGCCCTCTTATTTCAGTTAGGAAGACTGGAGAAGGCTCAAGAGAGATATTCCCTCCCGGAGCTGAGCTAAAGCCCATTCAGATTCTCTTCCTTTGGGGAAGAGGCTTCCTGCACAGGAGACACCCAGTAAGTGCTCACTGAAAGTGGAATGGTTACTCAGGGAGGAGTGAGGAAAAGGCTAGACAGTTCTCATTCGATAACCTTACAGCATAGGCTGTGAGATTCCTTGTGATAGGACTTGCCTAATCTTGAATTCAAACCCAGGAGGCTTTTATATTCAGTCAGTCTGCATTAGAATGCCAGATCTATCATTCCTATGAGTTTTTTTCTAGTTACTTGACTGGTCTGAATGACATTCTCACATCTATAATAGGAAAATACTGATAGGATCTCAGCTTAAAAAAAAAAAAAGATTTATTTATGTACTTGAAAGAGTTGCACAGAGAGAGAAGGTGAGGCAGAGAGAAAGAGAGGTCTTCCATCCGATGGTTCACTCCCCAATTGGCTGCAATAGCCAGAGCTGCACTGATCCAAAGCCGGGAGCCAGGAGCTTCTTCTGGGTCTCCCACATGGGTGCAGGGGCCCAAGGACCTGGGCCATCTTCCACTGCTTTCCCAGGCCATAGCTGAGAGCTGGATCAGAAGTGGAGTAGACAAGTCTCAAACCGATGCCCACATGGGATGCCAGCACTGCAGGCGGCCTAACCTGCTATGCCACAGCACCAGCCTCTCTGCTTTATTTAATCAATATTTTTTGAATTATGAATATGTTCAAGTTAATTCACAAGATAGATTTTCTATGGGCTAAATTAAGTCTCACATCAGCTTTCTGAGTTTGATATTATTTATGTGACCAGTTGAGAGAAGTTAATAAGTATCATAATTCCTCCCTCTCTGAAATGCTCAGTCTTATATGTAATGTGTAATTTCTCTACTTTTTTCTTTATTACTTATTTACATCACAGTGTAGTTTGAAATACGTATTTGTTGCTGGGAGATCTATACAAATTTCTTAATGTGGCTTTAACAAAATGAGAGAGATGTGGGACAGATAGTAAGTACCAAATCAGAGTTAGATAGAAGGAATCAGAGGTGACTACAGCTCTTAATAACCTGTTATATATTTTCTGAGCAATCAGAAAAGAGGGGCTCCAAGCCTCAATCATAATGTAAAGGAGGGGGAGATGTTGATTACTTTGATTCTATCAGTACACATTCTATTCATGTATTGAAATATTCCGGCTGCGGCTGTCGATCTGAGACAGGCAGCGAACTGAGAGGCTGTATGGACCTGTAGGCTTGGGGGGGGGGGGGTCCTCGAAAGGCCCGAGGCCGTCTCTCGGTGGAGCAGGCCACCTCCCTGGGGGAAGGGAAGCCGGAGTCCCGAGCGTCTGGCCAGGTTCAGGGCATGCGGAGGGCCTGAGGCTGGAGCTGGCGCCGGGACCCGCCCAGATGTTGCGTTTCCAACTTTGTGCTGTTAGTTGTGCTCCATTGGCCACTCGCCCTTTCCTGTGGAAGAAATTCGTCCCGCAGGGGCCGCGAGGTGTGTCGGCCTTCTTGGGCCCGTAGACCCCTGAGGCTGCCGTGTCTGTGGGCGAATTCTAGGGGTCTGCTTCCGTGATTTTTCGGGAAGGATTCACGGAATCTTCCACGAATCCTGACAGTCGGGAAGGAGAATGCTTGTTCCCTTTAGCGTTTGCTCATTGGGCATCCTGGCGCTCTTGTTTTCCCACTGATGGAATCCAAGAACCTCGCTTGCTGGAGTAGTCACTTTAGGACCTCTTCATGATGGCCGCACGTCGTGGTGTGGCTGTTGGCCCATAACCTCGAACTTCCTAAAAATGTGGGTGCTTGTGTCTAGTCCCCACAAAAGCAAGTTGTCACTTGCTTTTTACAAGCGTTTGATGTAATCTGCATTGGGTAAATAATGGTTTTGGATGATGGTGTACTGTACGTCGGTTTTAATTATCTCATTATACACTTTGCAGACAGGCTTCTGTAAGCCTGGAAACAGACTGTTAATTCCAGAAAGCAGGACTACATGTTCGATGTATAGTGCTTTAGGTTGCCATAAAAAGTGATTTTGCTTATTTCTCAATAATTTTTACAATTTTTACAATTGGGAATTGATATAAGACCAGTATAAAAATTTAACTTTAGTGCTGGTGCTGTGATGTAGTGAGTAAGGCTACGTCTATAGTGCCAGCATCCCCTATGGGCGCCAGTTCAAGTCCTGGCTGTTCCACTTCTGATTAAAATATTACAATACACCTAAGAACTATATATAATTTTTAATAAAATTTTAAATGTTTTAAGATAGAAGAAACTATTGTTAATAACCCATCACAATAACACTGTCTCTCCTTTCTGTGGGCATCTCTTCCTCTATCCCTACTTCTTAGCAGTACTTGTTTGAATGAAACATTCTCCCCTTTCCTGTTTATGGTGAAGGTGCGTATATCAGTGTGAATAGGAGAATTTATTGTTAGCAGAGTTAGCCATCATGGCCCTAGTGACATAAAATATTTGTTATTCTAATAATAAACATAACTCTAAAATGAATTGTAAATAGAGTACATGATTTGCATATTTCTCTAACCAATATTTCATCCATAACCAAAGGAAATTATCATTGTGTTTTGTATTTTTCACTTTCTATTTTCCACAGTACCCATGTCTAAAAGCAGTCACCATAATTTAACCTAATTTCTTATGACAAAACTGCAAATAGAAATGGATTAGTCCTATAATAAATTTTTCATCTAACACATGTTGTGCTTTCCAGTCCAGTCATACATAATGAGAATGATCAATTCTCTCCTTATTAATAATTTTCACTTTATCCTGCCATAATAGAGGTTTCTTTTTATTTGTATCTTACAGACAATGTAGGAAATACTATTTAATGGGCAGACCAATGATCTAATGTATTTTCCTAGTGACAATTTCCAAGGAGAGGATGAAAAACTACTGTCATAAGTAACATAACAATAAATCTCCTTGATAACATTATTCAAAATCGAAGGTAGAATTACTTCCATCCCTGACGGACACACTAATACTGAACTACCCTTACTTAAACAAACAACTAGACAACCAGACAAAACATGCAGCAACTACTCTTAACCCTGCACTGTAGGCAGGAGACTGCCCTCTGTGACAGAGGGGCGCTCCCCAGGGTGAGCCCTACAACCCTCAAGTTTTGTCCCGAGGGACTTCTCAGATGTGGTATGAACAAGAGAGCTAACTTTCAGGCAGAATGCAGCACTCTGCTGAGGTGAGGAGACAGAAATTTGAAACCATGCTATTGGGGTGACTGGATTTGTGGTACATAGCCCTAAAGAGAGGAAAAGTGTATCTGACAAAAAAGGGAGCCCCAGAAATTCAGAAATGCTCCATTAGGTCACTGACAACTGAGTAAGCTGTGCATTTAGAGGTCAAGGCGCTGAGGGTCAGTAGAGAACACCTGCCAGGGAGCTGAAAGAGATTGAGGGGATGCAGAACAGTAGAGAACATACAACGCTGACTGTCCAGCGTGGGAAGACCTGGTGAACTCCTTGGCCATTTAGCTGAATACATAAGAAAAGTAATACTCTAGGTGTTCAGCACTTTTTAGAATAGGGGATTTTGTCATCTTACCCTCCACCCAATGCTTAACACTAAACCATACGAGGATCAGCATATCCATGAGTGTTTATTATAGGGGTTATCGTAAACATTCAAATCCATCACCCACTTTTCAGAGTTCTAAGAATGTCCTAAAACTTATTGTGTTGATAGTTGGCCATACCTGTGACTATACTAAGAGTCTTTGAATTATATAGTAGAATGAGTAAATTATAAAGTTTATGAACGATATCACAATAAAGCTGTGAAAATTTTAAACACATACATGATATACATTTGATTATAGTGTTCACAGATATGTTTTATACTTCTCAGTGTATTCAAATGAAATACATTATGTCTATATAAATGCATAAGCAAATATGTATCTACCCACACATGGACATAAATACATACAGGATTATATAGATCTGACAGGTTTTAGAACTAGGAACTCTGATTTCTTTGTGTATAAGTATCACTTTTATAGTTTTTTCAAATAAAGTGCCTTAAACCTGGCAGTTACTCAGTCATCAGACTTCAGTCTTACACATTTTGTAAAATTCCAACCTTTGTGCTTCAATCATTTCTTTTTTTTTAACTTTTATTTAATGAATATAAATTTCCAAAGTACGACTTATGGATTACAATGGCTTCCCTCCCATACCGTCCCTCCCACCCACAACCCTCCCCCCTCCCACTCCCTCTCCCCTTCCATTCACATCAAGATTCATTTTCGATTATCTTAATATACAAAGATCAGCTTAGTATACATTAAGTAAGGATTTCAACAGTTTGCTCCCACACAGAAACATAAAGTGAAAAATAATAGATGATTTTTTTAAATGATGATGAAGTCAGATCAGACCTATTGTCATGTTTAATCCCAGTGAGAGTCTAGTTGGGAATTGATAATTTCTTTTTTTTTTTTTTTTACAGAAGATCAGTTTAGTATGCATTAAGTCAAGATTTCAACAGTTTGCACCCCCATAGAAACACAAAGTGAAATATATTGTTTGAGTACTCGTGATAGCATTAAATCTCAATGTACAGCACATTAAGGACAGAGATCCTACATGAGGAGTAAGTGCACAGTGACTCCTGTTGTTGACTTTACCAATTGACACTCCTGTTTATGGCATCAGTAATCTCCCTATGCACCAGTTATGAGTTTCCAAGGCTATGGAAGCCCTCTGAGTTCTCCAACTCTTATCTTATTTAGACAAGGTCATAGTCAAAGTGGAGGTTCTCTCCTCCCTTCAGAGAAAGGTACCTTCTTCTTTGAAGACCTGTTCTTTCCACTGGGATCTCACTCACAGAGATCTTTTTGCCAGAGTGTCTTGGCTTTCCATGCCTGAAATACTCTCATGGGCTTTTCAGCCAGATCCGAATGCCTTTAGGGCTGATTCTGAGTCCAGAGTGCTATTTAGGACATCTGCCATTCTATGAGTCTGCTGAGTATCTCACTTCCCATGTTGGATCACTCTCCCCTTTATTCTATCAGTTAGTAGTAGCAGGTACTAGATTTGTTTATGTGCTTCCTTTCAATCATTTCTGATCTCCTCCAACATTCCCATCAGGACAAAAATGTCCTGTCTCACTAACTTTCCCTTTTTTATGCCCCCGTGGAGCTACACACATCTCTTTCTCTGTCTCATCTTGTTATTTTTAGATGAAATGCTCTTTATTGTCTACCCTCAAATATTCAGGATACAAGAATTTTCCCATCTGTCTTAAAGGAGCTCCTTTTTTTGCAGTTTTACTCACTGATGAAACCAGACACAATGTGACTCCTCAGTCTTAGCTCTGCACCACAAAGAGCTGGGGACTCTAATCCTGGAATGTGTGTGTGGAAATTTGGCAACACACACATGATTTTATGTAGTCATTGCTCATTCTAGTTCAAAGGGAAACTCAAACCATAAACCCCACTCATCTAGTACCAATCAGGTGCAGAGGTCAAGACTTGCAAGATTTGAGCCATTTCTCCATTTTCTGAGGGCAAAGTGTCCCAGTTGAACTAACAGGAATGCAGAAGTAGCTGTCACCTCTATCAGACATATTGTTTCCAATTCTACATTTTCAGCCCTAAGCTTTTCCTAAACATGTTCTCACTGCTTGCTTTTTTGCTCTGTATTTCCATCCAGGCATTTGTTGGCATCTGATGTTAATATTCTGTTAACACATTTCCCCGAGTACAGTTTGTTACAGTCAGCCTAGCCCTGTGCTCCTTCCTATGCTCAACACACATTCTCCTGTCCCTGCTCGTCCATTCATGGCATCATTCATACCTGGAACTTCCCATAGTGTGATTAAAATCCCAGACTCTGAGGCCAGCCTTCTTGCATTTACATCTCAGTTCTGCTGCTTACGGCTGTGTGCTCTTCCTGAAGCTGCTCAGTCTGTCTGTGCCTCCATTTGCTCACCTATTTTATTGACATAGTAACAGTGCTAATCCCAAGAAGTGACTATGACAATAAAAATAAATCAGTGCCAAGAATGGCATCTCATTGTTTAGTAAAGAATAAATGTTAGCAGTTCTATAAATCTAGCTGTTCTTCATAATGCAACCCATCCCTCTACCATAGGGATGCATCTTTTGAATCAACAACTGTAAATAAAGTCTCTCTTTACCTCATTTATCTCTTTGTATTTACTTGAAATCCTGTATTAAAAGTAAATGCAGGGCAGATGTTTGGTGTTAAGACACATGACATATTAGAACCCTTGGATGTAAGCCTCAGCTCTGCTCTGGATCCAGCTCCCTACTAATCCATGTCTGGATCCTTGCTACATATATGAGAAACCCAGACTAGCCCCAAGCTCGTGGATTCAGCCTAGCCCACCTCTGCTGTTGCAGGCATCTGGGAGGCGAAGCTGCAAATGAAAGATCCATCTACCTCTCCTCCTTTCTCTTTCTCTCGCTCTTGCTCTCTCCCTCTCACTTCTGCTCTCTCGCTCTCTCACTCTCACTTCTGCTCTTTCTCCCTCCCTGTTCCTCTCTCTTCCATCCCTCCTTTTCAAAAAAGTAAATAAAATGTTAAAAAAGTAATTTTTTTCATTCTCCAAATAGTAAGCTCTTTAAGAAAATAAACAAACCCCCTTCATTTTATCCACTCACTGCTTAGCACAGCACATATTCAATAAATATTTAACAAGTGTTTTAATTTCCCCTACAAATAAAAATTAAAGATATGGCAAATTTCATGCATGTCAGTTTATAAGATCTTAACCAGTTCAACTCACAAGAGCAATGGAAAATCCTTAATTTAGAGCTACATTTCCCCCACTAGAAATAAATCATGAATTAAAACAGTAGAACTTAAGTAACAGTCCAACGTCATTTGCTTTCCTCCATTACATATCAAGATTGATTCCACTGTGGAGATTCATTTGTACCATAGGAAAAATAACATTACAAGTAAGGAGAGCAGATCTGTTTTGTTTTGTACTGTTGTAGTCCATGGTAGACAATCTCCCTGCCAAAATATCACTTCCAATTACCACTCATGTGTATCAATCACATAAAAACTCTAAGGACCTCAAATACTCACAAAGAAGCAATTATTTCCTTCAAACTTATGTGTTTCTCCAGTCGTTCATCCACTTTCCAACTTAAGAGTCTGTTCAATTCACAGAAACAAGTGTCTACAAGCTAAGGTGGTGATTTGGAAAGCAGTTTCATAGATCTGCTTCTCCTGTGTAATGAAGAGATACTCACTTTTTAGTTACCTATATCATCAGCTCAAATCTCTAACTGCAAGTCACTGCCAATTTCTGACACCAGGCTTCACAGCATTTCAAAGAAAATCTAGGATAATGTTTCCACAAAAGAAAAAGAGTCAGAGCTCCACAGTTTAATTTTCCAGTTGAAATATAATTATTATGTTGGACACATGAGTGTCTATGGAAATTTGATTCTGAAAGTAGTGATAATGCGTCCCTTGAGTATGAGTCACCATATGGTGGAGTGAAGGGAGTCCATGAAGAGCACAGAGAATCTCTGTCACTCTAGAACAGTTAGGGAGTCAAGGTGAAAGCTCAAGCACACTTACGGGTATAACACCATCCACAATAGAAGTAGCCATGCCACTTGTACTTAAAGGAGGAAGAGAGATAATAAATACAGAAATGAGGTTCAGAGCAGTTATGTTTCTTCCCTAAACCACCAAATTAGCAATTTTCAAAGCCAGGTCTAGAACATTGCTGTATTTTTAACTTTAGATACATCATCCCATACACTCATGCCTACTTCCTTCAGCTGTGAAAGTAGGTCAAAGCACAAAACACATGCACACACACACACACACACATGCACACAAAATCATTCCATTGATGTGTAGACAAAGATTTTTAATGCATGATCAATGTTTTATTTGTTCATATGTCTGCAGTTATTTAAAACTTTTAATGTGAAAATTAGTTGGGATAACCTCTTTTTCAAAAGAAAGAGAGAAACCAAGTTCTATCATCTAATTTTGGCATACTATGGGTTAGAAAAATGACTTAAATAAAAGTGCAGTCTGATGGATAGTTTGTCTTTTAAGGTTTTTTAACTTTTATTTTTATTTATTTGAAAAGCAGAGCAACAGAGATACATAAACTGAGAGAGATTTTTCCATCCACCTGTTCACTTATAATAGGTAGGGCAGGGCCAGGCTGAAGCCAGGAGTCAGTAACTCAATCCAGGCTTCCCACAGGAGTGATAGAGTCCCAGGCATGTGACCCATCATACTCTGCCTCCCATTGTATGCATTAGCAGGAAGTTGGATCAGAAACAGAAGTAAAACTCAAACCCAGGAACCCTGATATGCGATACAAGCACCCAAAGTGGCAGCCTAACATTCTACACCACAATGTCTGCCCCAAGATTGTGTTTTTGTTACACAAGAAGTTTTGTACACTTCACATGTTCCTAACAAAATCTGCAAAGCAGGCATCAGCATGCTTCAGTAAATGTAAACACACAAGCTGCATGGAAAAAGGACTCCAAAGGCTACCGCATTCCCATTCTGGCTCTCCTTTCCATGAAGCTTGGAGTTTTACATTTACGGAAACATTCTAATGGCTGCCTTGTTTACCTCATCTTCACTTACATGACTTGGAGAAAGTCTGCATTTTTGAAGCTTTCATATGTGAGCCTGCAAGGCGTGGAAACCATCCTCTAGCAAAGGAAAAACTGCTCCTGAAGAACAATGGAATAAGAAGTAATCAGGTCATTTCACATGGTCCACACTGGCCTTAGAGAATTAATCGAAAAATTACTTGTTATTGTTTATATAAGCTCCTATCACAGTTCCTTGGCTGTCAATGCACAGATGCTTTTTTTTTTGTATTTAAAAAGTACAAGTATACAATCATACTTTCAGTAAAGGCATGATTAATTTGACACCAACTGACTGGAACTCATAAGTGATAAATAATGATGTCAATGTATACCCATTCTCAACAAGTGACTGCCATGCATTTGTGTCACCACTCTTCCTGCTATTCATTCTATGGTAAAGAGAATAGGACAGAAAGATGTGGTCTTCAGACTTGGCCCTAGACTTTCCATGTAAGAAATATGGCCTGGATCTGAGGATCCCAAAGGAATTCCAAAGATCTATGCAAGTTCATAGCAACTTGCTAAATATTATTAACCATCTGAAATGTTTGTTAAGAAGCAAATTCAGCTTCCAGCTCCTTGCAAAGAGGACCATGTGAGCCCAGCTATGTAAGTACCATGGAAACATCTCCCAAGTGTACCACAAGGAGACAAATAACTGTGTCCATTTCAGAGACTGGGATCTAGGGACATGTGTGGCTAACTGCACTGCTTCAGAAAGTGTGAAACTAAGGGCAGAATCTCTCCTCTGGAAGTCTTAAGTTCTCTGTATCTTATAGGCAAGTCTCAGAATATGTAGGGCCATGACACACCACTGACAAAAAGTATGACAAAAACTATCCTATACAGCTGAGTTGTAGAAGAAGCAAAATGAAAGTTGAGTTCTGATGATACCAAACTATGTAGACAGGGATGTAGTCCTTCACTTGCCTGTAGAATTTGCACATGAACTTTTCATATTCATTTCCATATACTTAATTCATGTTTACAGTCTCTGCCTCCAAAGAGCATTCTACTAAATTTCCAGCTGGAAATATGCACCAATAGTGCTAAAAATAGGAGGTATGTTTGGGGCACATAGGTGGTACCTGTAAACTAATTTAGTGTGTCACATTCAGAGAAGCCTGTCTAGAAAATGTATCAGGAAAATGTCAAAGAAACAAGTACCTCTAAGCAATTAAAGCAGAAAAAAGTAGTAATAGGTAAGATTCTTTAATCTAGAGACATTCCCTATAGGTTCCTGCCTTCTCTGCCTTTGCTGTGGAGATGAGGTATAACTAATCTTCTGAAAGTAACTTCTTCCAGGAAGTAGCTGTTATTTTTAGACTGAACTGACCAGAGCAGGAAAATAAGTGTAAGAAAAAGATGACTCATTAGCTCTGGGTAAAGCCAAATATGTAAAATTACTTCCATAGCCTAATCATTATCTATTTACACGAGGCAATTAAGGTGTTAGTTCATCCTTGTCTATAAATTATGCTTTCTACTTTAACATCACTGAATAAATACAGATTTGTCCTTGACAAGTGTAAGAGCTGTAGAAATACAAAGTAGGTATGAAAGCAAGAGAGGGAACTGCAAAGATTTTGCTTAGCAAAATATAAAACCTCATTTTATCTAATCAAATACAAACATACAGACATATTTCTGAGAAGTACTCCAATGGACCAAAATGCTTTTCTATAAAAACTAACTGAAATAAATAAACAATACCTCCCTCCAAACTAAATGGACATGAAACACAGAAAAACAATTCATAAGAGGAAGTGTACTATGAAGGCAAGAATACAGAAAATATGCAACTTTCAAAATATTAAGGCCACGTGAGATACTACTTTTACTTATCATGGTGGTTAAGATTTTTTAATGGAGACAACCAGTAATTGGAAAATGTCAGTTGGCTCTTGTACATTCATGTTGAGAGTGTATGTCATGCTCACAGTGCCCATCATACGAATGCCATTAGAAAATATGTATCTAATATTCAAACACAGAGTTCAGAATGTTAATTACTAAAGTGTACCCTATGAAAATAATCCAAAGTGCAGGGTAAGATTTATGCACAAATATGTCCTTTACAGTCAAAATTTTAAATGAGGTATTTTCATTTTATTCATTAGCACATTATAATTTAATAATGTTAAAATAGAAAACCTAAGGAGAAATTAAAAAGTGACATACCAAGAATGTTGCCATACCACTGTACTCAATGAGTCTGCCATCTGATTGAAGAAGACAAAATACATATTGAAAAAATTGGAGGATAATACAAAAAACAAAACTTGGGTGCTACAGAAAGAGTAAAATAACAGAGCAATCCACAAATCTTTCTCTTTTGAAACCACTTTCAATTTTCTAATAAAAGTAATATAAATCCATAGCAGAAAATTTGTAAAATAAAAGAGAAAGTAAAATGAAGAATATGAAATTAATTCTATCCCCACAGATAATATTTCTTTAATTTATTCTTCTTTTCTCCTTTAGATATTCATGTATTCATGGAAAAACAATTAAAGAGTCTTTCTAATGTGCCTGAAGTTATATGACAATTTTTCAACACTAGACCAGTAATAGAGCCCTATATGGTATTTTTAATGAATAATTACAAAGAAAACTATGCATTCACAGGCAAAGTCTAATCATATTCTTTAAATTCACAAATTTAAATAACCAAGCGGGTTTTAGGTTAGATTAAGTTCCCAAACTGAAGTCCTGGTGACTCAAGCATAAGAGATCAGATTCTTGACTCCAAGATAAAGACGGAATTCAAGGTAAGGCCTGGAATCAGGCTACTTGGATTCAAATCCTAAGCTCTGTGATCTTAGGCACACAAGTTTTTATTAACCTCAGTGTGCTTGTAAGTAGTAATGCAAAGTGGAGATAATAATAGCAATTTCTTCAGAAGGTTATGACAATTAAACAATATAACTTGTAAAATTATTTAGCCAAATATTTATCTTTGTATAACATATATTAATGGTTATTAGTTATTATTTTTAGTTAATCAGGGTTTTTTCCTATATGTTTTATAGCATTTAAAACTAAGAATTTTTCTCTTGAAAAATAAATATCATCACTGTACCGTCGTTGTGGTACAGTGGGTTAAGCTGCTATGTAGGATGCCAGCATACCATATGAGTGCTGGTTTGAGTCTCAGCTTTTCCAATTCTTATCCAGCTTTCTGCTAATGCACCTGGGAAGGCAGCAGAAGATGAACCAAGTGGTTGGGTCCCTGCAAACCCTGTGGAAGATACAGATTGTGGGGAGCAACTCGGACTAGACTAAGTTACTGGAATTAAGACTTATTCTATGCATCTGCTCTCCCACAATATGGCGCTGAGAAGGGAGAAACAGCTTCTACACAGCTGCCTCCAGTTCAACCAATAAACTGTAGGACCTACTCCTGATTGGAGGAGAGCAGCGTACTCGGCGTGTGGGTAGCAGAGTTGGGATTGGTGGAAGAGGACTATAAAGGAGGAGAGAGAAAACATGCACGAGGAACATCTATCTGAAGGAACACCTGTGCAGCCCCCGAGAGAGCTGGCCGGCGGTGTGCCGCTCCCCTGCGGAAGTGGGGAAGGTGGCAGGGGGAACCGCCCTTCCATGGAGGTGGAAGGGTTGGTAGCCAACCCGGGAAGAACCAGCAGCAAACCCGGGGAGGGCCGAGCAGACAAAAGAACAACGCAGGGTCCTGTGTCGTTCCTCCATGAAGAGGGGGAGCGACATAATGGTGCCGTGACTCAGATAGGGAACCCAGGAGGGAAGAAACGGGAAGAAGTGGGAAAATACCGGAGAGAGAGACTAGCAAAGAGCCTAGGGAAAAGCCGGACAGAAAAGGTGCCGGAAGAAGCTATCAAAAGCCTAGGCATAGACTCAGATACGGACTACGGGGGGAAGCTGGGAGAAATCTCTAAGGTCGAAAGCGAAAGTGAAAGCTAGAACAAACAGACTCGGATACGGACTGTGGGGAGAAGCCAGGAGAAATGAGGGAGGAATATTGTTGGAAGAAAACTTAGGGAAACATACTGGGTAGAGAAAAATGTTAGGGAAATTGAAGCTGCGGGGGCAGGCCGAGGCGGAAACGTAAGCCAGGTTGGAATTCTTTAAGTCAGCCCGGGGAGCAAAAGGCGAAAAGTTAAACCAGAGGCGGAAATGTGGGCCAGGTTGGAATCCGTCAGATTAGCCCGGGGAGCAAAAGACGGGAAGCCAAACCGTAAGGCGGAAACGTAAGCTATAGGTTGAATTCGCCAGGTTAGCCTGGGGAACTTAGACTGAATACCAGTGGCGGAAACGTGAGCTACGCTGTGTGACTCGTGGAAGCCGCCGTGTGCAGAGAGAGCACGGGGCATGAATAGATAGGGAACGTGGGGCTAGTGCGAGGCCATGGTGCGGGCGCGAAGGGGCGCGGAGACCGCGGAGTGCGCGCGCGACGCCGGGAAGCCGCGCAGATGAGAGAAGCGCTGGCTGAAGTGGCTCAGAGCCGGGAAGCCGCCGAGAAGCAGCCTCAGGGCGGGCGCCGGGAAGCCACAGGGATAAGAGAAACAGAAGTTTAGAAGTAAAATGAGAGAAATAGGAATGCTGGTAGATAGAAGTAAAATAGGAGAGATAGGAATGCCTGGAGATAGAGAAATAGAGAAAAATAAGGCCTCCCCACACCACGGCAATGAGAGAGCTTGGATTCGGTCTGCCTGATTAGGGAGGTGGTGAGCACCTGCGGGCGGCTAGCAGCTTATGCGCCGCAGGTCACTGAAGACAGGCACGAATTAACATCAATAAGTCTCCCCACAATACCGCAATGAGAAGGCTTGGATTCAGTCTGCCTGATTAGTAAGGCGATAAGCACCAGCAGGCAGCTCGACCAGAGTATGAGCTGCAGGTCACCGAAGATAGGCACGAATCAACACCAATAAGTCTCCCCACGATACAGCAATGAGAAGGCTTGGATTCGGTTTGCCTGATTGCTAGGGCTTGTAAGCACCTGCAGGCAGTTCTAGCAGAGCAGAGCATGCGCTGCAGGGCACCGAACACAGGCACGCATCAGCGCCTAAAAACCTCCTCACAACATGGCGAAGAGAGGACCCGGATTCGGTTTGCCTGATTGGTAGGGCTTGTAAGCACCTGTGGGCAACTCTAGCAAGCAGAGCAGAGTGTGTGCCGCGGGGCACCGAAGACAGGAGTGTATCAACGCCAAAAATAAAAAGAAAGGGGGATCTGTGGGGAGCAACTCGGACTAGACTAAGTTACTGGAATTAAGACTTATTCTATGCATCTGCTCTCCCACAATATGGCGCTGAGAAGGGAGAAACAGCTTCTACACAGCTGCCTCCAGTTCAACCAATAAACTGTAGGACCCGCTCCTGATTGGAGGAGAGCAGCGTACTCGGCGTGTGGGTAGCAGAGTTGGGATTGGCGGAGGAGGACTATAAAGGAGGAGAGAGAAAACATGCACCAGGGGAACATCTATCTGAAGGAACACCTGTGCAGCCCCCGAGAGAGCCGGCCGGCGGTGTGCCGCTCCCCTGCGGAAGTGGGGAAAGTGGCCAGGGGGAACCGCCCTTCCACGGAGGTGGAAGGGTTGGTAGCCAACCCGGGAAGAACCAGCAGCAAACCCGGGGAGGGCCGAGCAGACAAAAGAACAATGCAGGGTCCTGTGTCGTTCCTCCACGAAGACGGGGAGCGACAACAGATGGACTTCCAAGCTCCTGGTTTCTGCCTGGCTCAGCCCCAGCCATGTGGCCATTTGGGGATGAATGGGAAGACAGATTGATCTCTCTCCCCCTTTAACTTTGCCTTTCAAATAAATAAATCTTTCAAATGAAAAAATAAATATTATTCTACCACGATATCGTCTTTGCTAGACACCGTGAAGGCCTTATGGGTTTGGTCAAGGCGTGGCTGGGGAAGCTGGAGGAAGATGGCTCGAGTCAGAAGACTTTTTTCCAAGCCAATTCCTCCATTTATAAACTCTAGAACTAGGACAATCATGAACTCAATGTTCAGAAGCTTCTTCACAAGAGAATATTAAGACCTCCTTCCAAGGACTGCTGGGAGGACAAGGCATGCTAGGAGGAACAAATGCCTTGCTCACAGCCAAAAGCAGCAAATGCTACCAAAGCATTGGCCTGAATCAGAGGATGGAAGGAGTGCCCTCTAAGTCATCCCGCTAAGCTTTGTGACAACAGGAACACTCATCCGAACGTTCATCACTCTTACTCTGGGACGTAAAACACCATTTAAAGGATTTTGTGATTTATTAGCAGTGCGAGTGATGCTTAGCAATTGATTCACTCTCCCTTGTAATTAGTTGAGGTGATTAGAGACAGCTCTCCTATCACTGCAGTCTGATTTGTGACAACCCATTAAATCCAGAGGGAGGGAACTGAGAAGAAATCAGTCCCCTTCATTAGCAAAATCTCACCTTCTTGTTCAGGGTGCAGTGTATTTTCCGAGGAAAGTCTTTAGGTTTTAGGCATTATTGGCTGGTGACTCTTTGCCAGCAAGTTTTCAAGTTACAAATGAGAGGAACCTACACCAACATTTCCAAAGCATGTACTATTCATGGGGAGATTATTCACACTCCTACCCACGAAACACGTGATGGAAACGGGAACGGGTGGCACTTATGTTCAAACAACGCTGGAAGTGGTGTATGAATTCACTCCTCCTATAGGATCCATAATACACATCATGACCCTCTCTGTACCTCGGCTGTTTAAACTTTGAGAGAATTTGAGGATAGGCATTTGGCCGAGAATTAAGCCACCACTTGATGTGTCTGCATCTAACACTGACGAGACTAGGTTCACCCCAGAGATCTGCTTCCAATTCCAGTTTCTGCATATATGAACCCTAGAAAGCAGCAGGTGTTAGATCTAGTAGTTGGGTACCTACCACCCAATGGATTCAATCTGCAGCACCCTGCTTCATTCTGGCTCAGCCTAGGCCATGGCAGGCATTAAGGTAGTGAGCTAGTGAGCATAAGTGTTCTCTCACTCTGTTTCCCTGCCTCTCAAATCAAATAGATAAAAATTTAAATTTTGAGAGAATCTGGATAATGTCAATGACCTAGTGCTAGGAAATTTATTTTTTCTTTTAGTTAACATCACTTAATGTTCTAAAACACTAGTATACGGCAAAATATCTTGAGAATTTATACCTGTATTGAGGTGTGTATTAAAAATTTCAGAAAAACTGAATGTATCCGAACTCAGTTATCATAAATGATTTATGAAGTGTTTAATATTGGCACAGTCATACTTTAAGTAAATAGAGAAATTATTTTGCTCACTTAATCCACTTTCTGTCCTTTTAAAAAGAATTTATTAATATATTAGATTCTCAGGGTCACAGAAAATGTATAATAATGACTACAACATAATTCTCATCAAATTCTCAATGTGATATTAATACAAAGAGAACAAGCTCCATGTAGTTCATAGATTCAATTCTAAGAATATAATGATACTTCCCTTTCTCACTTTCTGCGCTTAACTGCCTTCCTCATCCTGCCTGCACCTAGAAAACTTGAACACTCTATCACCCATTAAACAGGTGCTGATGGACAGTCCAAAAATAATTATCATGTCTCTCTAAACCTGAATACTTAAAATATGAATTCCAATCCTAAAAGAATTTAAATCTTTTGCTGTCCATTCTGAAATATTCTGGTGGGAAAATGGGTGCTCTTAATTATCAGAGTGGTTGGGAATATCAGTTATAACTTGGTTTCAGTCATTATGTAGAAAAACAGATGTTACATTCCAAAATACAACTCTTCTTCTAAGAATCATTAAATAATTACATTAAATAATTACATTAAATAAATGATGTAGAGCTTTGCTTTTCCCCTTATTTAAATATAATTAGTATACATATAGATTAAATTGCTATGTCCTGAGATTAGTAATTTTACATTGTTGTTGATTTGGGATTAAGGTCCAGGTCACTTCTTTCTCTTTATTCTATTTATTTTTTAAGCTGCAATGTATTGTTTGAATTAAAACTGCTATTGGCTACCAATGGTCAGCTTGAACCAGGTGAGATACAATGGGCACAGACTATGACTCTGCAGAGCCCCGAAAATGAATCCTCCACACTGAGATCCAGCCACACACACTGAGCTTTGAGGATTTCCAGCCCAGTAATAATGGGGCGCTTGTTGTTTTTGTCTGTTGGGTCTCAGTAGTTTCCTTTGTCATCACTGAATGAGCTATGCCTAATAAATGCTTGTTCCTTGAAGAAAGAAATTATTGATCACTGTAGTTCTTATGGATAGGACTTTAAAATATCAAAATATTTTCATCCTTCTCTCCCTTAAATAAGAGAAACACCATTTGATCTTATGAGTGTAAACACCCTGACATTAAAAAGCCCATGAAGTCATTGCCTGCAGCTAATTTAATACTGAGACAAGGTGAGCTGGACACTGAAATCCTACATTATAAAAAAAAGTATAAGGGACGGCACTGTGGCTCAGGGTTAAGGCTGCCACCTGCAGTGCCGGCATCCCATATGTGCACTGGTTCAAATCCCAGCTGTTCCACTTCCAATCCAACTCTCTGCTATAGCCTGGAAAAGTAATGGTAGATGGCCCAAGTCCTTGGGCCCCTGCACCCACATGGGAGACCCGGAAGAAGCTCCAGGCTCTGGCTTCAGATCGGCGCAGCTCCTGCCATTGCAGACATTTGGGGAGTGAACCAGCAGATTGAAAGTCTCTCTCTCACTCTCTCTCTCTGCCTATCTGTAACTCTGCCTTTCAAATAAAAATAAATTTTTAAAACATATATATATATCTCTGTGTGTGTGTGTGTAAATATATAGACAAGGACTGTTTGATAGCAGTTATATCCTGTGTTGTAGCAGAAACCAAAGGAAGATTCAAACTGTTCTTCCCTGTAACAACTGCTGGATTGAGTGATCACAGGTTATGCCTTTTGCCAATGGTTCATAGAAGCCAGAGGACCACGTCCTTGCAAAATAAAACCAGCTTACGTCAAAGCCTTTGGCACTAAAGGGCACAATGAATTTTCATTTAAATTGAACAAATAATTATTGAGTTTCATGAATATTTCTATGTGTTGGGGAAACAGCAGCGAGCAACACAAGACTGATAACTTCAAAGCTGTCATTCGGAAGAAGAAACACACACACATCAGAGAATAAATTTAATGTGAAGAACTCAAATAAAATGAGTTGTAATGGAATCAAGCTACCTGTCTATCTTGTATCCACCTTCTAGGCAAAGGGGGCATTCCTCAGAAATCAATGGTTCAGACTTTCTTCTCCATACTCTGCTAGTTTTTCCTTTCCCATACCTCTTCTTTTTGTCTTTCATATCGTATGTATTTGGATTTTCATAAACAGCATAATTTCAATATATTAACAATAATCACAACAAAATAGCAATAATGTATGAAGTTCTCACAGGGTTTAAAATGTCTTGCCATGTTGAGTTGTTTTCACATTAGCTAATATTTACTTAGAGTTATGCGTCTGTTTGATGTATATTAACTCATTTAATAAGCAAACCAAACTTATAAATTAGATATTATCTTCATTACCACATTACATATACACAACTGATACTCGAAAAGGTTAGGCAAATTTTCAAATCTTACCCCATATGAGGGCCAGGCTACAGACCACAAGAGTCTGACAGTAGAGCAGGTCCTGATCACCTTGTATACGATGAGCCCCAATATTATCTGTGTGAATAAAATAACTTTCATTTTCCCTATCTTTTAATCTTTTTATTTTGCCTACAGACTAGTGAGACTTTTCAAATCCTCGTTGTGGCCCATCAAGCTGCATTAGAAAATTCCAGCTCCAAGTGTTACTGGCTTGAGGTTGTTTGGCTCACTTGCAAATAGAAATTGAAAACCCAGGGAAGGTTTGCTGCAGGCTTATGCTCAAGCACAAGAGAGCAGGGCAGGTAGAGATTCCACCCGACTGCTTCTCCAACAGGTACTGTCGCGGGGTTGGGGAGATGTGGCGGTTTCCACCTAGCAAACGGCACTTGATCTGCTCCTAGCCTCAGATTCTAGCTCACTGCCCTTGGCTCACTCAGGATCCTGCCCCAGTTCCATGTTCTGCGCACGCACTGCTGGGGTATCTGTTTGTTTTTCTTTTGGTACATGACACACTCGAAATGGCTGCATTGTTCGTACCACCACAGGAAGTTCACAGATCAGTCACTACAGGCTATTTTGGGTATTCATGCAGGAATGGGAAATCTTTTTTTTTTTTTTTTTTTTTTTTTTTGACAGAGTGGACAGTGAGAGAGAGAGACAGAGAGAAAGGTCTTCCTTTGCCGTTGGTTCACCCTCCAATGGGCGCTGCGGCCGGCGCGCTGCGACCGGCGCACCGCGCTGATCCGAAGGCAGGAGCCAGGTGCTTCTCCTGGTCTCCAATGGGGTGCAGGGCCCAAGCACTTGGGCCGTCCTCCACTGCACTCCTGGGCCACAGCAGAGAGCTGGCCTGGAAGAGGGGCAACCGGGACAGAATCCGGTGCCCCAATCTTTAACAGGGAAGTATAGAGTCTTTTGTTGCTAGGGTCTGGATGCTCCTTGTTCCTGATTGGTTTATAGCTGCAGATGGATACATGTCAGTTCAGGACTGGCTTATCTTAGTGAGTCCTATATCTTTTTTTTTTCTTTTTGATTGTTACATTTTTTTATTAATTAATATACAGAGAACAGATTTCATGAATTTCATACATATGAGTCCAAGAATACAATGATACTTTCCTTTCCTCCCTCCTGTAAGACCGCCACAAAACACACCAAACACCAGAGTAACGGAAACAGTTCATTGGGGGAAACCCAGCAGGCCGGAGGGAAGGGGTAAAGAAGGAAAAGAGGGAGAAAGAGAGAGACAGAGACAGAGATAGAGGTTAGGAGACGGAAAGGAAGAGCGAGAGAGAGGACAGGAGAGATCCAGAGAGGAGAGAAAGAGAGGGAGAGATGGGGGGTGGGGGGGGAGGGAGAGAGAGAGAGAGAGAGAAAGAGAGAAGAGCGAGCAAGGAGCAAGAGCCATGTGTTCAGGAGCAGGTCCTTTTAAACTTGGCAGGGGTGGGGGGAGCAAGAGCAGCAAATCCCATTAGGATGGGGGTGGAGCTTGACACCAGTGGTTGAGCTATGTGGCCACCCACCTTCCAGCAACAGCGGCAGGGGCTAGAGCCTAGGATGGTGTCAGGGTGTAGATCGCACCATAAATAAGACTGCGTCATTTTCTTAACATTCCCCCTTTTTGTTTTTTATAAAGCAGGAGTTATATGAGATTACATTAGCCCCCAAAGTCCAGGAGGGGTAGAGGGACGATGATCTGTCTTTAGAATTACTTTCTGCTGACATGGGGCAATGAGGTACTCTTCGCTGGCATGGGGCGATGTCTCAAGCCACTGTCTCCTGGGTGGGGAGCCGAGCATATCCCTGTAGCAGCATTTGGTTGGTGAGTCCTATATTTATCCTGTCCAACAAGATACCAGCCTCACAGAACTCTTCAAATTTTGCCTTAGTCTATTTGCCCTTCTAGAACAATATACTCTAAAATGAATAGCTGGTAAATACCAGATAGTTATTTCTAACAGTTCTAGAGGCTGGAAAATCCCAGATCAAGGTGCTGGCAGATTTTGTCTGGTTGGGGCCTGCATCCTATGTCCTCACATGGTGCAAGGAATCAACTCTGTTTCTCTTTAGAGTACCCTTAGTAGGCACTAATCCCAGTTCAGTTCTCCATCCTCGTCACCTAATCCCCTCCTGAATACCTCACTCCTAATATCATCACACTGGGGATTTGGTTTTAACAGGTGAGTTCTTAGCAGACACAAACATTCAGACAATGGCAATTCTCATCCTACGTTATGTCACAGATAATGTAAAACAAAACCAAAACTATGCTAACTGTTTTAAAAATCTGCTTCCAGTTCATTTGCCAATGGCTTTTAAAAACTATCCACCTGCACCACCTAACTATTAATACTGTCCCTGTCCCTGACTAGCCCTTTAATATACATATTTGTGGGTTTAGGACGCTACCAAACCTTGTTTTCAGGAGACTGGGAAATGACCCTCAGGGGATGAACCTTCTTTGTCACAGAGTCCACAGATCACCCTGAGGGGCCTGGGAATCGCATGAAGTCATCTGGGAAAACTATCAATGCAAATATACCTTCCGTGTACACATACACACATTTTGGGGAGGAGACTCACAGCTTCCTTGGAAAACCTGAAAATTTCCATAAGCCAAGAGAAAAAGCCACTGTCATCATCCCAACAACTAATTTACCATGTGATTTTATACATTATTTTCCCATACAGTACCTGTTTCCCCTCTTAAACAAATCAACATAGTGTATTTCTCTAACAAGCCATCAAAAGGGGAAGATTAAATGATGTAAAATGCTGCAAATGCACTATTAGTGTGCATTCGCCTTCTTTCTTTTCTGAGGGAGCTTGTGAAATTTAGTCACAAAGGTTTTCTTCATTAAGTTCCAAAATTTCACTTAAGCAATGCTTTTCATATTTTTTTTCTTTTTTGAGAACATTTTAATATTCTGTGCTCACTGGTTTCTGTACATTGTTGTTATAATTTGTCCTAAGAGCCAGAATATTCTTAAATTAAAGATAAATGAAAACAGTAAATAAGTGTGTTTCCCATCAATTTAGGGTTGGAAGCTGAAGTGAACAAATGAGCATCAAAATGACATACCATAATTCCAGTTGATTTTAAAACTCAGCATGGGGGCCAGCATTGCAGTTCTCAGTTAAACCATAGCTGGAGATGCACACATCCTATATCATAGTGCTCATGTCAGTCCTGAGTACTCTGCTTCCTAGACCGGCCCAGCCCCTACTGGTGAGGCCATCTAGAGACTGAACCAGCAGATGCAAGATCTCTCTCTGTCACTCTGCCTTTCAAATGAATAAACAATTTTTTTTATTTTTATTTTTTACAGGCAGAGTGGACAGTGAGAGAGAGACAGAGAGAAAGGTCTTCCTTTGCCGTTGGTTCAACCTCCAATGGCCGCCACGGCCGGTGCGCTGCGGCTGGCGTACCGCGCTGATCCGATGGCAGGAGCCAGGTACTTCTCCTGGTCTCCCATGGGGTGCAGGGCCCAAGGACTTGGGCCATCCTCCACTGCACTCCTGGGCCACAGCAGAGGGCTGGCCTGGAAGAGGGGCAACCGGGACAGAATCCGGCGCCCCGACTGGGACTAGAACCCGGGGTGCCGGCACCGCAACACGGAGGATTAGCCTAGTGAGCCGCGCTGCCGGCTATAAATATTTTAAAACCTCAGAAAATGTTGTGATTTTTTTTTGTTTCTAAGATTTATTTATTTTTGTGAAAGGTAGAGTTACAGAGAGGCAGAGGCAGAAAGAGTGAGGTCTTCCATCAGCTGGTTCACTCCTCAAGTGGCCAATTCAAAGCCAGGAGCCAGGAATTTCTTCAAGGTCTCCCACGCTGGTGCAGGGGTCCAAGGACGTGGGCCTTCTTCTACTGCTTTCCCAGGCCGTAGCAAAGAGCTGGATCAGAAGCGGAGCAGACAGGATTCTAACTGGTGCCTATATTCAATGCCAACACTGCAGGTGGTAGCTTTACAGGCTATGCCACAGTGCAGGCCCAGAAGATGGTGTTTTAAGAACAGCTTTTCTAAGGGAAAAAAAAAAAACTGTTCCATAATTATGCTGCGATAGTAGAATATTTTTAGTTAATATGATTTCTCCACCAAAACAAAGCTTTCAACAGATGCCAAAGACACTGTGCCATGATTGCTTCCATGGTTCTGCTGCTTTGTCTATGAGAATCAGTACATATGCATGCAAATACACACACACACACACATGAACACACACTTACATATGCACACACATTCATAGAAGCAACAGGTAGCCTTCAAATGGGTCCCAGGGAAAATATTTAAGGCAAGTTTGATAGTATAAGTTCTGGGCATTATGATCTGGCCTGGATACCCTAGAATTGGCCAACATTTATGAACAAAGTTTTGCTTTTATTTTCTGGGATTTTTTTTTTTTCTGTCGTGTTACACTCATGGGGGCAAGTGAGTACTTCTAACACTTCTTTGGGAAACACAAAGCTTCTAAAATCGCAGTAAGAGGAGAGCTATTGTAAAGTAACAATTTGAAAAAGGTAGTAAAGAGTCATTCAATTTCTTAAACACACAATAAAACCTTTGTCTGTATTGTCCCAGGAGAACTCTTGTTCCCTCTCTGCAAAGAAATTATAGTTTGTCTCTCATGAAATGCTTTAGAGTCACAGGAAGACGATTTCTCTAAGCATTTTGTGGAAGGACTGTTACAAATAGGTAAAATGCATACCTCAACTTAAAAGAAGTGAATGCTAGAGATGTTCCTTTCAGGGTTTCATACTACATGAACATTGTGTGTCATCTAATCGACCTCAATGCGATTCTCTAATCTCTGCTGCAATGTCCATGATGTGTAGTCACTTGGGCCAAGCTATAACACCTCTAATAACAGGAACCCTCTGCTTTAATATGAAAACTCTCACCACCATTCAGTTACACATTAACCCAAACATTTATTAAATTGCTGCTATTCAGAAGGCCAAGAAATAGACTGGCTGCTAAAACACTAAACTTATAATTCCTCTTTGGAAATCTAGAGTTTGGACACCTGAGTTTAGTTTACTGGATTCTTAATATGTCTTTAGACATTTGTTGGGTGTAGAGCAGGCCAAAGATATTTGATCACAACACAACCCCTTATTCACAGGAAAAGCTCTTGAGTTAAGTTTCTAAGGCTTAGTACAAAATATTCAAAAATATACAATACATTTTAATGCAGAATTTTCTTGAACTAATTATAAACATCTATCTCCATCTCACTGGCTATTTCTTAATTTTTTTTTTTTACTGATTCTTCCTCCTTTCTCTGAGCTACAACCTCTTGTTTCCCCTATCTACTCAATCTCCCAAAGTAATCTCATCTAATGTCATGATAATTATACATCCACCATCTAGACTTGTTTTAGTCTCCAAATTCACATATTTCCTTGGATATTTCTTAGGCAGCTCAAACTTAACATATGTGAAATAGAACTCTTGGTATCTCCCCCTAAATAAAGTCTCCTATGGCACCAACCACTTTCTCAGACCGTGCACATTCAAGTTATCCTATTCTCTAACACTCCCTCAGTACTAGCCCATACTTTCCTATCCCAAAGGGCTTGTGTCTTTTGAAGAATTAAAATTGTCACGGCTGTGGGCAATATATTCATAAATAATCCATCACTTTTTGGGGCAAATTGTATATTAGCAACTGTTGAGAAAAGATAGGAGTATCACTAACAGCAACCAGCCCTGTCCAGCGATGTATCTCGGCCACACGCCCCATGCTAGCGTTGTTTCTTTCCATATCCCCATATCTGCTCAGACCCCAAAAATTATAAAGAGAAAAAGATGCTTTTCAGAGGTGCTTGGTTTCACATGGCTGAGCCAGCATTCTGTTATGGAATTATAAATCTATTTTTAAAACTTTTTTTTTATTTAATTTATTTGACAGAAGAAAATCTCTCCCATTTGCCATTTTACTGCCCTGAGATCCACAAGAGCTAGGGCTGTGTCAAGGCAAGCCAGGAGCTAAGAACTCAACTGGGATTTCCCACTTGCGTGGTAGAGACCCAACTACTTGAACCATTACTTGCTGCTGCCCAGAGTGTGAATTCAGGAATCTGGAGCAGAGTATGACCTCAAACTCAGGTGCTCCGACAATGAAAACAGGTATCCCAAGTGGTGTCTTAACCAGTAGGTCAAATGACCATCCTGGAAACATAATTTTGCTGTTGGGTCAGTAACTCATAAAGTGAGTCCAAAAAAACCCAAAACATAAAACACATAACAAAACTTGGACACAGAGCTACACATTCTGATTCTCTTCTCCCTTTATAAGAATAATTGTTTCTTTTAGTGTTTATCACACCACAGAGGATAAATAAAAACTGAAATTTTCCATAGAAAAAGGGCTTCAAGTTCCTGGGAGAAAGTTACTCTATAAAGAGCTGCATATAGACAGTAAAGCCAAAAAGACATTCATCAAATTAGTAAAATCCATTCAAAACAGAATAATTAAGCCATATTTTTTAAATTTCCAACATCACAAATATGTTATGAGACTAAATAAGTATCAAACACTGAATCATTCCTCAAGAAGATTTATGAACCAGCACACAGTTCCTGTATTCAATGAACTCCTGGTACTACATCAAGACTACAAATTGTCACAAACAAATAGGGCATAAAATTTAAAATAACAGTGCAGTGGGAAGAAAGTTGCACATCTGGAGGTAAAGTGAGAGTTAAGAAAGGAAGGCAGGGTGTCAGAAGAAACATTTTCTAGAACAGTGGTATTTAGGTGGTGTTTGTGTGGGGAATGGTGAACTAGGGGCCCCAAAGCAGAAAGGAGCCAAATGGTAGCGAGCATTGTCTAGCATGGTAAAATGATGAACTCCATCCTGAGATTCAAGCCACATGTGAAGCCACATGATCTCATTTGAGTGTTAGAAACAGTCATGCAGGAGGCAGTATGAAGGCTGAAGGAAGGACTGGAAGCAGGGGGACAAGCCAAAGTTCATCATGATAATCCCGGAAAGGAGCAACATATTGGCGGCTGGGAACAGGGACTCCCACAGTGAACAGATTGTTGGGAAAATGGAAGTGAATCAACACGAATTAGGACAATTAGACCAACCAGAGAAAAAGAGACTGCATGGGAAGCCCATATATCCCAGATGCCATTCATTATGTGAGGTAGGGGAGGGGGGGCCCAAGTGGAACTCAAGTGAAACAAAGTGAGTCAGACTAACCTGGGAGAACATCAGCCATAGGAATCAGAAATAACAAACAGAGCTCCTTGTTTGAAATGCTGTTTAAGCAAAAGAAGCAATATTTGAATTTGTATAATTCAAACAAGGAATAAGGAACAGAAAAATCCCCCTAAAGCAAGACGGAAAGTGGATTGCAGCAGGGTAAATTTGGAGACTAGTGAGGACACATTGTTAGGAGGGGTGGAAAGAAACACAAGCACATGAAAATATTAAACCTTCCAAGAATCTCTCCTGGAAGTATCAGATTATGAACGCCCTTCCAGGCAGTCCTTGGGTAAATTTCAGTTTAACAAATTAAGTCAAACCACAGCAATATGAAACTAAATGTTTTAGGATAGTTGCATGGGGCCAGTTAGGAATTAAAATATCAAAGCTGTTTACAACAACAAACTCCACAATAGAAACTCACCAAATACTGAGACAGGCACTCGATAACTACATGAGAAGAGCAGTTGAAGACCTACCTCTCTAGCACATGAGAGAGTGACCATCCTCAACAGCATCCTCACATGACAGACGATAATGATAAAGGCATGAAATATATGTACCAAATCCGGCAACCAATGATTACGTAAAGTCTAGAGCAGAAAAGAATAATGGTCAACACCATTATTCGCACTTTTACTGTTTGAGGTCAATCATCTATTATCAGTGGTATAGACTAGCCTTCCCCAAAGTCATTAGTGTCCATCAGCAAATTAAAATGTGTTTGTGTTTTGATACATCTTTTTTATTTCACATATTTTGCTCTATTTCACATCAGGAATTCACTTAAGTTACATGTCTATATATATATATATTTTTTTTTTTTGACAGGAAGAGTGGACAGTGAGAGAGAGACAGAGAGAAAGGTTTTCCTTTGCCGTTGGTTCACCCTCCAATGGCCACCGCAGCCGGCACGCTGCGGCCGGCGCACCGCGCTGCTCTGAAGCCAGGAGCCAGGTGCTTCTCCTGGTCTCCCATGGGGTGCAGGGCCCAGGCACTTGGGCCATCCTCCACTGCACTCCCGGGCCACAGCAGACCTGGAAGAGGGGCAACCGGGACAGAATCCGGTGCCCCAACCGGGACTAGAACCCGGTGTGCTGGCACCGCAGGAGGAGGATTAGCCTAGTGAGCCGTGGCGCTGGCCTACATGTCTGTATTTAACCTAAATCACAAAAACAATGGATTTTCTTTGGCTGCAGAATCTAAATAGATTCTCAGTTCATTACTTTGCAGACTATTCCTCTCTCTCTTAAATCATAAAATCACTGAATGTTCTTATCACATTTAAATTTTAACCACATCTTTATCAGTGAAGTTTTATGAGTTCCAGCTTAATAATGAATTTAATAATCTGTCCTTGAACCAGTTTTTTTTTTTTTTTCAAGGAATCAAATTTCCCAGCCCTAGAATGTAAAACATGGTACATCTTGTAGAGGAAGCCTTGTTTTTAATGTTTACTTATTTATTTGAAAAGCAGAGGGACAGAAACAGAAACAGAGACACAGATCTTCAATTCACAGGTTCACTCTCCAAATACCTGCAACAGCCAGGGCAGGACTACATGGAAGCCAGGAGCCTGGACCTCCATCCAGATCTCCCACTAGGATAGCAGAGAGTCATCTTCTGCCTCCCATGATGCACATTAGTAGGAAACTGGATCAGAATCAGAGGTAGAACTCAAACCAGGCACTCCAATATGAGATGTAGTCATCCTCAGCCAGTGGCTCAACTTGTTGTACTACAGTGCCCACTCCAGGATTTGTCTTTCATCTGTATCTTTGTTAAGTGTTCAAGCAACATTTTAGCATCCAAGGCAAGTAATCTAACTAAGCACATCTTGTTGTTTTCAAATTTCCTTTCTCTCTCTCTATCCTCCAAATAAGCTTATCTTTTAGTTCAATTCCCCACAAACTTTTTGAAATATGATCATATGTATCATTTTTATGAATGAGTTCAAAATTTTAAAATTTTTAAATGATAAACTCAAGTAAGAATCACAGCACCCTGATTGGTAAAGATTATCGTAAGTCTTTTGTAAATTAACAGCCTGTCCGAATGTTTCTGCCAAACTAATAAAATGAAACCATGTGAAAAAATAAAAAGTACTGTCTTCACAATCACACACTCACCTTAGAAGGTAGCTATCCTAAGGCATGTAATCCAATGGTGACTCCTGGGACCATTCTGGTATTGATAGTGAAGATGCTATGTCCTTCAGTTCCTACTCAGAGATGGTCAGGCTTATGTTCTCACATAATTGTCTCCATTTCCAATATACACATCATTTTTTCTCTGGCTACTCAGCAATTATTCTGGAGCTTTTTGTCTGCATGATGACACCGTGCTCTGAATCAGAGACAGTACTGAAAGAATGTATGCAACTGTGCCACTGTAATTAATTGTCATGAGTCAGAATAATATGCAAATGCTCTATTGAAACAGAGTGCTGCTTTCACCATGTAAATGTTGCCCCACAAAACACCCACTTTGTGCTAACACCATACCTGTTTCCCACTTTCTTAGGAATAGATTCTATAATCTCATAGCAAGATTTTATATTATTTAGTTCCAAAGTGGCCATCATCCTGACATGGTTTTGTTGTTGTTGCTGCATTAGTTTGGTTATACACACACACACACACACACACACACACCTGTCCTCATAGGGAGAAAACATATTTTTGGTGAAAAAAATAAGATCAGTTAAAGCACTTCAATTTCGTGCATTTATAAATTATCTAAGTTTTAAGGTATTAACACTGATTTCTTCTCAAGAGATAACTGGGGTCCGACCAACTGGCTCTAAATCTTTCAAGACAAAGGTCTCTGCCTCATATTTACATGGCAGAAACTGGCAAAAAAAAAAAAGCATAAAGCAGAGAAAGAGCTGAATCACAGCACCCCAATTATGGGAATTCTTTTGCCTGTGGTCTACTTCCTTTCCTACCCAGTTTTAGGACGTCCCATGTTAAACTATTGATTCTGAGAATAACCCTACAAAAGTGGCACAACCTGATAACACATGGTGGCTAAGGGAATAATTAGTGTGGCTGTTACATTTTGCCACAGAGAGTTAAAGTCCCTTCAACAGTCCTATAATATCTACTATGTGTTGAGAACTAAATCATCCCTGGTATGGTGACTCTCAGTGTGACCAGCACTTGCTGGGATGCTAAAACTGGTCACAATGCACCATTGCCAAGTCACTATCCCAGCTTTGGCTCAGAAAAGCAGGAACCTATTTTTTCTTTATATTTTGCTATGTTCCTTATCTGTGGCTAACTGCTTTTTTTCTTCTTTTAAAGCTCTATTTATTTATTTGAAAGGCAGAGTTACAGAGAGGCAGAGACAGAGGGAGAGAGACAAAGAGAGACAGAGAGAGAGAGAAAGAGAGAGAGGTCTTCCATCTGGTTCATTCCCTAAATGGCCACAACAGCCAGAGCTGTGCCAATCTGAAGCCAGGAGCCAGGAGCTTCTTCTGGGTTTCCCATACAGGCGCAGGGGCCCAAACACCTGACTTTCTTCTACTGCTTTCCCAGGCTATAGCAGAGAGCTGGATCAGAAGTGAAGCAGCCAGGTCTTAAACCAGAACCCACAGGGGATGCTGGCACTGCAGGCAGTGGCTTTACCCACTATACCACAGCGCTGGTCCTGGCTGCTTTTGAGAATCCTTTTTCTCAAATTTCATATTAGTATGTTGTGGATTTAGTGAAAAATCATAATTAAATGCAAAAAATTGTACTAATTCATTTTTTAAAGATTTTTATTTATTTATTTGATAGGTAGAGTTACAGACAGTGAGAGGGAGAGAAAGGCCTTCCTTCCGTTGGTTCACTCCCCAAATGGCCACAATGGCTGGAGTTATGCTGATCTGAAGCCACCAGCCAGGTGCTTCTTTTTGGTCTCCCATGTGGGTGCAGGGGCCCAAGCACTTGGGCCATCCTCCACTGCCTTCCAAGGCCACAACAGAGAGCTGGACTGGAAGAGGAGCAACCAGGATTAGAACCCGGCACCCATATGGGATGCCAGAGCCGCAGGCAGAGGATTAACCTGGCGTGCCACCATTCCGGGCCCCCTAATTTATTTGTTAATAAAAGAGAAACCTGATTCTGTGTTGCACCAATACCTCCACTTTCCCAAATCCAGTTTCCAGAAACAGTCACTTAATCTTTATTCTTATTCATTCACATCCTTTAAAATAGAACTTCTCTTTGACATTCACCCTTTCAATACTCTGCTCAAGAATTTGGCTGTGACACCAACTCCAGTTAACATTAATTCTAATGTAAATAGTTGAAGGGAAAACTAACAATGGACAGAGAAGTGTCTGGAATAAGAAGCATTACATCCCAGTGTTAATTTCCTTTTCTGGAACAGTGTTCTATCCAGGATTAGGAAAAGAAGTAAATAAACAGGAAAATATGTTCTTTATAGACTCAGCCCCAGTGCCCATTCTAATTGCTCTTTGTTTCCTCCTATTCTTGACCCCAAACTTCCTTCCTTCCTTTTATCATTCGCTTTCTTTCTCAGTGACTTTTCCTGTCTCCTTAATCTTACCATCAAGGTTATGAAGAAAAATACCAACTGTATCAACCAGGCCATATTGTTTGTAAAGTAAGCATATGGTCTTTAGAATCCAAAGATGTGATGGGAATCCCAAATTTCCATAAGAATGACCAGGAAAGGTTATGAGCAACCTCTAAAATGGTGAAAATACTATGTATCTTTTAGAATTGCTGTGAGAAAAATGTCATATATGAGCAGTAGCAGAATAGGAATGAAATATTTTTAAATTTCTTATAGTAAAACACCACTGTTGAGGGGCCAACACTGTGGTGTAGTAAGTTAAGCCTCTGCCTGCAGTGCCAGCATCCCAAATGGCTTCCTTGGCTGCTCCACTACTGATCCAGCTCCCTGCTGTTGACCCGGGAAAGCAGTGGAAGATGGCCCAAGTGCCTGAGTCCCAGGACCTGTGTGAGAGACCTAGAAGAAGCTCCTGGCTCCTGGCTTCTGATTAGCCCAGCTCCGGCCATTGGAGCCATTTGGGGAATAAACCAGTGATTGGAAGACGTCTCTGTCTTTCCCTCTCTCTACCTGTAACTCTGCATTTCAAATAAGTAAATAAACCTTAAAAAATCATTGGTATTGAAAAGAAATGAATACAAAAGCAATCATTGAAAGGTAGCAGGAAATTCTGATTACTGCATTAATATTGGCCACAAATGTCTTAGATTTCTCTCCTAATACTGATACTGATTATTACTTTTGATCAAGAAAATTCTCTGTCCATTGAATAGTTAGTTCTAATTTGGGTTGTGATACTCTCTCTCAAGGACAGAATAACAAATGTATGACTGTAGTATGCATATGCATTTGCTTTTAGATAAGAAGCAAAGCAGAAAATGTTAACGGCACCACACTCTTACTCCAGAAAGGTGGGTAAAGTGACTCTGGTACTTGTTAGCTGTGAAACCTTGGAAAAGTCACTTAAACTGTTTAAGACTTGTCTATAAAACAGAATAATGACTGTCTCTTACTAGATAGGATTTTCATGTTAATTAAATGAAAAATGCATACAACATAAAGTGCATTAATACATTTGGTAAACTCTCATTTTTCCCATGACTCTTATGGTGACTTATGGTGATGGTGAAGATGATCATTGTGACGCCATGCAGTGTGGGGAAATATCAATATGTAGAGAAAGCCTTCATTGGTGAAATCTTCTGAACTTAATTTTTAATTACAGCTTACTTCTACCATTACTAAGGACAATTAATCAGACTACTGATGGTGATAAATAGCAACTTTATTCCTCTAATAGAGGATAATTGGATCTGTCTCCTCTTAATTATAACATTAGTTAAATATTTTGGAAGGTCAGTAGGAGTGAGCCGCTGATACAAATAGCTACTGTATATCTTTGGCATATTTTGGCATGTTCTGTGTATTGCAGATGTTGATAGCTTCTTCATAAAATTAGTCATTTGTACTTCAAATAGTGCCTCACATCCCCTGTGACTACACCTAAAATGAAATTGGAGGAAAATGACACTACAAATGACAAAAGAGATGAAAGTTTGCAGTAGCTCTTTGTCAAACAGTTCAGCTTCAGGCTGTACACAGAGGACATTGTCAAACAAGACTAGAGGAGAGAAACATAAACTTGAGATAAACAGTCTAGCTTTTGTCTATTCATCTTCATACACTCTTCCCCTCACAGCGCTGTACAGCCCATAATGCATGAGCAGAGTCACATGTTCGCAGAGTTCACACACTTTGGGGACATGATAAGTGCAGACAGAATCCAGCCGACAGGTAAATCACAGTTCAGACAGTCTCAGCAGCACTGTTTTCAGGGCAGTGAAATAACAACCGCTTAATTCATCAATCCACTTCTGATAGCCATTCACAAAGTATCCCAAAGCCCTAGAACTTATATACTAAGTAACTGAACCAGGGCTCCAGAGATTGAAATAAATATGGCCTATCAACAAATTTTTGGACCCCAGCATCTGATTTTTGAAAAGCAAAATAAAAATGTCAAAACAGGGTTAAAAACTGTGGCACATTTTAAAATGTCAAATTTTGGAACTAACTGTCTTAATTTAAACACAAAAAATAAGATAATTATAAGAGTAATTAAAATAATTTGTAGTGAAATGCAAGTAGTGTAGTAATTTATGTAACTTCTTTAGAGAAATGTCTATTGAAATATTTGGCTAATTTTTAAAAATTTATTTACCTTTTTCATTTATTTGAAAGGCAGGGGAGGAGAGAAGGAGAGGGAGAGGGAGAGGGAGAGGGAGAGGGAGAGGGAGAGGGAAAGAGAGAGATAGAGAAAATTTCCATTTGCTGGTTCACTCTCCAAATGCCCAAACAGCCATGACTGGGTCAAGTTGAAGCTAGAAGAACTCAAACCAGATCTCATATGTATGTGCCAGGGACCCAGTCCTTGAGTCATCATCCACTGCCTCTAGGATGCATATTAACAGGAAGCCAGATCAGAACTCAGGAATTCTATTATTCAGATGTGGGCATCCCAAGTGGCAACGTAAACTGCCACTGTAGTAGCCAATTTTAAATTATTTGTCTTTATATTGCTGAATTATCTATACATTCTAATGCAAGTGCCTTAACATACAGATGATTTGAGACTACTTCCATCCATTAGTGTGTTGTTGCCTCTTCATTTTCTTGTTGTTATCCATTAAGCACAAAAGCTATCAATTTTGATAAAATCCAATTTTTTTATCATTTCTGCTTTTTTCTACCTTATCTAAGAAAACATTGTATGAATTTTTATCCCTATGATTTCTCTTAAGTGTTATATAGTCTTAACACTTCCAATAATACATGTGATTTATTTTGAGATAAATTTTATATATTGCTTGAGATGGGTTTAAATTCATGAGTTTGTGAATATCTTGTTACTACAGTTGAATTTGTTTGAAAGATTATTCTTTTCTCATTTAATTGTCATGGGATACTTGTCAAATATCAATTGACCATAGAAATAAGGGTCTATTTCTGCACATTGACCTCTTCCACTAATTTATAAGGCTAGCCTTCTATTAGTAACCCACTGCATTTAGTACCAAAGTTGAGCAGTAAGTTTAAAGGTGGTAAATGTGAGTATTCTAACTTTTTCCTTCTTGGAAAGATTATTATGAGGATTCTGGATCCTGTACAATTTCATATAAACTTGAGGATCAGTTCATCAGTTTTAGCCAAAAATACAAGATTATGGAATTTGATAACAGAAATCACATTCTATCTCCTTTCTGAATCAGATGTCTTTTTTTCTTGGCTAAATGCACAAGAAAATCTCAAGAACAGTTTTGAATTTAGCAACTGTCTTTAATCTTTCTCTTTGTAGTAATCTTTCCAAACTTTTGCTAAGACTCAGAAAAAAGAGAGAATAACTAAGAAAGTAAAATCAGAAATGAAAGTAGATGTACTAAATATATAAAATAAAAATAATTATGGAGAGTATTACAAAAATTATAAACCAGCAAACTAGGTACATAGAAGAAATGGACAATTTTTAGGAAAGCATAAATTTCCACAACTGATTCAGAAAGAAACAGAGAATATAAATAGATCCATGAGAAGTTCAGAGATTGAATCAGTAAGCAAAAAAATTTCCAAAAATGAAAAGATCTGCACTAGTCAGATTCACTAGTATACTGGTAATAAAGAATTAACACCAGTGTTTCTCAAACACTTCCAAATCAAAGAAGAGAATGGAACATTTTCTAACTCCTTCTACCAGGTAAACACTACCCATACTAGAACCACACAAATGCTATGAGAAATCAAAGTACAAACCAGTATCATTAGGAATATAAACATGAAAATCTTTACAAAATACCAGCAAACTGGATCCAAGAGCATAAATTGTATTAATAATAGAACTAACAATTAATTCATAATATATACCACAAGAAGATGGACTTTCAGGAATACAAATGTGATTCAACATAAAAATCAATCAATGTAATACACTATATTTATAATGTATAGGGGGAAACAGCTCTAGTCATCTTAATGGAAGCATAAAAGAATTGAATGAAATTCAACATCTTTTTATTAAAAAGCAATTCATTAACTAAAAACAGAAGGGAAATTTCTCAATGTGATGGAGTGCATTTGTGAAAAATCACTGATAGCTTCATATTCAATGGTGACATGCTGCAAGTGTTCCACCTTAGAAAAAAAAAGAAACAAAATGGTCATAACTATTTACTATAACTTTTAAACAGAGCAATTAGGCTAGAAAAATAAAGAACAGGCATCCAAGTTGAAAAGGCAAAAGTAAAACTCTTCTTAGAAGACTGATCCTAAACAGAGGAATTCCTAAAGAATCTACATAACAAAAGCAAACAAGCAAAATGCCTCACTAGAATTAATATATAAATTCAGCAGTGGGGCTGGCACTGTGAGCAGCAGGTTGAAGCCAGGGCCTGCAGCACTGGCATCCCATATGAGTGCTGGTTCAAGTCCCCGCTGCTCTGCTTCCAATTCTGCTCCCTGTTAACGTGCCTCAGAAGGCAGCAGAAGATGGCCCAAGTCCTTGGACTCCTGCGCCTGCATGGGAGACCTGGAAGAAACTCCTGGCTTCCGCCTTGGCCAACCATGATCCTTGCGGCCATTTGGGGAGTGAACCAGCAGATGGAAGATCTCTCTCTCTCTCTCTGTGTCTCTGCCCCCCACCCCCTCTCTGTTGTTCTTCCAAATAAATTAAATCAATCTTTAAAAAATGTAAAAAAAATTCAGCAAATTCAAGATGTAAGATCAGTACACTGAAATTATTTATGTATCTAGACCAACAAGGAACCATCTGAAGAAATTAAGAAAATTCTGTTTGAGGGAAAGGCACTGTGGCGCAGCAAGATAACACCCTGGCCTGAAGTGCTGGCATCCCATTTGGGTGCCGGTTCTAGTCCCAGTTGCTCCACTTCTGATCCAGTTCTCTGCTACAAACAGGGAAAGTAACGGAAGATGGCCCAGGTCATTGGGACCTTGCACCCGTGGGGGAGACCCAGAGGAAGCTCCTGGCTCCTGCCTTCAGATCTGCCCAGCTCCGGCCACTGTGGCCAATTGCAGAGTGAACTACTGGATGGAAGACCTCTCTCTCTCTCTCTGTCTCTCTGCCACTCTTTTCCCTGTGTAACTCTGACTTTCAAATAAATAAATAAATAAATCTTTTTTTTAAAAAAGCAAATTCTGTTTGAAATAACACCCAAAGAATAAAATACTGAAGCATAAATTTAATCAATCAGATGAACAATTTGCACACTGAAAACTATAAAATGTTACAGGAGGAAATTAAATAAGATATAAAAATAATTGGAAAGATAGTCCATGCTCATGGACTGGAAAAAAATGTTATGAGGACAGCAATACTACCCAAAGCCATGTACAGAATCAATGCAATTCCTATCCACATTCCAACAGCTATTTTTATAGATGAGACAAGAAAAGCAATCTCCAAATTTCAATGGTATGACAATGGCATGTTTTCAGAAAAAGAAAAGATATGAAATGCACAAGTTCACCCTTTGGCACAGAAGTTAAGATGCCACATGGAATGCCCACAACTCATATGAGAGTGTCCATCCTTTGAGTCCACCCTTTGCTTCCAATTCCAGTTTCCTGCCTGTTACATGGCTCAAGCAGTTGGCTTCTGTATTCCTCTGTTGCTCCCTTCTCTTATGTTATATACTTTTCTAGTCTACAATTTTAATTTCTTTTTCGTTATTTTATTATATTTTTAATTTTTATTCATAATAGGTTATGAAAGCACTATTACTTTGCCCCAGGTTTAGGAGAATCATATTCAGGTAATTTACATAAAATATTGCTTTCAGATTTTCTACAGCAGTTCTCTACGAATTATAATTTGCTTTTATTCTTTTAGGTTATTGACAAGATCTCAAGTTTAAGGATGTGCATTTCTATCAGTCTAGCAAAAATGCAGATGCTTCAGATAGTTTCTTGTTTATTTGGTTGGCAGGTAAGCTAAAAAACAATTGTGAGTCCTGCAATTACATGGTAATCTTACATCTTAAAGATGTTAATTTTCACTTTTTTGTGCTATCTTCATCACCACTTAATTGCTAAAGTTACTTTTACCTTTCTTCTTCTTTTTTTTTTTTTTAAGATTGATTTTATTTATCTGAAAAACAGAGTTCCAGAGACAGAGAGGGAAAGCTAATGCGAGTGTTTTATCCTCTGGTTCACTCCCCAGATGACTGCGAAGGCCAAAGCCAGGCTGAAGCCAGGATACAGGAGCCTCATCGGGCTCTGAGCAGATGCAGGGGCCAAGGACTTGGGGCACCTCGTACTGCTTTTCCCACTTCCCCAGGCACATCAGCAGAGAGCTGGGTCAGCAGTGGAGTGGGGGTGGCAGCACTGTAGGCCCACCCTGACCTATTGTGCCACAACAGAGCCCCATCCTCCTTCTTTTCGAAAGACTTTTCCTTTGAGACTCCATGGTTGTTTACAGCCCTTGTGTCTACTGGGGAGGAACAGTGTTGTTTTTTTTTTTTCTCATTATTATTTGTTTAACTTGTTACTTAGTGGAAGCTTAATCTTAGGAGTATAAAGTAAGCTGAAAGTAGATCACTGTGAAAATCAAGAGAGGAAATAGAGAAAGGAGAAGGAAGGGTGGAAGGGTGGGTGAGAGGGAGGCTAGGGTGGGAAGGACCACTATGTTCTTAAGCCTATATACATGAAATACATGAAGTTCACATACCTTAAATAAAATTTTTTAAAAAATCTCTAGCCTTTTAAAACAGATTTGCCACTTTGCAAAGAGTGGGTTTCTTAAAATCTCATGTGGTCCTTTATATGGATTCCAACTCCTTAAATCAAGCACCTGAACCTTTCATTATTTTAAATCAAAAATATTTTGAAATCTTTTCAGTGTATTGAATAATGTTCTTTTTGAACAGCTTTTTTATTTGTTTTGTTTTTGGCGTGTACACTATAAGTTTGTTTTAATTTTCCTGCTGTTTTCTCCATGTCAGAGCCAAGCCCCTCTGCTCACATCATTCCTGGTCCCCTCAGTTTTCCGAGGACCACTTGCGGCAGCAGGATAGGAGTACACAGGGCCCTGGCTCTGGGATTTGATGAAATTTCTTTTCATTCTTAGTTTATGGCGTTTGATTTCTCTATCTTCAAGTAATACGGTGACTGTTGTTTTCTTGGAAGTTTCTTACAAAGACACTTTGTATTATTTTGGGAAGAAATTTGAAAGGACATTTACTAAATTGCCACCTATTAATGCAGCCACTCAAAATTCCTGCTTATGATTTTGAGGTAATGAATATATTAAAAAAGTTTTGGGGTATTTCATTGATCCAGAGAATGAGTTTCTGGTGGTTCTTAAGGAGCAACAAATCCATCTCTCTCTCAGTGCCTCATGTTAGCATCTCTCTGTATTGTCAGCCACCTTCTCTGCACAAACAGACCAGCTTTTTCTACATGGTCCAAATTACAACTGATGAGTAGACTACACCAGCATTATTTACTAAGATACTGACATCTCCAATTTCTGCCTTTACCTTCTCTGCAGAGCTGTAAATATCTTCTCAGTTACTGCACTGAACCACAAAGGGATGAGCCTGGGGACCCAGTCTCCTGCATTCAGCAGCTGTTTCCTCAATTCCATGCTTTGGAAGTACAAGCAGCCCTTGTCCTGACTGTCGATACTTAATGCTATTGATTGAACTCTTTAATTAACACACAATTATTCTTAGGTGTTTAAATTTAATTGAAAAGTGATCCCTGTTAAATATAAGAGTGGGAATAAGAGAGGGAGGAGATGTACAGTTCGGCACATGCTCACTCAGACTTACCCCTAATAGCAGAGTTAGAAATATGCCAGGGGATTCCAATTCAATCTCATCAAGGTAGCATGTACCAATGCCATCTCACTAGTCCAAGTGATCAGTTTCAGTTCAAAATTGATCATAATGATAGGATTAAGAGTCAAAGGGATCACATAAACAAGACTAGTGTCTGCTAATACTAACTGATAGAATTAAAAAGAAGAGAACAATCCAACATGTGAAGTGGGATACACAGCAGATTCATAGAATGGCAGATGTCCTAAATAGCACTCTGGCCTCAGAATCAGCCCTTAAGGCATTTGGATCCAGCTGAAGAGCCCATGAGAGTATTTCAGGCATGGAAAGCCAAGACACTCTGGCAAAAAAAAAAAAAAAAAAAAAAAAAAACAACGACCTAAATGGAAGATCTCTGCGAGTGAGATCCCAGTGGAAAGAACAGGCCATCAAAGAAGGAGGTACCTTTCTCTGAAGGGAGGAGAGAACTTCCACTTTGACTATGACCTTGTCTAAATATGATCGGAGTTGGCAAACTCAAGAGGCTTCCATAGCCTTGGCAACTCACGACAAGAGTCTCTGGTGATTACTGATGCCATAAACAAGAGTGTCAATTGTTAAATCAACAACAGGAGCCACTGTGCACTTACTCCCCATGTAGGATCTCTGTTCTTAATGTGTTGTACTACATGAATTAACAGTATAACTAGTACTCAAACAGTACTTTATACTTTGTGTTTCTGTGTGGGTGCAAACTGTTGAAATCTTTACTTAGTATATACTAAATTGATCTTCTGTATATAAAGATAATTGAAAATTAATTTTGATGTGAATGGGATGAGAGAGGGAGCATGAGATGGGATGGTTGTAGGTAGAAGGAGGTTATGGGGGGAAAATTCGCTATAATCTCAAAGTTATACTTTGGAAATTTATACTATTAAATAAAAGTTAAAAAAAAAAATTACAACTGATTTAGGAAGGGAGGTAGCACTAGCAGAGAGCTGAGGTTTGCCAGCCCCAGCTGCTCTGAGTAACAGCCAGGGTTTAGCTCAAACCATGCCCCACTTTCCTACACCACCAAAAATGATCCCCTTTTTATGTACTGCTCAATCACCTTCCACACACTGTCCAAACCCCTTTCTATACACTACGCAAACCTTCCCTATGTGCACTGCCCCTTTATGCACTGCAAACACCTCCCCTTCTGTATAGTGGAAAAATACAACTTACATGATTTTGCAACTTAGAGCCAGTGCCAGCTAGAAATATCCAATATGGTTTAAGCTGCATCCCTGTGGTGACCTTTAGATCATTATAATAGTATTATAATGAAATCACCATGGCTGACACTCCCACATCCATCATGCACCTGACTCCATGAGACTTCATAGATTTCCAAAAAACGTGAAGGAAATGAGCAGCACTAAAGCCCTGCCCCAAATTCTGCCTCTTTTGAATACTCAATTAAACCCTACCCAGACACCAGCCCTATGTCTGGCAGATCATATACAAGGACAGTCTCAAATTTTGTTGATTGGATCGCATTCTCTCTGGAGCATGCCAACATTCATTCCTGAATATGCACTTTGGTTTTCAATAAACTTTGCTCCTCTGTTCCTCCTATACCTACATCTCTTCCTTCAATTTCTTCTTCAGTGGAGATAAGAACCTGGCCAGGGACCTCCCCAGAATACAACCAAACACTGAGTTTTATCACTGTAAAAACAGTGTAATTATACTACCACATGGTTTCTATGGAGACTGGTTCTGTCTCTAAAGTATGGAGAATGGATTCATTGAAGTACTCCTTAGTGGGGCCAGCACCGTGGCATACAACACCAGTATCCCATGTGGGCACTGGTTCTTGTGCCAGCTGCTTCACTCCCAGTCCAGTTCCCTAATAATAACCTAGGAAAAGTAGCGGGAGATGGTCCAAATCTCTGGGAACCTGTCATCCATACATGAGATCCAAAAGAAGTTCCTGGCTTTGGCCTGGCCCAGGCCTGACTGTTGTAGCCATCTGGGGAGTGAGCCAGCAAATGGAAGATATCTCTCTCTCTCTCTCTCTCTCTCTCTCTCATTCTGTTTCTCCCTCTCTCTCTGTAACTCTTTCAAATAAAATAAATACATGTTTTTTAAGAAAAAAAAAAAGAAATACTACTTAGCAGTTATACCTTAACTGACCGAATAGTATTAGGGATTACCAGTGTAGGAACAAGGGCATCTCTTTTTCCAGAAAATAGAGGACTAACAGTCAGAGTTGGTAACTAATTAACGTTATAACTGCGTGTATCAAAGAAGGTCCTGCACAGAACAGAAGGAAGTATGCCTTCCTATAAAACCAGAGAGGAAAAAAATACCTTCCATCTTATAGGCCTATCCTCAACTCCAATTTGAATAACCCTTCTACATTTCACTCTGTTTAAATTCTGCTGAATCCATACTACTCAATGGATTTCTCTCCTACTCTTAGAAGCTGTCACCATAGAACATAACCAGAGCTTCTAATCTCTTCCCTCAGAATTGTGCTCCTTGGTGATACAATGTGCTTATATTCCATTTTAAGTTTCTTTATAAATTCCTCACCCATTACAGATTATAAGCTCCTTTAAAGATCCTATAAATCATTATTTAATAGCATAGATAAGAAACAAATACATTCTATGTCTGCAGCAATCCTCACAAAGTTTGCTAACCTCTGGCTACACTTGCATTGGGAAACAGATGTGAGGAAGAAGATAGTTAGCATTGCTCATACTCATATGAAGCATTACCTAGAGCAATCAGAGGAGCTAATTCCAGGGTAACTGACTCTGCTGAGACAGAAAGGGACTGCCAGAATGAACAGTGTCCTTAGGAATCATCTCAAGTGTTGTGATCAAACTCATAGGGTTTGTCAAATACAAGACTGCTTTGTCCACCCCAAAGTGTTTTACTACTCAGGATCATGGAGTAGGGAGACCCATGCCCCATTGGTCTGTCATCTATTTAGGGCTTATCTCAGAAATAGAAGTTAACAAGTGTATTCTATGTTTTCCAGAAAACACAAGAAGTTTCCTTACAACACAGATTTTTAATATTGAGGCTTGTCAGACAGGCATTGAAAATAACTAGCACACCTGTTCATCAAATTTGAATAAAGTAATAAGCAACTTCAATTTGCAAAATTCAGAATTATGAGGAATATTCAAATGGTAAAATAACTTTAATCCAGTTAACAAAATAAAATCATAGGAGGTTCTACCTAATAAACATTCCTTATCAAACTAATCACTAAGATTTGGCATTGGCCTATTTATTGTTAGTAATATAAACAATGGTCTCTGCATGACTGAAAATAACTTATGCTCTGAAATAAACTAGATTCACTCATGTATAGACAAATACGCATCATTGTTCATTGAGTTTTATTGTTTTTTTCTTTGAATTTTGTGCACTAGATTAAAGTTTATGGTGATATTGACATTTGATCATTACATTCTTTCATGGAGTGAATAAAGCTATTTTCACGGTCAAAATAATGAAACTTGTGGCATGTGCGAGGACAGGAATAAGGAGGGTATGAGTCTAAAAATCAATAAAATCAAGTTTATTCTAATAACAGGAAACCATTTACCAAAACCAACCAAGTCCAAGTCACTAAAGTCTGAATAAAAAGGCTATTTGGAAAGAGAGACAGACAAACATTACAAAGGAAAAAAAAAGCCTCTTCCCTTGTTGATTCTTTTTCTTTTTATTTATTTTACTTGTTGAAAGCAGAGTTACAGAGAGGCAAGGGCAAAGGCAGAAGCAGAGGCGGAGAGAGAGAGAGAGAGAGAGAGAGAGAGAGAGAGAGGTCTTCCATCTGCTGGTTCACTCCCCAGAGGGTGGTAACAGCCAGAGCTGTGCTGATCTGAAACCAGGAGCTTCTTCCTGGTCTCCCACATGGGTACAGAGCCCAAGCACTGGGTCCATCTTCTACTGCTTTTCCAGGCCATAGCGGAGAGCTGGATTGGAAGTGGAGCAGCCAGGATTCAAGCCAGTGCCCATATGGGATGCTAGCACTGCAGGCGGTGGCTTTACCCGATATACCACACTGCTGGCCTCTTCCCTTGTTCATTCTTAAAGTTTTTAGAGACCTAGTAAATAAAGACTTGGGAAGTATTATGGTAGATCTCACTTCCTCTCCTTTTTTATTGATTTATGTATGTTTGTATATATGTATGAATGAAAGGCAGAATAACAGTGAGAGAAGGAGAGACAGAGAGAGTCAATCTCTCCTGCTTTTGAGTAGGCTGGGGTGCACTAAAAGAATTCATGTTTCTTTGTTGGTCTGTCCTAATTGGACAAGAATAATATTCATTAACTAAATTAATGGTGTTTTCTTGTGTGTTTATCTACCAAAAACAGAAAATGGGAACCAAGACAATCTTTTGAAGTTACACTAAGAATCCTCCATCCTTGCCCTCTGTATGTACCACTCTCGCACAGGCAAGTTTATGGAGGAAATTTCTTTGCATAAATAATATATTTCGCTGGTGGCTATGAAGCCTTATTAATTCCTCTGACAATATGGTAAGATGATGATATGGATTATGTTTGTAGCCAATTAGAAATGTCATGGTTGAATATTCACTCTTGTTATTTGAAGTTGTGAAATTCTAGTAATGAAAAACATTTCATGGGCCTCTTTTATTTATTTAGGACTGAAGGGTTTTTCTATAAAAATCAGAAGTATGTGGGACATAAAGTATTAGAGACAAGTTTTTATTATCATTACCACTATCGATACCATACTACAAAGATTAATGTCATTGATGGAAGAGAATGATAAAAGAGCTGGAATATTGATTGAAAAATAAATAGACTCATTCCAGTTTTATTTCGCTGCTTGGTGAGTCACACTCTCTCTCATGTGAAAAGCAGAAAAATAATGTTGATAGCATTATGATCAAATAAAATAATACACATGAAGTACTTTCAAAAGTATAAATCATTAAGTAGAAATTACAAAATAAAGTTAGAGTCATAAATTTCTCCTGAAATTGTTTTAAAGTACAAGCAAAGCTTGTATTATATGTTAGACGTATATTCAAAGTGTGGATAGAAATGATAGTTCAGAACCAAACTGTACTATAACTATGCTATAGATAAAAAAGTAATTCTTTCATTTCCTTGGTGTATTTTCCTAGTGAGAATGGGGTTCCTAATAAAATCATAGGAAATTCCAAGAATTTATGCCAGAAAAGCAAATGGTTAGAATAGTTGGGCACATCAACAAAAGTAGATGAGTCTCTTCAAGGAGTTCAACTTTAAGTGCCAAAAACTAATTCAGTGAACAAGTTCAAGCATCAGCATCAAATCAGAAACCTCACAAAATTCAGCTCTTAGTGTTCCATCACCAGTTCCAATTCAATATACTCAAAATTCTCAACATAGTCAAATATACTAAAAATACTCAATATACTCAAAATTATAAACAACAGTAAGAGCTAACTCATTAAAAAAAAAAAAACCTGGATTGGTATTGTCATCCATAGCTCAAAAATAAGAAAACTGATGGTTCAGGGGTATTATATATTTTATTTTTTTTTTATTTTTTATTTTTTGACAGGCAGAGTGGACAGTGAGAGAGAGAGAGACAGAGAGAAAGGTCTTCCTTTGCCGTTGGTTCACCCTCCAATGGCCGCCGCGGCTGGCGCACTGCGGCCAGCGCACCGCGCTGATCCAGTGGCAGGAGCCAGGAGCCAGGTGCTTTTCCTGGTCTCCCATGGGGTGCAGGGCCCAAGCACCTGGGCCATCCTCCACTGCACTCCCTGGCCACAGCAGAGAGCTGGCCTGGAAGAGGGGCAACCAGGACAGAATCCGGCGCCCCGACCGGGACTAGAACCCGGTGTGCCGGCGCCGCTAGGCGGAGGATTAGCCTAGTGAGCCACGGCGCCGGCCTCAGGGGTATTATATAATCTTCTCAAAGTGAGACAGTAAGTAAGTAAGGGCTGTAGGAGCATTTGATCTAAGCTGTGCAAGAAATCTCCATAGCCCATATACTTCCCATTCCTCACTCTAATGGCAATATCCAGGTACTATTTTTAAATGACTAATCTACTTTCATTATTACAATTCAAATAAACCAACCAACTTTATCTTCATGTATAGGCAAAAGACCGTATTAGTTCATTTTTCACTGCTATGATGTGGTATCTGATGCTGGGTACTTTATAATGAAGTTTATTCAGCTCTCTGTTTCAGGAACCAGAAGTCCAAGTAGTTGTGGTAAGGACCCTGTGGAGGATGGTGTCACAATGGTGATAACATGGGCAGAAGATATCACACGATGAGACTATAAGCCAGACATTCTGGGCTCAGACTCAGTCCTTTATCACAAGTCACTCTCTCCTAAACCACCTGTGGTCCTTGGGGGGGCTCCAGTATTTCCTGTACATTTAAGTCATTGTGAGTTTGATCTTGTATATGGTATCCAACTTCATCGTTCACCCTAGATAGCCATTGTCTCAACCCATTTTTTGAAAAGATAACTTTTTCTCCAACACAGTCTGTGTTTGGCTTTAAACTCTCCTTTCATAGAATAACTCTAAACAAATGTCTCCAACCTTTCTATCTTTGAGAATTATGTTTTGAAGAATTCTCTTATTTTTTCATTACTTAATTTCTTCATTTCAACAAGGTTCATGTTTTTAATTTTGAAAGGCAGAATTACAGAGGAGGAGGAAGGAGAGGGGAGAGGGGAGAAATGGAGAGAGAGAGAGATCTTCTATCCACTAGTTCTCTCCTCAACTGCCCACAACAACCAGGGCTGGGACAGGGCAAAGTCAAGAACCTAGAATTCCATCTGGGTCTCCCAAGTGCTTGAGCCACCATCTGATGCCTCCCAGGATGAATTAACAGAAAGGTAGATTGAATATAGAGTAACTGGGGCTCAAATCAACATTCCGATATAGGATGTGGGCATCCCAAGCAGTGGCTTAACCCACAACACCACCTCTTCTGTTACATTCTTTCATTTTAACATTTTTTTCTTTTTTCACAAGTGGTATGTCATTAAACTGCTTATCCTTATCAAACTGAGCAATGAAAAAAAAAAAGGGCAAATTACCTTGTGTTATCGACCAAAAGAGCTGACCAATTATTTATTCAATCAATATCACCTTTATTTAAAAAGGACACAAGTACTGAAAACCTCTCAATTCTGGTCTTTGTGGCTCACTTGATGCTAAATGTGCAATTACCCAGATTCCATCATCTTGTTTTCCTGTGAGTCTATCATGTGTGATGTTCCTATGAGGTAGATTACTTAAGAGAAACATATCAACTCGGAATCCACTACGTAGTGAGAGCACTCTTCCACTGGGTATGTGTGCATCTTAGCCAATTCCTACTAAAATGTGTGCATCTAGGGAAAGCCTTGCTGACGAAAATCAAAGAAAATTCAAGTTATTTTGACATATAACCATTAGCTTCCTATCTCCTTAAGTTAAATTGTTTCCCTGTAAAGCGCACTGTCAAACTTTACTTGCTTGTAACTCTGCGTCTTTGTTTGGATTTCTCAATGAAAGAGACCTTAGAACACAGATCCTAGTGCACATATTTAATTGTTTGAGGCAATCAGGGGGACAATCTCAGAAAACACAGGAAGGTGAGTAGGAAAGCCAGACAGTAAAGTACAGGGGCTGACAGAGGTGAGTTATCAAGCAGATTAGCATCACAGATGGCTGTGATGATTATCACCAGGGGAGTCTGGTGATCAGTGGCCAGTATGGACCTCACAGCTATCCCTGAAGGGCTGGGGAGAAAACTGGGGCACCTCCACACCAATCACATAAGTCACTATGTGAGGGAGCTCCCCATCAGGAGGAGCAATAATTCACCAAGACATCTGACCCATTGAGTACTCAGGCAAAGCATGTTCTAGGGATCAGAGAAAGCTTCAGGCAACACAGAGGCACTGTACTATCAGAATTCTTGTGAGATACAGAACGAGTAGAGCAGATATACACAGAGGGTGAGGGGAGGAATTGACTCACATAATTAATGAGACTGACACTACAATTGTGTTGCAGTGCACTAAACTGCTTCTTACTCCTCCAGCATCCCATGTGAGCGCCCCCAATTAGCGTCTGGTTGCTCCACTTCAGATCCAGCTCTCTGCTAATGTGCCTGGGAAGACAGAACATGGAAGGGCTTGCACCCCTGCCACTCGTGTGGGAGGCCTGGATGGAGTCCCAGGTTGAGGTCATTTGGGGAATAAGCCAGTGAATGGAAGATTTCTTTCTGTCTCCCCCTGTCTCTGTAACTCTGCTTTTCAAATGAATAAAGATAAATAATTAAAAAAAATCATGGAGGCTGAAAAGTCCTAAAATCTGCCATCAGAGAAGCAAGAAACCCACTGGTGTAATTTAGTTTGAGTCTAAGGCCAGAGAGCATTTTAAGGGCAGTGTTTTAAGTCCTGTCCTGTGCTGAGCTAAAAACCTGAGAACAAGGAGTGCCTTTGTCCAAGTATAGGGAAACATGCATGCCTCAGCTCCAACAGAGAGTGAATGTGCCCTCCTTCCACCTTATTGTGGACAAACTGGATGATGCCCACCTAAGTAGGGGAGAGGCCATTGCATCACTCAGCTTACCAATTTAAACTCTAATCTTTTCTGGAAGAAACCTTAAAGATCACCCAGAAATAATGTTTACCAGAAAACTAGGCCTCCCTAAACAAACAAATTAACACAAAATTAGCCATCTCAGGCACAAGTAGTAGTTGGAAGCTGAGAGATAGAAGGCACTGAAAATAAACAGGCTGGGGCCAGCTCCATGGCACAGTAGGTTAATCCTCCACCTGCAGTGCCAACATCCCATATGGGTACTGGTTCTAGTCCTGGATGCCCCTCTTCCAATCCAGCTCTCTGCTATGGCCTGGGAAAGCAGTGGAAGATGGCCCAAGTGTTTTGGCCCCTGCAGCCACATGGGAGACCAGGAAGAAGCACATGGCTCTTGGTTTTGGATCGGCACAGCTCCAGCTGTTGTGGCCATCTGGGGAGTGAACCAATGGAAGGAAGACCTGTCTCTCTGTCTCTCCCTCTCACTGTTTGTAACTCTACCTCTCAAATAAAAGAAAAAAAAAAAGAAAAGAAACAGGCCAAGGGGATATCCTCAGTGCACCAATGCTGCCTGCAATGATGACTTAAGTGTTGATTTTGCGGAACAGATTTGGATCACAAAACTCAAAAAGTTATCTGTGAGTAGGCTGGCACCGCAGCTCAATAGGCTAATCTTCCTCCTGTGGCGCCAGCACACCGGGTTCTAGTCCTGGTCGGGGTGCTGGATTCTGTCCCAGTTGCTTCTCTTCTTGTCCAGCTCTCTGCTGTGGCCCGGGAGTGCAGTGGACAATGGCCCAAGTTCTTGGACCCTGCACCCGCATGGGAGACCGGGAGAAGCACCTGGCTCCTGGCTTCAGATCAGCACGGTGTGCTGGACACAGCGACCATTGTGGGGTGAACTAACGGAAAAAAAAAAGGAAGACCTTTCTCTCTGTCTCTCTCTCTCTCACTGTCCACTCTGCCTGTCAAAAAAATAAAAAAATTATCTGTGAGTAGTCAACACTCTCTTCCTGGTGGAGGATGCCACAAAAGCCCTCTTACCACTTACATGTATGGAGGAGAATTCACATTATCTGAGTGGTTAAGGGCATCTTGTTCCCTAATTCACTGTATCTTTCAGATTAAAAGCAACAGATGCCTCTTGTTGGTAGACATGGGCTAAAAACAACAACAAAAATGATGGCAGAGTGATGACAACTGACAGTGAAGGAGACTCAAATCTATAAAATCTAGAAAGCAATGAGTAAAGATCTTTAGATTAAGAAAAAAATTGTGTTATATCTTTATCCTTAAAGGCAAATTATATTAAGTCCCAAAACAATAAATAATGAACATAATAGACATTCATTAATGCAAAAGTTATTGAGCACATTAGTATGTCATTTGCACTGTTATAGATGCAGGGATGAATAATTAATATTGCTATTAAAATCACAACCTTTATGAGATTATAATTCTTTAGTGAAGCAAGATAATTTTTAAATGCATATTTAAAGCAGCTATGTTCAGAGTGATAGGAAGTAAAATTCATGTTATGAAAAATAGACTCAAAATTGAACTTTTTTAATTTGGAGGGAATAGATATGGGCATGCTGCTAATTAAAGGAAGGAAATTGTTGTTCAGAAATGTTCATCCCCTGACAGTGACCAATAGCTGGATACCACTGTAACTGCTTGAACTTTTCTCTGTGAAAATGATACAGTGAATTCAGAAATAAACAGAGGAGAGAAAAAACTTATGGAATTAATATTCACAGAGGACAACTTATTCTTGGAAAATGCCATGCAATTGTGTTCAAAAGGAAACTAGAATTTGATATATTGCAGAGAGCCTTGGAGACCAAAAGAGCTAGATTTGAGCCTTACCTCAACTACTAAGTAGTTGCTTAATCTTGGATAAGTAATAGAGCCTCAGTTCCTTTGGATGTAAAATGAACTTTTTAATAATATCTAGCTTTGCACAGTTGAGAAATAGGATAGACATATCAAATGAAAAATGCCTAGCTCAGCATTTCTGGGCACACTGGTAGCAGAAACTCAATAAATAGTAATTCCATCTTATTCATATGAATATCATATCACTCTGCTAGTGGTGAAGGAAGATTTGTGTTGATCCATCCACATATCTGAGTCCAAATATGCCCAGGGAAGACTGCCCTTGACTCAGTTTGCATGTGTGCTGTGTTAACAGATTTGTTTGCAGGAGCTACTGACACTGGAACTCACTTTGCTGTGCTCCAAGAACACCATGCTCTCTGTAACGGTGCCAAAAATGCTAATGGTCCAGAATTTGCAAACACTGATTGACCTACTGGAGTCACTATCAACCAGGGGCAATTAGGAGGAAAAGGAGACAGTTAAAAAGGTCTGAACCCATTCTAAACCCATACCAGGTATTTAAAGAAAGCCAGTTGCTAACAGTACAGGTCACATCTGCTTAACTAGCTGTAATCCAAACTTATTATGACTCACAGAGACATTAAAAAGCAACATATACATAACCTAAGAGGACTTAATAATTCTATACCCAACAGAAAAGAACAGAATGCCTTCTATAACAACATGGCAAGAAAAATTGTAAGTTAATGGACTTGTACATTATAATATAATGGGGCACATATAGCATCAGGCTGGAATAAAGTATACAATAGGACTGTACATAATAATAGTTTATAAGTAAATTTTGTTAATACTAGTTATAATTAAATTGCCTTGTTTTAATGTGATGTGATTAAGATATGAAAGTCTTGCTACCTGGTTCTTGTGTGATTTGGCACCCAACAAAAATATTTTTCTCAGCTGCAGTTGTTGTGAATGAGCATCCAAATTTTTTATGTGAATATTCTTTCTTTGGATGAATATTCATGAACAAAAAATTATTACAAGTTGGCTAAACTTGTGTCCTCTTAGATCAAAAACACTGTCAGTTCTGACTCCGAATTCTCCCCTAAAATTGTTTCCAAAGCATAGAAACGTCCATGTCATCCAATTTCACTCTTCATCTATTTGCTATGCCTGGGTAGATGCTGCTGTGGTTAGAAACGCTACAGGAGCTGTGAGCTGGACTCTAACAGTGTGTAACACCTCTTCTACTCCTCCTTCTCCCATTCAGTCTGGGTTAGGTTTTCTTCCTCAGGGCTCCAGGGTGTAGTTCTACCCCCAGCATTGTATATATCGCATGCTGAACACACATTCATAGACCTGTTTATATAGGTCCTGAAGAAAGAAGTGTAAGTCCTTTGGTGACCCCAGAACACATACTCTTTCTGAAACTGAGATACAACTTAGGTATATATAAAGGAATTAAAAAAAAAAAAAAAGCACAACCTCTGCATTTAAGGGACTTCAATTTAATGAGAGGAATAACATACAAACTACTTACATACTGCATGACATTAGCTTCAGTAATGTTAAAAAGAAAGATTTCTAGAAGGCAAATGGGAGGAGCAAGCAATCAGTTGACAAATAATAGGAAAGGTTATGGAGGTAGCAACCTTCTCTCAAGAACTTGAAGGAAGAGAGACTCCTTCAGCCTGAGAGTTATCAATTCTGTCTCTTCTGAAGGGTGTCATTTCAGAGTAATTATCAATAGGGAAAGAAAACCTATTGTAGTTCAAGAACAAACAACTTCACTAAGAAAAAACCTTTTTAAATGAAATATTTTAAAAAATAGATTGAGGAGAAGGGATTATGAGAAGAGCTGTCAGAGAAAAAGGGCAGTTATAAGAGAACAGAGAACTTAACAGTTGTGGTGAACTGTGATTGAAAAATATGACTATCAAATAAATGCTTGGTTCTCCTAAGACAAATTGGTTGGGTACAAATGGATCTAGGAAAACATGTAGGTATTAGTGCTCTGCTCTGTACAAATTAGAGAAAAGTAGGCAAGCTTGACCATGTAAAGAACCAGCTAAATGGATTGGGTTCTCTGAAGATCCAGTAAATAATAATCCTCCATTTCATCCTGGTTGGTGAAAAACAAAGTAGGCTCATGGTGTTTAAAATATAATCTTCACAATGACAGAGTCAAAACTGGGGGGTACAGCTTAGTATAAATACAAATAGTTCTACCAAATGAACCCCAGAAAGGAAAACACTTATCAGTGCATCCAGAAGCATTGGGCCATGGCCAGCCACATTGGAACCAGAGTAAAAGGAAAGAGTTACTTGTGCAAAGACAACAGAGAGCATCACCTCCTGGCACGTGGTTACAGTCTGAGATGAAAAGCCATGTGGATTTACCCATGCAATAAAAAATTCCAAGGTAAAGCTCATAAATCCTCCTATTCAACAAGTAGTCACTGCTCCTGTCCCATATCCTCATCTTCCTACTCCCCTGCTACCACAACCCCAAGTGATTTCCTTGCAGTGTGTCTGCAGATGCTTTTTTGGGGAAGCAAGTTGCCACTATCTCCAGGGTTCTATTATGATGGCCTAAGGGAATGGAAGTGAACTATGTCAAATTTTGATTAATTCCTAATTGTTATTGTCCAGTACAATTGTTCATCAAATTTTTATTCTGTTTTCAATTTATTTCCCCAAGTAAATATGTATTTTTGAAAGAAATTCTCTTGTCGCAATTGGTCAAATGAAAGTCTAAAGATTAACTTCAATTGAGTAGGTATTTGAAGAGTACTTCATCAAACAAGTCCCCACTGGATTCTGAGATGGCAGAATAGAGACAGGAGGTACTGCTTTAGGCTAGGGGGGTATAGTACAAAAAAGCAGAGGAAGTGCATTCCCAGAGGAGAGCTGGAGAGAAATCTGTAGTGGAAATTTTGCAGAAGTAACAGGGATGCCGTGGTTCAGCGTGGAAGGTGTGGACATGCAGCCACAAACGTGGACACAACACAAGACCAACCTAGCCAAGAGGTGGAGGAAGCACCAGCTTTGGAGAGTGAGGTGACAACCTATTGCATCAGCCCATGGCACTGGCAAGAAAGCTGGAGGGAGAGCATGCAGAGTACACTGTCTTTGAACGTGGCGTGGAACCCAAAGGGGGACAGAGTATCATCCTAACCCAGTGATAACAGGGCATGGATCTCTCTCCCCAGCCCCCCAAAACAGTACCCAGCAACCAACTGGGAGAAAGTGTCATTTTGACGTCAGTAGCAGCTGTGGCAGCTCTGTGTGCACACACAGCAACTAGCAGGGATAAGGCTCCATCTTGACACCAGTAATGGCTATGGCAGCCCAGGTTTGTGCACCAGCACAAACTGTTGACGATTTATGGGATACTATCAAACAACCCAACATACAAGTTATAGGCATTCCTGAAGGTGTAGAAAGAAAGAATGGATTAGAAGGCCTACTCAGTGTAATATTTATAGCAATCTTTCCTAATTTGAAGAAAGCGGTATCCATTACAAGAGGCACATAGAACTCCTAAGAGACATATCCAGAATAGATCTTAACCACAACATATTGTAGGTAAACTTTTAACAGTAAAACATAAAGAAAAAATTCAAAAATGTGCACAAGAGAAATACCAGATTAGTTTCAGGGGGACTCATAGCTTACTTCTCATCAGAAACCCTGCAGGCTAGGAGAGAATGGATAGACATAGTCCAAGTCTTAAAAAGGAAAAACTTTCAACCCACAATACAATACCCTGCAAGGCTCTAATATATGTAGAGTAAGCATTTGATAAAACACAACATCCTTTCATGATGAAAATCTTAAGCAAATTGGGTATAGAAGGAACATTCTTCAACACAATCAAGGCAACTTATGACAAACCCATAGCCAGCATCTTATTGAAGGGTGAAAAGTTAGAAGCATTTCCACTAAGATCCAGAACCAAACAAGGATGTCCACTTTCACCATTGCTATTCAATATAGTCCTGGACATTTTAGCCAGGAAAAGCAGTAGAAGATGGCTTAACTCCTTTTGACCCTGCACCTACATGAGACCTGGAAGAAGCTCCTGGCTCCTGGCTTCGCATCAGCTCAGCTCTGGCCATTGCAGCCATTTGGAGAGTAAAGCAGCAGATGGAAGAAGACCTCTTTGTCTCTCTCTCTCTTTCTCTGTCTCTGCCTTTCAAATAAATAAATAAATCTTTTTTTAAAAAATCAATAGCTGTTGTATACAAACACAATGCAATGGCTGTGAAAGAATTTCTAAGATCAATCCCATTCACAATATCTAAAGAAAAAAATAAATACCTTGGAATACATTAATCAAGGAGGTGAAAGATTGCTACAATGAAAATTACAAAACACTAAAGAAATAGAAGAAGACACAAAAATGGAAAAATCTTTCATGTTCTTGGATTGGAAGAATTAATACCATCAAAATGTCCATACTACAAAAAGTAATTTACTGATTCAATGTGATCCCAATCAAAATACCAGTGACATTCTTCTCAGGTCTAGAAAAAAACTATGCTAAAATTCATATGGAAACACAAGAGACCCCAAATAGTGAAAGCAATCTTGTACAACAGAAACAAAGCCGGAGGCATCACAATATCAAATTTCAAGACATACTACAGGGCAGTTACAGTCAAAACAACCTGGGTCTGCCACAAAATAGACATGTAGACCAAAGAAACAGAATAGAAACTCCAGAAATAAACCTAGACATCCACAACCAACTTTCCTTTGACAAATGAGCTAAAATTAATCCCTGACAGTCTCTTCAGCAAATTATGCCTTTAAAACTGGATCTCTGCATTAAGAAGTATGAAACAAGACACCTACCTTATACCTTACACAAAAAGCAACTCAAAATGGATCAAGGATCTAAATTTGCAACCTGATATCATCAAATAATTAGCAGAGAACACTGGGGAAACTCTGTAAGACGTTGGCATAGGCATAGACTTCTTGTTAAAAACCCCAGAAGCACAATCACAGACTGATTCAGCAGAGCCTCCCACTCATAGACTACCCCTGCAGAGCAGATGGTCTGCTGATCTTTGGCAAGAGACAGAACATATGAAATTCTAATTCACTTTTTAAAATTTGCTCATTTATAATTAACAAGGTCCAAGGATATTGCCACCCTCCACCACCCGAATTTAATGAAAAATCTTTTTAAGGAAAATGCTCATATCTAAAAACCATTATACTGGGGCTGGTACTGTGGCGTAGCGGGTTAGGCCGCCTGAAGTGCTGGCATCCCATATGGGTGCCCAATTGAGACCCAGCTGCTGTACTTCCAATCCAGCTCTCTGCTATGGCCTGGGAAAGCAGTACAAGATGGCCCAAATCCTTGGGTCTCTGCACCCACGTGGGAGACTTGGAAGAAGTTCCTGGCTTCTAGCTTCAGATCAGCACAGCTCTGGCCATTGCAGCCAACTGGGGAGTGAACTAGCAGATGGAAGACCTCTCTCTCTCTCTCTCTCTCTCTCTCTCTCTCTCTCTCTGCTTCTCTTTCTCTCTGTGTGTAGCTCTTTCAAATAAATAATAAATCTTTAAAAAAAAAAAAAAACCATCATACTTAGTGAAATAAGTGAGTCCCAAAAAGGCAAATACCATGTTTTCCCCAATGTTCTCTACTAGTGATTTGACAGTATCAGGTTGTAGATTTGTAACCGTGATCCATTTTGAGTTGCTTTTTGTATAAGGTGTAAGGTAGGGGTCTTGTTTCAATTGTGGTAAGTAATAGAGTACCATAAATATAATGTATAGGAATAAAATTGACATTTTGAGCTTTCATGATTGTTTATAGCTTGTCTCTACTGTTGATGAAAGTATTTTTTTCTTCTACTTATCGAACTCTTTACTTACTACAGGGTTAATCCTATGAGACTAAAGTAAACTGAAAGTAGATCATTTTAAAAATTAAGAGAGGTAATAGGAGAAGAGGAGGAGAAACGGTGGAAGTGTAGGTGGTAGGGAGGGTGGGGTGGGAGGTATCATTATGTTCTTAAATCTGCATACATGAAATACATGGAATTTGTATACCTTAAGTAAAATTTTTAAAAAATCGTTCTCAAGTAAAAAAAAAAAAAAAAAAAAAAAAACCAGGTCCCCAACCTGCAGCTGTGAGAAATCACTTTCAAACTCCACCAATGCCCTTCCTTCTAGGGCCCTGGAATTCACACAAATTTCATCAGTTTTCTTGGTTCAGGGCTCATTGGCACAGTCTTGTCTTCCTATCCCTATATTTTTAAAATTCTCTTTCAAATAAAAGACCAGCAATGAGTAATTAAACTCTAGTTCTCCTTTTCCTTACTATGCCAGAGACAGTAAGTCTGCAGAGTAATGGAGGAAGTAGGTTCCAGAAAAAAGACCACATGCCTTAGTAGTTACATGTGTTTCTCTTGCAAAGGTTTCACAGAGTGTTGACTCTGTTTACATGTGCTTAAAATGTCAATGTCTGCCTTATTTAACTAATTGCAGCTATTTTTGATCCACAGTGATAGCCTTTGGAATCAATAATTCAGGCTGTGGTCTAATGCAGTCATTAGCCCCTGGACTCAGCCTGACTGGTGGAGGAGGACTGTTTCCTACCTGGTAAGTTCTAACCTCTGAAGGCTCCTTGGGAAATTCCTTCAAGTTTTGTGGCTCCACTTACATTCAGAATTCTGGGAAAACCTTAATGTAAAGGTCATTTGAAGCCCACTCAAAGATGGGATAAACCCTGGTATCCTGAACTGACATCTTGTTCGTTTCTGATCAACTTTTATGTTTTTCAGTTCATCTAATAATAACATAATGAAATTATAATAGCTACAACTTATGCAACATTCCACGTACCAGATACTGTGCTAAGCATTATACCTCATTCAACACTCATTATCACTTTGTGAGAAAGATTTATTACTAACATCATTTATTTAGGAGGATGAGGAAAATGAGGTTCCACATGTACAAACTGTTTCCCCAAAGCTACACAGGCTAGTGATTGGTGGTTCTATAATGAAAGTTTAGGTTTTTAAATTACTGAAGCCTATGGTTTTACCTACCATGCTATAGCCAACTAGTACTCTCATCAATCAACAAGAGTTCATGGGGACAGGGACTCTAATGACCTGAGTTCTCTATTGGACACAAGATAAATGAGCCCCTACATGTTGGTACAATCTGGGGCAACAAACTACACTTGCGCAAAAAGTTCCTTATATGTCTGCCACGGGACAAAGATTCTCTATAGTTTTTAGGGAGGGTATTTTTGAAGTTCAAATCAAATGTGAGGAAGAGCAGGTTAAGGAATGGCCAGAGTAACCAACAAGTAATCACCAACAAGGCATGGCAGACAATAAGCAACTAGCTCATGTCCTAGCTGGGTGCCCTGGAAGAACACTTAACACAATGGAGTAGGGGCAGTGCAATGTGGATTAATAAAAAAGCCCTGGTTTAATGAAATTCTAAGTCACAAGCCTTTCACAGCAGTGCAAGATCTAGAAATAATGTCATCATTCAGGATGTGACCCAGATTCCAGTGAACTGCAAGTGACAAGAGCAACCCCAAAGCTATGAATCTTATCAATAAATCACCAGCCAAATTTGGAGGACAAATATCCTATTTGGAAGAATAGTCTCCTTCCCAAAGGAACCAGAAATATCCAGCAATGACTGGCCATCGCAATAATTCAAACCAGGTAATTTTTTTCCTCATTATTAAAAATAACCTGGAAACATTGATGATAATCCCTATGCCTCTGGTCCAATGCGTTTTATAATGATCTATCAATAGGACCTTTGGGTGTTTTCCAGCCTATTGAATATTATAAATTTGAACTAGAAAATGAGAATTTTGCAATTTTTTAGAACTAGAAACTTTGGAAAATGTTGATAAAATTGAGCTAAGGTCATTTTTTGTTTTGGGAAATTAAAGTAGGAAAAATAATCTATTACTAGAGATAAAACTGTTCTTTGGACTGTTTTCAGATATCCTGTTCAGCCTAGAGAGATAAAAATAGTATGAAGTATAGCACAAGAGGCAAGAAATCCAGATTTTCTGTTCTTTAATATGTCAAAATTGTTACGGGAAAGTTCACCTTTTTTCCCTTTTGTTTCCCACAGACAACAATAATTACCTTTAAAAAACTAAATATATGTCAAAGTTGACCAAGGGAAAGAGTATTTCTTTATTCCTAAATCACTCAGCTAGCACAGTAGTTTGGAATAATAAAATACTGGTGATAGTACTTACTTGAATCTTATAATTTTACAGAATAGTTTAACATTTGATATTCTATTCAGTATGTACAACAGCCTTATGGAATTAAGAATCCTTAACTCCATTATACAGATGAGGAAACTAAGCTCCATAAAAAATAATTGAGACCAAAAAGCTAAATACTTAGTCCATGGCCACATGCTTGGCAATCAGCACAGCCAGCACCACTTGGGTCTCCAGATCCAGATGTCACATCATCTACACTGAAACACAGAAACTAATTCAAATGAAGAGCAAAATTCGCAGAAGCAAAGTTGATAGAGAAAGCTGTGAACACAGATATCGCTGTAAGCCACTTCCTATTTTTCTCTAAGTCATATGATTTAGAATGAAAGAAATCCATCTATAACTGTGCATTTCTTGATGTTAAAAGTGATTTTTCAGACATTGCATGTGTTGGGTTGAGTCTAGGGACACACCAGAGCCAGAGACACCCAGGACACACTATAAACACTGTCACCAGTGAAGTACAGGCTTTCTTTTTTTCTTATTTTTTGACAGGCAGAGTGGACAGTGAGAGAGGTAGAGACAGAGAGAAAGGTCTTCCTTTTCTGTTGGTTCACCCGCCAATGGCTGCTGCAGCCAGAGCGCTGCAGCCGGCGCACCATGCTGATCCGAAGCCAGGAGCCAGGTGCTTCTCCTGGTTTCCCATGCAGGTGCAAGGCCCAAGCACTTGGGCCATCCTCCACTGCACTCCCGGGCCACAGCAGAGAGCTGGATAGGAAGAGGGGCGACTGGTTGAGAATCCGGCGCCCCTACCGGGACTAGAACCCGGTGTGTGTGCCAGCGCCACAGGTGGAGGATTAGCCTAGTGAGCCACAGCGCCGGCTGAAGTACAGGCTTTCACTTTATTATATTAGCAACAAAACACCGGTGATGGTATCAGCTACCAAATAAGATGGCCTTGAAGATTAAATGGAATAACATAGGATATATTGGCATAATATAATTTATAATAATATAGGGAATAAATGATATAATTTAAGAAATGAACAGAGGAATATCTGAAATTTTATAAATTCTCATAAATATAGCTGGTAGTAATAGTAACAGCAGCATTAGTGCTAGCATTAGTAGCCATAGTGGTAGCAGTTGTAGCTGCAGCAGCAGCAAGAAAAATGTTATAGAAAAAAAGCCTAAAATAGGTATGGTTATATGTGGCTGAAGAAAGTGCATGGGAGGCCGGCGCTGCGGCTCAATAGGCTAATCCTCCGCCTGCGGCACCAGCACACCGGGTTCTAGTCCCAGTCAGGGCGCGGGATTCTGTCCCGGTCGCTCCTCTTCCAGTCCAGCTCTCTGCTGTGGCCAGGGAGTGCAGTGGAGAATGGCCCAAGTCCCCTGCACCCGCATGGGAGACCAGGAGAAGCACCTGGCTCCTGGCTTTGGATCAGTGCTCCTGGCTTCGGATCAGTACCGTGCACCGGCTGCAGCGCACCGGCCACAGCAGCCATTGTGGGGGTGAACCAACAGAAAAGGAAGACCTTTCTCTCTGTCTCTCTCTCTTACTGTCCACTCTCCCTGTCCAAAAAAAAAAAGTGTATGGGAGACAGCATCTCAAGGTGTGGCAGGTCAGATCCAAGAGGACCACATAACATTGCACTGCTAACCCAACAGACTCAGCAGAACTAAGAGTGATACCTGAGGGACCTACCTCGGAGGGGAGCAGGCAGAGATAGAGGCTTCAGGCAAGAGCGGAACCTAGACCATGGAGTAAACTCAGAGCTGCCATGCAGGGCTGAGGCCCCTCTGTCATCTGGGTGCCCAGCCACCTTCATTGCAGAGGCTGTGGACTATACCACAGGACCACATTGCTCTCCATCCTCCCCTGATCCAGCCTCAGCTGACTGGACCATGAGCAGCATCTGAGTAGGGTTACCTTTCTATGGACAGGTCGATTTAAAGCTCAACATTCAGAATCTTACTGGGAATTTGAATAGATTGAAATTCCAATTCCAGATGATAACACTGAGAGATCTTTGAAGGTAGGTATTACCAGCACATATGCACAATACTGTCATGAATAAATGAAGTCCTAGCGGATGCAGCTCAGAAGAAAATTAATAGCACAGATGTGCAGAGAGACCCAGAAAGATCACGAGAAAGCAGCTGAAGGTGAGAACAGCCAGTCTCCTAGCCGTCCTTCTGAGGCTCAGCTCCTGATGTTCCTGAGGTTTCCTGGAGGCTAATCAAGGCTCCTCGTAGCTTTTCCATGACTTCCCTCTTCATCCCATCATTTTATTTACTTTTTTAATTTTTAAAAGTTAATAAAAAGTCAAGGACAGTGAGAGGAAATCAGAGGCAGAGATCCTCCATCCACTGGTTCATATCCCAAATGTGCACATCAGCTGGGGATAGGCCAAGCAAAAGCTAGGAGCCCAGAGCTCCACCCAGGTCTCCCACGTGGCCGGCAGGGACCAAAGTACTGGAGTCGTCAGTGCTGCCTCCAGGAAGCACATTAGCAGGGACTAAACTTGCGTGTGGACCCAGGACTCGGACCCAGGCACTGCAATCGGGATGCAGATGTCCTACATGGCATCCAAACACTTGCCCTTTCAGTCCCTTTTATTTGCACTGTTTTTCCCCCTTTCCCATTAGAACAAAAACCCTATGTTAGTTCTTAAGAGCAAAGATGTGAAGCAATCAACTAGGCAAAGCTTTCTTTTCCTAGTTTTCTTTAATGTTGGCTGATGAGGTTATTCAGGAAAGCTATAAGTGAAAGCATACATAACAATTTGGGAGGGAGCAGCATACGCAGATCGCAAGACATCTATCTCATCCTCTTTGTGGAATAGTCAGCTCCTCTCTATAGAGAAGCACCCTGGTGACTCAGTGCAGAACTCACAGCTGAGGGAAAGAAGCCAGGATTTGAAGCAGGATTTGAAGTAAATCTCCCATTTATTGGTTGTCTGACCTTGGATGAGTTTTATTATCTATATAAGGCTCATCTTCTGCATCTGCAAATTGAGGGTATTAATATCCAACTCGTATGAACTTTCTTCAAATTAAATATGATTGTGCATCAAACCTTCAGCATGTGGGCACACAGTTGCAGGCCCACTGCAAGTATATACTGCTTTTATGGGAATAAGAAAATTACACATTTTCTTTTGGAAAAGTAACTGGGAAATAGAGTGGGGGTTCTGAAAGTCAATACATAAAGTGTTAATTATTAAGTTGTGGCTACACATAATTTATGTCCCAGTTTGCTTCTTTCAGAAAAGCAGCATAGCTCCAACTGGTAATTTAAGAAATTTTTCCATAGAGATATTCTATAACTAGTCAAGTAGTTAGAGTGAAAGAAGGGTGTCATCAAGATTGTAGTCTGATAGAAAATCAATGTAGCCCCAAGTGCTGTCAGTAGCACCAATTACATCTCATTGGTCATGATGGAAAGTGGTTTGCATTTACTTAATACAGTTTTTTTTTTTTTAAAAACGTGAGGCCTGATTATATGTCACCCTAAACACTGAATCAGAGCAGGTTGACAGGAAAATAAAATATATCCCCGTCTTTCAATGGCTCAATTAGCTGCCGAGGAATGCTTGATCTATCTATAACACAGAGTACATAATTCAAAATGACAATAAAGAAAAGCTTGCATAATTTCACACACATGGAAGGTAAAGACGGCTGACAGATTTATGGCTTATAACCTGTGGAAGACTGTGTGGAAATGTTTCACTCAGTCTGCTTTGCAGACAAGCAAATTCTTTCATCTTCAGGCCCTTTGGATAAATTTTCCTCAGGAGTTGATGGACTTTAAATCTGTCAAATAGGATCTATTAAATCTGACTCGGTGCTATAAATGGTAGCAGCCTGAGGCCCTGAGCTGTAGCCGCTCTAAAGATGACACACACCTCTCCATGTGGCATTTTATGGCAGAGGACAGCAAAGCTGTTTGGATTGCCACTTGGCAGATGAGAAACGGGAAGGGATATTTGCAATTCTTGTCCCACTGAACACCAACCGTAGGCAGCTCTAGCAACTGCCTGATTGGCCTGAGCTTTTTCACTCCAATGGTCTAGAATGAAAGATTTCCTAACCACATGATTCTCTTATCTCCAGGACAAGGGAATAGTGAGTAGTATCTTAAGGAAACCCTAAAAATTGATTATCGAGCTGGCGCCGCGGCTCACTAGGCTAATCCTCCACCTTGCGGCGCCGGCACACCGGGTTCTAGTCCAGGTCAGGGCGCCGGATTCTGTCCCAGTCGCCCCTCTTCCAGGCCAACTCTCTGCTGTGGCCTGGGAGTGCAGGGGAGGATGGCCCAAGTACTTGGGCCCAGCACCCCATGGGAGACCAGGATAAGCACCTGGCTCCTGCCATCGGATCAGCGCGATGCGCCGGCCATTGGAGGGTGAACCAACGACAAAGGAAGACCTTTCTCTCTGTCTCTCTCTCTCACTGTCCACTTTGCCTGTCAAAAAAAAAAAAAATTGATTATCGAACACAACTGAAAGAATGGGAGGAAGCAAGGCTTTTGTTCCCATATTTTGCAGCTTTGAGGTATAGATATGGGTGCATTCTGAAGGAGTCAGATCTGCGAACATGTTGACCTAATGCAATCTCTTGTGCAATTAAACTGTTAAAAATCTAATAATTACAATGCTTGAGCAAACCGAGTTTTCCACAATTGGCAATTCATCTGATTCCAAGAGTCAGAGACTGTCACCAGAAATTAATAAATGAAAATAGTAATGTGGTTTCTAAATGTTTAGTTAATTTTGTTTATTTGAAATGCAGAAGGATACACACACACACACACACACACACACACAAGGTAGGTAGGTCGGAGTGTCCAAACATTGGTTCACTCCCCAAATAAACACTCAGTTGGGAATGGGTCAGGCCAAAACCAGAAGCCCAGAATGTAACCCAGGTTTCATACATGGGTGTCAGGGACTCAAATACTTTAGCCTCTACCTGCTGTGTCCCAGGGTACAAAATGGCAGGAAGCTGAGGCAGAAGCAGACAAGCACTCAAATCCAGGCAATCTGATATAGAATGCAGGCATTTCAAGAGGACACTTTTATTTTTGACGATTTATTTATTTATTATTTATTTGAAAGGTGGCATTACACACAGAGGGAGAGACACAGAGAGAGCTTCATCTGCTGGTTCACTCCCCAAAGCCACACAGGGGCTGATCCAGACCTAAGGCAGGATCCTAGAACTATCTGAGTCTCCCTTGTCGGTGGTAGGGTTCCAAGACCTTGGAACATCTCCTGCTGTTTCCCAAGTGCATTATCAGGTAACTTGTTTAGAAATGGAACAACCAACACTCCAAGCAGTGCTCATATAGGATGCTGGCTGTTAAACTTCTGTTCTTCCCTCCCCTCCACAGCCAGAGGAGTGGTTTCTTCAAGGAAGGTGTGATTTTTGCTTAGCAACAGAACAACAGGTGTTCAGTGAAAGGCCAGCTTCTCACACATCTGAGACTTTATGCTTCTGGCTCAAGGCTTCTCCCTAGCAGGAGACTAGGAGGAAAACTGAGGAGTCTCAGGGCCTTTCAGTCTCTGTTTTTCAGAGGTGGGTGATAAGACGCAGTTTGACATGCTTGATACTTTTAATAAGAAACATCTGTGTAAGAATATGAGTAGAATTGGGATAGACCAGAGAGAGAAGTCTAACTGTGAAGCAGGTCCAACAAGGTCTTGACTAAGGCCACTGATTGGTCCCTTATTGAGCCAAAAAGATCGGACTTTCATAGCCCTGCCTTAATTTGTCACTGAACATTGTCCACCCCAGAAAGTCCTACCCTCAGGAGAAGTGATTCTGCAGTGAAGCAACTACTAAAGTTGCTGAGAGTTGAAAGTTGTTTGCAGGCAGCTGGAGTACCAAAATGTCCCTTGAAAGAGCCCTGTTCCTTCTGTTAGGCTTCAGCAAGAAGGATCTCCTTTGTTTGGACTTCTAATCTTCTTGGGATATTAGCTCCTCTGACTCCGTACCTGGTCTTCAATATTTCGTGCCAGAGATGAGAGTTTCTTTGTAAGATAATAATAATGCCTTCTCTCTTTCACTATTTTCTGGTTTTTTTTAACATTTAAAAAATATATAAGGTGAATATATTTCATGTATTTTATATATAGAGATTGAGGATCACAGCGATATATATTACAATTCGGAGATTTCTATAACAGTACCTCTTTCCATAAATCCTGGTTTACATGCTATTTAAGGGTTAGGTGCCACCATTTGGACTCTAGCACTTTAATGCTTTTTTATCTTATTGCTGTCAGTGAGTCTCATTCACTCTTTCTACCAGCTACAGCTTCCATGCCAAGGACAGTCCTAACCACTGTTAGTTATATTGGGGTCATCATGGATCCTAATGGCTTCAGTAATCAGTGTATATTCTAGGTTTATCCATGTACTATGACCTCTGCTGAGTATTGTGACCTTGTACAGTACATGTACTCCATCATAGCCATGTCCCTGAATCCTTTAGTCCTATTATTTGCCATGGCAACTTTGGCATTTCAGTTCTATTTAGTGATGGCTAAGGGCCTTCTCACGCTTCTCAGAGATACCTTAATAGTGTTTATGTAGCACCTCCCAATGTTACTGCCAACATTTTACATTCTGTATCTTGGGAGGGTACCACCAAACCAGTTATTTCCCATATCCAATATTATGTCCAGGCTCTCTTGAAAATTTATACTCACATACGCTTTGCTTGGTAAGTGCCAAACAAACCTACAATTAGTAGTTGGAAGGAGAGCTCTGATATTTCACAAGGGGAAAAACTTAGGCCTATTTAAATACACTGAAAAGTCATGGAACCAAAGCCAAATTTATAGTAAGAAAGAAACTGTCCAACAGCTAAGCTCTTCCAAGCAGAGGATCCTCTCAGTGGGTCAAATGATGGCAAGGCTTCATTAAATTCTCCACTGACTGAAGCAAACACATTAAATATGTTTACCTTGTATACATTAAAATTCTAGACTTATGCTCCCAAATAGATCTCTCAAGCTTTTGATGGTGGAAGGGGTGTAGGCTTCAGATCCTCATTAGAGGGTGTTAGAATTTCATGAATAAATGAATCACTAAATCACATAGCACAGTCAGCTGCAGGTTTCATGAGCATTACCTTTGCTTACCATTAAAAAGATTTAAATGTTAGAAATACAAGCGTGGCAAACAGAAGAGCAAAATAATGGAACCATTATAATTACAATATATATACATGAATGACTAATCATAATGCCCTCTCAAAATAAGGCACTGTATAAATGCTAAATGCTTATCATTTACTAGCAATCATAACGTGTTGCCAAGACAAGGCTACTCCTCAAACACTTTAGGTTTTCTATTGTTACCAAGTTATTAATCTCACTTTAATAAGGAAATTCTAGGTCCAGATTAAAGATAAGAGGAAACACATCAGAATTAAAGGTAAAGGTAAATTTTGTAGTTGTAATAGTGCTTTGAAAAATGGACCATCCCCAACTCCCGGCATTCGCCTTGGGCACAAATCAATCAACCGAGAGAGACATTGCCACAGTTCATCTAAAGTTTCCTGTTAGACAAGATACACATTTACCAGGAATAGAGAATAATTTTAACCCAATTAACTCTGCTAAAGTATTTAGATTTCCTTTTTTAAAAGCCCAGTTAAACAAAACAAAACTTCCCTCTGTATCAGAAAAAGATGACAGGGAAGAACAGTGTCCACAGTGTTCCTGTATTCTAGTTTTAAAACTGAACTCTGAGGATAAGGAGCAGAGTAGAATGGCTAGCAGTGTGGACTCCAGAGCCATACAAACCCCATTTGGACCCCAGCTTAGCTTACAGCTCAATAAATTTTGGGTAAAGTATTTATCACATTTGAGTCTATGATTCCTTAACTACAGTGAGGTCATGACAGTAGTATCTTTGTCAGGCTTATGAAAAAGAATATTTAGCAAGAAGCAGGAGGGAAGCATGAAAAGAGGGAGGAAGAATAGGAGGGAAGAATGAGGAAGGGAGTTAGGGAAAAGGTGACGTTCTTCAACAGGCGAAGCTGGAGAAATGGAGAAATGGAGAAATCCTCTGTTCTCTGCTTAACTCATGAGCAAAACAATAGGAGCATGGGCAAAGCAGCAGCCCTAAGAGCACGGGTCCAGAGGCAGGATAATCTCCAAGCATCGAGCAGAACAACTGATGGTAATGGTGGGGAGGGAATTAGAGGCTGAGTCTTCTCACTGCCACGTGTCCAGAAAGAGCATCAAACAGAAGCTCATGCTTTCATTCTGCACCTGCATACCCCATTGCAAAGGCCACGCAGAGAGAGAAAGCCTACAGTGGCTTAAATGCCAGTCACCAGCCTCTGTTTACACATATCCTTGGAACCCACAGGGGAGGCATTGGGTTCTGGCCCTGTTCTACCGGGAGTCTTTCTCCCTAGCATTTAGCAGCTGTTTTGAGGCTCCTTCTCCCCTGTCTTACACCAAGCATATAATGGAATGGCGTTGGTCACACATTGACCCCAGTGATATTGTCTGGCCCCAAGATGATAATGCTCACAAAATTGAAAGAGACTGGCTTTGTGGACCTCTACTGTAAGAAAGTGAACACATAACTTATCCCAGAAACTGAGACATTACTGAGAATTAAAAACAGCAAAGGTTGTAAAGTAGGACTATCTTGTGTCTGCTTATCTATACATAAATGAACTCAGATTATATAGGGCATGAAACTAGGGCTTCATGCTGCAGGAGCCCATTTAAAAAGCAACTGTTGGAGGTCAGGTATTTTGAGATAGTGGGTTAAACCACCAAATGAGATGCCCATACTCCATATCAGAGTGTCGGAGTTCAAGTCCTGCCTCTGTTTACAATACAGTGTTCTGCTGATGTGCCCAGGAAGCAACAAATGATGAATGAAGTATTTGGGTTCCTGACTGAAGTATTTCAGACACCTAGATGGAGTCCTAGGCTCTGGCTTTGGCCTGGCCCAGTCCCAGCTACTGCAGGCATATGGGGAATGATCTAGTGGATAGAAGACTGAACTGTCTTCTCTCCTCTCTCCCCACCCCCACATCGCCATCACTCTGCCTTTGTAATTAATTAATAATCATTGAAAAGGATCTATGGCATCTTCATTTGTTATAACTCTCCCTGTGTCTCTTTTGTCTTTTTTATTTTATGTCAATTTTATATTTTTATTCACTAATTTGAATTTATTTTAAAATTTTGATTAAAAAGTTATATCTGTATGTTATGGAGTAGAGTGGAATATCTCAACAGAAACTCATGGTATAAACCAGTAATACCTGGCAATTAGACCATCCATCTCCTTTATTGAAGGAACACCATTCCATTCTGTGGAACACCAGAACCAACTTCTTGATACCTATTTGAAAGAAATGAATTATCACAAAAGAAACACCTACATCTCCATGTTCATTGCCACACTATTTACAAAAGCCAAAATACAAAATCAAACTAGTTAACACCTCTGATCTGCAGTGGAGTGAATTCACAAATACAGAGCCCATAGATATGGAAGATCACCTGGAGGTATACAAGGCGGCTGAATAGTGAAAAGTCACACTGACCTCAGCCACAGAAAGATACCAGAAAAACAAGTAAGGATCCTGTTTCCAGGGCATTGGTTGAGACAAAGTATCAGTGGAGAATGAATACAAACAACAGAGAATCCCTGAGACAAGGGGAGAGGACAGACACACTTCTGTCAGCTGTACCATCAGCCATTCCTTCACCTCCACAGCTGACTAAGAAAATTCCATGGTCTCCACTGGCTTTGATTCCAATGTAATGGAGAAAGATATGGACATTCAACCCAGGAAGCACATAGAACCCCAAGTAGGCATGATCAGAAGAGACCCGCACTATGACACTTTATAGTCAAACTTCCAAAAGTAAAATATAAAGAAAACATCCTATGTTAGACCCTCTGAATGAGGATGCTAACACGTCGAGAGGCACGCCCCAAAGACTCAGAGTCCAGACCGGCTGATGCAAAAGCAAGAGGATTTATTCGGCGTCTGCGCAGACGGGCCTCCTGAACTTGGGAGTCCAGAGAGCGCCCCCAGCACAGAGCCACACGGTTTATATACCCGCAGCGACCAATCAAAAGCTCTATAGTGTCCATGCACACAGCAGTCCAATCCGTGAGCTGATCATGTGAAAGGCATGCATCCTCTATCCAATCAGCTATGGGATCACATGGGAGGCATGCCCCTGGTCGCCATTTTGTTGTTTACTTCTTCAGCAGTTCCTTTCCCTGTCAGCGTCATCTTGTTCACCCTGAGGGGGACGACGTCTCGCTCCCTTTGTTCCCCTGGAGGGAGATCAGCGTCCTGCTTCCCACACCGTTATCTGAATATTAGGAGGCATACAAAATAGGTTAGGTCTTAGCACAGCCAGGCGCAAGTGTCTCAGCTAGCTAAGCATAGGGTCCCTTATTTTTTTTTTATCTTTTATTTAATGAATATAAATTTCCAAAGTACGACTCATGTGTTACAATGGCTTCCCCCCCCATACCGTCCCTCCCACCCACAACCCTCCCCTTTCCCACTCCCTCTCCCCTTCCATTCACATCAAGATTCATTTTTGATTATCTTAATATACAGAAGATCAGCTTAGTATACCTTAAGTAAGTATTTCAACAGTTTGCTCCCACACAGAAATATAAAGTGAAAAATAATAGATGATTTTTTTTAAATGATGATGAAATCAGATCAGACCTATTGTCATGTTTAATCCCAGTGAGAGTCAAGTTGGGAATTGATAATTTCTTTTTTTTTTTTTTTTTTTTTACAGAAGATCAGTTTAGTGTACAATAAGTAAAGATTTCAATCGTTTGCACCCACATAGAAACACAAAGTGAAATATACTGTTTGAGTACTCGTTATAGCATTAAGCCTCAGTGTACAGCACGTTAAGGACAGAGATCCTACATGAGGAGTAAGTGCACAGTGACTCCTGTTGTTGACTTTACAAATTGACACTCCTGTTTATGGCATCAGTAATCTCCCTATGCACCAGTTATGAGTTTCCAAGGCTATGGAAGCCCCTTGAGTTCTCCGACTCTTATCTTGTTTAGACACGGTCATAGTCAAAGTGGAGGTTCTCTCCTCCCTTCAGAGAAAGGCACCTCCCTCTTTGAAGACCTGTTCTTTCCACTGGGATCTCACTCACAGAGATCTTTTTGCCAGAGTGTCTTAACTTTCCATGCCTGAAATACTCTCATGGGCTTTCCAGCCAGATCCGAGTGCCTTTAGGGCTGATTCTGAAGCCAGAGTGCTATTTAGGACATCTGCCATTCTATGAGTCTGCTGAGTATCTCACTTCCCATGTTGGATCACTCTCCCCTTTATTTATTCTATCGGTTGGTGTTAGCAGATACTAGACTTGTTTATGTGCTCCCTTTGACTCTTAGTCCTTTCATTATGATCAATTGTGAACTGAAATTGATCACTTGGAATAGTGAGATGGCATTGGCACATGCCACCTTGATGAGATTGAATTGGAATCCCCTGGTATGTTTCCAACTCTACCAATTGGGGCAAGTCAGCCCGAGCATGCCCCAAATTATACATCTCTTCCCTCTCTTATTCCCACTCTTATGTTTAACAGGGATCACATTTCAGTTAATTTTCAACACTTAAGAATAACTGTGTGATAATTACAGAATGAAACCAGTCATATTAAGTAGAACAGACAAAAAAAAATACTAAGAAGGATAATGTATTAAGTTGTTCATTAATAGGGCTATGCTGATCAAGTCACCATTTCTCATAGTGTCCATTTCACTTCAGGAGGTTTCCTTTTTGGTGTTCAGTCAGTTGTCACCGATCAGGGAGAACATATGGTATTTGTCCCTTTGGGACTGGCTTACTTCACTCAGCATGATGTGTTCCAGATTCCTCCATTTTGTTGCAAATGACTGGATTTCGTTGTTTCTTACTGCGGTATAGTACTCTAAAGAATACATATCCCATAATTTCTTTATCCAGTCTACCATTGATGGGCATTTAGGTTGGTTCCAGGACTTGGCTATTGTGAATTGTGCTGCAATAAACATTAGGGTGCAGACCGCTTTTTTGTTTATCAATTTAAACTCCTTTGGGTAAATTCCAAGGAGTGGGATGGCTGGGTCGAACGGTAGGGTTATATTCAGGTTTCTGAGGAATCTCCAGACTGATTTCCATAGTGGCTTGACCAGTTTGCATTCCCACCAACAGTGGGTTAGTGTCCCTTTTTCCCCACATCCTCGCCAGCATCTGTTGTTGGTAGATTTCTGAATGTGAGCCATTCTAACCGGGGTGAGGTGAAACCTCATTGTGGTTTTGATTTGCATTTCCCTGATTGCTAGTGACCTTGAACATTTTTTCATGTGCCTGTTGGCCATTTGGATTTCCTCTTTGAAAAATGTCTATTGAAGTCCTTGGCCCATCTCTTAAGTGGGTTGTTGGTTTTGTTTTTGTGGAGTTTCTTGATCTCTTTGTAGATTCTGGTTATTAACCCTTTATCTGTTGCATAGTTTGCAAATATTTTTTCCCATTCTGTCGGTTGTCTCTTCACTCTCCTGACTGTTTCTTTTGCAGTACAGAAACTTCTCAATTTGATGCAATCCCAATAGTTGATTTTGGCTTTGACTGTCTGTGCCTCCCGGGTCTTTTCCAGAAATTCTTTGCCTGTGCCAATATCTTGAAGGGTTTCTCCAATGTTCTCTAATAACTTAATGGTGTCAGGACGTAGATTTAGGTCTTTAATCCACGTTGAGTGGATTTTTGTGTAAGGTGTAAGGTAGGGGTCTTGCTTCATGCATCTGCACGTGGAAATCCAGTTTTCCCAGCACCATTTATTGAATAGACTGTCCTTGCTCCAGGAATTAGTTTTAGATCCTTGATCAAATATAAGTTGGCTGTAGATGTTTGGATTGCTTTCTGGTGTTTCAATTCTGTTCCATTGGTCTATCCATCTGTTTCTGTACCAGTACCATGCTGTTTTGATTACAACTGCCTGTAGTATGTCCTGAAGTCTGGTATTGTGATGCCTCCGGCTTTGTTTTTGTTGTACAAGATTGCTTTAGCTATTCGAGGTCTCTTGTGCCTCCATATGAATTTCAGCATCATTTTTTCTAGATCTGCGAAGAATGTCTTTGGTATCTTGATTGGGATTGCATTGAATCTATAAATTGCTTTTGGGAGAATGGACATTTTGATGATGTTGATTCTTCCAATCCATGAGCATGGAAGATTTTTCCATTTTTTGGTATCCTCTTCTATTTCTTTCTTTAAGGTTTTGTAATTTTCATCGTAGAGATCTTTAACGTCCTTGGTTAAGTTTATTCCAAGGTATTTGATTGTTTTTGTAGCTATTGTGAATGGGATTGATCTTAGCAGTTCTTTCTCAGTCATGGCATTGCTTGTGTATACAAAGGTTGTTGATTTTTGTGCATTGATTTTATATCCTGCCACTTTGCCAAACTCCTCTATGAGTTCCAATAGTCTCTTAGTAGAGTTCTTTGGATCCTCTAAGTACAGAATCATATCGTCTGCAAAGAGGGATAGTTTGACTTCTTCCTTCTTGATTTGTATTCCTTTGATTTCTTTTTCTTGTCTGATGGCTCTGGCTAAAACTTCCAGAACTATGTTAAATAGCAGTGGTGAGAGTGGGCATCCCTGCCTGGTGCCAGATTTCAGTGGAAATGCTTCCAACTTTTCCCCATTCAATAGGATGCTGGCTGTGGGTTTTTTATAAATTGCTTTGATTATATTGAGGAATGTTCCTTCTATACCCAATTTGCTTAGAGTTTTCATCATGAAAGGGTGTTGAATTTTATCAAATGCTTTCTCTGCATCAATTGAGATAATCATATGGTTTTTCTTCTGCAGTCTGTTAATGTGGTGAATCACATTGATTGATTTGCGAATGTTGAACCATCCCTGCATACCAGGGATGAATCCCACTTGGTCTGGGTGGATGATTTTCCTGATGTGTTGTTGTATTCTATTGGCCAGAATTTTATTGAGGATTTTTGCATCTATGTTCATCAGGGATATTGGTCTGTAATTTTCTTTCAGTGCTGCATCTTTCTCTGGCTTAGGGATTAAGGTGATGCTGGCTTCATAGAAAGAATTTGGGAGGATTCCCTCTTTTTCGATTGTTCTGAATAGTTTGAGAAGAAATGGGATTAGTTCTTCTTTAAATGTCTGGTAGAATTCAGCAGTGAATCCATCTGGTCCTGGGCTTTTCTTTGTTGGGAGGGCCTTTATTACTGTTTCAATTTCTGTTTCAGTTATGGGTCTATTTAGGTTTTCGATGTCTTCATGGTTCAATTTTGGTAGATTGCATGTGTCCAGGAATCTATCCATTTCTGATAGTTTTTCCTGTTTACAGGTCCTTGTAGTAATTTCTGATGATTCTTTTTATTTCTGTGGTGTCTGCTGTTACGTTTCCTTTTTCATCTCTGATTTTATTGATTTGGGTCTTTTCTCTTCTTTTTTTAGTTAGTTGGGCCAATGGAGTGTCAATTTTGTTTATTTTTTCAAAAAACCAGCTTCTCGCTTGGCTGATTTTTTGTAATTTTTTTTTTGATTCAATCCTGTTAATTTCTTCTCTGGTTTTAATTATTTCTCTTCTCCTACTAGATTTGGGTTTGGTTTGCTGCAGTTTTTCTAGGTCCTTGAGGTGCGCTGAAAGCTCATTTATTTGGTACCTTTCCAATTTCTTGGTATAGGCACCTATTGCTATAAATTTGCCTCTCAATACTGCTTTTGCTGTATCCCATAAGTTTTGATATGTTGTGTTGTTGTCTTCATTTACTTCCAGAAAGTTTTTGATTTCTCTTTTGATTTCTTGAATGACCCAGTGTTCATTCAGGAGCATGTTGTTCAGTCTCCATGTGTTTGCATACTTTCTGGGGTTTCCTGAGTTGCTAATTTCCAGCTTCATCCCGCTGTGGTCTGAGAAGCTGCATGGTATGATTCTAATTCTTTTAAATTTGCTGAGACTTGCTTTATGGCCTAGTATGTGATCAATCCTAGAGAAGGTTCCATGCGCTGCTGAGAAGAATGTGAAGTCTGTAGATGTAGGGTTGAAAGTTCTGTAGATATCTGTTAGATCCATTTGGGCAATAGTGTCAATTAAATCTGCTGTTTCCTTGTTGATCTTCTGTCCGGATGATCTGTCTATTTCTGAGAGTGGAGTATTGAAGTCCCCCAGTACTATTGTATTGGAATCTAAATCTCCCTTTAAGTCCCTTAACATATCTTTTAAATAGACCGGTGCCCTGTAATTAGGTGCATATACATTTATAATAGTTACATCTTCCTGTTGAATTGAACCCTTAATCATTATATAGTGTCCCTCTTTGTCTCTCTTAACAGTTTTTGTATTAAAGTTTATTTTGTCTGATATTAATATGGCTACACCTGCTTTTTTTTGGTTTCTGTTGGCATGGAATATCTTTTTCCAACCTTTCACTTTCAGTCTGCATGCCTCTTTGTTAGAGAGATGTGTTTCTTGTAGGCAACAAACAGTTGGGTTGTGTTCTGTGAGCCAGTCAGCCAAACGGTGTCTTTTAACTGAAGAATTCAGACCATTAATGTTCAATGTGACTATTGATACGTAGTGACTTTGCCCTGCCATTTTCCCGGAAATATTTTCTAGTATATGCTTTGAGCTTCCCATGCTCTTTTACTGGTAGGTGTTCTTCCTTTCCCTTCTTTCATATTAATGGCCGTGTGTCTGTGTTTCTGAGTGTAGCACATCTTTAAGTATCTTTTGCAGGGCCGGACGAGTGGCCACAAAGTCTTTCAATTTCTGTTTGCTATGAAAGGTCTTTATTTCACCTTCATTCACAAATGAGAGCTTGGCAGGATATAATATTCTGGGCTGGCAATTTTTCTCTCTTAGCACCTGTGCTATGTCTCGCCATTCCCTCCTAGCTTGTAGGGTTTCTGATGAGAAGTCAGCTGTGAGTCTGATTGGAGATCCTCTGAGAGTAATCTGACGTTTCTCTCTTGCACATTTTAGGATCTTTTCTTTATGTTTCACTGTGGTAAGTTTAATTACCACGTGTCGTGGTGAGGATCTCTTTTGGTCATGTTTATTGGGGGTTCTATGAGCTTCCTGTACTAGGATATCTCTGTCCTTCTCCAAACCTGGAAAGTTCTCTGCTAGTATCTCACTAAAAAGGCCTTCCAATCCTTTCTCTCTCTCCATGCCTTCAGGAACTCCTAGAACTCGAATGTTGGTTTTTTTAATAGTATCCTGTAGATTCCCAACAATATTTTTTAGGTTTCTAATTTCCTCTTCTTTTCTTTGGTTTGACTGTATGTTTTCCTGTGCTCTATCTTCTAAGTCCGATATTCTCTCTTCTGCTTCACCCATTCTGTTTTTAAGGCTTTCTAATGTGTTTGTCATTTGATCTATTGAGCTCTTCATTTCATTTTGATTTCTCTTCACTATAACACTTTCCTGTTCTACTAGTTTCTGAGTTTCATTTTGACTCTTCCTTAAAATTTCGTTTTCACGAGAGAGATTTTCAATCTTGTCCATTAAGGATTTCTGCAGTTCAAGGATTTGCTTTTGAAAACTTCTAAATGTTCTTATCATAAATTTTTTGAAATCCGTATCTTGCATTTCTTCTATCTCATCATCTTCATACTCTTGGCTTGGGGTGTTTTGCTTATTTGGAGGCATCATAGTGTCATCGTTGATCTTGCTCCCTCTATTTCTGTGTTTGTTACTCGGCATAGTTAATTCTTCTTGCGTCACTGTGCGTTTTTTTTTTCTTTTTTTTTTTTTTTATACTGTGTCCGTGTTAAGTGGACTGCCTGCTGTTGGAGGAGCCTTGGAGGCTTGAGATGGGTGCAGCCTGAGAGCTCTGCCTGGTTCTTCCTCCCCTTCCAGCACCGATGTGTGGACTCAGAGCCCTGAGCGTCCCAAGTCTCCCCGCTGTTGTCTGTGTGGCATGCACTCCCCTTGGAGCACTGGCGCGCAGACCCTGGGGCTTCTGCGGCTCGGTCCCCAGGGTCCCTTATTTTTATAGCTGCACCTAATTTTAGCTCTGGGGAAAAAGTTTAGGGCTATAATTTTTAAACTTTAATTATTTTGGGGCAAAGGTGACTTCTTGTTTTTAATAGCATTAGCTTAAGTCACTCCATCTTGGTTTGATTTTAAAGTTCTTCACCTAAAATATGCAAGAGAGAAATGTCACCTTTAAGATGACCTTTAAATGAACTCCCATCAAACTGATAGCAGATTACTCGTAGAAATCCTATAGGCAAGGGAGAAAGTACAGATATATAAGTCCTAAAAGAAAAAGAAAAAACCCTTCCAACCCAGAGTACTTTACCCAGTGAAGGTCTCATTCACAAAAGAAGGTGAAATAAAGACCTTCCAAGACAAACGACATTTGAAAGAATTTGTCACTACCTAGCCAATCTTAAAATTATATCTAAGGAGGTACTACACATAGAAACTAAAAAAGACAGCAACATAAAAGAATGTGAAGTCAGGAAATCCCCTGGTAAAATAACAAAGGAGATTCAAAACAAATAATTGGAATATTTACAGGAAAATGTCAGGACAGACTCATTACTTATCAATAATAACCTTGAATGTAAATGGACTAAATTTTCCATTTAAAAGACACAGACTGGCTTAATGAATAAAAGAACAAGATTCATCTGTGTGCTACACACAAAAAACACACTTCACCAATAAAGATAGAAATAGACTGAAAGTAAAAGGATAGAGAAACATATTCCATGCAAATGAATGTTAGAAGTGAGAAGGAGTAGCTATACTTATTTCAGACAAAATAGGCCTTAAGACCAAAATTGTTAAAAGAGATAAAGGTCATTATGTAATTCCTAAGGGACCAATTCAACAATAAGATGTGACTGTGGTAAATGCATATGCCCCCAATGCTAGGGCACCCACTTTTATATAACAAATGTCAATGGATCTAAAGGGGGAGATAAGCTCCAACACAGTGATAATGAGAGACTTAAACACCCACAATCATCAACAGACACATCAGCCAGACAAAACATTAACAAATACACAACAGAGTCAATCAACACTATAAACCAAGTACACATAACTGGTATCTACAAAACATTTTATCCCACAATTGCAGAATGCACATTCTTTTCAGCATAGAACAGTCTCTCAAATAGTCCACATAATAGGACATAAAGTAAGTCTCAACAAATTAAAAAAATTGAAATCATATATTTACAATATTTTCATAAGTATTCTAAATTTAACTTAGCATGACAAAGGAAATGGAAATGAAACAAAGAAAGAAATACTGAAGTTCAAATAAATGCTTCTTTACAATAAAGAAGTTGAGTTTCTATTCCTGGAAGCTATAGGTGTCTACAAGCTTTCACATCCTAATCTTCCTCTGAAATAATCCAAGTTTGATTAGATTAAAGTGAAGGTTGGTCTTCGGGTGAAATAGGACAGACAGTATGGCAATGGAACTGAAGGAATACCAAGATATTCCTACCAAAATGTCACCCTATGACACTGGTTTGGGGGAAGGGCTCTCGTCAAATACATAAATGTAGCTTAAATGATTAGTATGGTACACTGAGAAAAATAACTGGTGAAGACAGGAGATTAAAACCTTTCATACAGAATTACTACTAATTATCACTTAAGATTTTTGATCTTAGTTGTTCTGCCTTCCCTTAGAGCTGGTGTGAAAATCAAATGGGAAACATTATTTGAAATTTTAAAAATCTGGAATGCTAAAGTATGGTTAGAACAGTAGCCAGTGAAGTCATTCTGCATTTGGAACTTTGATCCAGAAACAAAAAAATAAATAGAAGGATACAAAGGAATGAGTCATATATCTATAATTTTGATCCAGTTTCTTAAACTTGTTGAATCAGTTTCCACACTTTTTTTTTAATGGAAATGTCGGTTAACACAGCCATGCCCCAAATGGGAAAGCCTGGGTTTGATGCCTGGTTCTGGCTTTTGATTCCAGCTTCTTAATAATGCAGACCTTGGGAGGCAGTGCTGACAACTCAAGTAATTGAGCTCCTGCCACCCACTTGGGAAACCTGGATTGAGTTTCCGACTCCCACCTTTAGGCTCCTGTTTGTTTGCAGGCATTTAGGGAGTGAATCAGCAGGCATGAGCACATTCTCTCTAACTCTCTCTCTCTCTCTCTCTCTCTCTACTTCTTAAAAATAAATAAACACAAAAATAAAATGGAAATAAGGAAATGTCTCATAGGTTACTGTGCAAAGGAAATAATGTATCCTATTAAAAAATTACAGCAGGGATTCTAGGTCATCACAAATGTCTTGTAAATGACAGCTAACAAAATATAACAAAGTAGATTTTCATGAAGAAAATCATTCAGAAACAACACAACAAGGCATTTCCTATGATACGAAGACATAAGTAGGGTGTGGCAATGGAGAGCCAAGATTATATAAAATCCAGGATAGAGTGATAGCCACTCATAACTGAAACAGGTAGACAAAGCTTCTTTCTCCGCACGAGATAGTTACCCTACCCATCTGTGTCAATCATGGTTTATATTTAACACATGCAATTAGCAAACTCTCCACAAAACACTCGTGTTAAAGAATGCGGCCATTGGAGGACCACTGCACTGGTTCTGCCATGAAAAGTTTATGTGATCATGGGAAGATATCTAACTTTACTGTTTCTTCATTTGTCAAATGGGAATAATGATCATCATCATACAAATGAGGGTAAGAGTATGTTTGTGATGTGTGCCCTACAGGCCCTGTTACCAGAAATAGATACTTGAGAATTGACAGTCACTTTTTTGACTAATTTTAACAGAGCCTACCTTTAAAGAGCTTAGAACATAGCTGGAGGGCCAAGAGTAATCAAAAGTATATAAAGTAACCAACAAAAAAGCAAGGAAACTATTTAGAGCTAAGTTAGGGATTCCCTTCATCAAGACACATTAACTATGTATTTTGGCAGTAACAGTATTACCATATACCAATGTGCCAGCTACTGCTCCCAATTACAGAAACACTGTAGAATAAAATATCAGTGCTCCCTGTCCCATGGTGTTTACCATCCAGGGGTCCTGGTTACTCAGCATCAGTCTATCATGTGAGGATCCACATTGCCTTCTCCTGCTCCCCAGAACAAAAATAAGCATGAGTAGAATGTTTCTCTAGGTGTTCATTCATTCATTCACCATCTTCTCTCCTGCTTCTGACTAATACAGTCCAGAAATACTTGCTGAAATTCCTGCTAATTTAGATTTGGATATTAGCTTCAATTTTGAAACCATACAGCCTGTGATTTGTATTCACGAATATGTAATAGGGTGCTGTTCTGTATATGTAATAGTATCTAAGAGACAATATATACATATAATACTTTTACAAAACAAGTTATTTGAGATTATACTGTACCTGACCTGGAAGCTTTAAACAAAAGAGACTGGAGGTGGATGTTTGGCATAGTTACTAAGACACAAAGCTTTATTGGAATACCTTAGTACAAGTCTCAGCTTTGCTTCTAATTTCAGCTTCCTGCTAATGTGTACTCTGGGAGGAGAGTCAGTACTTAGATCCCTGCCACTTATGTAGCAGATCTGGACTGTGTTCCCAGCTCCTAACCTCAGCCTCCTGCAGCCCTGGATGTTGTGAGCACTTAGGGAGTGAAAGAGAAACGAATTATCTCTCTCTGTCTCTCTCTTTCTGTACACTATCTTTAAAACAAATAAAAATAAACACATAAATTTAGCAAGAAAGAAACACATCATTCACCAAGGACCTACATTGAGTCAAGAAAGATTCTTCAAAATATAACTTTTAAATTGAAAAATTGGACTGTAAGGCTTGTCTTATTATTCACCCTACACAAATAAAAAGTCTGAGGATTAGAAACATTAAGCAACTAGACCAAGGTCACAAAGCCAGTGAGAAGCAGAGGCAAATTACTGATCTGACTCCAATGCCAGGGTTCATTCTATTCCATCCCAGAGCCACAAGGAGTGGGCATTCTGCTGCTGCCTCTGACACTAAGGTGCAGCCACTATTGACAGAGTATTCATGGGACTCTGTGTCTATGGATAAATGACTGCTTTGGGTCAGAGGATCTCTGAACTCTGCTCATGATCTCTTCTTTATCTTCCCGTTTGGACTTGACCAGAATCATCAAAGACACACCCAAAAGCAGGATGTGCTTCTTGTAGGAGGATTTGGCTGGATACAGTCAGTCTGATACCCAAAGTATCTGCAGATGATACCCTCATTTAAAAAAATTATATACTTGAAAGGCAGAGTTAGAGACAGTGAGAGAGAATGTGAGACAGATCTTTCATCTGCTGGTTCACTCCTCAAATGGCCACAATGGCCAGGAGCTGGGAGCTTCCTCTGGGTCTCCTACATGGATACAGGGGCCCTCTGCTTTCCCAGGTACATTAGCAGGGAGCTGGATTGGAAGCGGAGCAGCCGGAACTCAGGCAACCATATGGGATGCTGGGGCTGCAGGCAACATCTTAATCCACTATGCCACGACACTGGCCCCGATGATGCCCTTTTTCATCTTAGCAATTTTGGAAGCCGTCTGGAGTATGAGATAATAAGTTACCCTGCAGAGGTCTCTGTCTACTTGAGACCATTCTTACCACTTAAGGCAGTGTTCAAGGGAATAAACACAACCAACAACATCAGGCATAAATTATCTTAGAAATTTATCTAACCTTGCTTAATGTCAGTTTCCTCAGTTACAAAATGGGGATGACACCTGATCTTCTCATCTGGATCTCTTGAATTTCAAATGACAAAACTGAGATATTAAAACACTTTAAAATGATACAAATGATCACAGCAGGAACTAGAAGAGAACATATATCCAATATAGTGAAAAGAGTAAATATATTTAAATGTATATATATATATTAACATTTATATTGAATTTTATAACTTACACCTGTTCAGATTAACATTATCTCCGTGCATTTTAATACAACTCTAATACTAAGGGCAGAGTCCACATTTTCTGGGACATTCATCTACAAATACACAATTTCTTATCATGAAATACAAACATAAATCATAAACGCTGGGTGTATTTCTTATAAAAGAGGACGCTTCAAGCATCAGCAAGATCAACTGCTTTGGGATTTCTAGGAGTGGAGTCTAGAGATCTACATTCTAACTCCTTATTCCCCAACTAATTCAGCTCTAGGTGATTCACCTGATTCTGGGGTCTAAGAGTAAGCTGAATACTTTCTATAGTGAAGGTTAACGATACAATATCTAACCTTGCCTGGGCATAGCAAAGTAGCTTATAGAAGGTGTTGGACAGTGACAATCAACAGGGGCCATTGGCAAGGGATGGGTGGACCTCTTTGTGTTTGAAGAGATGAGAGCCCAGTTAGCCAAGTGCCCAAAATCTTGCCTGGGCAAATAATTTCCTTTACTCCATATCTACTGACTTATGAGTGTCCCATGAGATAAGAGTGGACACTTCGGTGAAAATCAATAACTGTACTGTTGAGAATTTCAGACCATCCCTCAAGCCATCTAAAAAGTACATCTGTTAAGAATGTGGTCTGTGGAATAGGAACATCCTAGCTGCAATTATTATGGTCTGTGAATGGGGAAAGTTGGGTCCCTCACTTCATCTGTAAAACAGGGATAATAATATCACCTGTGTTACATAGGTTATGTAAATATGACCTGACATAAAGTACTCGTAATGCAGTGCCTGGCACAGAATTAAGGCTCAAAATCTGCCAGTAACCTGGAAAAATCATCCTATAACTCATATGTTTGATTCCCAGACACATTTGGGAAACTTGCCAAGTAAGCAATTATAATTTCTTGGACGGATATTAAGCACACACACATTTATAAACACACACACACAAACACATATACATGGGAGTTGAGACAGCATACAGAAACAGATGAAAGAACTATCACCCTATGTTGCTCCCCCTCTTCGTGGAGGAACGACACAGGACCCTGCACTGTTCTTTCGTCTGCTCGGCCCTCCCCGGGTTTGCTGCTGGTTCTTCCCGGGTTGGCTACTGTCCCTTCCACCTCCGTGGAAGGGCAGTTCCCCCTGGCCACATTCCCCACTTCCGCAGGGGAGCGGCACACCGCCGGCCGGCTCTCTCGGGGGCTGCACAGGTGTTCCCCTTAGATGTTCCCCTTAGATGTTCCTGGTGCATGCCGTCTCTCTCCTCCTTTATAGTCCTCCTCTGCCAATCCCAACTCGGCTGCCCACACGCCGAGTACGCTGCTCTCCTCCAATCAGGAGCAAGTCCTACGATTTATTAGCTGAACTGGAGGCAGCTGTGTAGAAGCTGTTTTCTTCTCTCCCAGTGCCATATTGTGGGGGAGCAGATGCATAGAATAAGTCTTAATTCCAGTAACTCAGTCCAGTCCGGATTGCTCCCCACAGATCCCCCTTTCTTTTTATTTTTGGTGTTGATACGCGCCTGTCTTCGGTGTCCCGCGGCACACACTCTGCTCTACTTGCTAGAGTTGCCACAGGTTCTTACAAGTCCTATCAATCAGGCAAACCGAATCCGGGTCCTCTCTTCGCCATGTTGTGAGGAGGTTTTTAGGCGCTGATGCGTGCCTGTGTTCGGTGACCCGCGGCTCACACTCTGGTCGAGCCGCTTGCAGGTGCTTACCGCCTTAATCAGGCAGACCGAATCCAAGCCTCCTAATTGTTGTATTGTGGGGAGGCCTTACTGATGTTAATTCGTGCCTGTCTTCGGTGACCTGCGGCGCATAAGCTGCTAGCCGCCCGCAGGTGCTCATCGCCTCACTTAATCAGGCAGACCGAATCCAAGCTCTCACATTGCAGTGTTGTGGGGAGGCCTTATTGATGTTAATTCGTGCCTGTCTTCGGTGACCTGCGGCGCATAAGCTGCTAGCCACTGCAGGTGCTCATCGCCTCACTAATCGGGCAGACCGAATCCAAGCTTTCTCATTGCAGTATTGTAGGGAGGCCTTTCTATTTCTCTATTTCTCTATCTCCGGGCATTCCTATTTCTCCCATTTTACTTCTATCTTCCAGCATTCCTATTTCTCTCATTTTACTTCTAAACTTCTGTTTCTCTTATCCCCGCAGCCTCCCGGTGCCCGCCCCGAGGCTGCTTCTCGGCGGCTTTCCGGCTCTGAGCTGCTACAGCCCGCGCCTCTCTCATCTGCGCGGCTTCGCGGCTCTGCGCGGCTCGGCTTTGCGCGCACACTCCGCGGTCTCCACGCCCCTTCGTGTCTGCACCACGGCCTCGCGCCAGCCCCGCGTTCCCTATCTATTCACACCCCGTGCTCTCTCTGCACGCCGCGGCTTCCGTGAGTAACACAGCGTAGCTTGCGTCTCCGCCACTAGCATTCAATCCAAGTTCCCCGGGCTAGCCTGGCGAATTCAACCCAGCTCACGTCTCCGCCCTACGATTTGGCCTCCCGTCCTCTGCTCCCAGGCTAATCAGACGGGTCCCAATCTGGCTTACGTTTCCGCTTCTGGTTTCAACTTTTCGCCCCCTATTCCCGGGCTAACTTGAGAATCCCAAAGTGGCTTTCGTTTCCGCCTCTGCCTGCCCCCCGCGGCTTCAATTTCCCTAACATTTTTCTCTACCCGGTATGTTTCCCCAAGCTTTCCTCCAACAATACTCCTCCCTCATTTCTCCTGGCCTCTCCCCACAGTCCGCATCCGAGTCTGTTTGTTCTAGCTTTCACTTTCGCTTTCGACCTTAGAGATTTCTCCCAGCTTCCCCCCATAGTCCGTATCTGAGTCTATGCCTAGGCTTTCAATAGCTTCTTCCGGCACCTTTTTCGTCCGGCTTTTCCCTAGGCTGTTTGCTAGTCTCTCTCTCCGATATTTTCCACTTCCCGTTTCTTCCCTCCTAAGTTTCCTATCCGTCCTAGGTTTCCTATCCGAGTCACGGCACCATTATGTCGCTCCCCCTCTTCATGGAGGAACGACACTAAGCCCTGCCTAGGCTTCACATCCGAGTCACGGCACCATTATGTCGCTCCCCCTCTTCATGGAGGAACGACACTAAGCCCTGCCTAGGCTTCACATCCGAGTCACGGCACCATTATGTTGCTCCCCCTCTTCGTGGAGGAACGACACAGGACCCTGCGCTGTTCTTTCGTCTGCTCGGCCCTCCCCGGGTTTGCTGCTGGTTCTTCCCGGGTTGGCTACTGTCCCTTCCACCTCCGTGGAAGGGCAGTTCCCCCTGGCCACATTCCCCACTTCCGCAGGGGAGCGGCACACCGCCGGCCGGCTCTCTCGGGGGCTGCACAGGTGTTCCCCTTAGATGTTCCCCTTAGATGTTCCTGGTGCATGCCGTCTCTCTCCTCCTTTATAGTCCTCCTCTGCCAATCCCAACTCGGCTGCCCACACGCCGAGTACGCTGCTCTCCTCCAATCAGGAGCAAGTCCTACGGTTTATTAGCTGAACTGGAGGCAGCTGTGTAGAAGCTGTTTTCTTCTCTCCCAGCGCCATATTGTGGGGGAGCAGATGCATAGAATAAGTCTTAATTCCAGTAACTCAGTCCAGTCCGGATTGCTCCCCACAACCCTAGGATTATTGGAATAATCCAGAAGAAACAAAGACCCTCCAGTGAACTCGTGGTATTATCTTTGTCTCCCTTTGCCACAGCTGAAGTCAACATCTCTACCAGGATTGCCCAGATCATTCCTTACAAAAAGCATACAGATTATTCTGTATCTCTTGATCTATAAGAGAAGACAAGAATCACCATCCATCAACCACACATTTATTGAGACTTGCCCCACATTCCAGAGATAAGTGTTCCTTACCACAAAAGATTCTAGCATTTGCTTTTCACAGGACCCTAGTTAGACAGATGCTATTATCTCTACCAGACAGGTGGAGCACTTAGGACTGCACAGGCTCCTTTCAGATTGCACAATCTCCTAGAGCAGGAGACTGGCCTTATATAATCAGATTACCCTCACAGAGCAAGAAAAGCCTCATACACAGACTCTACTCAATAAACATGAGTGACTTTTGGCAGCTGCCCCTTCAAGATGCAGCTGTGTCCTTCTATCCCTCCCTCCAGCTACCCAATCTGCAGCTGCCTTAGGTGGTGATTTCCAGTGCCTGTTCTGTGCAGTCCTGAATGCATCTTTCCTAATACCTCTAAAGCCATCGGGCTCCTCTCGTCTCAGACAGCTCCAATACACCTGTCTTGGGAAAGTATGAACAGCAGAGCCCAAGTGCAAACCTATTAATAATGGATATCACACTGCAACTGGTCTTTGAAATCACAGGTGCCTTTTGTCCCAAGACAGACAGATGCACTTGAATCTACTTTGGTTCAGCTCTCCTAACACAAACTTCTTTTTCACACAGTCACAGTCACATGTAGGAGAAAAGCACTCCACACATATTCTCAGTTCTCAAATTCAAGTGGTAGTCACAAACCCATCTTTCTCAAAATTCCTAATTTTATTCACCAGACCCTATCCAAATGAATTCAGGAGAATGGATAAATGGATGGATAGAAAGATACATAGATACTATACTCAAACTATACTCAAACTAAGTCTAACAGTGCCTCTAAACATATCCAAGGACTGCTCTACAGGAAAGGCAGTATCTTCTTCTAAGTATTGTCCAAGAACCACCACATTATAAACACATGGGTGATTTTCAGAAAGTCTAAATTGAAAATCACTCACCAATTATTAGGCGATTGGTAATTACTTCTCGATCTCATGTAAAAATAGAAAATATAGGACTTATGATTCATAAATTCCACCCTTCCCCCACAAACATGCAGGATGATTTACAAAAAAGATATGCAATTTCATTGATTATTCAGTGTGTTCAAATCCCACAAAGCTCTCCAGGTTTGCCAGTGACATATCTCAAAGATGCATTGGGGCTGTGTGATTGTGCCAAATGCTACCTGTAAAACCATCTTGTGATTTCTTTCTATCAAATGCAAATGTCAGAAAACAAATCTCAACTCAGCATTCAGATAAATGAATACAATGACTTTCATAGCTGATAAAATTCATTTTAGATAGGGCTGGAACCAGAGGCTGGATTCAAGTGTTCCTTTCATACCCCATCTCTTAGACCAGATATTTCCATGTGACAACCCATAAATTTGTTTTAGACTTTCTGCTTTGAGTTCAACAAAAGGGCAGTTTCATAACATCCTCAAGTTAAGCCAATGAAAGCAAAACACTCATTCCTGGACCAATCAGTGACACTAGAACAGGTGAATACCTCATGCCTGCCACTCAAATCACAAGGATTGAGTGGGAGAAGGATGTTTCTCAACAGGAAGGCTCACTTGCTGTTAACAGAAGTACGGATGCATGTTATGCAGACACAAGACATTTCACTATAGTTGGTATTTTCCCCACATAATTTTTTAAATAATATACATTCTCCATGAGTTTTTTGAAGATCCTTCATGTCCATGAGTTATGAAGAATTTTGGCACCAAAATAGAGTAATATTTTAATTCTAATTTCCATAAACTTTTTGAATTACAGTCGTATACAGATGTATGAGAGGGGACGTGATAAGGAATTGACTCACATGATTATGGTGGCTGAAGAGTCCAGTGTTAGGTTGTCTGCAGACTGGAGACCCTAGGATGCTGGTCACATGGCTCAGTTCAAGTCCTAAGGCCTCATAAGCAGGAAAGCTGATATGCACAATCTCAGTTCAAGGTCAAAAGTCTGGGCTCCTGGGGAGAGAGCAGTTGGTCTAAGTTCTGGGTTGTAAATGCAGAGAATTTTTCTGCCCAAAGCAAGAGGCAAGCATGCCCCAGCAGTTGGGGGAAAGGCATACACCAACTCCCTTTCTGTATATTTCTGTCTAGGGACCAGCCAATTGGATGTTGCCGCCCACATTGAGGGTGGGTCTTCCCCCTACTACACTCAGACTCAATTGCTAAGCTCCTCTGGAAACACCTCACAGACACACCTAAAATGTGTTTCCAGAGTGCTAGGAATCTCTAAACTAAATCAAGTCAGCACCTGAAATTAACCATCACAAGTGGTGCCCTGTTAAGGTTTTAATTTACATTTTCTCTAATGACTAATGATATTGAGCATCTTCTCATGTCCGTGTGGCCATTTGTATAACTTATATTTAACTACATCTTTGTAAATCTATTCTTTGTTTTCAAATTGTAACACACATTTTTTTCATTACTGATTTATAAAAGACCTTTTACATGTTTTGGATACAAGTGCTTTATCAGGTACGTGAGTTGCAAATATTTTCTCCCAGTCTTTTGGTTGTCTTTTCACATGCCATCAATAAAGTTTCTAGAGCAAAAGAAAATTCTACTTTATGCCATTAATTCCTACCTATGGACTGAACTGTTGGGGTAGAAATCTACATATTTGAGTGAATGCCAAAAAAAATCATTCAAATTCCAGCTCTTCTGTTATCTACAAGCATGACCTTATACAACTAATAACTTCTCTGAGACTCTATTTTACTATCTACAAAATAGGAAGACTAAAGTGGATGATTATCAAAATCATATTCAGATATACATCTTGTTGTTTGATATACAGTAGAATAGAATATGAATCCTGAAATATGGCTAATTAAATATTAAAATATTAATGAAAAAAATCTCCAGAGTCAAGGATTACACAGGTGAATGCTGCCTTCTGATACCATCTATCATATAATTCCTTTCTTCATTCATTCACTAGTTACTGAACACTTGCTCTTTATGCCATCTCTATAGGAGACTAAAATTGAATCAGAATTCTCTAGATTCCTTCCTTCAATAAGGGACCCTACTTTAGCACTTAATATCTGTCTTTTTAGAAGTTTTAAAACCTAAACATTATAGAGTTAATAAGAAAAATCATTTCCTCATCAAGAATGCACACCTATAACATTATATCATGATGGACTAATCCTTTGAAAATAGAACTTTGGATACAGTAATATAACCAAATATAGGATGGAGAAGGGCTCTCTTAACTTTCCTTCTTCTTTCTTTTCTTTCTTTCAATGTGAATTAATTTGGCTTTCCTTGTTGCCCTGAAAAATTTCCTAGCCCTCAATCATATATTAATGTCGCCCATGCTAAATTCACTTCCATGATGTATTACACCTGGATGTGGGGAGAAAATGTCATTCTTCAGGTCATATGCTTTATACTGCAGGTACTGTAGCTGTCACCAGCTTGTACAATGGTTCAAGTCCATTAATAAAACAGTGATCAAACAAAATGTCCTCAGGCATAAACACAATAAGAGCAAAGATCTAGATGATGGTTTGCACTCATTTGTAATATCCTATTTTTGCAGTATGCTTTAAGCTTTTCACCTTAAGCAAGAAGTTGATGATTTCATAATAATTTTCCTTCTAAATCTTTTCCTTTCTATTTAAAAACTGCTGACTCTATGACAGATTCTCATATAATTGCTTGCCAACACACTTCTGTAAATTTCAAAGCTCACTTCACTAATGCTTGGTTAATTACCTGGGCACTTGATGGCAAGCCAAAACCACAAATTATCATTACAGAAATGAAACATTCGAATGCCTGCCACTCTTCTAAAGCTTTTCCTTTAAAATGTAGATAGTACTTACTTTCTTAGAATTGTCTAAGAAATTAGCTTTGCTCGAATTGTGCACTAGCTATTCAGATTAACATTCAAGAGCTTTCTGGTCTGGCAGATCTAGATTCAAATCCCACCATGACCACTGGTAATGTTGAAGCTTTCTATAAATTACTTACATGGTTAAGCCTCAATGTTCTCATCTTTAAAAATGGAATAATAGATAATGATACCTACCTTTTAGGGTTGTAGTGAGGTTTTCTGAGATACATCTTGAGAGGCCATAAATGATGGACCCAATACAAACTTCACAAATGCTTGCAGAGCAGAACTGATATATGCCATTTTCTTGTAAAGTATGGCTAGGTCTATACTTCAGGGTTAAGCTACCTTCTTTGTATTGGACTTATCATCATGAAAATAATGAGATACTTTGGTTCTAATAGTGATAAATATCAACGACAGAGGCACTTTTTATTTAACATATAAGAAGGTCAGTTTACTTTCTAGGCTCTTCTCCTGATCAGGCTAATACATGAGCAATGTCCCTGCACTCCTGGAATTTTTTCTCACCCGCAAGCAACAGGGTACCAGAGTACATTCTACCCCAACTTCTTCTATCTGTTACATTATGATCACTCCTTGTCTCCTTTCCTTTTTGCTCAGATTTCAATCAAACACAGCCCCTATCCATCCACTTCATTTTTATGAATCCTACATAAAAGGTTTTTTAAATCCTTTATCTCACTCAAACGATAAATATTGGATTGTGTATAAATAAAGAGAGCCACTTTATCACAAATATTAGTCTATTTTCCAACTGGGGTTAGAAACTCATACTGTGTTTCTGAAGCAGTCTTTGGAGCACTTTCAGAATCAAAGTGGAAAACTGGCTGTAATGGTCTAGAGGGAAAACGCTTTTGATAAATCAGAGATAGCCTCTTCTTGGCACAATACTAGCTGCAACAGAGGGAGACTGGCGTGAAAATAAAGCAAGCGCTTTTCACAAATCAAATGGATGAAATACACAATGCTTACATAAAGGCGTAAATATTTTCATAATCAATAAATTAAAATAATAAATTAGAAAATGATTACCAATATAATGTTTACAATTTTCTTACAAATGTGTGCATTTACAGGCCAGTATATTGGCATAGCTGGTTAAGCTTCCACCTGCAATGCCAGCATCCCATAAGAGCACCTGTTCATGTCTGTGCTGCTCCATTTCTGATCCAGCTCCCTGTTTATGACCTGGGAAAAGCAGTGGAAGGTAGCCCAAGTGCTTGGGCCCTGGCCACCCACATGGGAGACCTGGATGACACTCCTGGCTACTGGCTTTGGCCTGGCCCATTCCAACCATTGCAACCATCTGGGGAGCCAACCAGTAGATGAAAGATCTCAATCTCTCTCCCTCTCTCTCTCTCTGTAGCTCTGCCTTTCAAATAAATAAGTCGTGTTTTTTAAAGTATCCATTTTTCCCAACTATGGGGTAGAATTTCTCTGTGACTGAGAATCCATTGCATTTGAAGAAAACTTCTGATTATACCTTGGAAATGCTGCATTTATACTTGATAATGCCAAGTATATGAGGCTGTCTCAAAAAGTTAGAAGAAAATGTGTCTTATGAAACAAATGTGCATGGATTTCAAAAATTTTTTCATCTCAACTTGTCTTGTAATATCATTTTTCCTGTTCTTTTTAAACTGCCCTCAAAAGTAATAAATAAAACAGTAACAAATTAGGTAATCTCAAAGACATTGAAAAAAAAACCTTGAGAAGCCAATTCAGCCTTCTAACTACGCATCCCCCAAATTACTTACATAATGCTCCCCTCTCCCCCCACTTAAAATATTTCACAGGGTGCTGGAAAGAGATAGAAGGACCTCTGAAAGGCTATGATAATCCTGGACTTAAATCACCTGCTTTAAGAGTTTCAGCAGTTATATGTTTCTGTGACTTGATTTTAATCTAGGCCCATCTCTGTTTACCCATAGATGGACATTTCATTGACAAAGTCTGCATCTCTTACGTAAAGGTGCACCTCTCTAGTGCTGATACCTTTTTCTACATGCAGACCTTTCAGCCTATCTCAAGCCATCTGTCATCATTTTGTAATTCCCTGTACTGACAAGTGCTAGAATTTGCAACACATCTACAAGTTTCCAGAAATTTGATTGATTCCCTAGTTTTCAAAATTTCCAACCCTAATGAAAGAATTGAAGCCAGATCTACTTTGTATTAAGTGCATCATTTACCAGGTTTCTTTATCAGGTAGGTGTAGTGATTCATTTGTTTGTATGATTTTATTTATGAAACCTTTCTACACTTTCTCACTGGCTGGGTAGAAGTGGGAATTAGGATATCATCAAGGAAATACTAACACCCTCTGTTACCTCAACAGCTTTGTTAACACTTACCTCCATTCTCCCAGCAATGCTATTCCAGTGAAGTAATGTAAAAAGAAATGAATAGGCTGGTGCCGCAGCTCAACAGGCTGATCCTCCACCTTGTGGCGCAGGCACACCAGGTTATAGTCCTGGTCGGGGCACCGGATTCTGTCCCGGTTGCCCCTCTTCCAGGCCAGCTCTTTGCTGTGGCCTGGGAGGGTAGTGGAGGATGGCCCAAGTGCTTGGGCCCTGTACCCCATAGGAGACCAGGAGAAGCACCTGGCTCCTGCCTTCGGATCATCGCGGTGTGGCGGCCACAGCGTGCCAGCGGTGGCAGCCATTGGAGGGTGAACCAACGTCAAAGGAAAACCTTTCTTTCTGTCTCTCTCTCTCACTGTCCACTCTGCCTGTCAAAAAAAAAAATTAATAGAGATGTCCAGGTACTATATTAAATTGTCAACTTTGACCTTTGATGGTCAGAACAGCCAGCGACAACTATGATTAATGGTATTCCCAGATTCTGAGAGCTAGGAGGTGCACTGACCAGTTATAACCTGTAATGAAGAGAAGGTGTGTAGTTACTAGACAGGATTCAGAGAGCACTCAAACTCAGTCCTCCACCCTCTTGTCTATTATTTAATTATGCCAAATTTGAAAGCTGATTAGAATGTGGTTTGGTTATTTATTAATAACTATTTACCATATTAGTTAAATTAATTAATTTAGTTTGCTAATTTAACATAATTTAAAATTTCATTTGTAGTGATAGGTCATCCAAAAGTTTTCAGAAGGAAAAGTCAAGGATCCAGATATCTGAGCATTCGCCTCCAGTCTACCTGAAAATCTGTCAACATCTTTTCCCATCCATTCCCAGAGTAGGTTCAAGGGACCATGCACCTCTCTTCCAACACTGTGCTATGATGAACAGGCAGCAACATTGTGAACTTTAGCATGATGTTTATGAGGTACAAAAATGTGGCTGAAATAATTTCAATGACCAATTACTGATTTTTAAATGTTGCAGCCCTAATAGACCCCAGAACCTTATAATAGGGTACCAGAATTAATTCACTACCAATCTCCTACTCACACATATTAATAAAGAACACACACACACACACAATGCTGAAAGCTCTCTTCTTTTTTATATCCTAGCACAAAATTAATAACTGTTTTCTGAGTACTTGAGGAATAGATTTTAATTCCCACCAATATCTTCAATTCAGACATTTGACTGATTTTCATAAATCGTAGTTCTACTTTATCTTCCCATATTCCCAAATTCTGCTTAGATTGACCCACTTCCTATACACTTCTAAGTCAGAGTTATTCTGCCCAGCTTCTCCCTGTGACTACTTCTGTCTTTCCTCTTCTTCAGGAATCCTTTATTCCAATAAAGCTAGACTTGTGGCTGCTCACCTGTCTTGACCTCTACACATTCACGCACAGAATTCCTTTCTCTGAATGCCCACCCCACTCTCAGTCTCAATTTTTCGACCTATTTCCAATGTCACTTTCCTCATAAAACCTTTTGTGATCAAGCCCCTTTGCATTTCACGAGACCCTTTCCTGCTTGGGACTCCATAACTCTTTCCATGTTCTTGACAAATGTATCATATTCAGGCTTTTCAAGGGAAGTACTAGTCCATTTCTGACCCCATGGTAAAAGTAAGTACCTCAAAGGAAAATTGTGGCTAAAATGCTTTTGTATGCCATGTAAGGCCCAAGCACAGAGCCATACACATCACAGATATGCAACACGGTGGTCCCTCCTTAGCCATGGTTTCACTTCCTGCAGTTTCAGTCACCCATGGCTCAATATATTGAATGGGAAATATAAAAATAATAATCCATAGGCTCTACATTGAACACCACTCTGAGTAGCAGGATAAAATCTCACATCTTCCCACTGAGTCCCACCTGAGATACTGATCACCCAGGGAATCCATACTCTGTATGCTAGCTGACAGCCAGTCCCTCAGTGTCCTTCTCAAATCCAGAGCTGCTTTCAGGGTATAGGAGTGTTTCTTCTCTGGCAACCCCCGCCCCCTTTTTAAACTTAACAATGGACACAAAATAGAACAGTAATGACGGTGGTGGCAATTGAGATAGGTCAAAGAGAACCCATGAAGTTCTTCCTTTAAGTATCATTTCTACCTTCATAGGAAGAGTACAGTACAATAAGCTATTTTGAGAGAGAAATAGGCCACAAAAACATAACTTTATATTCTTGTAATTGGTTTCATTATTGTTGTCATTAATCTCTTACTGTGTCTAATTTATAAGTTTAGCTTTACTGTAGGTACAGATACATAAGGAAAAATTAGCATCTATAGAATTCAGTGCTATCAGCAGTTGGAGAACCACGGGGGATCCTGAAATGTATTTCCCAAAGACAAGGGGGAAACTACATTATATATTTTTAAATAAATTGTACTAAATTTAAAAATAGAAAAAATTGGCTACAATCCATTGTAGATGCAAATTATAAAACAATAATGAGATACATTTTTCATCTACTTTGTTTGGCAAAGGCCAATAATGATCATATATATATATATATATATATATGCTGGCAGGGGTCTAAGGAAACATAATTATTTATTGATAGAGGAAGCATATATTTTTGGGTCAAGAAACCTGGCAATAGGGAGTGAACCAGTGAGTGGAAGATTCATTGTTTCTCTTTTTGTCTCTCCCTCTCTCTCTCTGTAACTGTGATGTTCACATAAATAAATAAATCTCTTCTTTTAAAAAAAGTTATAAAATGCAAATGTCCAACAGAGGGGCTAAGTCAGAGAAATTATTGCATACGCTTATCACTGAATGCTATCCTGGCCTTTCTTTCTTCTAAGGAAATGACTTCCCACCTATTCTTCTAAAGTCCTATTCTTCTTTGCCTAAAATCGTTTACTCTCCCCTAAAAATTGCCTAAATTCCTCCCCTCTCCTTTATGCAGTGGATCTGTAAGCTTTTAAATCTCAGTGGGTTAGTGAGTACTCACTTTCCTTACCTACCATGCACCCATACATGTAATAAATTCTTTTCTCCCATCAATTTGCCTGCTGTTATTTTATGTCAAAGACTCAACTATTGAACCGTATCAGAGTGCCTGGTTTCAGTCCTGGCTCCTCTGCTTCCTATTCAGGTTTCAGATAATATGCAGCCTGAAAACAGTATATCAGCTGGGTCCCTGCTACCTATGTGGGAGACCAAGATGGCAATTCAGGCTCCTGGCTTCTCCCTGGCCCAGACCAGATTGTTCCATGCATTTGGGAAGTGAACTGGAAGATCTTGGTCTGTTTTTATATCTTTGAAATCAAATAAATATTTTTAAAGAAAATTAAGATAAATTTATTTGGTGCAAGAAAATTTTGAAATTCTCACAAAGTTTTTTCAGAATACACATTTTCCACCAACTTTTTGAAGGTTCTCAGACTTTATTCTCATTACCAAATCAGATATATAGCAAAGAAACTCCAGGGGTAGCACAAGAAGCAAAGGACAAATTAATATAAATTCTATTTGAATTTGAGAAGTTTGTGGCTTGATGTATATTCAGGATTCCAAACTACAAAACAGATGCAATTAATGACACATGTATGGCTGTCAAGGCTGGAGCACTGAGAAATGTTGATGAACTCTATAACCTGGCAAAGACTGACCAAGGAATTAAATAAGACACAGTAATTACAGCTGCTCCTCTTAACTGTCTGTTGCTGGTGGTGGAATCATGTCAACCAAGGTACCCCTGCACTCCACTCCCCATTACTAAGAGTTCACTGAACATCAGTTATTCCGTGACTTGATTCTAAGCAATGAACACTATATTCACTCTATTTTAAAATGAGGCAATAGAGGCAAAGAAAAACTGATACATATGTCGTAGGTCACATAGGCAATGATAGGGCCAAGTTTCTAAGTCATATGGCCTGACTCTGGGGCCTGCACACTCAACAACTAGACTATATGACTCCTTTCTATTTTCGGAGCCACTTGAGCAAACACATCCCACCTATCCTTGAAGTGACACCAATGGAATTACCCACTATATTAAGCTAGACCATGCATTTGTCCCTAGGTTTTATAGAAACAAATACTGCATTTTCATTTTCAGGGCTCTAACATTTCAGAGATGTCTTTTGAAGGTGCAGTGATTCTCAAGATTTCAGAATTCATTCAGAATCGCAGGAAATAACCAGGGGCTCCATCAGATTAGCACACATATATGATGTTATCATTTTCTCTTCTGCCTATAAAAGTAGAAAGGTCTTGTCGCTCCCCCTCTTCGTGGAGGAACGACACTAAGTCCTGCCTAGGCTTCATATCCGAGTCACGGCACCATTATGTCGCTCCCCGTCTTCATGGGGGAACGACACAGGACCCTGCGCTGTTCTTTCATTTGCTCGGCCCTCCCCAGGTTTACTGCTGGTTCCTCCCGGGTTGGCTACTATCCCTTCCACCTCCGTGGAAGGGCAGTTCCCCCTGGCCACATTCCCCACTTCCGCAGGGGAGCGGCACACCGCCGGCCGGCTCTTCTCGGGGGCTGCTCAGGTGTTCCTCTTAGATGTTCCCCATAGATGTTACTGGTGCATGCCGTCTCTCTCCTCCTTTATAGTCCTCCTCCGCCAATCCCAACTCGGCTGCCTACACGCCGAGTACGCTGCTCTCCTCCAATCAGTAGCAAGTCCTACAGTTTATTGGTTGAACTGGAGGCAGCTGTGCGGAAGCTGTTTACTTCTCTCCCAGCGCCATATTGTGGGAGAGCAGATGCATAGAATAAGTCTTAATTCCAGTAACTCAGTCCAGTCCGGTTGCTCCCCACAGGTCTATGGAAGGGGGGGTGATATGTGAAGCAATGGCAGTAACACCAACACTTTTTGTTTTGTTTTGTTTTGTTTTGTTATTTTGAGAATTAATTAATCTCTTTCTTTTTATTTTTTTAACTTTTATTTAGTAAATATAATTTTCCAAAGCACAGTTTATGGATTACAATGGCTTTTTGTTAAGATCACTTAGTTTACCCATATCTCTTAGAATGCCTGAGTTTGAGTCTCAGCTTTGGTCCTGATTCTCACTGTCTGCTAATGTGGACCCTGGAAGGCAGCAGGTGATGGTGATGGCTTCAGTACTTGCGGCCCTCTCACCCATATGTGAGGCCTGGATTAAGTTCCTGGCTTCTAACTTTGACCTAGCCAAGTCCTTGCTGTTGCAGGTACTTGAAGATAAGATATTTTCGATGTTTCTGTCTTCAAATAAAATAAATCTTAAAAATTAAGATTCAGAAACTATCTGAATTAGTACTCATACAATCATGGTTGCTGAATGACGAAAAAACACCACTTACCAACTTAGTCATTAGTTACCAAGGTTGCTACCAAAAAATCCAATTTCTTGGGCCACCCACAGCCCAACCAAATCATAATATGAACCAGGATTCCAGACACTGATGGTTTTTTAGTAGCCAAAGTGATTTTATTGTGAGGCCAAATTTGAGAAAAATAGGTAGTTCATTAAATTTCTGGATTGAGAATCTCTATTCATCCACTCCACAGTATTAATAAGCAATTGTGGCAATATTAATTTATGGTAATTGATTTATATATACATAAATGCAATATACCATTATAATTCTTTTTCCTGTGTGGTCTATTCCCAGCACTCTACTTAAGCAAGTGAGTTAATTTCCATGTCTTCAGTTTCTTGATTTGGAAAATAAATGATTTGTAAGACCCCTTCTACCTCTAAAACTCCAACCTAAGATAAGTGGTTAATATCCAGGGTTCAAGGCAGAAATATGTCACATTTACCTGGGGAGATGGCCAGTGCAATATACCAAGAGACTCTGCCATTACTAACACATATAACAATGAGATTCTGGAAGTACAAAGCCATCTTCTAGTTTTTGTTCATTCTTCCTTAATATCTCATGTAAGACAGCTATGAGTGTGCAGGAGGAAGGAAAGCACTTCTAGGTTTTTAAGCCAAGATTCCCAACATAACAGCTGCTGTATAAGAAACAACTCACTGGCTTACAGAAATCATTATTTTATAGCCTCTTACAAATTTGGGAAACATTCAGTAGATTATTCTTCTGTTCATAGCACTGACTGAGTTCATTTATTGATACCCAGTGAACCATTTGGCTACTGTAGAAGATTGAAATAGCTTCATTCAAATGCCTGGTGCTATGGTTTCTTGGAAAGCTGGGCTCTGCTGAAAAACACAGCCTCTCCAAGTAATCTCAGAGCCTCTATCGATAGTCTGTCTACCAGGCCATCATACTTCTTCTTACATGGTAGCTCAAGAATACAAGATTGAATGTTCTAAAGAAAGAGAATGGTCAGTTTCTTAAGATTTTGCCCAGAAATTGGCATAGTGTCAATTCCACTGTGGCTATCAGTCAAAGAAGTCACGGATTCTACCCATATGCAAAGCAAGGAGACGTAAATTCCAGCCCCAGAGATTTCATATGATTTTGTTTAATACATAAAGAAACCAAGGATCTGTCCTTGGTTCTGAGGTTGGCATGGATATAATTCTTCACCATTTTTATGAATATTTTAGAGAATGAAAAGCGAAATAAATTTCTGCTTTAAGAAAGCAAACCTTTCTGATGTCTCATTTCATTCATTTAAAATTTCTCTCTTGATTGGTAATTCACACCTCCACCATTACCTGGGAGAAGGAAGCCATCTAGAAGTGTAGGGAATGCACTGATCAGGAGACATGTATCTCTGTGGGGAAAATGTCAGCATTCTTTTGAAAATACAAAGCAAAATAGAGAACCTACCCTGGAATCCGACTCTGGTCCACAGGAAAAGATGTGGCAGGTAAGATAAATGTAACTCAGCAGCCTCTCCACTAGGGAACCAAATGATGTTTATTGTGGGTTGGGAGAACACAGATGAGGTTTCTTGGCTCAGAGCAATGATCTGCTACCCTGGATGTGCTTCCCTGTGACTATTATGAAGGCAAGGATTGTATTTCATACAAAGAGTACCCTTTTGGTTTCAAAATGCTCTTAGAAAGTTAAGTATTATAACTCAAAGCCCCACTATGAACAGCAGTGATTATGTGGCAGACACTATGCTGAGTGCGTCCCCTATGTTCATTCATTTCATCTTCACAACAGTTTTGAGAGGTGGGTATTATTATCCCAGTTTTATAGAGGAGGAGACTGAAATTTGGAGAGGTAAAGTGGTTTTCTCAAAATGCTACAAGAGAATGATTTTCTAATTATCACATGATGCTTAAGTCTAAAGTATGTCTGAAATGAACTGATGTCCAAGAAATGCAGAAAGACCTGTAACAGAGTCCACTAACTGCCAACACCAATTTCTCACAGGTCACGAGATATCAATCTTCCCCACCATTCTCACTCAACACAAGAGCTTCAATTTTAACTTCAGTAGTACTTAGTAGGGAATAGACCAATCAAGAGGCCTCTTTTGACTTTTTACTTTCTAAATGATATAACTTGTGGTTTCTCATGTATGGGGTGAGGGACTTTTTGTGTTCTGTAACCCATAGCAGGATATACAATCTAGTCTTCTAATACACTCCATGCCTAGTGTCTTTCCCCACTTCATTGTCCATTAGAATCCTACTGGGAAGGAAAGAAGCAAAACAAGAAAGTAATTAGAAACAGTCATTTGATGTTTGCTCTGAGAATGAAGAAGTGAAAGCTACCTGTTCTACCAGCAAAATCAGAAGGGACTGAGAAATTCAGACAGTGGGTGACAGTGGGTCAAGATGTGTTCCAAATTTGAATTCTGATTCTACCACTTGCAGCTGTGTGGTTTGGGGCAAGTCAGCCTTTGGGTCTCAATTTCTGATTTGTTAATCAAGCACACCATTACCCAGCTGTAAGGGATTTTGTAAAAGAAAAAGAAGGTGAACTAAAATAGATCCTATACATAGACACTGAAAATCACAAACCAAATGCATATTGAACATTCTTTTAAGGTGGATTCTCTGGATACAGAATCTGGAATGGAGCTGTCCTTACAGAAGGCATCTGTGGGAACATGCTCATAACAGAACATGCAAGGAAGGGGTGTAGATTCAATATCATCACTGATCTCACAGGAATCTCTGGAGTTTGGACAGGACATCAGCCTTGTCGAAATTGAGGCAAAGGAAATCAGCCTATTTGCCACTATCTGTCTGTCATTGCATGCACTGGAGAGCATTGTAACCTGGGGCAAGGCAGCTCCCTTCAGCAGAGGACAATTCTGGAGAGAAAGACAGATGTGAGTCCTGGCAATTAATAGACTGTGTGCAGAGAATGAGAGGTTCTATCCAGAGGCAGGGGTTTGAGCAGGGCACTACATTATGCATCACAGATTCCAGGGCCTCATTGACAGAATTCTGGCTGTAGGCTATTGGAAAAATTGATACAGAGGGCTAAGTCCACAAAGCAACAGCAGCACTTCTGACCGAAACCTCAGGACTGGTCACTGCTCTAAATCCTGTCTTCAGCTCAATGCAGAAAATCAGCTGCATAAGGTTTTGAGTACCCTAAAATGAAAACTTCCAGTATGCAAGAACTGGATTAGTTTTGTCAGCAACAGATGCCTGCTGCCTATGACAGAGCTGGCCCATAACAAGGGTTCAATAATTATTAAATGAATCAATGAGTATACATAATTAGCTAGACTGACCCTGAAGAAAGACAAGACGAAACTATGAGAAGAAAATGTGAAATAGTTTATTTATCAAAACACTAAATAGGTGCTTAGACATTCTTAAAGTTAATTCAAAATTTATTTCACATGTTTTTAAAAAGGCAAATGCTTATCATAAAGAAGACAAAGAATCCAAGGGAAAAGCATAATTCTGGAGTATAGTTTATATATATATATAAATATATATTATATATATATATATATATATTCCATGATGTGTATAACAGCAAAGTTGCCTTTTTCAATAATCTTTAAAGTTCTCCTGGGGTGGAAGAGATAAGCTAAGAAATTCATTTCCCAGGATAGCAGCCACAAATTTTCTACCAATCAGAAAGTAGATGCAGAATTAGTTTAATAATATATGCTATTTTAAAATGCCAGCCTAATATTAGCAGGAAGACACATCCCAGGCACAAAGAACAGCTCCTGATAGTGTATTTCATGATATGCTGATCTGGCCAATGCTTCTCACAGTAGGTCGAAGGCTGAGGCAATACCCACCCAGAACTTGAGAGGAAATAAATTTCTATAGCTCAAAATTACACGTAGCCTTCCCAGTGAAATATCATTTCTCAAATTCCCAGTTCTAACGTGATTTATGACACACAGAACACTTTTATGAGAGCCGGCCAGCACTTCCATGCCTCTGATTTTGAATAATTATTTTTAGGTTGAAAGACTTTTACTGTCTTCCTATTACTTTTGCCCGTAAGTAAGCCAGGTTGTTATTTTTCATTCCCTCTTTGTTTTAAAACATGGAAATAGTTCTCAAAAAATTATTTTCAGAGACAAACAATTACTCAAAAGCTGATCTGGAGAGAAATATTTCTGTTATTGCAGTCTCAGGAGCATCATTAAATCTGATGGAGCCTGGCTGGTTGTCTGGGGCAAGCACAGTCTCACAGATGCCTAGGTTCTAAGTCACCTTCAATGCTGGCTGGGGGCTCTCACTGACACCATTCACTGTGACAGTCCCCAACTTGTCTCTCTTTCATCCACACCATATACAACAAACCAAGTGAAATCATAAGCATAAATTAAACCTCGCTCTTCTGCTTAAACTGGTTCTATGGCTTCCTTGATTCATAAAATGAAACCAAAAGCTTATGCTTTTGGTCCTTAGTGGTACTCGTGATCTGGCTCCAGCTCTTTGACCAGAAGAATATAAAAGTTTTCAGAAAGAGCAACTGACAGACAGAAGTTACTATTTTTCTACATGGTCCTGGCCTAACAGTTCTATCATGGAAAGTGACCGTCAGGCCCCCTTGCACCACCTCTCCCAGTGCTCTTAAACCAAGTCCCCTGCCCATTGTCTTCAACCTCCCTCGTAAATCAGCCCCTTGCCTTAAATCTATTATTTGTTTTTGTTATTTTGCTAAACTTGTCTCTGGCACCTGGCTAGGAACAATGACTATGGAGCTGAAGTAGAACTTTGATTTGAGACTTTGGGGAGAAGTATGCTGCTCACTCACCTATTCTAATCATATTGTGGCTCTTAATTCAGTAACAAAACTTCATCCTTAACTATAATTCCAAATCAATCTTCTCACATATCAAGAAACAGAAGAAAGCTCCTCTTAAGTGCTTCTTTATGCCTAAGCAATGAACTCAGTGAGAAGCAGTCTTCTCGTAGGCTGTCAGTCCCACCAACTCTGTCGCTCATAGTTTCTTCACTTCTAAATGTCTGCTTCCACTCCTGAGGCACCAAATGTTCTGGTGCATATGGTGAGTAGTTAGGACCAAGCACCATTTTATCTCTCTCAAATTCCTATGGTAATCCCCGGTATAGAAATGTTAGAAAACCTCCATGGTTATTATGCTTACGCCAGGAGCAGGGAAATAAGAGATTCTATGCAAACCTTCTGAATTCTACAGGAGGTTCAGAAAAGAGAAGACCCTGGTCAAAAATAGCAGGTAAGGATCGGCATTGTGGTGCAGTGGGGTTAGGCTGCCACTTGGGATACCTGCATTCCATATTAGAATTCCAGTTAGAGTCCAGCCTCCTCTACTTCTGATCTAGCTTCATTTTAATGCATCCTTGGAAGCAACAAATGATGGCTTAAGAACCTGGGTACCTGTAACCATGTGGGAGTCCAGCATGAAACTCAGGGCTCCTGTATTTGGTCTGGTGAAGCCTTGACTATTGCCTATTGCAAGCATTTGGAGAATGAACTAGCAAATGGAAGACTGTTACCCTTATCTCTCTCCCTCTCTGTCTCTGTCTCTGTGTTCATGTGTGTGTGTGTGTGTGTGTGTGTGTTACACTGCCTTTCAAATGAATAAAAATAAATAATTAAAAAACATCAAGTGGTGACAATGAACTTGGAGGAATCAGAGCTGTTTCTCAATATCTCCAAAAAGAAGAAAAATGGAATCAATAAAGATGAAGCTCAAAGACCAATAATACTGATCGCTGAGACTCTCACAGTCCACTAAAGAAGACCTCTCTTCCTTCCTCATTTATTGATAAAAATTCAAGGATATTGTCAAGTATAGTAATTCACTTGGTTGTAGCAACAAGGTACTGTTGCCCTATTAAGTAGGGATATTTATGGTTATTTAGTGATGGATAATCCTTGATATTAATTATTGATATTTGCAAACTTGAACTTCTTGCCTTATGACACCTATGAGAACAAATTGCTTATCAATCAACCCACATTCTCAATGCTGGCATACTGACAGAAGCCCAACAATTTTCATCAGATTTATTGGATGGCACCATCATGGCCAGATCTCACCTTGAATTATAATTTATAATAACATTAGAGTAATAAATTTATAGCTGATTGATCACATTTGACTACTAAATAAGCAGTGATGAAGAAAGCATTACAATATTCATCATCAGCCATGGGTTCAGAACTAATTAGTGATGATTTTGTGATGCAAGAAGCTTTGAAATACTTCTGATTCCAAGGATTTCAGATAAGGGATATAAATACATACACATACATATATAATAGATGACTACATATATACATGTATATCCTAGGTATATATAAATACACACTTCCTTATATACTTAACTCTGAGTAACAGAATGGAAGAGAAATCAGATAATTAGTAGGCTAAGCTTGAGCCTGCTACCAAAGAGTGTAATTCATTAGGTCTGGGAAGGAGCTCAGAAACTTAAGTTTTAAAAAGCACCCAGATACATTCTAAGTCAATATACAGGGTTCACTTTGTAAAACTATGGTATAGACTCTGTCCCTCTGCTGCCACTCCTGACAAGTTCTCTACTCAGCCAGCTTTTCTGCCAGCTACTGGTTAACCAACTCCACCTGATTCCTCTACCAGTAAATCTGAATATGTGGTCCTAGTTTTTCCCAAGTGTATACTACTTTATGTTTTGAAATTCAGGCCAGATAATCTTTACGTTATTCCTAAGCATATAAATTCAAACAAAAAGGATGTCCACTTTTGACATTCTTACTCAAAATAGTGTTGGAAGTATTAACAAGTGTAATTAGGAGAGAAAGATATAAAGGTCAACCAAATTGGAAAAGAGGAAGTCAAAACATCCATGTCTGCAGATGTCATTATTTCACATATAAAAACGCTAAATAGTATACTAAAAAGTTGTTAGAGCTGATAAAGAAATTAGGTAAAGTTAAAGATTTAAAAAATCAATGTAGAAAAAGGCGGTATTTCTTTTTAAAGATTTATTTATGTATTTGCAAGTCAGAGTTACACAGAGAGAGGAGAGGCAGAGAGAGAGAGAGGTCTTCCATCCAATGGTTCATTCCCCAATTGGATGCAACAGCTGGAGCTGTGCCGATCTGAAGCCAGGAGCCAGGAGTTTCCTCCAGGTCTCCCACGCAGGTGCAGTGGCCCAAGGAATTGCTTGGGTCATCCTCTACTGCTTTCCCAGGCCATAGCAGAGAGCTGGATTAGAAGTGGAGCAGCCGGGTCTCAAACCAGTGGCCATATGGGATGCCGGCACTTCAGACCAGGGCATTAACCTGCTGCACCACAGCACCGGCCCCGGGTAGTATTTTTATACATTAATAATATTCTTGCTGAAAGGGAAAGCAAGATAGCGGTTCTATTCACAATAGGTACAAAAATAAATATTTAGTAATAAACTTCACCAAAGAAGTGAAAACTATAAAATACTGATGAAAAAAATCATGAAGGACATAAAAAGAATGGAAAGATACTCCGTGTTTGTGTATTGGAACAATCAATATTTTTAAAATGCCCGTACTACTCAAAGTAATCTACAGATTCATGCAATATCTGTGAAAATACCAGTGGCTTCCTTTATAGAACTAGAAAAAATTCCTTATACTTATATGGAATCACAAAAGACCAGAGTAGCCAAAGTGATAATATGAAGAAAGAAGGAAGGGAGAAATAAGGCATGCAAGCAAGCAACAAGCCAGAAGGAGACTTCATGACATCTAACTTCAAAGCATATTACAAAGCTTCAGTAATCAAAATAGTGTGGTACTGGCAGAGAAACTGAAACATTAAAAACCATGAAGTTGCTTTAAAAAAATAACAATCCAGGATATAGGTGCAGGCAATTTTTTGGACAAGACTCTTGAAACAGAAGCAACAAAATGAGACAAATAAGATTATGTCAAGCACAGAAGATTCTGCACAGCAAAGCATTCAATCAACAGAATGAACACAATCAATACAATGGGAGAAAATATTTGCAAGCTACTTATCCAACAAAGAATTAGCATCCAGAATATATGTCACTAAAAACCTCAACAATAAGAAAAGTCAGTCCATTTAAGAACTGCATGAGGGTGAGCAAAAACTTATAGAACGCTTCATGAATTTGCATGCCATCTTTGCACAGGAGCCATGCTAATCTCTCCATCTTGTTCCAATTTTAGTATATATGCTGAAAATATCGTATACCTGCACAATATAGTACTACACAGCCATAAAAAAGATTGAAATCCTGTATTTTTGCAACAAAATGCATACAACCAGATATCATTATGTTTAGTGAAATGTGGGGAGCAACTGGGACTAGACTGTTACTCGAATTAAGATTTATTTTATGCATCTGCTCTCCCACAATATGGCGCTGGGAGAGGAGGAAACAGCTTCTACACAGCTGCCTCCAGTTCAACCAATAAACAGCAGGACCTGCTCCTGATTGGAGGAGAGCAGCATGCTCGGCGTGTGGGTAGCAGAGTTGGGATTGGTGGAAGAGGACTATAAAGGAGGAGAGAGACAACATGCACGAGGAACATCTAAAAGGAACACCTGTGCAGCCCCCGAGAGAGCCGGCCGGCGGTGTGCCACTCCCCCGCGGAAGTGGGGAAAGTGGCAGGGGGAACCGCCCTTCCACGGAGGTGGAAGGGACGGTAGCCAACCCAGGAAGAACCAGCAGCAAACCCGGGGAGGGCCGAGCAGATAAAAGAACAGCGCAGGGTCCTGTGTCGTTCCTCCGTGAAGAGGGGGAGCGACAGTGAAATAAGCCAATCCCAAAAAGATAAACATATTTTCTCTGATATGTGGGTATTAATATAGAATTTTAAAAATGAGAATGAAACTTTCATCTTATGAATTGACTACTGTTTTTAGCACTTGACCATAGTCCTGCGGAACAGTGGTCTTTCTACTCTTACTCGTTAAACATTATGGTGAGTGATGCCATAATCCTTTGATTATAAAGTAAATTGAAACTATGTCATTGAGAAAATTAAAGGAAGAAAAAGGAAGGAAGGGGTGGAGGGAGAGGAGGAGAGAATGAATTATGATTACTTTATAGAATTTTATATATATGAAAGCTGTTTTTATATATTGATAAACATTTTTAAAAAGAAAAAAGTAAAAAAAAAAAAAAGAGCTGAGCATAAGACCTGAGTAGACATACCTCAAAAAGAATTAATAAAAATTGCCAATGAATATATGAAAAAAGTTCAGTATCATGAGCCTCAAGAAATGCAAATCAAAACTACCATGAGGTTAGCCATTCTCAAAAAGACCAAAAGGAACAAATAGTGATGAGGATGTGGACCAAGGGAAATTCCTATACACTGTTGATGGGAATGTAAATTAGTATAGCACTATGGAAAACAGATAAAGACACGACAAAAAACTAGAAATAGAATGGCTATATGATCCAGCAATCCCACTAGTGTGTATGTGTGTGTGTATGTGTGTGTATGGCATGAAATCATTTTATCAAAGAGATACCTGCAACAGCATGTTTATTGCAGGACTATCTACAATGACCAAGACATGAAACCAACCAAGATGTTCATTAACAAATGAATGAATAAAGAAAAATGTGATAATATTTCTTAACTTTTTTTATATAAGGTGAACTATTTCATCTATTGCATATATATATATATACATATATATATACACACACACACACACACACACACACGCACAGAGACAGATTTAGGAACATCATAATACTTTCCGCCCTACCCTCTTACCCATGTATGCTCCCACCCTCAGTCCTCCTTCCTTTCTTATTCCTTCTTTTAATTTTTATAATGACATAATTGTAGTTTATTTTATATTCATATGATTAACCTGCACTTAGTAAAGAATTCAATGAAAAATAAGGAAAAAAACATTGTTCTACAACAGTAGAGATAAGGGCTATAAACAATAATCAATTCTCAAAATGTCAATTTCACTAATATACAGTTCATTTTTGTATTCCATTAGTTACCACAAATCAGGGAAAACAATATTTGTTGGTATAATGGTTTCCAGTTGCATCCATTTTGTTGTAAAAGATGGGATTTCATTCTTTTTTACAATTGAGTAATATTCCATAGTGTATCTATATCACATTTTCTTTATCCAGTCATCAATTGATAGACCTCTGGGTTGTTGCATATCTTAGCTACTGTGGATATATCTGCAATAAAAATGGGGTACATATAACTCATATACTGATTTTATTTCATATGGATAAATTTCTAGTATTGGGATGGCTGGGTCATATGGTAGATCTATTTTCAGACTTGAGAAACATCTCCATACTGTCTTCTACAATGGCTGCACTAGTTTACATTCCCACCAACAGTGGGTTCAGGAAACTTTTTACCTACATCGTTACCGGAATTTATTGTTTTTTGATTTCTTTATGAGAGTCATTCTAACTGGGGTGATTTCCCTGATGGCTAGTGATCTTGAGAATTTTTTCATGTGTCTATTGGCCATTTGAACTTTCTATTTTGAAAAATGCCTGTTTAAGTCCTTCACCCATTTCTTACTGAATTGTTTGGTTTTGTTGAGTTTCATGAGCTCTTTGTAGATTCTGAATGTTAATTCTTTATTAGCTGCAGTTTGCAAATATTTTCTCCATTCTGTCAGTTGTCTCTTCACTTTGTTAAGTGTTTCTTTTGCGGTGCAGAAGCTTCTTAACTTGGTGTTATCTCATTTGTCTATTTTTACTTTGATTGCCTGAGCTTCTGGGGTCTTTTCCCAAAATACTTTGCCTATGCTAATGTCTTGCAGAATTTCCCCAATGTCCTCCTCTAGCTATTTGATGGTAACAGGTCACAGATTTACATCTTTGATACATTGTGTGTTGAATTTTGCATAAGGTATAAGGTTTCATATTTCTATAAGCAGAGATCCAATTTCCCCAACAGCTTTCTCCAGGGATTGATTTAGCTCCTTTGTCAAAGATTAGTTGGTTGCAAATGCATTGATTGATTTCTGGGGTCTGTTCTGTTCCACTGGTCTACATGTCTATTTTTATGCCAATACCAGGTTGTTTTGATCATAATTGCTCTGCATTGTATCTTAAAATTTGGTATTGTGATGCCTCTGGCTTTGTTTGTGTTGTATTGTTGAAGATTGCTTTATCTATTCAGGATCTCTTGTATTTACATATCAATTTTAGCATTTTTTTTGATCTGACAAGAATGTCATTGAAATTTTTAACTGGGGTTACATTGAATATATAAATTGCTTTTGTTATTATGGACATTTTGATGATGTTAATTCTTCCAACCCATGAACATGGCAGATTTTTCTATTTTTTGTGTCCTGTTCTATTTCTCTCTTTAATGGTTTGTAATTTTCATTGTAGAGATCTTTCACCGCCTTAGTTAACTGTAGTCCAAGGTATTTAATTTTTGTGTAGCTATTGTGAATGGAATGAACTTACAAATTCTTTCTTAGCCATGGCATTGTCAATACAATCAACCATTAAAGAAGAAATTCTGTTATTTAGTTAAAATTGAACCAGGGCCAGTGCTGTGGTGCAGCGAGTTAACACCCTGGCCTGAAGCACAGGTATCCCATGTGGGTGCTGGTTCTAGTCCCAGCTGCTCCTCTTCCAATACAGCTCCCTGCTATGGCCTGGGAAAGCAGTACAAGATGGCCCAAGCCCTTGGGCCCCTGCACCTAAGTGGGAGACCTGGAAGAGGTTCCTGGCTCCAGGCTTCGGATTGGCACAGCTCTGGTCATTGTAGCTAATTGGGAGTGAACCATCGGATGGAGGATCTCTCTCTCTCTCTCTCTGTCTCTCTGTCTCTGTCTCTCCTCTTTCTGTGTAACTCTTTCAAATAAATAAATAAATCTTTTAAAAAATGGATTGAACAAGAAGATGTTAAGTGTAATAAGCCAGAACAAACAAAATACTGCATGTTCTTCCTCTTATGTAAAAACTAGAAAACATTTAAAAGCTTCCATCTGAACATAGAATAGTAGTAATTTCTAGAGGCTAGGAGAGGTAGGACAGAATAGAGGGAGACTGGTTAATTAAAAACAAGTCAGAGTAAAGTAGTAATAAGTTGCTAATGTACACAGCTTATTGGGTGACTCCGGTTCACAATAACCTATCACATACTTCGTGAGCATAGCTCCAAAGTTCTAATCATAAAGTAACGTAAAAGAGTGAGAAATGTTGGTTACTCTGATTTGATCTCATTTAAAATGTCGCTCATGGCTGGCATTGCTGCATGACTAGTTAAGCCACTACATGTAATGCCAGAATACCATGTGGGCACCAGTTTGAGTACCAGTCACTCCACTTCCAAGCCAGCTCCCTGCTAATCTGCCTTGGAATTCAGCAGGAGATGGAACATTTGCTTGAGCCCCTGCACCCAGGTGGGAGACCTGGAAGAAGCTCTTGGCTCCCGGCTTCAGACTAAGACCGTCCTGGCCACTGCGGTCATTAGGAGAGTGAACCAAAGGATGGAATCTCTCCATGTGTCTCTCTCTCCCTCCCTAAGTCCACCTTTCAAATAAATAAATAAATCTTAAAAAATATAATGTCAAACCTCCCCTATAAGTATTTACAATTATTGTTAATAATTTTTTGAAAAAATATTTCTAAGATAATCAAGACATTCATTATTTGTTGCTATTATATTTACATAAAACAGGGGCCAATTTGGGTTCCCTCTTTGGTGTTTCTAGTAGCAAAGCATATTTCCATGCTTAGAAATGCTCTTGTTGAGTCATACTCTGCAGATAACGCTGTATTTAATTTTTAATCTTGTTTATTTTGTAGTTGCCTTTGATCAAAGGTAATATAATCTGACATGGCAGTGCTAATGTCACAAAATGGGTAAAGAATAATATGTCACCAAGACCAAAAAAAGTGAATAAATTGAATAAAGGGGAAGCAGCTGAAAGGAGTGTGAAGGTAGAGCAGGTGTCTTGAGCTTTGGAAGTAGACGAGAGAGACACAGATGGAACGTTCACTAAACCTAATAGTTCTTAAAGATGGAAAAAATGGGTGGTGTAAAAGAAAGGGGCAGAGATACATGGAAGTAACATCTTCAGCCCACAGGATCTGAGAGACCTCTAACATAAAGAAACCTAGCTTCAAAATTGTGATCTTCTCTACCTTTCAAAGTTTTATTCTAGCTTCCATGATTCACACAAATCAAACAATTTGGAGCAGGAAAATAAGTTGCAGTCTAAGCAACAGCTCTCCTTCATAATTAATTTTATCACTAAACTCGATGGCGGCTTCTATGAGTGTCTTTCTTCCCAAGACCAGTTTCCAAAAATCTCAAGATATCCCTGGTAATTTTCTTAATATGCCAAAGAAAATTGATCCAACCGCTTGTGAGCAACGGTTTCTATTTTCAAGCTGATCATTTCTTCAGGGTTTGCTACACCATATACTGCTCAGACATGAAACATATAAATTCATGGCCAGTGCTGCAGCTCACTAGGCTAATCCTCCACCTGCAGCACCAGCACCCCGGGTTCTAGTCCCAGTTGGGGCGCCGGATTCTGTCCCGGTTGCTCCTCTTCCAGTCCAGCTCTGCTGTGGCCTGAGAAGGCAGTGGAGGGTGGCCCAAGTGCTTGGGCCCTGTACCCACATGGGAGACCAGGAGGAAGCACCTGGCTCCTGGCTTCAGATCGGCGCAGCGCACCGGCCATAGCAGCCACTTGGGGGGTGAACCAATGAAAGGAAAACTTTTCTCTCTGTCTCTCTCTCTCTCTCTCTAACTCTGCCTGTCAAATATATATATTATATATATATATAATATATATATATATAAATTCATAACATTACTAAGGGAAATCATATTGGGAAGTGTTAATGATATATAATATTGTAAATGATTGAGTTTTACTGTTCTTCGTCTATGACTTCTGGGTATTCTGAGGAGTACGCTATTTTCCTGTCCACATAAGTAGTATATATGCACATCGCTGTTGGCTTGAGGCCCACACAGAAATCACATTTTTGTTAGCTAAATGAGATGAGAGCAATTGGGAGCCCAAATCAAGATGTACAGACACTCTCTAAGGTTTCTTCACTAGCTGTGTTCAACTATTACTTCACAACACCTATCATTAATTTTGATTCTCTTATGAGATCAGTTTTTTTTTTTTTGACAGGCAGAGTGGACAGTGAGAGAGAGATACAGAGAGAAAGGTCTTCCTTTGCCGTTGGTTCACCCTCCAATGGCCGCCGCAGCTGGCGCGCTGCGGCTGGCGCACCGCGCTGATCCAATGGCAGGAGCCAGATACTTATCCTGCTCTCCCATGGGGTGCAGGGCCCAAGCACTTGGGCCATCCTCCACTGCACTCCCTGGCCACAGCAGAGAGCTGGCCTGGAAGAGGGACAACCGGGACAGAATCCGGTGCCCCGACCAGGACTAGATTCCAGTGTGCCGGCGCCACAAGGCAGAGGATTAGCCTAGTGAGCCGTGGCACCAGCCTCTCTTATGAGATCAGTTTTAGGATGTGACCAATGCATAATTGAATTCATTCAGATTCTTCAGGAAGTAGGCACAAAGACAAGCTTTTGTGTGAGACAGATTTAGGAGGTGCCACTAGGAGTAGCCAGAAGAAGCAGGAAAGATAAGAGGAAGAAACCAAGTACGGTGAAATTAGGCATCATGCCAGATTTCAGAACCATTACGATGCAGGGGCTGTGAGGCACAATCACATTGCAGTTTGTCCCATTTCAAGACAAAAGAACTGGGCTTCCACACAACTTTTCATATGTCTTGCAATACTCCAAATGGAATTATCTACCAGGCATTTCTGACTCTCAGTCTGTGTGATCAAGGCAGTTCCAGAAGCTCAGGGAGAGTCCTCCAATCAGGTTGCAGGTGTGAATTATTAGGAGATGCTCACAGAAATAGAGACCTAACCCACAGAACTGCTACTGGAAATCTGGGATGTGTCAACAGCATTTGCCATAGTATTTAAACAACCGGAGTACATGCTATGTCCTCAAACACAACTCAGTTTAAGTCACACCTGACCACTTACATCTGTGTCACATTAGGAAAATTATCACATGTTCCTGATCCTAGATTTCTTCACATGTAAAGGGGCGCATGATGGCAACACCTAGCCAATGCACATATGAAGACCAAATTAGAAAACATCTAAAAAGCAATGCAAAACTGAGTCTCAACCAATGTTGTCACTATCATCCTCACTTTTGTTGCAAACAGAAAATTATTTGGAAACGTCAATATAGTGACATTTCTGGAGGCAGCATTGTGGCATTGGGGGTTAAGAAATCGCCTGGGAGCCTGGCATTCCATTTGGATGCCAGTTTGACTCCGGGCTGCTCCACTTCTGATCCAGCTGCCTGCTAATGTGTCTGAGAAAGCAGCAGGGGATGGCTATGTATTTGGGCCCCTGCCACCCATATAGGAGACCCAAAAGAAGTTCCTAGCTCTTGACTTCAGCCTGGAACAACCCTGGCCATTGTAGCTATTTGGTGAGTGAACTAGTGGATGAAAGATACTTTTCTCTCTCTCTCTCTCTCTCTCTCCCCTCTTCTCTCCTTCTCTCTCTATAACTCTGCCTGTCAAATAAATAAATCTTAAGAAAAAAACATGGCAACATTACTTTAGTGTTTAAATACCAAGATGCCTTCTTTTAGCCTGGGGGATGCCTAAAGTTACACCTGCTTGGCTTGGCTTTTTCCTCTGACCTTTTCTGCTTATTTCACTCTTCTTCTGGCTTCTCTTTGGGGCACCTCCTTAATAATCTCACACACATACGCATCTGTGAAAATCTGAGCAAAGATAATTATCCTTTTTCACATCCTAAAATTGATGCCATAAATAAGCCAATTTAGTATCATGGAATATTCTATCCCTCCTCCTCAATTCCATTCTTCTGTCTCTACACCTTTTAATCTTCATATCTGCATTCCTGCTTGTCACTCGCAGCACACCACCGGCCGGCTCTCTCAGGGGTTCCTCAGATGTTCCTCCCGCATGTTGTCTCTCTCCTCCTTTACAGTCCTCTTCCACCAATCCCAACTCTGCTGGCGTTCTCTCCCCATGTGCTGAGCACGCTGCTCTCCTCCAATCAGGGGCAGGATCAGCTCCTGCAGCTTGTTAGTCGAATTGGTGAGGCAGCTGTGTGGAAGTTGTTTTCTCCCTCTCAGCGCCACATGGTAGGAGATCAGATGCATAGAGTTAGTCTTAGCAGTTCCAGTAGTTTAGTCTAGTCTTGGTAATCTCAGTATTTGTTCTCAGTATCTATTTGTCCACAGTCTTAGTACTTATTTGTCTCCCAGGCGACGGGCCCCGCCATGTTACGGGAGACGGGCCCTGCTCCCCACACTGCTGAACTTGAATTTGTAGCCAGTCAATTCACTGTCCAGTCAGTATTACACAAATCCATAAAGAGATATAGATCCAAAATTAATAGATAGTTTCAATTATCTACAATTTGAAATTAACAGCTACTTGGAAGTTCTGCCAGAAATAAAAACTGATACAGACTTTTGGCAACAACAAGGGTGTGCTTACCAGGCTTTGTTTCAGAGCAGCAGTAGAGATTGTAAAACAGAACTGCTGAGGGCCTTGGGTAGGGAAGAATCCCTGAGCGTGATTTCGTGTGTCACTGTGACAGGTACAAATTCAGTTAATTTCTGATGCATGCAGGCAGGCAGGAGAGCAGTGTGTTTTCAGGGGGAAACTTTCCCTGCACACTTACATTACTGAGATAACTGGAATCTTAGACAGCTTGAACTTTTAAGGTTCCCAAAAGACTTGTCAGCTTTGTATTAGTCCCACATGGTTGGATTATAGACATATTTTGTTGTTATGAAAAATCATGAATGTTCTCATTTAACAACTTAAAACCCCTCATTGGGTTTTCTGTCTGTGCCTGTCATTACGGAAAGGTCTGACCTTTAATTGTGAATGTAATACCCTTACTAATGGGAGTGCCTAAAACACACCATAAATGCTCAGAACCTGGACTGAGTACACAAGACAAAGGCCTCCAGTGAAGCATCTTGGTGGTTCTGCAAGGAAAACACTTTGCCCTTTGGTATTTGTTATTGTTGTTCTCAAGATGTCTAGTGATCCAATAATTTAAAGATAAGGGAACTGACAACCAATTATTCACAAACTTTGACAGACCATGTTCCAGGTTAGAATGTAAACAGTTCACTTTTCTCTCATTTCATCTGTCAGGGCACTTCAAAATGTTCATGAAAAAAAGATAAATTTAGTTGGGTGCAAAAAACCTCTGAAATCCAGACATAACTTTTTTTTTACTGTCCAAGAGATTTTATAGAGACTCATCATATTTATTGCAATCATCATTTCATATGCCAATTTAACACATATTAAAAATCTCTTGTTGAAAGATGTTTCTTGGTGGCAGAGCATTTTGACATAATATATAATTATATATATATATGTAACATATCCAATTATATATAGTAATATATAATTGGTCATATATTGCATTTTACATGACATTTTATTGCTATTTCTTTGCTCATCTAAGATTGCAAATTTGCAAGGGAGATTCAGTCACACTTTCAGAAAATTATTTTAGATCTTGAAAAAGATATGGCTAAAACTTGAAGCCAATCTGGACTACACACAGACACCCATGATCCCAACCTATACATGCAGATGAGCATTAAATGAAACAATTATTGAAGAACAAAATGGAAAGCACACATTAGATTACTGGTGGCCATATGAAAGGGCAGGGTAGAAAGCATCTTCTATTTCACAGAATTGGGATCTATAGCTGGCCTTGCAACATGGGCTGCAGGAACCAATGCAAACTTGCTATGGTGAGTCTTGCAACCCAAACCCTGGCTCACAAAATGACTGGCAGAAAAGAGGAAAATGATATGGAGATGTGAACTCATGATTCCTGTGTTCTGTTTGTCTTGTGTAAATGTCTAGAAAAAGAAATTTTAAAAATAACTAAACAGATCAGCGTTGTGGTATAGTGGGTTAAGCCGTCAACTACAGTGCCAGCATCCCATATGGGCATTGGTTCATGTCCTGGCTGCTTTACTTCCAATGCAGCTCCCTGCTAATGCACCTGGGAGAGCAGCAGAAGATGGCCCAAGTGCTTGTACCCCAGCCACCCACATGGGAGACCCAGAAAATGCTCCTGACTCTAGCTTCCACCTGGCTCAGCCCTGGACATTGGGGCCATTTGGTTAGCAATCCAGTGGATGGGAGACTTCTCTTTCTGTATCTCCCTATCTGTGTCTTTGTGACTCTACCTTTCCAATAGTAAAATAAATCTTTAAAAAAAAACCAGAAGCATAATGTCAGATATTTTCATGAAATAAGAAAGCAAAGTGTTTTATTCATAATATGCATGCTTCTCACCATGTGTTTATCACTGAGGTACACAACTATCTGTCAACAGAATATTGTCTGTTAGAGAGTGCACGCCTCTACTGGATGCAGTATAAATAAAAAAGATTCAAATCACAGTGACAGAACACAGGCATTGCAAAGTGACCAGAAAAACATCTTGTGGGGAAGGTGTTCAACCTACAGATTGAGACTTCGGTTGAGACACCTGCATCCCATATTGGAGTACCAGGGTTTAATGTCTACCTCCTGTTCCTCACTCACTCCAGCCTTTTACTAATGTGGGCTCTTGGAGGCAGCAGCAATGTCTCAGGTTTTTGGGTCCCCACTGCCCACATAGGAGTCCTGGCTATTGGAGGTTTGGGGAGTGTATCAGCAGAAGGGAGCATAATATCTATCTGCCTCTAGTTGAAATCATTTGATCACACATATATGTCTATGTATGTTTATACATAAATTTATTGTATGTATATATGCATGCATGTATACATATATTATACATTGTAAATAGCCATATATCTCTGTTATCTATACACATATATTATACATTTTATATTAAATATATATACATTAGGTGGAAGAAGGTACATGACAAAAGATCTTAAAGACCAACAAACCCTCTTTCAGAAGTGATGGCATATAAAAGATATTTAGAATCCTGGTGGAACAAAAGTTGGCTAAGCTGGCATCTAGGAACAGTCAAGGGCAACCCCAACTTTGAGCCCTGAAATTTTAAAATTATAATTACAAAGAATTCTCTGGAAAATGGGGAACACATGCATCACTTCCTCTCTGGAAGTGATGTGCTGCTCTTTGTGCTGAATCTGCCTGTAATGAGTCAGGGGTCACCTGGACCCAGGTTTCCCCCATCTGCTACCTGTTAAAATCACTCTCATCCTACTGGTCAAAACCCTAGTTCTCCTTTCTCCATGAGTCCTTCTCCAGTGATGCAGTCTTTATTGTTCATTCATATTTCAAATATTCATCTTGCTCCCTCCAAGTAGATCACATTAGAATTTTTAAAATACAATTAATGCAAAGCAAAATTATTTTGCTTATCAAACTACATCATTTTCCAAATGGAATAAAAAGAAAAACTCACTGTGCTTGCCTCTAGTTGAAGTCACTTGGGCACTCTTACTTAATAAAATGTGAGAGGAAGTGATCTATACCATTCCCAAGCGCCAACCCCCAAAATTTACTGATTCATGATTTTCCCATACCATTATTTTTCCCACAAAAATTGCATGTTAAGGATACCCAAATCTGTAGATAGGAGACTGGATCCTACAATCAGTGCTTAGAGAAGGGCTCTCCTGGACACTCCCTAACCAGTGAAATAGGATCAAGAAATAAAATTTTATTATAATAAGCTTTTGAGATTTAATGGTCACTTAAATAATAACCAGTATTTACTAATTTGTTTAATATAGCATTTTAAAAATTATCTTTAGCTTTTTTCTAAATCTAACATATACATACAGAAAAATTCACAAATAATTACTGTATTGTGTGATGAACTTTTATAAACTAAACACATCATTCATCTCACACAAAGATCAAGAAAGAGAAAGCTATCAGCTCCTAAAAACCACCTTCATCTCCTCCCCAAGCCACAGTCTCTGAAAGTAGCAAGTACCCTGGCTCCTGATATCTCAGATTAGTTTTGCCTCCTGACCTGCAGAGATGGAATCATGAGGCTGCAGTCTGATGGATCTAGAGGTCTCTTATGAGGCAAGAAGCAGCCCTCTTCACCCTGGACTTGACCTCCCACACTCAGTTGCCTCCCTATGCATTTTCCTTCTTATTTAATAACAAAGGCAGTGTGTTCTTACATCACAGAGAGGGAGGAGAAAGAAAGGGTGAACATCAGGACTTCTAAGTGACTGGGTCCACAAACTCAAGGGTCTCTGGGAGACTGGAAGGACAAAGTTGAGCATAAAAACAATCTCGGGGGCACTGTTATCACTGCAATGGGACAGTGAGCTGGTGGTGTCTATCTTTGTAAGTCTCTGCTATCCCCACAGCCCTTATTCAAGGCACAAACCCTAAACTCAGCTCCTTAAATCTTACTCTTAGGTGAAGGCACTGAAGAACATGCCAAAAAAAAAAAAAAAAGAACAGGGGAATGAAAAGCAAAGTACTATGTATAAAGATCAAGTATAAAGGTGCTCTAGTCAGATAAATATTGTGATATCAAAAGTTTGTTCCCCTCAAAATGACTATGTTGAAACCTCAGCCTCAACGTGGTGGCATTAGGAAGTGGAGCGTCTTTCTCATGAGATTATTAAGTCATAAGAGAAGAGACGTCATTGATGAGATTAGCGTTCTTTAAAACAGGCCTGAGGGAGATGGACTGCATTCTCCTGCCATATGAGAATATACTTAGAAGTTGCCAACTTGAAGGAAAAGGCCCTCAACACGAACCGAATTTTCCAGTGCCTTTATCTTGGACTGCTCAGCCTCTGTAACTGTGAGAAATCAACTTCTATTGGTTATGAGCTCAACTCAGAATGTGGTATTTTTGTTTTAGCAGCCTACAAAGACTGACGCACACAGTGAGATTTGAAATACAACCCCAAGATTTATAATATCTTCAAATTTTTATGCAAACTTGTTTCTTGGGGCTTACATAATGCTCCAAAGTGCAGCTGTTCAGTAATTAAGGAAGCCATTGTGCCATTGAAATAAAAGGACAATTACATAGGGATATCATCAGGGAATTTTTATAGAGAACTTCGCTTACGGACACTCATTCTGTGTCCAGTTGTTCCCCCACTAAGTACAAGGCAGTCATGAACATCCTTGCACATTTATTTACCTTTAAAAACCTGGAGCTTTGATTTTTATGGGAAAGTCACAGAGTCGGCCTTCTGGGAAAAGGGTTTTTTGTAGTCTCAAGTTTTAACAGCTGTTATGCTATTGCTTTCAAAAAACTTATGTGGAAATTTGCATGTGTATCAGCAATGTATGAGTTTTCTTTTACCCAAATTCCTGCCAGCAATAAATGCAGATCCTTCCTTCCTTCCCTCATTCCCTTCCTTCCCTTCCTCCCCTCCCTTCCTCCCTTCCTCCCCTCCCTTCCTCCCTTTCTCCCTCCCTTCCTTCCTCCCTCCCTTCCTTCCTTCCTTCTTGCATCCCTCTCTCCCTTCATTCCTTTCTTTTTAAATGAAAACAAATTAACAAGAACAGTATAAGAAACACCCTTTATACAGCTTCATCAATTGTGAATATTCTATACCTCTGTAGCTTTGTATTTTTACTCAGTACACTGAGGTATAATTCATATCCAGAAAAAAATCTCTTTTAGTATATACTTCTATGACCCTTAAATAATGTATATCATTGTATAATCATCAATACAGTCGTGACACAGAGCTTTCTATCATACTAACAAGATCCCTCATGCCCCATTATACTCAAGCCTTCTCCTCAAACTCTAATCCACTTATTTTTGCTTTCACCAGAATGTCATATCCATACAGTCATACAGTATGTGGCCTTTTGAGTCTGACTTCTACTAATGCATTTGACATTGATCTAAATTAGCATATGTGTCAGCAGTTTGTTCCTCTGCATTACTGAGCAGTATCCAATTGCATGCATATCTCAGGATTTGTACATTCACCAATTGAAATTTGGGATGGTTATGAATATAGCTGCAATAAACATTGATGACTATGTATTTGTGTGAACACTTCTTTTTATTTTTCAGATAAAAATCAAGGAGTGGAATTACTTATCATATAATAAGTACAGATTTAATTTTATAAAAACCTACAAACTTGTTTTACAAAGTGGCTACCCTCTTTTAAATTCCCACTAGCAGTCAATGAAGAGTTCTAGTACCTATCCCTTAAAAAACTTGCTATTAAAAGCTTTAAGGGGGTGCTGGCGCCGTGGCTCACTTGGTTAATCCTCCACCTGCGGCACCAGCATCCCATAAGGGTGCCAGTTCTAGTCCTGGCTGCTCCTCTTCCAGTCCAGCTCTCTGCTGTGGCCTGGGAAGGCAGTGGAGGATGGCCCAAGTGCCTGGGCCCCTGCACCCACGTGGGAGACCAGGAAAAAGCACCTGGTTCCTGGCTTCAGATTAGCGCAGTTCCTGCCATAGCGGACATTTGGGGGGTGAACCAACGGACGGGAGACTGATCTGTCTGTCTGTCTCTCCCACTGTCTATAACTCTGCCTGTCAAATAAATGAAAAAAATAAAATAATAATTAAAAAAAGCTTTTTAAGGGGTGTCAGTCCTGTGGCATAGCAGGTAAAGTCACCACTTGCAGTGCCGGCATCCCATATGGGCACCGGTTCTAGTTCTGGTTGCTCCACTTCCGATCCAGCTCTCTGCTATTGCCTGGGAAAGCATCCAAAGATGGCCCAAGTTGCCTGGGCCCCTGCACCAACATGGGAGACCCAGAAGAAGCTTCGGGCTCCTGGCTCCTGATCAGCCAAGCTCTGGCTTTTGTGACCATTTGGGGAGTGAACAAGCAGATGGAAGAACTCTTGCTCTGTCTGCCTCTGGCTCTCTGTAATCTGCCTTTCAAAAATTTTTTTTTTTTTTTAAAAAGCTTTAAGGTTTTCTAATAGATATGTAATTGTCTTTTTTCATAATTTTGATTTGTAATGGTTAGTGACTTTTTTCTGTATTGTTTACTGAAAGGATCAGTCAGGCATGGCCACAAAAGGAGATAGAGAAGAAGCTCATTAAAAAAATACAGTTTGTTACACTCAAAGGTTCTAGAGACAGGAGGCACAGGCACCCCATGCAGAACCACTTGGCAAAGGCACCGGGGTGATTAGCAGGCTGAAGACTGCAGCAGTGAGAGCCCTCTGGCCACAGTCTATTAGGTGAGAATGAGCAACATAGGTTTGGATGGTTTGGATCATTTCAAAGGGCCCTATGCTTCGGAAATGGCCCTCCGTGCTGGTCCCTGGCCCTGGGATGCTGAAAGCAGAGGAATACTGGCCTTTGCAGTAAAGAGGCTAGACAGAGGAGGTGTGGCTCCAGACTGAGTAGTTTGTATATCAAAAGCATTCACCTGGCTGAGCCCTAGCTATTTCTAAAAATTGGCAAGAGCTAAGAGAGGAATTTTTTTCCAACCTGCTAGAAATGCTATTTTATGATGTCAAGAAAATCATATTATGCAGAACATTAACAAATATCCACAATACATCTGTAAATAACTTCTCAAGTGTACATTTGCTATATTTATATCCTGTTTAGAGAAATACATGCTCATGTTATTAGCCCATTTTTAAATTAATTTTGTTTTATTACTGAGTTTTGAAAATTATTTATAGCTCCTGCATAAAATCTTTTGTAATACATATGTTTGTAAATATTTCTCCCAGTTTGTAGCTTATCTTTTCACTCTTTTTTTTAGCTCTCAGTTCTTAATTTATTATTATTATTATATTACATACAATATTATATATTACATAATATATTAGCATTATTATTATTAAGAAAAATTATGACATCTAGTAGAGGTGAGGAAGAATTGACTTTCCTGATTTCTTTTTTTTTTTTAAGTGAAAAATAATAGATGATTTTTTTAAATGATGATGAAATCAGATCAGACCTATTGTCATGTTTAATCCCAGTGAGAGTCTAGTTGGGAATTGATAATTTCTTTTTTTTTTTTTTTTTTACAGAAGATCAGTTAGGATACATTAAGTAAAGATTTCAACAGTTTGCACCCCCATAGAAACACAAAGTGAAATATATTTTTTGAGTACTCGTTATAGCATTAAATCTCAATACACAGCACATTAAGGACAGAGATCCTACATGAGGAGTAAGTGCACAGTGACTCCTGTTGTTGACTTTACCAATTGACACTCCTGTCTATGGCATCAGTAATCTCCCTATGCTCCAGTCATGAGTTTCCAAGGCTATGGAAGCCCTCTGAGTTCTCCGACTCTTATCTTGTTTAGACAAGGTCATAGTCAAAGTGGAGGTTCTCTCCTCCCTTCAGAGAAAGGTACCTCCTTCTTTGAAGACCTGTTCTTTCCACTGGGATCTCACTCACAGAGATCTTTTTGCCAGAGTGTCTTGGCTTTCCATGCCTGAAATACTCTCATGGGCTTTTCAGCCAGATCCGAATGCCTTTAGGTCTGATTCTGAGGCCAGAGTGCTGTTTAGGACATCCACCATTCTATGAGTCTGCTGAGTATCTCGCTTCCCATGTTGGATCACTCTCCCCTTTATTTATTCTATCAGTTAGTATTAGCAGGTACTAGACTTGTTTATGTGCTTCCTTTGACTCTTAGTCCTTTCATTATGATCAATTGTTAACTGAAATTGATCACTTGGACTGGTGAGATGGCACTGGTACATGCCACCTTGATGGGATTAAATTGGAGTCCCCTGGTATGTTTCTAACTCTACCATTTGGAGCAAGTCAGCTTGAGCATGTCCCAAATTGTACATCTTTTCCCTCTCTTATTCCTACTCTTATGTTTAACAGGGATCACATTTCAGTTAAATTTCAACACTTAAGAATAACTGTATATTAATTACAGAATTAAACCAGTCATATTAAGTAGAACAGACAAAAAAACTACTAAGAGGGATAATAAGATCTTTTCAGAATTCACATTTTTAATTTTGGTAGTCTATCACTTTTTTATGAATAATCCTTCAGGTACAATGCTTATGAACTCATCACAAAAACTCAAACAGATTTCCTCTAGTCTTTTTTTCTAAAACTTTTATAGTTTTACATTTCAACTAGTAATCCATTTTGAGATCAGTTTTTTAAAAGTGTGAGGTTTTATCACTCTGACATCAGAATCAGCCCTTAAGGCATTCAGATCTGGCTGAAAAACCCATGAGGACATTTCAGGCATGGAAAGCCAAGACACAGTGGCAAAAAATTTTCTAATGAAGGATCTCTGTGAGTGAGACCCCAGTGGAAAGAAGGGCCCATCAAAGAAGGGGGCACCATTCTCTGAAAGGAGGAGACAACTTCCACTTTGCTTATGGCTCTATCTAAATACGGATGGAGTTTGTGGTCTCAAAATGCTTCCATAGTCTTGGCAGCTCATGGCAAGAGCCTCGGGTGATCACTGATGTCATAAATAAGAGTGTTAATCATTAAATTAACAACCGAAGGCACTGTGCACTTACTACCCATGTAGGACCTCCATCCTCAATGAGTTGTACTATGAGAATTAACTGCAAAACTTGTTCTCAGACATCACTTTATACATTGTGTGTGGGGGGGTACAAATTGTTGAAATCTTTACTTAGTATCGAGTTGGTCTTCTGCATAAAAAGTTAATTAAAAACTTAATGAAGAATGGGATGGGAGAGGGAGTAGAAGGTGGGATGGGAGTGGGGGTGGGAGGTGGGTATGGGGGAGGGAACCACTATATTCCTAAAGTTGTACCTATGAAATCGGCATTCATTAAATAAAAGCTTTAAAAAAGATGTATCGTTTTAAACAAAGGGTTTTGTTGTTGTTGGCATGTTTTCTGTTTTACTGTATATGAACACCTAATTGTTTTTGAACCATTTGTTGAAAAGGATCTTTGAATAAAGATTTCTTTATTTCTTCTAGTTTCATCAAAAAATCTTAATTTTATTTATATGAGTCTATTATTGAGCCATAGATCTCCTTGCCAAAAAATACCACAATTTTTATTTGCATAGCTTTACAGCAAAGCTTTAAATTTGAAACTATTCCCTTTTTCAAAATTATTGTTAACTCTGATCTTTGTCTTTTCACACAAATTTCAGAATCAGTTTATCAAATTTTACCAAAATGTAATCCTGCAAAAATTTTATCATTATTGATTTAAATTTATTTATAATTTTAAGAAGATTGACATCTTTGTTTTGATGATTCTCCAATTTATACACATGGTATGTTTCTCCATTTACTATTATTTTGATTATTCTCATTATAAATGTTTTTATTTATCTATATTTTATTTAAAAAGCAGAGATATGGACAAAGAAACACATACAGATAGAGATCTCCCACCCACTAATTCACTCCCAATCTGCAATGGAAGGCAAGCTGCTGTAAGGAGCCCAGAACTCAGCCCAGTAGATGCAAATGGGTAGAAAGGATCAATATACTTCAATCACCATCTGCAGCCTTCCAGGGTACTCAGAGCAGAAAGCCAGAAACAAGAGTGGAGGACAGGATTCCAAGCAGGCATGTGGCTTGCAGACATATTAACTGCAGCACAGAGTGACCACTACAAATCTTTTTATCATTTTCATCAGTGTTTTGTAGTTTTCCGCATTCAGAAATTATACCTTTTTGTTAGGAATATACCTAAATATTTCACTGTTTCTCAGTATTATAATGCTATAATTTTAATCTTGGTTCCCAAGTATATTAATATACAAATATTCAGTTGGTTTTTCTGCATTGACTTTATGATGTGACTTCAGAACTCATTAATTACAGGGCTATTTTCCCCCCTAGATTCCTTTTAGGTTCATATAGTCTACTGTTTCTCCTGCATGCCTCTGGTTTGTCTGCCATTTATTTCTTTCCTAATCACACAGACTGATGTCTAGCTAAACTCTGAGTGGAATTGGTTAAGTTTGTCTTTTCCTAAAGTAGAGAGATGGGAGGTAAGAAAGACCACCAACGGGATTGGGCTCTTGGCATTGTCGAGCAGCAGTCTTGAAAGCACTGAGAACATATCACCGTGACTTTTCTCACAGAAGCTGATGATCTACTGTGGACCCCTGGGTGCCAGTGGTGAAATACACAGAAATCAGCAGATTCCTTCTGCCACCACCACCCTGCAATACTGTTGACCAGGGACAGAACCATATTCAGAACACAGGTGAGGGTACTGGCAGTATGGCACAGCAGGATGAGCCACTACTTGCTATGCTGGCTTGCCATATCAGAATGCCAGTTTATGTCCCAGCTACTTTGCTTCCACTTCAACTTCCTACCAATGTGCTGGGAAGGCAGCAGATGATGGCCCAAGAACATGGGCCCCAGCCACCCATGCAAAAGAGCAGGATGGAATTCATGGAATTATTGGCCGCTGGCTTTGGCCTGGTCCAGATTGGGCTATTGCAGACATTTGGAGAGTGAACCAGTAAACAGAAGCTCACTCTAGCTCTCTCTCTCCCTCTCTCCCACTCTCCCTCTCCCTCTCCCCTCACATCTTTCAAACAAATATTTTCTTAAAAATGAACATAGGTGGTCAAGAATAACTGTGATTTTTTGCCCAAAGGTCAGTGGTATATTCTTTATAGCCCAGAGTCCTGAAATTGTCTTGTGTTCACCCAAAATCACAATGGAAGCACCATCTTGTGAAAGAAATAGCATATTGGTCAGCAGGAACATTCCACTTGCCAAGTTGCTTTCCTGAAATCAGGCCCTGAATACGGACCCCTGAGACAATTCATAGTCACCATTCCCATTAAGTCTTGGGTCACAGAGACAACTCCTTAAGTGGTGCAGAGGACTGGAAAGTGCTCCCAAACAGAAAGTTCGAGAGTCCACATGGGTCTCAGTCCAGAATGGGGCACACTGTCTGGATGGTACTGCTGCCATTCCAAGATTCAGTGAATTCTGAGTATTGTGATTCTTGTTTCTTGAGCTTAAAGGTGATACTGCTTCAACAATTGAAAGTTTAAACAAGACCAAACACAATGTAGAGCCCATGGTTCCCAATGGAAATTCAAAATGTCATTCAAAAACAGAGCTGCTAGGCTGTTGTAAACAACTGTAGATGGCTTTGGCATTACACTACTGTTACAACTACTACTGATGATGATGATATAATAATAATGGCTAATATCCTTATAATGAATGCTAACACTTGGAGAATACCCATTCTCAACCAGGCACTGTTCTAGACACTTCTCATAAGTTAACTAATTTAGCCTTTGAAACAACATTATGAGGGAAACAATATCTATTTTTATAGCTAAATAAATAAAAACACAAAAATGTATTAATTTGCTTAATGTATAAAGCAACCAGGGATCCAAGATGGCTGAATAGGGAAAAGACACACTGATCAAGGGAAGATACCAGAAGAACAGGGGAGGAACCACATTCCTAGAGGACAGCTAAAGAGATGTTATCCGTGGAAAGTCTACAGAAAGAACAACTCCAGAGAGCAGCAAAGCCTGTACAGATATGTAGCACCTGGCAAGACACCTCCAGTGACTCCTGCCATCTGCCACTGGCAGGGATGACATCTACTCCATGAGATGGGAGGAACTCCAACAGCCCACATGCCATTGGCAGTCTGACCCAAGGGAGAACTATGGGTTTCCACTGAGTCTGGCCTAATGAGCTAATGACGTGCAGGAATCTCATTTAACTCTATGCAGGAAAGGTACATCACTTTCCCCCCCTCACTCCATCAAGGCACTTAGTGGCCAGTTAGGTTAGAAGGATCATCTTCCCAGAATAATGTGAGTGGGGGCTGCTGTGGCCCACGCACCAGTGCTGTATTTTGTCTGAGGGAGAAATCCACAGACTCCACTGATTTGAGTTCAGTCTGAAGAGCTGGGGTATGGTGGAATGAGAAGGTCATACCAAGATGGCCACTGGCAACAAAGATGCCTGGCAACAGGCTGTGATTGGATGGCTTTGGAAACTGCCTGGCAATAGGCTGTGATTGGTTAGGGCATAGACTACCCCTTGACCAGATTGGCTGCCTTGGCTATTTAAGCTTCTGTGCCAACTGAAATAAACGAGTCTGCAGGCTGCTCACCTCTGGCCTTTCACCCAGCTGCTTTCACCCAGCTCCAGGGTCTGTGTGGTGACTCCATCCCTCTTGCCCCCACCCTGCCCCTCCTCTCAGAATGAATCCACCTCAACACTGGGGTTGATATTGGTGGGGAGTGTGTCCAGGGAACTCCATGAAGAGAGTGCATACTGCTTCCCTCTGGTACCCTCCCCCCGACAAAGTGCTAGAATCAGCTGGCCAAGGCAGAACAATGAAAGAGCACTATAAGGAAAATAGTTGTCTCCAAGACTGGGGCTGCTGTCTCTGTGGACAGGTAGGCTCACAGGGAAGAGAATGACTGTGGGAGCCCTGAATTGTGTGATTGTGGAGCTCCTGTGACTGCAATAGGTTAAGACACTGAGTAGGTGTGTGGTGTTGCTAGGTCTTTGGGCAATCACTGGGTCTGATTCCAGAAGTTCATAACTTCCTGTGTGCTGGGAATGGTTATCATACAGACTGGCTGAATGAATTAAAAAAGGCAAGACCCATGTATTTGTTTTCTACAAGAAACACACCTCACAAAAAAGATACACACAGACCGAAAGTGGAAAGATGGGAAGATACTCCATGCTAATGGAAAACAAAAATGAGCAGAGGTAGCCATCCTAATAACAAATGAAATAGACTTTCACAGAAAAACCGTTAAAAGAGTCAAAGAAGGGCATTGTGTAATGACTGAGAGATCAATTCAACAGGAAGATGTGACTATAGTAACAATGTATGCCCAATTCTAGAGTGCTTGGATATTTAAAACAAATGATAATAGATCTAAATGGAGACACAGGCTCTAATACAATATTAATTGGGGATTTCAACACCTCACTTTCACCAATGGATCCACTAGACAAAAAACTAACAATGAAAAAAAGAGATAATCTGTACTATTGACCTAATGGATCTAACTTATATCCAAAAACATTTCATCCCACAGCTGTAGAATACACATTCTTTTCACCACTACATGGAACTTTCTCTAGGACAGATCATATTCTAGGGCATAAAACAAGTCTCAATAAATTTTAAAAAATTGAAATCATACCACGTATCTTTTCTGACCACCATAAAATTTATCTGGAAATTAACAAAGGAACTGTATAAAATATGCAAACACATGGAGAATGAACAATATGACCCAGAATGAACAGTGGGTATAGAAGAAATCAAAAGGAAAATTTAAAATTTTTAGAGAAGAATGAAGGTGACAACCCAATATATCAAAACTTATGGAATTACAGCAAAAGCAGTGTTAAGAGGAAAGATTATAGCAATTAGTGCCTACTAGCTGATTGAATTCAACTACACTTCGAAAATACCAGCCATGAAGATCAAGTGGGATTCATGCCAGGGATAAAAGGATGGTTCAATATATGCGAATCACTATGATATATCATGTTAACAAATTGAAGAATAAAAACCATGTGATTATCTCAATAGATTCAGATAAAGCATTTGCTAAAATATATTTCATGTTAAAAAGAGGAAAGTTTATAGCAATTAAGCATCAAATAAATGATCTAACAATGCATGTCAAGAACCTAGAAAGACAAGAATAATGCCAAAATTAGAAGGAGAAAAGAAATAATTAAAATTACCAAAGAAATAAGCAAAATTGAAATTAAAATGATAAAGATCAATAAAACAAAACGCTGGATTTTTGAAAAAGATAAACAAAATTGATAAACCATTGGATCAACTAAGCAAAAAAGAAGTAAGGGAAGAAGTAACAATCTATAAAATCAGAGACAAAAAAGGAGGATGTTGCAACAGATACCACAGAAATAAGAATTATCAGGAATTACTAAAAACAGCTATAGGTCAACAAATTGGAAAATCTTTAAGAAATGGATAGATTTATGGCCATATACAATTTACTAAAATTGAGTTATGACGTTCATAGAAAGCCTAAAAAGACCAATAATCAAGACAGAACTTGAATCAGTAATAAAGATGTTAGCAACTTAGAAACTCCCAGGAACAGATGGCTTCACAGCTGATACCTATTAAACTTTTTAAACTGTTTTTTATTTATATAAGGTGAGCAAATTTCATGTATTTCATATATTCAGATTTAAGAGCAGAGTGATACTTCCCTCCCACCCATGCTCTTACCCTCCCCTTTCCTTCCTTTGGCATCCCTTCTTTTAATTTTTACAATGACATACTTTCAGTTTATTTTGTAATCATAAGATTAACACTCCACTAGGTAAATAATTAAACAAAAAGTAAGGAAAAAAAAGTCTTTCATAACTGTATAGAGAAGGACTGTAAACAATAATCAATTCTCAAAATGTCAATTTAGCTAACATACATTACAATTTTGTACTCTATTAGTTACCATAGGTCATGGAAAATATATGGTATTTGTCTGTTGGAAACTAGCTTATTTCACTAAGTATAACTACTAAAGAATTAATCCTAAGTCTTCTTAAATTATTCAAAACAATTGAAAGGGAGGGAATCCTCCCAAGCTCCTTCTATGAAGTCATCATCATCTTAATTGCAAAATCAGAAAAAGATACTACAACAAAGAAAGATAACTACAGGCCAATAGCCCTCATGAACATACATGAAAAAATCCTCAACAAAATACTAGCTAATTGTATCTGACAGCACATCAAAAAGATTATCCATTCAGACCAAGTGGGATACATGCCAGGTATGCAGGGATGGTTCATCATATGCAAATCACTAAACATGATACATCACATTAACAAATTGACAAATAAAAACCACATGATTACCTCAATAGATGTAGAGAAAGTATTTGACAAAAATATAACATAATTTCATGATAAAAACCTTAAACAAAATGGGAATAGAAGGAACATATCAAAATACAATCAAGGCAATATAGGAAAAATCTACAGCCAGCATTTTATTGAATGGTGAAAAGTTGGACTCTTTTCCAATGATATATGGAACCAGACATGTAGGTTACATTCCTATACAATATATTTCTGTAAGTTTTAGCCAGAGCCATTAGGTAAGAAAAATAAATCAAAGGAATACAAATGGGAAAGGAAGAAGTTACACTATCCCTCTTTGCAGATGACATGATCCTATACTCAGGGGAACCAAAAGACTCCACGAAAAGACTATTGGAATTCAGAAGAGAGTTTGACAAAGTGGCAGGATATAAAATTGACATACAAATTTCAATAGACTTTTTATACATAAACAACGCCATGGCTGAGAAAGAACTTGTATGATCAGTCCTTTTCACAATAACTAAATTTAAATTAAATTTAACCAAGGATATTAAAGATTTGTACAATAAAAATTACAAAACATTAAAGAAATAAAAGCAAACAAAAAATCTGGAAAAATCTTCCATGTTCATTGATAGGAAGAATTAATATCATCCAAATGTCCATGGCACCCCAAGCAATTTACAAATTCAATGTGATCACAATCAGATTACCAAGGACATTCTTCTTAGACATAGAAAAAAACTACCCTAAGGTCAGGGGCTGTGGTGTAGTAGGTTAAGCCTCCGCCTTCCACACTGGCATTCCATATGGGAGCTGGTTCAACTCCCTCCTGTTCCACTTCTGATCCAGCTAGCTCCCTGCTAATGCCTAGGAAAGCAAAGCAAGATTGCCAAAGGGCATAGGCCCCTGCACCCACATGGGAGACCCATAAAAAGCTCCTGGCTCCTGGTTTCAGATCTACCCAGCTCCACTCTTTGTGGCCATCTGGGGAATAAACCAGTGGATGGCAGACCTCTCTATTTGTCTCTCCTTATCTCTGTATGTGATGTTGCCTCTCAAATAAGTAAATAAATCTTTTTTAAAAGAAGAAATTCATACAGAAACACTAAAGACCCCAAATAGCAACAGCGGTCTTAAAAAAAAAACAAAGCTGGAGGCACAACCATACCAGATTTCAAGACATATAACAAAGAAGTTATAATCAAAATATCCTCATACTGGTATAAAAGTAGACATATGAACCAAGGGAACAAATTAGAAATCCCAGAAATTATTTCACACATCTACAACCAACTAATCTTTGGCAAATAAACTAAAATCAATCCCTGGAGTAAGGATAGTCTCTTCAATAAATTATGTTGATAAAATTGGATCTTTGCATGCAGAGGTATGAAACAAGAACCCACCCTACAAAAATCAACTCACAATTGATCAAGGATATAAATCAAATACCTAAAACCACCAAATTATTATATTAAAATATAATGAAGATGGGCCGGCACTGTGGCTAAATAGGCTAATCCTCCACCTAGCGGCGCCGGCACACCGGGATCTAGTCCTGGTCGGGGTGCCAGATTCTGTCCCGGTGGCCCCTCTTCCAGGCCAGCTCTCTGCTGTGGCCAGGGAGTGCAATGGAGGATGGCCCAAGTGCTTGGGCCCTGCACCCCATGGGAGACCAGGAGAAGCTCCTGGCTCCTGCCTTCAGATCAGCGCAGTGCGCCGGCTGCAATGCGCCGGCTGCAGCGGCCATTGGAGGGTGAACCAATGGCAAAGGAAGACCTTTCTCTCTGTCTCTCTCTCTCACTGTCCACTCTGCCTGTCAAAAATAAATAAATAAATATATATATATATATATATAATGAATATAATGCAAGACATGGACATTGGCACAGACTTCCTGGAGAAGACCCCAGAAGCACAAGCAATAAAAGTAAAAAAAAAATAGACAAATGAGATTACATCAAGCCAAGAAGCTTTTACACAATACTGGAAACCCTGAACAAAGTAGAGGCAAGTGACAGAATGGGAGAAAATATTTACAAACTATATTTATGACAAAGGATTAACATCCAAAATACATAAGGAGCTTAGAAAACTCAACAACAAAACAAACTATCTACTTAAGAAATGGGCAAGGGGCCAGCACTATGGGATAGCAGGTAAAGCTGCTGCCTACAATGCCTGCATCTCATACTGGCACTGCTCTACTTCTGATCCAGCTCTCTGCTATGGCCTGGGAAAGCAGTAGAAGATGGCCCAAGTCCTTGGGCCCCTGCACCCACATAGGAGACCCAGAAGAAGCTCCTGGCACCTAGCTTTAGGTCAGCACAGCTCCGGCCATTGTGGCCACTGGAGAGTGAACAGGCGGATGGAAGACCTCTCTCCATCTCTCTGCCTCTCCTTCTCTCTCTGTAACTCTGACTTTCAAATAAATAAATAAGTCTTTAAAAAAATAAATGGGCACAGGACATGAACAGGCATTTTTCAAAGAATGAAATATAAATGATCAACAGACACATGAAAACATGCTCAGGATCACTAGCCCAGGAAAATGCAAATAAAGAACACAATGAATTTCCACCTCACCTCAGTTAGAATGGATATTATTCAAAAATATAAAAATAATAAATGCCGGTGAGAGTGTGAATAAATATGTACCTTAATACACTATTTGCAGAAATGTAAACTAGTACAGTCTAAATGAAAGACAGTATGGTGAATCTTCAGAAATTTGAAAATTGATCTATCATATGATCCAGTCATTCCACTCCTGGAATTTACCCAAGGGAAATGAAATCAGCAAATGAAACAGTTATATGTACCCCCATGGTTTTAGCAGCTCAATTCCAAGCTAAGATATGAGATCAAACCAGGTATCTATCAACTGATGACTAGATAAAGAAAATGAGATTTTATCTATCTAATTAGAACAATACTTGGTCATGAAAAAGAATGAAATCCTGTCTTTTGCAACAAAATGAATGAACTGGGGGCCATTATGCTTAATGACTCAAAAAAACAAATATCATATGTTTTCTCTTATTTGTGATTGCTAATATATACAGTACAAAAACCGCAATGTATGTGAGTTAAATTGACATAGAGGTTTGATTATTGTTTATATCTCTTTCTATACTCCTGAAAAAGAGTGATATTTGTATTTTCTACTTGTAGAATTCTTTATTTAATGGAAGATTAAGCTTTGGTTATAAAGTAGGTTAAAGTATGTTATCACAAATATAAAAAGGAAAAAAGAAGAATCAGAGGAAACAGGAGGGGAGGAAGGAAGCATGGAGGCTGGGAAGTATCAGTTTGTCCTTAAAATTGTATAGGAGAAATATCTGAAATCTGTTTTGTTTATATAAATAAATTACATTAAATTAAACATTTTTTAAAACTATAAAGTAATCAAAGAGTAGGTTTGGGCTTGAGTCCTGGTCATTTGACACCAAGATGTGCATCATTATATTGATTTGCAAATATGCAATCTGTGCTCAGAGGAGAAGTAGGTGAAATGGCTTAAGCTCCTACATTTATGGCACCATTATTCACAAAAGTCAAAACATGGAATCAACATAAATTTCCATCAGCGAATAAGCAGATAAAGAATAAAGAAAAATATCTACAGTGTATATGTTAGTGAGCCATAGAAAGAGTGAAACCCTGTCATTTGCATCAAAGAGGATGGAATTGGAGATCATATGTTAAACTAAATAAGCCAGAAACAGAAAGACAATTAGCACATATTTTTTTCTCTTATGTGGATGTATTCATTTAAACCTAAGATAGTGATTCCTTGAGTATGGGAATGGTAGGAGTGGTAGTGAGATCTGATAATGGGTACCAGAGTGCAGAAGGGTGGAGGTAATGGGCTCTGGAGCTATCAACAGATATTTTCCCCCTTTTTATTTAAAATTTGGAACTTCTTTTTGAAAATCAGTGTGATCACTGACATTATGGCACTGCAAGTCCCTCATGAAAATATTGAATAAAGCCACACAATTGGAAACTTAGCCAAGCAGAATGGGAGTTAAGATGAGATGGGTAAAATCAAATACTACCATTAGTTCAGTATCTGTGAACTCAGTCATTTCTTAAGAGAAAGGATTTGCCAATCTCCAGTGGGGCAAAGAGAAAGAAGCCTCAGAAGCAGAGAGCAATAGCTGGAAAATTAGTATATTTGAGCTGTAATCAAGGATCAGTCCAACTACAGCATACACTAAGAACACACAGGATTGGCCACTAAAACAGAAGTCCAGAAGCAGAGCTGAAATTCACTCATCTTCCCAACAAGAAGCATTCATTATAATTATGACAGAAATTTTCAAGTTGCTAGAGCAATTAAAAAAAATCTTCACACATGCACAGCACTGAAACTCTTGCCCCCAACCCACAATCTTAACAAACATGTAAAACACTGTTGCTATTTTCTGTAAAAGCTGTTCACTTTCATGCTCTTTCAAGATCATTATATATCATTATATTCTGCTTATTCTATTCTGAATGTCACCATAATAGAACCACAGCAGAATCTCTGAAGACCTTTATTAAATCAGTTTATTTGAGATGAACGATTAAAAAATCCTTAGTGCCAAAACACCTCCTCAAGTAATTTCCATATCCATGTAAATCTAATTTGAATCCTCCCCATATATACCATAGAGGAAAGAGTCAGAAAAATGTTTAGAAATTAAACATCGTTAGAGAACTGTGGTGTATACAGGGATAGCATTATTTTGATATAAGATTAGAAAAGTTATCTGGCATAAAAATTGGAGGATTTCAAAGTAACTGATTTTTGTTATTTTTCTAATATTATTTCAAATATACAAAAGAATTCTCTGGAACAGGGAGTAAAAGAAATCCTCATTTTTAAAGAAGAGAGCAGATAGTTTTCAAACAAAGTGTATTCTATTGCTCTGACAAAATTCAAGGGAACTACACACTCAGGCTGCATTTTCACAGTTTGAAGCTTCATATCTCTTCAAAGTAACTACCCTGGCATTCATACCTGCTTTCTAGACAAAATAAAATAGGAAGGGAGAGGGGGAATCTTAGTAATTCAGCAAAAAGAAGGTGCAAAATTTTTAAAGTAAATCATATTTACATAACATACATGTTAATTAAAAGAAAATGTGCTAGGATGAAAGCAAAAGTGAGGTCAGGAAGAGCAATTAGATAAGCAAGGGATACAAAAGAAAGCCACGTATCATGAGTGAATAAATACTGCAAATGTCAGGCTGGAGATACTGAATGAATTCCCTGAGTTAATTAGCAAACATCACCCAGTTTTGAAGGGCATCTTGAAAATCAAGGAGAAAAACAAGAATAAGATTCCTGAAGGTGCGGAAACAGTCATTGATCGAGCTCACATTAAGCAAATATTTAATATCTTAAGTGACAGGTACTGTGCAATATCCTGAGAATTGAAGACTACGAAGGGCAAACTGTCCCCTCAAAAGCTCACAGCTGACACTCTGGATCCTTATAAGATTCAGAACTGAAATCTTGATAGTTCACCCAAAATTGGAAAAGACCAAAGAAACGGCAGGATGAGAGAGAAACTGGAGGATGGAGTCTATTCTGAGCACAATCCCTCCACCAATTCTGTGAAGGGTGATGCAAATCGTGTCACTTCTCTGATCCCAAACCTCCAGTGACCTTGCCTTTTCTCATAGAGTAAAGCATCCTTACAGCCCTGAGGTAGACAAGAAAGCCCTCCACAGCCTGGTCCTTTGTCACCCCTGTGGCTGTGGCTTTTACCCTCACTGCGGACTTCCCAGGGTGGCCACATCCCTTTCATCTGGACTGCCCCTCCCAGACTTCCTCATAGCTCACTGCCTTTTCTTCCTCAGGTTTTAGTTAAACACCACATGTCAACATAGCATGTCTTTGACCAGCTGATTATAAACGCAGCACTCACATGGACCAGGATTTCTGACTCCTCTTCCACTTCTCAGGTTTTCCCCATTGTGGTATCGTCTATCATATTATATATACATTGCATATTTAGCATGCTACCACTATTCCTTATCACTGTGTTGTCACTGTAATAAAAGCTTCCAGAAAGCAGAGGACTTGTCTGCTGGATCTTCTGTGCATCATTTTCATCACTATCATGACAGGTAGAAACCAGGATTCTCCCCAGTTCACAGAAGAGAAAACCAAGACTCACCAAGAGTGGCTAACGCATGCACAGGCACACGGTCATAAAGCAGCACACCTGGAACATGAACTCTAGTCTTTCTGAAGTGCAGAAGCAGATGATAAGAACAACAATCTGTGCTGTCTTACTTATGCTACTTTGCTACTTCCATCATCCTTGGGTACAAGATAAACAAACTCACCTTGAATTGTCCCCCAAATAGATTTTATTATAGAAAGATGCTAATATGCCAGCTACCAACCTTCTACACCATGGTAACCTCTTTTTGGTATCCTGTCTAAATAACTCCCCTCTGCCCTTTCATGGTGGATAAGGGGAGGATTTACAAAGCTCATAAATTTCCTTTATCACGTCTATCCCCATGCCGTAGATAAAGTCTTTACCCAGAGACCCCTCTGGACTGACCATGTTTCTCCTTCCAGTTTTTGACAGCTTCCAGGTAGTGATGCTGAGAGAAGGTTCATGGAAAGCCCTGTTAGGGTCCCCATTTCCATCCGGGGAGAGTAACTAGTGATTTGTTAAAGTCAGCCTCCTACTGTCCTTAAGATGGAAAAACATACTCTAGAATTCAGTTTGTGGTTATAGTGATGATCACAAATGTAGGCTTACATGAATTCCAAACAAAATCAGGACATGAAGAGTGCCTGAGGTACTTTGCAGGTTAGAAATCAAAGCACACACAGAGAGCTGTACATACCTAGTATAGCATATTCCTTCTCGGCAAGAAGTAGATATTTGAATAATGATTACCAGATGAAAAGTGTACGTGTGTGCGCACACACACACAAGTCAAAAGCATTGCAAACCCCCAAGGAAATCTGCTCAACAGCCCAAGGGAGATACCGTGTGTAAAAGAAAGCAGAGTTCTCCCTGGTACAGAGAATGAGCAGGTTTTCACAAAGGGCTCCATGTACTCTCTGAAGCTAGATTCAGCTAAGGAATTCTCCCACAGATAGTTCAAGTTTGGCTAAAAACAAAAACAAAAATAAAGGACTGATAGAGGGCTGAGACCCCAAATCAAAGTTCTAAATATACAATTCATTAATTCCTAATAGGCTTCAGCTACTCAAAACCAATTATTATCAAGTTCATTGAGATTAGAAAATCAAGGTACAAATTATTACCAATTAGTTATTTCCAATCATGAATTCAAATCAGATAGACATAATTCCAAAACTTTTCCAGTCCCAGCTGCTCTGCTTCAGACCCAGCTCCCTGGCTAATGTGCCTGGGAAAGCAACAGAAGATGGCCCAAGCACATGGGAGACCTGGATGAAGCTCCAAGATCCTGGCTTTTGCCTGACTCAGCACCAGCTGTTGCAGCCATTTGCGGAGTGAACCAGCAGATGGAATATTCTCTCTATCTCTATCTCTCTCAATCTGTCTCTCTCTCTCTCTCCCCCTCCCTTTCTCTGTAACTCTTTTGAATAAAGAAAACAAATTGTTTAAAAGAAAAAAGAAACAGCCAAAGGTGAGTATTTGGCATAGAAGTTAAGGTATTCACATTGTATTCTCATATTGAAGTGCCTGAGTTTAGTTCTGGCTCCAGCTGATTCCAGCTTCCTGCCAGTGCGTACCCTGACAGGTAGCAGATGATGGCTCAGGATGTCATGCCTCCTATATGGGAGACCTAGGTTCAGTTACAGACTCCCAGCCTTAGCCACTGTGGGCATTGTGAGATTAAATGATCAGATGGGAGATCTCCCTAATAAATTAAATTAAGTTACATTAAGTTAGATTAAGTTAAAATAAAATAGAAAGGGAAGAAAACAGCCTTCACAGCCTCTGCTTCCTTGTTGGAATTACCAGCCATGTGCTCGCAGCTCTCATGAGGAGAAATAAGGGAAAGCAGCCACATTTAGCAACCTTGTAAAGCATGAAGAGCCCAGCCTGTTTTTGGATACTTTGCACTTTATAGCCACATAATGTGCAGCTACCATAATTTGTTAAATTTCTTCTGAACCAGAAGTGGAAATCCATTTAACTATGCAATTGAGCTTCATTTTTATTTTATTTCTGCCTGCCCCATCAACATACCTTGCAATAAAATAAATATCACATTCAGTTGGCTTCAGAATATACAAAAATATCTATGTTGGCAGGACAATCTAAGCTTAGCAAGTATGTAAAAGATATTTTCTGTTATGAAGCTCAATCTTTTCCTAGAATGTGCAGGGGAAGTATGATTGTTTAGGGCCTTTTGAAATTGGAGTAGAATGTGGAAAGAAGGTTTTTTTCTTATTCCCATAATCATACAATTCATATAAACTAGAACCCTCCTGAGAATTTGGTCACAGAAGTATACACTAAGAATATCCAAAATAAGCTAGGAATTTTGGCCTTGGTATTTCTTTAATAATTTCACCTCTAAGGAAGGGTGAAGAGCTTTCATTCAATGAAAAATTTAAGATCCCATTTGGGCAATATTATTTGCAATCCACAGCAACACTTCAGAAGAAGATGGTAGTTTTCTCAAATCTGAGGCAAAATAAATAGAAAAGAAATAATCATCACTTGACTGAAGTTCTGTCAACCCTACATACATGAAAAATAAATAAAATTCATTTTGCTACTTGTTTTGCTTGTCATGAAATGTCAGAGATAAGTATGGTTTTCAAAAACTGAAGTAGTATTATCCTCTCTCTCTACCATCATTCCATCTATTCATGGGAGAGCTATGAGAGCTCCTTAAAAGCAAATGATCCTATTTTAAGTTGTATTACTTATATTTCCAGCACCCAACATGGTGACCAACACATAAGAAACTCACAAACATTATCATATGGCCCAATAAATTAATGTTTGAGAGAGGCATTGGTAGATTGACAGGAACTTGTACTGTCATATGCTTTCTGAAAAAAAAAACTTGGGAGCAAAAGTTTTCTGACAAATTACTCTTATCACATCTTAGTTTATCCTACATTCTTATTAAATATCTAATAAATTCTAGGTATAAATACCTAAAATATATCACATTGCTTTAAAAATCAATCAAATAGCTCCACCATCTTTTGGGGCTCACCTAGGTAGACTAATTTACTGAATGGCAATAAGCAATTATTCCAACAACTACATTTAATTCTCACACATGATTTCCATACTCCAGCATATGTGGCTTATCTGTGACAATGACAGAGAGCTCAAAGACAAGGAGGGAAGGCTCTCAGCAGTTAAACACCAGTAGGAAAAGAGAGCCCTAGAGAGGGAAGCACAGGTAGGGGAATCTATAGCTACAGGATGGCCACCGAACTGTACAGGGCATCCTATGTCACCAGACGGAGCCCTCTCACTACTGAACATGGAAAAGAAAAACAAGTAAAAACCATAAGATAAGGGTAAGTAAGGAAAATTGCTTAGCTGTTCAGTTGGGAGAAGAAACATAAAAGGCATAAATACGCAGGAGACTCCTAGGTGAAGAATGAGAGAGCACACAAGCTCCTCATCCTATAGTTGAGTAACTGAGGCCCGGATAAGGCCAGTGATGTGTTCAATTCCGATACAGCTGCTTTGGCTGGCACCCTAACAACGTCGTATGTCTTCACAGAGGCAGTATAGACAAAGCTCAACCATGGTCAATTGGAAGTACTTCATGGGCATATGCAATCTCACCCTTCCTCTCTTAAAAAGGATCTATGCCATCCCAGGGGATCCTCTAGCAGCTCTCAGTACTATGATCTAGTACGTAATAAACAGTACAGGCATTAAGGATTTTGCTTTCAGGGTCAGAACTCTGGGTTCAAAGTAAAATGTTGGCCATTCCCTGCCAAATGACCTTGGGGACCTTTATTCACTTCAGTATTCCTCAGTGAAGTACGCAAAAATGAAAAATATGTATATTCTGAAGGTTAAATAAGACAATGAATACAAACAACTTAGTGCCCTATCAGGACCTAAGTAAGAACTCAATTGGAGGGATCAGGAGTCAAGGGAAATTAATATATATGAAAGGTACACATTTCTTGAGTACAGACTAGAACTGAGTGTCAACTTTCTTTCCAGTTCCTGAGTTTACTTATATCCATTAACAGAAATGTTGGCCCATTTTTGTGCCTAATCATTCTTAAGGACCTTATTCAAGCAAATGTTTGAATATCTTAATTCTTGGTAATAACTTAGAAAAATGAAGTGTTTGGCTTCTGTTCTGAAATGAGAAGACCTTGGAAGTGTTCATTTCTGTACCTAAAACTAGGAAAAGATGGGGGCTTTGGTATAGCATTGGGGCACAACAGGTAAAGCCTCCACTTGCAGTGCTGGCATCCCATATGGGCACCGGTTCTAGCCCTAGCTGCTGCACTTCTGATCCAGCTCTGCTGCTTATGGCCTGGGGAGCAGCAGCAGATGGTCAGAGTGCTTGGGCCCCGGGATCCACGTGGCAGAACCAACAGAAGTTCCTGGCTCCTGGCTTTTTTCAGCCCAGCTCCAGCTGTTGTAGCCATCTGAGGAGTGAACCAGTGGATGGAAGACCTCTCTCTCTCTCCCTCTCCCTCTCCCTCCCTCTTTCTGTAACTCTGCCTTTCAAACAAATAAATAAGTCTTAAAAAAAAAAAAACTAGAAAAATGAACTGACAAAATCAACATCTATCAGAGAACTCTCACAAGAAAAAACAGTGAACCAAAGATCCAGAAACACAGCCAAGGAAAGAATCAATGAGCATAAACATAGGTCTATGAAATTTTCCATCCTGTAATTAAAGAAAAAAACAGAAAGCAGGAAACAAAAGAATACGTCCAGAAATCTGGGAAAATGTGAACAGATATAGCTCTTCTGTAACTGGCATGTCAGAGAAGAAGTGAGATCAGTAACCTCTCAAAATAATAAATTTTTAAAAAGTAAAGAAATATTTAATTGAAATAATGGCAAAGCTTCCCCAAACTGACTGACACTAAACCAAATTCAATCCATGAGGCTCAGAAAACAAGCAGGATAAATATGAATAAAACCACATCTAGAAATATACTCAAACTACACAAAACCAAAGATGAAGAGAAATTCTTGAAAAAGCTGGGGAGACACATGATCCCTTGCTCACACAAGATCAAAGATAGCTGACTTCTCAGAAATCATGCAAACAAAATAAGTGGCATGAAACATTTAAAATGTTGTAAGAAAAAAAATACCAACCTAGAATTCTCCATCTACCAAAAGTATTCTTCAAACAAGAAGGAAAACTGGAAAATTTCTCAGCCAATTAAAACTTATTATCTTTTCTTGCTGACATACCTAACCTATAAGAAATATTAAAAGCATTGTTTAGGGAAAAAGAAATAGGATGCATGTCAGATAGTCACATTTTTATAAAGAAATGAAGAGGAGTCAGTGTATGTCGTATCTGGTAAAGTTGCTGTGTAGGACACTGGCATCCCAAATGGGTGCTGCTTCATGTTCTGGCTGCTCTACTTCCAATCTGCTAACGGCCAGAGAAAAGCAACAGAAGATGGCTCAAATGTTTTGGGTCCCTACCACCCACATGGGAGACCCAGATGAAGCTCCTGGTTCCTGGCTTCAGCCTGATTCAGTGCTGGCCATTGCAGCCATCTGGGGAGTGAATCATCATCTGGAAGATCTGTCTCTGTCTCTCCCTCTCTCTCTCTTTCAAAATAAATAAATCTTTTTAAAAAAAAAAAAGGGGAAGAAGTTCAGAAGAGGTATAATGGGGCTAAAATATAACTTTTTTCATATTCTTAATTGATCTGAGAGATAAATGATTATTGAAATTATAAAAACAATGTAACAGGTGAGTATAGCATAATGGTAAATCATCTGAATGACAACATATTCACAAGAGATAGGCGATTACAATCGGGAGCATCCTGTTATAAAGCGGCTGCATGTGAAGTAAAGTTTTTGTAGAGTGACTTAGATTGTTTCTTAAATTTATGTCATAAATTTAAAAGGAAGGGAGATAAAATCAAATTATTCAAAATAAAACAAATGCAATAAATATAAAATAATCCGAAATGTGGCAGATTTAATCCTGCTATATCAAGATTTACTTTGAATGTGAGTGGTCTAACTACACTAAATATAAGTTGGAGGCTAACAGATTGTAAAGGAAAAATCCCACTAGAACTATATGCCATCTACAGGAAACCAACACAGGAAGGAAAGCGGACTTTTTTATGACTATACCATGCTATCATCAATCAAATAAAATCTTAGGCAGCTATATTAATTTCATATGAAGCAGACTTCAGAACATGGGATATTGTCAAGAACAAAGAGGAACATGACATAGTGACAGAGGTGTCAATTCTGCAAGAAGACATAACAGCTTGAAGCATTCATGAACAGAGTGTCAAAATGCATGAGGGACTGATAGAAATGAACGTACAAACAGAGAATTTTACTACCATAGTCAGTTCCAGAAGATCAAGAAAGAGGGAAATCAGTGAGAATATAGGGGGTCTGAATGTCACTATCAATTAATTTGACATGTATAGAACATTCAACTAGCAACAGCAGAGTACACATTCTTCTCAAACGTGCTTGATACATTCACCTACTTAAATCACATTAAGGTCTATAAAACACTGAACATATATGAAAGAGTAAAAATCATGTAAAATGCATCCTGAAACTGCAGTGAAATCAAACTAGGAATTAACAGCAGAAACATAGCAGGAAAATCCAATGTATTTGGGCACAGTAGTACATTTTGTAATAACTTATGGATCAAGTAAAAAAACTCTCCAGAAGAACTTAAAATTGAATTGAATTATATGAAAATATGAATACATCTTATCAAAAATTCTGTTATACAGCAGAAGTAATTCCTATTCTAAAATATGTAAAAGTGAATGCATATATTAGAAGAAAAAAGACTTTAAAAATAACCTAAACTGCCATCTTAAGACAGTAGAGAAAAAAACATCAAATTAAGTCTAAAGCAAGCAGAAGAAATAAAATTCAAAATATCACCACAGGAATAAATACAACCATAAAAAGGGAAAACAATAGAAAAAATCAATGAAACCAAAGGCTTGTTATTTGAAAAGATCAATATAATTAATAAACTTATATTCAGGCTAGCCAGATTTTAAAAGAATACAAATCATCAATACTGGATGTGAAAGCAATGTTATCATGATTGATGCCATAAACATTGAAAGGATATTAACAGTGTACAATGAACAATTGTAATATAATAAATTCATTAACAATTGAACTATTCAGGTGTGGGAAAGACACAACAACTCCTCTAAGAAGAAATAGAAAATCTAAATGTCCCTATATCAATTAAATAAACTGAACCAATCAATTAAAAGATATCCCAAAAAGAAATCATGAAACCCCCAATTTTCTGTTGATTTCTGTTAAATCTTTAAGGAAGAAATAATGTCAAATTATCTACACTTCTTTCCAGAAAGAGAACCACAAAGAAGAAGGCTTAATTTATTCTCTGAGCAGCATTACCCAAACACTAAAGCCAGATAAAGACACTAGAACTACAAACCAAAAATTCTCATTCACACAAATGCAAAATCTTCTACAAGATATTAGTAAACCAAATCTGACAATGAACAAAAAGAGTTACACAGTAGCACTTTTGATAAAAACTTTCATTTGGGGATGGAGAGAGATTTCTCTTTCTGACAAAGAACTTATAAATATTTATATGTGACATCATCCTCAATTGTGGGAGACTGGGTGCCTTTGACCTAATACTAGAAGAGAATGAATGTCCTCTCTCATATTCCTATGCAACCTCATACTGAAAATTATACTTTTAAATTAAATCATGATTGAAGACAAGAAATATAAACAAAATATGCACAAATAAAAAAGAAATAACCATTTGTCTACAGATGACATGACATACCTATACATATAAATCCAAAAAATATAACAAAAATATACTAGAGATAATAAATGAATACGGAAAGTTGGCTAACTCAACATAAGCGTGGAGCAATACATAATACCAAAAAGTCAGGGAAGAGTCTTTTAAAAATTAAATATATCATCACATTGAAGTTATTTAAAAGGGACAGAAAATACACTAAAAGAGTTCTAGATGGCCAGGCTGAAGCCATTAGTGAATAAAAATGAAGTATCACAGATTGGATGATAACCCAAAATAAAAAATAAATATTTATAAGTTTCTTTTATATCAATGAATGATTGAATTAATAAACCAGTGGAGGAAACAGATAAGTCTTCTATCAGAAGAATGCCAAGTAATTTTTTAAAGATTTATTTAGTTGAAATGCAGAGTTACAGAGAGACAGGGGAGACAGATCAGAGGGAAAGGCAGAGGGAGGAGAGGGAGGATGCCAGAGTTACAGGCGGTGGCTTAATCTCCTGCACTACCACATCAGTCCCTCAAAATAATTTTTGCAGAAACTTTGCCCTCAAAGAAAAGAAGCAAACTTCTCACTCTTTTAGTGTGGGCAGCACAAGGTTATCCCGTGCTAAAGAAAGGGATACAAGTCATTTCATGGCGGAGAAAGTAACAGCCACTGATCCAGTCAGGTGATACGACTGATATCAGGAGTAGTATTGAGTTACGTTGATAGAAGAGATCTTTCATTTGATTTAATGAGGAGGCAATGATTTCTCTGTGGTTTCCTCTGACAATCCAACTAGTCACAGCTAGGTTCAAAAATGGTTCATAAGAAAATCATCATCTGTTAGAGCATTCTACAAAATACCTGGCCAGTACTCCCCAAGGCTTTCAATGTTATTAAAAACAAATCAACACATACACACAATCTGAAGTGTCCCAGCCAACAAGAGCCTAAGGATATCTGATTAGCGACTCAAATATGGTTTCATGGGTGGAATCCTGGAACAGAAAAACCACTAAAAACCAATAAGAGGGTGGGTGAGTGTGGATAAGAAACTGGGATTGAAGGCACTGGGTTAAAGTTTTGGCTTTGCTTTCAATTCTAACTTACTGAGAATGAGCACCCTGGCGACAGTAGGTGGGTAGCTCAATCACCCATGTGGGAGACCTGGAAGGAGTTTCAAGCTCCTGGCTCCAGCCTGTCCCAACCCTGGCTATTATTGGCATTCAGGGAGTGAACCAATGGATGACATATCTCTGTCTCTGTCTCAGTCTCTGTGTTTCTCTGCCTTTCAAATAAGTTTTAATTTTTTTTTAAATTTTAAAAACTAATGATCAATGTCTTTGTTTGCTCTTAAAAAAACAACAAATGCTGAATAAAATATAGAATTTAGAGATGCTGCTGCATTCATTGTGATACCTTTACCCTATAAATATAAAATTCTAATAATAGAGGAAGCTGGGCATGGAATACATGAAATCACTCTACATAATTTTTCTGCAAATTTTCTGTAAATTTAAAACCACTAAATAAAACATTAAAGAATCAAATGTTTCCTAATGTTGATATTTTATGCATAAAAATACACAACAGGACTATGTTGGAAATTAACATTTATATTAAGATCTCATTTCCATCACTGAGCAGCCTGTCAACTGCAGTTGTTGCTTGAGAAGCATGATTACTCCCCAGTCATTCACACATTTAAGGAGGCAATCAGCGTCATTAAACTGGAGAGCATCTTAGTCAAGAATATAAATTATAAATTTGTCTGGTGGGAGATGAAACTATCAAATTGGATTCCTTGTTGTATAACTAGTGCAGTGCTATTAACTTAGGACAATGTCCTCTAACCTTATGCCTATTAACATCAATAACAGATAAGTAAACTCCAGAAACCAATACACATGGTAGAATTAACAACAAATAAGGCAAAAGAACCCCAGGTCAGCTTTGCCAAAAATTGTACAGAGAGAGAAAGAAAAAAGGCCACATGGAGTGTTTTATAAAAATACAGTGTACACTCAAAGAAGACAAATTGAATTAGAATCTAGATCTTTCAAAGCACATTGAATTACAATAATTAAAAGAATTAAAACAACCCTTCTCCAAAATCTAATAAAATATAAAACATACCTAAATTCAGAAGAAGTGATATTAACCCTTTGATGTCTGTAGTAAGTTCTCTCTATTTAGAAATACTTAGTGAAATAAGCTACTCCCAAAAAAGACAGATATATGTTTTCCCTGATCCAAGGTAACTAACAGAGTACCTGCAATGTAATGTATTGGAGTGAAATAGACATTTTGAGATTCAATGATTGTTTATAGCCTTTGTCTCTTCCATTGAGGAACAGCGTCTTTTTTTTTTTTTTCATACTATTTGTTGAACTCTTTTCCTGAGCGTAGGGTTAACTATACAATCATTAATTATACTGAAAATAGATCTTTGTAAAAATTAAGATTGGGAATGCAAGGGCAGGGGAAGGGTTGGAGCCTGGAAGGGAAGAAGGGAGGGTGGGAAGTGTCACTATGTTCCTAAATCTGTATATATGAAAATTGTATAAATTAAATACAAATTTTAAAAAGAAATACATATAGTATACTATAAGCATGCTATTTTTCCATCTACTGACAAACAACAATCACACGGTTTTCCTGATCAATAAGCAAAGTTATACATTGGTATATTCTATTGGATGGATTAAATTTTATTGCTTTGTATATGTTTATCTATAAAAACTTTTGCTATCACATTTAACTTTTTTCTAGTTTTTGCCATTAAAATACACACAAGACACAAAAATACCTTGTACTTTTATAATTATGTTGATGATATGAAAAATATCTTTCATCTGAAGGGTAAGATGCAGAAGAAAAACACTAGACTAAGACTCAGGAGGCCACAAAATACCAAAAATGCAATGTACATGACTGAAATTGACATTTTGAGATTCAATGATTGTTTACAGCCCTTGTCTCCACTGTTGAGGAACAGTGTTTTGGTTTTTTTTCTTCATACTATTTTTTGAACTCTTTACTTAGTGTAAGATTAAACTTATGAGTATAAAGTAAACTGAATGCAGATCATTGTAAAAATTAAGAGATGGAATAAGAGAGGAAGGTGGAGGAAGCATAGGATCATAGGCAGGAAGGAGGGTAGGATGGGAAGTATCACTATGTTCCTAAACTTATATATATGCAAAATACATGAAATTTATTTACCTTAAATTTTAAAAAATAGGTTGAAAGTAAAAGAATGTAAAAGATATACAATGTAAAAAGCAACCACAAGGAAACTGGAATGACTATTATAAGCCAAATATACTTTAAGACATGTTAATAGAAATAAAGAGGTGCATTTTACAAAGATATTCAGTAGTAAAAGTCTGAAATTGTTTTCCCAAAGACCAGCAATAAGACACCAGTCTTATATAACATTGTAAGGGAAGTGCCAGTCACAGCAATTAGGCAATATAAATAAATAAGTAAATAAATAAATGGTATCCAAATTGGAATGGAAAAAGTAAAACTATCTCTCTTTGACATACACTTCTATATGGAAAATTCTAAAGAATACACGCACGAAAAAACCTCAGTCTAATAAACTGATGCAGTAAAGTTATAAGATATAAGATCAACACACACAATCAATGAACAATCCATAAAAAATAACTCCACATATAATAGCATCAAAAAATAATATATTTAATTGATGTAAGAGCAAGGAGGTGCAAGACTTGTGCACTAAAAACTATAAAACATTTTTGAAAATAATTAAAGATCTAAATGGAAAGATATCCACGTTCATGTATTGAAGAATTTGTACTAAGACGTCAATACTACTCAAAGTGATCAATAGATTCAGTGCAATCCCTCTCAAAAATTTCCACAGCCTATTTTCTAGACATGGAAAAGCTGGATCTAATATTCGTAATAAAATGCAAGAGATTCCCCAAATAGCCAAAACAGTCTTGAGAAAGAATAACCAAGTAGGAGGACTAATACCACTTGATGTCAACACTGTTGCAGAGCCACAGTAATCAAAATAGCATAAGGATAGACACATAGGGCACTGGGATAAAATTGGGAGTCTAGAATAAACCCTTACATTTATGCCCAATTTATTCTTAACAAGGGTGCCAAGAAAATTCAATGGGGGAATGAATGGTCTTTTCAACAAATAATGCTTAGATTACTGGATATACATATACAAATTCCTTCCTTACACCATGCATGAAAATTAACTGAAATGGATCACATATTATTCCATTTATATATAATGTTCAGATTAGACAAATCCACAGAGTGATAATGTAGATCAGTGGTTGCCAGGGACTGTGGAGGGGGAATGTGATGTGACTACTAACGCGTACAGGATTTCTTGTTGGGTTGCTGAAAATATTTTGGCATTAGATTGTGGTAGTTGCTAATTAGTGTGAATATATTAAAAACCACTGAATCAAAAACTTTAAAGCATTATTTTTATTGTATGGGAATGATATCTCATTAAAAAAATTGGTCAGACAGAAAGCTATGAAAGCTTAAGAAAAAATCAGGAGGCCTAAATTCTGACATTCCATAGATATATATGGACAGAATTTCTTTTTTACAACATTAAATCTCCCAATACATGAACATGAGAAGTCTCTTATTTATTTACACATACTTCCTCAATGAAAATCTTTGTATTATTTAGTTCAAAACTATTGTCCTTGTTTTGTTAAACTTATTCTTGTGTGTCCTATCTTTAATAATAGAATTGTCCGGGCCGGTGCTGTGGCATAGCGGGTGGGGCCACTGCCTGCAGTGCCAGCATCCCATGTGGACGCCAGTTCTAGTCCCAGCTGCTCCTCTTCCGATGCAGCTCTCTACTATGGGCTGTGAAAGCAGTGGAAGATGGCCCAAGTCCTTGGGCCCCTGCACCCACATGGGAGACCCAGAAGGGGCTCCTGGCTCCTGGCTTTGGATAGGTGCAGCTCCGGCTGTTGCAGTCAACTGGGGAGTAAACCAACGGAGGGAAGACCTTTCTCTCTGTCTCTCTCTCACTGTCTGTAACTCTACCTGTAAAATAAATAAATAAAATCTCTGAAAAAACAGAATTTGTCTAAATTTTATTTCTGATCTGTTATTTGTTAATATAGAGAAATGTGACCTATCTTGCAAACTTACCAAACTCCTTTATAGTAGTAGTATGTTGTTATTGTTGGTTATTTGGTAAAATTTTCTTTATAAAGGATTGTATTGATTCCAAGATGTTGGAATAGAGAAGGATGCACTGCTTTAGGCTAGGGGACAACAGAAGCGAAAATGAAGAGGAAGTACATTCCCAGGAGAGAATTGGAGATAAATTTGTAGTGGAAATTCTACAGAAGGGAGAGAAAAACTGTGGATGAGTGTGGGGGAGGCAGATGTGCAAACACAACACACAGCCAGAGTAGCTGAGAGCCGCAGGGAGCACCAGCTTTGAGGGCGAGGTGAGAGCAGAAGGCAACAGCCCATGCCACTGGCACTATAACCAGTATAATTTGCCAGGGAGAGCCTGGCAGAACACACAGTCCTTGAGTCTGCCCTGAAGCCTGAAGGGGGACATAGCACCTAATCCAGGGAAAAAAGGTCATGTTTCTCTCTCCACAAGCCCCTACAACAACATCTGGCAATCCACTAAAGAGGGCACCATTTTGATATCAGAGCATTTGGGGAGGCTTGTGTGCATGAGCCCAGCAACTGACAGGGACGAGGCACAATCTTGACGGCAGTGGTGCCTCTGGCAGCCCAAGTGTGCACCCCAGCAACCAGAAGGGAGAAACCACCATCTTGAAATGAGTAGCTGCTGTGGTGGCTCCTGTGTGTGTCTGTGATACAGGGATTTTACCAGAGGAAAGAATCCACATTCCCCACTGACTTTGATCTGGCTGGAAGGATCAACAATGGGCTGGGCACCCACAAAGGACTCTGAGATGTATCCAGCCTCTCAATATATCACATCTCAGAGCTCAAACCACCAATGTGGAGCAACTCCAGGAAGCAGGCTTTCGGAACTTCTGTTTCTCCATGGTGGAACAGGCTTAGTGGGGCAGGGTGGATTCTCTGCACCCTGCGACTGCAAGAGACTTGAGTGCTGAGACTGTGGCAACTCTGTGAAGACATGAGAGGAAACAGGGAGTAGCTAGGTCTCTGGGCAATCACTTTGTGTGATGTCAAAGGCTCAGAGCTCCCTGACTGCCCAGAGTGGATCACTGTGGCGGGATCCATGTTCACACAAGGACTGCACAAATCCTTTGTGTAGTTCAGGTGGTAGCACAGGTAAGTGTTGCGCCCACTGTAGGCTAATGCAGGGCATTGATCACCTTGGAAGTGGGGTGTGATTATGGCAACAGAGGTGATCATACCCTCTTCCCTGACAGTAGAACAGATGTACCACACTCAACTTGGGTGGCACCCTGGATGATCACCCCAACCAGGAGCAATGACTAGAGCTCCCTGGCCACACCCAGCATGCTCTTCTGGGTATTCACTGAAAGAGCAGACATTCCACCAGGTAACAGAGGTATAGTTCAAAAATAAAATCCCTCAGAAGAGGAATCCAACAAGTATTTGCACAAATGTCTTTGAAAAATGCAGAAAGTCAAGAAAAAGGAATAAGAAAGAAAACATGACACCCTAAGAGAACACAAGACTGAAATATTAGAGGTGAAGACTAAGAGGCTGATCAAATCTCTGAAAAGGAATTCAAAAGATTAATTATAGGATTACTCAGAAGCAATGAGAAGCAAATTCACAAGTTAAAGGAGTCCATGCATGACATGGAAGGAAAATTCTCCCATGAGACTGAGATTTTGAAGAGAAATCAAACTGAAATATTATAAATACAGAATCTAAACATCAAATAAAAAATACAGTGGAAAGCCTTAACAACAGACTTGGTGAGGCAGAAGAAAGAATATCCAAGAAGGGCCGGTGCAGTTGCACAGTAGGTTAATTCTCTGCCTGAGGCGCCGGCATCCTATACGGGCATAAGTTCTAGTCCCAGCTGCCCTTCTTACAGTCCAGCTCTCTGCTATGGCCTGGAAAAGCAGAAGATGGCACAGGTCCTTGGGCCCCTGCATCCACGTGGGAGACAGGAAGAAGCTCCTAGCTCCTGCCATCAGATCAGCGCAGCTCAAGCTGTTGCAGCCATTTGAGGAGTGAGCCACCAGACGGAAGACCTTTCTCTCTGTCTCTCCCTCTCACTGTCTATAACTCTACCTCACAAATAAATAAATAAAATCTTTTAAAAAAAACAAAAGAATATTCAAGCTGGAAGACAAATGGAAATGTTTCAGTCAGATAAAAAATAAAAAGAACAAATTAAAAAACTTAAAAACAGTATTGGAGATTTAATGGATACTGTCAAACAACCCAAGATAAAGATCTTAAAAGTTCTTGAAGGTATGAAAAGAGAGAATGCACTAGAAGGCCTATTCTATGAAATAATAACAGAAAAATTCCATAATTTGAAGAAAAGGACATCCAAGAATCCTAGGCACATAGAACTCCTAATAGATATCACCAGAAAATATAAGCATTGTAGTCAAACTTTCAAAACTAAAACTTTGGCCGGCGCCGCAGCTCACTAGGCTAATCCTCCACACGCAGCGCTGGCACACTGGGTTCTAATCCCAGTCAGGGCACCGGATTCTGTCCCGGTTGCCCCTCTTCCAGGCCAGCTCTCTGCTGTGGCCCGGGAGTGCAGTGGAGGATGGCCCAAGTCATTGGGTCCTGCACCCCATGGGAGACCAGGAGAAGCACCTGGCTCCTGCCTTCGGATCAGCACAGTGCGCCAGCTGCAGCGGCCATTGGAGGGTGAACCAACGGTAAAGGAAGACCTTTCTCTCTGTCTCTCTCTCTCACTGTCCACTCTGCCTGTCCAAAAAAAAAAAAAAAAAAGTAAAACATTAAAAAAAAAGATTCTAAAATGTGCATGAAAGTAATGCCAGATTACCTTCAGGGGCACTCCAATTAGACACATAGCTGATTTCTCATCAGAAACCCTACAGGATAAGAGAGAATGGAGTGAAAGCAATGTGGTTCAAGCCTTAAAAGAAAAAAAAAACTGTCAACCTAGAATATTATACACTGCAAAGCTCTTATTTATGAATGAAGGTGAAATAAAGACCTTCAATAACAAGCAGAAATTGAAATTATGTGTTACCACTCATCCAACTTTACAAATGAGGATGTGCTACACATAGAAAAACACAAAGATAGTCATCGTTGTGAAAATACATGGAAACAGAAAATCTCCCAATACAAGTAAAAAGGATATCCAAAGCAAACAATAGGAATACTTATGGAAAAATGGCAGGGGCAAATCTTTACTTATCAATAATAACCTTGCATAAATGGCCTAAATTCTCCAAAAAATACAGACTGGTAGCTCAATGAATTAAAAATAACCCAGGGGTCAGTGCCGTGGTGCAGTAGGTGAATCTTCCACCTGTGGCGCCTGCATCCGATATAGGCACCAGTTCTAGTCCCAGCTGCTCCTCTTCCAATCCAGCTCTCTGCTGTGGCCTGGGAAAGCAGAAGATGGCCCAAGTGCTTGGGCTCCTGCACCCACATGGGATACCAGGAAGAAGCACCTAGGTCCTGGCTTTGGCTCAGCATAGCTCTGGCAGTTGTGGCCATTTGGGGAGTGAACCAATGGAAGGAAGACCTTTCTCTCTCTCTGTCTTTAACTACCTCTCAATTTTAAAAAAATATATAAATTTGCTGCTTACAAGAAAACACCTCAACAAAAAAGATAGATGAAAAGGATGGAAAAAGATATTACATGCTAATGGAAAGCAATAACGAGTAGGTATAGCCATCCTAATAACTTTAGACTTTAACACAAAAACTTAAAAGAGACAAAGAAGGGCACTAGATAATAATTAAGGGATCGATTCAACATGAAGACTTAACTACAATAAATGCATATGCACCCAATGTCAGGCTGCCTGTCTATTTGAAACAAATGTTAATGGATTGAAGGGAGGCATAGACTACAACCAGTAGTAACGGGTGACTTCAACATCACATTTTCATCAGCGGACAGATCAATTTGACATAAAAATCAGAAAAGAACTCAACACTATTGACCAAATGGACCTAATTGATATCTACAGAACCTTTCATTGCAGAATACACATTCTGTTTATCAGTGCATGGAACTTTCTCCAGAATAGATCATATGCTAGGCTATAAAGCTGGAAATTAACAACTCAAGAAACTCTAGACATATGCAAACACATGAAGAATGAACAACATGCTGCTGAATGAACAGTAGGTCTTACAAGAAATCAAAAATGAAATCCAGAAATTTCTGGAAACCGATGAAGATGACAATACAACATATCAAAACTTATGGGACACAGAAAAGCAGTGTTAAGAGGCAAGGTTACAGCAACTGGTGCCTACATCAAGAAATTGAAAAGGCGTCAAATAAGTGAGCTATTAATGCATCTCAATGACTGAGAAAAACAACAAACTGATTCCATAATTAGTGGAAGGGAAGAAATAATTAAAATTAGGAAATAAAGAAAAAATTGAAGCAAAAATATATAAAATATCAGTGAAATGAAGAGCTGAACTTTTGATAAAATAAACAAAATTGACTTACCATTGGCCCAACTAACCAAAGAAAGAAAAGACCCAAATTAATAAAAAGAAAGATGAACAAATAAATGTAATGATGGATACCACAGATATAAAAACAATCATCGGGAATTATTACAAAGAACTATATGACAACAAATTAGAAAATATAGAAGAAATGGATAGGTTTCTGGATACATACAACCTACCAAATTTGAGCCATGAAGACATTGAAAACAGAACAATAATCAAGACAGAGATTGCATCAATAGTAAGGACCCTCCTAAAAAAGAAAAGATCAGGACCAGATAGCTTCACTGCTGAATTCTACTAGACTTTTAAAGAAAAAGCAATTCCAATTCTTCACCAACTATTCAAGGAACATTTTTCAACAGAATCAAAGCAACTTATGACAAACTGACAGCCAGTATCTTTTGAATGCCAAAAATTTGGAAGCATTTCCACTAAGATCCGGGACCAGAGAAGGATGCCCACACTTGCCAGTACTATTCATTGTAGTCTTAGAAGTTTTAGCCAGAACCATTAGGCAAGGAAAAGAACCAAAGGGATAGAAATTGGAAAGGAGGAAGTCAAATTATCCCTATTTACAGATGACAAGATTTTATATATAGGGGAACCAAAAGATTATATGAAGAGACTATTTGAACTTATTAAAAGAATTTGGTAAAGAGTCAAGCTGTTAAATTAACACACAAATATCAATAGTCTGTATTCACAGATAATACAAGAATAATCTTCTAAAATAAATCACATTCACAATAGCTACAGAAAAATTAAATAGCTTGGAATATATTTAACCAAGGAGATGAAAGATATCTATGATGAAAATTACAAACTATTAAAGAAAGAAATAAAGTAAGACACAAACAAACTGGAAAATTCTTTGATGTTTGTGAATTGGAGGAATTAATATCATCCAACTGTCCATACTACCAAAAGCAACTTACAGATTCATGTGATCCTAATCAAAATACCAGTGACATTCTTCTCACATATAGAAAAAGAGATGCTAAAATTTATATGGAAACACAAGAGACCCTAAATGGATAAAGAAACCTTAAACAACAACAAAAAAATCAAAGCCAGGATATCACATTACCAGATTTCAAGACATACTATAGGCAGTTAGAATCAAAACATCTTCGGTCTGGAACAAAAATGGTATATAGACCAAAGGAACAGAAAAAAAATAAAAACTCCAGAAATCAATCCACACATCTACAACCAACTAACCTTTGACAAAGGAGCTAAAATTAATTCCTGGAGAAGGGACAGTCTCTTCAAAAAATGGTGCCTATAAAATTAGATCTCCACATGCAGAAGTAGGAAACAAGATCCTTAACTTACAACTTACACAAAAAGCAAATAAAAAATGGATCAAGGATCTAAATCAACAACCTGATACCATCAAATTACTAGCAGAGAATACTGGGAAAACTCTACAAGACATTGGAATAGGTATAGACTTCTTGGAAAAGATCCCAGAAGCACAGGCAATCAAAGCCAAAATAGAAAAATTGGATTACATCAAGGTGAGAAGCTTCAGCACTCTAAAAGAAACAGTAAGCAAAGTGAAGAAGCAACTGACAGAATGGGAGAAAATAGTTGCAAATTATGAAACTGATAAAGGATTAATATCCAGAGTCTATAAGTAGCTCAATAAACTCAATGACAACAAAATAAAAAAAAAAAAAACAGTTAAGAAATGGACAAAAGGGGCCAGTGCTGTGACACAGTGGATTAATACCCTGGCCTGAAGTGCCAGCATCCCATATGGGTGCCAGTTCCAGACCCAGCTGCTCCACTTCCAATCCAGCTCTCTGCTATGGCCAGGAAATGTAGTTGAAGATGGCCTAAGTGCTTGGGCACCTGCACCCAAGTGGGAGACCTGGAAGAAGCTCCTGGCTCCTGGGTCCTGGCTTCAGATCAGCACAGCTCCAGCCATTGCGGCTAATTTGGGAGTGAACCATAGGATGGAAGACCTCTCTCTCTCTCTCTCTCTCTCTCTCTCTCTCCTCTCTCTCTCTCTCTGTAACTCTGACTTTCAAATAAATAAATCAAAAAAAGAAATGAACAAAAGATTTGAACAGGCATTTTTCAAAAGAGGAAGTTAAAATGACCAACAGATACATGAAAAAATGCTCAACATCACTAGCTATCAAGAAAATGCAAATCAAAACATCAATGAGGTTTCATCTCACCCCAGTTAGAATGGATCTCATACGAAATTTTCAAACAGTAAATGCTGGTGAGGATATGGGGGAAAAGGCATCCTAATCCACTATAGGTGAGAATGTAAACTGGCACAGCCATTGTGGAAGATAGTGTGGAGATTCCTCAGAAAAATTGAAAATAGAACTATCATATGATCCAGGCATCCCACTACTGAGAATTTACCCAAGGGAAATGAAATCAGCATATGAAAGAGTTATCAATATTCCTGTTTATTGCAGCTCAGTTTACAACAGCTAAGATATGGAATTAACCCATATGTCCATCAATTGATGATGGAAAAAATTATTGTATAAATACACAATGGAATACTATACAGCAGTAAAAAAAATTAGAAATCCTGTCATTTGCAGCAAAATGGATGCAACTGGAAATCATTATCCTTAGTGAAATAAGCCAGTCCCAAAATGACAAATACTATTTAGTATCCCTGATATGTGGTAACTATCAAAGTATCAAAAATGTAATACATAGGAGTAAAGTTGACATTTTGAGCTTCAGTGATTGTTTACAGCTCTTGTCTCTACAATTGACAAACAGTGTTTTTTGTTTTCTTCTTACTATTTATTGAACTCTTTACTTAATGTAGGGTAAATCATACGAGTATAAAATAAACAAAGTATACCATTGTAAAAATTAAAAGAAAGAATAGGAGAGGAAGGAGGAGGAAGTGTGGTAGCATGGGCAGGTGGAAAGGTAGGGTACAAAGTATCACTCTGTTTCTAAATCTGTATACATGAAATTTGTATATCTTAAATAAAAATTTTAAAAAAGCTCATGAATGAAAAGGATCATCTTATCCACAAGGACAATTCTACTTCCTTTTCTAAATTATTATCTTTATTTACCTATCTGACAATTGACTTGTCCATCCATTCACCTGTTTTAATGTGTTTATTGTGATGGCTAGCTTTTACAGTAAAATGTTAAGCAGGTGTACCAAGAGTAATAGTCTTACCTTAACCCAAATTTTAAGGGGAAAGGGACTTCAATTTTCTGCTAATACATACCCAAGATAGCACCAGGCACCTACCCAGAGACTTGGGTCACTGTCACTCAAAAGGGAGATCCAGATTGAGTTTATAGCTTTGGTCTGACTAAGCTCTGGCTTTGCTGGGAATCTGGAGAGTGACTCAGTGGATGGAAGATATATGTCTATTTTTCTCTCTCTTTCTGTACTTTGCCTTTCAAGTAAATAAAAATAAATATGAAAAAACCTAAGGAGAAAGCATTCAGTGTAATAATAATATTAAGTATGATATTAGCTAAAATATATACATTTTATCAAGCTGAGAAAGTTTCCTTTCATACTAGTTAGTTGAAACACTTTATGCTAAATTGATTTTGGATTTTCGTTAAATGTTTACTCTGCATCTGAAATAATTTGCAGTTTTTTCTCCTTCATTCAATTAATAGGGCATATTACATTGATTGACGCTTAAGCGTTAAGTCAAATCTTGCACTCTTGTTGTAAATTCTACATGATCAAGGTACAGTAGTCATTTTTATCTTGCTGAACTTGGTTTGCTAATATTTGTCTTAGGATTTTTGCCTTTATTTCAAAGGGGGATGTCATCTTACACCCTTTGATTCTAATAATGACTTTGATTTAGGATTAGGGTAATACTAGTCACCAAATGAAATTGGATATGTTCTCCCATTTTTGGTTTTCTGGGAGAGGTTAAATCATTGATATTATGTTTTCTTTAAAGAATTTAAACAGTGAAGCCTCCTTTGCCTGGGCTTTAATATGTAGGAAGATTTCTAATTACTAATTCAATTTTCTTCCTTATTTTAGGTCAATTCAAGTATTCTATTTCTCTTGTCAGTTTTGATCATTTGTGTCTGCTTAAAACATATTTGTCTTTTCATCTCAGTAATCTAATTTTTGGTATAAGATTTTTATAGAGTAATTCTATATTCATTTTAATTTTAAAGGATTGGCAATATCACCTCCTCTTTCATTACTGATTTTGCAATTTGAATATTCTATTTATTTTCTTTGTCTAAGTAAAAATTAATCAGTTTTGTTAGTTCATTCAAAAAAAAAAGTTCTCACAAAATTCTTCCTAGTCCTGGCTCCCAGTGTGGAGCATGGAGCTAGTTATACTGAATTGTACTAACACAGAGATGTGTATTATTTGTGCACTACTTTGCATATATGTATTAGGTCAGGGTAGGGGAAGGTAGCTGACAGTAACAAAGTAAGTCACATACAGCTCACCAATCATCTTTTGGAGGTAGAATATCTATCTTACGATACTCAGTTATGGCTCCTGAATATAAGAGACACAAAATAGGAAAAGTGAAAAGCAAAGAGGAGTAGTAGAGGGGTTAGAATACCTGAATTGTTCTCTATCTCCTCTATGAACCTGTTTTCTCATTAGGAATTTGGGAATAATAACCAGAGTAATAATTATACATTCCAAGTTTTATTTTCAGGATTATTATCAAAAAACTTTTAAAACCATTAGATGAGATTTAAAATAAAAGGAATTATACAAGTTGCCCAGAAAGCAGTTTAACAGGTAATACATATGGGTACCAAATCCATTTGCAGAGGTCTTCCCATAGAGATATAATCCTTTGGTCCCCAAAATTCCACACATGCTGAATGTGTGCACCACAGTGCCTCAGCTGATACAGATTGTATTTCTTCCAAAGAGACAACAATCAACAGAAAAAAGGCCACTTTCACTAGCTGTTGCCATCCATTTTTGACTGATATTTCTGAAATTTCTCCATAACATCTGCAAAAGTATTAAACCAATTGTGTAAGCCATCTGGAGTGAAGCAGAAAGGATTTATTTTTAAAAAGATTTTAATCTGGATATCTGTCTCTGTAATAGATAACATGAAAAGAACAAAGACAATAAGAAATCCGTTAGCATTAAGCGAGAAAGGAGAGATCTTCCTAAAGGAAACTCGTTTTCACTCATTACCCAATCAGATGGAATCCTACGGAGCCCACTGTTGAAACAGATTAAGCACCCATCTTCACCACTTTCTGAACCACAAACCAGGACTGCTAGCTCATGCCCCCGGCGCAACAGGTCAGCCTAATGCACTGAGCAGAGATGTACAGCTGAACTCTTCAGACAACTTGAGCAAAGTATTCATAGTTTTAGGACACTGAATCATTAACAGAAATATCAAGCCATCCCACATGGCCTGAGATGATGAACGGGACACAGGAAAAGCAAGTCTTCAACACTGGACCACTGTTGATACTCATGCCATTTCCAACCTAACCCCACACACCCAGAGAAACAGCTCCTGCAGGAAACACAAATAACATCAAAGGTTAATTTAATCATCCTCAAGAGACTGAGAAAATACAGCAAACGTAAAATCCACAGTCCGATTCTTTTCCACTTTAATCCAAGACTTTCTCCAGGTATCTGCTGTTTGGTGTCAGTCAAGACACAGTGGACTTGGTGTGTAAGTCAGAGTTTTGGAGTCGTACTGCTCCACTTTGAACTTCATCTGTTATTAAAGAGCTTTCAGATACTTGAAAAGCATATTCTTCTCTGTAGGCCTCAGTTTCCTCATCAGTAAAATGGATATTCTTTTCTTGAAAAGAAAGACAGGAAGAGAAACAGATCAAAATATGTCTCTCTAAATTAAAAAGAAAATTATCGTGAGATTGCTCATAAAAAGCAGTAACACTTGACAAATAGTAGTTAACACTAGGAGCTCGTCTCTTCTCCTCTCCTCCTCATTACCCTCTTTCATGAATTAACAGGAGTATTATCTTGTAGTTGTGTTAATTATATCACAATGTCTAAGTCCACTGAAAAAACTTACAAATCATTCTTTATAACCTCTCTCCTACATGAGTAAACAAATAATAAATTATTATAAAATTCATGAGGCAAACTGGTAAAATAAAGAAAAAAAGAAAAGAAGAAAGAAAAAAAAAACAGAAAAAAAAGCTCCTAAAATTTCCATGAAGCATTGGGCAGATCCCAGCTCCCGTAAACAGTTCTGTTTCTCACATCTCATGTGATCTTAAATAGTCATGAAACTGTCTACAGTTCAGGTTTTCCATGTATAGCTGGGGAAATTACATTTTATTTTTAAATCCAGGATACTTTGGAATGTTAAATTCTAAAATTCGTAGTATCATTCGTTGTCTATTTGGAAGTTTCTTTGGTGCTCATAGTCTTTCTTACATTCTTATGCACTTTTCCTATGAGTTTATCCTAAATATATGTGTATGTTGATATATAAGCTTATGTAAGCATGAAATATATGTTAGTAAATATTAAAGCATGAAACCACAAATTTATATATATACTGTTTTTTCAAAGAATAATTAAAATTATGTAATGTTCAATAATTTTCTTAATAGTATAATCTATTTTAGATAAGCAAAATTAAATATATAACCAATAACAACATTTTAGATAATCAATGAGTATATGCTTTTGATAAAATGTTAAGTTGAAAATGAGAATAATATTCTTCAAAAATAACAATATAGGCCAGCACTGCGGCTCACTTGGCTAATCCTCCGCCTACGGCACCAGCACCCCGGGTTCTAGTCCCAGTTGGGACACCAGATTCTGTCCCGGTTGCCCCTCTTCCAGCCCAGCTCTCTGCTGTGGCCCGGGAAGGCAGTGGAGGATGGCCCAAGTGCTTGGGCCCTGCACCCACATGGGAGACCAGGAGGAAGCACCTGGCTCCTGGCTTCGGATCAGCGCAGCGTGCTGGCCACAACACACCTGCCGCAACGTGCCTGCTGTAGTGGCCATTTGGGGGGTGAACCAACGGAAAAAGACCTTTCTTTCTCTCTCTCTCTCTCTCACTGCCTGTTAAAAAAAAAAACTAACAAAATAAAGTATTATACAGATGGAAAAACATTGGTAATGTAAAATAAAAAATTGGTAATTTAAAAAAAGATGGATTAGTCATGGAATTTCATGCTACAAAAGCATAAGAGATAAAATTAAACTTTAAAAGTGGTATTTGAATACAGCAAATGCTACACATGAAAATTAGTCATCCTAATCTAAAATAAAAAGCAATATTTCAGCCCATAAAATTACAGTTTTTCAAAATGACTCTCCATGTTTTTGCTCCTCTTAGATCTATTCATCCAAATAATCATTTTATAAATATGCTTCCTGAGTTCTGTGAAACAATAACCAGGGAAACAACTTCCTAAATCAAATAATCCAGTTCAATAATCTTGAACTGGATCTGGTGCTAGCCTTGCTTAGCCAAGTACAAACATTTAGCTATCAAAAGCTACAGCAATTGTTATCATTTCTTGCACATCAGAAACTACTGGCTGAGACCAACCTTTCTTCCGAATCTAGTTCATTTAATGACATTTAGATGATGTAGCTTAACTTCCTATTTGCCAAGATTTCTAGGCCTTAGTCTTCCTTGACTTCTGGTTTTTACTCGTCCAAAATCTTACTATGGTTTCCTGAGCTCTTAACCTCTGTTAACTTTGATTTCTTAAATTAACACACTTCTCCACAGATATCCAACTTCCTAAATTTGAGCACACCCTACTTACTCATTTTCAATGAGACCAGGATTGACCATTCTGGATGAGAATCAAAAACATATTCTTTCCTGGGCCTGACTTCCTATTGCTTCTGAGAAGGAAATTTCAAGCTACCACAGAACATAACCAAGGAATGGGCAATGAAACATGAAAGAGAAGCTCAAGTGTACAGCTGGCTCATGTGGCCATAAACACTTCCACCCAGAGTGTACAAGCTCAAATACTACAGAATCCAGATGGATAATGGTAGACTAAAGTGAATTTGCTGGAATGCTAGCATTGAAGACAAAGTTGTTCCTGACTTGTTGCTTTCCCAATTCAAACATTTTGTGAGTCAAATAAATTAGCAGCACAAAACTTATTTGTAGACTACCAGTTTGTCCTAATTTATGCCTACAGTCCATTTTGTTATAGGGAACTTAACCCATTGATGCAGCATGCTTGACCTAGAAGGAAAGCCAGCTCCTTAACTTCACTTATGTGCTCTCTCTCTCTCTATCTCATCACAGTCAGGGCCACTGTTCTCCCATTCCCTAGTCTAAGCCCTGTACTACGTCTGGGATCAATCTAGTCCTCTTGCAAAAAATGTTAAAGTAGCTCTATTCTTCCTCCTTATGCATCTCCCCAAACTTAATATATCTTAATTACTATAAGGCCATTCTTCGAATTGGACTAATTTACTCGTACACTCCACAGCTACAACAATTGCCTCTTGGACCTTTTATTATATGATCTCTGGTTTCCTACTTTTCACAAATTTCCAGGCCACCTTTCTATGTTTATTTCATTCTCCTCACATGGCTCGTATATTCATACTTTTAAGCCATATTCCTTAATCCAGATCCCCATGAAATTTAGTCCAGGACAGGACACTTATATAAGTCATTGTAGAAATGAGACCTGAGTGCTATTTTCAAGAAGTATTCAACCACTTCTTGAAAGCCTAAATTAAATGGAATTCCTTGGGGAAAATGTGACTCTCTTCTGAATAGAAGCTAAGGGCTCCACATACAAAGTCTTCCTGTGTCCTAGATACAGATAAGCAAACAGTGTTAGAATATCTAAAGCTATAGTGAATGTATCAAGATAAAGGTTGGGTGCTTTAAGCAGTTTATGATTGAACCTACCTATGAATGGCTCTTTGGTCAATAAACTGAATTGTTATGCAGCAAATTAGTATATGATCAGCAACGTGTTAGGTATTAACATTACATAAAATGCACATGAACTTACAACCCAAGACCCATACCTATGAAACAAATAGTACAATATATAATACAGCACATAGTTCAACAATAACAGTTCCCACCAGATGGGTTTCAAGTAAAATAGGTACTAGACAAAGGTTTGTATTTCAGTTAAAAGATCTGCAATGACTCCTGACACAAAAGACCCAAAGCAGTTAGGCCAAACTTTGCAGATCAAATCGAGAGTCATCTGAAACACTGCATTCACTTCAGATGCCAACTTAAGTTTGGGGATCCTAACAGTAACATTTCAGGTTTGATAATTCTCAAAAACGATTCATAGAACTACAAAATTATGAATTTTACAGTTTCACTATAGAAAATGGATATCAATCAAAACCAACCAAAGGGAGACATGCATAGGATGAGAGCTGGCAGGATCCCCAACATGAAACTTCCATCATCCTTGCTTTATGGAATCAGGACGTGTTATCATCCTGGAACACCAGTCTACAATGATTGCCAACCAAAAAAACCCTACTGCTTTTATTATGTCTTTATTATGCAAGACTGACTGATGGAATTTATGCCTATGCAACTCACTCTCCAGTCCACCCTTCCTTCCTCAATATTAGGCTATCACATGGATCAAAGCTCCGCCCTTCCAATCATATGGTTGGTCTTTCTGGCATGACCAGAGTAATGCTGTTGCATGGATGATGTGTGGTCAAGAAGTCTACTATAAATAAAGACATTCCTATCACTCAGGAAATACTAAGGGTTTAGACATTATTTCCCAAGAATTGGGCACAAAGTCCGGCTGAATTATTATACAAGACTTCAGCTTAAAACCACAAAGTTAGCTGAAGTGCACTGCCTGGTGAGTCTGTCTATAAATCTGATGTTCTTTCTACTAAAACAGTGAGTGACAAACTTTGCTGTCATCAGAATCACTTGGGGAATCTTTTAAGAATTACAGGTCACTGAACCTTGGCCTTAGAGATACTGACTCAATTGAGGCATGAACATTAGCAGTTTTTTAAGCCCCAAGTGGTTTAGTGTGCAACCCAAGAGAAAAATCTTTGCAGTCAGCCAGAAGGCCATTGTGCATCCCAAACTCTAAAGGGGATACATAATCAGAAGAAAGAGTATTTGATAGATTACAGTTTATAGCAGGTAATTCTAAATGTGACAATTTCCTCTTAACAAAAATGTTTCCTCCTAACAAAAATGTAAATGGTAATCAATTTGGTCCAATGTCACAAAATGAACTTGCCCTATATTATCAGATTCTCATATTCTATAAATTTGCAAAAGCAATAACAATACATACATATGTGAGGACTTCAAAAAGTTCAGAGAAATGGAATTAGAAATATCTGCTTCTTTTTAGTATAAAAAACCTGAAGTCCATGAATACAAGGGGGCTTCAAAAATTTCATGGAAAACTTGTATTGTGAAAAAAATTATACATGAATTTCAAATATTTTTGTGTCAAAATTAATTTATCTTTGTATTTTCCATTAACTTTTTGAAGTACTCTCATACATTTATTTCAGCATGTGTTTTTATATAAACGCTTTCATTTAAGAATCACAAAGAAGGGGAAGTATTTAATGAGAAAACTGAATCACAGAATGTTTATGAAATAATCAAACAGCTAGCTATAGTGCCTTAATCCAATTCTCACTATATTACCCTACTTTGATTTGGCTGCTCCAGTGACACTGTAACTTTGTGGCACTTGCACAGAATAACACTGCAGATCACAATTCACAAAACAGCTAATTGAGCGAGACAAAGGCATGGATACATTAAAAATAATTACTTTCCTAACATGCATTACTAAAATCCCTGTGGAAGACACAATCCAACCATAAGTGTCAGAGTTATCCCTCCAAATAAAATATTCACATTCAAAATGCATGTCCATTATCTTTTTGTGAAATACAGACACATTTCTTCCCAAGCTACTTGCTAAGCACATTAATATGCAATTTCCCCAAATGTAATGAATGGCATTCTTGGACCATCAGTAGGTGAAGCCATCAGTAAAAGCCAGTCAAATTCAGGAAAGCAGTGGATTGACTTTTGACAAGTCTACATGATTTGATCCAGGCTCCCAACATATCTTTCAGAATAAACAGTTTCAGAGGGGTGACTACATACAAGATTATGGAGTAAAGTGAGAAGTCAAAATAAGTGCCCAACAGTGCTATCAGTGACTATCAGATGTTTGCTTGTGAGCAAAGATCACTGGCTTTAATTCACTGAGGAAAATCATCTTTTGAAATGAGACAAGTCCAGAGTTACCAGTCACTCTTGTGGAATCCCTGCACACTAGGGAACCCACAGGGTGTGAAAATAGCTCCATTCTGTGTAGAATGTCAGTCTCTGTTGCCTGTTGCTGGTAATTTAATCTTTCTAAAAATCTGGAAAATTCGGTTATGACCCAATGACACTAAAAAGTGTTTTTTTGAACTGAGAAATATGGACATTAATCATTCTTAAGAAGGAGAGGAAAAAATACTCATAAGACAATAATGTGAAATGGAAATATTTAAACCTCCCTAAGACTAGTGAGAGATAAATTGCATTTTATTCTTCAAAACAAGTCAAGTGTTTGTACGGTTTCTTCATCAAAATAACTATTTACAAAGGAGACAGAGATTTGAGTTCAAATCCCAATAGGTATATCACAGTTGTGTGTGTGTGTGTGTGTATGAATGAGTGTATACATGTTGTTAAATTGCATTTTCTAACCAGTAAATAGGAAAACACACTGGGATACCTCACCAGAGACTTTGGCATAAAGGTATCTCAATTCCCATCCATGGGCTAAGTAGAGTTTATGTGAAGGGCATGCCCATACGCTCAATTCCTTAAGATAGTCTTGTTGTTTTGGTAAGCCTTTCTGTATTTACCATGGGAAGCTCACATGCTCAGAAGTGCTAAGTGGACAACTTCAGCACCTTGGCTTGTCAGTTCACCAGATTTTCACAAGACAGCTTGTGATGGATGGCTCAACATCATCTCTGTTCATATATCCTTACAGTGACAACTTATTCTCTTAAGCCAACATGCATGTGTGTGATCATTTCTAGTCACTCCAACAACTCAGATAAGCACCTGTCTATAAGCACTGCCAACCTCCAACTTCAAAACATGTTGACTATAATTACAAAATTCTCAAGAGAAGCAATATGTTTGGTCCAGCTGGAACAAAATATTCTCTTCATTCCAATCCACAGTAACCATACATGACAATACAGAATACAAATATAGACATTGTTCTGCCCTATTTTGAAGTCTCCGGAGAGGAACTGGGGTCATCAGCACTTGGGCAGATACCTTAAAAAATCTTGAGCATAATTAATAAATGTATCCCCCTGTGCCAGTTTATTTACACAATTGATCACAACTGTCATCTACTTTATCTACTTTATTATTTTTCAGTGTCCTCATATGGTATATATTTATTAATGTAAAAATCCTATGTTGTCCTCCTATAGAATGCAAGCTTTGTAAGAAAATAACCTTTTGACTGATTTCTTCACAGGTAAATTCAAAATATCTTTAAGAAATGTGCAGAACAGGGCCTGGCACTATGGCATGGCGAGTAAGGCCACCTCTATGTAACTCTTTCAAATGAATAAATAAATCTTTAAAAAAAAAGAAAAGTACAAAACAAAGTTAGGGACTCAATAAATATGTGGTGAAAAAATTGACTGCTTTACAATAGTAAGGAAGAAAGTTTAAATATCTGTCATTATGTAAGATGAATAATAAAGAATGGCTATTAATAATAATCTATTTAATTAATATTTTCAGAATTTCTTACACCATTACAAAAATGGGTGCAGTAAACACTTAGATGACGATCTAATATACACATGCACTATTCAAAATGTGTTACATAAATTAACTCAGTCTCCACTGAAGCCTTATGACAGGAAAAAAATGTTTTCTCCTTTTTCTAAAGAAGAAAATCCAACTACAAAATTTGCCCAAGGTAATTTAACTACTAAATCAAAGTGTTGGGATTCAAATCAGGTGATTTAAGATTTAAAATCAAGAAAAGATCCCTGATGCTTTTCAGGCCCAAACTGCAGGAAATAGAAGAAAAACAGAGAGGCAAGACTGAACAAGTGAAAATTTGGGAGTTAGAACAAGTAGGATCTTGTACCCAAAATAACAACAACAAAAAAAGCAATACCAAAAGAAAAAAAAAAAACACTGAAAGAACATTATATATAGTTACCACTTACCATTAAATGAAAAACTTTTTACATTTAAGCACAGAATTTTGAAAGGTTAATATTATATTTTGATTAGTGCAAATTAGCTACAATCCATGTCAGCATTATTTTCTTTTTGTTAACACTGAATTTCCACATTCTCATTTAACTAAGCTATTTTTTTAAAGATTTATTTATTTATTTGAAAGTCAGAGTTACACAGAGAGAGGAGAGGCAGAGAGAGAGAAGTCTTCTGTCTGATAGTTCACTCCCCAGTTGGCCGTAATGGCCAGAGCTGCGCTGATCCGAAGCCAGGAGCCAGGAGCTTCTTCCAGGTCTCCCACGTGGGTACAGGGGCCCAATGACTTGGGCCGTCCTCTACTGCTTTCCCAGGCCATGGCAGAGAGCTGGATTGGATGTGGAGCAGCTGGGTCTTGAACTGGCGCCTATACGGGATACCAGTGCTTCAGGCCAGGGTGTTAACCTGCTGCGCCACAGCACCAGCCCCTTAACTAAGCTATTATACAGTATTGAATCCTTGTGTCCTCATAGATCGTAAGAAGGAGACAAGCCAAGTATTATCAAGGGAATGGAGAAAGTAGAAAAGTGAAGAAAGGACAACCATAGGACATTTTTTTCTCCTAGCGATCATTAAAGGAATTTAAGCTGACTCATGCCCAATGCTCATTTGCGAATGAACATGATTAATTAATATAACACAAGAACTACATGGGTAAAGCAATAGTTACTAGTCAAATTTATTTGAGTTCTGTTTTTGCCTCAATGAGCCACAGAGCCCTTGAGAAAAGGAGATTATCTCCCCCAAAGCATGTATCTTTTCATCTATTTGCACAGGCCTCACCCCCTTGTGGGGGAGCACTTTAGAACCCCCAGTAGAAGAAGCTCATGGGCCAGCCATGTCTGTTCTAGAACAGGACAAAGCCATTATAACTACCAAAGGAGAAGAAATCACTGTGTTGTAACCTTGCATTCTGCCTTTGGAAGATAGAACAATTGGCTTCAATCTGACTTCCTCTTTGTTATCTGACCATTGCAGAAAATTATTTTCCCCACACTCCACTACCAGCTGTTCCTCAACTCCTATAACTCATATTTACCTACTTGATGAGACTCAAACTGCTAATAACCTGGAAAATATTGCTTTCTCATAGGTTGGCTTTTAAAAACACTGATATACATAAAACCATAAAAAAGACCCTTAAAAATGAAAGTATTGATGGAAAACAGGGGAGCTATTCCTCATATAAACTGCTCTATCACTACCGTCACTACCCCTGATAGCTTCCGTTTTCACAACATCCTGTCCTATGAAAAGATTCCAGATGCTGTGGTGAGAACTTATATTGGGAATACATAGAGGATTGAAGTCCAGCACTACACATGAAAGCATGAAATACATGTAATTTTTAATGGAAGGAAGTAAAATAAACAATAAGAAAAGGAATAAAGGATTTTGAAACTGGCTGACATTCAGACCTAAGTACAAAGGAATAATGTTAGTCCACTACAAGAGTAGGTTTAGATAGGAAAATTGCTATAAAGAAAATGGACACTGAGATCTGAAGCAAGCTTTTTTTCTCTTTCCTTTTTTTTTTCCATTTAAAAGGCAGAAAGACAGATGAGATGGGGGGAGGGGGAGATTGCCCATCCTCTGGTTCATTCTCCAAATGCCCAAAGCAGCCAGGGTTTGGATTAGCCAAATCCAGGAGCTGGGAACTCAATCTAGGTCTCCCACATGGATGACAGGAACCCAAATACTTGAGCTATGTCTACTGCCTTCCCAGGTGCACATTAGCAGGAAGCTGAAATTAGGAGCGGAGCTGATTCAAATCTAGGCACTCCAATATAGGATGTGGGTATCCAAAGCAGTGTCCTAACTGCTGCATCAAACACCAGTCTCACTGGGGTGGTTTTGATAAAGCAAGTCCATAGGGATGGAGTAGGAGGTTGGGAACCAGAAAACAAACGCAATCAAATGAGTGTTCAATGCTGGACATCATGAAGTTACTCCTTGTAATCACACTGAGATGTTCATTCCACAGACAAAAACAAAACTGGGTTAGGAAGTAACAGTTCTCATCTATTATTCTGATATAAAGCCAACTACATGACTAAAAATGCACATCAGAAAGGATGAATGGCAATGAGTTCCCACGGGGTTGGTTACATAGACATCCTGCCATTAGACAGATCCCCCAGCTCCAAGGTCATAGTGGAATAGAGTCACGGAAGTTCCCCCAGGTGTTCTGATTAGCAAACCCTCTTTCTTTTGTGAGAAACCCTACATTTTAGTTGAATTCAAACTTGATCATTTTGAGTGCTATGATAGTGTTTTTGCACCATTAACAGCAGACAAAGGAGTCAATAAATCATTTGACTGTACTTGTGGAAACTCAGCATTGAATTTAATAATTCAGGAAGTGATCCATTTTCATTAGTACATCCAAAAGGCATGAGGAAGAGCAAACACAAGTATCATTGATTACCTTGTCAGATTCAACAAACACCATATTGATGGCTAAAAGCCTCCATTGACAACGGAAAATATCATATATTATCAGACTCATAAATGCATGTATTTGGCAGTTATTGTTTGAAGCCTAATTGCCAGTCAGGCTGTCTGGTATGGCTATGAGAGATTCCATGATGAGAAAGATGTAATATCTCTGGCCCGAGTTACAGGGTGAGCTTAGCCTGGTAGAGATAAAGCTGTTAGATTACAGCAGCTATCTGACTCCCAACTAATCATTAATTTTTTCATGAAGATATGAAATAGATAAAATTAACTCCTATACCCACACTGGGGTTACAGAGTTCGACTGTGGCCAATGTCCACAGTAAGAAAATAGCCTTGGCATGCATGTGTTTTTCATTTCTCTATTCCCAGCTCTGGAAATATACTTCTTTACTTACAACAGTAGTGATCCTCTTTTATTTATGGTCCTACTCAAATATCTGTTGACTAAGTCCAGGTCCTGAATGTGTAATACAAATCAATTTGTGGGTTGAAAATAAATCCTCATAATTCACAGTCAGTAATAAGCACAAATTTATCATTGAAAACAAGGGTGTGAAGGATGGAAATTATTATGATTTATAATGAAAAAACTATATATTTTTCTATTATTTTTCACAACTTTTCTCTGGATTGTTTTAAACTCTTCTTTGTTAATCTATGCAACATTCTAACAAGAGTGATGAGAGAAAATAATGTACCTGCCTTTTCTAAGATTCTTCTGTTTTGGTACTGTTATCTCAAAATAGCAATTGAAAGAATCTTAAGCAAAGCTGAATGACTCCAGGCTTTGAATCTATCTGAACTTTAGACGTGTTGGTAATAAAAGATGGAGTCATTAAGACTCTTCCCTAGTGATTAAAATTAAGTTGGTCTGCAACGTTCAGCAAGCATGTCCTTCCCTATGGGGAAATTAGCATTTCTCCCATCCAGAGGATATAGCAATAGGTGTCATCTGGGAAGAAAACAGTAGCCCTCTCGAGACAAACAAACCTACCAACAATCTGATTCTGACTCCTATGCTCCCAAAGTCATGAGAAAGCAAACATGTTATTTATCAAATCAGATGTTTACAGTCATACAAAATGGACTAAAACAATGATGCAGGGGTTTCTGCTGTGCTTCCTCCCTGCCTCCCCCATTCCCTAGGGTGCATCCACTGCTGCAGGTTTTCTTTATGCATCAGCCTCACTCTCACCTAACACAGACATACATTTTACTCATAGCAGGAGATTGAAACCTACAGTTGAAAGACATGGTCAGACTTGCTTTGTCCAACAGAAATCCCATATGGAACATTCCCAGTTGTTCTGTCTTGACTTATAAGCTTATATTTTAATCATCACCACAACCACATGGATTTAGTTCTCTAGCTGAATAACTCTGTCAATATGCTTAGCCTCAAAGCCAAGAAGCAGGTTCCCATAGTAAGTCGCATCAAATTTTGGAGGGCTCAAATAAGAATATATCAGAAGTCTATTAGCAGATAAGGAAATTAAGTTCAGACAGGATAAATAATTTGTTGAAGGATATCCAAGTGCTATAAATCCAATAAGATGTACCAAAGTAGGATTTTTATTCCAGTTCTAATTCCAAGACTAATTTCAAAGCTCATGTTCTTAAAAAAAATAATAATCTGATACAGAATTTTTCAAACTATGGTTTGTTAACCCATTTACAGCTCATGAAATCAGTTTAAAGGATAATAACCACTTTGCACTAAATACATATAATAGAAAATATCACAAGGCATCACACTGTAAAGATGAGATTGTATAGTAACACTGATTGCTGTCAAAAAAAAAAAAAAGGAATGAAACCACTCAATTACCTGGTTTTGTCCATGGAGATGATTACAGCCTGTAGGAAGGACTATTAACATCACAGTAAAATGTCTTCACTCTCCTAATCCCTGTAGCCTGTAAAAGGACTCACCAGCACATTGGGATTTTCCTTGAATTGCTCTTGTTATTGCTGTTATTATATGAAAGTTTCACTCTTGGCTTTGAAGGGTTTGAACATCCTTTTTCACAAGTTTCTTTTTTTTAATCTTTTTTGGCAGGCAGAGTGGACAGTGAGAGAGAAAGAGAGAGACAGAGAGAAAGGTCTTCCTTTGCCATTGGTTCACCCTCCAATGGCTGCTGCGGCCGGCGCACGGCACTGATCCGAAGGCAGGAGCCAGGTGCTTCTCCTGGTCTCCCATGGGGTGCAGGGCCCAAGCACTTGGGCCATCCTCCACTGCACTCCCGGGCCACAGCAGAGAGCTGGCCTGGAAGAGGGGCAACTGGGACAGAATCCGGTGCCCTGACCGGGACTAGAACCCAGTGTGCCGGCACCGCAAGGCGGAGGATTAGCCTATTGAGCCGCAGCATTGGCCACAAGTTTCTTATCTAGTGCAAAATGAAAAGTCCATAATGTAGTATTGGTCAATAAGATCTATTAGTAAAACAGAACTGTGTTAATAATTATAAAAGTGGAAAAAATAACCAAGTAGTTATATCCTAACTAGTGGCTTTTAACAAACAATGAGATTATATTATTACCTTGGGGAAAGATTTCCTTTGTGGAGTTGGTGATATTTGCAAGTGAGTCTGTATGAGATAACTTGGCTTAAGGGGTGAGTGTGTGTGTGTGCATGCGTGTGTGTGTGTGTGTGTGTGTACAATAAACCTCCAGGAAATAAAATTATATTTTCCAAGAAGAGATTCTAATCAAAGGTTGTACCAAACAAGAAGCCTTCAACATTCACTATCCCCAGCAACCCCATACATAAACTTTATTTTAGAGAGGAGACAGGATTCACATGATTTTCTCAAGTCCCATCAATCAATTTCACCTCACTCTGATTTACATCCCTCCATTCCTCTGCAGCACATCTGCCCCTGCCTTCTTTGAAGCAATTTGCAAGTTAACCCTGTGTTAGTCTGCTCTCACATCTTCAAACAGAAAGCATGACCCTAAGGGCAATGAGTCCATGAACAACAACCACTGAAAGTAAGTGGCATTACATCATCAGGATGAAAGAAAACAATATTTCATACATTTCAAATTTAATCTATATGTAAATTTAGCCAGTCTGCTTTAAAAATAAAAATTTGTGAATATTTATGTTTACACTATTCAAGAGAGATTTATGCCTTTAATTAATGGTTTAGAAGAAGCATTTTTTTTTTAATTTTATAAGCCAGGGCATTTTCTTGGGAGGTACATACTATAGACCCATTTCCTATTTGAAAGAAAACCACTAAGCTTCATCTGAGCTAATATAGAAGAGGATGAGGCTCATCTGAAAGCTGCTGGCTGTCAATAATTTACGTTCAAAGAGATTTAGGCATCTTAATAAATATCTTCCTTTCAAATGTACAATTTCAACAAAAAAAACCACAAAAGATCAGTAATAACTGAAATGCTACATTGTATAGACATGATTTTAAGTTACTATAATTAAATAAAGATCTTTATTCTTTTTATTCTTGGGTTTCACATCAATGAGGAAGTCAGGACGAATCTCCTCATAAGGTTTCTTCTTTAAAGATGAATTATGGGCTGGCACTGCAGCTCACTAGGCTAATCCTCCGCCTTGCAGCGCCGGCACACCGGGTTCTAGTCCCGGTCGGGCACCAGATTCTGTCCCAGTTGCCCCTCTTCCAGGCCAGCTCTCTGCTGTGGCCTGGGAGTGCAGTGGAGGATGGCCCAAGTGCTTGGGCCCTGCACCCCATGGGAGACCAGGAGAACCACCTGGCTCCTGCCATCAGATCAGCGCAGTGCGCCGGCCGCAGCACGCCAGCCGGGGTGGCCATTGGAGTGTGAACCAATGGCAAAGGAAGACCTTTCTCTCTGTCTCTCTCTCTCACTGTCCACTCTGCCTGCCAAAAAAATATGAATTATGTGAAAGGCATTATAAAAGAGAGAAAGAGATCTTCCACTCAGGGGTTCATTCCCCCAAACAGCCACAACAGACAGGCCTGGGCCAGCCCAAAGCCAGGAGCCAAGAACTCCATTCAGGTCTCTTTTGTGGGGGGCAGTGACACAAGTCCTTGGACCATTTTCTGCTGGATCAGAAGAGGAGTAGCCAGGAATCAAATTGGCACTCTGATATGGGATACTGGTGCCATAAGTTGCAGCTTAACCCACAAAACCACAACGCTAATCCCCTCATAGGACTTCTTATGCCCATTTCCTTAGAAAACAATTCACATAGAGGAACAGATGGGATAACCAGAGGACTAACAAGGAACTTCGATGGTTCTGTGACTTAACTCGGCAGAAATTTCCTATTCATGTAATACATCATCCTTCTTTGCATGCCTTCTGCCAGATCCTAAATTCCTTCCATCTTTTCAAAATACCATCCTTAGCTCCTAGTTGTGCTTCACAGCCAATGAGCTAAAGGAAATGGAGATTATGGAAGGATCGTGGCCATATCCTAAAAGCCTTGGGCTCTACCCACAGTCCCTTGACTAAAGAAAGCCACACAATAACCTGACTAGAAACATCCTCACAGATGGGCATCCATGTCCTTTATAAGGAGAATGCATGTATAAGTGGATACACAGATATCTCTGACATAAAATCAAAATACATTATCTAAAAGAGTATCTCCATACATGGCTGGACGTGAGCATAACCAGATCTTCAGGAATTTGCTTAAAAACTAAAGAAATCTGGCATTTGACCTAGCAGTTAAGTCACTAGTGATGATGCCTGTGTCCCATACAGGAGTACCTGAATTTAATTAATCCTCTGCAATCCCAGCTTCCCAATGGAAACCCCCAGAGACAGCAGGTGATGATTCCATTGATTGGGTTCCCTCCATCCATACAGGGGACCTGGATTGCATTCCTTTTCTTAGCTTCAAGTCCTCCAGCCCTGAGAGTCCATTTACTGGGGAGTAAACCAGCAAATGGGAGAGCACTCTCGCTCTCTTTCTCTCCCTCTTTCCTCTCTCTCTCTCTCTCTCTCTCTCTCTATCACCCACACACAGAAATAAAAGAGAAAGTAACTATTTTTTTAAACAGGGATTTTATAGACACTAAATCCATATTAGTTATTTTGAAGATTTGTATTAAGGTCCAAGAAATAGTCTTTTTAAGGAATCTACCAGGTAATGTTGATGTTGCCTAGTCAGAAGCAAAAGATTCCGCTCTATTCTCTACCCTCAGATGTAAACTCAGCCAAACCCATCCTCAAGTGCATATCCTATCCTGAAATGTGAAGTACATGCGGACCCTGAATCAGGATCCAGTATTGTGTATTTTAACAAGTCCCTGAGACAATAATGATATCTAACATTTATTGGGCATTTATTTCATTGAATGTATATTGAGTTTAAAATTTGTATTAACATATTTAACCTTTAGACAACCCTATTAGCTTGTTTTATTCTCATTCCTATTTTGGAAAGAAATAAACTAAGGGACAGAGAGGTTAAATAAATGTCCTATGCTTACAATATTAACTGGAAGAGCTGGAACTCCAGCACAAGCAGAGCCTTCGTGTTCCCCACTGAAGGTAGATACCCAATGAGGTATGACACTTAAGAAGGTAAGAGAAACAGAAAGAATATGTAGCGGCTTCTGATGAAGGTTCTCCAAGCTACGTTTTGAAGAATTCTGCAGTAAAGAATATTATTTCGTATTGATCTCAAATTCAAGTTGCCAGTGCAACCAGTTCTCCTGAACCCCGTAAGGATCACCTATACTAGAAGTTCCAAACATACTTCTTCAAATATTAGAACCAACCTACAATATAACCCTGACAATGGCTCCTCTTTTTCCATTTCCAATTGAAACGAACAAGTCCCCTTTCAACTTGATCACACAAGTCGGAAATCTGAGAATTATGTCCAATTCCTTCTTCTTCTACACCTCTCTTCATTACAAACCAATCAATATTGTGTCCTATATGTCTTCCCTGAGTAATATCCCATCTCCCTGTGGACACTGCCACCAACACTGGCATCATCTCCCAAGAACAACTACAACAGTCCCTCCAATCCATTTCTCATACCACAGCAAGAGTGATCTTTCCAAAACACAGTGGATGAAATTGGGTATCTTTAACATTTCCCAGACAACCCCTGATGCACCACCACACCTGCCTCATCAGCCTTGTCTCAGAACCCTCGCCACACTCATATGGCAGCCAAGCATCCTCCTTGGTCTTCCCCATGCTCCTTCATACACCCTGGTCTGGGTGACAAGAACGCTCCTATACCTGCCTGAGGCAAGATATTTGATTATCCCAAGTCTCAGATCCTTCGCTATAAAATAGGAATAAGAAAAATTACAGATATTGGTGTTAAAAAGATAGAATAAATTAAATATATGGACTTATTTCATAATTCAAGCATTTTTACTTCTTCAATAAAGTCCAGCACTTTAAGTTTCTCCTATAATCTTTATATCAAAATGATTTGGCTATTTCTCTCATTTCTGTAGCATTTATCAAAGAACCTCAAATGAAACAGAACTGTGTAAGAATCGTTTGCTTCAATTCATAAGTTCATGAAAATCATATTACATAGTCAATAATATTCCCGATAAGGTAACACCTTGTATGTGGTGGTCTGTTAGATAATTTTTTTAAATTTTATTTATTTTTTTTTGACAGGCAGAGTGAACAGTGAGAGAGAGAGAGAGAGACAGAGAGAAAGGTCTTCCTTTGCTGTTGGTTCACACTCCAATGGCCGCCGTGGCAGGTGTGCTGCAGCCGGCGCACCGTGCCGATCCAATGGCAGGAGCCAGGTACTTATCCTGTTCTTCCATGGGGTGCAGGGCCCAAGCACCTGGGCCATCCTCCACTGCACTCCCCGGCCACAGCAGAGAGCTGGCCTGGAAGAGGGGCAACCGGGACAGAATCTGGCGCCCTCACCGGGACTAGAAGCTGGTGTGCTGGCGCCGCAAGGCGGACGATTAGCCTACTGAGTCGCGGTGCTGGCCTGTTAGATAATTTTTAAAACTACTACTTTCTTCTGTAAATCTTAATAAATGCATAAAAATAAATAATACAATTTATATGCTTTCATGAGCCTTGGCGTAAGAAAAAAGAATTGATATAAATAAATGAGCAGATCAAAGAGCATTAATTAGCATCTAATTTATAAGGGCAGACTGCACTGCACTATAAAGGATTTTGACTATGAAGTGAACCTTTATATAATGTGTAATGAAGAAGCATAGCCAAGTGTATATGTCTAAGATAAATGTCACCCAAATAAAAAAATTAATAAACTGGTTTGCTGAAATACAAATGTTCATTATGTAAAAGAACATTAAAAGCAAGAGATCTATCTCATATTTTAAGTAGAAAAAAAGCAAAATTATTACTTGGGATTACATTGAGATTCTGGAGAAAAAATTAAAAGATTATTTAGTCCCCAGTCAATAATGTTATTTAAGTCTTTGACTTCAAAATTCCTATTAATACATCAGCCTAAATATTATTTTATGTTTTATTATATATATTTTTTGTTTCCTATTATTTTTCTATCAATAGATAAAGATATATGCTACATCCATCAACAATGAAAGAAAAACCAGCAGTGGTTAAGGGACTTCCCGTAGTTCAATCCTGCTAAGGTGAGCCCTGTGCTTGTGATAAGCCCAGTTTTCTAACCCACATAGATTTTTGTGAGAGAATTCATAACTTATGGGTTGGCCTCTCTTGCCTCTTGAGATGCTAATGTTTTTCATCTAAAAGAAATTTTAATAAAAAAAGAAAGAAGATTAGTTCCAAATACACTAGAGGAAATTGCTAATTTATTTTTAGGATTTATTTACTTATTTTGAAAGTCAGCATTACAGAGTGAGATGGAGAGACAAAGATCTTCCATCTGCTGTTTTGTTCCCAAGATGGCTGCAAGCCAGAAGCAAGGAGCTTCATCTTGGTCTCCCAAACGGATGTCAGGGGCCCAAACACTGGGCCATCTTCTGTTGCTCTTTCCAGGCCATTAGCAGTAGCGATTGAAAGTGATGCACCCTGGACTTGAACCAGTGTCCTTGGGAGGCCAGCATCATGAGTGGCAGATAAGCTGCCACACCATACCACAACTCCAGCCAGAGACTGATATTTTAAAGATTCTCTGATAAAACTCTTAGAAAAGTATTAAATTGTTATTATGAAATGCTTAAGGCCGGCGCCGCGGCTCAATAGGCTAATCCTCCACCTTCGGCGCCTGCACACCAGGTTCTAGTCCCAGTTGGGGCGCCAGATTCTGTCCCAGTTGCTCCTCTTCTTGTCCAGCTCTCTGCTGTGGCCCAGGAAAGCAGTGGAGGATGGCCCAGGTCCTTGGGCCCTGCACCCGCATGGGAGACCAGGAGAAGCACCTGGCTCCTGGCTTCGGATCAGTGCAGTGTGCCGGCCGCAGCGGCCATTGGGGGGGGTGAACCAACAGAAAAGGAAGACCTTTCTCTTTGTCTCTCTCTCACTGTCCACTCTGCCTGTCAAAAAAAGAAAAAAGAAAAGAAAAGAAATGCTTCAGCACTCTTTAGGTTTCTAAGAACTAGAAAATCTGACTTAGTGTCCCAATCTTCTATTATATTTATTCAACAGCCATTAATTTTTTTTTTTTTTTGACAGGCAGAGTGGACAGTAAGAGAGAGAGAGAGACAGAGAGAAAGGTCTTCCTTTTCTGTTGGCTCACCCTCCAATGGCCGCCACAGCCGGCGTGCTGTGGCCGGCGCACCGCGCTGATCCGATGGCAGGAGCCAAATACTTATCCTGTTCTCCCATGGGGTGCAGGGCCCAAGGACTTGGGCCATCCTCCACTGCACTCCCCGGCCACAGCAGAGAGCTGGTCTGGAAGAGGGGCAACTGGGACAGAATCTGGCGCCCCGACCGGGACTAGAACCCGGTGTGCCAGCGCCGCAAGGCGGAGGATTAGCCTAGTGGGCCACGGCGCCGGCTCAACAGCCATTACTTAAACACTTACTTTTTGCCAAACCCAGGGGACTGAAAATCAGGTCATACTGCCTTTAGGAATTATGAGGGCCAACTGTATGCCCTGAGTCTAACAATGATGGGATTGGGATTAAAGGAAAGCAGAAGCTGGTACAGCTCAGAGAACAGAGGTAAGGAGACAGGAGCACTAGCTACCTGGAGAGGAGTCAGAAAGGGTAATGTGGACCAGCTTCCCAACAGAGATGGTAATTGCCATGAAACTTGAAGCAGTGTAAGATTCCCAATGAAGCCCCTTCAAGTTGATCAAAGTGAGAAGGTATGAAATGGTAGAAAATCTGTAAGACCCCTCTACTCAATTTTCACATCCCTGTATAAGGCTGTACAGTATTTTCATGTCAGACTGGGCTTCACTTGCCAACTATGTGAACAGGAACCAGTAAAGTTATATTCTTGAAGTCCTGCAAACTTCCCACTTCATAGCAAGTTCTAACCACTACCCAGCTTTATTTTTTTATTACCTTCTAACATCTACGTGACTTTAACTACTTGACAGCTACTGCCTTCTAACCATCTGCTTGACTTAGTTATTTACCTGATTACCTTAGTTATTTACCTGATTCTATTCATTACAAGTAATCTACAAAGGGCAGAAGTCTATGATACTTGCTCTCTATTGTATCACCTAGAAAAATTACCAGTTGTTGAAATAATGGTTGATTGAATAAATGGGATAAGTGTAAAATGGACAGAATAATGAAATTTTATACTGTGCCATAAAGTACATAAGCTATGTAGTTAGAATCATCCCAGGGGATCCCAATACAATCCCATCAAGGTGGCATGTACCAATGCCATCTCACTAGTCCAAGTGATCAATTTCAGTTCACAATTGATCACACTGATAGGTCTAAGAGTCAAAGGGATCACACAAACAAGACTAGTGTATGCTAATACTAGCTGATAGAATAAAAAAGGGAGAGAACGATCCAACATGGGAAGCGGGATACACAGTAGATTCATAGAATGACAGATGTCCTAAATAGCACTCTGGCCTCAGAATCAGCCCTTAAAGCATTCCGATCTGGCTGAAGAGCCCATGAGGGTATTTCAGGCATGGAAAGCCAAGACACCCTGGAAAAAAAAATACCTAAATGGAAGATCTCTGTGAGTGAGATCCCAGTGGAAAGAACAGGGCCATCAAAGAAGGAGGTACCTTTCTCTGAAGGGAGGAGAGAACTTCCACTTTGACTATGACCCTGTCGGAATAAGGTCGAAGTCAGCGAACTCAAAAGGCTTCCATAGCCTCGGCAACTGATGACTAGAGCCTAGGGAGATTACTGACGCCATAAACAAGAGTGTCAAATTGTTAAGTCAACAACAGGAGCCACTGTGTACTTACTCCTCATGTGAGATCTGTCCCTAATGTGTTGTCCAATGTGAAGTAATGCTATAACTAGTACTGAAACAGTATTTTACACTCTGTGTTTCTGTGTGGGTGCAAACTGATGAAATCTTTACTTAATATATACTGAATTGATCTTCTGTATATAAATATAATTGAAAATGAATCTTGATGTGAATGGAATGGGAGAGGGAGTGGGAGATGGGAGGGGTGTGAGTGGGAGGGAAATTATTGTGGGGGGGAGTCATTGCAATCCATTAACTGTACTTTGAAAATTTATGTTTACTAAATAAAAAAATAAATTTAAAAAAAAAGAAGTTAGACTAAGAGCAAGGAGCTATTCTTAGGCCACAGGAGGAACTTGTACCAAATCTTAAGATTTAACTAACAGTGAGACAGAATGATGCCATATTTTTAATTCAAATTTTTTAAAGATTTTTTATATTTATTTATTTATTTGAAAGTCAGAGTTACACAGAGGGGGGAGAGGCAAAGAGAGAGAGAGAGAGGTCTTCCGTCCAATGGTTCACTCCCCAGATGGCCACAACAGTCAGAGCTGCACTGATCCAAAGCCAGGAGCCAGGAGCTTCTTCCAGGTCTCCCACATGGGTGCAGGGCACCAAGGTCTTAGGCCATATTCTACTGATTTTCCAGGCCATAGCAGAGAGCTGGATTGGAAGAGGAACAGCTGGGACTAGAACCGGAGCCTATATGAGATGCCCGTGCTTCAGGCCAGGGCATTAACCTGCTGTGCCACAGTGCTGGCCCTAATTCAAAATTTTCAATTTCAAGATAGATGGATTAAATGTGCCCAATAAATTCACAAAGAGAAAAATGGTATAATTACTATAAAAGGGTACATAATTGTATAAATATAAAATGATTATAATAAAAAGTGAATATAGAAAGATATTATAATGATAAATTTACATGAGAATGTCAGCACATGCAAGTCCAGTAGGGCTTGTGAGAATATCACCCAGACTTTCGTTCCAGATGCCAAATATAAGAGAGCACCTAAAGAATCAGTAATAAAAAATAATATTTTAATTCAATGTTTTAACAAATAAAATTAATGAAAAATCACTAATGAACAAAATATCATGTTACATTTGAGGCATTTCTCTTTTATTTCCAGTCTTTACTTAGCTTCAAAATCAAGATTATCCTTCTCTTCACATTCACCTACTACTAGTGAAGGATACCTAACCCAGGAATCAGAATGCTTGAATTCAAGACTTGAGTTTGCACCTGTGGGTCCTTGTCTGAAGCTGTTAATCTCTCTGACCGTATTTTTTATTGATACCCTTGAACTATGAAGAAGCATGGTAAGAAATGCATCTCACTGGTACAGATTCAATGTCATACAGAGAAAAAGTGGGCAGATTCTGAAAACAAGCATGAATGTGAGCCTCAGGCATGCAACTTAGCAGCTGTGGAACCTAGAAAAATTTACCCAAATTTGTTGAAACTTAGATTCCACACCAACAAAAATTGTGTTTAATAATGTTCCTCCTATCTCATGGGTTGTTCTGAGGATTCCCACAGGATTGCTGGTGTAAAATATTAGGAAAATATAATGCTCCTAATAGAGATTAACCTTTTCATATCAAAATGAAACACAAAGGCATTTTAGGTAAACATAATAGACTATAGGCATATATGGACCACACAACAGACTATAAGTTCAGGGTGAATCTTCATTCAATTTAAGCAACAGAGGAGGTACAAAATTCACATAGGATTTGATTGAGATAATCCCAGAGATTCATTATCACATCTCATTAGGAAATGAGGATTATGACCTTGAATATATATCTGCATTATAAAACTAAGGATTGGGCTTTTTTTTTTTTTTCCGATCTGTAGAGAGCTTAACCCATCTTGTAAAAGTTAAAGAATGGAGATAGCTCAAGTCATTGTCCCCCAAAGAGATATTCTAAGAAGATGAAGGGAGAAAATGCCCTCTTTTTCATTTTTATTCATTCATATAAAAGCTTTCAGAAATGATAGGTATAAAAAATGATTCAGTAGGCACAGAAATATGGAGCATCATGGAACTTGCTTGTAACAATGCTAATTTAAAAGAATAGAGTTTTGTGATGGTGTTAACTATCATCAATAGTTTAAAATCTGTCTACTTTCAGCATAGAAGAACTTTACTAACAATATCAGTCACTGAGGACTGGATAAACACTGAGTAGCTACATAGTCAGAAAGGGGATAGATGTGTTCACAGAAAACATTGCACTGCTCTCACTGGGTGCAAACACCCACTGGCCTGCTAGAAGGACCAATGCTGGGGTCTCTACATAAGCCTGAAATCACCCAATGCCGAGCCTCAGAAAATTAAATTAACTGCCCTGAAAATTCCTGTAACCCCCAGGAGGCACTTCCGGTGTGCTCCCTGAACATCAAGTTGGCACTTTCTGATTCCTTCAGAGGCATGGGGTGCTAAGTGCTCATGAGTAGCACTTGGATTTAGAGGATGTCCCATGTCCAATTACCAGAGGCAGAGGAGGCCCTGGTAGGGAATTCTCTAAAGGAAAGGCAAGGGTTGGCTGCCCTGACTACAAAAACGATGATAAATATCTGACAGAGACACCCAGTTACATTAGGATCTGGTTTACCAGCAAAGCTATAATCACCAGGGAAAAGCTGAAAGGAAACAAAAATAGTACTACTAACACTTCACCCTGTAGTTTGAGTCATTTTTTAATATCTACCCATTGTTCTATATTTTTCATTATGTCATTAAAGCACATATAATTTTGGATCATTCTCCTGTTGAGTGAAACATCAAGCTTCTGATGTCAGTTGTTTATTTCTTTACAATCCAAATATACCATCTCTTTTGGCACCTTGAGTAGAACATATGGGGCATTTAGTAAAAAGAACAGAAAGAGAAAGAAAAAAAACTTTCTTCCTCTACATGCTTCTCTGTATCCATTTCTTCATTATTTTCTTCTCTTCATTATTATCATAATCACAACCATAATCAGTATCCTCTAAATCTGACACAGTTAGGTTTATACATCCATGTCTGTGATGATTTCTTACTAATTAGAAAAATAACAGGGCCCAGCACTATGCTGTAGTAGGATAAGCCTCTGCCTGCAGCACTGGTATCCTATATGGGCACTGGTTTGCATCTGGGTGCTCCTTTTCTGATCCAGCCCTCTGCTATGGCCTGGGAAAGCAGTGAAGGGTGGCCCAAGTGCTTGGGCCCTTATACCCATGTGGGAGACCCAGAAGAGCTCCTGGCTCCTGGCTCCTGGCTTTGGATCAGCTCAGCTCCAGCCATTGTGGCCATTTGGGGAGTGAACTAGCAGAGGAAGGCATCTGTCTCTCTATCTGTCCCTTTCTTTGCCTGTAACTCCACCTCTCAAATAAATAAATCAAAATTAAAAAAAAAAAACTCCTAAACTATAAAATAACAAGAATAAAACAGCAGTTGAAATTTTTTAAAAATCAGATAACCTTGATTTAAATCAATATATTTTATATACATAAAAAACAAAAGTAATCCGTAAATCAGAGCAAATACTCCCTACTTCAAAGTCAGGGTAATATTCATCAAAACTTAAAAAGTGAAAATTCATCTATTTTATTGATAAATAGTCTGCATTTTGAGAAGTATGTAGCGGGACCAACGCTGTGGCATAGTGGGTAAAGCCACCACCTACATGCAGTGCCAGCATCCCATATGGGCACCAGTTCAAGTCCCCGCTGCTCCACTTCCAATCCAGCTCTCTGCTATAGCCCCGGAAAGCAGTAGAAGATGACCGAAGTCCTTGGGCCCCTGCACCCACATGGGACACCCAGATGAAGCTCCTGGCTCCTGGTTTTAGATCAGCACAGCTCTGGCCATTGCAGCCATCTGGGGAGTGAACCAGCAGGTGGAAGCCTTCTTTCTCTCTCTCTCTCTCTGCCTCTGCCTCTTTGTAACTCTGCCTTTCAAATAAATAAAGCAAATCTTAAATTGAAAGAAGAGTGTGTAGCTAAGTATGTATGCTAAATAGCCAAGTAGATGAGTCAAAAAAAATTTAGTATGCGAGTTAACGAATTAGACAAAATAAGCTAGAAGAAATTTAGACAAATAAGTAAGCTAAACGAATTTAAGTAATATAACATAATTTAGATTAAATTAGACAAAATAAGTAAGGTAGATGAATGTAAGTAAGCTAGATGAAATTGCTGCAGGTCACTGTTTCAGTCTCTGGCTTTCCAACCTCACAAATAATAGAAATGATTATTACAAAATGCAAAGAGTCAGAAAGGATTACCCTGTAAGTGACTGGAGTTTTGGAAACTGAACTGAAACTAACCTTAATAAGAGGCAGAGACAATTCTTTCAGTCACTGTGTGCTGTCCATAAACATTTTAAATAGCATGCTCCTGCCACACAGTGTATCTTGATTGCTCATCCCCTTAATCCATAATTACCCATCACTGTGTGATACCCTTGATTGCACACAGTAATCCCCCAAACTCCCAGGGAAACTGCTGTTCAGATCCTGGGAGCCTCCTGCCAGATGAGCTGCCCAGCTGTTTGAAAACAAAGCTCAGCAGCAGAGAGCAAAGAGGGCAGACATCAATCAGTCCAACTGATGTGCTCCTCGCTAGCTCTGGGCAATCGCAATTTTGCTATTAAAGTCGCACTTGAAATGCTCCTGGGAAGATCAATGCTAAACTCAGTAGTAATTACTCTTGAATAAATAAATAATGGTCCTAATTTTTTACTTACACATGTACATTAAATATCCTCGAAGTGGGGTGGGAGGGTAGGAGTTGGCTGCTATATTTAAACACAGTCCCAATTAATACAAGAAAAGATTTCCCCTTAAGTCAAGAGAAACAAACAAACAAACAAAAAGAACAACTCAATATGGAGTAAAAAAAAAATATTTAAGTACGAAGACATGTTCAGATGCTGTACTAAACATTTAGAAAAACCTTTTCTCCCCTTGAGGCATGTAAAGTCTGAGATGTACAGGTTTAGAAAAAGAAAACAAGGCGGCCAGTGCCGTGGCTCAATAGGCTAATCCTCCGCCTGCAGCGCCGGCACACCAGGTTCTAGTCCCGGTTGGGGCGCCAGATTCTGTCCCGGTTGCCCCTCTTCCAGGCCAGCTCTCCGCTGTGGCCAGGGAGTGCAGTGGAGGATGGCCCAAGTACTTGGGCCCTGCACCCCATGGGAGACCAGGAGAAGCACCTGGCTCCTGGCTTCAGATCAGTGCGATGCGCCGGCCGCAGCAGCCATTGGGGGGGTGAACCAACGGCAAAGGAAGACCTTTCTCTCTGTTTCTCTCTCTCTCACTGTCCACTCTGCCTGTCAAAAAAAAAAAAAAAAAGAAAACAAGGCAAAGTGCCATACATTTTTTTAATAATTCAATGAACATGAGCATATTAAAAGCTTTGATAACTCATGAAATATAGTTAAAATCAATATTTCTCAAACAAGTAAACCCATTTTAAAACACCCAATAACTAAATATCATAGATTGTCTATACAACATCACTTATATCTGAAAAGCATACTTTCTCAGTTTGGTAAGTGTTTTCTTTCTCTAATCTCTTGTGAGACAGACAAGGGTCTGATCAGGTATACAATATGCACCCATGGGGAGATCTGAAATCACCACTGAGAGCCCAACTCACCACTAGTTTTATTGCATATAAAAGTAGTCTGTGTTTATTCGTCCATTCCAATTAGACCAAATAAGATATAAATTGGACTGTGACAAGTAAACAGTCCTACATTTGCCAGTTAAGAAAGCTCCAACAGAAAAGGGTGAATTTAACTAAGCATAGGAAAAACTAAAAATTAAACATCTGGCATCTTGGATGGTAGCAAGTAAAAAAAGATGAGATTTAGAGAGATTATGAAAATTGGCTACAACCAATCTGAGTTGTGTTTATTTCAATAGATGCTTTTCATTTAAATGACTTAGTGACTTTATAGTCACTAACATCTCTTTCCAGTTTCAGCTCTGCAAATAGTTCTTAAGAAGGAAAAAGAAATGGTCAAGAGACTAGAGGAGCTCTGAAATGCGTCTTAATATCCCATTTCTCCTTTCTAGATGCTCCCGGCACTCCCTCTCTCCTTTACACAATTCATCTTCTTGCAATACTGCACACGTAGGCAAGCCAGCATCCAGGAGCCATAAGAAGTTTCCATGCTTGTCTGGGGCTTAATGCTGTCCACCCCATGCCTCATGGCCTGTAAACTGCAAAACAGAAAAGAGGACTTTTTAATCTTCTAACTGCATTTTTCAAAGTTATTCCTTACTGTCATCATTAACTAATTAGCGGAAAAAGTTAATATCAGGGCAGAATCATCAGATAGACGTTGGACTGACTTGAAATTTCAGGGAACTACATGTTCAAACCATAGGAATCCTCCAGCTGTCTATGCAAGCCCTAAGTTTTTGTGGGAAAGAAAGATTTTAAACTCTTTGAATAGGAAATGTTTAATATACACTGAGGCAGCCTAACTCTTTTCCGAGGCTTAGAAGTTTCACTCTACACACAAACCTCTCTATACTCAAGGAAGTCAATGTCTCCCAGGCTTGTAGCACTGTCCTGAGGATGCTACAAGCAACTGGACTGGCAAGTTGGAACAGTAAAGCTCAGAATGTGCATGTGGAAGTTAATCTGTCCCCTGAATTCTTCCAGAGATATGTTGAAGTTCTGAATTTGTTAAATTTATTTTCCTTCTTCCATTACCTTACTTGGGGTCCCACCCACCTAGGTTTGAGTTCTGTAACTTATTGTTGACCACCATGAGCCTGAAGCCCATGAGAGCCTGGGGGACAACCAGTGGACACACACGAGAAGTGAACATACAAGAAACATAAGAATTGAGTCCTCACTACCAAAGTGGATAACTTTTCCATATGAAAGTCACCCTCTCGGAGCATCAACCAGACCAACTCACGTGTACTTTGACCACTAAACAAGAGACCCCCGCTATGCAGTGACGTGTACTTTGACCACTAAACAAGAGACCCCCGCTATGCAGTGGGAGAGCTGGGTTTGAAAACCAAGTGTGTCAGCCTGACATCAAATGTATGCTCTTTACTGAATCAAATCAGAATGAGTCTGTAGCTCACTCTAGAAATAGATGACTTGGAATTTTTTGACAGGCAGAGTTAGACAGTGAGAGAGAGAGACAGAGAGAAAGGTCTTCCTTCCATTGTTTCACTCCCAAATGGCCACTACGGCCTGTGCACTGCACCGATCCCAAGCCAGGAGCCAGGTGCTTCCTCCTGGTCTCCCATGTGGGTGCAGGGCCCAAGCTCTTGGGCCATCCTCCACTGCACTCCCAGGCCACAGCAGAGAGCCGGACTGTAAGAGGAGCCACCGGGACAGAATCCGGTGCCCCAACAGTGACTAGAACCCGGAGTGCTGGAGCCACAGGTGGAGGATTAGCCTAGCGAGCCGCAGTGCCGGCGATGACTTGGGTTTTTAACCCCCTAAATTTAAGCACAGAGACTCACTGCTATTGACCAACCCATGGTAAGAAACCACCTATCCACTAAAACACAATCTCTCTATTTTTTTTAGAATTAAAATACAAAGATGTTTGGATGCTGAAAGAAAGGATGCTAGAAAAGAGACAGGAATAAATAGCACAACTGAGATACCAAGGTGTAACATTTCCAGTAAAGAGAAGTACAGCCAATGACACGTTGAAAAACACACCAGGAAAAATTATTCTCTTGTTTTGAATCCTGGCAGATGACACAGTCCTAAGAGGGACTAGTTATTTTCTGGAAGGCACAGAAAACAGAAGTGCCCTGCTCAAAAGAAAGCCCAAATTCTTTACTGTATGAGACACCAAAGTCCCTCTGCAGCTAATCTGGGATGAGACCACGTTTTAAATCATGGAACACAGAGGCCATTTTCCTCTCTGAGCACTTTCTGGGGATGCTTAATTCTGTATCTCTGGATTAAAAAATAGCATCTGCTTCCAAAATGTCATCAGGGATTTGGATCTGCCACAGCTATCTAATTTAGCTGTCTCATGGGACACTGAGCTAGCAGTGTATTCTTTGCAACGTACTTTATTTCTCCTTACCTCTCCAGCACCAGCTTATTTCATCTTCACAACCCTTTTAACTATAATGCATCTATAAATTAAATTCTGTAATTTACCCTGAGTTCATTTTTTTAAAGACAATTTTATGGCTCAAACTTCACTTTTAAATTAAGGATTGTCCATGGAATTCAGTTTCACAGTTTTACTGTTGCCTTCTCTTCACTCCAAATCCCATGGACTTTAAAAGCACACTTTAAAGGTCTTCCTTCACATCAGAAAGACTTCTTCCCTCCCCTGGATTCCCTTAGTACTTCATTCATCATTGTACTGTGTCATTTATATTCTATCTCATTTTAGAGTTCCTTATTTGTATCTCAGCTCCACAATATTCTGCAAAGCCTTTGAAAATATTTGGATTTATATTCATCCTTTTGTCCTTCCTGTGTCTAGCCTGGAGTCTTATACATAAAACCATTTCAATTCATTCCTGCTAAATAGGAATTTGATTTTTAAAGCTCAATAATTTGTAACAACCAGGTAGCTAAACCTAAACAACTAAACCTAAACCTAAACAACACCTAAACAACTCCAAATCAGAGAAGAGTGACATGAATATTTAAAGAGCAATCTAACAATTGTGGAATCTTGAATGAATATTTAAACTCTAGACCTTGTTTCCTAACATCTGTAAAATGGAAATATTTCTGGGACATACTTCATTGAGTTTTTGTCAGAAATTGATTGGGTGATGCTCTTTATGCAGCTTAGTGTAAGTACCCAATAAGTGTTGCTATTATTTTTCAGTTTAAAAAGTAGCAAGACATATTACACACAAAAACCTCAGAGAATTTTTAAAGTTGCACCAAAATAAATATCTTTTAATTTCATTTTCTATGAGTTTTTTGAAGTTCACTTTCTCTCTTTCTCTCACACACTCATTTTATATATATATATATCCATGCAAATATATATATATACACTATACACTCATTAAATATATATATATATATATCCATGCAAATACATCAATAAAACAAAAATGGTGTCATAAAAAGATACATATCACATACATTTTATCAATCCCTGACTCAAAACTTTTACCAAATATTTTGAAGTTATCATCAAATGAAAACCAAAGCTAGATTTGGGTAATGAGTGACATTTTTCAAGATGACTACTGCAATAGGGGTAGCGTGTCAACCTAAGGATTTGAATGTGTCTGAAATGAAGCTGGAAAGGATTTTCTTTTATAGGAGGGTTCAGGAGAACCAGCATGAACATCGCAAATGTGGGGAACCCAGCAGACAGCATGATCCAGAAAGTTCATCATATGTTGGACTGATTTTTAGAATGGTCTGTCTGAGGCTGCAGGGGTGGGGAACATATTCTGTATCTTAGTGGTTAACCTCAGGGGCAAAGTTCACGGGCCTTTGGAGAGCAGAGAAGCACAGTTAAACCTGGTAATGGGTCAGTGGGTGAGTGGGATGGGATGAGCAGCAAGTGAGCACTTAGTCATTACACATCACTTAAAAAGTTCCATTAGCGGAAGCAAGTCACATGAAAAACCAACTTCAAAACAGGGAGGGAAGTGCAATCCCGACATGCGCCAGGTAGAGAAGAACATAATCCCCGTGGACAGCCAGAGTTCCCACCACAGCGGCTCAGCCTTTGCCTTCCTCTTCACGGAGGAAGCACTTCTGCTGAAGGGCTGCTTCTACCAGCGAAACCTCACTGCACACCAGGAAGTTCCAAAATACTACTCACGCAGCAACTTGACCAAGGTATTTTCCAGCTGAATATTAAAAAAAGAATCAGGGGCCTGCACTTTGGTGTAGCAGGTAAAGCTGCCTCCTGCAGTGCCAGAATCCTATATGGGCGCCATTTCGAGTCCCAGCTGCTGCACTTCCAATCCAGCTCTCTCCTATGGCCTGAGAGAGCTGTAGAAGACGGCCCAAGTCCTTGGGCCCCTGGGCCTGCATGTGAGACCCAGAAGATGCTCCTGGCTCCTGGCTTCGGATCAGACTTCTGATCAGCGCAGCTCTGGCCATTGTGGCCATCTGGGGAGTGAACCAGTATTTAGAGGACTGACCTCCCTCCCTCCCTCCCTCTTTCTTTCTTTATCTCTCTCTCTCTCTCTCTCTCTGCCTCTGTATCTGCCTCTCCCTCTCTCTTTCCCTCTCTGTAACTCTGCCTTTCAAATAAATAAATCTTTTACAAATATCATGTATTTTATCAACTTGTATTAAGGAATTGGGAAAAAAAGATTGAAAAATTTATAATTATGTATGTTTCATATATAAATGTTTAACTTCAAAAATCATTGTAACCTACCAATATTAGTAACTAAATGAGACAATAACTTACTTAAACTGCAGGTATCCTATATAGACTATCACACTCAATAAGCACTTTGCTGTATGAATTGATGTGAATAGTCCTTTAGCATTTCACAGGCCTTATGGATCCTCTACCTCCACTCTAGCTGATGGACAAAAAGTTTTATATTGAAAATATATTCAGGTCTTGCAATCTCTGTCTGAAGCACATGGGAAAGCAGAGAGCGGAGGATGTGCTTACCTGAAGTGGTTGGTGCGAGAATGAAATGATGGGGATGTGCTTTGCCAATGTTAGAAGTAAATAGCCAAGCCAGCGCCATGGCTCAATAGGATAATCCTCCGCCTGCGGCGCCAGCACACCGGGTTCTAGTCCCAGTCAGGGCGCCAGATTCTGTCCCGGTTGCCCCTCTTCCAGGCCAGCTCTCTGCTATGGCCCGGGAGTGCAGTGGAGGATGGCCCAAGTGCTTGGGCCCTACACCCACATGGGAGACCAGGAGAAGCACCTGGCTCCTGGCTTGGGAACAGCGCAATGCACCAGCCGCAGGGTGCCGGCCACGACGGCCATTGGAGGGTGAACCAACGGCAAAGGAAGACCTTTCTCCCTGTCTCTCAGTCTCACTGTCCACTCTGCCTGTCAAAAAAAAAAAAATAAGTAAATAACCAGAGATATTACTTATACATCACATTGCGTTGCTTAATGATGGTTTGACTCTGTGCCAAGGGCATTTTATATCCTCATTCCACTTAGTCATTTATAAAAACTAATAAGATTATTTCCATGATATAGATTAGGAACCTGAGCCTTAAAAAACAGTCACTTACACTACTTTAGTTGATCAAAAGTAGAGCCAAGATTCATCCAGCATCCTCTGGTACTAAAGCCAACAACCACTGATTAATTCCCTGTTTCCTTTCCTCTGATTCATACATCAAGGATATTTTAAAAGTCCTCGAAAATATTTCTTAATTTCAAAAAGAACCCAAAAAACCCAATACCCCCATCCATCTCAGTCTACACTAACCAATCATTCACTGACAACCTGTAAGTAATGGATCCCCTGCCTTGGTGAGAGAGAGGCATCTGGAACAAAGAGAGGAGCATGTATGTTAAGCAAAAAGTACAAATTTATACTTCTACTTATATGATTGTAATTACACTCCCCTCACCATCTTCTCCAGAGCTGTTAAAACCCCACATTCTCAGGGGTGCAGGGCTGAGGAATAAATTTATTATCGTGAGCCACTGATAAAATACTTCCTCCAAACTTCAGGGCAGAAATACATACGAGGGTACTTCAAGAAATTCAAAGAAAATGAAATTAAAAAACAATTTGTTTTGGTGCAAAAAACATTTTTAAATCTATGAACAGTTTTTCATATTAGTCATATCTTGTAAACTTTTTGATGATCCCTCTTATGTCCCTATTAAAAATTGAAGTATGAGGTCATCCTTCCCTGGAGAGAGTGAAAGGAAAGATCTTGCTCTATTACTAACAAATGCCTATATGATCTCAAGGAAATTGTACTTTGTGATTGCAAGCTAAATTCCTTGGAATGAGATAATTTCCTTTTTATTCTAAGATATCTGTGCACATTTGTATATGTACACATATATACCCCCCCCCACACACACACACACTCATTTGAATGGAAAGGAGTCAGCCTTTACAGTATAGTGGGCTTTGCATATATTTACCTAAGAAACTGAATTTAGGGGCTGGCATTGTGGTACAGCAGGTAAAGCTGCAGCCTGATGCACTGGCATCACATACGGTGCCAGTTCAAGACCCAACTGCTCCAATTCTGATCCAGCTCCCTGCTAATGTGCCTGAGAAAGCAGTGGAAGATGGCCCACGTAATTGTGCTCCTGCATAAATCTTTTTAAAAAAGAAGAAGAAGAAAGAAACTGATTTTAAATTCCGTAATACTTTGAGCAAATTATCTCTTCACTTAGCTGAAGTTCTAGTATCAATAAAATAGAAGATAAAAATTCCTTCCAATGGGGTGGTTATGTAGATTGAATTCAATATAATAATGTATTAAAAACATTTAGTTCAATGTTTTTGGATATTGGGGACTCAGAAAATGTTTTGTAAAGATTGTAATTTTCTAGAACCCAGGCTTGCAAATATACTTAATTGGCACAAATTAATTGGCTTAGTAGGATTTTCCAAATACAGCAATGGCAGCACACAAACACTTGGCATCAATGATTCCTTTCTACCTTCTTCCATAATCCAAATCACTACTCGGCCAGCTTTTGGTTTAAAAAGCAGGTATGGGAGCCAACGCTGTGGCACAGCTGGTTAACGCCCTGGGCTGAAGTGCCGGCATCCCAAATGGGCACCAGTTCTAGTCCCGGCTGCTCCACTTCCGATCCAGCTCTCTACTATGGCCTGGGATAGCAGTGGAGGATGGCCCAGCTCCTTGGGCCCCTGCACCCACATGGGAGACCCGGAGGAATCTCCTGGCTCCTGGCTTCGGATTGCCACAGCTCTGGCTGTTACAGCCATCTGGGGAGTGAACCAGTTGATGGAAGACCTCTCTCTCTGTCTATACCTCTCTGTAACTCTGTCTTTCAAGTAAATAAAAAATAAATAAGTAAAATAAAATAAAAAGCAGGTAAGATACTGAGAACTCCCATCTCCATTCTGTGTCTTCACTTATCTCTTTAGGGGTCCCTTTCAAGATAAGCTCCCTGGGCTCCACCTCCCCATGGCAATACCCCATTCTCCAAGTTCAGGAAGTACTACAGAGACTGGTTATTCATGTGATTAGATGAGTTAATGCTGTTCTCACAAGGTGGTGCTGGGCCAGCTCCACAAATCTTAGAACTCCACAAGAATGTAAAATTACAGGCTCCATCCAAGCCTCGGAAATTCTGAATAGGACCTGGCCCTCCAAGTGATTCTACTTCTTGCTTAAGTTTGAAAACCACAGTTGTAGAGGGGGGAAAAAATCCTTATCAAACTTACTCATCAAGAAGTGTGGATGACAGGGTGACATTCGCTTATTAGCCATTTACTCCTCAAAAAGGAAGCTTCAAATAAGAATATTCATTCTCCACTTCAGACTAGACTGTTGCTATCTTTTTTAAAAGGATTTATTTAGAAAGGCAGAGTTACAGAAAGAGAGAGAGAGAAGGAGAGATTTTTCCATCCACTGGTTCACTCTAAATGACCACAACCACCAGTGCTGGGTCAGGCCAAAGGCAGAAAGCCAGGATCCTAGAAGGCACATTGCAGGGAGTTGGACTAGAAGTGGAATACCCAAGACTCTAAAAACAAGCAACCATATGGGATGCCCACTGCACCACAATGCTGACCCCGTTACCATTTCTCTATAGAGACTCTGTGGGCAGACAATCTCCACCCAAGAGTAGAAAAGTGACCAGAGCAGCCACAATGAGACATAGCTGCAGCGGCCTGGAACTCTGGATTTCAGCCAGACTCAGCAGAGGAATAAAAGGACTAAGTAGCTAGGCTAACTGCTGCACAGTCATATCCAAAATCTAATCAGGGTCCATCAGGGAACAAGGTTTGAATGTAACTCTAAATCAGTAACCCTTCCTAATTTTGATCCTGGCTTAGTTTGCATGGGTTCTGATTACAGTAACTGGGTTGGTTTCCCTCACTTTTGAAATTGAGGCTGAAACAGGAGAGAGAATAAGAGATAAATGGCCAAAAAAAAATCAGATTACAGATAGCAGTTTACCACAGCTTCTAGGAAATCATGACGGGAATTAAATGTAAATGCACATGCAGTACCTGAAGCCCAGATGTGATTTGTGCATCTTTGTTTCAAGTGCATTTGATATTTTTATTATGCTCTCCATTGTTGAAATTTTCTAGTGAATTGAGATGGTGCAGCTAAAGAAATGTGCTTGAAGTCAAGAATAATAAAGAAGAGACACTGAGCGTACCCATTTGGAGGCAAGTGACCAAGCATCATTTATTTCACAAAGCTCGAAGTGGGGAACTATGGAGAGCCTGGTCACTTACAGTGAGTGAGAAAGGCGTTATGCGAGGAAGTCTGACCTTGACCTTTCGTGACCTTGGACAAGTCAAAGTCTCTGTCTGCAGTTCAATGAAGGTGCCTTTCTGCAAACTAATGCTGGCAGGATTTGACTGCGCTGATCGCCCTGCGAAACACTCTTCTCGCCATGCCCACTTCAGTCCAGTTTCACCTCATGTACCTCATTAGATATTCACTGGCCTCTTTGGTAGAGCTGACAGCAAAGTCATTTAATAGTTAGGAGGTACACATCTTTTAAAAGGCTTCCTTTGCTATAAAATATTGTAACTCTTTGTCTCCCAGTTTGTAATCCTTATCAGACTGCTGGGAAGAGTAAGCACAGAGGGTTTTTATTCAGGCTTAGTAGGACTAAGGGAAATCATATCTACTGCATCTCCTCAGAAGTAGAAGACCTCCTAAGAATACCTCATATAAAAGGAATTGCAAGTTTAGAGATGAGTATAAAGTACAATTCCTGTCCTTGGAGAGTGCATTTGCTTGACTGAGCAGTTTGGGGGCACTTCTCAATATCTAATATGGTACACGGAGGACTCCAGTCCAGAAGCCACTGTCCAATACAGTATACACCAACTATATGATGCTATTTAATTTGAATTTAAGTTAATTGAAATGAAATAAAACCAAGATTTGATTTCCTCAGCTGGATATTTCAATTGCTTAATGATTATGTGTGACTGGGGAACCACCATATTGGACAGTACAGGTAATCAATATATCCAGTATCAAAGAAAGTTCTGTTGGAAATGATTATTTAAAACTATTAGTTACTTGATTCATGAAACTCAGAAAAAGTAGCAATAAAGAAATGACCCTTAAAAGATTTCCACGGGGCCGAGGCTGTGGCATAGTGGGTAAAGCCTGCAGTACTGGCATCCCATATGGGCGCCGGTTTGAGTCCCAGCTGCTCTACTTCCAATCAAGTTCTCTGCTGTGGCCTGGGAAAGCAGTAGAGGATGGATCAAGTCCTTGGGCTCCTGCACCTGCGTGGGAGACCTGGGAGAAGCTCCTGGGACAGGCACAGCTCTAGCTGTTGTGGCCAATTGGAGAATGAACCGGTGAATGGAAGACCTCTTTCTCTCTGCCTGTCCTTCTCTCTCTCTGTAACTCTTTCAAATAAATAAATATTTTAAAAAAAGATTTCCATGGTCAATCCTAATATTCTGACTCCATGGTGGCCACTGATCACAGGAGAGAGAGTCTGTTGGGGAGGCACTCTCATCATAAATCAGGTCAATGTGGCCAATTACAGGAGAATCAGGTGCTCTTATATCAAGATAAGCTATTACTATACATGTTTAAATCATTAAAAATAATAAAAGATAGCTAAAATGTTTCTCAAAAATTTGAATTCACTTCTGCTTGCCACCCCCCACACAAGGAAAACTTATTGTTTGGTAACAATACACAGGTGGGAAGCAAGTATACCATTAGTGCTTTTTCTGACTTTTTTATTTTTGTCTGATTTCTAGAGCATTTGGCATAAGCTGGATAAGCAAGGGCAGTACTTGGAATTCTGCTAATTCCTGACCTTTTAAGTCTGGCTGTCTTTAAAACCCAAAGGCATAGATAGAAAACTACTGGGCCTCAGTTCATAGCTATACAATTTGCAGTTGTCATATAATACTTACAGCAGTATTATAAAATATATATTATTTACCCCTTTTATGGATGCTGAAACTTAGGCATGGAAAAAAAATGTTACTTGATGTGCACTTGATTGATAATAAAATGTTTGCAGAACATGAAGTTAAGGCAAAAGCGTGATTGAGTTCTTCCTTTTTTTTCCCAGCCAGACTGTACATAGCTGTATTACAGACTTTTTCCATAAACAATCATGGTATTTCAGGCAGGACATGGGCAGACAATTGTTAACAGTATATAACACCTTTCAATTCCTTTCTGCAATGGACTACCAAAGTCAGAAAACCACTGTAAGACCAAATGAAATCGTCATTGGATGCTCTGAAAAGAAAAGTCCGAAGTAAGAGTTGGTATTTCCCATTTAGCATCTTGTTTAAAATCTTTTCACAAGCCAATCCTGACTTTCAGAAAAAGAAATTGAAATGGCAGAATTATCAATCTGCAGAACCACAATCTAGAAAAGGACCCTTGCATTTTTGCCTAACACCATCTCAATGTTGTCACCACGCCATCCAGATTGCTTATCATGCTGGCAACAAATTTTGGGGAGTCAGTTCACAACATAGACTGAGTAAAGTCTATGCTGAAGGCAAACCGAGAGGTGGAAAAGAGGAGAAAAAATCAAATTTGGTTTTTCCACACCACAATGTTTTGTGCCACAGGGGCTGTGTGTCAAAGGTGGGGAATGTCTCCTGGGAGCCAAGAGGAGGTCTCTCAAAATAGAAGGGAAAGATGTTTTCCCCCCACATCAACCCAGCTCCAGAGACATTCAGTTAATGACATCTACCCCTTCCCCAAAAACAACAATGAAGTGTTCTGTGTGCCAACAACATAGCTTTAAAATAAAGTAAAACACAATTCTGCATTTCTGTAACACTTCATAAAAAATAGTATCTCAAACTACACAGTCACCAGAGGTACACAGTTATCAAAAGTGCCCACTTCCCCTGGCATCTCCAGCACCTCCGGCTTCCTGTGCCTGGTCTGTAGTGGCATCCCCATTTTCTGCAGGTTTATTCTCATCCTTTTTTGCAGCAGCCTTTTTAGGCATGGGTTCTGGTTTTGGAGCAGCTGGTTTAGCAGACCTCACAGATATTCTCTGTGGTCCATCTTTTACCATGGCCTTATCTCTTTTAGCATCCCTTTCAGCCTATCTCTTGGCAGGTGGGACATCTGTGCTGGGTACACGATTGCAGTGCCACGCCTTAGGTTGGTCCAGGGGTCATTCTCACTCCTTCTGCACTGAGTCCTTCTACACTGAAATATTATCTAATAAGACAATCTAACGGGCCGGCGCCACGGCTCAATAGGCTAATCCTCCGCCTGCGGCGCCGGCATACCGGGTTCTAGTCCCGGTCGGGGTGCCAGATTCTGTCCCATTTGCCCCTCTTCCAGGCCAGCTCTCTGCTGTGGCCAGGGAGTGCAGTGGAGGATGGCCCAAGTGCTTGGGCCCTGCACTCACATGGGAGACCAGGAGAAGCACCTGGCTCCTGCCTTCAGATCAGCACAGTACGCTGGCTGCAGCACACCAGCCGCAGCAGCCATTGGAGGGTGAACCAATGGCAAAGGAAGACCTTTCTCTCTGTCTCTCTCTCTCACTGTCCACTCTGCCTGTCAAAAAAAAAAAAAGATTGTCTAACATATTTAATTCTCTACTAAATGTCTTTATTTAATTTGCTATTTTCTGTTGATCAACGCTCAAACACTAAATTACCTGCTTATTCATAGCAGTTTGGTAAGAATAATTGACTTTTGGCCAATAGGAAAGAGAACCCCAAATGTAATGGTTTTATTACTCTGCAGAAAACTAGCCTGCTTTGTGTCTAACTTGCTAAGTTACTTTAGCACACCCTTCCTGACAGACTATGTAACTCTGATTCAAATATTTTTTGAAACAGCCTGATCATCTTGTATTTAACTCATTAATGAGTTCAGTCACTTCTGACACAAACTATTTGTATGACAGGTATGTTTTAACTTACTGAAACTACACGGAGGGCCGGCGCCGCGGCTCACTTGGCTAATCCTCCGCCTTGCGGCGCCAGCACCCCGGGGTTCTAGTCCTGGTCGGGGCACCAGATTCTGTCCCAGTTGTCCCTCTTCCATGCCAGCTCTCTGCTGTGGCCAGGGAGTGCAGTGGAGGATGACCCAAGTACTTGGGCCCTGCACCCCATGGGAGACCAGGATAAGTACCTGGCTCCTGCCTTCGGATCAGCGCGGTGCGCCGGCCGCGGCAGCCATTGGAGGGTGAACCAACAGCAAAGGAAGATCTTTCTCTCTGTCTCTCTCTCTCTCTCACTGTCCACTCTGCCTCTCAAAAAAAAAAAAAGACAAAGAAAGAAACTAACTACACGGAGAAACAGTTGACACATGAAATCCTAGATTTGATTTTTTGCTGTTCTCACATAAAAATTTGTGTTATTTTCTTCTTTCAGAGAGTGTAAATTTTGGGGGATTTGTTGATTCGAATCAGTTCACGATATGTTAAGACTAATGGGATGGGGGAAGAATTTGGTGCAGTTGTAAAGCTGCCACTTGGGACTCCCAAATCCCATACTGGGGTGCTGGGTTCAAGTCTTGGCTCCACACTCCATTCAAACTGTGCCCTTTTAGAAAGCAGGTGATGGCTCAAAATGGTTGAGTCCCCGCCACCCAGGAAACATGGAGCTCTGGGCTCCTGGCTTCAGTCTGCACCAGGGAACCAGCAAATGGAACATCTCATCATCCCCTCCCCTCCCCTCCCCTCTCTTTACTTCCCTCTCCTTCCCTTCTCTTCTCTCTCTTCTCCTCTCTTCTCTTTCTCTCCTCCAAACCCACTGGCTCTCTCTTATGCTCCCTCTCACTCTCTACTTCTGCCTTTCAAACAAATAATTAATTTTTTTCTTTTTTTTAAACTTTATTTAATGAATATAAATTTCCAAAGTACGATTTATGGATTACAATGGCTTCCCCCCCATACCGTCCCTCCCACCCACAACCCTCCCCTTTCCCACTCCCTCTCCCCTTCCATTCACATCAAGATTCATTTTCAATTATCTTAATATACAGAAGATCAGCTTAGTATACATTAAGTAAGGATTTCAACAGTTTGCTCCCACACAGAAACATAAAGTGAAAAATAATAGATGATTTTTTTTTAAATGATGATGAAATCAGATCAGACCTATTGTCATGTTTAATCCCAGTGAGAGTCAAGTTGGGAGTTGATAATTTCTTTTTTTTTTTTTTTTTTTTTTTTTTTTTACAGAGGATCAGTTTAGTATGCATTAAGTAAAGATTTCAACAGTTTGCACCCCCATAGAAACACAAAGTGAAATATACTGTTTGAGTACTCGTTATAGCATTAAATCTCAATGCACAGCACATTAAGGACAGAGATCCTACATGAGGAGTAAGTGCACAGTGACTCCTGTTGTTGACTTTACCAATTGACACTCCTGTCTATGGCATCAGTAATCTCCCTATGCTCCAGTCATGAGTTTCCAAGGCTATGGAAGCCCTCTGAGTTCTCCGATTCTTATCTTGTTTAGACAAGCTCATAGTCAAAGTGGAGGTTCTCTCCTCCCTTCAGAGAAAGGTACCTCCTTCTTTGATGGCCTGTTCTTTCCACTGGGATCTCACTCGCAGAGATCTTTTGCCAGAGTGTCTTGGCTTTCCATGCCTGAAATACTCTCATGGGCTTTTCAGCCAGATCCGAATGCCTTTAGGGCTGATTCTGAGGCCAGAGTGCTATTTAGGACATCTGCCATTCTATGAGTCTGCTGAGTATCTCACTTCCCATGTTGGATCACTCTCCCCTTTATTTATTCTATCGGTTAGTGTTAGCATGTACTAGACATGTTTATGTGCTCCCTTTGACTCTTAGTCCTTTCATTATGATCAATTGTGAACTGAAATTGATCACTTGGAATAGTGAGATGGCATTGGTACATGCCACCTTGATGGGATTCAATTGGAATCCCCTGGTATGTTTCTAACTCTACCATTTGGGGCAAGTCAGCTTGAGCATGGCCCAAATTATACATCGCTTCCCTCTCTTATTCCCACTCTTATGTTTAACAGGGATCACATTTCAGTTAATTTTCAACACTTAAGAATAACTGTGTATTAATTACAGAATTAAACCAGTCATATTAAGTAGAACAGACAAAAAAACTACTAAGAGGGATAATGTATTAAGTTGTTCATTAACAGTCAGGGCTATGCTGATCAAGTCACCGTTTCCCATAGTGTCCATTTCACTTCAACAGGTTTCCTTTTTGGTGTTCAGTCAGTTGTCACCGATCAGGGAGAACATATGGTATTTGTCCCTTTGGGACTGGCTTATTTCACTCAGCATGATGTGTTCCAGATTCCTCCATTTTGTTGCAAATGACTGGATTTCGTTGTTTCTTACTGCGGTATAGTATTCTAAAGAGTACATATCCCATAATTTCTTTATCCAGTCTACTGTTGATGGGCATTTAGGTTGGTTCCAGGTCTTAGCTATTGTGAATTGAGCTGCAATAAACATTAGGGTGCAGACCTCTTTTTTGTTTGCCAATTTAAATTCCTTTGGGTAAATTCCAAGGAGTGGGATGGCTGGGTCGAACGGTAGGGTTATCTTCAGGTTTCTGAGGAATCTCCAGACTGACTTCCATAGTGGTTTGACCAGTTTGCATTCCCACCAACAGTGGGTTAGTGTCCCTTTTTCCCCACATCCTCGCCAGCATCTGTTGTTGGTAGATTTCTGCATGTGAGCCATTCTAACCGGGGTGAGGTGAAACCTCATTGTGGTTTTGATTTGCATTTCCCTGATTGCTAATGACCTTGAACATTTTTTCATGTGCCTGTTGGCCATTTGGATTTCCTCTTTTGAAAAATGTCTATTGAGGTCCTTGGCCCATCTCTTAAGTGGGTTGTTGGTTTTGTTTTTGTGGAGTTTCTTGATCTCTTTGTAGATTCTGGTTATTAACCCTTTATCTGTTGCATAGTTTGCAAACATTTTTTCCCATTCTGTCGGTTGTCTCTTCACTCTCCTGACTGTTTCTTTTGCAGTACAGAAACTTCTCAATTTGATGCAATCCCAATAGTTAATTTTGGCTTTGACTGCCTGTGCCTCCCGGGTCTTTTCCAGAAACTCTTTGCCTGTGCCAATATCTTGAAGGGTTTCTCCAATGTTCTCTAGTAACTTGATGGTGTCAGGACGTAGATTTAGGTCTTTAATCCATGTTGAGTGGATTTTTGTGTAAGGTGTAAGGTAGGGGTCTTGCTTCATGCTTCTGCACGTGGAAATCCAGTTTTCCCAGCACCATTTATTGAATAGACTGTCCTTGCTCCAGGAATTAGTTTTAGATCCTTGATCAAATATAAGTTGGCTGTAGATGTTTGGGTTGATTTCTGGTGTTTCAATTCTGTTCCATTGGTCTATCCATCTGTTTCTGTACCAGTACCATGCTGTTTTGATTACAACTGCCCTGTAGTATGTCCTGAAATCTGGTATTGTGATGCCTCCGGCTTTGTTTTTGTTGTACAAGATTGCTTTAGCTATTCGAGGTCTCTTGTGCCTCCATATAAATTTCAGCACCATTTTTTCCAGATCTGAGAAGAAGGTTTTTGGTATCTTGATTGGGATTGCATTGAATTTATAAATTGCTTTTGGGAGAATGGACATTTTGATGATATTGATTCTTCCAATCCATGAGCATGGAAGATTTTTCCATTTCTTGGTATCCTCTTCTATTTCTTTCTTTAAGGTTTTGTAATTTTCTTCATAGAGATCTTTAACGTCCTTGGTTAAGTTTATTCCAAGGTATTTGATTGTTTTTGTAGCTATTGTGAATGGGATTGATCTTAGAAGTTCTTCCTTAGCCATGGCATTGTCTGTGTATACAAAGGCTGTTGATTTTTGTGCATTGATTTTATACCCTGCTACTTTGCCAAACTCTTCTATGAGTTCCAATAGTCTCTTAGTAGAGTTCTTTGGGTCCCCTAAATACAGAATCATGTCATCTGCAAAGAGGGATAGTTTGAGTTCTTCCTTCCCAATTTGTATCCCTTTAATTTCTTTTTCTTGCCTAATAGCTCTGGCTAGAACCTCCAGAACTATATTGAATAGCAGTGGTGAGAGTGGGCATCCCTGTCTGGTTCCAGATCTCAGTGGAAATGCTTCCAACTTTTCCCCATTCAATAGGATGTTGGCTGTGGGTTTTTCATAGATTGCTTTGATTGTATTGAGGAATGTTCCTTCCAAACCCAGTTTGCTTAGAGTTTTCATCATGAACGGGTGTTGTATTTTATCAAATGCTTTCTCGGCATCTATTGAGATAATCATATGGTTTTTCTTCTGCAGTCTGTTAATGTGGTGTATCACATTGATTGTCTTGCGCACATTAAACCATCCCTGCATACCAGGGATAAATCCCACTTGGTCTGGGTGGATGATCTTTCTGATGTGTTGTTGCATTCGATTGGCGAGAATTTTATTGAGGATTTTTGCATCTATGTTCATCAGGGATATTGGTCTGTAATTCTCTTTCAGTGCTGCATCTTTTTCCGGCTTAGGAATTAAGGTGATGCTGGCTTCATAGAAAGAATTTGGGAGGATTCCCTCTTCTTGGATTGTTCTGAATAGTTTGAGAAGAATTGGAGTTAGTTCTTCTTTAAATGTCTGGTAGAATTCAGCAGTGAATCCATCTGGTCCTGGGCTTTTCTTTGTTGGGAGGGCCTTTATTACTGTTTCAATTTCTGTCTCAGTTATGGGTCTGTTTAGGTTTTCGATGTCTTCCTGGTTCAATTTAGGTAGGTTGCATGTGTCCAGGAATCTATCCATTTCTGATAGGTTTCCCTGTTTGTTGGCATACAAGTCCTTGTAGTAATTTCTGATGATTCTTTTTATTTCTGTGGTGTCTGTTGTTACATTTCCTTTCTCATCTCTGATTTTATTGATTTGGGTCTTTTCTCTTCTTTTTTTAGTTAGTTGGGCCAATGGGGTGTCAATTTTGTTTATTTTTTCAAAAAACCAGCTCCTCGTTTGGCTGATTTTTTGGAATGTTTTTCTTGATTCAATCCTGTTGATTTCTTCTCTGATTTTAATTATTTCTCTTCTCCTACCAGATTTGGGTCTGGTTTGCTGTAGGTTTTCTAGATCCTTGAGGTGAATTGAAAGCTCATCTATTTGGTGCCTTTCCAATTTCTTGATGTAGGCACCTATTGATATAAACTTTCCTCTTAACACTGCTTTTGCTGCATCCCATAAGTGTTGGTATGTTGTGCTGTTATCCTCATTTACTATTAATTTTTAAAAAAAGACTGCTCTGGGGGCTGGCGTTTTGGTACAGTAGTTTAAGCCATTGCCTTTTTTTTTTTTTTTTTTTTTTTTTTTTGACAGGCAGAGTGGACAGTGAGAGAGAGAGAAACAGAGAGAAAGGTCTTCCTTTGCCGTTGGTTCACCCTCCAATGGCCGCACCGCGCTGATCCGAAGGCAGGAGCCACGTGCTTCTCCTGGTCTCCCTTGGGGTGCAGGGCCCAAGTACTTGGGCCATCCTCCACTGCACTCCCTGGCCACAGCAGAGAGCTGGCCTGGAAGAGGGGCAACCGGGACAGAATCCGGTGCCCGACCGGGACTAGAACCCGGTGTGCCGGCGCCGCAAGGCGGAGGATTAGCCTAGTGAGCCGCAGCACCGGCCTAAGCCACTGCCTTTAACAGCGGCATCCCCACATTAATTCAGAAACAGAAATGTTCAAGACACATAATTTTGTCAGGTGACAGAGATTCATGCCTGTCAGGCAGCATGAGAAGGGAATACAGTTCAGCTTTGAAATGCATTCTTTAGTGAAGGTTATATTCAGTTGTCCACTGAGACAACTTTTTCCCGTGTGCTATATTCACAATACTCAGAGGTTCTATTGCAGACTCATCAGTTTCCTTATATTTTATTCCTTATCATCCATGTAGTGACTTTTGATGGTTCCTTAGAATTTGCCAAAAACATTAGATTGGTTTCCACAAAAAAAGCAAAGAGACAGATGGCTTGCTCTTCCTGTTAAGTCTCTTTCAAACGTAAGTTGTTATCCCCAAAACTGATTTCTCAAGACCCATGGAAACACTCTTAGGTATCCTGGCCTGGTGGGGTGGGTGGGGTTGTCACGAGGCTAAGAGAAGAGGGATCTTCAGAGGCAATAGGCAGAATGGATCTAATTCTTGGCTGATCTAATTCTTGGCTATTTCATTCAACTCAGAGTCATAAAATCCAAAGGAATCTGCATTTGTTTCTGTGAGACTGAAAAATTAAATGTGGAGAAGCAGCTTTTGAGACATAATAAAACATTGCATGTGGACATTTGGGCAAACATTGTAGGTAAGAACTATTGAGAATACAAAGCTTATCATCTGGCTTGAGGAGGACAGGGTGGCAGAATGAGAAGATAGTAGAGGCCGTAGAGGCAGATCATCTTCTAACCTTGTTACCTCTGTGTCATTGAGCAAATCTTTTCTCACCTTTTCATGCCTAAGATCTTCATCTGTTAAATGCGCTAAGGAATACACAAAAGGGACATTAAATATGAGGATATACAAAAGGATTCCTAAAATATTCATCCCAAGTAGGAAGTCCCACTGGCTATGGACCCAAAGTGGGTTTCCTTTGAAGCTGGAGAAGGATCAAAAGATGTTTGTCTGAGAATGTCATTATCAAACACAGTTAACAGCTTTGCAGGAGTCCTGGATACAAGGTAAGAAGGACATTGATCTGCACCATGTAGGATTGGCTATACTCCATACACTTTCTGTTAAAAGATTTCTGCAATACTCTAATGAGTGGTATATATAAAAAATAAGTATATGTCAGCAAAAATGCTACAAACCTGTATTACACAAATAGGGGCGGGGTGTCCAGTTGCTTTTGCTTCTGTTTTGTGGAGAGGAAACTATACTTCTTTACTCATCTGAAAAAAAATATACTCTGACATTTCAGGGAATGATGTATAAACCAAGAAATACTGTCATGAGTATTAGAGGGATTTTTTCTTCCACCTCACAGAATCAGAAGTAGGCCTAGAATAAGAACTGAGATCCCTCAACATCAAGTTCAGCTTTTCACTTGTGAAGGTTGGCTTCTTCTTGTGAGGCCACCGGTAATATTTGCTACCCTTTTTGGATCCAAGTTTCTAATGAATCTGACCACAAGAAAGCAGTGAATCTTGCTGACTACAGACACAGCTGATGTCAGCAGGAGGTATAGAATTTAGCCTATAGGCAAACTGAGCCCAAAAGGAGAAAATCCTGTTCAATTATTTTCTTTGTTCCAAGATGGCAGTGTCTGAGTCTTCCTGGCAACACATCCTTGGATACTTCATCCAGTTGAGTTTTAAATAACTCAAATGATTGGCCTCTTCTTATTTCTCCTGGGAATTCACTCCACCACATAAAGAAGCTGACCCTTAGCAAGCTCTTCTTGGCATAAGGCTACTGTGTACCATTTCTTCATACTTTCTTATATACTATTTAACCTCAATAAATAAATAAGTAGAAATTGTAGGAAGAAAAGAGAAGAGGAAGAATGAGAGAGGTAAGAGGAAGAAATGGTTCAAGATAGGTGTGATGGGAATAAGTGATGAGGTGAGATTGTTGGCTGACAGGAAAAGGGTGAAAAACATACCAAAAACTACTTGTGGGGAGGGATTGGGGCACAAAACACTAAAATAAAGGACTAGTTGGAGGGTAGTATGGACATCCCCCAGAATGAAATTAGACAGGCAGTAGCAGCCCATAATCAATATCAAATTCTAATCCTAATTCATACGTCTCCCTGAGCCTCAAGACATTGATCTCAAGAATCTCTATGGATTTGGTCAATCATACAGTTGTTAACTTCAAATTTATACTTAATCCACTGAGAAACTCCATCTATAACTATCCATGTTAAACTGTGCAACAAGGCTTGAACATCAGGCCCAAGGGAAAACACAGATTGAGGGTGACAGAGGCACTGAACTGTCCCCCAATTTGTGACAGAGCTATTGCTTTTCCACAGATGGCGCCGAGCCTCCAAGCTCACACCCTCCCTGCTTATCTATTTTTGACGTTATGCTCCTCCTCGGGGTAAGTATCCAAGGGGATTAGCAAGAGTAGAGAAAACAGCCTCAAGGGACTCTGAGGCCTCCAGAACCAGACTCTTCCCCACACCTCTCCCGGCTGCCAAGAGGAGAGTTCCCAGACAGATGCTGTGAAGACAAAACGGCCTCTGAGGAATCGGTTGTGAAAAAGTCATTCAAAAACAGGACCAATATTCGGATAGGGGTTTCTTCATGTTAGCTAAAAATGGGTATGTTTTAACCAGAATAAATCTCTGTTCCCCTTAGTAGAACTTTCATGCCCTAATATATAAACCCTCACATATCCATTATCATACCTCAGCCACAATGACTAGTCTTGTTCTTGGGAAAAATTCAAAATCCTCAGTACAGCCCAACAGACCCTACCTGGCCTGGCCATTGTGTCTCCACCCTTGTCCCAGTCATCATCTCTACATCCTATCCACACCAGCCGTCAGCAGTTCTCACACCTCCACACCTCATGCTGTGTTTCCCCTGGATTTGTCCATCACTGCCTCCTTGAATAGCCATCCCCTTCCCTGATTAAGCCCTACTCACATCTCTTATATCTTAATTTGTTATCTGCAGGGGACACATCTCTGACCACCCCCACTCCCATGTCATAAATTCTCAGAGCACTGAGCCTCCAGAGCAGGTGTAACCACACAGGAAACATATAAGGATGCTCAATCCACAGGACTGTAAGCATCTTTCTCTGCTCTGCTTACCACAGTGTCCCCGGGGCCTGCTTGCTAGTGCCTTCTGCACAAAGAAAATTTACTCCTTCCTACAGGAAAAATGACTGGACAGGTTACAACCCATGTTCTAAAACAGACCTTGTAATAGCAAGATGTGACTCATCTGAGAATGACCAGAGAACGGCCTCAGGATGCAGAGATCTGTAATAGTTGTTCAAAGTGATTAGTTTAAACTTGGCAAAGGAAGACTTCTCCACCTGAAAACTAGTTTGCTGCTGGCTTAAGTCATTGTCTCAGTCTACTTTCTGTGGCTAATAATACAATGCCACCTGGTAAGCTATAAATAAAAGAGATTTCTGTTGGTTCATGGTTCTGGAGGTCCACCAGTAAAGAGCCACATCTGGTTGCTGAATCTCAAAGAAGTTCAGTGCATCACAAGGTGAGAAACAGAGAGTCTCCTCTGGTGTTTCTTCTTATAAAGACACAAGCAGTCAACCTCAGGAGCACCACCCTCTGGCCACCATGCCTGTAACCTATCTACATCAACCATCATCAACCCTCACTGTGACTGGATGACTTCATCTAATCTAATCTAATCATCTATAAATCTAGAGCAGAATGTTTTCACCTTCTCAATATCTCACAATGGAGATTAAACCCCAATATGAGATTCAGAGGGGCATAGCAGTCCCATAGCAGTCATCAAAGTAAGACTCTAAGGGTTTCACAGAACTTTCTTCTGGGTCCCTCTATTTATTTACATGATCAGAAATGGACTTCTCTTCAAAATAATCACCCATCTCCTGGGCATTAAATCCATTTTCCTATTATATTCTCCTTAACTTCTTATAATATATTATTATTCTGAACTACACCATTAATCCAATGGGAAGTGAATACATCTTAGTTTTTCACAGCAGCCAGTGCACTGTTAAATAATGCTTACAATAATACTTAAGGATAACAACCACAACATGTCTTGGGGAAAATTAAGAAGCTCTTAGAGTATCATAGTAGACAGCAAACTGATAATTAAGTACAAGTTAAATGCAGGTAAGAAGAGTGAAGAGCCGGCACCGCGGCTCAACAAGCTGATCCTCCACCTAGCGGCGCTGGCACACCAGGTTCTAGTCCCGGTCGGGGCGCCAGATTCTGTCCCGGTTGCCCCTCTTCCAGGCCAGCTCTCTGCTGTGGCCCGGGAGTGCAGTGGAGGCGCTGCACCCCATGGGAGACCAGGAGAAGCACCTGGCTCCTGCCTTCAGATCAGCACGGTGCGCTGGCCGCAGCACACCGGCCATTGGAGGGTGAACCAACGGTAAAGGAAGACCTTTCTCTCTGTTTCTCTCTCTCTCACTGTCCACTCTGCCTGTCAAAAAAGAAGAGTGAAGACACTCAGTGGTATTATCAGACAGACATGAGCAATCAATTATTCAGAAGCTGTACCTCCAAATCCATGAGCAAAGGGAACTAGTAAGTAGAACATCAAATGCTTGCAGCAGTCACTGAAGTGTGGGACCAAACCAGCAAATTCAAAGACACAGTTCTAGAGGCCTTATTTTGGAAATAGGATCATGAATACTTGGAGAAAAGTGAGTGAACTGTGCCCATGGAGACGTAGACATGGGGTCTGGTAGACAAGATACCACCACACTATCTCCATCATCATCATCACATGATATTAATGTTGAGTTGGTGAGTTTTCTGCACAACCTCAACTGGCTTTGGGGGGAAAGGACGTGGAAAAGAAGTAGTAGTTCATGTTCCCAATTCCTCTGTAGGTACTAACTAAGAATACAATTAGTTCAACAGTAGATGATACTGCTATGGTCCAAATTGATGTGCTAGGACTAAGATGCACATGACCAAGATGAAGTGATCAGGACTGGGAGACAGACGGCCTCACACCTTTGGAATAAAATCCTCCTTCACCTCATCCCAGGAGTCTCCTCTAACCCTGACTCTTCCTACTCTCCCTGCCTATTCCATCCCCCTATCTCTGAGGTTTCAATGATTCTGGTGGTATCATGAGTGTGCACTTGCCTTGTATCTTCAGGGGATCAAAGAGACTATGATACATCTTCCACTATTCTGTTGGCCACCACAGGTGCTGTACACATCTTACTTTTAAAAATGGTCTTGTTCTTTGACCAAGTCTCACATGTTGAAATCATCAGACCAATCCTACCAATATCTCTTGATATTATTTTGCTCTAAGGCTGACCTCCCTCCCGACTGAATAGCTCTATATTTTCGGGCCTGGCTACTTATTACAGATACCCTCTGGTAGAACATCAAAGAGGCCACAGCATGCTTCTTTTGGAACCAACTATAACAGTGGAATTTTCCTTCTTTTTTCTTCCTCTGGTTTGATCACAGTAGGTTGGCAATGTAGGTGTTCCAGCTTCATCCCTGCTGTGTGCTCTCATTAGTCTTATTTCCAAGTCATGTTGTTGGTGTCCTACTGTGTACTCCTGGATGCTGGGCTATGTGGATATTCTGTGAGGGCTCTTGCAATTCCTTATTAGAATGTGGGTAGATTCTTAAGAAAACTTGTTCTTTAAAGATGTCTGTGCTATACGGAGTTATTTATTTCTTGCTGTTCTCTGAAACACATCCACAACTTGACCCACTCTGCTCTCCAGTGATTTAAAACTCGGATGCATAATCTTGGAGAAGTTAAATTGCTTTTCTTTGCACTGATTAAATAGATAGCAACAAGAAAACCCAAAGAAAATTGTTAACATCTTAATTTCAGCTATTAGTTATGGTAACATAATGGAAGTGGACTATAATATAAGTAGATTAAAATTTTTACTCTGCTACTACCTATCCAAATCTTAATCATCTCAACTGTTGAGGTCATAATTTCTTCTCGTATAAAAGGAAAGAATTACACTAAATGAACCACCTAAAAGGAATTCTCTGGCTCTAAAATTCTATGGAAACAGCACACAAATCTCAAATGCTTGGGGATAAGTGCAACTGCTTCTGTTGAGTATGATATTTGCATACTACTAACACAAAAATGATTAGAAATTGGAAAATATGAAAGTGATGGTTTTCATTTCCTTCCCATTGCATGGGTCCCGCATGGGTAATATTATTATATAAGATAAGATAAGTAAAATGGAAAATAGCACACACATACAAAGAAATGTTTACTCAATGTAGTAAGAAGTATTTTTAAAGTTCACAGAAAATGTGTATTATGAAAAACTATGCATTGATTTTAAAAATTTTACTCTAAAACATTTATGCTTCAATTTAATTTTTCCATGAATTTTTTGAATCACTTTCATAAGTATATAGTAGTTTTGATCACTTTACACACACCATCTTACTGTACCACCACCATAACCATAAGAATTATTATCTCCATTTTATAGTTGCAAACAAGTCTAGAGAGGTAAAGTAAATCACTTAGAGTTATATGATTAGTAATTGTTTATTTCCATATTAAATCCAAATTTTTCTGACTCCATGGTTCCATTCCTGATCAATTAAAATAAAACTAAAGAGGTGGGGCTGGCACTGTGGCATAGCGGGTAAAGCTGCTGCCTGCAATGCTGTCATCTTATATAGGTGTCGGTTCAAGTCCCGGCTGCTCCATTTCTGTTCCAGCTCTCTGCTATGGCTTGGGAAAGCAGAGAAGACAGCCCAAGTCCTTGGGCCAATGCACCCATGTGGGAGACCCGGAAGAAGCTCCTGGCTCCTGGCTTCAGATAGGCGCAGCTCCAGCCATTGAGAACATCTGGGAAGTGAGCCAGCAGATAGAAGACCTCTCTCTCTCTCTGTCTCTCCTTCTATGTGTAATTCTGACTTTCAAGTAAATAAATAAATCTTTAAAAAAAAAGAAAAACTAAGTAAGCAACAACAAAAACCCTTTGGATCGAGACAAGCAATTAAAGTGATTCTTCAAAGAATTCTTAATGATAGGCCAGAGGATGGAAATGTTGCCTTATATCTGTGGTTAGGAAGATTTCTGGGAAAAGAGTATGTTAAGAGAATTTTCCAAGTGTCCATGGTCTGCCTTATTATTATACAAATATATATCTTCCAGTGGGATAAACTCATAATCAACATCATCATTATCAACATCACCATCATCACATGTAAAAGCATATGAATACAGCTGTGTCCAATCTTAGAAAACTTCCTTCCCTTGATGATGCAGAAAATTCAGTTATATTGACATTTTGATCTTAAAGAGATTTCAATGAATGAAGAAGAGACTGTCACAGGAGGAAGTATCCAGAAAAGGACATATTCTAAAATGCAGTTGCTGTTATTGGCAGCATAGATGCTCTCACTAACACCCAGCATTAGCTTGACCAGAAAATACTTTCCAATTGACTCTGACTTTATGATTAATACACTGGACTTGACACAAACAAGGACAGCATAGGGGGTCTACATACGTTAAGCTTGAAAACTCTCCTCTAGCTCTAGAGGAAAGGAGACCTTGAGAACACTACATATTTTCCTACAAGTGGTTGTGAAAAATCACCATGGATGCTAATTCAGTAACTGTCTTGCAAATTCGGCACAAGAGTGTCTAGAGTTTTCCAGCAAAAGTGTATGACGTAAACTAAGACACACCTTTTTCAGCAATCAAGAAGGTCCACTTGAGTAGTAAAAAATAAAGGCTCATGGAAAAAGAGATGTGTGGTGGTGTCAATGCTACATTAGTCACTTCCAGAGGCACAGCACCTGTTCCAGATTCCCCAGCCTTATCCCTGAGTCCCTTTCCCTCCATCCATACCTCACTTCCTCCCTCCTCCTACCCTGTCATCCACACAAGTGCTTGCCAGGTAATAGCAGATGAACTTTGTCAACTGAATGGTCCTGTATCCAGGAAACAGAAATTTCATCCCTCATGCTAGAAACTTGAAACTTTTCACATTGCTATTTTGAGGAAAATGAGTTCGATTTAGTCAAGCTGTCTTCAGTCTGGTCTGATGGCTCAATGTTTCTACACTCACAGTCACTGCTCATGCAAAGGCAACAAAAATCTATAAATAAAATATATTTGTGCTTTCTGGTTGATTAGTGGCTTATTCTTTCTTTTTCACATACACTCAAAAAAATTCTAAAGTCAATGCATGGGCTGTGGATCCAGAGGAACGAGTTGGAAGAAATCTGAGTTAACCCACAGATAACACACTGAACCTTGCAGGCAAGAGATCAGTCTAATGTATTTATGTATTGTAGCTTTAGTCAAGGACATAAGTGCTTAGTTTTATTGTTCTTGTAGTGTTTTTTCCCCTCCCACTGTAAAATGGAGGATAATGACAGTTAAAACACAATGAACTGAGATCTTTACAAGGAGAATTGTTATTTCCTTTTCCTCCTTTTCATCATCTCATTATTGACCATTTATCACCTCATACTTTATTATGGCCATGAAATCTGCCTTATAACCAATGCTTGGCCTGCATTAAAAAATCAACTGGACAGAAAATAGGACTAATAATGTTCTTGAAGCATTAGTGAGCTAAGGATTGTATACTGAATTTTTTTTGTATCATGAATTGCATAGTATATGGATTATATAGAATACATTGTGAGGAGATAGGGTGGCTTACATCGGCTAATCCTCAGCAAAGCAATCCGTAGAACTCTCTGGGTACCCAGGGACCTTTTTTTCTTATTTGAAAAAATCCATTCACAAAACAGCTAGCAAAACATCAAAACTACCAGGATTTATGAAGGAGAAATGTGAAGGCTATATTAATCTATTTTAGGTGACAGGAGGAGGTAAGACACGACCAGCATTCTGATGTCCAGCAAGATGTAGCGAGAGCAGATCCTTCTCAAAATAATTCATCCATTTAAGCTGTGAACATGACTGAATTCAAAGCAAGTACCTGTAGCAGACCAGATGATGATTCTTTGATCTATAATTTTCTGACACCCAAATCTACCCTATGCTATCCCTTCATTAACCATTTGCCAGAGGGTAGGCGTCTATTCCCCAAGGTGCCAAGTGTTAAAAGTGCAGTGTAGACTCATCACAAACCAGCGCATCAGCCTCAGTGACTGGAATAAAAAAGGCAGCTCATATGACTGGCAAGGAAGTGGGGCCCTGAATACAGCAAACATTTTAAATCTCTGACTCAGGACCCTAACAACTTAAAAGGATGATGCAGCAACCTAATGTGCTGTTCTATTCCATCTAAAAGAGCAGCTCTCTTCAGATTCTGGTCATGTATCAGGAATCTATGGAGCTCATTACCGACAATACAAAAGAAAGTTGTTTGTCTCTTTGTTTCCAAGCACACCTTGTGTCTTCCTAAAGCCTTCCTAAGTCTTCCCCTACTGGTTGTCTCTCCAGCTTCATTTCCCATGACTTTTCCAAACCCTGACAATTTATTCAAGTCTGAAAATCCTTCCCACTATTTCCCAAACTGTTCACTTATATTAGTCAGTTTTTTATTACTTAAAATCTAAGAGAAGCTACTTATGAAGAAATAAGGTTTATTTTGGCTGATGTTTAGAGGTCCACAGTCCAAGATGTGCAATAACAATTTAGACCTGAGTGGCAGGTACCCTAGATATTCTTAATCTCTTAGCTTCCTCTGACATTGATCTTGCCATACAAGATTTTTCACACTTTTTCAGGAGGTAAATTATAGGTTTCACAACTCCATGACACACATGTATAATATCTACACACATGACACACATGTACAATATCTACACACGACACGCATGTACAATATCTACAACCAGAGACATTGGATGTAGCAAGAACCAGCACTTACAGAGACAGTACCACCAGTGCTTTCCAAGTATTTATGTCTCAGACTATGCCCCTATTCAACAAAAATATTTCAGACCTCTTCAATGTTTTGAGTCTAATAGTAACAGACTGGCTAAGGGTGGGAAGACAGAATTGACTCAGATGGCAGGTGTTTGTCAGTTAATATAAATATTTATGGTAAATGGAGACTGGGCTGAGGGTAACATAGGAACTAGTTCTGGAGAAGACAGCTCTGGGTAGAGAGGAATTAGCTCCAGAGAACACAGATAACCTACAGAGGAAGGCAAAGGGTAATCTTAGTGATCTAGACAGGAGGATCAAAGCCTGGGGGTCAGCATCTCATAGAAGGCAGCACGGCTTGGTCAATAGAGGACCCTCAGGGAAAACTGGGACGGTAACTAGAAGTAGTTGAGGTTGGCCTGTGATTACTGCATGATGGGTAGAATGGTCTGTTCTTAGAGCCAGACAGGCAGTCAAGTATCTATGAGGGAAGCTATCCAGACTGCAATGAGGCAAAAACGCTGGGCTCCCAGGGGGTCCTCACATAGAGAAGGACTTGGGTCAGAAATGCAGGTAATAAACATTTGTATGGCTGAGTGGAGATATCTTGGACTCCGGAGTTGAACTACAGAATGATCTAGATACCAGCACCTGTGCTCAGATCTACAATGAGCCAATGAAATGATACAGATCCTACTTCCAATGAAAGTGCTGCAAAGATGTGCTGTAGAAGCACTTGTGATAGCACCCAGAACACCTAAAGACAAATAATCCAGGTCCGGGAAAAGCAATCTTCCTATTTCAGTTAAAAAATGTCTACCTGCAGACAATCCCCCTTTCCATCATAGTTAAACTAATAAAAAAAAAAAAGTCATCCTACTGTTTCCCTCTACTGTGTGCTACAAAGGATGGCTGCTCTTCTGTCTTGAGCTAGACAAGTTTCTTATTTCTTTTTTTTTTACTGTTTTTCTGCACAGTTGGGATTGCTATTTGAACAAGTAGAGCAATGCCTCCCATCGAAAATGAGTGGACGTGAAATATTTCTAAATAAGGGATTCACAACTAATGAATCTTACAAGCAACAAGTAATTAGTCTCCATTTTAGCTTCAGGGGTAAGCAGAAGTTCTCATTTTCTAGCTTAAGTGGGCTGGAGACCTGGCCACTCAAGAATGACAAGTCTCATTAATTGTGACAAATATATTACACTAATACAATATGTTATAATTGAGAAAACTGGATGTGGTTTACAGATTGTTATCATCTCTGATAAGCTGTCATTGTAATAAATGTTCCTATAGGCTTGAGCACACTATGCTCAATATGGCAAACTAAATTCTCTTCCCAGTTCTTTCACAAACCATGTGACCTTATTGTTGAATACATTCAAGCTTCAGTTTCCTCATCCTAAAAACTGATAGGTTTAAATGTAACAATGTAAGTTCCATCCTCCTTTATTAAGCTACTGCACTAGAAAATATAAATTGACATATATGTGTATATTATTGAGGTGCTTATGTGTACATGAAAAGGGATGAGCTCTCCCTCTGCTAAGTGGAGAAAAGAAAATTCACCTCATCTCCCTGTTCTCTGGTTTTGAATTGGCATCTCTGAGTCATAGGCTATTAGAGGCCCAGAAAGAGATCAGGGAATGCAAAAGTAGACAGAGACCCAGCCAAGAAAGTTACTAGTGAACATGTGGAGTGACAAGGTGGCGTTTTCTCACATTCCACCTCTCAGACACATGCTGCCACCCAGCAGAGAGCAGTGCTGTGTGAATTCTGAAGGCTCTGTGGGCTGCTCCTTGCCAATGTCTAGGGGCTTCTAAAGAGCATGAGATCCGGACATTTCTCATTAGGCACTGTGTAGACTGTTGACCCAGGAAAGCTGCTCTCTGCTCCATCACCTGCCACCCTCCAGGAAACAGCAATCCCTGGAGCCCAGTGACCCTCCTCTTGAGAACTGCATCTCTCCACATCCTGTTTTTAAAACGCACCTCTCTTTAATGAGTAGGGTCACAAAATGGGATGTACATTCCATGTGGAGTAAGAAAATTGAAGCTGAATCCCAGCTCTCGACTCTCCCTGTGTGGATCAGAGGACCTACTCAGCCTCTCCGAGACTCAATTCTCTTAGCCATAAACCTCAGAAAAGAGATTAGGAGCTATAAAGAAATGATGTAAATGGAAGACTCTAACATATATAAGGTGCTCAGAAACCTACAGTAGTTTCTCCTTTTTCACAGACATCTACAGGTCTCACACACATTTTTCTCTGCCCTGACTGATGGCCATTCACTGTCCCTTGTTCACGCCCTACACACTTTTGCCTCAGTGCCAACAGGGAAGGTTATCTCTCCTCCTCACCACCAACCCAAACTCCTATCTTCCTTCAGGACCATAAGAAGGGTCTTCCTCATGCATAAAAATCTGCCCAGATGCTCCATCCCACAACAGCTTCTCCCTTCTCTGAGGTGATTTTCAATTCTGCTTGCAAAGCACCTATCCATCAGCTAATCATTTCAGATGTAACCATTTTATTTTCTCCTTTGTCTGTTTCATAATGAGGATAATATCAGAAGTTTGTCATGATCTCCCCAGAGTGTCATATATTGTACTGAACATAAGAAATGTTTTTATAAATATTTATTTCATTTATTTGAAAGGCAGAGAGAGAGAGAGAATATCCTGCATCTTTCCATCTGCTGATTCACTTCCTCAAATGGCCACAATGACTCATCCAGCCTGAAGCCAGAAGCCTGGAATTCCATCCAGGTCTCCCATATGATGGCAGGGCCCCATATACTTAGGCCATCTTCCACTGCTTTCCCAGGCACCTTAGCAGGGAGCTGGATCTCAAGCGGAGCAGCTAGCACTCAAACTGGAGTTCATATGAGATACCAGTGTCACAAGCAGCAGCCTAATCCATTGAACCATGATGCCAGCCCTATCACTTTGTTTTAGTGGTTCTATAAGAGGTTTTACAGATGTTCATGGAAAATATGGAAATCACATATTTTGAAAAAAAGTGTACATATTTCAAAAAATTTGTAACCAAACCATAAGTGTAAAATGTCATAAACTCCAGTCACTTCCATTTGTGGAGGTGTCCCCATTCAGTCCTTTAATGAGTTAATCATTGATTCATTAAATTTTTTTCCAGAGGGGCTAGCATTGTGGCATAGCAGCTCCCCATTTGTGCCCCACTTCATGTTCCAGCTGCTCCACTTCCGATTCACCTTCGTTTTGGTGGCCTAGGAAAGCAGTGGATGATGGTCCAAGAGTCTGGGCCCCTGACATCCACATGGGAAACCCAGAGGAGGTTGCCATCTTGGGGATTGAACCAGCAGATAGAAAATATTTCTCTTGCTCTCTCGCTCTCTCTCTCTCTCCCTCTCTCTCTCTCTCCCTCTCCCTCTCCTTCTGTGTATGTGTGTGTGTGTGTGTGTATATGTCCCTCTCTGTAACTCTGACTTTCAAAATAAATAAATCTTTCTAAAAAAATTCGTTCCAGGGGAGGCTGGGAGAGAGGGAAAGAGGCAGGAGGGGAATATCATTATGTTCTTAGACTTATATCTACAAATCACATGGAATTTGTTAAAAATTAATTAAAATTAAACTGAAAAATGACCAAAAAATTCCTTCCAGAACTACACATCAAGTATGGTTCTGGGAATAAAGAGTTGGCATTCCCAGCTCTCATGTGTTCTATACTCTCAGTGACAAATGAACAAGTGTAAAGAAGTGCCCAAGTGATGGCTGGGCCCAGAATTACTGAGGGGAACACTGTTCTACCACCGGGGAAATAAATGAAGTTTCCTGGGAAGGCTGCGAGGAAGGAGATGAGAGAAGACAGTCAGGTGAGAAGCACCGCAGCAAGGAGAGTTGCTGTGATGGGTCCCCTCCGGGAGGACAATCCCCCCACAATTCTCTAGTGACATTTTACAGTATGGAGGCTTGTGATGAGAGATGAACATCTTGTTGAAGCTGAGGCACATCAGGATCCAGTTATCACAAGAGAGTCCATGGTCCTCCCCAACTCTTAACCCAGGACTTAGGGGAAAGGAGCGTGGCCCCACATCCTCTCCTCACTTCCAGATACCCTGTCATTTTTAGCTGATATTATCTGATGCTCCCCTGAGGGACTGCATATGCTCACACCACAGAATTAAGCAGTTTAATTCAATTTTACCCTTACCTCTAGGAGCAAGAAAGTCTACCTAAGTGACACTGGTGCCAACCAAGTGACAATGAAAATGTGAAATAATAGTAATAATAATAACCACACTGTGGAGAGGATAGGGTGCTCATGGGAACAGAAAAGATGCTGCCTAGTGTGGCCTGGGGAGTGGGAGGCTAATGGGGGTAATACTGGGGAGGCTTTCCACCAGAAATGACATTAATGTTGAGCCTGAAGAAAAAGTAGAGAAAAGTATTTTATGAGAAATACAGATGATATTTTGGCATATTTACTTTCTCTTGTTAAATTGCTGGGAATTAATGCATTTGGAAGATAAAAATTAATAGAGCAGGTGGGAGCAAAATGTTCATCCCAGAGCCCTCCAAAGTAACTTAAGAAATCTAAGGGAAACAGCTCCCTACTGAAGAATGAAGCTTCCTACTGAAGAATGTCTCCAAGGGGATTTACAAGACAGTTGTCAAAACTCTTCTAAAGGATGCCAAATGTGTTCCTAAAGTGGAAAATGGTCCAGGGTTTGCCCAAATTTTTAATCCAGCAAAGACACAACTTCTAGTGCCAGCGCTGTGGTGCAGCAGGTTAAAGCCCTGGCATGCAAGGCCAGAATCCCATATGGGTACCAGTTCAATTCCCAGCTGTTCCACTTCTCATCCAGCTCCCTGCTAATGGCCTGGGAAAGCAGTAGAAGATGGCCCAAGTCCTTGGGCCCCTGTGCCCATGTGGGAGACCCAGAAGAAGCTCCTGGCTCCTGGCTTCCAATTAGCTCAGTTCCGGCCCTTGTGGTCATCTGGGAAGTGAACCAGTGGATGGAAGACACCTCTCTCTCTCTCTCTCTCTCTCTCTCTCTAACTCTTTCAAATAAATATTTTTAAAAAATAAAAGCTTCTGGGGGCAGTTAGCAGATTAAAGACAAGCCTTAGAGAAGACTTTCCATATAGATGGAAAAATCATTTGAAGTAAAAAATGACTTCTTTAAATCTGTCAAATAAGAAAATTTGGTGTTTAATTACCATTTTTCAAACACCAGGTTTTCATTTTGTCCATGCAGGTGCCAAGAAGTGTCCTAGGCCCTCGGCTAATGATTTTAACACACCTTCCATTGATAGTGCTTCTGCCTAAATCATGTATTTTCAGCTATCAGAATACAAAAGATACCTCTGCAGACTTTTTCATAGCTGTCTTATCTTACCTCTCAATATTTGCCTTTAACATGTTTAGGAATTACAGTCACTGTCAGAAAGATTTGGAAAGTAATATTTATGAGAATGGGGTTGCATACCATTCATATCACATAGAAAAATAGTTATGTTCAACTTCTCACCACGCAGACTCAGAACAAGGCTGCTAACAAGGACACTGTCCCTACCACACTGAGCACACATACATGCGTGTACATACACATATATCTGCATGCTCATGTGAACATGTAATTGCACGTTCACACTTCACATGAAAAAAAGGACTTATCCAGAGGCTATAATCAATCTTGTTTGACTTCATGATATCTCATCAATTCCACCTGATAGCTATTAGAAATATCAGCTCTAAAATTATATTCTAGAGCTCCTTAGCCTTACTTGTTTTCTTCCCGAGCCCCTTAATAATTATTTGAGTGGAAATTATAATGTACATTAAATAAAATAACTTCTTTCCCAGACAGAGCTCAGACTTCAGGCATTTTTAAGCTGATATTGTATAGTAAAGTAATTGTGTAATTAGGAATAGATTTGGCAAGTAAGTAATTATTATGCTTAGAACATGAAAAAATGACTTTTTAAAGACAGAAATAAAAAGATGGTATTAAGACCTTTAATGGATCAAATGAAAGCTTCAAGTTTTATTGGAAAGAAATAAATGGCCCTAACCAGAACTGGTTTTATGGGTCTATAAGTCCATTTTAAATAGGGTCAGATAATGAGTTTGGGGAAAAGTCTGCCTGGCTGAATTCCCACTGACGCCCTTTTGCAGCACGAAGCTGGCTGTGAGCCAAGTGAGATTCAGTGCCAGTCAGCCTGTACTTCTCTGCCTCTCCCCCTGACGTCAACCCCAGCTTCAGCTGGTTACTAATGGTTTGCTTCTCCTCCTCTCCATCTCCAATCTGGCAAAAGACACTCTCATCTCTTGCTGAACCAGTCCAACAACCTCCCAATCAGTTCCTACATCTGTTCTTTTTGTTTTGTTGTTTTGCTTTTTATTGAAGTGAAATTTACATAAAATTATTAACTTTAAAGTGCAAAATCCAGTAGCATACATTACTAAGGAACCACTGGCTTTATCAGTTTCCAAAACATTTTCGTCACCCCTACACCCTCTTCCTCTTATATGGTCAGTTCACCACCACCACCACCAGCACCACAACTCCTGGCAACAACCAATCTGCTTTCTTGTATGCAGACTGATCTGATCTGGATATTATATATAAATGGAATCAAATAAGAGGTGACTTTTTGTGTCTGGCTTCCTTCATTTAGCACAATGTTTCCAAGGCTCATCAACACTATAACACATATAAGTATTTCAATCCTTATTATGGTGAAGAATACTTCATTGTATGTATGTACCAGAATTTGTTTATCTACTTCTCTATTGATGGACATTTCAATAGGTTCTCCATTTGGGCTATGGTAAATAGGGCTTGTATGAAATTCTCACACACACATTTGTTAAAGTATCTGTTTCCAAATCATAGGAATGAAAATTGCTGGACCACATAATTTCATATGCAACTATTTTTTTTTTTTTTTGACAGAGTGGACAGTGAGAGAGAGAGACAGAGAGAAAGATCTTTCTTTTGCCGTTGGTTCACCTCCAATGGCCGCCACGACCGGCGTGCTGTGGCCAGCGCATCGCGCTGATCCGAAGCCAGGAGCCAGGTGCTTTTCCTGGTCTCCTATGCGGGTGCAGGGCCCAAGGACTTGGGCCATCCTCCACTGCACTCCCAGGCCACAGCAGAGAGCTGGCCTGGTAGAGGGGCAACTGGGATAGAATCACATGTGATTTGCAAATGTTTTCTCACATTCTATAGATGGTGTTTTCTCTTTCTTGATAATGTCCTTCAATGAATCTAAGGCTTTATTTTAATGAAGTTCAATTTGTCCAATTTTCTCTTTTGTGGTTCATGTTTCTGGTGAAAAAAAATTAAGAATTCATTGCTGGGGCCAGCGCCGTGGCACAGTAGGTTAATCCTCCACCTGTGGTGTCAGCATCCCATATAGGTGCCAATTCAAGTCCCAAATGCTGCTCTTCCAATCCAGCTCTCTGTTGTGGCCTAGGAAAGCAGTAGAAGATAGCCCAAATGCTTGGGCCCTTGCACCCATGTGGGAGACCCGGAAGAAGTGCCTGGCTCCTGGCTTTGGATAGGCATGGGTGCAGCTCCGGCCATTTTGAGGAGTGAACCAACAGAAGGAATACCTTTCTATCTCTCCCTTTCACTGTCTGTAACTCAAACTCTCAAAATAAATAAAATCTTTAAAAAAATTCATTGCTAAGTCAAAGATCATGCAGATTTGCTTCTATGTTTTCTTCTGAGAGTTTATAGATTGCAGTCTGACATTTAGGCTAACAACACATTTTAGCTCATTTTTTGTATGTGATATAAGAGTCCAACTTCAGTCTTTTGTGTTATATAGTATAGAAAAATAGAAAATATAATATTCTATTACAGGACTTGCTGAAGAGAATATTTTTTCCTCAATGAACAATATTTGTACTCTTGTTGAAAATCAATTAGCCACAGATACATGAGATTACTTGTAGATTTTGAATCCCAACCCACTGGTTGCATGCCTGTCTTTATGCCAACACCACACCGTATTGTGATCACTGAATGAGGAGCAATTAATTCTCTATTACTGTAAACACATCTTGTTCCATCTAGTCTGTAAATTTCTGCTTTATACTTTTTGTCTCCTTTGTTAGATGGTCATACAGTTATAATTATTACATCTTCATGATAGAGGAATCCTTTTTAAACATATAATATCCTTGGTTTCTTAGCGCAATTATTGATTACAATTATTGCATTAAAAGCTTTTTGTCTGATATTAATATAACCACTTTGGTTATATTAATATAACCACTTTCTTTGGTTATTATTTTCATGGAATATCTTCAGTCAACCTTATACTTTCAACTTGTTTGTATCTTTAAGTCTAAATTAAGTGTCTTGCAAACAGAATACAATTCAATCATGTTTTTTATAAATCCCTCCTGCCAATATCTGCCTTTTAACTGGAGAATTTAACCAACTTCCATTTAAAGTAATTACTGATAAGGGCTTAATTATTCCATTTTTGTTTTTTTTCTATATGTATTATAAATGTTTGTAACTGTTGTTCCACAAACTTCCATTTCTACCTTCTTTTGTGTTTTGCCAGATATAGAATTCTTAGCTGGTATACTTTTACTTCAAAACTTTAAATATACCATCTCACTTCCTTCTGGCCTCTACAGGTTTTGATGTGAAATCAGCTGCTAATCTTATTGCACATATTTGTATGTGATAAATTGGCTCTCTCTTGCTGCTTTCAAGATTATTCCTTTGTCTCACTTCCTAGTTTTATTGAAAGTATGGCATATGTCTTGGTGTGGATCTTTTTGAGCTTATCCTTTTTGATTCATTGAACTTTTCAGATACATGGATTTTATGTCGTCCTTTATAGAATTTGGGCAGTTTCAGGCACAATTTTTTCAAACGTTCTTTCTTCTGCTAACATTCTCTTTTCTCCTTTATCTCTGTCCCCTGGGAATTCTATTACCAAACTCACTGTTACATTCTTTAAGCACATGACATTTTTGTACCTTGACTGTATTTTGTATCTTCAAGTGTTTTCCTTTGCTGCCTCGTGCTCTCCGGTATTTGTTTTTCTAAGCCAGAGTGATTCCCAACTCTCTACACACACATGCACAGACACGCCACATGTGCCAGTAGCTTGTTTCTAGCTTGCCACGCCTTCATGTAACAACTAGAAACCCCTCAACCTTCCTTCGACGGCATCCACTTCTGCCACGTCCTTTGAGTTGCCCTCCCCCATATTGTATTCGTACTAATGTAATCATCACACCCAAAATGCAGTGCTGATAGTGTCAATGATTCAGTCACTGTATATTTTTGACAGTTATATTTATGATTTCTCAGCTGCTTCTTGCTTTCTGTGGCTTAATAACATTTATATTATATATATATATTCTGATTACAGTGAGGGTTAATTAAAATATTTACATAAAGTCCTAAAGAATGGTAATCAAGCACATTATTACTGTAAGTACACTTTAAAACTAACAACTACATTTTTCAATAGACATTGCTGCTGGAAAGAAAGCTTCCAGTTCAACAGTGATCAAGAAAAGGTATTAACACAACTAAGCTAGCATCAAAATTAATTTTATCTTCTTACTGAAAAAAAGATATAAACTCTTGAAAAACAACTTAAGAAGAGGCATGTATAAAAAACTCTCCACATATCAAGTTCATGCAATTATATTCAGAACAGAATCCTTTTTTCAGGTTGTAAAAATAATGCAGGATAGAGAAAAAGTCTCTTTTGTACCAAACATATGTCTTTATCTAATCCCGAAAGCAGGAAAATTCTCTACCAGGGCCCCGTAAATCCTTGCAACTGCACAAGGCAGCATGTGAGATGAGATGATTTGTAAATGCAATATCATTGGAAAGAACAAAAAAATTCTGACATTCAGAGAAATGATCAAAACTAGACACTCTTTAATATACTGAGATTTAGATTTTATTACTATGTTGGAAATTAGGTAATATTAACAGAGTGCCGTAAGCACCTTATACAATTTCTATAAGTCTCAACTGCCTTACTCATAATATGATGAGATCTGTCTTATTTGTTGTTGGAGTAAAAATAAATTAAATTACTTTCATGGGACCCAAAGGCAAGTATTCAGTAATTGGTATCTATAAATGGGAAGTGGTGAAACGTAGGAGCTACAATGGCGGCCGGCGCCGCGGCTCACTAGGCTAATCCTCCGCCTAGCGGCACCGGCACACTAGGTTCTAGTCCCGGTCGGGGCGCCAGATTCTGTCCCGGTTGCCCCTCTTCCAGGCCAGCTCTCTGCTGTGGCCAGGGAGTGCAGTGGAGGATGGCCCAGGTGCTTGGGCCCTGCACCCCATGGGAGACCAGGAAAAGCACCTGGCTCCTGGCTCCTGCCATCGGATCAGCGCGGTGCGGCCATTGGAGGGTGAACCAACGGCAAAGGAAGACCTTTCTCTCTGTCTCTTTCTCTCACTGTCCACTCTGCTTGTCAAAAAAAAAAATAAAAAAAAATAAAAATAAAAAAAAGGAGCTACAATGGCCATGTGTCTTAGCTACACCATCTTACCAAGATGTTAACTTGGTTAACCTGTGCCTTAGTTTTCAAATCTGTAAAAGAGGGATGTGATTACTTATCTCATTGATCAGCTAAAGGAATTAAACTACCAAGTAGGTGAAAAGCATCTAGTAAGTTTTTGGTGCATGTGGGCTCTTGGTAAACATTAGCCATTATAAGCCTTGTTGCTGTCGTCACATCAAAAACTCATTTTTACCTTACCAATGAACGCCAGCATATACTAAATTCTTTACAGCAATGAGTTTTGATTATAGTTTTTTAAAGACATAAAGTTAAAACTATTCTGAAATTAAAAATTTTCTCTATGTAATGCCCTTGTAAACCATTTTCAATGCCAGTGTTGATTCCTTGTCTTCCAAATTCAAGACACTACCTTAGTAGTTGGATCTCTTTGTTCTCTCTAATGCCCTACATTGAGACTGAAGCAATCATACAAAACTCTAAGAAAGGGCTCTATTATTATAGTATCTAATAAATTTGTTGATATTACCACTTCAGCTATTTTAATATGAAATTTCCTAAATTACTAATGTTTCCATCTAAATGATATGTGATGGCCAAATTAATATCTGTATTGAGTATATTAAGTGATTTTAGTGGAAAAAATATGTAAGTTGACAGTGTATGGTAATCACACTGTCAAAGACTCAAGATCCCATTTTCTCATAGCCATCTATATCCCCTGGCTTCCCTTCCACAGACTGACATCAGGATGGTAAGATTTATTTCACCTCTAATTGTACTGTGGCAGCCAGTTTTATAGAAAATATAGCTGTGATGTCTACTTTTCAAAAAGGTACAAAATCCATGGCATCATTTATATACATGCACAATGAAGACTGGCTAACATGATAACGAAACTTCTTCTCCTTCTCCATGAAAGGCTTCAGAGACACCCGGGATATACTTCCAATGGGTGAAATGCAAGTTTGCTCATGACCTGAACATGACAAAACAATTGTCCATCACACCATCCAAGTTTAACTTCTTTTATACACTTTTCTGACTTGCTTTCTCATATACTAGAATAAGGAGCATATATTAAAAACCCTTCACAGCTGTTTCAGCAACTGTGTGTGGCTTCTATCATTAAAGGCAGATAATGATCTGGAGCTCAGGACCAGGAATTAGAATTAGTACTTGCTCCACACCTTCAATCTGTCATGACTGTCACTGTAAGATATTTTTCTTGTCCTTCTCATCTGAACTTTACCATTTCCACTTTTTCAGAGGTTATAGATTATTCTAATTCCATAGCCCCTCTCTCTTGGCAACTCCCAATCTGCTGCCATATGGATAAATTTGAATGAATTTTTAGAGGTTTTCTAAGTCAAGTCACACATCACTCATCATAATTTTGATACTTGTGTACGCTATTGCTATTACCAATAGTTGAGTCATTTTTATTGCTGAGTACTCTCCCATTTTATGGATACACCACAGATAGTTTATTCATTCATATGTTGATGGAAATTCACATTGTTTACTGTTTGGGCCATTACAAACAAAGTTTCTATGCACTCTTCTAAAAGTTTTGTATATGCATATGCTCTCTTTATTTTTGAGAATATACATAAGGAATAACTAACTGATTTATAATTAAGAGACTATTTAGCTTTTTAAGTAAATACCAAAGTCTGTGCCAAAGATGTTGTAGCTATTGTACATTCCGAATAGCAATAATGCATGAGAGTACCAGTTTCTCCATATCTTCACCAATAATTGGTAATGTTCAGTCTTTTTATTTTTACCAATTCTCATCAGTATGGGAAGTATCCTACTAGGTAATTATAATCACTTTCTATACACTTATTTGCAATCTATATATCTTCTTTGAGGAAGTGTCTATTGAATCCTCCTGCCTAGCTTTTTTTAAATCAGAATCATATTGCTTGTTTTCCTATTTTTTTTTTTATTTGAGAGAGGGAGGGTGGGAGGAGAAGGAGAGAGAGAGAGAGAGAGAGAGAGAGAGAGAGAGAGAGAGAGAGAGAGAAAGAAACTCCCATTGTTAGTTCACCACCAAAGTGTCCACAAGGGCACAAGGGCCAGAGCTTTATCAAGCTGAAGCAAGGATCCAGGAAACCAATCCACCTCTGTCATGTGAGTGGTAGGGACCCAAGTACTTGAGCCATCACCTGATGCTTTCCAGAGTGGCCACTAACAGGAAACTGAATTAGGAGCAGAACCAGGATTTAAAAATAGGCTCCGCTATGGGACATGGACTTTCCAACAGGCATCTTAATCTTTAGCCCAAGTCCCCCTACCCTGTCCCATTTTCAAATGGGCTTTATAAACATAATAATCATTATTTTCATATCACATATTTATAAAGAAGTTATACAATTTTCCCAATTCACAGAATTGTTGTAATAATTAAAGAAGCTTGCAAAATCCACAGCAAAATAAAAGATAGTATCATTTCATAGCAGATAACAGCAGGTTTTAATTAATTTATGATTATTTATTAAATTAACTCTTCGACAATGACAACTATACCCCTTTAGTATACTATATTCAATGTTCATCAGTATTTTCTCTGGAAAATTCCATCTTATCTCCTTTCCCAGCACACTTTGCAGAGTGCGTTCACAGTCTGATGGGGAACCATTTGCACCCCTGGCATCAGCTGCCGATCTTCTGCATTTCTCAGTAACCTGTTAGCTTCATTCATTACATGCTAAATCACTGCTCCCAAAAGTGGCAGGTGACTGCCACACTTCACTGACATAACACTTACTCAATAAAAATAAAGGAGCCCTAGAAAAAGAGGAGTCTGGAGAAATCATAAAGAAATATATGTATTTAAGGTAGCTGGTGTTTTCCCTAGTGTCATAATAAGTGAGTTAATGCTAAGGAAATAAACAACTTCAGTCAGTGAAACCAGCTATTAGGAAAATCGAACTCTTCTTATCACTTGCCATCTAAACGAGTTAACCTATTACTTTTGACTGCAGCTACATTAACAGAAGCATAATTTGTTTGTATTAAGATGTTCCCAAAGCTATACTTTTGTCTATAAAAATAAAACCATTAGACAAGTGTGGAATGTTATGTTTTCATCTTTAAACCCCTTCCAACAGCTGCCTCACTGTGGCACGTGGGGATACTGAGGGCTTATTTCTAGCAATGATTAGTTTACATGGGGTTTTACTGGCATTTTAGAATCAGAGATAATGTTCTGCACTGAACTCTAAGATGCCTTTGTAACAAAGTGATGTCTAATCTTGTGTGATTTTGTGACACAGGAAAAAATGGACGCAGAAACCTCAAATCTCAGAGTCAGAAGAATGTTTGCAAAAGAGGAAAATTCATACCACTCTCACCCCATCTCTTCACAGACTAACTTTTACAATGAAATTTCTCCCTCTCTTTCCTATTCATTTCTCTCTGGTCACTTCCACTACCACCCCTTACTCAGTCAACCTTAAGTCTCTAAAAGATCACCAATGGTCTCCAGGTCACTAAACAAATGGACACCTTAATGATTCTCTAACTTGACACATGAAAAGAAGGTTCCACCATGACCAATTCCACTTTTACAACATTATTCGCTCTTGGATTCCATGACACACATTGTACCGACTCTCCTCTCGTTCCTTTTGCCACTCTTCCTCAGATTTCTTTCTATTTTAATCTTTCTCTAATGTCAACCATTAAAATCTGGTAAGGATCAGCCCCAGGCTGCCATACCTTGCCCTATCCCTTGAAGATCTCTCCACTCCCATGAGAAAGTTATTCCATTCCCTTGCTCTCTCATACTGTCTCTTCACAGCCAAAACAGCTCATCATGCCCAGGTCTATGCTAAAACAAAAGCGTTTCTTCAAAAAAATGCAAAGCTGAGAGGCTAATCCCCATTTTTCCAACTTAAAACAAACACTTCAAGGGTTACTCATTACTCCTAAGAGTAAAGCTAGCAATTCACAGGAATCCAGGCACTGTGTGTCTCTGCAGCCTCACCTCAAAGACCACATTCTCTCTCTGCTTCAAACTCGTGAACCACTCACTGGGCTCTATGTCCCTCACCTTTACTCCATTTACACCTGCCAGGGGATCTTGTAGGGCCTTTTCACGGATCCACTGTTCTCCCCTCCCACATCACCTCCTGTTAATGTGCTCACCCTCCAAATCTTGGTTCATGTGGCACCACCAAGGCCACGTACCACAACCTGCCAAGGAAGAGGAACACCTTCCATGTAGTGACGCCATGGTGCACCATACTTTTGAATGCTGCAATTTATGTTTCTGAATAAATCTTTAGTTAACGTGAGGCTCCACACAGAGTAAAAGCTCTGTGTTGGCAGGAGCAAATCCTCTCCAGTCCATGTTCGGAGTTAGCACAGTTGGTGATCAGTAAGATTTCTTGGATGGATTGAGTAGTTCTTTATAAACTGTGAGGCCTGGGGCCCGGCCCTAGCTCTCCCTTTGCTGAGCTTCATGACTTCGAGCATAAAGGGCTGCTGCTCACCCAACCTCTTTTGGCTACCTCATCAGAGGCCTGCTCTCTCCCAGATGGACCTAGGCCCTATATGAAGGCTGCAAAGACTTCAATGAGTACTGTCTCCCATCATTTCCAGCTAATGACAGGAAAAAAAATTAAAGAAAATAAGAGAAGGAAAAACTTAGAAGGACCCCAGACCACCCTTGGTTGTATTTTCTGTGCTCACTCATTCTACCACTTTCCAGAGCACTTCTAAAAGAACGACTCCAGGGATGAAACTGGAAGGAATCTTTTGGGGGCTACGCCTTAGTTTCACAACAAAAAGACCTGTGGATAAAATTGTGCTTGGATTTATAGGAACTTCCTTAGAGGAGGCAGCCTACTCAGCCATGAGTGAGCTACAATCCACTCGGTTTTGGCAATGTGGGACTTCATATTACACAAGCGTTAGCAGTGTGTTCAAGCAAAATCAAAAGTGGTTTAGTTTTACAAGCTGGCATCTTTTTTTTTTTTTTTTTTAGATTTACTTCATTGTATTTGAAAGGCAGAGTGACAGAGAGAGAGGGAGAGACAAACAGGGAGGGATCTTCCATCTATTGGTTCACTTCTCAAATCTCTGCATTAGTCAGGAGCCAGAGAGTCCATCTGGGAAACCCCATGGGTGACAGAAACCTAAGTACCTGAGTCATCATTACTGCCTTCCTAGAAACATTAGCAAGTATCTGGATCAGAAGCAGAGGAGCCAAGACTCAAACTCTGATATGAAATGTGGGCCATCCAACGATGGCTTAAACATCTGCACCACAACTCCCACCCCCAATTTCTATTTTTAATGCAGGATGGCTTAATATTTGATGGAAGTATGAGGTAAATCCCCTGGAAACCCAGCCCCCCTCTTCTGAGAATAGCCAAGGCTGTCAGAAAGAGGTTGAACAAGGAGTATATATTCAAATTTTATGGTAAACTGTGGGTTCCTATTAATTTTTTCTCAAAGAATTTTAACTCATCCTAGTACTTGTGAATCTTCAGTTTTTATGGTAAGCATTACTTTTGTTCTGTGATCAATATATTTCTTTCTTGAAATGCAGTCTTTGAAGTTGGTATCTCTAATAATACCAAGCTAAATGTTGGATGTAGCAAATGTCCTATTCAGGATTATGTCCAGAGCAAATCAAAGGGTTAATAAATCCAACTGCTACAGAAGCTGCCATACAGTGAGGAAAACCAAACCATCTTCTCTTCAGGAAGGCTTGTCCAGTATGTGACAGGGGGAAAGTTTGCACACAGGAAGCACATCACAGACATCGCTGCAAAATTAGAACTAGTCCACCTGAGCTCTAAATTGACGCTCTTGTCGGGTGGAGTTACACTTCAATTATTTGCTTCTTGGGGCCGCCATTGTGGCATTCGAATATCTTTGTAGAGAAAATTTTAAAACAAAACTATTTTTCTCTCTATAATTTCTAATTTAGAATGTTGTTGCCAACACAGATATGATCTGTACAAAAGTGGCCACACTTTCTGCAACTCACCTAGGGAAATGAAGAGCCTATTATGAAAAACACTGAGTTACTTTGCTAACAGTAGAGTTTTCATATTCAACCCAAGAAATACGCATTTTCCTAAGTCTTTGAGAGAACGTTCTAAAGATATTAAGGTTCCCATTATTCAGTGTAGGCTGTGCAAAGCAAAAAATACTGCCTTCTTCCAAAAACTAATCTATGGGCTGACATATTCTCTGTCCTAAAGATCTAATAAATTTCTGCCAATGCGGCACATGGAGAGAAGGTTAAGTAGTTGGTACTGGAGTTGGTTGCAGATGAGCCCCTTGAAACGAGCTCTTCTTATGCATGTTTTATATTTCCATATGCAAGGAAATTCTGTGATCACAAAGAAAGAGTCTTGCTTTGAGGCACTGGTAGTTACCAAGATGGCTCCATGGAAGCTGCTCCTGTTTCTTGGATTTACTGTGTGCCTTCCTGACTCCCTAGCCTGGCTGAAACTCCCCCTTTACAAGTTCCTATAACACCTTGAGCCTCCACGTTGCAACACATCAAACAGGTGTGACTATACACTCAGTGCTATCTAGAATTGGTTAATTCTACATCTACTACTAGGCTATGAGCCCCAGGGCTGAAGGGACTATGAAGGCTTCATTTATCTTCATGGCTCCCATTAACTAGCCTTGGAAATGTGGAAGCAAATTCTGGAAATAACTAGTGACAACACAATTTAGAATGTTTATTACTCTTGGCAAGTGACAATAGTTACAGATTCCAGCAAACAATATATGAATAATCCTAGCAAGAGAATCTAGAAATAGCATTCTTTCTCTATATGGACTAAACAAACAGGCCAAACCATATGTACTTTAAAAATATTTATATCCTTAATAATAAATAAAATGTTGGATATGGTTATAAATGAACATGTATTTTTAAATCTTGGGGAAAAAACTCACTTTGTTTTATTGTGTTTTCTTCATATTTCAAGACTCAGAGTGTACATCTTCAAAAATCTTCTGAGAATGGCCTTTCCCTATCTCACCCATCCTCATTCCCTCGCTGTGTTCCCCTGATAACATGGGGATAACTTTATTTTGGCTCTTCTCTCATCATAATCTTTTGTCCTCTTACTGTGAGCATTGGCAGGGCAAGGGCTGTGCTCATCCATCTTTGTATCTGCACTGCTATCATCTTGCCTACTGCCAACTTTCAGTGCACCTGAGTTCTTTGCAGGAGGAATTAAAGTGCCTGGATTTTGGTAGGAATGAGTATATGTAGCATAGACAAGGAAGTTGCCAAAGAATTGGTGATTTTTGGCTTGCAGGAGATCCCTCACTAGATTGATTTCCATTTCCATAGTTGGATGTTTCATTTTGGCAGCTGAACACTGATGAACAAGAGTTCATAAAGCCAGCTCCTTCCCACGGGGGACTCTAGATCCAAACACATCTGCTGCAGCCAAGCTCTACATGATACCCATTAAATAGCTGACTTTGATTCTAGCTTCTTCATGTTGTTTCTCATCCATCCTTTCATTAATAGAAAAGTGCCAACCACTGATTTGCTTGTAAACAAAACAAAACAAAAATTAAGCAATGAAAGGCTAGTATTTAAGACAAAATGGGAAGTATTCTCACCAAAATCCACATGGAAATGTGAAGAACTCACCTCCAACTTTTATTTCAATCTTCCAATTTTACGAATTTTCATAAAAGAATGACCACGTAAGAAGAACCCATTTCCCATCTTTCCACCTAGAAATTCAGAACAGCCTCTCACAATTTCAACCACACTAATCTTTCTAAAAACATCACTATCTCAAGTATTAAAAACATACTGTTGGGGCCCGCGCTGTGGCGCAGCAGGTTAATGCCCTGGCCTGAAGCACCGGCATCCCATATGGGCACCGGCATCCATATGGGTGCCAGTTCTAGTCCTGGCTGCTCCTCTTCTGATCCAGCACTCTGCTATGGCCTGGGAAGGCAGTAGAGGATGGCCCAAGACCTTGGGCCCACGCACCAACGTGGGAGATCCAGAAGAAATTCCTGGCTCCTGGCTTCAGATCGACTCAGCTCCAGCCATTGCGACCATCTGGAGAGTGAACCAGCAGATGGAAGACTTCTCTCTCAGTCTCGACCTCTCTCTGTAACTCTGTCTTTCACATAAATAAAATAAATCTTAAAAAAAGAATATACTGTTTAATCTCAAAGAAGATTTTGCAGGGCCCATGTTGTTGTGTAGCAGGTTAAGCCTCTGCCTGTGATATCCATCCAACACAGGCACCTGTTCAAGTCCCAGATGCTCCACTTCTGATCCAGCTCCCTGCTATTGCACCTGGGGAAGCAGTGGAAGATTTCCCATGTATTTGGACCTGTGCACCAATGTCAGATACCTAGAAGAAGCTCCTGGCTCCTAGTTTTGGCCTGGCCCAGCTCCAGGCTTTGCAGCCATTTGGGAAGTGAACCAAACAGATAGAATATCTCTCACTCTGTCTCTCCCCGTCTCTCTGTTACTCTGTCAAATAAATAAATAAATAAATCATTTAAAATAAATAAATAAATCATTTAAAATAAATCATTTAAAATCATTTAAATCTGTTTTATGAATAAGATTGTTCTCATTTCTTATCAGAATTCCTTGAACTTGATCATCATTCAGAGAATTGCCTTGAGGAGCTAATTTCGAAAAATATGTATGATCTCCAAATGTTCCAGCAGAATTTTTCATTCTTCCAGGGATCATTGGCAACATTCTTCACTTTTACATGGCTCTCTCCTGATTTACTCAGATTGCTTGGCAATAATTGGTACAAATATGGGCAGACACAACTTCAGTAAAATTCAGAATTGGTTCTGTGAATTTGCAGTTGGTGCTCAAGACCTAGTTTTTCCTCATTCGTTGTTTCTGTTCACCTTTAAATCAAGTCCAGGATGACCTGTACCCCCTTGCTTCATTCCAGAGACACTGGTAATATGCAATATTTCACCAAAATATGACATTTTGTCCCATTACCTTCTTGTGCAGGAGAAATTTAGCCACTGTTTATGCAAAAAGATTCCATGATTACAAGTACATGTTTTATGACCCTATACTCTAAAAGAAGAAATACACTAGGCTGGAAATTTCAAATTTATTTCTTCTTTTGTTCTTGCAAAGACACACTGAATGCTTTATTGCATTTGGGATCCAATATACTTTAATTATATATACTTTAATTATATATAATGAATCTTGCTTAAAATAAAGGAAAAGCTGCCATAGAGGTTTCTCAATAAGTTCTCATTATCTCATATTTTAAGTTTTACATTTATGTTGGATTTGATATCTTCTTTTATGATGATATTACAGTACATTACACTTAACTTACTAAAAGCAATTTTCAAAGTTGAACTCTACTTAAACTCAAGTCCAAATGATTAGGAGAGGTAAGAATAGAGACACACACAACCCACACAAATTTTTCGTAACTGGGCTCATACATGTTAAACATTTTATTCAGAAATTAAATATATATATAAATATACATTTATATAAATATATGTGTTTATATATTATATATTTATATATACATATAAAATGTATATATAAATATACATAAAATGGTCACTTGCTCTTCCCTACACTCAACCCTCATTCCTTACACCTTTCTCTGAATGGACTGATTTCCTTTTCAATTTTATATACAAATATCATTGAAAAGTGACTAAATTTACTTTAAGCGATCATACTCATGTGAAAATTAACCCATCTCTACTCTCTGTGTTGTGATGATGAGATTGGGATTCTGAAAAGCATATTTCTCATTTTTAGTTGGCTCTCTTTCAATTGGGGTACTATATTGACCTGGAAGACAGGAAGAGGGAGGAGAAGGCTTGTTACTTCCTGATTATCTTTTCTTCTTGTTAGCATCATTCCAGCCTCTCAAGCATCAGCATTAGTCACAGTCTTGAGTAACTTTGATCCTACAGGAATCAACATTACAGGAAGCACTAGCGCTTCCTGCAGGATGACCCACAGCCACAGGTCTGGTCACAAACTCTCTGTGGCCCAATATCTGATCTCCTGAGATCCTAAGAGTAGCCACACAGTATCTCCTCTTCAGAGCTTGAGCCAGAGCTCTACATAGCCCCTCTCTAAGCTCCTGTGCTAGTAGCTGCTGTTGTGTTGCACTCACTGCACAGAGGGAATTCCTAGACCCAGGGGCATTTTCTCTAAATTCTCTAGAGCTGTAACTCCTTTCTTCTGAGTCTCTAGCCCTGGGGATATAACTGTTGTGCATTAGTACCCTGTTTTGACTCTTCAATTCTCTAATACCCCTTATTTAATGTTCCAAATTCTTTCTGTGGACATATTTACTACATTATCTGTTCCTAACAAGATTTGAGTCCATTACTATTTGGTACAGAACATAATCCCAGGAAACCAGACCTCAAAAATGAGATTCATGGGTTGGGATACTTATATCCTTGGTTTCAACAATATACTGAGCTTCCCACCAAGGGGTATCAGGAATATTTGTTATGCAGGGTATTGTGGTTAATTGTCACCTGTTTTGATTCAATGAAGTATTACAAAATTGTGTAACTAAGAGTTTTTTCTTGATGAAAATAGGTTAGAAATTCTCCCTCTTACTACACAGGGGAATATACAAAAATGAAGTGACAACCTCAGATCGTTAAGGCTTTATCTCAATAAAGAACAAGAGAACTTCTATATGTCCCTAAAAGAATGTCTTATTTCACTGAAAATCATAATCAAAATTAAATTGTGTGGGTTGAAGAAGTAAACACTGTCAAATTCACAGGTTTTCAAGATTTGATAGTCTGGGTCTTGGAAAAAACAGGGTCCCCAGAGCATATCTATAAGCATAGGCCATCTTGTTTGTTTTTAGTAGTCCTTCAGCTGCTGGTTACAAAACTTCATGGAAAGCAAATTTGTACAACATAATGAATCCATTATACATTCCAGATAGATGATGTTCTGTTAGAGTGATGTACAGAAATAGGTAGAAAACAAAATGGTGTTAACACAACTGTGCAGGCAGAGTTAACTGAGAAGAACTCCTCCTACCAACCCCTCCTACCAACCTGAAGAAGTAGATAGTACATCTATTTCACTTGACTTGAGAACATGGGAACATTCGTAGGAGGTATTTACAGTTCTTTGAATAGTGGGTGGTTCTACATCAAATTAGGTTTAATTTATTGTAGTGATGTCTACTCAATACCACTGGCTCACTACCCCAAAGAGCAGGATTCAGTATCCATGCTCATTACCATAACCTTCGTTATGCCAGACTGGCTTGTTACCTAATTCAAGTGGGAAAATTTCCAAAATAAACTAATTTTATATTCCTGTACAACAACATCTTGGTCGGTCTTGTTGGATCCTCAGAATAAAACAGTATTCCCTCATCACCTCCAGTCTTCTGATCTTAAGCCTACCTCTTATTTTTCTCATATCTCAATTAACTAATCAAGGTGGCTTTATAGAACATTTCATTTGGGTTTAATACATATGATGATCTTCCTCTCCTGATACAACATGTCATCACTCCAATTTTTCCTTCCATAATCCCAACCTTCCCTTACATAATCACCTATCTTCCATACTCCATCCCACTTATTGATTATGTCCTCATTTCCAGAGTTGATAAATAACACATAACAGCCAGAGTTAAGAGTCATTATATTTGTTCTACGGGTGAGTAAACTGAAGTTCCTAGGAGACAACGTATTAAGCCAAATGTCAGACAATAGGTAAGTAGCAGGCCAGGAATCATAACTCATAGTAATCAAAATCCATAACCCAAAGCTCTTTCCAGTGCACCATAACATAGCTCCCACTTCCTGCTAGATAAGCACTTTCATGCTTACGTCTTCTGCAGTTTGCCTTGGAGTAGAACATAATCCTCTTGTCCTGGAACCTAAAGAGCACAAGAAGAGTGGTTGTAGATATGCCAAGGAAGAGGGAGGAATGAGTAGATTTGATTGTGCAGGGCTGCAAAGCTCATACAAGGTTTTAAGCATGAGAATAACATGACCAGATTTGTCTGTGAGATAACTCTGAAGGAAGGTAAACTGGTCAAATAAGAAAGAATACTATTGTAAGAAAGCAATCTAACATGGACCGAATTTGGAACGGTGATAGCACCTCAGAAAAATGTCCCTATATTCAAGAGTTAATTTGTAATATAATCAACTGAAGTTAATAACTGATTCAAGGGAGCAGGAGTAAAGGAGAGAGCGAGGTTAAGGAAAACTCCAAGGTTTCTGATTATAGATTCTGTGTAACACGTCAGAACAAAAAGAAATTGAGCAAAATGGTACTGGTAAGAAATAAACAATTTCTGTTGCAGACAAATTAAGTTTGAAGTATCTGTTCTCATGTGCTTATTCTATTAAAGTTTTTTTAGTTTCTCCAGGGAAAAAACAATATCTTATCCAACTTTGTAGAAGCATGCTTTTATCTGTCACTAAAAACACTGATGGGGTGGAATGCACTCAAGTTTATTGAATTAATAACAGTAATCCAAATGTGTTTCTCCTAAAATTCCACGTTGCGGCTTCTGGTCTTCATTCAATTACTGACAGTTGTTTAACCTTGGTAGTAGTTCTACAGCTTTACATTTCTGTGACTCTGAAAAATAAGAATGATGCCAAGTGTTCCACGTACCTTGAAGTTTTGTTTCAAAGATCAAATGAAATAATGGTAGGAAAATTCTATTAAATAAAAAAGCACTTTACAACCTAAATTGTTGGTCTCTGGCATTTGACATCATGCTTGCAGGCAGTCAGTCTATTAAATGGAATAGAATCATTTAGAAGAGATAAAGTTCATGTTAAAGAGAAAGATATAAAAGCAAAAGTCTAAGGCATGTATCCTGACCAAAGAAGAAAGTGCACTTTATAGAGAGAATGTTCTAGAAACTTGAATGTCCAAAAACATCTCTGAAGAGTGAACATTCACTGCTAGTGATCACATAGCTACTGAAGGGCATTAAATAATTTTGTGCTTGAGTTAAAATTCTCCAAGATTAAACCTAAGAAATTAAAAGTAGAAAAAAAACTGTATAATTTTTTTTAGAAGAAAGGTTCAAATCAAGGAACATGAACAGGGATAGAAACAGAAACAGCATTGAGACAGATATTTGCTACAACAATACTTTGTTAATACCACATGGGAAGTGAAACCCTCTCCAAGATGCTGAAAAAGTCAGCTCACATCTGTTCTATATTTATTAAATACTACACCACCTAAATCCCTTAAATCAAAGTAGTAAACAAATGAACAAATAAAGCCAAGATCTAATTATCTGTTTCTTTTTGTTATCACTGGCTGTGGATGGGTGTTACTTTGTTGGCACAACGTCTATTATTCTGGTTACTGATACTTGATTTTCCTTTGCAGAATTTCCTCCCCCCACCCAGTCATTGTTTGAAGGGGAGGGCAGGAAAATCCAATACTGGCTATTATGGATGACCATGTAAATCAGGCCTTGCAAACAAGAGCATCTATCCATGCTAATAATTCCAGTAATGCCTTGCAGCAGATATCTGACCGAAGCTAGGCAATGACAGTATCATGAAGACAGCACTCATGCTTGATCCACTGCGAAAATGAGGATGCTTTTATGGATTGCATACTAAAACTTTGGATTTAGGCCTGGGACTTCTTGTGACCATGTTACCACCAAATGAAATGATATTACTTGAAAATTAGGTAAACATGGGGGGAAACAGGGCTAAGAGACACAGGGAGAATGGCCTTTTACTCCTAGCTCCTGCTGCAATAAAGTCTGGAACTCTGTCCTTTAACCTGCGTCACGTGGTGCTAGGAGCTGTCCTGCTACCCAGCTAAGAACCAGACAGACAGGCTTGAAAAGCCAAATTGACGCCATCCTATTCAAAGTCTACAGCTCTATTCCATGATTTGCAAACTTCAAAGGCTTATATTCTCTGGGCCTCCACCTCAATACCCTTATACAATGTTCACATTTACCCCCTTTTCAACTCAGATTTCATATTAGAAGGGTAAATATAAATTGAAAAGAAAAATTTTAATTCTCCCTGTTGAATATAAGGGAAAAGACTTTTCACCTCTTTCATACTTACTTTAGAGCACTTGTTATTTAAAGTTCTTTGTCTCTTTGAGACGCAAATGAATCCTTATGGACATTACACATCTTTTCGTTAACATACAAGAAAGGCACTGCTTTAGGGGACAAGAGGACTTGCCAATACACATAGAGGACACTATATGCAGTCTCAAATCAGGACAATCAACATTGTTTTTGCCAGCTTTATGGCCCAAGAATACTTTCTCAAGGATCTGGAAACCACCTCTGAGAAGCAGTCATAAAAGAAGATAATATCCCTAGCCTCAAGTTTCCGCATGCATGTAGAAATCTGAAGAGCAGGGGCCTGATTCCAAAGCTACCTCCTATAATAAAGATCTGAGAAGCTTACTTTTCCTTTAGATAAAGTCAATGAACCAACACAGTCAACTCCGTTACCAAGTGAACTTAGGGTGAACTATAAGTGACAGATGGTACTATCAAGTGCTCTTACTTGAGGACAAATTAGTGTTTCTTTGGAGAACATGTATGTAATGAATTGTACTGGGCTTCACTGCATGAAAGTCTTTATAATCTTTCTGTCTTTATGATCTGTAAACATATCACCTGTGATAAGTATAACATTCTGGTTTAATCCTTAGTCAGAAACTTCATTTTTCAAAAATCAAATAATGTATTAAAAAACCTAACAGTTTTTCACCAAAAAAAATCTACCAGACCAGGAATTAAATCATACAGTAACTTAAGATTGTCATAGAGAGTGTTCATATCATTTGGTATAAGTTTCCATCATTTTATATGCTCTCTAACTTCTCTTCTCCTTTCTTATCTTTCCCATTCATATTTCTCTTTTTACGCTTCCACAGTCATTTCAATTTTAGAAGTAAAATAGATTTGTGTTTTCATTCTTGATTTAGTAAACATCTTTTCTTGGTGGGCCACACATTATCACAAGGAACTTAGCAAATGTTTCTTCTAAACAGGTAGCAGTACAGAGTCCTCACTCACAGAATGCTCATGAATGCTATCATTTACACCCTACTATGCTATCACGCATTTATATTATTTTCCTGTCTAGATCAGGAGAACTTTGAAAACCCTAAGGTTCAATGCAAATGGGACCAGCGTGGTGGTTAAGTAGGCCTGGATCTATAAACTGGCTCTAATGTGAATAAAAAGCTCAACGTATAATAGGTGCTTGGTGTGCATGAAGCTTCTAATTCCATCTCTTTGTTTTTAGCATTCACTGAACTGTCTGGCATGATGGAGTTGTAATAAATCCTGATGTAAAAATCATCACTCTCCAGGAGTCATAGCAAATTCCTCTATTCTAGGTGCCAATCAAGCCCTTCTTCAATCTCTGACTCTGATTGGCCCCTGCACCATATCCCAGTCTTTTATATCCCAATGAGTCCTCTTTCTTGGCATGGATTATGCTGCAAGGCTTTTTTCAATTTAATGCATTTCTGACCTTTTTCAAAAAATAGTGATTCATATATCTGAAGACATAAAAACAAAGACTATGAAATTTAAGGACAAAAGCTAGAAGCAGTAACTGAAAGAACAATTTCATAGTGAAAAATATCTTGCCTTTATAATTACTTTTTAAAAACTAATAAAGATATCTTCAAATATCACTGGCATAGCCCAACTGCCAGGAGGGGTTATCATAAGGAGATTAATGCCTGTCTCCTGAGGGGCAGCCATTCTTTGATTTTGTTCTAAGGCATTGAATATACCACATTTAGTTTTACTCTAAAATTAAAATCCTCAGCTTATAATCACTATGTTAATATAATGAAAACAGTAAATGTAACAGTCAGAGGCACAGCTAAAAGATTGAGGGACTAAAATGACAGTAAAAACATGAAACCAGTATCACCTGTGTTGGTTCAATGTACTACAATCAGTTTTCTTCCACTTCCATATAAAGGCACTATCACTGATGTACACCCTAAATGAGATTTGCTATCCTAAAATAAGAAATTTGAAGGCATACAACTACTTTTGAATGAATATACTTGAATCAATATAAAACATATCAACATATCTTGAAATAATAAAAACCATATTGAAATCGTTGTGAAAAATATATCTATAGTTATAAAATGGACTCACTTAACTAAATGTTTTGATACAACAATGTCAAGATAACAGCATTGTACAAATTTCTAAAAGCCTCATCTGCAACAGGAAATCAACTAATAATTCCAGGGCTGGCATTGTGTCATAGAGGGTAAAGACACTGCCTGCAATGCCAGCATCCCATATACACATCGGTTCTTATCCTGGTTGTTCCGCTTCTGATTCAGCTCCTTGCTGATGGCCTGGGAAAACGTAGCAAAAGATGGTCCAAGTTTTTGGGCCCCTGGAACCTACATGGAAAATCTGCACGGATTTCCAGGATCCGGGGCCCAGCACTGCCTAATAAGGCCTTCTGGGGAGTCAATCAGCAGATGGAAGATATTTCTCTCTCTCCTTTTCTCTCTTTTACTTATTTAGAAATTCTGCCAATCCCTAAATCTTCATTACCCCAAACTGTATAAATAATCAGCTCTTCCACCTGTTCCAAGAGACAGTGTAAAATAACTGCCAAAAATTAAAAAAAAAAAAACCTGCATTTCCTACTTGTAGCTAAGACATCCATGTGACATAAGGTAGACTAATGAATGTTAGGGTATATTTGCTGAAGGTTTCTGTGAAAACACTGTCTGGTGTGATGTTGGGAAGCCCTTGTCATTGCTGTCTCCCTTCGGCTTCAAAGACTTACTTGAGCTGCAGGGAAGCTGCTACCTTCTAAGTCAACACATAGACACAGGAGAAACCAGTCACAGCAGGCAGCTGGCCTTTCCGTTTCCTTATCTTTCCTTTATGTTTGGAGCCTACCAGATTCTCTGTTCCAGGTCTTTATGCAGAATATAATGCATCATTGTGAGCTATAGTCACCCCCACTGTGCTGCAAAACACCGGAACCTATTACATTTTCCCTACCATGTTTTTGGTACCCATTGTCTAACCTCCCTCCCATCTCTAGTAATCACTATTTTCATAATTATGTTTAAGAAATTTAACTATTTTAGTGAAGCATCAACAGCCTAAAACCCATTTTCTGTTGCAATCTGGGTGATCTAAGCCTGAAAACCAAATTCCCAAGACATTCCTCATGCATCATGCTAACCACTGCCTACTGAGATTCACTAAATGAATGTCTCCAAAGGAACCCAGGCAGCCCTTCATAGTCTTTTTTTTTTCTAACAGGCAGAGTGGACAGTGAGAGAGAGACAGAGAGAAAGGTCTTCCTTTGCCGTTGGTTCACCCTCCAATGGCCACCGCGGCTGGTGCGCTGCAGCTGGCGCACCGCGCTGATCCGATGGCAGGAGCCAGGTACTAATCCTGGTCTCCCATGGGGTGCAGGGCCCAAGCACTTGGGCCATCCTCCACTGCACTCCCTGGCCACAGCAGAGAGCTGGCCTGGAAGAGGGGCAACTGGGACAGAATCCGGTGCCCCGACCAGTACTAGAACCCGGTGTGCCGGAGCCGCAAGGCGGAGGATTAGCCCAGTGAGCAGCGGCGCCAGCCCTTCATAGTCTTGAAAACCAATAGCAGCAACCAGCCCTGTCTTCCACACTTGTTCTGGGATAGCAATGTGCCCAAACTCTCCCTCTGTAACCACCATTACTTACCCATATCCTTCCTGAGTGGAGATCAAGGCGGTGATGAACAAGACAATGCACCAAAAGTTGAGCTGCGAGCATGAGCATGTGTATGTACACATCTGAGAATCTGAGTGAGCAGCAGTTCTCCCTGAACATCACTTGGCAAAGGACAAAGACATCATCTGTGTGTAATAGAGACAGGGATGGATGTGACTGATTACCCAATATAGTCCTCAGAAACAAATCAACTCTGCTTCTCCAGAATTTCTCATCTCCCCTTGGAAAGTCTATACTGTCAATCACATGAGTAGTGAACCCAATCACTCAATTCTGAGTGTGGGGGGGATAAAAAGTATAAACAAGATGTGGCTGAAATTTCAGCTGTCAAAATCTTAGCAAAAGAACTGTGACACAATGTGTGTGTGTGTATGTATTTATGTGTGTGTGTTGTGTAAATTCCTTGACTCCTGGAAGTCCAAAGCTCTCCTCAAAATGTGTTTCAATATTCAGGGATATGCCCACATTCTTGTGGCCTCCTCTGCCTCTTAGACTTCCTCTTTTTTACTTCAGATTTCTCACTCCAAGTTCCCATTGTTCATCATATTGGCCCAGACATAAAATTCAGTTCTTTCATTAATTTTTCATCAACGTCCTACCACATTCTCAACTCTCATGAAACATGAGTCGCTTCAGACAGCGGCTCTCACATCACTCAGTACAGCACCAATAAAGTGGCCTATTGCACCTCTCCAAGAACTTTTGGGCAACTCATTACTCAGGATGCCCCAAATCCATTCTTCTACCTAATCCCTCTCATTTCTTCTCTCGTTAGCCTTCTCTCTAGAGCATCAAGTTCTTTGCATACTTACAGAGGCACCGTACCTTTTTTTCTGAAGTCCTTGGTTCCCCCTATTACAACAAACACTTGGTTTTCCCTCTACTTCCTTCCACAAATGGAATCCCAGTGCTTGGTGTTATACAACAGCATGCCCCCTATGCTCTCACCAACAATGCTTTAGTGAGAAGGGAAGGAGTCCCCTCATTACCCCTTGAAAATTCCCACCTGGATTTGCCACCTTGCTTCCCCCCTAATTCAAAGACAGACTCACCACAGCAGAAACACAGCAAGTCCCAAGTTGTGCTATTGCCTATGGCACAACCAGATCTGATCTCCTCACCCTCATCATTTTGGGATGAAACACAACTTCAAAATCACATATATCAGTGGCAAGAACGGTTTCCCATTCAAACAGCGACCATCACCGTCTGTAGTAAATAGCCACATACTACCGTAATTGGCTTGTTTTCTTCAGTGAGAGACAATAGGGATGTGTAGAAACAGTCCACGCATGCACAAAGCAGAGATTTCCTGGAGCCCACACAAATGAAAGGAAAGATATGCCCAAAACAATGAAATCCAGCAATTTTGTCACTCAAATATCTAAACCTGAAACAAGTTTTGGAATCAAACAGGTTTCAGTTCAATTCCCAATTATTAAAAAAAAAGATTCCTAATTATTAATTTACTATTCATGTATATTAAAATAAATGCCTTAATTCTTCTTTCTAAGGTATACAATGAGGTTAACAATTCTCATCTCACAGGCACAAAAATCAGTTAATATATTTAGTAAGAGTACAGTGAATGGCAGTTTTTACAAAGACAAGTTGCATAAAAAATGACTCAGTGCATAAGTTCAACCTTTTGTGCAACCCTGCTATCTCCCACTTATAAGCAAATCAGTTTTAAATCCAATATCCAAGAGCCTATCAATTGACTAAACTAAATCTTTCTTATTTGCTTTCTTCTCTGAAACACTTCCACAACAGAACAGGCTCAACATTTATATTCTCAATATGATAATATGTGACCAACGACATTGCTTTCCTTTCTATTTTGCTCAGCATCTGCTCCTTTTTGGACTCTTCACCAATGCCATACAGCCAACAAGCTGAGATTTGGATCTATATCTAATTCCAGAGACCAGGTGTAAAGGGCTGAGTAAAATTCAAGTTTCTCTAGATGTTTTAAACCAAAGTATTTAATTAAAGGAAACCCATAGGATAGATAATGAAGGATAACATAGCTAGGCAAGTAATAATGGTTAGAGCAGCCCTACAGGATACAAGGTTGAGCTAGAAGTTCTCATAGAACCAAATCTATTTTCCAAAGAGAATATCATCTCTGGGAATTTTCATCAACATGAAATGCAGGAGTAGAGTTTCTAACTCAGAGTTAAGGAAAATAGTAATACTGAACTTCAAGAAAAGGGCCCAAACCAGCCTCCATATTTGAGCACTGGGTTTGGCCCAAGGAGGTTTCCATATGTAGTGAATTACAACCTAGTTTGATGTGCAAGCCCATTGTATCCTCACCCAATCACAGCAGCCAACACCCCAGCTAATTCCAGTCTGATGTTTACCAAGTTATTCTCAAATAAGGCAAATACAAAATTTCACCTAAGAGGTAAACTCTATATGATATTTCCTATCTTTCTGGTAACAAAAGGAACACCCACATTGTATAGGGGAAGGTAGTATTCAAAGTGCTGTTTTGCCTAAAATGCTGTAGGATTCTAGAATCTTTTTCAGGTTCATGTAAACCTCATTAGACAGAAATGGTCTCAGTTTGTTACAGTAGGAATCTAGCAAATATATGCTGAGAGATAAATTGAATCCATCATCACTGCCACAGTTATGTAACAGGATAGCTCTTCACCTGAGAATAAAAATGACTCTTCTGTAATTCTAAGATGGAACTTGTCAATTTTTAATTATAGCACCAGGATCCTCCCCATCAGCCTCTATGGTTCTGTGTCTAAAGTTGGGTGAAATAAACTTTATGATCCATCTGTAATCTGGATACACACATGTTGCTGGGAAACAATCCCACATTTCTGAACAGAATTATTAGAAGGATTCAAAGGGAAAACATAAAAGAAACCCATGCAACCATTACTAGCCCTCCATAAAGGCAGCGCATTGAGTTATACTGTGACAACCTCTACTGCCTACGGCTCCCACCCAACAAGACCTAGCCTCCAGTTCTTCAAACTTAATAAACCTTCTTGAGGTTCCATTTGGAGCATACATGTTGTGACTGAGTGTGGTATTTTGCTACTGTTATAAAGCTGGTGCTCTAATGAGATAATATGTTTGTTTATTAAAATAAACAAACCATAAAAATGATGGCATGCAGATTTCTCTACTCAAAGTGTCAGCTTTAACTGAGAAATAAACTGAATGATCCATCTGCCTCCATCGTCTATTTCACTGATATTCAAGAACAGTCAGCATTGCTTCTACTAATTATTCACTAACAAAACTCCATATAGGAATTGATTACCCTTGTAATACAATTTTGCCAACATTTAACATAACATGGCTCTTCCAATATACCCTAATCTAATGACTACAAAGAATCTTTTCTACTTAGCAAAATTTGCTTTATCATACCAATACTAATAAGATTTTTCTCTTTATTAGAGTCCTGCAGGCAATGATGGAAGTAATATATCATGCAACCAGGGAAAAATAACCTAATCTATGTTCCAAGTGGTGATTCCCACTATGAATCTTACATAAAGTTTACATTCCTGACACTGCCTTGCCTTTTAATAAGACCACGTCATTGAGAACAAATACCTGGGGTAGGCATTTAGCTTAGCAGTGAAGATTCCGATCGAAACAACACATGGCAAATCAGAATGCCTGGTCCAAATTCCATGTACTGTGTTTCTAATTCCAGCTTCCTGAAGGTGATGGCTCAAGTGGTTGCGTCCCTGTCTCATATGTGGGAGACCTGGATTGAGTTCCTGGCTCCTGGCTTCGGTCTAATCTAGACCCTAATCTAGACCCAAAGGAGCTCTGTTGGTATACCTATGTCTCTCCAGTCTTTCTACCTCTCAAACAAGTAGAAAAGAAGAAATACCTGTTTATTACTAAATAAATACATAGAAACTGGAAAGAGACAGTTTTACAGCACAGGTGAGGCTGTCGTGTTGGGCTGGGTGACTGTGAGTCCCTCAGGCTTGAGCAGGCTGCAAGCCATGGCTGGGAGCTTGCTTCCAGACCTGCTAGCAACTTCCCCCGCTATACCTTTCCGTTCCATATGTGTGAGCCTGTGGGTTTAACCACAGCTTCAAGCTAGCTACAATCTTCCTCCCAGAGCTATCAGGGCAGGGGAGCTGAGCCCACTAAGGGGAATTGGGCTGTCTCCAAGGGACCCCCACTAGCTCTATGGGCCCCAAGCCAATGAGCATACATTATGTGAAACTCCTGTCCAACAAGCACCTCATAGGAAGATACCATTAAAAAAAAAAGAAGATGATCCCATTAAAAAAAAAAAAAAAAAAGATCTTTTTTTTTTTTTTTTTTTTTTTTTTTTTTTTTTAACTTTTATTTAATGTATATAATTTTCCAAAGTACGACTTATGGATTACAATGGCTTCCCCCCCATACCGTCCCTCCCACCCACAACCCTCCCCTTTCCCACTCCCTCTCCCCTTCCATTCACATCAAGATTCATTTTCGATTATCTTAATATACAGAAGATCAGCTTAGTATACATTAAGTATGGATTTCAACAGTTTGCTCCCACACAGAAACATAAAGTGAAAAATAATAGATGATTTTTTTTAAATGATGATGAAATCAGAGCAGACCTATTGTCATGTTTAATCCCAGTGAGAGTCAAGTTGGGAATTGATAATTTCTTTTTTTCTTTTCTTTTTTTTTTTTTACAGAAGATCAGTTTAGTATGCATTAAGTAAAGATTTCAACAGTTTGCACCCCCATAGAAACACAAAGTGAAATATATTGTTTGAGTACTCGTTATAGCATTAAATCTCAATGCACAGCACATTAAGGATAGAGATCCTACATGAGGAGTAAGTGCACAGTGACTCCTGTTGTTGACTTTACCAATTGACACTCCTGTCTATGGCATCAGTAATCTCCCTATGCTCCAGTCATGAGTTTCCAAGGAAAAAAAAAAGATCTTAAAAACACCATGTGCTTCCTGAAAGCCAGCATCCTGTGTTGAGTTTGGACACTGGGGGCTGGGCTACTCTCAGACCAGCTGCTTCTTCAGTTGCTTTGCAACACAGATGATAAAAGTATCTGCTCCTTGGCAACTCGTTTCCCAGCTTTGTATTTCTACACTAAGCTGAGGAGAAGAAGGCAGGAAACTCCATCCAGTATCCACCATCTCCTCTGCGACCAGTAACAACAGGCAGATCCAAAATCTTTCACGTGAACATATCACTTGCTCTATTTTTCTCAATTTACTGCAGACCAGTAAAAGCTTTGTAAAGCTACTGCCAGCCCAGCACCCTGTTTTCAAGAGCTGGGGCACCAAGATACCAGCCGCTTGGAGGTTTTCAGTTTCTATCACAGGCTCATGTTGCAGACAGCAAACACCAATAGCATAACTGTGGCAGTCATTAGAAGGATGCTGTTCGTGAATCATTTTACCAGTGGCTTTCAAACATCTATGCAAAATGCCCGAATTTAATCCTATCTCCAGATCTTACTTTTAATAGCATATTTGTGAGTTCTGAAAATACTGCACCCTGGATTCTGACAAGAAATTAAGAATTTAATTGGGGGCTGGTGCTGTGGCACAGAGGGTTAAAGCCCTGGCCTGTGGCACCAGCATCCCTCATGGGCACCAGTTAGAATCCCAGCTGCTCTTCTTCCAGTCCAGCTCTCTGCTGTGGCCCGGGAAGGCAGTGGAGGATGGCCCAAGTGCTTGGGCCCTGCACCTGCATAGGGAGACCAGGAGGAAGCATCTGGCTCCTGGCTTTGGATCTGCGCCGGCCATAGAGGCCATTGAGGGGTGAACCAACGGAAGGAATGAAGAACCTTAAAAATCAAACCAAGATGGAGTGACTTAAGCTAACACTATTAAAAACAAGAAGTCACCTTTGCCCCAAATAAAATTAAAGTTTAAAAATTATAGCCCTAAACTTTTTCCCCAAAGCTAACATTAGGTGCAGCTATAAAAATAAGGGACCCTATGCTTAGCTAGCTGATACACTTGTGGCTGGCTGTGCTAAGACCTAACCCAGTTTGTATACCTCCTAATACTCAAATAATGGTGTGGGAAGCAAATCGCTGCTCTCCCTCCAGGGGAACGAAGGGAGCCAGACGCTGTCCCCCTCAGGGTGAACAAGATGACGCTGACAGGGGAAGGAACTGCTGAAGAAGTAAACAGCAAAATGGAGACGAGGTGCATGCCTCCCATGTGATCCCGTAGCTGACTGGATAGAGGACGCATGCCTTTCACATGATCAGCTCACGGATTCGACTGCTGTGTGCATGGACACTATAGTGCTTCTGATTGGTCGCTGCGGGTATATAAACCGTGTGGCTCTGTGCTGGGCGTGCTCTCTGGACTCCTGAGTTCAGGAGGCCCGTCTGCGCAGACACCGAATAAATCCTCCTGCTTTTGCATCAGCTGGTCTGGACTCTGAGTCTTTGGGGCATGCCTCTCGACATGTTAGCATCCTCACTCAGAGGGTCTAACAGGAAGACCTTTCCTTCTGTCTCTCCCTCTCTCACTGTCTAATTCTGCCTGTCAAAAAAAAATAATAATAAGTGGAAGATGGCCCAAGAGCTTAGGACCCTGTACCCATGTGGAGACCCAGAAGAAGCTCCTGGCTCCTGGCTTCAAATCGGCCCAGCTCCAGCCACTGCAGAAATTTGGGGAGTGAACCAGCAGATAGAAGACCTTTCTCTTTGTCACTCTACCTCTCAAATAAACAAATTTTAAAAATCTTCTGAAAGAATAATGTAAGGGTTTAAAAACGTGGCCATCATAAGCCCCAGCATCAAGGCAGGATATATTAAGCTGCAGCCTGTGGTGCCAGCGTACCATTCGAACACTGCTGGGGACCCTAATATCCAGGAGGGAGGTGAGAGGCCCCGACCATTGCAGCATCTGGGGAGTCAACCAGCAGACAGAAGCTCTGTACAATGCCTTTCCCAACCATCCAGACATTAATATAATGGTCATAATCTTGAATACATTTAGAAAAAAAAAACACAAAAGGAACAAAGACGACTAAACAAACTAGGCAGATCTATTGTTTCACTCAGCAATAGATTTTAGTTTTTCCCCAAGGAGATTTTAAGTTTCGTTAGTATTAAAAACAATATTTTGCCTACAAAGGCCCAAAAATTTTCCTCCTACTTCCCATCTTACTCAAGACCACTTTGGGTATATTTAGGAGTCACAGAAGGTCTTAACTGTTGCTTTTCAATATTACAACTCTGAAACCCCAGGTGGCATTTTGCTGCATGGATTTTATACATGGTGGATTGTTGGGTATTTACAAAAAAATAATAATAATAAAGCACAAAGACAACTAAATTTCCTAGGATGATTTTCCTCTTCTGTGTGAAATACAGAAGTAGAAATGAACAGGTTTTATGAAAGGAGAGAGCCAAGTTCCTGCTCCTGTTAACTTTATTACACTTTATCTTTCACCTAGAACAGCATAGTCTACAAGCTACCTTTTATTCTCCTTTCTCTCTCTCACTTATTCTCAATTTTGAGGAACATTAATTGTAAGGTAGGATGAAAATTACGAAATGAAAGCTGAGGCAAATGTCTTTGAGTTTCCTGTTCCCCTCCTTGCATTATACACTGCAGTACTTGGGTCTTAATCAACTTTTACTGTATCATTAGTATGCTAAGGCTGCTAGAAAAAAAAATCACTTCGATTTTGGAAGGATGGAGGAGCTGTCTGCAAAAATAGAACAAAATAGTTCTGGGAAGTCATTGAAATTGGGTGCTGGGGATTCTGAAAATTATTTATAAAATTGAATTTTTGCAAAAGACTTTCAAAATGATTTGAGAAAAGGATGCTGAGAATTAAATGTGCTAAGGCACATGACATACTATACACAGAACCTGGCATCGGGGAAGCACTTAATCGATACTAGACGTTACTAAGGTCTAGCTCTGTTCCTCTTATGAACCATGCAGGAAGGCCTGACATACAGACTCTTCAGGAGAGAACTTAACTTCAACAGCACATTTTCAGGGAAGGGCATCTTGTCCAGTCTGAGGGGATCCAAGGTAACGTGGAAGAATAAAACCACAGTGGCCTGGCCAACACTGTGTGCAGCAGAAAGGAACATGAGCAGGAGGAGGATTTTATCATTCCTGTCTGGATACCTTGAGACAGCCCCACTCAAAAGGCCACTGCATCAGAGGTGTCATCCATAATCCTGATCGTCTCCAAAACAGTTTTGACTTAGAGGTTCTCTTAGCAAGTCAACTGAGGAAAGTGGGGGCCTCTCTAAAGCATGCCAGGTTTGTAAGCCGCAGGAGCCACCAATCAGCCATTTGAGTTTCTGCCCCCTCCTTTCCTCTTGAAAGCCTTAGGAAAATGTTAGTGACCTTGAAAATAAATTCTCAATATGAGGAAAGAAAAGTACTTTAAAAATTAACAGAGACTAAGAGGACTGCCAGACAATTTCAAAAGTTCTTAACAAATTTGTTCCTTAAGGAGAGGAGAGTAAAAATAGGCAGAGAGACTAGTTTAAAGAAAGGCAGAGAATTATTCACTGCTAATAAAAAAAAAACAAATTTGCAAATTCAACAAGCCCAGAAAATATCAAACAGGATCAATATATGGAAAAACGTATCTATAAAAATCATATACAAACTATTTTTTTAAGATTGCAGAAAGAAGGAGAGAAGGGAGAAAGGTCTTCCATCCTCTGGTTTACTCCCCAAATGGCCACAAAGGCCAAAGCTGAGCTAAACCAAGGCCAGGTGACATGAGCTTCTTCTGGGACTCCCACGTGGGTACAGGGGTCCACGCACTTCGGCCATCCTCTGCTGCTTTCCCAGGCGCATTAGCAGGGAGCCAGATCAGAAGTGGAGCAGCTCGGACTCCAACCAGTGCCCATGTGAGATGCCAGCATTGTGGGCAGGGGCTTTAACCTGCTGTGCACCTGCCCCATATACAAACTATTGATAAGCAAAACAAATTGGGAAATTCTTGAAAACAGCCACAAATGAAGAATGTGCTATACGAAGAAGAGAAATCAGAAAACATGGAAACTACAGGACACCGGGAGCACATCTTATGAAAGATCTCTGTCTCTCCTTCTCCCTCTCCCTCTCCTGTGTGTCTTTGTGTGTGTGTGTCCTCCTCTGTCTTTGTAACTCTGCCTTTTAAATACATAAAAAAAACTTTTAAAAAAGAAATATAGATCATGCTAGGTAAATTAAACTAAAGTTCGTTTTCAGTAAATCTATACAGAAAAATGTTAAAGGATGCTCTTTATTCTGAAGAGAAATTTATTGAAAGTGGACTCAGAGCTTCAAAAAGAAATGAATATTCAAAATGATAAATATCTATGCTAATATGGCACTACTTTCACTCATTTAAAATGTATATGAGTTTTTAAATACACCCCCCTATTAACAGCTTCTATAGATACCAGATGATGAGGTCACCTGATCCTGATATGTAACCTCCAAACTGTAACTGAAATAAATTGCTCATGAAGCTCCTCACAGGTATTTTAGTGAAAGTAACAGAAAGTTGGCCGGTGCCGCGGCTCACTAGGCTAATCCTCCGCCTTGCGGCGCCGGCACACTGGGTTCTAGTCCCTGTCGGGGCACCGGCTTCTGTCCCGGTTGCCCCTCTTCTAGGCCAGCTCTCTGCTGTGGCCAGGGAGTGCAGTAGAGAATGGCCCAAGTGCTTGGGCCCTGCACCCCATGGGAGACCAGGAGAAGCACCTGGCTCCTGCCTTCGGATCAGCGCGGTGCGCCGGCTGTAGCGCGCCAGCCGTGGCGGCCATTGGAGGGTGAACCAACGGCAAAAGGAAGACCTTTCTCTCTCTCTCTCTCTCTCTCTCTCTCACTATACACTCTGCCTGTCAGAAAAAAGAAAAAAGAAAGTAACACATCCATACCATGGACTATTACTCAAGGATATAAAGAATAAAACCTTGACACACATGGCAACAATAGAACTCCAGAGAATTTAACTGAATAAAAACATAATCCCAAATCATTGTTTAATGGATGACTCTCTTTACAGGACATTATTTAAATGATATTGTTATAGAAATTGAGAATAGAACAGTGGTTCCCAGAGGATAGAAAGGAAGAACAGGTGTGTGGGAAGTAAAAAAAAAAAAAAAAAAAAAAAAAAAAAAAAAAAAAGGAAGATTGTCTCAGACAAGAGATGACTTTGGAAATTCATTTTCAGCAAGCCTTTTTCTTAAGAATTGTTTGATGTGGGCTGGTGCCGTTCACTTAGTTAATCCTCTGCCTGTGGCACCGGTTCTAGTCCCGGCTGCTCCTCTTCCAATCCAGCTCTCTGATGTGGCCCAGGAGGGCAATGGAAGATGGCCCAAGTGCTTGGGCACCTGCACCCGCATGGGAGACCAGGAGGAAGCACTTGGCTCCTGGCTTCGGATCAGCGCAGTGCCGGCCGCAGCAGCTATTTGGGGAGTGAACCAACAGAAGGAAGATCTTTTTCTGTCTCTCACTGTCTATAACTCTGCTTGTCAAAAAAAAAAAAAAATTGTTTGATGAAGTTCTTCAGAGAGAAAGAATATGATCTCAAAGGGTGCCGAATGGCCAAATCTGGAATAATTTGTAAACAGAATAGTGATACAACAGGATTATAATATTAAAAAAAGAAAATAAATGCCCATAAGTACATAATGATATAAATATATTATGGGATAAACATATAAGAAGAAACACCTCTTCCATACAGAACAATTATAATTAATAAATGTGAAGGGAATAAGTGAAATAGAAAATTACCATTAAAACATCACAATAATTACTGTAGACAAGATTCATGGATAGATGCCAACATCAGTGAAGCCAAGTTTTAGAAGATAGACTAATTGCATAGTGTCAAAGTATCTCCCTTCAAAATACTCATCCCAATAGGAAAAATAGTAACTAGCAGTAGAAAGTCTGCAATAACTGCCTTCACCAAGAGATCAGAGTTAAACCATCAGTGCAGCCATGTAGGTATCACCTGTAGTTCTAAAATTATTTCAGTGGCAGGCATTCAGCATAGTGATTAAAACTCCACTTGGGACACCCACATCTCTTACCAGAGTACATGGATTTGAGTCCTGGCTCTGCTCCTGATTCCAACATTCTGCTAAAGTGCACCCTGGGAGTTAGCAGGTAACATTTCAAGTGCCTGTTTCCCTGCCATCCATTTGAGGGACCTGGACAGGGTTCCCAGCTCTTGGTTTTGGCCTCATCCAGGCCCAGCTGTTGAGGCATTTGAGGAATGAAGCAGCCATTGGGAAATGTCACTCTGTGTCTTTCAAATAAGTAATAAATTTTAAAATTTTAAATTAGTTTGAAGTAACAGGTTTTTAGAGAGAAAAAGGCAAAAGCTATTAATAAAAATTTATAGAACAAGTTTTTAATTACAGAAAAATGCCTAGTATTCCTAAAAATCAGAAAATGCTCATTTTAACTTTCATAAGTTATTTTTGAACCCACCAGACTGTTAAAAAGTCAAAGAGAGTGAGAAAAGCTTATTCTGACAATGTGGAAGTGAGGTGCCCCCCAAATTCTCTCTTTCATTATAAATAGAGTTGTGAGTAGTAACCACTTTAGGGATCAATTTTTCTCTGTTTTTTAAAATAAAAAAGATACAAACAGCCTTTTATCTATCAGTATCTCTCCTTGGCATCTACCTGATGGATACAGAGGTGGTAGTTTGCTAAAATTTAACAGTAATATATTCAATGATATTCATGGCAGACTTGTTCCAGTGGCCAAATTCTAGAAAAATTAAGAAAAATACAATGTATCACTAGAGATTAAACTAATAAAAGAAAGAATTAGATCTCTATCAAGGAACTAGGAGAGATGTCTAGAATACATTTTCTTCATAAAAGTGACAATATTTATTTGCTTCTTTTATATTTTTGTTTGGTCTTTCCTGCCTGCCTGTCCTCTAATCCATCCACAGCCTGGTACACAAGGTGTCTGTCACTGGTTACCTAGAATGGAAAGAAGAGTTGACACAGATGAAAGTATATGAAGATGAGAAGCAGGGAAGCTTCTTTAAGTTTCTTTAGAGATATCCCAAAAGAAATACAATATGCCTAAAACTACCTCATTTATGTCAAACAATGAATATGAACATGAAGAAGATGTGAAAGTGCCAAAAAGCTTCAGGGTGGTAAGACTTCAAGTGAATTTTTAGGATATCTCTTATGTTTTGTACATTGTTCAAGTTATTCCAAAGAGTATATACTACTGATATAAGTATAAATAACAATAAAGCTGTTTTCATATGAGAAAAATATGTTAATGAAGAATGGATGAGTTTCAAAAGTGGGTGACTCTCATGTATATCTGTCCTTTCAAATTTTAAAACAAATTGCAGTTTTCTGACAGTACAGTGGCACATAAGACTTCTACATACAATAGCAAAAGGACAAAAACCTATGTTGGACCCTCTGATTGTATCCTTTTACCTCAAGGAACTACTTGGATTTGTTTTCTTTCTCAGAGGGAAAGATAATTCCAGACTCCTATAAATCTTCCAGTGGTAAAGCTCATCAAATTAATGGGAGAAAGAAGTTGCTAAATAAACAAGTAAAAATAATATATATCTTTCTGCTCCTTTAGACTAGGCACTTGAGGTCAGGGAATATGTTTTATTTTGGGATGCCCAATTGCTGTTTGGATCAAACATCCAATAAATGTTTATTGACTATAAGAATGAGTTAGTGGTGATGTGTAGGCATACACAAAAAATAAATCATTGAGGATCAGTATCTGCACTCCTAGAATTTATAACCTAAGCAGATTTTAAATAAGAGAGTACAAGTGAAGGCTCAAATCAAACGAAAGCTTTTAAAATCTTAAAAGTAATTTTGTTTGAATTCTCTCCTGAAGACTATTTGCTTATTTTAACCGTATTTCATCTCCATTTCCTTTCTCTAGAATTTCTGCAAGCCACCACCAACCATCTTTCATTCCCTAAAGAAAAGCCCCTCTCTGTGAAATAGAAAACTGAAAGAAAAAAAATGTAAAAATAATAAAAATTAAAATATTTGACCATTTAATAACACTAGACACAAATAGTACCTTTTCTTTATTTTACACTCATTAATTCAGTTCATTTATTTGCTCACTTAATAAACATATTTTATGGATGATAGTCCCCATAAGAAAAGGGGACAAAATGATGTTCCTGTTATCAGTCATCTTACAGCCTGTGGAAACATCAGGAACACTCTAGATTACAAACTAGTATAATATAAACAGTAATATACAAAGCAGAGGCACTTAAGTCATTGTGGGTAGAGAAAGTAAGGAAGAAAAGGAAAAGGACATCGTAAGGGAGGAACATTTCCAAGACAAGAGGTATTCGACCATTGTCCTAAAGTCTCAAGATGAGTTGCTGATATGGAATGAGAAAGAAAATTTCAAGCAGAAGGACGACCATATGCAAAGGCACAGAGTTTGGCACAGTGCTTTGGGGGAAATGTTAAATAGTTCAATGCAGTGAAAGCAAAAATTACACAAGCAAAAGTGAGACAAACAATACGAAGCCAGAAAGCAGACAGACTGCATCATGAAGAACGCTAGGTTCCAACCTGTGGAGTCTGGACTTCATCCTGTGAGAATCAAGAAACAAAAACAAAAACACATTACCATAGGATTTTTTAGAGAGGCATAATAACATGCAAATTTAAGCAAAATCATATTGAAACTGATGAAAGTAGAGTAGTTGGATGAGAGACAAGGAATCATTAGAATCTAAAATTGATATGATTTGATGAGCAGTTAGATATGGGAGTCCAGAAATGTGATACTGGAAAAGAAAGTCTCTTGTGGGATAGCTAAGAGAAAGTTATGTCACTCTTTTAAGATAAATACAAACACAGAAGAAACAATTTTGAGAGAAAGAGCTCCATGGGACAAGTTGCATCAAAGGAGTCTATACCATCTTCCACTGAAAGTGACAGCAGCAATTAGAAATGCCAAGTAGATTTCCCATTTAGAACCCAACCAGCCATTGCTTCCTGCAAAGGAATGGCACTTAAATCAGCAAAAAGGAATAAGAAGAGCCTGCCAGGTGGATGGGAAGTGAAATGAGGAGGGGCCATAGAAAGACAAGTTGGGGGAAGAGGAGGAAAATAGGAACAGAATGGAGGGCAGGCAGGGGGGTGTGAGTGACAGATGAAGCAATTAAACCATTCACTAGCCTCGATCTGAACCATCACAACATGAAGCTTCAAAGAGTCATTTGTAAGCACTTTGTTCTTTGGAGGAAGAATGAGTTATTAACCTTTTCTAATTGGAGTCTGATTTTTCACTAGACTTATCCACTTCAAACGGGATTTTACAAAAGCATGGAATGAGCAGGGGATGGTTGTTTTAAAAGCTACAGGGGTCACTTCCCGAAGAACTCAATTCCCACTTCAACCCTTCTCATCATACCCTGTCTAAACCCACCTAGTCCCAAGGTATGGTTCCACTTTTTAGACCCCTGCACTTGCCTATAAAGGCTTCCTGGACAGAAAACGGTACCATAATATGGACGTGTGTATCCCCATAACGTTCAGTTTGGAGCTCAGGCCACAGTGTGATGGTATTTTTAGGAGGTAATTGTATTAAAGTCATAAAGATGGAACCCCCTTAAAACGGGTTGGTATCCTTACAATAAGAGACCCCAGCAAGCTTTATATGTCTCCCCGTGCCCCATTTTTACACAAAGAATAGATATTTGAGCACACAGAGAAATAGCAACTGTCTACAGGCCAGAAGAAGAGGTTTTGGAATGAAACCTTCCATGCTGGAATCCTGATCATGCACTTCCCAGCCTCAAAAATGCCTGTTGTTTAAAGAGCCTGTTCTGTTGGGTTTCATTTTAGCAGCCCAAACAGACTAAGATAAACAGAAAATTCTAGGATGGCCAAACAGAGCACTGGTGCTCCAATGTAATGCAACAAATCCAACAGGAACATTCAATTGCTTTGACTAGACGTCTATATCCTTTTCTCTCTCCAGGATTACTTTCAACTACGATATTCACAGGGAGGCCAGAAGACAAGTCAGAACACAGATATTATCAATCCTTGTGGGAGACCAGCTGCTCTTAAGGCCAAAGAGAGTGATGAAATAATGTTCATGATGCAAAATTTGGGGAGAGGAAAACAATAGAAGCTAGATTTTTCAGGTTCTCAACTGTAGCTGAGTATTGTCAACCATCTTGCAGAATTTTCAAATAGCTCAGGGTATCAAAAACACCTTAATAGGTATGTTACTACCAAATAATGTGTGACAAAATTTCAACCTTAAGGAAGAAGATTTCTCTGAAGTGGCCATGTCCCACTTGCTAGATCCACACCCCTGTTGCTGAAGACATGGAGTAGTGAAATAAGTGTGATGTAAGGCACATCGTGTAGTCAATGGGCTATGCAATGACCCAAAGTGATAAAGGATATAAAGATACAGCTTAAGAAACATGCTATTGGCCGGCACCACGGCTCAATAGGCTAATCCTCTGGCTAGCGGCGCCAGCACACCAGGTTCCAGTCCCGGTCGGGGCGCTGGATTCTGTCCCGGTTGCCCCTCTTCCAGGCCAGCTCTCTGCTGTGGCCAGGGAGTGCAGTAGAGGATGGCCCAAGTGCTTGGGCCCTGCACCCCACGGGAGACCAGGAGAAGCACCTGGCTCCTGCCTTCGGATCAGCGCGGTGCGCCGGCCGCAGCGCGCTGGCCGCGGCGGCCATTGGAGGGTGAACCAACGGCCAAGGAAGACCTTTCTCTCTGTCTCTCTCTCTCTCACTGTCCACTCTGCCTGTCAAAAGTAAAAATAAAAAAAAAGAAACATGCTATTTACTTGTAATACTCAACTGTCTTCTTAAAGAATCATCAATTTAGTAATGTACATCCTAGGCTACAGTTTGATTTTAGCCTCCTTCCACCTAGTAAAAAGTGAATACTTGGTGGGTTACTTAATCCACCATGGTATGGTCCATGGTTCATTCATCGTAGAATTTAAATCCAAACATCTGGTATGTGAGCATCAAACAGAAAGAATATCTTAACAGTATCATTATGTAAAAATACCAGTGTAGAAGCATGAAGGAAGATGAATGTGAGAGTACACAGCAATGAAATGACAACAGTAACATAAAAATAAAATGCTTGAAACTATTTGGTCTGAATAATCTTGAGTGCAAGAATCCAAGAATCAGAGCAGGTGTTGTGGTATAGCAGGTTATATTACTTCTTGGAATGCCCACATCCTATATTCTTGTGCCTAGAATCAAGTAGTACCTTTGATTCTAACCCAGTTTCCTGCTAATGTGTCTGGGAGGCAACAGATGATGGCTCAAGTATTTAGGTTCCTGTCACCCACAAGAGAGGCCTGGACACAATTCTTGGCACTTGACACCTGACTTTGGCCTGGCCAAGCCCTGGCTATTGAAGTCTTTCAGGGAGTGAACCAGCAAATAAAAAATCTACTTCTCTCTCCCTCCCTCCTCCCTCCATCCCTCCATCTCTCTCTCTCTCTCACTGTCACTGTCACTCTCCCCCTCCTCTTCTCCATCTCCCTGTCAATCCCCCTTTAAAATAAATAAATGAAATTTGAAAAAAAAAAAAAACCCTCAGGAGAGAATTATGGTGCAACAAGTTAAGCTTCCACTTCTTACAATGGCATTCTATATTGGAGCACCAGTTCCATAGTTGCTTTGTTTCCAATCCAACTCCCTGCTAACATACTGTAAAGGCAGCAGAAGATGGCCCAAGTACTTGGGCCCCTGCCACCCTTTTGGGGGACCCATTTGGGGTTCCTGGCTCCTGGCTTTGGGCTGGCCTATTCCCAACCATTGTGGCCACCTGGGAAGTGAACCAACAGATGGAAAAACCAATCTCTCTCTCTTTCTTTGCCACTTTCCTGCCTTCCTTTCCCTTTCTGTGTCACCCTTATTTTCAAATAAATAAATCTTTAAAAATAAGTTACCCAAGTGTCAATGTTAGCTATAACCACAGATCCTAAAACAGCATCTCTGACCACAGAACAGGTTAGTCAAATGACAACAATATGGAAAGAGCAAGTGAACTCCACCTCATATCCTACCCCCCCATAAGATCTTCTTCAAACACAAGGCTGGTGACATGTATCACACCATTTTGTCATAGCAGGAATTGCATGGCTTGCTCAAGTCTGGAGCAGGGCAAACAATGAGCAAATGCAGTTGTCACAATACAATCCATCAAAGCCAGCCATGTAATATCAGTAACACAGTCTGCATTAATTAAATCTTGTGTACAATATGAAGTTGAAAAATGCTAATTGTCTCCATCTATATTCTAACCTCATACCTTTTTTTTTCCATTTCGCAGCAGGAGTCCACTTAAGGTTACGTTTCTATAGTTAATCCAAAACAAAGATGAATTACTTAGCTTTCACAGAGCTCCTATAATTCGAAGCAGAATCCAATTCATCAATTTAATAAAATTTCTCCTCAATTCATCAACTTAGCAAATGATGTTCCTTCCTACAGATGTTAACCTGAGTTTCCTATTCAGCTACATTTTGTAAGCAGACTAACACTAAATAGGAACACAACTATTCATAAAGTAACTCAAATTATCTCGCAGTTAGAAAAAAATTTAATTAAATCTAAAAGAGACATTTGGATTTATTATATATCTTTAACTAGGAACATTTTTAAGGCTTCAGGTAACCTGCACACTTAAACACAGACTGCCTCTCTCAGCCTCCTGTCCCGTTGCTGGCCAGATCTCCTTCAAAGAGTAATCAAAGTAGAACTACTGCCCCTCCACTCTTCCTGGGGGTGTATTCCCTTTAGGAATAACAGAAAGGTAAACACTGAGTCAAAATTCATTGTGTGAGGTGAGTATCTGATACAGTAATTAAGATGCTGCTTCTGGGGTGAAGTGGGTTAAGCCACTGCCTGAGATGCCAGCATCCCATATGAACTGAGATGCAGTTCAAGTCCCAGCTGGTCCACTTCCAATCCAGCTCCCTCTAATGCACCTAGGAAAGTAGCAGAAGATGATAAAAGTGCTTGGGCCCCTGCACTCAGGTAGGAGATCTGATGGAGTTTCTGACTCCAGACCCAGCAACCATTTGGGAAATAAACCAACAAATGAAATATCCCTCCTCTCTCTCCTTCTCTCTCTCTCTCTCTCTCTGGGAAATAAACCAACAAATGAAATATCCTTACTCTCTGTCTCTCTCTCTCTCTCTCCCTCCCTCCCTCCATAATGCTGCCTTTAAAATAAATAAATCTTTAAAACACACACACACACACACACACACACACACAATCCCTGTATCCATTGAGCTGAATCAGGCTGAAAGGGTAGCTATTTCCTAATCTATGGAAAAGCACAAATAAAAGAGTCCATGAACCTCAACTGTAAACTCAATCATACATTTGTTAACATGTTAACATGTAAGAATAACTTTTTAATGAAATTTAAAACTCTTTAAATTCCTTAAGCGGAAAGGAATGTTTGTTATGGGATACATGCATGTACCAAGAACATACAAGGGCTGGATCATAACTGAATCTCAGAAACCTCAAGCCCAGCAAGATGCTCCCCTCTCTTTGCTTTCTTTGTTCTTCATTATCTCCTCTTATTTCATAGCAACTAATTCCACTTGGCCTGGGACTGTCAAGACCTCCCTAGTTTTTATCTTACAGTCTTAGTGCAGGCAAGAGACTTACTGGTCCATCCTAGGTCAAACAGACATGGTACCCACTCTTCAATCAACCAAAAATGTTCAGAGGATCAGGATAATATGAAAGAAAGATAATTATTTAGCAACTTGTGGAAGGGGTCAGCCTGGAGATATGGGGAGAGAAAGCCTCCTGAAGAATAGGAAAGCCTTTTAGTGTGACAGATACAACAGGTGTTGATTAAAAATACGTTAAAAGGATAAGTCCAGTTAATCACACAAAACTGAATTGCCTCATTAAAAAAGTTAAAAAAATTGTCTTCTTCAACATTCAGCCAAAAGCACAAGCAGTTTTGTGCATGTAATCTCATGTCTTAAATCCCAATCTGTTCATTTAATTCCTATTAGACCCATGGAAGCATATCTCTTTTCCTCTGTCAACTTAAATAATCAGTCTGATTGGAGGCTCACTGTTAAAGTTTATTCAAATAGTCCAACCAGGGATTTGAATGTGGAAGCAATCTGTCGTGGTTGATTTGCAAACTTCTATTTGATTATGGGTCTTATACTTTTCTTATAGGATGAGTGCATGCATTGAGACAAGTTTAAATGTGACAGACTTATATGTGGTCAACAATTACAGTGAAAATCACAAAGGATACCTGGTAATAGCTACAGTCTTCACGATTGATTATGGAGACATATTATATCCCCATACTTGATGTTATCTATATGCAGGGAGAAGCTAAGGACGGAATCACTAACCAATCAGACAAGTGGGTCATAAATCCATTTTGCTGTAACAGCCCTGGGACATAAGGCTTACTCTTTCAGGTGTAGATGTTTTGGGGCTCACAGAGTTTGATAAACAGTCATATTACCTGGGAAACTGACCACAGGTATCTTTACAACACAGAGATTATCCTGACAGACATGGGACTCTGCAGTCACCATTCTACTCTTACACCCAAAGTTACAAGAAGTCGTCTCCAAATATCATACACTTCAGTGAAATATCATTTCCTTCCACTTACAACATGACTCATACAAGATCACTTGCTCAGCCCCTACTTTTATTTATTAATTACTATATGCATGTAGCTCATTTCCTCTTCTATATTTTATAACAACTATGGATTACATCCTGCATAATTAAGCATCATCTTCCTTCTGTCCAATGCATCTTGTAGCATTTTAGGTATAAACCCTGAAAGATGAGATTTAGCATAACTTATACAAAGCATAGAGATAGCCTCACAGCAAGCTGATAAAAATAAATAGCATGACAACTGATTCTTTCCAGAGGCATACACTGGATAATATTCTAAGGAAAAGTTTTCAAGACACCAAGTAATATGTGAAGAGAAGATCTCAAATGTTTTTAAAATATGTGATAGAACTTAGTACCCTTAAAGTGCTTTATTGATAATGAGTTAGGAGAGAGGATATAATTGCCTCACCTTTGTTTTTCTCTGCTTAAAGAAATTCCAAGAAAAATAACGTCCAGAAAATTTACAGATAGAATATTCTTTCTATAAGACAACTGAAGTTTGTGATTTAACCTAGATTTGCAAATTTGAAACTGATAGAGCAAGGCATGGAAAATGATCATGAGGACTCACAAAATTGCATTGAGTGAGTGATGATCACGATGACTCTGTGAAACATGAAAATTGCAAGGCATATTTTAACAGTAGAATATGATCAACCAGATGTTATGGGAAAATGTTACACAGAAAGTACCTGTTTAGTGAACTAGCAATGAAGATTTTATATTACCATGTTTGCAAATTTGGATGTTAAAAATGCTTTTCAGAAAAGAGACTTTTAGAAATCAGACAATTTTTCTTTAACATCTATCTAAATTATTTTTCTTGAACTTAATACTCATGCTGTTTTATCTCATTTATAGGGGAAAAATGCAGCAAAGAGCACAATCTCATGTAAACTTTCTGTAATTTTTCACCCCTTTCACAGATGGAAAAAAATGAGGCTTTTAGAGTTTTCACGATTTGCCAAAGTTAGATCAGGTAACCAATCTAAATTACATAAATTCCAAGTCAGTGAAGGCTGAATACATATAATTTCTTATATATTTTTTTACTTTTTTCCTGAAAGATACATAAACCCATATGGCAAAGATTGCAAATGAGAAAACATTATAAGGAAAATGTCTAATTTCTGGATTAATTCCCTAAGCTCTTACAGACAATAATCATGAAAGATGTTGTGGAGAGAGACTAGGAAAGATAGGAAGTCCATTCCTGCAGATTCTGGCTGAGCTTGCCTACAGTGTAAAATATAATTTCATTTATTGTTTTCGCTCTTCTGATTTGGAAAGATTTATGTGTATACAAATATATTTTCTTCACTTCAATAAAGTAATCATATTTTTCCCATGTCGGTCTAGCAAGAGCAGATAATTGAAACCAAATTGACCTTTTGAAGTTCTTCCCAGAATCTTCTCTCCTGCCTATCTCGTTCACCTGCTCCTGCAGAGGGGTGATGTTGGAGGAAATTACATTCACTGTTTACATAAACCAGTCTATTTAGCTGGTGACTCTGCAGGTTCAATTAACTATCTAACAATATGGGGGAAATGAGGTTATGGTTATGGTTGGAGCCAATTAGAACTGTTTTGATTGAGCCTTGCCTCTTATAGTCTTAGTTAAAGCTAAGCAAACATAGCATTGAAACGTATTACATAGGATGAGACAGGATACCTGGAGGGAAAAAAGAAGAAAACTGTCTGGGCCATGATATGAAATGCATGGTTTCTCATTTATTTAAGTAAGAAGACAAAGATTGTTTGAACTAATTAAAAGTTGTACATAACACATTTTGAAGGCATATTTGACTATCAATAGCATTACTGCTTCATTATAAGAAAGGATACTGATGTCAGATAAAAGGGTTGAGAACCAGTGTTCTCACATTCAAAGTGTTCTCCACATTCAAAGGCCAGCTGTTACTAGTGACCCACAGCCTCTCTGTACTTTCCCTTGCCATTATTCAACCATCCATAATAGTTGGCAAAAAAAAAAGCAATATACATAAGAAATAAAAATAACCATTTGCTAGGTACTGCCTCAAAGATAGTATTGACTTGTTGAGCTTCATAACAACCTGAAAAGGCATGATGATTACTTCTACTTTAGACACAAGAAAGTTAAAGCAAAGAGAGCTGTTGCTGTGGATTCATTCTGAGAGGAGTGAAGTGGGGGCAAGAGGTGCAGAGTCACCACACAGACCCCGGGAGTCAGGTGAAAGCGGGCCAGAGGTGAGCAGCCTGTAGACTCGTTTATTTCAGTTGGTATAGCAGCTTATATAGGCAAGGCAGCCAATCCAGTCAAGGAGCAGTTTATGCCCTAACCAATCACAACTTGTTGGCAGGCAGGCTCCTTTGCCATGTGGTTCCCGAAGCCGTCCAATCAGAGTCTGTTGCCAAGCAGGCTCCATTGTCAGCAGCGATCTTGGCCTGGCCTTCTCATTCTACGCACATTTACCATTTTCATTTATTTTTGAGCAACGAGAGGCATGATTCTTGGCCATCCCATTGTTGACCCAATTTCCATGTGGTCTCCGTATGCAGCTGTGCTTGTCTTAGGTTGTCCCCCAGGGGATCTTACCTGTCATTGACTAACCAGCACTCAAAATGGGAGATCACAGAAGTGCTCAGATAGGGGTAGGAATGAGGAACAATGGTAATCAGGAATGGCATGACTGCACACAGGCTGTGGGCCACTTGAGTGGCTGACCAGAGCTAGGGGGGTATAAAGCATTAATAGATGTGGCTATGGGCAGTTTCTCAGGGTAGGATGATAGGGCAGGTGCATCTGCTAACAAGGCGGACTCTCAGTCTTGTTCAGCTGGTTCTGGTTGTCTGTCAGTTGCAGGCTTGATGTTTCTGGCTGGTACCCAAATGGGCTGTCCCACATTCTCTGGAAAGACACAAGCATACCCTTGCCCCTTGGTTAGCAGAAGCCTTTTTACAGGTGTTGGAATCCAGGACCTGAATTCTGCGTCCACTCCAAGATTAACAGCAAACATGCAGGTGGGATGGTGTCTAGCAGCTGCCCTGAGAGTCTGGGGTGCTCAGAGACTGCCACAAATTGAGGATCCTCACTGGGTGCAGATGGGATAATCTCACATGGGTTATTGCTTCTAGATCATCTAAGTTCATCCCATGAATATTTGGGGGGTGGCTGACTAGGCATTACTGCGTTGTCTGCTATCATGTCATTTTTCACTATCAGAGCTCTCTCTCCCTAAGTCATCAACTGTTACTTGTGAGGCAGTGGCCTGGAGTGACAGGCTCTTATCACTCACAGATTCACTATGTTTGGTAATCTGTGTGGGCTTCTGAGAGGGGGGTATCTTTCCCACATTTGAGCACTTAAGAGTGGTGCATCATGCCAACTTTAGCCAAAGGAAAGACACCCACAGCACTGCTGCCATAACAAAACAAATTCCTAGCACTTCAGCAGTTGATGGCATTCCGCAGGGGGTTCCCTACGTTAGACAAACAGACAGTGGTGTGTCAGATTGTAAGCATGTCCTGTGCTTAGTGGGGGACTTCCTTGATTCGTTAGGTCAAGGCCATGTGCCCACACAGTGTCTCCAGAACGTCACCTCTCTCGAGTGAGGGAAGATGACTTGGTTCCGAATTCTGGGATGATCAGTCCTTATGTGAATTCGCGGGGCAAACCAAAAGTAAAAGGAGGAGCCAAGAAGTGGCATTACACTTCTGGGCAGTGTGTGCCAAACCTGGGGTCACTTCAACTGAGGACAAGGACAAGGAAAGGGGCATAGGAGGGGGTCCTATGCTAACCCTCACAAAGCTGAACAGCACACAAAACTCCAAGGGGCTTACTTGACAAAATCAAGGGGGGACCTCACTGAGTCAGACACGCTGTCTCTCAGTCACGTTGGCACAAGATGTTAAGGTTGATTTGTTCTGAGAAGAGGAGCATGGTGGCGGCAAGAGGCACAGAGTCATCACACAGACACCGGGAGTTGGGCGAAAGCGGGCCAGAGGTGAGCAGCCCACAGACTCGTTTATTTCAGTTGGTATAGCAGCTTATATAGCCAAGGCAGCCAATCCAGTCAAGGAGCAGTTTATGCCCTAACCAATCACAGCCTGTTGCCAGGCAGGCTCCGTTGCCAGCAGCCATCTTGGTATGGCCTTCTCATTCCACCACAGAGAGTGATTCAGAAACATTAACAGGGTCTTTCTGTTGATTAAGTAACAGCCAGGTTTCAAGCCTAGCTGTTTATACTGAAATACAATTAGAAATACGAGGTAATTTGGGGTACCCTATTAGCCTTTTTACAAAGTTGTGACTTAGATGTTTACATTTTATTTCCCTAATTCCATGGAGAAAATATTTATTTTGAGATGTCTTTCCTCTTCTAAGTATGAATCCAGTTATGCCTCCATCAGTGTATTTGTTACAGTGTGATGTAATTGGGTACTGGGGAAATTTTTGGATGGATATAATCTAAAACTGTATATGGTGATTATTACATAAGTGAATAAATGTAATAAAATTCTTTGAACTATGCAGATACTATTTATTTACTTGAGAGAGAAAGAGATAGAGATAGAGATAGAGATAGAGATAGAGATAGAGATAGAGATGGAGATTAGATAGACAGATAGTTATCCCATCCATTGGTTCACTTCCCAAACACCTACAACAGCTGGATTGAGCCAAATCAAAGCCAGAAGCTAGGAACCCAATCCAGGCCTCCCACATGAGTGTCAGTGACCCAATTACATGAACCATCACCACTGTCTCTCAGGTTTTTTTTTTTTTTTTTGCACATTTTTCTCCCACCCCTATGCAAGTTCCCCAACTAAGAAGCAATGAATGTTCCACTTCCTATTGAAATGGGAATATTGAAGAAATACTCAGTGCATAATCAAGCAGGTACTTGCATTTTTGCTTTGTTTTATTTTGCTTTGCTTTGTTTTGGTAGTATAATAGAAATTCAACTGTGCAATTTGCTTCATCCATTTTTTTGTACCTTATAGACTGTTCAACATCAGTATGGAACTGGTTTATATTTTAAAGAAGATGCCTAGCTGTACTGCACAAATGTAACATAACAGTCTATTTATAAACATTTAGCTTGCTCCAAGTATTTTGATATTATATACAATGATATCCCAAATATGTGAATATATACCTTTATATATCTACATATATGCACATATTATAATTAATGCCTTGATTATAATTTCTGAATCATAGAATAGATATGGCTTACATTTTTAAAAATGTTTATTGATTCATTATTTTCAACTACTTGAAATGCAGAGTGACACAAAGGGAGGCAGAGACAGAGATAGAAATCCTCCATCTGCTGGTTCATTCTCCAAATGCCAGCAACAGCCAGGACCAAAGCCAAGAGCCAAGAACTCTATCTGGGTTTCTTATATAGGCCACAAGGAGCCAAACACTTGGGCCATTATCCACTGCCTTTCCAGGTGCATTAGAAGGAAGCTGGACTGGAAGTGGAGTAGCCAGTACTTAAACCACCATGCCAATATGGGATGCAGGCATTGCACCACTATGCTGCCGACCAAAAGTATATATTCTTTTTTTTTTCTTTCATATTGTGCTATTTCTTTCTTTTTAGTAAATATAAATTTCCAAAGTACAGTTTATGGATTACATTGGCTTCCCCCCCATAACTTCCCTCCCACTAACACCCCTCCCATCTCCCGCTCCCTCTCCCATTCCATTCACATAAAGATTCATTTTCAATTCTCTTTATATACAGAAGATCGATTTAGTATACATTAAGATTTCATCAGTTTGCACCCACACAGAAAAACAAAGTGTATAATACTGTTTCAGTAGTAGTTATAGCATTAAATCACAATGTACAGCACACTAAGGACAGATCCCACATGAGAAGTAAGTACACAGTGACTCCTGTTGTTGACTTAACAATTTGACACTCTTGTTTATGGCGTCAGTAATCTCCCTAGGCTCTAGTCATGAGTTAAAGGCTATGGAAGCCTTTTGGGTTCACCAACTTTGATCTTATTTAGACAAGGTCATAGTCAAAGTGGAAGTTCTCTCCTCCCTTCAGAGAAAGGTACCTCCTTCTTTGATGGCCTGTTCTTTCCACTGGGATCTCACTCGCGGAGATCTTTCATTTAGTTCTTTTTTTTTCCTAGAGTGTCTTGGCTTTCCATGCCTAAAATACTCTCATGGGCTCTTCAGCCAGATCCGAATGCCTTAAGGGCTGATTCTGAGGCCAGAGTGCTATTTAGGACATCTGCCATTCTATGAGTCTGCTGTGTATCCCACTTCCCATGTTGGATTGTTCTCTCCCTTTTTGATTCTATCAGTTAGCATTAGCAGACACTAGTCTTTTTTGTGTGATCCCTTTGACTCTTAGACCTATCAGTGTGATCAATTGTGAACTGAAGTTGATCACTTGGACTAGTGAGATGGCATTGGTACATGCCACCTTGATGGGATTGTATTGGAATCCCCTGGCACGTTTAGAACTCCACCATTTGGGGCAAGTCCAGTTGAGCATGTCCCAAATTGTACATCTCCTCCCTCTCTTATTCCCACTCTTATATTTAACAGGGATCACTTTTCAGTTAAAATTTAAACACCTAAATAATTGTGTGTTAATTCTTAGGTGTTTAAATTTACATGAACCATCACCACTATCTCTCAGGTTCTATAACAGGAGAAAGAAGAAGTGAGGAATCAGAACCCAGTATCAGTCCCAGATAGTCTCATGGCATTTTAACCACTATAACAAAAATCCTGTCCCTGAAGTTTTAAAAATAATAATAATAAAACTGATGGATTTTGGTGGCATATTAAAAATTCTTTTAATTTGGTTCTTACACTTTTAAACTTTCCCTAATTTTTAACCAATTATTTATCTGCATCATTTTAAATAGAGAGGTTTGCTGCAGAGGTTAAGTTGCACTTCGGATGCTACATCCCATAGCTGAGTGCCTAGTTCAAGTCCCAGCTTCTCAGCTCCTGATCCAGCTTCCTGCAATGTGCACCCAGAAGGCAGCAGATGATGGGTTAAGTATTTGAATCTGTACCATGCAACTAGGAGACCTAGGTGGAGTTTTGGGTTCCTGGCTTTGGTCTGGTTTAGCCATGGCAACTGCAGGCATTTGAGGAGTAAGCCTACAAAAGGAAGACTGCTCTCTGTCCCTCTGCCTTTAAAATAAAAGTGAAAATAAATAAAAAATTTAAAACACAATTTCAGTGCAACTCATTTCAAAATACATATTTTTCTAGCATATATTGGCATTGTGAAAGAATCTAGCATCGTACAAAGTAGAAACATAGCATGTGGTCCTTTTCTTAAGAAGTTTATAATTCGGCAAGGGTGTAAAACTGTAAAAAATTGCTTATGAATGGCACAATTAAATTACCTTCGCAATCCAGCTGAATAGAAGACATGATTAATGACTGGCTTAAGATAAAGAACAAAGAAAAGGGCAGAGTGGTTAGCAGGGCAGTTTTAGTCACCTGGAGAGTGGGGCACACAGCCACATCCTTAATTGGAATGAATTAATTAATATTTGCTTAAAACTAAAGTTTAGTAGCAAGGACATTTGCTATGCTCAACGCATGTATTTATATCTTCTAGGAAAAACACAATTAACCTTGAGGAGACAGAACAATTTTATAGAGAGTTAGCAGAAAGAGGGAAAGTTGACAGAGAAAAGAGAATTTATCATTCTACAGGAAAATAAGAAAGGTGACAGGTTTTATTTTATTTTGAAAAGAAAAAGAGAGTGAGAACATTTAAAAATATCATTGCTTCAGGGGCCAGCGCTGTGGCTCACTTGGCTAATCCTCTGCCTGCGGTGCTGGCATCCATATGGGCACCGGGTTGTAGTCCCGGCTGCTCCTCTTCCAGTCCAGCTCTCTGCTGTGGCCCGGGGATGGTAGTGGAGGATGGCCCAGTTGATTGGGTGCCTGCACCCACGTGGGAGACCAATAGGAAGCACCTGGCTCCTGGCTTCAGATTGGCACAGCGCTGGCCATAGTGGCCATTTGGGGGGTGAACCAACAGAAGGAAGACCTTTCTCTGCCTGTCTCTCTCACTGTCTATAACTCTACCTGTCAAATAAGTAAAAAAAAAAAAATTCATTGCTTCTCCAACCCAAGTGGATGGGATTTGAGGGGTGGGGCCCTAGTAGCATCCCACATTGCAGGAGAATCAGAGTGTAGATGCTCCTTTACAAAGGCTCTTCTCCCTCCAATGGAAAGGGAGTGGAGTTCACTGACGCATGCCCAGGTCATTCGTTGCTGACTCACAAGTGGGTCATTTTATTCCCCATCTCTCAAGCTGGAATCAGCAAAAGAGGGGAGAAAATCCAGCAGCTACACCAAATTCCTCTGCACAGGAAAAGGAGTCATCAGCCTAAGAATCACTTGTATGTACTGTTAAACATGGAGACTCCATTGGCAAATCCATGGACACTGTATCTCAATGGGTTCTGAGAGGAACTCATAATCTGCATTTAAAACACTTTGACCCCAGAAAAACTGGCCAAGTCCATCACAGTATGCCTGTATTACACTATGTGTTAGAAACACTACACCAACTCAGGCATTCAAGTGAATGGGGCAGTCAATGAAGTAGTAACCACTGATAAACAGACTTATTTAATTATTTGTTGTAACCAATACTATCCCTAGCTATTAATGGGTTGAGATTCTAGTCACACACTAGTTCCAAAAGTAATATTACAGTCTTGGAGTAAATGTTCTTTTGATTTGATCCAAAGAAATATCTAAGGAAGATATTGATGGAGCCAGGTACTTAATAACTTTTAATTGCTTCTCAATGATCTGAAGTCCATTTCATTAAGTGATTCTGAAAATTGTTTTTCTCAAAAGATGGTATAAGAGGCCTTACCATCCTGGATCTTATCGCTGGTTTCTTAAATAAACATCCACTAGGAATAAAAGACATTTTGCCTCTCCCCACCTTTGTCAGCCATGAGTAGACAAACCTTATTCTTCCTTTTTCATTCTGAAGCATTCAGTCTCAAGAGAATAGGAAAGCATGGATTCAAATAAGGAGCCACAAGCTTGAATAGCTGCACATCCTTCTCTCTGTAGGGTCTTCAATGAGAATCTTTTCTTGACCAGTTAGCACTTGCAATGTCATGGTCTGACTGCTTTGACTAATTGTGGTACCATGTTTTGTATGACCAGGTAAGGACAGATATTCGTCTAATTTTAAGAGCAGTTTTCCATATTCAGAGGAAATTAGTTGTCCCCAAATGAAAGGCCTTGACATCATTAGCCAGTTCAGGCGCCACCTGTTACTATAATAAATAGGAAGATTTTAGAGTTGTTCTTCAATTTTAACATTTATGATAAGATGTTGTTTGAAGAAAAGATGCAACCTGTGTCAGAAGAGCTCAGCCAACTGGAATCTCTGCCACGACAGTTTCTGAGTTAGTCTGTCATCAGATTTGCCTGCTCATCCTAGGTTGCCATGTAACATAATCACAACCCCTGTGCTCAGCCTGACTCCTGTTGAAGCTCCCCGCTAGGGAAGTCTCGTCAGGACTTTGATGAAGATATTTAACCCTATAACCCAGGGAGAAAATCAATCAGGACAAGGACCAAAACGTACTGCTTAAGATGGGCGTCCCCTTGGTGCCCTGAGCATAGATCTTGTGTAGCAATTTTAGTTCAAATAATTACTGATGGTAGCAATAATGGTATCATAATAACTACAGTTTGAAGTACATACTATGTGCCAAGCACAGAGTTAATTCTTATGGCTTATTTAATTCTCATAACAGCTTTCTGTGGTTGGCATTATTATCCTACCATCACCCTTTCTTAGGTGAAGAAACTGAGGTTGGTTCACAGTGGTAAAGTAATTCATTGGAGATTGTATGGCAAAGGTGCTACAAAACAGGTTTGTCTGAATTTGGTTCCCATGTTCTTAACTAGTATACTTTACATTATTATATTGATGTATGATTTTGAGCTTAGTGGAATATAGAGAATTTGTGCCACAATATAATGGACTTTGTTGAATAACTTTCCCAACACAGGCACAGAAGTATCAAGAGTTCACAGGTCCAAAACCTTCCTCACACTCACATAATGGACATGGACCTAAGATGCTTTGGAGTTAACATTGAAAGGTACGGTTGGTATTATCATGTCTACTCTACGGTCAAAAATATTGAAGTCAAAAGTAATTAGCAGAACTACATTCAGGACCTGTTATCTTTTGTTCTGAGTAGTTTTGTAGATACAGAGAATGCATCTTGAAAGTAATATGAAGTGTCTTCAAACAGTTCATGAAAAAGCATATAATAAAAAAGCTACATGTAGATTTCAAAGAAAACTATACCAAAAGAAACTTGTCCTTTTAAATTATTTTTTAAAATTTTTTGTTTATTTTATAAGCAGAGATAGAAGAAGTGGGGCAGTGGGGGCAGAGAGAGGGAGATCTCCCATCTTCTGGTTTGCTCTCCAAATGCCCACAACGGTAATGGGTCAGGTATTAACCCAGGACCTGGGGAATCAATCCTGCTCTCCTATCTGGGTGTCAGGAAACCAATCACTTGTGCCATCACCACTGCCTCTCAGGATCTGCATTCGCAGGAAAAAGCAACCAGGAGTGGAGCCATATACTGAACCCAGGCACTTGCTGCTAGGCCAAATGCCTACTCCAAAGTTGTCTTTAATTCCTTTTCTTCCACAAAGCTTTTCAAGTCCCCTCACATACTGGAGAAAGCTGAGAACATTGATCTCTTTCTGGAAGAGCCATTTCCTTTCCACACTTAAATCACGTAAACGTCAGGAAAGATGTATTAACAATTTTAGGAGTGTACACATCTGTGGGAGGTAGGGGATGCGGATGATTCTTACACCCCTCCCCAGACCTAGGTCATGTGACATGGACCTGTGACTAGAAACGTTCAGGCATTGAGAATGTAGTCCCGTCATCTTTGTTTTCCCCACGTCACTTACCGTTGGCAGCGTGGAACACAGTGACCTAAATTGAATGGAGACAGAAAGGGAGAAAGGGGGGGAGGGTTTGCATTTGATTTCATCAATCAAAATTATAAGAATCTGTTCTTGAGAGTTTTTTTTTCTGTTATGAAACCTTAATGGGGCTGGCTTTGTAATTGACAAATGCAAGACACCACATTCCTCACTGTTGAGTGCTACTTTGGCTGGGAATGGTAGGGGCAGAGGGGAATAAAAGAATCCAGAGATGTCGGCCAAGTCAATTATGTTTTTTATTCTTATCAAATTTCTTCAAGCAAATTGATTGCCAAAAAAGACCAGTGGACTACATAATTGCATTTGCCTCTCCTAACAGCCAATTGCTTCTGAATTTATGTGTCATGCATGCAATGTTGCACATCATTGTCAGTGCAAATTTAGGGGTCTAGAGTTCAACAGAAAGACATTAAACCTTTTTCTTAGAAGCCAGTCTGTAGCTAAGCAAAAAAAATAATAACAAAATTACAGCTAGTCTTTTTATAACTGGTAAGTGAAGTACAATAGATACCTAGGCAGAGAACAGTATCTGGGAATTGCCTTGGTGCTCCCAACAAGGCTTGAATTTGTAACTCAAGAAGCAGACACTCTGGGGAGCCTGGGTGGGGAGATAAATTGCAGGTGTACATCACAACTGGAAAAGCAGTAGCATACTCCACAAAGAAACTACCATGTTCTTTATTAACAAATATAATGTAATACAGAAATGTATAGGCTCATATATTCCAACATAAGAGCTTTGAATTCTATCTTGACCACTAAATAGTTGTGCTGGCTTTAGTAAAGTTATTTAATTATCTTAAACTTTATTTCATCATTTGTAAAATGGGGATAGAGCCTTATGAGAATTAAATAGATTAATGGAAAATCAGAGCTTATCATAATGTCTGACATGAATAAATCCTTAGTAAATGTTAGCTATTATGAATAGTCAAAAATAGGAGTAAAAAGGTCAAGACTGGAAATTATCAGCTCACACTCATGGATGCTTAGAAAATTAACTTAAGTAACTTAAGTGACCTCATGGCAAAGAAGAGCCTCTGAGATTTGACTGCAGTTCAAAAGGTGCTAATGTAGGGAGGAGTGATATCCAAAGAATCTTCAACCAAACAGAAAGATGAGGGAGAGGTCTGAAGTCAAGAGTGTGAACCGGCATTTGACACGTGATCCCATTCAACACAGGCCAGGGTCAGCTAATACGACCGTGAGTGAACTGACCAGGGATGTGCTATCAATGGAGTGAGTGCTACTTGGATTGCACAAGGGAATAAAATTAATGAGACTCCTTGCATTTGGGAATTTCAGCCAGGAAACACAAAGAGAAGTTCCTGAAAGTACATTACTGACTCGTGTGCACCATATTCTTATGAAGGTCAAAGTCCCTAAAAAAGTAGATCATGGAAAACAGAAAGATGTAGAGTAGCAGAAAGACTCAAGAAGCCATGGGAAAGAAGGCAGCAGAACCATCACACCACAGAACATTCTGGGGACTGAATTATTGCTGTTCTAACGCCAGGTGTTCAGCTTTCTCTTGAAGCCTTGCTTTTACCTTACCTAACTCTTCCTTCCAATGGTTGTATTTGAGCTTGGTTTTATTTTTTCCCCCTGAGGTAAACATACTCCCAAAGAGAACAGCTGTTCTATGTTAATTCTATAAACAAGGCCATAAAGAGCAGTTGAATACCAGATCTCTTTTACTAAGAGATTTCTGTACACTGGCTGATGCTTTGCAAATGACCCAAAAATTAAATGCGACTCAAAAACTGGCTGGAATAATCATAGGGAAACCAACGTGAATCCCGAACAATTAGCACTTTTCCTCAAGAAAACACTTTCTGTTGCAGCACAGAGTTCCCACAGCTCAAAGGGAATAAATGCAAGTCTAAAATTACAAGCATGGTGGTTTGAAACTGGACCATGTGGCCTTGGACTGATGACTGTTATGTTCTACTAAGAGATCTTAATTTTAAGTTATTGTTTGTTTTGCTATTATATTCTCATGGATTTGTATGTTATTCATGAATAATAATCCATTTTGTCAATATTTATTGTCTTACTCTAATTGCCCTGTGGGCTCTTCTAGCTGGATTCCATGCCCCGTAGGCATATTTCCCATCAGTCCTTCAACACTGCTTTATGGCAAAGTAGCACAGTTCAGGCTCATCTTGTGCTTTTTTTGTCCCACTCTCAGAATAATTATTTCCCCCCAAGATCTGACTTCTGTAAGTAGAAAATCATACTTAGAAACAAAGATCTGGGGCAGGAATCACAATTCAGTGATTGATCCACTGCTTAGTACTCCCACATCCCATATTGGAATTCCTGGTTTAAATCCTGACTATTCTATGCTCCTCTTAAAAAAAATATTTATTGGCTGGTGCTGCAGCTCACTAGGCTAATCCTCCGCCTGTGGCACCAGCACCCCGGGGTTCTAGTCCCAGTTGGGGCACCGGAGTCTGTCCCAGTTGCTCCTCTTCCAGTCCAGCTCTCTGCTGTGGCCCAGGAGGGCAAGGGAGGATGGCCCAAGTGCTTGGGTCCTGCACCTGCATGGGAGATCAGGAGGAAGCACCTGGCTCCTGGCTTCGGATCGGCACAGCACACTGGCTGCAGCACACCAGCTGTGGCAGCCATTTGGGGGGTGAATCAACAGAAGGAAGACCTTTATCTCTGTCTCTCTCTAACTCTGCCTGTCAAAAAATATTATTTATTTATTGGAGAGGTAGAGTTGCAGACAGTGAGAGGAAGAAACAAAGAAAGGTCTTCCATTGGTTTGTTTACTCCCCAGATGGCCGCAAAGGCTGGAGCTGAGCTGATCCAAAGCCAGGAGCCAGGAGCTTCTTCCAGGTCTCCCATGTGGGTGCAGGGGCCCAAAGACTACTCTCCCAGGCCATAGCAGAGAGCTGAATCAGAAGAGCAGCAGCCAGGTCATGAATCAGCACCCATATGGGATTCCAGCTTAGCCCACTGTGCCAGAGCACCAGCACCTACTCTATACTTCTAATCCAGCTTCCTGATAACATGCCTGGGAGGCAGTAGGTGAGAGACTAAGTACTTGGGTTCCTGCCACCTTATACAGAAGACCTGGATGGAGTTCCCGGATCCTGATTTTGGCCTGGACTAACACTGACTATTCTTTCTTTCTCTCTCTCTCTCTCTCTCTCTCTCTCTCTCTCTTTCTCTCTCTCTCTCTTTCTGTGTTTCAAAAAAATCTTAAATAACCAGAATGAATACCATATTATTAGAATTCTATGAACTACATTGAATCTGTAATCTTTATATTAGTCTCACACTAACATGAAAAAATAAAGTTAAAAAATAAAAACAATCTGGGTGCTAAATATATCCAATGCTGGGCATCATTTTATTTATTCATTTATATATATATATATATATATATATATATGTTTATATCAATTCTCCAATTCCAATTCAATATCTTTGCATATATTTCAATCTTCCCCCTTTCAATACCCCCTTCACCACACACCCCCAAAACCAGAACCTGTGATTTTCCCTCTCTGAGCCGACTGTCCCCTTTTTAAAATGCTATCTTCCTGGCCGGCGCAGCGGCTCACTAGGCTAATCCTCTGCCTTGCGGCACCGGCACACCGGGTTCTAGTCCTAGTCGGGGCACCGCATTCTGTCCCGGTTGCCCCTCTTCCAGGCCAGCTCTCTGCTGTGGCCAGGGAGTACAGTGGAGGATGGCCCAAGTGCTTGGGCCCTGCACCCCATGGGAGACCAGGATAAGTACCTGGCTCCTGCCATCGAATCAGTGTGGTGCGCCAGCTGCAGCGCGCCAGCTGCGGCAGCCATTGGAGGGTGAACCAACAGCCAAGGAAGACCTTTCTCTCTGTCTCTCTCTCTCACTGTCCACTCTGCCTGTCAAAAAAATTTTTTTTTTAAATGCTATCTTCCTGAATCATTCTCTATGCAGGTTAAATTTAATGATGGTTACAAACTCCCTGGGACAGGCCTGCCATGAGCTCCCTTGGTTCCTCATGTAACTCAGGCAAGACAGGTTACTTTTCAGTAGACACTTGGTAAGAGCAGTGTGAGCTACCTCTTTAGTCCACTCTGCAACCTGACTAATAGTAACCCATGAGACCTTGCATCATAGGCAGTGCTAAGTGGTAACTGTCATAATGGAGATGTGCATATATTTTTAAAGATTTGCTTATTTATTTGAAAGCCAGAGTTACACCACAGAGAGAAGAATAGGGAGAGAGCGAGTGAGAGAGAGGTCTTCCATCCGCGGGTTCTCTCCCCAGTTGGCCTCAACGGCCGGAGCTGCGCCAACCCAAAGCCAGGAGCCAGGAGCTTCCTCCAGGTCTCCCACACAGGTGCAAGGGCCCAAGCACTTGGACCATCTCCCACTGCTTTCCCAGGCCATGGCACAGAGCTAGATCAGAAGTGAAGCAGCCAGGACTTAAACTGGAGCCCATATGGGATGCCAACACTGCAGGCGGCAGTTTTACCCATTAAACCACAGTGTTGGCCCCAAGATGCACATATATTTTTATTACAGAATGTTCATAAATAGGAAAATTGGTAGAGCCAAACAAAAGTGCCCCAAAAGGAAACTCAAGAAACTCAGAATGCTATCAACAGCCCCAAGTACATCTCCTTGGTCTTATGGAAAACGGTTTGCACTCACCTAGTATGGATCATTTTTTAATTTGATGCTCAACTATTTCTTACCCTAAACACTAAATCAGAAGCAGATTGAAGTGAAAATAAAATCCATTCCTGCCATCCAAAGGCTAGCTATCAGCCAAAAAGGAGTCATTATATAATGCAGAGTATATAACTCAAGATGACAATACAGGGGGAAAGTTTACCTAATATCAGTTATGTGGAACATAAAGCTTGCTGACAGATGTGTGTGTTATAAACATGTGAAGTCCCCACTGCCCAAATGTTCCACTTGCTTCCTTTGAAGACTAAAATCATTGGTTCATCCTCAGGGCCCTCGGATGATCTTTCCACAGGACTGGATGGACTTTAAACCTAGACAGGTGGTCTGTCAGTTACCACATCACTTAGGATGCTTGCATCCCATATCAGAGTACCTGCCTTTGAGTCCCAGCTCTGCTGCTAATTTCAGTTTCCTGCCAACATGCACCCTGGGAGGCAATATATCATGGCTCAAGTAATTAGATCCCCACCACCCTTATGGGAAACCCAGATTAAGTTCCAGGCCCATAGCTTCAGCCTGACCCAGCTGTAGTTTGGCCAGCATGTAGGGATTGATCCAGTGGACAGGTGGACTGAAGACCTCTCTCTCTCTCCGTCCCCCTCTCCCTCTCCCTCAATAAGTTTTCAGATATTTAAAAAATCTGTTAACAAACATAACAGATCTACTTAAATGATACACATAGTAGATCTGGATTGTCAAGCATTGACACAGGCCTTCACAGAGGCATTTTTCCAAGGAGGACAGCAAGGCTACCATAGTCACATCTGTGTGGGGGATATGGTGGAGAGGTTGTAGAAAGTCCCCTCTCATCTTGAGAGAGGTCACACTATGTACACAAGACCCTGGGCCACGCTAAGCCTTTTTAATCTTTCATTGGGGGTATAAAAGAAGACTCACAATCAGTAACAGAAGATGGCCCAAGTTCTTGGGCCCCTGTACCCACGTAGGAGATACAGAAGAAGCTCCTGGCTCCTGGCTTCAGATTAGCTCAGCTCTGGCTATTGTGGCCATTTTGGGAGTGAACTAACAGAAGGAAAATCTTTTTCTCTGTCTCTACCTCTCTCTGTAACTCTTTCAAATAAATAAAATAAATCATTAAAAAAAGAATATCACACGAGAGAAAGGAGGCAATGCTTTTGTTCCCAGAGTTGGCAGCTCCTGCCTGCATAAACTTTAATGAGTTTTGAAAATTTGGGAGTTCATGAAAATTTCCTTCTTCTTTGTGTAGGAATCCATCCCTTTTTCCTATGGAGTATAGAAAAAAGAAATAGGTTGATCCCATTCAAAGGAGAGGTGAGACAGGATTTCCTGTCACTAAAGAAAATCTGCTCCTTCATCCATAGCCAGGGTTCAGTAAACCCTCCTTTCTCTCTACCTACATCGAGCAGCCACGCAAACTCTCATACAAAGTTGGAAGTAAATAATCACCCTGGACATGGGAGAGGAACCCCCACTAACTCTGTAAGAAACAATTCTGCATGTAGGTGCCTCTGGTTGGCCACCATGGAGAAGTTGCTCCTGACCACATTGTGGCCCCCAGCATGGTCCAGCACTTAGTCTAAGTGTAGTGTTCAGCATAATGTAAACCCACGATCAGCTGTGTCACAGCCCAGGCATGTACGAGTGGAGATAGACAGCTGTTTGGAACTGGTTGGTACTGCCATGTAAGTCATTTGATGTCCCAAGTCTCAGCTCCATCCTCTCTACAACAGGAATAACAGAATCTATTTCATAGCACTGCTGTGAGAAACAAACGTGATCACGACTTCGAGATACTTAGCTAAGTGCTTCACATTCTAATGCAGTTGTGCCTTGGTATCAACAGGGGATTTTTTCCAGGATACCTGTCAGATACCAAAATTCATAAATGCCCAAGTCCCTTATATGAAACGGCATAGTATTTGCAAATAATCTACACACATCTTCCTATGTATACTAAATCATTTCTAGATTACTTATAATAACAGACTTAATAGAATATAAATGCTATATAAATAGCTGTTATACTGTATTGTTTAGGAGAGTATGACAATAAAATGAGGCTATACATTCTCAGTACAAACACCACTATCCTGGCCTACCTACATAGTACACATCAGCAAAAATGTAAATTTCACAGTAGCACATCTCTTGGATATGGAAGGCCACCTGTACTCATACCCAACAACTGTCAACTGTCTTTTTGTTATCATTATTATCATCATAACTGGCTTATTAGGCAAGAAACAGATTGTTAAAAATGGCAAATGTAGGCCGGCGCCATGGCTAAATAGGCTAATCCTCCAACTGCAGCACCAGCACACCAGGTTCTAGTCCCGGTCAGGGCGCCAGATTCTGTCCCGGTTGCCCCTCTTCCAGGCCAGCTCTCTGCTGTGGCCAGGGAGTGCAGTGGAGGATGGCCCAGGTGCTTGGGCCCTGCACCCCATGGGAGACCAGGAGAAGCACCTAACTCCTGGCTTTGGATCAGCGCGGTGCGCCGGCCGCAGCGCGCCGGCCGCGGTAGCCATTGGAAGGTGAACCAACGGTAAAGGAAGACCTTTCTCTCTGTCTCTTTCACTGTCCACTCTGCCTGTCAAAAAATAGAAAATAAAAATAAAATAAAAATTAAAAAACAGTCAAAAAATAAAAATGGCAAGTGTGGGAAACAGCATCTACAGCAAACCAATGACTTCCTTGCATTATGCCAAGTAAATTCTGCTCTCACAGTCAATTAAAGATCAAATACCTTCAAAAAACAGTCCAATCCCAATTTAATGCACTAAAATACTATGAAGATACAGCAAAAGAATTTAAAAGTTGTCACTGGAAATAATGGTCAACACCATCCTAACTCACCAACCCCAATAGGGAAGAGCCCATATTAGAAAACCCCTTCCTAAGCCAGAAACACATCCCTGATCTCTCCTCCAAGAGAATACAATAGAATCTAGGATTCCAGAATGCAAAACAACCTTAAAGAAGCCTTTGGGGGTTAGCAGATTTGGGTCAGGTTCCTCAGCAGGGAGGCAAGTGTTCTGTGAACCTCACAGCACAGGTCACTGCAGACTTCCTATGGAAAGTATTTGTCTTTAGCCCTGCAATATTTTTTTAATGTTGCAAATAGACACGAGCAGGACAAATGGCAGAGCACAAAATGACCGTTAGTATCACAATATGTGTGTGAATAAGCCATCAGGATAGACTCTGCAAATAAAGGGCCATTTCAATGGTAATATTCCCACCTCTTACTCTAATAATAATGTGTCATCTGGCCGAAACAGTTCCTTAAGTACTTTATGTTCTCTGCTGGAATCAAATCATTAATCCCATTTATACAGTTAATGGGGAAGCCCTGAGTCCAAATTAAGGCCCTGAAGAAAAGTACTGAAATTAATGACAAAGGGGAATCATTTTCTCTGCACAGTTACAATGTGGCTTTGCTAAATAGCACTTTTTGACCCTGAACTTTATTTTGAATACTGAATAATCTGCTAGGAAAGAAATGCTTAATAAGCCTACATCACTGGTTTTTGGATTGTTCAAACCACTCATTGCTAGGACCATGCACTGACCCTGCTTCCCTCAAGTATCCATATTCTTATCAGCCCAGAAAGGCTGAGCTAGCTTTGCAGTGCCCATGAATCATGACAGTGACCTGCCCCAAACTCAAGGTGATGCATTTTTCGTCTACGACCTCACCCCACCACCACGTGAGATCCAGTAGCACAATGTGTTCATGTTTAAGTGAGCTCCAGGTCACACAGACACCTCCATCCTGCCAACAACTGGATGTTCTGGGTCAGTTACCATCATTCAGGCCAGTTTCCTATGTCTTTAAAGTGCCTGAAAGAGTGAGAACTTCATTATGCATTACTATAAATAAGTAAGTTACAGGAAGGAAGAAGAGTGAGGGTGATTGGCAAGAGAAAGGAGGTCCTTTTGCTCCAAAGGCCAGTGCCTGGCCAGGCTGCAAAAACCCTGCTCAGAGCCCAGGGTCTCTCCCACCAGACTCTGTCCGTGTTCTCTGTCACTGAGAGGAGAGGTTCACAAACATTTGTGAACCTGAAAGGAGCAGCAGCCTCCTTCTGAGACCTAGACCTGAGCATCCCTTTAAACATCAGTGACAGAGTTATCTTTCTTAAAATTTTTATTCATTTATCTGTGAAGGGAGGGGGAGAGAGAGAGAGAGAGAGAGAGAGAGAGAGAGAGAGAGAGAGAGAAAGAGATTGAGAGATATCCGATTCACTACTTCACTTCCAAAATGTCTACAATAGCCAGAGCTGGGCCAGGGCCAAAGGTGGGGGCCAGGAACTCAATCCAAGTCTCTCACATTGGTAGCAGAAGCACAATTACTTCCTCCCACTGTCTGCACTAACGAGATACTATAATCAGAAGCTAGAGCCGGGAACGAAACCCAGACACACTGATGAGGGACATGGCATCTTAACTTCTAGGCCAAACACCCACCCCAGTATCAGCTTTTTCCTGGGAGTGGTGGGAATGCGCTGTGAGCATATTCAAAGACCACAAAAAGCTGGAAATGCTGAGTCTATCTTTTTGCTATGCTTCTAACTGACAGCATCTTAGCCTTTGTTCTTGCTCTAATAAGAGTGGGAGGTTGCAGCAAAGGTGTCTTACCCAGCTTCAATGACTGTTGTTAGCCACTCCACTCATACATGTCCCCTGGGGCATTAGAAGGGGTACAGAGGAACCATTGAGCTCCAGTGTGGGGCATGGGATTCCTTTTCAATCTCAATAAGCAGCCACATTTAGAAGCTGCTCCTCTCCTTACTTTCTGCCCAGCCTTGTGATGGAATGAAGGAGTCAAACTTAATCCCCAGAGGTCCTCTGGCCCCAGGCCAGATGCATCCATAAATATGAAAGAGAAGGCCTCCGCCCCTGCTGTGTAGCCACTCTGGTGTAAGTAGAGTGGCCATGCGATTTATTGGTCAACGCAATAAAGGCAGAGCATGAAAGCAAACACTGGTAAGTATGCCTCTGAGACAGCAGACATGCATGTACTGTGACTACACTGAGCTACAAGGACATATGGGCATGCTCAGTGTCAGGCAGGCTGCACCCTTGGGACCCCTCACGAGAGGCAGGAAATGGCCTCTGTGCTGTGTGCTTCTCCTGGGAAACTGTCCTAGATGTTTTCTCCCTTCAAATACTAAAGGAAAGAAGAGGAGAGGGAAGAAGTGAGGAAGAACCCTCTGGACAGGGCAATCACTTGTGAGGTGTGCCTTTGAGCTGATGGATCACCCAGTGCCGGCCCCATCATGGTTCAAAAGGACTGCTTGCCCAGACTCCGGGACCTTCAAGTTTGTAGTCTGTCATTTCCAACCTGGCAACCTGGTGCAGGTTCAGACCTGGAAAGAGAACATGCTCCAATCATGCTGGGAGGGTCCCTACCAAGTGCTCCTCACCACTGAGACAGCCACGCAAAGAGCTGAACAGGCTTGGACTCGGTATGCTTGAGCCTGGAGTCTGGTAAAAGAAGCCCTGGAAAAGGGAAAAGCAAAGCAGTGGGAGACACACAGGTGTCTGGAGGAACCCTTAAAAATAACAGACAAGCCTGACCCTGTTGGAGGTATCAAATTGATCCCTCCTTTGGACAGTTTTGTGGCTCTAGGGGGGTGAAGGGGGTCAGTTATAATAAGATCAGAGGGTACAACCTGGGGAAGACAAATTTCACATCAGTATCAAGTATATAGTTATAAGCATAACTAAAACCTCAGCTCCCCAGGCCCTTCAGACTGATGTCTGCCAAGTTCTGCCACATGGGAATTTAGAAGATCAAAGACAAATTTCACAGCCTGATGTCTTTGTCCTGAGCTGAGTCCTGTTGAGAGGAGGATTAGCCTAGTGAGCCACGGCGCTGGCCCCAACAAATTATTAATATGTGTAATATCATTAGTATCTTTATCTGTCCCTGCCTTTGATGTTTATAGTATAATCAGAGCAATAAGCTTTAATATACAGAAAGACAGGCTGGCGCCACAGCTCTCTTGGTTAATCCTCCGCCTGAGGTGCTGGTACTCCGGGTTCTAGCCCCATTTGGGGCGCCGGATCCTGTCCCAGTTGCTTCTCTTCCAGTCCAGCTCTCTGCTGTGGCCCGGGAGTGCAGTGGAGGATGGCCCAAGTGCTTGGGCCCTGCACCCGCATGGGAGACCAGGAGGAAGCACCTGGCTCCTGGCTTTGGATCGGCCGTAGCAGCCATTTGAGGGGTGAACCAACGGAAGGAAGACCTTTCTCTCTGTCTTTCTTACTGTCTAACTCTGCCTGTCAAAAAAAAAAAAAAAGTAAAAAAGATGAGCCCATAGTTGACAACCAAATCATTAAGTGCTAAAATTAGGGAAATATTGAGCCAATGCTATTTAGAGGACATGTGGTATATACTAGGCACTGTGCTCAGAGCTGGAGATAAAATGGTAAATAAAATAGACACAGCCCACTTCTTATTCAGGATTCTGGTAACTCTAAGCGTTCCTTCCATTGCCAAAGCTCTACACTGCCCCAGATTAGAAGGCTGAATGGGGAGTCTTTTGTCTAAGAAACATCCACATATCAAAAAGGCAGGAAGAATGGACTCTTGAAGTGCTCAGGGGCTTTTTTGCCATCTCCCTCCTAGCTTAATATAATCTGCACAAATTTGTAGGAAGCTCAGATCATCCCCAGATGTAAAATCCAGAGTCAGGACCTCTAGTCTTAGGACCTGATCTGCATCCATGAATATGCACCAGCAGGAGCCTCTGCTGCTGGGAGCTCCACTCTTTGATGGGAATTAGGCTGTGCATGTGGCTCCTTTCTTCTATAGAGTGGAGCCAGGGAAGACAGACCTCAGAACTGTAGGGACAGGAGCAGCCACGTTTAGCCCCCAGGCCCTGTTTTCTTCCTGTTAACTGTGTCTCATACTAGCCATTCTCATCCTTCAACTTCTTTTTAGTTCTGTTTAGAAATGCAGAACAATATGATATTTGAGCATCCTCCAACTTCATTTTTGAGTAATGATAAGCAAATGATTTAACTGCAAAATGATTCTACTAATAGTCTGTTCAGACTCCAAAAATCTCAATAAGCAAACACCTACAAAAATATTGCAATCTATGTGCTAGTCTTAAAGGCAGAGCCAAAGAGCTTCTATGTTACACATTCAAGACAGAGTTTAATCTTAGACACAAACAGTGAATTCTATTTTAAGGATATTTATGCCAAGAACGGGTCTTCAAAATTATAGCAAAAAGAATACCTATTCCTCTTCTTTGATTTTGGAAAGTACCCTCAAAGAAAAGACTCAGCAGCCCAAGCTGGTATCACGGACTTTAGATCATCTCCATCATTTTTGTTATGAAATGAGAGGTGCCCTTGCTCCAGGACCCTCTTGGAGTTTGTTGATGGGACCCTGAAGAGTATCCAGGGTACTTCGTTGGGGAGGAAACAGGTTTTTGAGGCACAGGCTAGACTCTCCCTTGGGAGAGCACCATCCCCAAGAGATGATACAGAATCTCCTTGCAGCTCCTGGGCTCTGAGAGCCAAGACAGGGACGACCAAAGGCAGCATGAAAGGAAGCCAGCAGCAAAGGCTCTGGCTGAACCTGATGTTACTATTTCCTTGGATGCTCAGAAAAGTATTTCAGGAAGCCTCTTACTAATATCATAGAGGTTCTTAAAATTACAATAGAATCACCTGCTAATGACAGAACTGAGCAGCAGGATGCTGCTACTCTACAGTTGTAGAGTACAGCCACCTCTGGAGAAAGAGTCTATCACGCCATGTGTAGAAAAGGGTCTTCCTTGTCAGACTGTACCCAAGAAGGGGGAGAGGCAGACCCCGAAGGGAGACAGAATACAGGGTACCACCATCCCCTATACACACGCCCTCATCAACAAAGCCAGATCTGCCTCACAACAGCATTAAATTAGCTGCCCCATGGGTTTCATATGGTCATCCTCACTTTACAGATGATAAAAATAAAGCTCAGAGAGATTAAGCCATTTGTCCAAGGTCACAAAGCTACATACAAAATGCAAAGCCAGGTCTGCTGATTCCTGTCAGGGTTCTTTCCACCCCCACATGATGCCTCAAGATGTATCTGCAAGCCCCAGCTCTCTCTCCTACTGGCCAATACTGTGACTTTGTACCCTACAGAGAGAGAGAAATAAAGCAGGGATAGCCTGCATGGGGGCTGAACAACCAACTACACTCACAAAGATTCAGTGATAAAACTAGGGATGTGATCATGTGTTGAAAAAAGCAAAATAGAGTTAATGCTGTGGCATAGTAGGCTAAGCCTCCACCTGTGGTACCAGCATCCCATATGGGCACCAGATCCTGTCCCAGCAGCTCCTCACCTGATCCAGCTCTCTGTTATGACCTGGGAAAGCCGTGGAGGATGGCCCAATGTTCGGGGCCCTGCACCCACGTGGGAGACCTGGAAGAAGCTCCTGGCTTCGGATCAGCCCAGCTCCAGCCATTGAGACCCTTGGGGGAGTGAACCAGTGGATGGAAGACCTTTCTCTCTGTCTCTTCCTATCTCTGTATGTAACTACCTCATAAATAAATAAAATCTTTTTAAAAAAGAAAAAAATAATCTCAACCTGCAAGGCATATACAATTACTAGGAGGAAAAAGTGTTTTAACTCACAGGATTAAAACTAGAAAACATAATATCACAAAAGAGAATAAAATGAGAACAGAATACAAGTTTACATATTTTGATGATTTATATACCACAATATAGTCTCTTTGTAATTTTTTCTTTCTTCTTTTTGTTAGTTTTATTTATTTGAAAGGCAGAGAAAGGGGATACTTTTGTGGCACCACATGTTTGCCTGCATTTACAACCCCTGTATCCTATATGGGAGTGCCTCTTTGAGTCCTGCCTACTTTGCTTCTGATTCAGCTTCCTGCTAATGCTCCTGAGAAGGCAGCAGCTGATGGCCCAAGTGCTTGGGCCCGTGTCACTCACATGGGAGATCAGGATGGATTTCCTGGCTCCTGGCTTCACCCTGGCCCAGAGACGGCTGTTGTGGCCATTTGGGGAGTAAAACAGCAAGTGGAAGACTGATCTATCAACTGGTTTCTGTTTTGTTTATTTCCCTTCCCTCCCCTCCCCTCTCCCTGCCCTTCCTCTCCCTTTCCCTTCCCCTCTCTCTCCATCCCTCTCTATTAGTCTGATTTCTAAATAAATAAATAATCCTGGTCTCCTATATGGATAACAGGGAACCTACTACTTGAACTATCACTGCTGCCTCCTGAGGTTCACTTTAATAGGAAGCTAAAATTGGAAGCAGAACTTGGATTCAAACCCAAGCACTCTGATGCAGAACATAGGCCTAACCTCTGCACCAGACACCTGGCCCCTCACTGTCTATGTTTCAATACAAACATGAAGCAATCAGAGTTTGCTTTATATGGTGAGCTTATCAATAGGTACCAGGCTTGACTCTAAGTCTACCAGCCCAAAATCTCCCTGGGTGAAGCTCAGGAATCTATACTTACCTCCATCTCCTTCTTTATCCCCATATAAACTTCTAGGGAGTAAAATGTTGCTTCCCATCTCCTGTTGCAGCCAGGATTCCTCATACAGAAAGTAATGGGATATTAAGGTTGGAAGCAGATTCCTAATATACTTTTCTGGAGTTCATTAATCAGACAACTATAGGCATGTGGGCATAAGTGCTGTTGCCATGTGTTTTCGGCAGGACGAGCCACAAGCTTAACTAACCAATCAGAGAGCTCAACACTTAGTCTGCCAAAGCAGATGAGAGCTGATCATCTGGTACAGCTCTGTGTCCTTGAGGCTCTGGCCCTTCAGGTATCACAACTTTTATAGGCTCTGATGTCAGGCATGTACACCCAACAAATTATTAACATCTGTAATATCATTAACATTTTATCTGTCCTCTCCTTTGAGGCTTATAGCATAGACAGAGGAACAAGGCTAATTCACAGAAAGATGAGCCCACAGTTGACAACAAAATCAGTAAGTGTTAAAGTTAGGGAACTATTAGTCAATTCATATTTAGAGAACATGTAGTGAATACCAGACTTGGTGCTCATAGTTCTCTACTTCTAATAAATGAACTCCTTTAGCTTTCACATAGGAGAAAATGTATTATGTATCTTTCTGTGCCTGACTGGATGGACTGTTCCATCCAAATGCTTCCACAAATGACAACATCCTATTCTTTTTATGGCCAAGTACTACTCCATTGTATATATTTTCAACATTTTCTTTATCGATTTATTTGTCAATGATGTCTTAGCTGATTACATATCCTAGCTGTTTGAATAGGACTTCAATAAACTGGAGTCCAGGCATCTCATTGATGTACTGATTCCACGTCCTTTGGACATATGAGCACTATTGGGTTAGCTGGTTCATTTGATTGATCTATTTTTGTTTAATGAAGGACTTCCATAAGGTTTTCCAGAGATTTCTAAATTCTTCTGCTGTGTATTTAAGAGGTGATTATTAAGATCACTTCTTAGAGCAAAAATAGTGCCTATCAAACAAGTAAGGTAGAGGCTTCCTACAGAGAGCAAGGAGCAAGGGGCAGGGGTAAGGGCCAGGGAGCAGGAAGCACACACTCCACTGCTGGGCTCTGTCCAGTCCTCGAGAGCCCTGCTTTCTGTCAGCATCACCCATCTGAACAGAAGCTTTGAAACCTAGAGATATGTGTTATAAAATCATGAATAAGAGAGCTAAGAATTTTTAAAAATCTGGTTTTGAAATACAAAGGAAGAAAAAGTTCATAAAGAGATCTCTACTACATAAAGTCATCAAATGTCTCTTTTATAAGGAAGAGAAACCTACACATGCCAGGCTACCATAATATTGCAAGTGAGTGACAGCAGGTGTAAGTTTTATTCTTTGTCATGTACATGCTCAGGGATTTACTATTTGATCATTTTTAATGGTCTTAAACGGATAGGCTAATGAGAGTCACTGTACCTGCATATTTAAAATTAAAAACATAAAGGAAAGAAAGTTTAGAGTCTGGAGTTTTTATCTCTCCTTTTCCGTGCACACTAGATCATCAACGTGAATTTGGCACAGAGGCATTGATTGATGGTTCAGGACAAGCAAATCTGTCAAGAAAATAATTTCTGCCCATGAATCAGTCTTGGAAGAAGAAAGGCACAAAGAAGGGGGAAGGCATCGTGAAGAGGACTTCTCTCTGGGGTGTACTTTTGCAAGTCTGGAACAGTTTGGGGACTTAATTTATCCAGGGCACGCTTCATTGAACTGACAGAGATAGCTTCTTCAAAGATAATCATGTGTAAGTCTTTGGGTTGTGGAGGAAGCATTCACATTTCTATTCTCTTTCCCTTTTCTAAGATTCTCATCATCAATAATCTACAATATTAGATCAGTGAGTCTCAAAACCATTCTGGTGATTCCAATGTGGGGTCTTTGAAGTAGTATTTTGAGTACATTGAAATCTAAGCACATGATTTTGATCTGCCTCTCCCTCCACAACCTCAGAGCTGCAGTTAGAACTTCATTTTCCTACCTGACTAAGGAAACTCTTGGCTCAACAGAGTGCTTTCTATGGAGGAGCCACTTCCTCTCTCACAGGAACTTGTGAAGAAGAGTGAGTGTCACTACATCTCATGACAGAGTTTGCAAACTGAGAAAATAGGTAGAATAGAAGAATTCTCTGTAACATCAAAAGTATAGACTAGGTCTTTTTTTGACTAGTGAGCTAGACACAAGGAGGAAAATGGCAGGAGGCTTAGAACCAGAACTTTCAAAGGCCAGTGTGACGCTGTGTCAAGTATTAGTGAGCTCCTTTCAGCTGCTCAACAGCTATCTCACTGCTCTTTCATGTATTTCTTACTTCAAACACACACACACACACACAAGGAGAGAGAGACAGATACAGAGAGAGCACTCCCAATAATACAATAATATTGTGATATTAAATAATATTATGATAGTAAACAATAATTGTGATATAATACAATAACGTGATATTAAAAGAATCAATAAATGGTGGTTTTGGGCTTCTCTATTTAATATTTCATGTAAGAAGGCAATGTTATGACATAGGCAATGCCAGCCCACGGTTCCATCTGGCATGATGGGAGAAGTAGCATTTGAGTGGCTACCGTCAGAGAAGTCTTCTGGAAGTTACTTAAGTAAGTGATGGTGGTCAGGAAGAAAACGTGGAGGGCTGCATAACATTGTCCCTCTACTCAGCACTCACATGTCTTCCCCCTTCCTCCAACTGGCTCTGCTTTATAAATGTCTCTTTTACTCTTGAGGGCTGCAGACAGCACTAATGACAGCTTCCTTTGAATGTTTGACATCGGAAGATCAGAACAGATGCTCTCATTAATTTTCTTTTACTTACCATGGCTTGACTGGCATTCCAAGAAAGGAACTTATCACTCTGCCTCATGGACTGTGTCTGGGCCGGCATCCCATATGGGTGCCAGTCTCTCTCTCTCTCTCTCTTTTTCTCTCTCTCCACTTCTCCCTCTCTGTAACTCTGACTTTTGAATAAATAATTCTTTTAAAAAAAAACAAATTCTGGAGGAGATGGCACAGTGCAAGTCATCATAAAACTCTGAAGAGCCAGACTACCAGGGCTAGTCCTAGTGAGAGATTGAGTCCTGGGGCAAGACAAGATCATTCCAAGGAATCCACAGTAGTAATCCAGGGGGTGAAAGGGCCCTATGTTCATCAAATGGTGCTTGTCCAGACCTCTTCAAGAGCACATAGAATATCCTGGAGGATACCAAAAGTATTTCAGGGAACTCTCAGCAAAATCAAGTCTAATGGGAGAAGCAGGGACAAGGGAGAGTGATATTTGTGGCTGGGAACCAACTCTATCTATAGGCTAGTATAGGTTGGGGAAGCCTAGGCCACAAGTAAGATAGAACCATTGAACTAGTGCTGTGATTCTTAACTCAGTCTACCACAAAATTCCCTAAGGTATGTGTGAAAAACAAGTATTCAATAATCCATAGGACAATCAACAGGTCCAGGTGGGCACCTGTATTTTTATCAAGCCCCACAGGCCATTTTAATAGTCAAAATATGGATCCTTCAGAAAAGATGGACTAAAAAGACTAATCTTTACAGATGAAGAAGAATTGTTATGAATAGCCTACATATTTTTTATTTTCTATTTGCATATTTGTCTACTTTAAATCATTTTCTATGATCTAGTTTCTATTCTTAAGGCCCATCATTATTTATCTCTACCTTTCAAAACATTTTTGGAGTGACTAGAAAAAGTCAATACCTTCCGTGAGAAAACCACAGAAATGATATTAAGAAAATAATCTCACTTCTGTGTTGCATATATCCAAAAGAAATGAAAATATGTCTATATAAAAACTTGTACATGAATGTTTATAACAGTGTTATTCAGATCAAGAAAATGGAAAAATCAAAATAATCATCAACTGGAGAATGGATTTAAAACATTATTGTTTGGATACAATAAAATATTATGTGGCAATAAAAAGGAGAAAAGTATTGATGTGTGCTACAACATAGATGAACTTTAAATATATTATGTCGATTGAAAGAAGTGAATTACACCAGGCATCAAAAAGATATTCTGCAATTCCATTTATATGAAATATGAACAGGCACATTTTAGAGATAAAAAATTAGGTTAGTGGTTGCCAAGGGCATGGGGGGAGTTGCTGAAAGAGAGAACAGAGTGATGGCTAATGAATACAGTTCTTCTTTTACAGGAGACAAAAGTGTTCTAAACTTTGTTTGATGGTTATACAATCAATAAATATATCAAAAAACATTGAATTATGTACTTTGAAAGGGTGAATTATATAGTATCCACATTATGTTTCAATAAAGCTTTTGGGGAAAAAAGATTATATATATAATATTAATTTTGTAATCAATATTATAAAAGGAATGGTTTCTTTACATGAGGGAGCATCCATAGTCTTAAAATGTTGTTATTAAGATTACATTTTTACATAATCACAGTGAAGATAGAACCATAACAATTTTTTAATTTTTTTTTGAGAGAGACAGAGAGAAAGAGAAGGCACTCCCATTCGCTGGTTTTCTCCACAAGGGACCTGAAATGGCCAAGGTTTGGCCAGGCCTGGAGGCAGGAGCTGAGAACTCAATACAAGCTGCCCACATTGGTGGTAGGAACCCAAGTACCTGAGCCATCACGGCTTCCTCCCAGGTTTTACATCGACAAGAAGCTGGAGTTAGAAGCCAGAGGCAGGAATACAACCGAGTTACTCAAAGGTGAAACGTGGCCATTTTAGCTGTTCTACTAAATATCTACTCTGACAATTTCAGTTTCATTCTATATGTAGCTTGGTTTAATGTACTGTGACAATCCGAAGTTTGCCAAATTTATTGTTTCTACTTTAGCTGTAGAAATAATGAGGGAAAAAGGAAAAAATTCTAACATGCCTTTTAACAACAAAAAAAAATGAAAAAACCATTATTTGATATGTTTAATCCTGAGTATATGACTTCTTGAATCTTTTGAGCTAGAGATTCTTCTATTCTAATTTTGATATATTTGGTATACATATCAGGGACCGTAAGAGATATTTTGTATAATATTTCTAAATAGCACCAATTAAAATTCATCCTTCTGAAAGTTAATACATTCACTTCTTAGACAATTGCTCATAACATTTGAGTGTCTTTCATATTGTTTCCTCTTTTTAAAAAAATAGCAACAACATGTTTGAGGTTATATTTAAATCAACATTGTGATGTACTTGTTTTTGAATCTTATTTTCATATTCATGGTCAGACATCATGTATGTTCATATTCTGTATTAGAAAATGGGCAATACCATTAAAAAAGAAGAAATTACAGCTGAAGTTATTCTACCCATGAGCCTGGAAAACACAAACAGATATGGGAGAAGAAAAGTATTGTATTTCAGATGACAGAATCATCATTTGAATTGCAAATAATAAACTCCTTACATATGGAGAAAATAAGAGTAGTGAGATAGGGAAGGTGTGAAAAAAAAAGCAATGAGGGAGAAGCCCATAGGCAACCAAATCAAGACACTGTCACAAAGGATATTAAGGGAGCTGAGGTCAAAATCCTGAGCTCAATAATGTCCTCTATGCATTCTATACTCATTTTGGCCTCATGTACAGAACCATAAGAGTTACTGCCAGCTCAGGTAGAATCAAGCTCCCACATTTAATCTTCTTAGTATCAGAATTTTCAATTATGAGGTTTTTATCTTCTTTGACCTTTTTCACCTCCATTATAACAAGAATTACAGAGTCCAGAGGAAGGTTCAAAAACCATCATATGGATACATTTACTCAACCTTTAGTGAGTGGCTGTTTTTAATCTGAATCTCACTGCCACCACTCCAGGCTCCAGACTCCTTGTCTCATGCGCCAATATGACCATGAAAAAGAGCTCACACCTATAAACCCCACACTGACAAAAATTATATTAAGCATAATAGAAGGTTATATAAGGTCTTAAAGTTCATTTCACTAAATCTATACCTATTATAACTTCTTTCATCAGGAATGTTTTATTAGCACATGCAGAAGAAAGAGTTCTTTCCTTCCTACAGGAAGGGCATTAGTGAATCTCCAGAATAATGCCAGGCACCAGGAAGATATACATGGATAGATATGACCACCAAATGAATTATGAATAAATGAATAAATAAAAAACAACTACAGGGATTCAAACATGGTAGAATGGGCGGGGGGAGGCGCTTATTGCACTAGTCTAGGGGAAGATAGTTTAAAAAAGAGTGGAGAGAGCCCGCGTCGTGGCTCAATAGGCTAATCCTCCACCTGCAGCACCGGCACCTCGGGTTCTAATCCCAACCAGGGCGCCGGATTCTGTCCCAGTTGCTCCTCTTGTGGTACAGCTCTCTGCTGTGGCCCGGGAGTGCAGTGGAGGATGGCCCAAGTCCTTGGGCCCTGCACCCCATGGGAGACCAGAAGAAGCACCTGGCTCCTGGCTTCGGATCAGCGCAGTGCGCCAGCCGCAGCGCACCAGCCGCAGCAGCCATTGAGGGGTGAACCAACGGAAAAGGAAGACCTTTCTCTCTGTATCTCTCTCTCACTGTCCACTCTGCCTGTCAAAAAAAAAAAAAGTGGAGAGAGTGCAATCCCAGGGAAGAGTTAAGGAGAAAACTGCAGAGGAAACTCCTCATAAATTAGAGGGACGCTGTGGACCTACGTGGAGGGTGTGGATGTGCACAACAGAGGACCCCAGCAGCCGAGAGCCTCAGCACCAGCTTTGGAGAGTGAGATGTGACCAGATGACAGCAGTCCAAACCACTGGGAGTAAAGCTGCGGGAAGAGCCTGGCATGATTCTGGCTTGGAGCTCTGTGTGGGAGAGTGTACCTACCAACCTAGCGGCAAAGAAATGGGGCACATTTCTCTCTCCCCAGCTACCCAGCACTGGCATCCTGTAACTAGCTAAGAGAAGGCAGGTGACATTTTGGATGTTGGTGAACTCAAGAGACTTCCATAGCCTTGGCAGCTCATGACAAGAGCCTCAGGTGATTACTGACATCATAAATAAGAGTGTCAATTGTTAAATCAACAACGGGAGTCACTGTGCACCTGCTCCCCAGGTAGGACCTCTGCCCTTAATGTGTTGTACTATGAGAATTAATGGTAAAACTACTACTCAAACAGTACTCTATACTTTGTGTGTCTTTGTGAGAGCAGTCTGTTGAAATCTTTACTTAGTATATACTAAGTTGATCTTCTGTATATAAAGATAATTGAAAATGAATCATGATGAAGAATGGGATGGGAGAGGGAGTGGGAGATGGGCTGGTTGCAGGTGGGATGGAGGTTATGGGGGGGGAGAGCTGCTATAATTCAGAAGTTGGTTGTACTTTGGAAATTTATATATATTAAATAAAAGTTGAAAAGTAAAAAAAGAATCTCTAGAACATAGGCAAACACATGGAGACTGACAACATGCTCCTGAATAAACAGTTGGTCACTGAAGAAATCAAAAAAGAAATAAAAAAATTTCTGGAAGCCAATGAAAATAACAATACAATATCAAAACTTGTAATATACAACAAAAGCAGTGTTAAAAGGAAACTTTATAGCAATCTGTGCCTACATCAAGAAATTGAAAAGGCACCAAATAACAGAGCTATCAGTGCATCATAAGGATCAAGAAAAACAACAGCAAACCAAATCCAAAACTAGTAGGAGAAAATAAATAATTAAAATTAGAGAAGAGAGACAAGATGGCCACAGAGGCTGCACAGGGTGGGAGAAGCGGTGAGGGCGGTGGTGGCCCCAGCAGCAGGACAAGCAGTAGCTGCAGCAGCTTATTAGGTAAGTGGAAGGTTGATGATAAGCTTGCAAAAATTGATAAGTGGGATAGACCAGCTGTGAAAAACTCTCTGGATGATTCTGCCAAAAATGTACTTCTGGAAAAGTACAAGTCCATGGAGAATTTTGGTTTAATTGATAGACACTTCACCATCTGTACTATCTCCTGCTTCTTTGCCATAGTGGCTTTGATCTGGGATTACATGCACCCTTTTCTAGAGCCCAAGCCTGTTTTAGCTTTGTACATCATAGCCTATTGTGTGATGGGATTCTCACCATTTATACCTCATATAAGGAGAAGAGCATCTTTCTCCTGGCCCACAGAAAAGAACCTACAGGATATTTGGCAGCTGTCCTCCAGTCTGAAAAGGTTCAGTGACAAATATACTCTGAAGCTGACTTTGGCCAGTGGCAGAACAAAGCAGCAACAAGAAGTTGAGTTCGCAAGTCCACTGCTAAATTCCTTGACCACAGTGGAATGCTGGTCATGGATGCACGTGAACCTGAAATATCCAGGCTCCATGACAGTCTTGCCACAGAAAGAAAAATAAAATAACCAGTTCTAAAAGCAGCCCAATTTCTGCTGACTCATGTTGAGTTACCAAGTGAGTTGGGGGAAGAAACAGAACTTAAAATTGGTAAAGTATGAATGTTAAAAATGTCCCTGTCTTATCCAGAAAGTTTAGTCCATTCTGGATAAATAGGATTTTCTAGCACAGACTTGAGAAGTTGTAACTCTGATGTCTAGCTGTAGCCTCTTTGGTCTGCTTATTGTATTATTTTATTCACTTTTCTGGAAAAGCATTTTTGCTAAAAGCCGTGCAGACTTTTCCATTTGTACCTAGCAGTATTATATAGTACAGCTTTGTGACGTGCAGCATTTGAAGACTCGGTTTATAAAAACTGCTAACCTCTTGTTGACTTTATGTTAATTTCTATTTCAACAGCTGTTTGCCTCAGAATTCAGGATACAGCTTCTTTTCTATGACAGCTTCCATTCACACACCATTTTTGTGGGTGTCTGTATCTCTAACTTGGGAAGAATTTAAAAAGAAAAAAAACAGCTTTTTAATTCATTTAAAACATTTTGTTACATTTTGTGCTCTTAACCAATTAAAGAGACTACTAGAACTCATAGAAGAGTTTGGAAAGGTAGCAGGTTATAAAATCAACACACAAAAATCAATAGCCTTTGTATATGCAGACAATGCCACAGCTAAAAAAGACCTTCTAAGATCAATCCCATTCACAATAGCTACCAAAGAAATCAAATACCTTGGAATAAATTTAACCAAGGATATCAAAGATCTCTATGATGAGAATTACAAAACATTAAATAGAGAAGTAGAGGAAAATAACAAAAAAAAAATGGAAAAATCTTCCATATTCATGGATTGGAAAAATCATCATCATCAAAATACCCATACTACTGAAAGCAATTTTTTTTTGACAGGCAGAGTGGACAGTGAGAGAGTGAGAGAGACAGAGAGAAAGGTCTTCCTTTGCCATTGGTTCACCCTCCAATGGCCGCCACGGCCGGCAGGCTGCGGCCGGCGCACCGCGCTGATCCGATGGCAGGAGCCAGGTACTTATCCTGGTCTCCCATGGGGTGCAGGGCCCAAGCACTTGGGTCATCCTCCACTGCACTCCCTGGCCACAGCAGAGAGCTGGCCTGGAAGAGGGGCAACCGGGACAGAATCCGGCGTCCCGACCAGGACTAGAACCCGGTGTGCCGGCGCCGCAAGGCGGAGGATTAGCCTAGTGAGCCACGGCGCTGGCCTGAAAGCAATTTAGAGATGCAGTGTGATACCAATCAAAATATCAAAGACATTCTTCTCAAATATAGAAAAAATGATGCCAAAATTCATATAGAAACACAGGAGACCATGAATAGTTATAGCAATCTTATACAACAAAAACAAAGCTGGAGGCATCACAACACCAGATTTCAAGACATACTATAAGGCAGTTACAATCAAAACAGCCTGGTACTGATACAAAAGCAGATGGATAGACCAATGGAACAGAATAGAAGCTCCAGAAATCAACCTATGCATCTACAACCAACTTATCTTTGACAAAAGAGTTAAAAATCCATAAAACAAGGACAGGTCTCTTTAACAGCTGGTGCTGGGAAATCTGGATCTCCACATGCAGAAGTGAGAAGAAAAATTTCCACCTTATACTTTACAATCAAAAAATCCACTCAAAATGGATCAAATACCTAAATCCATGTCCTACTGCCATCAAATTATTAAAGAACATTGGGGAAACCCTGCAAGACATTGGCATAGGCAAACAGTTCTTGGAAAAGACCTCAGAGTCACAGGCAACCAAAGCCAAAATCGACAAATTGAGAAGCTTCTGGACGGCAAAGGAAACATTCAGCAAAGTGAAGAGGTAACTCACAGAATGGGAGAATTATTTGCAAACCATGCAATGAATAAAGGATTAATAACCAGAATACATAAGGAGCTCAAAAGAGGAAATCCAGATGTGCAATAGACACATGAAAAAATGCTCAGGTTCACTAACCTCAGGGAAATGCAAATCAAAACCACAGTGAGGTTTCACCTCACCTCTGTTAGAATAGCTTTCATACAGAAATCAACAAACAACAAATGCTTGGAGGATGTGGGGGAAAAGGCACCCTAATCTGTTGCTCCCCCTCTCGCGGAGGAACGACACTAGACCCTGCGCTGTTCTTTTATCTGCTTGGCTCTTCCCGGGTTAGCTGCCAGCCCCCCGCCTCCATGGAGGGGCAGCACCCCCGGTTGATTTCCCCGCTTCCGCGGAGGAGCGGCACACCGCCGGCTGGCTCTCTCGGGGGGCTACTCAGATGTTCCTCAGGTGTTCCTGGTGCTTGTTGTCTCTCTCCTCCTTCATAGTCCTCTTCCACCAATCCCAACTCTGCTACCCACACACCGAGCACGCTGCTCTCCTCCAATCAGGAGCAGGATCAGCTCCTGCAGCTTATCAGTCAAATTGGCGAGGCAGCTGCGTAGAAGTTGTTTGGTCTCTCTCTCAGCGCCATATTGTGGGAGATCAGATGCATAAAATTAGTCCTAGTTCCAGTAATTTAGTCTAGTCTCAGTTGCTCCCCACACTAATCCACTCTTGGTAGGAATGTAAACTGGTACAGCCACTGTGCAGACAGTATCGAGATACCTCAAAAATCTGAATATAGACCTACCATACAACCCAGCTATCCCACTCCTGGGAATTTTCCCAAGGGAAATGAAATCAGCATATGAAAGATGTATCTGTACCCCCATGTTTATTGCACCTCAGTTCACAACAGCTAAGATATGAAATCAATCCAAATGTCTGTCAACTGAAGACTGGATAAAGAAAGTATGGGATATGTACACAATGGAATACTACACAGCGGTAAAAATTGAAATCCTATCATTTGCAACAGAATGGATGAAACTGGAAAACATCATACTTCGTGAAATAAGCCAGTCTCAAAAAGACAAATACCATATGTTCTCCCTGATCTGTGTGACACTTTGAGATATGATGACTTTGAACAGCCTCTGTCAAGACTATTGAGGAACATTTTGTTTTCATATTATTTGTTGAACTCTTTACATAGTATAATCTCATGTGTATTAAGCTAACTGAAAATACATCTTAGTTGGTTAACTATGGAGACAAAACTGGCAAAGGTGATGACAGAGGATCTAAGCAGAGCATCTACAGTGTACACTACAATGTTTTAAGACAAATGAGGCCACCTCGTGGTTCACTAGGCTAATCCTCCACTTGGGGCACTGGCACCCTGGGTTCTAGTCCCAGTTGGGGTGCCAGATACTGTCCCGGTTGCTCCTCTTCCAGTTCATCTCTCTGCTGTGGCCCAGGAAGACAGTAGAGGATGGCCCAAGTGCTTGGGCCCTGCACCCACATGGGAGACCAGGAGGAAGCACCTGGCTCCTGGCCTGGGATCAGCACAGCGCGCCGGCCATAGCGGCCATTTGGGGGGTGAACCAACGGAAGGAAGACCTTTCTCTCTGTCTCTCTCTGTCTAACTCTGCCTGTCAAAAAAAAAAAAAAAAGACAAATGAGAGAAGAAAGCAAACACAACAGCATCAATAAGAACTAATTCAGATCACCTATGTGGTCCCAGGAAAGCTACTTCTTATTTCTAAGCTTCAGATTCTAATATGTTAAAAAAATTATTAGCACACACTTTTTAAGTTTGTTATAAGGAGTAAAGTAGGTAATAAATAATTCCATGTGTTTTAGCTGGGTAAACTGATTGTTTTTAGAGTAATAAACAACCAGATAAACTCTAGTGCGAATAGGAAGAGAAGTACTACTTAGACCCCTTTTAGCAGAAGAGTTTTCCTCATCCAAGAGTTCAGAACCCTTGCAACTAGATAAGTTACCTATTTTAGCTTGGAAGAAGCAAGTGCGCCCCATCTGACCACTGTATTTATCTTTTTTCTGAGACTTCATTCATGGCAGGCAGAGCTGTCCTCAGTTCTACCTAAGAGCTTCTCAGAATACTGTCTCTTCCCACAACTCAAGACAAAGGCGTCTAAGGGGATACGCTGATGACTTATCAGGAGAAATATTGCTTTTGAATATTTTTCTTTTTGACAAGATGTCTAAAGATAAAAATCTTTGAAAATGATAGAAATACAATAAAACTACACTGAATCTGAGAGCATATTTAAGGTTGGAGAGCAAAAATAATTTTGAGTCAATTCTGTTTGTATTGATCCATAGGTCTCAATTTTCATTTATGATTAAGACACAAATATAAGTTTAAAAGGAACCATCATTCAGCAAGAAATTTTTAAAGATTTATTTATTTATTTCACAGGCAGAATTACAGAGAGAAAGAGAAAGGAAATGAGATTTCCACTGGCTAGTTCACTCCACAAATGGCCACTAGGCTAATGACCACAGCTGGACCAGGCCAATGCCAGGAGCTTCATCCTGGTCTCCCCACATGAGTGGCAGGGACCCAAATATTTGGACCATCTTCTGCGTCTTTCCCAGGCACACTAGCAGGCAGAAGAATTGGAAGTGGAGCAGCTGTTGGTCAAACCAACACTCATTTGGGATGCCGGCATTTCAATGCATTACAACATTGGCCCCTGAATGATGATTCTGCAATGCATGCCATGTGGACCAAAATTTGTTGTTATGTGATTGCTCACTGCTACCTATTTTCTTACTGATGACCCTCCCTTCACAAATGAGGTACCAGAAGTGGGTTCATTGTCTCCTAAAGCCTTAGACCTCAGAAAAGAGATATCAGTAGAACAAACTTGGACACCCAGTCTGGCATACCAGCACTAGATCTATAACAGCAGCAGATTGGTTAATATAAACATCTAACACAACTTGTGTGACACTGATAATCTGAACACTGATGGGTGGGAACCAACCATCAGTACCATTGTTCAACTCCACGTCAAATTTAGGAAGAAATGAATTGTAGGGGTGAGAGAAGGTCACTGATATGAAACACTGCAACTTAGCCACCTAGTCTATCACTAGCTAATACCCAAGATTAAAAGAATAGAAGATTTATAGACACAACTAAGGAGTTTCTTTGTTGCTTTCATATAAAATATCTGAGTACAAAAAGTCAAAAGAGCTGCAATGTTAGATGCTTCTGAGACCCGATGAAACAAGAACTCAAGAAATCTTGTTTCAGAAACTATTATGTCCCTTAAACTGTGCTTATGATTATGGGAATAAAGGACTCTATTTTCAAATATTATGCAGTATACTTGAGATGACAAGATGATCTGTATGAAAATATCGGGGTTCAGAGTTTGCCACAATAAGAAAGAAAAACCTGAAATCATCCAAAAAGATACTGCAATCAACAGAGGTGTTGGTAACTGACAAAATTCTACAAAATAGCTTAATACATCATCTTGTTTGAAGGGTATACATAAATTACCAAAAGGTATGCATTCAGATAGAGGCGCCATGACTCAGAGGGAGTATCTACAGCACAAGGGAGAGCTGCCCTATCTAAATTGGGCTTGGTATGACCAGGAAATGAAATTGCCAGGATTTTTTCTTATCGTGCAGCAAAATCTATCCTATTCTGATTACTAAAAGCAATAATTTATCATTTTAAGCCCAAATCACAGGCCCAATCCTAGTTCTGCTTTGAGTCGTGTATCTCATCTAGAATATTCCTTTGGACTATTCATTCCCCAAGAGACCCACACGGGCATATCCAACTGATTGCATTACATGTTCCATAAGCCACTGATGGCCTTCTGGCAGGTAAATTATCAAACAGCAGTGTCAAATGCCTGCAAAATTTGACTTACTATAAAATTATTCTTTAATATTTGAAAATGCTACAGAACTAGAAAGATAAACTTGAAGGATTGGGATTGCTATTGTTTTTTGAAGAGTAATGCATCAGCATTAATCCCATTTAGGGGGACAATTTTCAATATGGAAAACAGTTTTTCTTTTAGTAAGTACAGCAAAAAAAAATCGATTCTGAAATGACTGGAAAAATCTATACTAGGCATTGTACAGTGAAAACAGAAGAAATCTTTAAACGAACATGGTTTCTTTCATTCTGAATTTCAGATATTGTAGGAAATTTCTACTTAAACTATTGGACAGTAATATGCTTCAAATGTGTGTAATGGGATTGCATTGGTGCTCTATAGCATTTTTTTTAATTATGAGACTCAGAAGATGAAATATATAGAGCTATTTGAACACATCAACACACAATGTTATTACTGAAACTGTTCATGCCCACAACAAACTTGGAAGAATAGTGCAGGAAAAGCCTTTATGTTCTTATATGTATTCATCACACTTATCATCTTTTTATAATTTTGGTTGTTCAAATTATTCAAAAATTTCTCATTTGGGACTCCTTCAAGCTAACTCTTCACCCATTTAATATATCCCCCATTAATCTTGGAGTATATCCTTGGTTTCTGTCTGGATAAGATACCCTAAGCTCATTTTCTTTTCCCCACCCCAAAACTGGAATAAACTACCCCAAAGAGATGGAACAACTACCAGCAGTATGTGGTCTGAAATCATGCAGCAACAATCTTAAAATAAAACAATACAAGCAATACGATGACAATAGCATCAAAAATTGTATTTAGTAGTAAATATAAGAAGAAATAAAAGATACTGGAACACATATACAAAAAACACTATGAAGTACCAGTTACAGAATTTTTGAAACACCTTAAAAAAGCTATTCTAAGTTCATGGATTTCAAGAAACAGTATCATTAAGCTATCAATCCTTCACAAACTACAAATTTATCAGTAGGAACAATTCAGTTACAATTAAAATTTCAGAAATTCTCTCTCCATTGGCAAATTGATTCTAAAAAAATAGTTGGAAATCCAATGGGCCTTAAAAAATTATGATATGAACCAGTGCTGTGGCGTATTGAGTAAAGCCGCCACCTGTAGTGCAGGCATCCCATATGGAAAATGGTTTGAGACTCAGCTGCTCCACTTCTGATCCAGCTCTATGCTACAGCCTGGGAAAGCAGTACAAGATGGCCCAAGTGCTTGGTCCCCTGCACCTGTGGAAGAACTGGAGGAAACTCCTGGCTCCTGGCTTCGGATCGGCACAGCTCTGGCCATTGTGGGCAACTGGGGAGTGAACCAATGGGTAGAAGACCTCTCTCTTTCTCTGCCTCTCCTTCTCTCTGTGTTTAACTCTGACTTTCAAATAAACAAAATGATAAATTAAAAAAAATGATGATAAATTAGCAAGTTACTGAAGATGAAGCAGACAGAGAAGAAGATGAGATACAGAAGGATCCAAGGAAGCTTGCTCAGCCTCTTGTAGCCAAGAAGGATCAACAACTCCAGTATAAGGTTACAGTATGAAAACAGATCAGGAAGCATGTCCTAGTATCTCAGAACGCCGTAGAGAGTAGGCCAAGGGTGGACATAGCTTAATATAGTCTCACCTCTCAAGAGTGGCCAGGCATGCAAATAATTGCATTATAACAAGGTGTCGTGAGCCTTTTGATATTTTAGAATCTACAAGATCCTAATTCAGAAGACAATGCAGTGACCAAAAAATGAAAAAGCACTTTGTAAGGTTGCATTTGTTTGATGTAATACTGACAAAATCATATTATCCTTGTGACCCTAAACAATATATTAAAGGAAATGAACATAATTTTTTATCTCATGACTTATCAATGCTTAATATTCATATGTAAAGGTTATTATAGACAATGTGATAATTATTATTAAAATTACCACCAAATAATATTGTGTTTCTCACTTTAGCTAAGGTTAGCTAACATCCAGGTTTAGTTAAAAACTGATTATGGTCTTTTAAATTTCAAGATTCATAAGAAAACTATAAACTATGACTGTATCTGCTCATAGTTTTCCAGACAGCACAACAAATGCACTGTGTGAAGCATGATTAGATAGAGAGATTGTGCATTGCGGAGGGGTTTTTCTCAAAGATTTATTTATTTGAAATGCAGAGTTACAGAAAGAAGGGGAGATGGAGAGGGAAGACAGATCTTTCCTCCACTGGTTTATTCCCCAAATGGCCTCAATGGCTATGGGACTTGGCCAGGAAGCCAGGAGTCTGGAACTCTGTGGGGAGCAATCCGGACCAGACTAAGTTACTCGAATTAGGACTTATTCTATGCATCTGCTCTCCCACAATATGGCGCTGGGAGAGAAGTAAACAGCTTCCGCACAGCTGCCTCCAGTTCAACCAATTAACTGTAGGACTTGCTCCTGATTGGAGAGCAGCGTACTCGGCGTGTGGGCAGCCGAGTTGGGATTGGCAGAGAAGGACTATAAAGGAGGAGAGAAACGGCATGCACCAGGAACATCTATGGGGAACATCTAAGGGAACCCGTGCAGCCCCCGAGAGAACCGGCCGGCGGTGTGCCGCTCCCCTGCGGAAGTGGGGAATGTGGCCAGGGGGAACTGCCCTTCCACGGAGGTGGAAGGGATAGTAGCCAACCCGGGAAGAACCAGCAGCAAACCCGGGGAGGGCCGAGCAGACGAAAGAACAGCGCAGGGTCCTGTGTCGTTCCTCCACGAAGAGGGGGAGCGACAGAACTCCATCCAGGTTACCCATGTAGGTGGTTAGGGCCCAAGCACTTGGCCATCTTCTGCTGCCTCCCAGGTACACTGACAGGGAACTAGATCAGGAGAGGCACAGGCAAGACTGGAACCAATTAGTTACACGGGATGTCAGCGTCACAGGTGGCAGCTTAACCCCCTGTACCACAACACTGGCCCCATGTAGGGAGAGTTTTAAATCATAGAATCAGATGAAGTATAATCAGTCCCAAGAGTTCATGAGCCATTTTGGAGGTGGTGCATGGAAGCATGCACCAGTTGTCAGGCATGACTAATGAGAAAGCAAGACAACTCAGTCACCTACGGCAGCTCCTCCCAGATCTCGGCAACTCCTCCCAGATCTCAGCCTCCAAGACCAACTCTGCCCTTGTTTTTAGAGAGCCTCAGAAAACTGTAAGAAGCACTTCTGGGAAGACAGCTCCTTGTGAGTTTTACCTAAGAGAAGGAAGCAGAAATTCTCCATGGAGTATTCAGCTGAAGAAATCCCTCAGTCTTCCTCCGAGCTGAACGTTATAGTTTGACAAACACAAACCAGAACTTGACATTCTCCTCAGCCCTCTTAACTCAACCTTTTCAATGCCAGCAAAAGAGACTGTGGCAACCAGTGCCAGATGGATGTAGCCCCAGTCATTCCCACATGTGTGTTCATTACCATAAAGCAGTCCCTGCGGGTCATTAGAAACCCCTGATTAATGCCTAAGGAAGTCCCGTTTTTGCTGTCAATGCTCCTTCTACTCAGCCACATCTGCAGAACACACACTGTTCAGAATTCAGCCTGAGCACAATATCCTTTTCTCTACCTGGTAATTTCTCCCCCTTTATCACTTAAACATTCTAGCAAATGTTTCCCTTGCACAGTTATCTCCCTAACATCACGTCTCAAGTCTGGCTTGTCTTTTGATAGAGAGAAATTACCAAACTCAAGAAAGCATGTCCCTTTGCTCTTTTACTTCCAAGCAAAGCCTTTATTTTATTCCAGAAATCTTTTCCCATTTGACATATTTCTTTTTTAATTTTCAGACTCACAACAGAGAAATCTCTATTCAGAAACCTGTTTAGCTTCATTCAAACCTTTCAATTACCAGGTCTCTCCATTCATTTCTCTTCCTGTTTACAACAAAAGATCCCCTGCCTTCCTTCACAGGCGCCATCCTCTGAAGGTTTTACATCTTAAGAACCCAACTCCATACCGGTCACATCTACACAGCAGGGGCCATTTAAATGTATCAGCTCATGATGGCTTAAGGTTACCACTTCTCAGAGCTGGCTAAAAGCATAAAGCAAGGATAACTCCAGAAAAACCCACCCTTCCCTTTTGACTGTAAAACGTATTCCTGAAAGAATGGAGGAACTGCATTACCTGTCACTTCATAAATACCATTCAAGAAAAAAACAGGGTAAAAAAAATGGGAAAAAAAATGAGAGCAAAAATGTATTTAATACTCACATTCTATTTACATTTCCCTTACTAACTCTTTAGCTGTTTGTCTAAAATGTCAGTTGTGGGGAGCAACTCAGACTAGACTAAGTTACTGGAATTAAGACTTATTCTATGCATCTGCTCTCCCACAATATGGCGCTGAGAAGGGAGAAACAGCTTCTACACAGCTGCCTCTCGCCAACTTGACAAGCTGCAGGAGCTGCTCCTGATTGGAGGAGAGCAGCGTACTCGGCGTGTGGGTAGCAGAGTTGGGATTGGTGGAAGAGGACTATAAAGGAGGAGAGAGACAACATGCACCAGGAACATCTATCTGAAGGAACACCTGTGCAGCCCCCGAGAGAGCCGGCCGGCGGTGTGCCGCTCCCCCGCAGAAGTGGGGAAAGTGGCAGGGGGAACCGCTCTTCCACGGAGGTGGAAGGGACGGTAGCCAACCCGGGAAGAACCAGCAGCAACCCGGGGAGGGCCGAGCAGACAAAAGAACAGCGCAGGGTCCTGTGTCGTTCCTCCGCGAAGAGGGGGAGCGACAGTCAGTCTCTTGTTTCTGTGGTAATCTGAGAGAGTAGTGCATTGATATTGTATATTTTACAGTTATATTAAATTATTTAACAAAAATACAGAAGGAGGGCTCGGCGCTGTGGCAGAGCAGGCTCCTCTCTGCCTGTGGTGTCAGCAGCTGATTCATGTCCCGCTGCTCCTCTTCCAACCCAGCTCTCTGCTATGGCATGGGAAAGCAGAAGATGGCACAGGTATTTAGGCACCTGCACCCATGTGAGAGACCCAGAAAATGTTCCTGGCTTTTGGCTTCAGATCTGCCCAACTCCAGACATTGTTGCCATTTGGGGAGTGGACCAGCGGACAGAACACCTCTCTCTGTATCTCCCTCTCTCTGTAATTCTACCTCTCAAATAAATTTTTAAAAAGGATTTTTTTTTAAACTTTTATTTAATGCATATAAATTTCCAAAGTACGACTTATGGATTACAATGGCTTCCCCCCCATACCGACCCTCCCACCCACAACCCTCCCCTTTCCCACTCCCTCTCCCCTTCCATTCACATCAAGATTCATTTTCGATTATCTTAATATACAGAAGATCAGCTTAGTATACATCAAGTATGGATTTCAACAGTTTGCTCCCACACAGAAACATAAAGTGAAAAATAATAGATGATTTTTTTTTAAATGATGATGAAATCAGAGCAGACCTATTGTCATGTTTAATCCCAGTGAGAGTCAAGTTGGGAATTGATAATTTCTTTTTTTTTTTTTTTTTTTTTTTTACAGAGGATCAGTTTACTATGCATTAAGTAAGGATTTCAACAGTTTGCACCCCCATAGAAACACAAAGTGAAATATATTGTTTGAGTACTCGTTATAGCATTAAATCTCAATGTACAGCACATTAAGGACAGAGATCCTACATGAGGAGTAAGTGCACAGTGACTCCTGTTGTTGACTTTACCAATTGACACTCCTGTCTATGGCATCAGTAATCTCCCTATGCTCCAGTCATGAGTTTCCAAGGCTATGGAAGCCCTCTGAGTTCTCCGACTCTTATCTTGTTTAGACAAGGTCATAGTCAAAGTGGAGGTTCTCTCCTCCCTTCAGAGAAAGGTACCTCCTTCTTTGATGACCTGTTCTTTCCACTGGGATCTCACTCGCAGAGATCTTTTGCCAGAGTGTCTTGGTTTTCCATGCCTGAAATACTCTCATGAGCTTTTCAGCCAGCTCCGAATGCCTTTAGGGCTGATTCTGAGGCCAGAGTGCTATTTAGGACATCTGCCATTCTATGAGTCTGCTGAGTATCTCACTTCCCATGTTGGATCACTCTCCCCTTTATTTACTCCATCGGTTAGCGTTAGCAGGTACTAGACTTGTCTATGTGCTCCCTTTGACTCCCAGTCCCTCCACCATGACCAACTGTGAACTGAAACTGATCACCTGGAACAGTGAGATGGCATTGGTACATGCCACCTCGATGGGATTCAATTGGAATCCCCTGGTATGCTTCCAACTCCACCACTTGGGGCAAATCAGCCTGAGCATGTCCCAAATTATACATCTCTTCCCTCTCCCATTCCCACCACCATGTTCAACAGGGATCACATTTCAGTTAATTTTCAACACTTAAGAATAACTGTGCATCAATTACAGATCTAAACCAGTCATATTAAGTAGAACAGATAAAAAAACTACTAAGAGGGATAATGTATTAAGTTGTTCATTAACAGTCAGGGCTATGCTGATCAAGCCACCGTTTCCCATAGTGTCCATTTCACTTCAGGAGGTTTCCTTTTTGGTGTTCAGTCAGTTGTCACCGATCAGGGAGAACATATGGTAATTGTCCCTTTGGGACTGGCTTATTTCACTCAGCATGATGTGTTCCAGATTCCTCCATTTTGTTGCAAATGACTGGATTTCGTTGTTTCTTACTGCGGCATAGTATTCTAAAGAGTACATATCCCATAATTTCTTTATCCAGTCTATCGTTGATGGGCATTTTGTTGGTTCCAGGTCTTAGCTATTGTGAATTGTGCTGCAATAAACATTAGGGTGCAGACTGCTTTTTTGTTTGCCAATTTCATTTCCTTTGGGTAAATTCCAAGGAGTGGGATGGCTGGGTCGAACGGTACGGTTATCTTCAGGTTTCTGAGGAATCTCCAGACTGACTTCCATAGTGGCTTGACCAGTTTGCATTCCCACCAACAGTGGGTTAGTGTCCCTTTTTCCCCACATCCTCGCCAGCATCTATTGTTGGTAGATTTCTGCATGTGAGCCATTCTAACCGGGGTGAGGTGAAACCTCATTGTGGTTTTGATTTGCATTTCCCTGATTGCTAATGACCTTGAACATTTTTTCATGTGCCTGTTGGCCATTTGGATTTCCTCTTTTGAAAAATGTCTATTGAGGTTCTTGGCCCATCTCTTAAGTGGGTTGTTGGTTTTGTTTTTGTGGAGTTTCTTGATCTCTTTGTAGATTCTGGCTATTAACCCTTTATCTGTTGCATAGTTTGCAAATATTTTTTCCCATTCTGTTGGTTGTCTCTTCACTCTCCTGACTGTTTCTTTTGCAGTACAGAAACTTCTCAATTTGATGCAATCCCAATAGTTGATTTTGGCTTTGACTGCCTGTGCCTCCCGGGTCTTTTCCAGAAATTCTTTGCCTGTGCCAATATCTTGAAGGGTTTCTCCAATGTTCTCTAGTAACTTGATGGTGTCAGGTTGTAGATTTAGGTCTTTAATCCATGTTGAGTGGATTTTTGTGTAAGGTGTAAGGTAGGGGTCTTGCTTCATGATTCTGCATGTGGAAATCCAATTTTCCCAGCACCATTTATTGAATAGACTGTCCTTGCCCCAGGAATTAGTTTTAGATCCTTGATCAAATATAAGTTGGCTGTAGATGTTTGGGTTGATTTCTGGTGTTTCAATTCTGTTCCATTGGTCTATCCATCTGTTTCTGTACCAGTACCATGCTGTTTTGATTACAACTGCCCTGTAGTATGTCCTGAAATCTGGTATTGTGATGCCTCCGGCTTTGTTTTTGTTGTACAAGATTGCTTTAGCTATTCGAGGTCTCTTGTGCCTCCATATAAATTTCAGCACCATTTTTTCAGATCTGAGAAGAAGGTCTTCGGTATCTTGATTGGTATTGCATTGAATCTGTAAATTGCTTTTGGGAGAATGGACATTTTGATGATATTGATTCTTCCAATCCATGAGCATGGAAGATGTTTCCATTTCTTGGTATCCTCTTCTATTTCTTTCTTTAAGATTTTGTAATTTTCATCGTAGAGATCCTTAACGTCCTTGGTTAAGTTTATTCCAAGGTATTTGATTGTTTTTGTAGCTATTGTGAATGGGATTGATCTTAGAAGTTCTTCCTCAGCCATGGCATTGTCTGTGTATACAAAGGCTATTGATTTTTGTGCATTGATTTTATACCCTGCTACTTTGCCAAACTCTTCTATGAGTTCCAATAGTCTCTTAGTAGAGTTCTTTGGGTCCCCTAAATACAGAATCATGTCATCTGCAAAGAGGGATAGTTTGAGTTCTTCCTTCCCAATTTGTATCCCTTTAATTTCTTTTTCTTGCCTAATAGCTCTGGCTAGCACCTCCAGAACTATATTGAATAGCAGTGGTGAGAGTGGGCATCCCTGTCTGGTTCCAGATCTCAGTGGAAATGCTTCCAACTTTTCCCCATTCAATAGGATGTTGGCTGTGGGTTTTTCATAGATTGCTTTGATTGTATTGAGGAATGTTCCTTCCAAACCCAGTTTGCTTAGAGTTTTCATCATGAACGGGTGTTGTATTTTATCAAATGCTTTCTCGGCATCTATTGAGATAATCATATGGTTTTTCTTCTGCAGTCTGTTAATGTGGTGTATCACATTGATTGTCTTGCGCACATTAAACCATCCCTGCATACCAGGGATAAATCCCACTTGGTCTGGGTGGATGATCTTTCTGATGTGTTGTTGCATTCTATTGGCGAGAATTTTATTGAGGATTTTTGCATCTATGTTCATCAGGGATATTGGTCTGTAATTCTCTTTCAGTGCTGCATCTTTCTCTGGCTTAGGAATTAAGGTGATGCTGGCTTCATAGAAAGAATTTGGGAGGACTCCCTCTTCTTCGATTGTTCTGAATAGTTTGAGAAGAATTGGAGTTAGTTCTTCTTTAAACGTCTGGTAGAATTCAGCAGTGAATCCATCTGGTCCTGGGCTTTTCTTTGTTGGGAGGGCCTTTATTACTGTTTCAATTTCTGTCTCAGTTATGGGTCTGTTTAGGTTTTCGATGTCTTCCTGGTTCAATTTAGGCAGGTTGCATGTGTCCAGGAATCTATCCATTTCTGATAGGTTTCCCTGTTTGCTGGCATACAAGTCCTTGTAGTAATTTCTGATGATTCTTTTTATTTCTGTGGTGTCTGTTGTTACATTTCCCTTTTCATCTCTGATTTTATTGATTTGGGTCTTTTCTCTTCTTTTTTTAGTTAGTTGGGCCAATGGGGTGTCAATTTTGTTTATTTTTTCAAAAAACCAGCTCTTCGTTTGGCTGATTTTTTGTAATGTTTTTCTTGATTCAATCCTGTTGATTTCTTCTCTGATTTTAATTATTTCTCTTCTCCTACTAGATTTGGGTCTGGTTTGCTGTAGGTTTTCTAGATCCTTGAGGTGAATTGAAAGCTCATCTATTTGGTGTCTTTCCAATTTCTTGATGTAGGCACCTATTGATATAAACTTTCCTCTTAACACTGCTTTTGCTGCGTCCCATAAGTTTTGGTATGTTGTGCTGTTATCCTCATTTACTTCCAGAAAGTTTTTGATTTCTCTTTTGATTTCTTCTATGACCCATTGTTCATTCAGGAGCATGTTGTCCAATCTCCATGTGTTTGCGTATGCTCTAGGGATTCCTGAGTTGCTAATTTCCAACTTCATTCCTTTATGGTCTGAGAAGCTGCATGGTATGATTCTAATTCTTTTGAATTTGCTGAGACTTGCTTTATGGCCTAGTATGTGGTCAATCCTAGAGAAGCTTCCATGTACTGCTGAGAAGAATGTAAAATATTTAGCTGTAGGATTGAAAGTTCTGTATATATCTGTTAGATCCATTTGGGCTATAGTGTCATTTAAATCTACTGTATCCTTGTTGATCTTCTGACCGGATGATCTGTCTGTTTCTGAGAGTGGAGTATTGAAGTCCCCCAGTACTACTGTATTGGGGTCTAAGTCTCCCTTTAAGTCCGTTAATAAATCTTTTAGATAAACTGGTGCCCTGTAGTTAGGTGCATATACATTGATAATTATTATATCTTCCTGTTGAATTGATCCCTTAATCATGATATAGTGCCCCTCTTTGTCTCTCTTAACAGTTTTTGTGGTAAAGTTTATGTTGTCCGATATTAAGATGGCTACGCCTGCTCTTTTTTCATTTCTGTTGGCATGGTATATCTTTTTCCAGCCTTTCACTTTCAGTCTGTATGGATCTTTGTTGGAAAGATGTGTTTCTTGTAAGCAGCAAATAGATGGGTTTTGTTCCTTAACCCAATCAGCCAATCGGTGTCTTTTAACTGGACAGTTCAGGCCATTCACGTTCAAAGTGACTAATGATAAGTGGTAACTTTGCCCTGCCATTTGCCAAAGATAAGTTCTAATATATGCTTTGAATTCCCTGTGATCTTTTGCTGTGAGGTTTCCTTCCTTGGTTTCCTTCCTTTACCTTCTTTCATATTGATGACCGTGTTTCTGTGTTTCTGTGTGTAACACATCTTTAAGCATCTTTTGCAGGGCTGGACGAGTGGCAACAAATTCTTTCAATTTCTGTTTGCAATGAAAAGTCTTTATTTCACCTTCATTCACAAATGATAGCTTGGCAGGATATAATATTCTGGGCTGGCAGTTGTTCTCTCTTAGTACCTGGGCTATATCTCGCCATTCCCTCCTAGCTTTTAGAGTTTCTGATGAGAAGTCAGCTGTGAGTCTGATTGGAGATCCTCTGAGAGTAATCTGACGTTTCTCTCTTGCACATTTTAGGATCTTTTCTTTATGTTTCACTGTGGAGAGTTTAATTACAACGTGTCGTGGTGAGGATCTCTTTTGGTCGTGTTTATTAGGGGTTCTGTGAGCTTCCTGTACTAGGATTTCTCTGTCCTTCTCCAAACCTGGGAAATTTTCTGCTAATATCTCACTAAAAAGGCCTTCTAATCCTTTCTCCCTCTCCATGCCTTCAGGAACTCCTAGAACACGAATGTTGGGTTTTTTAATAGTATCCTGAAGATTCCCGACAATATGTTTTAGATTTCTAATTTCCTCGTCTTTTCTTTGGTCTGACTGTATCCTTTCCTGTTCTCTGTCTTCTAAGTCCGATATTCTCTCTTCTGCTTCACCCATTCTGTTTGTAAGGCTCTCTATTGTGTTTTTCATTTGATCTATTGAATTCTTCACTTCAGTCACTATCACAGTTTCCTGTTGTACTAGTTGTTTCGTTTCATTTTGATTCCTCCTTAATATTTCATTTTCACGAGAGAGATTTTCTATCTTGTCCATTAAGGATTTGTGTAGTTCCAGAATTTGTTTTTGAGAACTTCTTAATGTTCTTATCAATTTTTTGAGATCTGCTTCTTGCATTTCTTCTATCTCATCATCTTCATAATCTTGAATTGGGGTGTCTTTTTCATTTGAGGGCGTCATAGTGACTTCCTTGTTTTTATTACCTCGGTTTTTGCGTTTGTTATTTGGCATATTGGAGATATTTGGTTTCTTCACTGTGGTGCTTTTTCTTGTTATACTATGACTCTAGATTAAGTGGACTATCTGTTTTTGATGGAGCCTTAGGGCTTGAGATGGGTGTGGCCTGAGAGCTCTGTTTGGTGTGCCAAAGGTGACACTCCCAGGTTAGGCGTGGTAAATCTCTCTCTCTTTCTTTTTTTTTTTTTTTTTTTTTTTTTTTGATTCAAAAGGGAAGTAATTCCACACAGCTGAACGAAGTTGGAGGTAGTTAGCAGGCAAATGATATACCCACAGGAGCCAGAGATCAGAAGCTCTTTCCCAAGATCCCCACAGGGAATCTGTTTGGCCCTCAGAGTGGGCTCAAATTCTCCTTCAGCCTCCCACTGGGTTGCCAAAGTTACGGAATTGTAGCGTCTCTGGAGAGTGCTCACGTGAATTCCGTGAGTTCTCTCCCCCACCGTCTCTTTTTTCACAGTCTCAGTTCAGTAGCACCACAAATTTACTAGGTCCTAATCTCCTGTTAATTCGCCCCGCCCAGAGTCAGATTTTTCTGCTAGGCTCAGGGCCGGTGCAGACCTGAGGTCGCTCTGCTTATGACGTATGTCCAAGATGGCGCCTGCTCTTTGTCTTGCTCGCCCTTGAGAGGTGAGCGGAGAGAGAGAAACCCGTGTCCGTACTAGTCACCCTTTTTTTTTTCTCTCTCTCTCTCTCTCTCTCTTCCAGTTAGCCTTGTGAACTTCCTCCCCCGGGGGTCGTTCCCTCTAGTCTCCTCTCTCCGCTTGCCTGCCGGTGTCTCGGGCTATTGAGGTTCGGCTCACCTCGCGTTCCAGCGCTGGTGTGTTGAGTCTGCCGCTGATGTCCCGAACTGTGGGCTCCCACGCTCTCCACGCAGGTCCGCTGTGAGTCACGCGTTCCGGAAGAGTTTCTTCTGCTGTTTCCTCCCCTACTCTTCCTTGAACCTGCAGTATCTCCACTTTTATTAAACTATCTCTCCCCAGACTATCAGTGTGCTCCCTTCCTATTCCGCCATCTTGCCGGAAATCCTTTAAAAAGGATTTTTAAAAATACAGAAGGAAAAGCCTTGTCTAAACTAGAAATTATAGGCAGATTCTACAAGATATTAATGAACAGACAATCTGGAGATGTCCTCACTCTTCTCTACGCCCTATAGATATTCCCTGACTAATGTTCACAAGAAACTGCAAACGATCGCTGTTTTCTACTCCGATTCATATCCTAGTCTCAAAATGTCAAATTGCTGTTGTGGCAAATGGAAGAATTCCACATTCAACTTAGATCATCATGTTATATGGACACCCCAGAATCCTTGTAGAGATTTTGTTTTATACCTCTTTACTACATTAACCTTCTAATGACTCCTACAAAAACTGACTCAAGAGACAAAGCTAAGACTTCCATATTCTATATACAGAATTGTCACTTATGCAGCCAGTGCTATGACATAGCAGTTTAAGCTGCCACCTACAACGCTGGCATCCCATATCGAAGTGCTGGTTCTACTCCTGGCTGCTCTGCTTCTGATTCAGCTACCTGCTAATGCCTCTGGGAAAGCAGCAGATGACAGCCCAAGTACTTGGTCCACTACCACCCACATAGGAGACTAGGACTGGCTTTGGCCTGGACCATCCCCAAATGTAGATGTTATGGGCATTTGGGGAGTGAACTAGCAGTTGGAAGGTCTCTCTCTCTCTCTCACTCTCGCTCTGTGTGTGTGTGTGTGTCCCCCTCTCTATAACTTTCAAAGAAATCAATATAAATAATTTTTTTCAAATTGTAACTCACCTCCCACATTGAAAACCTTCTTCATCGCCAGATAATTTTTACCTTCTACAGGATTTTCTCAAGAGCTGCTTCAGTCCTCATGCAAATAAATTCTCAGTGGGCCTTGCCACCAATAGGGAGGTATTCATGAATCCTACTCACAGTATGTTTGCTTTGTGCTCTGTACGACTGTTAACTGTATAATGCAACAGCACTTATATCTTCCTTGTTGCTGCTTCATCACTAACTCTGCTGTCTTAAATCTGGAACTAGTTAGGCACCTGCACCCATGATAGATTAAACTCTTAAATTTGCTAAATGATTTGACCAGCTCTGGCCATGGTCCCTAGGCATAGGCCATACCACTGCCCCAGCTAACATCTTACAACCTCAGGAGTGGAAAAGGAAGCCCAGAAAAAAAAGAGAGGGAGATCTTTGAGCATTTCCAAGAATACCTGATCATTTAATGGGAACCTGGTTCAGCCATCAAGGGGTGCAACTGTCTTTGTCTTTGAGAAGTCTGAAATTCCTTGAGAGGTCAAATTTTCACCAACGAGAGAATGAGGATATAAATACCAGAGAATATAGCACAGAATCAAATACTCAACTGGGTATTACTTTGACAATGGTGTTGGTCTGCTCAGGCTATTATAATAAAATACCATAGACTGAGTGGCTTAAACAACTTACAGGTATTTCTTACAGTTCTAGAGAATGAGCAATCTCGGATCAAGGCACCAACCAATTCTGTTCCTTTTAAGGAATCTCTTCCTGGCTTGGAGCTGGTCTCCTTCTCACTGCTTCCTCATGTAGCAGAGAGAGAAAGAGGCAGCAAGCACTCCAGTGCTGCTTCTGATAAGGGTACTGATCGCATCATGCAGGACCGCCCTCATGACCTCACTAACTCCCAAAGGCCCCAGTCCCAAACACCATCACATTGGGTGTTTGAGCTTCAACACAGGAGTTTGGAGAGATATATTTCAGCCCAAAGCAAGAATTGAATGGAATTTGCAAAAGTCATAGAAGATGGCACAGAGGCCAAGGCCAATGGAATCGAGGAGGGTCTTCAGAAATGCATGAAACATAGGTGCGTACATGGAATGGTTTTGATCTTCAGAGACATAATAGCCAAGATGAGGAATCAACCCACATGTTTATCAACTGATGACTGGGTAAAGCAAAGAAAGATAGTGTTTTGAAATACTACTCAATGATAAAGAAGAATGAAATCATGACATACTATCTTTGCAACAAAATGGATATAACCATTATGCCTGGTGAAATATGGCAGGCCCTAAAAGACAAATACCATATGTTTTCTCTGATATGTGGTAGTTAAGATAGAATACAAAAAAGCACAAGGAGGAAACTGACATCTTATGAATTGATTATTTTTAGCCCTTGTCTGTACTCCTGTGGAACAATAGTCTTACTACTTCATACTTATTGAATATTATGGTTACTAGTGCATTATATTATTTCAGAAATTAAAGGAAGAAAAAAAAAAGGAAGGATGGAAGTGGGGTTGAGGCAGGAAGAGCAGGTTGTATGGTTACCTTGTTAGAATTCTGTCTTTGAAACACATGAAATCTGTTTTCTTTATATTAATAAAATTAAAAACAATGACTGTTGGAAAAAAAAGTGTATTAGTATATTAGCTTGATTTGATTATCCATGTGAGGACTGAACTTTTTAAATGGGAATCTGTAATCAAAAACTTCTTAACTGCTTTAAGTTTTGACTTTGACAAGACAATCTATTACTGCATTTAGAATGCATAGAGTGCTCAGATATTTCAAAAATATTTTATTCACTGAAACTTTAGACATGTAGAAATTATAACATTCCCTCCAATGCCATATTTGTTTTGTGACATGTTTTTTAAAGATTTACTAATTTATTTAAAAGGCAGAGTTAAAGAGAGGCAGAGACAGAGACAGAGAGGTCTTCAATCTGCTGGTTCATTCCCCAGATGGCTGCAATGGCCAGAGCTGTGCAGATCCAATGCTAGGAACCAGGAGCTTATTTTGGTTCTCCCTTGCAGTTGCAGAGGCCCAAGGACTTGAGCCATCTTTTACTGCTTTCCCAGGCCATAGCAGAGAGCTGGATCAGAAGTGGAGCAGCCGGGACTAGAACCAGCACCCGTATGGGAAGGGCACTGCAAAGCAGTGGCTCTTACCTGCTATGGCACAGCGCAGGCCCCTGTCCTGTAACTTTTAAAAATGTATTAATTGAATAATTTATATAAAATGTTTATAATGCCTGCATATAAAATTTTATATGATTAAAAACAGAGTAATTATATTGGGCTTGCACTGTGGCATAGTAAGTTAAGCCTCTGCCTGTGGTGCCAGCATCCCTTATGTGTGCAGGTTCAAGTCCTGGTTACTCTACTTCTGATCCAGCTCCCTGCTAATGGCTTAGGAAAGCAGTGGAAGATGGCCCAAGTGCTCGGGTCCCTGAGATACCTGGAAGAAGCTCCTAGCTTCAGATTCGCCCAGCTCTGGCTGTTGTGGCTGTTTGGGAAATAAATCAGCAGATGAAAGATCTGTCTCTGCCCCTGCCTCTCTGTAATTCTTCCTTTGAAACAAATAAATAAATATTTTAAAACAAGAGTAATTATATCTAAAAATTATACAATGAATGGTAAATAAAAATGCAGTAGTCCTTATTGTTTCAGGATTATTAACTGATAATATAGTAATGAGTGTCAACCATATAGTTGTGAATTATGTATAGATTAGGTTTTAGAATAGAATTGATACTGGGTTTTTTTGTTTGTTTGTTTGTTTGTTTGTTTTTGACAGGAAGAGAGGACAGTGAGAGAGACACACAGAGAGAAAGGTCTTCCTTGGCCGTTGGTTCACCCTCCAATGGCCGCGCTGATCCAATGGCAGGAGCCAGGTGCTTCTCCTGGTCTCCCATGGGGCGCAGGGCCCAAGGACTTGGGCCATCCTCCACTGCACTCCCTGGCCACAGCAGAGAGCTGGCCTGGAAGAGGGGCAAATGGGACAGAATCCGGCACCCCGACCGGGACTAGAACCTGGTGTGCCGGCGCCGCAAGGTGGAGGATTAGCCTAGTGAGCCGCAGCGCAGGCCCAATACTGGTTTTGACTATAAGAGCATTATTATTTAATTAGAGGAAGTAGCATGAAAAAGGAAGTATTTCCATGTAAGTGTCACAATAAATATTGTCTGCATAGTACTATAAAATATAGCAAAACACATAAATAACTTGCTTAATTGGTAAACATAAAATAATTTATTGTGTTTGGGCATCCCTATCAGATTCAGGGACACACTGAGCTCTGTTTAGCTCAATGTGGGTACAGTGATGGGAGCTGAGGGGCCAGATGTGATGTATAGAATCAGGATTCCTGCTGCCTTTTGAGTCCTTCGTCCAAGATGGCTAAGTCTTACCAGATTGGTATGTCTCCTGATGGAGAATTTTCTAGACTCCAAAGGCTTCTTCCCACTAAGGAGTCATCTTCCATGTAGGAGATTGTAGGGTGTGCCTGTGCACGGTATGTCTACTTTGTCAAGTGACTTTAGCATTCCTTCATTTCCTGAGCAGCTCTATTGGCTCAGACTATAAGCAGAATTAGATATATATGCTGGATGAGGCTGTCATATCTTCCCCAGGGCTTTGTACTAGAGAAAAAATTGAACGAAATATGACATTTGATTTCAAGGAAATTAAAATGCGTATGGATATTCTGTCAAGTTTTCAGATAGATATTCTCATAAGAATCACAATTTCATAAGGCAATCAGCACGGGAGGGTATGAGTTAGTAATGTTAATCTTTAGACCCATGGTTCAAATTGAGGCCTCTTGTATTGTGGTATAGAATTTTGTAAACTCATTCAAGATGATGAAGCTTTGTATTTTGGCTCTGTAATTCACCAGCTATATGACAGTGGGCAATTTAATGTCTAAATCCTTGGTTTTTTCATGTGTAAACTGAGAATAATGGTGATATTATTGTAAGTATTAATATTAAGTATGTGAAATGCATATCACAGTGCCTTATCCAATAGTTACTTAGTGAATGATAGCTACTGTTTTTAGAAAAAATCAGCTGACTGTCGCTCCCCCTCTTCACGGAGGAACGACACAAGACGCTGCGCTGTTCTTTTGTCTGCTCGGCCCTCCCCGGGTTTGCTGCTGGTTCTTCCCGGGTTGGCTGCCGTCCCTCCACCTCCGTGGAGGGACGGGCCCCCCTGCCACTTTCCCCACTTCTGCGGGGGAGCGGCACACCGCCGGCCGGCTCTCTCGGGGGCTGCACAGGTGTTCCTCAGGTGTTCCTGGTGCATGTTGTCTCTCTCCTCCTTTATAGTCCTCTTCCACCAATCCCAACTCTGCTACCCACACGCCGAGTACGCTGCTCTCCTCCAATCAGGAGCAGCTCCTGCAGCTTGTCAAGTTGGCGAGAGGCAGCTGTGTAGAAGCTGTTTACTCCTCTCCCAGCGCCATATTGTGGGAGAGCAGATGCATAGAATAAGTCTTAATTCCAGTAACTTAGTCTAGTCCGAGTTGCTCCCCACAGCTGACAACTCCTAGTAACTATCATGGGGAATGTTTTTTGATATTGTCTTTATTACACCAAATAAAAGTTCGGAGTTCCAAGCTCTCATTGCAGTTAATATCTAACACTGATAAAAAGTGGATTTTTTTGTATCCTTGAAACTTCCATACTGCTGATCATGGCTCCTTGGTCTTAATTATGATGGAAACACCTAATTCTTCCAATTATTCCATGGCTTTTGCTGTCAGTGTTCTGAGTTTTCAGTTGAAACTCGTTTATAAAGACTTGAATAGTTGACTGGTTTATAATACATTGGATTCATTGGATCCAAATTACTGACAGTAAGTTGCACAAAAATTGGTGCTCATTATATATTGTGTAAATTTATTGAAATTCTTGAATGTGAACATGTTACTTAAGTGGCTTATATTAAGATTCTTGGACTTATTTAAGTGTTAAAGCAAACCCAATTGTGTATTTTTTGTTTGTTTCAGAGCTATGCTTTATAATTTTGTAGCAAAGTTTCAATATAGATGTCTGTCCAGTCTGGTATGATGATGATGCTAAAGGTCTGTTGGATAAGACTTACAAAAGAACTGATAAATCAGGCTACTCCCAGGTTATGTGTACATGGGCGTGCTCTTAATTGACTGCATTACTTTTGGAGATGCTTGTGTTGTGTGGACTTGGTCAAGAGATCCTTGCTCAGTCTGGTTCTGACTTGGCCAAGATCTCAAAAAATAGTATGTGGGAGAGGTCACTCAACAACCTGGACGAGAGTAGGAGCTAGTAGGAAAAGACCAGGTGGGAAAAATCAACAAGTGGGTTCAGACATTTACACTGATATGTTTGAGGTGGGTCTTAAAGATCTACGTAGAAAGGAATATGGCAGGGTATGTTAAAATGCTTTGGGTTTTCAAGATGGTGAAGGAAAGGGGATAAGTTTCAACAACAACCATCACTACACCAACAATAAAAACAACTCCAAATATTTGTGGGAATAATCTCAATTAGTTTTCAGGCTTGTCTGATGTGTCTCCATTTTTCAGACTGAAAAGTCTGTTTTTGTAAATATAATAGCCTTTTTACTCACTATCTTACCTTTCTTTCCATTGTGGTACTTTGAAATTAAAGCTAATCTCATGAATGAAAATGACTTGATTTTAAACACATTTCCTATAACTTTATTTCTACAATCCTCACTAACTTTTGAAAATAGATAAAAATAATTATAAACTTGTAAAAAATGGTAGTAAATGGAATAATTGGAGGCAATTAAATTCCTCAAGGTTTATGTTACCATTATCTATGTAGCAGAGCAAAAAGTTGTAATTAATAAGAAAAAGCCAGCATTCCTCATAATGGTTTAGGCCTGCACTATTTGTTTCTCAAACATGACTGTTTTTTATTCATGATCCATGCTCCCCCCAACAAAAGTCCACATAAAATCTTGAGGAAACTTATTTTCTTCATCAGAACCTTGGCTTCAGTTAAAATGTTAAGCACTTTCACCCCTTTTGAAGGTGACTCCTCTGTGATTAAGAGCCCAAGGGAACACTAGGCTAATTATGTTGTTGGTTTTAGTCCAAAAAATGACTTATTCTTGCAAATTATTGGTAAGTGTATTCGATTGCTAAATCTAAAGTGTATTAAAACAAACTGATTTTCCTTAGCGTTGCCAGAGCATTGGGGTTACAGAATAAGGTGATTAAGGTTGTTAAGGTTAAAAATTCATTGGCTTGGTGCTTATTAAGCAAAGCTAATTTCATATAAAATTAGCAAGACTTTGCTTACATTTGGAATTCTCTCACAAATTAATTTTTATTCTATTTAAAAAATCATACTAGATTTAGAAAGACATTCAGGTCTTGAATTTGGGTGAGAAGATTGGAAGTGTGAGAAAATAATTTTGTGTCTAAATGGCTTTGTGAAGGTTAGGTTCTTATCTCACAGACTCTAGCTTTTAGAGAGCAATTATCTTCAGCATTATCTGCTGTGGCAAACATTTCCTTCTTGTTTCCCGTGGGTTTACTCTGACTTAGATCACTTCTGAAAGTCACCATTGGTAGTGAGAAGCAGACAGGAGAATCTGATCAATGTGTTTTGAAATCTGAATGTGTCCTTTTTCTGTCTCTGAAGATCAAAACCATTCCATGTACGCACCTATGTTTCATGCATTTCTGAAGACCCTCCTCGATTCCATTGGCCTTGGCCTCTGTGCCATCTTCTATGACTTTTGCAAATTCCATTCAATTCTTGCTTTGGGCTGAAATATATCTCTCCAAACTCCTGTGTTGAAGCTCAAACACCCAATGTGATGGTGTTTGGGACTGGGGCCTTTGGGAGTTAGTGAGGTCATGAGGGCGGTCCTGCATGATGCGATCAGTACCCTTATCAGAAGCAGCACTGGAGTGCTTGCTGCCTCTTTCTCTCTCTGCTACATGAGGAAGCAGTGAGAAGGAGACCAGCTCCAAGCCAGGAAGAGATTCCTTAAAAGGAACAGAATTGGTTGGTGCCTTGATCCGAGATTGCTCATTCTCTAGAACTGTAAGAAATACCTGTAAGTTGTTTAAGCCACTCAGTCTATGGTATTTTATTATAATAGCCTGAGCAGACCAACACCATTGTCAAAGTAATACCTAGTTGAGTATTTGATTCTGTGCTATATTCTCTGGTATTTATATCCTCATTCTCTCGTTGGTGAAAATTTGACCTCTCAAGGAATTTCAGACTTCTCAAAGACAAAGACAGTTGCACCCCTTGATGGCTGAACCAGGTTCCCATTAAATGATCAGGTATTCTTGGAAATGCTCAAAGATCTCCCTCTCTTTTTTTTCTGGGCTTCCTTTTCCACTCCTGAGGTTGTAAGATGTTAGCTGGGGTAGTTGTAATAAACATGCGGATACAAATATCTCTTCATTGTGCTGATTTCATTTTCTTTGTATAAATTTCAAAGAGTGGGATGGTTAGATCATACATATGACACATTTATTTTCAGATTTCTGAGCAATCTCCATACTGTCTTCCATAATGGTTACACTAGCTTACCTTCACACCAACAGTGGATTAGAGCACATTTTCCCCTATATCCTCACCAGCATTTATTATTTTTTGATTTTTGGATGATAGCCATTTCTAACAGGTGAGATGAAATCTCACTGTGCTTTATATTTGCATTTCCCTGGTTAGTGATCCTGAGCTTTTTTCATGTGTCTGTTGCATTTTATTTCATTTCATTCTTCTTAAACTATTCAAAACAATTAGAAAGGAGGGTATCCTTCCAAACTCCTTCCATGCGGCCAGCATCACCTTAATTCCAAAACCAGAGAAGGATAAACATAGAAAGAACTATAGACTGATATCCCTGATGGACATTGATATAAAATCCCTCCACAATATACTAACTGAACCCAGCAATATATCAAAAAGATCATTGACCCAGCCCAAGTGGGATTTATCCCAGAGATGCAGAGATGGTTCAAAATATGCAAATCAATAAACATGATATATCATATTAACAAACTGATTAATAAAAACCACATGGTTATCTCAATAGATGCAGAAAAATACAAATTTTTTCATGATAAAAAAACTTAAGAAAATTTGGATTAAAAGAAATATTCCTCAACATGATCAAGGCAATATATGATAAACCCATAGCCAGCATTATATTGAATATGGATTAATATCTAGGATCTTTAAATAGCTCAAGAAACTCAACAACAAAACAAACATTGCAGTTAAGGAATTGGCAAAGGCCTTCTGTTTTTAGATAAGGGAAAATGAGGTAGAGAAAAATTAATTTTCTCCAGGATACACTGCTGATAAGTGTCAGAATGATGTATAAGCTTGTCTAACTCCAGGACTTCCAAATTTCCACCCATAACTTAAATCTCCTACACATCCTAGTCTTCACACAGAGCTGCCATTCAGTATATGTCTGAAGCTTGACTAGTCAAGCATAGATTGGGGCTCAGAAGTAGCAGTTATGGCCAGATTTATACCACCAGAAACTGGGGATACTTCTACTACAGGGATATTTAGCTCAATCTTTGTAGCTATTTGTGTGGTAGTGATAGGAAGCAATGCGTACATTTTCCTCTTCCTTTCCTGAATTTTTATAGTTTTCCTTACCCTTTCATCTTAACATTTCTGCAGCAACAAGTGAGGCCAGGATTTAAAACCCAGGTGATGAATCTCCAAGACTCTCAGCAGTGAACCCTGGAGGCAAACTGAAAACAATTACCAAAGGTAAGTTTACTATGTGCCCTAGAAATGCATGTGCATACTTCACTGACAACTAACTGGACAGTCATATTCACCAATTTCCCCACACTAATTACCTGCCTCAGAGTCAATGCAGACAATTAGAACTATGAATACAGGGTCTTTTGCATTGCAAAGAAACCTAGCTACATCATTAGAAAGAGATTTCAGAAAATGCCATTATTACAGGATCTCCAAGCTACGATTTTGTTTAGCTATAGCTGTACAGTCTGGAAAAACCATATGTATTCACAGATTACCAAGTCCAGGGAGTTAAGGTTAGGTAACATTTACAAATATTAGGTGTCATGAAACATCTGTGAAAATGACCAGTGAAGGAGTTACAAATCTCTTTAACACTGTCCTCAGTTCACCACTTAACACTTGGCCTAAAAAGTCTCTAATTTTTCTAGTATCAGACAAACCTCATATCAGACAAAAGGGCTAGGGAGGGGAGTGGTGGGGAGGGAAAGGAGGAAATGGCCTGCACAACTGTGTAGAGGTGAAGAAGACCTTCTTAGGTACCAAGCAACATCGAGCAATTTATCTAGTGAGCATCAGCTATTGCCTCTTAGTACTGTCATAAAACTCATCACAACTGACATCCAGTAAAATTAAGTAAATATTAAGTTGATGCATGCAAAGCTTTGAAAAGCATTATTTCCTTACTCCTAAGAAGTAAGTCTTTTTTTTTAGAAATGAAAATTGGTTTGTCTTTGTTTTTGGAGGAAATGCAACAATAATTCACCAAATCTTTTTGCATTTTGTTACTTTCTGACCCCTCCTAATCACCTGAACTAATTTTCTGAATTTATTCTCTTAAATATCTAGAAAGAATCATTTTTGAGCTGGTTATAGAACTTATGGAAATAAGATCTTATCAATAACTTATGGAAATACTCAAGTCATTGAGACAGGGGAGACACTGACTCGCCATCTGTTTGTAAAACTAAGACACGTACATACTAAACAACTAAAGGGCAATCCCAAAGCAATCATCAGCAAGTGCAAAATAAGATGCTTCCTATTACTTAATTACACATTTATGCTCTCTTTGTAGCTTTGTTCTACCATCCTGTTATTCCATTCAGAGTTTACAGAAATCCTTAATGAACATTGCTAAAAATAGCACTCCTCAGAGACACACATGACTCACCTTGATAATGATGGTTTCATTGCTTAACTTATTTTATTTGTGCAGCAGATGATCATTAAAATTAAGCTCTTGATTAAAATTACCCAGGGTAATTTATCTCAGGCAGCATTCTCACTTAACAAGTGAAGATATTCATAAATACTGATAGGGCTGAAGTTTTTACCATGCTTAGTAATTCCTTGGGATAGAAGGTGTTATGTTAGCATAAATCCACAGTAATTAAGTGGAATCAAACCCCTGGGTATCAACACACATTCCCAGACTCATTGCCAAATGTAATGAAGAAATTATCACTATAATGCATATTTGATACAAGGCCTAATTTCCAAAGTATGAACCTGTACCTTAAACATTTTTAATGGAGGACAGCACATTTTCTTCTATAATATTATTCATCTAAAATGCACATTAGCAGCAATATTGCATTGCATTGTGTAACAAAATTCTCCCACGTAAGAAAAGTGGTTGAAATAATCAAAATACATTTCTAAGAGAAATATGGTCAAGATTAGCTAAATATTCACTGTGATCTTCTTTTGCTTTCTTCAAATTGATAAAGCCCTGTGTTATTTTGACCTTTTTTTTTAAACAGGCAGAGTTAGACAGTAAGAGAGACACAGAGAGAAAGGTCTTCCTTCCATTGGTTCACCCCCCAAATGGCCGCCATGACCCACGCACTGCAGCCGGCATGCTGCGCTGATCCGAAGGCAGGAGCCAGGTGCTTTCTCCTGGCCTCCCACGCGGGTGCAGGGCCCAAGCACTTAGGCCATCCTCCACTGCCTTCCTGGGCCACAGCAGAGAGCTGGACTGGAAGAGGAGCAGCCGGGACAGAATCCAAAGCCCCAACTGGGACTAGAACCCGGGGTGCTGGCACCACAGGCGGAGGATTAGCCAAGTGAGCCACGGCGCCGGCCTTGACCTGTTTTTATTATGCTTTTCAAGAGGGAGGACTTCGAGCTGCTTGGGCAGGTTCAGATTCTGCCAACATTAGGAAATCATGGGGTTAGCACTCTGGCATAGCAGATAAAACCAGCACCTGCAGTGCCAGCAACCCATATGGGTTTTTGTTTGAGTCCCAGGTATTCCACTTCTGATCTATCCCCCTGCTATGGCCTGGGAAATCAGCTGAAGATGACCCAAGTGTTTGGGCCCCTGCACCCATGTGAGAGACTTGGATGGAGCTCCTGGCCCTGGCTTTGGATTGGCCCAGCTCCAGCTGTTGTGGCCATCTGGGGGAGTGAATCAGAGGATGGAAAATCAGTCTCTCTCTTTCTCTCTCTGCCTTTCAAATAAATAAATAAATCTTTCAAAAAAAATGATGCTGATCATGCCTAACTGAGAAAAGCTACAGCTGTATCTATTGCCTTAAGGACCCCAAGAACTCAATACTTGAATTAACACACCTCTTTATCATTGAAACTCTGAATCAAGACAGGTGGTCAAAGACATACGGCTCTACCCAAAGTCAAGAGTCCCTCAGATCATTCACTGGCTGTGGCTGATGGGTGATTTTTTTAAAGATATTGTTTTATAGAAATATTATTTATTAAATTAAGGAGAGAGGGAAAATATTAGTTTCTTGCCAATTCTAAAAGAGAAAAACAGTATTTCAATGAGAATTAACAGTTTAATCCCCCACATCTCCCTAAGCCCGGGATTTCTCTTACACAAGCACTGTCCTGTTCATCTCACCTACAAAATGTGCAGACAATGCTAAATTTTATAATTCCATTAGTATGAAATTCCATTCTTCAAGGTGAAAGCAGTAAGGAAAACTGCATTTGAACTTTTTCATCATATGTATTGAAAAGAAAATTCATTGCTACTCTATTAGAGCTATTAATGTTCTCAAAGCATATTATTTCCACATTTGACTATAAGCCATCAATAACTGCTTTCCAGAAAAATTTTTTCTTAGCAGGAAGAAAAGAGGTAAGAATATATTTGCAATTATGGGAACTTGCACAATGTATCTGAAACACCCTAGGTAGGAATGAATTCACAATGCCATGTAATAAAAGATGCATTTGAATAATTATCTTTCTTATTAATAATTGCTATTTCTGTAACAGAGATAGATGGAGAAACTCATCTGGAGGTTATACTTTTAAATAGCTATATTAAAAGCAGTTATGAAATGACTTTTGAAGTCTGGATGCAATTGAAGCAGATTCTGCCAGGCCATTTCCATCACAATAGGATTTTTGAAGTGAGTGCAGAGGCAAAAAAGGGCCCATTACAGACAGGTCACCTGATCCAGCCCTAGAGATAATGTAAAATTGTTCCCTACAGTAATGTCTGCAGGGCTTTATCCAGACCAGTCTGAAATAGAAACCCAGAAAAATGGGCAGTTCTAATAAGCCTCCTCCTTTATTTTTAGCTTGAAAGCCTATTTTCTAATGGCAGTAATGACTAGTCTACCTACCCCTTCATCTTCCTTTAAAGGTGTCAAAGAAAGCAGGATTTTGGAAATGTCAGGCATAGCAGAAAGATGCTCACAAGTCCTAGGTGATAGCAAGGCGGTAGCTGAGGTTACATCAAATACTTTTTAAGCTCCAACTTATCCAGCATATGGTAGAATAAGACTTATTCTACAGGGAGCCTGAGAAAATAAAGAGAAGCCTGGAGAACACATAAAGGGGGAGTGTGGACTGATTTCAAGGGTGATGAAGCTTCCCTGGAATTGCAAAGAATGTCCCTCTCCTGAATCTCATCTATTGAAGCAACAACTTCTCCTAGAGCAGGAAATCTACATCTATGTGTTATGCTCTACACCGTGGCTTCCACATGTCACATTAATCAGTCTGTGATTCAGTGTCATAAATCATATCCTAATTATTCTACTACTGCACTAGGTAATTAAGCTATGGGAAAAATAAAACTCCAATGGTACTTCATAAAAATTCGACAGTTGGTATAATTCCACCAGGACAGCCCTGGTGTCAGGTGTGGTCAAGGCATTTTCTTTGATATTTTGTGTTGTTTACACTTGGCCCCAACACTGCCCTCGAAGGTTATCTTAATTCCCTTGATTCCATGGACTGCTGTTCATTTCATATTCCTGTTTCGAGATTCCAGGAACCACCATCGCAGAAATATGTGTGTAGTACATGTGATAGAGCCCATTTTGGTTTCTAAAATTAACTGAGGAAATATTTAAGGCCAATAAGCAAAGACTGTGGACTAAAAAGTACCTATTAGCCTTCCCTGGGACTCCAACATTAATATGATCTCACTTGTTCCCAAAGCCTCTTTTCAATAACAACATACTAGTTACCATCTTCAGTCCAGATTATAAACTCTGAAAATAAGAGTTGTGATTGACTTTTTTATCCCCAAACCTAGAATATTTATCACACAAAAGGAATCCACTAAATGGTAATAATGACTTATTACTCACTGAATGTCAATTCCATATACCTATTTTCAATGAAATCCAACTGTAGAAAATAAACAGTGAGAAAGAATATTGAGGGGCTGGCACTGTGACACAGTGGGTTAACGCCCTGACCTGAAGCCCAGCATCCCATATGGGCACCAGTTCAAGACCCAGCTGCTCCACTTCCAATCCAGCTCTCTGCTATGGTCTGGGAAAGCAGAAGATGGCCCAAGAGCTTGGGCCCCATGCACCTGCGTGGGAGACCTGAAAGAAGCTCCTGGCTCCTGGCTCCTGGCTCCTGGCTTCAGATCAGCACAGCTCTGGCCGTTGCGGCCAACTGGGGAGTGAACCATCGGATGAAGACCTCTCTCTCTCTCTCTCTCTCTGCCTCTCCTCTCTCTGTGTACTCTGACTTTAAAATAAAATAAATAAATCTTTTTTAAAAAGAGAGAGAAATAATATTGAAAAAGAATTGAAAACATTTTCAGTCGCCAAAATAAGTAGTTCACCTGCTTTAACTCCTATGGCGACGTAACACAATGTAGAGGAACAGCCTAGTGCAGAGGTTGAGAATGTAAATCTTACTCTCAGGGAATCTGGTTCTCTACTTAGTCCTGTATCTTCACTCCTTCCTGCTATCAATTATTGAGGAAAAAGTCACCTGCTGCCTTATGCTTGCTGAATTCATGCAAGAAAATCAGGTTAGAAAAAGAAAAAGTAAAATCATTTAAGCAAAGGGAATACATTTAAGTGAAAAAATTTTACCTGGAAACAGTGAAAACATGGAAGTCCTTGAAGCAGTCAGAAGTTTGCTCAAGATGTATCAGAAATGGTTTTGAGCATTTAACATACGCAACATCACCTAATTTTCTAACACCTCTATGAAAAATCAACAGTTATGATCTGCATTTTTCAGAAAGGAACAGAGAGCCAGAGAAGCCAGGTGTCTTAGCCAAGGTTTCACAGCTACTTAGTGGCAGAGGCTAGATTTGAACTCATGCCCACTGAGTGCAAAATGCTTATTCCTAACCTCGAACAATGCTCCCCATCAAGGGTGTGTTACGTATCCACAGGAGGTAAAGGAGATGAAGTATTTATTCCATTGACTAAAAAGATTTTCAATTGTTTTTCAATATAAATTAGGAAAAGAAAATCACATGGCTTTAATTTCACTAGTTTGAAATACACACATGCACACACACACATACACACACACCCAAAATGTATTTTGGAGTTTGAAGTCTGTTCTAAGTTGTGTGTTTTCTTTTTCAAAAATCAGAAACAAGGAAAGTTAATTAATGGGTTCTAAGATTTAGTTAGATAGGAGTAAGTTTTTTAAGATTTATTTATTTGAAAGTGACAAAGAAAGGAAGAGATATGGATACAAACAGAGATATCTTCGTTCTGCTGGTTTACTCCCTAAATGCTGCAATAGCCAGAGATAGAACAAGTCAAAGCAAGAAGCCAGTAACTCCATCCCAATCTCCCAGGTAGGCCATCATCTGCTGCCTTCCCAAGTGCACTAGCAGGAAGGAGAGTAGCTGGAATTTAACAAGACACTCTGGATACTGAACGAGGGTGTCCCAGGGGGCAGCTTAACATGATTCACCACAATGCCCACCTCAGAGATAAGAAGTTGTGATGTTCCATCACACAGTAGGGTACCTATATTTTCCTAACAACAAAAAAAGAAAATCTAGAAGAAAGGATTTATTTTGGATATTTTCAGCATAAAGAAAGGATAAATGTTTGAGGAAATGGATATTTATCCTTATAGGACATTACATAATATTTACATTAATTAAAATACCATATAGTACTCCATAATAATGTACAATTTTCAGGTGTCAGCCAAATTTTTTTAAATGCATACAAGCATAAATAAATATCGTCAATGAACTCAAGGAGAAAAACAACTCAGGGACTTCAGGGTTTAAGGACTATTGCAAAACTTTATTATTATTCACAGATCAGAGTTTCTCAGATGCTAGGAAGATAACCAGCAGTGTGCTATTTCAAGTTCCTCATCACAATATTTCATAAAAGCCCACATAATAGGAACCTTAGTCAAAGGGAGCAGGTGTTAGCAGAGGATGATACAATCAGACTTCACCTTATCTCCATACCTGCCAGCCCAAGCTTTTCTATAGTGGAAAGGATTTTACCAACCTCCTGAAAAACAAAGTAAACCTCAGAAGAGTGTACTCATAATGGCAGGACTACCAATGCCCCAGCATGGCTGCAGCAATAAACAGAGTTTAGTGCATCCAAGGCGTATGCTCCTGGACATTAGAAAGTAATATCAAATGAAAGATGTTTACTGGATTGGCCTCTAAAACAGACAAATGCCCAATCACACAGCTGGTAAAAAAAAATTAGCTTACTACTAAACACTAAATGGATCAATAATCTATTAACTCTAACCTTGTTAGCAGTGAGCTTGCAGTACAATACGTGGCTTGCCTTTTTAAAAAGCTCCTTTCAATCTGTTTGACTAAAATAATTTCCTTTTTCCATATTCAGCACTGATACACTTAATACTCCATTTTAACTCAAAATGACTTTGTCCCTTCCTCCAAATGCTGTTGACCTTCAAGGTTCTTTGTGATCATTACATATGTACCATTTTATTCAGCAGATAATAGTATGATTTTTATTTTATGGGCAGAAAGCATATCAGAGGCTAAACATTAGTCAGTAAATCTCCATACTCAAGATGGAATGTTATGAAGCCCTTGATGACAAATAATTTTCTCAAAGTCATTGTCTTATCAACAGAAATGTCCTCATTCATATCCACCAATAGGCAAGAATGAGGGCCGAGTCAGCAAATGGCCACATAGAAGTTCTGATGGGAAACTTCAGGGAGAATGGAAATAGGTTGAGGGAAAGGGCATAACTGTAGAAGGAAACCTTCTTATTCATACAAGTTTAAAGATGATTATAAAATAAAGCTATGTTGGCGTGAAGATAGGGGTGCTGAAAGTAATCTTGACATAACAGTGCCTATTTATGAATGAGAGGGCAGATTGTATTAGCAAGTATTATACTACAGTGGTCTGGCAGCCACTAGAGATAAAGCCCACTATGGGACAATTCCAATCAGCCCTCTAGAAGCAAACATTAATTTTCCCCAAAGTGAACCTAAGTTCCAGCAGTGACTCTACCCTATTCACAAGATGGCTTAAAAAAAAAAAAGTTCCAATGACTTCAATTTTAAGAAGTCAAGAAGAGAAGGAACAAATTCTTGAAATAAATTATAGTTCCTTCAAACCAATATTAAATAAAGAAAAGCAAATGCTAAGATAACTTAGAAAATGTCAGAATTAGCAGCAAGTTTAGACCAGAGATAAGCAAGTACCTCAGAGAATTTAGAGTGAAAAAATATTGAAATTGCCGTCCAAGCAGGTTTCATAAACCAATCAAACCAGATAGCAAATAGTACAGGAAAGCACAGGTCATTCTTTCATCACTCAAGGGTCTGAGGAACCTTTAGGAAAGAATGTGTTGTTCAGTGACAGACCATGTACACACTGCTGGTCCCAAAAGCTAAAAAAGTTCTCTCGTCTTGTGATGTCACAGTAAAATTGTAGCACAGTGCATAATTCACAGGTTTGTACTGATGTTGGTGTAAACAAACCTATCATGCACCTACAATTACGTATAGTACATAATACTTCTTAATGATAAAAAATGTGCTATGGATTTCTGTAGTTACTATGTCATACTTTGTCATTATTGTAGAGTGCACTATGCAAACAGCCTGCTGTAAAACAGTATGCAGAATTACACTGGCCGCAGCCTCACACATCTGGTGTTTACTGCATTCCTTGCTTGCATCAAGCTGAGTGACTTTTCCATCTAGGATTGTGTAAGTACACTGTATGCTATTTGGACCATGAGGCATTTCTCAGAACATGCCCCAACTATTATATAACACGTACTACATATGTTTATCAAATCATCACATTGTATAGCTTGACTATATATAATTTTTATTGATCAAATATACTTCAATAAAGCAGGGGTGTGTGAAGATAGGAAAACAGTAAATTTCTTCTTATGAGTGGTGTTTTACCCAGTAGGATGGAAGTAAACATATGTTTAGTATGTTTCAGCTTATGGTAATTCCTAAATTCTATTTCAGCAAAGAATTATCACTAAAACACAAGAAAGTTCTATATAAGAATTATTTCAAGTGAGTAAAGTGATTATAATCATTTTGTAGTAATTAATACGAAGTAGAATCTAATTCATAGTTACTAAATGCAAGTACAAAGTCCCAATCTCCCAAGAAGTACCAAGACCAAGTGCTCATTACACGATAGACACGCAGTTCCTACACCAGAAAAGAACAGGTTTATGACCTATTTCTGAGGTGCACTGGTAGGGAGCTGGGTCAGAAGTGGAGTGGCCAGGACTCAAATTAGCACTCCAATATGGGATACAAACATCCCAAGTAGCCACTTAACCTGCTGTGCCAAAACACCTGATCCAGCATGCAGGTATCTCGATTGCTAGGCCAAACCCTACAGCAATAAACTCATTAAGTGAGGGAGGAAAAAGAATTACTCCTGGTCAGTCATGGTAGAGTTCATGGTGATCTATAGACCCCTTGCTCATTCAGGTCACTAATTGAGGCCCTCAATTCACCCATCACAGGCAGCACATCAGCCTAATGGGCTGAACAGAGTAACACTGGCAGATGACTTTGGGCAAGATACGCATGTCTACAGATATCAGACTTATTTCTAGAAATTAGGGAATTTTACACAAACCAAGCCACAGGGCCAAGCTGGAGTATTAGAAAACAAGATGTTGGCTCCAAGTGCAGTTTATCATTAGGAAAATGAAGCAAAACCAAAACTCATAACCCAGAATCTCCACTCAGAGTCCTGTGGCATCTTCTGGCCATTATCGATGGGGGAACAGAGGCTGGGCATTGATAATTTTGAATTCAGATCTCAAAGATTTTTGAATTCTGGTTCTCTGGTTTGAATCTTGACTGTGCTACCTACAAGCTGTTCATTCTTGGAAAATTATTACACCTCTGTAAGCCTTAGTCTTTCTATGTGTAAACAGAAATTCCTATAGTAGAATCCTCACAGCCTTGCAGAAAAGATTAAATAGACTTTATATTTAAAGTCTTTAGCATAGTACTTCTCATATTGAAGTATTCACTAGTGCTAATCATTAATTCTGCTATTTTATTTTAATATCATATAAATATAGCCATTCAGATACACTAATCTGACCTCAGGAGACCACTTAATGCTCTTAGACTCAGTCTATCATGCTGTTAAATGGGAGAAACATGTGCTTCACACACATTGTTTAAGTTGCAAATTTTAAAGTCTGAAACAAAAATACTTAAGTCCCATTTCCTGTTTAAAACCACTGATCTGGGTCAGCACCGCGGCTCACTAGGCTAATCCTCTGCCTAGCGGCGCCGGCACACCGGGTTCTAGTCCTGGTCGGGGCGCCGGATTCTGTCCCGGTTGCCCCTCTTCCAGGCCAGCTCTCTGCTGTAGCCAGGGAGTGCAGTGGAGGATGGCCCAGGTGCTTGGGCCCTGCACCCCATGGGAGACCAGGAGAAGCACCTGGCTCCTGGCTCCTGCCATCGGATCAGCGTGCTGCGCCGGCCGCAGCGTGCCGGCCGTGGTGGTCATTGGAGGGTGAACCAACGGCAACGGAAGACCTTTCTCTCTGTCTCTCTCTCTCACTGTCCACTCTGCCTGTCAAAAAAAACCACTGATCTGGTAATATAATTTGTGGTATTTACTCAAAGGAAATTTTTTTAAAGAAAGGGAATTTCTTTAAATAGAATAGGAAATGTCTTTTATTTTGCTTAATCTTTTAAAGTAATTTTTGCTAGGCATTAATAATTCAATGCTACCATTAAAAGATTATGTCATATATACTATATTTATCGGGGAGAACTCCATTTTGTTACAAGTCTGACATAAAAACCATGGTGTCTTTGAACAAAAATAGTGAATAAATGCAAAAATAATCTGGTTGTGTTAAGGTCATGAGGATATAGTTATGAAAAGAATAATAAATAAAAAGGTACTGTGAAACTGTAAATTGTGACATGCTAGTAAGGTGTTAATGAAAATCAGCCATACTGAATTTCAATAAACAGGCAGACATCATCAAGTGCTCCTCCCGTTCACAATGACCCTATTTGTAACCATGTAGGACCTAGTTACTCTATCATTTACTCTATGAAAGTGAATTTTCTGAGCCTGGTAAGCAGGAAAGAGAGGCAACTTCCTTAAGGCAGAAATAGGTTTAAATTTTAACCATTACCAGGCCCGCTCAGCCAGGAACACACACACACACATCAAAGCCAGAGCTCAAGCAGTCTCTCACCTGGGACAACTGGTCTGGCAGAAGAGTGCTCACAGCACACCAGACGTGCCTGACCAAAAGATACCTTTCTTCTTCACTGAGTTCATCAGGGAGCTGCGGTGACTGATGTCTAAGCTTGACTTACTGCTGGCCAAGATGCTGCGTCCTTTGTTCTCCTTGACCTCTGATTTGGGCATCCTAAAACTTCCAGCTGCCTCACTTCCTGCTCAGTTTGATCACTTCAGTAATGGGTAAAACTGTGTTTATATATGCTTGACTTCTTAACAGCTACCTCCTTTTCCATAACTTCCTGGCTCCCCAAACTCCAAGCCCGTATAAGAAACACAAGTCAAAAGTGTCTGGGAGCCTTACAGCTAGGGATGATGCTGAATTGAACCCAACCTTGAATCTCTCCTGGGTCTGACTTCCCACTGCCTCTGCTGACAAAATCTCAAGAAAACAAAGGACTGAATCACAGAATGTTCCTGATGTACGGAAAAGACGACAGTGAGCCCCTATGGCTACCACAGGCTTCAGTGAAGAATCTGCAAACTTACACGGCAGGAAAAGAGAGTGAAGCTCCCATGATCCTGATATTAAGACTTAGGTAAGTCCTGCTTGGTTGCATGGCCTGTTCAAATGCAGCATGAGGGGCAGGCATTTGGCCTAGTGGTTAAAATTCCACATTGCCCGAGTTCAATACCCCATTCTAGCTCCTGACTCCAGCTTCCCACTATGGCAGACCCCAAGAAGCAGCCATGATGGCTCAAAAAAAAAAAAAAAAAAAAAAAAACTGGGCTCCTTCCACTCACATGGGAGACTGACTCCCATCTTTGATCCCAGTCCACCTGTAACCACTGCAGGCATTTGGAGGGTGAAGCAGCAGGTGCAAGATCTGCCTCTGCGTTGGTCTCTTTTCCTCTTAATGAAATATATATATATATATATAAAATAGAATCTATATATTACATGCAAAGAAATAGTAGGAGGGGCGACAGGTAGATGCTTCCTAGCCACATTCCTCATCACTCTGATGCCACTGAATGCCTCTGATCCCCCTCCTGTGCTCCAGCCCAGTCTCCTGAGCAACACTTTCTGCCACACACTCCCTAGTGCCTCTGGATTTCCCAGTTCACAGAATATACACGGTGTTGGTTCTCACAGAAATGTGACTCAGGCACTTCCTCAGCATTTATGCAGTTTTCTTCTTGTAGTCCTATATACGGGGAACAACTCAGAACAAACATATCAATCTCCTAAATGGAATTTCTAAACTGATGAGTTCCACAGGGTGACTATTAAAAACTGTGTCTGCAGCCTAGACACAGATGAACATAGGCTCTTAGGGTTGTATTGAAATCCGTGAAGTCTGCCAGCATGCGATTTTGCTGGTTTTAAATACATTTGACAGAGCTGAGCTGATTTTTAATTTCATTTCTGTCAAAAATCAATCAAGAAGTAGAAGTAGTTTTTATGAACCTATTTGTTACATGCTCACCACTGTACTAGAAGATGTAAGGGATTGAAAAGAAAACCAAGCCAGTCTATAGTCTCAAGACTTCACTATCCATTTGTGAACAAGTGAGTGTGCACACACACACACACACACACGCCACCACACACTGCTTAACAATGGGGTTATGTTCTGAAAAAAGTGCCGTGAGGCAATTTTTTATAAGGTGTACAGAAGTAGGATGGCCACGTAGATACAACCTTATGGGACCACTGCCCCATGTGCAGTCTGTCACCGACTCCACCATCGTGATACACTGCATGAGTACACACAGAGACACAAAACATTCACAAAACAAGAATGCACAGTCAAATGTGTAAAGGCAATAATACTATCTGCCACACACTGAGTACCTACAGAAGTAACTACTTCATAAACATGATTTTGAAGCCTCACGACAACTCAAAGTTCTCAGCTACTATTTTTTCTCCATTTAACAGATTATGTTTCAAAAATCTCATTCTAAAATCACACTCAAGGTAAAATTCTTATTCAGTTGAGGTCTAGTCTTCACAATTTTTTTAGGTCAGGTGGAGAACTGAACTCAAATAATAGCCATTATAAGATCTAAATATTAAAGAGTATACATAAGAGAACTCAGTAGGGGCAAATCTCTAGCAGGAAAACTAAGATGGGATAATTTTCCCTATACAGATGTTTCCCAGCACCAAAGACTTGAATTTTATTTATTTATTTATTTTTATTTATCTATTTGACAGGTAGAGTTATAGACAGTGAGAGAGAGAGAGAGACAGAGAGAAAGGTCTTCCTTCCGTTGGTTCACCCCCCAAATAGCTGCTACAGCCAAAGCTACACCGATCCGAAGCCAGAAGCCAGGTGCTCCCTCCTGGTCTCCCATGGGGGTGTAGGAGCCCAAGCACTTGGGCCATCCTACACTGCCCTCCCGGGCCACAGCAGAGAGCTGGACTGGAAGAGGAGCAACTGGGACTAGAACCCGGCGCCCATATGGGATGCCCAGCGCCACAGGCGGAGGATTAACCAAGTGAGCCACGGCGTTGGCCCCATAAAAGACTTGAAAATTAATCAGCTTACTCCAAAATCAGGACTTAAGCACTGGCAAAAAAAAAAAAAAAAAAAGTAACCCAAGGGTATTTCAAAAAGTTCATTGAAAACAGAAATTAAGATAAATTATTTTGTTGCATTTTTTTCAAATCCATGCATTGCTTTGTACAATATGCATTTCCATTACCTTTTTGAAGTTTCCTGCATATGCATATATGGATCATAATGTACATTGTATCCTCATGTGCATTGTTTCATATTAAGCGTGATAAGAGTTTAGAAGTGAGATCGTTATTTTATTTCTATCCCATTGATAAAACCAAGAACCAGACTTACTATGCATCACATAGCTCACCAATAGCCCAGCTCTGCACTCACATCATTGTTTGGTCCAAGCCAATGCCACGCGATGACAACTCAGTGCCACCTGGGACTGGTGACACACTTCGAGGGACCCAAAGAAAAATGAACATTCAGAGCTGCTTGTTCAAAATGTACTAAGAATTTCAAAACAGCAACTGCAGAGTATTAAATCAAGTGCAGGGCCCTTCTAAGTAGCTGCACGTGTCATAGGCTCATGAAGCTGACACCACTGCAAATTAAACTGTGAAATCAATCATTCAAGAAGGTGCTAATTGAACAAGGCAAAGAGTATGGAAGTATTAACAGCTATTGCTTCTCTAGGAAGCACTGTGAAAATACCTGTGACAGATGCAATCCAAGCTGTATGATGATAATCACCCTCCTCTAAATAAATTATTCAGATTCAGAAATGCCTGCCCATCAGCTTTTGCAAAATAAGATAAACACATTTCTTCCCAAGCTACTTACTGAACACATTAATATGTATTTTTTTTCCAAATGTAATGCTCTGATATACTTCAGACTGACAAGATGAAGGCATCAGCAAAGTTCATTCAAGAGCAGGGAAACCATCAAATTAGTGTGTAGCTTCCAGCAAACATACTGTTTGGCCTGTGTTCCTAGCACATCATTTCAGAATAAGCGACTTGAGGAAGGTGGGTACACAGATGTTTTCAGAACAGAGAGCTGAAATAAGCACCTGAAGGGGCTATCCACGAAGAGCAGATGTTTGCAGGTGAGCTGGGACCCGTGAATTGAACTCTCAAAATAAGATGATCTTCTGGAATGGATAAAAGCCCACTGCTCAGTCACCTCTGTAGAACTTCTGTGCTGACTGGCTGTGAGAGCCAGTGCCTATTCTGATGAGGAAACAGGAAGGAAAAAGTGTGTTCAGCTTCTTGTCCTGTTATTCACACTTTTAGGCCTACTAGAAAACCTCTGAACACTTGAATTTTGGTCAAGAACACTCAAGAAAAGGTTTTGAACCAGGACACATTTAATATGGAGTGGAGAAGGCAAAAAGAAAAATTACTAAGTGATTGATGTTATGGCTGTAATAGTTGTTCCCCCTGGACTAATGCAGGAGTTTACTCCCCAGAGTCTTATGTTAGTGGTAAAAAGAGGGTAGAAACTTTACCGAGTTATGGTGTTTAGAGACCTTGGTGTTTAGGGGCCTGGGGGAAGAGATTAGACTGGGTTAGCTCTTTAGAATGGAGCCCCCCGATTGAATTCCAGTGAGAGAGGGAGACAGAAAGAGATTGTGCAGATACCGATATACACGTGTGCTCCCTGTGTCTTTCCTTGTGATGTCCTGTGCCACCTCAAGACTGTCAGCAAGGGCCGGCGCCGCAGTTCACTAGGCTAATCCTCTGCCTGCAGCGCCAGCACCCGGGATTCTGTCCCAGTTGCTCCTCTTCCAGTCCAGCTCTCTGCTGTGGGCTGGGAAGGCAGTGGAGGATGGCCCAAGTGCTTGGGCCCTGCACCCGCATGGGAGACCAGGAGGGAGCACCTGGCTCCTGGCTTCAGATCGGCGCAGCGCGCAGGCGGTAGCAGCCATTTGGGGGTTGAACCAAGAGAAGGAAGACCTTTCTGTCTCTCTCTATCTAACTCTGTCAAAAAAAATTTAAAAATAAAAAAATTTTAAAAAGACTGTCAACAAGAATGTCTTCATCAGAAGCCAAACCAATGGGTCCCAACTGATCATAGACTGTGAACCTCCAGAAATCTGAGCCAACATAAACCTCTTTTCTTTATGAAGTTAGCCTGCCCAGGGCATTTTATTATAACAAGAAACGCCTAATATGAGTAAGATACCTCCTTTATTTTTCATTAAAACTAAACCAGATATGATCTAAAAAAAATTTAAATCAACTAGATACAAATAAGGGAAAAATTACACAAATGTCCATTTCATTTTTCAGAACAAATATCTATGCATTATAGTTTCTTTTTGAACAATTTTTACCCATTACCAAAGCTTCTTCCACATTTCCAGGTATTTGTCAACAGAGTATCACACTGCCAGCACCAATCCTGTCACAGTGTAGGCTGCTCTAACAAAACACCCTGAACTAAGTGGCTTACCAACATTCGTTTTTCACACTTCTGGAGACTGAAGTGCAAGATCCAGATGCCTGCAGATTACTTACTGGTTCAGCTTCATTATTTAGAGTCTTATTCTTTAGTATTGTAGGGCTGAATTTCGAAGTCTATTTGAAGGCTGCTTTATTCTCTTCACTCACTCATAGCCCTCTTGGGATCTCTACTTCATGAACTAGGCATTCAGGGCAGACCCCACCTCTACACATACATCTGGGCTGGCTGGATCTCAAATGCATCCCAGATGTCTCTCCAATGCCCAGGGGTTACCAGGTTAATAGGCTAGAATTAACAGAACCTAGAAGGCTGAAAGAAGGGCCTGGTAGGTCTAAGATGAGGCCTCAGAGGAAGAGGTACTGCTCTAGGACTCACATTCAGGAGCTTGGATGACATCCCCTAGGAAGTGGGACTATTTGGGCACAGTGAAGATAACCTGTTCCTATGAAAGTACTCAAAATACTTCATTCTGGCAGTGCTAGAACAAAGCAGGGTGAAGAGTGTTCATGGGATAACACTTAGTACAATAGCTAATGAACATGAAAGATCAAAGTTCCTGCTGAACTCAATAGTTTTATAGACCAAAGCAAAGTATGGAACAGTGACTTTAGAACTGAAACAGCAACTTAATATGAGGCATATTCCCATGAACTTTTACACAATGCTAATTTTCAACAATCTTACCAATACCCTGGAAATGCCACATTTCAAAATGTGTGCCATGGAGCATATGAAATTATAAACTATGATTATTTTACTTTCCATTCCCAGATAAAAGTTTTTTAAAGATATTTTTATTGGAAAGACTGAGTGACAGAGAAACAGACAGACAGAAAAAGAATGAAATCTTCCATTTGCTGGTTCACTGCCCAAATGGCCTATAAGCTGGGACTGGGCCAGCCCAAAACCAGGAGCCTGGGACTCCATCCAGGTGTCCCATGTGGGTGGCAGGGGTGCAAGCACTTGGGCCATCTTCTGCTGTCTTCCCAGGCACATTAGTAGAGAGCTGGATTGGAAGCAGAGCAGCAGGGACTTGAACTGGCGCTCTAACTTGAGATGTCATTGTAGCAAGCAGTGATTTAACCCACTGTGCTACAATGCCGGTCCTCCAGATAAAATGTTTGAGGCCAAGCATCTTTTTATTATTTAATTGTCATTGTATTTCTTTTTTGTCCATGAAATGTTCATATATTTTGTACATTTTTTAGTTGTTTATCCTTAGGTTATTGAATTGTAAGTGTTTTTAATGAATAATTCCTGGATATTAATCTATTTTAGGCATTCATATTAATCTTCTATTTAAGGCATTCATTTTGCTATTTTCCATTTGTTTCCTATGTTTGTAGATAAACATAAGGATTTTATTATTAATTTAGTAAAGCCAAATTTCCAAATATTTTCCTTTATATATTTTTAAACATTTATTTGATTTGTTTGAAAGGCAGATTTAGAGAGGAAGAGGGAGACATAGAGACAGAGACCTTCCCTTCCTTCAGAACTTATTTAGCTTTGTACTCACCTTTTGCCCCTCTCTTGGAATATCCTCCACACAAGCACACTGCAATGCCCTGCTCCTTCCCTAAGTCCTGACTTGCTTTTTTAGCTTAGTCGCCAGTTCTTTTATGAAGCCTTCCTTTTCTGCTTCAGCCTTCAATGGCTTTCTCTTTCAGCCTCCCAAGCCATTTGTCACTGAACCTTACATCAGTTTATGACTATGAATAGCAGTGAACTGGATAGCTGCAGCATTCAAGTAGGGAATCTTAATGAGTATCAGGATCAAGACTATAGGAAGTGCCAAGAATGGAATAATCCAGCTCTCACCTTGGGGCAGTGGCTTCTCAGAAATATCCGATTATTTTTACATAGTATATAAGCCCAAAATTCCAGATCTACTATTTTTTTAAACCAGCATCCCATATGGGTACCAATTAGGTTCCCAGCTGCTCCACTTCTGAGCCAGCTCCCTGCTGATGGCCTGGGAAAAGCAGCCAAAGATGGCCCAAATCCTTGGGCTTCAACTTGGCCCAGTCCTGGTTGTTGCAGCCATCTGGGGAGTGAACCTGCAGGTAGGTGGAAGATCTCTGATAAGCCTGATAAATTTCAAGTCAAAAAATGCATTGAAAATACCTAACCTACCAAACATCCAAGCTCTGCAGCACCATAAACAATAGTGTCAGTTTTTTCCCCGTCATGATCAGGTGGCTGACTGGGATCTGAGCTCCACGTTGCTGCATGATATCATGAGAAAGATCACAGCACATGTCACTAGCCCAGAAAAGATCAAAATTCAGAGTACATTTCCTACTGAAAAATAGAACTTAGTCCCCCTAGGCTGTTCTGAAAATCAAACAGCATTTACATGTCAAGCTCACTACAAACAATAGGTTTGAGGTCACAGACATAAGAGAAGTTGGTGGACTGTAAGATGTCAACATTACAGGCTCTTTCATTCTGTTGTTGAGAGCTGTCCTAGCCTCGCACAAATATATCTTAGTTATTGTTGTGTTGCTGTTATTGTTCCTTCTTAAAAACTGCAGAGTGTGTGAAGGAAGATCTCAGTAGAATCTGTTTCTGTTGAGAGCAAGTGTGTGCCCTCCTCTGAGACCACACAACTTTTATCTTGGGAAACATCAGTTCCATGGAAAGGAAGGGAAGCAAAAGACCCCTTAAAATCCTTGCACACAAAATTGTTGAACTCTTTACTTAGTATAGACTAAATTGATCTTCTGTATATAAAGATAATTGAAAATGAATCTTGAGGAAGAATAGGATGGGAGAGGGAGTGGGAGATGGGATGGTTGTGGGTAGGAGGAAGGTTATGGGGGGGGGCCGCTATAATCCAAAAGTTGTACTTTGGAAATTTGTATTTATTAAATAAAAATGTAAAAACAATTCTTGCACACAAAAGTTCTAAGTTATTCGGAGTACATATCTCAGAGTGTAACTCCTATTGTAGCTGCCTGAATGTACCCCCGTGTCACGCCATTTCTGTGAATATGGGTCTCTACCTATCAACTTCTGGGTATCCCTGTGTATATTTTGGGCTATATATATATGGGAATATTGTGTGTGACTCTTCTTAGCTGTGTGTATTTCAGTGAAACTATAATCTATGTGTGTCTGTGTATGTGTCTCTAAGTTGTAAATATTGTGAATGTGCTTCTGTGTGTGTCAGGGTTTATATACATTTTTCTATAAAATTTAAGATTGTTGTCTCTGTACCTAGATATGCATTTCTGTGTGTGCATAAATATCAGGACCACAAGTCTGTAGCCACAGGTGTCTGTGTGTATATCTCTGTGGCATGTGAGTCTCTAATAACAGTTGTATGTGTATCTGAGTTCTTTTCTCTGTGCCATGTCTGTTATTGAATTCCTCTACTGTATCTTACACCACATGAACCAAAAGTATGTATGTGTGTTTCTATGATGAAGTACAAAACTTAGCAGCATCAGTGTGTGCCATCAGAACTTCTAAGTTACCCTATAACGTTATCAAACCAACCCTTTGAAAACAAAGACCATTGGTTCTCCAACCTTTCTGCAGGGGTTCTGGGGTGCTCTTAAAAAACCCTTGATGCCCAAACTCCACTTGCTAATAAATTCTTTTTTATCATTTTATAGTGGAGTCTAAATCTGAAAGCTTTGTGAAGCACCCCCAGTGATTCCATGCACAGCCATGGTTGGGACCAACCACACCAGGCAAATGGATGAGTCTCTGTCACTCCCTCCACAAAGCTGAAAAGTATTTTGCTTGCCTGTGACATCAAAAACATCCACTACAAAGTAAGAGTGTTTTTAATAAATTACCCCATGTAGAAAAGCACACTGCCACTTTCATGTTGAAGAGAAAGGTAACACACCTGACTGGACCCTGTGAGTCTCAAATAGACGACCTAACAATGCATCTTGAAAGCTTAGAAAAACAAGAACAAACTAAACCCCAAATTAGCAGGAGCCAAGAAATAATAAGGATCACAGCATAAGTAAATAAATTCCACAAATTAGGTATCGATAGAACATTCCTCAAAATTATGAAGGCTATACATGCAAACAGCCAATATCATATTGAAAAGGTAAAAGCTGAAAGCATTTCCTGTTAAATCTGGAACAAGATAAGGATTCCATTTTCACCACTCTGATTCAATATATAACTGGAAGTATTAGCAAGAGCAATTAGGAAGGACAAAGAAAGAAAGGGCATTAAAACTGGAAAAGCGAAAGTCAAACATCCATTTTTCCAGATTACGTGATGTTGTATATGGGAAAACCTAAACACTCCACCAACAAGCTGCTAGAACTGATAAACTTACTTAGTAAGGTGGCAGGCTACAAAATAAATATATAAAAAACATAACTTTTTTATATACTAATGATATCACTGAAAGAGAAGTTAAAGAAACGATATTCAAAATAGTCACAAAAATCAAATATTTAGGAATAAATTTAACTGAAGAATAAAAGATCACTACAATGAAAATTATAAACACTGATGAAAGAAATCAAGGAAACAAAAAAATGGAAAGATATTCCTTGCTCATGGATTAGAAGAATCATTATTAAAATGTCTGTGCTACCTAAAGCAATCTACAGATTCAGTGCAATCCCTATGAAAATACCAATAACACTCTTTAAAAAATTAGAAAAACCAATCCTGAAGTTCATATGGTGTCACGAAAGACCCAGAATAGCCAAGGCAATTCTGAGCTAAAGAAAAAAAAAATCAAGCTGAAGGAATCACAACATCTGACTTTAAAACATACTACAAGGCCACAGTAGTTAAAATAGCATGGTACTGACATGTAGATCAACAGAACAGGACAAAGAACTCAGACATTATCCCATGTATATGGAGCAAGCCAATTTTTGACAAAAGTGCCCAGACAACATATTGGAGTAAAGATAATCTCTTCAATAAATAGTTCTGGCAAAACTGGATGTATATATGTAGAAGAAGAAATTAGATCCACACCTCTCACAATATAGAAAAATCAACTCAAAATTGATAAAAGATTTAAATTTAAGATCTGAGACAATGAATTTCCTGGAAGAAAACGTAAGGGAAACACTCCAAGATATTGGTATAAAGGATGACTTCTTGGACACAACCCCCAAAGCAAAGGCCACAAAACCAAAACTAAACAAATGGGATTATATGAAACTCCGTAGCTTCTGAACAGAAAAGGAATAAATAGAGTGAAGGGACCTCCAACAGAATGAGAAAAAATATTTGCAAGCTGCCTGGCCAATTATCAGCAACTCAACAACAAAAAATAACCAATCCACTTAAGAAATGGGCAAAGAGTTCAATAGACAGTTCTCAAAAAGAGAAAAGCAAATGGCTGACAAATATATTAAAAATGCTCAACATCACTAGCTATAAAGGAAGTACATATTAAAACCACAATGAGATACCATCTCACCCCTGTCAAATGGTCTTTACCCCCAAAATGAAGAGTAACAAATGCTGGTGAGCATGCAGAGAAAGGGGAGCACCTTGGTGTGAATGTGATTTCCTGCAGCCACTGTAAACAACGTGGAGACTTCTAAATAGACTTGCCAATTGATCCAGCAATCCCACTGTTGAATATATACCCAAAAGACGTGACAATGTTCTATCAAAGAAATACATGCACCACCATGTTTATAGCAGCACTGTTCACAATAGCCACAACACGGAATCAAACAATGTGTCCATCATTAGATGAATCGATAAAGAATGGAATATTATGCAATTATTTAAAAAAATAAAGTTATACCGGCCAGCGCTGCAGCTCACTAGGCTAATCCTCTGCCTGCGGCGCCAGTACCCTGGGTTCTAATCCTGGTTGGGGTGCCAGGTTCTGTCCCGGTTGCTCCTCTTCCAGTCCAGCTCTCTGCTGTGGCCCAGGAAGGCAGTGGAGCATGGCCCAGGTGCTTGGGCCCTGCACCCGCATGGGAGACCAGGAGGAAGCACCTGCCTCCTGGCTTTGGATCAGCACAGCGTGCCGGCCATAGCAGCCATTTGAGGGGTGAACCAATGGAAGGAAGGCCTTTCTCTCTGTCTCTCTCTCTCTCTTACTGTCTAACCCTGCCTGTCAAAAAATGAAAACAAAAAAAAACTAAAAAAAGTTAAACCATTTACATCAAAAGAATACAAATGGAGGACATCATGTTGAATGAAATAAGCTAGACACAGAAAAGCAAATACTACATGTTCTCCCTTACATGTGAGAGCTAAAATTTAGAAAGGAAAAAAAAAAATAGATGCCTGTGTATATCAGTATTGCTGCAAATATATTTTTGGCAAGCTTTGTTTTATATCTCTGTCAATCCAATGGTTAAGCATATTATACTTCTATAGTGTTAATGATTCATGACTATTTTAAAATTTACTATAGATAAGTGAAATGGTCATCTTTCCATTTGATTTTTGTTTATGGCCATTTCCTGTATTACTACTGAACTAGGGCCTTTTGCTTTTTATTGGTTTATCTATTTATTTAGTAGAGCATTAAGCCCCTTAAAAGTAATGTTAATTTAAAATATATTATCTCAGGGCTGGTGCTGTGGCTCAATAGGTTAATCCTCCACCTGCGGCACTGGCATCCCATATGGGCGTCAATTCTAGTCCCAGCTGCTCCTCTTCCAATCCAGCTCTGAGCTATGGCCTGGGAAAGCAGTGGAAGATGGCCCAGATGCTTGGGCCCCTGCATCCACATGGAAGACCCGGAAGAAGCTCCTGGCTCCTGGCTTCAGATCAGCACTGCTCTAGTCATTGTGGCCATTTGGGGAGGGGACCAGAGGATGGAAGACCTTTTTCTCTGTCTCACCCTCTCACTGTAACTCTGTCAAATAAATAAATAAATAAATAAATAAATAAAATCTTTTAAAAAATATATTATCTCAAAACCAAAAAACAAAGAAGGAAAGAAAGAAATGGGTGGGGGTAGAGGGAAGGGTGGGAGAAAGCAAGGAAATATTCTTAGAATTAGACCTGTGAACTACAGTGCATGTGTTCTTTGTAGTCATATTATATTAACATGAAAAAATAAAGTATCAGACAAAAATAATGCAATTAAAAAACTGTTTAAAACAAACAACTGAGGAAAAACTCTCCTTGAAGTACAATCCTTTCATTCTAGCAGATAATTGATTCCTTTGACATATATGTCTGTCTTATTAAAAAGATGCAGTGCAACCTTAATTTCCATATAAACTCATGTATTTACTGCAAGTGTTTGGCAAACCAAAGGAGGATTTATAAGTATAATAAACCCAGTGCTTCATAAAAATTACATGCATTTTGAGCATTCATTACCAAGGAAGAAAGCTAAAAGAAGGGTCCAAAATGGGAGGAAAACTCTTGTCTGTGGGAGTAGAGATCTAAAGATGGACATAAGAAAGAATTCAAGAGGGGAGAAAAAAAATAAAAGGTCACATGCTCAGACCCTGGCAAACAGAGCTACCCCACCCCTATGAGATGTGTTTGTGCAAACTAGAAAAAGATTTCCCTTCCCAGGGATCCAATCAGAGCAGGGTGACTTCAAGGCTAGCATCCTGAATAACTGCAGATGGGGATCCTGGGAGAAGGTTCTATGGAAAGGGGCTATGCCCCCATTTGTGATGCCTGCCTCTAGAGAATTATCCAAGTATCTGAAATCTCCCACCCGAATCACATCAGACAGGAAAATAGGTAGATTCTCAAACAGTTCTTGGAAAGCACTACGTATCTAGCTGTCGACTTGGACATCAATGGGTGCCCATGGAATTCTTCTGGAATGAATGAGGGAGTGATTGAATTGCTTTTTAGTAATCGGATGGTCCTTAGCAGGCAAGTCAGAAGGCTCTCCCAGATGATTAAAGGAAACCAAGAGCCACTAGGGACACCCTCAGGGACCCTGTGCAGCAAAGGACTCATGGAAAAAACTCAAGGGATATGCCAATGTTGATCCCAGTAATAAAAATGTGAAGAAAATACACAAGTACCTATACTAGATATCTATAGCCCACAATTTTAAGGAAATATTAATAGGGAAGGTATGGAATTGGACTATTTGGGAAGTTTAAAACAAGAAAGGTAGAAATCCCACAGAATGTTAGAGCAGGCATTGACCCTAGAGTGTGTCTCGTCTACCCACTTTCATCTGGTCATGAAAACTTGGTGTCCAGAGACATAAAGGATGCCTCTGGCCCCAGGTTACTGGTGAATGACAGCAGTCGAGAGGCCCAGTTTGTTTACTCCTTATCTGCTGCTTGTTCCATGCCTTGGGCTGCTTTACCTCCCTTTGGCTTGAGTAAAGCTGTATGGAGGTGTTGACCTTGAGAACCAGTGTAAAGACCATTGCAGCCCTGGGGTTTCTCCATCCCGGATTTACCCAAATTCTTAGAGGAATGATACGAACAGCTATCCCTTTGGGAATTAACAGTTACGAGTTCCTCCCAGCCCCACTATTTAGAATATGAGAGGGATTATTACAACCATGATGCAAATATTACCATCAGCAAGAGGAGTTTGAGACTACCCTGTTGTTATTATCCTCTGACTCAGGGTGATAGGCTCCTGGAGAGATGGCGGTTGGGCCAGTACCCATATAACCCATATATCTTGATGAAATCAAATGTCTGTGTGAGTTTTGGAAGTTGAAAACACACACACACACACACACACACGTGCACATATGTATCTGTGTGTAACATACATTTATTTTCCACTGTAGAATGGCCCCCAAAACTTCACAGGAATAATCCTAAATCTTATGCAACAGGTGTTTTTAAATTAGTCATCATCAGGAGCCAGTACTGTGGCGCAGTGAGCTAGAACCCCGGTCTGCAGTGCTAGCATCCATATAGGTGCCAGTTCACATCCCAGCTGTTCCACTTCTGATCCAGCTGTACCTGCATGGGAGACCAGGAAGAAACTCCTGGCTACTGGTTTCAAATTGGCCCAGCTCTAGCCATTGCAGCCATTTGGGGAGTGAACCAGCAGACGGAAGACCTCTGTATGTGTGTGTGTGTGTGTGTGTGTCTACCTCCCTCCGTAACTTGTCTTTCAAATAAATAAAATAAATCTTAAAAAATAATTAGTCATTATTTGAAGTTGTTCAAGAAAACTGTCAAATTGGTCCTGCTATCAGGTAGATTCAGCAGTCATTTATCTGTGCCTGAATTACAGTTCTTCCTAAAACACCAAACCACACCCTAGTCCCCTAAACAGCTGGGGTTGCCCTACTTTAAAGCAACATGCTGCCACTCACTAGTGAGAAATCAGCTTTCAGAAACCACCAAAGTTGGCCCTTAAAGCTCTGGAGGCTGGCCGGCGCTGCGGCTCACTAGGCTAGTCCTCCGCGTGCAGCGCCGTGCACCCCGGGTTCTAGTCCCAGTTGGGGCACCGGATTCTGTCCCAGTTGCTCCTCTTCTAGTCCAGCTCTCTGCTGTGGCCCAGGAAGGCAGTGGAGGATGACCCAGGTGCTTGGGCCCTGCACCCGCATGGGAGACCAGGAGGAAGCACCTGGCTCCTGGCTTCAGATCGGTGCAGCACGCTAGCTGTGTAGGCCATTTTGGGGGTGAACCAGCGGAAGGAAGACCTTTCTCTCTTTCTCTCTCTCACTAACTCTGCCTATAAAAAAATAAAAATAAAAAATAAAAACCTGGAGGTTAAAGAAAGAAAATGGAAAATGTCAGGTTAAATCTGGCAGTTCTTAAAAGGTGCTAATCAGAAAGTGACCGTTAGAGAAATGTTACCAAGATTTAGTTTCCTAAGATGAGAAAAAAGAAATATATGAGACAAGAAATGAGAACATCAATGCCCAACAGGAGAAGAATTTTCCCTCAGTGATGTGCTACTCTGAATTTAGCACTTGCAGGCACAGTGAGCTTCCATAATTTTTTCCCAAGAAGAATAAAAACCTCAGAAATGAAAGACTTTATTACATCCATACCTCTTTTCTTGAATATAGCAGAGGTTTTTTTAAGGAATTTTTTAATACATTATGTTCTCAAGGTCACAGCAAATGCATAATTACAACACAATACTCATCAATTTTCATGTTAATGTGATTAATGTGCTATTAATACAAAGAGAACAATGCCACATAGTTCAGAGACACAATCCTAATAATATAATGATACTTCCCCCCTGAATCCCACCCCACAGCAGCATTGCAGCCGCTACAAGCAGCTGCCCAGTGTTTCTAAATAGGTCTTGTCATTTGGGCTTGTAACCCTGCTTAGAAGCTCAGTCCCTGTAAAATATATTCCTATAAAGCTGCTCCCTAGTGAACAGAAAAATCAGTGGAAATTCCAACCAAGAAACAAAATAAGGCAACAATGTTATTTCCTCTAGTAATCACAGAACTATAATTAAAACATACAGGTACTGCTTTTCATTCAGAAAGGTAGCACAAGTATTTATTGATAATACCCCCCTCATGATAATAATGAGGCAATAAAATTAGCATTGCATAATTATGTGGCCAGCAGCACTATCAACAGCTGCCACTTTTCAAGAAAGTACAGTGACATTCACAACTCATTCTCTCCTTAAAATTTTTTATTAATACAAAGAGAACACATTTTATGCATTCCATAAGTGCAGTTCCATGAAAACCATCACTTCCCTCAATCATTTGCTTCTCCTCTAACCCCTCTTCCTCCCTCCACTCTCTTTATCAGTTTTGGCAATGATGTAATTTTAGTTCACTCTATATTTGCAGGCTTATTTTGCCACTAATCATAATAGTCAACAAGTAAAAAGTAGGAAGGCCACAATTCCACAGGAGTATAAACACAAGCTAAAAATGACAATCATATCCCAAAGTGACCATTTCATTCCTATACTTTTTTTTTATTCTATATTACTTGCTTCATATCAGTGAAAATGTATGGTATTTGTCTTTTCAGGATTGACTTATTTCAGTAAGTATAATCATTTCTGGTTGCATCTATCCTGTTGCAAAGAACAGGATTTCATTTTTTTAAGGCTGAGTAGCATTCCATAGTGTATATATACTATGTTTTCTTATTCATTCATCAGTTGATAGATATCTGGGTTGATTCCATATCTTAGTGATTATTAATTGAGCTACAATAAACATCGGGGTACAACTAACTGTTTTGTATGCTGATTTCATTTCCTTTGGGTAAATTCCCATGAGTGGGACTGCTGGGTCATATGGTAGATCTATTTTCAGCTCTCTGAGGAATCTCCATACTTTCTTCCATAATGTTTACACTAGTTTACATTTTTCTCCATATCCAAATCAGCATTTATTGTTTCTTGATTTCTGTATGATAGCTACTCCAGTTGAGGTGAAGTAAAACCTCATTGTGATTTTGATCTGTATTTCCCTGATGTCTAGTGATCCTCTGCATTTTTTCATATGTCTGTTGGCCATTTGAATTTCATTCTTTGAATAAAGCCTATTCATGTCCTTTGCTCATTTCTTGACTGAATTGTTTGTTTTGTTGCTGAGTTTGAGTTTGTTATAGATGCTGGACATTAATTCTAAATCAGTTGCATAGTTCACATTAAATATTTTCTCCATTCTATTGGTTGCCTCCTCACTTTGTTCAGTGTTTCCTTTGCAGAAGCTGCTTAGCTTGATGTAATTCAATTTGTTTATTTGCTTATTTTTGCTTTAATTGCCTGTGCTTCTGGGATCTTTTCCTAGAAGTCTCTACCTATGCCAATATCTTAGAGTTTCTCCAATGTTCTCTAGTAATTTGATTGTATCAGTTCATAGATTTAGATCCTTGATCCATTTTGAGTTGATTTTTGTATAAGGTGTAAGGTAGTGGTCTTGTTTCATATTTCTACATGCAGAGATTCCATTTTCCCAGAACTGTTTGGTGAAGAGACTGTCCTTTCTCCAGGGATTGATTTCAGCTCATTTGTCAAAGATCAGTAGGCTATAGATGCATGGATTAATTGATCAGGTTTATATTCCCTTTTTTTTTTTTTTTTTTTTTTTTTTTTTTTTCTTGACAGGTAGAGTTATAGACAGTGAGGGAGAGAGACAGAGAGAAAGGTCTTCCTTCCACTGGTGCACCCTCCAAATGGCCGCTATGGCCGGAACTACACCAATCTGAAGCCAGGAGCCAGGTGCTTCCTCCTGGTCTCCCATGGGGTGCAGGGCCGAAGGACTTGTGCCACCCTCCATTGCCCTCCTGGGCCACAGCAGAGAGCTGGACTGGAAAAGGAGCAACCGGGACTAGAACCCGGCACCCATATGGGATGTCGGTGCCGCAGACGGAGGATTAACCAAGTGAGCCATGGCACTGGCCCCAGGTTTATATTCTGTTCCATTTTTCTACATGTTTACTTTTGTGCCAGTACCAGGCTGTTTTGATTATAACTGTCCTGTAGTAGGTCTTGAAGTCTAGTATTGTGACGCCTACAGATTTGCTTTTGTTGTTTAAGATTTCTTTAGCTATTTGGGGTCTCCTGTGTTTCCATATGAAGTTAACATCATTTCCTCTAGCTCTTAGACGAATGTCATTGGTATTTTGATTGGGATCACATTGAATCTACAAATTGCTTTTGGTAGTATAGATATTTTGGTAATATTAATTCTATCAATCCATGAATGTGGAAGATTTTTCCAATTTTTTTTGTGCTTTCTATTTCTTTAATGTTTTGTAATTTCCATTATAGAGATCTTTCACTTTCTTAAATTTATTCCAAAGTATTTAAAATTTTTGTAGCTATTGTTAATTAGACTTATCTTACAAGTTCTTTCTCAGCCATGGTGTTTTCTGTGTATACAGACTATTGATTTTTGTGTGTTAATGTTATATCTTGCAACCAAACTCTTTTACGAGTTCCAATAGTCTCTTAGTGGAGGTCTTTTTGGTCACCTATATAGAGAGTAATGTCATCTGCAAATAGGGGTAATTTGACTCCCTTCTTCCCAATTTGTATCCCGTTGACTTCTTTTTCTTCCCTACTAGCTCTGGATAAAACTTCCGGGACTATATTGAATAACAATGGTGAAAGTGGGCATCCTTGTTTAGTTTTGGATCTTAGTGGGAATGCTTCCATCTTTTCTACATTCAATAAGATGCTAGCTGTTGATTTGTTATAAGTTACCTTGATTATGTTGGGGAATGTTCCTTCTATACCCAATTTGCTTGATGTTTTTATCATGAAAGGATGTTATATTTTATCAAATGCTTTCTCTGCATCTATTGATAATCATATGGTTTTTATTCAAGTTATTAATGTAACTTATCACATTTATTGATTTGCTTATGTTGAACCATTCCTGCATACCTGGGATAAATCCTACTTGGTTTAGTTGAATTATCTTGTGTTGCTGGATTCACTTAGCTAGTATTTTGTTGAGGATTTTTGCATCCAGGTTCATCATAGATATTGGTCTATAGTTCTCTTTCTCTGTTGCATCTTTTCTGGTTATGAAATTAAGGTGATGCTGGCCTCATAAAAGGAGTTTGGGAGGATTCCCTCCCTTTCAATTGTATTGAGTAACTTAACAAGAATTGGAATTAGTATAATGGAAATATTTCTTATAAAATGCAATGGAAAACAAATTATGTACATAACTATACTCATTGCAAGTTTGTTATGAAATGACCGACAGTTTCATTTTTCTAAGTTTTATTTTTGATTGGTTTTTGAAAAGCAGAGAGAGAAACAGAGGTAGAAACAGACAGCAGAATTCTCACATATGCTCTACTAAGAGACTATTGGAACTCATAGAAGAGTTTGGCAAAGTAGCAGGGTATAAAATCAATGCACAAAAATCAATAGCCTTTGTATACACAGACAATGCCATGGCTAAGAAAGAACTTCTAAGATCAATCCCATTCACAATAGCTACAAAAACAATCAAATACCTTGGAATAAACTTAACCAAGGACATTAAAGATCTCTATGATGAAAATTACAAAACCTTAAAGAAAGAAATAGAAGAGGATACCAAAAAATGGAAAAAATCTTCCATGCTCATGGATTGGAAGAATCAATATCATCAAAATGTCCATTCTCCCAAAAGCAATTTATAGATTCAATGCAATACCAATCAAGATACCGAAGACCTTCTTCTCAGATCTAGAAAAAATGATGCTGAAATTCATATGGAGACACAGGAGACCTCGAATAGCTAAAGCAATCTTGTACAACAAAAACGAAGCTGGAGGCATCACGATACCAGATTTCAGGACATACTACAGGGCAGTTGTTATCAAAACAGCATGGTACTGGTACAGAAACAGAGGATAGACCAATGGAACAGAATTGAAACACCAGAAATCAATCCAAACATCTACAGCCAACTCATATTTGATCCAGGGTCCAAAACCAATCCCTGGATTAATGACAATCTATTCAATAAATGGTGCTGGGAAAATTGGATTTCCACGTGCAGAATCATGAAGCAAGACCTCTACCTTTCATCTTACACAAAAATCCACTCAACATGGATTAAAGACTTAAATCTATGACCTGACACCATCAAATTATTAGAGAGCATTGGAAAAACCCTGAAAGATATAGGTATCGGCAATGACTTCTTGGAAAACACCCCAGAAGCACAGGCAGACAAAGCCAAAATTAACATTTGGGATTGCATCAAATTGAGAAGTTTCTGTGCAGCAAAAGAAACAGTCAGGAAAGTGAAGAGACAATCGACAGAATGGGAAAAAATATTTGCAAACTATGCTACAGATAAAGGGTTGATAACCAGAATCTACAAAGAAATCAAGAAACTCCACAACATCAAAACCAACAACCCACTTAAGAGATGGGCCAAGGACCTCAATAGACATTTTTCAAAAGAGGAAATCCAAATGGCCAAAAGACACATGAAAAAATGTTCAAGATCACTAGCAATCAGGGAAATGCAAATCAAAACCACAATGAGGTTCCACCTCACCCCGGTTAGAATGGCTCACATTCAGAAATCTACCAACAATAGATGCTGGCGAGGATGTGGGGAAAAAGGGACACTAACCCACTGTTGGTGGGAATGCAAACTGGTTAAGCCACTATTGAAGTCAGTCTGGAGATTCTTCAGAAACCTGAATATAACCCTACCATTCAACCCAGCCATCCCACTCCTTGGAATTTACCCAAAGGAAATGAAATTGGCAAACAAAAAAGCAGTCTGCACATTAATGTTTATTGCATCTCAATTCACAATAGCTAAGACCTGGAACCAACCCAAATGCCCATCAACAGTAGACTGGATAAAGAAATTATGGGACATGTACTCTATTGAATACTATACAGCAGTCAAAAACAACGAAACCCAGTCATTTGCAACAAGATGGAGGAATTTGGAAAACATCATGCTGAGTGAATTAAGCCAGTCCCAAAGGGACAAATATCATATGTTCTCCCTGTATGGCGATAACTAACTGAGCACCAAAGGGGAAACTTGTTGAAGTGAAATGGACACTATGAGAAACAGTGACTTGATCAGCTCTTGTCCTGATGGTTGATGTACAATGTAATACTTTATCCATTTTAGTATTTTTTTTTGTTCTAGTACCATTGGTTGAACTCTGTAATTAACACACAATTGTTCTTAGGTGTTTAAATTTTAACTGAAAAGTGATCCCTGTTAGGAATTTGGAAAACATTATGTTGAGTGAAATAAGCCAATCCCAAAGGGACAAATACCACTTGTTCTCCTTGATAGGTGACAACTAACTGAGCACCAAATAGGAAACCTGTTAAAGTGAAATGAACACTATGAGAAACGGTGACTTGATCAGCCCTCACCCTGACTGTTGATGAGCAGCTTAATATGTTATCCCTCTTAGTATTTTTGTTTGTTTGTTCTACTTAATACTTTTGGTTGAATACTGTAGTCAATACACAATTCTTCTTAAGTGCTGAAACTTAACTGAAAAGTGATTGCTGCTAAATATAAGAGTGGGAATAAGAGAGGGAAGAGATGTGCAATTCGGGACATGCTCAAGCTGACTTACCTCAAACAGTAGAGTTAGAAACATACCAGGGGATTCCAATTCAATCCCATCAAGGTGGCATGTACCAATGCCATCTCACTAGTCCCAGTGATCAATTTCTGTTCACAATTGATAGTAATGATAGGACTAAGAGTCAAAGGGATCACATAAACAAGAATAGTGTCTGCAAATACTAGCTGATAGAATAAAAAAGGGAGAGAATGGTCCAACATGGGAAGTAAGATACACAGCAGACCCACAGAATGGCAAATGTCCTAACAGCACTCTGGCCTCATAATCAGCCCTTAAGGCATGAGGATCCGGCTGAAATGCCCATGAGAGTATTTCAGGCATGGAAAGCCAAGACACTCTGGGGGGGAAAAAAAAAACTAAATGAAAGATCTCCATGAGTGAGATCCCAGTGGAAAGAATGGGTCATCAAAGAAGGAGGTACCTTTCTCTGAAGGGAGGAGAGAACTTCCACTTTGACCATGGCCTTGTCTAAAAATGATCAGAGTCAGTGAACTCAAAAGGCCTCCATAGCCTTGGCAGCTCATGACAAGAGCCTAGGGTGATTACTGAGGCCATAAACAAGAGTGTCAATTTGTTAAGTCAACAACAGGAGTCACTGTGCACTTACTCCTCATGTAGGATTTTTGTCCTTAGTGTGCTGTACATTGAGATCTAATGCTATAACTAGTACTCAAACAGTATTTTTCACTTTATGTTTCTGTGTGGGAGCAAACTGTTGAAAGCTTTACTTAATGTATGCTAAACTGATCTTCTGTATATAAAGAGAATCGAAAATGAATCTTGATATGAATGGAAGGGGAGAGGGAGTGGATAAGGGGAGGGTTGCAGGTTGGAGGGACGTTATGGGGGGGAAGCCATTGTAATCCATAAGCTGTACTTTGGAAATTTATATTCATTAAATAAAAGTTAAAAAAAAAAAAAGATCAGAGTCCGCAAACTCAAAAGGCTTCCATAGCCTTGGAAACTCAGGAGAAGTGCCTAGGGTGATTACTGACGCCATAAACAAGAGTGTCAATTGTTAAATCAACAACAGGAGTCACTGTGTACTTACTCGCCATGTAGGATCTCTGTCCTTAATGTGCTGTACATTGTGAATTAATGCTATAACTAGTACTCAAACAGTACTTTACACTTTGTGTTTCTGTGCAGGTGCAAACTGTTGAAAGCTTTACTTAATATATACTAAATTGATCTTCTGTATATAAAGATAATTGAAAGTGAATGGGATGGGAGAGGGAGTGGGAGATGGGAGGGTTGCGGCTGTGAGGGAACTTTTTGGGGGAGAAAGCCACTGCAATCCAAAAGCTTTACTTTGTAAATTTATATTTATTAAATAAAAGTTAAAAAAATTTTATATTATTAAAAAAAAAAGAATTCTCCCATATGATGATTCACTCTCTAAATACCCACAATAGTAGGGGCTGGGCCAAGCCAAGGCCAGGAGATGGGAATTTAATCTGCTTCTCCCTCATGGGTGGCAAGTACCCAAATATTGAGTCATGACCTGTTGCATACCAAGGGGTGCATTATCATAAAGCTAGAGTTAAGAGCAGTTCTGGGACTAAAACACAGACACTCCAATGTGAGATGCAGGCAACTCTGATGGTATCTTAACTAATGCACCAAATACCAACCTCTTACCTACAGTTTTAACAGAGGAATTGTTGAATCTATCATTTAACACTGACACTATTGAGTATGATCCAGAAATTCTACATGATGGTCAGAGACATGTGATATGGATTTTTCTTATGATATGTAAATTAAAACAGAAGGATGCTCTAACAGCCACAGTTTTCTCCCTGAACACTAGGAATCCGGTCCAGTCAATTTCACCACAAAACAATTTGATTGAAATAAGATAATTCAGTAAAACCTGGAAAATTAGCATAGATGGCTCTCTAGCCAGGACCATGACAGCAGTCCAGAGAAGACAATATGGTAGCTCTTCACAAGGCATAGAAGCTCAGCCTGTACTTGCTGTCAACCCTGCACGGCAGCCTAGAGACACTAGTACCACTGGCTCCAGAACTTGTACATGGCTGCCCCCAAATGTCACCGTCAGCTGCACAGCCCCTGCATCTTCTGGTCACCAGCTTTTAATTCAAGTCTGAGGTGGGTGGTGCCCAGCTGTTCATGAGCTTTAGTGGCTGCTGGGACATTGAGGATCTGGGATTTGCAGACATCACAGTGAGAAGAAAATCTTCCAAAGATTTTTAACAAAGAATATTTACATGCTGAGTAACCAAGAAAAGACATTATAAATTTCCACTGAAAACAAACAAAAATACAATTCTATGATAAAAACCAGTAAAAATGGTCTACTACAGAAGAAGTGAACAGGACAAAATTTATCCATAAAAGTTTGTGTGATTTTCCCCATTTTTCCTAATATCCTATATTTGAGAATGAAATATCCTATTAAAACATTTTTCTTAGCTTCTAAGGACTAGCAAAATAAATCACTGAAAATGTAACATATCTAAAGATATTTATTCAGAAGGAGATACCTTTCTCTGAAGGGAGGAGAGAACTTCCAATTTGATTATGGCCTTGCCTAAACAAGGTCAGAGTTTGTGAACTCAAGAGGCTTCCATAGCATTGGCAGCTCATGACAAGAGTCTCAGGTGATTACTGATGTCATGGATAAGAGTGCCAATTGTTAAATCAACAACAGGAGTCACTGTGCAGTTGCTCCCCATGTAGGACCTCTGTCCTTAATGTGTTGTGCTATGAGATGGTAAAACCAATCTTCAAACAGTACTTTATACTTTGTGTGTCTGTGGGTGCAAACTGTTGAAATCTTTACTCAGGATAGAGTTGATCTTCGTATATAAAGATAGTTAAAAACGAATCTTGGTGAAGAATGGGATCAGAGAGGGAGTAGGAGATGGGATGGTTTGCAGGTGGGAGGGTGGTTACGGTGCGGGGGGGCGGAGAACTGCTACAATCCAAAAGTTGTACTTTTGTTTACTTTTTTAACTTTTATTTAATAAATATAAATTTCCAAAGTACAGCTTTGGATTACAGTGGCTTCCCCACCCCCATAACTTCTCTCCCACCCACAACCATCCCATCTCCCACTCCCTCTCCCATTCCATTCACATCAAGATTCATTTTCAATTCTCTTTGTATACAGAAGATCAATTTAGTATATACTAAGTAAAGATTTCAACAGTTTGCACCCACACAGAAACACAAAGTGAAAAGTACTGTTTGAGTACTAGTTATAGCATTAATTCACATTGAACAACACATTACAGACACAGATCCTACATGAGGAGTAAGTTCACAATGACTCCTGTTGTTGACATAACAAATTGACACTCTCATTTATGGCATCAGTAATCACCCGAGGCTCTTGTCATGGGTTGCCAAGGCTATGGAAGGCTTTTGAGTTCACCGACTCTGATCATATTTAGACAAGGTCGTAGTCAAAGTGGAAGTTCTCTCCTCCCTTCAGAGAAATGTACCTCCTTCTTCGATGGCCCGTTCTTTCCACTGGGATCTCACTCACAGAGATCTTTCATTTAGGTTTTTCAAAAGTTGTACTTTTGAAATTTATATTTATTAAATAAAAGTTTTCTATTAAAAAAAATAATGACATTTACTCTCCCAGGGTTCTGGAAAGCAGAATTCCATACTCAGGATGTCAACAGGGCCATGCTCCTCTGAACGTTCTAAACAAGAGTCCACCTTGCCTTTTCCTACCTTCAAGTGGTTGCTAGAAATCTTTGGCATTCCTTGACTTGTGGCTCTACCACCCACACATCTTCATGTGACTTCATCAGTAAAGACCCTATTTGCAAGGTCCAGATGTACATGAATATTGGGGAGACAATATTCAAGTACATTATTTTCAGGTTTTTTTCCTTTTTTTTTTTTTTTTTTTTTTTGAGACAAAGAAGAATTACCTTGTCAAGGATTGCCTTATATTTATTTGGAATCCAAATCTACCTGCTATCATAAACACGTAGGATAAAACCCAATATACATTGGCATTAACAAACACTCGATGAATGGTGAAGAAAAGGAAAGTATTGGGGACAAATTGAAAACACATAAATTAAAAATAGATAGGAGAGACATGTGGCCTAATGGTGTACATGCTAGTATCCCGTATCAGTGTGCTTGGATTTGAGTCCCCTATCTGGCTCCTAATTCCAGCTTCCTGCTAATGTGTACCCTGGGAAGCAGCAAGTAAAGGCTCAAGTGCTTGGATCCTTGTCACCCATATGAGAGAACCAGCCCTTGCTGTTGCAGGCTTTTGGAGAGTGAACCAGCAAGATATCTATCTACTATCTAATAATCAATATCACTCACTCTCTCGCTCTCTTTTAAATAAACAAATAAAAATTTTAAAAATCAAAGAAACAAATCATTCTATGTGGAGATAACTTTTCAAGATCTAGTTACTTATTTGAAGGGCAGAGTTACAGAGCACTAGGAAGAGGCAGATCTTCTGTTGGCTTGTTTATTCCCCAAATGGCCTCGAGAGTCAGAGTTAGCAGGTCTAAGCCAGGAACTTGGACCATCTGGGTCTCCTATACAGGTGCCAGAGGGCCAAGTACTTGCACCACCTTCCACTACTTTCCTAGGCACATAAGCAGGGAGCTGGATCAGAAGTGGAGCACATATGGGATGCTGGCATTACAGGCAGTGACTTAACCCACTGTACCACAGTGCCATCCCCATGGAGATAATTTTTAAATCTCCCACAACTTCAGGGACAATTTCTTCAACTTTCTCACAGTCCATTTTGACAGAGTCATCTATTAAAGGACCTGACAAAATCAAGGTTGATATTCCCGCACAGGTATCACAGAAAACACCGCTTTGTAAATAGAACCATAATGGTAACCAAGGGGGTCGGGGCTGTGGTGCAGCGGGTTAATGCCCTGGCCTGAAGCACTGGCATCCCATATGGGCGCCAGTTCAATACTCAGCTGCTCCACTTCCCATCCAGCTCTCTGCTATGGCCTGGGAAAGTAACAGAAGATGGTCCAAGTCCTTAGGCCCCTGCACTCACGTGGGAGACCCAGAAGAAACTCCTGGCTCCTGGCTTCAGATCAGCACAGCTCCAGCCATTCTGGCCAATTGGGGAGTGAAGCATCAGGTGGAAGACCTCTCTCTCTCTCTCTCTCTCTCTCTCCCTCTCTCTCTCTCTCTGACTTTCAAATAAATAAATAAGTCTTCTTTAAAAAAATGGTAACAATAACAATAATAATCCATGAGCATTAGCTAAAATCCTTCAATGAAAGGATAGCTAAATATTAGGCAAAGCCACAAAATGGAATTTTGAATTTCATCAATAAGTGTTCTTTTGTTTTAAAAAGATAGGTAGTAGGTAGGTAGGTAGGTAGGTAGGTGAGTTAAAATAGCAGAAAAGTAAGGTTGCAAAAGTAGTTTAGGAGTGCTGAGTAGGTCATAAAAACAAGCAAATATCTAGGCTGGTAGACATGAAGGTTAAACAAGAATAGATAGGTAAATAGATGAAATTTACCTACAGACCTGTTTGTATAATCCTAGTTTCTACCTTCCAAAATTCTTAAGTTCTGACAGCACAATATCCTGAAGAAAAAAGTAAAATCATAAGGAGCATAAAGCTGCAATGGGATAAGATGAAATTTGAGACTCTAAACACAGGTTTAACTATCAGAAGGCAGAAAAGCAGAAACTAGCTAAACTAGCCACTATGTACTTAGTACATAAATTGAAAACATTCAAAATAGCATGCCCTAACCACATGGTGCATTCCAGTTCTGCACTCTCAGAATCCTTAATTACCCATCGCACTGTGGGACCTTTGATTCCCCATGGATTCCTGTGGCCCCAGGGAACCTGAAATCCAGCTCCTAGGAACACTCTTGCCAGTCAAAGGGCTCAGCTGTTTGGGAACAGAGCTCAGCAGGAAAGAGAAAAAAGGTCACATCTCAAAGGCTCTGAGTGACTTCACTTTTGCTATTAAAATCCTATTTATTCTGTTCCCAGGAAGTTCACAGTTTAAGCAAATAGTAATTACCTTTATGAGTAACAGTCGCAATCTATTAACTGTGTCTGAACAGTGTATGACTTATTTTTTAATAAATGCAATCCTACCACAGGGGCCATGGAAGAACATGGGAATATATTCGCAGAAGTCTCAAATCAAGAGAAGGAAAATTAATTTAAAACAGATCAATAGGTACAAGCATTGTGGAGCAGCAAGTTAAGTCATTGCTTGGGATGCCCACCTCTTATATCAAAGGGTCTGGTTCAAGTTCCAGCTACTCCAAACTTCCAACACAGCTTCCTGCTAATGTGCCAAAAAAGAGAGCAGATGATGACTTGAGTACTTGGGTCTTTGCCACCCATGTGGGGGATCCAGGTGGAATTCCTGGCTTTTGGCTTCAGCATGACCTAGTCACAGCAGCGTGGGCATTTGGGGGCTGAATCAGCAAATGTAAGATCTCTGTGTGTCTGTCCCTCCCTTGTTGCCACTTTGATTTTCAAATAAAAAAAATCTTTAATAATAAACAGGCCAATATATTAGTTTTATAATTCACCAAACATTATCAGCTGCCCAGATGCCATTCAAAACATTCCAAGATAGGGCCTTGCTTCCCATGAACTACCCATAATCTCAAGAGCAGACATTGGAGGAAAAAAAAATAAGATGAAGGCATATATCAGGAATAAAATGCATATCAGACAGGATGAATACAGCAGCAAGATAATTTTTAAATGTACTGAGCTAAAATAAAAAAGACATTCATTGTTTATGAAGGAGTTTGAAGATAAGCACGTGAGTGCATCAGCTCAGTGGCCATTTGAAACATCAAGTTCTTCACGTCCTATTCTGCCACCCTTAGAGAACTAGCTTGCCATTTAGTGTGTGCCTTCACTGTCACAAGACAGAAGCCAAAGCTCCAACACATTCAAGTCAAAAAGGAAGATTTCTTCTCATGAGAATTATACAAAACAAAACTATGAAACTAAGCAAATGTCTCTGGTCTTAAGTTCAAGTAAAAGACAGTTCCTTCCAACCTGTAAACTATTTATTGGGATTTCTAAATCTTTCCCAGAAAATGCATACACTCCCTTCACCTCCTAACCCATCAGTTCTCTTCATTTTTGACCAATAGGGAATTTGGCTACTCTTAGCTACAAGGGAGTTTGGGAAAATAAATATCAGGCAAAGGATAGCAAAGTTGTTACTGTCACTCCTCTTTCAAACCTCAAACACACACTGTGGAGTGCCAGCAAGGGGAAGGGGAACAGAAGTGAAAACTGCTTGCCAAGCAGCAACTGACAACGTCTCCGCAGGATTTTCACCATTGAAGCTATCCATTAATCTAGCCACGGACAAAGTGTCTCTAACAGAGGCACAATAGGCAACCTTTTAAGAGTGGGTGGATGAGTTTCCATGCTGCTGTCCTCAAAAAGAAAGAAGCAATTTCCCATATCGCTTATGAATTTGAAATCCATGATATGAAATTAGGACATTTATCCAGCTATATTTTTAATAGAAAACTAGTCTGGAAAGACTGTGGGAGCAGAGGTCAGAGGGAAGGTCCATGTTTTAATATAAACTTGGGAACTATGAAAGATAATGTAGTAAATAGCTACTGTTTATGTCAGTATTGTCCAAACAACCACATCACAAAAAATACCCATTGCTTCATGTAACACTCACTAATATCCCACAGAATATTCTTAGGGAACAGTTGACAACTTGTTTTCTTATTTCCATTACCCTGGGAGATGGGTAAAATTCCATTTCTTTACCTATTATTTTCTAAGAAGAGATCTTATGATTATATTACTGATAGCTCAGTGCACTGCTAATAGCTGTTCATCAAAGTATTTTTTTTCCTTTTCTCTTTGTAAGCCCAACCATGCTATGAGTCACGCTGGAGAGAATGAGCAATCTTAAACCTTCCCAATTAACAAGAATAAAGAATCTAACCATGCAGAGGCCAGACTGAAAGTAAAGTCATGCATATCTTGAATTGTAACACAACAAAAATACTATTACTTGATGAGATTTTGAGGGACTATGAAAAACAGTGACAGCCTGCTCAGGATGTGACTACTTTAATGAAAACTTTTATGTAAGTGATTTTTAAACGGGACTCTTGTCCAAATCTTGATGTGAATATAGTTTTCAAGGAGAGACAGAGCATAGAGACAGAAGATGGGAAGCTATGTCTTTTCAGCCTCCACGATTCTTCTCCTCCTTTGCTCCTTGATCTCACCACGCAGTCTCCTGGCAAATTCATGAACGATACTATGGTTGAAGAGATACCCTGTGAGAGGGCTCAGTAATATGGATCCCAACCTGGGTGGCCCAGCATGATAATAGACAAAAACTGTGTTATTTTCTATACATTTTAACTCCACTTTTCAAAGCAATTTTTTCCATTGCTTTCATTTGCTGATATAAATAGAGTAAGCAAAACCATAGTAGACCCATGGGTAGACATGACACTCAGAATTGATAATTATAGAACTTTTTTAACTCCATAGAAATCTTTCCTCACTGTAATGATTCTGTAGAATTACACTTTGATATTCTTTTAATAGAAACAATTCCACACAGGGTAAGGTATCAGAATGCGTTGCCAAGGTTAGTAAATTTTCCAGCAAAAAACAAACTCTGTCCTATATCAGTCAAAAAGGTCTTCATTGTTGGTTCTAGCCAATGATAAATAGATCTACTTCTGTGGATCTGAACAACAAGTAGGGCCAGTGAGTTTTAAAGCTCAGACTCCAGGCATGGGAAATTACCCATCTATCTCTTTCCTCCAAAACTCTAATTGTAAGTGATCCGCCAGAAATACTTGTTTTTCCTCTTGTTTATCTATCTCAGCCTGTAATGAGTCCCATGGGTCAACTGAAAAGCCACACATGGCTAAAGTCCCAGAAACTGGAAGATGACCAGTGCACAAATGCCAGGAATATAGATTTGGTAAAAAATTAGAATTCTCACCACCAAAGTAATAAACTTTCTTGCCCATTTTCCTTCCACTCAGAGCATCAATGCCAACCAGAAACACCTCACTACAGCTCAACCTCACATTTGAAAATTCTAACTTGATTGGACTTTCCTCTTCTTCTCATTCTGCTTACTCAAATTCATCTTTATCATCACTCCTTTCTTACACAAAGCCTCCCTAGCCCTTCCATCTCTTTCTTCATGCAATAAAGGGGTTTGCCGGTGGTGGAGCTGAGATCTGAGCACAGATCCGCCTCTCTGCCTCCCTTGGAGTCTCAAGCAAGAGAGGAGTTGTGATACTAACCCATAAGCTGGATATGAAAGTCCACACTTTCAATGTGCTCATCACTGCGGCCTCTAGAAAACACAGTGAGACATTGTTCCAAGCCCAGTAACGTTCCAGACTCTCACACAATTCAAATATGAATCACAAAAATGGTGGTGAATAGAGGGAAGGCTGCTAACCAGAAACCCTGAGAAAACACATCACCACCAAAATCAAGTAGCCGGTGGCTCCCTTGACTGTTTCAAACCCAAATCTCTGACAAGCTTCAAGCAAAGGATTAATATAAAATTATTATAAAATAATCATCACATTTATGAACTACATTTTTTACCGTCATTGAAAACTGGTATTTTCATCACTGGGATATTGTCGCTAAACAAACTCAACAAGGAAACACCATTCTTGTATTCCTCACAGAGGACAGTATCTTAACAAAGTGTTATTTTCCAGAAAGCATCAAATGATAGAAGATATCTTCCTAGGAGAAAACCCAATTCCTTTCCTGATGACTGCACCAAAGGCAATACTCTGGAGCAAACAAGGACAGTCTCATCTCCAATCACAAGCTACAAAGGCCATTCTTCATAGGCCTGCTCTAGTTTGATTCTAGGCATAGAACAGCCAGTGTGGGAATTTCAACATCTTCAAAACTGTCATCAGGGATGTGAGGCGATGGCTGCTGTATTACAGGACACTGGCTGAGCAGGGAATTCCTCGGCAAGTTTTTTATTCCTCATCTATCCAGTGTCCCCTCATTTCTGACTATCATTGTCTTTCAAAGAAATCCACTGATTGATCCACGTAGCTAGGGAGTCTCGAGTTTATCTTGAACTTATCTTCTGTTCTTACAAATGATGCTGCACAAAAGCAGCAGCCTGGGCCTCGGTCATCACAGCATCCGCATGATATATACTCAGTGCTTATGTGCTAGCTATGCTAGCAAAATACAGCAAGTGATCTTCAAATAGTGTTTTATTAATAACTGCAAGGCTTCATTTCAGAAACTCAGGGGAATTTGCTGACTTGCTCAAGACTACTAATCTAATTTGTTCAATACCTACAGAGCTTAAATAGAAGTCAGATTTAAACCCATCACTCCTTGGCTATGTCTTGCAAACCACACTGCTTTGGCTATTTGTTTCATTCTTCCCCATCACGGCCAGACATATGCATATTAATGTTACCTGAGATATTGATGCTCCTTACTCTCATCCCTTCCTCAGTTCTTCCCTTGCTCTTTCAGCCTCTCCTCACTCAAACCCCTAGGCTGTCCTGGTAGGGGTAAAACTACAAGACAGAAATATAGCCATTGAGGCAGATCCAAACCTTCTAGTCTTGGTCCCACCTGCAGAGCAGTTCCTGGCCCATGGTCTGTGTTCAATAAGTATTAATGAATCCACTTACAGCTAACAATGATAGCTACCTCTGTGCCAGATAGAAAAAAAAAAACAACTCAATTTGGGGACCACCTCTCAAGGCTGGTTGTCAGGATTTTCTGCACAACCTCTAAGCTTCTGTCTCAAGTTTCTACATGGTGAGCTGTTACTCATCCTTCAAGAACTAGCAAATATCTACCTCTTCTGTGATGATACCTTGGAGAAAACATGAGCCCCTGAGCCCCAACCTGCCCAGTGTTCTTTACACAACTCGTACATTCTGCAACATTTGCTGCGTGCAATGGGGTTTAGTAATCACAGATGCAAATCAGACTGAGAACCCCTAAGGAATAGCTTTCCCAACATTGTCATCTATGTCTCCCCAGCGTCCACCCAGAATCTGGGTACATGGTGGGAATCTGACATAATATTGTCAAATTTTCATTTGTATTTCACCACATCAGTAAGTTAAAACCAAACTAAGACACCCATTAGATTGTTATTCTTTCCCTGATGTAGTTGCTTGTTAAAAGGACAGCAGCAGATGAGTCTCACAAACACAATGTTGAGCTCAACAGTATGAAATTACATGAAGTTCAAGAATAGGCAGAATTTACTGAAGGTGTTAGAACTGTCCTATTATACAATTTGTCTTAATGTACCCAAACCTAAGCACCAAAGGGATTCAGAAAAAGCCAACTGTTATTTTTAAATGTTCACAAATTTCATTACAAGCTGACAATGAGCACAACTAAAAGTGACACCTCTCCGGGAATGTTTATGGCAGTTACACAACTAAAACACCAGGAAAGGTACCCTTCCTAGGCATTAAAAGTTATTCCCTGGTGAACATTTTTTAAATGATATGACACTGGCTTGAGATGCCCATACCCATGGGAGCGCCTGGTTCCAGTCACCACTGCTCTGCTTCCGATTTTCCTGCTAACGTATACCCTGGGAGGCAGCAGGTAATGGCTCAAGTACTTGAGTCCTTACCATCCATATTGGGGATATGGACTGAGTTCCAGGCTCCTGGTTTCAGGCTCATCCAGCCCTGACTTTTGCAGGCATTTGTGCAGTGAAGCAACAGATGGAAGATCTCTCTCTTGCTCGCTCACTCGCTGTCACTCTCTCTGCCTTTCAAATAAAATGAAAAATAATAAAACGGGCATCAGCTATGGCACTCCAAGATAGGACATTTTTCAGGAAGTTAAAGTTTCCAGGGTCACCTTAAACTATAACACCTCTTTCTCACTTAAAAGATGCAGAATCTTCTCAAAAACCTAAAATCTCCCCCTGAAAAAGTCAAAGATGGTTGACTTACAGTTGCCCTAGGTGGGGCCCACCCTCACGCACCACGCCCAGCTTTCAGCCCCCTGTAATCCGGTGATGTTTCCCTCCCGTCTTAGTGGGGTGAGGGTGGGGTCACCTCTTGTGTACTCTTCACTGAGAAGGTCACAGGGGGAACAGAAGGTCATTGCCACCAGGATACTCTATCTTCCTAGGGCTGATCACAGCAGAGGGCAACGGCTCATCCACAGGCTGGAGAGTCCAGTCCTGACCCCACTCCCCACACCAGGGGGCAGGTCTGTCCCATGACTGGGATCTGGGCTGTGTCCAGAAGCAGGGAGTATCTGAGAACATCGACTATCCATTCAAAGTCTCCTCTCCTCCAGAGGAAGAGCCAATAAGTGCTGGGCCTCTGCATCTAAATTAACCTGTAAATGCAATCTCCTTTGGTCTAACTGGAGCCCCAGGAACTCTAGCAAAGGAAAAGCTCCTAGGAGGAATGTCAGCCTCCAGGACTTTCACTCTCACCCACCTCTGCATTTTTTGGTTTACACCCACTGCTCTCTGCCTGGTCTTCAGCAACATCCCCAGGAGAGGGAGACAGGGCACATTCAAGTTTCTTTCAGGATTGAGGTTTGGGGAAGACGACAAGGACTGGGTGGGATGACTGGAGGTCTTCCATAAGGAAATACTTGCATTACTTTCATGGGAACAGGCGGGCAAAGGTTTCAGCTTACAGCACCTCCCTGTCCAGAAACCCCGTCTAGCCACATTCTCCTCATGAGCACCAGTCAGCCTCCTCTCACCTCTACTCTCCGGCCTCCAACCCTACCACCTCGCCTCCCCTGGGGCTGCAGGAGTCAAGGCTGAGACATGCGGAGTCACCAGTCAGAGCAAATGCCAAGACGATGGGCCTCAGTCCCTCCGGCTTCCAGCGGGTGGCGCTGCCCGGCTTCCCTCCTGGCCCGCTCAGCATCGTTGAGTGCCCAGACAGGCCCTGTGGTTGGGGCCGATACCACAAGCAGCAACAAGATCCAGGGCTGCCACACAGGCCAGGGGCGTGAAGGACCCAGAGGCCCCTGCCGGCGAGGAACAAGCTTGGCCCAGCTGCGGAGTCCTGCGGGCGCCCACAGTTCCTATGCTGGGAGCGACAGGAGCTGAACGCGGGTTCTATACCCAAGGGCGCTGCGCAGTCCTCTTCCCTGGCAGCTGGTGGGCAGGTGCTCAGGACTCCAGCTCCAAGTTGGGCCCAAAGGGAGGGCGGAGTTGGCGCTGGGCAAGGGGTGGCCTCTGGAGGGGAGAGCGAGCGGTGCCGCCCTGAGGGCTGGAGCCAGAGTCTCAGGGACCCTCTAGTGGTCACTCCCGGAACCCAGGGGCGCTGGGATCCAAAGCTAGCCCCATGTGGTGGCCTGAAGGCTTCCCGCCTGCTCGCTCGCTCTCTGCTGCTTTGGGATCTTGACCTGAACCACAGCACAGCTGTGTATTCGCTCTTGGACCCAATAAATCGCCAAATAATGAATGTGTGTGCTCCCTTTCCTGACTTCACCTTACCCCATTTAAAACAGCGCTTTCCTATCCGCAATAGTGTTTTATGAACACAAACTTTGGCTTCCTCGAAAGACCACACCCTCACCCCTCACCGACACTTACCTCTTGTCTTTTTGCTAAATAACCATTCTTATGGGTGTGAGGTAAGACCAGCCTGTAGTTTCTATTTGCATTTCTTGATTGTTGGGTTAATGATGTGATGTTTAGCACCTCTTCATGCCTACTAAGGGCAAGTGCCCATTTTTTTTAACTAGATTCTTTGAGATGTGTTGTTGCTATTTAATTGTATGAATTTCTTATAAATTTCTAATATTTATCCTTTGCTAGATAAATGTTTCCTTTCATCCTTAGGTTATCTCTTAAAACATTAAACAGGCTACAATGTCTTCATAGTACTAAGTCCTCAAAGATTTAATAACACTACTGTCTGTATACTGTAGTTAGACAATATTTATGAAATTTATAAATATCTATATTTAAATAATATCAAGAGCATTAGTGGCTATTAACAAAAATATAGTACTGATTCTAACATATACATTTTTTCATTGTCCATGGTATAGTTTAGAAAATAATTTGGGTTTCCCCCAAAGATCTTTGTGTTAAAGTCTTGATCTCCAGACTCTTACATTAATGGATTAAGGATGGAATTTAATTGAGTTATAGCTTCTGAAGGTCTGGCCTTGGAGAGTGATTATTTTGGATTATTTGGATTATTTGGATTATGTTGTTGGGACATAATGCCTCCATTACTGTGGAGAGATACTGGTTGTGAAATAAGGGAGTAATGGATTAAAGACCTAAATCTACGACCTGACACCATCAAATTATTAGAGAACATTGGAGAAACCCTTCAAGATATTGGGACAAAGACTTCCTGGAAAAGACCCTGGAGGCACAGGCAGTCAAAGCCAAAATTAACTATTGGGATTGCATCAAATTGAAAAGTTTCTGTACTTCAAAAGGAACAGTCAGGAGAGTGAAGAGACAATCGATAGAATGGGAAAAAATATTCGCAAACTATGCTACAGATAAAGGGTTGATAACCAGAATCTACAAAGAAATCAAGAAACTCCACAACAACAAAACAAACAACCCACTTAAGAGATGGGCCAAGGACCTCAATAGACATTTTGCAAAAGAGGAAATCCAAATGGCCAACAGGCACATGAAAAAATGTTCAAGGTCATTAGCAATCAGGGAAATGCAAATCAAAACCACAATGAGGTTTCACCTCACCCCGGTTAGAATGGCTCACATTCAGAAATCTACCAACAACAGATGCTGGCGAGGATGTGGGGAAAAAGGGACACTAACCCATTGTTGGTGGGAATGCAAACTGGTCAAGCCACTATGGAAGTCAGTCTGGAGATTCCTCAAAAACCTGAATATAACCCTACCATTCAACCCAGCCATCCCACTCCTTGGAATTTACCCAAAGGAAATTAAATTGGGAAACAAAAAAACAGTCTGCACCTTAATGTTTATTGCAGCTCAATTTACAATAGCTAAGACCTGGAATCAACCTAAATGCCCATCAACAGTAGACTGGATAAAGAAATTATGGGATATGTACTCGATAGAATACTATACCGCAGTAAAAAACAATGAAATCCAGTCATTTGCAACAAAATGGAGGAATCTGGAAAACATCCTGCTAAGTGAAATAAGCCAGTCCCAAAGGGACAAATATCATATGTTCTCCCTGATCGGTACAACTAACCAAGTGCCAAAAAGGAAACCTGTTAAAGTGCAATGGACACTATGAGAAACGGTGACTTGATCAGCCCTTGTCCTCACTGTTGATGAACAACTCAATACGTTATCCCACTTAGTATTTTTTTTGTCTGTTCTACTTAATACTATTGGTTGAATTCTGTAATTAATACACAGTTATTCTTACGTGTTGAAACTTAACTGAAAAGTGATCACTGTTAAACATAAGAGTGGGAATAAGAGAGGGAAGAGATGTATAATTTGGGACATGCTCAAGCTGACTTGCCCCAAACGATAGAGTTAGAAACATACCAAGGGATTCCAATTCAATCCCATCAAGGTGGCATGTACCAATGCCATCTCACTAGTCCAGTGATCAATTTCAGTTCACAATTGATCATAATGATAGGACTAAGAGCCAAAGGGAGCACATAAACAAGAATAGTGTCTGCAAATACTAGCTGATAGAATAAAAAAGGGAGAGAATGATCCAACATGGGAAACGAGATACACAGCAGACTCAGAATGGCAGATGTCCTAAACAGCACTCTGGCCTCAGAATCAGCCCTTAAGGCATTCGGATCCGGATGAAAAGCCCATGAGAGTATTTCAGGCATGGAAAGCCAAGACACTCTGGGGGAGAAAAAAAAAAAAAAAAAAAAAAACAACTAAATGAAAGATCTCTGAGAGTGAGATCCCAGTGGAAAGAACAGGTCATCAAAGAAGGAGGTACCTTTCTCTGAAGGGAGGAGAGAACTTCCACTCTGACTACAACCTTGTCTAAATATGATCAGAGTCCGCGAACTCAAAAGGCTTCCATAGCCTTGGCAACTCATGACTGGAGCCTAGGGAGATTACTGATGCCATAAACAAGAGTGTCAATTTGTTAAGTCAACAACAGGAGTCCCTGTGCACTTACTCCCCATGTAGGATCTCTGTCCTTAATGTGCTGTACATTGAGATTTAATGCTATAACGAGTACTCAAACAGTATTTTTCGCTTTGTGTTTCTATGTGGGTGCAAACTGTTGAAATCTTAATATATACTAAACTGATCTTCTGTATATAAGAGAAATGAAAATGAATCTTGATGTGAATGGAATGGGAGAGGGAGCGGGAAAGGGGAAGGTTGAGGGTGGGAGGGAAGTTATGGGGGGAAGCCATTGTAATCCATAAGCTGTACTTGGGAAATTTATATTCATTAAAAGTTAAAAAAAAGAAAAAGAAAAAAAGAAAGAAAAGAAAAGAATAAAGAAAAGAAGAGAAAAGAAAAGAAAAGAAAAGAAAAGAAAAGAAAAAGAAAGAAAAGAAAAAGAAAAGAAAAAGGGAGTACTTCAGATCTTTCTCTGCTTCTTGCTCACTGTGGGATCCTTCCTCTGTACACATTCCATCCTCAACACAAGCCAAATTAACAGGGCTACCTGATCTTGGACTATGAACTCCAAACCTGTAATCCAAAGTAAAACTTCTCACTCCCTAAGGAGCTCCTCTCGGATATTTTAGTTACAGTAACTTATGTAAAGCTGATCAATACACTCCATTTGTTCTGTTGTATCCATGATAACTCAGAAAAAAATCCGCCCCTTGTGTCTCTGATGGGCTCCCCTTTAAGACAAGTTAGAAATGGTACCTGATCAATGTTTCTAGGAGAGTCTAAGACAACTTCTTTTATGCAAATGTTTCCCACAACAGAATTAAAATATACTGAGTCAAAATTATGAAGAGCATTCCAAAATAAGTGAGAATAGAGCAGACTGCTCAGCCATTGAAGTTAAATATGCGAACAGTTAACACATGAGCATTTGGCATTAAAGAGTATGGGCTGCACTTATTTTTGTGGTCCTTGACCAGTGACTCATCCTTAGAACTTAATTCTGTGCGCTTCCATAAAAGCAACACCATCTGATGGACTGTGGCTTCTTGACAGGCAGGAGAAGAAGGAAGATCCTTCTTAATCCTTGATGGAAAGTGCTGTTTGTGAAATCCAGACCAGCCACTTTCCTCTCTGCAGAAAACCTTCAGAGCATTATACAAGCTCATCTGTTTACTGCCCTCTCACTGCCCTACAAAACTTTTCCCTCCTAGATAACTGTGTGGGAATTCCTCAAGCCGGATTTTTAAAAAGGAGTGGAAAACCAGATCAAACAATCAGAGACCCAAATGGAGTTCTTAAAGTTCATACCTCCTTTCTTCCTGAACTAATTTCCCCAATCATCCCTTCGGAGAAAGGATGCTTGAAATCCACATGTGACAAGTTCACTGAGGACTGATAACTTTCTTAATCCAACTCCAACTTTCATTTTCCACTTGAAGAAGTGTTTAATCATGAAGATCTTGGCCAGAGGTTGGGTAGTTGGTTATTGATTTTTTTTTATATAGCACTGCCTTTTAATTCATAGAACTCTCTATTACTTTCATCAACAAGCAGAAGTTAAAAAATACCAATTACTCATTACTTATCCCCTTTCACAAAACCAGCAGAGAAATTGCCTCATCAGGTAGAGAAGTAAATTAGTCTAAGCCACTATTCTACACCAATCTTCTCTTGAGATCTTCAGCATACTTCATTGATGGGACGTTAAAAGGATGAGCTCTCCAGTGACAGGAGGAGGGAAGACTTGACATCAAGGACCAGGCAGTGGCAGAGATGCACAGTCGCTACAAGTCTTAAGACTCAAACTATGAAAAACATATTTCAACTCTATCTACATCTCCTCATGTCTACCACAGCAGATTCCACATCACTCTCTACCACTCAGGTACTCTTATCTTTTCTCTACAAAATTCACACTAAGAGTGGGGCTCATACACTCTATGACACCAGACACAAGGAAAGGAAAAGAAGTATTTATATATATATATATATATATATATAAATTTTTATATGCAGAAGCTGGCCATTTCTCTTCACCTATGTGTAATTACTGAAACATCATAAAACAAATAATTTAATAAATAAATATGAATTTTGGGAGAGCGCATGTTCATAATTCTTTCTATTAAATCATATGATACAAAAGTCCTTGCACTACAAAGCAGCAAAATCAGCACAAGATTTTTAAACACATAACATCACATATCAACTTTTATTTAAAATCCCTTGATAACTTCCCACTCTACTCACAATAAAATAAAGAACTGACTATGAGCCGGCATTATAGCACAGCAGGTTAAGCCACTGTTGCAACACCAGCGTCCCATATAAGAGTGCTGGTTCAAGTTGCAACTACTCTGCTCCTCACGCAGATCCCTGCTAATATACACGGGAAAGCAGTAAATGGTGGCCCAAGTGCTTGGGACCCTGCCACGCATGTGAAAGACCCAGACAGTTTCTGACTCCTGGTTTTGGCCTGGCCAGCCCCAGCCCTTGTGGCTAGGTGGGGAACAAACCAGCAGATGGAAAATACTGCATTCTCTTTCTCTCTCTTTCTCTTTCCCTCTACCCTTCTCTCCCTCTCATTCTTTTTCTGTCATTCTGCCTTTCAAATAAATAGTTAAAAGAAAAAAAAAAAAAGAATAGAGTATGAGACATGAAGAAGCTGGCACCTCCTGTGTCTTAACCTTATTTTGCCTCAGCCACTATGCTTTCTCCCAGCCTATAGCCTTTGCACCTACTGTTCCACCTTCTTGGAATGTCCAGCCTCACTCTTCCCTCATCACTCTGGATTCCTCTCTCTTGGGTCTGAGCTTACTCACCCTCTCTGACTCTGGATGAAGGACTTAATTACACTGTAATATGGGGAAAGGCTCATCTACTCAACTCAGAAAATGCTGTACAAACTAATTCAACTTTCTAAGTCTGCTACCAGTATCAATGATACTGCCTTTTATTTATGATGCCCCATTTCATCAGGTCACTAATTTTATAACAGCTCCAAAGGAGAGCTGTTATAAAATATAAGGAAATGTACCCACAATCATAGACTTAGAGACAAAAAAATCCTCAGACTATTCATGATAACCACAAACTAGAACACAACCCAAAACTTCTTCCATGACTGAGTGCAATGACAAACTATGATAGAACTACAACATTAAAAGGAGGATGCTGTTGTTACACGCAAAAATTTGGATGGACCTCACAGGCATTACACTGAGTTAAGAAAGCCAACACAAATGCTTCCTTGGTATCTGATGCCATTGATACCTCAAAAAGACAAAATTGTAGTTACAGAGAACTGATTAGGGTTAGAGAGAGGGTGTGACTCCAAAGGGCTAGCACAAGGGAGTTGTTTGGAGTGATGGAACTATTTTGTATCCTTATTGCCTTACTGATTATGTGACTACATACATACGTTAAAACTCATAGAACTATACATCAAAATAAAAGTGAATTTTATTTTAAAGTATGTGACTCAAGTCAGAATTCTTAGGTGAATCCCGACACCACTTACCGATTTTATTGACCATCACGATAATCCTGCGAATCAGATACTACCCTATCTACGTCACAGGTATGGAAACTGAGGATTATGAAGGTTAACCTCCCAGGTTTTCACAGCCAGCAAGGGCAACCTGACAGACCTACAGGCACACATTCATTTTTTTTCTCTCATATGAGCATAACAAACCTTTCTCAAAACTCTGGATTGTTTATTTGTTGAAACTTTTAATATTGAAAACAACTGAGAATTATGAGTGCCCTAAAGGCAACTAGACACACTGCTGAATGTTGATTTCAAAGTTAACCAATTTCATGAATATAGATTTTTAAAATTAACCATGACAGAGCCAGAACTCCTAATTTAAAATATTGAAGTATTTCTAATATTCAAAATAGATGCATATTAAAATCATATTATAATTTTTCTAAGTTACTTTCCCATCTAAAATCTAGTTCTAATTATTTTTAACTTATAAAAACAAATTTAGGTTATTATTTCTATTGTGTTTTCTCGAGCATCTCATATACCTCTGCATTTTACATTTATTTATTTTTTTAACTGAAAAACAAGTTTATTCTGGTGCAAGAAATTTTTGAAATTCATGCATAGTTTTTTCACAGTTTATAGTCTCTCTTTTCAATTTTTATTTATTTGCAAGAGGTGGGGAGCAGAGAAAGAAAAGACAGAGATCTTCCATTTTCTGGTTCACTCTCCCAGTGTTCTCAACAGCCAGGGCTGGTCCAGACTGCAGCCAGGAGTCCAGAACCCAACACAGGTCTGTCACATGGGTGGCAGGAACGCAAGTACTCAAGGCATCATCTACTACCTCCCAGGGTGCACACTAACAAGAAGCAGGAATCAAAAGCACAGCCAGGATCCGAACCCAGGCATTCCAGTGTGAGAAACAATTCTTCAAAGCAGCATCTTAACCACTAGGTAAAATACCCACCCCATAATATGTCTTCCACTGAACTGTTTTAAGACTTCTTTACATGTACCTTAAATGCCACCTTTCAAGCTATGGCAAGTTGAATCTTGTCGATTATATCTTTGTTCTGTTAATGTGTTCGATTTTTAACAGGAAATTTATTAAGGTAATTTTAATCTCCATTAGAATGTGACTGAGTTTCCACCTTACACATTCAATAAAAGTGCAACTCATTTTCAAATTATTGAGGACTAATTACAAATTAGATGCTGATTTATTTATTTATTTGGAATCCTTTTTCATATCATTACTTCTAAAAGTAAGTACATTTCATTAATTATTTTTGATGACTGCTTTAATGGGTTGTAGAACAAAGCAGTAATTTTGAAAATTATATCCTTCTGATACCTACATTTAACAAAGACTCTAGACTCTGAGGGGTTATTATTAACTTGACAGTAATTAAAACTGCAGCACACTCTACAGCAAGATGCATTATGATTTCAATAAATTTCTATAATGAGATAAACAATCCTTTAAAGTTTCTTTTGCATAACTTATAAGAGCAAATGCAAATGGATTTTTCTGTATAATATGAAGATTATTTGGGAAAACATAAAATTCTGGGATATATTTAGGAAAACAAATTTATTGAACACCTGTTTTGTGCCAAGAATAGTATGTACTTTATTTCATATTTCTAGCAACTCTGATCTATGACAGTCTAATTCCCATTCTATAAATAAGTTAACTGTGGCATTGACTAAGATTCACTCTCCTAAGCCTGGATGGGGAGCATCCCAGAAAGAGAGACCAGACATGCAGTGCGATGCTAAAGCCAAAGGAACATGGAGAGTTTGAAAAACTAAAAGAAGGCTCATAGCATTGGTGAGAGTGGTCAAAGCTGAGGCCAAGAAGCAGGCAGGGTAGCCACTACAGGGTGATGCCTAATACCCACTAAGAAATCAAGCCTTGTTACTATCATCATTTTCTGGATTGTCTAAAGTGTAGATTTGGGGGCTGGTCCTGTGGTACAGTGGGTTAAAACTGTTGCCTGAAGCGCCGGCATCCCATATGGGCGCCGGTTCTAGTCCCGGCGGCTCCTCTTCCATTCCAGCTCTCTGCCGTGGCCTGGGAAAGCAGGAGTAGATGGCCCAAGTCCTTGGGCCCCTGCACACGTGTGGGAAACCCGGAAGAAGCACCTGGCTCCTGGCTCCAGATCAGCACAGCTCCGGCTGTTGCAGCCATCTGGGAAGTGAACCAGCGGATGGAAGACCTCTCTCTCTCTCACTCTGCCTCTCCTCTCTATGTAACTCTGACTTTCAAATAAATAAATCTTTTTTTAAAAAAGTGTAGATTTATGGCCCACAAAGCAATGTTCTAGGATTTAGTTCCCATTCCATCCCAACTTACATCCTTTTAGTCCATGCCATATTTGTTATTCATTAAGTACTTATATTGAAGTGGCACTATATTCCTAAATCTGTATATATGAAATATATGAAATTTGTATAACTTAAGTAAAATTTAAAAAATAAAGTATTTCATGCTCATACTTGAATCTAAATTCACTATGAGTTTATAATAAAAAGCAATTGCTCTCAGTCATGGCTCCCAACCTGTAGTTCCACTTCCTAGAAATAACCATTTTTCATCATTTTCCTGTTTTTTGTTTTCCGATGATCCTCACCATAAATCTAAAGTATCAAACTTCCCACTGTGTTGTTGATTCCTTTTATCTATCCATTGTCTTTGATTTCTGGGTTTTTTTTATCTTTTAGAATTCATCTAATGGTGTTCTATCCCAGCCTTGCATCCAAGGAAGAAACACAGTGAGAAGGAAGCTCTTTCTGCCCCCTTTCTCATCACCCAGGACTCCAGTGCTTACCAAGCCAGAGCCCTGTCATGTGGCCAAACTCTGCCTCCTGCTGCCTTAACATCACAGATTTCTTTTATTGACTGCTTTTAGAGCCATTTATATCATTGTAAGATGAGATTTGTAAAATAGTCACTATATTCTGCATGACAAATATTTGTAAGAAAACTCTAAGTAGTTTTGATGCCCCCATCAGGAAAAATTCAAGGGTTAGAAGTGCAATAACACACTTTTTTTTTTTTTACAAGAGTATCTTTTGGCCACCATTCTGCCAACAATCTTATTTAGCCACATGAATATGAGCAACTGGACCAGTTAAAATAAAGCATGAATGTCCTTGCTTTAGCATGCCACATTTGTAGTTTTTTCAAACAGTTATACAGAAAATGCAACATTTCACCCCATTTCCTCAGAGCATGAAATGCTGACTTAATTTCAATTGAGGAGCATTTTTCATTTGGAGTTACTAAGAGACTGAGAAGCACTTGAAATGTTTGCAGAAGAAATTCTACTCAGCTTGCAGGAGATTCAGGTGAGATGCATAGACTATGAATTAATCACCAGGGAAGGGCATCCAAAAAGACAGCCTATTGTTGCAAGGAAAACTTTGGGCACAGAGTATGTCGCTTAGTAATCCTGCTGCAGAGGACTGGCTAGCAAACACAGCATCAATTTAAAAAGCTTGTTTTGGAACAGAGCAGAAATAGAGGGATAAAATGTCGAAAATACTGTCTGTTCAGTGGCATGTTTATAAAACTGCTGCTGTAACAGTGCCTCACTTTCTCTCATTTTAGAAAGGTTGTCAGAGGAAAAGCCGCCCATTTCATGGCCAGTAAGAAGCACATCATAAGAAAAAAATTATATAACATAATCCATTTGTACCGTGTTTTTTACTTTTCAAAATATTTTGTATTTGTGCCCCCATTTGAAGCCCACGAAAACTCTGTGAAATAGTAGAGCAGGTGTTAATGCTTATGTTTTGCAGGCAAGAAAACTGGGACTACAGTTTGAATGAGGTTTCTAAAGTTGTATGTGAGTCAGCAGCTAAACCTGGGTTAGACCCACTTCTTTTCAATTCTAAGCTTTACAATTTGGGGCTAGAAATAAAGTTGTAACAAGAACTAGAAAAGATATCATACTGTTTAATTCAGCAAAACAGCCTCCCTGCCCCCACCCTGCTTTCTAGTTAATAACACATTTTTGTTTCAATGCTTAAATGCCCTTTGCTCTAAGAACTCTTTCATAATTCCTCTTATCCTATCCTGCGCACCCCTACTTTTCCATTACAGAATTTTGTTGAAGAATCTAGTTCTCTTTTACCTACACATTTTCTTGTATCAATTATCTAGATTTGTGAATAAAAGTCATTGCAAAAATGTAATAAATCTTCAAAAAGTAGGAAGGCAATGTGGCTCTTCATTAAGAGCACTGTCAAACCTAGAATCAAATCCCAGTCTGCCACTCATATGCAGATGGTCTCTCTAAGCTTTAGTGCCTTCATCTGAAATGATTAAATGATAAACTTACCTGTAGTAGACAGGAGACTTTTTTTGTTTGTCTGCCCTTTCCACCACACAAAACAAACTCTAATGGGCTACTTTTCACAGGATCTGGTTCATTAGCCCTCAATTTGGACAATGTGACCCAGGGCTGGCCAATGAGAACACTACATCTCCTGGTTCAGGTCACTGGTTAATGAGCAGACACGTGACATAGCCAGTTCCATCTGCTTCTACCTTAGGACATCACAGGGGAATCAAACAGGTCTGATTGCTGCCATGGCTGCCAGCCTCCATGAGTTCTTCCATAAGAGGAACGCATGTTCATGGAGGGGAGCCCAAAGCCAATGCAAGAAGGAATGAGAGTTGGAAAGGGAGCAAGAACTGGCCTGTTGATCCCTGATTGACAGAGGCTGGAGGTGCCCCTCCCAGAGGCTATTGCTACAGTTGTTATTGCTAAGGCTGGCTTTAATAAGGCTTCTCTTGTTTGTAATTAGGAGAGGCTAATAGCCTACCTTGTAGGGGTGTGATAAGAATTAAATGAGGCAATACATATAAGGTGCTTAAGACTGCGCCTGGCACACTCAAACCCTCAGTAAATGTTAACTGTCGTGATGATGGCGAGGATGATGAAGCAAATGAGGGCTTCTACTATTTTTCAAGCTGCAAAGCATCCGATATGGCAATAAATGCTGCTTGCATGCCTTGCTGCTTCTCTCTGTGAGATATAAGGAGAGATTTGAATGTTTTAAACATACTTTTCCTTTGCCATTTCTCACCACCCAACTTCATCAATATTATTTTTATTCTTTCTTGTTAACTCATGAGAACCTCAATTTAGGATCAGAATGGTGAGAAATAATGCAGTCCCTGATTGTCAGTATATCTTTTTTAAAGATTTATTGATTAATTGATTTGAAAGGCAGAAAGGCATACACAGAGGGAAAGAGAGAATTTTCCATATGCTGGTTTACTCCACAAATGGCTGTAACAACCAGAACTAGCACAGACTGATACCAGGAGCAAGGAAGCCCATCCAAGTCTCCCACATGGGTGGCAGGAGCTCAAATACTTGGATGCCCATCCAAGGGCTCCCATGCACATTACAGGGAGCTGGAGCAGAAGCTGAGTAGCTGGACTCGGCACTGCACCACAGGATGCTAGACTCCCAAACAGTGGCTTAACTCTATGGCACAACTCCTACCTCTGTCATTCTGTTAAGAGGAGTAAGTAATTTGCTTTTTAATCAAGACAGTGATGTAACAGGCAAGTGCTGATGGCAACTGACAATCATGCAAATTTAAAGCCATAAGTTTGATTGTTCTCTCAAGAGCTTTCTAATAGACTACTTGAGAGCCAGGATCCTGAGACAGTGGGGGAGCATGCACGCATATGTGTGTATGTGGTGGGAGACATGAAACAGATCCAAAGGCCATGGCGTTTCTAAATGCCGTTTCTCTGTCTAGGAATGATATATAGATGAGGGCAACTGTTAGAAGAGTTTGCAAAAACCTGGGAGAAAAAGGTGATTAAAACCATAGGATGAATAATTATGATTGATAATGATTACTAATTTTTATTTTGATCATCTGCATCAACCATGTTATCAATCAGTACTGTGCTAACTCTTGCAACTTCTAGTGTGTTTACAACAAGTATGTGGATTCACATTGCATTTTTAGGAGCTTCACTAAGTCAACATGTTTTTAGGTAAAGACAGCCTACAGGAAAAAAGCCCTGTCCAAACTCATTCCCAGGATATGATCAAAATCATTCATTTATAACAAAGTCTGAAGGCCAGCCTCTATCACTGCCTAGTATTACTTTCTTTGCTTTCCCTGTCACCTTCTTTTTAGGAACAGCCTCACCCAGCATCTATGTAGACCTAGAAGCAGGGGAGAGGCTGTCAATCAAGGGGTACTCCATCTCCCCCAGAACACTGAAAAGATAATGCAAAGAGACAAACCAGAGGCCACTTTTAAAGACAAAATGAGGATACTGGGTGAGGAAGGGTCTCTTTCTTTATGAGATCACAAGCTGTAATGTTTCTATAAGCCAGGCTATTATTCTGGGAGCCTCCAGAGAATGGAACCATGGGGCAGGGGGCAGAGAATATACTGGCAAATATAAATTGAACCTATAGATCCATGTGAAATGTGAGAGACAATTGAAGATGAGATTACATGTCCTGAAATTAGAGGATGCAACAAATTCCTTTTTTCCCTATAAAACAAATATTGAGTTTGGGTTCTGTCATTTGCAAACAGAAGTCTTGGGGACTAATATATTGTGTAGTCTCTCTTGGTATTTTTTCATTTCAATCCTTTTTTCTTATTAAGTATAAACCAGTTGCCCCTCTGGCTATCATTCAATAGAGAATGCTCACACTCAGGTGAAAAGATGGCCAGTTGAATATGTGTGTATGTGTGTGGGCTAAGCAGTCTTTAGCCTTTGATCAGAAAACTCCTTGTGTTCTAAGTCAAATGGCTTAACTGCACTAAACCACTAATCTTTGGTATTCCCCAAATGCAAGTGTAAATATATCTGTATACAAGTCTGTAAAGAAGTCTGCACAAAATAAGTAAGTACATAATTTCTCAGAAAATATATGGATACTTAGTAAACTCTGGCCACTCTCAATTTCTATCTTCCTGGATAATTTCACAATCTATGTTGCTTTTGGTTCATGATTCTGATCAGCAGTGCTGCAAAGATGTGGGAAAGATATGAGTACATCATCTGTTCTGTCTCTGGGGAGCCTGGGGCAGGGGAAAGGGGTGCAAGACTGGGCTTTCCTGACAGCAAGGAAGCTGGAAAAGGAGGGAGAGTGCGACGTGCAGGAGGAGAAGAGGGCCACAGGTGCAAAGGCAACTCCTAAGCAGCCTTCAGGGAAGAAAAGGTGTGAGAGTCGTTTAGGGATAAGACCATAGAGTCACTTAGGGATAAGACCACAGATAGTGGGTGGCCCAGAGTTCCTCATTCCCACAATGGAATCACAAGAAGAGCAACTCTGCAGACCTGGACATTGAGGAAGTCAGTAGCAAGCACACTAGGAATGGGGGCTTGCCTCCCTTTTCTGGGTACCACCTATACCTTAAGATGCTGGCATCATTCTACAGGGAGCTGTAGAATTCTATTCCGTAATAACTGGAATAGAATTGCTATCCAGTCTAGATGAATGATGTCTGAAGCTAAAATTATGTTTTAAAACAACAAAAGTGTCATTTCTTGCATTTCTGAGCTAAGGACTGCCATTCGCAGCTACATGAATGCTAAGCCTAATTTCCATAGTCCTGGTCTTCGGCAATCAGCAATCCATGCATGAGCATCACTGCCACTCGGGCGTCACCTGCAGGTGTGTACTGAAGACCAGTGGATATCTACAACACTCCTGTGGCATTCCAGCTTGGACTCCGGGATATTGTGATCTTCTGTAGTTGGCTAACAGTTACAATCTCTGCAAAGACAGGAGTTCCCTGGTCCATTCCATCTGAGGCTAGGCAAGCTGGTAAAGTCTGTGGGAAGCAAGAGAGGGAGGCACCTGGAGAGAGGACTGGAAGGATCATTTTCCTCCTCAGAGCTTAGTTTCCAGGGATGGTAAAGGACATCAGGCAAATCCTCAGTAACCACAGCCACGGGTCACAGAATTGATTTGTTTCTGTTTTGTGAATGTGATTACTTTGATCCATTTCAGGGTGGGAAGCCAGATTCCTATGCTTGTCAGTCTTTACTGAAGATCACTGTATACCTACACTGTGGCACAGACTGTAGGTAACAAAAAAAGGAAGCAGAAGACTTCTCCTCATAGGCTACAGCCCCTTAAAGTTAGGACCTGGGTGGGATTCAGAACAAACATACATTTTTTTTTCTTGGTCCACATAATGTTTCCTAAATTATTTGTCAACATTTAAATACCAGAAAATTTCAGACCAAACAAATCAGATTTCAAACCTCATCTCAAAAGTGCAACCACCTGATATCAGCCTCCCCTTTCTGCAAGAAGGAGCTGAGTTCCACCAGGAGCTGTCTGTTTACAGGCAAGCTTTCTTGGCTGTTATACTGCTTGATTTGTTCTTTATTATCACTTGTTGAATTTGCAACTCCTTAGCTCAAATTGAGAGGCCAAACTGACAACAGGAAGATAATTTTAAATATAAACTCTGGTGGCCGGTGCCATGGCTCACTTGCTTAATGCTCTGCCTGCGGCGCCGGCATCCCATATGGGCGCTGGTTCTAGTCCCGGCTGCTCCTCTTCCAGTCCAGCTCTCTGCTGTGGACTGGGAAGGCAGTGGAGGATGGCCTGGGTGCTTGGGCCCCTGTACCCATGTGGGAAACCAGGAAGAAGCACCTGGCTCGTGGCTTTGGATCCGCGCAGTGCCGGCCATAGCGGCCATTTGGGGAGTGAACCAGCAGAAGGAAGACCTTTCTCTCTGTCTCTCTCTTTCTCACTGTCTATAACTCTACCTGTCAAATAAATTTAAAAAAAAAAAAAACATAAACTCTGATTTTAAAACTGTCAATGTCAGAGCCCTTTTATAAAGTCTCACTTTTTTTCTTTTCCATTTAGCCAGTGCTGGGAGGTAGGGGGACCAGGATTTAGATATGAGTAAAATAGAGTTATGGGTAAGAAGTCAAGTGAAGAAAATTGTTCCAAAATATCATACAAAATTGAACTTTCATTGAATTATCTGTAGCTTTCTTATTTGCTTCATCTTAAATCCCCATCTCATCATGCCCCTTAGTGAAATAATGGAAAGTTTCTGGAAGCAAAAGGCTTTTAGATTTTTGTCAAGAATGATTCTGATGTGAATGGAAGGGGAGAGGGAGTGGGAAAGGGGAGGGTTGCGCGTGGGAGGGAAGTTATGGTGGGGGGAAGCCATTGTAATCCATAAGCTGTACTTTGGAAATTTATATTCATTAAATAAAAGTTTAAAAAAAAAGAATGATTCTGGACAATAATGAAAAGTAAATTTAGTTTTTGTTATGATAAATAAAAAGTTAAATAAGCATTTTAATTCTCTTAGAAATAAATGAAGATTCCTCCTCCCTCCTTTTTCACAGAGCATTTAACTAGTAACTGCAAGTACTTTATCTTCTCTTTGAAATGTGTATATACCCTTTAGAAAGCTACATAGTTCCTTTCTCAGCTTGATGGGCTAGAAAAGTCTTTCTTGAGGATCTGGGAGCCATGTCTCTGAAATGTGAAGTATCAAGGGACTTAGTGCCCCATCTCCCAGTTCCCCTAGGAGGATAGGAGCCTAAGTTAGGAAGATGCCTTGCTCAAAGTTGTAAAACTACCTCCTATCATATTGAGAAATTCCCTTCTCCTCTGGATGAAACCACTTAACAAACATAAATGGACACCCCAACTGTGGTGACTCTAGAATAAATTATGAAAGACAAATGGTGCCGTCAAGTCTTCACACGGGAAGGCTCATTAGTGTTTATCTCAAGCACCTGTGTGTAGCAGACTCTCTCTGCTTGGCTGATACTAAAAGGCAGATTCCTTTTTATCTTTACAACCTCTTAGCAATCACCTGTGATGTGGATCAAATTCTGGTTTAATGCTATTCAATAATCAAATTGTTTTCTTTCTCTACTACCTTTGTAGCAAGAACTTCTGGGTTGGAAGCAGTTCTTGTTTTTTAAATATATTCCCCCAATGTCGTTCACCTGCAATCAGTGGTTGCCACTTTGAGAAGAAGAAAGGTGCGTTCTTGCTCAGACGTTCCTCCGTTGATATAAACAAAGCAGTTCTATGAACTACGGTGGAGTGGGGGGTATAAGGTGCTCCCCAGAGTTTTTTCTCCTAGCCCTCTCTCTTGTCTGAATCCTGAGGAAGGGCTGCCTGGCAGTCATCCCTACATTCTATAGAAGTTGGCAGTACTCTTCTAGGTACGTGATAGCCAGAGAAAACAGAGGTCCCAACCCACAATCGCTTAAGCAGCACCTAAACCCATGTGCTCCCTGTTCACCCTTGACAAGTGTGGGATCATTGAAAGCGTTCTGCCATGCTGTGTGCACTTCAGATCTGAGCTTCAGATTGTTTCTTTTTTCACTAAGGTTTCCCGAGCTGTATCCTGGTCCCCTTCAGTTCACTGGGAAAATAGGAATTGTTTTATCTGCTTTCCAAAATCCAGTTATCCAGCTCTTTCTTGAATTCAGTCATTTCCTGTTAAATGCACTGAATTATTACTTGAAAGCAAAAGAGCCCAGCTGCTACTGGAGTTTCTGCAAGAATTTAAATACAGATCTGGTGACTGCAAGATGGGAATTTCATGTTCTCATATGTAACTGATGGCAATGATAATTCCCCAGGAAAAAAAAAAAAAACCTGCAGTAGGCCCAACTTTTAAAGAATTATATGTTAATATAACTTTTGCCTCTTCATTTGTGGTTGATTTTTATATCACTTATAGTCATCTTCAGTATTATTTTATTTAATACATGATACAACTTAATAATTTAGGAACTTTCTCTCCTTTACTCCATTTTCCAATTATCAATCAACAGATTCCTTGAATGTCCTTGGACCAGGAGTCCCCATGTTCCTGCAGGTTTTCTAGAAAACCAAAATGGCCCACAATATGCCAAGAAGGCAGCTGCACCTGGTCCTCTGCCACCTTGCACTGAATGAGCTGGCTCTCCCATCCAGTGAGTTGACAGTATACAGCAGTTCCACAAAGGGGACCCATAACATTAGGCTCTTTCTGCTTTAGAAAATAATTTCACCCTGGGAATTAAAACCACAGATCCCAGCTCACTGGCAAACATCTGCTCTTCATTGATAGCACCATCTGGCATTTCAGCCCAGCTCTGTTGCAGAAACTTCTTCTAGTTGCTTTCCCAAAATTAATTATTCTGTAACAACTTGTTTTCTGGAAGCATAAGCCAAATAAGGTAGCTTTGCTGAAGGCTACTAAGTTGATGCTTTGCCTGCGCTTGGATGGGCTTTCCTGTGCTTTGTGCTTTCGCATGGTCATGGTCAGAAGTGTTTCAAGCCATTCTATTTGGAGGAGGAACAGGAGAGAGAATGCATGCTAATGCCCTCAGCAAATGGCTTGGGGAAAAAATGTGTTATCTGCATTTTATAAGCTCATGAGCATGCATTGCCTAATCTGAATAATTTATTTAGAGGGATGATTATGATAATACAGGCTGAGCTGCATCTGTCTTATGAACTTAAGTAGTACTTGTGAGAGTAGTGATTGTTTTTAATATAGCCATACCCTTCACCATATTCAATTAGCAACTTCTTTAATTATTGATCTCATCATTCAATTTGTGGCAGTGCTGTGAAGTTTCAGCACTGTGAGAGCAGCCAAGTCGCAGTGATGCCCTGCAGTGGGCACTGGCTGGGGTCACCAGCTGAGTGACACTCAGCGAGTCACACTGTCACTCTGGAGCTCAGCCTCCTGCCTGGTGAATAAATTACCTGACTCATCACATCCCAGGTCGTGCTGCTCAAGTGAGATGAGGAGGTCAGAACAGTGCAGCTGGTAATGTGTACCATTTACATGTTGTGAATTTCATCCCTTTCCATTTTCTTTACAGACCAGAATCTGATTAAGTCAGGGAAACACACTGTAGCAACCCTGGAGCAAAAGGCTTAACCCTGTAAGTATGTGTGGTTCGGAGTATTTGTATTAGGGAAAATTGTTCCATTTCAGCTCATTTGCTATACATTTTTACATACCTAACTCTCTCTTCAGAATATACTTACATTTTTCAGTATTTGCACAATGGAAGTTCTGGCATAGCGATTCTTCATTCTGGCAACTCTCTATAATCACCCAGAGCTCTTTAAATACACCTCTGTCAGGGCCTCAAGTGAGGCATGGCCCAGGTATCTCTGTATTTTAAAAGCTCTGACTCAAATGCATAGTGAAGACTGAGAACCACTTATCTACAGGAACGAGCGCAGCTCTGGAGTCAGACACCCTTGATTCCACCCTTCTGCTGGCCATGTGACCTTGGGCTGACGTTCCTGAAGCTCCGTTTATAATACGTACAATGGGAAGGGGAGTTGAGAACTTTTGGAGTTGTGATATCATAAGATCTTGTATGTAAAGAAGTTCAATAGATGGTAACTATCACATATGAACTGACATTTAGTGTATGCCCTCCTGAATGTGATTGTGATTATGTGAATATCCACATATGAATTCTAAGCTCCGAGGGCAAAGGCTATGGTTTACTTTGCCTCTAAATTCCCTACAGCTCCCAACACAGTACTGAGAACGTAGTGAGTATGTGACAACTACAACAAACATTTTTTCAACATGTTGACAGAAAGAAGATGCAAAGTCATCCTCAGTTCTGTGAAGAATATTTAAAAACCTCACAGAGCATTCTGAGACCTGCTACAGCTTTTTATAATATCTTAAAAGTATTTGATGATCTGAGTCTAAGCCATGGAAAGTATTTTCTATTATCAAACAATGAGCCTACCAGCTTAGATTTTGTGTTTAGAGTCACACTTACCCCAAGGCATTTCATTTGATGCTGGAATCCAGGAAGGAAGCCATGCATAAATGTAAAGCTATGGCCTGGTTTTCTTTTCTGAGACAACTAGTGCAGTGTTCTGTTCCACAAACTGAGGATACTGCAGAGGAGTCAGTGACAGCTCAGGGGCCTGCGTGAATCAAACTGGGAACTGAATGGACTCACAATGGAGGAATGGATAGGGACACTGGAAAACACAGGAAGAAGCAAAACACATTCATTTCTCTGTCAGAGAGAAAGGAGTTACTGATTTCCTTTCTGGGCCAAGTCCAAAGGAGTCCTCCATGTGGAACAGGACAATCTGTAGGGCCAGCAATGAATGACAGAGACAGAGCAAGGGAAGCGAGGCAGAGTGCTCTCTATTCTCTCTACTGGACATGCTACAGTACTGCATGGGCATCTTTGCTACTGTGTACCCCATGTTGGGGAGCAGGCTTGAGCTGGAGCAGAGTAGAGCCTCTAGTATTCTTTATGGTTGGTATTTTTAGACCACACAGTATTTTGCAAAATACACAGTGCAACTAAAGAGATGTTACTATACTCTTAATAGTTTAGCAGTGTCACCATTTTCAGTGCCACCTGACTGTTCCCGTAGGATTTTGTGAACTCAGCGCAAGCCTGCTGAGAGCCACTGGGGCCAGCTGTTGACTCTGGCAAGCACCGGAGCTGCTCTTCATTTTATTACACATTCCAAGTTTCAAATCAGGGTCATTTCAGATTCCTTCCGTATACACAAGGGTAATAGTAATTCAGACCAGTGAAGGAGCAAAGAGTTGGTTCACATCATTAATTACAGAGTTCCCAGTAGCACTAGGACATGTGCCATAAATTCTGCATGGAACTGGGGATCCAGGTCTTGTGAGAAGTCAAGCAAAAGTGGTCTAGAAATCACGCAAGGACGAACGTGTGGAGCAACCCAAACTGAGTATCAAGGAAGACAAAGGCTCCAACATGATGGCTCGCAGTAAGTCAAGTCAGAACTCCAGCATCCGAGCAGGACAACGTGAGCCAGCACTGGAAGCAAGCGCTGCCTCTGTCAGAAGTCTCTTGCAGGCTGCTCCATCTAACAACGTAGGGCCAACTTGCACCTGACAGCTTGAGAGGTAGGTTTGATGTGAATTTTACTTGGAAGAGAAAGTCTTACACTCTCCTATTTCAAAAATATTTCTAGTTTAATAAAGTTTTTACTCTTTCCATCCTCAGGACTCAAAAAAATCACTTTTGTAGAGTGATTAGTCAAATAATGAGCTCTGCTCTGGAAACTAGCTGGAGGGTTATTTTAAAAGAAATGATCCTCTGGGCTGATGTCTTTCCACTTGGGGCTTTCCATTAATAAATAACTTGTTGCCCTGTCACTATTTTCATAATGCCCTTTCAAAATTTAATTTTGATTCACAAGTTTTATAATATAAAGCATATGAATGCAGTTTTAATCCTTTTTGCATTCCTTTTGCATGTTTTCCAAATGTACAATGTATTGCATTACTATATTTTAACAATACACGTCTGTGACTTTTTGCCATATAATGTCATAAAATTTTCTCCTAGAAAAATGCCATCTTTAATGATGACAATATTTTTCTATAAAATGTTAACATATTACCATATGCCTGCATAATATTAATTTATGCTAATATAACATCCAACTGTATTCGCCTAAGATAAATGACCCAAAATAAAATACATTAATGCACCTTTCAGTTGTTTCCAATTCTTTGGTATTTTGAAAACAGGTTTTTCTTCTTTGTAATGATTTTCTTAGGATAAATCTCATGAACTGAATTACTGTGTCAGTATTTTAAATATAAAATAAGGCTTGTTGTGTTTGCAAATAATTTCACTATGTTTTAGCTTTTTACTCTTTAGTTTTTTTAGTTTTTAACAGATTCAGTATAATTCATAGATGTAATTCTAAGGATATAATGATATTCCCTTCCTCCCTCCCTCTTTCTCTCCTTCCCTTCTTCTGCCTTTTTTTTCCTTTTTTCTTAGTTTTAGAGATAATATATTTTAATTTACATTACAGTCAATGGCTTAATGCCCAAATAAAATGTTTAACAATGAAAAAACAAAAAGACCATAATTTGGCTGGAACTGCGGCTCAATAGGCTAATCCTCCGCCTACGGCGCCGGCACACTGGGTTCTAGTCCCGGTTGGGGCGCCAGTTCTGTCCCGGTTGCCCCTCTTCCAGGCCAGCTCTCTGCTGTGGCCCTGGAAGGCAGTGGAGGATGGCCCAGGTCCTTGGGCCCTGCACCTGCACGGGAGACCAGGAGGAAACACCTGGCTCTTGGCTTCGGATCAGCGCAGTGCGCCGGCCATAGCAGCCATTGTGGGGTGAATCAACGGCAAAAGAAGACCTTTCTCTCTGTCTCTCTCTCTCACTATCCACTCTGCCTATCACAAAAAAAAAAAAAAAATTATGGGTACTGTAGGCAAGGTCTATGAACAAAAATCAAATGGAAAAATGAATATTTAACCCATTTACAGTAAATTTTAAAGTAATCCCAGATCATTAAAACTATAGTAATATAATATTCTTAATCACTGATTTGACAAAGGCATAAACAAAGATTGAACTTTAGATTGTAATACTCAAACTCTGCAGTGAAGTAAGCAGATCAACAATTATTAACCCATTTTTCAAACATAATGACTTAGCCTAAGAGAGGTTAAGTGACTTGCCCAAGCCAGATGAACTGCAACAAGACCTAGAATAAAAATCTTCTAGTTCTCACCTTTTCCTCCCAAATGAGAGAAATTAAACAGAATTTTTGTTCGGCTGTATTTTACTTTATAACTGTCATTGACATTTCCCAAATTTGTAACTTTTTCAAAAAGAGGTTTTATTTATTTATTTATTTTATTATTTTATTTATTTATTTAAAGAGGTGTAGTTACAGAGAGAGTGAGAGAGAAAAGTCTTCCATCCACAGGTTCATTCCTCAAATGGCTGCAACAGTTGGAGCTGATCTGATCCAAAGCCAGGAGCCAACATCTTCTTCCATGTCCACATCGGTGCAGGGGCCCAAGCATTTGGCCCATCTTGCACTGCTTCCCCAGACCATAAGGAGTGAGTTGGATTAGAAAAGGATCAGACGGGACAGGAACCAGGACCCATATGAGATACCAGCACCGCAGGCAGAGGCTTAGCCTATTACGCCACAGTGCCGGCCCCAGGTAATATCTCTTAAATTATCTGACAAGTTCCCACCACTCTTGGTATTCAATACTTCTGGAAATGACTTGATTTTTTTTTTTTTGTAACTTAGGAAAATTGTGAGTCTAAGAATTTTCCTCTTAATAAAAACTAATCCTTTTCTGCCTCGATTTAGGCCTTCCATTTATGCAGTAGCAGGTGATTTCAACATTGGCTCCATTACAAACTCTACAAGAAAACTTTTCAGATACTGGATTTCCATCGTCTAATCCCTGATAAGGAATTTTATTAAACATACCTAAATACTTCATTCTTGACTAGTCCAAAGAATGATCATATGAAATGGGTTCCAGGTTCCTCAATACGCTGGGAACTTTTTGTTTGCCTCTTCATTAATCAGCAATACAAAGAACCCTGCGATTCTTCAAGATATGCTAAGCCACAACTCCATCCCACAGGTCAGCTCTTTGTGGGAAGTAGTGGTGAAAGCTGATTTAAATAGAGACTTACAGGACAAGCATTGTGGGGTAGTAGGTTAAGCTGCCACTTGCGACACCAGCATCACTTATCAGAGCACCAGTGGCTTCACTTCCTACAGCTCCCTGCTAGTGTGCCTGGGAAAGCAGCTGAAGATGGCCCAAATGCTTGGGCCCTGCACCCACATCGAAAACCTGCAGAGAGTTCCAGGAACCTGGCTTCAGCCTGGCACAACCCTTGCCATTATGGTCACTATAGAGAAGTGAATCAGCAATTGGAAGCTCTCTCTCTCCCTCTATCTCTGTCTCTCTCTCTGTTCTCCCTTCCCTCCTTTTCTCTTTCTCTTCTGCCTTTCCCTCTCTCTGTGTTACTCTACCTTTCAAAATAAATAAATAGATATTTTAAAATAAAAATTAGAGACTTATCTTAGGTTGCACATTGGGAGATATTTGCTGAGAACTGCATGTTCCACCCTGCTTAATGATTGCAGTGATTTATTTAACAGAGAAAGAATAGGAAATTGATCAGATGTGGAATCATTGTTATGAGAACTCTATTCTGCAGCAAATGAAATTGGGCAGTAACATCAATAAAGGAATCCCTGTACTTGAAAATGAAGTTTTCAAGGTTAGTTAGTAGACACAAAATTAATGAATTTAATAAATGTTTTTAAAAATCTGCACAGATCATCAATACACTGTGGGAAAACAGGCAACATAAGAGGAAAATGCTGCAGAATTCCTGATTTGGGGGCACAAAAAGAGTAATCGAAACAAAATAGACTTAGGTTCTGATGTATGATCAGTTGAGCTGCTTCTTTCTCAGTAACTGTTAAGGATCCCTATCTCCAAAACAGTAGGATAATGATGAAAGCCACAGGTCTGTGTAGTAAATAAGGCCAATACACTCCCACGTTTGTTCAAGCAGAAACCCAGTTTGCTTATTTCGGGCAAATGTGTTGGGAAAGTTTGGAAAGGATTCCTCCAGAAGAAAAAAGAGAAAGAACAGGGGTACATTTTGGTTTCTTTTTTTTTTTTTTTTTTTTTGACAGGCAGAGTGGACAGTGAGAGAGAGAGACAGAGAGAAAGGTCTTCCTTTGCCGTTGGTTCACCCTCCAATGGCCGCCGCGGCTGGCGCGCTGCGGCCGGCGCACCGCGCTGATCCGATGGCAGGAGCCAGGAGCCAGGTGCTTTTCCTGGTCTCCCATGGGGTGCAGGGCCCAAGCACCTGGGCCATCCTCCACTGCACTCCCTGGCCACAGCAGAGGGCTGGCCTGGAAGAGGGGCAACCGGGACAGAATCCGGCGCCCCGACCGGAGCTAGAACCTGGTGTGCCGGCGCCGCTAGGCGGAGGATTAGCCTAGTGAGCCGTGGCGCCGGCCACATTTTGGTTTCTAAAGAGAGTCAAGTGTTAGGACCTTTCATAGCTACTATACACCTGGTTGAATCTACAAATTTTACTTGTAGTCAGTATAGACAAAAGACAAACATCTTGCAGTCTCCATTGCCCTTGATGTTGTCTGATATCACAAGGCATGGATAAACCATGCCAGATGGAATGGCCTTTTTTTTTTTCAATGTATTCACTTGTATTGTATACTCATACATTTAAAGCACACATGACATTTTAATATATATATATATAATGAAGTAATCATTATAGTTAATTACATTACCAACATTACCCTATCCATAATCTCATATAGTTACTTTTATGTGTGTGTTTTGTAAGAGTACCTAAAACTTACTCTATAGCAAATTCCAGTATATAATACAATACTATTGGCTATGTTCCTCATGTTGACATTAGATCTCTAGATTATTCATCCTGCATAACCAAATCTTTGTACCCTTTGACCTACATCTTCCCATTTTCCTTGCCCCCCCAAACATGCCATCACTAATATTGTACTCTTTCTTTCCATGTGTTCAATTTTGTTTTTAGATTCCACATACAAGTGAGATCATGCACTGTCGCTCCCCATTTTCGTGGAGGAGCGACACTAAACCCTGCCTAGGCTTCATATCCGAGTCACGGCACCATTATGTCGCTCCCCCTCTTCGTGGAGGAACGACACAGGACCCTGCGCTGTTCTTTCGTCTGCTCGGCCCTCCCCGGGTTTGCTGCTGGTTCTTCCCGGGTTGGCTGCTGGTCCTTCCACCTCCGTGGAAGGGCGGTTCCCCCTGCCACATTCCCCACTTCCGCAGGGGAGCGGCACACCGCCGGCCGGCTTTCTCGGGGGGCTGCACAGGTGTTCCTCAGGTAGATGTTCCCCTTAGATGTTCCTGGTGCACGCCGTCTCTCTCCTCCTTTATAGTCCTCCTCTGCCAATCCCAACTTGGCTGCCCACACGCCGAGTACGCTGCTCTCCTCCAATCAGGAGCAAGTCCTACAGTTTATTAGCTGAACTGGAGGCAGCTGTGCGGAAGCTGTTTACTTCTCTCCCAGCGCCATATTGTGGGAGAGCAGATGCATAGAATAAGTCTTAATTCCAGTAACTCAGTCTAGTCCGGTTGCTCCCCACAATGCACTATTTTAATTTCTGTGTCTGATTTACTTCATTTAGCATAATGTCCTCTATGCTCACCCATGTTATTGCAAATAAAAAATTCTCCATTTTTAAGGGATAATATTCTATTGTGTATCTATATGTACCTCAATTTCTTTATCCAGTCATCCACTGACAGACATTTCTATAGTCTTTCATACTGTGTTAAAATGCTACATTGAACATAGGAATGAAGACATCTTTATAAGGTAGTGATATCATCTCCCCAAAGTATAAACCCTGAAGGCTTTCTGGGTTGTGTGATGGTTCTAAATTTTTTTTAACTTTTATTTAATGAATATAAATTTCCAAAGTACAGCTTATGGATTACAATGGCTCCCCCCACCCATAACATCCCTCCCACCCGAAACCCTCCCCTTTCCCACTCCCTCTCCCCTTCCATTCACATCAAGATTCATTTTCGATTCTCTTTATATACAGAAGATCAGTTTAGCATACATTAAGTAAAGCTTTCAACAGTTTGCTCCCACACAGAAACATAAAGTGAAAAATACTGTTTGAGTACTAGTTATAGCATTAAATCACAATGTACAGCACACTAAGGACAGAGATCCTACATGAGGAGTAAGTGCACAGTGACTCCTGTTGTTGACTTAACAAATTGACACTCTTGTTTATGGCATCAGTAATCACCCTAGGCTCTTGTCATGAGCTGCCAAGGCTATGGAAGCCCCCTGAGTTCACCGACTCTGATCATATTTAGACAAGGCCATGGTCAAAGTGGAAGTTCTCTCCTCCCTTCAGAGAAAGGTACCTCCTTCTTTGATGACCCGTTCTTTCCACTGGGATCTCACATTTAGGTTTTTTTTTTCCCCAGAGTGTCTTGGCTTTCCATGCCTGAAATACTCTCATGGGCTTTTCAGCCAGATCCACATGGCTTAAGGGCTGATTCTGAGGCCAGAGTGCTGTTTAGGACATCTGCCATTCTATGGGTCTGCTGTGTATCTCACTTCCCATGTTGGATCTGTGGGGAGCAACTCGGACTAGACTAAGTTACTGGAATTAAGACTTATTCTATGCATCTGCTCTCCCACAATATGGCGCTGGGAGAGGAGGAAACAGCTTCTACGCAGCTGCCTCTTGCCAACTTGAGTGATGACCTCCAGGAGCTGATCCTGCTCCTGATTGGAGGAGAGCAGCATACTCGGCGTGTGGGCAGCGAGTTGGGATTGGCGGAGGAGGACTATAAAGGAGGAGAGAGGCGGCATGCACCAGGAACATCTAAGGGGAACATCTATCTGAAGGAACACCTGTGCAGCCCCCGAGAGAGCCGGCCGGCAGTGTGCCGCTCCCCCGCGGAAGTGGGGAATGTGGCAGGGGGAACCGCCCTTCCACGGAGGTGGAGGGACGGTAGCCAACCCGGGAAGGACCAGCAGCCAACCCGGGAAGGACCAGCAGCAAACCCGGGAAGGGCCGAGCAGACAAAAGAACAGCGCAGGGTCCTGTGTTGTTCCTCCACAAAGACGGGGAGCGACAGGATCGTTCTCTCCCTTTTTATTCTATCAGCTAGTTTTTGCAGACACTAGTCTTGTTTATGTGATCCCTTTGGCTCTTAGTCCTATCATTATGATCAATTGTGAACAGAGATTGATCACTGAGACTAGTGAGATGGCATTGGTACATGCCACCTTGATGGGATTGAATTGGAATCCCCTGAAGTTCTAAATTTAATATTTTTAAAAATTTCTGATTTTTGAAAATTGGGAGGGTCCTAGAATAAATGTACTTGCCGCTATGGCAATGGTAGCCTTTGCTATGGCATCAGAACCAATGATGCTGGGTTCACCTACATCTCCCAAGCCAGGAGCTTGTGCCCAGTTCTTACCTGGATTTTTAATGGGGGATTTGCCAGTTCCTGTAACTCCACAACCTCAATCACTTAGATCACCTTTACTTACAAGTGGGTCACCACCACAACTGGTCGTGCCTGCTCCTCAAGATAAAAATGGAGCTCCGCCAGTTAGAAGTATATATGATGACATTTCCAGTCCAGGACTTGGATCAATATCTTTAACTATGAGAAGACAGCTAAACATTTCAGTAACACAAAGTGCAGTTGTTGGAGTTACCACATCTACTCTAGGAACAGGACAATGTTTAGTCCAACAGATATTCCGTGGGTAGCCACCAAATTCAACATTGTCTCCTGTCCAGGAGGAACCTTTTTAAAACCAAGGAACTTCCCTGCTTTCAGAAGACCACCTGGATGATACTTGGTGACTGCGTTTGGGTTTCCTCAAGCATCTGCTTCCTATATAATATTACAGTTTGCACAATATGGGAATATATTAAAATGTGATGTCTAGCATAGAAAATTGGATATATATTCATTATCAGTGTAAACTGCAGGCCTGGAAAGCCTTAAGGAAAGATGAGAGAATTTTTGGAGAATCCATCATGACTGGTGTGAAACCATATATAGACAAAAGTGTTATGGAAAACAGTGACAGATATGCTTTGTCATCTCTGTCTCTAGCCTTTACACCACCGATCAAAACCTTAGGTACACCAGCACAGTTTGGGAGTGCTCCCAGGATTTCTACCATGAGACCACTTGCTACAGCCTACAAAGCTTTCTACTAGTGACTATCAGGATATTTCTGACAAAAAAAAAAAAGCCAAAAAAAGATGAAAGTCTTGTATCCAAAACAATAGAGTTCAAGTTCAGCTGTTAGTACAATAAGATCTAAGAACTCAAGGAGCAAAGGGGAGGCTGTTACACTAAAACAGTTAGCAGAGTACTGCCAGTTTCCTTCGGTTAGTTATATAGCAACTCTTGGCAGTATTGGATATCTATCTCATACTTCTTTCAGAAGCTTTTTTTATGTAAGGATACAGCCTATTTGTAGCTTGCATTCTAAAAGCTCTTGAGACATTTTGAAGAAAACTAAAAATCCCTATGAATAGGATTGTGTGCTCTCTGTAATAGTGCATGCTTCAGCATAAAAACTCCACATTGATTACTGTAAATTAAATAATTAACTGGTAAAAAAATTCCTAAGGACAGGCAATTGGGTCAGCAGTTAAGATGCTGCTTGTGGTGCCTACAGCACTTAGCAAAGTCCCCAAGTCCAAATTCTGGTTCCACTTCTTATCCAGCTTCCTACTAATGCACATCCTGGAGGGCAGCAAAGGATGGCTTTGTACTTGAGTCTTTGCCACCCATGTCGCAAATCTCGATTGAGTTTTATAGTCCCGGTTTCAGTCTGGCCCAGCCTCTGCTGTTGTTGCAGTCACTTGGAGTGAGCCAGCAGGTAAAAGATCTCTTTCTGCCTTTCAAACAAAATGAATATAAATAAATAAAATGTAATTATTTTTCATTTTTAATTTCCAAACTCCTCTATTGTTTTCCTGATTGGCTGCACCAATCTGCATTCCTGCCGACGGCACACAAGGGTTCCTCAACATCACTTGTTAAAGCTTACCTTTCGAAAAAAGCCATCCTAACAGATGAAAAATGTTCTTGCACTGTGGTGTTTTATTTACAGTTCCTTGATGATTGCTGACGTTTCACATCATTTCATATATGTGTTAGATGTTTTTATGTCTTTGCAGAAATGGTTAATCTGATCCCTGCCCATTTCTTATTGGGTCATTCTTTTTTTGTTGTTTTTTACTCTTGACTTGTGTCAGTTCTCCATATATTTTGGTTGTTAATCTTTTGTCAGATATATGGTTTGCAAATACTTCCTCCCAATCCAGAGACTGCCTTCTCATTGTGTTAATTATTTTCTTTGCTAGATTTAAACTTTTCCGTTTGAGACAGTCTTGTTTATTTCTGCTTTTGTGGCATGTGCTTTTGGTATCTTATCCAAAAAAAGCATTGCCAGAACCAATGTCCAGGGGCTTTCCCCCTATGTTTTCTTCTGCGAATTGTAGCTTCAACTCTTACACTCAGGTTTTTAATCCCTTTTGAGTTGATTTTTGTGAGTATTGTGTAAGGTAAGAACTCAGTTTCAATCTTTTGCACGTGGATATCCCTAACGTCATTTTCTCCAACACCATTTATGGGTAAGACCATCTTTTACCATGGTCTGTTGTTGTTGACATTTGTGAAAATCAGTTGGCTGAATACACCTGGGTTTATTTCTGATCCCCATGTTCTGTCTCAATGGCATATTTATCTGTTTTTATGCCAATTTGATTACTAGAGCTTTGTAGCAGTTTCTGAGTCAGATAGTGTAAAGCTTCCAACTTTGTTCTTTTTCTTCATGGTTGTTTTGGCTACTCAAGATGTTATACGGTTCCATGAATATTTTTATTTCTGTGAAGAATGCATTGGAATTTTATATGAATTGTATTTAAGATGTAGATCACTTTATTATATATCTTTATATATTATTTTAATATTTATTCTTGTATGGGTATGTCATATTTTCACTAACTTAAAATAAATCTGGATATGAAGAAATACTAGATTAAAGGAACTGAACTTGTTTAATTTTTGATACTTACTGCAAAATTGAGATTTCTGTGGTCTATTGCTATCTAAGTACTAGCATTTTAAAAAATGGCAATTTGATGGGTCATAAACAGCATTTGATACTGTTTTACTCCGATTTCTAGTGAGGGTAATTGCATAATCTGTCAATTTGGATATTTTCTAAGCTGCTTATTTATGCTCCTCACAAAAATTATGATTTGTCACTGGACCAGAACACCCAGAAATCCCTAATCACGACATTCCTCCTTAGTGAGCTTCGATGCTGGAGGCTAAAGCTTGGGCCAGGACCAAAAATCAACCGCCATTCTGATAGTAGCTTACTACACAACCTGGGCAAATTAATTCTTCCCAGTACCCTATTTTTCTCACCTAAGAACAATATAAATCCTGTAGTCTACATAATCTTAAATTCTGGGATAGGATAACCCTACTCTAATCTAATACCATGCTCTGCGAATGTAAGAAACATTCAGAATAACTGAATATGTGATCCAGATCTTCTTAGGTCTTGGCTACCATCAGGTCTTCATTGTGTTATTTAAAGGGGGCATCAGAGCATTTTTATACATCCTCTCATAATTCTGAAAGCTTCTAAAGAGGAATGAAGTTTACAACTTTACATAAAATCTAAACTAATACCTAAAAGTTACTGAGCACTATGTGTCAAGCATTGCTCTGAGAACAGGCACTGTCTTCAAATACAGTACACACACAGAGGCCCTATAGCCTCTGTATATAAACAATTTTCAGATGAAGAAAAAGCTAAAAACGTTTTTCATATTCTGCCCAAATTCACATGGTTAGCAAATAATAGAATTGGACCTGATGCTTGCTGTGAATAGCTTGATATCGAAGTCAGATTTAAAAGCAATGTTCCACAGCTTCTCAAATACAGTAAACATGTAATGCTAGGTTAAGTGCCCTCTGGCAGCTAGGATCTCCCTGGGCCAGGTTTTCCAACTATCAAATTTATACCAACTCAAGAAACACAAATAAAATTTGATGCCAAATGTAGTTAACACAGTTTATTAATGCCTGAAAGCAAAAACAAATTCTCTGCAAAACACTTTATAATATAAAATATGAAACACTTTTAATATTACTATTTTCACTGAAAAGCTTGAAACATTTATAATTTCTAATTTTCTCATTTATGAATGTGAAAATTGCTACGGCAAATTGGGCAGTTAGTAGAAAACAAACCTGGATTAAAATCCAGGTCTTGGGGCTGGCTCTGTGGCATAGCAGGTTAAAATGCAGGCCTGCTGTGCAGGCATCCCATAGAGGTGCTGATTCGAGTCCCAGCTGCTCCACTTCCAGTCGAGCTCCCTGTTAATGCGCCTGGGAAAGCAATCAAAGATTTCCCAAGTCCCTGTACCCCACCACCCAATTGGGAGACCTGGAAGAAACTCCAGGCTTTGGCCTGGAACAGCCCTGGCCTTCACGACCATTTGGGGAGTGTACCAGCAGAGTGATGAGCTCTCTCCCTCTCTCTGTAACTCTACCTTTCAAATAAATACATAAATCTTTGAAAAAAAAAAAGAATATCGGTCACTCTATAATACTTTGCAACTTGTTACAAATGACAAATATTCATGGACTTAGAAAATAAATACACTAGAGCAAGGAGACATATCACAAAGACATTCCACTTAGAGAGTATAATAGCATAAAATTGAAAACAACCTAATTTTCAATCAATAGGACATTGATAAACAAGAGTACACAAAAACCATGAATCCTACCCAGCCATTTAAAATGATGACATACAGCTCTGTTTATTGTCCTAGACACACAAGCCTGATGTATTATTATTTGAGAAGGGGGGAAGAATGTTACAAAGCAGCACCTGCAGCATGGTCTGCTTTATATAAAATTGCACATATTCATCCATAGATGACCTGAGTTCTATGAGATGATGAGACTGTGATTTCCTTTTTACTTTATATGGCCTTGATTTGGTATTATAGAAATTGTTTATCTTAAGAATGCACTGTACAAAAAAAAAGGATTTACAGTACTGATTCTGTATGTCTTTTTTAAACAATCTACAAAATGGCTTCTCAAATTTTAATCACCTGGAGCATCTCATTAAAATGCAGATTTTGATTCAGTAGTACTGGGATAGGGCCAGAGAACCTGCATTTTTAAAAAGCTCCCAGATGATGCCAATGCTATGAATGCAGAACACTTTGCATTGCAAGGGTCTAAATGCTTTTGTTAATTATACCAGCAGGCCTTTTCATCACTCATTCCATATGTAATTTCTGGCAATCTTGGCCTGGAATTAGTTTATTGTTTATTAGTGCTACAGTGATTTCTAGGTAAATAGAACCCTGGAGTTTTCTTATTTTTCTTGTAGTTAATTAGCATAAACACTGGGGGACACTATTATAAATTGCTGAACACACATTATACAACTGGAAATATTACTCAACAATTATCTCTGCCTTCAGATAATTTTCATCTTGATATTTTTGACTGAGGACTTAATAATGGCATTGATTGTTTAAATGTATGAGCGGTGGTGGAGTAATTATGATTTAGAGAAAAACAGTAATTGGCAAGTTTCTTGGCAGGGGAAACGAGGTCGCAATATGAATGCTAATTTTCAACACATCCCTTTCATGTATTTTCATGAAGAAAAATAAAGCATTTAAATAATAATGGGGTATAGGATGGCTTAAAATTTCTTTGATGAAAGTAAGATGGTTAAACAGCTGAAATTGTGAAGAAAATTAGAGATGATAATCTAATCAACAATAGTAACGTAAAATATTACTGTTTTTGTTGTAAGTATCTACCATTTTTGGAATGCTTGCTAGTAAAAGGCTGGGCAACTTGATTCTATGCATGTTTTGTTGATACCTTATCTGAGGGTTATATGGGTCCAGCAGCTTGCCCAAAGTAACACATCTTTGATAGATAGCAGTCAGAATTTCAATTTGCATCTGCTTTATTCAAAGCTGAAAATCTTAACCACCATATTTTGAGACTCATTCAACAAATGTAAACACATTCAACAAATATACATACACTTAAAAAGAATACATAATGGTTTAGTATATACAAATATACTTTATAAACATACATATATGTGCTATGCTTTAAGACTACACAACAAATTGAGTGCCTACCTTTGTTCTAGGTAATTAGGAAAGAACAGTGAATGAACAAATCAAAAATCCTTTACCATGGACTGAAGGTAGAGGCATATCATATTTATACTGGACCTAAAAAACTTAGCTATGTAGTCCTAATTGACAAATAAAAGCCACTTCTTTCTTTCCACCTCAATTTTTTAAAAGAAAATGTTGCTCTTTTCTTCAGCCCTCAAACCATTGTTTCTATGAAAATTAAAACAACTTTACATATCTTTGCAGTTCCTGATTCCAATTCAAATTTCCAACAGCCTACGTCACTGAGGCCTCCAGTTTCATGTCTTTAATTGCATTCCATTTTCCAATAACAAGTGTTTTTGTATTAATACAAACTTAATGATTAAATTAAATACACTATTAATAATCACAAATGCAAGGTCAGGCTACTGTGAGAATGACTTTGTGGCTTTCTGCTGTCGTGTTTATGCCAACTTCATTCCATCAAGCCTTCTCCTTCTATCTGAGCCAGACTACTGAGCATCTGCAATCTTGCTTGCAAACTCTACTACTATCACACATAGCACCAATACACTGGAGTCAGCAACTCATGTATGAGAATCAAATGCACCACTGGAAATTATTGTTGAGAGCTCTTCAGCAATTATCACAAAATACAGCAGGCTTGCTCATCCTCATCTTGGTCCAAAAAGACTCTAAGTCTTTACTCAATGTGCTTTCCTTTTTTTTTTTTTTTTTTTTTTTTTTTGACAGGCAGAGTGGACAGTGAGAAAGGTCTTCCTTGGCCGTTGGTTCACACTCCAATGGCCGCCACGGCCGGCGCACTGCGGCCGGCCGGCACACTGCACTGATCTGATGGCAGGAGCCAGGTGCTTCTCCTGGTCTCCCATGGGGTTCAGGGCCCAAGCACTTGAGCCATCCTCCACTGCACTCCCTGGCCACAGCAGAGAGCTGTGCTTTCCTTTTTCATTCCACCTACCCATTCACTTCCAAAGATCTCAAAGCAAATGAAGTGCTCAAGCCCATTCATTGGGTAACAAAGAATCTGGCCTTTATTCCAGCTTACTAGCCTGGATTTTCTAAAATCATTGGTATTTTCTGAAGAATAGAAGTGCCTGGTTGTTCAGAATTCCCTTGGATCATATCTGAATTTATGCTAATAAGGTAGGATGACTCCAGATGCGTGCTTGTCACTGGAAAGACCCATTACATGTTTAAAGGTTTGGAATTCTGATCCACCCCAAATGCCAGGGAATTCAAGGAAAGTGGAGAGTGTGTTCAACTACATAACTAACATCAATCAGTCACCGTATAGTGACATTACTGGATTAGGTTGAAACCACTTGCCCATGCACATCAAAAGGCCAAGCCCCCAATGCCACAGTCTTCTGAGAAGTGAAAATTTATTTCAAGGTAGCCAACCAAGGAGTCAGGAGCAATGCTCAAGTTTGACTAGAGATCTGGAGAAAGATTCATGGGTTAGATAGGAGAGAGCTGCTGCATAGAAATGCTGGGGAGGCAAGTTCTACTAGATGAGGCTTGGAATCAGGCAGCCATAGGGCAGTCATGTTCTAAGCAGTGTTACTAAGACAGCAGGAACTGAAATATGATAAAAACTCACTGTTCAAGCACAAAGCAGGGGAAATATCAGGGAAAACAATAAGAAGCATAACTGGTTTTTGAGTTTGGAGCATCAGTGGGAAATCTGGAAAAGAGGACACTTTGACCCAATATTAATATAACCCCAACAAGAACTCCACATGCAGCAGCTCAGTGAAGCTTCCTGATTATAAAGATGATAAACCTTAATTTCAAGGGGAAAGAGCAAAGAAACTCTGCATTTGGAACCTTCCCAAACTTGTCTTCTGCATTTTTTTCATTTAATAATGCCTCATTTGTGGTCTTTATAATGAACTATATAATGTATTATAAATAAATATAAAATACTATAAACTGTATAGAATTAGTTCTGTGCCTCATTCTAACAAAGTGTCAAAACGTGAGGAGACTGCAGGAGCCCCTGAATTTGTCGTCTCCCAGATAGAAGCGCGGGTGGCCTGAGAACCCCTGGAGTGCAGGTAGCTTCTAACTAAGCAGGATTTTATGGAAGACTGAGTCCTTCACCTGGGGAGTTTGCACTAACTCCAGGTGATTAGCACCAAAACTAAGTTGCAGTGCACTTAGGAGGATTCCACCCCCAAAAGGGATTTGATCAACAAGGACAACGCTTTTATGCCTGCTCCCTGTAGTTGAATTCTGCAAGTGTGGACATTTTCATATATTCTGAAAGTTAATCTGTTTTTTGCCTGTTTTGCTTTAAAATGAGAAAGGAAAAGGCTGGCACAAATAAAATGGAAATAAAGCTCAATGACATGTCCAAATGGAATCCCAATTGTAGCACACAAGAGGGAATACATATTTAAGAGGCCAAGGATAAAAGTCATATGACTATAAACAGGAAAGAGGTTGAGACAGAAGAAAGCATGGCTTTTCCGCTGATAGGCGTGGCCACCTTGCCTTCCCAGACTGGAAGCCCTCACTTCCTCCCCCACCCCATGATACTGAGACATAATTCTCAAGATAGCAGTGACAACAAAATATGGCATCTCAGGATGGGAACACAGTGGGGAAGGGCAAGGACTTTGGGGTTTTTCAGAGCTCAGAATGACTCCTGGCAACGGAAAGAATTAGGTGTCCATGGCCCGGTTGTTCAATAGCATGAACCTCAATTTCCTTCTCTATGAAATGCGGATAGTCAACGCTTCCTTACTAGACAGCTGTTAGAAGTAACTGAGACGATGAATAAATAATAGCAAATTGTGCTTGAAACATGGAGGATATTCAGGGCCACCATTCTGCTTGAGGCTGTAGCCCTTTGTCATCCAGGATCCACTTGCCTTTTCATCCTCTGTTTTGGCTCAAAACTGATTTCCATAAAGAGTTTAATATGTCTCTGTATATATAATCCTAAAGCATTTAGAGAACCTAGAAAAAGTATGCACTGACATTGGACTCCAAGACAGACACTATTTTCCTGTTTGACTGACACCTTTCCTGGACAACTCAATAGAGTTGGATTACTCAGGCAGTATTTTCACTGTGTGTGTGTGTATGTGTGTGTGAGCAATTCATGTTAAAATACTTTTACAGAAAAGCAAGGAAGCATTTCTATATTTTGCCAGTTTACTGGTTTGTGTGTTCTTGTTTTTTATCCTAAAAAATGGCTCCAGGCTCTCTCTTTAATCTGCCTTGTTTGGATTTCTTACAAGCAAATATCTGTGATTGTCTCTATAACCAGAGAAGCACCACACTGAGATTCGGAAGGCTTTGTTTTCTCACTTCAGAGTGCCTGTGTGAAGAGTTCAGCGGGCAGAAGTGCCCTCTCCTCCGTGGAGGTGGAGGTGGGCGCGAGTCCCTTGTTGAACACAATCCGCTCTGCAAGCTCGGCTCGGGTGGAAGGCAGTGTGGAGCCTGAGGACTGGGAGAAATGAAAACAAGACTAGGACAGGTTCTGCTTCTGGGTAAGTTAGCTGCACGTCAATGGTCCTGGAAAAGGACAGAGGAGGAAACTATTCCCTGAGTATTGGAAATAAAAATAAAGCCTAGAGACAAGAGGAATTTCTTGACAGGGATAAGCAGACAGTATGGTCAATGGGTAGGAAATATATCAGAATCTAAGAATCCAATCTGTCTGGAGTAGAATACAAGCCAAGAGGCCTTTCTGAAATCCACATGAGAGCGCAATGAGGGGAAGTAACTAACAGGTCGTGGTTGGGGTACTGTGTAGAACTGTGGTCACATGTCCTGCCTCTGGAGCTTGGGAAACTTATTTCAACCCAAATTCTGTGGCTTTCTTTTCACTGGGTAGTTTCTGCACAAGTTATTAAGCCCCAGTGATTCTGGGAATTCTCAGCTCTAAAACTGGGAAAACTACAGTTTGGGGCTTGTGAAGTCATTCTGAGGAAGAAGGAAGATACTGAACAGGAATAATTTTTACTTGGAATATTATAACTGCTTAAAATATTTAGCTAACCATTTTTGAAGGACTACTCTGTCCCAAAGATTATATTAGCATTTTCCATGCAATGCCTTAAGTAGTCTTCCTAATGTCATAATGTATGTTTATTGCATCCATTATGTAAGTGAGGAAACTTGAGACTCAGAAAAGTTAGAAACTGAACAAATACCACAAAGCAGGAGAGAATAGCAGAACTTTGATTAAATCCCAAGTCCACCGCTTTCCAAGCTATACAGCCTTCTGTTATATGTCATACTGAACCCAAGTTCAAAAAGGTAAGCTACTCAATTCTTAAAATGACATCACTTCTGCCTGTCTCCTTAGTAAAAAAAAAAAATCAAAGTAGGTTGGAAAGTTGAATTAGGAAAAAAGAATAAGGTATAAATGTTATTTTGTATTATAACCATTATATATAATGACATATAATATATATTATATGATACACATTAACATTAATAAGATATTTGATTATAAAGGACCCAAAATTCAGAATTTCCTTACTCAAATTTTCCTTCCTCTTAAATCATTGATGGTAGAAATCAGAGGAAACCTGAGGCCTCTCATGTTCAGTCACCGCCCTTAGAGAACAAGCTCATCTACCAGTTAGAAGTTTTCCCACCTCATTCTGTCAGTGGCTATAGCCATTCAGAATTTGGGCCACTCTCTCTACAGTGTAGCAAGGACCATAACCTCTTGAGAGAAAGGAATGCATTTTCACATCTTTTAACCTTCAGATCTTGATCTCCGGAGCCTGGACATGGAAGACACTCACTAAATATTGACTGTGTGCTGAACAAATGCCCAAGTACTCCTCCCATCCCAGGAGTGTTTATGGCCCCATTGATAATTTTCTCTCACTCCTTTCTCCTTTTATATCCAGAAGGCCTCCTAACATTTGAATGATACTAAGGGCAGTCATATTTCTCTCTGACTTCATTCTACAGTTCTTTTCTTTTGACTGCTGTCTGTTGTATAGGAGCATTATTTCAGATTTTCTGTTCTTTCCTCTCTGGATTCATGAGATTAAAACTAATGCAGATGGCCGGCGCCACAGCTCAATAAGCTAATCCTCCACCTGCAGCACCAGCACACCAGGTTCTAGTCCTGGTCGGGGCGCCGGATTCTGTCCCGGTTGCCCCTCTTCCAGGCCAGCCCTCTGCTGTGGCCAGGGAGTGCAGTGGAGGATGGCCCAGGTCCTTGGGCCCTGCACCCACATGGGAGACCAGGGAAAGCACCTGGCTCCTGGCTTCGGATCAGTGCAGTACACCAGCCGCAGCGGCCATTGTGGGGTGAACCAACGGCAAAGGAAGACCTTTCTCTGTCTCTCACTGTCCACTCTGCCTGTCAAAAAAAAAAAAAAAAAAAAAAAAAAAAAAAACTAATGCAGAGTCTCTTCCACATTTTCTATTGAGTAGGCCTGAGTCATTGAGGAGATTAAATTCAAAGGTGAGAGGAAGAAACTGCAAGTTCTGGCTCTGGTGGGTAAGCGGAAAGTAGACAGACCAGCGGTGTTCCTGGAGTCTGTCAAACACTTTTCCTGTGTGCACAGTGTGTGTGCTCCTTGGTAGAGGGTCTGTCTTTGCTCCACGTCACGTGAGAGAAATAGTTACAGAGCATAAGAGCCAAGGCTGCTGTGGAATTCTCTGCCCAAATTACATCAGATAAGCTCACTGTAAGCCTGGATTGAAATTAGATATTCGTGACAACTGCTCTCCCTCCAACAACACAGCTCCACTGTGATTCCCTATCCAAGTGTTTTTCTGCATGGCCATTTGCTGACTCTGCTCTTGATGGCCTAGGGGTGGATGAGGACGACATGGAAATGAGTTCAAGATGTTTTGCTGGCAAGTCTTCATAACATGTCATTTTAGCTCTACAGATGTACTAATATTTACAGATTTAACTCTTAGATTTACTAAGCATAGTTCAATTCTCTGCTGTGATGCTTACAAGTAACATAAAAGCATAGTATCTTAAATTTAATATAGTGGTATATACACAGTGTTCCTAAAAGACTTTGAAGATGACAGAATAAATAAAAGGACAAAGTCATTTTAGTTTAATATATTGGAAGCAAGGACAAATGTATGAGTATTATCCATGTTTAAACAAAACTCTTCTATTATCCAAGTTTAAACAAAACTCTTCCAAGTTGCCCGACTTCAGATAGAGCTCCCTGCTCATGGTCTGGAAAGCAGTAGAAGATGGCCCAAGTTGTTGGGTCCCTGCTACCTCAACCACTTTCAGGTGGGAGACCTGGAAGAAGCTCCTGGCTCCTGGCTTTGGCCTGATCCAGCCTGATCCAGCCCTGGCTATTGAGGCTATCTGGGCAGTGAACCAGCAGATGGAAGATTTTCTCTCTGTCTCTACCCCTCTCTCTGTAACTTTGATTTTTAAATAAATTTGAACTTTAAAAAAGTTTAAATTTAAATTTAAATAAATTTAAACTTTAAAAAAATTTCCTTCAAAGATAGTGCTTTGTAGGTACAGGTCACAGAAGCACAAAAGGAGACTTCCAGTGCCAACAGAGATGGAGCAATCCCATTGTAATCTATCTAATATTAATTGCAACTAAAATCTCTGGGAAAATAAAAAAGCGACTACTTGAGCATGCTGAGAAGTCACTAATACAAGCAGACTGGGGAGGGAAGAAAAGACTTGAAGAAAAACTACTTGAAGTAAATTTATTTTTCTCCCTTTAGTGCCTGGATTGATCTAAAGACAACTCCAGCATACAATTTCATGGTGGGCAAGTATAGGAAAATTTATGAATAAAATCATGTTTTTCTGGCCAGAAGACCAGGAAAAAGAACCCCTGTGACTCTGAGTATTGGGGTTAATTAATGTAAGGTTTTTTTCTCTTTTTTTTCTCTTTACTTCTACCAATTATGGCCCAAAGGCAGCCCTAGCCACAGCAATAGTGGTGGCAAAGAAAAGATGACCTAAAACCTCAAGAGAAAGGCCACCCCTCTCTCAACATGAATTGGGAAAAGGGGACCCTGTGATCCAAACAGTGGAAAAATCTATTGTTTTTCTCTTGTTGCTTTGTGTCCAGAGTATCTCCAGCCATAAAGGACGGTGCAGCAACAAGTGTAAATAAGGTTCCAAAAAAAAAAAATCTCGTCTCTCTAGTCACAGGAATGGAAAATGGAACATTGGGAACACAAGAATGTGAGAGCAACCTCAGGGGAAAGATCTAGAAAAGGGAATCCCCCAATTCTGCTCCGAAATAGCCAGTTCTAGGCTCATCACTGAGTTGTGTGTGCACGGAATGGACTCCAAGCTTGATGGCAAAATCTTTAACGCCGGCACCACAGCTCACTAGGCTAATCCTCTGCCTAGCGGCACCGGCACACCGGGTTCTAGTCCCGGTTGGGGCGCCGGGTTCTGTCCCGGTTGCCCCTCTTCCAGGCCAGCTCTCTGCTGTGGCCAGGGAGTGCAGTGGAGGATGGCCCAAGTGCTTGGGCCCTGCACCCCATGGGAGACCAGGAGAAGCACCTGGCTCCTGCCATCGGATCAGCGTGGTGTGCTGGCCGCAGCGCACCGGCCGCGGCGGCCATTGGAGGATGAACCAACAGCAAAGGAAGACCTTTCTCTCTGTCTCTCTCTCTCTCACTGTCCACTCTGCCTGTCAAAAAAAAAAAAAATCTTTAAAAGCTGAACTGATGTTGAAGTTACCAAGCACAGAAAATTAAATGGAACTCATTAACTGAATGAGACTGGATTTAAATTTCCTTCTAAAACAAACAGAAAAAGCAGAATTCTCCAGAAGATTTTAATAGGATTGAGTCTCATAATATAAAATTCAAATTTTCCCAAACATAATCTAAAATTATTTAAAATAAAAACAACCTATAAAATCCTCAACTCTCAATGAAACGACAATCAACAGATGTTGATATTGTCAAGGACTTTAAAGTAGCTATAATAACCAGCTCTGGGAATAAAGGTAAAAATATTTGAAACTGGTAGAAGGATGTGTAAGTGCTCTGCAGAGAAATACAAACTACAAAAAGAATCAAATTGAAATTTCAGAACTGAAAACTACAGCACCTGGCTGAAAAGTCACTGTCTGGGCTTAACTCAATAATAAAGATGACAGAAGAATGAGTTACCGAATTTTAAGACAGAACAATGGAAATTATCCAGTCTGAAAACAAATGAGCAGAGCCTTAGGAAGCTGTGGGATAATGTCAAAAAGTTCTAATATCTTGTCATTTGAGAGTCATAAGGAAAGATGGAAAAACAGTAGGCTTCTTTAACTGAATAATGGACAAACATTATAAGAATCCAAAGAATTAAGAACTTCTGCAACTTTTGTGTAAATTGATTATTGTGCCCACATTTTCCTTACCACACAATAGGAAAGCATGCATCTTTTGAGTGTCAAAAATATAGGATGCACGTTTCCATAATCACAAATACACTCGATGTCTCCATTGTTCCCACTGGAAAGATTTGATTGATGGCTTCTAATCAAATGTGCAAATAATATGCTTAGAACATTAAAACAGCTCTACCAAAATGATAATAGATTTCCTTTGTGATACATGTAAAACTAAAACAGCAACTTCCCTTGGTGCTTTCACCATAAAGCATCAAGTAACGTTATTCTGAAAGTTGTGTTGCCTGTAAATTTTATAGCAAAGTCAGAAAGGACAGAGCTTGCATAGCAAAGACCCTGGACAGGAGGCTTGTACTTTCTCAGAGCATAGTATTTCCTCCCTCAATCAAGAAAAAAGTTAGACTTGAGACTTGGTGATATGGAGAAAATCATACAACAGAGATATTTGCTGGAGTGTTTGAGTAATGGAGAAGGGGAAATGACCAGTAGTAGAGAAAGAGATATGCTGTTTGAGATGAATTCTGGGCAGCTGTACACTGTATTGGTGGGCTGTAGGAGCACAACAGATGGAAGTCACAGAGTAAACTTTGGGCTTCCTTTGCATTCATCGAAGGTTCCTAATGATCTTTGGGGAAAGCTTTTCACCTGAGCACATGTGTGGGAGGAGCTGGACAAGGAGAGCACGACTCATGCATTAGATATCACTGTCTCCACTGAGAGGTAGAAAAGGTTAAAGAGTTTTAAGGTCTAGAGAAAACACTGAGAATCCAAAAATACATCAATGAAATTTTGAACAAATTCCAATATTACATGTCATATATCCACTTAAACCAAAAACCCATTTAGTAAACTAGAAGACAAAGGAATAATAGAAGAATTTTAAAAGGAGACATATAGAAAAGAAAAAAGCAAAAGGGCAGATATAAATCTAACTATATCAATAATAACATCAATTGTGAATGAATTAAGCAATACGAAAGATGTAATTATCATCTGAATTTTAACTATATGGTGTCTATAAGAACCACACTTTGGATTCAAAGAAACAAAAAGGTTCAAAGTAAAAAGATGAAAATAGACATATCATACAAAAAAAGACCTTGTGTCACCATACTAGTATCAGACAAAATAGAATTTAAGACAAAAAATACGTTGCTGTAGATTAACAGAGACATTTCATAATTATAAAATGACCCATCAACAATTAATAATATAAACATATACTCACATGATAATAAAGCAATGTTGATTTAATATCTGAAAATCAGTTAATCTCATGTAGCATATTAGTAGAAAAATGTTTATAAACTGACAATTGGATAAGCTAAATATGACATATTCATACAGTGCATTTTATTTGACAATAAATGAAATGAAGGAAGAACTGTAAAATGAAGTCATGTGACACTCATCAACTTAACCAAATGGTACAACTTCCATCAACAAGAGCAGGATATGTGGCCATCCTGTGTCTTCTGATATGAACTATAAGAGACACACATCATCTTTGCAGGATTCTTGCCAGAAATGCACAATTCAAATTTAATCAATATCTAACAGTAAGACAAATACAGAATGTAGCATGTTCTGCAGAGTATGGACTATTATGAAGAAAAGGGGGAAAAAGGAAGGAAGGAAGGAGGGGAGTTGAGAGAGGAAAGACGGGAGGCAAGTATGGTTATCTTTTTATAACTATCTATGAAATCTGTTCTCTTTATATTAATAAAAAATTAAAGATTAAAAAATAAAAAGGAGAGTGAAAGTAAAGTTCTAGGTTATGAGAGATTGAAAATACTCAATAGAAAATGATAAATGCATATGTTAAATGTATCCTTATTTTTAAAATAAGTAAGACTAAGTGATTTTGGGTGACAACATTGAAAATTTGTGGTAGGTAGCATATTGGATGATGTTATGGAGTTAATGTTGATTTTACTGTGTGTGGAACTAGTACTGAGGTTGTTTAAGAAAAAAGGGTTCTTGGCCGGCGCCGCGGCTCACTAGGCTAATCCTCCACCTAGCGGCGCCGGCACACCGGGTTCTAGTCCCGGTCGGGGCGCCAGATTCTGTCCCAGTTGCCCCTCTTCCAGGCCAGCTCTCTGCTGTGGCCAGGGAGTGCAGTGGAGGTTGGCCCAAGTGCTTGGGCCCTGCACCCCATGGGAGACCAGGAGAAGCACCTGGCCTTCGGATCAGCGCGGTCCACCGGCCGCAGCACGCCAGCCGTGGCGGCCATTGGAGGGTGAACCAATGGCAAGGGAAGACCTTTCTCTCTGTCTCTCTCTCACTGTCCACTCTGCCTGTCAAAAAAAAAAGGGGGGGGGTTCTTGTTTTGGGTTATGCATATGGACAGATATTGAGATGTTTTTATGACAGTATCAGAATATTTAGGAAAAGAGAAGTATTCACTTATATATGGACATGGCTCTGTGTTTGTATATGTGTATTCACACAAATATACATATATATACAGGAGAGACATACATACAGCTATTGTGGCAATGTGTTAAAAGTGATGAAATTATATGTTAACAGTGTACAAGCATCCAATATATTCTTTTTTCAAATTCCTATGGGTTTGAAATTATCAATACTAATTTATTGCCTATATTAATAGTTTGAGCATTGAATTCTGCAAAAAATATGTCTCATTTATTTTTTAAACTTTCTACAAGATTTGTAAAATGCCCATATCACAATATTTGAAGTATAAAAATAGGAATTACCAACAAGAACAATAGTCTTAACAGGGTTTGCCTTTAGGTTTTGTCTAACTGTAGAAACAGAACATTCCAGAGACACCTGAAATTCATACACAGAGAAAACCTATGTCATTACAGATATCTCCGTTTGTACCATAAAAATCCCAGTAAGGAGAAAGGATACGTTTCTTCTATGATCTTCCTTGGTGCAAGAACGATCTTCTATAATGAAAACTGGCCCCAGGATGGGATTAATGCAGATGAGATTGCCCAAGAACAATACTAATCATAATCTCTGGAGTTTAACTTTTCAATTTTGCAGTATTTGCAAAGAAAAAATCCCCCCCAAGATAAATGTATTAATATTTAATAAATACAAAGCCAGATTACAGTGTTATTGAAAACCAAGTAATTTACATAAAGCCCTTCTATATTTGAACAAACACAGTAAACTGAGTAGCATAGCTTCTCAGACATGAAAAGGGTGTGAATAAAAGGAAGATTTTCAGGCTGCCAAAATGTTTTGTTCCTGGGCTAAATCTGTTGGCAAAAGTGACCAAATTCACAGTTTCAGAGTGATTATCCTTGTGGCTCTTGGACTTGTGGGCATGGATTCTATCAATGACCCAGGAAATTGGCCTTGATATACAGTATTTCATCTACTCAAAGATCAGAAATGTCATGGGAAAATATACTGTAATTTGTGTTTTCTCCCATCTCAGAGCATATAGGGAAATGACTCTTCCTCACATTTGATTAGCTTTGCTGGAGCTATCCCAAAGGTAGGTACATGAGCCAAATAAGTAAGCTAAGAGTTGGTCCTTAGGAAACTGGGAAAGTAGTGTATATATTATTTATATTATATGGGTAGGAAAGACCGTGCTGAAGGAACAAATGAAATACATTGTCGCCATGGTTTAATGTAATCATTTTATTTCTGGTTCACAAAATGTCCAGTTCAGGTTGGAGAGCGCTCTGCTAAATTGTAGCTTCTCTGTGTGAACCATGGGGACTCTGTGGCACTATATCAAACAGAAGACAGAGAAGTACAAAGTACCAAGAGTTGTTTACAGCAGTCAACTCTTGAAGTGGCTATAATCCCTCCTACCAATCTTTTCTTGGCCAGAACTCAGCCTTTGGGCTTCAAACCCAGGACAAATGAGGCTGGGAAAGGCAATCATCCAGGAAAAGGAAATGATGGGATGGGGGCGGGGGTAGATTGCCTAGTATTGCTTCCACCAGTATTCTCATTACTGGGATGATTCCCCTTACAGGTTAAACCCACTTGGTACATACAGTCAGTTTTTCACAAATATGGGAAGAATGTGGCGAGGAGTGACACCAACATAGAAAAAGACAAGGTAAAGACAGAAGAGCTTTTGTCCATCTCAGTGTTATAGACAATGTATCTTGTCATGATTCTGAGCTAATAAATAACGTCTACCTCCATTTTCTTCCTCAGTTCAGTTTGAGTTGAATTTGTACCTTTTGTAACGACCTGTCCTAACTAACTCAGAGTCCTCAAAAATAAATTCCGTTATTGCTGAGGACAGTCTATGTTTGCAAACCAATCATTTCAAAAGAGGACTCAGTCTGTACCTTTCCCCCATCTTATGTATTGTCATTGCCGTGCAGTTGAGTAAATTAGGAACACCACTATCTCCACGTTTTCCCCTGCCATTCACCGACTCCAGCATGTCTTTAACACGCTCTGCTTCACCAAAGCTTCTCTAAGACCAGCAATGACCTAAACTTTACTTTTGGTGGGTACTTCTAGATCCTTATTTTCCTTGATCTCCTAGCAACATTTAACACTTCTAAGAATTCCCTCCTTGCTGCAACTCTCATCTCCCTTGGCTTCTACTAGCCCACACTCTATTGGTTCTTCTGCCACCTCATGAGCTGCTCCTTCTAATTCTTTTTTTTTTCCCAGCTTTTCCTTCCCTACATGACTTTAATTTGATTATTTAATGGCTCAACCTTATATACTCTTTTTGATCTATATCTTTCCATAAATAACCTTTTGATGGAAATCCTACATTTGTAACCCTAGGCAAAAATCCTCTTCCAAGTATCAGATTGGCATAAACCCTAAATTTCTCTTCTTCAATGATTAAAATACGTACAAAGAGGCAGGTTTTTGACCTCCTAGTTAAGACACTGGTTGAGATGCCTGCATATTGTACAGCTTGAGTTTATTCCTAGTTCTGGCTCCTAACTTCAGCTCCCTACCATTGTGGACCCTAGAAGGCAGTTGTGATGGTTCCAATGGTTGGATCCTTGCCATCTATGAGTGAGATCTTGATTGAGTTTCCTGCTCCTGGCCTCAGCTAAGCCCAGTCCTGGCCACTGCAGACATTTGGAAAGTGAACTGGTGGATGGGAAAGCATGCTCACTCTCTCTTTCTGTCTCTCTCTACATAGAGAGAGAGACATTATACTGCATAAAATAAGCTCACAAGGTCAAAGAATGGAACACATTGCACTACCTTAGTCTAATGACACAACAACGACACAAGTTTACAGATATTATACTGCATAAAATAAGCTATACAGAGGGTACATATTTTATAATTCCGTTTGTTTGAAAATAAAGAAATGGCAAAACAAATTGATGATTGAAGTCAAAATAGCGATTATTTCAGTGGAGGTTACTAACTGAGAAGAGGCACGATAGAGCTTCTGGTGTGCTAAAAAGTTCTATATTTTTATATGAGTGAAAATCACAAAGTTATTTACATATGCAGAAATTCCATCAAACTGTGCATTTACAATTAGTGGACTTTTGGGATTTTATATATCTTTTTATTTATTTATTTAATTTTTTGACAGGCAGAGTAGACAGTGAGAGAGACAGAGAGAAAGGTCTTCCTTTGCCATTGGTTCACCCTCCAATGGCCGGCACGATCGGCGCACTGCGGCCGGCGCACCGTGCTGATCCGATGGCAGGAGCCAGGTACTTATCCTGGTCTCCCATGGGGTGCAGGGCCCAAGCACCTGGGCCATCCTCCACTGTACTCCCTGGCCACAGCAGAGAGCTGGCCTGGAAGAGGGGCAACTGGGACAGAATCTGGCACCCCGACCGGGACTAGAACCCGGTGTGCTGGCGCCGTAAGGCAGAGGATTAGCCTAGTGAGCCGCGGCGCCAGCCTCTCTTGATTCTAACTTCCCATGATTCTTGGCAATTCCTTTGTCTGATCACATCCAGAATTTTTCTCTTTTGCCTCCTCGCCCCCCCCCCCCCACCTCTCCCTCTCCCTCTCTGGTGTGTTTGGAGTAGTCAGCTAGATCTGACTCTACCTGGTTTCTTCTATTTTTGATGCATTAGTAAAAGTGCCTTGTTTTACAGCACCATTTGTTGAAAATCTTTTTTTCCATCACGTATTTCATGGTATTTAGGCTGAGAAAGAGAGCAGTGTTCAGGGCTCAGCTTGCCACAACTTATTCCCCAAACATATATACATTCACTTAGGACTAGATTAAATGTTGTGTTTAACTTGATTTAATAATTCTTTTTAAGATTTAATTTCAATTTTAATGTTCTGTTAATATAAAGAGAACAGATTTTTGCATTCCATAGGTAGAGTTCCAAGAATACAACCATACTTCCCTCAAACCCCACCTCCCCCCACCCCCAATCTCCCTCTTTCTCCCTTCTCTTCATCAGTTTTTACAAACACATAATTTTAATCTCTATATTCAAGGATATTTGCCAATCATTATAATATTCAAAAAGTAAGAAGTATAAAGACCACAGTTCCACAGGAGTATAAACGTGAGCTAAAAATGACAATAATATACCAAAGTGATCACTTCATTTTATACTTTTTTGTGTTCCATATTAGCTGCTACATATCAGAGAAAACATGATACTTGTCTTGTTGAGATGAGCTCATTTCACTAAGCATAATGACTTCCAGTTACATTCATTTTGTTGCACAAGATAAGATTTCATTTTTTATGGCTGAGTAGTATTCTATAGTGGATATATACCACATTTTCTTTATCCAGTTATCTGTTGATGGAAATCTGGGTTGATTCCATATGTTAGTTATTGTGAATTAAGCTGCAATGAACATGGAGCCACAGATAACTCTTTCATATGCTGATTTCAATTCATTTCAGTAAACTCTCAGGCATGGAATGGCTGGGCCATACAGTAGATCTATTTTGAAATTTCCGAGTAATCTCTATAATGGCTATATTAGTTTACATTCCCACCAACAAAGCACATACCATACAGTTAGCCAAATATGTGTACTTTGATAGAACTGATGATAGAGTATATGCCTGGTATGATTCCAGTGTTCTCAACCCCATCTCATCTCTTCATCACTAAAAGTATTTTGGTCTATTGGCCATTTGTAAAGAGTGTTTTTTCCCTTCTGTCCTAGTAAAGAAGTCAATACTTCTAACTTGATGAGTTCAGAGTTTTTTTTGTGTGACTCAAACTTATAGTTTCTCTGAGATAAGAGATTTTTAATGACTGCTATTTTCTGGGACTTGAATAAACATCAAATGTTGATGGGAAAAAAAAGCTGACGGATACATGTAATTCTGAGTGGATTCTGAGAACACAGGAAAGTGGTAGGGAAGCACAGCTGAATAGAAATAGAGGAAATTGAGTCATAAAGCAGGTGCAGTAGCTCTCTGACAACAAGGGTGACAGGAAGGTACCAGGAGCATTGAGACTCTATGTATCAGGCAATCTGGACAGGGAAGGGCTGAGAATGGTCACAGATCCTATAATTTGTTAATGAGCAGGATTCTCTCTGCCATTTGTATGGGTTGGCCTGCAGAGCCAAAGGCATTTCTTTGCTTACACGGTGACAATAGTCAAGATGAAGAGAACAAAAACACAGAAATCCACATGTCTGATGCCACCATAGTATGTGCCAGACTAAGACTTAAATAATCTAAGATTTAGATAAGCCTTGTATTATCTGGTGAGGTTAGTCCTGGGTCTACTTGCATTCTACAGATGAAGAACGAAGCTTATAAATACTGAGTGCCCATATTTCACATCTATGGAATGGTTTTTATTTAACTATAAATCAATCTTACATTGTGAATATAAAAAGATTATTATTACTTAGTTCAATTGATAGAGTTGGACCCAAAGCTGTGCTTCTGGCACACATAGGATGGGTACTTTCTGCAGTGAGCAGGTTGCAGACAGCAGACATTCTAATACCTTTATCCAGCCCCTGCCTTCTGCTAGCTGTAGGTATTCATAGAGTGAATCTAGCACCACACAAGTGGACCCTGACTTTGAAACCTAAACATGTGTGTTGAGAAGCAGTTGCAGTAGAGCTAGGGATAGAAAAAATAAAAAGCCAGTCACTTTAAAGCAGAAACTAAAAAGTTTATGAAAAAAATTATATTAAAGTCATCAACTTTCTCTTGCTTAAGGACGAAAACTTACAGCGTGTTGGAATACTATTTACTATATTACAAGTGAATGCTAACAATCATCTATTTCTTTGCTCTTGTCATGTTTCTGCCTGGGGTATCTATATTTGATCACAGTTCTTTTAATGGATTAAACTAATAAACATGCATATGAAAATTGCAATACCTGCAGATATAAAGTCAAAAGGAGACATGAAATGCACCGTCTAAAAGAATTGCTATTTCCTTTTCCAAACAATCATCATGGAAGTCAGTTTGGCAAGGGTGGCGTTGATTTATGGTTGAGGACATGGAAATGTATTGGGAAATTAAGTGCAACCCAATTAATACATAGAAAAGTCCCTCCCCAATGTGGACTTGGCTATTTCTTTGATAGCAAAATTCTATTCTCAAAAGATTATATTTCATGGAGGATTAGCCTTTGTTATTCTTATAATACATCAAGATTAGAAATGAACTTCTCTTAATCACTTCATAGAATTACACATGGTAACTCTTGGCTGGCTAGACTTGGAATGTCATCAAAGATAGAACCTGCAGGGCCCAAGTAGGGGATCTATAATCAAGGCAGGATATATACTGATGAGATTAATTTTTAATCATCAACAGAACCAGAGCACACAGAGCAAGTGTTTCATAATCATTCAAGAGAATGAAAGAATGGAAATAAAAGGAAGGATAAATTTAGTGGCTTCCATGGTCAGGATTCATACTATGTTTATGATTCCAGTGTAGAGCAATCATTTTACATTAATATTTAATCTACAAATGCATTACATATGGGTGGTCACAATCTGGTGTTACCACATATGTTAACTAACATAATTTAATTGTGAAGGACTTTTATGAATCACCAACTTTAGCTCCTACATTTTACAGAGGTAAAAATGAGATTCAAATAGCTTTTTTGATATTATCTAACATCATAACCCATCATACTTTACAATATAACTGCAGGTAAAATTTTGGTTTCTGATGTATCAGCATATGATCTGATTTTCTGTTAATATGAAGCCAGAGATCAAGATCAATAACATTCTAATCTATTGTCTTTTCTTACAACTGTATTTGTGTCATGTGCTAATTCATTTATTTAATTTTTTCAAATATTTGTTGAGCACCTACTGTATGCCAAATTCTGTGTGGGGCACTGAGAATAAAGCATTGCATGAGTTAGCCATTGGTCCTGTCCAGTGAGTCTTACAGTCTCATAGAAGGCAGGCTACTAAATGAGAAATTACAAGTGAAAAGTCGTCTTTGAAACGAGGTTTTTCAGGACAGGCATTGCCTCTGCTTTCTACATAAGAAAACTGAATGCTTCCAAGAGGATATTAGGAAGATATGAGAGTGAGTCTAGGCTTTTGATTCCAAATTCAGTACACTTACCAATTCATAATAACCTTTAAAATGTATAAAGATCAACTGCCATATATTCACTTTTAATCAGTTAGGCTCTTTTAAGTCTATGCACTAAGGTAAAATCTGTTATTTTGCCAGCATGATAACCATTTCAGCTTCTAGTAATGGAAACAAGAATTTTATTTTTGGGGCTGGCACAGTGGTGTAACGGGTAAAGCTGCCACCTGCAGTACTGGCATCCCATATGGGTACCAGTTCAAGTCCCGGCTGCTCCACTTCCCATCCAGCTCTCTGCTATGGCCTGGGAAAACAATAGAAGATGGCTCAAGTCCATGGGCCCCTGCAACCACGTGGGAGACGCAGAAGAAGCCCCTGGCTCCTGGCTTCAGAATGGCCCAGCTCTGGCCATTGTGGCCAGTTGGGGAGTAAATGAGCAGATGGAAGATTTCTCTCTCTCTCTCTCTCTCTCTCTCTCTCCTTCTCTCTCTGTGTAATTCTGACTTTCAAATAAATAAACAAATCTTTAAAAAAAATTTCCTTTTCAAATCTGATTTTCCCTGTTCTATGTGTGTGTGTGTGTGTGTATAAGTCTATATGTGTGTACATGTGTATGCAAATGTGTGTTTGTACGTGCCCATTTATGTATGTCTGGCCAGGGAGTTTGTCTCAGCAGTAAACACAAAATCCAAGTTGATGTCTCAAAAACTTCTATGAAGAGAAAACACTCTCCTCTGATAGCTATGAAGTGGGGAGTCTCAAAGATTAGACCTATGGAATTGTTATGAGAACCTGCCTGATGGGGCCAGCGTTGTGGTGTTATAGGTAAGGCTGCCACCTGTAACACTAGCATGCTTTATGATCATCAGTTTCAGTCCCAGCTGCTCCACTTCTTATCCAGCTTCCTGCTAATGGTCTGGGAATAGCAGCCAAATATGGCCCAAGTGCTTGGGCCCCTACCACCCATGTGGGAGATCCAGAGGATATCCTGGCTCTTGGCTTTGGCCTGGCCCAGCCCTGGTCATTGTGGCCATCTAGGGAGTGAACCAGCGGATGAAGGTCTCTCCCTCTCCATCTGTCTGTCTCTGTCTCTCCCTCTTTCTCTGTAACTCTGATTATCATATAAACAATTAAACCTTTTAAAAAAAAAAAAAAGATCCTGCCTGAGAGTGAAGTCAATGCTCAGAGAGGAGATCATAGAATCTCTAAAGGCAACTGTGTCTAGACCTTGAAACTTTGACTTACGGAAGTAAATTTTTTATTTAAACCAGATTGAATTGGATAATCTGATACTTTTAGCAGGAAGCATCTCGACTGATACCCTAACTATACAAAACAACTGGGGCATGTTTTAATATATCCACAATCCTCAGATTAAGTATCCCCTGTCTATACTCATTAAATCAGGGAGATTTTCTGGGCTTGGTTTTCCCAGCACAAATGACTGATGTGAGTCACACAGGAATTATCCAAGCTAGCCACTGAAGGGGTGGGAGAGGATTTTAGGATCATGAATCCTAGTCTTTCACCCTTTCCTGAGTTTTTCAAAAATCATCTCCAATAATTAGATCATGGTTTGACAAATTTTAATCTGCATCAAAATCACCCAGACCAGCCTGATGCTTGAACGACACTTTGAGAACATTGATACAAGAGCAAACGGATTTGATTGCCTCCTCCTTGCATGCCTGCAGAGCCACTGGTAGAAGTTAGTGTGCACATGTGACAAAGTCAATTTCAGGCTCAATGGAGTAGCTTCCAAAACTTGATATCTAGGTCTCCCTGTGCAGATTCAGACTTGTGAAGCTGAATATAGAATTATCACTAGGTCTGTCATCTGGTATGAAAAATGAAAAAAACGTAGAGAATTTTCTGCAACCTGGAGAGGGTGAGTAAAGGTATTTTGTTGGTATCAGAGTTCATGCTGTAGGGACAAGACCTTCTGTCTTTCCTGAGGCTAAAGAGAAGGGATCTGAGAAGGCAGATAACAAGGGCTTTGAATCAGAGCTTTTAAAGTCAAAATTGTAGCATCTTCTCCATTGCCAGTAGGTCCTCACTTGAGCGTATTGTGAGCTGCTCACCAGAAGCAAAATGGAGCTGAACAACCTCAGAGGGAATCAACAGCTTTTGAAAAGATAAGAAACACTCAAGATTCTATAGCGACAACTGTGGGAGGTTACTACCGAGTCTCTTCAGCACACTACGTTGCTACTGCAGTCACTCATGGCAAGTAATGGGAAGCCATAGCTAAAGTTTTCAGATAGCAATTGCTGAGAATTACCACAAATATTTACCAAGCATGGAGCACGTGCAAGGCTGTTACTAGCTGTTGGGAGAGCTGGTGGCCTGAAAGAGGCAGACAAACTACTACACAAGAGCTTGTGATCTGAGAGGAAGAGAAAGTGTGTCCCCAGAACACAATGCAACAAGAGTAGAAAATGAGAACAAGAAAAGTGGCATTTAAGAGCGAGAGCATTTGTCATTGGAAAGCCTGGGCTTGCTGTGGAAAGGCAGGGAGCACACAGCTGCACAGGGGAGAGGAGGACTATGCACTGGGATCTGATCATGAATGGCCTTGGTGTCCAGACTGTGACCCCTGGAGACTCCACAGAGATCTCTGAGAAGGGGAGTATGATGGGCATAGCCAGTTTCTAAGAAGATTATTAGTCTGGCCATTTAATGACCAGACCAAGTTTCTTAATTCCAAAGAACTATGATAGCTCCACCACACTGCCGGCTTAGAAAGATGAAGATGGTCTCTCCCTACAGAATGAGGAAATGTACATGACTACGGTATTCTGGATCACTTCTGAAGGATGGGGTTTGAAAGTTTAATTCAGGTTTCCAGAACACCCATCAGAATTCCAATATTTTTCTAAATGACAAATCCACGTACCCTTGATCGATGAAACAGCCTCTGGAAATTTTACTTTCAGAAGAGCATGTATAGAGTGATACATGCACAGGTCATTCCCTGCAATGTCCTTTAAAATGGCAAAAAACATTGCAAACCACTCAAGCATCCCACAGGAAATTGATAGAATCACTTATTATATATCTATGCAATGAAACATTATGCCCCTATAAAAATGAATGAGAATTATTTTCACATAAAAAATATACCTCTGATTTAGAAGAAAATAGTGCTGAACAGCACAGTATTTTCTGTATAAAGAAGAAAAAGAGTCAGGGAAAGTGTTGTGCCACAGCAGGTAATGCCACCAACAACACCCATATGGGTACCACTTTGAGTCCCAGATGCTACCCTTCTGATCCAGCTCCCTTCTTACGCACCTGGGTAAAGCAGCAGAAGATGGTCCCAGTACTTGGGAGTACTTGTTCTCAGTACTTGGTCCCTATCACCCACATGGGAGACCTGGAAGAAACTCTTGGCTCCTGGCCTGGGCCTCAGCCCTAGCCGTTGAGGCCTTGTGGGGAGTGAACCAGAATGTGGAAGATCTCTCTCTCTCTCTCTCTCGATCTCTCTCTCTCTTCACCCCCCTTCTCTCTCTCTGACTTTTTCAAATAAATAGATAAATCTTTTTTTTAAAAAATCTTTAAAAAGGAAAGGAGCTATATAAAAAAATTGCCAAGAGGTAATTATGTGAAAGTATTACTATGTCAACATATTACATATTTTGTCAAATGCCAATGAGCAGAACACATTAAGCCTTCGTTGCTTGTGAGCCTGGATGAAGACAAGCAAGCCCAGCACAGAAGACCTGGATGAGAAGGCTAAGGATGGAGAGTTTCCATACAGTCTGGCCACCCCAGGGGCACTTAAATCCAATCCCTTTGGAGGAATCTAATTCCTACTCCTTGCTATCGGGCACGGCTGATTCTTCTCCTACAACAGAACTCACGCTTCCAAGAAGGCTTTGGGAGTGGTGAGCTGGAGATCACTGGGATATCATCCCCAGGCGACCCCCACCCTGTGCCCAACTTCCACAGAAGGGAGCAGATAATCCAGCCCTGGCCAGTTTTCTGGGCTCAGAGAGTACATGCCAGCAAAGCAAAGCACTTCCTTCCACTTTATAATCTCCCATTTTACATCAAATATTACCAAATAAGGGTGTGTCACCATCATTAGCATTACCATCAACAATTCTGGAGCTACCTCCTTCACCTCTTGCAGACTTTGCCCATGCCTCTGTCTTCTTTTCTGCTAAACTTTCTCACAGTTGGAGAAGTGCATGTGGGGGGGGGGGGGGGCAGGGGGTGCATGTGCACTCTTCCTTGTAAAAGAAATTGGACCCTAGTGGGTAAAATATGTTGCGTTTAGAGTAAGATAAATATAGGTTCTTTTGCCAGTTAGGCACTTGCTGGTGGCCTGGCCTTGGAAAAGTTACTTGATTGTTTAAGCTCAATGCCTCACCGACAAAACAAGCCTGTTTTATAAAATAAAAAAGGGAAATGTTTTTACAGCATTAGCCCTGAACCTGACACCTAGAAATGACTGCATAAATGTGTTGCTGTTGATATGGTGATGACTTTCACCCCCCGGGGTGTGAACCTTCTGACACAGAGTGACCTCATAGCTTTTGATAGAAAATATATTGAGGAACCCTTATCAGCCTGTTTGGATCAGTTGCAATACAGGGAGGTGAAATCTCCTCTGTGAGTTCCATGGAAACTTGTTTCATATTCTTTAAATAAACCCAGGGTGGCAGGGGACCGGGGGGAGGTAGCTTCATTTATTTCTGAATCCATCCCCAACTTGTATAAGGAGCTAAAGTGGCTGACGGTCATTTAGGCTGCAGCAGGCCCCTTTGCTGTGAACTCCTCCTCTAATTAGGCTTGTGATTACAGAGAAAGGACAAATAGGCTCAGCCAAGATATCTTCTGCTGGGAGTGTGGACACAAGACAGACTCAGCTTCCCCCTCTCTTTGTAGTCTTTAAACAGACCCCCGGCACATTCCCTACACTCTCATCAAAAATTAAAAGAAGGCTTTTCACATGGGTGTGGCCTGGATCCTCGAAGAAGGAGCCACTCTGTTCTGGTTCACAGAACACTCTGGTATTACACAGTGTCTTTTAGGGTGTCCTCTCTCTGCGCCTGTCAGCATCCCTTCCTGTCTCTTCAAACTGTAACAAACAATTCTTTCCCAACTAAAATTAAAAGTACTTAATATTGGCAGGCTCCTTCTAAAGATTCAGAATTTCTTTTAAAGTAGAAACAACTTGGTCTGAACGATGCTAAGGAACTGAACTAATGATGATTCAGGGAATGTGGAGCGAGAATGCAAAGCAAGTAAGTCTGAGGCCAACTTGCTCTACCGCCTCCGATATTCAAAGAGGGCTACAAACCAATTGCCTTCCAGAGCTGGAGAAGGGCACACCGCTGGACGTTCTCTCTCTCTTCTCTATTTCTCTGGCACACAGAAACCTGGCTGCTTGGTCTGACTGGAATGTGAATGCCACCAAGGAGGTTTATGAATGGACTGGGGTTATCCTGAGGTCCTGATGATGTGTGGGCTGACCAATTCATTACCATCATGGGCTGTAACAACCACCTCTCTCCAAGGCATTATTCAGTATTCAGAGCAGAGTTCTGGGGCAAAAAGTGTTGGAAGAGTCAACATTCTATCCACAAAGGAGGGAAAAAAGTATCTCCCTTTGCCCTGATTCTAAAACAGCTTCCTAGGAACCTAATTTAGACTCAGGGTTTCCCCCATTAACTGTATAAATGGAATTAACTTGATTCCAGCAGAGAACATAAAGTACTTAAGGAATTGCTTTGGCCAGATGACACATTATTAGCAGTAATAAGGGGCAGAATTATTTAGTAGCTACATGGTCTTTTATTTGCGGAGAGCAGCTGATAGCTTTCTTGCACACATGTTATAATCCTAGTGGTCACTTAACACTGTCCATTTGTTATATCTGTCTATATTTAAAGCATTTAGGCAGGCGCCACAGCTCAATAGGCTAATCCTCCGCCTGCGGCACCAGCACACGGGGTTCTAGTCCCAGTCGGGGCGCCGGGATTCTGTCCTGGTCGCTCCTCTTCCTGTCTAGCTCTCTGCTGTGGCCCGGGAGTGCAGTGGAGGATGGCCCAAGTGCTTGGTCCCTGCACCCGCAAGGGAGACCAGGAGAAGCACCTGGCTCCTGGCTTCAGATCAGCGCAATGCACCGGCCGCAGCGCACCAGCCGCAGCGGCCACTGGGGGGTGAACCAACAGAAAAAGGAAGACCTTTCTCTCTCTCTCTCACTCTCCACTCTGTCAAAAAAAAAAAAAAAAAAGGCATTTAAACACTGGTGATACCAAGTAAAATTAATTCTTATGAAAGCCTGCAGCTGCCTATCTGTGTGATTTGGCAATTCATTTATTCTTTAAAAAAAAAAGATTTATTTATTTATTTATTTGAAAGGCAGGATTATGGAGAGAAAGGGATAGAGAGGGAGAGAGAATCTTCCATCCATTGGTTCACTCCCCCAATGTCTACAATGCCCAAGGCTGCACAAGGCCAAAGCCAGGAGCCAAGAACTTTACTTAGGTCTCCTACATGGGTGGCAGGGGCCCAAGCAATTGGGCCACCTTCTGCTGATTTCTCGGGCACATTAGCAGGCAGCTGAATTGGAAGCAGAGCAGTCAAGACTCAAACACATACTCCAATATGGGATGCCAGTATCACAGGTGGCAGCTTAATCCACTGTACAACAATTCATTTATTCACAGATTACTTGCCTCTCTGGCCGAGGCTTCTAAACCCAAGGCTCCTCAGCCACCACCTTCTATTTGGGGCAGCTTTTCTTCCTGTGTGCAAATTCTTTTCTTGGTTTTATTCCACAGCCATTAGATGCCTTTAAATAGGTTTAGCCTTAGGATGCTTGAACTTTAACTAACCAAACCCCAACTGTAGGTTTATCAGGAGTATTAAGAATAAACTATGATTTGCTGTAAATTATATTTTTCCACCAATCTCCACTGTAAGTCCATTTCTGATATTGCCATTTCCTGTTTGGTGAGTTGTGTGTTGGTGGCAATGAGGGAGGTACTAATAATCAAAAAAGAATGCATTGAGTACTTGAATGTCAAGCACTTAGCCAAGCACTTCACTTGCAGTCACATTACTTACTACAAGAACCCTAGTCCCCTCTTAGACAGGCTCAAGCTGAGACCCAGGCCACACAGCTATTCAGTGCTCTAACTCACATTCATATCCACCCCATAAGACTCTACACCATGCACTTATCACCACTGTTCAAACTTCATTGGCTTTCCATCTCTTGAGTCTTGTAAGTTGAGGGGAAGGAAGATTTGTTCTCATTTGTGAAACAGATTTCAACAGTTTAGTTTCATACACAGTGTGTTCTGGTAGGAAACCTTAGGGATTCAAATTGCTTTGATGCTGCAAGCTAACAGAGAATTACCTCTCTTCCTGCTCTTCGATCTTCCATTTTCTTCTTTCTTTATTCATTTTTTCCTTCCAGATTGATGGCTTGAGTTTCAATTTTGCATTTCTCCTTTTAGAATAGGATTTCAGCTCCTTCATTGTATAACCCGGCTCTTTCTACCCGATGTCCTAAGAGTAATGCAGTGGGCTGTGGGGATTGCTATAGGGCCACACAGTGATAATTGGAAGGGCATCAGGTAAGGAGCCCCAATTTTTCTTCTTAAGAAATATGAATCCCCTTGAGGCTCGAGAATCTCTGCAACATTTTTAACAAAGTTTACTTGTATATCCTCTTCTCTCTCACCTCTGGCCTCCTCACCATTCCCAGATGACTCCTCTTGTGCAGGAAAGCAACCTGAGATATTGATTTACAACGGGTTTGGTAACATAAGGCAGTACCTCTGTCAGCAAACACTGAAATAGATGACTGTGTCAGGAGGATTTGAGGCGAAGGAATGTTTCTCCAATGGTAGAATTTTATGTCACAGCAATTACAGCCAACAGGTGTCATGTTCTTACTCAGTTCAAGGCATTACACCAAATCCTTTCCATATCACCCCATTGAAACCTCACCTCAAAAATGAATGAATGAACTACAGTTCAACCTTACACAACAGATACATGCATCTCATTTTACTACGAAGAAATGGTAAGCCATTTGTCTTGTATGTCACAGATGATAAATGTAGGAAGTGAGCCTCCTCTCTAGTCAGTTTCCTTCAAAAACTACACCTAACCCCTGCTCACCTGGGTGAAGGGCACAGGTGTGGATGGGAGAGCCTTCCCAGAGGGCCATGCACACAGGCCAATCCTGACAAATAATTAACAGGGTTTCCCTCCCACTCCCCAAGTATGGTAATTTACTGAGCGTCCAAGGACGACAATGAGGTGATTCCTGACCCCTGGCTATGACTGAGGGATCAGCCCTGGGAAGCCTCAGATGTCCTCTGTTGGACTAAAGTGACCTTCCTTCTTCCATGCTCAGTAGGAGAGAGGCAGCGATGACTCATTTATTGATCAACTACTGAACGCACTCTGTGCTAGACTCTTTCAGACTTATTTCGTGGAAAGCCCATCCCCCTTTCTCCTTAATAGGTGTCTGTAGATTGAACACTGTCTTAGGTATTAGATAACTGGAAGATAAACTTAAAAAAAAAAAAAACTTATTGGACTTGAATTTTCTGCCTTTACATCATCTTCACCATACCAGTAGATCAACGTCTGTGTGATAGTTTCAGATGTCTCTGCTGCTGAGCTGTAGTACCCAGATGTAGTACCCAGGAGTTGCTCTGAGACCATTTGGTTTGTGTGGTTAACATTTACCATGAATTGATTGAAAGTAAGAGAGATTACCCTCAACACTGTGAGTGGGATTTACCCAATTGGTTGAAGGCTTAAAAGCAAAACCGAGATCCCTGTAGACAAATTCTGCCTCAACACTGCAACACCAACTCCTCCCTGTTTCCAGTCTGCCCTCCACATTTCACACCTGCCAGCCCCACAGTCAGCGAGTCAAATCCTTAAGTCTATGAGTTTGTTTGTCTATATCTACAGTATATCTACACTGTGTCATTTGCTCAGTCTAAAATTTCATAGCTCTTAAAAGTACATGTTTGGGAGCTATCAACTCTGAACAAAGCAACATTGGCTCTGCCTTTCTCTTGGATGGAATTCTTTAGTTCTCAGCATTCCTCCAAGCACTCGATGCCATCATCACCTGGCTCAAGTGATGAGTGATCACGTGATTCTGAGTGCTTTCATTTCTGTTCCCAATGAAAGTTTTAAAAAGAACAGCATGTGGCTGAGTGGTTGAGGAAGTGACCTGGAGTTCTGTGTCATGCAAATGCCATCTTACAGTGCTTATCTAAAGGAGAGCTGACTGTCCACAATGTCTCCATTCTATTCCTAATGAAGATGTGGTGGTCATCACTTTGCTGTCTCTAGGTAAAACATCAGCTTTGGGGTGGGGGCGGCTCCCGTGACACTTTTCAGAGACTTAGATTGCTATGATGTGTCGCATTGAGTCAAACTTAATTGGTTTCTCTCTGACAGATCTACAGTCCATCACGTCATGGGGAAAGATTATCTAAATGGCCTTAAGATGAGCTGATTTGCCTCTCTTCAAAGACAAATTAATGAAAAAATTCAGCAGAGGAGTGTTTAGCAGGTTGGAGCTCATAAATCTGTCAACAAACTTTACTGTCCGTATACAAGAAATTAGGTGAGGTTTTTTTCACCCTTACCTCTAATGTCATTTTGAATTATGTACTACTCTGCATTATGGATAGGTTGGCTTCTTCCCAGGTGGTAGCCACGTCAAGGGAAGACAGGAATAGGTTTTATTTTTAGTTCAACCTGCTTCTGATTCAGAGCTTAGAGAGACATACATTCAGGCATCAGGTTAAGAAAATAATCTGTAACAGGTCAGCCAAACCAATGAGACGTAATCAGTGATATTGACAAGCCTCTAGATTGCATTGATTTTCCCATCCAAGCTGAAAAACTCAGTGACAATTTTCATTCCACTACCCTATTAGTTGTGAAAAATTCTCCCCTGAAAAAAAATTATATTAGTCACAAGTTCTTTATATTTATCTATGCTGTTTTACTACAAGATATGACCTTGGGCATAAATAACTTGCTACTTATTGAATGCTGACTCTTCAGGGCCTGCATGTAGTCTTATACAGGTTGTGCACTGCAACAGAGAGGTAAGCCAAGGCAAGAGGGGATGATGGGTAGGAACTGAAATTCAGCCACACTCTGCTTGCCAAACTGTCTACATTGAAGAAGAGGCACCTTCTTCCAATTCACATGAGGTACTATGTGGCATGCCTGCTACTATGCAAAGACACTGGACTGGGAGGGTTACATATGCTATCACAATTAATCCGTGCACACGCTATGAAACACGGAGCTATGAACAAACTATGATTGAGTCAACAAAACAAGAATGTGTGGATACTTTTCCAAAAGGCAGCAGGCTTTGGGTTCAGCATGATGTAGGCAGGCAGATAGATTTGTGAGTTGGAAGACCACGCCCCCTTTGTAAACTCATGCCCCTACCTGATCCCACCTATACGCCCACCTGCAAATCAGACTACGTAACCACTCCCCCTTTGGGAGTAAATAAAAGGCCTGGACCACAGCGGGCCCTTAACCTTGTTGTCCTGTGGGAGCGTGGCTTTCGGGCTGCCCACTCTCTTCTTTCCTGCCTGCATGCTTCCTCCACGTGGCTCACTCCTGGCCTGCTCTCTGCCTGATAAGGACCCAACTTAGCTTCTGGATCTCTCTTTCTCCCCTAAATAAAGTGCTCACTTTCCTGTGCATTTCTCTCATTGAATTGAAAGGAACGGCCAAGAGCCAAGAGCTGCCATAAGAATGGCCTTAATAAAACAGTCCTGGGAAATGGGGAGTAACCTAAGTTCACAGAGAAGGCAGATAGCTACTACCCAGAGATAAGGGCTACTACCCAGAGATAAGGGCGACAGAACATCCTGGTACGCACCTAAGCCCCCTCCCCTGTGCTTGTTCAAGCTTAACAAAGAAACTGCGAGGCATGTAGGGCACGTAGCCACCCCTTTCTGCTCTTCAAGGACCCCCTCCCCATATCCAAGCTTAGACACGTAGGGCACGTAGCCCCCTGTTTCTCCTCCTCCTCGACGACCTCCTCCCCTTGTAGTTGCCCAATAAACTTACGCCACCCTATAGTATGTTAATTTTGTGGTTTTGCCCTTTAAAAACTGTGTAAAATGATTGTTCGGGGCTCCTCTCTGCCCCCGCTGCTTGCAGCAGCAAGAAGAGGGCCCATTTGCGCAAATGAAATAAAACTGCCTCCTGCCTTTTGCATCGTCTGGTCTGGAGTCTGTGTTTCTGGGGTCGTCACAAAAGGACACCGCTTTTGGGGTCCTACAGAATAAAGGCGTAAAAACTTACCATGCTGTCTGGTCTACTTGAGCCAGTATTCAGAATTCTCTGAATAATTGGCAAGAACCCACTGGATTATTAATACTGAAAATTATTAATAAGCAGGACAATATCAAGCATGGGTAGGAAGGGGAACCAGGTCATCAGGAGCACAGCAGAGCTCCTCTAGTGTAAAAACTCCTGGGCCAGAGCAGAGGATCAGAAGAACACAAGGGTTGGGTTCTTCCATGAGGATTTGGTTCAAATTCCATCTCCTCCACTTACCAACAGTGTGTAATTGAGCCCAGATTGAAATCTTCCTGAGCCTTAGGCCCCTGATGTGTGAATAATGGATAAATGAATGGGCTTTGAATTCACACCGGAGGACTGTCACCACTGTTGGCTCTTGGACCATTGGCCAGGATCTGGGGCTTCCTGACCAGCTCACCGGACCTTCTACAAATAGTGGCTCAGAGCAGGCCTCTCTCATTTGACAGCATTTTTCTTAAAGAGCCCCTCTAGGCCAGCATTGTGGTACAGCAGGTTAAGCTGCCACCTGCAACCTCACTGTCCCCTCCTGGAGCACAGGTTCGAGTCCCAGATGCTCTGCTTCGGAGGCAGCTCCCTGCTAATGCATCTGGGAAAGAAGCAGGAGAAGATGACTCAAGTGTTTGGGCCTCTGCCACACATGTGGGAGACCTGGATGGAGTTCCTGGCTCCTGTCTTCAACCTGGCCCACAGCTGGTTTTTGCAGGAGTTTGGGGGAATTAACCAAGAGTTGAAAGTTATTCATTCTGCCTCTCCCTCTCTTTGCTCTCTATCTCTCTCTCTCTATCTCTGTCTCTCAACCCTCTCATCTTCCCTCCCTCTCTCAGTCACTCTGCCATTCAAATACATAAATCTTAAAAAATAGAGGCCCCTCTACTTGCCCTGATAATCCAGCCCAATCGCTGTGAGAAATAATGTACTTTTGCAGAAATGACTTTGCTTTGCCTTTGCATTTTATAAACCCCATTTTCCCTTGTAATACAATTAGACTGGGCAGGGACAAGGCTTATTATAAGTAGCTCTTCCTTATCCACCAGGCTATGTCCCAGGATGTTCCACAGAAGCCTGAAACCACAAACCATGCCAAATGCTATGTATGCTGTTTTTCTCTATACATACATACTTATGATACATTTTAATTTAAAAATTAGGTATAGCAAGATACTAACAATAACAATAAAACAGAAAAGTTACAAAATATGCTGTAACTAAAATTATTTGAAATTTGAATTGTTTCTTTCCAGACTCTTCTATGTTATGTTTTTAGTCTGCAGTGAGTAACTGAAACTGTGGAACGGGGAGGACTGCTGTGTACAACCCAAGATCTGTTCACAGCATTTCCATTTAGAAATACTTCCCTAGGAACATTGGAATTGAGGAGGGCGAATCCCCTTGTATATTATAGAGCACTTTCAGAAAGCTCACCTAGTGTTCAGGTTCTATTTTGTAATCTCTAACTTATGATCCATGCTTTTTAAAGCACATTATATTCATTTTGTCACTGAATCCTCGAGGCACCAGGACTATTATTTCCACTTTGCAAATCAGGAAAAGTCAGTTTAGAAAGTTGTGACTTAGCAGCTACAGAATTAACATTAAGAAATAGGGCTACTTGTCTCCTCTCTGTGTGCCTCCATTTCACATGAAATAATAATAATAATGGCAAAGGTAATAACAACATACCTTGAGAATGCTTCTTCTCCACTACTTTCTATTTATTTTTTTTTAATTTTTTATTTACATAAGGTAAAGAAATTTCATATATTTCATATATACAGATTTAGGAGAATAGTGATAGTTCCTACCTTACCCTCCCTCCCACCCAAATTCTCACCCTCCTTCCTCCTTTCCTTTCTTATTCTTTCTTTTAATTTTTTTTACAATGACATACTTTCAGTTTACTTTTTTAAATACTTATTTATTTATTGAGAGGTAGAGTTACAGACAGAGAGAGGGAAAGACAGAGAGAGATCCTCCATCTGCTAGTTCACTCCCCAAATGGCCACAATGGCTGGAGCTGGACCAATCCCATAATTATAAGATTAACCCTCCACTAAGTAAAGAATTCAACAAATAATGTCCCCTAAAGACTTCTGTTCCAATGAAACATCTTTCAGTATAATGTTTCATTAGCTTTAAATAACTTTACATGAGGAAGTATTCAACCAAAACAACCATGATTGGCTAGAAAATAATATACTAACCTCTTTTCACCCACAGTGTTACAGAGTTGATTGTAACTGTATAAGCAACAGCTAAACATATCAGTTTAAACATACAGGGAATCTAATTTCGTTCAAAAACATTCTATGGGAGCAGTGCAGTGCAGTCGGAAGGGAAGTGGGGAGAATCCTGAGTGCAACTTCAAGAGATCAATTTAGTTCCGTTTACTATTCTGTTTACAGGTAGACAAGAAAGAAAATAATTAAATGTGTGTGTGTGTGTGTGTATACCTTTCCAAATGAAATAGTCAAAGTCATAAATTTTACAAGGGACTCAGTGAAAATCATCAGCATGGGCTCCCCATACCCCCTTTTAAGCACTGTCCTCAAGGGGCTAAATAATGTAGAAGGTTTTGTCTCCCTGTAATTCTTGTCCTATGAGCACATCTATAACTCATAAAAAAACTTATAATTTAGTAATTTAGAAATGCTCAAATTCAAATCAGGGGTTAGCAGTTGCCTAGAATATTAGAATTCAAGCATGTCCACTTCTCGTCCTCTCCGCTTCTCAAAGGGCTCCCAACTCAAGGCAAATCTTGAAACCTGTTTACCTCATGAAATCAAACCAGGGTTACATGAGAACAGACTCTTAAACTGTAAAACACTGCTAAAATGTTAGAAAATCACATGGGGCCGGCACCGCGGCTCACTAGGCTAATCCTCCGCCTGCGGCGCCGGCACACCAGGTTCTAGTCCCGGTCGGGGCGCCGGATTCTGTCCCGGTTGCCCTTCTTCCAGGCCAGCTCTCTGCTGTGGCCCGGGAGTGCAGTGGAGGATGGCCCAAGTGCTTGGGCCCTGCACCCCATGGGAGACCAGGATAAGTACCTGGCTCCTGGCTTCGGATCAGCGTGGTGCGCCAGCCACGCCGGCCATTGGAGGGTGAACCAACAGCAAAGGAAGACCTTTCTCTCTGTCTCTCTCTCTCACTGTCCACTCTGCCTGTAAAATAATAATAATAATAATAATAAAATTTAAAAAAAATTAAAAAAATAAAATCACATGGTAATTCAATTCAACAAAGATACAGATATGTAGACAAGGAGAAATATGATCTTCCTTTAAAGAACAAGCCGTGCCAGTCTCTGGGAGCATGACGCACGTCCTAGAATGAAAAGTTTTCAATGTTCCCTCACTGAAGAAAGTGCTCTCTATGACACATTTTCTCATAACACTCTGTTAATCTGCGTATTGCCTTTCAATTGTACCATATAATTCACTTACCACTTAATTCTTACTCTTTACAAATTTAAGTTGATCATTGTTCACTCAATGTAAAACAATGAGCCTTAGTTGACAAGCCCCAGATGTGGAAATTTTTGTTTCATACAGACATCCATCACCTCCCAAAAAGAATTTCTCCCCTCTTTATGCAGCTTCTGAACTCTATTTTTTCTTTCTTTTTTTTTTTTTCTTTTTGAGATTTCAGTAAGTAGGTAAGGAAGTAGGAGTAGGGGGTGGATTCTGCAGTGCCAGCATCTCATATGCACACCGGTTTGAGTCCCAGCTGCTCCACTTCTGATCCAGCTCTCTGAATGGCCTAGGAAGGCAGTAGAAGATGGCCCAAGTCCTTGGGCCCCTAAAGTCATGTGGGAAGCCCAGAGGAAGCTCCTGGCTCCTGGCTTCAGATCAGCACAGCTCCAGCCCTTGCGGCTATCTGGAGAATGAACCAGCAGATGGAAGACCTCTCTCTCTCTCTCTCTCTCTCTCCCCCCCCCCTTGCCTCTCCTTCTCTTTGTTTTTTTTTTTTTTTAAGATTCTTTTTTTATTTTATTTTTGAAAGAGTTACAGAGAGAGGTAGAGAGAGAGGACTCTATAACTCTGGCTTTGAAGTAAATAAATAAATCTTTTTAAGAAAAGAAAAGAAAGTGGGTAGTTGTGTCCTTACACTGTCATGTATTTTACAAACATTTTGTGTTTTATCTCTTATCTTGATACATTTTCTTGGCATATTACTCAATGCCTGGGTCCCATTTACATGTCAAGACAACATCAGTCACTGTGCTTTGCTTGCTATAAAAATATTCCATGCACAGTACATAAATAATATGAAATTCATCTTTCCCAAGTCTCTTCCCAAATACATAATTGTCGCTCCCCCTCTTCATGGAGGAACGACACTAAGCCCTGCCTAGACTTCATATCAGAGTCACGGCACCATTATGTCGCTCTCCCTCTTCGTGGAGGAACGACACAGGACCCTGCGCTGTTCTTTTGTCTGCTCGGCCCTCCCCGGGGTTGCTGCTGGTTCTTCCCGGGTTGGCTACTGTCCCTTCCACCTCCGTGGAAGGGCGGTTCCCCCTGGCCACTTTCCCCACTTCCGCAGGGGAGCGGCACACCACCGGCCGGCTCTCTCGGGGGCTGCACAGGTGTTCCTTCAGGTGTTCCCCTTAGATGTTCCCGGTGCATGTTGTCTCTCTCCTCCTTTATAGTCCTCTTCCGCCAATCCCAACTCGGCTGCCCACACGCCGAGTACGCTGCTCTCCTCCAATCAGGAGCAGGATCAGCTCCTGGAGGTCAGCACTCAAGTTGGCAAGAGGCAGCTGCGTAGAAGCTGTTTTCTCCTCTCCCAGCGCCATATTGTGGGAGAGCAGATGCATAGAATAAGTCTTAATTCCAGTAACTTAGTCCAGTCCGGGTTGCTCCCCACACATAATTACTTAGAATGTATGCGGGACTGGACTAGAAGTTACAAATGATAGAATAAAAGCAATTGGCAATGACTTATACTAAAAGTAATAATTATTATAAACATTTCCATGGAGCTTACAATCTAGAAAGCAAGATGAACACTATGTTCAGAATCAGTAATAAACAATAAGCAATGTGTGATCAGAGAATACAGCAGGAGAAAGCAATAGGCCTGTGAAGACAATGACACCTGAGGAAGGTGAGACGTGAAACACACCCTAGGGAATGAGAAGGATTTAAGTTGAATAAAATACAGAAAACACACTTTAGATTTGGACTAAGGGACATAACTAAGGGATCAAATTTTGCTGACAACGTTGAGTACATCTAGTCTGCTACTCTTGTCCTTTCAATTTGTTTAGAGATGAATTCAATTATATCAAATACACGGGCCCCTCCTTTTTTTAAGCAGTGGTAACAGATATTGATTGCTTGGTCTGACTCCATCTTCCAAGAAAAGCATGTCTGTTGTTCTTGAAGCCGTACTGTCTCTACACTCCTCCAACTCAATCACTTTTATTTTCTAAACAGACACAACTAGTTCCTGTGGCCCTGACGTCGAGGCCATATTTAATTCACCAAAAGTGGAAGCAGGCAATGAGTATTTTCCCCGAGATGTTTGAACTAGGAAACACAAAAAACAGCAGGCTGGCTCTCACCAGACCTGAAGCTGTAAAGTGTAAACCTGGTATGATTTTAGCAGTCATATTTATGGCAACATAGAGAGCTACCCTGCAGTAGGGACAAAGGGAGCTGACATGACATGGGGAGAGAAATAAACATGAGAAAGTGAGAATGTCCTCATGATTCTGCTATTAGAGATGTCCAACCACAGCTTTGCCATTGGATTTTGGTCCAATATTTTCTTATGAAAATGTTCAAACACATATAAAGGCTGAAAGAATCGCACAGTACACACCACAGTAGCTACCACCTAAATTCTCCAGTTTTCATTTTTGCTTGATTTGTTTTATCACAGATCTATTCATCCTTATGCATAAAGCTGTCTTATTTTTTTAGGCATCTTGACATAGCTGCAAACATCATTATAGTACACCATACATAATTCAGCATACATATCATGAAGTAGAGTTCAGTTATAGTTTACTTTATGAGGGTAAAATTTACCCTGCACAAATTTTAAGGGTAGCAGTCAAGGAGTTTTGACAAATGCATACACTCATATAATTCATATTCCCATCAAGTTATCTAGCATTTTCTTTAAATAAGTTTCTCTTTCTGCTTAAGATAATTCAAACCTTTTGTTTCCACCTACAATCAAAGGTGGCATATCAACAAATTCATTGCTGAGTTGGGAACTGGACTCCAAGTTCTCCAACCTTTTTGAAAACTATGTGGTGGCTTTTTACAGAGTAAGATTTTTGCTTTGGATTTATGCAGCCTTAAACTGGCCTCGGGGGCTGGTATGAGGAACAGTTCTGGATGTCATCTCCTAAAAAGAATGCTTTCCAGTAAAACTGCACACACACAAGTCAGAATCTTACAAAGACCCTGGACGCTCAGCCTGAGGCATCATCCCGCTTGGTGTCGCACTGCCTGTTACTTCCAGGACATCATTTTTCTGTGTCTGTGGAGGGGATATTATCACAATCCAAAGCATCCTGGAGTGTGCACAAAGCAAATCTGTTCCTCTTGAGTCAAGGAGAAAATTTGGGGGGCTGGTGCTCTGGTGTAGCAGGTAAAGCTGCCGCCTGCAGTGCCGAATCTCATTTGGGTGCCAGTTCGAGTCCCAGCTGCTCCACTTCTGATTTAGCTCTCTTCTGGAAAAGCAGTAGAAGATAGGCCCCTACACCCTCATGGGAGACCTGGAAGAGCACCTGGCTTCTGGCTTTGGATTGGCCCAGCCCCGGCCATTGCAGCCATTTGGAGAATGAAACAGCAGGTGGAAGACCTCTTTCTTTCCATCTCTCTCTGCCTCTACCTCTCTGTAACTCTGCCTTTCAAACAAATAAATAAATCTTAAAAAAAAAAAGAAAAGAAAAAGAAAACTTTCAGAGTTTCATAGGGTGAAAGGACACTGTCTGTGGGGAAGTGTATAGGAGTGAAATAATATTATAGTAACGTGTAAAATTTATCTCGTAGAGCAAGAAAGGATAACTTGGCTACTGACTCATGAAAACACTTTCTAACCACATTAGACTTGGTTATCAAACACTGTCCCCCAGGATGCTGCAAATTGGTATTTATACATTATATTGGAGACATACAGCAAGTGGTAATGCAATCAGAATGCAACAGCAGTGGAAGTCACGCCTGGGCAGGTTTGCAGGTGCTGCAAGGCATCTACAAACAAACAAAGCCTCCCTGAGCCCAGGCACAGGTTTCTGAAGGCACAGAGCGATTGTAGCTCATGACAGATGACTGACTAGAAAATTGTCCAAAATAAGGAGCTGTTTTTCCCTAAGGTTTAGAGAAAGGCCAAGCATTTTCTCCCAGTAGGAGGATTGGTACGGAAGATCTTCAACATAATTAATGGTTCATTGTTATAAATCTCCATAGGTTTTTGTTTTTGTTTTTTTCTTTTTTGTTTTTTTGTTTTTGTTTTTGTTTTTGACAGGCAGAGTGGATAGTGAGAGAGAAAGAGACAGAGAGAAAGGTCTTCCTTTTGCCATTGGTTCACCCTCCAATGGCCGCCACGGCTGGCGCGCTGCGGCCAGCACACCACGCTGATCCGATGGCAGGAGCCAGGTGCTTCTCCTGGTCTCCCATGGGGTGCAGGGCCCAAGCACTTGGGCCATCCTCCACTGCACTCCCTGGCCACAGCAGAGAGCTGGCCTGGAAGAAGGGCAACCGGGAAAGAATCTGGCGCTCCGACCGGGACTAGAACCCGGTGTGCCGGCGCTGCTAGGCGGAGGATTAGCCTAGTGAGCCGCGGCGCCGGCCTAAATCTCCATACGTTTCGCAGAAGAAAACTGTAATTCAGTCGTCAGCCAGGGGAAGGAAGAATACATTTTATTACGAAGGAGATATTTAATATACAAACTACATTTGGAGCCATGGCAGGGTGAAGGTGGGCAAATAAAGCCCTGATTTTCCAGCTCTGCTCCTCAAACTTAAAGACACAGAACCAGACACACAGGAGCCGAGGCGAAGGGTGGGGACTCGATCAGTCAGGCAACATTTACGCTCCAGAAAGGTGGACGTGCATGTATCTAAGACACATGTCCCACACCAGTATGCTCTCTTTTCATCTGCACAGCCATTGGCCAGACCTTTATTCTCCATTATTCTGTGTACTAATTAGCCTCTAGATTTGTCTTTGATCTTACTCTCACTGTCCTGGACCCTTCCATAAAGAAGCATTTTTCTCAATCACAAAAGATGAGAGATCTAGTAGAGGAGATTGGCTAAGAACTTGAACTGCCAGGCAGATTTCCAGGGTTCAAATCCCACCTCCATCACTTCCTTAGAGGATGACCGTGGCCAAGCTGATTAACTGCTGAGAATCCTCCAACGACTTTCAGTGCCTCACATGTTCAGTCCAACTCCTGACAGTGATACGGAAACAAGACTTCAGCTTCTTGGGCCGGCGCCTTGGCTCAATAGGCTAATCCTCCACCTAGCGGTGCCAGGACACCGGGTTCTAGTCCCGGTCGGGCACCGGATTCTGTCCCAGTTGCCCCTCTTCCAGGCCAGCTCTCTGCTGTGGCCCAGGAGTGCAGTGGAGAATGGCCCAAGTGCTTGGGCCCTGCACCCCATGGGAGACCAGGAGAAGCACCTGGCTCCTGGCTTTGGTTCAGCGCGGTGCGCCGGCTGCGGCAGCCATTGGAGGGTGAACCATTGGCAAAAGGAAGACCTTTCTCTCTGTCTCTCTCTCTCACTGTCCATTCTGCCTGTTTAAAAAAAAAAAAAAAGACTTCAGCTTCCACCGCCCACTCAGCACCTGCTGCCCTCACCCTGACTCTCACCAGTCCCTCGGACTCCACCTCTTCTGCTTGGCACATGCATTCATTCCTGCAAACCCTGCACAAGCTGCTTCCTCCATCTGGAACTCTTCCTCCCCTAAACCCACGAACAACTACTCATCCCTCAGGAGGAAGCTGTGAGAGTTCATGGGCTGTAAGCCTTGAGAAATCAGAGAAAGCAGGATTTTAATTTTCTCCCCAATGCTCATCAGCTGATTTTAGGTTATTTATGTTCATTTCTGTGCCTTCGTTTTCTCAACTTCAAAATGGGTGCAATGTCATCACCAAATAATTATAAGGATTAAAAGAGACACTGAGCACCAAGGCACTCAACACAGGGTCTGTGACTGTGACTCGCTTCAAGTTTTACTTCTGTAAAACTCCTCGATCTTTTCTCTGTGCTTCTAGAGCTCTTCTTATATAAGATCATTATGACACTTATTAAACTTTAGAGTATTGCTTGAGCATGTATTTGTTTGTACACACACAATCTGCATCAATACAGGGAACCATGCCATATTTATCTTATAGCCTTAATGCCTTGCACAATCCAAAATCAGCATTAAGTACTTGTCAGTACTGAATGAATGAATGAATGAATGATAAAATGAAGCAGATAGATGGCACATGCTTAAAATATAACTATCAAAGATGACAATGTGTGCCTTAGGGCTTGACAGAGAGTAGAGAGTCTCAGTGCTATAGACCTTCACAGAAAGAGAGATTTTCATACCAGAGCATCAGAGATGGCTTCCTGGAGAAGAGGAAACCTGAGCAGGACTCAGAAGGATGAGTGGGTTGGAGGCAGGCCAAGGACACCTCTAAGCAAATGTGATGTAGCTATCTGCATTGATGTATCTCAAAAATTCTAAATCAGATTATTTCACAAGTAATTGGGGGATGAGGATGGATGGGAGGTCATGAGTAAATGCAAATTATAATTAGAAAGCACTGTCACAAACTTGTCTACAATTCTACCTAACATTTAAGAAAATAAATCTATCTGCTACAGCACAACCTTTGTTTTCTGCATGACCTAGCAGGCAGACCAAATGACTAAACACAACACCAGGCTACAGCAGACGTGCAAGCCACCTGCTACAATCTTTTAAAAATCTCAAAATGTAGATGGGCAAACACAGTAACAGTATGTATTGATCATGTGGCAACCTAAGGACTGTGTTTTCAGTTGGTGGGCAGTTCCTCCCTGTGATGAGTCTGGAACTCAGAATCCTCACATCCAGTGGCTCCATCATTCTGGAGTCTCCCTGTGGCCCACCCTGTAAAGGGAAATCAACATGCAGCACTCAGTGCGCTCTGCTACACACAGTTAGGTGGACTGTCCTGTAAAAAACAACCCAATGAAGTCAGCTCATTGTGTTGTCCCCATCTATTGCATTCTTCCTGGCTTTCTGCCTACATTTTAAATGGATTATTTGAAAGACAGAACAACAGAGAGAGAGAGAGAATGAATATTCCATCTGCCGGTTTACTCCCAAAATGGCTACGAGAGCCAGGTCTGGGCCAGGTCAAAGTTGGACCCAGGAACTCCATATTAGTTTTCCACATGATTGCAGGGGCCAAAATACTCAGGCCATCCACTGCTTCTTTCCGAGGTACATTAGTAGGAAGCTGGATTGGAAGTGGATCAGCTACAACTCAAACTGGCACATGGATGTAGGGTGCTGGCATCACAAAAAACTGGTCTAATCAGCTTTACCACAATATCAGCTCCTCTTCCTACTTTTTCTGAGAAGTGTTAAGAAAAGGGCATTAAAATATGAAACTATTATAATGGGTTTGCCAGTTTTACCTTGTAATTCTAACAGTTTTGCCTAACGTATTTAGAATATTTGTTATAAGTTACATAAATGTTTACAACAGCTATGTCCTCTTGATAAATCAACACTATGTTTTTTAACTTTTATTTAACGAATATAAATTTCCAAAGTACAGCTTATGGATTACAATGGCTTCCCCCCCATAACGTCCCTCCCACCTGCAACCCTCCCCTTTCCCTCTCCCTCTCCCCTTCCAGTCACATCAAGATTCATTTTCAATTCTCTTTATATACAGAAGATCAGTTTAGCATATTTTAAGCAAAGATTTCAACAGTTTGTACCCACATAGAAACACAAAGTGAAAAATACTGTTTGAGTACTAGTTATAGCATTAAATCTCAATGTACAGCACATTAAGGACAGAGATCCTACATGAGGAGTAAGTGCACAGTGACTCCTGTTGTTGATTTAACAAATTGACACTCTTGTTTATGGCGTCAGTAATCACCCTAGGCTCTTGTCATGAGTCGCCAAGGCTATGGAAGCCTTTTGAGTTCACCGACTCTGATCATAGATAAATCGACACTATTATCAATATGAAATGAGCTTCTTTATTCCTGTTAATATTGTTTGATATGAAATATATTTGTCTAATATTAATATAGCTACCCAAACTTCCTTTTGATTCATGAAATGGCAACACACAACTAGAAGAAAATACGTGTTTTTATTCAATATGGAGAGAGAGACAAAAGACAGACTGCAAGCCAGGCTACCATCTGCTACTTCATCCCCCAAATGCCTATAATGACCAAAGCTGGGAACCAGGAACTCAATCTAGGTCTCCCACAGGGGCCCAGTATTTAAGTCATCACCTGCTGCTTCAAAGCATCTGCACTGACAGGAATCTGGAATCAGGAGCCAGAGTCAGGAATCACATTCAGGGACTCCAGTGTAGGCCACAGGCATCTTAACTAGTTCCTTAACTATTAGGTCAAATACCAGCCTAATATAAGAAGATATTTACAAAGCATATGTGTGACAAAAAGTGCATATCCAGAACTTACAAAAAATCTCAAAATTCAATATTCCGAAGGCAAACAATGGTCAAAGGATTTGAACAAGCACTTTAGCAAAGAGATATACAGAGGTCAAAGGTGCCCATGAATAGATTCTCAACATCATTGTCCTTAGAAAACTGCAAATTAAAACCACAGTGCAATTCTACTTCACATGTGTTAGAATGCCTAAAATTCAAAAGCCCTACCATAGCAAGGCAGCAAGCATTTGGAAAATAAATTCTCACACAGGGCTAGCAAGAATGTAACATGGGACAACCATGTCTGAAAATGCTTTGGCAATTTCTTGCAAAGTTAACCTTACACCATACAACTCAGCCATTCCATTCCTGAGAATTAAGAGAAAATAGTACATGCAAATATGGATGTTCAGAATGCCTCAGTTTAAAATAACCAAAAACTGGGAGCAATTCAAATATTTATTGGTAGATGAATGGATGAACAAACTAAGCTATAGAAAGACAATAAAATAGTATTCAGCAATTAAAAAAAGAAATGAGCTGTTGGTATACACTACTATACTTGTATACTATGAAAAAACTATAAATTTCTATTTTTTCACAAAAATAAACATCTTTTAACCCCATTTTTTCCATGAACTTTTTGTATAACATCTAGAAAGTAAAAAGTAATCTATAGAGACAGAAATCAGTAACTGTCTGAGGATGCATTGTGGTAGGGAGGAATAAACAGGAGCGGTACAAAACAGCATGAAGAAGTGTTTGGGGTGAAGGAGACATTCATGGTTTAAGGAATGTATACCTATGTTACAACTTATCTAACTATAACCCTTATATACATGTACTTTACTATATGCAAATATTCATCAACTGATGAATGGATAGCCAACACATGGTATAGCCATACAATGGAATACTATTAAACAATAAAAAGACAAATTGTAAACACATGTTACAACACAGACAAACCTCAAAACTTTGTTTAGTGAAAGAAACCAGACACCACTGGTTAATAAATACATATGGTATTAGTCCGTTCACATGAAATAGCTAGGAAAAGAAAGTAGATTGTGTTTTCCTAGGAAAGGGGTGTGTGAATGGAGTATGATAAATGTGTCTTTGTAATGTTACTGGGATGAGGACAATGTTCTAAAAATGATCTATGGTGATGGTCAAATAATGTGGCAAGTTTACAAAAATAAGTAACTCCAGGAGCTAGCGCTATGGCATGGTGGGTAAAGCCGCTCCCTGCAATACCGGCATCCCATACGGATGGCAATTTGAGTCCCAGCTGCTCCACTTCTGATCCAGCTCTCTTTTAAGGCCTGAGAAAGCAGTGGAAGATGGCCCAAGTCCTTGGGCCCCTGCACCCATGAGGGAGACCTGGAGGAAAATCCTGGTTCCTGGTTTCAGACTGGCGCAACTCCAGCCATTGCAGCCAACTGGGGAGTGAACCAGAAGATGGAAGACTTCTTTCTCTCTCTCTCTCTCTCTCTCTCTCTCTCTCTCTCTCTCTCTGCCTCTCCTTCTCTCTCTGTGTAGCTCTGACTTTCAAATAAATCTTTTTTAAAAAAGTGAGTAACTCCAAATGTTGGTATATCTGGTCTTAGCTATTCTCAGCTCATGCTGAACTCTAAGAATGGATCTGTATATCCCAGGAATAAAAATTTGAGGGCATTTATATTGAGTTATAGCCAGTGAGATACTGAACTACACATTTATCTCATAATTCCTCTGGTTAATGCAATGTAATTTCAATGTTAGTTTAAAAAGGTGATCTTGGAAGATAGGTATTTGAACAGTAAGTGTATTACACGATATGGCCATGAACATGTATTGTAGGCATTTCAGAATATTGGAGAGGAGAGCAAACATCGAAGTGACTTAGTACACTAGGTTGATAACTATCAGGGGATAGCGCTATCATCTTAGTATATTAAGAACTGTAAAGTCTGAAAAATCACAAGGGCAATGAAAGCAGAAAAGTTGTGTTACAACCTAGGACTTAAGTTTTATGTAGGACATGAAGATAGGGCAAAGGAAAAGAAGAAATGGCAATTGTTTTCTGGAAGTTTTTATTCTATGATGATGAACATAAATTTCACCTCTAAAATGGAAAGGTGAATAAATAGAATTGGGTTACACAAAAGTGTCGGAAAAGCTTGTAGACAGGAAGGAATCACATCATACATTCCTGGGATTTCTTTCTCACAGAAGTATTTTTATATTATATTTAGATGCAAAGCAATGGGGGTTCAGTTGGTGTAGAACCAGTAGGGGAGGTGGTAAGGTCCTCGGGGTGTTGGATGAAGTCAGCCTCACTGCCCACTGACATTGGCTCCTTGCATTGGTTTTCATGTAAGCCAGAGTTCAATCGTCAGCATTACACCTCAACAACATTTCCCTGCCAGGAATGAAAGTAGGTGAGATGTTTCACTCCAGAAGGTGTTCCAACAGCATCCAGGGGAAGGTCTGGACAGAGGCCAGGCTACAACTCCTCAGGAATGATGCTCTCTGCTTGGGAGTATCTCTGAACCTCTGCACACTGCCTGCTGCTAACTCAAAACTAGGAGATTTACTTTTCTGTGAGCCCAGAAAGAAATATGCCTCCAGGGAGACTGGAGATGAGAGTAATTATGAGGGAGATGGAATATGTACTGATCGTGCTCCAAAGGGGATCTGGCCAGTGACGCGACAGGAACTTTTTGCCATTAAAAATATAGAAAGAGGAACTATGGATGTGCCTGGTGGATACAGACTGCTTGAAGTGCTAAAAATTCCACTTAATAAAGAGATGGAATTAATTTGAACAATCATATTTACTTTGTTTTTATATTCTCGGGCTGGACACTTGGAGTTACCTTCAGCAGTTTAATTCAAAGATGATTACCCTCCCCATTCAGCACTGGTCTGAGGATCTCAAATAGGGTGTATCTAGACCATACTTACTGGCTTTATGTCCATCTGAGGATAGTTCATTAAACCAATAAATTGAAGATGAGAAACATTCAGTAAAGTAATGAATCTACTTTGACTTCTGCCATGAAGAGTAATTTTTTTTACCCTAGGTTTGGGTTAATTATAGAAATATAACCTAAGTGGACTCCTGCTTTGAAAGGATAAAACGCATAAGGTTAAATCACAAATGTTGGATGGTGTATTTTAATTTAATAACAGGTACATGGCTTTAGTTAAGGCACATCATCTGGTATGAAAAGACTGGCCTTGACACACAAAAGTGTGGCTAATGAATTTGCTCATTATTCCTTTTGCTCTTTATTGAAGAGATCCATTGATCTCTGGCTGTGACATTTAAGTGTGATGCTATTGTCACTCATCTTCATGTTTGAGGATGATGGTGGTGGTGTTTGAGCAGAAGTAGCTGCAATACCTGATGGGTGTTCACTTGCTTTTTGCATCAACTTCTCCAGACAGAGTTGTCATAAAAGAGTCTGTTCCTGTAACCAACTTTGACTTTGGATTCCTCGTGAATCTTCTGCTCCCATATCCTGCCCTGGTTATTGCTTAATTTCCCATTTATCTCTAGCTTTGCCTCCATGTTACAGGCAATGGATGTCTTCGAGGCATTGCTTCTCTTTTGAGTACTGCTCATCCTTTGGCTGTTTGGATAGAAATGTAATGAATCAAATAGCCATAAATCATTCTAATGAACTGTGGGAATTCCAGAAAAAAATAGAGAAGAGGGCTGTTATTACACTAATTCTTTCTCCTAGACTGGTAAAGCAGTTCAGTACCTCTTTACACTGGCAGAAAGAAAGCTGAAAACTGAAGTTGGAACCTACCTCTCATGAATAGAAATTACCTGTTTGTCAATCCTTCCTGGTACGGGGTTCAGTATTAAATAAATATGCTTTCTGGATCAAAGTGTTGGATGTTCACATGAGGATCAAATAAGATGAATGTATAAAAAACGTCTAGAATCACATTTGGCACACAATAAATGGTTGCTGAATATTTACTTTTATGTTTATTGTTATGGATGTAACATGTCTTTGGATTAAATAAAATCATCTTCAATTCAGGAATTCGGGGCAACATTGTCTTGGCTGAAGGGCTGTCTTCAAATGAATAAAACACAAAATAGCAGTTATACCCAGACAGCTCTCATGAGCAGGGGTCCTGGCTATTGTGGAAGAACAGGTTTAAAACTCTCAACAAGCAAACAAGGAGGAAAAAGCAATGAAATGAGGGAGAGGCAGAGGTAAAGGAAAACTTACTCTATTTTAGTTTCGCCAGGGTAAGTATTAGTATAGCACCACATGAATGCAACACTTGGGGGAGGGGCTGGGTAAGAACACGAATCCTTTTCCTCTGATAGATTAAGGATGTAAGGAGAGCAGATGCACACATCGCTGGAACTAAGTAGTAGCGTTCACTACTCCAGAACCTGCAGGTCCACTACTCTGACCCCCCAGAGCTGCATCTCTTTCCTGAGGTTACCTGTTTGGTGGAGGCCAAAAACCAAACTGATTTGGAAAGGTCACAAGACTTACAGGCCCCATCCACCCCCGTGTTCACTTTTGAGTAGAACTGTCTCAAGATAAAACAGAGAGAGTGATCACATCTTCATAAAACACAGTCCTTCCTACTTCACACGGGCCAGCTCATCTCCTGTGAGCATTTTTAATTCTTAAAGATTTCAATCAGTCTTAGATCCTAGGCCCCGGTCAAACAATGCATTCTCTCCTATAAGTTTCCTTATAAAATTAGAGATAGCCCTTTAAAAAGTTGGTTCCCAAATCTCTTTGAAGCATTCACAATGAATCAGATGCAAGAGGAGCATGCATACTGCTGCTAACAGTAGCAATTCTTCTTAACATTTGTTTATTGAGTACTTTCCAGGTGGCAAGTCCTGTGCTAAGCAATTCCCCAGTATTATCCCTTACACAATCTTCATACGTATTAGCCCATAGGTAATGCCATCCAGTCTTTCTGCAAATGAGTTACACAAAAGCAACTTTTTAAAAATAAATTGCACCATAGAGTTAGAAATGTGCCAGGGGATTCTAATTTAATCCCATCAAGGGGGCAGGTACCAATGCCATCTCACTAGTCAAAGTGATCAATTTCAGTTCACAATTGATCATACTGATAGGTCTAAGAGGCAAAGGGATCACATAAACAAGACTAGTTCTTCTAACACTAACTGATAGAATAAAAAAGGGAGAGAACGATCCAACATGAGAAGCGGGATACACAGCAGACTCTTAGAATGGCAGATGTCCTAAACAGCACTCTGGCCTCAGAATCAGCCCTTAAGGCATTCGGATATGGCTGAAGAGCCCATGAGAGTATTTTAGGCATGGAAAGCCAAGACACTCTGGCAAAAAAAAAAAAAAAAAAACACCTAAATGAAAGATCTCTGTGAGTGAGATCCCAGTGGAAAGAATGGGGCCATCAGAGAAGAAGGTACCTTTCTCTGAAGGGAAGAGTGAACCTCCACTTTGACTATGACCTTGTCTAAATAAGTTCGAAGTCGGCAAACTCAAAAGGCCTCCATAGCCTTGGCAACTCATGACAAGAGCCTAGGGAGATTACTTAGGCCATAAACAAGAGTGTCAATTTGTTAAGTCAACAATAGGAGTCACTGTGCACTTCCTCCTCATGTAGGATCTCTGTCCTTAATGTGTTGTTCAATGTGAATTAATGCTATAACTAGTACTCAAACAGTATTTACACCTTATGTTCTGTGTGGGTGCAAACTGTTGAAATCTTTACTCAATATACACTAAATTGATCTTCTGTATATAAAGAGAATTGAAAATGAATCTTGATGTGAATGGAATGGGAGAGGGAGCGGGAGTTGGGAGGGCTGCAGGTGGGAAGGAAGTTATGGGGCGGGGGGAGCCATTGTAATCCATAAGCTGTACTTTGGAAATTTATATTTGCTAAATAAAAGTTTAAAAAATAAATAAATAAAAATAAATTCCAAAAATTCTCAATATTCCCCAGATCAGCTACATCTCATAACTATTTTTCTCCATTTTCCCATGAGCACCCTCAATTTGTTCCAACCGGATGGGGAAGAGTTCAATCTGGGGTCAGCACGGTGGCGCGGTAGGTTAATCCTCCACCCGGGGCTCCAGCATTTCATATAGACGCCGGTTCTGGTCCCAGCTGTTCTTCTTCCAATCCAGCTCTCTGCTATGGCCTGGGAAAGCAGTGGAAGATGGCCCAAGTCCTTGGGCCCCTGCACCCACATGGGAGACTGGGAGGAGGCACCTGGCTCCTGGCTTCGGATTGGTGCAGCTCTGGCCATTGCGGCCATTTGCAGGGTGAACCAATGGACAGAAGACCTTTCTCTCTCCCTCTCACTGTCTGTAACTCTACCTCTCAAATAGATAAATAAAATCTTTAAAAAAAAAAGAGTTCAATGTGCAGAAAGCCATGTAAGTAAGCTCAAGCAGCTCACAGCACCCTAGCAGGCCAGGCAAAGGAGAAACTGAAGCCTTCAAGACAGTCATGCAGCATTCACCCCTACACTTTGATTACAGATTGTCCAAAATCTGCCCAGAGAGAAGACTGAGAGAGTGACCCAGTGCCTATGGAAGAAGGGTTCATGGAAATTAGCACGTGGAGCAATGTACCTGGCTCCCTCAGTGAACCCCATTTTCCACTTCTAAAGGTCACACAAGTATATATTCATCTCACAAATGTTTCTCTCATTACATTTATTTCTGTAAATGTTCAACAACCTTGCTCAAAGACTATTTAGCAGAATGCCAACATCAGCTTTGGAGTTTGTAATTTTAAAAAGTAACAACTAAGAGCTGTGGTAACTCATAAAATATGCAACAAGAGGTTTTGAGTAAGATTGAAAAATAGGGGGAAAATCTGTGTTCCCAGCAGGCAAAATATTCCTGACATTCTTAATAATAATGAAACATAAGACCTCCTTAAGGCAAAACTGAAATCCATTTTGCATGTAAAAAAAATAGGTTCCATTTAATTTGTTTAGACGTCTTGGTAGGCTTTACGTTTCTTATTGAAAAGTTTGAGGACATGAAAAGTACATATAATAAATGTCTCAGTGGTTCAAAGGAAGTGTGGAATAGGGGACCAATTTCTCCAACCAGACTAGGGAAATCACAAAATGTTATGCAAGAAGTAACTTCCCCTTTTCTATATGAATTCTGTTTTACTTTCACAAGGCATAAAGTGAAATGAAGTATAGGCCTTCTTGACTTTATGTGCATAATCTACAATTTCTTGCCAGTGCAAAAATTGAAGAAACTATGTTTCTCATCCTAACTGATAAGGCTAACCTAATCTACATTAGGGAAAGAGAAAGGGAGAAAGGAAGTAAGATAAGTATCAATATGATAATTGTTTCAAATACCATGTAGAGTTGTCCTGTGGCAGAAGGACTAGACTAGGGTGTGCTTAAACACTGACATGAAATATGAAATAATTTTATCTTCCACTCAGTTCTAAGGTCTCTTCCATTGGGAGACTGTGTCTCCTGTCCACTCTTTTTAAAACATTTTTAAATAGTTTTTAACAGATTCAGTATGATTTGTAGATGCAGTTCTAAGAACATAATGATGTTCCCTTCCTCCTTCCCTCCTCCTCTTTTTTTTTTTTTTTTTTTTTTTTTTTTTTTTTTTTTTTTTTTTTTTTTTTGACAGGCAGAGTGGACAGTGAGAGAGAGAGACAGAGAGAAAGGTCTTCCTTTGCCGTTGGTTCACCCTCCAATGGCCGCCGCGGCCGGCGCGCTGCGGCTGGCGCACCGCGCTGATCCGATGGCAGGAGCCAGGAGCCAGGTGCTTTTCCTGGTCTCCCATGGGGTGCAGGGCCCAAGCACCTGGGCCATCCTCCACTGCACTCCCGGGCCACAGCAGAGAGCTGGCCTGGAAGAGGGGCAACCAGGACAGAATCCGGCGCCCCGACCAGGACTAGAACCCGGTGTGCCGGCACCTCTAGGCGGAGAATTAGCCTAGTGAGCCGCGGCGCCGGCCCCTTCCCTCCTCTTCTTGCTCCTGCTGCCCAGTAGGCTTCAGTGACAGTAGGGGCCAAACTGTACAGTGGTGAGAGCTGTCTGGTCACAGAAAGAGTGAGCTCCCCAGAGGCAGAAGTTCACCAGCACTGCTAACACCTGTAGGATTACAGCAGCGTTCCAAGTGTGAGGTATCACATGATGTCTCATCTAATTCTCATCTTCTACAGTTCATATATATGGTATCACAACTTCAGGGAACTGGGAATTGAGGGAAAGATAAAATGAAACCAGTAACTACAATATTAATTTAAACTACCTCATTTGCCACTGTGTAACTGTGGCCTCTTTACACAGTTTTTAGGGAAATCATCCTCACAAACCACAAAACATTCCTCAGGGAATGATTCATATTCCACAGTCTATGAGGAAGGGGGGCTGTGTGCTTTCTCCTAGGACCTCATTGTCTTGCAAGAAAATACAATGACTTACTCCTCTGTTTCCTTCATCCCAACACTTTCTTGACAAAAGTATATTTTGCTGAGAGACCAATGATAAAAAGCCTCCTAGGAGGCTTATTTATTTATTTGAAAGGCGGGGATTGGGGGGCAGCACTGTGGCGTAGCGGGTAAAGCCACTGCCTGTGGTGCTGGCAAACTATATGGGTGCCAGTTCGAGACCTGGCTCCTCCAACAACTCTGCTATGGCCTAGTGAACCAGCAGATGGAAGACACTCTCTCTCTCTCTCTCTCTCTCTGCCTCTCCTCTCTCTGTGTAACTGTGACTACCATGTAAAATAAATAAATCTTAAAAAAAAAAAAGGCAGAGGCCGGCGCCATGGCTCACTAGGCTAATCCTCCGCCTTGTGGCATTGGCACACCAGGTTCTAGTCCCACTTGGGCTGCCGGATTCTGTCCCAGTTGCCCCTCTTCCAGGACAGCTCTCTGCTGTGGCCAGGGAGTGCAGTGGAGGATGGCCCAAGTGCTTGGGCCCTGCACCCCATGGGAGACCAGGATAAGTACCTGGCTCCTGCCATCAGATCAGTGCGGACACAGCACGCCGGCCGCGGCGGCCATTGGAGGGTGAACCAACGGCAAAAAGGAAGACCTTTCTCTCTGTCTCTCTCTCTCACTGTCCACTCTTCCTGTCAAAAAAAAAAAAAAAAGGCAAAAAGGCAGAGGAATAGAAAGATAGAGATTTCCAGAGATCTTCCATCCACTGGTTCACTCCCCAAACCTCCACAACAGCCAGGGTTAGGCCAGGTCAGAGCCAAGGGCTAGGAACCCTGTCTGGGTCTCCCACATTGGTGGCAGGGACCCAAGCACCTGAAGCCATCATCTACTGCCTCCAAGCACACTAGCAGGAAGCTATATTAGAAGCATGGGGTAGCCAGTACTGGAACCAGGCATCCCAAGTGGCCACTTAAAAAGTGAAATCACACTATTTGGGATTTCTTTTTCTCGGTAAAAATATTTTGTTGCAATGACATTTGCTGGAAGAACGTGCCCAAAGCAGCCACCTAGCACTGTCTGTCTCCCTAAGAGCCTCTCTGATTTAAAGCAGTCCCTGCTGCTATTTCTTAATCCACCTGGAAGTAATTGTGTGTCATTTAGGGTGTTCACCAACTCACTTCATCTCCCATCTACATGTTGATTGGCAGAAATGCAATATTTGCTGTTTTCATTTATACCTAATTTAAAATTTGATTGGCTTTTGGGAGCAAACAGAAATAACAATTTGCAGGAAACAGTGGTTTTAGAATACTAAACATCTGCCAAGTGGGAAACACACAAGGCATCAGAGGAGAACCTGTAATGATACTAGGTAACAGAGCTGAACCGCAAGAATGCTCTTGAAACCGCAGCTACAGCTACACAAGCTCTCTCAGCAGAGAAGGGGGAGGGAAGACTTTACCTCTTTATGTTCATCCTCTTCAGGGTATGTCGTATGGGAATAAATTATTCTGATTTGACAGATGGAGAAACTGAGGGACTGAACAGTCAAGTGACTTGATCTGATTAGCTAAAAGCATAACTTTGAGGTTGAACTGAGAACACTGATTCTCTCAGCTCTTTGGTATTATGAAAATTATTAAGACTTCTTGGAAATATCATCTCTCAAAGGTGTAGGGAAGGTGTGATAAAGGTTTATGGCTCATTTCAAGGGATACCCAAACCACTGAAGGCCTTGGACTCTGTGTTAGGGACCTTGCTTCACCTAAGTTTCATCTCCCAGCTCTACCTGGTTTCTGGCACCAGGTGAGGGAATTAAAATTGAGACCCTGTTACACATTTCAAGATCATTCCAAAGTTGAATGATGAAGATCCTTAAAATGGCATACATACTTACGCTCTTCATCTAAAATACCTAAAAAGTAAGCATAGGATATGTACTGAAACTCCTCTGTTGCTGAGACATGGAGCCAGGATTCCTGGGTATAGCTCTATGGGCCAGCTCAGGCCTATGACAAGACTGTCACCAGCCCACAGTGAAATAAGAAAAAGAAAAGTGACTTTTTCAAAGAGATAATTTTGGAACTTCAGGATTCATGTCTTTCCACATTTTTAGTAATACATAGCTCGTTTTCCTTTTCTCTGTTTTGAAGGAAATAATGCTATTAAGTGTCCAGGTTTTAAATAGCCAGAAGTCCAGTCTCAAGTATCAAAATCCCTGGGCTCAAAGTCCACATCAAATACCCACTGCTTGGCTAGGTCAGGGTGAACAACGTACTTAACCTCTTTCATTATCTGTAAAATAGAAATATTAACAGCACCTATATCATTAAGTGCTGTATATACTGAATTTAAAGAATCATTCACCCTGGAGCAAGTGCATGGTGTAGCAGGTAAAGCTGCCACATGTAACACTGGCATCACATATGGGTGTGTTGAAATAAAAAAGAAAAAATATACCTAGAAGTAACGAATGCTATCAATTGCTTTTTGCTTCTGTACTGTGCTGCTTGCTCAATGAATTAATGTCCAGCGTAAGAAAAACGGGGAGGGGGATGATTGTACCTCCATGACAGGCTTCACAAACTCCAGGAAGACGGGAAGGCCCAGTTCTTAGAAAACGAAACTCGGGGCCGGCGCCGTGGCTTACTTGGCTAATCCTCTGCCTGCGGCGCCACATCCCATATGGGCACCGGGTTCTAGTCCCAGTTGCTCCTCTTCCAGTCCAGCTCTCTGCTGTGGCCCGGGAGGACAGTGGAGGATGGCCAGGTGCTTGGGCCCTGCACCTGCATGGGAGACCAGGAGGAAGCACCTGGTTCCTGGCTTTGGATCGGTGCAGCACCAGCCGTAGCGGCCATTTGGGGAGTGAACTAACAGAAGGAAGGCCTTTCTCTCTGTCGCTCTCTCTCTCTCTCTCACTGTCTATAACTCTACCTGCCAAATAAATTTTAAAAATTTTTAAAAAAAGAAAATGAAACTTGGTAAATACTTCCTGAAATTAATGGTCTCCCACTTCCTTGTGTGACCACTTCCTTGTGTGACACATAGTCCCCAGACTGCTGAGATACACAAATAAAATCCTCACATTTAGGTAATTGTCATATAAGAATATGGAATTAGCATATGTGTGTAATATGAATGTACTTGTTTACTCAAGTGTATAAAAATGCTGAGAAGGAGAGAGGCGGGGCTTCTCACCCCCGCACTGCACTATGTTGTATGTGTCGGAGGCAGCCCCAGCTAGTTGGCAATAAAACAATAAATCCTCTTGCCCTTGTATCTGTGACTGTCTTTTGTGGGTTAATTGGAAAAAGTCTCAGACCCATAATTCAACAGGTGCTGGTTCAAGTCCCGTCTATTCCACGTCCAATCCAGCTCCCTGCTAATGTACCTGGGAAAGCAGTGGAAAACGGCCCAAGTCCTTGTGCCCCTGTACCCACATGGGAGAGCCACAAAAAGCTCCTGGCTCCTGGCTTCGAATAGGCCTGGCTCTAGCTGTTGCAGCCTTTTGAGGAGTGAACCAGCAATGGACGATCTCTCTCTTTCTCTCTCTCTCTCTTTCTCTTTGTGTGTGTGTGTCTCCATCTCTCTCTCTCTGTCACTCTATATTTCAAATAAATAAATCTTTTTTTAAAAAGAATCATTGTGGATGCACAATTAAACACTCAAATATTAGCTAATATTAAGAATATTATGGGCTGGCGCCACAGCTCACTAGGCTAATCCTCCGCCTGCGGCACCAGCACCCCGGGTTCTAGTCCCAGTCAGGGCGCCAGATTCTGTATTGGTTGCCCCTCTTCCAGGCCAGCTCTCTGCTGTGGCCCGGGAAGGCAGTGGAGGATGGCCCAAGTCCTTGGGTCCTGCACCCCATGGGAGACCAGGAAAAGCACCTGGCTCCTGCCTTCGGATCAGCGCGGTGTGTCGGCCGTGGCAGCCATTGGAGGGTGAACCAACGGTAAAGGAAGACCTTTCTCTCTGTCTCTTTCTCTATCCACTCTGCCTGTCAAAAAAAAAAAAAAAAAAAAAAAGAATATTATGGGGCCAGCATTGTGGTGCAGCAGGTAAAGCCTGCAATGTCAGCATCCCGTATGAGTTCTGGTTCAAGGCCCAGCTGCTCCACTTCTGATCCAGCTCCCTGCTACTGTACCTAAGAAGGCAGCTAAAGATGGCCCAAGTATTTGAGGCCCTGTCACCTACATGGGAGACCCAGGTAGAGTTCCAGGGTCCTGGCTTCAAGCTGCCTCTGTCCCAGCTGCTCTGGACATTTTGGTAGTGAACCAGCAGATAGAAGATTTCTGTCTCTCTCTTTCTCTCTCTCTCTCTCTTTCTCTCTCTCTCCTTTCTTGGTAATTCTGCCTTTTCATTAAATAAATAGTCTTTTAAACATTTTTTTCTGCTGTGAAATCCTCATGTCCAGGCATCAGTGTTATTGTGTAAAAGAGGAAAGAGAGCAGTAAGGAGAGATCAGATCATTTCACTTGCACCCAGCCTCCTTTTATTTAAAATTTTTTAGGTTAGGTTTATTCTATCTAGAGTATTTTTTTCTGCTTCTTTCTCTGAAACATAAGTTTTGAGGCAGCAGCAACCTTGTCTGGCTTGTTAACTGCTCCATCCAACATTACCACAGTATAGATATTCAATTATAAACACTGATTGAGTGAAATGAGGGTCAATAGATCCATTAGTGCCAGACATCCTGAGCATGAACTTGTCTTAATGTTAACAGCACTCTGTCCTCACTTGGCCTGCCTTGGCCTCATTCACCCCACTGGTGAATGCCACCAGCCAAGGGCACAGCTTCTGCCCAAGAGGACTTAGGAGCACCCAGGAAGGGACAGCTTCCTTTGGTCTGTGCCACAACACAGGACACAAAATGTGCCAGGCATCTCTTTCTCTCTCTCTCTCTCTCACTATCTCTCTATCTCTCTATCTCTCTATCTCTTTCCCCTTCCATCTCTCTCTCTGTTTTACCCATCCTTCTCTCCTCTCTCCCTCTCTCCCCATCTCTCTTTTCTTTTCCCTTCTCCCTCTCCCTCTCTCATATTCATATCTCTATCTCTACCTCTCTCCTTTCCATAAATTTTACTGTAGGATTGCAGCATCTAAGATCACTGACCCCACTAGTTTGTCAACACAGGCAACAGACTATAACTGTTTTTGATGTCAGGTTCAAAGATTTGTTTAAGATCAAAAGATTTTTGTCTATTTTAAAGTGCCTTTATTTATGGCTTTACCCAGGACAAGATCCAATAGGACATGAGAGGTAACTATCAATTCTGAGTTAAAGCAGCTGTGCTTATGAACAAGAACTAGGTCATGCTGCTTGCAGGATTGAACTTTTTAATGGTGTGGGGGTTGTTGGAGAAAGGAATGGGGTGAGTTTTTTTTATCATTAATTACATAGAGAGAATAAATGTCAATACATTAAGGCAACACTGAAGGCAACAGGCAACTCTTCAAGTGCTATAAACATAAATTACTATGACAAGTGATCAGGTGTCATCGTATTAGAGGCCATCTAATGCAAGCTGGCATAAGCTCCCCATTAGCATCAGCGTGTTCTTTAAAGTCACAGCGTTTATGCCTATCACAGTCACTTGACCATAGTAAATTCACTTATGCCCCTAAGATTATTTGTTTATTTTAAGAGAGAGAATACCATGTTCTACCTTAACTTATCCAATAAACTCACACTGAGGACTTTAGCTGAAGGGATACATTTGGTAATGCCTATTATTTGCATATGAAGTGACTTGGATTTCTAAGTATTATTGAGACTTGCAAATACTCTGATTAGTCAGTTCCACACCTGTCTCTCAGAGAGCATCTTAGATGCACAGGGACTAGAAAAGAATACTAAAGAGAAAACTCATGCTTCACTACTGCAGGAAATGGATAGATAAACAGATTTTGAGAGATACACTAAGTCCTCTTTAGGGAGTCTATTATCCACTTTCTAGATGAGCGGCTTCTTCACAGTGGGGAGGGGAAGAAGTGGCAGATGAACAGGGCAGTCACTGGAGGAGGGTGAGCAAATGCTTTCTCTTTTCCCTTAGAGTGCATTTTCTGCAATGACAACCAAGTTTAAATTCAAAGATCACAGCCACAGGGCCGGCGCTGTGGCATAGCGGGTAAAGCAGCCACCTCCGGTGCTGGCATCCCATATGGTCATCAGCTGGAGTCCCCACTGCTCCACTTCTAATCCAGCTCTCTCCCACGGCCCGGGAAAGCAGTCAAAGATGGCCCAAGTCCTCGGGCCCCTGCACCTACATGGGAGACCCAGAAGAGGCTCCTGGCTCCTGGCTTCAGATCAGCACAGCTCCAGCTGTTGTGGCCATTTGGGGAGTGAACCAGCGGATGGAAGACCTCTCTCTCTTTCTGCCTCCCATTCTGTCTGTGTGTAACTCTGCCTTTCAAATAAATAAATAAATCTTAAAAAAAAAAAAAGATCACAGCCATGCATAGATGTATTTTTAATTTCAAATGTTCAGTATGTGCTATTGGAACAGCGCAACATTTCCGAGGGTTTTTCTGCTATATGTGAGTTTTTAAGGTATTAACAGATGTTCACAAAAAGGAAGTCTCCAACATTATATATGTTTATGAAACCCAGACTCTCCCAAAGAGGGTCTGCCACAGAGAAGGAATTTTGCTACCTGGAAAATGGAAAATGAACATCAACAGTTAATAAAATGTCATAGTGGAAAAGTATGACTCTATCTAAATAAAATAATAGCCAATTAAAAACTGCATGTTGTCAGCCAGGCCGTGAGCTCAGTGCATATGTAAGTTATGAAGTCATTAAACTCCCAAGATGAGACAGCACTACTGTTTTCACACATCTTTCACACATGAGAAAATTGGAGCTCATGCAGTAAAATAACACATCTAAGGTCACACAGTTCAGGATTTGAACCCAAGTGGCCAGAGTCCAAGACCTCTGCACTAAACCTCTCCCCATGTTTGCCACCACAAGTCAGGTGTTCTGGCTTGGGTTGGGCCTTAGTCAATCCTGAGCCTCATCTGCCTTTGTTTTCTCATTTGAAAATTCAAAGAGTAGGATGAGAATAGGGACAGTTAAGTCTCTACAAATGGCATTTGCCTTGTTTTTCTAGCATGCATGAGATAGGCCTTGTGCAATGTCTAAATGTCAATGTAACTTTTAAAAGACCTATGTGCCTTTATACCGTGAATATCCAGCAGTTTATTCTCAGCTCTAATTCTTGGTCTAATACCTGTTAGAGGAAGGACAAAAGAAGGAACTCTGTCAAGAGCTTAACTGTGGTCTGAAAGGTTACAATTTTTTTCAATTTTTTATGTATTTTTTCAATTTTTCTGCACCAAATATACATTAATTTTCTAGGAGTATGTTTGTCTTCTTAGAACTGTATCTATGAAATACATGAAATCTGTTCTCTTTATATTAACAAAAAATTATTTTAAAAAAAGACAAATGAAAAGAGAATGATTCACTGATTAATCCCAATTATTCTAATTTGCCTTCCTGTTCTATCCTCACAGCATGTTTCTGGTCTACAAAACCTTATCTTGTTGATTTCTTGCTTTTCTGTTAATCTCAGTTTTATTCCCTTATGTTCTATCGCATTCAGTTAATTGGAAAGCTCCTTAAAGACCTGCAGTCTCGGGACAACAGCTCATATATCCTTGTCTCTTTGTATTTAGTTACTAACATATGCATCATAAGCACATATTTAAAATTACTGATCACCTGTACTTTTCTTAATCAAATCTCTATATTTGAAAGTTTAAGTAGAAAACAGACTTGTGCTTGAAGCCTCTCCTTTACCTAGGCCTATTGTTATAGGCTAGATTCCTTAATTAGCATATTATCAAGTCAAAGGCCTTGGGTCAGTTTGACCACCGGATCCAAATTATCGAAGAGCTTCCCTGGGGAGGGATACACTCTTGTCAGCAATGTTTGAGTTGCAACTTCCTGTTTTTGTCAGCACTAATTGTTTTAATTTAATAAAAATTCCTGGCTAGTTTGACTGATCAAAGTGGTAGCTTCTGAGTGGATTTATAAAAAAAAAAAAAGTCTTCCACAAATTTGTTTTACAATTTCTATGTACTCTTTTGAGTTTTTAATCATATTTGATATTCATTTAGCTATAAAGATCTTAGTTTTCTACTTGTACAAACTCTTTTAAGAAAAATAGAACTAATCTTTGGGCATACCTTGTGGAAATTTTTTCTCAGTCCACCTTATAATTTGATGAAACAATTTTTTTAAATTTTATGAAGCAAAACCTCTGTACTTTCAATTGCTTTTCACTTAGATATCTATTGTTCCTTGTATTAGTCATATTTAATCACCATAAAAAATACCTAAAAATACTAATTTGACAAAGAGAAAATGTTCATTTGGTTCACGGTTTTGGAAGTTCAAGTCCATGATCGGGTAGCCCTGTTCACTGGGCATCTGATGAGGGTAGCTGAGTGCTTACAGAGGAAACATCACTGACAAGCCAGGAAGCAGAGAGAATGACTGACTCCGTCTTTTATAACCAACCCTCTATCGAGAAACAGTCACTGATGGCCTAAAATCCTTCTGCTAGGCCCCATCTCCAAACACCAGAATTAGATTATTCCTACCCTTAGTACCATTAACTTATAACTGGAGATTAGTGCCCACATGAATTCAGGACAGGAGCAAAACCTTGTTCAAATCATTGTTTTTATTTACTTTTCCTTCCTTCCTGTGTTTTCTTGACTCTCGTGTTTTCAATGACAGCTCTATGCTTGACTCCAGATATTAACAAGAAAAGCACACATCATAGAAACAACAAACCAGTTATTTGGAATACATGGATAATAAATGTAAGTGGTTCATTCCATTGGTGTTTTTCCAAATGCTAACTAGGCCTTGCTTTTTGTACTTGTGAATGGCTCTATTTCGAATAGAGGACTTTCAGAAATAAAGGCTGGGCCCTCAAGCTGGGTAGGTAACGGGAGAGAGAAGACAAGTAAAGCAGAAAGGACTTTCACCTGGAGCATGTTCCTTTCCGTCTCCTTTTTTCCTTCTTTCTCTTGAGCTGTGTCTCTGCCTCACCAAGGTGTAGACTATGTCACGCTCTTCTTCTAAGAAATCTTCTCTGACACTCTGTCACTGTGGACTCTACAGTTTGAACTATTTCCACACTTTCATTGTTTTGTCTGATTTCACAGTTATAATTTTAGACTTTTTAGGGCAAAGACTGTTGAAATGAATAAAGATGATAGTGGCCTAACGTGAAAATTCAGAGAGTAAATTTTTCTGCAAAAGCAGACTGCATTAGAATCAATCTCACCAACCCCACAATTCATTCCTTATGAACAAACATTTATCTTGTCAGAATGATTCACACCCATGGATATCAGCAAACTCACTCTGTTCTTTCCTGTATTCTGGCTAATTGTTTTAAGACACACCTACTCATCACCAATTCACTTCTTGCCTGGAGAGTTCTATGACTTTGGTAGGGAGCTGGATTATTCTGTCTCCAGGAACTAAAAAAAAAAAATGCAAGGCCTCCAAGTGAAAGATTCTGATCTGTCTCCAGATAGTCTGACATGTTCTCCTAGCAATTTGGGGGAAGTTACTTAATTGTCCTGAATGTCGATTGTTTCATTTGCTACAAAGAGAATAATAGAAATTACCATAAGGCTTATTGTATACTCTCTTAAAAGATACAAAAGATACGGAAGTCAGTCTACAGCTGGTTCTCAAGATATGGTTTCCTTTCCTCCTAGAAGCCGCACTGTCTCTATCTCCAGTATGCAATTGCCTCAAAACAGTCCATAGATGAGAGCTGGTGTCCAGGCCAGTGGTTGGCCAAGCCCTTTATCTCCACCCCAGCACCATGCCTTCAGTTACAGCCCATATTTAAGCTTTTCCTAAAAAGCAGGGATCCAGAAACTAATCCTGATTAAGTCTAGTTCCCAGAGGAACTTAACCTCTCATGTGTTTGTCTTATATAATATGAATTTATCTTGGCATCCTCATGAGATATAAGCAACATAGGGGCCAAGAGAACACCTTAGTCATCTCTTAACATCTTACAGTCTCTAGCACAGCACTCCATAGCAGATGAGTGTAAGTACGTTTGAATTAGACTTCCCAACCACCCCACCCTTATAGGAAAGGTTTATTATGCCTCAGCTGGAACCACGAGTCACCAGAACACTTGTCTCCCTGCCAAGAATCAGTCCTGAGCATACACTGGTCAGCATTAGCCAATAACAATAACATAACCATAATTCTTTTTCTCAGGGATTGGTTTAAGACTGGACCAAAAAGGCATGATTAGAGAGCTTCCGAGAAGGGTCTGCTCTCAAAAGAGAGAATCCAACTTCTTTGCAAAGATGCAAGACCATGAAGGAAATAATCCTGCAGACAAGACCAGTTTACCAAGGAAAGGAGGCAGGGAAGACCTGGGCTGGGATGAAGGGTGACTTGATGACCTTGGATCCAGCAATTTCAGCCCTTCTTGACAAGAAAGGCATTAAATGTGTACATCAGTAAAGCCAGCTGATGATTTTTAGTCAAAAACAGCCTAATCTTCTAGTCCTTCCAAGTTCAGCAAACATTTAGAAAGCCTTTTGTCTGGCACAAGAAGCAGTGCAGGCACTTGGTCTGGCCTAAGTTGAGAGAACACACGGATGCACCAGGCATACTATGACTTGATTTGATTTTACATAGGAGCCTGTTCCCTTGACATATCCTTTCAGCAACAGAGAAATATTCAAAACATTGCTCATGACATCAAGAAAATTTAAATCCCATAGACCTGAGGAGTAATTTGCCAGCCCGGTAATATATGTCCCAGTAAGCCATTTGTTTCTTACCTTAGCAGTGTTAGGCACACAGTAGGTCTTCATGCAATATGTACACGTTGGTTGACTGATCAAACGACTCTCAGTAATGAACTTCCAGGATTTCAATCCCACACACTATGGAAAGAGAAAGAAGTAAAGGAGTGAGAGGAAAATGTAAGCTATTTCATTTCCATGGCGAAAATTTTATCCTAATTTTTGCTTTGAAACATCACCAAGGCTTAATGTCAGCAATTGGCCACAACTTGCACTCAGAGTTCAGAGGCCCCATGTGACTGAGAAAAAGAAGCATCTAGTCCAATTACAGAAAAAGCTGTTCATGGAACCCTTGCCAAATTATCATCTTAACAGGATGATTTTTGTACACGTGCCCTGAACCGATTCTTAAACCTGGAAGCAGAGAAGAAACTTGAGAGAGACATGTGTTTGGATGACAAAAGTGCTTCCATGTGAGCATTTGAACTCCCTTGAGTTGCTGTGTATTTCATAAACATTGCACAGAATTGGCAAAGACATTCTATCTTAGGGGTTTATGGAACCACTTTCTCAAAATACAAAACAGAGCCTGTCTCCTCATTTGTTTTGTTTTTCTTGTGTTGTACATGAAGCTCCAATCTATCCTGACCTCTGTTAGAGATGAGCAGATGCTTCCGAATTACTACTTAACTTCTACAGTATTAAGTTGGATTTTGCTTCCTGTGAGTAAAACATAGCTTTCTATGTAAGTTATTTCCCCTGCTTATTTACTTCTAGATCCTATGCTCCTAACCCCTTGTTTCTGAGCATTCTGACCAAGATAAAAGTATAAGAGGCAGAGTTGGAGGCATCAAGGGTGTGAATGGAGAAAAGAGGCTCAACATGGCTAGAACGAGGAATTGCATGAGGAGTGTGGCAAGAAGGGATGTTGGAAATGACCAAACGCTGTTCATAATAGGTTATAAAGATAAAAGTTGGGGTTTTGCTTTGCACAAAGAGGAGACCCAGGAAACGTTGAGTAGGGAATTGACTTGATTGAGTTACCCTAGAAGCAGATGCTGAGAGGAGGATTTGTATCTGAGGATTTCATTTGGGAAGTAATCCCAGGAGTCTGTGGGAGGTTGATGGGAAAAAAATACAGAGAACAGGCACAAGGCAGCAGAGGAGAGTTTGAGGTTAAACGAGTCCCACATGGACCCCATTAGTGCAAAGGTTCTTAGATCTCTGTGTTCACAATTAAGGATCTGGTTCTCAGTGTTATTCTGCCTCATTTTAAGGAGAAGGGACTCCAGCAGACAAACATCTAGAAAATACAGAAAAAAGCCCAAACTTTGTATTTCTTACAACCCATTGTGAATGGCCCTACATCATTTCCAATTTCCCTTCTTTCCACACCCCTCGTGTAGCATTGTAATATTTTTTAAAATTCCATTTACATCAAAAAAGAAATAAGTGATGAGGGTGAGTTCCAGTGTGTGGATGGGGGCACCAGGAGACATGGGGCATGGTGGTCTTGGGGAAGACTAGAAGAGCAAGAAGAAGACAGGACCTCCTTTGTGCTGTCTATAGCAGCTGCCAGGTTTTAAAAAGCACACTCTTGGAATTGAGTTGTAAGGTAAGAAAGCCACATTTCCAATTCTGGGAGGAAAACTCATTGTGAAAGTTGGTGATCAGGCCTAAGTTCATGTTTCTCTGTGAGCCATCAAGTTTGAGACTCTCAAATTTCTTCTGAGGAAGGTCAGTGTTGGTCCAGGGAGCTGGTTGCAATGTGAGACCAATGAAGTAGTGAGAGCAGGAGGTGGGTGAGGTTGTGGAGAAACCTATGCATCCCTACAGATGGAGAGGTTTAGCACAGGGCTCGTGTCGGGCACTGGCTATGTCTGCTCAGCCTTCTAACCACAAGATGACCATTCATATAATCAATAAGGATTTTTTAAAAGACAGCATCCACTCTCCTAACATGATGTAAATACTGTCCTGGATTAAGGAAATGAAGAAAAACCAAATAATTCTGAACAGGAAAGAGTTAAAATAAAAACTCTTGGAAAATGAAAAAAGTCAGCTTTTCTCTGCAATTACATGTGCTGTCTCACAGTGGGATAATTACAAATCATGGGGGGAAATTGGTACAATCATGTTTAATTGGTTTCAAAGGTTATTGTCTTTTTCAACCTTTACCTCTGAATAATATCAGCACAGAAACATAACTTATGTGTGAATTTTTTGTCCTCTTATCAGGAATTATACAGGAACAATAGATTAGATTATTGTTCCACCTAGTAAATGATAAATTTTTTTCTTCAGTGTCTATAAAATAGAAATAAAGAGAAATCTCGACACTATCAGCATGATTAAATGAAAGTTATTAACAAGAACAGAGTTTACCACAGACTTAAATATATTTTAAAAAAAAAAGCACTGGTGTGTTAAATGTTGGGAAAATTGCATTGCAAAGCCAATGAATTTCTCAACAGTTTTTGTTAGTGAGTAATTAGTATAAAATATGTTGACTGTACTATGGAGAATGAAGAAAACAGAGAGGTCCATGACAGGAAGTAGGTTGATCATCTAACTACATTTTAGTTCCAGGTGGAATATTAGGAACAAAATTCTACAAAGTAATCTATGCATTTTACAGCTCTGTTTCTTAAAATAAATAAATACATTTTTTCTTTAGGGTAGAATTTTAACAACAACCAACAAATAATAGCAATAGGTGTGTGTCCCAGTGGGGAGCAGCTGAAGGGTGAGTTTGCACTGGTGGAGACTGCAGACACCAGGAGGTAGCACAGCAAAATGCACAAATTGCCGTTGACAAGGGGCTACTCATGGGTGGGAGGCTGTCTTTCTTGGATAAATGAAGCCAGACATAGCAATCTAGGTGTCTCCCAACCACAAACCCGTATGGCAAACTACCATCCAGGTTGCAGATGTACAATAAAGTTTATTACATCACATTTTAGACTCTGTACAACTCTTAATGCCACAGAGTTCAGGAAGAGAGGTTTGAGCCAAATTTCAGCACTGTAAAGTTTCTTTTAATTGAATTTTTTTAGAAAAACTGTAGTTTCACATGCAATTGTAAGAAATACAGGGTCCAGTGCTGTGACACAGTAGGCTAAGCCTCTAGCTGTGGCACTAGCATCCCATATGGGCGCTGGTTCATGTTCTGGCTGCTCCTCTTCTGATCCAACTCTCTGCTTTCTCTCTGTCTCTCCCTCTCTCTGTCTGTAATTCTCTCTCTCAAATAAATAAATAAATCTTTGAAAAATAAATAATACAGAGTGGCTGGCATTGTGGCACAGTGGGTTAAGCTGCCTCCTATGACACTGGTTTCCGTATGGGCACCAGTTCAGGTCCCAGAAGATCTGTTTCCCACCCAGCTCCCCAAAAAATGTCCCTGGGAAAGAGAGAAGACAGCCCAAGTGAATGGGTCCCTACACCCTCATGGGAGACCCAGATGAAGCTCTCAGCTCCTGGATTTGGCCTGGCCCAGCCCCAGCTATTGCAGCCATTTGGGAAGTGACCCATTGTTATAGAAGATTCTCTCTCTCTCTCTCTCACTGTAGCTCTGCCTTTCAAATAAATAAATAAATAAATCTTTCTTTAAAAAACAAATAATAGAAATCCATGTGTATTTGACTCACTTCTCCAGTAGTGATACTGTACAAAACTGCAGAACATCACAAAGAGGACACTGACAACAACTTTATTCAATTATTTATCGACCATCATTCTGCACCTCCCATTTTACTTGGATGTACATATTATGTGTGTATGTCTAAAGTCCTCAAATTTTCACTCATTGCCTTATAAGCATGGTCTATATGATCAAATAAATAGTTGGACTATTATACAGTCTCATACTTTCTTAGAGTGGGGCAAGGTAGAGGCAGGTGAGGGACAGATTGAGTTATCGCATCAGGTAGCATATATTTATTAGGTGTCAACTATTTTCTCAGATAAATATTTGAAATTCATCACATCTGTTAGTATCCATTGCTGACAAGGATTTACATATTTATAGAAAGGGATGTGTGACTCCCTTTCTAAATAGCCTCTGTATATCCCATATACCTATTCCACTTATTCCGTATTTCCATTGGCAATTCTGTCCTTCACTATTTGTCTAGTGGCCTCCTATGTTATTTTTAATCCATAATAGAAGCAAACATTCGGCCTGGTGGTTAAGACACTTGCTGGGACACCTGCCTCACATATCAGAGTGCCTGAGTTCAATACCTTCCTCTAGCTCCTGATTCCAGCTTCCTACTAATGTGGACCTGGGAAGGCAGTGGTGTGGACTCAAGTAATTAGGTTCCTGCTGCCTATGTGGGAGACCCAGGTTGAGTTCCTGAATCCCGTTTTCAACCTGGATCAGCTTCCACTGTTGCAGGCATCTGGGGAGCAAACCAGCAATGGAAGCACTTGCTCACTCTTGTTCTCCTTCTCTCCCTCCCCCCCCACCTCTCTCTCTCTCTCTCTCTCTCTCTCCCCTTCTCTCTCTCTCTCTCTCTCTGACAAATGAACAAGCAAAAATTTAAGAAAAAAATCCAGAGTAAACTGAATTTTACATACTGTTAAAGGCTTGGATTTTAGCCTAAGACAGGTTCCTGTCTCATGTCATTATCTTCCTGACCTTTGAAAATTTATCTAAACTATCCAAGAATGGGCATCTATATGGGGTTAATAAGAGTCTGTTTCATAGGATTGGGACAGCAAGTTAAGCATTTTTAACAAAGTACTTACCAGGGAGCTTGGCACTTGGCATGTACTAAATAAATTGTCTTCATATAATATTAGTGTAATGTGGCTGTGTAATCGTAGAGTTGTAATTATACTATTTAACAATTATAAGAAAATTTTAGTTTTAGAATGAAAAGTAAAGTCTTTTCATTCTCAAGAGAGAAGCTTTTAAGTTTATTTATTTTATTTTTGTTTGAAAGGCAGGGAGAGCATGTGCTCTTCCATCCACTGGTTCACTTCCCAAATGCTTGCAAGAGCCAGGGCTGGGCCAGGTGGGAGCCAGCAGCCAGGAGATACATTCTGCCACATGGGTGGCAGAGACCCAAGTACTTGAGTGATCACCTGCTGCCTCCCAAGTACATGAACAACAACATGGATCAGAAGTGCAGGCATGACTTGAACTCAGGTGCTTGGACATGGGATGTGAGCAGCCCAACCTACTCCACCACAGCACCCACCCTGACAAAAGAAATTTTGTGTCATCTGAACAAACTTGCGGTTTGGGTAGTACGTGGCAGAAGAGTTCTTTAGAACAAGCCCATGATTTGGGTGTGGGAAAAGGACCTCCATGCACATTTCTCAAATGAGGCATGAATGCAACTTCCTTGATGTCCTCCTAGTCACAAAAGGGGTCAGCACACATGTCAGTGACTGCTGTATAGACACTCTGGCTTTCTACAGAATGGCCTTGATAGAACCAGGTGATAGGCAAAGTGGTGACGGTATATTCTATATCAGACAGGAGGATCTGTGTTGTGGGAAAACAAAAAGGATTAAAGAGTCATTTTCGGGAACAAGGATCCATAGAGATGGCATGGTTTAAATGTCAGCATACCGGAATTGGAGAACTCTTCTACGATGTCTGAGGACAGCCGAATATCAGCCGTAGATGGTGATTTCCAGCACCAACATCCCCAGAACCAGGCTTTTCAGTTGGCACATGGTGATTTGTGATGACAGTGTTCTTCCCTTGGAAGGATTTGTGTGGACCACCTAGTGAAAAATCGATAAAGAAGAGGATGCTATTTGGAAGCAAAATAAAAGGGAAAGAAAATAGCCCTGGCCACAGATATCAAATCAAGAATAGGAAATCTGAACCTGTCCTATTCTGCTTTCATTATGTTTCCAAAAAGAAAGCAAGAAAGTGGATTTGTGTGACAGATTGATAACATTTCAGGTGTTGAATTAAAACTTGCTCTGCTTGTAAATTCTTACAAATGAAGGAATGTCCACTAATAATGCTTTAGCAAAAGCAGCCTCAATTGCACACTGGTTCCCTTTCAACCACATTTATTGAACATGTTCTGTGTTTTAAGTACCATGTTAATGCTTTCAATGCAGATGAAATGGGTAACATTGGCCTCACTACACAAACAAGAATTCACCATTTACCTGAGGTCTCCTAGCAAGTGAGTTGCTAGCTGGAACTTAATGAAAAACTTGGTTAGGTGTCTGAGGGCTCAAATCCCTGGACATCAATAGTTGAATGTGACTTTGCGTTCATCTGTGTCTACTCCAGAAATCTCCATATTACTCTCTCTGCGCATGCCCTGTTTTCACACAACCTCACTGAAACTATTTGAAGAAAGGTAGCCAGTTAAAACAGTGTGCGACCATTTACCATAAAAGGTGCTGGTGGCTCTTTAAACAGAGGAGTGTTGCCATCACTGATTCATGAGACTCTGAAGCTATGCTTCATCTGGGACTAAGATCAGGTCCCTGCGTTGTGTGAGGAGGCAATGGCACAACTAGGCACTTGCTGTGCCACTGCTGTGATACGTTCTTCCTCCAATCATGGAAAGGCAAGGTTGAAAATCTAATTAAGAACTACCAGAGGTGGTAAGGTCCCTCCTAACCCACTCTGTGAACCAGATTCAGTGTAAAAACATGGTAATGTGTTCATGTTATTCTTTAACATCAAGCATTTAGGGACAGAAATATTCCATTTGGAGAGAGATAGGGATATCAAAAAAAAAAAAAAAAAAGAAAGAAAGAAAGAAAGAAATCAAGGGCTTGGGGCAAAGGGTGGAACTTAAGCACCCAGGAATCAGGCGGCACCAAGGAACATGCAGAGAAGCCTTGAGTCCCTTGTGGTTCTAGGCAGGAAGGAGAGGAACATGAAAAAATACAGGAGCACCTAGAAATGAGAATGGGTAGGGGCCGGCGCTGTGACACAGCGGATAAAGCCACCGCCTACAGTGCTGCATCCCATATGGACACTGGTTCAAGACCCAGCTGCTCCGTTTCCCATCCAGCTCTCTGCTATGGCCTGGGAAGGCAGTACAGGGTGGCCCAGGCCCAAGCCCAAGCCCTTGGACCCCTTCACCTGCATGGGAGACCTGGAAGAAGCTCCTGGCTCCTGTGGCCAGTTGGGGAATGAACCAGCAGATGGAAGACCGAACTCGCTCTCTCTGCCTCCCCTTCTGTGTGTAACTCTGGCTTTCAAATAAATAAATAAATCTTTAAAAAAAAAAAAGAAATGAGAATGGGTTTGGGACTGGATCCTGATTACAAGATTGCCAAAAAGTTCTTTGGAGAGGAGAAATAAGCCATATTATGGACTCTGTGATGTGACACGCACTGTCTATATTCATGCATGTTACACATAAATTAGAAGCACAGGTAGGAAATTGATGGGAAATCTATAAAGGAAATGAATTTTTAAAGTCTGGATCAGTGTAAAAAATACAGAAACACTGAACAAAGAATCTGGAGCCCAAGAGGCTGAAGTGGTCACAGGAACAGTAGCCCCCTGGGTATCCTCAGAAATACTGAAGAGGGCTTTAGACTATCACAAGCTTCGGAATTGCACACACACACACACACAGACACACACAATTATTCACAAGTCATTTACTAGGATCTTGACAGCCAAAGTTCCAGCTGGCACCATTGTTACATATTTTTTTCCTTCACAAACCCTCAGTTGAGTGGGTGGAGCCAACAAATTGAGGTGATCAAAAGCATGGGCTTTCCAGATAAATGCGATGAATTCTGGGAGGACAGAGTTGTTCTGCTTATAAGGACCACTAGAGAAATTTGGTCACACCCATCCCCAGCTCTGTGTCATGCACACAGGATGAAGCTACGTGCAGAGAGAACAGCTGCTCACTCATATTCCCAGAAGTCCAGTCAGCGCATGATCTGGGGTCTCAAGCTCTCAGAAGCTCACCTAACCTGAGTTTTGAGTTTGAGTTTTTGGTGATTTGCTTTATGCCCACTTTACTGAATTCAGGCAAGAAGAGAAATACACTAACCTAAGATATATGATCTGCTTTCCAAGTGGTGCTTTAGTTTACAATGTTTCCACAGGACATTGCTTTCTCTTTAAAGTAGATAGATATTTATTCTTCTATTTGGGTCTCTGGGCAGGTGATTGCCAAGGCCAAGGCCTCTGCAGAGAACATTACTGTGAATGGAAGAAAAACCCAAGGAATTTTGGCTATGCTTGCTAGTGAAACAGATTTCTGTTTTCTAAATGAAGAATTGCAATGTCACACAATAAACTAGCAATGCAAAAGCACCTGTGTGTCTGTAATTGAAGAACGTGAACTGGAGGGACTTAGACATGATCTCTATGTGAATCAATCAATGCAGACGAAAACTAAGAGGAAGTCTACATTTTTATTAAATATGCCTAACAGAAATCTCACTCAGTTTCTGGTCCTAAGACCTGGTTCTGGTTCCTAATTTACTTTTATTATGTTCAGTGGTAAATTCACTTCAAAACTGACAGCTCTGTCAATGCAACTTTGGCTTGCTATGTGCACATAAATGCCTGGCTAAATTGCTCAGCAAATCCATGACTACTCAGAACCCGGGGGAGTACTCCTAAGAGAGACAAGCAGAGCAGAATCATTGTATTGCTCCTCAGGGAGTCAAACTCATCTAGAGTTAGACACTGCCTTTAAATGAAAGTGTAGGTGTGGAGGGGAACTCTTGGGAGCTGGAGTCCACAAGTCTGCACTCAGCAGGCCACCCTGGCTCCACTTTTCCAGCCCCCACCTCAACTCATCTCCACATCCTCACCCAAAAGCTCTCCACTGTCTGTCAGCTTCCTACCCAGTACTACTCCATTGCATTTATCTGAAAGCCCTGTTCTTACTTTACAACTTCTAGGAGTATTTCTAACTCCATCACTGCACATACATTGGCCATGACACGTTGGGTGACTGTCAATCAAGAGCACTTGAAATTCAGTTTGCACTGTGGTATCCACATACTCCATATCACTTGCAGGTAGCCTCCTGTCTGTCACTTGGAATCTATCTGCCCTTAAATAGACACTTGTTGCATGTAGACCTCCCAGTACCTCACCTCACAGAGATCGCATATATACTGTTTCTTAAATTACAAACAATGGTCCTTTTATCAGATTCATCTTAAATTGCCTTGTATGAGGTACTTCAAAAAGTTCCAGCAAAAAATTTTTAAATCCATGTATAGTTTTTCATTATATGCAAAAATTTACCACAAACTCTCTGTAAATGTATTTAAAAATGTATGTACCAAAATAAATTTATAATTCCATTTCTCATGGACTTTTTGAAGTGCCCTCAAATTATTGACATCATTCTATATGTATAGTATTTGTCCTATCAGGGCAATACTTGTCCTGTCTTCTTAAATTATAACCTCTCCAGAGACACAAGACCTTGCTTTAAAAATACTAGTATCTGCATATAATGTTGTACAGCTGCAGAGCCACAGTTCATTGGCCTCCATCTCCTTAAAATTCCATTAGTAAATGTGTTATTGTCAGCACCCCAGTGAAAAGTTAAAAATGTCTATTGGAAAAGCAAAATATCAAACAGATTAAATCATAATGTGTCCATGAAGAAGCTCAGACACAGGCTTATAAATTTTCCGATGCTTCCAACATGAAAGAACATCCAATCTGTTTCACTTCAAATGCCCTTGTTCACTTTAATATTGTTCCTAGAGAAGGAAAGGCCTCTGAAGACTTTGGAAGTTGGCTTCAGTAATATCCAATTATTCAGGCTTCAAGTAGAAATGTCACCAAATTGAGTCACACTTTCTTTTTATAAGGCAGACACTGGAAAATCACCAAGAGAGTTTACATGTACTAATTCATTAAAGACTTCCACAGGCTCCCTAAAGACCAAATAAAAAAATCCCAGTATCTTAAACTTTTTGAGAATTTTCTTCCAGGAGTTCTTTGCAAAGAAGTCATTATATTTTATAAACCTTTAGAGTACCACAATCACCCAGGCATGCCTGGGAATGAAAGGTTATGCCTCCTACCTCTCTACTGGAATGACTTTGAAGTCTTGTATTAAATAGAGTTCAGTGGTTCTGCACTGGGAATGTTTTGAATTGGGGAGACATAGATGCTATCCCCCTGTAGCTGAATTTTTTTCTAATCTGAGATAATACTATCCCTTCCTGAAAATAAGCAAAGACAATAATTTCCAGTAATTACCCATGAAAATGACTCATTTTAGCCAAGACAGAGTATTAGTAATCTATCTGCCAATGAAGAGCCTAAGGTTGCTCATTTAATTCTAACCAATGGGAGGATGCATTTAATAAACTCCCACCACATTACTGAAATTTTTACTAAAAAAGGCACAGCTTCCTCTTGCATTTTGGTTAAAACCAATTTAAATCCTATTAAAGTTGGACTCTTGGAGGAAAGAGGAGGCCAAACAGTGCTGTGCAGGAGGAATCAAGAGAGCAAGGACTCTTGTGGCATGTTTGTCTGTAATTCCAGAAGCAAAGAACACAGGTCAGGCACAGGTGCAATTATTTCCACCCAGTTCTTGCAGAAGCTTTGTGCTCTCTGACCTTTACCCAGACCTCAAAAACAAACCATTCAATACCCATGTCATACTTATCCAATTACTTGGAAAATTCCATGTGTCAGATCAGATTTTCAGAAGAAGGGATAATGGTCGTCATAGCCTTCTGAGCATTTACTAGTATTGGGACTTCCACCAAGTATGCTACATGAGTTATTTAATCTTTTGATAGATACAGTGGTGTACCACCCAGACCTCTCTCCAGTTTCTTGAAGCATTAGTGACTAATGACTTTCCAGTAATTGAGCTTGGCCAAATGAGCTTCCTCACCAAGTTCACGGTCCCTCATAAAAGACGGACCACTTAATGTAGGGGTACAAAGTCAGCCCCCTTGCCCCAAAGATGGACAACTCTGAAAGAACATTTAAGTTTTAAAGGACTAGTTAAGTACTCTTTTGTAACTGCACTGCCATTCATCTTCTTCCTCTGCCCAATCCTGCTTCCCTCACCTCTCCCAGATTTTGTTTCTGAAATTATTTTTCAATAATTTCAAAAAAAAATCTGAAAATTTTCCTGCATAATTCAAAGTAAAATCATTGAAACAAGAAGCAACCCAGAAGGCAAGCTCTCAAATGAAGTCTTGGTGCTATATCATTAAGAACAGGGTAACACAAACAAAATAAAACCAGTATGTGACAGAGTTATCTGTACCTCCATGTCTATCACAGCTCAATTCACAATAGCTAAGATACGGGATCAATTCAAATATCCACCAATTGATAACTGAATAAAGGAAATTTGGTTTATACACACTGTAGAATACTACACAGCCATCAAAAAGAATGAAACCTGTCTTATGCAACAAAATGGATACAACTGGAAACCATTACACTTAGTGAAATAAGAGAAATATCATATGTTTTCTCTGATTTGTTGTAACTAATCAACAGAGTACAAAAGGTGTAATATATATGAGCAAAATCCACATTTTGAAATTTGATTATTATTTATAGCCCTTTGTCCATACTTTTGAAAAACAGTAGTTTTTCTACTTACTACTTGCTGGTTTATTTAGTGGAGGATTAAGATTCTGATTATAAAATAAATTGAAAGTATGCCATGGTAAAAATTAAAAGAAGAAATAAGAGAGGAAGGAGGGGTGAGGTTAGAGCATGGGCGGGAGGAAGGGTGGGGAGGAAGTATCATTATGCTCTTAAATCTGTATGTATGAATTATGTGAACTTTGTTCACCTTATATAAATAAAAAGGTTTTTTAACAAATAACAGGGTAACAATGAGGACCCCATCAGTAGTGGTAGGGAGGGTGATGAAGCCCCTGCAACAGAGGCACCATGCTCGTGTGAAGCTTCAGTTATGCTGAATGGGATCACATTGGACAGGAATGCACTGGGGCTGTGATATCTCACTCATTTCAAAGTGTCACACAAAATAGTAATCACAGGGACTCTGGATTGAGAGAGCTGTTAATGGGGGCCATGGAAAAATAATGACAGACAACAGGAAGCATGAAAGCCAGAGGGTCTTCTTGGCAGCACATGAGGAAGCCCTCATCTCCTGCAACAGGGCAGGAGAGAAAAAGCCAATGATTACTTATAAAAGCACTAGAGCTTCAAATAGCAAGAAGGACTAAGTAGAAACTTCTTTTTGTTTTTTCTTTCCCAAAGAAAGCTTTTATTTAAGGAATACAAACTTCGGGTGCAAACTGATGAAATCTTTACTTAATATATACTAAATCAATCTTCTGTATATAAAGAGAATTGAAAATGAATCTTGATGTGAATGGAATTGGAGAGGGAGGGGGAGATGGGTGGGGTGTGAGTGGGAGGGAAGTTATGGGGGGGAAGCCATTGTAATCCATAAACTGTACTTTGGAAATTTATATTTACTAATTAAAAGTTTAAAAAAAGGAATACAAACGTCATGCATTTCATAAGTACAACTTTAGGAATATAGGGATTCTTCCCATCATGCCGGCCCTCCCACCCACACTCCCACCCCTTCTCCTTCTCCCTCTCCCATTCCCAGTCCCATTCTCCACTAAGATCCATTTTCAATTAACTTTACACACAGAAGACCAACTCTATACTAAGTAAAGAACTAAATAATTGGCACAAAACAAACAAAAAAAAAACTATTCCTCAACAGTGGAGACAGGGCTGCTCAAAGTCATTGCATCTTGAAGTTAATTTCACTTCTTTTTTTTCTTAGAAACTTAATTAACTTTAAAGAAGCACCCAATAATGATACATCTTTTGCAAGCACTTAAACATAATTATAATACAACTTTTTGAGGACAGAGGTCCTGCATGAGAAATTAGTGCACAGTGACTCCTGTTGTTAATTTAACAATTAACACTCATGTATGACATCAGTGACCACCCAGATTTCTCAACAGAAACCTTACAGGCCAGGAGAGTGAACAGGTACAGTAAAATTTATATTAAAAAAAAAAAACTGTCAATCCAGAGTATTTTACCCAGCAAAGCTTTCAATCACAAATTAGGGTGAAATAAAGATTCGCTAAGACATAAAAACTGAAAGGATTTGTTGTGGGGAGCAACTCGGACTAGACTAAGTTACTGGAATTAAGACTTATTCTATGCATCTGCTCTCCCACAATATGGCGCTGGGAGAGGAGAAAACAGCTTCTACGCAGCTGCCTCTTGCCAACTTGAGTGATGACCTCCAGGAGCTGATCCTGCTCCTGATTGGAGGAGAGCAGCGTACTCGGCGTGTGGGCAGCCGAGTTGGGATTGGTGGAGGAGGACTATAAAGGAGGAGAGAGACAACATGCACCAGGAACATCTAAGGGGAACATCTGAGGGAACACCTGTGCAGCCCCCGAGAGAGCCGGCCGGCGGTGTGCCGCTCCCCTGTGGAAGTGGGGAAAGTGGCCAGGGGGAACCGCCCTTCCACGGAGGTGGAAGGGACGGTAGCCAACCTGGGAAGAACCAGCAGCAACCCCGGGGAGGGCCGAGCAGACAAAAGAACAGCGCAGGGTCCTGTGTCGTTCCTCCACGAAGACGGGGAGCGACAATTTGTCACCACTCAGCGAGCCTTACCAATTATATATGAGGAGATACTACACATAGAAACAGAGAAAGACAATCAGCATCATAAAACAATGCAAAGGAAGAAAAATCTCCCAGTAAAAGAACAAACAATATTGAAACAAACAAAAGACATATTCATGGGGAAATGGTAGCATCAAATTGTTACTTTGCCATAATAACCATGAGCGTAAATGGACTAAATTTTCCAATTAAGAGATACAGATTGGCTGATGAATTAAAACAAAAAAAACATGATATGCTGTCTACAAGAAACATACATCATTAATAAAGATACAGACAGAAAGTGAAAAGATATAAAAAGATATTTCAGGAATAGGGCTGGTGCTGTAGCCCAGAGGGTTAACCCCCTGGCCTAAAGCGCCAGCATCCCATATGGGTAACGGTTCTAGTCCCGGCTGCTCCTCTTCCAATCCAGCTCTCTGCTATGGCCTGGGAAAGCAGTAAAAGATGGCCCAAGTCCTTGGGCCCCTGTACCCATTTGGGAGACCTGGAAGAAGCTCCTGTCTCCTGGCTTTGGATTGGCGCAGCTCCAGCCATTGCGGCCATCTGGGGAGTGAACCATTAGATGGAAGACTTCTCTCTCTCTCTTTCTCTCTCTCTTTCTCTCTCTCTCTCTCTGTGTAACTCTGACTTGCAAATAAATCTTTTTTTTAACTTTTATTTAATGAATATAAATTTCCAAAGTACAGCTTATGGATTACAATGGCTTCCCCCCCCATAACGTCCATCCCACCTGCAACCCTCCCCTTTCCCGCTCACTCTCCCTTTCCATTCACATCAAGATTAATTTTCAATTCTCTTTATATACAGAAGATTAGTTTAGCATATATTAAGTAAAGATTTCAACAGTTTGCACCCACATAGAAACACAAAGTGAAATATACTGTTTGAGTACTCGTTATAGCATTAAATCACAATGTACAGCACATTAAGGACAGAGATCCTACATGAGGAGGAAGTGCACAGTGACTCCTGTTGTTGATTTAACAAATTGACACTCTTGTTTATGGCATCAGTAATCACCCTAGGCTCTTGTCATGAGTTGCCAAGGCTATGGAAGCCTTTTGAGTTCACCAACTCTGATCATATTTAGACAAGGTTGTAGTCAAAGTGGAAGTTCTCTCCTCCCTTCAGAGAAAGGTACCTCCTTCTTTGATGACCTGTTCTTTCCACTGGGATCTCAATGCGGAGATCTTTCATTTAGGTTTTGTTTTTTTGTTTTGTTTTGCTTTTTTTTTTGTTTTTTTGTTTTTTTGTTTTTTTTTTTTTTTTGCCAGAGTGTCTTGGCTTTCCATGCCTGTAATATTCTCATGGGCTTTTCAGCCAGATCCGTGTGCCTCATGGGCTGATTCTGAGGCCAGAGTGCTGTTTAGGACATCTGCCATTCTATGAGTCTGCTGTGTATCTCGCTTCCCATGTTGGATCGTTCTCTCCCTTTTTTATTCTATCAGCTAGTATTTGCAGACACTAGTCTTGTTTATGTGCTCCCTTTGGCTCTTAGTCCTATCATTATGATCAATTGTGAACAGAAATTGATCACTTGGACTAGTGAGATGGCATTGGTACCTGCCACCTTGATGGGATTGAATTGGAATCCCCTGGTATGTTTCTAACTCTACCGTTTGTGGTAAGTCAGCTTGAGCATGTCCCGAATTGCACATCTCTTCCCTCTCTTATTCCCACTCTTATATTTAACAGCGATTACTTTTCAGTTAAGTTTCAACACTTAAGAATAACTGTGTATTGATTACAGTATTCAACCAAAAGTATTAATACATTATCCCTCTTAGTCTTTTTTGTTAGTTCTACTTAATACTTTTGGTTGAATACTGTAATAAATAAATAAATCTTTAAAAGAAAAAGATATTCCAGGAAATGGAAATCAAAAATGAGCAAAACTAGCTCTCTTTTACCAGAAAATAGACTTTTAAGACAAAAACCATTCAAAGATCATTATGTAATGATTAGTGGATCAATTCCACAAGATGCTACTATAGTAAATGTATATACACTAGGGCATCCAGTTTTATAAGTCAAATGTAAGGAGATCCAAGATGGCTGAATAGAGAAAAGACATGCTGATTTTGACCACAGGAAGAAAACAGAAGAAAAGGTGAGAAACTGAATTCCCAAGGGGTAGCTGGAGAGAAGTTTGCAGTGGAAATTCTACAAAAAAGAAGGGAGATGCTGTGGACCACCTGGGATGGTAAATCACTCAGTAGCGAGTTGGACACCACCAGTGACTCCCACAGCTGTTGGCTGGAAGGAATCCCATCTTTTAGGAGAGAGGTGAGAGGAACCCATGGCAGCCTGTGACACTGGTGATATTGCCTGAGGGAGAACCTTGAGGTACTCACTGACTGAGTCCAGTCTGAACGACTAGTAGTAGGCAAAGTACCCATCTAACCTCAAGAAGGGAGAATATATTGCTTTATTCCCCGCCCCCAACAAAGGCACCCAGCAACTACCATGTAACAAGTGCCATTTTAATAAGGTGAGTAGAGGCTGCTACAGCCCATAGGCAATTGAGGGATTTTATCAGATGGATAAAAGTCCACTGACTTTGAATCTGGTCTGGAGGGTTGGCAGAAGGTAGGATGCCTACTTAGGCCTTGATGTGTTACCCTCATCTCACTCTATCAAAATGTCTAGACTCAACTTGCAAAGGCAGAGCACTGACCAATGTCTATCAGGCAGACAGCTGGCTCTGGAAACACTGGTTCTCTCTGGAGGTGGGAAAGGCTCATGGGACTGAGAGTGGATCCCCTGTTCCTTGTGACTGTGGGAACCCTGTACTGTGATTGTGGGAATTCTGGAACTGTGTGATATGGCATGGGGGTGTTGCTGGGTCTTTGGGCAGTCAGCCTGGGCTTCAGAGGCTCAGAATTCCCTAAATGCTGGGGTAGTCATTGCAGATTGTTGTGCACTCACACTGAGGAGTGCACAGATGTTTTGTGCAGTTCATGCACCTGTATGGGTGGGGCGCATAGCCACTGTGGACTCACCCTGGGCACTTGGTTCACCATGGCAGAAAGAGAATGAAGCTGTGATTATGCCAGCCAATGTGATCATACCCTCTCCTCTGCTGGTGACATAGGCAATATACCACACTCAACTTCAGCATCATTCTGGACACTCAAGAACTGTCCTGAGCTTCCAGGTTCCACCCAATACACACTTCTCGATAGACACTAAAGAAACAGACATTCCACTAAGCCATTGAGGCATATTTCAAAGATAAAAGCCCTCAGAGAAGAAAACTAGCAAGTGTTTCCACAAATGCCTAAAAGTAAATGTAGAAATACAAGAAACATGAACAAGGAAGATAACATGACTCCCCAAAAGGAAAACAACAACATTTCAATATTAGAATGTGAGGGCAAAGAGATTGATGAAATGCCTGAAAAGGAATTCAAAGCAATGATCATAAGATTACTCAAAAACACATAGAAGAAAATACATGAGTCAAAGACATCCATACACAACACAGATGAGAAATTTTGCCAGTAGATATAGGTATTGAAGAAAAATCAAACAAATAATATAAATGAAAAATTCAATATGTCAAATAAAAAATACAGTGGAAAGTCTTAACAACAGACTGGGTAAGACAGAAGAAAGAATATCTAAAGCTAGAAGACAAATCTTTGGAAATATCTCAATCATGCCAAAAAAAAAAAAAGAAGAAGAAGAAGAAAATTATGGAAAGCCAAGACACTCTGGCAAAAGATCTCTGTGAGTTAGATCCCAGTGGAAAGAACAGGTCTTCAAAGAAGGAGGTACCTTTCTCTGAAGGGAGGAGAGAACCTCCACTTTGACTATGACCTTGTCTAAACAAGATAAGAGTCGGAGAACTCAGAGGGCTTCCATAGCCTTGGAAACTCATGACTGGAGCATAGGGAGATTACTGATGCCATAGACAGGAGTGTCAATTGGTAAAGTCAACAACAGGAGTCACTGTGCACTTACTCCTCATGTAGGATCTCTGTCCTTAATGTGCTGTACATTGAGATTTAATGCTAAAACGAGTACTCAAACAGTATATTTCACTTTGTGTTTCTATGGGGGTGCAAACTGTTGAAATCTTTACTTAATGAATACTAAACTGATCTTCTGTAAAAAAAAAAAAAAAAGAAATTATCAATTCCCAACTTGACTCTCACTAGGATTAAACATGACAATAGGTCTGATCTGATTTCATCATCATTTAAAAAAATCATCTATTATTTTTCACTTTATGTTTCTGTGTGGGAGCAAACTGTTGAAATCCTTACTTAATGTATACTAAGCTGATCTTCTGTATATTAAGATCATCGAAAATGAATCTTGATGTGAATGGAAGGGGAGAGGGAGTGGGAAAGGGGAGGGTTGTGGGTGGGAGGGACGGTATGGGGGAAGCCATTGTAATCCATAAGTCGTACTTTGGAAATTTATATTCATTAAATAAAAGTTAAAAAAAAAACTGAAAATGGTGTTAGAGGTTTATGGGATACCCTCAAATAACCAAATGTACTTGTCTTAGGAGTTCCCAAAGGTATGGAAAGACAGAATGGATGAGAATACCTATTCAGAGAAATAATAGCAGAAAATTTCCCTGACTGGGAGAACAACAGGGACATGCAAATACAGGAAGCACATAGAACTCCTGGTAGATGTGATCAGAAAAGATCTTCACCATGACACATTATAGTCAAACATTCAAAAGTAAAACATAAAGAAAAGATCCTGAAATGTGCACAAGAGAAATGCCAGATTACTTTCAAGGATCTCCAATTAGATTTACAGCTAATGTTGCAAAACCTGCAAACCCAAAATACTATACCCAGCAAAGCTCTCCATCCTTACAAATGATACTTAAGGATGTGGTACACACAGAAACAGAGAAAAATAGCATCAGAAAAGAATGTGAAGGAAGAAAACCTCCTCATAAAAGTACAAAGGAGATCCAAAAGAAGCAACAGGAATAGTTATAGAAAATGGCAGGACCATTAATAATCAATAATAACCTTGAATGCAAATGGCCTAAATTCTACAACCAAAAGATACAGACAGTCTGAGATTAAAAAATAAGACCCATCTATAAGTTCCTACAGGGAACACACCTCATCAACAAAGATACACACAGACTGAAAGTGAAAGGATGGAAAAAGATATACCATGCAAACAGAAAACAAAAGTCAGCAGGAGCAGCTATCCTAATATCAGACAAAACATACTTTAACACAAAAACTGTTAAAAGAGACAAAGAAAGGTGTCATTAATGATTAAGAGATCGATTCAACAGGTAGATGTGACTATAGTAAGTTATATGCACCCAATGCTAGGGCATCCAGCTATTAAAACAAATGTTAGTATATCTAAAGGGAGACATAGGTCTCCATACAATAATAATGGGGGACCTCAACACCTTCACTTTCATTAACAGACAGATCAACTGGACAAAAAATCAACACAGAAACAACAGTGCTAATCTACATCACTGACCATATGGTTCTAACTGATGTTTATAAAACATTTTATCACAGCAGAATACACATTATATTCATTGGTTCATGGAACTTTCTTTAGGATAGACCATATGCTAGGCCATAAAACAAGTCTCAACAAATTCAAAAAAATTGAAATTGTACCATGTGTCTTTTCTGATCACAACTGAATGAAGCTGGAAATTAACAATTCAAGAATCTCTAGAAATATGCAAACACATGGAGACAAAACAACATGGTCCTGAGTAAACAGTGGGAAATCAAAAGGGAAATCAAAAAATTTCTAGAAACAAATGAATATGACAAAATGCCATATCAAAAATTACAGGATACATTTAAAGTAGCATGAAGAAGAAAGTTTACAGCAATTAGTGTCTACATCAAGAAATTGGAAAGGCATCAAATAGATGATCTAACAATACATCTCAAGTATCTAGAAAAATAATAACAGGCCAAACCCACAATTAGTAGAAGGAAAAAATAAAATTAGAGAATGAATAAAATTTAAATTAAAAAACCCACACAACAGGACAATGAAGAACTGATTTTTTTGAAAAAAAAAATTGATACACCATTGGCCCAACTAACCAAAAAAGGGCAGAAGGCCCAAATTAACAAAATCAGAGATGAAAAATAAGATGTTACAACAGATACCACAGAAATAAAAATAATCATCAAGAATTATACAAACAGCTATATCCCAACAAATTGGAAAACCTGGAAGAAATGGATAGGTTTCTGGACACATACAATTTGCCAAAATGAGATACAAAGACATACTAAACTAAATAGACCAATGAGTAAGATGGAGATTGAGTCAGTAATAACTATCCTATCAATAAAGAAAAGCCCAAGGACCAGATGGCTTCACTGCTGAATTCCACCTAATGTTTAAAGAACTGATCTCAATTTTTTCTTATACCAGTCAAAACAATTGAAAGGGAGAGAATCTTCCCAAACTCCTTCTATGAGGCCAACATCAACTTAATTCCAAAACCAGAAAAAGAACTGGAGCCCAGCATTTCTGATGAAAATAGATGCAAAAATCATCAACAAAATGCTAGCTAATCAAATCCAACAACACATTAAAAAGATCATTCACCTGGGCCAAGTGGGATTCATCACTAGGATGCAGAGATGGTTCAGCATACACAAATCAATAAACATGATACATCACACTAACAAACTTAGGAATAAAAAAGATGTGATTATCTCAATAAATTCAGAGAAAGCACTTAGTAAAATACAACATCCTTCTACAATTAAAAAAAACTTAAGCAAATTGGGGTTAGAAGGAACATTCCTCAACACAATCAATAGAGTATATGACAAACCCACAGCCAGCATCTAACTGAATGGGGAAAACTTGGAAGCATTTCCGCTATGATCTGGAACAAAATAAGGATGTCTATAGTCACCATTACCATTCAGTATAGTTCTGGAAGTTTTAGCCAGAGCCATTAGGCAAGAAAAAGAAATCAAATCATTACAAATGGGAAAGAGAGAGATCAAATTATCCCTGCCTGCAGATGACATGATCTTTACACAGGGGAACCAAGAGATTCCACTAAAAGACTACTAGAATTCATAAGAAAATTTGGAAAATTTGCAGAATATAAAATCAACACACAAAAATCAATAGCCTTCATGTACAGAAACAATGCTATGGCTGTGAAAGAACTTGTAAGTACTATTAAAAATAGCTATGAAAAATTTAACCTTTAGATAAATATAACCAAAGGGTGAAAGATCTCTACAGTAAAATTATAGAACATTAAAAAAAATGAAGACACAAAAAATGGAAAAATCTTCCATGTTCATGGATTGGAAGAATTGATATTAAAATGTCAATACTACAAAAATTAATTTACAGATTCAATGTGATCACAGTCAAAATGCCAAGAATATTCATTCTCAAGTTGAAAAAAAAAAACCCTAAAATTCATATGGAAATACAAGAGACCCCCAAAGAGATAAAGCCATCCTAAACAATAAAAACAAAGCTGTAAGCATCACAACATTACATTTCAAGACATACTACAAGGCTATTATAATCAAAATAGCCTGCTATTGGCACAAAAATAGAAATGGAGATCAATGAAATAGATTAGAAACATAGGAAGTTAATCCACACATCTACAACCAATATTTAACAAATGAGCTAAAATCACTCCTTTCACATTTTGGAAAAAGAACAGTCTCCTCAACAAATGGTGTTGGAAAAATTGGGTCTCCATATGCAGAAGTATGAAACTACGCCTAACCTATACCCTACACAAAATCAACACACAGTGGATCAAGGATCTGAACTTAAGACCCAAAACCATCTAATTACTAGAGGAGAATATCAGGGAAACTTTGCAAAACAATGGCCTAGGCAAAAACATCTTGAATAAGACCCCAGAACATAAACAAAATTAAAAATAGGCAAATGGATTACATCAAGTCAAGAACCATCTGCACAGCAAAGGAAGCACTCTACAAAGTGAAGAGGCACTTGACAGAATGGGAGAAAATATTTGCAAATTATATATCTGATAAAGGATTAATATCCAAATATATAAGGAGCTCAAAAACAAAACAAACAATCCAGTTAAGAAGTGGGCTAAGGACATGATTTTTTTTTAAGATTTCTTTATTTACTTGAGAGGCAGAGTTACAGGGAGAAGGAGAGACAGAAAGATCTCCCATTTGCTGGTTCATTCCCCCAAATGGCTGCAATGGCCAGAACTGGGCCCTACCAAAGCCAGGAGCCAAGAGCTTCTTCCAGGTCTCCCATGTGGGTATAGGGGCCCAAGCACATGGGCCATCTCCTGCTTTTCCAGGCCATCAGCAGGGAGCTGGATCAGAAGTGAAGCAGCTGGGACTTGAACTGGTGCCCATATGGGATGCCGGCAACACAGGTGGATGCTTAACCTACTGTACCACAGTGCTGGTCCCTAACGGTCATTTTTCAAAGGATGAAATACAAATGGCCAATAGACGTATAAAAAGATGCTCAGGATCACTAATCATCAAGGAAATGCAAATAAAAATCACAATAAAGTTTCATCTCATTTCAATTAGAATGGCTATAATCCAAAAATCAAAATATATGCTAATGAGGATATGAAGGAAAACGTACCCTAATACACTGTTGGTGGGAATATAAACTAGTACAACCATTATGAAAAACAATATTGAGATTCCTTAGGAATCTGAAAATTGATTTTCCTACCGTATGACCCAGCCAGTCCACTCCTGGGTAACCAAAGGAAATTAAATCAGCATACAAAAAAGTTATCTGTTCCCCATGTTTATAGCAACTCCATTCACAATTGCTAAGTTATGGAATTAACTCAGATGTCCATCAACAGATGATTAGATAATGAAAATGTGGTATATGTACATGATGAAATACTACTCAGTCATTAAACAAGAATGAAATCCTGTCTTTCATTACAAAATGGATGTGACTGGAGATCATTATGCTTAATGAAATAAGCCAGCCCCTAAAAGAAAAAATATAGTTTTTTCTGATTTGTGGCAGCTAATATATATAGTACAAAAAATGTACAGAGAATGTATATGAATGAAATAGACATCTTGAGGTTTGATTAGTCTTTATAACCATTTGCATTTATCTGTATCTCTGAGGAACAGTGGTCTTTCTGCTTAGTACATGTTGAATTCTTTATTTAGTAGACATTTGAGCTTGTGATTGAATAGTGTATTGAGGTTATGTCATCACAAAGATTAAAATAAGGGAACATGAAAGAGATGGGAGAGAGTGAGGGACAGAGGGTGAAAATATCACTATGTTCTTAAAACTGCATCTATGTTATATATGTAATATACGCCCTTTAAATACATAAATTTAAATTTTTTAATTCTACAAATTCAATTAAAGCATAGATTCATCATGGGTGCTCTGTATTCTTAAGAACTCATCCCATTTCTTTAAAATAAACTTCCACAAAGCTGAGGTTCAAATACATTTTTCAGCTTTATTAAGGTATAATTGACAAAAATAACATATATTCAGTGTAGAGTGTGATGTTTTAATATAGCTGTGCACTGTGAAATAACTACTATAATCAGTGAATTAACGCATTGATCACTTATCATAGTTCATTATTTGGTGGTGAAGATACATGCTATCTGCTCTCTTAGCATGCTTCAAGTATACAGTACATTATTACTATGAGGCACTTCAAAAAGTTCATAGGAAATGTGTATTAAGCAAAAACTATTAATGGATTCCAAAATTTTTGCACCACAATAAACTTAAAATTTAATTCAACTTTTATGAACTTTTGAACTTTTCAAAATACACTCAAATAGTTATTATGTTGTGCACTATAGCTCCAAGCACATACAAATTTATATGTACCCTTTGACCAAGAGTACCCCATTTCCTATAATCCAATTCTTCTTAACCACCCTTCTATTCTGCTTCTATGGGTTTAATCTGGTTAGATTCCACATACTCATGAGATCACAGAGTGTCTTTCTATGTCTGACTTATTTCACTTAACATGATGTCCTCCAGTTCAGATATGTCATAAATGGCACAACCTCCACTTTTCTTAAGGCTGAGTAATATTTCATTGTATACATGAGTGCACCACAGTTCCTCCATTCATTCAGCAGCAGCCACTTAGGTTGATTGAACATCTTGGCTTTTGTGAACAATGCTGCAGTGGACATAGGAGTGCAAATATCTCTTTGGCATACTGATTTATATCCTTTGGATGTATACCCAGTAGCAGGATTGCTGAATCACATAGTAGTTGTATTTTTGTTTTTGTGGACTTCCATACTGTTTTCCATAATTTCTCTATCCTCCACACTCTCACCAACATTTGTCCCTTGATTTTTTGTTAATAGCTATCCTGAAAGGTAGGAGAGAACACCTTATTATGGTTTTAATTTGCATTTCCCAGAGAGTTAGTTATGTTGAGCAATTTTGTCACATACCTACTGACCATTTATGTGTCTTCTTTGGAAAAAAAAATGCCAAATACCAAATTTTGCCCATCTAACATCTAAAGTGAGTTTCTAGACTTATTTTAATTTTACTTTTTCTGAACTTATTTTAATCCAATGAGCTACTGTGCATTTTTAATTGGAGAGGTTAGTCCATTTATATTTAAAGTAATTATTGACAAGAAAATAATATCTGCATTTGGTTAAGTGTTTTTTGTTTCCTTTGCAGTTGTTTTATCCATCTCTTTCTTGATGCATTCATTTCTGTTTCATTCTTTATTTCTTTTGTATTGATAGATTTTGATTTCTTTCTCTTTTTTCTGTGGGGTAATTTGTATAGGTATTTCTTTGTGGTTATCAAGGAGTTTACATAAAATATCTCATGACAGTCTATTTTTACCTGATGTAACTTTAACTTCCTCTGGACATAAGAGCTCTCTACTATTACCTCTCTTATCCCCAAATTATATACTAGTGATATCAGAATTTATAACTATTTATATTACATATACAAATAATTTATATTTTTTTGACAGGTAGAGTGGACAGTGAGAGAGAGAGAGACAGAGAGAAAGGTCTTCCTTTGCCGTTGGTTCACCCTCCAATGGCCGCTGCGGCCGGCGCACCGCGCTGATCCGATGGCAGGAGCCAGGTACTTATCCTGGTCTCCCATGGGGTGCAGGGCCCAAGCACTTGGGTCATCCTCCACTGCACTCCCTGGCCACAGCAGAGATCTGGCCTGGAAGAGGGGCAACCAGGACAGAATCCGGCGCCCCGACCGGGACTAGAACCCGGTGTGCCGGCGCCACAAGGCGGAGGATTAGCCTAGTGAGCGTGGCGCCGGCCTATATTTTTTCTTAATACTCTTCTCTTTCAACTTTTTTATGTTTTATTGTTTATTTTGAGGCAAAGATATAGAGGCAGACAGATGCCCCATCCAGTGATACACTCCCATATGCCTGCAACAGCCAGGGCTATCCCAGGCCAAAGTCAGGATCTGGGAACATAGTCCCGACTTCCCTGTGGGCAGCAGGAACCCAACCACCATCTGTTGCCTCCCAGGGTGTGTAGTACCATAAAGCGGGAACTGGGAGTTGAGCTGAGATTTGAACCCAGGAACTCCAATGTGGATGTGAGCATTCCAATGAATGCATTGCAGACCTGCCTCTTTCAGTTTATAGAATTAAAAGTGGACATACTGACCCCTGCTACAGTAACGCATTATTCTGTTTTTTTGTATATATATTTGCTTTTACCAACAAGTGTCATGCATTCTTATAGTCTAATGTTGCTCTTTCACATTCTTATGCTTAACCTTAAGAATTCCCTTTAGCATTTCTTGTAAGGTGAGTCTAATGGAAAAAATCTCCCTCAGCTTTTGTTTGAGAAAGTATATTACCTTAATTTCTAAAGGACAAGTTCACCATTTATTTGACAGAGTTAATTTTTCAGCCTCTTGAAAATATCACCCACTCCCTTCTCGATGGCAAAAGCATTTGCTGGGACAAACACTGATAATCTTTTGGTTGGCTCCCTTGTATAGAACAAGTTGCTGGCCGGCGCCACGGCTCACTAGGCTAATCCTCCGCCTGCGGCGCCGGTACACAGGGTTCTAGTCCTGGTCAGGGCTCCAGATTCTGTCCTGGTTGCCCCTCTTCCAGGCCAGCTCTCTGCTGTGGCCCGGGAAGGCAGTGGAGGATGGCCCAAGTGCTTGGGCCCTGCACCCGCATGGGAGACCAGGAGAAGCACCTGGCTCCTGGCTTCAGAGCAGCAGCCACTGGAGGGTGAACCAATGGCAAAGGAAGACCTTTCTCTCTGTCTCTCTCTCTCACTGTCCACTCTGTCAAAAAAAAAAGAACAAGTTGATATAATCTTGCTGTTTTCAGAATTCTTCCTTAGTCTTTAATTCTTAACAGTTTTGCTATAATGTATCTTATCACAGGTCTCACCTAATTTCATGTCACTTGGATATAGATATAGATTTCTTCCCCAGACTTGAGAAGTTTTCCACTAGGGCGAGGTTAATGGTATAAGCACCTGCCATCTCCTACCCATTTGCTGTGACTATTTCCTCAGTTGCCTGATGTGTGGGAGTCTGTCAGGCAGTTTCTGGATTCTCTCAGAGAGGGCTGGCCCATGCAGAACTGATTATTTGGTGCATCTGTGAGGAGCAGGAAAATCAGGAGCCCCTGTTCCACCATATTGCTGATATCCAGAATGAATAAATATGTCTACTAAAAGAATAAAAATACCTACTGAGGGCCCATTATGTAAGAGGTGTTCCAAGTATATTATTTTAAACCCTTGCAATAATCCTGAAATGTAGCTTTTCTTAATCCCACTCTGTTGAGGGTGAGACCCAAGGATGCTCAGTAAATTGCAGAACAAATCTTTAGAAGGTGATGGATTCGAACACAGTGCTGCCTGTTTCTTACACATGATTGCAACTGCTATGTGCTCCTTAGATACATACCAAATACACACTCACAAAACTGACACCACACATAGGCACAACACAGAGACACAAGTAAACACATATACACACACCCATTACTCACATATACAGAGACACAAGTAAACACATATACACACACCCATTACTCACATATACAGTATAATAAAATCAATAGTATAATGCACTCCAAGTGCCCTAGGGCAAAAGAGAAGGATAAATGAATTCCAAATACAGAAAAACATCTGGAATGTGTAAGCTGACTTTCACCAAGTGTGAGTTAGGAAAATAGACTCTAATAGGAATACATTAAATCTACTATATTATGACAATATTGCAACAAGATAAATACATCTTCAGGCACAAACTAAATAACTCACTTTTTTTTTGACAGTCAGAGTGGACAGTGAGAGAGAGAGACAGAGAGAAAGGTCTTCCTTTGCCGTTGGTTCACCCTCCAATGGCTGCCGTGGCCGGTGCGCTTCGGCCGGCTCACCGCACTGATCCGATGGCAGGAGCCAGGTACTTATCCTGGTCTCCTATGCGGGTGCAGGGCCCAAGCACTTGGGCCATCCTCCACTGCACTCCCAGGCCACAGCAGAGAGCTGGCCTGGAAGAGGGACAACCAGGACAGAATCCGGCGCCCCAACCGGCACTGGAACCCGGTGTGCCGGCGCCACTAGGCGGAGGATTAGCCTATTGAGCCGCGGTGCCAGCATAACTCACTTCTGACAAATCTAGAACAGCAATCATATTTGGTTATAGGATATTTATTAGCGTTTTTATTTAAGACAAGTGAATGTCAGGGCCAGCACCATGGCTCACTTGGCTGATACTCCACCTGAGGCGCCAGCATCCCACGTGGGCACCGGGTTCTAGTCCCAGCTGCTCCTCTTCCAGTCCAGCTCTCTGCTGTGGCCCGGGAAGGCAATGGAGGATGGCCCAGGTGCTTGGGTGCCTGCACCCGCATGGGAAACCAGGAGGAAGCACCTGGCTCCTGGCTTTGGATCAGCCTAGTTCCAGCCATGGTGGCCATTTGGGGGGTGAACCAATGGAAGGAAGACCTTTCTCTCTGTCTCTCTCTCTCTCACTGTCTAACTCTGCCTGTCAAATAAAAAATAAAAGGAGTAGTGAATGTCAAATTTAACTTTATACCACAGGTCTTATTTTCTGAAAGATTTCAAAATATATGTAGTAAATCAGGAATTATACAATTAAAAAATTAATGGAGTTTCAAAATCCAAACATCTAAGAGCATGATTTCCTTTTACTCCAAAGGTTTAATTAAAGATACCTTCAACCAATGGCGAACTAACTGACTTTCAGTTGATTTTAAAAACAAAGGCGTAGGCCGGCGCCACGGCTCACTAGTCTAATCTTCCGTCTGCGGTGCCGGCACCCCAGGGTTCTAGTCCCGGTTGGGCCGCCAATTCTGTCCTGGTTGCTCCTCTTCCAGTCCAGCTCTCTGCTGTGGCCCGGGAAGGCAGTGGAGGATGGCCCAAGTGCTTGGGCCCTGCACCTGCACGGGAGACCAGGAGGAAGCACCTGGCTCCTGGCTTCGGATCAGCGCAGTGCGCCAGCCATAGCGGCCATTTGGGGGGTGAACCAACAGAAGGAAGACATTTCTCTCTGTCTCTCTCTCTCACTGTCTAACTCTGCCTGTCAAAAAAAAAAAAAAAAGAGGGTGTAAAAGTAAACATGATGTTAAAGTAAAAATCACTGAGAATAGTGCCTAGCAAACAGGAAGTACTTAACAAACATTAGATGAAAACTGAGTAAATGACAAATGCAGTCTATCAACCTACCACTGCGTTGTATGTGGAATGTTTTTAAGGTTCTAACATACATTTAGTATAAGTAAAATTTCATTATCTTGCTATTTTATTTTAAAACAAATATAACAAAGGAGTTTCTATGAACTATGTGAAGAAAAATATCAGTTTCTTTCATTTTAGCAAAAGCACAAAAGATCAGAAAATCTTTCAAGAAAAATTATTATTGTTTAATCAATAAGGAATATTTGTGTAGAAAGAAGTAATGCATCCCTGTTTTTAAGTGCTTTTCATAACACGTACGGGATAAAATTACCACAGAAAAGAATCCTATTTCTAGTCCTAAGCACTGGAATTGAGTGGACTACTTAAGTGACTGAAGATTTTCACGTGGACAATAATCTTAAACTAAATATGAAAGGATGCAATGTTTTTATTGACACTCATTTTTTAAACGAAGATTCCAGAAACAATCCTACAATTGTTCAGTGGTTCGCCTAAAATAAAATGTTTTGTTTAGAAACAGGAAGCAAATAACATAAAATAAGGTTTGGATTGATTTTAAAGACAATGCTGCTGGCTAGCTGGGAAATAACAGAAGAAAATACTCGGCTCCTTTTTGATAAATGATTAATCTAAGTTTTTAAAATCTGTGACAGGAAGGCAGAAATCAAAGCCTGACTTTGTTAGCCAGCAGACTGTTTAGAGAAGGAAATTCTCTCACCTGAGAGTACATTTTGTTTGCAATAAATAATTTGTAATACAAATAAACAATTTTACATCTCATTTTATGACTGCATTTTTAATGAAATAGGTAGAAAAGACATTAAATAACACCCTTTCCTTTATTTTACAATTCTGTGACTGTCAGAGTTCTGATGGATGAGCTCCAAGTTGTTACAGTAGCTACACCCTATTCCATTTTCCTTGCATGTTACAGCAGCTATTCACAGGAAACTTCCTGGGTGCAAGGGAACAGAGACTGGGGATGGAAGAGATGAGGAGTGGAATCCTTGTCCTCAAGAGCTTCTAATGGAGCTGGGGGGAGTGACACGCACTTCAGAAGGAAAATAGCAGTTCCAGATGGTGTGGGCTAAGAGCCAAAGCAGCGCTGTCTGTGATCATTCTGCAGGAGCCGCAGGAAAATCACCCCTCCCAACTCTTGCTGTAAGCTAGTAGATGCTAATGTCCCTTGCTCCTGTTACCTATTTTTTATAATCTCTCTTAGCACTTTATTTTAGCATCCTTGTTATCCTATGTAATCCTAAATTTATATGTTTACTCATAAGATTAGGAGAGTAAATCTTGCCACAATACATATAAGCACAAATTTAGCTCACAACCTTAGTGAAAACAATCGTGTTCTCCCTCTCTGGAATATGACAGAGAATGGTAATAAATTTAGGAAAAAGACAAATAATGAGAATAAGGATTCTCAGCCTCAACGCTATTGGTGTTTTAAGGCCGTCAGATATTTTTTGCCATCCTGTGCATTTTGGAAGACTGACCAGTGTCTGTGACCTTTACCCATTAGCCACCAGTAGCATCCAGGCCAGTTATAAAAACCAGAAATGAATCCAGATGTAGACAAATGGTATAAGTGGAGGCAGTGGACAATATTATCCCCAGTTGAGACTACTGCTCTAGAATGATCAATTATACCTCAGAAAAGAGAATTATAGATACACAAGGGCATTTCTAAAAGTTCATGGAAAGATGGCGTTAAAAATAAGTTTATTTTCATGCAAAAAATGTTTGAAACCTATCATGGTTTTCTCATATTACATATTTTCCATGAACTTTTTAAAGGAATTTTCATAAGATGAAGAAATGAGGTTTTACTTTTTTTTTTTTTTTTTTTTTTGGAAAGGAGACAAGTGAGAGTGTTCTCTCCCATCTGCTGGTTCACTCCTCAAATGCCTACACTGGCCCCAGGCCAGGCTTCAAAGCCAAAGCCAGGAATTGGGAACTCAATCCGGGTCTCCCATGTGGATAGCAGGAGCCCAATTACTTCAGCCATTACCATTGCCTCCCAGGGTCTGCATAAGCAAGAGCTGGACTCAGAAGCAGAGGTGGTTATCAACCCCAAGCACCCTGATATGTCATATGGGCATCTAAACCTCTAGGTAAAATGCCTGTTTCCCTATGAACTTTTTGAACACCTCTTGTGTATATGACTGCAAAAATTTTTATGACAAATCTATGAAATTTTTGGAGTACGTGTGTATGCGCTTGCAATCCTAGCCAGTCTCTAGAATAAAGCAACAAACAGTATTAAGAGATTTCAGTCACACAAAACAAAATAACAGAATTCAAAACACAAGCAATTGCATCATTTACTAGAATTAATCACTTCAGTAGTACTTATAAGCTTTTGGTTTTTTTCAGGGTTTCCTATATAGAAGCATTCTAATCAAATCACAGCTTTGCCCATCTGGAGAGCAGTGAATGAGTTGGATACTGAAACTTGATTCCTGCGCCCAAAGACTGCCAGTAATCTTGAGGAGTCGTCTGTGTGTCTCCCCTGCCACCAAGGAGAACTCTCTCTCTCTCATCAAACTTAAGACTGTGGTTTGAGTTTATTAAAAGCAGTGCCATTTTTCTTACACTTTGACAATCAACCCACAAGAAAATAAAGAGAAAATAAGAAGAGGAAACTATTATATTTTCATATGTAGCAAATGGAAGGTTTCCCCTTAATCATTCAGTTACCAATTCTGGAAAAAAATATATTAAAGCATATTTTTGAAGGGAAGAGAAATCACCTTGTTCTTATAGTAAGTGTTTTTTTTTTTTTGAGAGGCAGAGTTAGAGAGTGAAAGAGAGAGAGAAACAGAGAGAAAGGTCTTCCTTTTCCGTTGGTTCACCCCACAAATGGCTGCTACAGCCGGTGCGCTGCACCGATCCAAAGCCAGGAGCCAGATGCTTCCTCCTGGTCTCCCATGTGGGTGCAGGGCCCAAGCACTTGGGCCATCCACCACTGCCTTCCCGGGCCACAGTAGAGAGCTAGACTGGAAGAGGAGGAACTGGGACAGAATCCGGTGTCCCAACCGGGACTAGAACCCGGGGTGCCGGCGCCGCAGGCGGAGGATTAGCCTAGTGAGCTGCGGCACCAGCCCTTATAGTAAGTTTTTAACATTAGGCTTGTATATCAATTTACTAGTGAAAGTTTCTGGCCACAAGTAACTGAAAGTTGGCCACAATCAAATACCTTGGAATAAATTTAACCATGGATGTCAAAGCTCACTATGGTGAGAATTACAAAACACTAAAGAAAGAAATAGAAGAAAATACCAAAAAATGGAAAAATCTTCCATGTTCATGGACTAGAAGAATCAATATCATCAAAATATCCATTCTTCTAAAGGAAATTTACAGACTCAATGTGATATCAATCAAAACACCAAAGACATTCTTCTCAGATCTAGAAAAAATAATGCTGAAATTCGTATGGAAACACAGGAGACCTCAAATAGCTAAAGCAATCATATACAACAAAAACAAAGCCAGAGGAATCACAATTCCAGATTTCAAGACATACTACATGACAATTATAATCAAAACAGCCAGGTACTGGTACAAAAACAGATGGACAGACCAATGAAACAGAATAGAAATGTCAGACATCAATAAAAATATCTATAACCAACTTATATTCAACCATGGAGCTAAAACCAATCCCTGGAGCAAGGACAGTCTCTTCAACAAATTGCTCTGGAAAAACTGGATTTCCACATTCAGAAGTATGAAACAGGAACCCTACCTTACATCTTATACAAAAACCGATTCAAAATGCATTAAAGACTAAACCTACCACCTGATACCTTCAGAGTATTAGAAAGCATTTGGGGAAACCCTGCAAGACACTGCTATAGGCAAAGAGTTCTTGGAAAAGACCCCAGATAATAAGCAATCAAAGCAAAAATTCACAAATGGCATTACACCAAATTGAGAAGTTTCTGTATTGCAAAAGAAACGGCCAGGAAAGTGAAGAGGCAACGGACAGAATGGGAGAAATTATTTGCAAACTACGCATTGGATAAAGGATTAATAACCAGAATATACAAAGAGATCAATAAACTCCACAACAACAAAACAAATAACCCAGTTAAGAAATGGGCAAAGGACTTAAACAGACATTTTTCAAAAGAGGAAATCCAAATGGCCAACAGGCACATGAAAAAATGTTCAAGATCACTAGCAATCAGGGAAATGCAAATCAAAGCCACAATGAGGTTTCACCTCACCCCAGTTAGAATGGCTCACATACAGAAATCTACCAACAACAGATGCTGGCGAGGATGTGGGGAAAAAGGGACACTAACCCACTGTTGGTGGGAATGCAAATTGGTTAAGCCACTATGGAAGTCAGTCTGGAGATTCCTCAGAAACCTGAATATAACACTACCATTCAACCCAGCCATCCCATTTCTTGGAATTTACCCAAAGGAAATGAAATTGGCAAACAAACAACCTGTCTGCACATTAATGTTTATTGCAGCTCAATTCACAATAGCTAAGACCTGGAACCAACCCAAATGCCCATCAACAGTAGATTGGATAAAGAAATTATGGGACATGTACTCTATAGAATACTATACAGCAGTCAAAAACAACGAAACCCAATCATTTGCAACAAGATGGAGGAATTTGGAAAACATCATGCTGAATGAATTGAGCCAGTCCCAAAGGGACAAATATCATATGTTCTCCCTGATCGGTGACAACTAACTGAGCACCAAAGGGGAAACTTATTGAAGTGAAATGGACACTATGAGAAACAGTGACTTGATCAGCTCTTGTCCTGACGGTTGATGTACAATGTACTCCTTTATCCATTTTACTATTTTTTTTGTTCTAGTACCATTGGTTGAACTCTGTAATTAACACACAATTATTCTTAGGTGTTTAAATTTTAACTGAAAAGTGATCCCTGTTAGGAATTTGGAAAACATTATGCTGAGTGAAATAAGCCAATCCCAAAGGGACAAATACCACATGTTCTCCCTGATCAGTGACAACTAACTGAGCACCAAAAAGGAAACCTGTTAAAGTGAAATGAACACTATGAGAAATGGTGACTTGATCAGCCCTCGCCCTGACTGTTGATGAACAACTTAATATGTTATCCCTCTTAGTATTTTTTTTTGTTTGTTCTACTTAATACTTTTGGTTGAATACTGTAATCAATACACAATTCTTTTTTTTTTTTTTTTTTTTGACAGGCAGAGTGGACAGTGAGAGAGAGAGACAGAGAGAAAGGTCTTCCTTTGCCGTTGGTTCACCCTCCAATGGCCGCCGCGGCCAGCGCGCTGCGGCCAGCGCACCGCGCTGATCCGATGGCAGGAGCCAGGAGCCAGGTGCTTTTCCTGGTCTCCCATGGGGTGCAGGGCCCAAGCACCTGGGCCATCCTCCACTGCACTCCCTGGCCACAGCAGAGGGCTGGCCTGGAAGAGGGGCAACCGGGACAGAATCCGGCGCCCTGACCGGGACTAGAACCTGGTTTGCCGGCGCCGCAAGGCGGAGGATTAGCCTAGTGAGCCGCGGCGCCGGCACAATTCTTCTTAAGTGCTGAAACTTAACTGAAAAGTGATAACTGTTAAATATAAGAGTGGGAATAAGAGAGGGAAGAGATGTGCAATTCGCGACATGCTCAAGCTGACTTACCCCAAACGGCAGAGTTAGAAACATCCCAGGGGATTCCAATTCAATCCCATCAAGGTGGCATGTACCAATGCCATCTCACTAGTCCCAGTGATCAATTTCTGTTCATAATTGATCATAATGATAGGACTAAGAACCAAAGGGATCACATAAACAAGACTAGTGTCTGCAAATACTAGCTGATAGAATAAAAAAGGGAGAGAACGATCCAACATGGGAAGCGAGATACACAGCAGACCCATAGAATGGCAGATGTCCTAAACAGCACTCTGACCTCAGAATCAGCCCTTAAGGCATGCGGATCTGGCTGAAAAGCCCATGAGAGTATTTCAGGCATGGAAAGCCAAGACACTCTGGCAAAAAAAAAAAAAAAAAAAAAAAAAAAACACAACAACTAAATAAAAGATCTCCGTGAGTGAGATCCCAGTGGAAAGAACAGGTCATCAAAGAAGGAGGTACCTTTCTCTGAAGGGAGGAGAGAACTTCCACTTTGACTACAACCTTGTCTAAATATGATCAGAGTTGGTGAACTCAAAAGGCTTCCATAGCCTTGGCAGCTCATGACAAGAGCCTAGGGTGATTACTGACGCCATAAACAAGAGTGTCAATTTGTTAAGTCAACAACAGGAGTCCCTGTGCACTTCCTCCTCATGTAGGATCTCTGTCCTTAATGTGCCGTACATTGTGATTTAATGCTATAACTAGTACTCAAACAGTATTTTTCACTTTATGTTTCTGTGTGGGAGCAAACTGTTGAAATCTTTACTTAATGCATACTAAACTGATCTTCTGTATAGAAAGAGAATCGAAAATGAATCTTGATGTGAATGGAAGGGGAGAGGGAGTGGGAAAGGGGAGGGTTGCAGGTGGGAGGGACGTTATGGGGGGGAAGCCATTGTAATCCATAAGCTGTACTTTGGAAATTTATATTCATTAAATAAAAGTTAAAAAAAAAGAAATTAAAGGGATACAAATTGGGAAGGAAGAAGTCAAACTATCCCTCTTTGCAGATGATATGATTCTTTACTTAGGGGACCCAAAGAACTCTATTAAGAGACTATTGGAACTCATAGAAGAGTTCGGCAAAGTGGCAGGATATAAAATCAATGCACAAAAAATCAACAGCCTTTGTATACACAAGCAATTCCATGGCTGAGAAAGAACTCCTAAGATCAATCCCATTCACAATAGCTACAAAAACAATCAAATACCTTGGAATACACTTAACCAAGGACATTAAATATCTCTACGATGAAAATTACAAAACCTTAAAGAAAGAAATAGAAGAGGATACCAAAAAATGGAAAAATCTTCCATGCTCATGGGTTGAAAGAATCAATATCATCAAAATGTCCATTCTCCCAAAAGCAATTTATACGTTCAATGCAATACCAATCAAGATACCAAAGACCTTCTTCTCAGATCTGGAAAAAATGGTGCTGAAATTCATATGGAGACACAGGAGACCTCAAATAGCTAAAGCAATCTTGTACAACAAAAACAAAGCCGGAGGCATCACAATACCAGATGTCAGGACATACTACAGGGCAGTTGTTATCAAAACAGCATGGTACTGGTACAGAAACAGATGGATAGACCAATGGAACAGAATAGAAACACCAGAAATCAAACATCTACGGCCAACTTATATTTGATCAAGGATCCAAAACCAATCCCTGGAGTAAGGACAGTCTATTCAATAAATGGTGCTGGGAAAATTGGACTTCCACATCAAGAATCATGAAGCAAGACCCCTACCTTTCACCTTACACAAAAATTCACTCAACATGAATTAAAGACTTAAACCTATGACCCGACACCATCAAATTATTAGACAGCATTGGAGAAACCCTGCAAGATATAGGTACTGGCAAAGACTTCTTGGAAAATACCCCAGAAGCACAGGCAGTCAAACCAAAATTAACATTTGGGATTGCATCAAATCGAGAAGTTTCTGTACTTCAAAAGATACAGTCAGGAAAGTGAAGAGGCAACCGAAAGAATGGGAAAAAATATTTGCAAACTATGCAACAGATAAAGGGTTGATAACCAGAATCTACAAAGAAATCAAGAAACTCCACAACATCAAAACAAGCAACCCACTTAAAAGATGGGCCATCCTCAATTTATGGATTTTGCTTTAAATATTAACTCATGATCCATCAAAGGTTGCAATGTTCCAGACCTCTTATCTGCATCCCATCAGGAAGAGGGGAAAAAAAGGCAACAGAAAGAAACAATGCACTTACATTTATGTCTCATTGGCCAATACTGCATCACACTGGCTCCTTTTACTATGAGAAAACTTTGAAATCTGAGGCTTTATATTTGAGTCTAAGGAGATTAAACCACCCAACCTACAGAATCACTCAACATAGGAATTTTTATCCCCGTTATTATTTGCCATTTTTCCTTCCAATCATGCTGTACAAGTTTTTACTAAGAAATTAGAATCCTCTAAAATGGTATTTAATATCCAGAGTGCCTGCTACACTTGCTTATGACATGTCCCCTGTAAAAAGAGGTGACAGGGTGTCTCTGTCACCATCTCTGTGGATTGCACTGCTTGACCTTATTGTACTGTATCCAAAGACAGACTCGGTGCACTTGGTAAGAATCAGTGCCCCTCAACATCTGCAGGGCTATGCTCTTGACCTGATTCTCGCTATACTTCCTGTTGTTCTTTCAGGTGGACCCAAGTAGGCTGTTACTCTGCCAAGGCTGGACCCAAAGGGTTGGTACACCCAGGGAATGGGCACAATGCTCTCCAGATGCTTTACTGCTCATCTTGAGACAGTCCTAACTCCACACTGACCATGTGGGATATGTCCTGACCAGCCAAGCCCTTTGCTATGTTGCTGAGTCAGGGCCAAACCCAGATCTTGACTCAACCGGACTTTCCACCTCACTCTCCTCTCTGCACTTACAGTTCATTCCAGGGCCCTAGAACCCTCGCTCTCTACCTCCTTCAGCTTTTCTTTCCATCTTAGAGGCTGGAGAAGAAGGGGGTCAGTTAACAGTTGTTCCTGTCCTGGATTGGAAGGGTAAAAGCATCTTCCAGAACTGAGAAAGCCATAGCTTTCTTCACTACCGTGGTCCTTTGGAGCAGCTGGAATTTTCTTCTGCATCAAATAGAAACATAAGAACTTTCCACTATTTAAAAGCTAACCAAAGAATCATAAAAATTCCATCAAGGATCTTTGTGTGCACTTAAAAATCAAAAAGCCTTTGGCAAAAGCAGCTCCAATGAAGCAGGCTTCTCTTTAAGTGACCAAATCAGAGGGTACCAAAAGGTTAGGAGGCCATTAGCAATGGAGCTGTGTGTACTTTATAACCTGGTAACAGAAGAGACAGATCAGTCCAACAAGGTGCAGGCAGAGTCAGCTCCCACCCCACCCAAGATTGGTCCAACATCCTACTTCCTACCCCAGCCCCACACAACCAGTCCTCCTCCTCCAAGGTTCCATCTACACAGAGGTATGTATTAGAAGACCTGGGGCCAGCGCTGTGGCTCAGTAGGTTAATCCTCCAGCTCAGTGCCAGCACCCCATATATGGGCGCAGCTTCTAGTCCTGGTTGTTCCTCTTCCCATCCAGTTCTCTGCTATGGCCAGAGAAAGCAGTAGAAGATGGCCCAAGTACTTGGGCCCCTGCACCAGCGTGGGAGACCGGAGGAAGCTCCTGGCTCCTGGTTTCGAATCAGCACAACTCTGGCTGTTGCGGCCATTTGGGGAATGAACCAGCGGATGGAAGATCTCTCTCTCTGTCTCTACCTCTCTCTGTAACTCTGCCTTTCAAATAAATAAAATAAATCTTTAAAAAAAAAAAAAAAGAAGACCCTGTTGATGGGTCTGTGTCAGTCAATATTAAACTCAACTTAAAACCATGGGCAGTCTACTATGTATATCTCAGAAAGATTTGCAGATGAATAGAGCATTGTAAATAGCAAAAAAATGACAGTGGTCAAAAGAGAGGCAGCTGGAGGCGGTGGAAAGAGCAAGGCTTTGGCATCAGGTGACCAAGTTTCAAATGTTGACTCTACTACTGGCTCCTGCGAGACCTTGGACAATTACTTAACCTCTGTGAGCCTCATTTTCCTCATCTTTAAGATGGGAAACATGATGTCTTAAGACAGTTAAATGAGGCAAGACAAGGTATACTGATGTCTACCAAAGTAACACACCTGGTACACAGGACATGCTTACAGAGTGGTAGCCAACGTTATTAAAAACAAATAGTTAAATTTCATAGGCAGGAAGCTCAGAATTCAGATAATCTTAGTGTCATAAGTATTAGGATCAAACAGGTAATGGTGGGGTGGGTGTTGTGGCACAGCAGGTTAAGCCACAACTTTGGGCACCCACCACCCGCTATAAGAGTACCTATTAAATCCTGGCTACTCAGGCTCTGATCTATCTCACTGCTAATGTGCCTGGGAACCAGCAGATGATACTCAAGTACTTGAGTCCCTGCCGCTATACAAGAGACCCTGATGGAGTTCCAGGCTGCTGGCTTTGGCCTGGCCCAGGTCTCACTGTTGCAGCCATTTGAGCAGTAAACCAGCGATGGAAGATCTCTATCTATCTATCTATATCTGTGTGTGTCTCCTTTTCTTTCTATAACCCTTCATTTCAAATAAATAAATAAATCTTTTTTAAAAGGGGATGGGCAGGGGCCAGTGGTGTAGCATAGCAAGTAAAGCCGCCACCATCCCATATGGGCACCTGGGAAAGCAGTGCTTAGGCCCCTGCCCCCACATGGGAGATACGGAAGAAACTCCTGGCTCCTGACTTGTAACTGGATCAGCTCCAGCCATTGCAGCCATTTGGGGAGTGAGCCAGCAACTGGAAGATCTCTCTGTCTCACCCTCTCTCTGCCTGTAACTCCACCTCTCAAATAAATAAGTCTTTATAAACAAAAAGGGGATGAGGGCAACATGATTTACTTTCCTTTGCTTTCTTGCCTTCCCCTCTGACTTCTGTACACTAAGGGAGGAATTACTTGCTTATGGCTGAGGGGTATTTTCAAAACCCCTCAATTCATGATATTTTTTGTTTATTCCTCAACAGTATTTCCACTGCTGAGTGTTAAATCTTGTTTTTCTCAGATCCTGCTGTCTGTAAGTAGTTTATTGGAATTTAATTGTAATTGATGCATTATATTTTCATGCAATATGTTATTTTATAGTATAGTACATTAATTGATACCACATCTAAGCATTAACAATCTTATATATCATGATGTCAAGAACACACATGGTCTTTGACATATGGTAGTGTAGAGGATACCACTTAAGTGTTTGCAGTGAGGCCACAGTCTCTTGAATATTGGACATGGCTGTGGTCCTGCTGTGGTCCTGCTTCTGCCTAAGCAGGCCTTGTGAAGGCACACCTTCCTACATGGAATGCAGCTGCAGAAGGTTATTGGGTTATTATTAGGTATGGCTTTAAGGCAAACACCTTATCATATTTCAAGGGTGAGCCAAGAACAACATGAGCCTTTTTTCCCACCGTAAATATGTCACATGATGCTAACCTCCCTTGCTTGTGCCTGCTTGGTATTCCTTTACTATGATTAGTCCAGCTGGGCATTTCTGAGTGTTATTTTACTAGATGAACCCTAGACTTAGTAATAAAAGGGACTTGCTGGATCTATGCAGCGGTGTTCTCTGATGAAGGCTCCTGTGTCCTGGCTCATCATCTGATGCTCCACATACTAGACTATCTCTCTCCACAATTGTTGTTATCTTTCTAACACAAAAGGACATTTTAATGAACAAAGAATTTTTAAATCCTATCTTACCAGTAAAAACCACAATATCTTCTGGAGCCTTCTAAGACAGGTATCTCTCTTTCTCGTTAACTTTTCTAGCAAAAAGAGGTAAAGGACGATGTTGTGTTTGCAGAAATATGGAACTTTGTTGGGACTTCCCCCAACCTCTTGCTTTACAGGGTGGATTTCCTTTTTGTTATTTACATCTCATGGCTTTGCTATCTTACTTTGATACCTTGAGTTCTAATTCCAATTCCAAGTCACCAAGAGCCCCAGTGTCAACTCATCCCTCATTTATGAGACTTATATTTCCTCATCTTTAATGAGGGAGCTGGACTGCTTTGCCTTTTTTTTTTTTTTTTTTTTACAGGCAGAGTGGACAGTGAGAGAGACAGAGAGAAAGGTCTTCCTTTGCCGTTGGTTCACCCTCCAATGGCTGCCGCGGCCGGCGCACCACGCTGATCCGATGGCAGGAGCCAGGTACTTATCCTGGTCTCCCACGGGGTGCAGGGTCCAAGTACTGGGGCCATCCTCCACTGCACTCCCTGGCCACAGCAGAGAGCTGGCTTGGAAGAGGGGCAACCAGGACAGAATCCGGCGCCCCGACCGGGACTAGAACCCGGTGTGCCGGCGCCGCAAGGCGGAGGATTAGCCTAGTGAGCCACGGCGCCAGCCGCTTTGCTTTTAAAGTAAAATCAGAATGAAATTAAACACAGCTAGCCCTTATTATCAGTCACAGACAAAAGCAGCACATCATCAACTTAGTGTAAACTAAAAAAAACTATTGTTCAACAGCTGGAAAACTGTCACAAATATACATCTAGACCAACTTTGCCTATAAAAGTGAGTGACACCCCCTAGAATTTCAGTTCATGACTTTTACTACCACATGTGGTAGCCAAGACTAAAGCTCATTTGTCAAGTGACACGTGGGCAGCTTGCCTGGTTACAAGCTCATCAGTGAAGAAAGGGAAGAAGAAAATGTCATAAATATGGGAAAGAGTGCTGGTAGGAGATAAGGCAAATGGTATACTGAGAAGCAAAAAACATACCAAAAAAAAAAAATACCAGCTATTTGAAGAGGGAACTTAATTAAAGAATTTTCAATTCAGTATAAAGTTGTAGCTGCTCAGGCAAAAGAGACCCAAGTATCCTATCAACATTTCAGATGAGCACATCACACTGAAAACTTCTAAAGGGCATGGTGGCTTTCATCTGAAATGATCTTCTCCGGGATAAATAAATCCAATCCCTTCAAATTTTCCCAAGGAAAAAACCCATTGCAACCAACACAAACTACTGGTATGTTTCCTTGGAACAATGACAAACATCTTTGTGAGTGTTTAATAAATTAGAAAATTAAACTCGTACTTGCTATCATAAATGCATGCTCCATGCAAAGAAGCTTAAGTCAATTTCAGCACACTGAGCTGCAAATTTGTTATTATTCCTCCTTCTCAATAAAGACGCCATAAACCACATCTAAGTGCACAGGAGACATTTACTTCCACTACACTTTTTAGTCAGATAGATGCTATAAGTGGTTCTGTTCTACACTTTAACTACATTTTAATTTAAATATATTTTTCATCATAGCTTTAAAATTATCTTCACTAAGTAACCCAAGTTTGAAATAATGGCATACATTATTTTCAAAATACATTTAAAATCCTCTGAATCCGGATATTTATATATTCCACCTGTGCTATTTCTTTTAGATTCACTCAGTGGTACTATAATTTTATGGAGTTTTAAAGTTGTAGGCCATATGATGCAACTGCCAATTACCCAGGCCCTATTTCTGGAGCACATTATCAGAAAATTCTATGAAACAACAGGAAGTTTAACAAATAAAGACATCTTTAAGAAGCTACCTGATGAAAATTTTGCAGATACAAATTTCTGAAGGTTAAGGGATGAAAAGCAAATATAATTAAATATGAAGAAGTCAAAGGTGTGATATAGAAAAGAATAGGAGGTATTCTGACTCATACACACCACACTGGAGACTAGAGAATCTGTAAGATTAAACAATGCCCTTTAAATTCTTATATTCAAGGAAAAAGCCTCACTTCCAATGAAATTATTTTGAAGGCCTTAGGGATTTGCCACTGAAGTGGGAAGGAATTTTTTGCAGGTACAAAAATGAGTGGTCAGATATGCGTTATTTCAAAGGGAAAGAGAAAACAGTCTGAAGACTGTATTGGTCTTCTACTGCTACTATTACAAACCAACACAAACTCAGTGGCTTGAACAATACTTCTGCATTAGTTTTCAGTTCTACAAGCCAGAATTCTGCCCTGGATAACAGCCATGTAAGCCAAGGTGCTGGCAGTGAAATCGGGAATGATCCCCTAAAATTTATACTAAAATGTGGCCCTATAAAGTTCCCCAGAAGATGGCCGGTGCCATGACTCACTAAGTAAGTTAATCCTCTGCCTGTGGCGCCGGTACTCCGGGTTCTAGTCCCGGTTGGGATGCCGGATTCTGTCCTGGTTGCCCCTCTTCCAGTCTAGCTCTATGCTGTGGCCCTGGAGTGCAGTGGAGGATGGCCCAAGTGCTTGGACCCTGCACCTGCACAGGAGACCAGGAGGAAGCACCTGGCTCCTGGCTTTGGATGGGCAGCACGTGGCCACAGCAGTCATTTGGGGGCTGAACACACGGAAGGAAGACCTTTCTCTCTGTCTCTCTCTCTCTCTCACTAACTCTGCCTATCAAAAAAAAAAAAAAAAGTTCCCCAGAAGCATCATCTGGGATGCCACCTATGCTACCAAAATTTGGGGTACCATTAATAAATCCCCAATATTAATAAGCCTGAGAGGGTTCTTGTGGGTTCATCTGGGTTCCCCAGATGGCACTTCTGGGAAACTTTAAGGAGCTACATTTTTGTATAAAATTTAAGGGGTCCATCTCTGATATCAGAAGGACTTCATTCTCTTCTGGGGGTTCCAGGAAAGATCCATTTCTTTACCATTACCAACTTTAAATACTGCCTGCAGTCCTTAGCTCATAGCCCCTCCCTCCATTGTCAAAGCCAGCAGGACTGCATCTTAAAGTAATTTCAGTTGAGAAAATGATCCACTTTTTTTTTTTTTTTTTGACAGGCAGAGTGGACAGTGAGAGAGAGAGAAAGACAGAAAGGTCTTCCTTTGCCATTGGTTCACCCTCCAATGGCTGCCGTGTCCGGCACGCTGCGGCCGGTGCACCGCGCTGATCCGATGGCAGGAGCCAGGTGCTTCTCCTGGTCTCCCATGGGGTGCAGGGCCCACTTGGGCCATCCTCCACTGCACTCCCTGGCCACAGCAGAGAGCTGGCCTGGAAGAGGGGCAACCGGGACAGAATCCGGCGCCCCGACTGGGACTAGAACCCAGTGTGCCGGCGCCGCAAGGCAGAGGATTAGCCTATTGAGTCACGGCATTGGCCTAAATGATCCACTTTTAAGGATGCATGTGATTACACTGGGTCCACTTAGAGATTCCATGATACTCTAACCCAAATTTCTTAACTATGCCTGCAAGATCTGTTACCATGTAAGATGACATACTCACAGGTTTGGGTTAGGGCATGAACATCTTTGGGGGTCATTGTTCCATCTACTACACTGTAAAGCAACAATGAAAAAATACTCCAGGAAACAAGCTGCTCATCAGAGCCTTCCTCTGGTGAAGCTGGGCTCCCTCCACCTAAAGCACTTGTTCAAGACAAAATTCAGATTCAGGGACAGGTGTTTGGCCTAGCAGTTAAGACACTGAAGTACCCCTTCCCCATATTGGAGTACCTGGGTTTCATGCCTATTTCCAGCTCCTTATTCCAGCTTCCTGCTAATGCACACCAGAGGGGGCCACAGTGCTGGCTCAACTAGGTGGGGTTCTGCCACCCACATGGGAACCAACACTGAGTGCCTAGATCTTGGCTTTGCTCACCCCACCCTGCTCTAGCCATTTTAGGCATTTGCAGAGTAACAGTAAATGAGATCATTCATATTTCTCTCTCTCTCTCTCTCTCTCTCTCTCTCTCTTCAGGATATGGGATGTCCCCTCCAGAAAAGATGACATTTTTCTATAAATAGAGAAATGGGAACTGACTTAGCAGGATGACTGAGTAAAGATTAGGCCTAGAAAGTACTGACGAGGGTTCTTCTAGATACTATACATACATGAAATCATCCAGTCCTCACAGCAGTCTTATACAGTAGGAATCTTATTATCATTCTGTTTGCCAAATGAGGAAACTAAAGCACAGAGAATATGTCTAAAGCTATGCATTGGGTAAGAAACAGAGCCCCTGCCCAAGAGTCTGAACAATACACAATCAGACAATACATAAAAACCCTCACAATACACAACTCTATTGTTGATCAATTCTGGGGAAACTTGCAAGTAATTTGTGACTAACAATGTTTTTATAAAAGTGTCAACAACTTATATTTGAATCAAGATTATGACAACACTCTTGTCAATACACTTTGTTATGGATTTCTGGTTGCTATCTACAAGTTGAAGAAGGAACATGCTTTAACTGGTCAATTAATCTAAGTCGGTTGTTATCATGCTTCACTAGGTATAAGAATCACCCGAAATACTTTTTTAAATGTAGATTTGCTTGGCTCTAACTCTAGAAATTCAGTGTTTATTCATTAGAGTTTGTAAATTGTAGTTTTAACACTGAAGTCTTTCTGATACATAAGCCTGGCACACATTAAGTACAATGTAGGGCAACTAGAAAAATGACCTGCCCGAGCCTCCCCATGGCTCACCTTACAAAAAAGCCCATAAATCAGACCAAAGCACTCATTACAGCACACAGCAAAAGTCTACTTGTCTGTCTGCCTTTCCGCCTTTAAAATCAACATTGTATCTCATTGCCTCATCTCTACTGTTGTCTCCGGCACTTGCATGTGTCTCAGGGCTGAGTAGGTATCTGCTGTTCAATGAATGTACAGTTGAATGAGCAAATTAATGATGATTTGGTCTCAGATCTTGCAAAAACATATTCAAGTGGATCAATTTAGGATCCCAAAAGTCTCATTTACTTGAATATCTGCAAGCAACTGGGAAAAGAAATTGAAAAACGAAAAGGAACACCATAAGCTAGCCTCACCACTTCAGGTCCTAGAACAAAGCACAGGAGTGGAAGCTGTCATGCAGCAGAAGAGACGGGTGACAGCCTCAGCCTTGGTGAGTGGCATCTCCTACCAGAGATGGTCAGCTTCTCTGGGGTAGACAGGTGTCCCCTGTGCCACCCACAGAGCCTGATTTACAAGGAGGTGATTCCAGAGGGACCAGGAAATAGGTCCCTTGATTAAGAGCTTGTGTTCTAGCTGGGATGTAGGTTCTGTATGGGCGCCTTTATTAGGAGGTTCTCATGAAGAAGTTCTCACTGTGGGGGGGTCTTTGTACTCATAAGTCAAGATAAATTTCTTTGGAAGTTTAAATTGTTTCCAGAGAATTTTCAAATGAAATTATTTACTTATTCAGCTCTTCCCCTCTACGAGTAGCTACCTGCCTGTGGAAGTGTGTGTCCTTTCCTTTAGCAACACAAAGCCCACCTCCGTTTTCGCAGAAGTGAAATCCGATTGGCCCTCTGACTGCAGCACCTGGCCAACACTGGCTGTGTCATTTGTTCCACCTGCAGAGTTGCACGCTCCTCCCGTGACACTGAGCCTCACGTTTACCATTTATAAGCAGGCTCCTTATGCCTAAGGTGTGACCTTTTTGTTTCTCAGCTCTGACACCCACTCTGGTGTTAAAATTCTCTTTCATCTCCAGCACTCCTCCGCCTCTAACATCCATGCTCTGTGCTCAGACTTTATGTAGCTATTCTGTCAAGATTTCATCTCACCCTACGACTGTACAGTCTGTCAGCAGAGGACTAGTGAGAAACTCGCAGACCAAGTGTCCTTCCCCACAGACTGCCCCTTTACAACCCCACACTCTGACATCATTATAGAATTCCAAATAAAACCTGGGTGTGCTCACCTAATGCACAAAAAGTCAATCGTTGACACCAGTGTGGTGGAAGAAAATACGAATTTATTTTGTCAAGCACAAAAAAAAAAAAAAAGCATTTGGACAGCTATGACTTAATTCCTGCATTCCCCAGTGAGTAGAGTGTGGTAAATCCTGCAGATTGAAGTCGGAGTAAAGCAGTGTGTGACCAACTCCTGTGCGGGGGTCTGGTTGATCCATAGTGCCTGTGGCCTTCCTTTGATTGCTCAGGGATAGGACAGCCAGTGCGTTCCAAGAATGCTGTGATGCACAGTCGTCTCCATCGATCTGGGGTCTATGGGTAGATAGTCTATGACTTTGATGAGCACCTGGGGTTCCTATGCAGCATCTCAAAAATAAGGTCTAGGCCAGTGCCATGGCTCACTAGGCTAATCCTCCGCCTTGCGGCGCTGGCACACCGGGTTCTAGTCCCGGTCGGGGCACTGGATTCTGTCCCGGTTGCCCCTCTTCCAGGCCAGCTCTCTGCTGTGGCCAGGGAGTGCAGTGGAGGATGGCCCAAGTCCTTGGGCCCTGCACCCCATGGGAGACCAGGATAAGTACCTGGCTCCTGCCATCAGATCAGCGCGGTGCGCCGGCTGCAGCGCGCCAGCCGCAGCGGCCATTGGAAGGTGAACCAACGGCAAAGGAAGACCTTTCTCTCTGTCTCTCTCTCTCACTGTCCACTCTGCCTGTCAAAAAAAAATTAGAAAAAAAAATTAAAAATAAGGTCTAGCATTAAAGATGTTGACTATAGACAATTTTGAATCTCGTGGACTCTGCCTGACCCATGCACTGCTCCGTTAATTCCCAGAGTTTATCTTTAATGAGGAATTGACTTGAAAAAAAAAATCAAAGTGGAGAAAAAAGAATTGAGCCAGCGCCACGGCTCACTAAGCTAATCCTCCACCTTGCAGCGCCGGCACACCGGGTTCTAGTTCCGGTTGGGGTGCCGGATTCTGTCCCGGTTGCCCCTCTTCCAGGCCAGCTCTCTGCTGTGGCCCGGGAGTGCAGTGGAGGATGGCCCAAGTGGGCCCTGCACCCCATGGGAGACCAGGAGAAGTACCTGGCTCCTGCCATCGGATCAGCACGGTGCGCCAGCCGCAGTGCGCCAGCCACAGCGGCCATTGGAGGGTGAACCAACGGCAAAAGGAAGACCTTTCTGTCTTTCTCTCTCTCTCACTGTCCACTCTGCCTGTCAAAAAAAAAAAAAAAAAGAATTGAAAGCCACGGGCGATAAATTCTACCCCAAAGACATAAGGAAAGGGCCGTGGCTTCGACGTCTGCCTCCCCCTATCCACAGGCTGGCCCTGTTCCTCTGAAGCTCCCGCACTGCATCACACAGTGGTGCCCAGGTGAAGCCTCGCTCACCTACTGAATTTCCATTCACTCGTCCTGCCTGTCACTCAACACCTGAACACATCACCTCAAGGTCTGCTGTTTATGTAGATTTTGTGAAGCGGGGTGGGGTTTGTATTGGCTGTACTCGGACAAGAGGATTAATCTGGTGCCAGTTGCTCCCGCATGGCCACAAGCAGAAGTCAGCTTTTGTGTTAAAGTAATCCTTTATTTTTTAATCCAGAAAAACTTAATGCTTGTGTTTGAATTTTGGTATTAACTATTCCTCTCAGCTTTGTATCCTACTAAAACCTCATCCAAGACAAGAAACAGAACAAGTCAAATAGTATCTCACCCCATCCCTGGTATCCCATCATGGTGACCCTGCACCCTCAGTAACTGTGAAGGATGTGACCGTGTTCAGTCATTATGCACCAATAAAGACCAATAATCAATCACACCTCTTCATTCCTTTTTGTGCTTTAAATTCAGTGGTTTTTACCTTCTCCCGGCTTCAGCATCATTTTTATCTCCACCTCTTAGATCTTCCTCCTAACTCCCATGGCCTTCCTACCCTAATTCCAGAGCTCTTTTCACAGCAAAATGTTGACTCCAAGTCTACTTTGTATTTTGGAGAGAGGGTGATAAACCATAAGTAAAGTCAATAAAAAAGGAAAAATATTGTTATGTCTTGACCATTTCCACCATGACAAGCTAAGAGAACACAAGCTCTTAAATCATGGCTTGATTTTCTGTAAGTCACTCTCTCATTAAATTTTAGTATTTCAGCCAGCGCCATGGCTCACTAGGCTAATCCTCCACCTGCAGTGCTGGCACACCGGGTTCTAGTCCCGGTCGGAGTGCCAGATTCTGTCCCGGTTGCCCCTTTTCCAGGCCAGCTCTCTGCTATGGCCCGGGAGTGCAGTGGAGGATGGCCCCAGTACTTGGGCCCTGCACTCCATGGGAGACCAGGAGAAGCACCTGGCTCCTGCCTTCGGATCAGCGCAGTGCGGTGGCCGCAGCGCACCAGCCGCAGTGGCCATTGGGGTGGGGGGGGTGAACCAACAGAAAAAGGAAGACCTTTCTCTCTGTCTCTCTCTCTCACTGTCTACTCTGCCTGTCAAAAAATAAAAAAAATAAATTTTAGTATTTCTTTTTTCTTCTGGAATGTTCTTCTTCCTTAAAGTATGTTATCACAAAAATTAAAAGAAAAAGAAAGAAAGAAAGAAAGAAAGAAAGAAAGAAAGAAAGAAAGAAAGAAAGAAAGAAAGAAAGAAAGAAAGAAAGAAAGGAAGGAAGGAAGGAAGGAAGGAAGGAAGAAAGAAAGAAAACTGTGACTCAGAGAACAGATTGCAACTGCAGGTATTTCCTTAGACCAGAACCCAACAGTGGAGGATTAGCCTAGTGAGCCGCGGCGCCAACCCTCCAGTCCAGCTCTCTGCTGTGGCCTGGGAGTGCAGTGGAGAATGGCCCAGGTCCTTGGGCCCTGCACCCCCATGGGAATCCAGGAGGAAGCACCTGGATCCTGGCTTCTGATCGACGCAGAGCGCTGGCCGCAATGTGCCAGCCATAGCAGACACTTGTGGGGTGAACCAACGGAAAAAAGAAGACCTTTCTCTCTGTCTCTCTCTCTGACTTCAGATTGGTGCAGCTCCAGCCGTTGCAGCCATTTGGGGAGTGAACCAGCAGATGGAAGACCTCTCTCTTTCTCTCTCTCTCTTTCTCTCTCTCTCTCTCTCTCTCTGCCTCTGCCTCTCTGTAACTCTGCCATCCAAATAAATAAATCTTTAAAAAGGGGGGGGGGGATTAGTTCCATTCATAAGGAATCTGTCCTCATGACCTCGTCCCCGCCCCAAAGCTGCATGTCCTAACACCATTACATAGGGTTAGGATTTCAAATATGACATGGGAGATACAAGCATTCAGCCCAAAGCCACCTCCATTGCTAAACCTGTGCCACCTGCTTGGCAACTATCCATGCACTGAGAGAAGGCAATAGCTGAAGTGTGTGGTGTGTGCTTTCAAAGACCTTTAATGGATCCAATGAAAATGCCAACTGCCTAGGCCCTGGAGGCAGCTTGGCTGGTTTCTAAAATCAGAGGTTGATTTTCTGCCATGATGTCAAAGTCTTTCGCGTATTTGCATGCATTCTGTGGCTTGAGGCAATCACCTTAATCCTGCCAAGGAAGAGCTGGTGACAACAGCAGCTCTGCCTCTAAATCTTGCCTCTATAATCACCGTGGTTCAAGGATCTACAAAGTTTAAGTTGAATGCATAATTAACAGAAAACAGTCATTTTCCTTTCCAAAGCAAGCTACAATGAATGATTGCAATGAATATAAAAATCATGTTTTTGCTTTATAGTATGTTCATCAGTAAACATTTTAAAACATTCTAATGGTAAGCATGGAAATGACTGTATCCACTACAACTAAAAGAAACAAAATTGATGTCTCTCAAATTTGAAAAGTCTAAAGCTATACAAATTCTCCATTCACAAGCTGACTCCACAAATGCCTGCAATGGGCAGGGCTGGGCCAGGCCAAAGCCAGGAGCCAGGTACTCAGTCCAGACTCCCCACGTGAGTGGCAGGGATCCACCTACTTGAGCCATCACTTGCTGTCTCCTAGGGTGCACAATAGGCAGCAGCAGGAATCAGGAGCAGAGCCAGGACTCAAACCCAGGCATTCTGCTATAGAAGAAAGCATGCCTACTGGTAGCTTAACATCTAGGCCAAATACCCACCTCAGAAGTTCACATTTTAATCTCTCATGGAGATCCTAACTTTATTAGTATTTTTATGCTTTGTTATTGTTGTGTTTCTCAAAAGTTTGAGGGAAATACTAATTTTGACAGAAATAATCACTAATATGGGTCAGGTTAATGTCTGATGAATCATGAGAACTCTTCATTTGATTATTACATTGTACTAAATTTTTTTTTATTAAAACTGTCACCATGGGATGGACAATGTGGCACAGCCAGTAAAGCTGCCACCTGCCGTGCCAGCATCCCATATGCATGCTGGTTCAAGTCCTGGCTGCTCCACTTCTGACCTAGCTCCCTTCTAATGTGCCTGGGAAAGCAGTGGAAGATGCTCCAAGTACTTGGGACCCTGCATCTATGTAGGAGACCTGGATGAAGCTCCTGGCTTTGGCTTGGCCCAGCCCCAACCATTGTGGCCATTTGGAGAGTGAACCAGCAAATCGAAGATTTCTCTGTGTGTGTGTGTGTGTGTGTGTGTGTGCGCGCACACACACACCTCTCCTCTTCTCTCTCTGTAACTCTGCCTTTCAAATAAATAAATATTTGTAAAAGTAACTGCTGCCAGGTTCTAAGCCTGAGTAGCATGAATCAACTATGTCCAGTGACCAAATCTAAATTTGAATTAAATGGTTAGATGTGGGTCCAAGAAACACGGTTCCTGAGAAGGACACAGCTTCAGTATATTTTTGATGATTTATTTATCTATTTGAAAGGCAGACAGAGAGAGAGAGAATCTTCCATCTCTGCTGGTTCACTCCTCAGTTTCCCAGAATAGCCATGGCTGGGCCAGGCCAAAGTCAGGAAACAGGAACCCTATCCAGGTCTCCCACATAGGTGTCAGGAACCCAAGCACTTGGGTCATGGCCTGCTGCCTCTCAGATGTGTTAGCAAAAAGTTCAATAAGAAGTGGAGGCAGAACTCCACCCCAGGCACTCTGATATGGGATGTGGGTATCCCAAACACAGTTTAACCCACTGTGCCCCATTGCCCACCCCATTTATTCTCTTTTGATTCAGGGAGATTCTTTGGAGTTTTCTTCAGTCACTGAGCATTTCTGATTATAGATAACAAGACCTAAAAGAGCGGGTAAAATATTAAGTGTACTGGACACACCTTTTAGGCATGACTTCTCCTTCCCGCCCTAGTTCTGCTTCCAGTCACTGCTGTGGTGAATTTGCTTTGTTTTTCATAGATGCAAGCTGATGGTGCCGCACACTGGGCCCTGGTCCAGCACCTCTTGCTCCTTGCCTCGGGGTTCCTCTGAAGTGATGCCAGCTGATACCTCCGGATCCACCCAGCACTCATACATATGCAACCTGGGATTGCAGAGGAGCTAGCGTCTATGGAGATGCTCCTGACTGAGGGAGGAGGAAACCTATGTGGAAATACTTCCCCCAGGCAGTAAACTGGAGGGCATATTTCCTAAGTCTCCCCATGGGGGGTCCTGGAGAAAAGTGCAGTCACCAGCAGCCAAGAGAGCAGTGCATTCGTGAATTGGATCTTCCTCATTTGAAGGCTTCCTGGAATCACATTCCCAAAAATCTCCTCTGTGCAGCCTTTATTTCAGCCTTTGTCCCAGAGTAAGTCTGGGATAAGCAAATGTCCCCATCACTACTTCAAGGATGGTCTTTATAAGGCATACATTACCTAATGAGAACTACACGTATGACTAACGGATAATGGAGAGCATTAGTGTTCTCCATTCAAGCAATCATGGAATCCCGCTATGAGCAAGACCTCAGAACCCCTCTAACACAAGTGTCAAAGAAGGCACCGTCAGTTTATTGAATCTGGCATCACCAGATCTGAGGACTCTCATTTTGGAATCAGTTGATTTCTGTAGACACAAATTTGTTTTTAAAGACTGCTTTTATTTATTTGAAAAGCAGAATGACAGAAAGAAAGAGATCTTCCGTCCACTGGTTCACTACCCAAATAGCTACAAAAGCCAGTGCTAGGCCTGGCTGAAACCAGGAACCTAAGCTTCATCCCGTTCTCCTACATGGGTAGCAGGGCCATCTTCCAGTTCTTTCCCAGGTGCCATAGCATGGAGTTGAATGGGAAGCATAGTAGCTGGGACTTGAACTGGCACTCCAGTCTGGGATGGAGGGTCACAGGTGGCAGCTTAACCCACTGTGGCACAATGCCAGTCCCAAACACCAGCAATTTGAGCTACCCACACCAATTTGGAGGGATGTCCTTTATTGTGATGTGGATGATAATCACTAGGCTTAGTGAAGTCAGACCTGTGGTTGGCATTTGGGATTCAAATCCATACCTCAACAAACATACAAAAAGTTAACCTTAGTATTACTGTTATATATAATATGACAGTCTTTAGTAAAGAAATTTCAAGATTCACCAAAAAAAAGGTAATAAAAACCCACAATCAGATGAAAAAAAAACAAAAAGCAGAAGTAGACTATGACAAAGATATTGGAACTATCAAAGAGGGATTTTTAAAATAACTATTTAAAATAGTAAATGTTCTAACAGAAAAGGTAGACACTATGCAAGATCAGAGAACACCAAAAACGTTAACTACTACTAACACATAAAGAAACCCTGGGTATGGCATTTTCAAACCACTGCTACACAAAAGCAGAGAGATAAGCCACAGCACCATAGAGGAATGAGGCATAAAAGCAAAGCAACCTTTTTATCAGAAACCAAAGACGTAAGAATGCACTGAAGTCACAAGTTCAAAATACCGAGAAGAAAAAAAATAAATTCAACCCAAGATTTCAATAACCAGCAAAAAGATTCCTCCTAGGTGAATGATAAATAAAAACTTTTCTAAAAAAAAAGAAAAAAAACTAAGGAATTCATTTCTAGATGAATGTATAAGAAGAGTTGAAGGAATTTCTTCAGGCAAAAGGAATATGGCATAAATTAAAATCTTAGACTGACAAATAGGAATGAAAAGCAGTGGAAATGGCATAAACAAAGGTAAAATAAAATTTTCTCAATTCTAATTTTAGAAGGTTTAAAGAAAAATTTTTTAAAAATCAAGTGTTTATGTAAATATAAAAATAAAATAAATAATAAAACAAGCATAAACGATGAGTGGTCCTTCAAGGTCCTTACAATTTATATGAAGAGGTACAATTTATATGAAGAGGTATAATGTTATTTTAAGGAAAACTTGGATTACAATTATATATATTATTATATATAATATATATTATAATTATATATATTTATAATATATATAATTATATATATTATAAATTCTAGGGGAAAAATTTTTTTAGAAATGTATAAAAATAGGATCACAAAAACTGCTCAATTAAACTGTGGGAAGGCAAAAAAGAAGAAAAAATGTATAAAAAAATAGACACAGGGCAGCAGTGTGACATAGTAGGTTAAGCCTCTGCCTGTGCTGCCAGCATCCCATATGGGCACTGGTTCATGTCCCGGCTGCTCCTCTTCTGATCCAGCTCTCTGCTATGGCCTGGGAAAGCAGTGAAAGACAGCCCAAGTCCATGGGCCCCTGCACCCACATGGGAGACCCAGAAGAAACTCCTCGCTCCTGGCTCCTGGCTTCAGATTGGCCCAGCTCTGGCCATTGAGGCCATCTGGGGAGTGAACCAGCAGATGGAAGACCTTTCTCTCTGTCTCTGTCTCTCCCTCTTACTGTCTGTAGCTTTATCTTTCAAATAAATAAGTAAAATATTTTTTAAAAAATCAAATAGACAACAGCTAGCATTACGATAGATTTTGAACCCAACCACATCCAAAGCACTCTAAATAGGAACAATGATTAATCCTTCGTGTCTAATATCAGGAAATACACATAATAATCAGAGGGGCAAGCTGAGGGGTTTAATTAGCAGATCCATCATGGGCTAAAATGACAGCATGTGAGGCTAATGGAGGCAATGCCAAGTTGAAACAGAAGGACAAGTTGTTGAATATGCCTATCACACTCCCTTTCCTTTTATGCCTTTGGCTGGACATCAAGTCTCCAAAATCAACCTACTTTTGAGGAGCGCACTCCGGATCAAAAGGGAAGATGAATTGTGTGTCCTTGCACTCTCTCCAGCTGTGCAGGGGGGACACACCTTTCCTTATTTGTACAAACAGTAAAGAACAGGAAAAGATGTATTTTTAACAACTAAACATTTATTTAACTTGCACTGTCTGTTTTACGGTTTCTGCTTAGGATACATTTCACATCTGGCTGCTTTCTAAAGACTTGCTATCTTCCTGGCCGACAGTCCCTCATCTCTTCCATTTCTTCTTCACTTGATTAGTCCATCTGTCAGCAAATCCATCTTTTTCTCCCTCTTCCCCTCATATTCCACCTCACAAAGACACTTCTAACTGCACCAAGCAAATGAATCCTAGACAACACAATTCCACTAAGAGGAATATAATGTGTTTTTAATGTATCCACCAAATGACACATTCCCCACTCATCTCATTCTCATACAGAAAGCAGTCACTTGTCTGCCTTCACATCTTAAGTGAAAGTAAACTTCATTCTTTAGTTCTGTCTTCTAACAGCCATAACTTGTGATAATAAAGGTTAATATACTGGGTGGAAGGGAAGTAAATTCAAGATAATGATGAGAATGATCCTATATCACCCATGACAGATTCTGAACTCTGTGTAGGCAGCAATTAAGGAAGAGCTTCAGAAACCACAAACACATAAATAATATTCCTAGGAAAACATCTTCGTTGAAACTATTCTTGCAGGCTTCATTGAAGAACTAGTTCAGAAAGAATGGGATGACAACGTTGGGGTCCCTATCAGGGGCAGACCTGTCCTCAAATATGCATAGAAAATACGGAGGGGTCTCAAAAGTCGGCCAGAATGGGTTCCTAAAAAAAGCCTCAGACAGCAGGACAATCTCCAATTCAAGAACCTGGAGAGAAGTAAAGAAAAACACTGGTGGTCTACAAATGTGAATGACGCCTGTGGCGGCTAGATGGCAGCCAGCTGCCCTGAATATCTGCTGCGGTCTAGCTGTACACTGACAAGGTGCAAGGCTGCCAGTAGAGAACCTTCTGGCCAGGTGAATCTTCATGGCAAGTGTTGAAAGCTGCTTTCACATGGGATGAAGTTTCCTCCAGTGAACTCACAGGATTTCTTCTCTTCACAAACAAAGTTTTGAGGCATGTATTTTAGAAAAAGACACTAAATGAAGGGGTAATTTTTTTTTCTATAGACCATAATGCATAAGAAAGAGAGAGGATATGAAGAACAGGAATGAATGGGCTAGGGAGGGACAGGACAGTCAGGAAAATGCTGCAGGAAGGCTCAGAGTAGGTGCATCTACCACTTGCCCACCCTGTAGGACTGGGTGTGTCCTACAAAATCAAGATGAAATATACACCTATACATGAAGGGAATAGGAGAGGATCAGGCACAGTACTGGGTATCAACTTGCAGCCCAGTGATAAGAATGTTTGGGAGCCAAGAGAGAGTGCTATTCTGAGGCAACCTATCATAGCCCTCCACAAAGTTAGGGGCATGTCTGGGGACCTGGACTTACCTGCCAATGATACAAATCCCCAGTTCAATTGGCAATATCACCTTCCTATTCTCTCGGCTTCATTTTTTCATTCAGTGCATCTAACCTCCATTCTCCAGAGCATCATAGGACCAAGCCAACCCACTCCAGTTTACCACACTCCACTGGGAACTGAAATGTAGGAGAAAGAACTGACCTGAGTCACTAGGACTGGGTTAGGGGAACAACATTGTCAACTGTGGAAGAAGTAAGTCCATACGTGGCTTCACTGGGCATAAGGAAGCAAATGGCAAGGAGTGGTTGGGCTTCTGGTTTCAGGGTCAAAGTGGAAATTCCACTTCCAAATTTCCAGGAGAAAGAAGATGATTGACTCAACAAGAATCATGTAGCAGCCAGTCCACTGTGACCAGAGGGTCACCAGACCCTCCTTTGGACAAGTGAACCAGTGCCAATAAGGGGATCCAACAGAAGGAAATGAAACAAGAGCTACAGACCCAACCACAAAGAGCACCGCACCCTCCACCCTACCAAGTAGTCACGGGACTGTCAGTACCTCCTTCAAATTTTCCCACTTATGCCACAGGTCAGGTAAGACAGGGCTGAGGTAGCAGTGATGGACTCAGGAAAGGCTACATGAGAGATAAGTAGAGAAGCCACAATATCTGGGACTGAGTTCCACTAAACATTAGGTCAATGGAGATCTTCCCACACCTAACCATGCTTTTCATTTCACTTCTAAGAGTATTCTTTTTAGAACTGCTTGTTCATTCATTTTCATATGCTTGAAAGGAAGAGAGATGGAGATAGAATTAGATAGAAATCTGCTGTCAGCTCACTCCCCAAATGCCTACAACAGCCAAGGCTGGGCCAGGAAGAGGCCAGAAGCTCAGAATTCCATATGGATCTCCAAAATGGGTAGAAGGGACCCAAGAACTTGAACCATCATGTGTTGTCTCCCAGGGTATGCATTAGCAGGATACTGGATCAGAAGCAGGACTTAACCCAGGTACTCTGATAGGACATGTGGGCATCCCATGAAGTGATTTAACTGCTATGCCTTCCTCTGTTTTGCTATTTTATTAGGACTTTTCATAATCAAAGGTCATCCAGATTACAGTGCTGTAAGATTGAATCATAAAATTGTGCATCTAATCCTTTCTTTTCTCTCTATAATTTCCACATTGTTTACCAGCCTTTCCAAAACTGAGACAATAGATGCAAGAGTATTTCTCTACGCATTAAAGCAAACTGCCAGCTGACACTCTTTGCAGTACCCACCCCACCCAGTTGCATATATAAATTCTGCTGTCATTTTTACAGCAGCTCTTGTATAAATCAGGACATTTTATTGTTTGATGTTTTACATTGACAAATTTCCAAAATTAGCTCATTTTATGTTCCTGCAAATCATCACACTGGGGTAATGAAGGATGAGTGTTCATGACAGGCAATGGCATAGCAGATGCTACCGAGTACATCAGGCATTGCATTTTTTTGTCTTCTTCCTGCCTGCCCTAGCCCCTTCTCCACTCAGCTTCTTCCTTCGACTATGGTAGTCTTATTATAATGAATTTCTAGAATGAAGATGGCAAATAGCTCACCTCTCAGGAGCTGACACTTGTGCTGTCCTGACTGTTGAGAAGAAATCTGAGGCCTTATTTGGGCTCAATTGGACAGAGTTCTGGGATGGATTAGTGATGACTGCAACAGACGTAGGAAGGAAGAAGTTTTCATGCAGAGATGGCCTGTCCCTACATCGTTCAGAAGAGGGGGAAATAACTGTTTGTAGCCCACAATATAGACCAAATATCATGGAGCCTCGTATCTGAGGGGATGCTGTTGCCACTGTACTGGCATTAAATTATGTGAAACAAAGTTTAACATTGGCACTCATGAGGTGTGCAGTTTTGCATACACACAATCTTGGAAACAATCCTTTGTACTTGTTAATTTGTGCGAGCCAAGCACTATTGTAAGTGTTTTAGGTGTAGATTTTTCTTTAATTTTCATAATAGTCCTATGAACCAGCCACTACTACTATCCCTGTTTTGCAGAAGAGAAAACAGAGAAGTTAAACAACACATCCATATTTGAAGACCTAGTGGATGGTGTAGATGGGAATTCAGGCCAGGCTGTCTGAGTCCAGTGCTGTTACCTCCTGTGTTGTATGCACTCCAGAGTACAGGGAACTAATAATGACTGAGACTTACAGGCAGGACAGCCAGGAAGGGACACTTATTAACTGCATAACACATTCCTTCACACCAACCTCATGGCTGATTTGATTCAATCCTGGTCAAGCACTTTTAATGTACTGTCTCATCGAAGCTCCAAAACAAGTTCTATGGGGTCATTGTGATTATTCTCAAACACACACATTCAGAGTTGCAAGCAAGCATTCAAAATCGTGAATACTGTAGACACAAAGCTCAAATAGGCTATAGAGCCAAGTAACTCTTATCACTACATTTAAAAGATCAGATGAAAACTGATAATAAAATCAGGTATAACTCCAAGAGGAGACAATGGAGTAGAATCAAGCTGAGTCTATAAGGAATCACATTTGAATGGATGGCATACATATTTATGCTGCATCAACATCACTATCTTCTTAACCACACCAAGTGAAGATGTCAGCATTGTCTGGACAGCTAGATATGTTTGACTAGGGCTGTGACTAGTGGGTTGGTTCAGTAATAAATATGCGAGGAAAGAGGAAAGAAAGAAGCTATTTCAGAGGATAAACACTGAGTAGAAAAAAATGCATTCTTAGAAAGGGGCCTGAATTGAAGGAGATGGAGCCAATTAATGATATTTAATTACTTTTATCCAATAGAAAAAGTAAAAGCATTTGCTGCAGCTTCCTCTTTCTATTCCAAGTCCCTAAACACTCTCAAGAATATATTTTAAAATAATAATTATTGAATATAAGCAAAGAGAGTCCTCAATGGAACAGACTTGGCATCCAAAAAACATGGAAATCAGAAGGAATGGGTTGAAGAAGGAAATCACATCCCCTGAGCAAGAGATGGGAGCTTCAACAAGTTTTCCATCCCTGGAGGTAGTGAAGGCTAGAAGTAGAAGGGATCCAGTGGCATTAACCCCAACCAACTTTGTTCTTTTATGGAGGTGAAATTCATATGACCTAAAAATTATCATTTTAAAGGGGACATGATCTCAGTATAGTGGAATCTTCATGATGTAGTACAACCATCACTTCTAGCTAGTTCTAAAACATTTTATCAGCCCAATAGAAACCCTGTACCCATTAAGCTGTCACTTCCTATTTTTCCCTCCTTACAATCCCTGGAAACCACCAAGGTGTCTCTTGTCTCAATGGATTTGCCTGTTCTGGGTATTCCATATAAAGGAATCATTTAATATGTATATTATTTTTGTATCTGGTCTCTTTAACTGAACTTAATGCTTTCAAGGTTCATCTGCATTGCATCAACACATCATCCTTTTCAGGAAGAACTATTGCATTGTAGGTATATGCCATATTTTTTCATTCATTGATGTACATTGAATTGCTTTCACCTTTTAGCTACTGGAAACACTGCTGCTATGAATATTCAATGTAGAAGTATTTGAGTATCTGCTTTCATTTATCTTCGGTGTATGTGTGTGGAGTTGCTGGATCACATGGTAATTCTGTTTATCTTGTTGATCAAATGCCAAATTGTTTTTTGCATTCAATGTATCATTCTAGGTATAGGAACTGTGGTACAGAAAGTTAATGCATCACTTGGGATATCATATCCCATATGAACATGCCTGGGATGGAGTTCCACCATGCTTCTATTACAGCTTCCTAATAATGCATCTGGAGGGCAACAAATGATGGCCCAAGTACTTGGGTCCCTCTTACCCACATGGAAGACCAGATGGGGTTCATGGTTCCTGGCTTCAGTCCAGCCCAGTCTCAACTCTTGCAGGTATCTGGGGAATGAAACAGCAGAAGGAAGATCTTCATGTCTCCCACTCTGTCACTCAAAAATAGACCTTCAAAAATAAATAATTCTCCATTTCTGCTGGAAGTGTATAAGAGCCCAACCATCTCCTATGTTTGTACCCTCACTTAACATTTTCCACTTTTTAACTGTTATCATGGTCATTCTCTTGGAAAAAGCATTATCTTGTGCTTTTGATTTGTATTTCCCCAGTGACTAATGAGGTAAACCATCTTTCTCATGTGCTTATTGGTCATTTGTATATTTTTATAGATACATTTGTTCCAGTCTTCAATTCATTTTTTAATCAGACTGTCTATTGCTGTTAAGTTGCAAAAGTCTTTTATCTATTCTGGATTCTATACCCTTACCAGATTTTTGACTTGCAATTTTTTTCTCCCGTTCTATAGGTAGTTGTTTCACTGTCTTGATAATGTCCTTTATTGCATGAAAGTCTTTAACTTTGATTGGGTCAAATTTATTTTTTCCTTTGTTGATTGTGCTCTACAAGTCTCAATAAGCCTCTTCATGGCTGTCCATATCTCAGTTGCCCCTAGATCCTGTGTTTTCCTAAACTACTCATCTTCTCATCTTCTGCTCTCTCTTGAACCCACTCAGTAGAAACTTCTCATAGACTGATCAGCCCCTCTTCATCCTACTCTGGAAATTTTCTCTTTCATCCTTACCTGCAAAGATCCCTTCATTTTACCTCTCTTCTCCTCATAAACCCCTTATTTTGGAAGTCTTTTTCTTTATTTTTAACCTTGAACCAAGTTCAAGCTATGTCCGTTCACAAATTCCTCTCCAATTATTCTACAGCTTTCTCTAAAGGGCTCCCTGCCTACCCCCTTCTCTCAACAAAACTTCATGAATCACCTGCACTGACTTTCTGTCTCCCTTCTCACTGAGATGCAGTCAAGCCTTGGCCACATCTCTGAAACTGCTCCCACAGAGACCCCTCATAATCTCCAGCTGGCCAGTTTTTTAGGACACTTTACAATTCCATTATGACAGGTCACCTCTGAAGCATAAGACATAACTTGTCAGTGCTTCCTTGTTATCCTTTGTCTCTCTCACTCCCTTTGGCTTCTATGACAAAAGTCTCCCAAAGCCGAAGAGATGTGCAATTCGGGACATGCTCAAGCTGACTTACCACAAACGGTAGAGTTAGAAACATACCAGGGGATTCCAATTCAATCCCATCAAAGTGGCATGTACCAATGCCATCTCACTAGTCCCAGTGATTAATTTCTGTTCACAATTAATCATAATGATAGGACTAAGAACCAAAGGGATCACATAAACAAGAATAGTGTCTGCAAATACTAGCTGATAGAATAAAAAAGGGAGAGAACGATCCAACATGGGAAGAGAGATACACAGTAGACCCATAGAATGGCAGATGTCCTAAACAGCACTCTGGCCTCAGAATCAGCCCTTAAGGCATGCGGATCTGGCTGAAATGCCCATGAGAATATTTCAGGCATGGAAAGCCAACACACTCTGGGAAAAAAAAAAACTAAATGAAAGATCTCCACGAGTGAGATCCCAGTGGAAAGAACGGGTCATCAAAGAAGGAGGTACCTTTCTCTGAAGAGAGGAGAGAACTTCCACTTTGACCATGGCCTTGTCTAAATATGATCAGAGTCGGTGAACTCAGGGGGCTTCCATAGCCTTGGCAGCTCATGACAAGAGCCTAGGGTGATTACTGAGGCCATAAACAAGAGTGTCAATTTGTTAAGTCAACAACAGGAGTCACTGTGCACTTACTCCTCATGTAGGATCTTTGTCCTTAGTGTGCTATACATTGAGATTTAATGCTATAACTAGTACTCAAACAGTATTTTTCACTTTATGTTTCTGTGTGGGAGCAAACTGTTGAAATCTTTACTTAATGTATGCTAAACTGATCTTCTGTATATAAAGAGAATCAAAAATGAATCAATGATGTGAATGGAAGGGGAGAGGGAGTGGGAAAGGGGAGGTTTGCGGGTGGGAGGGGCGGTATGGGAGGGAAGCCATTGTAATCCGTAAGCTGTACTTTGGAAATTTATATTCATTAAATAAAAGTTAAAAAATAAATTAAAAAAAAGTCTCCCAAAGCCAACAGTGTCTGGAAAATGAGCAAAATTTCTCTTTATTGAGCACTCACTATACATTTCATTAGAGGAAGAAAGGATGTTATTGTTATGAGCATTTATTTTATTCCTCTTTTATAATCTGACTTAGGCACAAATAAAAAGCTTGTCTGGCATGGTTTGACATTGAAAATCAATCTAGGATGGCCGGCGCCGTGGCTCAATAGGCTAATCCTCCACCTTGCGGCACCGGCACACTGGGTTCTAGTCCCGGTCGAGGTGCCGGATTCTGTCCTGGTTGCCCCTCTTCCAGGCCAGCTCTCTGCTATGGCCAGGGAGTGCAGTGGAGGATGGCCCAAGTGCTTGGGTCCTGCACCCCATGGGAGACCAGGAGAAGCATGGAGCCCCTGCCTTCAGATCAGCGCAGCGTGCCAGCTGCAGCACGCTGGCCGTGGCAGCCACTTGAGGGTGAACCAATGGCAAAAGGAAGACCTTTCTCTCTGTCTGTCTCTCTCACTGTCCACTCTGCCTGTCAAAAAAAAGAAAAAAAGAAAAAGAAAATCAATCCAGGGGCTGGCATTGTGGCATAGCTGCTGTCTGCAGTACCAGCATCCCATCTGAGCACCAGTTCGAGTCCCGACTGCTCCACTTCCAATCCAGCTCTCTGCTATGGCCTGGGAAAGCAGTAGAAGATGGCCCAAGTCTTTAGACCCCTGTACCCCCATGGGAGACCTAGAAGAAGCTCCTGGCTCCTGCCTTTGGATCAGTACAGCTCACCTTCGGCTGCTGTGGTCATTTGGAGAATGAACCAGTGGATGGAAGACCTTTCTCTCTCTCTCTCTCTCTCTCTGCCTCTGCTTCTGCCTCTGCCTCTCTGTAACTCTGCCTTTCAAATAAATAAATAACTCTTAAAAGAATAAAATCAATCTGATATAGAAACATGACAATTCTGCTATAAGTACTGAGTATTTGGAAGATTGGTATTATACAAGGAGGCTTCAAAGAGTTCTTGAAAGAGTGGAATTAAAAGGTGATGTGAGGGGTCACCATTGTGGTACAGTGTGTTAAGCTACTATCTTTGACACCACATCCCATACTGGTGCTGGTGCAAGAACTGGCAGCTCCACGTATGATCCAGCTCCCTGCTTATGTGCCTGGGAAAGCAGCAGACAATGGCCCAAGTACTTGGATCCCTGCCACCCAGGAAGGAGACCAGGAAGGAGTTCCAGGCTCCTGGCTTCAGACTGGCCCAGCCCCAGCTCTAGCGGCCATTTAGGGGAGTAAACCACCAAATGGAAAATCTCTCCCTCTCTCTCTGCTTTTCCCTCTCTGTAACTCTGCTTTTCAAATAAATCAATAAATATTTAAAAAAATGATGTGACTTTTCCATGAACTTTTTGAGCTTCCTTATAAATTTTGGGAAGTACCAGGAGAACCACAAGCCAGAGCTCAGAGATGGGCAAGTCTTAGGAGTGGTACCTGCTCAAACAGCAAAAACAGAGCCTACAAAGTGGATACATGAAATGGTAGCTAGCAATTTACAAGAGGATATCCTGACTTACAAGTGAATATAACTATGAGGTTCTTTAAGCAGCTTTGCTCATGTATCTAAATGTTTATTAATAACACATTAGCTAGAAACAAATTGAGGGAGCTTAAAAGCACTCAGAATTTAAGTATGATTACATTGACCCTCTGGGATTCGATGTAAAACAAAGAGGTAGTGTTTCTAAAGTGGTTGATTAAAATCAGAAGCAGCAAATGCTTTAATAAGAATTCAACATACAACCTAACCATAAATAACATAAACATAATAAGATTGTCCACAGAAATAAGAAGTCTAAGGGTATTATCTGCCCCGAAGTGGCTTGATAGAGAGGTCAGATGTTAGCCTCCTCTCAGTCCCCCTTCTCCTCCAGGTTGGCCCCTGTCTCTTCTTCTCATGACAAGGAGTTCCAGGTTAGTCCTCAAACATCAGTGTCATCAAGGGCATTTATTTAAAAGGTCCTTGTGTTTCAGTACATCAAAGGACAGGGGAAGGGGAAGAAGTGAGAGAAAATCTGAAATATATATATTTTTTCAAGTGGAATTATATTTATCTGGTTAATGCCCTGGGCTACCTCCTATGTTTAATAAAACTTCCCTCTCAGAATCCCACAGAGTTTGCTAGAAGGAAGTGGTGGGCAGAAATGTGATGAATATGTAAAGCAAACTCAATAACATAAACACAATCAGAGGGACCTGTTTCAGAGGGGCAGTGCCCCTGGTGCTGTGAATTTCAATTCCAATGCCTCCCCAGTTACAGAAAGGTAGAGCCAGCGCTTTCTGATGATCAGGCAGCTCTATTCACCTCATTAGTTTGTTTTTCCCTCCAGGATAGGACAGTGGAAAGGAGAAAGTCAATTTTCTTTTCATCCAAGCAGATTGAATTTTGCTAAACTAAAATGAGCTCTGGATAAGTAAAGGTCAATCCAGCCTTGGATCTTTTTCTTCATTAACACAAAATCAACACCAGCATAATTGTTTTTCAGATCTTTTACCAAACAGAGATACTTGGAGATGCTGTCAGCAGAGCCCAGTGATGCATGCATTATTTCACCAAAATCATGAAACTGCAAGTCAACGGTCAATGCATACATGTCGATCAATGCATATGCACTTGTATATAAAAGCATGGTTAATATATTCCACCTTGTTAAATATACTATCATTAAGACTAGAGAAAATGGTCTTTTTTTTTTTAAAGAATGGGACCAATTCTGTTGTGCAATTTTGCTTACTCAATTGTTTTATCTCCTTCAGATCTCAAAGTATCAATAAAAGAAACCAGATACTCTGACATGCTGCACTACCTCTCCCTTGACCAGAATCTTCAGCTATGTTCATATCTTCTTAAAAGTGAATGCTGCTAAACTGAATAGAACTTGGCAGTTCAAGGCCGGCACCGTGGCTCAATAGGCTAATCCTCCACCTTGCGGCACCGGCACACAGGGTTCTAGTCCCGGTTGGGGAGCCGGTTCTGTCCTGGTTGCCCCTCTTCCAGGCCAGCTCTCTGCTGTGGCCCAGGAGTGCAGTGGAGGATGGCCCAAGTGCTTGGGCCCTGTACCCCATGGGAGACCAGGAGAAGCACCAGGCCCCTGGCTTCGGATCAGCGTGGTGTGCCAGCCGCAGCACACCAGCCGCGGCGGCCATTGGAGGGTGAACCAACGGCAAAGAAAGACCTTTCTCTCTGCCTCTCTCTCTCACTGTCCACTCTTCCTGTAAAAAAAAAAAAAAAAAAAAAAAGAACAACTTGGCAGTTCATTGAATAAAGATGCTACAGCTAATTTTAAGTTTGAAATTTACATGATTGTAACATGGACAAGGGAAAATTTGGGTTTAGGGTTAGGTAGATGACCAGCTAGCTTTTAATAAATTGGCTTCACCCCAACTCCTGCTGGAGCCCTGTCTTGACTCCCCTTCCCAAAGTCACCCCTTTTTAGCATGAAGCAGCCAGAGCAATCATTGTCCAGTCCACCCTACGAGGTGTTAGGGTACATTTGTGTTAAAGGGGGGATTTGAGGAGTCAAATGGTAATTAATAGGTAGTCAGGGTGGTCCAAATGGAGTTTAGCAAGAACAAACAGACCCCCCTGCTTCTTTCAGAATCTCCAAATGCACCATGAGAGTAGTCGGGGAGCTCTTCTCCAGCTCACAGCCTTTTGTGAGAACAAGTTACCTCTCCCACCCTTCTGGGTGGTCTTTTGTTTTATCATGAGCAGGCCAGACAGGAAGGAGAATTGTAAATCAGGTCCTTTGGGTTTTGTGCCCACCTGGTAACTGAATGCCAATCTGATTGTCAAGTTTTTTCCTTCGAAATTGCACTTAAAACCCAAATGCTGTGGGGCCTTTTGGGTTCTTTCTTCTCTTAGAAGGCCCCCTCCATGCCGCTCCAACTGGAGGTCTTTTATTCCAGTAAATCCTTTTAAATCTCAAAAAAAAAAAAATTGGCTTTACCTATTAGGGTTATTACTAGTGCAAATCAAAGAAGAGAAACAGTAGAAGACATGATAGGAAACTATAAATTGTAATATATCATTATAACATCAACCCGCTACTTTTGAAATGATGCCCTTTTAATTTATACATATGGTCTTTATATTTAATTTGGGGAAAAACTTTTTTTTAAAGATTTATTTATTTGAGATGCAGAGTTATAGGGCAAGAGAGACAGAGAAAGAGATTTCCATCCACTGGTTCACTTCCCAAATATCCCACAGCAGGACTGGGTCAGGCTGAAGCCAGAAGCCTAGAACTCTATCCGGGTCTCCCACATGGGTGGCATGGGCCCAAATACTTGGGCCAACTTCTGCTGCTTTCCCTGGCACATTAGCAGGGAAGTGGATGGGAAGCAAAGCAGCAAGGACTCAAACCGGGGCTCATATGGGTATGTCGGCATCACAGATGATGGTTTAACGTGCTGCACCACAATACCAGCCCCAGGAATACTTTTTTAAGATAGTAAGTTTTTTAAAATTGTAACTTATGGGCACCATTTGGCCTAGCAGTTACAAAGCATATCCCATATCAGAGTGCCTGGATTCAAGTCCCGGATCTGTTCCCAGTTCCAGCTTCCTGATAATACATACTCTGAGAGGCAGGTGATAACTCAGGTAATTGGGTTCCTGCCATCCACATGGAAGACTAGAATTTCTGGACTCCTGGCTTTCACTTGGCACAGCCCTAGCTGTTGTGGATATCTGGGAAGTGAACCAGAGAATATCAACTCTCACTCCATCTCTGTCTCTATTGCAAACTCTGATTTTCAAATAAAATGAAAATAAATAAGTTAATTTTTAAAGGTACAGAAATAAATAAAATAAAATTATGAACTGAAGCCCAAGGACATAATCTAATAGATTGTAAGGTAGAAATAAAGCCTAACTGTTATTTAGACTAAAATAAAATCAATGTTATCAATTTTTCCCAGTCCATGAAGTTATTTTCATGAAGAATAAAACAATGTTTTAGGATGACATCTGATTCAGAATCCATTTGGGAAAACAGAAACCATATTCTGCATCTACAGAATTAATTTAGGTGAGGTTACCACAAGGTCTTCACGGAAGGGAAAGCTGGATCCCCCAAAAAGACAGGAAGGCTGCATATGCCAGCAAAGGCATAGAAGGAGCTGGGGGACTGAGAGAGTCTCAGCTTCACCTGTGTCTGCACAAATGTCTCCATTCCAACTTCAGCTGCCTTGTCTTTCCAAAGCAATGTCCTGTCTTAACTTGGAACGTGAGTTCAACCTTTTATAATTCTGCAACATGTGCCACAGTTAAATTATGAGTATGATTTTCAATAGAGTGACAATTTACTGAAATTATAAGAAATCACATTGTTTTAGGACTCATGAGTGTGTTTGCATGTTTCTAGATTTTTACAGCAGCCGTTTATATTTGAATATATACTTAATCAACTATACATATTTACACTATTTCTATATCTGATTTTTAGACAATTACTTGTATTAAATGTAATGTGCTACAAAATAATAAATAATTATATAAAAGACATAAAAATTTTAGAAACAGATAGTGGGAGTTTATTGAGATTAGCTTATAGCAGGATTCTGTTTTTCCAAAGTGATTCATTGTTTATTTTAAAAATAGTGTAGTTGGGACCAGCATTGTGGCATAGTGGGTTAAGCTACCACCTGCAAAGCCAACATTTCATATGGGCACTGGTTTTAGTCCCAGCTACTCCACTTCTGATCCAGCTCCCTGATAATGCACCTGGAAAAGTAAGGGAGGATGGCCCAAGTGCTTGGGCCCCTGCATCCACATGGGAGCCTAGAAGAAGCTCCTGGCTCCTGGCTTTGGCCTGGCCCAGCCTGAGCTATTGAGGTTTATTGGGGAGTGAACCAGTAGATGGAAGATTTTCCTCTGTCTCCCTCTCTTCCAATCTCTCTTTCTTTCACCATTACTTTGCCTTTCAAATAAATAAATCTTTAAAAATGAAACTACTTGAGATCTTTACAATGGGTCCTTCATTTCCTTCACAGTGGGTTACAGGAAGTATGGCTCATTTCAGTACAAATCCTGTTTTTCTGTCAGTGACATTTCAACATTTTAAAAAAAAAATATATTTTCCATTTTGAAGCCTGATCTGCAAATATATTTAGATCTTAGGTATATGCACAATAACTCAGGAATGATCGTTCTGCTGAATGCTTTATGTTTTTGTTCTTGTGCTACTCTTCTTCCACCGCAAATAAATGTTACAAAAGACAAACCTTCTGTTACCAAGGAAACTATGCCACTTTGCATGGTTTGTTAATAGTCTCCAGTGTCATCTCCGACGCATGTCCTAGCACACTCTGTATTCCAGATGATGTGGTGAGAATTCTGCTTTTGTTCATCTGTCAGGCCCTGACACATCAGGTAATAACTGGTTTCATTTATTCTCTATTTGCCCTAAACATAATCTAGAATAGCTGATTTACTGCATCTAACATTTACCATATTTATAGAGATGCCAACATATAGAGATGCATTTCAGGAAACAAGCATGTTGACTCCAAAACAGAAGTAACATCACCACTTAAAATAAGGAAACACGAGTCTAAGAAGCGGAACTGTTCTGAGAGGAAACTTTGTACAGGTTACTCAGTACTTTTCTGAGAGCCATGGCTTACCACAGAATAAGGAGGGTCCTTGAGCTGACAGAGCATTCATTCCAGGCTTCTCTACGATAGCAAGCTGCTCTGTTCTGAAAGGAATTCAGCTTATGAAAATTAAACTACTCCACCCTCAGGAATCTGAACATGGCTTCTCCCTCCTTCATTTTACAGTATGAAAGTGACTTTCATCCTATGAGTACTGAAAGGAAAAGGAAACGAAATTTTACAGAAGAGAAACCTGGCCAAACATGAGGAAAATATCAAGCAAACCAAGGAAAGGGACTTTCTACAAAATTTCTGACCACTGAGAGGAACTCCAAGGACCCCTAGAAAGGAAAGAAAAACAAAGAAATAAAAAATATATGATGTAACTCTCCAGGAGCCCTGAGACAGGGGGAGAGAGGAGACAGGGGAAACATACAGTGTAATCTTTACATGTTGTTGAGTGAAGAATGGATCAGATTGAGCACTCTATATACTTCTATGCAAAACAGGCTAATCCCTGATGGATTCATATAGCATCTCATTAGCATACACTTTCAGTTCCCTGATTGGTTGTTATCCTGGCCTCTTGATTGGTTGTTATTTTGGGCTCCCCCCACCCCATTGGTTAAATCTGTATCACTTCTCAGAAAGGGGTCAATCAGAGAGAGAAACTTTGTGTATAAAAGAGCCAGCACTTGCAAGTTTCTCTAACAACTCCTCCCTTGAAGTTCTTCTCCTGAGTGCTGCAGCCTACTAACCCTGTTCCCCTGGAAATTGTTATTCAATATGAGACAAGACCCTACATCACTCTCATCATTCCCTACCACTACTACTAAAAATTGCCAATGTCATCAAAAATATGGAAAATCTGAGAAACTGGCCAACCAAAAAAAACTTAAAGAGACATGGCAACTAAATACAGCATTTGTCATCTGGAGTGGAATTCTGCAACAGAAAATGGACTTTGAGTTAAAAACTAAGGAATGTGAATAAAATTATAGTATTTGATCATAGTATATCGGCATTTGTTCACTGATTACAACAAATACACCATACTAAAATAAGAGGTTGTTAATAGGGAATGCTAGGTTTGGGATCTATGTGAACTGCCTGTGCTCCATTGCCTTTTTTCTTTAAGTCTAAAACTGTTATAAAAATCCAGTATATTTTGAATAAAAATCTTAACTACCTTTGTTGTTGCATGAGCACAGGTGATGACCCTTGTATAAAGCCAGAGAGAACTGGGTGGATTACAGTACTGTAACCAGGAGTGTAGGATTCAGGCAAAAAAAGGGTCCTGGAACAAAAGTTGAGCATCTCAAATAATTTGCTAAGTATTTAATCTCTTGAGCTGGCTTTTCAGAGTATGTTCTAGATAAGCTTATCTTGCAATAAAGTACTCAGATAGGGTTGGAGCACCAGATACAAGGAAGACAGATTTTTTTTATATACAATGTAGGAAGAGCAGAAAGGGCCCTCCCCTCCTTTTCTATATCCTGGACACTTACCTAAGCCTGACTATAAAAACCCTAGCAGGGGCCGATGCTGTGGCGTAGTGGGTAAAACCCCTGCCTGCAGTGCTGGCATCCCACATGGGCACTGGTTCAAGACCCGGCTACTCCACTTTTGATCCAGCTCTCTGCTATGGCTTGGGAAAGCAGAAGAAGATGGCCCAAATCATTGGGCCCCTGCACCGGCATGGGAGACCCAGAAGAAGCTCCTGGCTCCTGACTTCAGATTGGTGCAGCTCTGGCCATTGCAGCCAGTTGGGGAGTGAACCAGCAGATGAAAGAGCTCTCTCTCTCTCTCTCTCTCTCTCCCTCTCTCTGCCTCTCCTTCTATCTCTGTGTAACTCTGACTTTCAAATAAATTAATAACTCTTTAAAAAAAAAAAAACCTAGCAAACTACTCTTCAGAGAGGCAGTTTCTTTTCAGAAACTATACCTACCTCCCCACAGTGTCCTTTACTTGTCATGGGTAAATTGCAAGTCCAGACTAAGGCTAGTTATTTGGTGACACCCCAAGCAATGAACTCTTTCTGTCTGATAACAAAATTGGCTATCAATATGGGACTGTCCCTCGTCTAGGATTGGGGTGCCCAAGAAGAGACAGAGGGCAAGGCAACTGGCAGCAGCAGCTCACCCAGGGCTTACCTGCTCTTAGGGAATGTTGCTCCATCCATTGTCTGGGCGGTTTTTCTTAGTGCCTGATGATACAGTTTCTAACTAAGAGATCCAAAAGGAAACTGTCCAGCTGGACCCCTTCCTGTTCAGTCCCTAATGGAATCAAAGAGTGAGTCATTTGGGATTACTGCTCCAATAAGTGACCAAAAGTTGCTAAAAGTGAAAACCAGGACAGAAAGCATACTATTAGAAATAACCATGAACCACAGAGAGTCAGCATTACAAGAATAAAGGAGTCGGCCGGCGCCACAACTCACTAGGCTAACCCTCCGCCTTGTGGCACCGGCACACCAGGTTCTAAGTCCCAGTTGGGGTGCCGGATTCTGTCCCGGTTGCCCCTCTTCCAGGCCAGCTCTCTGCTGTGGCCAGGGAGTGCAGTGGAGGATGGCCCAAGTGCTTGGGCCCTGCACCCCATGGGAGACCAGGATAAGTACCTGGCTCCTGCCATCGGATCAGCACGGTGCACCGGCCACAGTGTGCTGGCCGTGGCGGCCATTGGAGGGTGACCCAATGGCAAAAAGGAAGACCTTTCTCTCTGTCTCTCTCTCTCACTGTCCATGCTGCCTGTCAAAAAAAAAAAAAAAAAAAAGAAAAAGAAAAGAAAAAGAAAGAAAAAAGAAATAACGGAGTCAGGTGTTGCTCTGGGAGAGGAAAGATCATCAAAGGGTGGTCCAAGAAATCTCTGGGTGAGGTCTATCTGTCAGTCTGGGTTACTCAACTCTAACCTTCTCTTTTCCCATATTCATGTTTGGAGATCTCTACATGGAGCAAATAGAAAGTTATAGAGAATTTCTTGTCCCAAATAATAAAAGCTTTACCTTATTAACAAAACTAACTACAGAGGAGGGAGTTTATTGGGAAAGGCAGTGATGCTATTGGTAGGCCAGGGACTGTATCCATAACCCAACACCAAGGAAATTAGAAGTGATTATCTAGGAAAATGGGAAATACCCAACCCAGTGCCTCCCCTCCCAAGTCCGAAGGCAAAGCACTTCCACGCTGCTAGAATCCCCAGAGAGGAGATCTCTTTAGACCTGTAAGAGAAGGGATAACGGGGCAGGGCCACAACCAGTACCTATCTCCGGGCCTGAACCCTCGGCTCTTATTCCCCTGACTCCATGGCTATCCCTCCACGAACAGGACGGCTCAGCCAGCACCATCTCCAAGGCTCATCTATCTCTCCTTCCCCAGTAGCATGCCCAGGATTACTCAGCACAGGACTGGCTAGAAGCCAGGGAAGTAATTCCCCCTCCATTAGGTTGCAGATGGGGAGGGAGGGTTGATAGATAGGCATGTGTCAATCACTACCTCTGACTTGTATAATTAGAAGGCACACTTTAAAGGCCTGACAGCCAACATGATGAATTCTTGGCACTGCTCAGGGGCATTTTGATAACACAACCCCACCAGGGCACATATTCAAATCTTAATGACCACCAATCTGACAGCTGAGGCAAAGCCAGCTGTGCTAGCAAGGGCCCAGGAGGAAGCTGATTAGCAGCAAACTTGACAACACGGCAACCACGTGAGAATGACAGCTGAGGAATCAATCCCAGTGATGGCCCCAAGTTACCCCAGAATACAGAAATTAGAGCACTGTATGAATATGTTGCTAAAAGGAATGCAAGGGGTAAGTAGGACCCCACAAATCTGGAGCAAGCTGAGACAGACACACCAGCAACTGGAAAAGAATCCCTTTGCCGTCCTAGAGAGGCTAAGAGAGTGTCTCAGACAGTAGACTTCTTGGTAATCTAAAGTCAAGGGAAGTTGAGTAGTTCTAAACACCTACCTCCTATCTCAGAATGCTCGGCACATCTAAAGAAAGCTTCAGAAATTAGCCATTGGTTCTTACACCAATCCCTCTCTAATTGGTAGAGATTGTCTTTTTTAAGATTTTATGTATTTATTTGAGAGGCAGAGTTACAGGCATAAAGAAGGAGATACTGAGAGACAGGTCTTCCATCTGCTGGTTCACTCCCCAAATGGCTGCAACAACTTGAGCTGGTCCAGTACGAAACCAGGAGCTGCTTCTGGGTCTCCCACATGGGTGCAGGGGCCCAAACACTTGGGCCATCCTCTACTGCTTTCCTAGGCCACAGCAGAGTTGGATTAGAAGAGGAGCAGCTGAGACACAAACCAGCACCCATATGGGATGCCAGCAACACAGGCGGAGGCTTACACCACCGCATTGCCCCAAGATTGTCTATAATTTGTCTTTTTTTTTTTTTTTTGGACACGCAGAGTGGACAGTGAGAGAGAGAGACAGAGAGAAAGGTCTTCCTTTGCCGTTGGTTCACCCTCCAATGGCCGCCCCGGCCGGCGCGCTGCGGCCGGAGCACCGCGCTGATCTGATGGCAGGAGCCAGGTGCTTCTCCTGGTCTCCCATGGGGTACAGGGCCCAAGCACTTGGGCCATCCTCCACTGCACTCCCGGGCCACGGCAGAGAGCTGGCCTGAAGAGGGGCAACCGGGACAGAATCCAGCGCCCCGACCGGGACTAGAACCCGGTGTGCCGGCACCGCAAGGCGGAGGATTAGCCTAGTGAGCCACAGCGCCGGCTAGAAATTTATCTTTGAGTGGGAAAAAAAAAAAAACTAACCATAAATTGCAGTATTGTTGGACTGTTTTACCACAAAGATCTGAAAACTCTTCTGCATTTTTTCAGGGAAACTCTGAGAGCTGAGAGAGCTAGGATTAAAGGAGAGAAGTCTTACAATATGTAGATAATATTCTTATCTATAGCCCCTCAAAGGAGGTTTCTGATAACACCAGGATTGAAACCTTGAATTATCTAACAGAGAGGAGCTATGAAGTGAACTGTGAAGTAGTCTTGCTTTATAATAAACCAGGCACAACAGAGCCCACCCAGGACTACAAGTTGGCCATCTGAAACTTGGCTCTGCCCAAGACTGAGAAATAGTTACAGGAATTCCTGGGAGTGGCCAGCTTTTGACAGATTTGGATACCCAATTTGGTGCTAATAACAAAACCCCTCTGTGACATGTTAAAAGGAAAAGAAGCAGAACCCTTTGGATGGGATAAACAGTGTGATCAGTTTAAAAACTAAAGGAGCTTATGTTAAGCATGCCCACTTCAGTACTACCCACACCTGGAAAAGTCCTTTGACTTGTACCTACCTGAAATACAGGGGATCACAGTGGGGGTCCTAACCCAGATGTCGGGATGATGGAAACAAGTGGTGGCTTACACAGTATCCTGGGGATGACCACCCTACTTGCAGATGGCTTGCAGCCACCTGTCTGGTGGTTAGAGAAGTGGAAAAGTTGGCCATGAGCCAATCCCTAATTGTCTGGGCCCCATACCAGGTGGCAGGTGATCTGGAAACCGTTGACTGGTGGCCAGCTGCCTCAGTGTCATGCTTGTTGTTGGAGACTCCAAACATCACTCTAAAACTCTGTTGGACTCTGAATCTGCCACACTGTTGCCAGGGGTTCAAGACTCCCCAGCACAAGACTGCCCCAAAATGAAAGAACTGATATACTCACGTAGGAAAAACCTGAGAAGTGAACTCTAACACAGAATAAATGTTTGTTGATGGTCAAGTAGTTTTATCATTAATGGTCAGTGGAGGGCAAGGTACACAATGGTATCTTTTCCTGGACTGCTGACACTAAGAAACTCTAGGGATATCTGCACAGAAGGCAGAAATAGTAGCCCTGACTAAGGCACGAGAACTGGGAATAGGAAACTCTAACAGTCTGTCCCAGCTCCAGGTATGCCATCTCAGCAGCCTGTGCTCATGGAGCCTCCTGGGAAAAAAAAAGGGGGGGTCTTAAATGCTAACAGCAAAGTGAGTAAATGTGGTAAAGCAATTCTCAGGCCACTGCAAGCTGTAGCAAAGCCTAAAGAAACAGCTGTTGTACAATGCAGAGAATGCCGGAAGTAAGATCATGAGATAATAATAGGGAAAAGCAAAGCCAGTGTTCTCACAAAGATGGGGCAGCCCTGAGAGAGGAGACCCTCAGTTACCTCTCATCCCTTCCCTGAGACTTTAGAAGTTTGAGCCTAGTTACTCCCAGGCAGACTCTCAGGAAGCCCACCGAGGGGGTTTTCAAAATACACAATCACCAGCAGGTATACAGCAGACAGCAGGAAAAACATCTGGATCCCCCGGAGCCTAGAGTGGGCTGTTAATTATTAATTATGCCCATGGCTCCATACATTATGGTAAGGAAACAATGTATAACCAACTACAGCTACTGAAGGTAATCAGAACCCCAGGGATGAAGGAATTGGTAGATAAAATACCAAACAATAGACCTGTTGCCTTACAAGTGATGTGCGACCCAGCCTCCCTTTCCACAGCTAACCAAAGCAGTGAAGTTGAGGAGTACTTCACCCAGAGAAGACTGGCAGGTCAAGGTCACAGTTATACTTACAGCCCCAGGCGGATTTAGATGCCTCCCCCAGCAGAGCTGAAAAGGCTGGAGAAGTCATTAAAACCATGCTAGAGAAATTGTCCTGAATTCGGTTTGCCTATGACTATACAAAGTGATAATGGGTCAGCTCTAAGGCAGAGTTAGATTTGCATGCGGCCTGGAGACTCCCAGGCATCCAGAAAGACTGAAAAAGACCATTGGACCCTAAAAATAACCTTAGCTAAATTTTGCCAGGAAACATAAGTGGTTAACGCTCGTACCATCACCTTAACCCATGTTAGAGCAGCTCCCAAAGGAAAATTAAGCCTTGTCTCTTTCGAGTTGCTCTGTGGGAGACCCTCTCCCAGTACATCTGGCCCCTAACCCACCCAAGAATGGAACAAAACATGTAACAGGGTAAGTAGGGACTATTCTGAACAGAAAGGCAAATATGGACCTACCCTCACCCAACACGGTAAAGGGCCACCCATATGAAGCAGAGAGTGAGTCTCCTTAAAGACTTGGAAATTGGGCTCTTGGAATCAATACCATTGGGACAGGACCCTACCTGATTCTACCAACCACTCATTCTTGTCCAAAATTATAAAATGTGACTCCTTGGATTCTCCAGACCCAAGTGACAGAAGCTCCTGAGCCTCCCCTGGTCCCTCCTGATAGATATTCCGGTGAGCTGGTATCAGACCTAAAAGGCATAAATAAAGTTTTCCTCTCCTCCCACTCGAGGCTCACTGTTTGGTGACGCCCCATGTGATGGACCCTCTGTGTCTGCTACCACCACCATCTGCGGCATAGTTGGGTCTCTTCTTCCCAAGGAGTGCCACAGACCTGCATGCACTCTTACCCACAGTGTGTGTGGTAAGAGGGTAATGTGTAGCCCCAGAAAGAAGCCTTCCAGTTCTCTCCCTGGAAATCACCTTCTTAATGCTGCTTTTGCCCTTGTAATCGTTCTCAACAGAGGTGAAATTTAACACAGCAAATACAATCAAAGGCAGCCCCAGGCTGGGCGAGGCCTCTGCCCACTCCTGGGAGTGTTCCTGAGGCTTCGCAGCCTTACCTTCTTTGTCTGGCTGCCATTCCTTGAAGATGACAGAAGATGTTACTCATCGAGGACTGTGCAGTCTTACGAGGCCACTGTCCCTCATGAAAGTGCATGCGCCTGTGAGGACAGCCAGACTGAAGCGGGGGTCAGGAGTGAGAGACGGGTTCTCCCGGCCCAGCTGCTGCTGCTCACGGAAGATTAACCTGCACTTGACCGCCATCATCTTCTCTCTGGTAGTGCAAATGCAGCATCCACAGGGATGTCTGTTGTGTTCCCCAGAGATGTTTGCTTTCCGTTAATCCTGGTTTAAAATGGCAGTCATTAGCTTTACTACAATTTAAAATGTGCCACGTTCCAGCTGCCATGAGCTGGAACACAGCGGGTTACAGGACGTGAGGGGCTGTAATGGTCCAGAAGCATCAACCGCATTCTGGATCCAGGGAGGTCCTTTTGGCTCAGAGCCACTGCACCTGCAGCATGGGGGCAGCACCACGCTCCACAATCACTAGAGACTCCTTCTGGCTTTGTCTCTCCTTTGAAACCAGAGCTTTGGATCCACATGCCTTGTCGCCAGCTTCATGCCCACCCAACCGTCTTGTGCAGCAGTCCGACCACACATGAGTCTTGACATAACATATCCCAGGTTGTGTGACTTAAACAACAGTCACTTTTCGCTCTCATAGTTCTGGAGGTTAGAAATCCGAGAGCAAGGTGCAACCGGGGTTAGTATCTGGTGAGGCCACTCCTCCTGGCTCCTTGTCTTCAGCTGGCCTTTCCTCTGAGCCTGCAAGGAAGAGAGAAGGGGTGAGGATGAGGAGAGGAAGAGGCCTGGAGGAAAGAAAGAGCAATCTGGCTTCTCTTTCTCCAATAAGGCCACCCATCCCACTGGTTTAGGGCCCCACCACTATGACCTCATTTAACCTCAATTACTTCCTTAACAGCTCTATCTCCAAATATGAGCACATGAGAATCAACACAAGAATTTCATGGAGACCCATTTCAGGAAACCTAGGATAACTTTAATAACGCAGTAGAAGATCACTGGCTTTGGTATCAGAAAAGCCGAACTTGAAGCCAAGCTCACTAAAGGAATCATAAAATATAGGTCACTGCCTTCTCTAATCTGTTTTCTGGAAATAGGAGTGCACATTTAGCCCTAGCACTTGAAACATCCACGTCCCACACTGAAAGGCCTGGGTTCAATTCCCAGCTCCAGCTCCAGACCCAGCTTCCGGCCAATGCAGAACCTAGAAAGAAGCAGTGATACCTCGAGTAGTGGGTTTCCCACTACCCACATGGGAGACACATGTTCAGTTCCTGGATCCCAGCTTCAGTCTGGCCCAGCCTCTGTCATTTTGGGCATTTAGGGAGTAAGCCAGCAGTTGGGAGATAGCTAGATAACTCACACAAGCTCACTCTCTTTCTCTCTCCTCAAATAAATAAAAATAAATAATTTTAAATAAGAACAAAAACAATACCTACAAAATCACAGTTGTCACAAAGATAAAAATGTGATGAACTCTGTGAAAATGCATTATAACTGTTAGCAGTTCTCAATTATGAATTATGGATCTGCTGGTTCTGGAAATAAGTGCAAAAAAAATAAAGTATTAGGAGGAGGGAAGCAACAGATTACAGATGTGTCAATTACAGATGTCTCAATCAACACAACAACCCTGCCAAGCTCTGGGCATCCCAGAGTGCAGTCAGCTGTGTACTTTCAGTATCTCTGCAGCCCCTATCTGAACAGGTTCCAAATACAAGGCTCAATCAGCTAAACTCTGCACCCTGGGGCATTGACTGCAGCTAATGGAAGGAATTTAGAAAACTGGGTTGAAGCCACAGAGCGCTCCTCACTGAAACAGTTGAGTGCTAATTGCTTTCTCAAAACTTAGACTTCTGCTTGTTGGAGGATGAACTGGGTCCTCAGTGGGCAAGATTTTTGCATTGTACAAATAAATCTCAATATAAAGAACACAATGTCTTTGATCCAAGCAACAGCTCTTTATCCCTGAAGTCATACTGTCTTCCAAAGCAAAGCTAAGACCTGCTCCAGACTCATGGTTTACAATTATTCAGTTTTTCTAGGAAACCAATATTCAGCACCAACTGTACTGGGTTTCAAGACTACAACAGAGAAAATAGCCAGATACACATTGTTCCTGCTACCATGGATCTTACATTCTGAGAGAAGACACATCAATCGAGTAATTGCATACTTTTTTTTGATAAGGGGCTATCATTTGGCACAGCAGTTAAAATGCCACGTGGGATACCCACATCCCATATTATACTGCCTGGGTTCCAGTGCCTGTTCCACTTTCAATTCAACTTCCTGCTAACACACACTCAGAAGGTGATGGGTCAAGTACTCGGGCCCTGCCATACACATGGGAGACCTAGCCGGAGTTCTTGACTACTAGCTTCAGTTTGGCCCAGCTGTTGTCGGCATTTGTGGAGTGAACCAGTGGATGGAAGTGCGCCCACGCTCGTTCGCTCACTCACTCTCTCTCTCTCTCCCCCCTCTGTAACTCTGCATTTAAAATAAGTGAAAATAAATAAATAGAAATTCTTAAAATAATTACTCTCAGAAGAATACGTTAGAATTGAGTGACCCTGAGGACATAAGTGACAGGTGAGCTGAGTTGTTAGGGTTCAAAAAAGCCCACCGCCCAAGGAACGACTCCAAGAGACTTTTTCTCTCATGCAACCAGCAAAGGGTTAAATTTATTGATCCAACATGTTGGGGCCCTCTGACAAGGACAGAGGAGCAGTGAGGAACTACAGCATAGGGTTTATAAAGGCAAAAACCACAAAATCGGGAGGAGGGAGAGAATACACGGTTGCTAAGCGGTTGCTAAAATCTTACAATCAGCAATTATGATCTTAAGACATAGACAAATCACATCCTCATTATTAGCCCAGGTAACCCAGGTGCAACCTTTCTACTTTTAAGCTTGAGCAATCATGCTAGGGGGTTTTTGTGCGTTGCCAAGGGTGATGTAGTGCACTGCTATTGTCCGACTATTTGAGATCATAGTTTCAGACCAGAGTCTCACGGCGGGGGGGTGGGGGGGGTGGGTGGGGGGGGTGGGGGGGGAGGGGGGTGGTGCTTTCCCAGAATGCAGTCTCAAGTGCTCCAAAATGGAGTCCCTACTGTCAAGGTGCTACTTTACTCTGTCTTATTTTTACAGCTGCACCAGGAAGGTTTAAACCTGTAAGCTTAAGCTTAACTTCTTACACCCGCACATATACAATCTTAACTCTTCAGAGTGACTAGTTAACTAGAAAGTGATTAAGGCAGGGAGAGGAGAGTGGATCAGGTCAAAGTTCTCATGGTGGGTGGGATGGGGCGAGTGTGAGGGGCGTAGAGCACAGTGTTGTGGTTGTGGTGCTTGACCAGAGTGGGGAATGTGGTGTGAGTTGAGGCTGGAGCAACAGTAAGAGAAAAAAACTCCCCAGGCCCTTGTAAGACATGTTATATAGACCTGTTTTCCAAGGAGCATAAGAAACCATTGCAAGGCTTTAACTTGGTGAAAAGAGGAAGATATGATCAGATTTGTTTCTTTAGTTTTGTTTGGATGGATCCCCTTGGTTATAATATAGAGAATTGTTTAGACTGGAGGGAACACATATTGTCAAGACACATATGAGAAGGCTCTGGAAGCTGTTCTGGCTAAAGCCAACAGTAGCCTGGACTAGGCTGTCAGTGGTAGATATTCATTCATTAATCCAATATGTATTGAGTTTCTCTGTATGCTGGGTTCTGTGCCAGGAGCTGCAGATGGATAGAGGTAGAGGGATTTGAGCAATAGTAAGAGATAAACATGACCTTCTGATGAATTAGACCTGGCATGCAAGGGCAAGCTGTTAAAAATAATTTCTAAGTTTCTGCCTCATTAAATACAGAATGCAGGGGTGTTTGGGGAAGAAGATTGGGCAAATGGACCTAGATGGTTTGAGTTTGCAGTTAGAGAATTTGCGATATCAAGGGGCCAGCAAGTAGAGGGAATCCACAGTTTGGAGGGGAATATGACACATAGATGGCAGGTAAGGTTATGGGTGTGATCAGATCCTTGAGCTGATCCTGAAATGAAATCAGCATATCTCAAGGATACCTGCACTCCCAATTTTATTTCTGTACTATTCACAATAACTCAAGTATGGAATCAACCTAGATACCTATCAGCAGATAAAGAAAACGCAGTAGATACGCATAATGGAATATTATTCAGCCACAAAATACATTTCAGCAAAATGGATAAACTGGAGGACATGAACTAAATCAGACACAGACAGAAAATACTGCATGTCCTCTCTAATATGTGGAATCTAAAAAAAATGTCTGAATGTAGAATAATGATTACTAGACAGTGGGAAGGATCATGAGGAGAGAAGGGATAGCTAACGTACCAGAACACATGTATAGGAGTAGTAAGTTCTTGTGTTTCCTAGCACAAAGCAGGGACTATAGCCCACAATAACCTCTAAGGTATTTTACAAATGGCTGGAAGGGAGAAGCTCAAAGCCTCCTAACATGGATTGGTGATAGAGAGATGGCAATGTTGATTGTCCCGACGTGATCACTGTACACTGCACACTTGTGCATGTATCAGAACCTCACATTGTACCTAGAGGCATGTGCCATTGTCACATGTTAACAAAAAGAATTTTTTTAAGTCTAAAGAAATGGAAATGCCAACTACAGTTTGATAATTACACATTTAATACAAGTAATAAATTCCCACACTTATGCCACAAAAATATACAATAAAAAAGAAAATTCAAAGGACAACCAACACTTAATGGCTGAGATTCAAGGAAAAAGAACCTGAAAAGAAATCCAAAAAATTAGTAGCAAGAGAGATCGAGGAAAACTTGGCTGATGGAGTTATGGGAACCAAGAACAATGGAAATTAGTCAATAGTGGAAAATTCCAATCCTGGGTCAAGGTAGAGAATTTTTTTTTGTTTTTGTTTGTTTATTTGACAGGCAGAGTTAGACAGTGAGAGAGAGACAAACAGAGAGAAAGGTCTTCCTTTTTTTCCATTGCTTCACCCCCCCAAATGGGCCGCTACAGCTGGTGCGTTGCGGCCAGCGCACTGCGCTGATCCAAAGCTAGGAGCCAGGTGCTTCCTCCTGGTCTCCCATGCGGGTGCAGGGCCCAAGGACCTGGGCCATCCTCCACTGCACTCCCGGGCCACAGCAGAGAGCTGGACTGGAAGAGGAACAATCGGGACTAGAACCTGGGGTGCCAGCGCCACAGGCAGAGGATTAGCCTAGTGAGGCACGGCGCCGGCCCAAGGTAGAGGATTAAAAATACTCACTTGTTCCAGACCTGTAGACCACTGATTTTGTTAAAACAAGAGAATAGAGTGTGGGGACAATATTAGGGAACATTCTCCACAGACATATGGCAATGGAGAGAAACTGGAGCTTGGGTACCTGGATACGTCCCCACTTCAACCCACAGCTTTGCTTCATTCAGTTCAGAAATTCTGGAATTTCTACCTCAGTATTCCCTCTTCATAAAAGTACATCAACTCCGAGATCAAATTATCACAGGGGTACCCTGGAACTCAGCCAAGGGCATCCACCCTGGCTCAGAAATGCAAGGGAATGTACTGCATTTGTCAAATCAACTCAGGAAATAACGCCCCAGGAAGGCCATGGTCCACAGTCAGGAAGTCATTTGGAAGGGTTCCAAGGATAGGAAGGAAACATTTGACAGCCAACACAAGGCTTTTATCTTTATTAACAAAATCACTGCTCTGGGTAATGTTTCAAAATGAACAAATGCTTCTGTTAATGCAGTTGCATTCATAAGTAACAAACCCACTGTTTTACATGGCAAGCAATGGTGACAGATCTATGTCCCTAAATACTTCATTTCATTAACTAAAGCTGTCTACTTCTTTAAGCATTAACTCACTGAGTCCTGCCACTTAGATAAACAGCCTGAAGCAGACATATATTCCTTATGATCCCACAAGTCTTGCTTTGCTATAGCTCCTCTTTGTTTTATTGCATGAGCTTTATGGTTGCAAAAGGTTGCAAACTGTCATTTGTTGGTGGTAGTAATTTAGCGTCTAATGAGCAAAACTCACAAGCCACCCAGGAGGTGCAGAGGCTCAGGAGACATTTGCAGCACAAATGGGAGAGACTGTGTAAAGGGAGCATTTGTGGCTCAGTTATGGAAATCAGTCTGAGAAAACAGGCTCCAATGTTGCTTGAAAAGGAAATACAAGGAAAGAACTTTGAAGGCAGGTTATTGATGGAAGGAGACTAGGCCAAAGAGAGTCAGCTGATGCCATGGTGATTGTAGGAATACCGTAATAATCATATCATTGATAGTATCAAGCACTCATACTCTGGTCCCATATACTGTGCCAAGGGCTTTGCAATATGATTTCATCTGATCATTATAGTAAAACTCTGATTGCTTAAATAACCCAACTGCTCTGAACTTCAGTTTATAAATCTGCAAAAAAGAAATTATAGTGGCCGGCGCCGCGGCTCACTAGGCTAATCCTCCACCTTGCGGCGCCGGCACACAGGGTTCTAGTCCCCGTCGGGGCGCCGGATTCTGTCCCGGTTGCCCCTCTTCCAGGCCAGCTCTCTGCTGTGGCCCGGGAGTGCAGTGGAGGATGGCCCAAGTGCTTGGGCCCTGCACCCCATGGGAGACCAGGAGAAGCACCTGGCTCCTGCCTTCGGATCAGCGCGGTGCACCGGCCACAGCGCGCCAGCCGTGGCGGCCATTGGAGGGTGAACCAACGGCAAAAGGAAGACCTTTCTCTTTCTCTCTCTCTCTCTCTCACTATCCACTCTGCCTGTCAAAAAAAAAAAAAGAAAAAATTATAGTAATGGATTATAGTAATGGTCCCAGGAAACACAGACAGGAAAATCAAAACTAAGTAAATGCCACTACATCAAACTAAAAAGTTCTGTACAAAAAAAAAAAAAGAGAGAGAAAAAAAGAGACAAACAGAACATCTGTAAAGGGTTAATATCCAAAATATGTGAGGAGCTGTGGCAACAGTTGGCCTAGAAGTTAAGACACCTGCATCCCATATCAGAGCGCACGGGGCTGAGTCTCAGCTCTGCACCTAATTCTAGCTTCCTGTTATTGCATTCCCTGGGAAGCAGCAGGTGATGGCTCAAGTAGTTGAGCCTGCCATCCAACCTGAACTGAGCTCTCAGCTCCTGGTTTCACCCTGAGCCAAACCCAGCGATGGGAGACCTTTGATCCCTAAGTTTTATATATATATATTTATATATATATAAATATATATATACCTAAGTATATATACACATACTAAAGAGTACATGTAGGGGCTAGCAGGTAAGGTCGCTGCCAGCATCCCATATGGACGCTGGTTCGGGTCCCAGCTGCTGCACTTCCCATCCAGCTCCCTGCTATAGCCTGGGAAAGCAATGGAAGATGGCCCACCTCCTTGGACCTCTGTATCCACGTGGGAGACCTGGAAGAAGCTCCTGGCTCTCCTGGCTTCAGAGTGGCGCAGCTCAGGCTGTTGTGGCCATTTGGGAAGTGAACCAGCAAATTCAACCAAAAGACAAAGGCCCCTACCGCAGTATGGCCAGGTGCTTCTATCCCTAGGACCGTGGTAGCTATATCCTAGGTCAGGTATGTGTGTAACCTTTTAGGAAATTGCTACAAGTGTGTCTTAATTTCACATTACCTATGGTAGAACATGAAACTTCCCTCTCCCACAACCCTGGCCATCTGAGGTATGGTTAGTGTTCTCCTAGTCTAGCAGTTCCAATAGGCAGTATCTCATTATGGTTTTAATATATGTTTCCCTATTGACTAATAAAGTTGAGCATCTTTTCATGTCCTGTTATGCCACCTATAAATCTTCATTAGTGAAGTGTCTATTCAAATATTTTGCCCAATTTTTAACTGGGTTGTTTCTTAAGTTTTGAGATTTTCATATATTCTGGATATAATTATTAGCAAATATTTTCTTCTACTCTTTGATCTGTTGTTTCATTCCACTAACAGTGTATTTCAAAAACAAGCATTTTTAATATTTATGAAATCTAATTTATGGATTGTCTTTTATGGATTGTTGCTTTTGTTTTCATATCTAAAAAGGATTTGCCTAACCCTAGACAACTAGGAGTCTTTTTGAATATGTTTATAATTTTTCAAGTTTTATTTGTGTCTATGATCCATCTGGAGCAAGTAAGTGTTTAAGCATATCATAAATACAGATCTCAGTTTGTTTTGTTGAGTGTGGATACCTGTGCTCCTTTGCAAGGGCCACCATAACCAATTGCCACAGACTGGCAGCTTACATAACAGAAACTAATTTTCTCACACTTCTACAGGCTTGCAGTTGAAAGTCAAGGTATCAGCATTGTTGGTTTTTTCTGAGGCCTCTGTCCTTGGCTAGAAGAGAGCTGTCAGTGCCGGCACTGTGGTGTAACCAAGTGAAGCCACCATCTTCAGTGCTGGCATCCCCTATGGGTGCCGGTCCGAGTCCCAGCTGCCCTACTTCAAATCCAGCTCTCTGCTATGGCCTGGGAAAGCAGTAGGAGATGGCTCAAGTCCTTGAGCCCCTGCACCCACGTAGGAGACCTAGAAGAAGCTCCTGAGCTCCTGGCTTCAGATCAGTGCAACTTCAGCCATTTTGGCCATCTGGGGAGTGAACCAGTGGATGGAAGACCCCTCTCTCTCTCTCTCTGTTTCTTTCTCTCTCTCTCTCTCTTTCTCTCTCTCTCTCTTATTTGCCTCTACCTCTCTGTAACTCTGCCTTTCAGATAAATAAATAAGTCTTTAAAAAGTCTTCACATGGTCTTCCTTCTTCCTTGTATGTACTTTCCTATATATGTTCTGTGTTCCAATCTTTTCTTCTGACGTGGACACCAATCTTACTGAATTAGGGATCATCCCAAGTATTTCACTTTAACTTAATCACCTCTTTAAAGACCCTATCTCCAAAAATAATCACCTTCTAATCCTGGGGCTTAGGACTTTAACACATGAGTTTTTGAGGAATACAATTCAACCCACAACAAAACAAAACTGTGCCAGCAGTACCAGGTAATAAAAAAGACTATCTTTTCTCCATTAAATTGGCTTAACAACCATCAAAGTCAATTGTCCATATGTTTGTGGTTTATCTGCTGAACTCAATCTTCTATCCCATTGAACTCTTGTCGGTCTTCAAGCCAGTACCACACTGTCTTCACTGCTCTAACTTTTTAAGTCTTGAAGTCAGGTAGTGTTAGTCCTCCAACTCTGCCCTCTTTCAAAGTCCCTTGAGTCATTACAGGTCATTTGCATTGCCATATGACTTTTAATATCAGCTCATAAATATATACCAAAAAAATGGAACGTTTTATTGGGATTGCACTGAACTTATAGGTCAATATGGGAAGAATTAACATCTTGACAAGACTGACTTTTTCAACTCATTAAACAAAATACCCGTCTTCATTGATTTAACACTTCTTTAATTCCCTCCTCAGTATGAGGCAGTGTACAACCTTTGTCATATTTATCCCTTAACATTTCACATTTGATGATGCTATAATTTCAATTTCAAATTGTTCATTCCCAGTATATAGAGATATTGTTAATTTTTGTACATTGATCTGATGTTTTGTAACTTTTCCTAAATACATTTACTAGTTGTGCTAGCATTTTTATAGATTACACTGAATTTTCTACATGGAAGTTCATGGTATCTGTTTTCACCTCACAGGGGCAGAATACATATCCTTTTCATCAGTGCATGGAACTTTCTCCAGGATAGACCATATGATAAGCCACAAAGCAAGTCTCAGCAAATTCAAAAAAATCAAAATCATTTCATGCATCTTCTCTGACTACAATGTAATGAAGCTGGAAATCAACAACTCAAGAGCCTTTAGATCATGTACAAACACATAAAGACTGAACAACAAACATCCTCTTAAATGAACAGTGGGTCATACAAGAAATCAAAAGAGAAATCAAAAAAATTTTAGAAACAAATGAAGATGACAACACATCATAGCAAAACTTATGGAATATAGCAAAAGCAGTGCTAATAGGGAAGTTTATAGCAATTGGTGACTACATGAAGAAGCTAGAAAGGTACCAAATAAATGAGCTAATAATGCATCTCAAGGAACTAGAAAAACAACAACAAGCCAAATGCAAAATCAGTAGGAGGAAAGAGATAATTAAAGAAGAAATAAACAAAATTGAAAACAAAGAAACAATACAAAAATCAGTGAAATGAAGAACTATTTTTAATAAAGCAAACAAAATTGACACAATTAATTCAAAAAAAAGGAAAAGACCCAAATCAATAAAATCAGAGACAAAAAAGGAAATGTAACAAGAGACACCACAGAAATAAAAAGAATCATCATAAATTACTACAAAAAGCTGTATGCCAACAAATTAGGAAACCTAGAAGAAATGGATAGATTACTAGAAACATACAACCTACCAAAATTGAGTCATGAAGATACAGAGACAATAACAGAACAATAACCAAGATGGAAATTGAGTCAGTAATAAAAAACTCTCCAAACAAAGAAAAGCCCAGGACCAGACAGTTTCCCAGCTGAATTCTACCAGACATTTAAAGAAGAACTAATTCCAATTCTTCTCAGGCTATTCAATACAATTGAAAGGGAAGGAAACTTACCAAACTCCTTTTATGAAGCCTGCATCACCTTAATACCTAAAACTGAAAAAGATGCAACAGAGAAAGAGAACTATAGAACAATATCCCTGATGAACACAGAAGCAAAAATCCTCAACAAAATACTAGCTAATCAAATCCAATAATGCACCAAAAAGATCATTCACTTGGAACAAGTGGGATTTATCACTGGTATGCAGGGATGGTTCAACATTAACAAATCAATCAATGTGATACATTACATTAAAAAATTGAAGAACACAACCAAATGATCATCTCCATGGATGCAGAGAAACCATTTGATAAAATACAACATCCTTTCATGATGAAAACCTTAAACAAAATGGGGATAGAAGGAACATTCCTCAACACAATCAAAGCAATATGTGACAAACCCATGGGCAGCATCCTACTAAATGGAGAAAAGCTGGAAACATTCCCCTTAAGATCCAGAACCAGACAGGGATGCCCATTCTCACCATTGCTATTTAATATAGTCCTGGAAGTCTTAGCCAGAGCCATTAGGCAAGAAAAAGAAATCAATACAAATAGGAAAGGAGGGAATCAAATTATCCCTATTTGCAGATTACATGATTCTATATAGAGAGGATGCAAAAGACTCCACTGAAAGACTATTGGAACTCATATATGAGTTTGGTAAAGTGGCAGGATACAAAATCAACACAGAAAAATCCATAGCCTTTGTATACACAGACAATGTCATGACTGAGAAGATCAGTCCCATTCACAACAGCTCCAAAAAGAATCAAATATCTTGAATAAATTTAACCAAGGATGTCAAAGATCTCTATGATGAAAATTACAAAACACTAAAGAAAGAAATAGAAGACATTAAAAAATGGAAAAATTTGCCATGCTAATGGATTGGAAGAATCAACATCATCAAAATGTCCATACTACTGAAAGCAATTTATAGATTCAATGCAATCCCAATCAAAATACCAACAACAATCTTTGCAGATCTAGAAAAAACTATGCTGAAATTTATATGGAAACACAGGAGACCTTGAATAGCTAAAGCAGTCTTATACAACAAAAACAAAGCTGGAGGTATCACAATACCCGATTTCAACACATACTACAGGGCAATTATAATCAAAACAGCCTGGTACTGGCACAAAAACAGACTTGTAGAGCAATGAAACATAATAGAAACTCCAGATATCAATATATGCATGTATAGCCAACTTATCTTTGATAAAGAAGCTAAAATCAACCCATGGAATAAGGACAGTCTCTTTAACAAATGGTGCTGGGGAAACTGGATTCCCATGTGCAGAAGTATGAAACTAGACCCCTACCTTACACTTTACACAAAAATCCACTCAAAATAGATGAAAGCCCTAAATCTACGGCTAGACACCACTAAATCATTAGAGAAAATGGGAGAAACTCTACATTGGCATAGCCAAAGTTGACAAATGGGATCACATCAAGCTGAGACACTTCTACATGGCAAAAGAAACTCAGCAAAGTCAAGAGACAACCGATAGAATGGGAGAAAATATCAGCAAACTATGCAGTTGTTAAAGGGTTAACATCCAGAATATATAAAGAGCTCAAGAAATTCAACAATAACAAAACAAATGATCCAGTGAAGAAATGGCAAAAGACTTGGCCATTTTTCAAGAGAGGAAATTCAAATGGCCTACAGACACTTGCAAAAATGCTCAGGATCATTAACCCTAAGGGAAATGCAAATCCAAATCACAATCTGGTTTCACCTCACTCCAGTCAGAATGGCTTGCATACAGAAATCATCAAATGACAAATGCTGGCGAGGATATGGGGAAAAAGGTACCCTGGTTCACTGCTGGTGGGAATGTAAACTGGTGCAACCACTATGAAAGACAGTATGGCGATACCTCAGAAATCTGAATATAAACCTACCATGTGATCCAGCCATCCCACTCTTAGGAATTTATCCAAACAAAAAAAATCAATATATGAGATTTGATGATTGCTTATGTCCCTCGTCTCTTCCATAGAGGAAGTGTTTTGTTTAGGTTTGTTCTATTCTGTTTTCTTTTTCTTCATACTATTTGTTGAGCTCCATTACTTAAAGTAGGGTTAACTATAAGATCATTTAGCATACTGAAAATAGATCATGGTAAAGGTTAAGAGTCAGAATCCAAGAGGGAGGGGGAAGAGAGGCTGCAGAGGTGGAGGGGGTGGGAGGAGATCCCACTATGTTCCTGAATACGTATATATTAAACTTGTATAACTTAAATAAAATTTACAAAAAAAAGTCAATGGTATCTGAAAATTAAAAGATATTCTTCTTTATTTCCAATGTGGATACCCTTTCTCCTTTCTCTTGCTATATTGCTCTGGCTAGAGAACTTCCAGTATAACACTTACTAAAAGTATTGAGAGGGCCAACGCGGTGGCACACTAGGTTAATTCTCCACCTGCAGCGCCCGCATCCCATATGGGCACCGGGTTCTAGTCCCGGTTGCTCCTCTTCCAGGCCAGCTCTCTGCTGTGGCCCAGGAAGGCAGTGGAGGATGGCCCAAGTGCTTGGGCCCCTGCACCCACATGGGAGACCAGGAGGAAGCACCTGCTCCTGGCATCGGATCGGCGTAGCTCCGGCAGTGGTGGCCATTTGGGGAGTGAACCAACGGAAGGAAGCCCTTTCTCTCTGTCTCTCTCTCACTGTTAATAACTCTACATGTCAAATAAATAAATAAAAATCTTTTAAAAAAAAAGTATTGAGAGCTAAATCCTAATCTTTTTTCTGATCTTGGAAGAAAAGCATTTGATATTTCACCAAATATTTTGTAGCCAGTCTTTTATCTTTTTCTTTTAACTTAGAGCTATCTTTATATTTAAAGTGTGTTTCTTGGAGACAACATACAGGTTGTTTCTTAATTTCTTCAACTGCTATAACAAAAATGCCATAGATTGGGCAGCTTATAAACCAGAAAATGCGATTGTCAAAATTTTAGATACTGGAAAATGCAAGATGAAGGCAGAATGAGTGCCTAGCAAAGGCCTGCCTCCTGGTTCACAGATGTCCATTTTCCTACTGTATCCTCACATGGTAGAAGAAGAAATGGAGTTTAGGACACTAGTCCCATTCATGAGAGCTCAGCTTTCCAAGGACTGCTTCTCCAAACATCATCTTAATGGGGATTAGATTTGGTTAAATTTAGGGGGACACAAACATTCTGTTTACTGTAGATAGGATTTGCCTTTTTATTAAGATTACAATCTTTACTTTTAAATTGGGCTTGGGCCATTTACCTTTAATGAAAATATTTTATAATTAGCTTTAAATCTATAATTTTCCTATTTTCTTGCTTTTGTCCTATAAGTTCTTTGCTCCCCGCTTAGGACAGTTTCCTGGGGGCAGACGCGGAGCAGCCGCTGCCTTCAGGCTCTGCCCACTCCATCTGGGCACTCAGTACCTGAGAAGCCTGCAGCGCTCCCGTCACCAGGGAGACCATTTCCTCCTTGTTCTTTTGTGATCGCCTCCACTTTCAGGATGCTGTGGTCACTCCTTTTAATCTGATCTAGTTTACAGGAGCTTGTGGAAAATGGAGTTAAGGATAACCCTATTTTTGGTGCAAACACTTTGGAGTCCATGCAGTTTTTTCCATCATACGCATGTCTTGTGAACTTTTGAAAGACCCCTTATATGCACGGATGCCTGGCACACAGCAGGCTTGCCACAAATGTTTGTTGAAGAGGAAACTCTGATTGCAGCACCTGACGCAGTAGAAAGGATCAGCAAGAGATGCCTCGGACGCCAACCTACAAATGCAGTCTGGAGCCATCTGTCAGGCTCTGGAAGGTCCTGACAAAAAGCCATCAATTTTCCGGAAGTAGCAGACGCAGGCTTTCCAGAAGGGAGCTGGGCTGCAGAGCAGGCTGCGTGGGGGAGAGGAGAGCAGCCTGGCTCGAAGTCTGTATCTGAATGGGTTGGTTTCTGCTTGACCTTGTGCAACCTGGGAGCAGGCGGACACCGTCGCCTGTTGGTGAACCTGCCCCTCACATAAACCCCTGGGCTTGGCTCCAGTCCCTTCTCCACTTAGCCCCTCATCCTGTCCTCTGCTCCTCTCTGACTGCAACTGCCCCCTCGGCCCCCGGGGCGCAACGCCTGGGGGAGGCACCGCAGTGTGTGCTCTGGCTTGACTGTGGCTTGAACGCACCCCCCACACACAGTCCCTGTGCCAGGAGGCGGGGCAGCCTGCAGGGGTGCGGCCTGAGGGGAGGCGTGGCACTCAGTCCCTTCTGCACACAGCCGGTTCCCCAGGTCTCTGCCGAGCTGTGACTCAGCAGAGACTGCCCCACCCCCAGGACTAAAGAAGGAGCCAGTGATCTTGGACTTTGAGCCTCCAGAAGTGGGGTTGAAATAAGCTTCATTTCTTTGTAAAGTGCTCGCTCCCAGGTGTTCTGTGATAGTAACAGCAAACAGACTAATACAGAACAGCCGGGCTCAGTGTCCTCACCTGTAAAATGGATATAAAAGCAGCATCCCCCTCAGAGGGTTGTGGGAGGATGAACAAAAACAAAGCATTTGGAAGGGCACCCACAGCCCGTGCGCTGCTAGCCATTAGCTGCCTTTCCTTCTGCCCCCTCCCCCGTGTGTGCCCCGCCCCTGCCTCCTCACCCACACTCTGCCCCAGCTTCCTGTTTGAGCTGATTGACGATGCAGCTGCCCACCCAGAAGTCTCCAAGGGGGAACCACCAGTGTCCAGGAGGCCAGAATACCGCAGCCTCTCTCCTAACCACGAAGGTGCGTTCTGCGACCTGGCGTGGAAGCCTGAAGCCCTGGGCGGTACCAAAGTCCGTGTTCCGAACCCCCTCTCCTGCGCTGCTTCCTGCACCTAGGCCCTGCAGCATGGCCTTGCATCCCCAGTTCATCATCTGCCACAATGTCGGCCCTGGCGCCCTCTGTGCGTCCCGACTTTTGCACTTCGAGGCCGTTAGTAAGCAGAGCACCGGTCGCTGGAACCCAAGCGCTGTGATATCATGACACTCGGCTGACAGCTGAGAAGGCCGCTAAGTGACTCCTGCGCGCGTGGGGCATACAGTGTGGGCCGGCACAGGACGTCAGCCCAGCACTCAGCCCGGTGCACACCCCTGGGGTTTCTGTTCAGTGTTTTTAATCTGCGACGGCAGAGACTTCCCCGCTCGCTGCTGAGTCAGCACTGGGGATTTTGAGTTGGCTGCCGTGCCCTCCAGAGACACAAAGGACCAACATGCTGAGCCAGGGATTCCAGGCGACTCCCTGAGGCTTTTTTTCCCCCTTCCAAACGGCTTCATCAATAGGCTGCAGGCCCAGCGAGCACTGTGTTTCCTCAGGTGGCATTGAACCCAGCGGACTTGCAATGCGAAGGAAGCCTGCGGCCTTGCCCTTAGCCAGCGCCTCCCCAGCCAGGGCCTTCCCTGAGCCCGGAGGCTGTGGCCGCGGCCAGCTCCAAACAGGCATTAAGTGAGCTGGCGGGTGTGGCGTTCATGCTCCTGGACACGAGGAGCACGAAGGGAAAGGGGGGGGGGGGGCATCCATCTGGGCCGGGGGTCCTGAGCCAGGGTACCCCAGGAGTCCACAGGCTGGATGGAGGCGGGGTGGGGTGGCGCCAGGGACATGGAACAGTTCCAAGCAGGCCAGAGGCTGAGCTCGGATCCCCTCCTACTCACCCTGAGCCTGAAGAACTGTCCCCTGCCCCAAACGGTACAACACGGCGACACGCACGACACCCAACACTGGACAGAGGAGCAGGGCAGGCGCTGGCGGGTCACTTACCCCTACAGCCCAGGAGGGGCGGACACCGCAGGCTGCAAGGGGGTCACACCAGGGCGGCGAGCCACAGCGGCGTGGGAGGCAATCGTCACAGAAACAAGCAGGTGGGGGACCAGGGTCCAGGAAGGAAGGGGTGCGTCTGGGCAACGTCAGGGCTGGCAGGGCCGGGAACCCCCTTGGGCCCAGGCCCGGGTGACAGAGTGGAGAACGGACCTACCGAGAGCCGGATCTCGCAGTCAGGCCTTTGGCGCCCCTTGCGGCTCAAAGCGGCACTCCGAATTCTAGGTCTTGCCATGCAGTCAGCAAACTGCACCTGTAAAAGGGCGGGGTTTTTTGTTTTGTTTTGTTTGTGGTTTATTTTTAGTTATTTGAAAGCCAGAGCTACAGAGAGGAGGAGAGACACAGGGAGCTGGATCTTCCATCCGCTAGCTTACTCCCCAAATGGCCCAAGGTTCAAGGCTGGGCCTGTTGAAAGCCGGGAGCCAGGAACTCCGTCCAGGTCTCCCACATGGGTAGCAAGGGCCCAAGCACTTGGGCCATCTTCTGCTGCTTTCCCAGGCACATTAACAGGGCACTGTATTGGAAGCAGAGTAGATGGCACGCAAACTGGTGCCATGTGGGATGGTGGTGTAGTAGGTGGCGACTTCACCTGCTGAGCCACAACACCAGCCCCATCACGGATATTTTAGACCCTGAGATCCAAGAGACAAAATCAAGGATCTGAGCTAGAATAAAATCCAACATGTAATTGAGTACAATGTTTCATAATTTAAGTCTATTAATGAGAATGAATTTTGGGGGAGGCAGGGGAATAACACTTTGCTACTCGGGAGTTCAAAGTCACGTCTTCCACCAAGTTGACTGCAGATGTTCACATAAAGTCTGTTCTTGCTCAGAGCCCACACAACAGAGGCAGGTGGCAGGCGGCAAGCTGTGGGTGTGGGTTTTGACCTCTTGGCTGCATGAACATTCACCCCACGCTGGATGCTGCTCAAGGCATGAGTGGATGGAGCAATAGCTGTGTCCTCAGGATACAGTCTGGGTAATGGGGGAGGCTCACAGGTAAACATCAAGCACAAATCACTATGATCAGAACAGTAATGCAGACACGGTGACAGCTCCAATTAAGGGGTTCCGTGCGCTCGCTGATATCAGAGACTTCCTGGAAAGGACCTCTTAGGTCCACGGGATGAACTGGTGTTTGTATGTCCTGTGTGCGTGTATGGGAGAGGAATGGGGTGGGGAGAGGGAGGGTGGAGAGAGAGGGAGAGGCCAGCCTACACTTGGGCCTTAGAAAATCATACAGTTGTTAGAGAGCTGCGTGGCAAGGAGCTTGATGGGGATGCTACTGCAGGAGCCCCAAACAGAGGTGAGACAGGCTTGTCTGGAGGAAGAGACGGTGAGGATGGAAAAAGAAGAGAGGTCTGCAAACTGCTGGAAACAGCAGAAGGGTTGCTGGGACTTTCAGAGCCTTGGGAGAGACTCATTAGGGGTCCCCCAAAGGAGGGACCTGAAGCAATGAAGGTGACAGAGTATCCCAGGCTTTGGTCATCTGGGGACTTGGGGTCTCACGTTACAGAGCCAGCAGCTGTGGGTACAAGAAAGTGTCTCACTAGTGGATTGGGAGGGAGGCCCTCAAAGTCGAAGAAGTCAGGGAGACTTGACCAAAAGCTCTGGGGAGCCGTGGGGGTGGAACGGAGGTGCTGAGGGGTCTAGCAGGGTGCCGGGAGCTGGGGGCAAGCGAGGTCGAAGCCAGGCGCTGAGCTTGGGCTGGCTGCCCTGTCATCCACTACTGTGTAACAGGCACTGAAGACAGGGATTCATTGGGCCTCTCACAGTCCCCTGAGCTTCCTGGGTGTGCCTGGGACTCTCCCCAGAAGTCTTTGCAGCTTTGTCCTTTGTTTCTTTGCTCAGATGTCACCCAATTGTCTTTCCTATGGCCAGCGCTCCTTATCCACTTCGATGGCCCCAGCTTACTTCCTCTTGCTGCACTTTTTCTTCTTTCCGTTGCAATTTGTTACTTTCTAGAATTTAAAGCCATTTATTTATTAGGTCATCGCTTAGCTCCCTTATTCCCAGGTGCCAGTTCCATGACAATGGGGAGTGGCACAGCTTTATTCTCTGATAAATTCGGGCTGCTCCTGAGCAGTGCTCAGTGGGCCTCCGGCAAATGAATGAATAACTCCCCCGGGCCTCAACTCACCTGGCACAGGACCAGAGAGGCATCTGTGGCCATCCAGTCCTATCTCATTCTCCTTCCAGAGGGATGCTGGCTACTACTGCCTGGTCATTGGTTTGCTCTTTGTCCCCTTGCTGGAACATAATCACCATGAAACCAGGAAACACCTCTCCTTGTCCAGTGCTGTGTCCCTAAAACAGAACCTCGCCTAGCACATGGCAGATGCGTGGAAAGTAATTTCTCGCAGTTTCCATCAAATGCCTTGCACTATCATCCTGCTTCCCAACCAACCCTGATGCTCAGCCACACCTAATAAAAGGCCTGTGTACACAGCCCTTGGTCAATATTTCCTGAATCCCTGGCATTTGTCATTTCCTGTCTCCAGGTAGGGCACTGGCTGGAAGGGTCTCACATTCTCCCGGAGCCACCATGGGATCCAAGGATCCTGGAGGCAGGAATGGGAGGTGCCCTCGGCCCCGCCTGCCCAGCTGTCCACAGTGTGGTTTCACACACTCTGGAGTCAGCAAGCCTTCCTGTGAGCAGGATCCACAGTGGACCTTGTTCCACGCAGTCCTCTGCATGAACCCTGCTGGCAGGTCCGCCCTCCCCTGGGCCTGGTTCTGCATCTGTAGCCTGGCTCCAGGGCCCTATGTCTGCTTTCTGTCTTATGGTGGATTCCCAGAGTGTGAGGTGTGCATATCTATGGCCAATTTTAATACATTGTAATTAGTCATAGCTGTCATTACAATAGTGCAAAAGAGGAATGGGGAAATGCTTGACATAATTTTGTAACTCCCCAAGTCGACTTGAAGGGGCAGCCTGGGTCGCATATATCTGAACACCTGTGTCAGTCTTTCTGTTACACTCCTTTTGTGGTGTATCTCATCCTAACAAGAAGACGTGATTCTCAATTCATGAATAAAATAAGAAGACTGATCATGTAAGTTCTCACTTATGTGGAAAAAGGCAGAGAATAGCTCAGCTCTGCAAGTCACTCATTGATACACCTAATTGGACTCTTTTCAAACTGGATAGCACACAGTTTGTTTTGTCCCCTAAGTTTTCATAAACAAAAGTTTTCATTGTCCAGTGCTCTCCCAAGGTAGCCTGCCTGAGTCATATTTCATGTTTTCTAAGTGTGGTCCCCAACACCTAATACAAACCAGGTGTGCTTTGAAATCGTTCAGTTAATGACAATGGATGCAGGAGACCATCTGGGGAGTCCAAATAAATGCACATCAACTACGCTGCTCTAGTACACACATGGCAGGATGAAAAAGAGATGCCAGCAGCGACTCTACGCCCTGGTTCTAGACACCAGATCATTGTCTGTCTAACGAATTATGTGCGAAATGTCTGAGGTGATAAGGAAAAACCGTATGTAGACCTTGAAATAGCTTAAAGGGTAAATAGTGTATGCCCTATATGTAATGCATGAGAATGCAAAACATAGAAAATTGCACAAAATAAGTCAGACTCCGATTTCCTGCAAGGATGCTTGCTGTCTACCAATGAATGAATCATATGTTGTTACATATTTTAAACATCTGAACAGCACCACAGAGATTCATAAAGGCTGATTTTCTCTGATCTCTTTGTTGCAAGCCATCTTCCTTGTCATGCACATAATCACATCTGTAACTGATGCCTTGGATTTTGCACCCTTCTAAAAGTGAACGCCACAGCTATGTCTTCCATAAAACTGGATGTCATGTTGTAATTAGAGGAAAAATAAATCTTACCGTCTTGATGACAACCTGTACAACTGACCCAGAGGACAGAGATGGCTCTGAGAAAATAGGGACTTCAATAGCATAATTTTAACATTGTCAGGTTATTCTGATCTGTCTTAAAACTCACATGGTCTTTGCCATAGAAATTACTTTCGCAATCATGTATCACTTTGGAAAAGTTAGTAATTCAGGGACTTCTATTTTCAATGGCCAAAACAGCAAATGTACGAATGCTGTAACCAGATAGCTCGCCCACCCTTGTGGGCTTTGCATGATTGCTTCAGCCTCAGCCTCGGGCATCTAAGAGAAGAGGGCAGCAAGAGTCACCGTCGGTTACCTGGAGGCAGCTAGGCAGCAACAGAGTTGGAAATGCGTTAGACTGGTGCTGTGACTTTTATGTGGAGAAGATGCTTTTCCTACTTAGCAATAGTCTGACTTTCTCAATAAAAAAAAGATCTTAGTACAAATATTACATAGCTCTGACTCAGATCCTGTAGGACTTTAATCAATAAGCTTTTAAAACTTTTTAAATGAAATAAAAGATCTTGTTATTGCAAAGACTTAACACTTTGAGCTAAAGCTCACTGACAAAGGAAAAGGAAATTTTAATGTAATGGTGATGATGACAGTTCAGTTGACTGAGTGCCCACCATGAGGCAGGCACTGTCCCTTAGGTATTACATGGAATGTGTGAGATCATTACCCCCATTTTACAGATGTGAAAACTGAAGCACAGAGTCACTTGACTGAAGTGACAGCTAGTGTGAGTCACAGCTGTTACAAACACTACACTTACTGCTTCCTAGCGACAGCTACCAATTAAGGACATGCCAGGGCCCCCTATGATAAGCATTTGTTCATTTGATAAAATGAGGTAGAACTTTGCATGCTCATTTAATGTGTGAGGCAGCTTTAGAATAAAGAGATCAACAACTTTTCCCAAGCACACTGCTCTCATACCTCATTTTTAACTCTATGCTGTGTTAGAAGTGTCGATGCATTAAAAGGATTTGCATTTCATCCTTTTCAGAGGTGAAACTTTTCCTGTTTCCTCTGGTGGCATTCCACTCCCAATACATCTCCACATAGACAGAGCCTCTGCAATGAGAAGGACAAGTAGAAGAGGGAGTGGGAGAGGGCAGTGTTGTGGGTGGGAGGGAAGTTATGGGGGAGGGAAGCTATTGTAATCCATAAGCTGTACTTTGGAAATTTATGTTCATTAAATGAAATAAAATAAAATATAAAAAAAATTAAAACAAACAAACAAACAAAAGACAAGTAGAAACCTTCTAGCTTCTGAACACAACCACATACGACCTGGTCACTGGCCACTGGGAAGCAGAGACCCACAGTGCTGCCCCAGGGGGTACCACTGAGGACGCAGACACGAGGTGAGACTGCAGATCTGTGGTCTCACTGAGCCTGTGACTTTCTCCTGCCGCCTCTATTTACCCAAATTACAACTGTGCAACAGGGCAAGAAAGGACTGAGTCAATAAAGCCTTTGTTTTCTGACCCTTAGAGAGATAACCCCATGGAACCTTCCATCTGTCTTCTCCAGGACAACTCTCGCCCTCAGCACTTATCTCCATGGCAACTGGGGAGTGCATCCGTGAAGCGGTACTTCTCCATTTTACACCTGTCTAAGGGTTAAATTCATTAACCACTTTCTTTGTCAGAACATGACAATTTCCAGCATCTTGAATTTACCTTTTGATGAATTACAAAACCCCAGGAATCACATTGTATTCTTTCATACCCTTGCTGCACGGCTTGTCACCTATGTGTGAACTTGTACAAGTTAAGCCCAGTGAGACCCAGCCTCCTTTCTCACCCCTACAATGAGCATGGAAATACAAGAATAGTGGCAGGATTTGGATGGCATAATGTATTGGGGGGGTGGAATGTAGAACAATAATTGGTATTTAGAAAGTGCTCAACAAGTGTCAACTTCACCCTTGGAGAGCAGAAGGCAACTTTGCATCCCTGTAGCAGGAGCAGGCACTGACTGATCAAGCAAGGCAGATGTAACTGATCCTTTAGTCCCAAAGGTTCCCAACCCTTCTCTTTTAGGAATGGTGATAGCACTTCTCACAATGTAATGCTTCAATTGGCTTTTCCAATTGAATACCCAGGCTTGATAGAGTTAATTAGGTAAGATTCATATTAAATAGCCATGTGGCAACACATACAGTTTAATAAACTAGCCAAACTCACATCCTGACAGCCAGTTACCTTTAGTGATTGAAGAGAATATTCCTTGTAAAGCACTCCTGGATTGAGAAAGTAAGCTAGGAGGAATTGAAGAAAACCACTTCCTTCCCATCTTCAGGAATGGAACTGAAGTTCTCACCTCTGCACACTACCAATCAGTAGGCAGAACTTGCTTCTTTTCTTCTAGGGAATTGGACAAAAGTGATCTGAGTGAATGATCATAAATAATCAGCTGTTCCCTGATAGGTGCCTCCTTGTAAGGCTCAAAATAGGATTAAAAACAGGCAAACTTCACTGACGTGCACTAATGGAAGCAGAGCCGTGTCTGTAACTACTGACAAAGCTGAAAAGTTCTGTGTGCTGTACTTATTTAAATATTTATTTTATTTATTTGAAAGGCAGAGTTACAGAGAGGCAGAGGCAGAAAAAGAGAGAGAAAGAGAGAGAGAAAGATCTTCCATCTGCTGGTTCACTCCCCAGCTGGCTACAATGACCAGAGCTGAGCTGATTTGAAGCCAGGAGCCAGAAGCTTCCTCTGAGACTGCCACAGGGGTACAGGGGCCCAAGGACTTGAGCCATCTTCTACTGCTTTCCTAGGCCATAACAGAGAGCTGGATCAGAAGTGGAGCAGCTGGGACTCGAACTGGTACCCACATAGGATGGCAACACTGCAGGGGGTGACATTACCCACTACACCACAGTGCTGGCCCCACATACTATACTTTTTAGATGATGTGGTAGTCCAACTAACCATGAAGTGGTACCAAAATCAATACTTCCCACATTTCCCCAGTGCACACCATCTAACTAAATGAAACTCATTGACCTACTGTGACATAAACACAAGCAAATTCTTTACACCAAGCTCTGTCAACTGTGGGACACGTCTCTTCACCCCATTCTTCTCTCTAAACCCAGAACAATCGGTACATTTTACACACAGATTACTCATTTTCTTTATGCACTACAAAACTCTTTTCTTCAATGACATGATCAGCCCTTGTCTTGACTGTTGAGGAACAACTTACTATTTTATTCCTTTTAGTATTTTTTGTTGTTGTTGTTCTTTTTGTTCTACTTTAATACCAACTGATTGAACACTGTAATTAATACACAATTATTCTTAGACGTTTAAAATCAACATAAAAGTGATCTCTGTTAAATATAAGAGTGGGAATAAGAGAGGGAGGAGATATACAGGTTGGCACATGCTCACTCAGACTTACCTCCAATGGTAGAGCTAGAAATGTGCCAGGGGATTCCAATTCAGTCTTATCAAGGAGGCATGTACCAATGCCATCTCACTTGTTAAAGTGATAAGTGTTAGTACATAATTGATCAAAAAGATAGGGTAAGTGTCCAAGAGATTTCACAAATAAGAGCAGTGTCTGCAAACAATGAAGGATAGAATTAAAAGGGAGAGAATGAGCCTGCGGGGGAAGCAGGACACACAGCAGACTCATAGAATGGCAAAGGCCCTAAACAGCACCCTGGCCTCAGAATCAACCCTTGGGGCATGCGAATCTGGCTAAAAGGCCCATGAGAGTCTCACAGGCAAGGAAAGCCAAGACACTGTGGAAAAAACAACCTGAATGAAAGATCTCGGTGAACAAGACCCCAGCAGAAAGAATGGACCATCAAAGAAGGAGGCACCTTTCTCTGAAGGGAGGAAGGAACCTCCACTGTGATATGGCCTTAACTAAACAAGTTCAGAGTTGGTGAACTCAAGGAGCTTCCATAACCTCGACAGCTCAAGACAAGAGCCTTGGGTGATTACTGACGTCATAAATAAGAGTGTCAATTGTTAAATCAACAATGGGAGTCACTGTGCACGTGCTCCCCACGTAGGATCTCTGTCCTTAACGTGTTTTACTATGAGAGTCAACGATAACACCACTAGTCAAACAGTACTCTCTTTCTTGTGCGGGTGTGTGGGAGCAGTCTGTTGAAACCTTTGCTTAGTGTATACTAAGTTGATCTTCTGTATATAAAGATAATTGAAAATGAAACCTGATGAAGAGTGGGATGGGAGAGGGAGTGGGAGATGGGAGGGCTGCAGGAGGGCAGGGGGGAGCCACAACAATGCAGAAGTTGCTCTTTGTAAATTCACCTTTATTAAATAAAAAAAGGGAAAAAAAAGACACATGGACAATATCACCAAAAAAATAAAATGCTTTTCTTTCTATTAATTACTTAAATACAAAGACCATGTCATCTATTTCTTCCATCTTTTCACAGCATAATGGGTCCAGTAAACATTCATTGGCTGGTTTATCATGACTTCTATGTAAATAAATTCTCGAAAACTTGTAATGAAAGATTAACCTGAAATACTTCACAAGAAAATATTCCCTCCCCTTCCCTGATCTTAAGCACACAAAATTTTTAAGCCAGAAAGGACCCGAGAAATTCCTCAGCAGATCTCCCCATTCCTTATGTGAATTGACTGAGGCTAATTTTGTAATAGTCATACAGCTAAGAGGAGCCAATCTGGGGCCCGTGTCCAGACCTGCAGACATGTACATTTCCTGATACACAGCACAGTGCCCCAGGATTGCACTGGCCACTGCAACTCAGCAGAGAGAAGACCAGACCTGGAGTTAACCAACATTTGACCAAGTTTCTCTCACTAATTCGTCTTGGGAAAATCATTTAATCCTTTGACCACAGAATCCATAGCTGCAAAAAGGGAGATGATAACTCCTGCATAATCTAGCTCAGAGTCTGGTAAACTTCAGTCCATAAGCCAAATCCAGTATGTACTTTTCTTATAAATAGTTTCATTGGTGGATCTATTTGGTTACCTTTTGTCTATGGCTGCTTTCATGCTACAATGGCAGAGTTAGTAACAGTGAACACGGAAACCATATGACCCACAAAGCCAAGCTATTTACTACTATTTGTCTTTTTACATAAAACATCTGTTGACTCCCAATCTAATCCACATGTGGTACGGTTGTATGAATCCAACATAGTTAAATAGTTTATACAAAGGTTCTGAAACTGCAGAGAGCTATACTCTCATTCTAAAAATTCCTTTTACTGACAACATGAGTAATATTTACAACAGTAATCATAAAAAATCTTTACAAGGACAATTGAAATTTTCAGTTTAACAGGCAGCATCTAAATGGCAACATTGCTTGATATGAGGTTGTTTCCTAACTGTTCATAGCAATGCGTTTTTGCAGAGCCAGGTGATATCTAGATTCTAGGAATATTCCAGAAATAATTAAATTATGTATTTATACAAGATGACTTTTCTTGGAATAGCAGATCATCCACAGAAGGCATCTGCCCTCACTTTCATCATGAACCTGACTTGCCACATGGGCACCACACTAAGTATCTGTAATTATCATAAGTTGTAATTAACATTCACCTGGAAACGCTGGCTGACACAAACTAGCCTTTGGCATTGAGCTGTTGCCCTAAATATTTAAAGCTTTTCCACTGGCATTTTTGAGGGGTAGGTTGGTGGCTCCAAGTGATTTTGCCCTAGCGTGAGCTCTGAGAACAACATCAGCCAAACAGGATGAACTGTCCTCAGCGAGGTGAGCGAGGTAACCATGGGCCGTGCGAACTCACCGCCCTTTCCACTCTTGGACCAGGAATCAAATTGGGGATTACAGGCTCAGGAGTTAGGAGACGAAATTGTCTTCAGTAGTCCCCGGATGGAGGACCAGGGGTCAGTTATTTACCCAACCTCAGTTTCCTCAATGTGGACAGGGAGCTAAAACCTGAAGCGGAGAAAGAGAAAAGAAAAAAATAGAAGTGATAATACACACAAACAGGGCAGACATCTGGCACAGTGGTTCAGATGCTACTGGGTAGCCTGCAACCCATGTCAGAGCGTTGGGATTGTCATCTGCCTCCTGCTGCAGATTCCAGTTTCCTGATAATATGTTCCATTTCAGGTAGCAGGAAATAGGTTATGTACTTGTGTCCTTGACCCAGGTGAGAGACCCAGATGGAGATCTGGGCTTCTGGCTTCAGCCCAACCCAGCCTCAGCTGTTGTAAGCACTTGGAGTCTCTCTCTCTTTCTCTCTCTCTCTCTTGCTCTCTCTCTCTCTCTATCCTGCTCTCTCTCTCTCTCTTACTCTCTCTCTCTCTCTCTCTCTCTCTCTCTCTGAAAACTAAGGCACAAAGAGCTTAGGTAGCTTGTTCTAGATTTAAGCCTTGATCATCTGCTCTAGAACTCCCAGTACTAACCACCATGCTTTTGCCATCAATCTGTGTGAGATGGGGTAGAACAGGTACAGCAGTGGTTACACTCTAGTCAGTGCCACCCAAATGGCTCACAGATACAAGCTGCAGAGAAGGGAGATGGTTAATCAAAAAAGGAGTGCAATAACAGCATTTTCTCTCTCCTTATTGGTGTGTGGATATAGAACTTCACAAGCATGAGTGAGTGGAGTCATCTGCAGCTAACAGAAATGGCATGAGTAAAGTCATCTGAGTGCAGATAAAAATAAATATAAAACTCATTCATACTAGCTAATAAATGTTCACCATTTCCAGTGTACAGTGCCCTGTGGCTTATAGCCTGTCACTTGATTTGCATGGTCACCTTTTCAGGGTAAATTGGAGATACTATATCACTTGCAAGTATTTCAGAATTTATCTCCTTGCGGGGGGAAAACAATAAAAAATAAAAAGAAGGAAAAAAAAGAATTTATCTCCTAAAATTTGTCTCTTACATTTGAGAGTATTTTCCCACATATCTAAAGAACCATTTTCACACTTAAGAAGAATTATAATTCACTAATATCATCATTGAATTAATATTTGAATTTTCCCATTTTTCCAAAAATAACTTCAATTGCTTTTATTTAAAAAAAAAAAAAAGATAGCTTCCTGGTGAACTAAAAAAGGCTTCCATAGCCTTGGCAACACATGACAAGAGCCTCGGGTGATTACTGATGCAATAAACAAGAGTGTCAATTTGTTAAGTCAACAACAGGAGTCACTGTGCACTTATTCTCCATGTAGGATCTCTGTCCTTAAGGTGTTGTACTATGTGAATCAATGGTATAACTAGTAATCAAACAGTACTTTACACTTTGTGTTTCTTTGTGAGTGCATGAAATCTTTACTTAATATATACTAAATTGATCTTCTGTATATAAAGATAATTGAAAATGAATCATGATGTGAATGGGATGGGAGAGGGAGCAGGAGATGGGAGGGTTGCAGGTGGGAGGGAAGTTATAGGGGGGAAAAAGCCACTGTAATCCAAAAGCTGTACTCTGGAAGTTTATATTTATTAAATAAAAGTTAAAAGATAATTGAAAATGAATCTTGATGTGAATGGAAGGGGAGAGGGAGTGGGAAAGGGGAGGGTTGCGGGTGGGAGAGACGTTATGGGGGGGAAGCCATTGTAATCCATAAGCTGTACTTTGGAAATTTATATTCATTAAATAAAAGTTTGAAAGAAAAAAAATAGCTTCCAACCAATGTGCATCCCATGTGTTTGGCATTTATTTTAGCACAAGTTTTATTTCCTTTGTGTTTTCCTTTCCCGTTCCCCTTTGAATGGATGGACTTTTCTTTTCGCACTTTTATTCCCTTCAGTTACAAAGTTCTATCAGTGTTACATTCTATTGCTTCAGCAATTGCTCAATAGTATTAGCAGGCATGCTTGCCTTTCAAAAGATAAAATTAATTACTAACTTCCCAACAAAATAGGGACTTAAAAAGGATTTAACAAAAATTATACCCTGATATCTTCCAGTGGTATCTTCCCTGCTATCTTCCTAGTATTCTAAATTTAGCTTTTAAAATTCTCTGTAGGGGGACGGTGTTGTGGTATAGCAGGTAAAGCCTCTGCCTGCAGTGCCGGCATCCAATATGGACTTCTGTTCAAGGTCTGGCTGCTCCACTTCCTATCCAGCTCTCTCTGCTATGGCCTGGTAGAAGATGGCCCAAGTGCGTGGGCCCCTGCACCCACATGGGAGAGACCTGGAAGAAGCTCCTGGCTCCTGGCTTTGGAATGGCCCAGTTCCGACCATTGCAGCCAATTGGGGAGTGAACCAGCAGATGGAAGACCTCTCTCTCTCCCTCTCTCTCTCTCTCTCTCTCTTTCTCTGCCTCTGCCTCCTTGTAACTTTGCATTTCAAAGAAAGAAAGAAAGAAATATTTTTTAAAAAGGAAAACATTTCTCTCTCTCTCTCTCTCTGCCTCTGCCTCCGCCTCTCTGTAACTCTTTTAAATAAAAAGGTAAATCTTTAAAAAAAATTCTCTATGTGGTAATACACAATGTAGCTGCAGTGAATATTGGAGTTACAGTCAATGATTTAGAATTACCTATGTAGTTACCAACTTGTATATTTCTTTTGGGGTTCCTATTTTCATATTGAAGTATGGTCTTAATAATTCTTTCAACATCAAATAAAAACAAAACAACAAAGTAGGGAAATGCGTGTAAAACTATGAGAGCTGTGAACCATAAACAAGAGGTGCCTGGTGCTGTGAAGCCAAAGAAAGGAGGCATGCTCTGGGCAGGGTTTCAGAAAGATTTCCCTGAAGAGTAGCCACTGAGCCCAGATCCATAGGCTCAACGGGAAAAGGCAGTGAGTGCAGAAGACAAGAGGCATCCCAAACAGAAGGAAAGCATAGCCATGTGCCTCGAGGAGGAAGAACAAGATCTCTTCCAGCGTGGCGCTGGAAGCCAGAGGACCTGCATGGAATGAGCAGATCAAGATAGGCAGGCACGAGACAGCATACAGTGTTGTGAGCCATGGCAGGCAGTCACTGAAGGACCTTCCTAGGAACCACAGCATGGAGAAGGGTTCCAGTGCAATAGCAGGAGAAATGAGGAGTCTGCCAGACTAACACACGCAAGAGCAAAGAGTGGCTTTGACTACAGTGGACGTGGACATGGTGCTCAGCAAGCCGTCAGTGACAAGCTGAAGGTGGCATGACATGGAAAAGGGGGAGGAGGTAGGACAGACACTGGCTTTGCCTTTGTCCAAACCTAATCAATACTGCACAAGGGTAGCTGATGAGAATCCAACCAGATGGGACTTTCCCTCAGATTCACTGCCTGCCCCTATTTAAAATGCACTTAGAAGCCCATAAAAACAACTTCCATTAGGGCCCTTTATTCCTCTCCAATAAAACTTGAAGCTTTCATTAGATCCAATGAAATTCTTAATAACATCTTCTTAATTATTCCATTTAAGAAAACATTTTACATGGTCTAAATACAGTAGTTATTTGGTATGGACAAATGTATTCCCAATTAAACAATCATTTTGTTATATGTTATCAGCTTTAAAATCTGTAGTCTGAGACCTTTCAGAGAAAGAAATTATTTTATTTATAAGAGCTGGACTGGAAAACCTGACCTTCCCAGCACAAACAAGGCAGAACTGACCGCTAGGGTGTGGAGCAGGCTTTAGTAGGCTCTACGGCCCAAGTTCTCATTTCCTCTGATGTACTCCTTTTCCTATTATTTATTTGTGTCCATATCTACATGAAAGAGAGGTGTCTATGACACACGGATCCTCTCCTATCTGCATCACCAAAATCTTCCTCTGAAATCTCTGTGTCAGAATAAGTCTGAAACCTCTGAAAACTAAAGGCAGAGAGATGAAACACAGAAGTTCAGCCAGCTAGCAATGACCCAATGGGAGCACGTGTCAGATTTCCATCTTCAACAGCTCAGAACAGAGTATCAAAGCCAAAGGAGTTTGGATGGAGGGGATGTTAAGAACTACAGAACTGGCACTTCCAAGTGCCACCATGGAAATATCTAGAACACCAGCATTAACAGATTCTTGGCTGACAGTCACCAAAAACAAAATTTTCAGCACTGATTTCTAACCAAACCCTACACTAAATATGGACTTGATTTCTGCCCATGTGAGCAGGCTCCTGCAAGGCTTACTTTGACCCAGCCCACTGCCCCAGGAGAACAAGGAGACTGAAATAGCATGACCATGCACTTGGCCTGTGACTTTGTGCTATAACAACAGAAACGGAAATGCACAAATCCACCCTCCTCTTTTGCCTGAGTCACTCTGAGTTCAAAATCTGGATGAAGAACTGGGGTGAACGGGAGGCTGTCTTTTTCTCATGGAACTGAGAAGAATATTCTAAATCAGGCATCCTTCTTTCTATAATTTTTCATTGATTTGTCTGTTTGTTCAACTCTTCAGCTGCTATTTCCTGAGTATCTGTCTGTGCTGGAGTCTGGGGCTATGAGGCAAACAAGAGAGTTCTGGTCCTGCTCTCACAATGTGACAAAAGCCAGTGGTGGCCGGCGCCGCGGCTCACTAGGCTAATCCTCCGCCTAGCGGCGCCAGCACTCCGGGTTCTAGTCCCGGTTGGGGCACCGGATTCTGTCCCGGTTGCCCCTCTTCCAGGCCAGCTCTCTGCTGTGGCCAGGGAGTGCAGTGGAGGATGGCCCAGGTGCTTGGGCCCTGCACCCCATGGGAGACCAGGAAAAGCACCTGGCTCCTGGCTCCCGCCATCGGATCAGCGCGGTGCGCCGGCCGCACCGCGCCGGCCGCGGCGGCCATTGGAGGGTGAACCAACGGCAAAGGAAGACCTTTCTCTCTGTCTCTCTCTCTCACTGTCCACTCTGCCTGTCAAAAAAAAAAAAAAAAAAAGCCAGTGGTGATCACATCATTTATATAACGGATACGAAATAGTCAAACTCTGAGCTTTGTGCATGTCAGTGATACCCCAGTAAAGTGTGTTTTAGAAAACCAGGATTAGAACACAACTTAATTTCACTGACAACACATTTTTGTGGATGCTGCACCTTTTTCACTCTGTGACCTCAGAGAACTCCCTTGACCTCCAAGCTTCAGGCTCCTCATCTGGACTTTAGACCACACGACCTGCAAAGTCTGTAATTCTGATTTTTGTGGACTCCAACCACATATGACTGCTGATTCAAAGTCATGCTTCTCTGGAACAGACACATCTGGATTCCAAGAAGCCCCTCTGAGGGATGGAGAAGATGAGTGAGACTGGGTCCTTGGGGTGCTTTTGCTGGGTCTCCGGCTTTCCTCCATTCTCCCTCTACTTTCTAAATCTCTCCTGTGCACTGGCTAGAGAAAGGAAGGGGCACCTGCAATGTGTTGCTTTTGTTTCTGATAAGAATGGAAAGACAGTGGTGAGAGATTTAATGACCCCTGATGCAATCCCCTGACATTTCTAGTAACTAACCTAATATCCAGGGAGCAAAGTGACTTGAGGAGGATCTCTCCACAGAAAGGAGTAGGCCTGGGACAAAGATGTCCATGTCCAGACTTGAGTGGCAAGCTCCTCCTGACACCAGTACAGTGCTACATTTTTCCAATGTCTCTGTCCTTTGGTCCTCATGGTTCAGTGGCGAGAAGAGTAGACCAGTAGTCCTGAATATTGCAGTGATCCACTGTGTGGCCAAATCACTTAGCTTCATCAGCCTCATCCCCACAGTGAGCAGGGCCAGGGAAGGACTGGCTAACACATATGGCCATTGCGTGAATAGAAAGACAAAGGGAATTTCAATCTGGACAGCGTCCCACCCACACATACCAGTGAGATCATTACTCTTGGGAATGGTGGTAGTAATGACCATAGTGAATTATAAAGGATAAACTTCACCCAATCCAGTCAGGATTTTTGTCACTTAAATTTGTGACCTCCAAATTGCCTCCAAACAAGGTATCCAAGAGAAACATATCTTGTAAAGCTAGGTGAAAATTTTGAGAAAATTCCAAAATAAATCTAGTTGGCATAACAGTTTGTGTATAAAACACAAATGAACATGATCCAAAGACCAGCATTTCACCAGGGGAGGGCTCCTGTCGCCCTTCTGTCACTGATGTGATTGCACAGTGGGCCCCCTAGTGAGCCAGACAGGTGGAGTGACTGAGTGGGGAAGCACTCACCTAGGACACTAAGTGTGGGGGCAACTTTCCAAGTTTAGATTTGTTGCTCTAATGCACTGGATTTATTGTTGCTATTAGCATTACTGTTAGTAGCTTGGGATTAACAACAGCATTTTTTAGAGGGAGGTTTAACCCTCCAAGTATTTTTCTCTTTTTCCTGGTATGCAGTTGTCTTAGTCACAGACTGGATAATGTATAATGAACAGGAATTTACTGGCTCACAGTTTTAAGGCTGGGAAGTTCAATATTAAGGTGGTGGCATCGCAGGGTGGACATTGTGCCACAGCAGGTCAAACCACTACTTGGGATGTCCACATCCCATATCGAAGAGTCCCACCTCTGCTTTTAATCAAGTTCCTTACTAATGTACCTGAGAGGCAGCAAATGATGTCCCCAGTACTTGGGTTCCTGACTCCTATGTGGCAGATCTGGGTAGAGTTCCTGGCTCTAGGCTTTGGCCTGGCACACCCTAGTTATCATAGGCATTTAGGGAGTTAGAACTAGTGGATCAAAGACCCATATATCTATCTACCTATTTCTAGCTTTCATACAAATGAATAAACTTTTAAAAATTTAAAGGTGGTATCATCTGATGAGGGCACTGCATTTTACATGGTGGAAGGCATCCCATAGCAGAAAGGCAAGAAAAGAGAGAGGGGCTGGCACTGTGGCATAGCGGGTAAAGCGGCCGCCTGCAGTGCCAGCATCCCATATGGGCGCCGTTTCAAGTCCCAGCTGCTCCACTTCTGATCCAGCTCTCTGCTCTGGCCTGGGATAGCAGTAGAAGATGGCCCTGGTGCTTGGGCTCCTGCACCTGCGTGGGAGACCTGGAAGAAGCTCCTGGCTTCGGATCAGCGCTGCTCTGGCCTTTGCGGCCAATTGGGGAGTGAACCAACGGACAGAAGACCTCTCTCTCTGCCTTTCCTTCTCTCTGTGTGTAACTCTGACTTCCAAATAAGTAAATAAATCTGAAGAAGGAGAAGAAGAGGAGGAGGAGGAGAAAAGAGAGAAGAAGAACAGGAGAAAAGGGAGAAGAGAGAAAGAAAGGAAGAGGAGAGGAGAGACAGAGAGAAAGAAAGAGCAAGAGGGGGAGAATCAATTCCTGTGATAATGCATTAGTGAGAACTCTGCCCTCATGACCTACACATATCCTTAAGGTCTCACCTCCCAGTACCATCACAATGGCAATTGAACTTCAATGTGAGCTTCGGAGTAGATGAATCTTCAAACCACAGCAGCTTTGGACATGGATATCAGTTAAGGAAAACAATTATTGTCAAGAAAATGGTAAGAATAACCACTGGTCCCACTCAACCCTCCATCCTTCCAGGCCTTGGGTGAAGACTTACAGTCCTGAAGGAGAAAACCGATTTTCACTTTTTGATTATCATCCTCCAACCATACTTCAGAAACAATTCACGGACAACAGAATTAAAAGGTAAGCTTACTTGGGTACAAAAATTTATTGAAATCCACTCACATGAGGAATATTGAAAACATTCACAGAAAATGTGTACGGGGGGGGGGGCGCCTTAGGGTGTGATTGGGACTTTGGGCAGTCACTACGGGAGGCTCCATACAATCTGGCTCCCTGATTCCCTGGTGAGGGTCATCGCTGTAGAATCCATGCTCACACCAAGTACTACATGAATGCTTTGTGTGGTTCTTGTGGAAGTGTAGGCAAATATTATACCCACTGGGGCAAGTACCAAGGCATTGGTCTCTGAGGAGGTAAATGTGAGACTATGCCAACAGAGCAGAACTAACCTGCCATTTGATTAAAAAAGAATGAGAGATTTACCACACCCAATCTGGGAGTCACCTTGGACACTCTTCACACTAGAGCACTGAACAGAGCTCCCTGGCCATACCAACCACACACCTCCAGGTAGTCACTGAAAATTCAGGCACTCCATTAAGCCACAGAGGGATAGTCCAGAGATAAAAGCCATCACAGGGAAAAAGCAAAACAAAACAAAAAAGAAACCGATGAGTATCTCCCACAAATGCAAAATAATGAATGCAGCAATTCAGAAAAAAAGAATAAAGAAGACAACATGATGTCCCCAAAAGAACACAACACGATGAAGAGATTAAAGAAATGACAGAAATTAAATTCAAAAAATTGATCATAGGATTATTTAGAAGTAATCAGAAGCAAATCCATGAACTAATGAAATTCATATATGACATGAAAGAAAATTTCTCCCACGAAATTAGATCTTAAAGAGAAATCAAAATTAAATCCTGGAAATGAAGAATTCAATAGAACAAATAAAGAACATGGTGGAAAGCCTTAACAACAGGCTCAGTGAAGCAGAAGACAGAATATCCAAGTTGGAAGACAAATCTCTGGAAATTTTACAGTCAGACCAAAAAAAAAAAAAAAAAAGAAACTAGAAAACTAAAAAACACTAATGGAGATTCGATTCTATCAAACAACCCAACATACAGGTCTTAGAAGTTCCTGAAGGTGTAGAAAGAGAGAATGGAATAGAAGGCCTTCTTATAGAAATAATTACAGGAAAAATCCCTAATTTGGAGAAAAAAGGGACATCCAAGTACAGCAAGCACACAGAACTCCCAATAGAAATGACCAGAAAGGTCTTCACAATGACACATGGTACTCAAACTCTCCACAGTAAAATATATGGAAAAGATTCTAAAATGTACATGTGAGAAATGCCATATTACTTTCAGAGGATCTCCAATTAACTCTCAGTTGACTTCTCATCAGAAACCCCACAGGTTAGAAGAAAATGGTGAGATACACTCCAAGTCTAAGAAAAAAAAAAACTGTCAACCCAGAATACTATATCCTGCAAAGCTCTCATTTGTGAATAAAATGAAATAAATACCTTCTATAACAAACAGAAATTGAAAGAATTTGTCACCACCAGTCCAGCCTTACAAAAGATGCTTAAGGATGTGTTACACCCAAAAACACAGAAACATGGTCATCACTAGGAAAGAAGGAAAAGGCAGAAAATCTCCCAGTAAAAGTACAAAATAAATCCAAAGTAAGCAATAGGAATATGTATCTAAAAATGGCAGGGCCAAATGAGTACTTATCATAGTCATCTTGAATGCAAATTGCCTCACCTAGCAGAATGGATTAAAAAACAAAACCCAACTATTGGCTGCCTACAAGAAACACATCTCACCAACAAAGATACATGCAGAATGAAAGGGAAAGCATGGAAAAAGATATTCCATACTACCAGAAACAAAAAAGAGCTGTTGTAGCCATCCTAATATCAGACAAAATAGACTTTAACACAAAAACTGTCAAAAGGGACAAAGAAGGACACCATGTAATGATAAAGGGATCAATTCAACAGGAAGATGTCACTATTGCAAATGTATATGCATCTAATTAGAGGGCACCTGGATATTTAAAAGAAATATTAAGGTATCTAAAGGATGACATAGACTCAAATACAATAGTAATGGGAGACTTCAATATCCCACTTTCAGCAATGGACAGATCAACCAAAAACTCAGCAAGAAAACAACACTGTTAATTGACACTATAGACAAAATGGGCCTAACATATATCTACAGAACTTTCCATCCTACAGTTGCAGAATATACATTCTTCTCACCAGTACCTGGAACTCTCTCTAGGACTGACAATATGCTAAGCCATAAAGCAAGTCTCAGCAAATTCAAAAAAATTAAAATCATGCTATGCATCTTCTCTAACCACAATGGAATGAAACTAGAAATCAACAATTCAGTAATCTCTAGAAGATATGCAAAGAAAGGAGACTAAACAACATACTCCTGAATGAATAGTGAGTCATTGAAGAAATCAAAAAATGTATGGACACAAATGAAAATTATAATAAAACACAACAAAATTTATGGGATACAGCAAAAGTAGTGTTAAGGGGAAAGTTTATAGCAATTGATGCCTACATAAAGAAATTGGAAAGGCACCAAGAAAATGAGCTATCAATGCATTTCAAGGATCTGCAAAAACAGCAAACCAAACCCAAAACTAGTAGGAGGAAATAAATAATAAAAATTAGAGAATAAACAAAAGCAAAACAAAAAATACAAAAGATCACCAAAACAAACAGCTAGTTTTTCGAAAAGATAAAATTGACACAACATTGGCCCAAATAACCAAAAAAAGGAGGGAGAAGACCCAAATCAATAAAATTAGAGATGAATAATCAAATGTAATAACAAACACCACAGAAATAAAAAGAGTCAACAAAAATTACTACAAAGAGCTATATACCAACAAACCAGGAAACCCAGAAGAGATGGATAGATTCCTTGACATATACAACCTACCTTAATTGAGCTGTGAACAAACAGAAAACCAGAACAGACCAACAACCAAAATGGAAATTGAATCAGTAAGAAAGACCTCCTCAACAAAGAAAAGACCAGGACCTTATGGCTTCACTGCCGAATTCTACCAGACTTTTTAAAAAGAACTAACTCCAATTCTCTTCAAGCTATTCAAAACAATTGAAAGAGAAGAAATCCTCCCAAATTCTTTCTATGAAGCCAGCATCACCTTAATTCCTAACCCTAAAAAAATACAACAGAGAAAGAGAACTACAGACCAATTTTCATGATGAACATAGACACAAAAATCCTCAACAAAATTCTAGCCAGTTAAATCCAATAACACATCAGAAAGATCATTCACCTGGACCAAGTGGGATTTGTCCCCGGTATGCAGGGATGGTTGAACATTTGCAAATCAGTAAATGTGATATATCACATTAACAAATTGAAGAACAAAAACCATATGATTATTTCAATGAATGTAGACAAAGCATTTGATAAAATAAACACACTTTTGTCGCTCCCCCTCTTCATGGAGGAACGACACTAAACCTTGCCTAGGCTTCATATCCGAGTCACGGCACCATTATGTCGCTCCCCCTCTTCGTGGAGAAACGACACTAAACCCTGCCTAGGCTTCCTATCCGAGTCACGGCACCATTATGTCGCTCCCCGTCTTCATGGAGGAACGACACAGGACCCTGTGCTGTTCTTTTATCTGCTTGGCCCTTCCTGGGTTTGCTGCTGGTTCTTCCCAGGCTGGCTACCAACCCTTCCACCTCCGTGGAAGGGCGGTTCCCCCTGCCACTTTCCCCACTTCCGCGGGGGAGCGGCACACCGCCGGCTGGCTCTCTCGGAGGCTGCACAGGTGTTCCTTCAGATAGATGTTCCCCTTAGATGTTCCCGGTGCATGTTGTCTCTCTCCTCCTTTATATTCCTCTTCCACCAATCCCAACTCTGCTACCCACATGCCGAGTACGCTGCTCTCCTCCAATCAGGAGCAGGATCAGCTCCTGCATCATCACTCAAATTGGCGAGAGGCAGCTGCGTAGAAGTTGTTACTCCCTTCTCAGCGCCATATTGTGGGAGAGCAGATGCATAGAATAAGTCTTAATTCCAGTAACAGTCTAGTCCGAGTTGCTCCCCACAACTTTCATGATGAAAAATCTGAGCATCTTGGGTATAAAAGAAACATTCCTCAACACAATCAAGTCAATTTATGACAAACCCATGGCCAACGTTCTATTGAATGGGAAAAAGTAGGAAGCATTCCCTTGAGAAATGGAACCAGACAAGGATGCCCATTCTCACCATTGCTATTCAATATAGTCATGGAAGTTTTAGCCAGAGCTAGTAAGCAAGAAACAGAAATCAAAGGGATAAAATTGGGAAAGAGGAAGTCAAACTATCCCTATTTGCAGATGACATAATTCTATATATAGGAGATCCAAAAACTCCACCAAGAGACCATTCGAATGTATAGAAGAGTTTGGTAAAGAGACAGAATATAAAATCAACACAAAAATATCAACAGCCTTCATATACACGGACAATCCACAGCTGAGAAAGAACTTCTAAGAACAATCCTATTCACAATAGCTACAAAAATAATCAATACCTTGGAATAAATTTAACTAAGGATGTCAAAGCTCTCTATCATGAGAATTGCAAAACATTAAAGAAAGAAATAGAAGAGTATATAAAATCTTCCATGAATAAATCTTCCATGTTCATGGATTAGAAGCATCAATATCATCAAAATGTCCATACTACCAAAAGCAATTTACAGATTCAATGTGATACCAATAAAAATACCAGGGACATTCTTCTAAGATATAGAAAAAAATGATGCTGAAATTCATATGGAAACACAGGAGACCCCAAATAGATAAAGCTATTTTATATTATAAAAACAGAGTCAGAGGCACCACAATACCAAATTTCAGGACATACTACAAAGCAGTTCTAATAAAAAACAGCCTGGAACTGGTTCAAAAACAGATGAGTAGAACAATGGAACAGAATAGAAACTCCAGAAATCAATCTACGCATCTACAACTAACTTATCTTTGAAAAAGAAGCTAAAATCAATCCCTGGAACAAGGACAGTCTCTTCAACAAATGGTGCTGGGAAAACTGGATTTCCACATGCAGAAGTATGAAGCAAGACCTCTACCTTACACATTAGACAAAAATATCCACTCAAATCAATGACCCAATACTATCAAATTATTAAAGAACATTGGGGAAACCCTGCAAGACATTGGCATAGGAAAAGAGTTCTTGGAAAAGACCCCAGCGGCACAGGAAATCATACATAAAGGGAGCAGTCCAATTTAAGGAAAACATTGCATCGACTGGAGAAAAAAAAAAAAATGTTTAACCTGGATGTGGAGAATATAATGACTGAAAATGACTGAAAGGGGTTGAGGTTCTGATAATATTCCGTTTCTTTCTTTGAAAGGCAAAGAGATAAAGGGGTGGAGAGATAAATAGAGATCCTTCCTGCGTATTGATTCACTTCTCAAATGCCCATGATAGCAGGGCAGGGACATCCTAATGCCAGGAGCTAGGAACTTAATCCAAGTCTCCCTTGTGAATGGCAGGGACCCAAACCCAAACTACTTGAGCCATTACCTGCTGCCTCTCAGAGGCAGGAAGCTAGGACCAAGAGAAGAGCCAGGAATCAAACTCAAGCTGTCTACCATGAGACACAAGCATCCCAAACAGTGGCTTAACTTAGGCCAAATGTCCATCCCAAGGTTCTATTTACTGGTACAAGTGTGTGCATAATAAATCATCAATCTGTGTGCTTATTATTGGCTCGCTTTCTGTATGGATGCTTTTATTTATTTATTTATTTTTGACAGGCAGAGTTAGTGAGAGAAAGAGACAGAGAGAGTAATAGACAGTGACAGAGAGACAGAGAGAAAGGTCTTCCTTCCGTTGGTTCACTCCCCTAATGGCCGCCATGGCCGGTGATACGATGATCTGAAGCCAGGAGCCAGGTGCTTCCTCCCAGTCTCCCATGCTGGTGCAGGGACCCAAGCACTTGGGCCATCCTCCACTGCACTCCCAGGCCACAGCAAAGAACTGGACTGGAAGACGAGCAACCAGGACTAGTGCCTGGCGCCCCAACAAGGACTAGAATCCAGGGTGCCAGCGCTGCAGGCAGAGGATTAGCCAAGTAAGCCACAGCGCTGGCCGGATGCTTTTCTTTTTTTTTTTTTTTTTTTTTTTTTTTTACAGGCAGAGTGGACAGTGAGAGAGAGAGACAGAGAGAAAGGTCTTCCTTTGCCGTTGGTTCACCCTCCAATGGCTGCCGCAGCCGGCGTACCGCGCTGATCCGAAGGCAAGAGCCAGGTACTTATCCTGGTCTCCCATGGGGTGCAGGGCCCAAGGACTTGGGCCATCCTCCACTGCACTCTCTGGCCGCAGCAGAGAGCTGGCCTGGAAGAGGGACAACCGGGACAGAATCCGGCGCCCGGACCAGGACTAGAACTCCGGTGTGCCAGCACCACAAGGCGGAGGATTAGCCTAGTGAGCCGCGGCGCCGGCCCCGGATGCTTTTCTTAAAGAAGAAATTTAAATCAGAAATAAACAAGCCAGAAAAATGTATTAAACAATTCAATCCTAATTGGAAAAAAAATCAAGTATAAACATGTGAGGCAATGTTTTCAAAAGTGTTTAAACATTGTGTGAATCCTCATCTCATTTGAAGGGGAAAAGTAACCATTAGAGGAGAAAAAAAGCCTCAGTCCAAGTCATGAGGGGATTCTTTGGGCAGCAAACCCTTATTTACATGGTTATCCAATACCCATTTCCTTTTAGAAATATGCCTTGAATACTACATTTCCTGATTTGTCTTAATATCTATCCAGAGGTACCATGGTATTTAATAAATTGCTGTTAGGAGTCATTAAGCTGAAAAATGCTGCTATCAAACCACAGAATCTGAGCAGAAATACTGTGACCCTGTGGTGCTATGACCCCGTATCAATTTGATGTGGGATCAGAGCAGATGACAAAGATCTCAATCAGTCAGGCCCTTCAAACCACATTTACGTGAAAGTAACTCTTGGCTGTTGAAGGCAACCTCCTATTCCAGCGGAACCTTGTTTACAGTGAATAGGCTGTAGCCGGTTGAGGGTAAAGAGGAAGGAACTGCAGTGCTTCAGTGAGTGAACATGACGGCTTCAGCTCATGAAATGGCATCAGAGAAATAGGAACCCACTCAGGCCACAGCAGGCCAGAGCCCTGGCCCTAGAACAAACACCAGCACATCTAGGAGACCCACAAGCAAGATTGGCAGCAAAGACCACCCCTTGCTGAAGTGAGCGCCTGAAGAGGTAAACACTGATAGAAAACAGAAAGGCCGATCCACGACAGCGTAAATTGGTACAGCTGCAATGGGCTGTTATCCAGAAGTCCCAGTAAAGGACGTGCATAACCCCTGCCCCACACATTCGGCTCCTCAGGATCTGCCCCGGAGAATTCTGACCACAAGTGCCCACAGAGACATGAATGAGAATGTGCTTCACAGACTTGTATGTAATTCCATCCACAGGAGAATGGAAAAATAAATCAGATACATTCATACAACTAAATGCCATTCAGCAGAAAAGACGCCGAACTAGAATGCATATCAATCTGCCTTTACCTTACAAATATGTTTTTGATTAAAAGAATGCAATCATATTTTACAAATTTTAGAAACAGGAAAAAATTTTTATTATAGACGATAAGATAAAAAGATAGAAAAGATAACTATCCAAGTTAAGTACAGTGACTTCCTTGAGAAGAAGAGAGGGAGATATGAATAGGGAGGGCATGAGGCATTCATAATGCCTCAAGGTAAAGAGCTCACAGATATTCATCATGTTAATCTCCATACCTTTTGTATATCTGATATCTCATAGAACATTTAAAATGTAATCTCAAAAATAAAATTAGAATTCACTCATTCATCCATGTATATGTTCATTTATTCAATAAATATTTATGAGCATCTACTTCATGCCAGCCACCCTTCCAGAAGCTAAAAAGGGAAATGAGAGTAGCAGTAAGGGTACTCCATGACCTCAAAGTTATATGGTCTATTTGGAATGAAAATACACACAGGGGGATTTAGACAACAATGTAAGCATTTAACAGTGGAGGAATGTGTTGAAAACAAAGGCACAGCTTGAAACAGAACTTGGCTGTCAGGCGCTTGGCCACAGATGAGGCAGATCCTGGGGATGAAGCAAGACCAATCCCACAGAAACAAAGAGCATAAATTCTGCATTGGGTTCCATGCAGTTCTTTCTGGCAGGTGGCTCAATCCAAGTAAATAAAGGCTAAAATTCTGCAATGAGGGTGATCTCATGCTTTGTTGTGCTTTCTTTTCAAGACCAATGCCACAACTCTTTTCATGAAGGTGTAATAACGATGGGGCTGGATGCATCAGTCATTCTAATCTTTGTGTTCAAAGAGCACTCTGCAGCTGTTTTTCCCAAGGAGCACTTAATGTAAGAACGTATTTGTTCTCACTAGTCTATGCTCTCCCACTCAAAAGAATCAAGGGGCATCACAGAAGGGTTCAGTTCTTCTTGTTGACAACCATTTGTGTAGGACCAGGGAGGGAGTGTTACTGGTCATCACACGATGCCAGAGTTGTCTAAGAGAGGAGATAAGACAGCTTCTTGAATTCTATCGGCCCCAAGGGAAAGAACAACTTGCAACATTATTTATAGCCTGTATGATGCTAATAACAGCAGTAGCCAGCAAACTACATAGTGGTCTGACTCTAAGAACAGGCAGTTCAACTCAGCAGGGAGTATCCACAGGGCTGGCACAACAGCCTCTCAGAGCGCTCCAGGTCTCACCTGTGCACCTTGGGAAATGCTAGCTTTCCCAATGTACTGACCCCCAGTCTTTGGATGCTCCTCTTGGGACTGCTAAGAGCTGTACGTGCCTTCTTGATTCTCTGAATCTAGGTACCATCTGTTATTTATATTCTCTTAGGATTGGATTAAATATTATGTTTACCTTTATTTAATAGTTCTTTTTTTAAGATTTCATTTTCTTATTTTAATTTTTATTAATATAAAGAGAACAAATTTTATACATTTCACAAGTACAAGTCCAAGAAGACAACCACACTTCCCTCACTCCCCTGCTCTGCCCCAAACCTCCTCTCTTTTCTTAATTTTTTTTTCAGAGAAATAATTTTAATCCACTCTACATTCACAGGCTTAATTCATGACTAACCACAATAGTCAACAAGTAAAAACTAGGAAGACCACACTTCCCCAAGAGTATTAACATTAGTTAAAAATGACAACCATATATCAAAATGACCATTTTATTCCTATACATCCTTTTGTATTCCATATTACCTGCTATATATCAGAGAAAACATGATATTTATTTTTTTTACTTTTTTTAAAGATTTATTTATTTATTTGAGAGGTATAGTTACAGACAGATAGAGGACAGACAGAGAGAAAGCTCTTCCATCCATTGGTTCACTTCCCAAATGGCCGCAATTTGAAGCCAAGCATCAGGAGCTTCTTCCGGGTCGCCCACATGGATGCAGGGGTCCAGCACTTGGGCCATCTTCTGTTGCTTTCCCAGGCCAAAGGAGAGAGATGGATCAGAAATAGAGCAGCCAGGACTCAAACCAGCATCCATATGGGATTCCACCACTGCAGGGGGCAGCTTCACCCACTATGCCACAGCACCAGTCCCTGATATCTTTCTTTTTGAAATGGGCTTATTTCAGTAAGTATAATGGTTTCCACTTGCATCCATTTTGTTGCAAAAGACAGGATTTCATTCTTTTTTCTGGCTGAGTAGTATTCCATTTTGCATATATGCCACATTTTATTTATCTAGTCTTCAGTTGATGGACAATCAATCTGGGTTAATTCCATATCTAAGCTATTGTGCTTTGAGCTGCAATAAATATGGAGTGCAAATGGTATACAAATGACTCTTTCATATGCTGATTTCATTTCTCTTGGGATAATTCCCAGGAGTGGGATTTCTGGGTCATATGGTAAATCTATTTTCAGATCTTTGAGGAATTTCTATAATGCTCTCCATAATAGTATTAATATTAAATTTTCACTGGGGCCAGCGCCTTGGCTCACTTGGTTAATCCTCTGCCTGCGGCGCCGGCATCCCATATGGGTGCTGGTTCTAGTCCTGGTTGCTCCTCTTCCAGTCCAGCTCTCTGCTGTGGCCCAGGAGAGCAGTGGAGGACAGCTGGAGCGCTTGGGCCCCTGCACCCACATGGGAGACCAGGAAGATGCACCTGACTCCTGGCTTCAGATTGGCGCAGATTTTGCTGTTGCGGCCATTTGGGGAGTGAACCAATGGAAGGAAGACCCTTCTCTCTGTCTCTCTCGCTGTCTAACTCAAACTTTCAAATAAAAAAAAGTCTGTGTCTAACTCTAGATCATGAACATGTCATGCCACAAATTTTCCCTTTAGTTTTTACATGAATGTGATTCATCTTGAAGATCTGCTCAAAGTAGGGAGAGGATATCTCAATCTGTCTCTCTCTCTCTCTCCCTCTCTCTCTCTCTCTCTTTCTCTTTCTCTTTTTCTCACACACACACACCTCAAAAGTACCACATGGTAAAGCTAGAAGCAGAGGGCACATTACCCTGCTTTTAAAATATGTCTGGCAGATTTCAAGGATCACTTTCACATTTAAAAGAAACAGTTAAGGGGTCAACATTGTGGTATAGCAGGTAATGCCACTGCCTGTGAGGCTGACATCTTATGTTGACATTGGTTCATGTCCCATATGATCCACTTCTGATCCAGCTGCCTGCTAATGTCCTGGGAAAAGCAATAGAACATGGCCCTGCCACATGGGAGACCTGGATTAAACTCTTGGATCCTGGCTTCAGGCTGGTCCAGCTCTGGTCATTGCCACTATCTGGAGAGTGAACCAGCAGATGGAAGATGTGTGTGTGTGTGTGTGTGCACGCGCACGCGTGTGTGTGTGTCCCTCCTCTCTTTGTAACTCTTAACTTTCAAATAAATAATCTTTTTAAAAAAGAGAGAGAGAGTAAACGGCCAGCACCACGGCTCACTAGGCTAATCCTCTGCCTGCGGCGCCAGCACACCAGGTTCTAGTTCCAATCAGGGCACCAGATTCTGTCCCGGTTACCCCTCTTCCAGTCCAGCTCTCTGCTATGGCCCGGGAGTGCAGTGGAGGATGGCCCAAATCCTTGGGCCCTGCACCCCATGGGAGACCAGGAGAAGCACCTGATTCCTGGCTTCAGATTAGTGTGGTGTGCCAGCCACAGCGCGCTGGCCACAGCAGCCATTGGGGGGTGAACCAACGGTAAAGGAAGACCTTTCTTTCTGTCTCTCTCTCTCTCACTGTCCACTCTGCCTGTCCAAAAAAAGAAAGAAAGAAAGAAAGAAAGAAAGAAAGAAAGAAAGAAAGAAAGAAAGAAATCCCTCCCCTATACCCAGGGAGGAATATTAAAAAAAGAGAGAGAGAATAAACAAATGAATCAGACCACCTTCTATTCAAAACACCATCTCTTATGAAGTAGCAGTGAGGAAGCTCTAGAAGAGCAGATGTGGGACTGGCACTGTGGCATAGTGGGTAAATTCACCGCCTGCAGTATCAGCATCCCATCTGGGCACTGCTTTGAATCCCGCCTGCTCTACTTCCAATCCAGCTCTCTGCTATGGCCTGGGAAAATGGCAGAAGATGCCCCTAGTCCTTGGTCCATTGCAACTGTGTGGGACACCCAGAAGAAGCTCCTGGCTCCTGGCTTCAGATCGGCCCAGCTCCAGCTGTTGCGGCCATTTAGGAAGTAAACCAGCAAATGGAAGACTTCTCTCTCTGCCTCCTCCTTTCTGTAACCTTGCCTTTCAAATAAATAAATATTTTTAAAACATAAAATAAAATAAATTAAACTATCTCTGGGCCTCAAATGCATCTTTTTAGTTTCCATTAGAACATTCCAGAAGCTGCCATTTGGTATGCTAAAGTACCTTGATTTCCTGACAAATATCTGTATGTCTGCAACATCATATATAACAGAAAGAAATACACCTCTCAGGGAATATAGCTAAGACATGACTGAATTGTGACTCATTCAAGAAAGGCAAGTTACATAATGGGAAAGAAATTGAGAAAGAATTGTTGCAAGTCACCTATGTCACTGGATTCCTTCACAAAGTACATTGCTGTACACAGGAAAAAGATTTGTAACGCAAACATCCTGGAAAGTGGGAAGCGGTAAGTATATTCACAACTCTCTCCCCTTAGGGTTGAGGTTTTGCTCCAGAGCTGATTTCAGAGTTCCATTTCAATTGAAAGCTTTTACCCGATCTAAAATGTACTGACACTCCATCAGGTAGAATCCAATGAGGGAAATTGCTTCCTGCAATGATCTATGATTCATTCATTCCCATCTATGAGCTATTTAGAGGAAATTATCCATGGATTGTATCATTAGTTTAAAAGCTACTGCAGCTGTTTTTCTGTCAGTATAATGTTAAGGCATGCAGGATCATTAGTTGAGAAAACATATTTTGGAGAAGGTATATAACTGGTTCTCTCACTGGAACACTATGATTTATGTTGGAGAAACACAGCATTAGAAATTAAACTTTTAAGCATAAGTCATCTTTAGGACTAACATCTGAGTCTCTCTTCTCCCCTGACACACCCCACTGCAACCCATAAGGGGAATTCATAGGCTGAAAGACGGCCAGAAAGAGCAAGAACATTTCGAGAAGTGCCAAACATACTATGAAGACATTCCCATAATAATTGCAAAACTATGGATCCAATAAACTATGTCTCTATTGATTCACGCTGCTAAAAAGCAAGAAGCCAGTCTAAAGTTTCATTATTCTACTTGCTATTATTCTGTTGGACCATAACAGCCTATCTTTCTAGGTTTGGATCTGACTACTGACAGCTCTCTAGGCCATGAGGAGGGTGGCAAATGTGCCTATTACACCTCTGCCCACATTACTGATGCTGCTATCTTATTTTCAACTCTACTCTTGACTTTCACATCATCTCTTCTCCTCTTTTCTACATGAGAGTGAAACTCAATATGAGATGGCATTCAATGAAATCTATAAATGTCATGTTATTGTTTTCCAGCAAAAAATCATGGAAATGTATATTCAGAATATTATCTTACATTCTCATTATATTTCTTACTACCCAACACCAACTGAGCCATTCAAGTCATTCTAGGGAATGGAATGTAGTCTGAAACATCTCCATAAACAAAGCAGATATGGAAAACTTAAGAGTAAGGGGAGTCAATCAAGTTTAATAGAAGGCAAAGACTAGGTTTGGCTTGAGTATTTCGCAGGGCTATTGTCAGAATCTTGATTTCATGGCTTGCTCACATTAAGAGGTACAGAAGGGCATTTTATTATGTTGATTCTCAGGGAATCCTCCCACCTGTTCCATTGCTTTCCATGATTCACCTATGACATAAGGGCAGGAAGCTCAACGTCAGCTTTGTCACATTAAATATTTGGTGATTTTGAGTAAATCATCCCATCATGCTGAGCTTTATAGTCTTTACATGTAAAGTTGAAGATGTAAAAACTAAAAAAACTAAGGCCGGCGCCACAGCTCACTAGGCTAACCCTCCACCTTGCGGCGCCGGCACACAGGGTTCTACTCCAGGTCGGGGCACTGGATTCTATCCCGGTTGCCCCTCTTCCAGGCCAGCTCTCTGCTGTGGCCCGGGAGTGCTGTAGAGGATGGCCCACGTGCTTGGGCCCTGCACCCCACGGGAGACCAAGAGAAGCACCTGGCTCCTGCCATCGGATCAGCGCGGTGCGCCGGCCGCAGCGCACCAACCATGGCGGCCATTGGAGGGTGAACCAACGGCAAAGGAAGACCTTTCTCTCTGTCTCTCTCTCTCACTGTCCACTCTGCCTGTCAAAAAAATAAAAAATAAATAAATAAAAAATAATAATTAAAAAGAAACAGAATTTTGAGATCTAAATAAGATAACACGTGTTGATGAAGGGCGGGATGGGAGAGGGAGTGGGAGAGGGGAGGGCCACGGGAGGGAGGGAGGTTGGAGGGGAAGCCACAACAATACAAAAGTTGCATTTTATATTCTACTTAAAACTATTGGTTGAACTCTGTAATTAATACACAATTACTCTTAGGTGTTTAATTAATGCTATAACTAGTACTCAAATAGTATTTTACACTTTGTGTTTCTGTGTGGGAGCAAAATGTGGAAATCTTTACTTAATATACACTAAATTGATCTTCTGTATATAAAGATAATTGAAAATTAATCTTGATGTGAAGGGAAGGGGAGAGGGAGTGGGAGAGGGGAGCATTGTGGGTAGGAGGGAATTTACGGGGGTGGGGGGGAGGAAGCTATTGTAATCCATAAGCTGTACTTTGGAAATTTATGCTCATTAAATTAAAAAAAAAAAAAAGATAACACGTGTAAAGTACTTAACATAGTACCTGTTTTATAGTAAGTAAAGAATTCCCATTGTATTGTTATTAGAATTGTTCCTGGGAACTCAGTGACTAATTTTCAAAAGTGAATCTCCCTTTTTTTTCAGGCAGCCGGCAAGATGGCGGATATCCAGACCGAGCGCGCCTACCAGAAGCAGCCGACCATGTTCCAGAACAAGAAGAGGGTCCTGCTGGGGGAGACGGACAAAGAGAAGCTCCCGCGCTACTACAAGAACACTGGGCTGGGCTTCAAGACGCCCAAGGAGGCTATTGAAGGCACCTACATCGATAAGAAATGCCCGTTCACCGGAAACGTCTCCATCCGGGGCAGAATCCTGTCTGGCGTGGTGACCAAGATGAAGATGCAGAGAACCATCGTCATCCGCCGCGACTACCTGCACTACATCCCCAAGTACAACCGCTTTGAGAAGCGCCACAAGAACATGTCCGTGCACCTGTCGCCCTGCTTCCAGGACGTCCAGATCGGCGACATCGTCACGGTGGGCGAGTGCTGGCAGCTCAGCAAGACCATGCGCTTCAACGTGCTCAAGGTCACCAAGGCCGCCGGCACCAAGAAGCAGTTCCAGAAGTTCTGAGGCCCACGCCCACCCGCTCCCCAGACAAATAAAGCGATTTTCCCACTCAAAAAAAAAAAAAAAAAAAGTGAATCTCCTTCATATGTGAATAAAGGAAAGTATTAACAAAGTCCTGATTCATATGATTACATAACCATAAAGGGTTTTTAAAGCAGCCCACATTTTTTGAACTGAGCATTTATAGGAGGTGAATCCATGCAATCCAATATAGTAGTGGAAACCATTGCATCTGTCTACAGGGTTCAGGTGAACAAACACACACACCGGTGTGAAATCGTTTAGAATATGCACCAGAGTGTCTGTAATTAATGTCTCTTGGCAGTAGGTTTGGTGGATTTGACTTTTAACATTAAGTAAAAACTAAAATTGGGGAAAATGGAGTAAGAAAACTGGAAGAATCACGTTCTTATTTTTAATATCTCCTATTACTTCATTATGATGATCAAGGAAGTAGATATTTAGAGCATAATGCTGATGAACTATACACAAGGGAAAAGGCACTTAGGTGAAAACAAAAATGAGCCATAATCTTGCTGTAAAAGGATTAATACATCCTCTTCCAAATCCTTCTAGACCTTTATATATGACTATGCAGCAATATTTATGATAATACCTAATAATGCCAGCTACCCAGCAGATTTTTTAATGAGTTAGAGGTTATCATGGATTCATAATGTACACAGAATTTTTTACTAACTTATATCTTGGCAACTTTTTCCTATATCTTTAAATATTTACATAAATAATACTAATAATTGCTTAATATCTCAAAATAAGAATGCATAATTTTTTATATAACCAATTTTGGAAACATTAGATTCCTTCCTTTAAAATACATAAATAATGCTTTCATGCCTCAGTTAAAATTGATGTGTCTACAGCATATGTATGTATTTTAAGAGTGGAAAGACAGAGGTGGAACCATTCTTTCTAAATAAATATTTGCAATGTGTAAATTCAAGATTCATATGCCGACTTGAAATGTGGTCCTACAGAAAGGATTCCCAGAGAACAACACATCTGGCACATAATTTTTCACTTTTGCCACAATCCCAGACTAGCAGGTACACCTGTTTGCAGTCTAACCTCCCCTCTCCAGTACTGAAGGAGTTGGATGTTCTTACAGGCAATGCAATAAATCTTTAGGAAAGATACCCATAAAGTCTCATTCAAGATACTTAGTGTGGGAGACTGGCAGAAACAGAAAATCCCAACTATAATATCACTGAGCCATTTGAGAAATAGGCAATCAAGTCTTGATTAATGAGCATTTCCCACATCATTTATGCCCAATGTCACTGCAGCTTACTTGTGAAAACTCTTACATCATCCCAGAAGAAATACCATTTTCTCTGGTTCTGAAATCTGTTCCCTCCGATGTCCAATACTGTTTCCTATGCTGCACCAAGAACAGTCAGGTACACATAAAAAAGTAAAAGAATTATCAGATTTAAGCAAGACAAAGAGAAAACAAATAGCTCTGAAACACAGAGGATGATTTTTAAATTGCAGCCCGAGGCTATCTTCAGTTTCCTTAAAGGTTCTCTTCTGTATCTCTGAGCCCCAGATAATTTCATGTTTCTTCCTTACAACTCAGGAGTAGCATCAGTATGAGTTAGCCAAGCAGAAAGTGGAAAATGTGTATCTTTAAGGTCAAGCTCAAATGCACTTTTTTTTTTTTTTTTTTTTTTGACAGGCAGAGTGGACAGTGAGAGAGAGAGACAGAGAGAAAGGTCTTCCTTTGCCATTGGTTCACCCTCCAATGGCTGCCGCAGCCGGCGCGCTGCGGCCGGCGCACCGCGCTGATCCGATGGCAGGAGCCAGGAGCCAGGAGCCAGGTGCTTTTCCTGGTCTCCCATGGGGTGCAGGGCCCAAGCACCTGGGCCATCCTCCACTGCACTCCCTGGCCACAGCAGAGAGCTGGCCTGGAAGAGGGGCAACCAGGACAGAATCCGGCGCCCCGACCGGGACTAGAACCCGGTGTGCCGGCGCCGCTAGGCAGAGGATTAGCCTAGTGAGCCGCGGCGCCAGCCTTCAAATGCACTTCTTCACAATTGTGTTTCTCAATCCTTTTTTCATTATCATCATGCTAAGAAGCCCTTTTTGAAAATTTTTTCCTAATTGTTGCCCTCTGGTGAGTTTGCAGTCCTTCAGATATACTGTATATTATACACATTGGATATCTATAAACTTAAAAATCTTACCCAGGGGCCGGTGCCGCGGCTCACTAGGCTAATCCCCCGCCTGTGGTGCCGGTACTCCAGGTTCTAGTCCCGACTGGGGCGCCAGTTCTGTCCCGGTTGCTCCTCTTCCAGTCCAGCTCTCTGCTGTGGCCCAGGTCCTTGGGCCCTGCACCCACATGGGAGACCAGGAGGAAGCACCTGGTTCCTGGCTTCAGATCAGCGCAGCACACTAGCCGTAGTGGCCATTTTGGGGGTGAACCAACAGAAGGAAGACCTTTCTCTTCGTCTGTCTCTCTCACTGTCTAACTCTGTCAAAAAAATATTAATTAATTTAAAAAAATCGTACTCAGGGGCCAGTGTTGTGGGTTAACAGTGGGTTAAGCTGCCACCTGCAATGCCAGCATCCTACATCAGAGTGCCAGTTTGAGTCCTGACAGCTCTGCTTCTGCTCCAGCTCTGTGCTAATGTGCCTGGGAGAGCAGCAGCAGATGGCCCAAGTACGTAGGCCTCTGCAACCCATGTGGGAGACCTGAATGGAGTTCCAGACTCCTGGCTTCAGCCTGGCCCAGCCCTGGCCATTGGGGCCATTTGGGGAGTGAACCAACAGATGGGAGATCTCTTTCTTTCTGTCTTTTCATCTCTTTCCCACAATGCTTTTCAAATAAGTAAAATAAATCCTTAAAAAATACTCTTCTAAAATAAAAGCACAACTTTTTTGAGTGTATTAAATATTCAAGTTGGTATTAATAAACACTTCTTGAATCATTCTTGATGCAAATATATAGCATTCCCAAGACAGTCTCTTTACAATTTCTTATTTATATAAGGTGAACATATTTAATGTATTTCATATGTACAGATTTAGGAGTATAGTGCTACTTCCCATCCTACTCCCCTACCTCCCTCTCTCCAACCCTCCTTCCTCCTTCCTTTCTTTTTCTTTCTTATAATTTTTACAATGACATACTTTCAGTGTACTTTATAATCATAAGCTTAACCTTCCACTAAGTAAAGAATTCAACAAGTAGTAAGAAAAAAAATGTTCCTCAACAGTAGAGACAAGGGCTGTAAACAATAATCAAATCTCAAAATGTCAATTTCACTCATATACGTAACATTTTTATACACAATTAGTTAATACAGATCAGTAAAAACATATGATATTTGTCTTTTGGGGACTGGTTTATTTCACTAAGTGCAATGGTTTCCAGTTGCATCTCTTTTGTTGCAAAAGATAGGATTTCATTTTTATGGGTGAGTAGTATTGCACATTTCTATTTTTTAAAGATATAATTTATTATTAATTTAAGAGGTAGAGTTAGAGAGAGAGGGAGATACAGAGAAAAAGGCCTTCCATCCACAAGTTCACTTCCCAAATGGCTGCAACAGCCAGAGCTGGGCCATTATGAAGCTAAGAGCCTGGAGCCAGGAGTTTCTTCCAGGTTCACCACACAGGTGCAGGGGCCCAGGCACTTGAGCCATACTCTACTGCTTTCCCAGGATGTAACAGAGAGCTGGATCAGAAGGGGAAAATCCAGGATTTGAACTGGCGCCCATATGGGATGCGGTGTCACAGGCAGTGGTTTTACCTGCTACATCACAGCGCCAGCCCCATATACCACATTGCTTTATTCAGTCATGAGTTGATGGAAATCTGGATTGATTCCATATCTTAGTTATTGTGAATTGAGCTGCAATAAATGCAAAAACATGGGGGTACAGATAAGTCTTTCATATTCTGATTTCAGTTCATTTCAATAAATTCCCTGTAGTGGGATGACTGGGTCATATAGTAAATCTGTCTTCATCTTTCTGAGGAATCTCCATACTGTCTTCCACAATAGCTGTACTAGTTTACATTCCCATCAACAGTGGATTAGGGTATCTTTTTCCCCACATCCTCACCAGCATTTATTGCTTGTTGATTGCTGTATAACAGCCATTCTAATTGGGGTGAGGTGGAACCTCATTGTGGCTTTGATTTGCATTTCCCTGATGGCTAGTGATCCTGAGCATTTTTTCATGTGCCTGTTGGCCATTTGGATTTCCTCTTGAAAAATGCCTGTTCGAGTCCTTGACCATTTCTTAACTGAATTATTTGTTTTGTTGTTGTTGATTTTCTTGAGCTCTTTATAAGTTCTGGATATTATCAGTTGACTAGGTTGTCAATAATTTCTCCCATTCTATAAGTTACCTCTTCATTTTGCTGGTTCCTTTGCAGTACAGAAGCTTCTTAACTTGGTATAACCACATTTGTCTGTTTTTTCATTCATTTTCTGTGCTTCTTAGGTCTTTTCCAAGAAATCTTTGCCTAAGCCAATGTCTTGCAGAATTTTCCCAATGTTCTTCTCTAGTAATTTGATGGTATTAGGTTGTATATTTATATCCTTGATCCTTTTTAAATTGATTTTTGTATAAGGTGGAAGATAGAGGTCTTGTTTCACACTTTTTTGTTGTTTTTTTTTAAAGATTTTTATTTATTTATTTGACAGGTAGTTACAGACAGTGAGAGAGAGAGACAAAGAGAAAGGTCTTCCTTCCGTTGGTTCACTCCCCAAATGGCCACTATGGCCGGCAGCGTGCTGATCTGAAGCCAGGATCCAGGAGCTTCTTGCCTGGTCTCCCACGTAGGTGTAGAGACCCAAGCACTTGCGCCATCCTCCACTGCCTTCCCAGGCCACAGCAGAGAGCTGGACTGGAAGAGGAGCAGCCGGGACTAGAACCCAGCGCCCATGTGGGATGCGGGCGCTGCAGACGGAGGATTAACCTAGTACGCCACTGTGCTGGCCCCTTGTTTCATACTTCTGCACATGGATATCCAATTTTCCCAGCACCATTTGTTGAAGAGACTGTCCTTTCTCCAGGGAAAGTACACCTTTTAAAAAAAAAGTTACTGGGGCTGGCATTGTGTTATAATGGATTAAGCCACTACCTGCAATGCCAGCATCCCATATGAGCTCCACTTTGAGTCCCAGCTCCACTTCCAATCCAGCTATCTGCTAATGCAGCAAATGACCCAAGTGTTTGGGACCCTGCATCCATGTGGAAGATCTGGAAGAAGCTCTCGGCTCTTGGCCTAGCCCAACCCTGGACATTGTGGCCATTTGGGGAGTACGTAGAGATGGAAGGTTCCCTCCCTCTCTTCTCTCTCTCTCTCTCTCTCTCTCTCTCCTTTTCTCTCTGTAACTCTGCTTTTCAAAGAAATAAAATAAATCATTTTTTAAAAAAAAAAAGTTACTGAACCAACAGGTTCTTGATTGGTGCATGTGGTCAATGAAACACTCAAACAAAAGGAATCTCACATTAAGAAAGGTTTATTGAGGCTGGCGCACGGTACAACTGGCCAATTCAGAGGACTGAGCCCTGACTGCTCCACTTCTGATTCAACTCTTTGCTGATATACCTGGGAAAGCATCAGAAGATGGCCCAAAGATATGGAACCCTGCCACCATATGGGAAACCTGGAGGAAGTTCTAGGCTCCTGGAACCGGTCTGGCCCAGCCCGTCTTTGAGGCCATTTGGGGAGTAAACTCTATGTCACTCTGCCTGTCAAATAAACAATTTTTTCAAAAGAAAAAAAGATACATTGGGAGCATGCAGACAAGGAGTACACTAGGAAGAGTTCCCAAATCGGGTTTAGAAGGAATCAACACAATAAAGACAATTTGTGACAACCCATGGTCAGCATCCTATTGAAATGGGAAAAGCTGGAAGCATTTCCACTATGATCTGGAACCAGACAAGAATGTTCACTCTCACCATTGCTATGCAATATAATCCTGGAAGTTTTAGCTAGAGCCATTAGGTAAGAAAAAGAAATTAAAGGAATACAAATTCGGAAGGAGCAATTCAAACTATCCCTACATGCAGATGACGTGATTCTATATATAGGGGACCCAAAAGACTCCACTGAGAGACTATTGGAACTCATAAAAGAGTTTGGTTAAGTGGCAGGATATAAAATTAACACACAAAAATCAATAGCCTTTGTATACACAGACAATGCATGACTAAAAAGGAATGTCTATGATCAGTCCTATTCACAACAGCTACCAAAAATATTCAATACCTTAGAATAAATGTAACCAAGGACATAAAATATCTCTATGATAAAATTACAAACTATTGAAGAAAGAAATAGAAGAAAACACAAAAAATACAAAAATCTTCCATGTTCATGGATTAGAAAAACAAAAATTATCAAGATGCCCATACTATTGAAAACAATTTACAGATTGGATATGATACCAATCAAAATATCAAGGACATTCTTCTCAGATACAGAAGAAACAATGGTGAAATTCATATGGAAACACAGGAGGCCCCAAATAGCTAAAGCAATCTTATACAACAAAAACAAAGCCAGAGGCATCACAATTCCAGATTTAAAGACATACTACAGGGCAGTTATAATCAAAACAGCCTGGGACTGGTGCAAAAACAGATGGCTAGATCAATGGAACAGAATAGAAATTCCAAAAATCAATCCACACATCTATAACCAACTTATCTTTGAAAAAGGAGCAAAACTCAACCCCTGGAGCAAGGACAGTCTCTTCAACAAATGGTGCTGGGAAAACTGGATCTCCACATGCAGAAGTATGAAGCAAGACCCCTACCTTACCCCTTACACAAAAAAAAACACTCAAAATTGATTACAGACCTAAATCTATGACCTGATACAATCAAATTATTAGAGAACACTGGGAAAATCCTGTAAGACTTTGGTATAGGCAAAGAGTTCTTTAAAAATACCACAGAAGTACAGACCATGAAAGCCAAAATTGACAAATAGGCATAAAAATTGCATTAAAAAATTACATAAAATTGAGAAGCTTCTGCACTGTAAAAGAAACAGTCAGCAAAGGGAAAAGGCAATTATTTGCAAACCATGCAACTAATAAAGGATTAATACCCAGAACTTATAAAGAGCTCAAGAAATTCAACAACTAAAAAGCAAACAACCCAGGGAAGAAATTGGGCAAAGGACTTAAATAGGCATTTTTCAAAAGAGGAAATCCAAATGGCCAACAGACATGTGAAAAAATGCTCAGGATCACTAGCCATCAGGGAATTGCAAATTAAAACCACAATGAGGTTTTACCTCATCCCTCTTAGAATGGTTTTCATATAGAAATCAACAAACAACAAATGCTGGTGAGGATGTGGGGAAAAGGTACCCTAATGCACTGTTGGTAGGAATGTAAACTGGTACAGCCACTGTGAAAGAAAGTATGGAGAGACCTCAGAAATATGAATATAGACCTACCATATGACCCAGCCATCCCACTCTTGGGAATTTACCCAAAGGAAATTAAATCAACATATGAAAGAGTTATCTGTACCCCCATGTTTATTGTACCTCAATTAGTAATAGCTAAGACATGGAATCAACTGAGATGCCTATCAGCTGAAGACTGAATAAAGAAATTATAGTATATGTGCACCATGGAATACCACACAGTGTCAAAAAAATTGAAATCCTGTCATTTGCAACAAAATGGGTGCAAGTGGAAAACATTATACTTAGTGAAATAAGCCAGTCCCAAAATGATTGCTATCCTAAGTTCTCCCTGATCTATGGTAACTACTAGATTACCTAATAGTCAATCTATAGAAGTGAAATTGACACTTTGAAATACAATGACTTTGAACAGCCCTTGTCTTGAATGTTGAAGAACAGTGTTTTTTAATACTATTTGTTGAACTCTGTACTTACTGTAAGATTAATCTTATGTGTATAAAGTTAATTGAAAATAGATCTTAGTAAAAAATAAGAATGGGAATAGGAGAGGGAGGAGGAAGAAGGGTGGGAGAGCAGACTGGAGGGAGGGCAGGATGGGAAGAATCACTATGTTCCTAAATTTATACTTAAGAAATGCATGAAGTTTGTATACCTTAAATGAAAGATTTCTGGGGGAAAAAACTATGGGATGCTTTCCTCGATATTACATGTCACAGATTGAGTCCCCCCCCCCCAAAAAAAAATACTCTGACATGGAGGGGTGTGCAGGCAACTCATTGGATAATGTACCCTTGATCAACATCTATCAGAGAAAAAGAGGAAGGGGTGTGAGGAAGGGGAACTGGACTTCAACACAGTTACAACAAGGTTTTCAGCTGATTCCCACAGGGAGTGGTGAGAGCATGAGACAATGCCTTCAACTAAGAGCAGTTTCCAGTGACTCAGCTGAGAGCTGTTACGTGCCAACAGTCCCAACAGCTGGAAGAATGAACGTGTCAGTCCTAAAAGAGAGAAGGGCAGGGCTGGGAGGTGGAGCACAACATCCACTTCAGTCTACCCTTGGTCTGATTGGATTCACTTTTTCTGTGTAATAAAATCTGGGAGCAACTCCTTCAAGATTCTTATTGACCTCTTTTCTTAGTGTAAGAGTCAAACTCATACAGTTCCCAAGTCCTTTATCCCTAGGACTATTTTCTTACTAATATATTGGCTTTATTTGGAATGGGGCCTGCATATCTCTTATGTTGAAAAGTCTCATTTGTTTTTATAAGAAGATCAATAGAGAATAAATGATAGGGTGGGAATTTGGTCTAGCAGTAAAGATGCCAGCTACACCCATATCCTGTATCAGAGTAACTGGGCTTAAGTCCAGGTTCCACCCCCAAATCTAGCTTTCTGCTAATGGAGACCTTGGGAAGCATCAGATGATGGCACAAATGGTTAGGCCTTTGCCAATCACAAGGGAGATTTGGATTGAATTCCTATGACTCAGTTGCAGCCTAGCCCAGCCATTGCAGATGTTTGGGGAGTGAACAAGCAACCAGCAGATGGGACTCTTCTCTTCTCTTCTCTTCTCTTCTCTTCTCTTCTCTTCTCTTCTCTTCTCTTCTCTTCTCTTCTCTTTTCTCTCTCTCTCCCCTCTCCCTATTTCAAGTTAAAAAGAAATAGAAACTATATTAGAATGAGATGAGACTATATTATAATTAGAAAGAGAGGAAAACATTGGATGCACAGAAAATGCACTCACTTTCAAGTTTTGTGCAGCTGAATAAAGATGAGGCATGAGTCATGGAAGAACATCAAGAAGGTCAACAGTGAAAGGCAAGGGAAGGTGGCCTCTGTGCAGGTTGAGGACTGGAGTGGTAGAGAAACCAATGGACTTAAAGGAGTCTGAACTACAGAAATGTAAAGGGAATGTGTATGTGTGTGAAGTCTGGTCATCCATTATGAGAGCTATGATATCAAAGTACTAGGTATGAGCACATCTTATATCTGAAATCCAGACTGACACAAGGACATGATACCTAGCATATAATAAATACTCAAAACATGTTACTTCTATTCTCCTTATTCTGAGTATCGTGTTGATTCTTACAATTTTATCTGGAATTGGAATGTGGATGAGGCAATCTCCTTCCAATCTCACAACTCAGATAAAAAAAAAAAACTAATACTAATGTTCCTATAGCTAAGCCAACTCGGAAAGCTTCCTTCTCAAGTACTAACCACAGGCTTTGGGTTTTCCAGGTTCTGTAGCTGGCGAAAACTTCAGGTTATCCCCATTAATGAAGGCGTATGCACACCTGATATAACCACACACTGAGAGTACAGTTGTGAGTAAGACAAACCAGGGTCCTGCTCTGAAGGGTTTAACCTCTAACAATAGACAAAATCTCTAAGTATGAAATAAATGTTAAGCTTATTGTAGACAAACATCAAGTCATGAAGGTTATGAGGAGGAAAAAGTCATGGAATTTCACAGATACTATCTGAGCAGGGATTGTATCTCGTATACTACAGCAAGGAAGGGTCTGTGAGAAGGTGGTATGAGGGCCAAGAACCTATGATGAGTACCCAACTTTGTGAAGATTTTGGGATGTTCCTTCAAGGCTGAGGGATCAATGAGCACAAAAGCCTTAAGGTAAGAATGAATTTGGCATACAAAAGGAACTACAGCATCGTGACCTTGGTGTAGCAGGCTGGAAGGGAGGTCAGGCCAGGGCAAAGGCCAGATTCCAAGCATTTATAGAGCTTGGGGGCATCTATATTCACCCATGGGCAATGAGAAGCCACAGAGGAGTTTTAAGCAAGGGGCTGGCCTAATCTGAAAATAACATTCAATTCCAGGCTTGGGAAAAAAACCTAAATGATCCCTTAGCCCTAAACATTTAATTTTAGGGGTGATCAGTTAGAAAGAGAAAAGAGGAGGAGGCCTTGCCCAGAGTCACCCATGAGGCTGGGAGAAGTATCAGATCAAGGACAACCTCTGTCTCTTGACCTCTAGTTTCTCCACAGCTGCCTGTCACCACCCAAGTCCTTAATACTGGTTACTGGTGACAGAGGAATGAGCCCCACTGCATTCTAAGATGTCAACTAGCCTGTCTATTCCAGGACTTCTTTTTCTTCTCAGTCCTGTGCTCCTAAAAACACCAGGGTCTGTGCCTAAGATATTTCCTAAGACACTAGGGCTGGAGGTGCTACAGGGTTCTCTGCAGAAATGGGCAAAATGTGGCCCAGCGCTGTGGCATAGTGGGCTAAGCCCCTGCCTACAGCACCAGCATCCCATATGGATAGTTCTAGTCCTGGCTGCTGCTCTTCCAATCCAGCTTTCTCCTATGGGCTGGGAAAGCAGTGGAAGACGGCTCAAGTGCTCAGGCCCCTGCACTCAACATAGGAGGCTGGAGGAAGCTTCTGGCTGCTGGCTTTGGATAGGCTCAGCTCCAGCCATTGCAACCAACTGTGGAGTGAACCAGCAGATGGAAGACCTTTCTCTGTCTCTCCCTCTCTCTATCTGTAACTCTACCTCTCAGATAAAAAATTAATGATCAAAATATTCCATTCTGAATTCCACACATTTCCTCTCTTGGGTTCTGAATGAAGGTGTTCAAGGCCAGAGTTTCATGGAGGCCCTGTTACAGCATCTCCTTCCTAATCTCCCATAACCCCCTCTTTCCAAGCACCAAAACCAGAACAAAAGATTGACTAGGAGTAGGACAGGACTTTGTTTCTCTTCCCAGTCCACAAATACTCTTTGTCAATAATAATAAAAACAATAAACAAGAAGCCACGCATTTCAATTCAACCAATTCTGTCCCACTCTGATCCCAGCCAGGCCCCATGTTATATAACAGCCAAGAGAAGCCATGACTCCTCCCCAAAGCCTTCCTTACTGAGGCTTTACCAAGTGAAAATTTACTTTTGGGGACAGTGTCACCCTTGCAAAGGGCAGCCCTGTATTTCTCTGTGACTTGAGTGCTGTCAGCACTGCCCAGAGCATGCTGGGAGAAAGGATTTACCATTTAAACACTTCTCGATAATTCATGGGCCTCAGCACAGATGCATGCTCGTGGAGGAAATAATCAATCACTAGGAAAGACCTCCCTCCCATTCAGATGAGCCCTGGGCCTCCTGCTAGCCCATTCTACTAAACTGGAGGACAGCCTGCCCTGATTATTGGTTTTCAGGACACAGATGGGAATTTTGTCATTCCCTCAAGTTTAAGGCCTAATACAAACTGGGGTTTGGAAAAATAGGTTCATATAGGGAAAATAGGAGAGGAGGAGAGATGTTTCCTTCATCAGGTCAGTCTTAAGGGAGAAGCTTCCAAGTAGCCCTGCAGGCAATGAGAAATCACGTGTGAATCTGTGAGCCTTGTATCTGAGCCAGACTGAAGCTTCCTAGTTAAGCTGGTGATGCGGACATACACTGAGCAGTGATTAGCTAATCCGCTAGCAGAGTAAGAGGAAAGTGCAGCAGAGAGACTGGAGGGAAAGCAGGAGATTAAGTAGAGGCCAGAAGCAACCAGAGAAAAAGAAAATCACTATTCATGAATCTGACAACCAAAGGGAGAGAGAAGTTGAAACCTAGAATTGCGTGTGTCTCCATCGCTCGAAGTCCAGCTACTTCGGTCGGAAGCTAAGGTCATTCTCCTTTGCAATGCTCAGGAGCTCTAAGAGATACCCGTTTCCTGTCTCCATAGGCTACAGAGATCAGAAGGTCCTCACATTCCCTGTCACGTGTGTCACACTGACCTGAGATCCGTGTTCTGATAGAGGCAGCTCTGGGTCTGCTGCTTCCTGTGAGCTCCTTGCCTTCCGGAGCAGAGGAAGGCTTTGGCCTGTCAGAGCAGCTGGGACATAGTTTCCCTCCCTGTTCTACTTAGGCATTGGTGTAAGAGCCTCTGTGGAAAGGAAAAGCGACCCCGCCCCTAGGACTTTTGTTCATTTCATTCAGGGCTCTCACAAGAGAAAATACTCACGCCTCCCCGGTAAAACCCGCTGACGCAGATCTCATTTACACCACAGATACCAGTGGAATTTGACATTTTAGTTGGGCTCAAACTCTAAAATTTATTTGCAAAAATAAATTGTTAGAGAGGAATTTTAGTTACTAACCAGTCTTTCAAGTAGGCTGGTCTCCCATGAAATCACCCCTGACGCGGCCTTTGAGACCCTCAAGGACCTGACCTCTGTCCGGATCTCTGATATTCTAGCACTCATCTCCTCCCTTGGGCACAGGGCCTTTGCACATGCTCTTCTTTCCAGCTGGAAATTTCTGCAGCGCTGCCCACAGTTAATAGTGCCGCTTAGTCTAGTGGTCTCAGCCTCCCTGCCTCACAGATGAGGTCAGGCCTCCTAAGTAGAGGTTTCCCAGACTGCACATTACTCCTCCAAGCATGTAGGATTTGGTCCTACTGTATCTTAAAGGTTCCAGGTCAGAGCAAGCTTCACAGTTTCCAACTAGCTAAAGAGGACCAACGTGGCTGGGAATAGTGGGAAGGAAGAATAAGTAGATCAGAGAAGTGAAGATATCAGGTGAGTCAGGCCATGAAAGTTACAGTCAAGTTTTTATTTGAGAGCAATCAAAAAAAAATGGAGGATTTTGGGTGGTAGAGAGACATGATTTGTATTGATTTCTATTGTAAATGATTACTATATCTGCTGTGTGGAAATGGATCAAGGCATGGGGCAATTTTACAGACAGTTGGAAGGCTATTATTGCACTAGGTGTATTTAGTGGGGCTCTACTGTGCTTATTTAGTAGAAGTGCAGAAAAATCAATGGATTCCATGTATTCTCAGGAAGAAGACACCACACAATATACCAATAGACTAAATGTGGTGTGTGAGGGGAAGAGTACTAGGTTTTGGCTTGACTAAGTAAATGCAACATTTATTGACACAAGGAAGATTAAAGGGAGCAACAAAGAAGGAAAAGGCAATGTTCCTTTGGTAAGCTCAATTTGTCTTTTAGGTAACCAAGTGGAAATATCAAGAAAGCAGGCGGAATTTCTAGTAAAGGTCAGAGCTGGAAAAAATATTGGGCAATTATTGACCCATAGATGGGTTTACCAGAGTTGGCATTGCTGCTTGTGTGAAGTGGAGGGAGAGGCCGCCATCAATGATGCTTGCAAGAGAGTAGACATAAAGGACCACGTGACCTAACTGAAGGACAAGAGGGGAAAGGACCTTGGAGCACCGTGAACAGGAGAAAAGCTAAAGGGTGGAGAATTGAAAGTCGTGATGAGGTTGTGCAGTTGCTAATGTGGGAGATCTAGAGTGGATAGGATAGAAGGACAGGAGGTGGTGGTGAAAAAGACTATAAGGAGGCGAAGACCACTGCAGAGCCACCTAGGTAGGCTTGCTGGCACATTCTGAATCCCTGCCATTTACTGTGCTGCTGCAAAATGGCTTCTCTCCTTTTATTCTTCTGATCCATCCTCGAGCGGTGTCACTGACACCATCACTTTGAATCAGCTTGAAGTGTCTGTGGGCTTCCCATATATCGCCTGTTGAATGGGGATTAAAGCTGCTCCAAAATAATCTGTGAAACCTTCCTTCCAGCTTGCCGTTGCACTGCTTGATTTCTGGATGGAGTTAGTTGAATCTGCCTGGCTCTCCTACTCGACACTATAGTCTAGGTTCTCGGCACTACTACCTGTGCAAGATCATGCCCCCTGCTGTGGATTCTCTTGGGTGATAATTATGATTTCAGCCAGCTTCTTAGAACTAAACCACTGGCCAACATGGCAACCCAGCTGGCTCGGCTGCTTGTCCAGGAGGGAGAGGATTAGGAACCACTCAGGACTTCCTTTGCGATCCCCTCCATGGAATGCCTTCTCCTGCAGACACAGCTCCGCACTCACCAGCTCCTCTTCCCATTTTCTCTCTGCCCATGACAAATATGTTCTCAAGAGCTTTCACATGTTCTGCCTGGTATATTTTAATTGTTTATAGAAATGGCATTACATATTCGTTACTCTACTTTCTTCTTTTCAATATCTTTTTATGGAATTAGAACTCAATATTTTTGTTCCTCATTTTTATATGAAATTTGGTTACCTTCCTCCCTAACTATACAACCCTAGAGCTCCCTCTTCTGCTGTTTCTGCAAAGTGCTCATAGTGTATCATCATTTTCTGGAAAAATTTTCTAGCTCTGGTCTACTCCCATAGCATCATGTGGACTTTGTTTCTGCTTTGTCTCTGTTGACCCCAGGTTGCCCACTTCGGATCTTAGTGCTGGCAGTTCTTACCCATTGTGAGGTTTTGTCCGGTAAATTATGATCATTTTTGGGACCCAGAGAGACTCCCAAACCCCTTCAGATCTGACCATCATTGTACATTTTAGCGAAGTCTGTAAAATTCTTCCCAGTCTAGCAATTGTTCTCCGAGGCTCAGCCCTCTGAGGTTTCTGGTGAACACCTGCCTGCTTATCTGGGGCACTGGGACACGCATTTGATGGCCCATTGCTTTGCTTCACTTTCTCTAGCACAGCTATTGACACAGTTCAGGTCTTGAAGCATTGCTGGTTTCCCCCTGTCTACTCATATTTAGCATTCATGAGAAATCCTACCATTTAGTTTTGTTGTAAATGTTGACCACGGACTGTGGGAGGCTCTTGTACCTAATTGTACCATTTAGTTTTTTCAGGGCATAAAATATATTTCATGTGGGCATAAACACTTGGAGAAAAGTTATGGCACCACTGCCATTTTCCCAGACCCTTTTGGGTTATCTGTTTAAGCCATTTAACAACACTCTGGGGTACTTACCGCTATTATTCCCATTACACAGATGAGGAAACTAAGGCTAGAATTTTAAGCAAATTCCCAAGATCAACATTTTAAGTGGTTGAATTCAGATACAAATCCAGTCATTTTGCCACTAAGCACAGACTACTCACCACTCTGCAAGGCTGTATCCACCTGTCATTAAGCTATCTAAGGAACGAATAGAAATTGAACAAATGAAGAATAGGAAGAAACTTGTTCTAGGTGGACAGAATAGGACAAAGACCCTGGGACTTCCATGCTTCAGAGGACTAGAAAGAAGCCAGTGAGGGTGGAGACTTGTGAGACATGGGAGGAAATCATGAAAAGGAAGCCAAAGCAGACTGTTCAGGACACCGCGCACCATGGGACAATTTTGGATTTTATCCCCTATGCAAAACAAAGCCACCGAAATAACCATAATGCTCATTCAACATTCCAAGAAAGCTTGGAGGAGGACCCTTTATTCCACTTAGAAAATGGGGTATCACAGAAACTTGAGAATAATTTGGAGACAGCAAGGCTGGGTGCATGGCATGGTATAGAGCATTCATGGTCCTTGGGGAGAGAACCAAGACATGGGAGGGTTTGAGAACTTGGCCATTGGGTGCCAGATTGACAAGGACCTGGGCAGTCTTTATCCAGGGGCCCCTGAGAGCAGGAGCCTTTCTCCATGGTCGCTGCTACTCGGAGAAAAGTGGGAACAGAGCTGTGAGGCACAAACAAACCCAAAAAGAGCCAGTACTTTAGACTGAGCAGAGCTGCACAGTTCTCTAAGCAGCTGTAGCCCCTTTTACAATTTTCAGAACTCTGCCTCAGAAGGTCAACCACCTGCACCTGTCAAGATATTTCAAGCAGTAATGACTCCCCTTTCTTGCTATTCTTATTAGTTGCCTTTTGCTGTAGTTACCGAGGCCTTGTGAGCTGGTTTTGTGGTGAGTATAATGTAATAGTTGGCAATTTTCCCATTTCCATTCAAACTTCAGCAAAAATACCAAGAAAAATGGGGGGAAGATGATGCCTAGAACTTGGGTATTGTTTTTCTACATCACACAGAGTACACTTGCTTACATACTGTGGAATTGTCTTTCTGGAATTTCATGGATTCAATAAATATATAAAGCAGTACAACCTTTCCACACTTGGCTGACCATTTAACTCCTAGAATACTCTAAGTTTCCATTTAAAAATCTGCCTTCTTAATCTAAGGTTGAAATCATTAGGAATTATTTGTGCAAACACTGGAGGACAGGGCACAGGCTGAAGGGAAGTCAGGACCGGCATGTGGAGAAGGGTACAGGTAGGAGCTGTGAGCTGCCTACACCTGCAGCAGCCTGGTCCGGGGAATCTGTGTGGGGCAGCAGCAGCATCCAGCCCACAGGCACACATCTCTAATATTTCTACCAATACTTTTGTCTAGCCGAAAGAGTCTACTTGAAAATTCATTAATCTTTTAAGAAGTGTTAGCAAAGGCTGAAGCTTTTATTTGCTTGGAGGCTGTCTCTAAGTAAGCAGTGCTCTGAATCTGGCCTTGGTCCTAAGGCTGTGGTTTAACGGCCACACCTTTGAATAAACAGTTTCATTTTCCAGTCCTGAAAGTCCCAGAATCTCCAGGTTGTCTTCATCCATCTGAAATCATTTGTAACCTTTTCATGGAGCTAGTGTCTCCCTTGTAGTTGGTCCCTGCCACCCACATGGGAGATGTGGGTTGAGATTTAGTCTCCTGGCTTCAGCCTGGACCATCCCTTGCTGATACAAGGATTTGGGGGTATGAACCAGTGGAGCAAAGATATTTCTCTGGCCAGCTGGCTGGTTTGCTCGCTTGCTTTCTCTCTCTATCTCTCTCTCTGCCTTTAAAATAGATTTTAAAGTTTAACAATAAAAGAATAGAAGTGCGGGATTTGGGGACAATGCTGGGATATGCAACAGGGTCACTCTGTCCTGGTTGGGAGGGGACGCCCATATAGCTGTGAAATGCCCAAGTAAGACTTGGCACCTGACACAAGCATGATTTGTTTCCTACCCAGCAGCGCTACTCTGGGGATGGAAGCAGGTGGCCTCCAATCCTCTTCACACAACACAGCCTGAAACTTCCTGCACCCTACACCACAAGGGCCAGAAGCTGCTCTGTGGAGCTTATGAGTGCTTCCCAACAATGCGTGTGACCTTGTTGGAAATGTGAAGTACAGTCCCAGCCCAGAACTACTGCATCACAAACTCTCAGAGTAAGGCCCAACGATCTGTGTTTTTAAAAGTCCTTAAGGGAATTCCAGAGTTCCCTGAAGATTAAGAATTCCTGCACTATCCTGATCCTAGTTGCTAAGCAGAAAGCATGAAGTGCTCCCCAAAGTTTCCTGTCTCTGAGGGTGCAGTGCTTTTCCTTCATGGCCTACACAGACCACTTTTGTATTCTCTAGTCCAGGCAGCCTTCTGTGGAGGGGTCAGGAGGCTCAGCGAGCTTCATTTTCCATGAGTTACAGCGGGCAGGCTGTAGAGCGTGCCTTGTTCCAAACTCTTCCTCCTCCAGTCTCATCATTTACTGACATTTCCTGGTCACAGACTGAAGGCCAGTCTCTCTGCATTGTCCCCAGCAGCAAATGCAGGCAATTTTTACAGCATCAGGTTTAGGGAACTACACTGCTAAATCCCACTTCACATGTGATTATGATGGTTGCGTTACTCTTTTCTATTTTTTTTTTTTTTTTTTTTGACAGGCAGAGTGGACAGTGAGAGAGAGAGGCAGAGAGCAGAGAGAAAGGTCTTCCTTTGCCATTGGTTCACCCTCCAATGGCCGCCGGCCGGCACACTGTGGCTGGCGCACCGCGCTGATCCGATGGCAGGAGCCAGGTACTTCTCCTGGTCTCCCATGGGGTGCAGGGCCCAAGCACTTGGGCCATCCTCCACTGCACTCCCTGGCCACAGCAGAGAGCTGGCCTGGAACAGGGGCAACCGGGACAGAATCCGGCACCCCGACCGGGACTAGAACCCGGTGTGCCAGCGCCGCAAGGTGGAGGATTAGCCTAGTGAGCCGCGGCGCTGGCCATCTTTTCCATTTTTTAAAAAGTTTTTTTAAACATTTGTTTATCTTTTTGAAAGTAGTTACAAAGCAAGAGAGAATCTTAACATCCTCTGGTTCTCTACCCCAAGTAGCTGCTATGGTTGGGGCTGGGTCAGGCTGAAGCTAGGAACAAGGAGCTTCATCTGGGTCTTCCATTGGGGGCAGGGGCCCAAAGACTTGAGCTGTACTCCATTGCTTTCCCAGGCACGTTAGTAAGGAGCTGGATCAGAAGTGGAGCAGCGGGACTCCAACCAGTGCCCATATGGGATGCCAGCACTGCTGGAAACAGCTTAACCATTATGCCACAATACCAGCTCCATCTTTTTTTCAGTATTATAACAGAATACCTGAGCCAGGCTTACTTTATGAAGAAAAGAGATTCATTTAGCTCACAGTTCTGGAGGAGCAAACTTCAAGATCAAGTGGGGCCCCATTGGTTGGCCTTTGGTGACGGCCTAAAGGTAGATGGCATCAAAACATAAGACTGTGTGTGAGGAACAGATAACATCTCAAAACAGGGAGCCAGACAGTAGACTAGGCTCCCAGAATCCTTTCCAAAGACAGCCCCCAATGACCCAAGAATCTCACTAACTCCCACCTCTTGAAGGTTCCACATTATCTTCCAACACTACCATCCTAAAGAGCAAGCTTCCAATATGTGAGCCCTTGGAGAACAAACCAATCCAAACCATAGCAATGATAATAATGACAACACAACCCCACTGGAAAGATATCTTCCTCAGCAGTAATAAGGCCGATATACCATGGAGACTTGGAAAAGATTCTTAAAAGACCATCTCCTCCAGGAATCTCCTCTAGTAGTAAAAAATGAAACATTTCTTTCCTGTTTCCCATTTCTCACCAGGTTTGTAGAATCATTTACATGAAAATTTTCAGTAAATCCAAGCTGCAGGTGGTAGAGCCTTCTTACAGATTTGTAGTGTTTTGTTTTACATAGAATTTTAGAATAGAAACTTTAGAATCAGAAAAATTCAGACTGGAATCTGAGATATATAACTTACTTTATATCTTATAATTATACGCACTTTACTTGACCTTCCTTAAACTTCCTAAGCCTCAGTTTTCTCAACTGTCAAGTGGGGATTGTGATGTCTAATTTAAAGACTTACAAAAATCAAAAGATAATTTATGCAACATGTTTAGCACAGCTTACTTTTACTATATAGGGTAAATACTATTTTTGTCTTTCCTGCTGTTCTCTCTTTTACTTGCTTTATATAATAGCTTTGCACACAAGAATGTCATAGGGGAAAATGAAGGGCATGACCTTGTGGTTATTCAAATTTATAATGATCTTTATATTGTGTTCAAACCCCCATTGGACTAGCATAATTCCATTACTCTGTAAGCTATAAGATACATGTCCATGTCTCCCTAAAATGTTAGAAACAAGAAGCTCCTTAGAATTGATCGATTTAATGTAATTCCTTTGTTTTATAGACTAAAAAAATAACCATGAAAGTTTAGGTTATTAGCTTAAGGTCTTTTGTCTAGGTAGTGGCATAGTATACATTAAACGTATGCAGTGCCAGCATCTCATATGGGCACTGGTTTGAGTCCTGGCTGCTCCACTTCCAATGCAGCTCTCTGCTATTGCCTGAGACAGCAGAAGATGGCCCAAGTCCTTGGGCCCCTGCACCCACATGGAAGACCTAGAAGAACCTCCTGGCTCTTGGCTTCGGATCGGCCCAGCTCTGGCCATGGTAGCCATTTGGGGAGTGAACCAGCAGAGGAAGGATGTCTCTCTCTCTCCTCCTCCTCCTCCTCTGCCCCTCTCTCTCTCTCTTTCTCTCTCTCACTCTCTTGCACTCTTTCTCACTCTCTCAGCTTCTGCCTCTCTGCAACTTTGCCTTTCCAATAAATAAATCTTTAAAAAATAAAAACAAAAAAACCTATTCTAATACATCTTCCATTCTATTGTCCTACCTAAATTAGCTTAAATTGAGATTCTATAATTTTCTCTTCATTCACTTCCAGCTAAAGTTTTACTTCAAAGAAGTAGGAAAAGAATCTAATTATTTTTCCCACATCATCTTGACTCTAGATTTTGCATCTAAATTTTTAAATCAGAAGATAATGAAATAGGAATAATTAAGGACTTATTTCAAAAAAGCTGCAAAAACAAAGTAATTTCATGGAGCCCAAAGATTTTTTTAAAAAGTAGTGATCTTTGCAGAGTCCAGTAATGAAACACAAGAGCTATCCCAGACCACCAGAACACCCAGGAAGAGGCCAACCGCATGGCCAAGAAAGGAGGCTAATTAAAGCCTACAGCAGGGAATGAAGCTGAGCCACCTGTATCCTCAGTACCAGTGTGTGTTAAAATCAACTGTAGCATTGGTTGAACACTGAAAAAAGAAGAAAAAGTAAACTGCAAAATTAAAATTGATTTTCAGTGAGGCCTGCTATAGTTTGTGATATCTGTGACAAGCAGCAAGGTGAAGAAAGATAGAGCTGTTCAGTTGAGCTGTCATACTCATGTTAGATCCAAACAATATCAGGAGAGTTTAGCAGGCTGGTCTTTGTGCAGGTTGGATGTACAGCAAGACCATTCTCAAACATAAGTCTTGTATAGCAACCATATCTGTACCATTCCCTAAGGTGACCATAACAGTGTCCAATGAACTACGGTCTTCTCAACTTAACCACAGAGATACACTCGTGGTACTGACCACTGAAAACATCATAACCTCAATGCCAAGTGAGTGAATCAGGCACTGAGAATGGGAGCCAAGAGGAGACACCTAGGGTGAGTCCAAGGAGAACTCAACTGTGAAGATGAGATTCTAGCTGTCTTTGGACCCACCAGTCTTAAACTTGTTGATTCATTTTGGGTGATTATCGTATCAGCCACTACTGACTCCTTGGTGTTCTTCCTCGGACCTTAGAGAAGAGTTGGGGACATGACCTCCCACTTCTATACCACCTCCTCACGTCCCCAGCACCAAAGCTTACAAGAAATGCCTCGCCAACTAACACTTAACACCACACATTCATGATGGTATCATATTCTTCTCAGACACTTTTCAGGCCTATGTCTTTCTTTCAGGACCCTTAATACTACTCACTGTGATTTCTCCAAATCTTCTAGACCCCTTTCCCTACCAAGGCCTTCGGAATAGTGTCCTCTCTCCCCAAAGGACAAACTTGTTCACATGTTTCAGTAAGTCTTACAACCACTAGGCTTCCCATTTACCATTTCCCTTTACTGTGTCTTTGGATGATATGGCTTCTGGATAATTGATTATGTGTGTTTGCCTATGTGAAACCATGGAATCTTCATTCTTCTAACGCACATTTAACTTTGACTTAAAAATCCCAGTGAGCTACCTGCCGTAGAAAACAAATAAAAAGGTTCTCTAAGAAACTCTTAAATTTCCCAAGACACGGGCCATGGTTGTTTTCCTTAAATATTATTGTAGGCATTATTTAACAGTGTGCCTGACCCTATGAAAAAATAAGATGTGTTCCTTTCTCAGTGTTTTGGCACTCTAAAGAAGGTATGAGCGTGTGTGTGTGTGTGTGTGTGTGTGTATGCATGTCCGAGAAAGCATAAAATACCCAGGAAACAGATCATTAATTTGTGACGATGTTTTAACTGCACAGAGAGGTATACATTTCTTATTCTGTGTTTAGTAAAACCAGGAACTTGTGAGACCCCTGGATCATTGCCTTGATGACTTAAACTAGCAACAAATTAGTTTCCAGTTGGTAAAGCCTTTTAGTTGTTTAGACCATAGATGTTATTGATTGTTCTAATCACTCTGAATGACTCATGACAGGCCCCTGTATCCTGGGGTCATTCTCTGGCCATTCCCAGATAGGTCCACTCTGCTATAAGCAGGCTGATCCCTGAGCCTGAGACTTAACCTACAGCATCATTCTTCTTGCAGAAAAGATGAAGTTTCCAGTATGCATGAGGCACTAACAGGCCCCAAGGCAACAGTGGAGAGTGGCGTAGTCCACGGGAAAAGGATACAGTACATGTAAGTGTCATGTGTTTGATGACTGCTATGGTTTGTCCCCTCTGAAACCCACATGGAAATTTAATACCTATTGTGAGGTAGAAAACGGCTGGATCAAGTGGGACCTTTAAGAGGTGATTTCGGCTCTTACTATGTGAATGGATTAATCTATTCATTTGATCAATCGATTAACAAGTTATCTCCAGAGGGAGTATGCCATAAAATCCAGTCTGGCTAGGTTTTTCACCATGTGGTGCCTTGCACCACCTCAGCACTCTGCCAGCAAGAAGGCCATCACCCAGGGGACAGCACTGTGGCACAGCGGTTGAGCTGCCACTTGCAATACCAGCATCCAAGTCGGAGTGCTGGTTCCAGGCCCAGCTGCTCCACTTCCAATCCAGCTCCCTGCTACAGGGAAGGCTGCTACACAGAAGGCTGCTTTGGCCCTGGTGACACAGAGCCCTCTTGTGTGCTACAAGCCTGCCCTCTTGTGTTTCCTCCAGAAACCCACAACTCCGTAAGCCAGCAGTCAACTGCAGAGCCACAGATGAGAGTGTGAATGAGGGAGGGGAGGACGGGCTAAGTTGCAACGTGGATGAGGGTATCTTCCACACCCTCACACGCCAGTCTTCCCAGCACTGACGTGGAAAACCAGGGTTATGCTGGCTAACATGGACAACTATGGAGTTTTGAGATGGATTAAACATCAGTTTGAAGTTGGCAACTTGAACATTGATCAAATCTACAGAGTACAAAAATCATCCAATTGAGGCACACATAAGTTTAAAGAGAGCTCAAAATCGGGAAGGAAATGTGCTTCTGGTACGGAGCTGCTGCTGCCTCCTGGGCTCCATTCTGAGGGTCATTTTCCGAAACTCAGTCCTTTTTTCAGCGTATCCTGAAGCAGCGGCTCCCCCTCCCTCTCCCCCCTCCCACCAGCCAACCACGTCTCCTCTTCTGCCCAGTCCTTCTCCTAACTATGTTCTTTTCTCCTTTCTCAGTCCCATTGATTTCTTCATGAAAGTAAAATTGAATAAAGAAAATGTATAAAGAAATTACACACAATCACATTATGAGCTCAAGATGAACATCCTAAGAGTCAGCTCTATTACATGGTAAAATAAATTCCCAGGAGAAATAAGAAGACGCCAACCAGTCAAGCTATTTAAAAACCAACTGGACGTAGTCACCAAGGATGTGCTGCCAGGAAGGCCTCTCTCTCAGCCGTGTTGGAATGGAGAAAATGATCCTAATAGGATTTTTCTATTCTTTGTCTCACTTTTTCTCCAGGCTAAATTCTTTAACTCCTGCTGAAATCAGCTATATCCATAGACAGCAAGATTCACTGCTTTCCTGTGGCCAAATTCATCAGAAAGTAGAACAAAAGCATGGGAAAGAATATTAAACAATCCCTCCTCTACTATCAAGAAGCACCCTGGTCCCACGGGAGAAAAATCAATGTGAAACTCTCAGCTTTTATTCTAGTCTGCTCTTTATTCTGTGATCAAAGGAAAAATTCTATGAAAACAAAAGGGAACATCCTGCTAAAACTTCAGGTAAAAATTGCCCTGTTACACATGGCTTCCTGCTGTGACTGAATGTAATTTTTGTCCACTGGCAAGTAAGTTTTATCCCTTAAACAGCACCTGTTTTCCAATTACAAATTTAACATAATTTCTCTGGGGCCTATTTATTAATTTATTTTACATACAGTCTTGAAGAGCATTGGGGAAATCTTATCAAATTCAAAATATGTGAAATATATATCTTGCTACATTGGAGCAAATCAAAATCCTTACTGCATAACCACTCTAGGGTTTAAGGAAAAGTGTTGTAGTTTTCTAAATTAACATTGTCAATAAAAATATCCCTTGACTTTACCCAAAATATCAATGAAAAATCTGCCATACTTTGCTAACCCAGTAGTACCTCATACATGGAGCATTTGTGCTTTACAAGCTCTTTCATATGCATCCACACTTTTGATCTTAAATTTGGGCTTTATTATATATATTTTATAAATGAAAGGTCTAAAGCTCAAAAGGAGGGAAATGATTTGCTTGATGACAGAGCTAGCAAGGAACAGACCAGATCCAATCCCCTATCTGTCTCTAAACCCCTGCTTGATCCTATTCTACTGCTGTGCCCTTCTCGGGGCTTTTCGGAGCCTCAGCCTAGAAATATGCAGATAATAAGTTTTCTGTGCTGCCTCTACACAGGCTGGGCCAAAAACCTACAAACAAATAGACACAGTGAACATTTTCATCAGTGGTCCAGACTAAATAGCTGCCTGTCTGCTAACAAGCATTTTTTACCAACAGAGAAATAATCATGCAAATTAATTAGAACTTTATGTCTCTGGGGTTGAAGAAATGAAACCTACACCTGATCACCTGAAAATTGGATCAATTCTTTGTACTGTTTTTACAGAACCCTCCTCCCCTAGCCTCTTCATCCAACCCCTTCATCCCACCGATCGCAGAAGCCTAGAGGTGTTCCTCTGGGCTTTGAGAAAGCCGTGCCTGGGGATATCAATAACTGACAGCTAGTCAGGCCTAACTGCAGGGCGAATCGGTGGAAACCCTCACAACACACTGAGCAGGAGTTCTCTGTCTTCTGCAGCTGACTAGTTCTCTTTGCCCGTTTAAGGAATCACCAAAATCGGAGGCAGGGCAGAATGACACTAAAGATGACATGAAAGAAGGAAGCAACTGTTTGAACATAAAATTAATGCTCAACTAACGAGAGCTCAGTTGGTACCTTTGATCAGCCTCTCAGAAGATGGCAGTCCTGGTTGGTGGAAGGGTCTTTTTCCTTTCCATTGTAGAACTCTTGGGGATTCACTACCTCAAGAAAAGCAAGAGACAGACTCTAATTTTAAGTAGAATCCTCAGTCCCTCTTTTTTTAAGGCTTTTATCTGATTTATTTCAGGCCCATTCAGAAAAATCTCCCTTTTGATTAAGTCAACATCTAAAGATTTTAGAAGTCAGTACTTTGGCATAGTAGGCTAAGCCACCACCTGCAGCACCAGCTTCCCATATGAGTGCCAGTTCATGTCCTGTTGTTTCTCTTCAGATCCAGCCCTCTGCTATGGCCTGGGAAAGCAGTGGAAGACGGCCAAGTGCGGGCCCTGCAACCACATGGGAGACCCTGAAAAAGCTCCAGGCTTCAGATTAGCCTGGCTCTGGCCATTGTGGCCATTTGGGAAGTGAAGCAGCAGATGGAAGACCTTTCTCTCTCTCCTTGTCTGTCTGTCTGTAACACTACCTCTCAAATAAATAAATATTTTTTTAAAAAAAACTAAAGATTTTATAATAATAACTTCAAAATCTCTTTATTTTTGTCATATTCTATTGGCTAGAACAAGTTGCAGGTCCTCCACACACAAGGCAAGAAAATCAAAGGGCTTGACCGACTGGGGGTCACCTTGATATACATATATCCAAGATAGGCATGTGCACTCCAAACTTTTTGATCAATGTTAAGTACTCTCCTTTCATTTAAACATATTATTTTATCAATTTTCATTAACTTTGAGTACTTTCATTTAGCCATTATTATTCTACCAATTTTTATTATCTTTATGACAACGATCTATGTCATATATATTGGCAGATGATTCTCCACTATGTGTCAGCATCCTAATTAGGTTACTTTGGGGCACCTACTGATTTCCATCCTTATTGAATACACAGAACTCAATTTATGGGTGAACCAAAAGGATCTTACAGGTCCACTGGTTGTTCATTTTCATAGCATTTAAGTGTTAATTAATCTTATAAGAGGCAAATCTTGGGACCTGGAATTGACTGCCTAAGATAAGACTTCTGTAACAGGTCATATTGACCTGGTGCACAGTCAGAGTGCTTTTTTCACTGTATTTCTCTTCTCCAGTCCTGAGCACAAACAGTAACCACAAGGTCAGGGGAGCAGGACTCACCTCTATCCTTTGTTCTAACAAACAAACGGGTGGATGAACTTCAAGAGTGGAGTCTAGCTAAAGAGAAACTGTATCTCCTCCCCCAGTTAAAAATATCATCATCATCCACTCATGTCTGTTACACAACACATATGTCCTGAGGAGCTACTCTGGGCCAGCAAGTGGATGAAGTTCAGGGCTTTCTTCAGTGCCTAAGATACAGGCACTACTCTCAAAGACCCTGATGATGTGTGGGAAGGAAAAATTATATCCCAGAAAGCTTGTATGTTGAGGTTGAAAATATGCTGGAGAAACACGGAACCAAATCTCAACTTAGTGGTTTCCTAGCTATATGACCTGGAAATGATTAAGTCACCTTTAAGGAGATTTAGTAAATCTACATATCCTTATGTTTATACGAGAGCAATACTACTTACTATTCACTTCCTTGAAACATTGTGAGAACAGGATACATAAAATATCGACATAGTCCCTAACATAGAGAAATATATTTTCTCTTCCTGATCTCATCACTTTTTTTAAGGATTTTGTTTATTTATTGGAGAGGCAGATTTACAGACAGAGAGGATGTCCATCTTCTGGTTCACTCCCCAAATGGCCACAACGACCAGTGCTCAGCTGATCTGAAGCCAGGAGCATGGAGCTTCTTCTGGGTCTCCCAACTTGGTACAGGGGCCCAAGCACTTTGGCCATCTTCCATTCTTTCCTAGGCCATAGCAAAGAGCTGGATCAGAAGAGGAACAGCCAGGACTAGAACCGCTGCCCCTATGGGATGCCAGCAAAGTAGGTGGAAGTTTAACCCACTACACCACAGCACCACATGCCCTCCCCTCCATCACTTTTTTCTCTAAAGAACCTTAAAGAGATGAGTGCAATGAGAGAACAGTATGTAGAATGGGTGTATTTAGAGTCATTGAGTATCTGGGAGGCCAGGCAAAGGAGTGTTTTCAGGTATGAGAACTTTTTTTGGCTGGAGCACTGAATGGAGAACTGAGAACCTCACCAGGCATCAATACAAGACTCTTTAAATTGATGGCAACTGGAGACCCTCTGAGATGTTGAATGAGGTCAGTATCAGCCTTGGCAACAGTCTTTGCCTCCCACAAAATACAGTCAGTGTTCTGGGGGTTAACTCTCATCTTATTTTTCCTGGTATGGTGTATTTCTTTCACATGATTTACTGCCTGAAAATACAGATAGCTTATGAATCTAGGTGTTAATGTCCTTTATTTTCATAAAACTGGAAATACACCTTCCCTAGGGAAAACAGGTTGGCCATAAAATGCATTACATTTCAAGAGAAAATAGAAATGGTTTGAATTCTGGGAATGGAATTCACAGGTAGGGCTACCTGTATTTGACTTTTTTCACTACTGTACAATTATTTAATAATATATTAAGAATCTATTAGATGGTGATTTGTGAGAACCAATTATGCTCAATTCTATGGGTTCTTTCCTGGACATGAATAAATAATAGCCATGCAATTATCCATTATCCTCACCAATTCTTTGATGTGGAAGAAACTATGACGTAGAAGAAGGTATGGTTGCCATTTTCACAGAGTTAGCATTCAGCACCATAAATGTAAGCGATATCTACTTCTATCTACCATATATTCTCCTATAAGCATGTGGTTAATGGTAAACCATGCAGAGTTGGAGTGAAACCAACCCCAGATTTAAGTCTTCCCCCTACCGTGTTATACCACCTACTAACTTTTAACCTTAAATGATCTACTTACTTTATTTTTTTTCTATTTGACAGAGTTATAGACAGTGAGAGAGACAGAGAGAAAGGTATTCCTTCCACCTGGTCGCTCCCCAAATGGCCGCTATGGTCAGTGCTGTGCCAATCCGGAGCCAGGTGCCTCTCCCTGGTCTCCCATGCAGGTGCAGGGGCCCAAGCATTTGGGTCATCCTCCACTGCCATGCTGGACCATATCAGAGAGCTGGACTGGAAGAGAAGCAACTGGGACTAGAACCGGTGCCCATATGGAATGACAGCGCCACAGGCAGAGGATTAACCAAGTGAGCCACGGTGCCGGCCCCTCTACTTACTTTATTTAACTTCTCCAGTTTCTCATCTTAAAATTTAGTTCATGTATGCCTTCTTACAGCAAATTTTCAGTTAAATTCCTCAGGTTGAGTATCTAATGCTATATCTGTTTATTATCCAGTGAAAGAACTAATGTTCTCATTATATACATGACGAGCTATATAATGTAATGCATGGCTTAACAATCACACACTCTGCCCTGAAGTATATTGGATAGCATAAAACACTGTGTGCTAATTGATGGATATGTGGCCATCAGAGTTTGCAAATTTTTAGCCTGTGGGCTGAATTCATTTGGCAAGCATAGTTTGTGTGAATCACACATTGTTTTTTGAAACATTCAAATTATTTTCTAACACCTAAAATTTTCACTTCTCCTGAGATGATCTTCCCGTCGAAAGATCTGATGGTCCTGGGGCTGCACTTTGGCACAGCAGCAATTAGCTGAAGCTGAGAACATCTGCCCGGTCCCAAAGAACCCACCTTGCACCTGTGTCACAGACCCCACTCATTTGTATTTTTTGTGCAGCCCTCGTAGACAGTTGAAATTTGAAACTTAAATCAATAAATATTAACACAGATATTCTTAGAATCCCACTTGTACTCTGTGTTAACACATTTCCACACATACATAAACACACTGTCTCCTTGGTCACATACAGTGGGAAATGCTTTATAATAAATCCTCAGCCACTTGCTGCTTCACAATTCATTTACAGCTCTAGAATCATTACCAGAAAGAAACCCATCAAGATTATTTTAACTTGGTTTTTCCTAAATATATTTGACTATAGAAAATTTTGCTCCAAAGAAGACCTGGTAACACCATCTTCATCCCTGTTTTGGGAAGATCACTGAGGATTATCAGAATATATTTATAGAAGGCATATGTTCATGAGAAGAGAAGAGTTATAAGATATAATGTATATGATGTTCTCTGACCAATGTGTGGGCATATTCTTCAAACCAGGGAAAACACAGTCTGGGAGTAAAAAGAAATTGGGGAAATGGTATATATGAGAGATATAAGACAAAGGTCTATCTTCTGATTCTTTCATTCACTTATGAAAAACAGTTGGGAACTTCAGCCAAGCAAATGCGCACTACCATTCTTGAAGAAAAGCAATTCCATGACACCCAGAGAAAGCGCAACTTGCTGCCAGCATTAGAATAGAATCTCAGCTTTGATCCACAGTTTGTTTGCTGCCTCTTTGCTCTGTCTCCATATGCTACCTTATGACAAGTGAATAACAGGCTTTCTTTTTGGAATAAACAGACTGGAGAAGTTGAATTCTGAAACAACCTTGTCAAACTCAGCTCATTGATCAGTAAACTTTTAGCTACATTGGCCAGCAGAAGAGTCATTTGTTTACTGACAGCTGTCACTCAAAAAAGTTCCACTCAAGGTTCCATGGGTGTTGCTCATCAAATATTAGAACATGCCAATAATTTATGGCCAGATTAATTTGGCAGGGCTTAAGCCTTTTATGTGGCACATTTTTGTTCTGAGTACTGAATGAATACATATTAATTAGAGAAAATTGGAAAGTGCAGATAGAAAAAAGAAATATTTAAAAATAGGAGCCAGTATTGTGGTTTAACAGGTAAAGCCACCACCTGAGACAAAAACATCCCATATGGACACCAGTTCAAGACCCAGCTGCTTCACTTCCAATCTAGCGCCCTGCTGATGTACCTGAGAAAGCAGCAGAAAATGGCCCAAATGCTTGGGCCCCTGCACCCAGGTGAGAGACCCAAAGAAGCTCCTGGCTCCTGGCTTCTGTCTGGCCCAGCCCTGGCTGTTATGGGCATTTGGAGAGTGAACAAGTAGTTGCAAGATCTCTCTCTGTCTCTCCCTCTCCCTCTGTAACTCTGACTTTCAAATAAGTTTTTAAAAATAAATCTTTTTAAAAGATGAATTAAAGGTAGTATTAAGCATTAATATTTTGGTATATTACCTAAAAGCTTTTTTACAAAGAATATGTAACATGTAGACAGATAAATCAGAGGGGTAGAGATTTCTGTATAATATTAATTTTTCACCCTAGATTGTGAAAGATTCTAGAAAACATATTTCTAAAATGTATTCAAATTACCCAAAAGCCCATCAACAGCAGAATGATAAATTGATTTGTCATATTCATATAATGAAACTATACACAATGAGACTGCAGATTTCTAAAATAGATATCTAAAATCACATGCTATGGACAAATACAAATATAACATTAAGTACGTAAAAACAACCAAGTACAAGCTATGAGTTCCTGCTTTTCTTAGGACATAAGGTACAGAAATAGACCAAGCTGACTGATGCTGCTGTAAGTCAGGAGCACACTTTCTCCTCGAGGGGTGACAGCCAGGAGGGGACACAGGAGGACCTCCCGGAGCGCTGCCAGGGCTCTGCTCCAGGTCTGGGTTGTGTCTCCACAGAGGCTTCAGTGCACGAACCGTCATCAGTATGATACTAATGTGCGCTTTTCTGTATATATTTCTGAATAATATTCTCATTGAAAGCTTATTTTTTCAGGCTATATAAGTTGTTTCTAAGAATCGATGTGGGACAGTTTGCAGACAGCCAATCATTTCTTTCTGTTTCTCCTTCAAGAAAGACTGAATCATGTTTCATGCTCTCTTATTTTGCTTCTTTCTTCATTTTTCTCAGCCACAATTACCTCCATTGTTATTTAATAAGAATATTTCTTACTTAGTCAATGACCTTGATTATAGATCAAATGTAATTGACAGGTTTGTTAATGTATTTTAATAGAGTTATTTTAATAGGAGTTTGGATTACAGATGGAGGTCAAAAATTCCCTATCTTGAGCATAAGTCTCAAATTCCATGACCATATAATAAATAATTTCTGAATAATATCCATGAATAAAATTATACTCTCTATTTCAAAGGTAAAATTAACACTATATAAAAGTTGTTTTTCTCTGGTCATTTTCAATATTTAGTTCTAGAAGGTATTAGGATCAGAAGGAAATAATCTGGACCTCCTATTTTATTTGCTTGCAGAGGCAAGTGTGTGTGTGTGCGTGTATGTTTGCAAACATTAAGTCATTCTTTTTAGCAAGTAACCAGTGGAAAGCACTAGATCAGCGATAATCTCTAAATATGCTTCAGTGTTATATTTGATTCCAACTGGCTTTGGTGACCTGTTTCAATCTGTTTTAATTGTAGCACATACCATGGAACATAAATGAAGGAGATTTTGCTTCTGGTCATAATAGAAAGCTATACCTCGTCGTATCTTATTCTATTCTATGGCAAACTTGAACTAACAGATATTTCTGGAACATCCCACCCAAAACAGAGGGCTCCTTACTTTCATGTGTAACATTCAGCACAAACCAGATGCTAAGCTATGAAGGAAATGTCAATAAATCTTTAAAAAAATAAAATCAAACAGTAGATTCTCTGACCACAATTGAATTAAATTAGAAATTAATAACAGGAAGATTCCCTGAAAATGTCCAAATATTTTAAAATTAAGTAATATAATTCTAAATAACCTATGGTCAAAGAATACAAAAGAATTGTAATAAAAATATAGCACATCAAAAATGTATCATGTCGGCTGGAACTGCGGCTCAATAGGCTAATCCTCCTCGTGCAGCGCCGGCACACCGGGGTTCTAGTCCCAGTCGGGGCACCAGATTCTGCCCCAGTTGCCCCTCTTCCAGGCCAGCTCTCTGCTGTGGCCCGGGAAGGCAGTGGCGGATGGCCCAAGTGCTTGGGCCCTGCACCCCATGGGAGACCAGGAGAAGCACCTGGCTCCTGCCTTCAGATCAGCGCGGTGCACCAGCCACAGTGCGCCGGCCGCGGCAGCCATTGGAGGGTGAACCAACAGCAAAGGAAGACCTTTCTCTCTGTCTCTCTCTCTCTCCCCCTGTCCATTCTGCCTGTCAAAAAAAAAAAAAATGCATCATGTCCATTTAAAAAGCATCCATGGGAAAAGTTATAACTTTAAATGGTTACATTAAAAATGAGAGGTAATGAAAATCAGCAATCTAAGGTTTCCCCTTAAGAAGGTAGAAGAAAAATGAAGCAAATAAAATTAAGAAAAAAAAACAAGAGGTTTTATACAGTTATGATGGAATATTATTCAGCTTCAAAAGAGAAAGAAGTTCTGTAATATGCAAAAACTTATTAAATTTAAGAAAAATAAAAGGCTTTATATAGATACAGTGGCATATTATTCAACTTCAAAACAGAAGGAGATTCTACATTATGCAACAACATAAAAGAAACTTGAAGACATTTGTGCTAGGTGAAAAAAGGGATTCCTTTATATAAGGTTCCTTGAGCAGTCAAATTCATAGAATCAGAGTGGAACCATGGTTGCCAGGACCTGAGGGGAGGGGAAAATGGAGAGTTATTAATCAACAAGCTCAAAGTTTCCGTAAAGCAAATTTAAGTTCTAGAGATCCATTATACACACTGTGCTGAGAGGCAGTAACAGCGTATTGAGAACTTACCAGTTATTTAAGAAGGTAGATCTCATGTTAAGTGCTCTAACTACAATAAGTTACTTTTATTTAAGACTAAAGTGTAAAAAAAGAGCAAAAAATCAATGAATAGAAAAAGATCAAAGAATAGAGAAATGCAATCAAAATTAGTTTACCAAATAGTTCAATACAGCTGATAAACCTTAGGTATATCAAGAAAAATAGAAGAGACAAGGCAAATTACTGATATAAGAATAAGAGAAAAAATTGCCATGTAACCTACAGACATTAAAAGAGTAGAAAAGAAAGATTGTGAAAGACTTTATGTCTTTAAACTCAACAATTCAGATGAAATAAAAAAAAAACTCCCAGAACAGATATTCCCAGAAAGATTAAATTGCCACAAGAAGAATAAAAATGTGAACAACCCTGTATGTATTAAGGAAACTGAATTCTTAAAGTATTTCCATAAAAGAAGTTCAAGACCAAGTTAACTTCACTGGTGAATATCATTAAATATTTAAAGATGATATAATACAATATTAAACAAATTCTTCCATAAAATGTAGAGGAAAAGAACACTTCTCAAATCATATTATAAGACCAATATTAGGGGCCAGCATGGTAGCGCAGTAAGTTAAGCCTCCACCTATAGCACTGGCATCCCATGTGGGAGCCAGTTCAAGTCCCAGCTGCACCACTTCCCATCCAGCTCTCTGCTATGGCCTGGGAAAGCAGTGAAGATGGCCCAAGTCTTTGGGCCCCTACACCCATGTGGGAGACCAGGAAAAAGCCCTTGGCTCCTAGCTTCAGATCAGCCCAGCTCTGGCCACTGCAGGCATTTGGGGGAGTAACCAAGCAGATGAAAGGCCTCTCACACTGTCTTCCTCTCCTATAACTCTGCCTCTCAAATAAATAAATAAAATCTTAAAAAAAAAAAAAAAGACCAATAGTGCTCTAATACCAAAAACAAATAGAGATCAAGAAAAGAAATCTACAGGCCAGCATCCTTGGTAAACACTAATTTTTTTTAATATTTTATTTATTTGAGAGGTAGAGTTACAGATGGTGAGAGGGAGAGACAGACAGAAAAGTTCTTACATCTGTTGGTTCACTCCCTAATGGCCGCAGTGGCCGGAGCTGTACCAATCCGAAGCCAGGAGCCAGGAGCTTCTTCCGGTCTCCCACACAGGTACAGGAGCCCAAGCACTTGAGCCATCTTCCACTGCTTTCCCAGGCCATAGTAGAGAGCTGGATTGGAAGTGGAGCAGCCAGGGCTAGAACCAGTGCCCATATGGGATTCCAATGCCACAGGCAGAGGATTAACCTACTGCACCACAGCACCGGCCCCAACATTGTTTTGTTTTGTTTTTTTTAATTTATTTTTAAAAAATTAGCAAGTGAATTCAGCAAATGGATTTTTTTTTTTAAGGCAAAGTAACAGGGAGGCAGAGGCAGTGGCAGAGAGACAGAAAAAGACAGAAAAACCTTACATCTGCTGGTTCACTCTCCAAATGCCCACAAACAGCAAGGGCTGAGCCAGGCCAAAGCCAGGAGCCACTGTCTTCTTCTGGGTCTCCCACGTGGGTGCAGGGGGCCAAGTACTTGGGCCATCTTCCACTGCTTTCCCAGGTACGTTAGCGAGGAGCTGGATAGGAAGTGAAGCAGCCTGGGACTTGAACCTGCATCCATATGGGATGCTGGTGTTGCAGAAAGTGGCTTTACCTGCTGCACCACAGTGCCAGCCCCAAAGCAATAGAGTTTTTAAATCAATAAATTATGATGAAATGGATGTTTTCCCAGGAATTCAGGTTAATTTAACATCCAAAGATCAATCAAAGGGTGGACATATAGTCTAGCAGTCAAGATACCTGAGTCCCATACTGGAGTTCTGAGGTTTAGTACCCAGGGGCTCTGGCTCCTGACTCTAGCCTTCTGCTAATGCAGACCCTGGGAAGAACAGAGATGGCTCAACTAATGGGGTTCCTGCCCCCTGCGTAGGAGGCATGGATTCAGTTCCTGGTTTCTGGCTTTGGTGGTAATCGAGCCCAGCCACTGTGGGTGTTCGGGGAATAAATCACCACACAGGAGGCCCTTTCTTTAACAGTCTCTCTGAGACCTTATCCAAGAAAACCAATGTTTTGTAAATGTGTTAATAATATATTAATATATTCACATATTCTTATTCATATTAACAGAATAAGGGAGAAATATGGTCATTTGGATGCACAAAAAGTATTTGGCCATATTCAGCATCTGTTCATAATAAAAATTCTCAATAAATTAGCAACAGAGAAAAATTCCCTTTCCTATGAAACTCCTACTGCTAACATTGCAGTAAATGATGAGACTGAATGCTTTAGTTCTAAGATCTGAGACAAGGACATCTGTCCTTACTACACCTGTTCACTGTTGTCCTTGAGGCCCTAGCTAATGAAATGAGCCCAGAAAGACAGAAAAAGAAGTAAAACTGTGTTTGTTCACACGTGATATAATTGTGTGGAGAAAAATCCTAATAATACCCCAAAAACCTAGTAGAACTGAGAAGTGAGTCTAATCAATTTGTAGAATACACATAGAAATACCAGAGGCATTATGCATTATGGTCGCCACATAATCCTAGCATTTGTCAACATCTATCGATTCTCTAGAATCCAGGCATGCTTCTAAAATGGCAAACAGTTGTTTACTGGGGCCAACATCGGTCTAGCAATTATAAAACTAATTACTAAGGCCAACAAAAAAAAGGAAATAGTGAATAAGTATTCTGTCTACAGTTTTTTCTCCAAAATGTTATCAAGATGCGATTAGCTTAGCAGGCATCCACTGAGAGGGATACGGCATGGTTTCAGCAAGAAGGCTTATCTGAAAAAGAATTTTCCCGGTTTATACCTAAACTTTTTTTTATTTTATTTATTTGACAGATAGAGCTAGACAGTGAGAGAGAGAGAGACAGAGAGAAAGGTCTTCCTTCCATTGGTTCACCTCCCAAATGGCCGCCACGGCCGGCACTGCGATCCAAAGCCAGGAGCCAGGTGCTTCCTCCTGGTCTCCCATGCAGGTGCAGGGCCCAAGCATTTGGGTCATCCTCCACTGCCTTCCCGGGCCACAGCAGAGAGCTAGACTGGAAGAGGAGCAGCCAGGACCAGAACCCAGCTCCCTTATGGGATGCTGGTGCCGCAGGCAGAGTACTAACCTAGTGCACCACGGTGCCAGCCCTATACCTAAACTTTTTCAGGCATGTTGAGAATCATGGTGGCCAGGAAGGAATAAGTCAAACAATGGGGGATGCTTTACAGAACTTAAGAATTTGCTGGAGAATTCCATAACCGTTCACTGTCCTCTTGAATTTCTCAAGAAAAAAAAGGTCAGATCAAAACATTGTGAACAAAGAAAAGGAATGTGGGTTTGTTGGGAGGGTCAAGGGCAAGGAATGGGAGGAGCTCTCTACTTCAACTTTGTTTAAAAATCATGAGGTTGTAGGAGCCAGAAGAGACCCTGGAGTCATGAACCTCTGAGGTTCCCAACATCCAAGGATGCCATGGTCAAGTGAAAAGGGACTAGAAAGCCAAAGCACATGTGGCTCAGCTCCCCAGATAATCCTGTCTCCTTAGAAGGTTTTGTGCACACATGTTATAGCAAACACAAATATAGTATTCAGTAAAATGAGCAATTTGCATGAACTGTTAAAAAGTGACATTGTCAAAGAACTTTATTGATTGTGGTAGAGGCCTCCAGTGATGCTGCAAATCCACAGGCCTTTGCTCCCCTCTGCTAGCATGGGAACAGAACATCAGAACAGCACGGAGTGGACTGGCTCCCTGCCAATCCCAGGAGGATGAGAGGGGCACCGAGAAAGGAAAATATGTGCGCAGGCCATGCTGTGTCAGAAGGCAGAGAGGAACGCCTTCTCTTTTTGTCTCCTCCAGAGGCCCTTCCTCTGAGCCTCGGCAGGGTGAGAGGTGTCACCAAAGATTACCAGGCAAAACCCAGGGAGGCAAATCTACTCAAGCCTACTGGCTCCTCAGGGCAGAAACAGACTAGCTGGGCTGATTCCCTGGGGGAGGATTGGGCGTCTGGGTTAATGGGGGCCTCATCTTCCTATCACTTCCCTTAAAATAAAGCCCACTCCCCTTCTCCCTGTGTGGATAGTTTTTAGAACTCATTTATTCAGTCCAGCTCCCAATTCCACCCCAGCAGGAGTTTGAATGATGAAGAAAACCGCACTCCATCCCACATCAGCAGCTGGGGTTGCTCTGCTCTGTCTCCCTGGCCACAGAAAGCACCCCTCCGTGGTCCTGCCCACACCACCAAAAGATACAGGCACCATAAACAACGTTTGCTAAATATTTGCCTATCAATCATGACGCTTCAAGTAAACTCTGTGGATTAAGTCCTAGTGCTAAGACCAAGACTCAGACAACTTTGGGGATCTAAGATTTTATCCCTTGTTTGTTGATGTGTGGCCTGTTCTCTGCCTCCCACATGTGTCCATATGAGGGGGCAGGATGGAGATGAAGGCTGACCATGCCTGAATAACCACCGAACCAGCAGTAACAGAGGGTGGCCCAGGGTGGCCTCGCCAAGCAGCCTGCTCTCGCTGGCCTTTCTCTGAGCTCCTTGCTGCTTCATGCTTCCCTTTATCACTCTGAAGGAGCCAGCACCACATGGCAACCGACTCCTCCCCACCAGCCTTCTAAGAAGGAGAAGACAATGCATTTCAGAAGCTGCCTTGCCACACAGACTTCAAGAGTATGACAGAGTCAGTATTGGTAAGTAGAGTTTCTCAAAGGTAGATTTTGTTTCAAAGTGTCATTCTACCATGCCATGTATTCTCTCTCTCCAAGCTCTACTTTTTTAAAATAAGGCAATAGTTTTCCCCCTTTGACGCATGGTAAGATGTGAGGTGGATCATCATGATCTGCACTGTCAGACACCATCTATGCCTATATGGGCAGCAGTGAGTTCTTCCCCAAGTTCTCTTTGTCCAGAGGGAGATTATAAAAACACGTGATATGCATACAGCTTGTTAAAGATACTTTACTACTTGTAATTTCACTTTATATTTGGCCACAATTCTGTGACAATTTTTGTCCTCACACTGAGGAAGAAACTCACTGGGCCAGTATTTACTAAATGTCTAGCAACTGCCATCACTGTTGGATGGGTGGCAAGTTGAGCCAGGCACATCTTGTTTATTAAGTCACCTGCAGTCTGATAGGGCAGGCAGCAAGTAGATAAACAGCCGCAATGCCATGTGACAAATTAACCCCACTACAACTCTTCTATCTTAGATGCACAGTATTAATAAATGTTAATGGTTGACCCTAGTCTTAGAGAGGAGATTTTACTATCTGCTCTACGTGGACAGATCAGGATATATAATGAGGTCATATTCTAGCAGAAACTTGAAGGAAGACAAGTGACCAAGTAGATCTTTGGGGAAAATGGAGGAGGCTTCTCTCCACAAAGAGAACCTGGTATTTGAAATCTGACAGCATGAATTTAGTGTGTTTACAGAACTTGACAGGGGGGCTGGGGTGGAGGGACTTGTCCAGGGTTCTGAAACTACTTACCAGCAAGGCACGGGGTCAAGGATAGTTCTCTTTCCACAGTGCCCTTCTCCCTAGCAATAAGTGTTCAGGCTCCCTAACGCACTGAGCTTCCTGAATGGAATGCTGCCTGACCGATTGCCCTCCAAATTGCTGCTCACAGCAAATCATCTCTCTGTTATTCTTGATTCTGAGCTGTATTGCTTTGGACAAGCCATCTCTATACACTGGCAAATTGTAATAGTTATGATCATTGTAATAACATCACAAGAATAATCAAATGCTATTGAAACAAAAATGTACCAATTTAGCTGGGCTTCAGCTACTGTAATGTGCATTTAAGTTTATGCACATTTGTGATTTATGGTAAAGATCAGGGCCTTTATGACTCCCTGGAAGCTGTGATCGACAGACCTCTGCAACCTGGTTTTGTTTGGCAATTTATCTCCCTTTACCCCCTTCCTCAATTTTTAAAGGAAGGGAAGCCAGCATACTTGCTGCAATTTGAGCCTGTGCAAATGAAGCCAGGGCTACAGTCGTGATGAACTACTAATTGATAATTCCGTTCAATCACTTCCCACTGGCAGGACCAGATTGGGCTTTTGTAAATAACCTTCAAGCAGCAATCAGTTCAGCACTTCAGTCCTTTTATTGCTGTCCTGAGGCTGGCAGCATGCTATGTTCCCCCTCTCTCGTGTCATTTGGTCTTATTCTGGCTGCTCTGGTAACTTTCAGACTCTTGAAAGGAGATGGTCTCTGCCACGGATTTTTTTCTACAGATATAACTACTCTGGTTGGGAGTTGGGAGCCAGAAGATGTTTTTTGAAGCTATCACATTTGCACTTCAAGGACATGGGGTTTATCTGACTATGTGTTTATTGGAGATGGCTTGGGGAGAGTTGATGGCAAGGCATCATTACAACTCTCCCAGCTCAGCCCTCAGTACCACCAGGTGGAGATCACTCACTAGAAGGACTGCTTTGTTCTTCCATACATATTTCAAACCCCATGTTTCCCAGGGAGAATTCCTCTCTGTATCCCTACAGTTACCCAGGCACTTGCCACATACATCTGAGCACTTTCTATAGCTTGCCAGGAACCAGCATGACTTATGCTTGTGTGTATTTTCTCCACTGTATGGTGAGCTCTTCAAGGAGACGATGCCACAGTTATCACTCCCATGTATATGTGGGAGGTTAATAAAACCTGGGGTGCCCAGAAGAAAGGAGGGGCCACCAAAGAAGGACATACTTTTCTTATATAAAGATTTATTTATTTATTTATTTGAAAGTCAGAGTTACACAGAAAGAGAAGGAGAGGCAGACACAGAGAGAGAGAGAGAGAGGTCCTCCATCCACTGGCTCACTCCCTATTTGGCCTCAATGGCTGGAGCTGTGCCCATCCAAAGCCAGGAGACAGGAGCCTCTCCTCCAGGTCTCCCACATGGGTTCAGAGGCCCAAGCACTTGGGCCATCCTCTACTGCTTTCCTGGGCACGTTAGCAGAAAGCTGGATCAGAAGTGGAGCAGCTGGGATTCAAACCGGTGTCCATACGGAATGTCGGCATTGGCTTTACCCACTATGCCACAGCGCCGGCCTCATGGATGTACTTTTCTCTGAAGAGAGGAGAGAACTTGCACTTTGCTTATTGCTCTGTCAAGCTGGTGGATCCAAAAGCCTTCCATAGCCGAACAGCTCACGTCCAGAGCCTTGAGCAATTACTGATGTCATACATAGAGTGTTATTTGTTAAATAAACAAGGCCGGTGCCGCGGCTCACTAGGCTAATCCTCCGTCTAGCGGTGCTGGCACACCGGGTTCTAGTCCCGGTCGGGGTGCCGGATTCTGTCCCGGTTGCCCCTCTTCCAGGCCAGCTCTCTGCTGTGGCCAGGGAGTGCAGTGGAGGATGGCCCAAATGCTTGGGCCCTGCACCCCATGGGAGACCAGGAGAAGTACCTGGCTCCTGCCATCGGATCAGCGCGGTGCGCCGGCCGCAGCGGCCATTAAAGGGTGAACCAACGGCAAAGGAAGACCTTTCTCTCTGTCTCTCTCTCTCACTGCCCACTCTGCCTGTCAAAAATAATAATAATAATAATAAACAAGAGTCACTGTGCACTAACTTCCTCTGTAGGACCTCTGTCCCCAAAGAGTTGTATCAAGAGACTTAATAGTAAAACTTGCCCTCAAGAATCACTTCCTTTTAGGCCGGCGCCACGGCTCACTAGGCTAATCCTCCGCCTGTGGTGCCGGCACCCCGGGTTCTAGTTCTGGTCGGGGCACTAGTTCTGTCCCGGTTGCTCTTTTTCCAGTCCAGTTCTCTGCTGTGGCCCAGGAAGGCAGTGGAGGATTGCCCAAGTGCTTGGGCCCTGAACCTGCATGGGAGACCAGGAGGAAGCACCTGGCTCCTGGCTTCAGATTGGCGCTGTACGCTGGCCGTAGCAGTCATCTGGGGGGTGAACCAACGGAAAGAAGACCTCTCTCTCCCTCTCTCTCTCTCTCTCTCTCTCACTGTCTAACTCTGCCTCTCTAAAAAACAAAGAATCATTTCCTTTTAGTGTATTAAATGGAGAATATTACTATGTCTCATAAGTTATAGTTATGTTCTTATGTCCAAGAGCTCACAAAAGAAGTAACATCCTTGGGTTCTTCTTTAAAGATAACTAAGTTTCTAAAAGGAAAGAAGGGGAAAGAAGGAAGGGACAAGAGGAAGGGGGAACAAAAAAAAAAAAAGCAAAATCACCTTCGAGAAGCAATAACATGGTCAGCCCTTGTCTACAGTTGAGGGGCCAGTGCCGCTGCTCACTAGGCTAATCCTCCGCCTTGCGGCGCCAGCACACCAGGTTCTAGTCCCAGTCAGGGCGCCGGATTCTGTCCCAGTTGCCCCTCTTCCAGGCCAGCTCTCTGCTGTGGCCCGGGAGTGCAGTGGAGGATGGCCCAGGTGCTTGGGCCCTGCACCCCATGGGAGACCAGGAAAAGCACCTGGCTCCTGGCTCCTGGCTCCTGCCATCGGATCAGCGCGGTGCGCCGGCCGCAGCAATCATTGTGGGGTGAACCAACGGCAAAGGAAGACTTTTCTCTCTGTCTCTCTCTCTCTCACTGTCCACTCTGCCTGTCAAAAATAATAATAATAATAATAAAATAAAAAATAGACAGTTGAGAACTCTGCTCTTAGTTATTTTGCTCCATTTTTTTCTTTTTCTTTTTCTTTTTTTTATTTCTCTTTCTTGGATAAAACAAGAGAGAGAGCAGGAAGGGGGGAGGATTGGTGAGAGAGCTGGCACAGTGAGAAGAGTTACTATGTACATAATGTTGTATTTATGAGACACATACAAGTTAAAAATAAATTTTAAAAAACCTGGGGTGCATATCAAAGACAAAAACCAAATAGCAAGATTTATGTTATTCAGGTTATTTCGATAAACAGAACATCCCAGATCAGAATACCATCACAGCAGCTTTTCCTTAAACTTTTATGGAAGTCCAGCAAAGGAGGGCAAGTCAGTTGCAGATGAGTTGGGAATGTCTGCAGTTGGGAATGTTTCACAAGCAAGCAAGTCCCAGTCAGTTACAACACCAAGAAATGCTTTCCCATTAGCTCGTTTCAGAGGGACAAACAGTTCCAATATCAGCTCATCAGTCATGACACGAACGAGAGGCCCCTGCAGGAGGATGCCCAAGCCGGTCAGCAGGTTCAGACAAAAATGGGAAAGGCCTGTGTTTGGTCTTGTCACTCAAAGTCTTAGGAAGCAATGAGAAAGGAGGGACACCGGGTCTAATGGGGAAGGGTGGGTCCTTGTAGGATGCTATTTACTAGAACACAGAGGCTGGAGGGATTTCCTAACCACTGATCTCCAGAGGCAGAGGGCTGCAGAAAGATGCGATGTCATCCAACTGAACAAAAGCAAGTGTTTGTCCTGACAGGTGAACATGGCCTGCTCTTTCTCTGCCCAACTCTCACTGTGCCCCATAGGTAACAGTCTACATCGGACAGCGTTCTCCTATATTCTCTCTCTCTCTCTCTCTTTCTACCTCTACATCTACCTCTACCTCTATCTCTATCTCAGTTCATTTTTTATGACCTATTTAAAACAAGAAATTTCCAGAAAGAATATTGCCTGTAAGGTTATTGGACTTTAAAACTTACAGTAGGGGCCAGCACTGTGGCACAGCAGGTTAGCGCCCTCACCTGAGGCGCTGGCATCCCACATGGGCACCAGTTCGAGATCCAGCTGCTGCTCCACTTCCAATCCAGCTCCCTGCTATGGCCTGGGAAATCAGTGGAAGATGGCCCAAGTCCTTGGGCCCCTGCACGCACATGGGAGACCCAGAAGAAGCTCCTGCCTCCCAGCTTCAGATCAACACAGCTCCAACCATTGCAGCCAACTGGGGAGTGAACCATCAAATGGAAGACCTCTCTCTTTCTCTATCTGTCTCTCTCTCTTTCTCTCTCTCTCGGCCTCTCCTCTGTGTAACTCTGACTTTCAGATAAATAAATAAATCTTTTTAAAAAAAAGCTTACAGTATAATTATTGTACTGGCAACTTTTCCACCAGAATTACAAGTGTGAGAAGCAATGAAAACAAAGAGTACTTCTGGATGGCAGAATAGGGAGGGAGCTTACTGCACTAGCCTAGGGGAAGTTAGTTTTTAAAAAAAAAAAAAGTGGAGAGTGCAATCTCAGGGAAGAGTTAGGCAGAAAACTGCAGAGGAAACTACACAAATTAGGAGGACACTGTGAATCTCTGCTGAGGGTGTGGATGCACACAACTCAGGACCACAGCAGCGGAGACCAGCTTTGGAGAGTGAAGTGAGACCAGACTGCAGGAGCCCAAGTCACAGCTGCGGGAAGAACCTGGTATGAGTCCAGCTTGAAGCCCTGTGGAGGACAGTATAACTGCCAACCTAGAGGAAAATAAGAGGGGCACATTTCTCTTTCCCTGACAACCTGGCATCAGTGTCCTGTGACTAGCCGAGAGAGGGCAAGTGCCATTTTAGACATAAGTAACAGCTTCCCCAGCTCACAACTACATGCCCAGCAACCAGCTGAGAAGAGACACTTGAGTGTGATTGTGAGAACTAATGGGGAGCTGGGTGCTCGTGACTGTTGGAGCCTTGTGTGCTGGGACTGTAAAAACACTGTGGCTGCATGGAGGGTGCAGGGTATGGCTGGGACTTTCAGCAGTCGCTGTGGATGGCCCTGCACACTTGGGACTCCAATTCCCTGGTGAGAGTCATTGCTGCAGGATCCATGCTCCCACTGGGGATTCCACGGATCCTATGTGTGGTTACTATGGCAGTGCAGATGAATATTGTACCCAATGGGACTAGCACCCAGGCATTGGTCTCCTATGAGGAGAGGAGGTGAGTGTGAGACTTTCTTTGCCAACAGAGCAGAACAAACCTGCCATATAATTAAAAAGAAGAAGAAAAAAAGAGGAGATTCACCATGCTCAACTCGGGTGTCACCTTGAACACTCTCTTCACCCTGGAGTACTGAACAGAGCTCCTTGGCTACAGCCTGCACACGCCTCTGGGTATTCACTGAAAGAGCAGACACAAGCCACAGAGGCGTAGTCCAAAGATAAAAGCCATCAAAAGTAAAAATAAAAAACAACAAATATTAGAATGTGAAGATGAAGAAATTGAAAAAATCCCAGAAATAGAATTCCAAAAACTGATTGTAGGATTATTTAGAAGTAATCAGAAGCAAACCCACAAATTAAAGAAATCCATAATGACATGAATGAAAATTTTTCCCATGAAATTGAGATTTTAAAGAGAAATCAAAATGAAATATTAGAAATGAAGAATTCAATAGATCTAATAAAAATGTGGTGGAAATTTTTAAAAACAGACTCAGTGAGACAGAAGAAAGAATATCCAAGTTAGAAGACAAGTCTCTGGAAATTTTACAGTCAGACCAAAAAACAAGAGGAAGAAATTAGAAAACTAAAAAACAGTATTAGAGATCTATGGGACACTATCAAACAACCCAACATACGGGTCTTAGGAGTTCCTGCAGGTATGGAAACAGAACAGATTAGAAGGCCTTTTTAGTGAAATAAGTACAGAAAATTTCCCTAATTTGGAGAACAAAAGGGACGTCCAAGTATAGGAAGCACATAGAACTCCTAACAGACATGACCAGAAAAGATCTTCACAACACATTGTAGTCAAACTCTCCACAGTAAAATATAAAGAAGAGATTCTAAAATGTACATGAGAGAAACGCCAGATTACTTTCAGAGGATCTCCAATCAGACTCACTGCTGAATTCTCATCAGAAATCCTACAGGCTAGGAGAGAATTCCAAGATATACTACAAGTCTTCAGAAGAAAAAAAAAAATGTCCAACCAGAATACTGTACCCTGCAAAGCTCTCATTTATGAATGAAGGTAAAATAAAGACCTTCCATAACAAACAGAAATTGAAAGAATTTGTCACCACTTGTCCAGTCTTACAAAAGATGCTTAAAGATGAGCTATACACAAAAACATGGAAACATGGCTATCACTATGAAAGAAGGTGAAGGCAGAAAATCTCCCATTACAAGTATAAAGGAAATTCAAAGCAAACAATAGAAATATTTATGGAAAAACAGCAGGGCCAATAGTCACCTTGAATGTAAATGGCTTCAACTCTCCATTTAAAAGATACAGACTGGATGAATGGGAATGGGAAAAAAAAAAAAGATCATCTATTCACTGCCTACAAGAAACATCTCACCAACAAAGATACACCCAGACTGAAAGTAAAAAGATGGAAAAAAGATACTCCATGCCAACAGAAACCAAAAAAGAACTGTTAAAGCCTTGCTAATATCAGAAAAAATAGACTTTAACACAAAAACTGTTAAAACAAACAAAAAGGAAACTATGTAATGATTAAGGGATCAATGCAACAGAAAGATGTGACTATCGTAAATGTATATGCACCTAATTACAGGGCACCTAGCTATTTCAAAGAAATGTTAATGGATATAAAGAGAGACGTAGACTCCAATACAATAGTATTGGGGGACTTCGATACCCCACTTTCAGCAATGGACAGATCAACCAGACAGAAAATCAGCAAAGAAACATTAGTTGTTAGAAGTTAATCAACATTCTAGACCAAATGTACCTAGTGGATATCTGTAGCACTTTCCATCCTACAGTTCCAGAATACATATTCTTCTCACTGGTACATGGAACTTTTTCTAAGATATACCATGATAGGCCATAAAGCAAGTCTCAGCAAATTCAAAAAAATCAAAATCATACCACGCATCTCCTCTAACCACATTGGAATGAAGCTGGAAATCAACAACTCAAGAATCTCTAGAACATGTGCAAACACACGGAGACTGAACAACATGTTCTAAATGAGCAGGGTGTCACAGAAGAAATCAAAAGAGAGCACCTATAGAAGTGAAACTGAAGGGGCTGGTGCTATAGCACAGCAGGTTAACGCCCTGGCCTGCAGTGCCAGCATCCCATATGAGTGCCAGTTCTAGTCCTGGCTGCTCCATTTCCAATCCAGCTCTCTGCTATGGCCTAGGAAACCAGTAGAAGATGGCCCAAGTCCTTGGGCCCCTGCACCCATGTGGAAGACCAGGAAGAAGCTCCCAGCTCCTGGCTTCGGATCAGCACAGCTCCAGCCATTGCAACCAATTGGGGAGTGAACCAGCCGATAGAAGATCTCTCTCTCCCTCTCCCTCTCCCTCTCCCTCTCCCTCTCCCCCTCCTCTCTCTGTGTAACTCTTTCAAATAAAATTAATAAATCTTTAAAAAAAAAAGTTTAAAAAAAATGAAACTGACACTTTGAGATGGGATGACTTTAAACAACCCTTGTCTTGTCTGCTGAGGAACAGGGGTTTTTTATACTATTTGTTGAACTCTTTACTTAGTATAAGCTTACGTGTATAACGTTAACTGAAAATATAGCTTAGTAAAAAATAAGAATGAGAATAAGAGAGGGAGGAGGAAGGGGGTGGGAGTATAGATGAGAGGGTGGGTACAGTGGGAAGAATCACTGTTTCTAAAGTTGTATTTATGAAATGCATGACATTTGCATACCTTAAATAAAAGGTTTTTGGGGGGCCAGCGCTGCAACATAGCGGGTAAAGCCACTGCCTGCAGTGCTGGCATCCCATATGGGTGCTGGTTCAAGCCCTGGCTGCTCCACTTCCAATCCAGCTCTCTGCTATGGCCTGGGAAAGCAGTGGAAGGTGGCCCAAGTCCTTGAGCCCCTACACCCATGTGGGAGACCTGGAAGAAGCTCCTGGCTCCTGGCTTTGGATTGGTACAGCTCCAGCCTTTGCAGCCATTTGGAAGTGAACCAGCAGATGGAAGACCTCTCTCTCTCTCTCTCTCTCTCTCTCTCTGCCTCTGCCTCTGCCTCTGCCTCTCTGTAACTCTGCCTTTCAAATAAATAACTAAATCTTAAAAAAAAAAAAAAAAAAAAGGTTTCTGGGAAAAAAAGTATTTGTGTATATGTGGTGGGGTGAAGTCATTGGCCAAAGGAGCTGTTATTTCAAGGACTGTCTTCAGGGAAATTATAAAGACTTGGTTCAGTTCTTGTTTTCTCTGCAGTGAGTGGCCCATTACTCACCATATCTAGAGTCTGGTGGAGTTGAAACTCATATCCAAGTTGATTCTGCAACCACCAACCTATAATGTGTCTCACTGGGTCAGGATCTCCTGGGGTAAGAGTGATGCTTTTTTAGGCCCATCCTGCTCAAGCATTGAATTCTTTCTTAGAATATAGAGCTTTTGTTTATGTTGCTAGCCCAGATGGGAGAGGAGAGAATTAGGGAGTTTTGGAAAGAATGAAAAGACTTGCAAGGTAAGGAAGCTCTTTGAAAAGCAAGCTTTGAAAAGCAAAGCAGATGGTCTACTTGCCTCTTCCATTCAATTTATAATCAATATTTTTAAATCTCTAACAAATAGTAAATGAGTAGTTCTAGGGTAATTATCTTGAAAGAAAAAAGATAACCCTACATGTAAAGAAACCTTAAGCTTGTTTTATTTGATTGGGTACTGTGTTTTATCATATTCTAATATCCTTTACTTATCACAGTCTTTGGCATTTAATGGGTGCTCAATAAATTGCTATTAGCTTACTATTAATTACTTGGAAATGTATTAATTGCCTTTTCATAGTGTTTATCTTTCTTCTCTCATTAGGGGGTATAGTTGTAGCTCCCAACATTTTTATGTGGCTTGTCAAAACACAGCCAGGTTGGAAATGGCCATCACTGTTTATCTGGTTCCAGTGTTTTTAATAAGTCATCTTCATCAACAGCATAGCAGGTGGAAGGCTTTACCTGCAGGCACAAGAGGATGTCGACCAAACTTGCCCAAACACAGCTCAGGCAGATGCCCAGACAGTGCTAATTCTTGGTCAAAAGAAGAAGTGTTCTTTCACACTTGCCTGATAATGCTTAATATTTCCTTCTGAGAGAGTAAGGCTTTTTACACCATGGTCCTTGTCCTTGGCAGCCTGGGTCCTTCTTCTCCTGTGTGATCCCAGCTCTTTAGTCACGTAGTTCACTGGAGCTGAACAATGCTGAGGCCTAAGATTCTCTTGAAATCAGGGCATGCCAAGTGAATCTTGGGAATGGTCATAATATGCCCAGGCTTGTGCCAGGATCCATGAAATCTGTGAGGCTAAGCAAAGCAGAGTTTCCTTCTCTAAGAACAAATTTCAAAGTGCAGCCACCAAGGCAGATGTTAGACCTAGGAGATAAGTTATCATTTGGGACCCCAGCTTCCCAGATGAGAGTCCTAGGTTCAAGTCCCAGCTCTGTTTTCCATTCCAGCTTCCTGCTAATGAGCATCCTGGGAGACAACAGATGATGGTTCAAGTACTTGGGTCCCAGGGGAGAGCTGGATTGAGTTTCCAGCTCCTGGCTACAGTCTGGCCCAGCACCAGTAAATGGAAGCATGCATGTTCATTCTCTCTCTCTCCTCTCCTCACCTTTCAAACAAAATAAACAAACAATTTTTTAATAGAAGAAAAGTACAAGCCTTACTAGAGGCTGCAACCTAAGATATAACTGGCATTCTCAGAGGCCTTCTGCAGAGTGAAGTTTGGGGTTCGGGTACTATCAGGAGCACTCTTCCATGACTGAATTCACACTGGAAATATCAACATTGGGCTGAGAAGAGAAGCTTAGAGCTCAAGCCTAATCCTCCCAAAGTGAGACTTTGGAAGGCACCAAGGTCAAGTCAAATATCTCCTCCAGCTGGTCACTCAGAGCCGAGCATCATCTGGAAAAATTCACTGCCTTCCTTCGTTTCTTGGCTTGGAGGAACCATCATTTTTCTAACTTTCTCAGGGTAATTTAGAGATTTTTATAATGTTTCTCTCATGCTGATTAGCCATCTGAGTCCTGGTGTGATCTGTTCAGCACCAGATAATCAACCCCGTGGCATACAGCATGCAATCAAAAACTTACAAGTCATGTGGAAATGCATGGAATTTGACCCATAACCAAGAGAGAAATTAGCCAATAGAAATAGACACAGAAATTAAAGGAATAATAGAATTAGCAGAAAGGACTTTTAAAAATCCATTAGAGAGGCTGATGCTGTGGCATAGCGGGTAAAGCCTCCTCCTGCAGTGCCAGTATCCCTTATGGACATCAGTTCTAGTCCCAGCTGCTCCTCTTCCAATCCCGCTCTCTGCTTGGCCTAGGAAAGCAGTTGATGATTGCCAAAGTGCTTGGGACCCTGCACTTATGTGGGAAGGCCCAGAAGAAGCTCCTGTCTCCTGGCTTTAGATCAGCTTCGGATGTTGCAGCCATTTGGGGAGTGAACCAGCAGATTGAAGACCGACCTCTCTCTGCCTTTGCCTTTCTGTAACTGTAATTCTGCCTCTCAAATAAATAAATAAATCTTAAAAAATCCATTAGAGGGTAGAAAAATCACACACACACACACACACACACACACACAATGACCTCAGTTAATCCTAAAGAATGCAGAAAAGGAAGTAAAACAGAACAAAGAAAAGATATCTCAATTAGAAAACACAGAACAAAATGGTAGACTCAAACCCAACTAAAGGAAACAGACTAAAATGCCAATTAAAGGAGTTGCAGTTAAACAAGATAAAAATAAAATTGAAAATAACCATATGTGAAATGAAAAGCATCCATATGAAAAACTCATCAGATCAGGAAAGTTAAGTAACAGAAGATAGACTGGGAAGTTTGGCTAAAGCCAAATTACTTGGGTCAAAATATCAAATCCTATACTTACTACAGGCAGCTGTGCTTTCTGTGTACAAATAAATAGTCCAAGTTTATTTCTGAGAAATCGGATGACCTTTTGGAAGAACAGCCATAAAGCTGATTTGCTTTCCAGAATGTTTTACTTCACAGGAAAAGCAATCTTTCTCCCTTCTCCTCATTGTTATCATCCTCATGAAGAACCTAGTGACTGGGGCCAGCACTGTGGCATAGTGGGTAAAGCCACCTCCTGCAGCGTCAGCATCCCATATGGGCACTGGTTCAAGTCCTGGCTGCTCCACTTCTGATCCAGCTCCCTGCTAATATGCCTAGGAAAGCAATGGAGGATGACCCAAGTCCTTGGGCCCCTGCTTCCACATGGGAGAGCCAGAAAAAGCTCTTGGCTCCTGGTTTTGGATCAGCTCAGCTCTGTCCATTGCTGCCATGTGGGGAGTAAACCAATGGATGGAAGACTTCGCTTTCTCTGCCTCTGCCTCTGCCTCTCAGTAACTCTGACTTTCAAATGAATAAATAAAGCTTAAAAAAAAAAAGAAGAAGAAGAAGAAGAACCTGGTGACCATGGTCATGTGATTCAGCCATGCAGAGCCACAATGTGTAAATAAGCCATGACAAGAGCCTAGGGTGATTACTGACGCCATAAACAAGAGTGTCAATTTGTTAAGTCAACAATAGGAGTCACCATGCACTTACTCCTCATGTAGGATCTCTGTCTTTAATGTGTTGTTCAATGTGAATTAATGCTATAACTAGTACTCAAACACTATTTTACACTTTATGTTTCTGTGTGGGTGCAAACTGTTGAAATCTTTACTTAATATATAATAAATTGATATTCTGTATATAAAGATAATTGAAAATGAATCTTGATGTGAATGGAATGGGAGAGGGAGCGGGAAATGGGAGGGTTGCAGGTGGGAGCGAAGTTATGGGGGGGGAAGCCATTGTAATCCATAAGCTGTACTTTGGAAATTTATATTTATTAAATAAAAGTTAAAAAAAAATAAGCCACATGACAAACAAAATGTTAACCTTTAAGCTACATACAATGAATCATTCTTAGAGTGAAAATGAGCTTGGAAACTAAAGAAAGCAGTAAATACAATTGTCGCTTGTCATTAAGTCAATGAAGAAAGTAAAGACAGCATTGCTCAAAACTGTGGTTCTTGGACGTTATCTCCTCATTTGTAGCATTGTCATTATTAATGGTCTATCTCATTTTTCAGTGGCCACTGAGTATGAAGGTTCCTGCAGTTAAAGGCGTTGTGAGATATAGAAAAGATATTGCTTTTGCCTGAGTTTCACGAAGCTGATATCAATCTTTTATTTCATAAACTTCAGGCTGGTTATTGCTTTAAACGCAGGCTTTGCTGCATTAAATGTGGCACTGACAGGAATACAAATAAGAGAATTCCCGGTGATACGAACCAGTGGGGCTGAGGAAGGACCAACTTCCCCCCACACCCCGAAAATGGAATGTGGGAAAGGTCATCAAGCAGTCAGACTTAGCAATAAACTGAGCTCGGCTGACTCCTTCACCGACTCAGAGGTGCAGCATTTGCTGTTGCTTGTTCCCGGACAGAGGGGAAAGGACGAACGATTTGACTGAGACTCAGGACAAGATCTGGCTGTGGTGAGACAGAGAAGGCCCAGACCTCAAGAGTTAGATTTGGATTTGTCCCCAAATTCGGTCCCTAAATCGCCACCCTTGCTGAGCCTTGGTTACGTATCTGTGAGATGACAGCATTTTTGCAACAGTTAACCTCTAAGCATCATTTCTGGTCTCAAAGTTTAAGAACGAAGTGCGACCTTATAAGGAGCAACCATTAATATCTGGAAAATGTTCATACCTTCCAAAACACTAGCTGTCTTGATGCTAATCATAATTTTGTAAAGAATAAAAGGGGGGGGGGTGCTGGTTACAGCTGAGTAACCTGAGGTTCAACTAAACTGAAAAGTATAGCAAATAATCACTAACCAAATAATAGATTTAGTCCTTTTTTACAGATATTTTTTAATTTTTATTTTATTTGAAAGGCAGAGTTACAGAGAGTGAGAGAAGGAAAGGGAGAGGGAGAGAGAGAGAGGGAGAGATCTTCCATCTGCTTGTTCACTCCCCAAATGGCCGCAACAGCCAGGGCTAGGCCAGGCTGAAGCCAGGAATTCTTCCTGGTTTCCCACATGGTTTCAGGATCCCAAGGACTTGGGCCATCTTCTGCTGCTTTCCCAGGCCATCAGCAGGGAGTTGGGTCAGAAGTGAAGCAGCCAGGACAGAAACTGCAGCCCATATGGTATGCCGGTATTGCAGGCAGTAGCTCAACACACTACAGTACAATGCCGGCCCCTAAATCAGGTCCTATGCCACAAGTCTTTGGGCTTCTAATCACGTGCCCTTTATAAAACCTATCCCATCATGCCTTGTTTGTTTATCTTTTAATTTTGCTTTTCTTTTTTTTTTTTCTTTTTCTTTTTTAATTTGACAGGTAGAGTTACAGACAGTGTGAGAGAGAGGGATAGAGAGAAAAGTCATCTTTCCATTGGTTCACCCCCCAAATGACCACTAGGGCTGGCGATTCCTCTTTTCTATAAACTTTTTTTTTTGACAGGAAGAGTGGACAGTGAGAGAGAGAGACAGAGAGAAAGGTCTTCCTTTGCCATTGGTTCACCCTCCAATGGCACCGCGCTGATCCAAAGGCAGGAGCCAGGTGCTTCTCCTGGTCTCCCATGGGGTGCAGGACCCAAGCACTTGGGCCATCCTCCACTACACTCCCTGGCCATAGCAGAGAGCTGGCCTGAAAGAGGGGCAACCAGGACAGAATCCGGCACCCCGACCGGGACTAGAACCCGGTGTGCCGGCGCCACAGGTGGAGGATTAGCCTATTGAGCCGCGGCACCAGCCTATAAACTTTTTAATATTTTTTTATTTATCTGAAAGGCAAGAGGATAGGAATAGACAAAGAGAGAGATTTTCCATTTACTGATTCACTCCACAACGCCCACATCAGTGGGGCTGGATCAGACCTAAACCAGAAGCACAGAACTCGATCCAGTTCTCTCACTTGGGTAGCAGGGGCCCAGATACCTGAGCCCTCATCTTCTGCCTTCCAGGGTGAACACTGGCAGGAATCTGAAATAAGATGAGGAGCCAGGACTTTAGCCCAGGCACTCCGATCGATCGATCGGGGATGCAGACATTCCCAGCACTGTTTTAACCACTAGCACTGAATGCCCACTCACCCCACCCACCCCCCACATACACACTGCCTTACAACAAAGAGGATATGGAACTTACGTAAATGAAACACTCAAGCCAAAGAGGAAATGGTGATCTGATTCCCTCCCGGCGGGTTTGGATTCAGCACCAAGCTGTAAAAGTAGAACCAGCTTGTCCGTGGGACAGGTTGCAGAATGAGGTCCCGAGCAATGGAAGGCAAGGACTGAAACACATCACTGATGGACGCCATCATGTCGGGGATAAGCACAAGTCTTCCCCTTGATTGACACCTGGATGGTTCTCCGAGGACTACAGAATAAAGGACAAAACACGCACCTCCGAAGTCCCCAGCCACCTGGCCTCCCCTGCCTTTCCAGTTCAAGCCTCACAAGGCCCCTTCATCTAGCACGGCCCGCAGGCAGACTCAAGGACAGTGGCTCCCTGGGACTGCCCCACACGCAACCTACTGCCTCAATCCCAGATACATCTCTGCCTTCCTGTCCACATAGCTCCACAATGCCAAGAGGCAATCTCTCCCTCCTCCAGCAGGAGGCGCTCCTCTGGCCAACTCCTTCTTTCTCATCAGCAACCTCTCCTCCCTTATTAGCGGCATTGCTGAACCTGCCTTACCGCCCCTCTCCCGTTTTCATTCTTTATTCACATTTGGAGTAATATCATCACATATCAAATTACATGTGTGAATAAGTCAAGGACTTCTGTGCAGATTTTCCGGGAATTTTCTTTTTAAAAATGGGAGCGCTAAACACCAAGACTCAAGATCCTGTAGCTCAGCTCTGATACAACAGGAAGAACTCTGGCTGTGGAGGTGGAATTTTCTTCATGAGATATAGAATTTTCTTTGTGATATATTTTTAAAGCCCCCCCCCCAGATGAAAACATGTTACACTGAAAGGACATCTTTCATTCCATTGCTTTAAAACCTTATTCAGTTGACTGCTAAAACACAATCCTAATCATGCTACATATTTAATGCCATGAAATATTTACAATCCCCATGCCTAAGAGAGATGATGTGTAGTATATTCAGTCTACAGTTCAGTAAATTCTGTTTATAAAGACCTAAAGTGATGCTCTCAAGTTATCCATGTCAGTACAAACTTTTCTTTAAAAAAAAAAAAAAAGTATCCTGTCTCCAGAATTGGATTTTCATTCTGAAGGATGCTGTTCTCTAGTTATGTCTGAGATGACATAAATAAATCTAGGTTGTAACTCTTTCCTACAGCCCATCAAAGTGCATTCTGCCTTGTGGCTGAATCATTTCTGAACAGGTGAGATTGTTCCTGCAGCTCCTAACATTTTAGATATAGTCCCATAAAAGACTACATTTCAGTACATATTTGCTAAGTGAAATAAAAATTCTCAGTTGAGTTTCCCAGAGGTCTGAACAATTCCCCACTGCAGTTTTCTCATCTCATAGGAAGTACTGGCTGCACCCTGGAGTTTGTAACCCTGGGAAACCAGAACACTCCGTAGTAGACATGAGTTAAAGCAAGACCTGCCAAGAACCTTTCTTCGTCAGACTGAAACTATTTTCCCGACTTCTATGTCCAGCTCATTTGCCTCTTTAAATCACGTTGCCTCTGCAACTCCCTTTTCTCAGCAGTTCTGCCTCACTTCACACAAAACAAATCACTAAAATCAGTTCATGAGTACTCAATAAATATTTGTTCAATGAATAGAAAATTATTGATGAAACTTCGCTACCACCTGCCAGGTATAGAGATGAAACTGTGGGAAGAACCAATATGAGCTCTTGTGCCATGAAGCTAAAGGCTGAGAGAGTAAGACAGACCTTCAGGCAAATCACCATGAAGTCAACACTGACCCATCAGTGTCCTAAGGACTAAGAAGGAGCCTTGCATGTGGTCCTAAGAGAGCTTCCAGTTTGGGGCTGGAGCTGGCTAGGGAGGTCAGGGAGTGTGCCCTGAGAAACAGAGGCTGTGGCTAAGATCTGAAAGGTGAGTGGGAGGTAACAGGTGGAGACGGGAGATGAGCACACCAGGCAGAGCAAGCGGCATATGCAGAGGCCTGTGGGAAGGAATCTGCCGGTTACCAGGGGCTGCAAGAAGGGCAGAGTGCTCCAAAAGAGAGTTAAGGAGAAGGAAGTGGGAATTAAGTCTGGGGAGGAAGGGTGACATCAGGTCACGCAGGTCTTTTTTCTGTATCCCAGCAGGTCTAGTCTAAGAGCCACAAAGGTAGAATTGGAGGAATTTTTTTTAAAGATTTATTTTTTATTTATTTGAAAGGCAGAGCTACAGAGAGACAGAGATCTTCCATCCGCTGCTTCACTCCCCAGACTGCCGCAACAACCAGGGCTGGGCCAGGCTGAAGACAGGAGCCAGGAGCTCCTTCTGGGTCTTCCAAGTAAATACAGGAGCCCAAGCACTTGGGTCATTCTCCGCTGCTTTCCCAGGCCATTAGCAGGGAGCTAGATCAGAAGTGGAGCAGGGGCCAGAGCTGTGGCACATCAGTTTAACGCCCTGGCCTGAGGCACCGGCATCCCATGTGGGCGCCAGTTCAGACCTGGCTGCTCCACTTCCAATCCAGTTCTCTGCTATGGCCTGGGAAAGCAGTGGAAGATGGCCCAAGTCCTTGGGGCATTGCAACTGTATGAGAGACCAGGAAGAAGCTCCTGGCTCCTGGCTTCAGATCGGCTCAGCTCCGGCTGTTGCGGCCAATTGGGGAGTGAACAAGTGGATGGAGGACCTCTCTCTCTCTCTCTCTCTCTCTCTCTCTGCCTCTCCTCTCTCCATGTAACTCTGACTTTCAAATAAATAAATAAATCTTAAAAAAAAAAAAAAGAAGTGGAGCAGCTAGGACTCAAATTAGTGCTCAAATGGAATGCTGGTGTCGCAGACAGAAGCTTTACCTGCTACACCAGAACGTTGGCCCAGGAATTTTTTTTTAAGTCAGGGAATCGGAGACTATCCACTGGCTCACTTCCTAACTGCCCAGAACAGCCAGGCCTGAACCAGGCTGAAACCAGGCGCCTGGAACTCAGTCCAGGCCTCCTACATGGGTGGCAAGGATTCAGCTACTCAACTCACGCACATTAGCAGGAAGCTGAAATTACAAGTCAAGCCAAACCAGGCGCTCTGATAGAGTATGCAGGCATCCTAAGCAGTGTCTTAACTGCTGTACCAAACAGCTCTTGTTAGAGGATTTAATGCAGAGAGTTGACATAACTGGATTTGAAATTTGAATTTCAAAACCAGTGGGAAATTACTAATACAAAAAGAGGATGGCAACAGCAGAAAGGTCCTGTGAAACTGACCGGAGCTGAGAGACTTCCAGCAGTCTTATTGCTGGAGCCACGCACCACGAAAGCCCCATTCAACATGGCTGCAGGCTCAGCACACCCACTTCCCATGATGCACTTGAGCCTCACTTTCTCCCTCATGCAGACGTGGTGATGTCCACCAGTATGCTGAGTTCCATGTGGAAACACCATAAACCTTCACAGAGATCACACGCACTAAAGCCCAACCCACGCCCCACCCACACCCCACCCTATTTGTATATTCAATTAGGGCACCACTCTTTACCACATAAAGGAGACAATCTGAACTTGGGTGGGCACAGCAGTGACAATAGAAGCTATGCCAGCAGACACCCTCTCTCCTCATAAAGAGAGGCTGCCTGCACTCCTGTGTGTGCGTGTTCTACCTCCTTAATCTCTTTAAATAAACTCTGCTCCCATTCTTGCACTTTATTTATGTCTCTGCTTGGAATTCGTCTCTCACCCAGAGACAAGAATTTAGAATAAATCCAGCTGAGGACTACCTACTCCACAACAAGGGGAGGGAGCTATGACCTGGCAGGTTAAAAATAGCGGAACTGGTATTGTGCACAGCATAGCAGGTTAAGTTGCCTCCTGGGACAGCAGCACCCCATATCAGAGCACTTGTTTGAGTTCTGGCGGTTCCTCTCCTGATCTAGCTTCCTGCTATTTTGCCTGGGAAGGCAGCAGAAAATGGCCCAAGGGCTTGGGCACCTGACACCCACGTGGGAGACCCAGATGGAGCTCCAGCCTCCTGGCTTTGAACCTGGCCCAGTCCCAGGCATTGGGGTCATTTGGAGAATGAACCAGTGGATGAAGATCTCTTTCCCTCTGTGTCATTTTGCTCTACATATAAGTAAAATCTTTAAACAAAAAGCCAGCATCAATGACTATGCTTCCACTACTGAGTTCTGTGCTCTGCCTCTCCCTGTTCGACTGGCAGCTCTGATTCTAGAGGAACATTCGCTCTGAAATCCTCCCCAGTGCATCCCTGGCAACCCTGTCTCCCGTGTGGGCCTCGGGGCACTTAGAGATGCTGCCTTTCTCATGAATACCCTAGCGAAAAGGCCATTGGTGTGCGGCCCCTGCACTTCCTGGTGCTCATTAACTCAGGCAGTTTCACAGACAAACTGCAGCTCAGAGGCAGTTCTGTAGCCACTGGAAGGGGCAATGCCACTGTATAGCCCAGGTCGAGGCCATGCTGCTGAGCCAGGAGGACCATTACTGAATGACAAACTCAGTCACCTGCCACCTCACTCCTACAGGAATTACAGCTATGATGTGGGGTCAGAGGTCTACCAGATTTGGTCTGCACACTAATCAATGGCCCTGTTTGCTCATCCAGTCTTTTAATGACAACTGACTGATTCTTCACTATGCCCCTGAGCTTCTAGCCACAGAACTGAACAAGTTGTTGAAGAGACAATGTTACCCACTTGTGCACTTGATCATCTTCATGCATAACAAGGCTAACGTGGAGAATACTGTTTATCTATGAGGGCTCCCTAAGCACCGACCTTCTTTCTAAGAATATGGGCTAGAAGCACCAAGATGGCAGAATAGAGAGGAATTTTACTGCTCTAGTCTAGGGCAAGATACTTTAAAAAATGTAGAGAAAGTGCAATCTTAGGGAAGAGCTAGGGAGAACACAGCAGAGGAAATTAAATTAGAATTAAATAATTCTCTATCAATGACATTTATTTAAGCAGTTCTTGCTTTGTTTTGTTCACATAAACACACTGTTAAGGTATTAGGCTACTATATGTTTGTATCCACAGTACCCAGAACTATGCCTCGTTGGGAGTAGATGTTCCACACACACTTGTGGAAACTGACTGTGGGTATTCCCCGCCAACATAACCAAAATAGAATACATTACTAACAATGTGTTACTGCTTCCCATACCTATTTGTTAGAAAGGATAACTGTAGGAGATAAAGTGCAATGTGGATCTTCAATAAAGTTGACTGCTTGGGCTTCTTCAAGCCATACACATAGGATGTCCCAACCCCCCAGTTCTCCCAGTTCTATTTTGAGTTCTTCAACGGCAGAGAGGAGATCTTCCCAGTGTTCCTCAGCCCCCAGGCTCAGAAGTGGGCACTCATAAGGGGGCAACAAAGTGCCTCTGACCAATATCGTGGGCCCAGTCTCAACAGCCTATGGGAGACAGTAGCACCTGGTGGCCCCACCCAGCCCAGAGGCAGAAATGGACTCCACCGGGTGCCGAGCTAACCTATGCCAGAACATTCTCACCCCCCCAGGAAGAAGGTACATCCAGGTCTTCAAAAAGCCAAACAGGGCAGAAAAAAAGCATAAGCAAAAGCCACTTGGTTCTGTCACTTGCAAATTTACTTTCTTTTAACCATATCCTCACCAAGAGGTCTTCAAACCAGTAAACACGGGTGCTCCCTAGAGGCCCTCACAGAGTTCAAAGTCCACCTCTGAACAGCTCCTGGGGAGCCTGTCTTCCTTGCAACTTTCTCCTGTTGATGGCAAAAGTTTTTGTCTTTCTTTCACTGTTCTGTAATTCCAGTGTCTGGGACAGAACCCGCTATAGAGTGGCACTCCATACACTTCATTTGAATGAATGAGACTTAACTCTGCCTTTCAGAGTCACGTGCATAAGTCTGACCCCCTCCCACACACCATCCTTTCAGACACCTATGTGCAGTCACTGGACACTGTTAGCTATATGCCTGAGCTTCTTGCTAAGAATTCTCTCAAGAAAAGTTTCCAAGCTGCTTCTCCATCCTGGTCTGTCTTCTCTAACTACAAAATAAAGGTGCTCAACAGGTTGCCTCCCACTGTCTTTATCCCTCAACCAAGTTATAAGCCCTGTAAGCAGGAGTCAGCCTCATAATCATTTCTGCAATCCTCACACCACCCAGTACAACACATCTTGTCACAGCATGCAGTAAATGCTCAATAAATGCAGATGAATAGAGCTGTTACCTTCTCTTTAGGACTGTAGACTGACAGCAAGGGGTAACGAAATTTCCATGCTAACATCTTTTCTATTTTCTTCCTTTCTGTTCTTTTTCTCAAAAGGATGCATCCTCAGGGAACTCCTCTCTCCCCATATCTAATTAGAGTTTATTATTAATTAGGGAAACTGATAACAAAACACACTGTAACTACAGAGAATACTTTCTTAAAACCAAGGCTATTCACACACATCCCACCTACACACACACACACGAGCACGCGCGTGCTTTCAACCTGTACAGTTGGAATTTAGATCCACAGGAGAAAATTAGAATAATCAATGGTACAAAAATAGAGAACGTGGTGGCAAAAGCTTTGGTCTCCTCATTCACAATGAGTAAAATCCTTAACACATGTTCATCTGATATCCGTATGAAAGTCACGATTTTAAACATTTAAAAACTTACCCTTTAGCACTTTCTACAAGGATGGAAAGAATTAATTAAATAGAGTGGTACCAAGTGTTTTTAATTAACCCCAAATACATCTTGCTTTGGGATATAAGTTGTGATTTAATTGAGTGCTGTGTGTTTGGTCCTTACAGAGTCTGGAACAGAACAGTTCATGGAGAACTATTTTATGGATGAAGAACTTGAGAGTCTCTCTCACTGAATCCTAAGTTTAGAAGGACACCCAGACTCACTACTTCCCTCGACTCCAGAAATCTTGTTCAGATGAGAACAACGAAGCTCCAGTCCCTTCCCCAAGGTCACTCAGCAAGAAGGAGACACAGGATTTAAATGGAGAAGCCTATGATGATGAACATCATCCCAGGGGGTGTTCAGTGTCCAACTTCTTAATGGGGCCAGTGAGGAAGTCGCTGCTGGCATTTTGTGTGCAGTAGTGGATGAATGGGTGAAGGACTGTAACTATAACACGCTCACTACTTGCTATTGTTTTTGTTGTAATATTCAACTACAGTACTATTTAGTGTTTTAAAAGCTAAATAAAGAAAAAATGCAAATATAAAAAGCTCTTAAAAAAAAAAGGAATTGTGTCTCAGACCAATTGTGTCTCAGACTTGCCTGCCCCCTGCCCTGGTCCTCATCTGCTGCCAGCCGACCCTTGTTCCCTCCTGCCTTCACGGCTCTGTGTAAAAGCCCCTTCTCTGCCGGGCCTGCCCCAGTGAACACAAGGTTGAGTTCTCCCCACTCTGCAGACTCCGCTCTCCTGCCAGTTCTCTGGGGTCCTGAAGCAAGTCATCACCGGAATGACATGAGGGGAAAGAAGAACTCTGTTAGCTGGATCGTGTGGGTGCAAGAAGAGTATAGCAGGTGCATGGAGTTGGTTATGAAGGTGGGGTCTGGAAGGGAGAAGCTTCAGTAGCAGGGCTGGGGATTGGATCTCTAGCCACGGGAGGTTTTAGAGAAGGGGAAGTGGCATGATCCAAACTGAACTCCAAAAAAATCCAGCTGTTATTAATATAGAAAACAGATTTAAATGGAAGCCTTGCAGCAAAAATACTTTTATTAGTATTTGACCATAAAAACTAAATAACCTGAAAGAAACACTTCGGAAGGGAGGTGTGCTTTGACTCACAGTTTTAGAAGTTCACAGTCCACGATCAGAAGGGCCCCATTCATTCAGCCATTTGGTGAGGCTGGAGGAGGACAGTGGTGAATGAGCACACGGCTAACCAGGAAGCCAAGAGACAGGAGCACATTCCCCTATGTCTCTGTGGTGTCTCCTTACAAAGCCACGATTCAGTCACCCCTGAAAGCCCCAACTTCAGACACCATAATTGGTTGAAGCATCCACCCGCCTAGCACCACCAACCCATGGCTCTGGGGTTGAAATGTTTGTACGCCTTGGGGAACCAATTCAGGATCAAACTGTAGCAACACTGGTATGAAATTGTTTTAGTAGATCTAACATAATGAACCACGATCTGAGTTTAGGATATGTTAGGCATCATTTGTTTGCAAAAGAATTCACCAAGAGTGCGTTTTAAAAGGTAGTGTTCTAGGCCGGCGCCACGGCTCACTAGGCTAATCCTCCACCTGCGGCACCGGCACACCAGGTTCTAGTCCTGGTCGGGGCGCCAGATTCTGTCCCGGTTGTCCCTCTTTCAGGCCAGCTCTCTGCTGTGGCCCAGGAGAGCAGTGAGGATGGCCCAAGTGCTTGGGCCCTGCACCCCATGGGAGACCAGGAGAAGTACCTGGCTCCTGCCATCGGATCAGCGCAGCATGCCAGCTGCAACACACCAGCCATAGCAGCCACTTGGAGGGTGAACCAATGGAAAAAGGAAGACCTTTCTTTCTCTCTCTCTCTCTCTCTCACTCTCTCTCTGTCTAACTCTGCCTGTCAAAAAAAATAAATAAATAAAAATTTTTAAAAAAAGTAGTGTTCTGGTCCAGCTTACATAAGATTCCTCTAAACACAACTTATTAAAAACTCTATATATTGGCTGGCGCCGCAGCTCACTAGGCTAATCCTCCGCCTAGCGGCGCCAGCACACCAGGTTCTAGTCCCGGTCGGGGCGCCGGATTCTGTCCCGGTTGCCCCTCTTCCAGGCCAGCCCTCTGCTGTGGCCAGGGAGTGCAGTGGAGGATGGCCCAGGTGCTTGGGCCCTGCACCCCATGGGAGACCAGGAGAAGCACCTGGCTCCTGGCTCCTGCCACCGGATCAGCGCGGTGCGCCAGCTGCAGCGCGCCGGCCACAGCGGCCATTGGAGGGTGAACCAACGGCAAAGGAAGACCTTTCTGTCTCTCTCTCTCTCTCACTATCCACTCTGCCTGTCAAAAAAAAAAAAAAAAAACTCTATATATTACAAAACATGATAAACATACACCAGCATCTCTCTGTAGTCGGTTGTTTTGCCATTTTTCCTAGAGGGCACAGTTTTATTTTCTTTTGGCTTTGACTGTCCAGCACCCAACACCCACCCCTGCACTTCTGTTAGCACCTCCATCTTCTGTTTGGGAGAATTGGGAGAATTCCCCAACTTGTAAAGTCTTGGCAGAAGGTAAACTCCAGCTCCTGCCACAATGGACTTGTTCCTTCTAGTAGTTGAAGTCACAGAGGCCACACTGTTTCTTTTTTTTTTTTTTTTTTTTTTTTACAGGCAGAGTGGACAGTGAGAGAGAGAGAGAGAGAGACAGAAAGGTCTTCCTTTACCATTGGTTCACCCCCACAATGGCCGATATGGCTGGCGCACTGCAATGATCCAAAGCCAGGAGCCAGGTGCTTCTCCTGGTCTCCCATGCAGGTGCAGGGCCCAAGCACTTGGGCCATCCTCCACTGCACTCCCGGGCCACAGCAGAGAGCTGGACTGGAAGAGGAGCGACCGGGACAGAATCCGGCGCCCCGACCGGGACTAGAACCCGGTGTGCTGGCGCTGCAGGCAGAGGATTAGCCTATTGAGCCACGGCACCGGCCGCCACACTGTTTCACTGGCAGCCCTGTGGCATGCCAGTAACCCACACTTGACCAATAAGATGTTCATTGAGCCTTGGCCACGGGATCCTACGTCCAAGGGAAGATTTGAAGGGTGGATTCCGCACAGCGACTGCAGCCTTTTCATGCCAACTGATGCCCAGCATCGACGCCACCAAAGACTTACTATAAATCCCTCCTGTCCACCCTTCTTCCCAAATACAAGCAGAGTTGGTCTCTTGCCAGTGAGAACCCCTGGTACGGTTTCTATCACACATACAATGTGACCACATGTCTTCCCAATAAACTGTATCTATTACATGCAAGTTCTTCAATGAACAAGGTCACATTTTCTATTCTCTTCCCATTCCACCACTGAAATAGCTGTTCAATTAAAGAGTTGAGTGGTTAACCCTGACCAGTATGGATGAAATGACCTGACAAACCAACATATCGAAACTCTGCAGGAAGTTTACTGAGAAGGGGCCAAACAGGAGCATCTTAAACTCTAGAGTGGATTTGGTTTTAAATAATATAATAGGTTAACGTTCTAAAGTACATGTCTGCCTCATGAGATACTATATCTTAGGTATTTAATTTTAAAGTCACAGTGAACATTACATTTTAATTAATGAACCTTGCTTCAGAAGGCAATGAGGAGTATTTCTACCAATTAGTGTCAGGTCTACCTCTTATACATTTGTCTTCTCATTCCACACTTGCACAACCATGTGAAGGGAGGGGGGATTAGCGACCTCTCATTCACTGCACGCACTTGAATTTTTTCTTCCACTGGTAACTCATTTTTTGTAATCTTCCTGCCAAGGACAGCTGAAATATCTACAGCTGCATCTGTAAGTGTCTTTGCTTGGCCTATGATCGTGGCAAATTCCATTTTCTCCTAACAAGCACTGACAGAGCTGCCTACCTGAGATCTGCCCAGGACGGTGGCCATCTTGCCTCTCAGACTCGCGCTGTGGCCAGTCAGAAGAGCAGGTGAAATCCCTGGCTTCATCACTTGCTTATTAGCTGTGCACCTGCACAAGCCATTTAATCTCCCTCAGCTTTAGCTTCTTTACACTTGAAACTGGGCTATGAATAGAGCCCATGGTGTAGAGTTTGGAGGAGGATTAAATGAATCAACGTGTGTAGTACTTAGAGGCAGATCCAGCAGTTACGGAGTCTTGGGTAAAATAAGTATTTGCCATCATTCTGCCTTCAACACGTGCACTTTGTGAAAACCTTTCATCTGTCTTCACAGTCACCCCATAGAACCATATATTCCTAGTAGGGTTTTGCTTTGTTTTGCTTTTGTTTTGTTTTTGACAAGTGACTGCCCTTCCTCACCAGATACTCCATGAACCAGGTGTCAGGGATGGTGGTGGGCCTCCCTAACTTATACACACTGCCTTGTGGTAGAATGAGAAGGCCATGCCACTGGCAACAGAAACTGCCTGGCAACAGGCTATGATTGGATGGCTTTGGAAACTGCCTGGCAACCAGCTGTGATTGGTTAGGGCATAGACCGTCCCTTGACCAGATTGGCTGCCTTGGCTATTTAAGCTGCTGTACCAACTGATATAAATGAGTCTGCAGGCTGCTCGCCTCTGGCCTGCTTTCACCAGACTCCCGGGGTCTGTGTGGTGACTCCGTGCCTCTTGCCCTCACTGTGCTCCTCCTCTCAAAACAAATCCACCTCAATACTGCCTCAGCTGGCTGACAGAGTCCAGTGCTGCAGAGGGGTCATGATTCCCCAGGGGAGAGAAGGGTAGGAAGTAGACTGGCCAAAAGAAAACTCAGAATCAGCTCAGAATTCAGCTTGACGGAGGACGGGCATGGTCCTGTGTCCAGGTGAGCCCAGTCCTGAAGTGAGGGACTTAGGGAGCTCATCTGTGGACTAGAGAGGTGGGAACAGGGGGGCTGAAGCCAGGACATCACAAAGTTAAAGGTTCTGCCTGTGATCATGGAGCAAAGGAAATCCACTGGATTGCCCAAAGTCTTGACCAAGTTTCTTTCTTGGTCAAGTTTGTCAGGCTTCTGAACCTTCTCCTAGGCTCATCGGTGTACTTCCTTGTAAAATCTACTTTAAGCAAGGAACCCTTCTAATTAAGCCTAGCAAGGACTCCACCCTGATATCTGATCACCCTCTACATCTGGTTGTGGAGTGATCCTCCACCATCACCGAGTTGATGTCTGACCCTGGCCTGCCTCCATCAAGAATCCTGTTGGGTCATTTTAGCCAAAATCCCCAATCCCTGATGGTTCCTCTTGGCATTTTCCACCCACTGAGCCCCACCCTGTTCCTTGGCATAAATCTCCATTTGCCCATGCTATATCCCAAGTTGAGCCTAATCCCTCTTCTCCATTGGAAGACCCCACTGCAGAAGTCACCACAGCTTTCAGGATGTCCCCAGATACAATCTTCCTTAGCAAGTTTTTCAGGTACCATTGAAGAATTCTGTAACAGCTTTAACAAAGGTTTCGTATCTTATTGGTGCTGAAAACCAAACACAGAACTCCAGACTACCTGAGGCTACAGACTACAAAGCACAACACGCAGAGAGAACAGAAAAAGATTCTAGGGTCAAAGTGAACATAAATGTCTCAAAGGCTTTGTTTTAATGGAAAACAGCACAACAGAAGGGAGCCCTTAGCCTTCTCCTGCCTGTTGCAAAGAATGGAGCCCACACTGGGTGTGCCGTATAAGACTAAACAGGACAGAGTGGGGGGAAAGGCACAAAGACCTGCAGAGGAAAAAGCCCAGAAGGAAAGGGAGCAGAGGGCAGATTGGTGACACTGCAGACAGAAAGGCTGGCGAGTCTGGCTGTGGTGACTTCCTAGCATGGTGAGCAGTCTTTTTTTTTTTTTTTTTTTAAGATTTGTTTATTTATTTGAAAAGCAGAGTTACAGAGAGGCAGAGGGAGAGAGAGAGAAAAAGAGTCTTCCATCCACTGGTTTATTCCCCAGATGGTTGCAACAGCCAGAGCTGCACTGATCTGAAGCCAGGAGCTTCTTCCAGTTCTCTCACGTGGGTACAGGAGCCCCAGGACTTGGGCCATCTTCTACTGCTTTCCCAGGCCATAGCAGAGAGCTGGATCAGAAGTGGAGCAGCTGGGACTCGAACCAACGCTCATATGGGATGCTGGCACTGCAGGCAACAGATTTACCCAATACGCCACAGCACCAGCCCCGTGAGCTGTCTTACACAAAGGACAGAGGCAGGCTGTTGACCCAACAAAATGGCCTTGGAAAGTCTGAACCCAACACAAAATGTGCCAATGGGACAAAACACTAAGACCTGACCAGGGGACAACCTACAAGGCTCTGCTCCACCTCCATCATAAACTCTCCTGTCCTGGGGCCCCTTTTGGACATGCCCTGTCTCCACTGAACCCCACGCTCTCTTAGGGGTCCCAGAAGCTGCTTCGCTCTGTTCTAATCACGCACAGGTGAGGGTCCCATCAGAGCTGACACATCAGTCCAGCTGTTAAGGGAACTCTCCCTATACTCCTGCCTACAGTTAAGCGACAACGCCTCTGAGAGGACACTGAGTGGCAGCCACATGCAGCCTCCACACCTGTGTGTGAGAGCTAACCAGGGTCCTCCCCACAGCTCAACTTCTATAATTTCACTCCCTTCTTCAGCGCCTGGTCGCCCTCACTCTAAGAACCACACTGCCATCTGCTGGCAGAACAGACAGGGTGCCTCGGGGGCTGCCGTGTCCACCCTGCGTGTGTGCTGGAAATCCTGGCTGCCTGATGCCTGTAGCAATGCCCTCCTAACCTGGGGCGTGTGGCACTGCCAGCCGTGGGAACCCTGGGCGCTGCCCCTGATCTCCCTGGACTCTTCGTCCCTTCCTTCAAAATCCCTTCTCTTGTTCAGAAATGTGTGTCCTCTGCCACCACCCCACCTGGGCATGCTGCCCACTGTACAGGAGAGAGCTTGGTGCTCTGGGGAGGGCCAGACACCTTCCACTGGGGACTCAGCCCTGCTCCCAGGGGGCTACAAGCCACAGCTCCGCACCACAATGCCCCAGGCACACCTGGCCACATTTTCAGCTGTGAGATGTGTTATAGGTTTGCTTTAACAACTCAGAAATGAGGGCGCATCTTAGAGCCATGATATGTCTGAGGGGGAGCTCTCCATGATACCTTCTAGAGAGGTCAGGGGAGCGCCAGCATGGACATGTCTTGCTGTCAATAGATGGATAGTACAGGGACGTGCATTATGCACATCTCAATACAGCTGCAGTTCATTTTGTAAAAAGTGCCGTGGGTTGAGTTGAGGACACGGGCGTACATGCAGAGCTGACATTTGAAGACAACCTGTAGGGAGCGTTCTCAGCCCTCAGACCCACGCTGCAGGCAGATGTTACCACTAACCCCATGCTGCAGATGGGAAACCATGGGCCCAGAGAGACCATGTTCTTGCCCAAGGATTCTCAACTAGTACACAGTGCCATTGCTCCGGAACCTATGTTCCTATTATAGTACTCTGCTTATACATGTTTACTTCTGTAGTGGAAAAAATAAAAAAACAATTCTTTGTAAAAAAAATATATCAGGGCTGGAGCTGTGACGTACAGGGTAAAGCTGCCACTGGGACACCAGCATCCCATATGGGCTCCAGTTCAAGTCCCGGCTGCTCCACTTCCGATCCAGCTCCCTGCTAATAATGCCCCTGGAAAAGAAGCAGAGGATGGCCCAAGTCCTTGGCCCCTGCCCCTTTGTGGAAGACCTGGAAGAAGCTCCTGGCACCTGGCTTTGGCCAGGCGTAGCCCTCACCATTGTGGCCATTTGGAGAACGAACCAGCAGATAAAAGATATTTCTCTCTCTCTCTCTCCCCCTATCTCTATCTATCTCTATCTCTATCTCTATCTCTCAACTCTGTCTTTCAAATAATTAAAATCTTTCAAAAAAATCTCTTTGGGATTAAAAAAAAGGTTGATAGGAAGCAACCATGTCTTTCCATATTATTTGGTGATAAAAAGAAATAAGCCATCGAGTCACAAAAAGACATGGAGGAATCTTAACTACCTATTTCTAAGTGAGATAAATCTCTCTGAACAACTTCCATACTTTTTTTTTTTTTTTTTTTGGACAGGTAGAGTTAGACAGAGAGAGAGAGAGAGAGAGAAAGAAAGAAAGAAAGAAAGAAAGAAAGAAAGAAAGAAAGAAAGAAAGAAAGAAAGAAAAAAAGAAAGGTCTTTCTTCCGTTGGTTCACCCCCCAAATGACCACTACAGCCGGCGCACTGCAGCAATCCAAAGCCAGGAGCCAGGTGCTTCCTCCTGGTCTCCCATGCAGGTGCAGGGCCCAAGCACTTGGGCCATCCTCCACTGCCTTCCTGGGCCACAGCAGAGAGCTGGCCTGGAAGAGGAGCAGGCACCCCAACCAGGACTAGAACCCGGAGTGCCAGCACCACAGGCGGAGGATTAGCCTAGTGAGCCACGGCGCTGGCCACAACCTCCATATTTTATGGCTCTAATTATGTGACATGTGGGAAAGGCAAAAGTAGAAATATTGAAAAGATCAGTGATTGCCAGGAAGCTGCGAAAAGCAGAGAGATTTGAATCGGTGAGACCCAGAGGATACTTGCTCAGGTGGGGAACCTGTTCTATATGATGCTATCACGTGGGCACGGGACACTGCATTTATCAAAATCCACTGAAACGTGCAGCACAGAGACTGGGCCTTCATGTAAGCACATCCTTAAAACATCATTGAGGAGGTCAAAAGACTCCCAGTGCGGAATGCAGTGTCTGACAAGATGATCTGACTGTATTAAAATGCATGGAACAACCTCACGGGAGGGGAGTAGGGGAAAGGGTGCTAATCTAAGAGGCTCTGGCGAAAACTGAGTGGGCTCTGTAGACCCACAGCAAAAGGAACTGCACCTGAGCACTGGAGTCTTGTTGACAAGCTCCCTGTAATGGTACAGGTCAACAATCCCAGTAGTGCCGCACAAATACAGCAGAATGCATGCTGGCTGCTGGGTCCGTGTTTCTCACTGAGGAAGTGAGCGGTTACAGGTAAGCCGGGGCGGTGACCATGGATTAAAGCGGGAGGCAGTGTGAATTCACGTTCAGCCTGATATGCACACAGAGCGTAACGTAGGGAAGCGTTTCTAGATGTGCGTGTACACACACACACACACACACACGCTGACAGGGGCATACATGAGGGACAGAGGGGCCAACAGAAAGAGCTTCCAATGGCTAAAGCTGGAAGATTTTAAACCACAAAATAAATAAGGTAGTATAAACTAATTATAACCCAAAGTACAAGATAACTACGTATACGTTATATGTATGTGAAGGAATAAACAAATGTGGACCATGAGATGAATCTCCAGGGAGGAAGAATTCCCAGGAACTTTTGTAGATTCCCTGCACTGAAGGTTAAGTGCAAATTTCCACCCCAGTGACTGACTTTCCAAGAGTGCAGTATGGACGTGGGGGTGAAAGAGTTAATGTCCAGTGGAGAACGATGACAAAGCTACCTCAGCCAGCTGCTCCTGGCCAACCCCGGCAGTGAGAAGTCACGCTGAAAGTGTGCCCATGGCACCATGTGATGCAAATGGCCTTTCCTCTCTGGTCCTCCAGCAAACCCGGAACCACCGTTTAAAATCCTCAATATAGGCATAGTCTACAAATGTTTGACCAGCATTCCGTAAAACTGCCAAGATCATCATAAACAAACTTGAAACGCTGTCACAACTTTATGAAAAGAAAGGTTTGTTTAGCTCGGGTTTGAAGTTTCATGGGCATGATGCCTGCGATAGTACAGTTCAGGTCTCATGGAGCCGGTAATGGTGGGAACACAGGTGGGAGCCGGCAGGTGATCACCTCTCAAACAGGCACAGAGCGAGAGGGCAGGCAGGGTCGAGCTTGCTCCTTTTACATCAACCCTCTCTAGAATTTCAAAGGGGTCGCAGTAGAACTGCATTCCCCTAAGGACCTCCCTCTGTGTCTCCCCTCGCAAAGGTTCCACCATCCCCCAGTAGGATTCAGATTCCAATTACAAAGGACCCTGCAGGGAAGCACTCCAGATTCAAACCGCAGCAACAACCCAGTGCAATGTGGTATCCTGGGACGTTGGCACAGAAAAAGAACATGAGGGTAAAAACTAAGGAAATCTGAATATTTAGTTGCTAATGATGCATCTACATTGGTTTATTCATTATGCAAATGCCCCCTAGGAACATAAAACGTTAACCACAGGGAAAGCCTGCTGCAGCGTGCAAAGGAGCTCTCCTCACTGTTTCCATGGCAAATCTCGAACTGTTCTAAACAACAAAGCTTGTGTTTAAAAATCGTGATCTAGGAAAAGTAGGAGATACTTTGGAAGGAAGAAATAGCGGACAATAAGCAGAGAACTCAAAACAGAACATGTATCTCTCCTTATTTTAAAATGTCAGCGCCTGCCGCGTGAACAGCTGGTGTCCCCGTAGTGCTCAGGCTGAGTCCCGCGCTGTGCTGAGTGACTTTCGCATCACTTCACTTCACTCTCCAAAGATGCCATCAGTGGACATCGTCAACACCCCCACTTTGTAACTGATGAAACCAGAGGTTCAGACAAGATCAAGGTACCCAGTTATTAAATGGTGGGACTGGGGGCCGGCGCTGTGGCACAGCGGGTTAAAGCCCTGGCCTGAAGCGCCAGCATTCCATATGAGCACCGGTTCTAGTCCCGGCTGCTCCTCTTCCAGTCCAGCTCTCTACTGTGGCCTGGGAAAGCAGTACAAGATGGCCCAAGTGCTTGGGCCCCTGCACCCGCATGGGAGACCAGGAAGAAGCTCCTGGCTTCAGATCGGCACAGCTCTGGCCATTGACGCCATTTGGGGAATGAACCAGCGGAAGGAAGACCTTTCACTCTGTCTCTCCCTCTCACTGTCTGCAACCCTACCTCTCAAATAAATAAATAAAATCTTTTTTTAAAAATAAAATAAATGGTGGGACTGGATCCTACTCTTCTCCTACTATCCTGTGTGCTTTGAATTGCTTGCAATGTTATCATCCATTATACCACTAAATATTTCCTGGTATCCATGTATGAGCCCAGCCCTGAGCAATAGCTGATGATGTAGGACCCCAAAGAACTACAAGTCTAGTTGAAGAGACACGAGGAAAACTAAATGGTTTCAAAGGACTCTCACATACGGTCTGTGAAGGAAGTAAATGCAAATGAGAACTTAGAGTGGGAACTTCCTGCTGGAACAACTGGGGGACACTTCATGCCAGGATACGCGGGCCTTGAGCTAGATTCTGACGAAAGGAAGGCATGGAGGAGGAAGGGCAGCAGAGGGCTCTCCAGCCATCGGCTTAGTGCTCTCCGTGACCACACAGCAGGGAAGCAGCTCTCTGGGACTGTGAGGGCTCGGACACCAGGAGTGGCTGTGATGCTGGTCTGGGCCGTCAATCGAGACCTCAGATAGTCCCTTCCTCCTCTAGCAAGAAGGATGCGCAAGTCCACTCGAACAATCTGAACACAGAGCATTCTACGTTGAGAGATCCTCAACCAAGCAGACTGTCTTTTTGCAACTTCTCCTTTCAAAGAGAACATGAATAATTTTTTATGAATAATTTTTTAAACTCCTCTCTCTCTCTCGCCATTTCTCTCTCACACACACAGGGTTTCAACTCCTCTTTAAAATCATGTTTCTCTCTCTCTTCCCTGTGAGCACTCTTCGGTCCCATAGCAAAGTGGCAGGAGGTGGTACCCATACTCTCCCGTCATCCTAGCCTGATCCCCCCAGCTCTGACTCACCTACCTTGCCCACCTGGCCACTGTCAATACTGCTCTATTTTGTTTTCACTTTATTTTGTTTGTAAACTTACCACAGATTCAAAAAACCACATAAAAACAAACATGGGGCTCAGTGAACACCCTCATAACCACAACCTCACCTCTTTCCATTTTCTTCTAATCTGAAGAGTTACTGGGGAAAATTCTGAAAGCAACCTATTATTTTTTCCACTGTAAATTACTGAGTCTTGTTTGAACAGTGGTAGCTTTGGGATCCGCAAGGAGGGAAGGCCTACACTTCCGGGAATGGAGAGTCCCTACCTGTACTTCCGGGGAAGAAAAGTCCTTGTCAAGATCCCTGCGGGTGCCTAAAGGTCAACCAATGAGGATCAACCTTTGACCCCCATGTCCTGAATTTATGAAAGGAGCCCTCCCAATCTCTGACGCGCCACTTCCCTGGCCCCCGCTCTGTTGGGACCGGGGACCCTCGCCCGGGAGCGGAATCCCAGTAAAAGCCTGTAAATTAATTGATTCGTCTGCCTGGGAAGATTTGTTACATGCCGGACACCTTGCAAACAGCAGAGAATTGTTTTTTTCCTTAAAGCACAATACTTTTACTGCAATACTCATAGGTCCTCCTGGCCAGTCTGGATTTATTTATTCTGTTATCTGCTATTTCCCTTTAAGGAATCGTTATAAGCGTTTTTATCACAGGAATGTTTTCTTTAATTGTGGTCTTTAATATTTATTCTATTCTCTCACTTTCTTTTTCTTTTTTGGAGAAATCTATTATACAAACGGAAAATGTTTTTGCCCATCATCTGTATTTGTCACTTTCTCTAAATAATTTTTGTTTGGGCCAGCGCCGCGGCTCACTAGGCTAATCCTCCGCCCTGCGGCGCCGGCACACCGGGTTCTAGTCCCGGTTGGGGCGCCGGATTCTGTCCCGGTTGCCCCTCTTCCAGGCCAGCCCTCTGCTGTGGCCAGGGAGTGCAGTGGAGGATGGCCCAGGTGCTTGGGCCCTGCACCCCATGGGAGACCAGGAAAAGCACCTGGCTCCTGGCTCCTGCCATCGGATCAGCGCAGTGCGCCGGCCGCAGCGCGCCGGCCGCGGCGGCCATTGGAGGGTGAACCAACGGCAAAGGAAGACCTTTCTCTCTGTCTCTCTCTCTCTCACTGTCCACTCTGCCTGTCAAAAAAATAAAAAATAATAATAATAATTTTTGTTCATGTTGTCTTGATTTTTTAGCTTGTCTTACTCATCTTCTATTTACGTTAAGATATTATATGTAATGGTTATTCGCTCCTTGGGTTCCTCATACTTTAGGATTCCGTCTTTAGATAACTGGGTTTTTTTCTTATCTTTTCCTGAGTTCTTCCTGTTTCTCAGATTTGTTTCTCTGTTGTATGTTGCTCTTGCAAACATCATTGGTAAGCGCGTCAATGTGCTTTTGAAACCATGTCGTTTGCATCTGTCCGTGGCCCTGTCTCTGTGACGCGCTTGCCTTGTAGCCAAGTCATCCTGCGCGTCGCTTTCCTTTGCAAATCTGCACAGCGTCCGACCGCAATCTTCGTCTCTGTTGCTCATGTTTATGTAAAATTACTTTTTTTCTGAACTTCTGGAAGGAGACTTGACCACAAACAGTTTTTCCGACTTAGGGCTCTGAAACTCCATTTCCTGTGGCTGCTGTGAAGGGTTCAAACCCAGAGCTCTTCCTCTCTGAGCGCGCCTCACTCTGCTCGGCCTCCAAACGAGTCTTCCCCTTGCTTCGCCCCTCCTGCACCTGCCCTGACCCGTGTGCTCCCTGCCTCTTCCCAGCAGCTTCTCCTCAGTGCCGGGCTTTGTCCAGGGGATTCCTAAGATGCTGACTGCTCCAGCCCCTGCTGCCCCTACCACACGCCCCTCACACACACTACAGTGTACAAACTGCCCCCAGCTCCACTGCTGTGCTCCAGTCACTCTGTTTTCGAGTCCCTGATGATCACTTGGGGTTCTCCTGTTGGCAGGTGCATCGGACTCCCCGTCTCTCCCTTCGTCCTCCTACATAGATGCTGGTCACACACTGGTTCTTCTCCCGCAGCTCGTTTAAGGCTTTGGGAAGATGCTTGTCACCTGCATCTGGTGTAGATCTCATTCACCAGTTTGAGTTTCGCTCTCTGTTTCTCTGTGTTTAATGAAGTGATTTGGAAAGATTCCAAAACTGTGGCAACAACTTGCCCCGATCCTGTGAATTTCTTAATCTCGGTTTGCCGGCTACTTACAGGACTGGAAACCACAACATGGGCTTTAAAATTACCGAGCACCCCCACCCTCCGTGCCCTCTCACGGCCCTCCCAGCACCCCCACTCACCTCCCGCTAGAAGCCAACCATGCTCAAGCACTGCCAGGTGCTGCCTGCTGGGTCGTGTTGAGTCTCCACGTCACTGCCTGAAGGCCCGCAGCACCACACCTCGCTCAAGGCTTGCTAGGACAAACTTCGTTCCTGTCACAGTCGCCCACTGCTAACCCAGAATGAGCCTTAGGAGAAACGACCAGTGGTTACCGCGGGGCGGCCAGAGCCCAGGTGGGACACTCAGGGTGGAGAGGCCCGGAGAGCTGGGAGGATGGAGCGGGCCCCTCCCACTTCCAGCAGAGGGCCCAACAACCTTCCCAGAAGTCACCTGGGGTTCAAGACAAGGGCCCTGCATCTGCGTCTCTCCTCGAATCCTCACATAAAATTTCACCAAAGAATAAAGTGAGCAAGACACACAAACATCAGGTTGCCGGAGTGATTCCATGAATGTAGCATGATGCCTGTTTCCCCACCCCTGGGGTTTCGTTCTCATTCATTTTCAAGGGAGGAAGAAGGAGTCTTTGGATCTGCCTTTTACCTGCACATCTTCCCTCCCAGCCCAGGCACATCTGGTTTCACTCTGGTCCTCAGTCTGTGTGGGACCCTCTTGCCTAGTTCACGTCTCTTGGACTTAACGCTGAGTGATGCACGTTGGGACAGGAAGCCCCATGCTCCGAGCACAGCTGACTTTACTTCTCAGGCTTGAGCCAATTAAGTCAAACGTGGCTCTGAGGCTGCCTCGGGAAGTGACAATCTGCACGGCCTGGTGAACAAACAGCAGAGCTGCTGTCACACTTGAGTTACGAGTTGCCCAAGCTCCAGGTCAGCCGCGATGCACGGCTCCAGCCGCCTTCGACAAGGCAGCTTTCAGGACATCAGAGGAGACGACAGCCTGAGCCCTGAGGCGAGGACCCCTGATGCCTGAGGGATGGCAGCTGAGAAGCGTGGTTAGTATGTTCTAAGACTTGGGGAAAGCGTTCCCTTTGAAGATCAATCTAGGGGCCGGTGGGGTGGCGACGGGTAAAGCCGCCACCTGCCTTGCCGGCATCCGGCTGCTTCACTATCAATTCAGCTCCCTGCTGATAGCCGGGGAAGAGAAGCAGAAGGTGCCCCAACTGCTTGGGCCCCTGCCACCCACATGGGAGACTTGGCAAAAGCTCCTGGCTCTTGGCTTCAACCTAGTCCAGCCCTGGCACTTACACACACCTGGGAGTGAACTAGCAGATTCTCTCTCTCTCTCCCTTGCAGATTCTCTCTCTCTCTCTCTCCGCCCACCACTCCTTCTGTAACTCTGATTTTCAAATAAATAAATAAATCTCTAAAAAATAAAAGATCAATCTTTTATGGAGAAAGGCACTTTAGAATTGATCTTTAGTGGATCAAAACATATCCTGTCATTGGGAGGCACCTCATTAGGAGTATAACCTGAGAGTAACCTGTAGCAAGTGGGAAACAGGCATTTTGGACTGACAAGAGGAGGAGGGAAATACAAACAGAAAGTGCTTGCTATTTTGTCTTCACGTAATATGTCAACCTAGGGTCATCACACCAGTAAAATTTTCTTTGCTGCCACCCTGGTTCTGAATGGAAATGAAATATATTATTTTCTGTTCCTTTGATTGGAAAAAGTGCTGGACATTACGAACTATGCTTTGATGAGTGGCCAAAGCATACACGTTTGCCTGTCAAAGTCATTCAAATTAAAGACATGTAGGTTTCCTGAGAGAGAAGATGGCCGAAAAGGAAGCACCAGGAACTCGTCCCCCGCCTGGACAGTAACTATAATGGCAGGGTCTGGCTGATATAACTGTTTGGGAACTCCGGAGTCCACAGAAGGCTTGCATCTTGCAGGTGAAACCTTCCAGTAAACTGAGGTTAATTTTGGTCCATTCAGGTCTGAGCACAACAGCAGCTGCCCTTGGGCAGGCAACTGTGCCCGTGTTCCTGGAGCAACCTGCATGCAGCTTGAAGGATGCAAAGTAGGCAAAAGGGGCCTTGCCCTCCAAATACTGAGAACGTGTGTTCTGACTACTGCCCGCCGTTCTGATCACAGGTGGGCAGCTGCTCCTGACTGCACCTCCCCCACTACCACAACCCCTCCTTTCCTGCCAGCTGGAGGGACTTCCGGGGGATTGAAAGGGTCAGGGTCTATTTGTTTCCTCTCATTTTTCTCTTCTTCCCTTTTTGGGAGCTACACATTAAAGACCAGAACATTCAAAAATAATTGCAAATATAAGGAAAAATTACAAAGTGACTGTACGTGCCCAGAAAAGAGTTCAAGTGCAGAAAAGACCTGAGGAGACCTTAGATTTACACCTCAGACTTCTCCTTGACCACCCACAACTATGTGTACACACACACACACACACACACACGTGCACACACTAACAACAAAAAGCAAACCACAGAGAAAAGAGAGAATCTGATTTCCAGACCAACCCCATTATGAGACTCAAGCATCTAGTTTTCAGCAGAAAGTCACAAGGCATACAAAGCAACAGGAAAGTATAATCCATTCAAAGGAAAAAATTTTAAGAATAGAAACTGTCTTAGAAAAAGACTTGATAGCAGATCTGCTATACAACAATATTAAAATGGTCTTAAAGAAGCTCAGAGAACTAAAGGAAAATGTAGATGAAGTCAATAAAATATTTTGAACAAAATGTAAGTAACAATAAAGTGAGAGAAACACTAAAAAAAAAGCCCAAAAAATTAGAGAGCTGAAAAATTCACTAAAAGGATTTAAAGGCAGATTTGATCAGCCAAGAATCAGTGACCTTGAAGGCAGGGCAATGAAAGTGACCAAGTCTGAGGAACAGAAAGAAGAGTGGAGAAAAGTGAACACAGCTTAAGGAACTCGTGGACACCAACAAGCAGAACAGAAGAGAGAGAAAAAAGCTGGGAGAATTTTTTAAAAATAACATTTCTGGAAAATTCCTAAATGTGATGGAAGACATGAATAGAAACATAGAAGAAACTCAACTAACTCGAAGAGACACCAAGACACGTTGTAATCAAACTTTCAAAAACCAAAAACAAGGAAACTTGAAAGCAGCAAAAAGAAGTGATTTATCATTGAAATTAAAGGAACCTTCAGTAAGATAAAATATGCGCCTGCAGCGCCGGCACTCCAGGTTCTAGTCCCAGTTGGGGCGCCAGTTCTGTCCCGGTTGCTCCTCTTCCAGTCTAGCTCTCTGCTGGACCTTTCTGTCTCTCTCTCACTAACTCTGCCTGTCAAAAAAAAAAAAGATAAAATATGAAGAACATCGGCAACTTTGGAGGCCAGAAGGCAGCAAGCCAATACGTTCAAAATGCTAAAAGAAAAAACAAAACAAAATAAATTGTCAACAAAGAATCTAATAGCTGGCAGAACTGCCCTTCAAAAGTGGAGGAGAAACTAAGATATTCCCGGATACAAGCTGAGAGAGCCAGACCTACCTTGTAAGAAATGCTTAAGTGGGCCCTGCAAAGTGAACTGAGCAAACACTAGACGGAAAGCTGCAGTCACCTTTAGAATTAAAGATCTCAATCAAGGTAAATACATGGGCAACTGCAAAAGCTAGTATTATTGTAACGATGGTTTGGGACTTCACATATTCTTTTCTCCATGATTTAAGAGACAAAGATATCTTCAAAAAATTATCGGCTAGGATTGTTGTGAAAAAAGAAATTCAATGAGACTAGTTTAAATAAGAACATAGCTATATAAGGGAATAGTTTGGTCATTAAAAATAATTATATCTACAAATCAATATGGAAAAATAGCTTGAAGAGATTCTCAAGTAGAAAAAGCAAATTGTGTATGCAGAGTGATCCAACATTTTGCACTAAATATGGAAATGTATGCATATATATTCTTTTATACATATGTATGTTTTCATTCAATATTTGAACACAGAATACAAAGAAAGACATTCACAAAATTTATTCTATAACAGGTACTAGTGGTTACACTTAAAGAGTGTATCTTAGGCTGAGTTTCCAAGGAAGCAGGCCCTGTAAGTGGCTGATTGGCGTACTAGGAAACACTGATGGAAGAAGGGAGAAGTGAGACAGGCAGGAGAAGGAAGAAAATACAGGGTCTGTGACTGAGCAGTTACCACGGTGGGCAGCTGAGGCTCCGTCCCACTGGAGAGATCCAGGACACACCCCAAGGAGTGAGCCAGTCTGTCTGCCCACCTCCCACCCTGACGGTGCCTCCTGGAGACCATGACTCTCCGATCCTGGTGCCTGCTCCACAAGTGCAAGTCAGGAGAAGGCCCACGGGGTAGGCATTTGGCCTGGCAGTTAAGATGCCACTTGTAACACCTGTATCCCACGCAAACATGTCCGAGTTTGAGTCTTGATTCTGCCCCCGATTCCAGTTCCTGCTAATACCCACCCTGGGAGGCAGCCGGCGAGGACTGATCTCTCACCCGCGTGGGAGACCTGGAATGAGTTCCCTGCCCCCACCTTCATCCTGGCCCAGCTCTGCCTGGCTACTGTGGGCGTTTGAGGGAACAAATCAGTAGATGGACGCTCACTCACAGTCTGTCTCTATCCCTTTGCCTCTCAAATAAATTAAATGATTTTGTAAAAGGTAAGTTTATTCTTAAGAGAGAGGCACACAAAACAGGAATCGCAGGCCCTTGCTGCAAGTGTTGGGATGGCAAGAGCTGTGCTGAAATGTGGGCTCCATAAGACTGTCCCTTGTGACATCACTCAGTATCTCTATTTTCGGAACTGGAGAGGGAATCTTCAAAAAGTTCATGGAAAGTGTACCTTATTAAAACATTGCACATGGATTGCAAAATATTTTTGCATGAAAATACAAATAAACTTATCATTCCCTTCTTCCATGAACTCTTTTTGAAGTACCTTTATACATTAATGACATTTCAAAAATTTGGGGGGGATAATAAAAAATACCAAAACACTAGGTTTTCTAGATAAAGGGGAAACCCTTACAGTTAAGGCAGAGTGTGTGCCAGGAGGCCAGGGACCTCTGCTCAGGCAAAGACAGCTGCCACAGAGGCCGGCTGAGCCCAGGCCGCCTGGCGTGCCAGGGACGTGAACTCAGGCAAAGAGACAGCAGGACACTGTTTGGACATTTTTATTCACTGATCATAAATACAGGCTCATGAACAGGAGGGTGACCACGAGCGAGGGCTAGCACCTGGACGTGACCGACGCGGAGCGCTCATTGTCTCACCAGCACTGTCCGGAAACCGGGGGGGCGTCTCCCCCCTTTGTCGAGTGTTCGGCTCCATGGGGACCCTCCTTCTGGTGCCGCAATTTTATTCTTGGCTCATTCTCAACAATTAAAAAAATCATAAAAGATTGAGTGTTTACAAGAAAATATCAAAGAGGATAAGAAGATGTTCAGTTCTTCTTAGCGTCTAAAAGTAAAAAGGGGTGGGGGGGGCGGGGTGAGGAGATGGGAGAGGTGTCAGGGGTCTGCCTTGTTTCTTCCTTTCCCCAGGGCATTTCACGAAGCAGAACCAGGCCGGCATTAATGCTGTTTGGAGATGGGCTGCGTCTCTCTGATGAGCCACTCGAGAGCTTCCTGGCGGCCCTGCTTCTGCAGTTCCTTGCCAATCACGTCCCTGCAGGTCAGGTGGTAATTGTTGAGCCAGTCGCACTGTACAGGAAAAAAAGACAGTCATGGCATTCACCACATCTCTATCAGAAGGCTACACGGGCCACCAGCAAGGGGCCCATGTGCTGAGAGCGCAAGCTCAAGAGGAAAGATACACGAACTCCTTTCTCCCTGCTCAAGGACAAGTGATCTCCTTGTGTCTGTTTCCCTGGAAACAGATGGGCTACACGGCTTAGGGTGAAAATGTTCCCAGAATAATCCAGCACATGCGGACTGGCAATGACCGTGAAGGAACCATGGATACCTGGCGCAAGCTGTGGCTGTGGCTTCCTTGAGTGCAGAGCCACTTGGCATCAAACATTCCTCTTTTTTTTTTTTTTTTTTTTACAGGCAGAGTGGACAGTGAGAGAGAGAGACAGAGAGAAAGGCCTTCCTTTGCCGTTGGTTCACCCTCCAACGGCTGCCGCGGCCGGCGTACCACGCTGATCCGAAGGCAAGAGCCAGGTGCTTCTTCTGGTCTCCCATGGGGTGCAGGGCCCAAGGACTTGGGCCATCCTCCACTGCACTCCCTGGCCACAGCAGAGAGCTGGCCTGGAAGAGGGGCAACCGGGACAGAATCCGGCACCCCGACCAGGACTAGAACCTGGTGTGCCGGCGCCGCAAGGCGGAGGATTAGCCTAGTGAGCCGCGGCGCCGGCTAAACATTCCTCTTTACAGGACCCTGGGCATGACAGGAGAGACGGCGCAACCAGCTCTCACCAGCTCCCACCACGTGGCTTCACTCCCTCACACCTGAGCCATCCCGGGGTGGGCGGGGGAGGGATGACTAATCCCAGATGAAGAGCGGATGGACTGGTGTTTCTCTGGATTAGGCAAGGACTACCATTAAGGACACGCAGGGCTTCCTATCCAGTATCCTATTCAGTATCCACTGACAAAGCACAACCAACTAGGGGCTGCCGAGTCCGTGTGTGCCTTGTGAGTGTGGCTATCTAGATGAACCTGAAATCCCTGGTGATCAAGGCCTGGAAGTGAGCTTGACCTTCAGCTCCTCCACATAATGTGCCACATGAGGGATGAAAAGGAGAGTAAAAAGGAAAGAGACGCGGACAGGACTGGTGCCTGGGTTGGGGCTGATCCCCCAGACCTGACAGCAAAGCCTCTGTGGCTGGAAGAAGGGTGAAATCCCCCCTTGGTGGGTTGGCACAGGGACGAAGGCTGGAGTGAGGCAAGTTTTACCAGGAGGACAAGACGCCCCGGGGTGGGCAAGACCAGACACCTAGCTGCAGCAAGGCTAATGAGGTTGCTACTGCCACTGCTGTGCTAGTTATAAACGAGCCACAGGCCATTCAGGGAGGCAGGAGTGCTCAAAGGCACTGGCTTCAGGGGATACAGGCTGCATCAAGCACCAGACTCCAGTTAAGGGGTCAGGATGGGCACCTCGACCCAGAAAGGAGTGAGGGAAGACAGGTGGGATGGTGTTGTCAAGAGGCTTCGACTCAGCCTATTGGGATACTGATCTAATCCCCACGGACAAAAAGCCTAACAGCCCCACTCAGAGTTTGGGAAAAGAGAGAAGGGAGGATTGAAAGCAAGCCAGTTGCTCTGTACCAGGAGCAAGGTCAGGCAGGGATACAGGCAGACTGCCCTCCAAACAGCTCAACAGTGACAGCGGCGGTGCCAGCAGCCTGGTGCCACAGATACTCCCAAAACCCTTTTGGTTTAGGGGAATGGAGCAGCCTCAGTGGGCCCTGAGCAACATCCCAAGGCCTCAACAGTCCGCAGGTGCCTGTGCACAGCTGACTGAGGTCCTCTGCTGCCATCTGGTGACAGTGATGGGGCTGCAGACCCAATCCAAAAGCTCCCTGAAGTGACTGCTAAAAATCACCTGTCGAGGAGACAGTAAGGGGCAATGAAAAGGCATTTTAAAAGCCCAATGGACAGAGCCTTGTTGTGGATATTACTGTGCCTGCAGACAAAATGAAGCCCCAGACGTAAGCAATAAACAGGAAAGGGAACTTCTACTAAAACATAATAAATGATACTGTTCTCTGCTCACAGTGTTAAACACTGTCATCTACTATTATTTGTGGAAATGAGCTGATGACCCCAGCGTACGAAGACATTATCTGCCCTATAAGGAGCAGTTGGCCAAAATAACGGGGCAGTGAGCTGGGTATGCAAGGCACGGGTCAGGCAGATGTGATCAACGTCATGGGGTAGGTGGGGTAGACTGCGGGTCGCAGGTTAACAGAACTCTCCTACCAAGAAAGAAGATCTCATTCATCCCTCCTCATGCACAATTTCTTGGGATAAACTGAAATGTCACGGGGAGAAATGTCTCTTAGTCTTACACTTTATGTGGACAGAAAGAAATGTATGATCCTACCTGGCAGGAAGTCACACAGCCTTGGGCGTCCAAGAGGGCAAAGTGACTTGCCACCAGACCCGTGAAGCTGTGCCCAAGGGCCATTACAAAAGGCTTTCGTTCCTATGGGGCACTTAAGTGCACTTAGGTGTTCTTGTTCCCTTTCACCTAAGGCATCGCTTACGGGGAAAGAACTCTTGCCACTGAAGAGACACAGTGACACTGTGCTACTGATATGCTGAGTGTCCTGTTGTAAACCCATCTATTAACTAACAAACCAGGATCTGCAGGGCCAATTTCGGACCTCTGAGTGGGAATGTGGCTGAGGCCAGGACACTTATGGTCAAGGAGAGGTGCCCAGCATGGAGGAGAGCTAAGCAGGAAGTGGACGACCTTCCCGTCACCCACCTGCAAGCTGGAAGAAGCGGAAGAGAGGCTTCTAGCTGGGAAAACCCATTCCGCAGCTCAGGCAAACACCTCCTTAGCACAGGGGCCCTTCCGTTTAGAGCCAAGAACGAGGTACAAATGGGCCCCACTAAGGATACAGCTCTGCCTCCAAACACCCTTGAAGACTCCTGGGATGAGATCAGTGGCTGTCTCACTAGCACCATCTTTCCTTCCCAGAGCAACCCGCCATGCCTGTCCTCCTCTGGCTCCCACCAGTCACTTGCTCTGTGCTGAGACTTCTGATCCCCGCCTTGCTCTGGAATTTGGATCCCTCTGGCTCCCAGCTCCCTCCTTTGGGAACTACTTTGTCCAGTGCTAACTGCTCCTGCCCATTTCTGATCCTTATCCCTGCTCTGACCTCAGTCACCTGCCTGATCCCTCAAGCCATACCCCAGGTCCCTGTCACCTCTCCCAGCCTCATGGGCCTGGGGATCTACCCTAGGACTTGAAAGGGTTTCAATACCTGCAAAGCTGAGCTTGTTAAGTGAGCAGCATTGTGGCCTGGACTTTGCAAAGGGTTTCTTTTTTTTTTTAAAGAATGGGTAGGGAGGGATTGATGAGGGAAGGCGGGAAGCATCATTCTTCTTCTTCTTCTTCTTCTTCTTCTTTTTTTTTTTTTTTTTTTTTTGGACAGGCAGAGTAGACAGTGAGAGAGAGAGACAGAGAGAAAGATCTTCCTTTGCCGTTGGTTCACCCTCTAATGGCCACCGCAGCCGGCACACCGCGCTGATCCAATGGCAGGAGCCTGGTACTTATCCTGGTCTCCCATGGGGTGCAGGGCCCAAGCACTTGGGCCATCCTCCACTGCACTCCCTGGCCACAGCAGAGAGCTGGCCTGGAAGAGGGGCAACCGGGACAGAATCCGGTGCCCCGACCGGGACTAGAACCCGGTGTGCCGGCGCCGCAAGGAGGAGGATTAGCCTAGTGAGCCGCGGCGCTGGCCGCAAAGGGTTTCATAGCCCCAGAGTGACCACAGCACTAACAGGGAGGGGCTAGTACCCACTTTCCTTGTCTATGTGAAAACTGGGCACATAAGAGATTTTGCCTCATTTCCTTAATGTTTCATGCAACACTAGACAACAATCTGGCATGTGCAGTGGCCAAGGGGCCTCACCACCCATCTGGCTTTTTGTAGGGAAGAGGCAGGAGCCTGTTTGCTAAACAGGCCTCAGTGCAGCTATGGAAGAGCAGCGCAGATATGTCCCCCCGGGGAGCAATGGCACAGCATGCTGGTCCTCCCCACAAAACCCGACAGACACACGACAGCGCGGGAAGCGGACCGTTTACCAACAAACACAGGAAAAGCTACAGTTCCCGGAGACAGAGGACTCAGACTCAGTCGGCCAAGAACCCTAAATAAAAAAATAAGAAAACCCTCTCCCCCATTACCTCTTTGTCTGTAAGAGAATCCACATCTATCATTTTCGTCTGAATTGGAACCAAAGTTAGAGGTTCAAAGGTCAGGCTTCCCCGGTTATTGAAATTATACTGTGGGAGAAAGAAGAAAACAGGCAATTTTACTCATCTTGACCACAGTGAACCACACCATGAAGTCATTCCACCAGACATGGCCACCTCTCACAGCCAGAAGTTAAGTGGGAGCCAGGAAGTGGTCAGCTGGTCACCATTTTTAATGGGCACATGGAGCAGGTTCACAGTTGATGCCATTTTCCAAGAACTGCTACACTGGGCTCAGCAAGAGCCACACACAGGCTGCTGTGGGGCTCCCGGCAGCAGCCACAGGGCTTCTGCTGTGAGGGGAAGGAAGTGGGGCAGGGCACAGGAGTGCCAGGCGCAGGGCCATCTCTGGATTGGGTTCAAAGACTCTGCTGGGGTATAAGACTCCAACATCATTGTGTTAACAGCCATGCAGCCTACCTTACCCTAGCAAGGCCCACAGGGTGTGCATGCTGGCTCTCTGTTCACTGCAAGCCCTTTGGGACTTAGGTAAGAGGCCAGTTCCAACAACAGTGCCTTCCACAATGAAGCAGAGAGCAGATACTGCAAGTCACCTCCCTGCAGACACAGGAAGCTCCTTCCCTCCAACTGTTCATTTCCATAGTCACAGTGAGGAAGGAGAAAACAGGCCTCTCAGGTAAAGCCTGGCACCTAAAACCCTGAAGCCGCTTGGTAACACTGACATGGGAGAGGGTGAAACTCTTTTGTGTTGTCTTTGAAGTCTGACTCATGCAATATCTCAGGGTTCTTCAATTTTACTTGATAAAAATCACCTGAGACTGTGACAAAATTACAGTGTCCACACCCCTGCACTGCAGACTCTGATTCAAGATCTGAGAAGGACCTAGAAATCGCCCTTTGAACAAGCACCCTCTACAGATGGGACTTCCCGACAACAGGCCACCTGTCACAAACTCAGACTCCCAGATCATGCCAAGCAGGCACCATGAAATCCAGTTCAGTCTCCTAGTTCATCAAGGTTTCTCTTCCTGGCATTGTAAGGCAGGGGAGGAAGTCCCGAGGAAGTCCTAGACACCAGATAAAGGAGGCTCCATTGTGGCCTTAGAATTGCACACTCTCAGCGCCATAAAAACAAGTCTTAACTTTCAGCGATAAAGAATGGGAAATGTTTTTAAATAAATAAATGCATAATCAATTACCTTGGTCTTCACAGGAACCACCAAGACAACATTCTCAATGCGAATTCCAAAAGCCCCATCTTCATAATAACCTGGCTCTAAAACGAAACAAACCTCACTGTGAAACAGGGCCCACTGTAAAGACGTGCACAGAGGGGAGAAGCTTTCCCTCCCGGAGGACCACCCTGCTCCAAAGCAGAAGAAACAGGGGAAGGCCCCTTCCGCCAGGTGTGCAAGCCAGACGTGCTGGCTTCCCCAGCATGGCTACGGTGTCGCAGGCACCTGAGGTTCCCAAGCACAGGCTCCGCAGTTCCTGGAAACTGACTACAAGGTGGGGAGCGCAACAGACAGCCCACTAAATAACTCGTGGTGTATATGCATAAGACACAGTGATGCAGACACTAACTGACGCTTATAAAATTTTGCAATGACATGGGAAAGGGCAATATATTAAGAAAGCAGAATGCAGACAGTATGTTCAGCATGACCTCACTGATTAAAAAAAGACCATCTCTACCCATCTATAAAAGACTACCTGAGAGCTAATGCAGTAAAATATCAAGTCTTGTTTCTCCTGCTGCTTGGGTTGCAAGTGATTTTCATCTACTCTTTATACTGTTTCATTATTTCACTTTCTCTAAAATGAACATGCACGCATTACTTTGATAAACAGGAAAGTTTGTTAATTCAATGTGACAGCAAGGGGGAAATTACTGCCAACTTACTCTAAAATAATTTTAGAATAAGAAACGGCAAAGACCCTCCACAAAAGCTCAAGGACCCACACGTGTGCTCCAGGTGGGGGCTACCTACCGTCAGTGACGATCATGCCAGCCTCCAAGGGTTCGTCGGAGAACGTTTTATAACTGATGCCACAAGGCCCCTCGTGAACATTCAGAAAAGACCCAACACCATGTCCCGTTCCATGCAGGTAATCCAGACCAGAATCCCATAAGGCTGAACGGGCAAAGGAGTCTAGAAGGTGGCCTGAAAGACAGATGAAGAGCCACTCGATGACATCACACACTACCTTTAAGGCTGGATTATGTCAGCTCCAGAAGCTGACCCAGAATCATCTGGGCAGAAGTTCCTGGAGGGTTCAGATTGCAGCCCAGCACAAGGAAGAACTTTCTAACAATCAGAGCTCCTGAGCGGAGGACCACGCACGCAGGGTATGGACAAGGGATGGACACCCACAGTACAGGAAGGCTGCATTCAGTGGCATGGACGTCCCCTTCCTGGCTCTGGGTCCCGAAGGTTTCAGAATTAGTAAGGCAAGGTTCTAACCAGTCGGCTACAGGTGGGCAGGCATGATAGATGAGGCCCTGGGAAACGGGTACATGCCCGATCTAATCAGACTGAAGGCCCAAGTCTTGCCAGGTCCCACCGCAACGCCCCATCTACCAGTCCTCAAGCCAAGTGCTATACAGTAAGAGTCAGGCTCACATTAAAATAACCCCAACAAGGATCCCTAAAGGAGGCACTGGCCTAGCACTAGACCAATTCCCCCACTCAGGCCCTGAGCCTTCATGCCTAGTTTGCCCTCTCCTGGGAGCTTCCCACAGTGTCATCCAGCATCATACGGGCCAGGAGAGAAGTCCACAGCTGACACCAGGCCCAATCCTAAGCCAGGCTGCCTAGGAAGCCTCTGAGCTCGGCCATGGGGTCCAGGAGCCTCACTCCATGCAGCACCCCCAACCTGTCCCGACAGGGCCTGAGATGGGCTGGAGCTGACGTGGTGACAGCAGGACGTGTTCTGCTCCAAGACACAGCTGATTCCCAAACAAGAAAAAGAGGTCGCCGTGTGGCAGAAGGAACCACCTACCTTTGGTTCCAGTCGGGAAAACGGCTGCGCTCACAGCTATGTGGCCTTTAAGGACATATGTGAAGCATTCCTGCCAAAGAAAACCGGAGCGGATGAATGGCAGCAAAGACAATTTCACTCTGGCAGTTTTCTGGGAGTTCAGAAAATTTTGCCCATTAAAGTTTTTAACAACATTACAGAGAAAATCAGAAAAAAAGGAAAAAAATTAAATTTAGAAAACTTTAAAAGCCTGGCCATACACCAATGAACCCTAATAAACTAAGTAAAAAAGAACTGTCAAAGAGATGATCCCACAGGACTTGAGCATGTGGTGAACATTCGGACATATTCTAAGTTACGTGTACCCTAGAGAGACTGGGGAAAATCATTAAGACCAACTCATGATCCTGGCTAACATTTGCTGAGCGAGGCCTCTGTGCCAGACACTCCACTAAGTAGACACTGAACCCCGCACTTCACAGTGGATGCGCTATCATTAGCTCCACCCTACAGAGGGAACGAGCAGCACGCCCGGGGGACACAGATCCTAAGTGGCAGCATCTGACCTCAACATCTGGACTCCCTGCCACCATGCTGTCCTCAGGGTTATCCCCACTGCTTGCAAGACTGATGGTTGGCCCTGAGGTGCAGAGCCAGGACTTGAGCTGCACACCCCGTCAGTTCGTCTGGGGCTCTTTCCACAGCACAAAAAGTCACATCAAAGGGATCTTGAGCTTGAGGTCCAAACTCAGAAAGGTACTGGTGACCAGAAAAGGAAGGGCAAGGGACCAAGACTGAAATCTGCCCACCACATCACATAAAACCCTCTTCCGGCCGGCGCTGTGGCTCACTTGGCTAATCCTCCACCTGCAGCACGGACACCCTGGGTTCTAGTCCCAGTTGGGCACCAGCTCTCTGCTGCGGCCCAGGAAGGCAGTGGAGGATGGCCCAAGTGCTCGGGTCCCTGCACTCGCATGGGAGACCAGGAGGGGGCGCCCGGCTCCTGGCTTCAGATTGGCGCAGCGCCGGCAGTAGCAGCCATTAGGGGAGTGAACCAACGGAAGGAAGACCTTCCTCTCTGTCTCTCTCTAACTCTGCCTGTCCAAAAAAAAAAAAAAAACTCTTCTTAGGATCATCTTCCTGAAAGGGTTCCCCTGAACAGAGATTCAACCATCATCTGCTGAGTGCTTATGATCTGGGAACTCCCTGGGTTCAGGAATTCACACGAGCAGCCAGGGAGGTGGGTGCACAGCAAGGAAGATCAGAAGCTGCCTCCAGACTCCTGGTACACATTCACCCTCACAGCTCTGCTTGCCCTTTCCATCCTGTTCAAACCACAAACTGACAGCGTCTGCCACTTCAGAAAGTCCCTACAGAGTTGAGCCTGTAAGTGTTCATGCTGAACTTGAAAAAAGAAGGGGGTGGCTTTCAGAATCAAGTTCAGACACTGCTGGTAAAGCATGTATTTTACCACACCACCCCCGGCCCCAAAGAGATTTCGTGACTCAAGAAAGGCCAGAGCTATTTAAACTGGATCCTGAGCTTCCTTGACCTTAACAGAATGCTCTTAAAAATATCTCCAAATGTCTTACCCTCCAATAATTAATTAAATAAACCTCATAAAGCAGATAAGCCTGACTCCACAGTAATGAGCAATTTTATGATCCCACATCTAATTTTTATTTATTTAATCCCTTTTCATAAAAGCAATTCTCTTAAGAAAGCAGAGAGTCTCAAGTTTTTGGCTCTATCTTACCTTCTCATAGGCTGTAGGAGTTCCAAAATGCATGGTCCGGGTTACATCTGTGGTTCCATCCCTTTTCAAAAGAAAGGATAAATTAGTTTTTAGTCAAAGTAAGTTTTTCCTAAATATGAGACGAGTAAGGATGTGGAGAAATGAAAACCCTCATACACTGCTGGAGGTATGTAAAATGGTGCAATCAGTCTGTAAAGTGGTTTGCATCAAAGATTAACTATACAGTGAAGATGTTACTCAGCAATATTACTCCCATGAATACATGCTAAAGAACTGGTAACACACCCACACAAAAACTTAGATGTGGGTTTTCATAACAGTATTGTTTGTACCCCTCAAAATGTGGAAATCACCAAAATGTCCATCAGCTAAGGAACGGATAAACAAAACGGGGTACATACCGTGAAGTATTAACTCAGTAACTAAAAGAAGGGATACTTATACATGCTGCAACCTGGGTTAACCCTGAAGACACTATGATAATTGACCAAATCCAGACACAAAAAACAAGATCTTATTTGTGTCAAGTACTCAAATTAAATAAATACATATAAACAGGACTAGTTGGTGGTGGCCAGGGACTGGGGGGACAGGGAAGGGGAATGATGGCTACCAGTATGGACTTTCCTCTGAGGATGACAAAAATGTCCTAGAACCAAGGGTAATGGTTGCAAAATGCTGTGAAGATGCAAATAAAAAACATTATAACCCATCAAGTAGGTACATTTTATCTCAATAAAAATTATTATATCAGGGGGCCGGTGCTGTGGCATAGTGGGTTAAAGCCCTGGCCTGAAGCGCCAGCATCCCATATGGGCGCCAGTTCTAGTCCCGGCTGCTCCTCTTGCGATCCAGCTCTCTGCTATGGCCTGGGAAAACACTAGAAGATGGCCCAAGTCCTTGGGCCCCAGCACCCACGTGGGAGACCCGGAAAAAGCTCCTGGCTCCTGGCTTCGGATCGGCACAGCTCTGGCCGTTGCAGCCACCTGGGGAGTGAACCAGCACATGGAAGACCTCTCTGTCTCTACCTCTCTCTGTAAATCTTTCAAATAAATCTTAAAAAAAAAAGAAAGAATTATTTAAAAAAAAAATTATTATATTGGGGCTGGCGTTGTGGCACAGAGGATACAGCCATCGCCTGCAATGCCAACATCCCATTTGGGCACTGTTTCATGTCCCAGCTGCTCCACTTATGATCCAGCTCCCTGCTAACATGCCTGGGAAAAGCAGCAGAAGATGGCCCAAGAGCTTGGGCCCTGTACCCACGTGGGAGACCCGAATCACGTTCCCAGCTCCTGGCTTCAGCCTGGCTCAGCCCTGGCCTTTGTGGCCATTTGGGGAATGAATCAGCAGATAGAAGATCTCTATCTCTGCTTCTCTGTAGCTCTGACTTTCAAATAAATAAATAAATCCCTTTTTAAAACAGGCCTTGCTAGTGCTCTCTCAGAATAGATGAGTCTCACTTCTTCTCATAGGTTCTAAATCCAGACACAACCAAACCTTACATTCTCCTCTAAGAAACCATTCTAGAGGGGATGACTGAGAAAGCGAGAAGGCACAAAGAAGGAAATTCAGAGAAATGCAGGGGGAGTCCACATTTCTCATTCATTCATTCAAAATTAATCTTTACTTCATTAGGCCTTGGGGCAGCTACAAACACAGGGAGCTGGCAGGCAGCTGATGGGCTGGGGTAGAAAACTTGCCAATATTTCTAAAAATTCGCTTCATGTCATTATTATACGGGACTTTAACAACTTCCAGTCAAAGACTAAATAGTTCTATCAAACAGTCTTTTGTGGGGACAGAGTCAACAACTAGGCCATGTCAACTAGGTAAAAATACAGAGCACACACAGGACAATTCCAACAGCGGTCAACAGTGCAGAAAGAGGTTCCCAGCTGGGAACTCTCCGTCAGAGCACACGTGTCCACCTGCTCAACTGCCTTGAGTCTGTGGAGTCAAGTTCACTTACTTGTATTGAGCACCCGAGTCAATGAGGTATACTTCATCCAGGGACAAGGTCCTATTCGTCTCAGGGACTGGCCTAACAAAGTTAATTAAAAATTTATTCCACAAATGGAAACATCTGAAGAATCTGGGAGGAGGGCATATAAGAGTTTTTTGTACTATTTTTGTAACTTTGTCTGAAATTATATCAAAATTAAAAGTTACCCAATAAAGTACTTATTCCAACTAACTTTCAACTTCTACTACAGAACCCACTGAATTTCTCTACCTAACCAGAGAAAAAAATTGAAGAGAAGGAAGACTAACACATTCCTCAATACCTACCTTTGTGTCTAGAACAAAATGGTAATCAAGAGATAATTTTAAAAGCCACAGAAATAAGAACTGATGCAGGCAACAGGACCAAGCTAGAGACACGGGAACCGGGCATGGCAGCAGCCTGCAGTCTCCACAGCCTCACTGGTCTCTGCGAGTCCCAGCGCCTCCTTCACTCCTGGCCCCATCCTGTGCCTCCCCGCTCTTATTTCCAAGGCCACCAGACAGGCAGAGAGTGAATGTCTGGATTCCAGAGACAAACTAAAGGGATTTCGCTAAGAACAGGAGTGAATCGCGATGCACTAATGCTGAAGCACTTTTTTCAAAATGAACAGGAGGTACTTTTTTTAAAGCAATGCACTTTCCCCACACCATTTTCTAGATACTATCACTGCACTGAGAACTATCCAAACAGCTGAGAGCATCCAAGTCCCTGCTCTGTCCTTCATTTCCGGTACCACCCCCACTTCAGAAGTAAAGCACCAGTTGGCACACAAGCTGAGCAATTAACACTCAACCAGACACCGGCCCAGCCTCCAGTGTCCTGCCTCTAAGCAGGCTTCCAAGAACCCTAATGAAGAAATGACAAGGGAAAAGCAAATCTCTCCTCCTTTGGTTTGAAACTATCAAATATTTTTATTATATGCAAAATACTAGGATAGTCTCTAGCCAGGAAAGCCATCATTTACTTTCACCGTGAGACAAAAACCAAAATTTCTTTGATATTTTTATGTCAGAACAGAGATATTAATGGGAGAGAACTGCACTGTCACAACTGTGACTGTCTCCCACACACAGCTTCAAAAGCTGCCCTGAGACTATTAAAGAAGAGGGAAATTTGTGTGCAAGAACATCACAGAGAGACAAAGTGTTCCCTTCAGCATCGTGCAGATCACAGATGAGGAAACACGGGGCACAGAATGCCCAACACAAAGCAAAACTCTTTGAGCTAGGTGAAGTTGAAGCTGAAGTCCAACGGCCAAGCCTAAGTACACTGCCTATCATCTCCACGGGCAGATCTGCCAGTCCTAACCTATCAGCGCCCCCCTTGTCCCAGACTCCAGGGAGTCTCTGATCTGCGGATCCACAGCCCAGTGCAGACCAGGTAGTAAAACATCTCACCGTCCAGGAGGCCAGGCCCCCCGGGGGCGGGGGCGGGGGGGGGGGGGCGCCTGAATACCTCTACCCAAAACAGGCTGCCCCACAACCCACTGGCAAGCTTCTTGGGTATGGAGGAGATGGAGCTCACAAGACACATGGAGAGAAAGAATTCAGTCGCTCAAGGGCAATGAATAGTTTCTGTAGCCTCCAAAGAGAAGAAGGAAATCCTTTTGGCCACATTGTGGGGAATGTCAATGCCATACTGAGCCTAAAAGCAGGCTCCTGCAAGGCAGAGGCGGGGGACCTGGAGGGAATAAGGGAAAGTAAGACCTCCAAGGTCTGATGTCCCCTAACTGTGGGAGGTGGGCGTAGGGGCCTCTGGTAAAATAATGCATCTCCCCTGCTCAGGCTCCTGTGCAGAAACAGCAGCAAGGCAGGCCACGTGCTCCTCCGCATGCCTTACGCGTAGTGAATGATGGCGCCGTTGGGTCCCGCACTGGAAATCGTAGGGAAGCTCAGATCCACGAAGTCAGCCTGCTGCCTGGAACAGAGACACAGACAGCGGAGCGGCTTAGAGGTTTTTACTGTGCAGAGAATCAGTGTCCTTCCAGGCTCATTTCACTTGCCAGGGCAATCGGCACCAGGCTCACCAGGCCCACGGGTCCTCCAAATGGCCCCTTACCTGCGAAACTCCTCGGCTTTGTCAGCAGCTGAGATCTCCGTCACGCCACCTTTGGGAACCTACGAGAACACTGCTTATAAATCATCTGGCGAGAGAACGTCACGCATGCCTCCCACACGTCAGAGGAGGTATGCTAAAAGCTTCCTTTTCCTCACATCCTGTATCTCAGCTGTGCAGTCTACAGGACACAGCTCGTCTTCAAGGGAGGAATTTTCAAAGGCTCTCACGCAAGTCATCTCAAGTAATTTTAATTTATTTATTTCATCTATTTAATTTTTAATTTATTTAATCTATTTAATTTTTCACTCAACTCTTCTGCCTCAGCTCTCATATCCTCTAACCTCACAAATCTTAATGAACCTTCGTTTAAAAACCGCAAAGCTTCCCCTCCTGGGAAATCAGTCTAAGAAAATTATCCTGCAGAAATAAAAAAGAAAAGCCAGAGTTATTATTGCAGGGCTACTGATGAAATTAAGAAAATTTTTTTAGAAATTTAAATATTCGAAAATAGAAGAATGGGTAAATAAGTGAGTCCAGCTACCAGACTCAGCCCGTCCACATCTGGACCTGTGGTGAGGCCTCAGAGCACATGGGAGACACTCTTCACTGCAGTTCTCAGTGAATAAAATAAACAAAATGCAAAACTGTGTCTGTACCCTGAGAGACATGAAGAAATAATTTACATTCTGAAAAACGATTTACATAAATGAGAACAATAGCCAGAAGGAAGTACATGGTAGAAAAAAGTTACATTGATAGGAGTACGGACATTTTGTTTACCCAATTAAACAGTTGTTTATATAATGTAATATTTAAAGGAAACATGATATTGTTTAATAATAGCACAAAGAAACCACCCTCTTGTCAATTACAGGTAGTAGTAGGGTAAGAAAACTAATGGCCAAGAGCCAATTTAATGTAAACAGTTTTTATGTAAAAGCTTTATGGCTGAAAGTTCAAAGTGCTCAAAAATCTTTTCCTCCTAACACAATTAGATTGCCTATCACAATTTTATAAGAGCCATTTTTCCTTATAATAAAACTCCACTTAGCTATAATTTCCCAACCCAAAAATGGATCCGCTCTGATGTAGAATTTCTTTCTTCCTCCTTATCACTATACTTTCCACAATTAAGGAATTTTTTTAACACATGCACCAAATTTCCAGAAAGAACTACTAAGAGAGAACATGAAAATTAGATCAAGACCTCAGAGCACAGAGGATGCCACAGTTGGAATCACTGTGGATTCCTGAATGAACACTGCAATTACCAACCTCTTTCTCCAGCCAGTTGAAGAGTTCACAGAGGGCAACAGCATCTTTAATCTGTGCAAACAATACAGACATGTTCAGCAGTTATTTCTGAAGATCAGATGGCCACGTTCAGAGCCTAGTCCTAACGGGACCCCACGAAGGCTGCAGCTATGGAGCCCCACTCTCAGCAAGCAGGGTTTTACATGTGGGCATTCCCGGGGAGCCAGTTTGCAACAATTCCCACTAACAGGGAAAGGGCTCTTCTGCTCTTCAGCAGCTCCGGCACAACCCCAAAGGGCCCCACCTAGAGCACGGTAGCGCCCCACAGGGACAGGAAAGTCAGGTTAAGCTTTCTAGAACCACTTTTGCCTTGAAACACAACCTGGACCTTTAAGGAGGCTCCGCTGTCATCAACTGTCACGGTCACCTGCACAAGCATCACCAGGATCCCTTATGCTTGCTGAAGATCTAATCCACTGAGTGCCTTTTCCACTCTCTTACCAACTCTGGAAGGCCAGGTGACTCAGAGACCCCAGCCTTGTGCAGGCCCAGGCCACACAGCAGGTGAAGCAGCTGGGCCCTCCACCTACTTCACACCCCGTCTTGCGCAAAGCGTGCTCTACTCACGTGAGCACGCCTCATGCCTTCGGACTCGGCTGAGTTCTTCACAGCTTTGGCGATGCAGATCGGGGTGTAAGGCATACAGCAGCGATGATCCTGGAGGCAAAGGGCAGAGCAATGGGGTGGGAACTCAAGCCTGCCCCACCCACCCTGGACTAAGGCAAGCACCTCTTGGCACAGCCAATTGCGCTTGAGACAAATTATACAAAGAATTCCCACGCAGGCCCCTCCCAGCTGACCCCTGCGGCCTGAAATCGTGCCCTTTTGATTGATGAAAGGGGCTTGCACGCATGGCGAAAGAGTAAGTTCCTCAAACAAGGTCTCTCTCTCCCTCTCCTCCATTCCCACCCCTGAGCTCTCTGCGACTGCCAGCCACCAGCAAGACATCGCTTTCCAAGCCTCTGCGGTTGTGGTCAGAGTTCACTAACTGCTCAAGGCCTGACTGAAATAACCCCGCTCTAACTGCACAAAGGGGGCTTTTAGCCTGGTCTGGGGCGCACATGGCCTGTGAAGGAGGCCTCCCAGCCCCAGGGGTCACATCGCAACTACTGCTAAGGGTCTGATCTTAAAGAGGTGGGGAAGACCCTTCCCAATTGGAGAGCAAACTCAAGTTTAGCCTAGAGTGGTGAGAGAAAGGGGCCCTCTGCACACCTGGCACTTGCCCAGCACTTCTAAAAGGTCTTTCACTCTCTTCACTCTTCTTTCTCTCTCTCTCTCTCTCTCTCTTTCTCACACACACACACACACACACACCCCTCTCATGAAACAGAGAAGGCACAAGTGATCCTCACTTGAGTGGCTTGCTGGAAGTCACTCACACCGTGGCAATGCCAGGGGTGCAATAGCCAGCCAGGTCTGGAGATCCAGGCCTGGACTCTTCCCAAAAGGGCCCACTGCAAGGCGGAGAAGGCAGGAACCGCTAAGTTTCTCAAAGGCCACTTGGCAGCCAGAAGCCCAGAGGACAGCCGGGGGGGGGGGAGGTTCCATCAAAAGAGGCAGGGAGGCCAGCGCCGCGGCTCACTAGGCTAATCCTCCGCCTGTGGCATCGGCACCCCGGGTTCTAGTTCCGGTTGGGGCGCCAGTTCTGTCCCAGTTGCTCCTCTTCCAGTCCAGCTCCCTGCTGTGGCCCGGGAGTGCAGTGGAGGACCCTGCACCCATATGGGAGACCAGGAGGACGCACCTGGCTCCTGGCTTCAGATCGGCGCAGCACGCTGGCCGTAGCGGCCATTTGGGGGGGTGAACCAACGGAAAAGGAAGACCTTTCTGTCTCTCTTTCTCTTACTGTCTAACTCTGCCTGTCAAAAAAAAAAAGAGGCAGGGGTTCAGTCCTGCCCAGAGGACGCTAATTTAAAGCATACAACAGGTGTCAGCTGCTTAACATCACCCAGCAGGGGCTCAGTAAAGGGCAAAGCTGTCACTGTCCTTTGATCTCTGACAAATGCCTGACTTCCCAGCCTCAAGTCTCTGGACTTCAGAATGTGGTGGGGTGGGAGTGGGGGAACGGGGTCAACGGAACTGGTGCCCAGCTTTCAGGCATTCTCATCGCTCCTGCACAGCTGCTAACTGGTTTGATTCTTCTCTACCACGCACTGAAAGCTGTTACACACACTTAAATAAACCTGAGTATTAATGGTGCCGCCTAGGACCGGGCCTCATGGTACCCTCAGGAAAACACAGAACTCCTAAGCCGGCTCCAGCGCTCAGGGTTCAGCCCGGGAGAGGAGCTGCCGGAACAGCCTGGGCTTTGAAGCAGAGTGAGAGTGATGCCAGAGCTGGGAAGGGGCCCACAGGTTTTCCGGGGCCAGCGTGGGGCCACCAACCTTGGGGATGGCCTCGCTCACGGCATAGCTGGCCTTGTCACTGATCCACACCTTCTCCCGCGGCGACAGCTCGGCACACAGGGTCCTGAGCTCACTCAGGATGGACTTGTAGGGAAGCACCTGGATTCTGTACTCGGCCTCCAGGCCCAGGTCGAGAAGCAGGTGCTCCTTCACACTGGGGGCGTCTATGCGGTCCCCATCGATGAAGAGCCTGCAGAGGGGCCACAGAGAGGGGGTGACAGAGGCAGCGGGCACCTGAGTGAGAGACACATGACACATCGGCCTCTACCTTCTGCCTACCCAGACCAAGCAGCTGTCCCTTCCTCCCACCCCTTTCCCAAATCCTGCTCTCAGAACCAGGTTCCCTGCCCTGGGACTGCTGCCACTGTCTACCCCGTTCCCCACGCCAGAATCCCAAATCCTGCTCTCCAAACTGGGTTCCCCGTCCTGGGAGTACTACCACTGTCTACCCCGTTCCCCACGCCGGAATCCCAAATCCTGCTCTCCAAACTGGGTTCCCCGTCCTGGGAGTACTACCACTGTCTACCCCGTTCCCCACGCCGGAATCCCAAATCCTGCTCTCCAAACTGGGTTCCCCGTCCTGGGAGTACTACCACTGTCTACCCCGTTCCCCACGCCGGAATCCCAAATCCTGCTCTCCAAACTGGGTTCCCCGTCCTGGGAGTGCTGCCACTGTCTACCCCGTTCCCCACGCTGGAATCCCAAATCCTGCTCTCTGAACCGGGTTCCCCGTCCTGGGAGTGCTGCCACTGTCTACCCCGTTCCCCCCGCCGGATCCCAGGCATCTTCTTCTCCATGCTCCTCCTTCCTTCCATTAGGAACTGGGGGCCGAGACCCCACGTCTCTACCACATCTGTCCAGCTGTCTGCAGCCTCACCCAGTCACCACACGGGCTCAGGCCACCACCACCTCTCACCTGCGTTTGCGTCACCACTCCCAAGACTCGCCTCATGCATCCTATTTTTCACAATCATGACATTCTTTATCATTTACCAGCCTAGTGTGTGGTTCTCTCTGGAAAATTCCCTCTAGCTCCCTGGCATCCTGAGGTCAAGCACCCAAGCTCCTGGGCCTGGGGCCTTTCTTTGCTCACTTTCTGGCCTCACACTCTGTGCTCCACCCACACGGAACCACTCCAGGTCCTCCCCACACCCACTGGCTCTCTTCCCCTCAGGGCCCCTGATGATGCTGTTCCCCCTGCTGCGACCCCACTCCTCCCTCGTCCTCAGCCCGCCATGCACCCAGCCGACTCACTTATCCTCAGTCTTTATTTCAGTATTACTTGCTCCGAGGCCCCTCTGAACCCCAGGGCCAGGCTATCCCCATCATGTGGCACCTACACCCATCCTATTGACAGGTAGGGACCCATGTATGTGCCCTGGGGAAAAGGGACATTCATCTGCCAGATCTAACCTGGGTCCTGTCTGTGCCTTCAACCCAGCACCTAATACAGGACCCCAGCATGTGGCAGGCACTCAGAGACATGTTGTCTGAAGGAAGAAAGACATCTGAATCGAACGGCAATGGCAGGGACGCCACAAGCTATGTTCGGGAAAGATACACTGGAAATTCTACAAAGCACCATTTGGGGGTTTCCCACAGAATTTCTCACCTTCAAAATGACGAGGCTTCTATGTTTGCACTGTGGACCCAGAATTACTTAACTGAGCCATCTACCCTTCACGCTACTTGCTAGCTTGGAGTCAAATGCAAGGCCTGAACCAGACAACATAGCAAGAACTCCACGAACTAAGCTTCGTCCTCATAGCCTCGCCTATTTGTTAATCCCATAGGACAAAGACACTCTCACAGGTTGCCAAGCATTTGGGGGGTTAAAAGAGAGGCCAGATACAAATAGATTCCTACTGGAAAGGACAATAAGGGAAAGGGAAAGGGGCAGGACAAAGGAAGCGCGTCAGCGAAATGTCAGCCAGTGGCTGGGGGCAGGGACCAGCGGGGGGCTGCGGGAAAGGAAGTTCCAGGTGTGGGGCCAACACTCACATGATCGTCTCTAGTCCTACAATTGCATAGGAGAAAAACACTGGATTGTGTTCCACATCTGATCCGCGGAGATTGAACAGCCCTAAAAGGGGAAATCAGAGATCCTGTCACCTGGCGGCTTTGCGCTTTAAGAGGTCATTTGCAGTGGAGGGAACAGCTTTGGCTCCCAGTTCAGCTGCTCTGAGAGGATTCAGGCATCTGCAGCAAAGCAGGGAGCCCGACCCAGGTTTCACTCTGAGCTGCACTTGCTCGTTTCCGCCACCGGATGGCACCAGAACTGCTCCTTAGGCGGCCACTTCGCCATCCAGAGAGGGGACAAGAAGAGTCGGTGGGAAAACCTGGCCTTGACAAACGCCCCCCCCCCGCCCCGCCCCCAGGGCAGAAGAGCCCACCTCGTGGTGTCCCGCCCTGTTTGCCGCAGACAAACCTCTGGCGCTCCCATATAAAGCGGAAGGAGCCAAACACTCTCTCCCTTCCAGGACAAATGGCTTTGGGGAGAAAAACAGAGACCCACCCACAAGGAGAGTCAGCAGCCCTGTGGAGGCGGAGAGACCCCACGGAGGCAGAGGAAAAGCAGTGAGTCACCCCGACGAGGCCCGCCCCTGGTCGGCGAGGCTGGCCCTCAGCCAGGGGAGGGGATCTGAGGAGGTCACTGAATGCCTGAGAAACCCCAGCTCCCCAGTGCTAGGTCAGAGGGCAAAGGGCCCTATTAAAAGTGCTGCTGTGGCCTAAGCCTTCGCCCGGGCATCGGCATCCCATGTGGGCGCCGGTTAGTGTCCCAGCTGCTCCACTTCCGATCCAGGCTATGGCCTGAAAAAGCAGTGGAAGATGGCCCAGCATGGGAGACCCAGAGGTCCTGGCTCCTGGCTTCAGGTGGGCTCATCCCTGCAGCTGCGGCCATTTGAGCAGTGAAGCAGCGGATGGAGAACCTCTCTCTCTCTCTCTCTCACCTCTCAAATAAAATCTTAAAAAAAAAAAAAAAGCAGTGCTTTTCTAAAACAATGGCTTTCCAAAGAAAGCAATGAGGCACCATTTGGGGGCTGGCGAGATGAGCGTAGGTCTATACCATCTTCCTAGCAGGTAAGCAGCCATACAAGGTCAAAGCCCTGCTACACACACACCCCAAACCCACAACACGACTCCCAAAGCCAGCCATATATGGGAAGAAAAAAATGGTCGGAAACTAAGATGCGGACTTATGAATCAAGATTTTGATGGCTGTAGTTTAATAAATTGTGGGAAACTGATTTCTCTAGGGAAATTAAGCAAATGAAGGCATAACTATGATAAGAGTATTTAATACCCATTTAAAATTATGCCTATAGTTTATCAACACATTGAAAAAATCCAGCTACAAAATGATCTATGCAAAGTATATTAACACTAATTAAAGACTGGGTAAGAGGATTTTAGGTGAGTTGTTTTTCTTTCTACTTTGTCTACATTTTTCCAAGTTTTCCATAATCTGAGTATGTTTTTTGGAACTAGCTGTATATTTTTTTCTCTGATGTTGAGGTTATTACATTAATGAAGGATACAAATCACTTTAACACTTGACAAAGTTTTGGGGGGAAATGAAATGAAACAGGGGCCAGTACATTGAATTGCCAGTTCCGAGTCCTGGCTGCTCTGCTTCCAATCTGGCTCCCTACAAATACATCTGAGAAGGCAGCATAAGATAGCTCAAGTACTTGGGTCCCTGCTACCCATGGGGGAGACCAAAGGAGTTCCAGGCTTCTGGCTTTGGCCTTGCCCAACTCCAATTGTTGCAGCCTTTTGGGGAGTGAACCAGAAAATGGAAGATCTGTTTCTCTCTGTAGCTCCCTCTCTGTTACTCTCCCTTTCAAATAAATAAAACAAATCTTTAAGAAAAAAAAAAGGCCGGCGCCACGGCTCACTAGGCTAATCCTCTGCCTGTGGCACTGGCACCCCGGGTTCTAGTCCCAGTTGGGGCGCCGATTCTGTCCCAGTTGCTCCTCTTCCAGTCCAGCTCTCTGCTGTGGCCTGGGAAAGCAGTGGAGGATGGCCCAAGCGCTTGGGCCCTGCACCCACACGGAAGACCAGGAGGAAGCACCTGGCTCCTGGCTTCGGATAGGCGCAGCACCGGCAGTAGAGGCCATTTGGGGGGTGAACCAACGGAAGGAAGACCTGTCTCTCTGTCTCTCTCTCACTAACTCTGCCTGTCAAAAAAAAAAAAAAAGATAACATAGGGACTGAAGAGAGAAGATACTAGGTAGTAGGGCACCTCTTTCCCTAGTGAGAAAGTTAAAAAATAAAGCAGGGCCTCTTCTCAGGTCAAATGCAGTCAGAAACCCAGGAGATGGGACACAAAGTTGCAACTAGATTCCTTCAGGTTTTAGAGGACAACAGAAAGTCCTGAACAAGAGGGTGGTTTAAGGTCTAAAGATTGAGAAACCACTACTGGATCAAAGGGCTTAGTACAGAACTTTCAGTTCCTGCATTTTCTGAGGTAGACATGTTTCTAGAACATTCTCACTGTAAAGACCTTGGGAACACACAGGAAAGGTACAAAGACAAAAAGGATGCACAATCCCACTTCCACAACCGGAGAGGCAGACGCACAGCAGGTGTGTGCAGGAAATGTGCTTCATTCCCCACGTGGCACAGGCGCCACAGTCCTGAGAACAGAATTGCCCGTGGCCTCCCCAGGAGTCCGTGGCTGTGACACTGCTCTGTGCAAGGCTTCGCTCCCCTCCTCTACGCCCCGTAGTTCCTCATCCTTCATCCTAACGGACAGCTCCTGTGCTCATCTGGTGACACAGCTGCTTGCTTGCTCCCTGGTCACCGAGAAAGCGCGATGGCACGAACACGCAGAGATCCGAAGGCAAGAGCAGGTAACAGGCCCCAGCGGTGAAACCGGAGCACTCACACGCAATCTCATCCAGGGCAGTGACCACAAACCACACGATGTTCCTCTCAGTCATTTTCAACCGGAGATCTGCAACCTTCTCCTTCCAGGAGATGCCTGCAAGAAACAAATGTGCTTGTTAACCCGGCTGTGGGCACGGGAAGCCACGTTAGCCAAGTGAAAGACCTCAGTCCAAACCCTCTTACCCAGCACCCACATCTTACAGGGAGCAAATGGGTCACACAGGCAGGAGGCCTGCATCCCAGCCCTTCACAAGAGGTGTGACTCTGCCCAAGCCACGTTACTGTCACGGGACCTCACTGCCTCACCAGCAAAATTCATGCATTTGTTCATCCCACAAATGCCTGGCAAGCACCAAGACTCGGTGAGTAACTGGCAGGCACTATGCTGGTCACCAGTTACAACTCAGGGCTGGAAACATCTCCCTGCCCTCATGGTGCTTACACTCTAGCAAGAAAGACAACAAAAGAGGCCGGCGCTGTGGTATAGCAGGTTAAGCTGCAGCACTGGCATCCCATATGGGTGCCAGTTCGAGTCCCGGCTGCTCCACTTCCAATCCAGCTCTCTGCTATGGCCTGGGAAAGCAGTGGAAGATGGCCCAAGTGCTTGGGCCCCTGCACCCATGTGGGAGACCCAGAAGAAGTTCCTGGCTCCTGGCTTCAGACCGGCCTAGCTCCAGCCGTTGAGGCCATTTGGGGAGTGAACTAGCGGATGGAAGATCTCTCTCTCTGTGTCTCCCTCTCTATACCTCTGCCTTTCCTGCCTTTCAAATAAATAAATAAATCTTAAAGAAAAAGACAAAAAAAAAAGAGCAATTACACAATTACATAGACTTGTGAGACAGGGAACACAGGGAGCCATGTGAACACACCCCCCAGCAGACTCACCCAGAGAGGTCGGGCACTATCACCCACCAGCTGACAGCTGACATCCCCGCTGGCTCAAGACTTGCCTTTCCATGCTGCCCTAGGAGTTCACTGTAGTCTGACTCGCTGTGACTGCCACTTCCAAATCACACTGTGCTGTCACCCACAGCCTCCCTGGTGCTCCCCAGGAGAAAACTGGGGGCCCCAGGAGAGCTCACCCCACCACCACCACAACCACCCCATCATGCTGCCACTTGTAACTCAGGTGACAGTCAGCTGTGAACAGGGGGACACCTGTCTTATTCCCCCAGCCCCTAGCACAGTGTCCTGCACACACAGTGGACACTCAAATGTTTGTGGAACAAGTTTTACCAGCCACATTTTCTCTCCCCTCTCCTACAGCAACAGGCCAGGGCCTCTGCTTCACTAGGGAGGGGAAAAAAAATTCAAACCACGCGGCTGGAAAATGTTTAGCTGACCCTGGGTCACTCACAGGACCCGTCCTCCCCAGTCTGCAATGCCCTGCGGTGAGGGTGTCACAGGAAAGCATGCTGGGGGCTGCCCTCAACAAGGGTTCTGTGAAGACCAGCTCAGGACGCTGCCTGCAACGTGGCTCAGTCTGGGCCGCACAGCTTTTTTCCCAGGACCCTTCTGGGCACTCTGCCTACATTCCACAGATATCCCCATCCACCTTTCTGTTTCTACAGCAAGGCCTCCTCCCCTGTGGCCCCACCTCTCTGGCCTCTCCTTCTTTCCCTTCCCCACTCCATAAATCCACTTTCACCTCCCATGAACGGTTTGCAGAACAAGCTCGTCACACCCACCACTATCACAGAGGCTAAAGAAATGCATCCCTATTCAAAGCCTCTAAAGCAGAAGACACGAGATGGAGAGTGGGGGGGCCTGGCAGCAAACCCGCCAGTGTGGGAAACAGAAAGGAAAGGGAGTCTAGAAAGCCCAGGCTCTACTGCCACTACCAGACTTGAGAGCGGCAGGCAGTGGCTGCGTGATTAAAAAAAAAAAAAAAAAAAAAAAAAAAAAAAAAAAACCTCAGTCTCCCCAGAAGCACCCAACATTCCATGCAGAGATTTGCAATCACAAACTAGGCCAAAGTAAGTGGCAAGCAGGTGGAACCAGCGGCAACAAAACAAGCCCTACTTCGCTCTGCTGAGCCAAGTAGGACAAGTCCTCCAAGCAGTTCAGACTCAACTTCGACTCAAGGGACTGGCTGGAGGCAAAGGCGAGAGGTGGGCACAGCTGCAGCTCTGACCTGTGTAATCAAGGCCCAACGTGAGCAGGGGCCTGCAGGGCCGCGCAGGACGGTCTGTCCAGATCTTGTCAACAAGGTTCTCCTTGACAGGAACGAGGTGGTGGCCAGCACTCCTCAGGACCTTGGCCATTTTCTTCCAGTAATCTAAGGAGACATGCAAGAAGCCCACAGTGAACTGACACCCATTTCAGCCCCCTCTGAAGTGATCCCCGCCATGGCCCACACTGAGTATGCCAGAGGGAGCTGTAAAAGGATGCCTCCACCAGGGCTGGGGCTGTGGCATCACAGCAGTGCCAGCATCCCATGTAAGCACTGGTTCACTGCTGTTCCACTTCCGATCCAACTCCCTGCTTCCCTGCTGATGGCCTGGGAAAGCAGTGGAAGATGGCCCAAGTGCTTGGGCCCCTGCACCCACATGGGAGACCTGGCTCTGGCTTTGGCCTGGCCCAGTCCTGGCTATTGTGGCCATTTGGGAATTCAATTTAGATTCAAATTTGTTCTCTCTCTCTCTAGATTCAAATTTGTTCTCTCTCTCTCTCTCTCTCTCTGTAACTCTGACTTCCAAATAAATAAATCTTAAAAAAAAAAAAAGAGGATACCTGCACCACTGATAGACCTCTTTTGCCTCTATTCCAGAAATCTCCTCACTCTGACCTTTACAGTGACAAAGAGTCCTTCTCAACCCCCAAATACTGCCAACAAGGAGCAGAGAAGGCATCTAGAAGCCACTTTCTTACCCAAGTTGGAAGGGGTCAAACTCACTCACCTGTAGGAATGATCAGTGGGTCCACACCCACTCTGGACCCCTCAGGAAGCACACTCACTAGCCAGTCTTCCTGTGTCGGGGTGTCCTTCAGCCCTGCAGAGGGAAGAACCAACAGGAAACAATTCCCAGTGGGCCCAAGATCCTCACCCCACCCAGAAGAATGCAGTTCACCAACAACATGTTAGCAGGATCTTTATTAAGCACCTTTGTCACAGCAGACTGACAAGACTTGGAAAATCTGAACCTCCCTTAGTGCCAGAAGGCTAAGAAAGAGGAAAAGGGTAAGATGCTGTGTAAGGGAAAAATAAGATAAGGGTAAGACATGATTGTCATTCAACCCTGAGAAAAACACCATCCTGAGGACTGCGGCCACAGAGACATGATGCCATCACAGAGGTCACCTCATCAGCAAGCAGCCCCTTCCCCACAACTGCTCACCCAACAAGAACTTGGGTGGGTTTGGTAAAGGCTGGGAGCTGGGAACCTCCCCCATGTCACATGCCAAGGAAGGGCACAACATGCTACCAGTGCTCTCCCTTCATCCACTAGACAGGGTCACAGAGGAGGCAGGAGACCAAGCACAAGTCTTAACAGCTAAGAAAGCTCCCCAGTGATTACAAGAACAGCACACAGAAGCCTGTTGTCACAGCATGGGCCCTGAGTTTCCCCAAACATCAGTCAACTCTTAATTTATTTAGATCTTTGAAAGGCAGAGCAACAGAGAGAGCAGGTAAGACAGGGTAAGGGGGTGCAGAGAGATGCCTTCCGTCAGCTGGTTCACTCCCCTAGATGCCAGCAACAGCCAGGCATGGGCCAGACTGAAGTCAGGATCAAGGAGCTCCACCCTGATCTCCCACGTGGAGGCAGGGACCCAAGTACTTGAGCCATCATCTGCATTAGCAGGAAGCTGGATCAGAAGCAGAGCAGCCGGGACTCAACTCGGCACTCCTCTATGGGATGCTGGCATCACAGTGGCTTAACCCAAGGTACTACAGTGCCAGTCCCCAAAACAGCCCTTTCTTGTTTCCAAGACACTAGTCAGAATACACTGAAATAAGCTTCCAGAAAGGAACTAAAATGACTTTTACAGTCCAGTTCTACTTTCATCCAAGCCAATATCTTTGGAATGTATGTTTTTTTAAACCAACCGGAAATTTGCTAAACAATTAACATCTTAGTAAAATATATGTGTATTTGATGTGAAAAGTTCACATATTCCAAAACAGTACTTATCCTTACTATTTCCCCTGCGGACTCCTGATATAACCACATAACCTCAGAAAGGAAGTTCAAAGGTTTACAAAGAAATGAGTTTATGAAGCCCTGTTCTAAAAACCTGCCTAGAAGCTGGCATTGAGTTTAATTTTGCTAATTGATTATTTCCTATCTAAACCAGTCACTCATTGATACAGTTTTTCTTAGTGCCCCTATCGTAAGTTTGTAGGATGAAGTCATGTCATTTCTTAGCCAATAGTCCCTTGACAAAACCCCAAGGTTAAATCACTCACTGGCCAACCAAACCCACTGGAATCTCCCTACACAGGAGACACACCTGAGGAAAAGTAGGTTTAGAGAGAGCAAACTAGAAAGGGGTTTGGAAGGAGACAGTTTCTCACCACCGCCCACGCTGCCTACTTGGGAGAACAAGGGTACTCACTCCTCTGACACGCAAGCCAAAGGGCTAACAGACCTGACAGCTGAGTCTGCGAGCCCCAAAGAGGGAGCTGGCACCTCACAAGTACACTCAGTGACCCAATGCATATAAGAATAAAGCCTCTAAACTTCTATTTGTACTTTTTTCTAAAAAAATAATACATAAGTCTTTGCTAGTATTTGGAATCCAGATGAACATGAGCACATAAACAAACATATCAGGCTGAGGGTTCCCGACCCACTAGCAGATGCATGTGATCAAAAAATTTCCAGGTCACTAAATGCCATTTACAGTAGCCTCAACTGGGTAGCTTGGGGTGTACGTGCCTGTGAGAGACAGAGAGAAAACAACTGCAGCAACAATCCAGCAGCAGCTCTCATGTTTCTGTCTGAAAGGATTTTGGAGAAACAGAAACTTCAAATACTCTCACTGCCAGAATGAAAATCCCCCGCTAAGACAGACATCCCACATACACGCTCATGGGGCGTGTGTGCACGGGGCACACATGCACAAGCACACACACTGCCCTCACTCAGCCAGCTGCCTGCGTCTCAGTGTCAAGGTCGAGGTCCCCGTTCCCTGTGAATCTGGTGACAATTTCCTTCCTCGTCACTTCCTACAACAAATAATAAACATCAGTATTTTGCTTCGTTTTCTCTTTTTCACCTGGCCCTGGTTGTCCTTTTGCTCCTTCCTTATCCTCTGTTCTTCAAGTTCAAAATTCAGAAGGGAAAGGCCTTTATGCAAACACTCAAGTTGTATGTCCAAATTCTATTAGAATGGTCAGGAAAAACAGACACGGCACAAACTTAAACGAAAAAGCACAGGCAAACACACAACTACTAGTCAGGAACACTGAGCTATGTACATTCTGCAAATGATCTCTTCAATCCTCACCACGTCACAGGGTGCTTACTACGAAAGTCCCAGCGACAGATAAGGAAACTGAAGTACTGGAAGTGAAGGAACTTGCCCTACAACCTCGAGGCCCGTGCTCCTGCCTTGTATATCGCTCTTCTCCAAAGCTGAGCAGCCAGAAACAAAACCAGGATCCTCAGAAACAGCCTTGGGAATCATTTCTGGGCTTCTGATGTCGATGGCCCCTTGTCTTTATGTCTCCCTGCATCACAAAGCAGCAGAAAGTAACAGGGAGGTCCCCAGCGTGTGCATAAGATGCAGTGTGCACTTTCTGATCTGCAGCAAATCAACTGTCCTCTCTGGGCCTCCGTTTTCTCTTGAATCAGGACCCTCTACAATTGAATGTGCACTGGTCTGTATGAACAAGCATGTCATTTTCTTCATTTTTCCTTCAGTTTTCAAAAGGATCTTTTGGGGCAGCACTGTGGTATAGGGGGTAAAGTCACAGCCTGCAGTGCCGGCACCCCATATGGGCGCCTGTTTGAGTCCTGGCTGCTCTACTTCCGACCCAGCTCTCTGCTATGGCCTGGGAAAGCAGTAGAAGATGGTCCTAGTCCTTGGGCTCCTGCACCTGTGTGGGAGACCCAGAAGAAGCTCCTGGCTCCTGGCTTCAAATCAGTGCAGCTCTGACCAAGGTAGCCATCTGAGGAGTGAACCAGTGGATGGAAGATCTCTCTCACTCTCTCTCTCTCTGCCTCTGCCTTTCAAGTGAATAAATAAACCTTTTAACAAAAAGGGAGGAGGGTGCAGTCTCTAAAAGGGTTAAGATCCAGGAATCCTGAGGAATTCCAGGGTCCTGGCCCAGATCATGCCAACTAAAGCTGGATGGACCAGGCCGCTACCCACCCATCTTCATGAGAGTCCAGTTGCTGTCCATCTGCTTGGCAGCCTGAAGAAAGTAGCGTCCATCAGTCCACATGGCCGCATGCTCCTCTGTGATGATGGCTGTGCCTGGAACAGGGGAGCAAAGAAGAGAACAGTTTCTGGCAACTGCCCAGAAGCTGCACAAAGCAGCACAGGCAGGTGAGATAGTAAGAGACACCAGCTCCCAGTGTGGCTGATGGATCTTCAGCTCCAGGGAAACCTCCAAGCAAGAGGGTGAGAATCAGGTGAAGTCAGGCTCTGAAAGAACCAGTCCTGAGACCCAGGCTGCCCAGACACTGCTCCCTGCACCCAAAGGACCCCCGTGTGCAGCAGGAGTCAAGGCCAATAGGACAGAGGGTTACAGGCCTACACAAAGTGGTCCATAATCAATCAGACAGAGGCGGGGACAGTCCCTGATCAGGGATTACTGCCATTCCTGTGCCTTGCCAGACACCCCAAAGGAGCTGTTTCACCTTTTGCAAAGAGAGACCAAGCAGCCCTGTGAGTGTTCACGGTGGCTCAATGATCACCAGCAGAATCTGTGCCTCCTAGCTCCCCCTGCTCTCAGTTCCCACAGGCCTGGCAGGGACTCGGGACCTTCTGCAGAGGTGTCAGCCAAAACCAGACTTAATGTGCCAACCGACACGTGTACCTCCTCCAAAGGAAGCACTGTGCTAACCACAAGGGCTGAGGGGCTCCCACCTCATCTAGCTTGCTTTAGGGGGACGGCACCTGAACAGGAGACCCCCAGCCCCAAAACTCAAGGGCATAACAGTTTTGGAAAAAGATGGGACAGCTAATATTAGCCTTTGTTACTTAAGGCAAAAGTGAAAATGGAAACCAAAAGCCAAGCACTTGCAGAATTACTCAGGACCACTAAGTTAGGGCACAGGTCTGGGATGTTAATAAAATCTCACCCCTTATTTGGGGCACCTGTTACAGAAGGTGTATTCAATTGAAATGATAAAACTACCTATGCGTACGTCACATTCCATAAACATTTCAAAAGCATTTGCTTATTGAAAATTTTGAAAGCAAAGGCTGAGAGAGAGCGAAGGGTCACTAAAAGGTAACCTTGGTGAGCTGGGACAGGCTGGAACCCACACCTTTCTGCAGAGGCTCTGTGGGGAACGTCTGTCTGCATTTCCCTCTTGGTTCTATACCACAGGCTGTGCAGCTATGTTTGGGAGATGAACAGAGGTACAGCAAGAACAGAGAACCGAGCCACTCACCTGCAGAGCCATCGAACCCAGACACAAAGGCCCGCCTGCAGTCACACGGAGCAATGTACTCACTCTGGAAAACAAAGATGACAACGAACTGCACCTCCCACCCAGTGGGCACCAAGTGCTTTCCTTGTGCTCAGCTCTGGGCAAGGCCCAGCAGGGACTATAAAGGTTGGGGAATCCTTGGGACTTGGCCTCTAGGAGCCATGGGGCTAGCTAAAAAGACAAGCTGAAAGTGTGAAAAACAATTAGAACATATTGCAGAAGACTAATTAAGGGCTGAAAGCTGTTCCCTTTAGCCTTCTTATTTCTTCATCTGGAAAATAAAGTAAGTCAAGAAAAACAGATAAAAATTGTTCTTTCCTCATGAGATCCTTTCCAAAAAACAAGCAAATAGCTTGCTCCCTCCTTACCACTGACATTCAGGCATCTGCTATTTTTCTGAAAAGCGGGGCTGACTTTCTTTTTTAAGCCCCAATAGTTCTCTGACTGAAGTCTCCTAAAACATTACCTTGTTTCCTAACTTCCTGTTTGTTTCCCCCTCCATGGTAGGGTCACCAGTCTCTCCCACGCAGGCCCTGTCCCTTCCTGCTAGGGAATCAACGGAAACGCTTCCTCCAAGCCAGGAAGCGTCAGCCAAAGAAAGTGTCATTCCAAAACCTGGTCCTTCCCAGCTGATGGTCCCTAGCCTCTACATGGAGGAGGTTAGCGAGCAAGGAAGAGGCTCTCCTATCCAGACAGAGAGTACAGGCCAGGGTGCACAACAGCCAGTGACACACAGAGAGTTTAAGTAACTTGCTCAAAGTCACACAGCTAGACAGTAGCAGAAGCAGTGTTTGAACCCAGGCAGTTAGCTCCAGAGCCTCTTCTCTGAAGCCCTATGCCACACCGCCACCACAGGACACATTATCTCTCTTCCTATGACTCTCCAGCATAAGGCCATGGCAAATGAGAAAACGGGGGCTCAAAGAGAGACTGGTGAGTAACCTGCCCGCTGACCAGTGAACAGCAAGGGTCCAAAGCAGCTCTCCTTCCACTGTTAGCAGGTTTCTCCCAAGCCCAGCACCCAGCAGGTTAAGAATGCTTAGGGCGGGGCATGCAGCTACTGGCAGGATCCCCAGGCATTTTTAAGACAGTCAACAAGTGCAGGAGAGAAGATATTAATGTTCTCGCTCTTGCCACGCAGGTGAGAAATGCCCCTTTCACCAGAGCAGCCCCAGAACCACCTTCCAGGGAGATGCTCGAAGGGCCAGGAGACAAAAGGACAATGGCAGGACCAGAGCACTCTCGGCCAAAACCTGCCTGTAGCCAAGGCTCAGCTCAGCGGCCTGCACCAAGTCCCAGCGCCTCTCTCAGCCTCACTTCCCCATCTCTAAAACAGGTTACTTCAGAGAGCTAAACACAAACAACAGGCCCGTGTTTCACCCCTAAGCAAAAAAGAACATTAAGCAGCAGCACTATGGAAACGGAAAGAGAACCGCACCATCCACACTTGCTAACCCAGAAATCACTAGGGGCACAACTTTTACGAAAAGCAGCAACAACGTGGGGAGGTGACCTACCCCTCTTCCTGGACTGTGGTAAGGAAGAGTTCATGTTTTAAAACTCACCAGAAGCCTGAAGGTGCTGCACATACTCAAAGGAAGAGATATTATTATCTCCTCCTCCTGTACAATGAGAAAGCATGTGAGGAGCTGGGAAAGCCAAGTGAACAAAAATAACTCTGGTGCTAAGAACCACTGTGCACGACGGGAATACACAGCGAGGGCGCTCTGGACCAACAACGTGGAACACACAGTGAGGTGTCAGCAAAGAGGGAGCCCCATCTGGGCAAGCGTGGGAGGGAGGCCAGAGCACCCTAAGGGGTTTACCTGGAGGTCCACATCAGCAAGGCAGGAGGATTTCCACAAAGGGAGGTGAAATTAATAGCAGATGGACGTTTAGTCTGGGACTGAGACGAGGTCTGGGGCAAGAACCAGACATGATCTAAGTGGTCAACCCGCCAGAGAAACATCCCTGAGCAAGGCTGGCTGCAGCCTCACCTTCTCACCAACAGGCTAAGCAGAGGCCAGACAAGCACTGGGCCTGGGCCTGCCTCTCTTCCCCCAACCACGAAGCTGGCAAAGCCCAGGTACATTCTCCCTAGAACTTAGCACAAGGTCTAAAATAAGCCAAGCCTATAGCATGTGAGGGAAAAGGCACCACACAAAGAAGCACAGCTGTTGGCTTTTCCCGAAAACCACCTACTCCTCTCCAATTCCAGGAACAACACTCAGTCTAAGCATCCATCATCTCTACCTGGCCACTGCCCCTAAAACCCCCTCTGCACACACATACATGAGTGAGCTTTTTAAGAAGTGAGTACTTATATTCATATAAATAAAGCACACGTGTATATATGATCATGTTAACATCTTCCTTAAAACCCCCCAGTGGCTTCTCACCATACAGGAGATAAAATCCAGATCCCGGCCCAGACCCAAGGCCACCAACTGACCCTGCCCTGCTGTTCTCTCAGAGCGCTCCTCCCACTTTCACTCCTACTCACAATGCTCCACACCAGTCTCCTTCCTCTGCGATCCTGAATTCATTTCCACCTCAAGGCTTTTGCAGCCGTTTTCCCTTGAGCCTACGACAGTCTCTCTCTCTCTTTTTCTGGGGTCATGGAATGGCTAGCTCCTTATCATCCTAACATTTCAGATCAATGTCACCTCCATCAAGAACCACCCACCTACTACAGCCACCCGGCCACTTTTAACTCTGTATAGCACATTTTCTTGATGTTTTAGATGTTTCTTTTCTTAATGAACTTTTTACATTTTTATTGTATTGCTCCTCCCCAAAATGAGATCAAGGTGTCTGTGTTGTTTGTCACTGTCCCTGTGTTCATTTACAGAATAAATGAATAAGCAGAAAGAGAAATGAACCTTTTTCCCTCTACCCAGTTCAATCAAAATTTAACCATCTCAGTGGGGAGGAGGAAAGGGCCATAAGCCAAGGAATGTAGGCAGTGCCTAGGAGCTAGAAAAGAAAATGGACCCTACCCTGGAGCCTCCTCCAGATCACGCCGACCCATCTGAGACCTTGGACCTCAAGAACTTCCCATTACAAATGTGTGTTGTTTTAGGCCACTACATGTGTTGTAATCTGTTACAGCAATGATTGGAAACTAATATATTATCTAATAGAAAAAGGATCAGAAGGGATTATAAATGGAGTCTCAAACTCAAATATTTCAGGGTATAGAGACTAAGACAGATGAGGACAGTGGAACAAGCGGGTGTCTTTTCTAGGGAAGCAGCTCTTAGCTCTGTTTCCTGTCACACTGGAATGCAGGTCCCATGTCATCAACCTTCAAGATTTCAGGAGAAGCTAGAAATACATGTGCTCATGAGCAATCACCTAATTTTTAGATGTTGGCATCTAAACTCAAATAACATAAATAAAACACAGCCAAATAAAGTACATCTGTAAACGACTAAAAAAAAAAAAGCCTTAGTCATCTCTCAAAATCCAGCTCAAACGCACCCTCGCCCACAAAGCTTTCTGAGCCACTCCAGTCCAGGGGTCTCCGCTTCTCTGACTTGTGCAGGACTATCCATGCTGCCCTCCGCTCATACCCTGCCTTGGGTGATGCTAACAAGTAATACTGGCTAAGCAGTTTGGCTCAACATCTACCAGTTGCCAATAGCAACAGTGAATTCTAATTCTTATCACAACAGCAGCTCTGGAAGGCATCATCCTCCCCATCTACAAATGAAACCCAGAGAAGTAAACTAAGTGCTTCCCCAAGGCACCAGGAATGTGAATAGCAGAGCCAACATCTGCACTCAAGGCAGACTCTTAAAAAGCCCACCTCCACGCCATGCTACCAGCAACTTCTTCTAACACTGCAGAGATGGCGCACATCTCTGCTACACAACTGGACTGCAAGCTGAGAGAACAAAGAACACAAAGTACACCCCGCACACACCTCCACCTTCGTCAACCATGCAAGACATCTCTAACAATCGGAAGTCAGACCTACACTCAAGCTTATCTCCCTTGTTTATCAGCTAGGTAAACCGTGGGCTCAACTTCCTCATCCATAAAATGGGGATGGTAAGAATGGCCACACTGGAGGGCTGAGGTGTAACATCAGCATATGCTAAACCTGATGAAGTGTACCTAAACTGCACACTAGGCAAGCCGCTAGACTCTATGGAAAACATAAGAAAATATCTTCTCAGCGTAGGTAATCCAGCCAGCAAAGTAAGATATTCTATGACACATTAGCTCTAATAAACAGCCATATAAATTGTGCTGAATGTGCAAAAAAAATTTGCTGTAGTTTCAAGAACACTCAGATCTGCCTTAAGTCCATCAGGCCAAGCTCAGAAGTCTAACCCGCGCCACCAGGGACAAGGAAGGAGGGATTCAGAATGGCAGGGCAGTCCAGAAAGAGGGCAAAGTGTGAGAAGGCCCAGAAACAAGAGGCCAGAGGTCTGTGGGGAGGCAGTGAGCCAATTACCCTGGTAACAGGGGCAGGAAGCTCAAAGGAGCAACAGCAGAGATTTCTGGGAAGGCTGTGTGAAGACAACTGGTCAAAGGCCTCAAACATCATCCTAAAAAGCTTGAACTTCACCCAGAAAGCTCTAGAGAGACATCAGAAGTGGAAGAGAGGGTGGTGACATGACCAGAGTTTTAAGAGTGGTCAATATAGCCACACACAGACAAAACAGGGCCAGTAAGGCTATGGCTGCCTGCCCAGACAAGTGCAACTAAACTCACTATGGGCCAGGCTGGGGAGACATCTTGTTCCTTTTGACCCTCAACTCTCATAAGCCGTGAGCCAGGCGCAGTGCCTCAAACAAATCAGTTTCTCAACAAAAATGACACTGCGTGAGTAAACGGCTCTTTCCACAGGAAGTATCAGAGGTTAAGTTGTGAATGGGGACATAGGCGCCTTACTTCCAGACACTAAAGTAGCACCCAGACTTTGGTACTTTTTCTTCTCTCCTAATAAATCAAGTCAAGGTGTGTGGGAAAAGCAGATGGTTATCCAAAGACTCACACCCCTTCCTTGAAGTAGAAGAGTCACTGACAAGTGGCTGCCCAGCCAGGACTTCATTTCCCAGGGCCCGCGCATCCAGGTGGTCACACCAATGGAATGTGAGCGGGAGGCGATGTCTTGAGATAGGACTGCCAAAAGTGACTGTGCTCTCCACATAATTTTTTTTTTTTTTTTTGACAGGCAGAGTGGACAGTCAGAGAGAGAGAGAGACAGAGAGAAAGGTCTTCCTTTTGCCGTTGGTTCACCCTCCAATGGCCGCCAAGGCCGGCGCACTGCGCTGATCCAAAGGCAGGAGCCAGGTACTTCTCCTGGTCTCCCATGGGGTGCAGGGCCCAAGCACTTGGGCCATCCTCCACTGCACCCCGGGGACACAGCAGAGAGCTGGCCTGGAAGAAGGGCAACCAGGACAGAATCCGGCGCCCCGACCGGGACTAGAACCCGGTGTGCCGGCGCCACAGGCAGAGGATTAGCCTATGGAGCCGCAGCGCCGGCAACCCTCCCCATACTCTTCTACCAGCTGGAATAGTGGCAGCATAGGAAGGAAGGAGCTGAGACCACTCAATTACTTTATCTCCTTTATCTCCTACCGGGCAAGAACTACCACTCTGTACTGCTATGTGAACAGGATATAAGGCTTTACAGCAACAAACCACTGAGACTTGGAGATGGGTGACCATGGCTAGCATTACTCTAATCAGCACAGTTGGTTAAAATCACTACCCCCACAGCAGGAGAAAGACTGTTTAAGAAATACAAAACAAAACAGGAAGCTGACTCCAGTAGAAATGGGGTAGGGTCCAAAAAAGTTTAGGAAACTCTGATTCATGTCTTCCCAAAGAGGAACCACAAACACAGCCAAAAACTCACATTGGCAGAGTCACCCCTGACAAAATACAACCCTTGGAAAATGGCAAGCCCCAGAGGGGAATATGGGGGTTACAGATGGGGAGGATGAGGGACTGAGATGTCTAAAAAGCCGTGCTGGCACAGCTCTGGCCCCCAAACAAGGATTCTCCTGGCCTGGGGACATGGTACCCACAAATGCCAACATCGAAGGTACATGAATGCATTCAGATTACCAGAGACAGTAGACAGTTCCTCACTGTAAAAATCTACCAGGGCCCAAACTCACAAAAACCATAATCCTTGTTCCAAATTTAAAAAGGAGAAACCCTGAGAGTTGTAGAGGACAGAGAAAGCAGGCCACTGGATTGCCAAGTCCTTGCGCAATTATGCATTTGGGGTACATTTTCTCCCTAGCAGGGACTAGTGTGTGGGTGTGTGTATTTGTATTCTGAAAAGTATACAAAGGACAGAATTTAAGATTTTCCTTCGCTTCTCCAACACCCTCCTTTCCCCACCCATCAACCCTGAATCGAGGCCGAGATGAAACACTTGGGAACAAGAGCTGCAGAGAATGGCAGCCTCTCTATCATGGAGGAGGGTGCTGCATTGGATTACACACAAAGCTGGCCCTGCCTCCTCATTCACACAGTCCCAGCAGGGCCCCAGAATCCCGTGCAGTACATCCACCCTCCTCTCCAGAAGAAGTAAAATAAGGAGCCTGTCTCTTCCTGTTGATGGCACCACAATACAATTCCCCACGTTTCTCCTTGTTGATGGCACCACAATACAATTCCCCACGTTTCTCCTTGTTGATGGCACCACAATACAATTCCCCACGTTTCTCCTTGTTGATGGCACCACAATACAATTGCCCATGTTTCTCCTTGTTGATGGCACCACAGTACAATTCCCCACGTTGCTCCTTGTTGATGGCACCACAGTACAACTCCCCATGGCTCCTCCTGCTGATGGCACCACAATACAACTCCCCATGGCTCTTCCTGCTGATGGCACCACAATACAATTCCCCAGTCCCTCTGGCCAGCTGTCCACAAGGCCCATACTTAATCCAAGTTCTAGAGCTTCTCCACTGAATCCGTCCCCTCTTCCATGCTGCAGACCCAAAGCCCCTTTCCCTTGACTCGATCCTGCAGTGGCCTCCTTACAGGTTTTTCAATTATCAGTGCCTCCTTCCTTCTGCCAACACTAAGCCCTGGTCTCTCTGATCATGACACTCTCTTGTTCAAAGACCCTCAATGGGTCCCCACTAACGAAAAGAAATCTAATGCTGGGGTCAAGGCCACCATGACCAGTCATGGGTGACCCAAAAGGCCCCTATTTTTCTTTTTTCTTCAAACTTATCATTAGGCATTTCCACCTACACCTGTAAATTTGCTCAGGAAACTTTGTGTGTCTCTATCTCCAAGAATCCAAATTCTACTTGTTCACGGTCCTAATTTTTTTTTTTTTTTTTTTTTTTTAGGGAGAGACAGGAACAGAAAGCACTCTCATACACTGGTTCATTCCCCAACTGCCCAAACAGATGTGAATGGGCAGAAATCAAGACTGGAAGGCAGGGGACCTGCACTGTGACACAGCAGGTAAAACTGCCACCTGTAGTGCCAACATCCCATATGAGCACCAGCTCATGTCCCAGCTGCTCCACTTCTGATCTAGCTCTCTGCTATGGCCTGGGAAAGCAGTAGAAGACGGTCCAAGTCCCTGGGCCCCTGTACCCATGTGGGAGATCCAGAAGAAGCTCCTGGTTCCTGGCTTCTTACCCACCCAGCTCCAGCCATTGTGGCCATTTAGGGAGTGAACCAGCAGATGGAAGACTTCTCTCTCTCTGTTACTCTTTCAAATAAATAAATCTAAAAAAAAAAAAAAAAAAAAAAAAAAAAAAAAAAAAAAGATGGGGCCAGGGCTGTAGCATAGCAGGTAAAGCCACCATCTGCAGCACCAGCATCCCATATGGGCACCAGTTTGAGTCCCAAATGCTCCTCTTCTGATCCAGCTCTCTGCTTTAGCTTAGGAAACCAGCAGAGGATGGCCCAAGTGCTTGGGCTCCTGCACCTGCATGGGAAACCCAGAAGAAGCTCCTGGCTCCTGGCTTCGAATCAGCCAAGCTCCTGCCATTACGGCCATTTGGGGAGTGAACCAGCAGATGGAAAACTCTCTCTCTCTGCCTCTCTATAACTCTGCCTTTCAAATACATAAGTATACCTTTAAAAGAAAAAAAAAAAAAGACTAGAAGGCAGGAATTAAATCCAGATCCTCCACATGGGTGGCAGGGACCCCTACCTGAGCCATCACCACTGGCTCCCAAGGTTCACACTAGGAGGACACTGGAGTAGAGCTGGAGGCAGGCGTCAAACACAGAAACCCCAATAAAGGACTAAGGACTAAGGTATCTTAACCACTAGGTCAAACATCCATCCCCATATTCCAATTTAAATGCCACTTCCTCCATGAATCATTCCTTGATCCTAGCAACTTAAAATATCTCCTCTTGCCTATGAATTCAGTCCACACTTTATGAAAACCTAAGCTTATCTACTACAATAGCCACCAGGGGACATATGGCTAATTTGACTAAGAAACAGAAAATGTATTGTATTTCACTTTAATTAATTGATATATAATTTTTAAAACTGATGCTCAAAATTCAGTTATTAGAAAACTTCTGGCCGGCGCCGCGGCTCACTAGGCTAATCCTCCGCCTAGCGGCGCCGGCACACCGGGTTCTAGTCCCGGTCGGGGCGCCAGATTCTGTCCCGGTTGCCCCTCTTCCAGGCCAGCTCTCTGCTGTGGCCAGGGAGTACAGTGGAGGATGGCCCAGGTGCTTGGGCCCTGCACCCCATGGAAGACCAGGAAAAGCACCTGGCTCCTGGCTCCTGGCTCCTGCCACCGGATCAGCGCGGTGCGCCGGCCGCAGCGCACCAGCCGCAGCAGCCATTGGAGGGTGAACCAACGGCAAAGGAAGACCTTTCTCTCTGTCTCTCTCTCTCACTGTCCACTCTGCCTGTCAAAAAAAAAAAAATAAAACCACTTCTAAGGATGTTTAGAACAATTTAGGTATTATAAGTTCACTTTTTCAACTATAGATTTTATGAAAGACCTATCAACAGATGAATGGGCAAAGAAAATGTGCTATCTACATAGAGTAGAATATTATTCAGCCTTAAAAATGAAACAGATTCTGTCATATGCTATAATATGAATGAACTCTGAGGACATTGTGCTGAGTCAAATAAGCCAGTCACAAAAATATAAATACAGCTGCATGATTCCAATTTTATGAAGAATCTAAAGCAATCAAACTCTTAAAAACAGCAGAATCCTGTGGATGGAGCAGGGAGGTGGAAGGAAAATGGGAAGTTGCAATTTAATGAGTACAGACTCTTGGTTTTACAAAATGAAATAGTTTGGAGCTGAGGTTATGGAGCAGTGGGTTAAGCCATCGCCTACTGCACCAGCATCCCACATGGGCACCGGGTTGAGTCCCAGATGCTCTACTTCCTATCCAGGTCCCTGCTAATGTACCTGGGAAAGCAGCAGAGGATGGCCCAAGTGCTTGGCCCCCTGCACCTACATGAAAGAACTGTATGAAGCTCCTGGCTCCTGGCTTCAACCTGGCCCAGCTGTTGCAGCCATCTGGGAAGTGAACCAGAATAAAAAATCTCTGTCTCTCTGTAATTCTGCCTCTCAAATAAATAAAATATTTTTTTAAATAAAATAAAAAAGATCTAGAGTCACTGCATAGCAATATATGCCTATAATTAACATCACAGTACTGTACATTTAAACATTGTTAAGACACTAAATTTCAGGTTACATGTTTTTTACCACTATTAAAAAAACAGTTCGGTTTATTTCATTATTTTCCTGACCAATGAAAATATTTTTTGCAGAATATCTTACAAGGCATACAAGAATGCTGTAGAACTGGTTTGGGGAATGCTGCTCTAAATATCACAGTATCTTCGACTTTATGCTGCTACCTCAAAATCATTTATGTATTCATTTCAGCCCCTTATTTGCTCTTAGAATCAGGGAACTCCATGTCTCTAGGCAGAGGTCCAATCTTCATGCTACTCCCAAGTTAACAGAGGTCTGACATTGTCACAACCATGTGCGCTGGGACATTTGGAGAGGAACAGAAGGGAGGCCAGCTAGAGTAGACATTTTTTGGGATCTTTACTCAGCTTACAGTAATATCTTTATCTGTCACCTTATCTGTCATCCCCTGCATCATGGTGGACCTCCATCACTCATGGTTGTGCCACATGGTATCACACACACGCACACACAAGTAAACGGGGCAAAGAATAAACACCAAACTACTTTGCCAATCAGGTTCTCACTCAGGACTCTAGATTTGGGATTAAACTTCTAGCTCAATCTGTTAAATTGAGAGTAGAAATAAATAAATGCAAACCAGGAGTAGTCAGGTTTATCCCATCTACACTGTTGGCTGAGAAGGAAACTGATGTGCACCCAGAGCTGAAAACCCTTCCACGCCAGCACTGAGGGCCAGCTGCCTTCCCAGCCTCAGGTTCCACAAGGACCCTACCTGAGGCCCAGACGCGTGCCACTCCAGAAGGCACAACTCACAACATAGAGCTGCATCAGTGCAGTGGCTCCACCCCCTAAACCTTTATAAGGCATATTCATTGCTCAAGGTCTCTCAAGGCAGCTTTGGTCAGCTACAACTGGAGAATCCTAGAACATCAATCATATTTCCCACCATTGCTTTTCATGTCCCTGGGTTCCTGCCACATTGTTTCTGAAAAGTGCTCAAAGCTTCCTGCTTCGCTTCCTGCTTCTTTGCCTTCACTCCTGTAAGTCCTCCTACCTGCAGTCACTTCCCTCCTCCTCCTCCTCTACTTTCTACCCCTATTTTTCCAAACTCTACCCCTTCTTTAAAGGTCCAGTCCAAATGTCTCCTCCCCACCCCCACTCATGAAATCTTCCATTATCCTCCCGTCTCATTATCAAACTTCCACAGCCCTCTGGCCAGATTTTCTTGATAGCATTTACCACATCCTGCCTGGCAAGACAGATACACCTATGCATATCCTAACTCCATTACTAAACTGTATATTCCTAGGCACTAGGAACAATCTTCATCTTTGAGTCACATATAATACCCCCAGCAGTGCCCTGCGCATAAGCAAAGGCTAAAAAATATATAACACTAAGAAAGAACAGCACTTTATACATCCAATCTTAAATTCATCTTTGTAACCTTACCGTGCCATGACCATGGTGTAGGCACTCAAAAACTGCTGACTCATCCAACCGCAGAGTACTTCCTACAGTCCCTTCCTCCTGCCTTCAGGCTTATCACATGACATCTCTGCCTATCCAAACCCAACTCTTCCCAATTTCAGTAGCTACTGTTCTCCAAGGAAAGGACACCTGCTAAGTTGCTTCTATCCAAGGATGACGGTTGGTGTCAGAGGAATTCAGGATCATCCCTAATACCAGCTAGAGCAGAAAACCATGACAACTTTCTGGCTGTTCTTCTGGCCAGGCCCGAAGGATAGGGCAATATAGATGGGCAGAAGGGCAGACAATTATGCCAATGACAGGCTGTAGTGGAGGAGATGGGATAGACGGTATCAGCAACAGAGAAGTCTAGGAGGTCTGCCCCTTAATTTTCCCACTAATTCTTAAAATTTACTCAAAGCTGGCTAGATGCATTGGAAAATAGGAAGCCAGGGCCTCTACAAGCACTTGGTGAAGAGTGAAGAGGGCCCACCGGACACAAGTCCCCGTATCAAGTCCAGGAAGACATGCTTGCTTATAGGTTGACAGCTAGAACTCTACAAACACATTAATCCTGGAGGGAAAGACTAAAAACAGAGGAGAGGCTGAGGAGTTTCCTCACCACCTATGTCCACTAAGTACCTGGTGGGCATCGCCTGATGGGATGATATAGGCCTGGATTGGTTCTGTCACGTACTCAGAGTTCCTCATGGCTTGTCTCAGCTGCCGAAGCAGCTCTGAAGTCACCTTTGGAGCCATTCTGCTATCTGCAACAAAAGGAGAGTTTGTTTCATCACCAGGCTGTTCCCTGCAATCCAATGACCCGTTCACAAGCCACATTCTGCCCACCCCTTGCTGCATCTTCAAAGTGACCACCCCACCACTAGACCAAGTTCAAAGCTGCCAGTGATGCTAATGAAGTACAGTTCTTAAGTACTACTTCCAGACAGCTATTATATGGCAAGAAAATTTTAGCAACTAATACTCGGTTTCAAATTGACTGGTTACCTTTTCTACTTTTAGGACTTTATTCTAAGGAGATAATTAAACAAGTGCACAAAAATGCAGGACTTATCTTTGCTTCCATTAGTAAAATAATGGGGAAAAATACATGACTAGTTAAATAAACTACAATGCATACAATGATACACTATGCAACCATTAAAAATTTCAAATGCCCCCCCCCAAAAAAAAAAAAACATAAACTTATATTTGACTTGGAAAGATACAGATGACACTGGTGGGGAATTAAAAACAGATACTAGGCCGGCGCCGCGGCTCAATAGGCTAATCCTCTGCCTGCGGTGCCGGCACACCGGGTTCTAGTCCTGATCGGGGCGCCGGATTCTGTCCTGGTTGCCCCCCTTCCAGGCCAGCTCTCTGCTGTGGCCAGGGAGTGCAGTGGAGGATGGCCCAAGTGCTTGGGCCCTGCACCCCATGGGAGACCAGGAGAAGTACCTGGCTCCTGCCTTCGGATCAGCACGGTGAGGCGGCCGCAGCGCACGGGTGGTGGCGGCCATTGGAGGGTGAACCAACGGCAAAAGGAAGACCTTTCTCTCTGTCTCTCTCTCTCACTGTCCACCCTGCCTGTCAAAAAAAAAAAAAAAAAAAGATACTAATACAACACACACAGATCATTCTCCCTTATTTCACATTGGATATGTGTTTATGCAGAGAGAGGTTTCTAGAAGGAAATCACCCAAGTACTAATTAATAGTGGTCACCTTTGGGTGGGTAAGTTTGTTGTGATTATTTTGTTCTTCTTTTATGTTGTTCTGATTTTTTAAGTTTTACTGCTTTAAAAAAAAACATTTTTTTTATAAATATCTTTTGTTAAATAGCCAACCACAGATTTAGAAGAGAAAGGTCAATCTCCTAGGAGTCAAAAGCCTTAAGTCTTGGACTCTAGTGAAGACCTGCTAAACTAGCTGTGTGGCCTCAGGGGGAAAGGGACCAGCGCCTCAGCACACTGTGTTCTCCTCTCTAAAACTGTGCTGGGGGTGGATTAGAGCCAGGGTTTTTAAAGTGAGTCCCAAGAAGAACCAGAGACCCAGAGAAGCCTATCATTCCACTAAAACCAGAGCTGGATTTACCAGCTCTAGAAAATACCAAATAGGAATAGAAATACAGAACTCATTCAAAAGAAACGTTAAACATGATCCAAACTTTTACCAAAAAAAATATATGTACTGAATATCTCTTATCTGAAATGGTTGGCATCAGAAGTATTAAATGTAGTCCTACTAGAAACACCTGCTTTTACAAATATGTCAGTACAGGTTGAATATCCCTCATCAAAAATACTTGGGATCAGAAGTAGCTCAGATTTCATTTTTTCAATCTTAGAATATTTGCATAGAAAACTGGTTAACTATTCCTAATCTAAAAGTCAAAATGCCCCAAAATCCAAAATTTTGAGGGTATCATGTAGATTGTTCAAAAAGCTTCCCACTTTGGAGCATTTCTGATTGCAGATTTTCAGTTCCACGATGATCAAACTGTGGTCAAAACCAAAACAGCATTGCCTCCTAGTGAGTCCAAAGAGCTATTTCTATGTGTTAAAGGTACAGATGATGCAAGCTGATTAACCACTTGAGGAGGTTCTTCAAAAACACCTTTTCTTGGGGCAGGCGTACAGCACAGTAAAGATGCCACTGTATCAGAGTACCTGGTTCGAGAGCGGACTACTCTGCTTCTGATCCAGCTTCCAGCTAATGTACACATACTTGGGTCCCTGCCATCCATGTGGGAGGCCTGGGTTGAGTTCCAGCCTCCTGGTCTGGTGCCTGGCCCTGCCATAGCTGTTGTGGGCATTTGGAGGGAGAACCAGCACTTCTATAAGGAATGAATGAGACTTCCTGTTGCTCCATAACCTCATGAGCAGTGTTTAATATTTTGCCAACTCATTTTTTAAACAAAAGACATTTTACTTAGCAAAAATATTCTAAAGCACGATGTATTACACTGAGGCAATCATACTCAGGTTATCTTCAAGAACTGACACCCTGACTAACTGTGGCTTATCCCCCTGCTGAGTATGAATCTTTTTCTGGTTCTTTTCTTTTAACATTTTCATTGCTTCTTCCTCTTCATCATAACCAGTACCTTGATCATTCATAACCTCAGCTATTATGGTTACTTCCACTAGATTCCTCTATGAAGAACTATATTGACCTTGACACTCACTGAAAAAGTACCCCATTCATCAACTGTAGCAAGGGGTCAGAGGTCTTGAAAAGACAGAAGTACTCAAAGGAAGAGTCACTGGAAACTGTCCTACTCAGGATTCACACATGTCCTTGTTTCTTGCATTACAGCTACCTCTGAACACTGCTCAAAGGAACATCCTTTATGTCTGATGTACTGAGCCTATAATTTCTCACCTACCAGAAAAAGAGGAATCAGAAACATCAGGTGTGATCTAAGTTAGTATGTCTATACCTCCACTGGGTTCAAAATGAAGCTTATTGTGACCTCATAAGATTACCAACATCTGAAAATTTCACTGATATTTTTAGGAGCTTCAGAATATATTTATCAAGTTTCCAAACCATATTTCTGAGTAAGTCAGCATTGAAATGGAAATGAAGCAAAAATGAAGACTTCCTTCAGAGCAGTATTTCAACTTCAGCTGCATATAAAGAACTGGATAATTTGTGATTTAATTGCCCTGGACTACAGCCTGGGCATCTGGAATTTTAAAAGCAAATATATGACAGAGTCCAGTATACTTTCTTCCAAGACCATTAATTTCCTTATGGAATTTAGCATCCATTTGGATACATTCTGACTTAAGGACTTTACTGGTATGGCATTGACTGTGTGTTTTTATAGCATAACTGCAGTGCATCAACATTATCAGTCATGAATTTCATCAATAAAGTCAACATAATCAATGACAACCAGAAAATCCTGAGTAACAAACTGAAACCGGGGCCAGCACTGTGGCACAGTAGGTTAAGCCTCTGCCTGTGGCGCTGGCATCCTATATGGGCACCAGTTGGAGTCCCAGCTGCTCTACTTTCAATTCCGCTCTCTGCTATGGCCTGGGAAAGCAGTGGAAGATGGCCCAAGCACTTGGGCCTCTGTACCCACATGGAAGACTTAGAAGAAGCTCCTGGCTCCTGGCTTCAGATGGAAGACCTCTTTCTCTGTCTCTCCCTCTCAGTCTGTAAGTCTGCCTCTCAAATAAATAAATAAATATTTAAAAAAAAAAAAAAAGCTGAAAACCATCAAAGACCAAGTAGCCTAGTCAGATATCCTCCTGCTTCCTGGGCAGGATAATCTGCCTCCTTGCAACTATGTTCTAAACTTCATCACCCTCCCTGTCTCATCATCACATTCCTCCTCTTGCCTGGCATATTAGGCCTCCTTAGAATCATCGGCCCTACTCAATGGAATCTTCACACTTCCCTCCACAACTCTACCTGCCCCGTGACCACTCTTGATACTTCCTCTTCCTTCCTCCTCATCTTTCATGTCTACCTTATTTGGTTGATGCCCTTGGTCAAATGCATCTACTTCTTTATCACCTCTACCAGATGTGATGAAACTCCCAACACTATAAACAGCAGTTAGGATTGGCAAGGAGCAGTGTCAGCAACACTGAAAGTACAGAGGGAGGAACACAAGCAAAGGCTGAGGCAATGGGCTGCGGCGTTAAGAGCTGCTACCACTGGCAATGGGCAATGACAGCTGGGGCAGAAGTGAACACAAGCACAAAATGCCTTGGAAATGACTGAATGGGTGAGCAGGTGGAGCTGAGGGAAAGATAAAAGTGGCACAAATGTGAATCCCAGCCACTGAGGGGGCAGCAGCTGGAAAGGTAACCAGGATAGAGGAAGTAAAATTCACGGCTAGTGAATCTTGTTGTTGTTGTTACTATTATTTGTTTGTTTAAGAGAGAGAGTTTCCATTCAATGGTTCACTCCCCAAATGCACGAAATGATCAGGACTGGGAGCCAGGAGCTCAATCCAGGTCTCCCATGGGGGTGGCAGGGAGCACATTAACTGAATCATCACCACTGCCCTCCAGGACCTACACTGGCAGGAAGATAGAGTAGAAGCCAGAGCCAGGTATCGAACCCAGACAATCTAATACAGCATAGAGGTATCATCACCAGCATCTTAACTGCTAGACTACATGTTCACTCCAGGGTAATTTTTATGATAATTGAGTTACTGATATAAAACACTTAGAAACTATACCTGTCACATAGCAAAAATTATGTATCTGCAAATATTATAGTTCAGTACAGAGCTAACAACAAATGCAAAGTGATAAATAGTTTAACAGGCATGTACGCTGCTTTCCCCACCTGGAGGCATCCCATCATTTCTGTATCCATGTATCTAACCCAGCACCTAACACATACATGTACTCACTCAGATGGTCGAGTGAATGTAACAACTTTATGTCTATGATCTTTTCAGACTCAATGTAACAAACAGTAATGAATCTTCAGTGAAAGAAGAAAGCTAGTATCTCAGAAAAGGCCATATTACAATGTCTGTTCATCCCATCCTACTGCTTTTCAGAAACGTTAGAAGCAGCCAAACGCTAAGCATAATGTGCAGGGAAGTAAGAAGCCAAGAAAAACAGGCCTGGCCCACGATGTAAAATTAGCCCATACACTGTCAGGTATTTTTAAATCATGTCTTAAAGAGAATGACTCACATAAAAGTGAGCCTTGCTTAAATGAGTCTGCTTTTAGCAATAAGCTCCCAAATCTTCAGCCTTGATCACAAACAAGACTTTTCACTGCTTGAACACGAAAAGCACATCACGTTTACCTCATTGGGTGGCAAGGAGAATTAAACATGATAATGCATGTGAAGGCACAATGCCCAGCATCTAATATACTTTAGAAGCTCAAAAAATCATTTTATCTGGAGCTAAACACCAGCTGGGATTCCTACACACCTTGTTTTAGGGCCTGGGGCACTGGTTTACTTCACTTTCACCATCCTAACACGTGCACAGCTGTTCTTCCAGAATCAAGAACTTTACAGGTAGTAGTTTCTTTCTCTGTGCTTTCCATATATCAGTGGTGTATTCTCACAATAATCCTCCAAGGGAGGTTTCGCGATTTCCATTTTACACAGAAAAGGAATTAAAAAGGAGCTTAGTAGTCACCCAAGCCAGTCACACCACTGGGAACCAGGCCCACCCAACTCTCCAGTCCACGCTCTATGACACCATATTGAGGAGCAACAGAATCAAACAACCCGGCTCCAGTTTCCAGCGGGGATCTACACCCCCACACAGCTGAAGCTCCTGAACTTCTACTTCCTTGTATACAATGAAAAGGAAGAGAAATCCTCTTCCAACTATAAATGTGCTTATTATACCATTTTCCCTTTGTTTACTTGCTCTTTTTCCCACTCCTTCTTCCTCCTTCCTCTCTCACCTTCTAAAATAGCCCAAAAGGTATTGAATACATCTATTTTTTTTAACAAAAGAGAACCAAAATTGCATGCAATAATAGCACTGATCCTCCAAAGCAATTAGATAGTTACAGTTTCTCATGTGCCTCAAGGGGTCCATTTTTCAGTCAGCTACAAGGAAACACTGTTTCTCCTGGATAGTCCATGGAAAAACACTGGTTTATATGGGACAGAAACAAACTCACCACTTCTCAGAACTCTGGTTTCTGGCAACTCCACCAGAACAAGTTCTAGGGAGAAGGGTTGGTCACAGGAGTTTTTCCCAGAAAGATATTCCTAAATGTACACCAATTTAAAGCACTATAAGTTTTTTCTCACTTCCTAATCTGAAGAAAGTTGAAAGCTAACTTCAAAGGTAATCAATGAAAGACTGTAATAGTGACAGAAGATAAGTTTAAAAAAAACTAGGACAGTATATTTTCATTAATACCCTATCTCCACCACCATGACCATAGCCCTATAAGAATGAGAAACACCTAAAATTTTAGTTCTCTACTTATTACCTTAAAAAATGGTAATTATACAGAAACAGTAACCACCCACCCAGGGAACCAAAGAACAAAATGGTTTTTAGTCACCAGACACCACCCCCTCATTCCCAATCATGATCAGTTACTACTTCCTTACCCGCACTTCTCATTCAACTTAGGGTTGAGATAAGCAGTTCTAAACTTCTTCTGAAAGGTTCCATCTAATTTAAACACACAGTTATTACCTTTTTCTACTTCTGCGGCTTCTGAGTGTATCCCCTCGTTAGGCTCAATTATCCTCAAATTTCGCAGTTGAAAATCCTGGTGATTAGCCCTTAAAAAGAGAAGAATAGGATGTTGCAGACTTTGACCACAGTAAACGTGGCAAGACTCAGTCACAACATCAACTTGACTTAGCAGTTTTCTTAGGTGAGTCACGAGAACTCTCACCCCAATAACCATGACAGCACAAAAGCTTCCGCTAAAACGTCCAGGTGCAAAATGTCTCCAAGCAGGCAAACCTTCTCAATTCTAGCTTCCAGTTCATGAATATTCCTCAGCAATGATTAATCTATACAACTAGATTATGTGGGATCTTCAAATGCTTATGAAAAATATGTATTACAGTAAAACAATGCATGGATTTCAAACCTTGTTGCACCAAAATACTCATCTTTTGATTCCATTTTCCAGTAACTTTTTGAAGCACCCTGACAAGATTTTCTTTTTTTTTTTTTTAACAATTTATTTTATTTAGTTGAAAGGCGGAGTTACAGAGAGGCAAAGGCACAGAGAGAGAAGAAAGAGGTCTTCCATCTGCTGGTTCACTCCCCAAATGACTACAACAGCCAGAACTGCACCAATCCAAAGCCAGGAGCCAAGAGCTTCTTCTGGGTCTCCCACGCGCGTGCAGGGGCCCAAGGACTTAAGCCATCTTCTACTGCCCTCCAGGCCACAGCAGAGAGCTGGATCAGAAATGGAGCAGCCAGGACTTGAACCAGCAACCATATGGGATGCCGGCACCGCAGGTGGCAGCCTCACCCACTATACCACAGTGCCAGCCGCTTGGACAAGTTCTATTTGGCACTTTCTCACAATTTCATATTCTCTGTACTATCCTATTCTTTTCACTCTGATTTCTACTCATATTTCTTCACCAAGAGTTTTAAAGATTTTATGCCCTTATTTTATTTATAAATTTCTTTCAGACTTTCCATTAGAAAGTCTTGAGATAGTAATCCTCATTCATGTTTGCTAGGTTTGCTGTTTCTTTCTCATAAAGGCAATCATTCCATGTGTACTTTATCTCTTATTAAGAACTTATTTTCACAAGTGGGTATTTAACCTTGAGGCTAAGACACCCACATCACATAACAAAATACCTGAGTTTAACACTTACTTCTGGCTCCTGACTCTAGTTTCCTGCTAACGAAGACCCTGGGAGGCATAGGTTGAAGACTCAAGTAATTGGGTTCCTGCCACCCATGTGGGAGATTTGGATCATTCACTTTAGTTTCCCAGCTCCTGGCTTCATCCCAGCCATTGAAGGCATCTGAGTGAAGCCGGGATGGGGGGGGGGGGGGAGGAGGGTTTGTGCCGGTGAAGGCATCTGTGTGTCTGTGTGTGTGTGTGTGTGTGTCAGTGAAGGCATCTGTGTGTGTGTGTGTGTGTGTGTGTGTGTGTGTGTCGGTGAAGGCATCTGAGTGAAGCAGGGATGGGGTGTGTATCGGGATGGGAGAGGTATATGGGTGTGTGTGTGTGGATGTGTGTGTCGGGATGGGAGAGGTTTGTGGGTGTGTGTGTGTGTATGTCGGGATGGGAGAAGGGTGTATGTGTGTGTGTGTGTCTTTCTGTCTCTGTGTCTTACTGCCACTCAAGCACATTAAAAATAAGCAAGGAAGCCGGCACCGTGGCTCAATAGGCTAATCCTCCACCTTGCGGCGCCGGCACACCGGGTTCTAGTCCCAGTTGGGGCGCCGGATTCTGTCCCGGTTGCCCCTCTTCCAGGCCAGCTCTCTGCTATGGCCAGGGAGTGCAGTGGAGGATGGCCCAGGTGCTTGGGCCCTGCACCCCATGGGAGACCAGGAAAAGCACCTGGATCCTGGCTCCTGCCATCGGATCAGCGCGGTGCGCCGGCTGCAGCGGCGGCCATTGGAGGGTGATCCAACGGCAAAGGAAGACCTTTCTCTCTCTGTCTCTCTCTCACTGTCCACTCTGCCTGTCAAAAAAAAAAAAATAAAATAAGCAAGGGGCCAGCGCTGTGGCATAGTGGTTAAAGCCACCACCTGCAGTGCCAGCATCCCAATGGGTGCTGGTTCAAGTCCCGGCTGCTCCACTTCCAATCCAGTTCTCTGCTATGGCCTGGGAAAGCAGCAGAGGATGGCCCAAGTCCTTGGGCTCTTGCACCCATGTGGGAGACCCGGAAGAAGCTCCTGGCTTCCGGCTTTGGATCAGCTCAGCTCTGGCCGTTGCGGCCAACAGGGGAATGAACCAGTGGATGGAAAACCTCTCTCTGCCTCTCCTTCTCTCTGTGTGTAATTCTGACTTTCAAATAAATAAATAAATCTTTAAAAAAATTAAGTGACATTTTTTAAAAGAGCTTATCTTCAGTAGAAATTCTTTATTTATGAGAATGTGCCCTGGTATGTACACACTTAACTGTCACTGTTATTTACTTCTGATACTAATTTTCACAACAATTTCTTAGCCAGAAGATATGCACACAAGTTGTCTGTCCCCCATATGGGAACAGTTTAATGCCGTGGACCTCAGACAAGAAGCCCTCTATCTCGGTCTGATAATTTCCCAGGCTCAGCTTACTCATGTACCATTCAAGTTTTAAGGACCCTCTAAATTCCTGACACATGAGGACTTCCCTTTCTTTCAAGTTCATTTGGTCAACAAATATTCACTGAGAATCTTCCATAATCAACACCCTAATATAAAAACCAAAGTGAACAAAATAGACAACAGTCCTGACTTCAAGAAGTGTACATGGGGTAGGGTGGGAAGGTAGGAGAAAAATAGAAAAAAAGAAGCAACAGATACAAAACAATTATCCAATCAGTTAATTCGTATACATTCCATGAAAACAGGCAGAGCACAGGAAAATGAAGAAAGTGTCAGGGAGGTAATGTTATTTCATATGGAATAACCAAAGAAGGCCTCTCTGATAACAGATGACATTTGTCAGAGACCTAAAAAAAGTGGGGGTGGAAGACATGTGATTTTCTAGAAGAATACTCCAGAAAAGAACAGAAAGCACAAAGGCCTATTCAATGGATTTGTGTTGGGGGAGGGGGATGTAAGTGGTAGAAGATAAGGTCAAACAGGCATCAGAGAACCCACTGTAGGTCACTGAAAGGATTTCAATTTTACTCAGCAATGAACTTAAAGGTAACTAATTAAATCTTAACCACATTTTTGTGTGTTGGCAGAAGCAGAGAGATCCACATTATCTCAATCTATCACATGGCCAAAAGCAAAAGACAGACATTTTCACCAAGCACTCCAGGCCTGCTCTCAGATGGCAGCTGTTTTAGCAGAAGGAGATGTTCTTCACTGGAGGAACCACATATTCCTTCATAAAAAGTAAGACACCGCTCTATCTCTGATAAAAACAAACACAATCAACAAAATTACAGCAAAATGAATCTACCAACAATATAAAAAGGATCACACCCATTACCATGTGAGCTTTATTCTAAGAATACAAGGTTGGTTCAACATATGAAAATCAAGTAATGTAATATATCAGATAAATAAAGAATAAAAACCACATGATCATTTCAACAGACATAGCAAAAGCATGTGAAAAAATCCAACGCCCCTTCAACAAACTAGAAGAGAGATTCTTCAACCTGACAAATGGTTATTATAAAGGCCATAGCCAACATCATCCTTAATGTTGAAAGACTAAATCTTTCTCCTACAATCAGTAACACAAGAATGTCAGCTCTCATCACCTCCATTCAACACTGTACTGAAGGTTATATCCAGGACAAAAAGGCAAGAAAATGAAACAAAAGAATCTAGATTAGAAAATAAGTGGAACTATCTCTATTTGCAAATGACATTTATCTTGAATACAAAAAACATCCTAGGGACTGGCGCTGTGGTGCAGCGGGTTAATGCCCTGGCCTGAAGAGCCGGCATCCTATATGGGCGCCGGTTCTAGTCCCACCTGCTCCTCTTCCAATCCAGCTCTCTGCTATGGTCTGGGATAGCAGTGGAAGATGGCCCAAGTCCTTGGGTCCCTGTGCCTGCGTGGGAGACCTGGAAGAAACTCCTGGGTCCTGGCTTCGGATCAGCGCAGCTCCGGCTGTTGCAGTCATCTGGGTAGTGAACCAGCAGATGGAAGACCTTTCTCTTCTGTCTCTACCTCTCTCTGTAACTCTTTCAAATAAAATAAATCTTAAAAAAAAAAATCCTAAAGAATCCATATGAGGGCTTCTGGAAGATGGTGGAATAGGGAGGGAGCTTACTGCTCTAGTCTAGGGGAAGATAGTTTTTAAAAAGTGGAGTGAGTGCAATCTCAGGGAAGAGTTAGGGAGAAAACTCCAGAGGAAACTCCATGCAAATAGAGGAATACTGTGGAACTATGGGAAGGGTGGGGATGTGCACAACTCAGGACCCCAGCAGCCAAGAGCCCCAGCACTAGCCTTGGAGAGTGAGATGAGACCAGTCTGCAGCAGCCCAAGCCACTGGAGATAAAGCTGAGCGTAGGAGCCTTGCATGAGGCCAGCTAGGAGCACTGTGGGATACAGCGTACCTGCCATCCCACAAGGAAAAAATGGGGGGCACGTTTCTCTCTCCCTAGACGCCAGGCACCAGCACCCCATAACCAGCCAAGAGAGGGCAGGCATCATATAAATATAGGGAACAACTGTGCCAACTTGTGTCTGCTCAATGAGCAACCAGCCAAGAGGAGACACAGTGAGTCTAACTAGGAGAACGGACAGGGGGCTTGGGTGCTAGTGACTTTGGAAGCCTTGTGTGCTAGGACTGAAAACATTGTGGCTGCTTGGGAGGGTGCAGGGTGTAGCTGGGACTTTGGGCAGTCACTGTGGGAAGCTCCACATGCTTGGGACTCCCTGATTCCCTGGTGAGGGTCATTGTTACAGGATCCGTGCTCACACTGAGGGCTGCACGGATCCTTTGTGTGGTTCTTATGACAATTAGAATGAATACTGTACCTACTGGGACTAGCACCCAGGCATCAGTCTCCTAAGAGGAGAGGAGGTGAGTGTGAGACTATGTCAATAGAGTTGATCAAACCTCTCCTCTGATTGAAAAAAAGAGATTTACCACGCCCAACTTGGGCATCACCATGGATACTCCCTTCACCCTGTAGCACTCACCAGAGTTCCTTGGCCACAACCAGCACACACCTCAGGATATCCACAGAAAGAGCAAATACTCCACTAAGCCACAGAGGCATAGACCAAAGATAAAAGCCATCACATGGGGAGAAGAAAAATATATCTCCACAAATGCCTAAAAATAAACGCAGCAATTCAAGAAACAAGAATGAGGAAGATAACATGATGCCCCCAAAGGAATCCAATGACACTTCAGTGCTAGAATGTGAAGATGAAGAGATTTTTTAAAAAGCCAGAAAAAGAATGCAAAAAATTGATCATAGGATTACTTAGTAATAATCAGAAGCAAATCCAAATTAAAGAAATCCATACATGACATGAATGAAAATTTTTCCCATGAAATTGAGATTTTAAAGAGAAATCACAATGAAATACTAGAAATGAAGAATTCAATAGATCAAATAAAAATGTGGTGAAAAGCTGTAAAAAAACAGACTTGGTGAGGCAGAAGAAAGAATATACAAGGTTAGAAGACAAATATCTGAAAATTTTACAGTCAGAAAAAAAAAAAGAAGAAATTAGAAAACTAGGGACCAGCACCATGGCATAGAAGGTAAAGCTGCCACCTGAAATGCCAGCAGCCCATACAGACACCAGTTCAAGTCCCAGGTGCTCCACTTCCAATCCAGCTCTCTGCTGTGGCCTGGGAAAGCAGTAGAAGATGGCCCAAGTCCTTGGGCCCCTGCACCCATGTTGGGAATCCAAAAGAAGCTCCTGGATCCTGGCTTCAGATCAGCTCAGTTCCAGCCATTGCAGCCATTTGGGAAGTGAACCAACAGGTGGAAGACCTCCCTCTTCTCTCTCTCTGCCTTTGCCTCTCTGTAACACTGCCTTTCAAATAAAATAATTAAAAAAAATATATTAGCAAACTGAAAAACAATGTTGGAGATTTAGGGGATACTATCAAATGACCCAACATGTAAGTTTTAGGAGTTTCTGAAGGTGTGGAAAGAGAGGACAGATTAGAAGGCCTTTTCAGTGAAATGATTACAGAAAAGGTCCCTAATTTGGAGAAAGGGACGTTCAAGTACAGGAAGCACATAGAACTCCTAATAGACATGATAAGAAAAGATCTTCACCATGACACATTGTAATCAAACTCTCCACAATAAAACATAAAGAGAAGATTCTAAAATGTGCATGAGAGAAACGCCAGATTACTTCCAGAGGCTCTCCAATTAAAGCAACTGACTTTTTTTTTTTAAAGATTTATTTATTTATTTGAAAGTCAGAGTTACACAGAGAAAGAGAAAGAGAGGCAGAGAGAGAGAGAAAAGTCTTCCATCCACTGATTCATTCCCCAATTGGCTGTAACAGCTGGAGCTGCGCCAATCCGAAGCCAGGAGCCAGGAGCTTCTTCCAGGTCTCCCATGCAGGTGCAGGGGCCCAAGAACTTGGGCCATCTTCTACTGTTTTCCCAGGCCATAACAGAGAGCTGGACTGGAAGTGGAGCAGCCGAGTCACAAACCAGTGCCCATATGGGATGCTGGCACTGCAGGTGGCAGATTAACTCACTACACCACAGCACCAGCCTCAAGCAGCTAACTTCTCATCAGAAACCCTAAAGGCTAGGAGAGAATGGTAAAATATAGTCCAAGTCTTAAGTGAAAAAAATTGTCAATCCACAATACTGTACCATGCAAAGCTCTCAGCTCCTGGCTCCTGGCTTCAGATCAGCACAGCTCCAGCTGTTGCAGCCATTTGGGGAGTGAACCAGCAGATGAAAGACCTCCCCCCCTCTCATTTGGGGAGTGAACCAGCAGATGGAAAACCTCTCTCTCTCTGCCTCTCCTTCTCTCTGTGTAACTCTTTCAAATAAATAAATAAATCTTTTACAAAAAATCAGCACGCAAAAATCAATAGCCTTTGTATACACAGACAATGTCACGGCTGAGAAAGAACTTTTAAGATCAGTACCATTAACAATAGCTCCAAAAACAATCAAATACCTTGGCATAAATTTAACCAAGGATGTCAAAGATCTTTGCAATGAAAATTATAAAACCTTAAAGAAAAAGATAGAAGATGACACTAAGAAATGGAAAAATCTTCCATGTTCATGGATTGGAAGACTCAACATCATCAAAATGTCCATATTACCAAAAGCAATTTACAGATTCAGTGCAATCCCAATCAAAATATCAAATGACATTCTTTGCAGATCCGAAGAAAACTATGCTGAAATTCATATGGAAACACGAGAAACCCGAAGAGTTAAAGCAATTTTTACAACAAAAACAAAGCTGGAAGCATCACAATGCCTGATTTCAAGACATACTACAGAGCAGTTATAATAAAAACAGCCTGGTACTGGCACAAAAACAAAATTATAGACCAATGGAACAGAATAGAAAACTCCAGACATCAATCCATGCATTTACAGCCAACTTATCTTTAATAAAGGAGCTGAAACCAATCCATGGAACAAGGACGTTTTCTTTAACAAATGGCGCTGGAAAAACTGGATCTCCCAGTGCGAAAGTATGAAATTAGACCCTTACCTTACATCCTACACAAAAAAATCCACTTAACATGGATCAAAGACCTAAATCTATGACCAGATACCATTAAATTATGAGAGAACATGGGGGAAACTCTACAAGACATTGGCATAGGTAAAGACTTCTTG